>NW_026622908.1:11720494-14192994 GCF_023065955.2 Ursus arctos
CTGATATTTGCAGGATGTACCACTGGAAAAGAAGAACCTATGTAGAGAGCTCCAGAAATCTACACAGGAATTCCCTTAATTCTCTTGCCAACTACTAAACTGTGTGTGAGGTCAGGCAAATGATTCCCAGGTGGCTATCAGCTGAACAGTTCTCAGAGCTCATGCTGATACGGGGAAAGGCAGAGTTCTGACTATGTGTGGTGGAAAGAACTTGCGAACGCCCGTGACAATCAGTAGAGATCCTAGAAAGGTCACACCTTGTATGATACCTTAGAGTCGTCTCATGTGAGACAGATTAACTTAGCCCTAGGGTATAGGCTACTCAACAATGCTTAAAAATAAGTCATGAAAGAATCAGATGGATTCATAATAATATAACTGCATTTTAAAAACAGTTTTCAAAGGAAGAAAGGAAAATGCAGACATTCAACGGTGTAACATTTACAAAGCTCAGCATATAATAAAAAATTATTAGACACGTAATGAAGTGGGAAACTATAATCCATGACAGAAGTCAAACAAGTCAACAGAAGCAGATGTAGAAATGACAGAGATGATTAAATTACTGGTTATTGACTTTAAATTGGCTAATATCTCTATACCTAGTATCTATCTGTCTATCCAGGGACTTACAAGAGAGATTGCTTCCAACTCATTTTATGAGGCCAGCATTACTCTGTAAAATCAAAAAGAAATATTACAAGAAAGCAAAAGCACAGGCTTCTATGCCTTATGAAGATAGAAACAAAAATCTTTAAATTGATGTTAGCAAACCGAATCAATAACATATAAATATTACAATACATCACATCCAAATGGGGTTTATCCTAAAGGGGCAAAGCAAAGTTGGTTTCATATTCAATAGTTCATTGACATAATTAGCCACATGTAAAGAATAAAGGAGAAAAAATCATGCAATCACGTTACTTAAAATTTTGGAGAAAAATAAAAAGACAATTCAACACTCATTCATAACAAAAACCCTCAGCAAACTGGTAACAAAAGAGAATTTTTACAACTTGATAAAGGGCATCAACAAAAAACTACACTAACATCAAACCTAGGGAAAATTTGGGGAACAAAACCAGGGTTTTTGCTTTAATCTACTTCATTCAACATTGTGCTGAAGGTCCTAATGAATGTAATAGGGCAAAAAATAAATAAATAAAGGGCATAGAGATTGGAGAGGAAATAACAAAGCTGCATTTGTCAATGGCATGATCGCACATGTAGAACACCTTAACAAAAGCTAATAGAATCATAGTTGAATTTAGCAAGGTCATAGCATGTAAGGTGAATACACAAAAATCAATTTTAATGAATAGTTGGAAAATGGCTAAATAATCTTCAACTTCTAAAATTATGTGTCTCAGCAAAAAAAATATATATATATATAAATATATAATTGTTTCAGCTCCCTCTATTTAAGGAAATTAAATGACTTCAGCCATCAAACTGTCAACCCCTAAAAAAGTAGATTTAAAACCTGTGTGATTCATGACTCATTAAAAAAAAAAAAAAAAGTGACATTTCCACCAGAGTTTTAAACCAGGTCAGTCCGATGGCAACACCGGACCACAAAATTGCCTCTCCAGCTGTGAAGACAGGGCAGAAATAATACTGCATGCTTTTCAGTGGTCTCTATTCTGGAATGCCGATCTATACTTTGGGTAGTGAATAATCTTATTTAAAATTTTAAAGCTGCCTTTTTGTGTTCACACAGCACCGTGGTTGTTCTTTTCCTAGACTGCAGAGAAGCACACAACAGGCTGCGAAGTCCGGAGGAGTTTCTGTCCCTCCCTGCACTGAAGCATTGTTGCGTCCAGCCTCACGTCACTAGTAAGGATCGAGACTTGCTTAGCTAATCGGTTTCACTGCCCTTCCAAAGGCCTTTCTCCATCTCCAAAAGACCACCCTAGGGCTAGAAAGAAATTGGATCTCTGAACCTTTTTTTTTTTTTTTTAATTCTGGTTCTAAATGGGATTGTAAAGGCTATAAGAAAGAACATTATTTGGGGGCAGTGGTGGTAGGCAGCTCTTCCCTTGGGCTTTAAATCTCTAATGAGGACAAGGTCACTGGAAACTATCGAATTGCCACACTCTTCTGGGGCACAGATCGTATTCCTAGATTTGACCAATGACCTGGCTCATGGCTCATTCTCTCATTGAACCAGCTAAGTCCCAGGAACTGAAAACACAATACTGATGAGCGATTTTTAAGCACTTTGCATGTGAGAGACACTATGAGCTGTGTGTTTTTCATGCAGGATTTCATTTAATCCTCACAACAACTGCTTGGGGTGAGTCAGGGTGTTAAAGCCGCTTTGCGTGAGGAAACAGACTTGCACAGACAGAGGGACTTGGGCAAGGGAGAAGAGTGAAGGGACCGGGATCCCGTTCCAGGCCATCTGAGCCCCTATCAGACTGGGCAGAGTTCTTGTCCCTGTGCAGTGAATACCTCCATGAGGAGCCAGAGAGCAAATGTTTCTTCCCTAAAGTGCATTCAATTATTGTTTTATAATAGTTCATCATTATACGATTGTGATAAAGACTGAAAGAAGGGCTATGGACGACTATTAGATCTCACTGAGGATGTCAGAGAATCCCTCCCCGTGGAAGGAAACCTTAAGCTGAAGCCACAAATATTTAGAAGTTAATGAGGTAAAAAGTGGAAAGGGGAGTGAGCTTTCCAGAGAGATGTGCCCTGTAAAACTAAAAAAATTAAAAGAAGCAGCCAACAGTTACTGCTTGATTAATGACAACCAAGCTATACTAATCCCTTTGTAACGATTATTTCTCTTAATTCACACAGGAATTCTTTATTTTTTTATTTTTATTTTTTGAAGATTTTATTTACTTATTTAAGAGAGAGGGAGCTTGAGTGGGGGGAGGGGCAGAGGGAGAAGCAGACTCCCTGCTGAGCAGGAGGTCTGACATGAGGCTGGATCCCCCGACCCCGAGATCAGACCCATGACCCCGAGATCATAACCTGAACAGAAGGCAGACACTTAACCGACTGAGCCACCGACGCGCCCCACACAGAAACTCTTTAAGGTAGATATTATTATTATCCTCATTTTCCTTATCCAGAAACTGAAACTGGGTATAGTCCAGCAATGTAACCGAAACCACACAACCTGTAAAAGGCCAGGGCCTGAACCAGTGCAGTGCAGTTTTAGAATTTAGATTCTTTTTTTTTTTTTTAAAGATTTTATTTATTTATTCGGCAGATAGAGACAGTCAGTGAGAGAGGGAACACAAGCAGGGGGAGTGGGAGAGGAAGAAGTAGGCTCCTAGCGGCGGAGCCTGATGTGGGGCTCGATCCCATAACGCCGGGATCACGCCCTGAGCCCAAGGCAGACGCTTAATCGCTGTGCCACCCAGGCGCCCCTAGAAATTAGACTCTTAATTACAATTTGTTATAAGAAAGAAGGAGCCTTGAATTTACTTGTAGTGGATTGAACAGTGTCTCCTCCCAGTTCACGTCTACCTGAGCCTCAGAATGTGACCTTATTTGGGCCTTGAGATCAAACATTCTGAATTTAGTGTGGGCCCTAAATCCAATGACCAAAGTCCTTCTAAGGAGAGAGGACACAGAGACACAGAGAAGAAAGCAATGTGAAGACAGAGGCAGAGGTCGAAGTGACCCATCTATAGGCTAAGAAAGGACAAGGATTGCCACCAACCACTGGAAGCTAGGAGACAGACAGGAGACGATTTCTCCCTCGGAAGGAACCCAACCCTGTTGACACCTTGAATTTGGACTTCCAGCTTCCTAAACTGTGAGAGAATAAATTCTTGTTATTTTAAGCCACCCAGTATGTGGTAATTTGTTGTGATAGCCCTTGGAAACTAATACAGTACCTTTTACCACAAGCAGAACGCAGTAATAAAGTTTAGGAGGATATATTTATTCAACATTATTTACTGTTTGCCTGTCTGGCAAGAGTTATGGAAAATGCACATCATGTAAACATGAACCCCGTTTCTGAAGACTGCAGGGTTAAAAATGACATTTCATACAAGGGTTTTAAATAAATCATCATCATCATCATCATTGTCATCATCATCATATTAATAATTACTCCCATGTGTCAGGCGCTGTGAGAGGTGGCTTACATGCATTATTTAATTTAATTTGCAAAAGATAGATATAACTCATTCCATTTAACAAATAATGAAACTGAGGCTTGATGAGTTTTAATTACCTTCTCCAAGGTTGTTCATTACTTCCAATGACAGAGCTGGATCTCACTGTCCAGTGAGGGGATAAAGGAAGGAACTTCATTAAAGAGCATGCATTTGATCTGGGTCTGGAATCATGAGCTGTGCTGGGCACTGGTAAATGAAGGCAAGGGCAAGGGCATTATGGGTGAGTGGTAGGGAGCACACAGCCCGGAGAGCATGGAGTAGGGCTTCTGTGGGTAATAGCGGGCTCCAATTTGTTGGAGTGTGTAGAACTAAAAAGGGAAAGTGGGAAATCGATTTGGAATGGCAGATTCAGACCAGCTATTGACCAATGAGCAGATGTCAGGAGGAACTGTGAAATAATTCTTGAAAGAGAAGTTCTGAAAGATTTTGCAAAAACAGGTGGAAAGATCTGTGTTGCTTCCAGCAGATAAATCCCACAGGGGTGTGAGAAATGGCCTGGAGCCTGGGAGACTAGTGACCAAGAATCCATTTCGGAGCCAAATGTCATAAGAAAGGACAAAATCCATTCACTTTCTTCAGAAAACAACTCAAAGTTCAAACATCAATTACTCATTTGTTAAAACATACCTGCTGAACCATTCTGTGTCATCCAAACAGTGCTCTGTCCATATGGCGATGTCCTGGGTTTCCACCCTAACTTAGAGGGAAATGTTCACAATGTCTGGAGCCCAGATATCTTGCAAGTGAAGAAGGATGTCCTCAAGTTTCTTGCAGCAGGATCCCGCTTAAGTGGCACCAACATTGACTTGCAATTACGTCTACAGAAGGAAACCCATGGTGTGATGTGATGTGATGGCATCTACATCATAAATCTGAAAAGCACTTGGAAGCAGCTTCTGCTGATGGCTCACGCCATTGTTGCCATTGAAGATGTGGCTGACATCAGTGGCACATCCTCCAGGAATACCGGCCAGGGGGACAGGCTGAAGTTTGCTACCAGAACTACTCTTACTGTTGGCTGCTTGGCTTCTGGAACCTTCACAGCCAGATGCAGGCAGCTTCCCAGGAGCCACATTTTCTGATGGTTACTGATCCCAGGCATGACCACCAGCCTCTCAAAGACATGTCTTATGCTAACCTGTCTACATCACTCCACGTAACATAGACTGTCCTATGCGGACATGCCATTCTGCACAACGACAGGGGGTCTGATGTGGTGATCCTGACCTAGAAGTTCCGAGTATGGGTGGTGTCATGTAAGAACCCATGTCAGATCTCTGCTTCTACAGGGATCCTGAAGAGATGGAAAAGGAAGATCACGTTGCTGCTGAAAAGGCTGTGACCAAGGAGGGATTTCAGGGTCGGTTTACCGGGACTCAACCTGAGGTCTGATGGCATGCAGGTGCCCTCTGTGCCTACCCAGTAGTTCCCTAGCGAGGACTGGAGCACTCAGCCTGCCACTGGGGATGAGGTCACTGAACGGCTAGGGATGGCCAATGAATGGTCTCAAGCTGTTCTTCCATCAGCTCTAATGCAGAAAAATGAAAATATGGTTGACTGAAAATAAACATGTTCTTTAAAAACGACAGATAACAACAACAATAAAAAACCTATTAAGGACCTTCCTTGTAGCAGGAATATTTTGGGTGCCAGGGATAGAAATGAAAACAAAATAGGCACAGTTCTGCCACTTAGGAGTTTTCTCTAGTTGACTTAGATACAACAAAACACAAAACAAAGAACCAATGGATACTATGGGCGGCAAACTGAAAGATGTTGTCATCCAAATCCACAGAACCTGTGAATATGTTTTCTTATGTGGCAAAGAGAACTTTGCAGATATGATTAAGGATCTTGAGATGTGGCAAGCATGCTGGGTTATTCAGGTGAACCTAATATAACCATTAGGGTCCTTATGGATGAAAGAAGAAAGCAGCAGAATCAGAGAAGGAGATGTGATGATGGAAACAGAAGTCAGAGAGATTTGATTTGTGGCTGGGGACCACAAACCAAGGAATGCAGGAAGCTTCTGGAAGCTAGAAAAGACAAGGAATGCATTCTTCCCTATAGTGTCCAGGAGAATGCTGCTTTCCTGAAACATTGAGGTTAGCTTAGTGAATCTTGTGTCAGACTTCTAGCTATGGAACTCTAAGATAATAAACGTGTGCTATTTTAAGCCAGTAAGCTTGTGTTCCCTTGTTACAGTAGCAATAGGAAACTAAAACAGAGAGTAAGCAGAAAATTAAACAAGATAGTAAGATAGTTCTCCATAGTGATATGATCCAGAAAGAAGAGAATTTTACTTTTTTTTTTTTTTGAGAGAGAGAGGGAGAAAGGGAGCGAGTGGGGGAGTGGGAGAGGGAGAGGGAGGATCTCAAGCAGGCTACACACCCAGCGTGGAGCCTGCTGTGGGGCTGGATCTCATAACCCTGAGATCATGACCTGAGCTGCAATCAAGAGTCAGATGCTTAACCAACTGAGTCACCCAAGCTCCCTGTAATGAAGAGAATTTTTAAAAAGATAATATGGTAGGAAGCCGGAACAGGTCCTAACCCCAAAATGCACATGTTCTGTGTTCATGGAGTGTAAAGAGCAAGAATGAGATTAGTTAAGATGAAGGTGGAGAGGTAGGCTTCCCTAGGGAGGATTCAGCTAACCTTGATCAGAATGGTATAAACTGAAATATTAGAATTGTTTCTCTGATAAATGTTTTTTTTTTACTATCCCTGAAAAAAGAGAAACATGAGATCTGCTCAAGGTTTATACTAGTCTTTTTAAAAACATGAAGACCTAATTTTTTAGAGGAGTTTAAGTTTTGTAGCAAAATTGAAGGGAAGGTACAGAGACTTGCCGATACTCCCTACCCAACACCCAATATCAGCATCCCCAACTAGAGGGGTACATTTGTTACAACTGACGTACATGGACACAACATAACCACCCAAAGTCTATAGTTTATATTAGGGTTCACTCTTGCTGTTGTACATGGTATGGATTTGGACCAGTGTACAATGACATGTACCCATCAGTATGGTATCGTATTTTTGCTGCCCTAAAAATCCCCTGTGATCCACCTATTCATCCCTCCCCTCCCAGTGCCCCACCCCCACAAGTCCTGGTAACCACTGATCTTTTCACTTTCTCCATCATTTTGCCTTTTCTAGCATATCATATAGTTGGAATCATACAGCATGTGCTTTTTTCAAACTGGCTTTTTTCACTTAATAATATGCATTTAAAGTGCCTCTATGCCTTTTCATGGCTTGATAGTTCTTTTCCAGTGCTGAATAATTTTCCATTGTCTGAATGTACCACAGTTTAGCGATCCATTCACCTACTGAAGGACATCTTAATTGATTATTAATTAAAAGGGACTCAGTGGCTCAAATTTTTGGAAAGTCAGTCTAGTTAGAGAGCAGGTTTCAGGTATGGTTTGATCAGATCTCTAATTCTGTTCCTCCACAATGAATGAGCACAGAGAATGGTACTCAGTATCCAAAATGTCAGTGAAGGACCACAGCCTCTTTTTCTTACACAATAAGACCTACTCACCATGGTTCTCACAACAGTATGATGGTGTCTTTACCATTACCATAATCCTACAGGCAGACATAAACAAAATTGTTTAAGTTGTGGCACAATTTTTCAGTGCTAATTAGTCAGTGCCCATTTATTCTTTATGCTAGTAAAAAAACACACAAGTAATATGAATATTATTTGAAACATGTTTACCTGCTGATTTTAAAATAATTTAAATCAGCGCACTTTAGCCATTTTAACTTTAAGAAATCTTTTCTTTTATCACCACTAGAGGGCAGCAGCTAGAAAAGATTTATAGTCGCCACTGTATTTCATTACATCTTTTTGCTATTGTTATTGCTGTTGTTTTTACTTCTCCAAAATTGTGATAGAATATGCTTACAGCAGTGAAATATTCTATATTTCAAATATTCTGTCCTATTAAAAAACTATGTATCCATATTTTACTTTGGAAAATGTCACTCTAACTATTCTAGAAGTGAAATTCCCCTACCTTCTGCTTCTGATAGCTTAAATAACTTAGAAAATGTGAACAATGAAACAAAAAAATATCTAAGTGTTTGCAGCCAAGTGGGAGATCTCAATAATGTTAGATGTTTTCCTCCAAGGAAGATAATATTCCACAATCTGGAATGCCAAGCATAAGCTATTCAAAGGAAGGGAATCAGTAACCTAGGTTGATGAAAGCTAAGTAGGACCCTTATAGGACCCAGAGAGAGAGGGAGACATTTCAATTAGGTAATATTTCATCAGATTGAAGGATATTACATGTTACTTGTCACTTAATCTCTTTATTTACCTGTAAAATATCTTAAGTCATGCTGATCTCTGCCTTGGTCTCCTTCATATTGACCTATATATATTTATTTTATTCTTTTTTCAAGTTGCATCTCTTTTCTGTCCTAATTTCTCTCAGAATTCCTTTATACAATCACATCTTTCACTTTAAGAAAATAGTTTTGAGAGTTTAAAGAGTGTTCAAAGTCCTTCTGTAATTTATCACATTACTCTCTACCTATAGTATGGGATTCAAAATTAGAAGTACTTTTCTGGCATTAGAACAACAGTGTTTGGTCTCCATTCACTTTAAACTTGAATTTTCCCAAGGCATAATGGTGTGCAGTGAATAAGAAGGCTGGTTTCTTTTCCTTGAGTACAGAGAGAAAGGAAGGGAATAAAATGGATACATCTTTCTAATGGTAAATTATACAGAGTAAGATACACACTAAAAGAACACATAGCATAAATGATTATATACATACATTTTGGGTAGTTAAAATATACGCTTAAGATTACAATGTGCTTTATTGAAAATTTCCAGCCTCCAGTTTCTTAATCAGACAGATCACAGGGAAATCAAAAGATATTTTATAGAAGGCCACTAAATACAGCAGTGCAGCATATTGGGTTATGTACACAGATGTGGATAAGACAAACCAAATTATTTCTTCTAACTCCGACACTCAAGAAATTGTATAATCATAATTTCTTGGAAATGTCTCTGAGGCTAACACTGCCAAGTAAAGTCAAATAAAGCTGAACTAAAAGCTGTCCACTTAAAAAGCCTTGATAAGAAACAAGTCACAGATGAATCCTACAGCTTATTTGTATAGCCTCAACCTGAAAGAAGTGTGTAATTATTAGAGTGAATGTGGATTTAGGAATTCAAGTCAAATAATAAAAAAGTGATACTGTTAAAAAAAATAGCTTTTCAAAACACCTTTTTCTTCAGGAATATACACTCTTTACATCTATTATAACAAGCTGTGGTACTGTCCTGAGTTCTTTGGTTTACTATATTCCAGAAAAGGGCCTAGCCCACTACATGTGCAAATTATATGTTGAGTATTTGTTGAAAAAAAAAAAAACAATAGAAAATGTTGCATTTAAAATATCCTTGGAATTAGACTCCTCAAAGAATTTTCTGAAATAGATTTGCCTTAAAAAATGCTCCAGCAAAGATTTGTGAATAGCATTAAATAGGATGCCTTTAAAATATATTTTTTGGTAATGGGGAAGGAAATGTATCAAACTTCCATTACTATTTCACAATATTTATAAAATTATCGTAATTTATTCTATTGGGATTAGAAACTTTAACCCATTTTCCTACTGTCTGATTACCATATCATTTATAAATCTTAATAGAGTTAAATTTCCTTATAATAACTCTGGTTAACTGATTCTTAGACAATCAACTTACTTCTAAAGTGCTTGGTCAGGCAATTGCAAGTGTGTTGTCCACAAAAGGGACTTCATATTTTTAGTTATAGATATTAATTTCACAAGTACTAAGAACAGTAAAAGAGGGAGTGAAGGAGAGGGAGAGAGAGAGAGAGACTGAGAGAAAGAGAGGAAGGAAACAGTAGTTTTAGTTACGTAATTAAGGACTAAAATAATTGTCTATCCTTCCACCAGAGGGCAATATTTACAAGTCATTTAAAAGATCTCTCAGAAGTATTTCCTCACAGGAGTATATAAACAAATGCTAACCTATCACATTGTTATTGGGTAATATGTTCTATAAATTTCAAAGAATACTGTAGAGACAATTATTGAAATGACTGCATATAAAACTCAGTATGTACTCATAGTAAAGCAAGCAATAAATTTCCTCTTCTCTGAATATGTAAGAAGATTGAACTTTCAGAAAAAAGCACATTTCTCCCATATTACTGGCATTTTTCTCTGTTCATTATTAACCATTTAGCTCAAATACAATAGAAAAAATCTCATGGTGGAATAAGCAAAGGAAATGTGGCTTTATATCGATGAATAAATTAATGAAAAAGTCATAAAATCTTGCAAGTAGAAGGGGTAAGAGAAACCACTTACTATAACCCAGTATCTGCACAAGTAAGGAACTGAAGTTCATTAAAGAGAAATGATTGATTAAAAGTTATCAGGTTGATAACCAACAGAATCAGGACCCAAACCCAGGTCAGCCAATTTCAACTTTCACACTGTAACTCTGTCAAGATTCGAAGTGTGATCCATGAACAAGTGGTACTGAAGACTTGTTAAAACTGATGAATCTCAGGTTCCCCTCTAGACCTATTGAATCAGAATCTGTGTTTTAACCAAGACCTTAAATTGTGAGAAACAATGCTACCTCGTGCTCCTTCTTCATCACTGTTTGCATGCCTTCAGGCAATTCATCATATCTAATTTTTCTCCTCCAGTCATGGGAATGAAATTAGTTCAGTCTGAAGCATAATTATAAGGAATAAATGTGATCTTGTAAATGAAAGTCTTTCATAATTTGTAATAAGCTACACACATTAAATAAACTCAATGAAACCTTTTGTTTTTAAGAGTGCTTGGATAGAGGGGACCATTCTTCTATAGGAAGACTTGTTTAATAATGCAATTTAAGGCACTGTTAAAATTGGATGGAAAAGGGTACAAGGGGTAAGGGAGGTAAGCTAGTAAGGAGTAAGGTGGTAAGGGAGGGTACCCAGAGAAAGGAAGGCTTTTTTCATCTCTCCAGATTAATACCATATGTGTAACCACTAGTATTTTTTTGCATAAAGATAAATCTGGTGATCTTAAGGTCACAAAATTACATGTTCAGTGTTTGAATTTGAGGATCACACATGAAGAAAATCTGTTGGGTATGTACATAGTGTCCGAGTGTATGTCTTTTATATTGGGAGCTATTAATTAAAGAAAAGCTTAAATGGCATTCTTTGGTCTCAGGTGGCCTAGTGACAATTCTTGTAATTTTCCATATGCAATATTTTTCCTTTGTTTATGACTTTGCTCAAGATGTCCCCTCTGGCTGGGATGCTCTCCAAGTATCACCACCCCTCCTTACCCAATTCCACTGGGCTGCCATCACCTTCATAGAACTAAGTTTCTCTTCAATTATTGAGACAGACAAGGAAACATCATTTCCTGGGATCTTTTCTGTGTACTTTTACTCCCAGGTTGGGTTATTTACTTATTTCCTTGTTCAATTGTATCCATAATTGTTTGTAATTGTATTTATGTGTCTATTTCCCATAGCTTGTGAGATCTTTCAGGGAATATTCCCAGAACGTAGTGTAATTCTTGGCACTAAATGAGTATTTTTAGAATGAATAAATCAATAATAGCAATAATTCTGATTCAAGCACTTGCCCTGTTATCAAGAGAATGAAGGCACCAGATGACATTAATTTCAGTAAAGGTGAAAGTAATTATTTTACTATAGGAACTGTGTTTTCATGTTGGATTTGTATTGCTTGATTCCCTCTCAGATGATCTATAGTGCAGAGTTAGCAAGTAGCTTAGCTCTCTAGTTATTTGAGGTGAAATGTAAGTGCTGAGGAGAATCAGTTTTATACCGTCCTCTTAACTTCACAGATATTTACCTAGCTTCTAGTTTTTGCGTAACTATCCAGAATTTCAGAATCATGGGTACCCTTAAGTGAATTTGATCTAATGAATTTGGTCACTGAAGAATTGAAAAACATAAATATTTTGAAAAGCACCCTGGATAAGTAAAGTCTTGATAAACTTGTATCTTTTATTTAGAAGGAGGTAGATTAGTGTGTGTGTGTGTGTGTGTGTGTGTGTGTGTGTGTGTGTGTTTTCTTCTTAGACTTAATCATCTTTGGAGATATTATTCTGAAGCATTCCAGAGTTTTAGAAAAATCTAGTTCACTGTTTATAGGGATATATATCTTAATACATATTTATCAAAATGAGAGAAAGATGCCCCTAGTATTCTTTTCTTTATTATAATTCATAATGATATATAATATAATTTAATAATGGCAGATGGTTTTAGCTACTTTTGATTATCTTTTTTTGGCTATCCATTCACTATATACATATCCATTGTATTATTTGGCCTATTTAAGAAACATTCTCACATGATTCCGTATTTAGATCCACACTTTAGAGATTTGGTCCCAAAATCCCTAAGAAAAATCTACTCCCCCTATTGGCTTAAATAAAATCTAAAGATTTTGACCTTGACAATGTGACTCAAGGGCAATCAGTTTTGAAATCACTTGGCTGAATGGCATCTAAGAGGTTTGTGATTCATGTTATAAGTGCATTAATAATTAACATTAAGCTAGCCTAGCTTTCTTGCTTTGCTTAATGAAATAGATTCATTGATGCTATACCTATGTATGTGACAACAAAAGTCTTACATGAATGTCTCTCTGGAATTCTGCTTTAGGGGAAGATGGTGAAAGGAAAAAAATCACATTTTAAAGGAATATAAGCAATTCCAAATAAATCTTGAAAATATCATTACTGATAATTTGTTAACAAGCACAAGATATAGCCACAAATTTTGTCAGTATATTGATATTTCCATAGTGTGCTGTAAATCAGTTAAGCAACGAATCATAAAATTCCAAGGAATTTATATTAAACTGGCTGTATTTTATTTAACCAAGGGCACTGAGGTCGTAGCTCATCTTTTCTTTCTCTTTCTCTCACCTCCCTCCCTTCCTGCCTTCCTCCTTTCTCTCTCTCTCTTTCCCTTCCTTCCTTCCTTCCTTCCTTCCTTCCTTCCTTCCTTCCTATCAGAAATTAAAACAAAACACACGAACAATATAATTATACATTCTGTGTACAAATGTTTTATATCCAAGGGAGACCAAGTGCCCCAGAATTCCACAAACATAAATGAAATATGTTGTAAGCTTCCTTATCTGCAACACTGTCAGAGCTGGTGGTAGCGCGCTGGGCAAAATGTAGGAAACTAGAAGTAACTTGTCAATTTTTAATAAAGTCTTCCTCCCTTGAAGAGTCAAATGCACCATTCTCTCTGCAAACTCTGGCGATGATGACAGATTTCCACTTGGTTTCCATAGCATCCATTCCTGAAGATGCCCAGAATGGTACTGGGTCGGGACGATCCACCCAGCTCCCCTAGAAAGTTGGCGACCTGGCCATCCAAAAGCTGCTTTCCGTTTTCCGGAAACTTACTCTGTCCGTGGTGCTGAACAATTCTGCCGAGACGCGCCCTAACGAGCGCTGTCAGCCGCGCTGAAGAAATCTTTCCTGGCGCTGCCCAAATCAGAACTGTGTGTCTGTTATTTACTCACGTCCTCAAAGAGCAGCAAGCTTTCTCCATCTTAATTCGACACAACCGCAGAGCAGAGTTGCGCCGGCGTGAGGGAAGGAGATCAGAGGCAAGGAGGAAAAACTAACAGCAGCATTGCTCACCTGAGACCTCAGATGCTCCCAAGAGTTTTGGAAGTGCTCTGCTCCCTACAGCAAAGACACCATTAAAAAAAAAAAAAAACCATTCTTCTGACTTTGCTTTTGCACAAAGGTTCTGTGATATTTCTGCTCCTCCGTTTAAAAGCCAGAAGATTTGACAGCAATAAGGTTTTCAAAACCGGGAATTTGCATTGTTTTTCAGTGGACTGACTTCCAGGACAAGGACTCATCTGCACCCGCCCAAATACCATGGCACTGCGTGCGCCCTTTGCCACCGGATCCTCCCCTTCCAATGAGACTTTCTGATTGTGTCTACCAACTCTCCTATTAGGAAACCCGTGGGTTGCATGCAGCTATTCTGTTGTATTCTCTTTCTCACTCCCTCCCCTCTCTCACTCACACTCTTGCTGGAGGCACACCAATACCGTTCTGCTGAGAAGAAAAAGCCCACAACTACCTTAAGCGATTAAGACAATATGCGCAACTCTCGCCTTCCGTAGCGACCACTATTTAAATTTGGCAAGAGCCAACACCAGTCTTTGCAAGAATGGAGTCGGTAAAACAAAGGATTTTGACCCCAGGAAAAGAGGGGCTAAAGAATTTTGCTGGAAAATCCCTTGCCCAGATCTACAGGTAAGAGAAAGCAAACCCATGTTTGCCTGGGGCTCAGCATAAAAAAAAAAAAAAAAAAAATCTACAGTCTATTTCTGTAAACCCTGGTTGCTTTGAGAGATTGTAATATGATCGGAAAGTCTTTTTTGTTGTTGTTGTTGCTCATTGCTCAAGCAGGGCTGCTCTGCAAACCTGCTTATTAATTCAGGAATGTTGCACTGAATGAACCTGTCTGCTTTGTGCCTATGTGTGTGTGTGTGTTTTGTTTTGGTACCTGCAGATTCTCATCCTTTCCTACCCAGGATTTATCCTCTTTACAACTGAGAAATGACCAGCACCTGGTTCAGAAAATCTTTGTTTGGGTGCTAACAGTCACAACAAATTAAATTCCTTTGATGCAGACAAATGAATTTAAAAAATACAACCCTCAAAAAATTAACAAAGAAATTCCAAAGAGTAATGGCAGAAGGATATTTAGATCTCAGCTTCAAAACCACTCAAGTAGAGAATCTCCCAGTGGAATGTTCCTCTGTGCTGAAGGAAGAAGAATCAAAATATATCAATAATTAATAGCTAAAGCAGCTCCTCTCTCAGAACCCAGAACAATGTATATGTATTTTAATTATTTGACTTCTCCCAGAAGTCTATTTCTTGCATGGCAAATGTCACAGTGTTCATAAGAAAAACTATAATAATAACCAGTAAAATGACTTCAAAAGTACTAGAAATGATTTGATTTTGTTATCTTCCCTGTAGTCAATGTACTAATTATGCTGAAAATTTTACAACTTTAAAGCATTTTGAGAATATTACATGACTACAATTTTCTTAATAATATGAGCAAAATCAAGAAGAGAGGGCAGAAACAGAACGATAAACGATTCCAAGAGAGTGCTAATTTTCAAATTGGGGAAATTGAAGCTTTTAGAAATGTATAGAAAATGTAAAGAAAATGACCAGTGCACTTCCCGATTTTCCAAATCTCTTTGGATCTGGTGGGCTTCCTGTAGGCACCATCATGCACCTATGCGGCAGTAGATACCGCAAGGGCCCTGCAGTCCAGCAGCTGCCCTGGAAAGAGCTGTTCTCTCCCAGCTCAATTGCCATCAGGTGGAGAGTTCAGGTGCATCGCCCAACTTTGCATATATCAGCTATAAGCCAATGTAAAAAAAAAAATCACTTTAGTTACATTTTTTTCTCCCAGAATAAATAATTTGCCATGTGTTCTGACATTGGGATTGGACTTTAAAAATAAGAATTGACATAGTTACAGAAACCTCCATGACCTATTCTCCAGGTGATATTTTGTAGAATTTGGAAGTCTAACATTGTTTTCTGGTAGCCTCACATTGCTTGGCAGTTAGCTCCCAACCTGTGCATTCTTGGAATTGATCTTAAAGTTTCATTTGCTTTACTCATGTGTATGAAAATAATTGTGTGTGAATATATCATTTGAATGGGCACACAGAAAAATAAACTACATGGTGGATTAAAAAACATCTGCAAATTGTAAATGGAGAGGTTCTTTGTTTAAATATCGGAAGTATCCATCTCAAGAGTCCGTGGTGATTCTACTGTTCACATTCATTCTCTTCTTTTTTAAATAGACATTTCACGGATATATTATGGACTAGAACAACACCCTCAGCTTTTAGTTAAACCATGCCATCACCCTGTTTTCCCCTTCTCCCTTCCCCCTTCCCTTAAGGATGAAAACCTAAAAGGAACTGAATTATACTGGCAAAATCTTGTGAAATACTATGCAAATTAAAGAACACAAAAGAAAGCATAAATGTGAGATCTACTTTGGTGTGGAACATCTTACCAGAGTTGATTTGGGGCACGTTGTGTACCTGGGAGTCGCATTGTACCTCTTTGGAAATATGCCCCTTACATTTTTCGGTGTTTGTAACCGAGATAGTAATTACGCAAGATTGTGAATAATTAATTATTCATGTTCTGGCAGTAGGAAGCTTAGGTGTCGGCCATATGCTGCGGAGGCCTTTGTTTCAAACTCGAGTAACAAGGAAAAGAAAGTAAGATATGTGACTGGAGAGTAAACGGTGAACTAGCACAGGGGACTGGAGGAATGGGCAATAGAATGCGCGCGTGACACTCTCCGAGAGCGTTCACGGACCTCCGCGTGGCCACGGGTCAGAAGAGGCCTTAGTCCCTCGGGTCCCTGGGCTCAGCTGGGCGGCGGGATCGCGCGTCCTTAACTCAGAAAGCTTCAACTTGGCTGGGAAGGAAGGGGTAGCGCGGGTTCAGGGCTGAGCTGGGCTAGCCTGCAGAGGCGGCCCCCAGGAGGCTGGGTGGCTGGATAAAACTGCCTGTCTCCAGGTTTAAAGCACTGCGGGCAGGAGGCATCTACACAGGTGCCAACCAGCCGCCGCTCCGGGATCCCATTCTCTCCCAAGTTACAGACCCCGCGAGAAAGTTAGGCCCAAACGGCCTGTGTCGGTGAATCTGGGAGCTGCGGGATGGATCCCGAGGGAATGGGGGCTGGGTGCCGCCGGCCAGACAGTATTAAAGTTGAAGAGATGCTACCGCGGGGAGGAGGACTGGCAGGAGGCTGGAGAGCCGGGGAGGTCCTGAAGCCTGGTGGCGCCCTAGCACCCTAACTCCTGAAGGAGTTGAGCGTGTCAGCGCCCCTCCCCCAGCCCTGACGGGTCCTGGGAATTGGGATGGGCGGGCGTCGGGGGTGCCTAACCCGCCGCGTCCTTGCCTTTCCCCCGCTCTGCCGCGCAGGGTGCTGGAGAAGAAGCAAGACACCGGGGAGACCATCGAGCTGACGGAGGATGGGAAGCCCCTGGAGGTGCCGGAGAAGAAGGCTCCACTGTGCGACTGTGCCTGCTTCGGCCTGCCGCGTCGCTACATCATCGCCATCATGAGCGGCCTGGGCTTCTGCATCTCCTTCGGCATCCGCTGCAACCTGGGCGTGGCCATCGTGGACATGGTCAACAACAGCACCATCCACCGCGGGGGCAAGGTCATCAAGGAGGTGGGCAGCCGCTGGCCGTGTGGGTTCGCAAAGCCACATCACCTGTTTGAGCTCCATTTCCCCCCACTGAACGAGGAAGGCCTGGATGCTCGCTCAGCCCCCTGCTAGCGCTGCCATTCTAGAATAGGAATAGACCGCGGTAGCAGTATTACCTCCCTTTTCGATTGTTTTCTGGGCCTTCCTTTTCTGACCTGCAAAGTGGAAGATAGCATCTAGCTCACTAGATTTTTGTGGAGTGACTTCATACGAGAAGTTGCATAATGTCCGCTAAATTTAAATCGAAATATTTTTCTTTCACTCGGAGGAGTAGGGCTGCATATCAGTGATAATGTCCCCCTGGTTTCCTCCAATTCCTGCTAAACACTCTTAATAATAAAAATGAAACAAAGCCGAAATCAAATCAACTGTGAGCATATCGGCAGTTTCCACCAAAGGGCCTTTAGGAGCTGTCCACCCCACTGGTCGTGAGAAGAGCCGCCGCGCGGAGTGCCTCGAGGTCACAGGGAGTCCGGTCCCGTAATCTCATGAATGTGTTGGGGTGACGCCTAGGGGAAGGAGGGTCAACGTCAAAGTCACCGAAACCCGTGGGTCTAGACTACCTGGTCAGGGATCTGAACGACCATAAGCAAGGGTTGGGAGGAGAAAATTCGGGAACCGTCTGTGAATGAGAAGCGGTGAATGCCGCTGGACTCTGGGGATTCCGGGAGACCCTACAAAATGCGTTTGGTTTCAAAATACTTTTCAAAAGGAGAAAAAGGATCCTCAGTTTCCCAGGCGGGAAGACTCCTTCGCCTTTCAAATGCAGATATTTACTTTTAAGGTTCACCTGGTGGGGCCGCCCAGGCTGGCTAGGGTGGAGTTAGGCCTTGACCTTCAGATAACACCCCTCCCCAGCTCTTAAGACCGCCCCTGAACAAATTCTCCTCTCCACTGGCCACCCCCACCCCCCACCAATTCCCCAGGCTACTCCAAATCTTTCCGGTCTACGCCCATCCCCATTTTGCAGGGAAAGATCCTTTCCTCCCGCTCCTACGACCTCCTCACCTTCCATCCAAGTGCCCCACTTTCCTTCCTCAGAATTTCCCTGGTTGGATTGCATTCTGGGAGCGACCCCTCTACTGCATTAGTACTGGCTGGCGTTAGCTAAACGGACCCCGGTCAGGGGTCCCTATCCCCAGCCAGCAAATGGAATCTCTCCGTGGAGAGATCTAATTTCCAGTTCTGGAGCTCAGAGGATTCCTCATTCATCGAGGGGATCAGACCTGCCTGACAGTAGTCGGGGAGCAAAGCCAGGGCGTCCACCTTCGCCATTAATGCGATACATTTCAAATGAGCACAGGTTTTCCGTTAAAAGAAGCATTTCTTCTCTATAGAAATGCATACATTCAATTTTGTTAGAAAACGAAAATTCAGCCACCTTCACCTCCAGAATGCAGGAAGTACCCCGGGGGTTGAGGGCTCCTGAACGTGAGTCTGCAGCCCAAGCACTGACTCTACTCTTTCCCTCCACCCCTCTTTTTTCCCTGTACCCCCATAGAAAGCCAAATTCAACTGGGACCCGGAAACCGTGGGGATGATCCACGGTTCCTTCTTTTGGGGCTACATCATCACCCAGATTCCGGGCGGCTACATCGCGTCTCGGCTGGCAGCCAACAGGTAACGCGCCCCCAGGGCTGGGGGTCTTGGGGCTTGTGCCTCCGAAGGCGCTTCAGAGGCTGGGGGCAAGGACAACAGCCGCGGGGTAATGGAACTCCTGGGTGAGGTCTCCTGGTTCCCAGGCACCTCTTCTCTCGGGGGAGGAACTGTTGGTGCCTCCTTCCAGAATTAGGGACCCAAGAGGATTTGGGCTAGCCAGGCTGGGCGCTGGTTGCAGCTTCTTCTCTGTCCTGGCTGACCCAGCTTTACTCCAAACGGTCGACATGCCTTAAGGTCTGGTAGGAGCTGAGGCCGGGCAGAGAGTGGACCAAGCCGGGACTGAGCGGGGGTGCACAAAGGGGAGGGTCTGCGCGCGCGCGCGCGCGCGCGTGTGTGTGTGTGTGTGGTTAGGGGGGTAGCGACACGTGCTGCGCTCTCGCCAGTGCATCCCTCGGGTGCCCCGGCTCCCTGTGGTGCTGACCTCCCGGCAGGGCGCATCGAACGCCGGGCCACGGAGCCCGCCCAGATGGTGCTCTGGGTCTGAAGGATTTGTTTCTATGGAGGCAGGCGGGATTTCAGGCGCCCGGGGTGCGATTCCAACTGTTAATGAGCACCAGTGAGTAGAGGCGGGGCGGGGGTGGGAAAGGAGCTCAGCTGAGCCCTCAGGCTTCCAGTTTTGCAGCGGGGGCGGGGTGGGGGGGTGGTGGGACGCTGCAGCCGAGGTCCTAGCGCCCGCTCCAGAAATGCCGTCGGGATCACCTGCAGAGACATACCAAAGTATGGGGCATAAGGACTGATGGGGTGGGGACGTTCAGGAGCACAGCCTGGCCACTGCAGGGTGAGAGGCAGCTTTATTTGCTTCATGGTGCATATTAAGATAAATAAAACTAAATAAATTCTCCTTAAGTCTGAATTATAAAACAGAACACACGCACTCACCTTTTCAAGTGTTGCTTCATAGAGACTCCCAAAAAAGACTTCGGGTCTTTCCTAAGACTTTGTATCTATGACTTCACCTTTCTCCCTCCCCTCCAAAGTCAGATTTTCTGGGGCAGATATTTCGAACTAGTCTCGATCTTCTCTTGCTTTTTAAACTGGTCCCTACTCATTTCTCAATAAAGTCTCTGAGGAGGCCTCTTCCTGTGGCTTCTGTCACCTAAAATCCCATTCACCAGCAGTAACTTCCTGCCCAAGACTTTTCTGTCCTCTCCAAAGCCTAGGGAAGAATTCTTGCAAATTTAACTTAGGCTTCTCAATTGCTTGGGCCAGGACTTTTGGACAGTCCTTCGAATTGTCAAAAGAAGAGAGTGAAAGATTAGTAATAGTGCCTTTTGAATACCATCTTTACCTTGACATCATGATGGTTACTACTCAGACCCAATGGGAGACAAACTAGTCTCTTAAAAAAGGAATCATTTTAAAATGAAAATCATTAACTATTTAGAGAACCCAATCCTATAGATGGGGTAAATCAAATTAAAGAAAATATTTCCTTAAATAGTATGGTAATGAACATGTTACATGTTTGGCTTCCATATCCCTAAGGCATAATGTCTTGAATCTTTCTTTTCTCCTCAATTTTTTTTTTCTAAAACAAAATAAACTTCCCAGAAAGATAGTCCAAACATATGTATATGAAATATTTTCACTTGGGGGGGGGGGAACAACCAGTAATTCACAAACAAAGCAAAAATGATACAGGAAACTCAATGTAATGTGAAATGAAATGATAATGACTGTGTCTTTAAGATTTTTTCAGAGTCAAAACCTTCAGCTTGCCAATTGTTAAAATGCTACCATTTTCCTGCCAGGAAAAAACACCAGGGATGCCCCAGCTTTCCCTCTTTGTAACACTGGGAGGTCAGTAAACAGGTTTTCCTGGTTTAAAAAAAAAAAAAAAAAGGCAAGCTCATTTCTATACTATCATTTGTCTTATGTTTAGTAAAGACTGATGCGTACTCAGGTTCTAATTTATTTTGTAGATTTTTCTTATAGGAAAAAATTGTGAACTTTAGAAATCAGATTTGGATCTGAATTCACTTTACCTTTATATGGATATTCAAGAGAGGGAAACCTAGTATTTTCATGTTTTCAATGTCTTGTGTTCTCCGAGACTGAGAAAACTAAAATTTATTGTAAGATATGACAAACATCCAGAAGACCTAGATTAATTCCTCATCAGATCTTAGGGTTTCGACATATTTATCTCATTTAAAAAATATAACAAAATGTTACAAATACAGTTGAAGCCTCCTGTCAAAACAGGTTTAAAAATATATAATCTTCCCTTTTCTGATGATGAAAGTATTGTATCCTAAGAAAAATATATAAAAAAGAAAATATAATAAAAATCATACATTAATCACACAGAGACCCTATTGTTAACATGTTGGTTAATGTCCAAACGGTCCTATATATGCTACTTTGAATTTTATCTTAGAACTTTTTTATTAACACAAAATCTGAGAGATTTTTAGAATTGGTTTGAAAGATGTACATTTCCTAGTACGATCCTTTTTCAAAAACAGTAAAAACAATACAGCAAGACCAGTTTTCCACCTACAAATATTGTATGCCCATTCAAATAAACTTCTCCCTATAGATCGTCTAATAGTAGGACAATATTTCCCTTGGGTGGGATACTGGGGACAGATTCCTTTCCCTCTGGGTGTAAAAGAAGCTCACTTTGGAAAGTGTTTGCCATCACAGTTGGGCGGAACCAGAGGAGAGGAACTAGGTGTGTGGAGGCGGCTCCTCTGGAGAGAAGGGCTCCTGGATCCACCTCCTGGCAAATTTCTCAATGAAAAACCAACAGCACTGATGTGGCTTCTCCATTGTATGCTTTAAGCAAAAGCAGCTGCACCCTTGATCAGAATACAGATTCCTGGCCCGTTTTCTGGTCAGACTCTAAGTATTCTTTCTTTTTTCCTCATTGAGTAAAAAAGCTAGGGGAGAGAATCTCAGTCCCAGAGGACTCTTGCATCATTTTTTCCTTTGTCTTTTCTTAAAGGGCTGTGGCACCTCGTGGACAGGAGAATGTAGTCACCTCCCTGGAGGGCTTTGGGATGAGGAATCAAAAGAAGATTCCTTATAAAATCTGTAGTGTTTCTAGATGAGAACATATTTACTATAGTGATAACAATGTGTTGGGGGCAAGTTAATGTTGCCTTTAAACAGTACAGGGCACGGGGCTTACAGTAATCCAGACCATGACAAATGTGGAAGAGCTAAGGATTATTTTTACCTTGCATTTTGACTGATGAGGAACCTAGGCAAGTACTAAACAGGAGAAAAACAGAATTTTTGCAAAGGGCGTAATCAAAGATGGTCAGATTTACCAAAGAATAATTGGTCAATATTTGTCCAATTTCAATGGACAATATTATCTTCACAAAGACTATTCTTCTTTCTAAGTGACAGTATCTTATAAACCCTATTTAAAATTTTTTCCTATCCTACTCATGTCTTCTTGATCTGCCGATGGTGATTTAGGTTTTATGAAGCGCTTAATGCCAGCTGCTGTACCCATATTTCACCGATTTATCTTTTTGCTTTGTCCAATAAAGTGTAAGCATCATGAGAGCAAGCAATTGTATCCACATTGTTTTCACTGCTGTATCCCTAACATCTCAAACAGTGCCAGGCCCAAGACAGATACTTGTTGAATGAATAAAATGACCATCCCAACAAAGTGTTTGGGCATTTTAAAAAAGGCAGTATGGCAGAGTGGTTAAGATACAGGTTCTAAAGATAAACCATGTAGGTTCAGACTCCCGAAGGTACTACTTAATAACTGAATGACATTAAACTTTACTTAACTCCTCTGAATTTCAGTTTATATTTCTGTAAAAGGGGACTTATCAAAGTACCTACTTGATATGAGTGTCATGACAGCTAAATAAGACAATACGTGTAAGGTTCTTAGAAGTGCCTGGCCCTCATTAGATGTTGGCTGTTATCATTCATTATTAATAAGGTCCTAGCTTCAGAAAAAAAATGAAAGAATAAATAATATCTTAAGGCCATTCAGTATTACTTATGTTTAAATTTGTCTTAAGTATTAGTAATGCCAAGGGATTATTTCTATTGTGATAAAAACGCATCTTTCCACCTGCCAGATTTCTAGCTTTAAAATTATTTTCCCATACACATTATTTATAGCTAAAATTATTGTTCACTGAAAATGCCTTAAGTCTCATTTGAAGAATTGTCTTAGGAAAGCTTTTTAGCCAAGGGTATAGAGAGTGCTAGTAATTCAGTGCATTCAGTCTTTGAATTCTAGTCAGGCATTATAACCATTTAAGTTTGAGGTTAGACTTCTCTGCTGAAAGTTATAGTTTATTTCCCCCACTCCTCTTCTTTATTTAGGAAGTGTTTAACTCCTGGTGCAACATTTTGTCTTTTCAGGTGTTTCTTGGGTTTCTAACTTGACCTTTGCTAAAGAAAAAAGAATAGTTCTTTATTTGAATAAGAGATTGAGGATCCCATGTGTCTGTAGCATGTGGTGAACTTCAGTTAACAGAAAGAGCCCATATTAGAGAGGGATAAGGCTCATTTCATCCAATCTTCTCACTTAGATACTAGGAAAGGAAATAGAAAATCAGGGAGGTGGTGACTTGCCCAAGATCACAAAGAGACTGGGACTAAAACTCAGGTGCCCAGCAATGCATGAATTCAGGCTGTCTCTACACTGACATTTAGCATCTCTGCTTGATACTATGTACTTCACCTCGAAGTTCACTTTCAGCAGCAAGCTGAGCCGTCTGCTCTCTCAGTGAGTGCCCATAATCTATCATGCCCAAATCCAGGATAGAAATCCAAGAATTAAAAAGAGAAGCCTTTAGCTGGCCCAAGGGATCCTTCAGTTTTGGTGGCAAGAGAAACATACTGTATTTGTGTGTGTGTGTATGGACTCCCAAATGATTTGGCTACAGCGTGAATGATTCTGTTCTTTTCTTTGCAAGAGACAAAAACCCGAGCTTGACAATGACTTAAACAAATAGTGTGATTTTCTATAGGAGGAAATATGGCATTTAGTACTTTTTTTTTTCTCCCTACCCAGCCCTTTCGTAATATGGGCTCCTACAATATTTCAGAAGTTTGAGCATCACTGGGCAAGGGGGTGAAGGGTAAGGGGGTGGACGGAGTGGTTGGGTAATTTAGACCATTTGTCTGCAAAAGAGAAGAGATTCTTCCTTGGGATTTTGATGGCTACAACTCAATTCATACCACTGTTACAAAAGAGAGAGTAGTTTATACTTAAAAATCAACAAATTCAAATGCATGGATTTTAAATCTGTTAACTCATGTGAATTTGCATTTATAAAAATGAAATTTGGTATACTTTAGGTAAGTATTCTGGCTTGCCTGATTCTGAAAAATTCTCTTGTGAGAGGGGTTTTCAGAAAGAGAGGAATGAAGATATTTTGAACATAACGTCTTCATATTTTAAGCGCAGGAAGGGACAATTTTACCTGTGTTATTCTTTTTCCTTCACAGAAATAAAACAATGAAGATGTGCTTTATTTACTGTAATAAGCATTGGAAGTGAATTCTTAAGTGTCATTACCAAACACATATGTAAACATTATCTATCTATCTATCTATCTATCTATCTATCTATCTATCTATCTATCTATCTATCATCTCTCATTGTTTTCCTCTCCACTTACCTATCCATTGCAATGTCCATTACAAGCAGAGGCTCTGTAACCCTTCAGTAAGAAACATTTGCAGATTCCTTTTGTGTGAGAAAATAATTTAGACTATGAACATAAAGCTGTGGCAAGAGACCACCATTGTGCTGTGGTGGAAATGGGTTATCATCATCTCTTCCTTTAGGGCCAGAGGTGACTCTCTGTTTCACTCCTCTAGCAGCCTATTAGACATCTCGCTGTCTTCCCATTGTGGCCTCTGTAGGTTAGGAGTCTGGGACAAAGCGGAAGAGACCTTCCTTTTTCTGACAAAAGAAAATACCTTTCCACAAGATGGATAAATGGATTGAGAGAGGGAGGGTTCCCTAAGGGCTTGCCCGTGGTTTGCTGACATGAGCTTCTCTTTCCTTCCATTCTCCCCTCCTCTCACCCTCTACTAGCTCTGGGCTCCCCTGTGGCTGCCACAGCCCTCTACCGCAGTGCAGAGCCAGCCCTGGAGGGGAGGGCCAGGATTTTGAGGGAGGAGGGAGTCAGGTGGGCAGCTGGTGGAATGATTGTCCCGCTGCCATATGCCACTGTTGGGGCTGTCTAATTTCTCTGTCATGAGTGATGAAGTCATTTTTACAACTTAATGATGTACCAAGGGACCCAGAGGGCTGGCTTGTGCTTGTGTATTCCTTTTTAAATATGGGAATGGGGCATCAGATGTGACAAAGGGAGGCGCCTGAGCCCTGATTTGATTAGATTAACTAGATTAAACAGCCGAATCGGTCTACTGCTACACACCCTCAAGGATAGGATTAGTGCCACACCTGGGGTGAGGAACACTAGCTCCCTGTTAAGTGACAAGCCACTGTCCAAATGGAAATGCATTGATCGATTTGGGGAAAATGGATATCATCTGTAGAAGTGACAAGTCACCAGTGTTCCTTTCACCTCTACCAGGCAAATCCTTTTGGGGTGGGCTTGGTAGCTGAGGGTGTTTGTGGCTGTGGGTCATGGAGAAATAACCTGACTGAGGATTTCTCAGCTAACTCGCCGCGGAGCGCACTGAATGTCAATCACCAGGCAGGGCCCGATGCAGGTTTCAGCAACTGCATTTGCTTTTCCAACCTTTTCTGTGTCAGGGGCATGATACGCTTCTCAATTTGGGCAATCGGTTTAGTAATACAGAGCCTCCTACTGCACACACACACACACACACACACACACACACGTCCTTAAAGTCATTCTGTATAAGAGAATATAGTCATTTCACACTGGAAGACAAAGAAGAGAGAGAGAGAGAGAGAGTGTGTGTGTGTGTGTGTGTGTGTGTGTAACAAGCAGAAAGAAAACAAGTAGAAATTAGGTTTTAACTTGAAAATAAGCAAATTGAATTCATTTTAATATGTCATTTGCTGCAGGGGAAATCATGAGGAAAACAACAATTTTAAGTAGCTTTCAAGTGGTTTATCATTCTGAAAAGCAATCTCAATAAGCAAATGGCCCTTATTTTATTTCGCAGAGATTATGATGTTCTTTGAGAAATGGAGAACACCCATCACTTTCTAATCCTGTTCTTAAGGCATTTGCGATGTTCAGAATTGTCACATTTAGTTTGCATGTTTCTTTGCCTTTTTTTTTTTCTTGGCCCAATTACTGACACCCACCTCTGACTTACATTCACAAACATGGGTTTTTCAGGTAGAACTTTAGCTGCCAATTGTATAAGGAGAAGGACTTGAGGCCAAATGAGACATCATGCTAGTTGAGATGCAACTTACTCTGGGATTCTTCAAGTTTGGCAATATTTATTTAATTAATGACTACATGGCTCGGCTTAATTAATTGTTCAGTGAAAGAAATGGTTTAGTTTAGTTTATTGCTGAAAAAGTTGTGTGTAATTTGTTAGCATTTGCATTGATGGTTTATTTTTATATGTAGTACTGATATGAATCTATTGCCTGATATAACATATACTGATAAAAATACTGCCTGGTATTATAGAGAACTTAAATTTACAACTGAGAAAGTAAAAAAATATATTAAAAATAGACAAATGTTTATTTGGGGAAATTTGTTTCTAGAAAATTTTTTTTTAAATGGAAAGTATAACATTTCTTTATTTACCTATATATTATTTACCTTTATTTGGAATAAGTGGTGGATCAGACCATAAGTGAGCTTCTTAACTGACATAGATTATAAAGCAAACCAAAAAACCAAAACCAAACTCAGAATATAAATCAGAAGTCAGCTTAATTTTACAAACATGTGATTGGTTACTTATACTGAATGAGCCTTCAATTTCTATTCTATAATCAGTATTCATTAAAACATTTTCAAATAAACTACATTATTATTTGATAGGTCATTAAACTTAGCATTTAGCCTATTGAGAAACATAAAAAATGTACCTGAGAAAATCCACAATGAAATTTCAAAAGACAAAAAAAAAAAATTGTAAAAATGAAACTTTTTGCAGCATAGATGTTCTTAGGCCTACAGAAGTCAAGCAGTAACATGATTGCTTAATTTATATGATGGGGTAAAGGACAACGTTCTCCTCCCTGTAGATAAAAAGAGTCTAGAAATCTAGCTTTTAGATTAAAACGGGGAAAAACAAAGCCAGTTCTACTGAATGGAAACATAGAAGGTCTACTCCAACCAGGCACAATGGAGAAGGATGAGTGAGTATCAGGAAAGCTTTTCAATCAATGTGAAGTAGATCATTCAGGGATAACATTTCTACCTCTCCCTAAATAGTACATTTGTATTGGGGTGGGAAGAGAGAGGATATGAGTTATAAATTGTTTTTATAATTGCCTTAGTTCCTCATTTCAGAAGGCAGATGAAATTAGAATGGAATACAATACTAAATATATGTATTGCTCAACTTTTTATGTACAGAGATCATCTTTCTTCCTCATAGAGGCTGTAAGGCAGACATTCTTAACACTTGTTTTACTGATGAGAGAAATGAACACACAATAGCACCTATTTCCCCCCCAATCACCAGCTGATAAGAGGAAGAGCTGGGGTATCAACCCCAGTACGTCTGATTTCAAAGGATGTGCTTCTTTACTAAACACATTTCTCCTATTAAATAACTTTACTGTGTGTTCTTTAAAATATTTATTTTACAGTCCCTTAAAAAAATTCACTGTATTACTTAGTGCTAGGCTAGGCTCATAGGAAAGAACATGGCCGTGGAATAATTTAAAACATTTTTGCATGATTTTGGTTTTTAGACAAGCTTTCTAATCAGCATCAACTTGGAAGCCTATCATGGTGGAGATTGCTTTCAGAGCAGCAGTGCTATGAAATGCAATTATGTGTCCATGTTGGAACCAGCGCTAGAGATAATGAAACTCACAAGAAGAGTAAATGTTTCTTGGTATATAATCTATTTCCTTCTACTGAGATATCAAAAATATATTCAATGCTTACGTCTGTCTGTTTTTTTGTTGACATCGGCCCAAACAAAACTAATGACTGTCAAGCATAATGCAATATACATGACGACGACATTAAAAATTGATAAATGGTGGGATTCTTTAAGAGGACGATTTTGAAAGCAGAGCTTTAGAGACAGTGGTTTCAAGGATGCCGTGATGAACAGAGAATGTAATGGCAGTTGGTTTCAGAAGATTCTACAGTGTTGTTGGGAAGACAAGGATGAGGCCAGACCCGGCCACGTACTTGAACTCAGCAGCTATCTGAAGTGAGGATTTATCCACAGGAATACTCTCAGTCCTAGTCCATAGCCGCCATCCTACAGTTATTTTGTGAGAGTAACTCAGCTTCCTAGGATTATTAGGATACCCAGAACAGCAGTTCATCCCCACTAAAAGTGCAAGAACAAAGAAATGGTCAATTGATTGAAAAGGATAACAGAATAATAAAGGTTCAAAGGAGAAAGATCTGTTATCAGCCACATACACCTCAGGAGGGAAGTTATCATTGCCCTCTATTTAAAGTCTTTATACAAAAGTAACTGGATGGTCTTTTTTTATTTTATTTTATTTATTTGATGGAGAGAGAGAGAGCGAGTGCACACACAAGCAGAGAGAGCTGGAGAGGGAGAAGCAGGCTCCCCGCTGAGGAGGGAGTCTAATGTGGGGCTCAGTCCCAGGGACCTGGCATCATGACCTGAGCCAAAGGCAGACGCTTAACCAACTGAGCCATCCAGGCGCCCCTGGGTGGTCATTTCTTAAGAGCACATGATGTACAAAGCATTCTGCTAGCATCCTGGGGTTTGAAGAAGTGAAATAAAGACCTGGACAATGTTCCCCACAAATAAGGCAGGGGGGCAGGGGAACACGGGATCTCCTGAGTTAAGTCTTATAAAAGCAATCTACAGTTGCTTGAGGGACATCTGAGAGAAAAGATTAGTCCAAAAAAGAGGTGTGTGTGTGTGTGTGTGTGTGTGTGTGTGTGGTGGGCAGGTATTAGGGATAAGGGTGGAAGTGTGCCAAGTACGAAGACACATATAATTTGGACAATGCCGTACAGTTTTTAAAAATGTCTTGTCTCCTGCCAGGGATTGCAGCCGGCCTGCGGAGGCACAGACTGGGAGCCTGGTGAGGTTCAAGCCGTTCTGTATGCCTTCAGAATGGGACACAGAATTTTTATTCTATGTCTTCATGCACTTTAAGCTGATAGAATTTTTTTTAAAGATTTTTATTTATCTATTTGAGAGAGCAAGCGAGAGAGAACACAAATTGGGGGGAAGGGCGGAGAGAGGGGGACAAACAGACTCCTCACTGAACAGGGATGCAGGGCTGGATCCCAGGACTCCGGGATCGTGACCTGAGCCAAAGGCAGATGCTAAACTGACTGAGCCACCCAGGCACCCCTAAGCTGATAGAATTTCAAGATGACATGGAACAATTCTGAATCCTTTGTTACAGAAACAATACTATTTAATCAGGGCAAAAGCATGCTGGGGTGGAAAAAAAGGGCAAAGAATACAAATTCTCTGAAAACTCTAATGAATGTTGGAAAATTCCTGTATGTTAGCTGATATTTAGGAACCATTTACTATGAACCACGCACTGTCCAAGGTCCATAGCTGATTCATATAATCTTCATGATAGTCCTTTGAAGTATGAAAACTTATTATTTCCATTTTACAAATGGAAAAAGTAAGGCTTTGAGAATGTAAGTAATAACAACTTGCCCAATATTATACTTAGAAAGAAATCAGAGTTGGAATTTGAATTCACATGCTGTAACCACAGCTTTTATTCTTAATATTATGTTATGCTGTTTATATGTCCCCGGGAGAACCATGGCAGCTGCTCAGTCAATTTGGTCAGTGAGGACAGTCGAAATTAGGCCAGAGGACTTCACTTTGGGTTTGACCCAACCATCTAATTACAGTTCGTGCTTTGTAAAGGATATTGCGCCTTTTAGCAGGTGTTTCCGTTCCGTTCTTGCCCCTCCCCTCTATAAATTAAGGTTAAACCCCCTTTTCCAGCTCTGTCTACCTCTGTCCATATTAGGTTTATCCCCAGTCCTGCCCCAGATCTGTCCTTTTTGTGATGTCTCGGGGGAATATCTAGCATAGTATGGCTAAACCAATGATTCTCAAGTCAGAAAAAGTAACATCAGCATCATCTGGATACTAGTTAGAAATGCACATTCTCAGGCCCCACGCAAAGTTCTGGCACCCAGCAATCTGTGTTCGAACAGCCCCCTAAGATGATGATCGCGAATGATAAATCTGAAAATTGCTGTGCTGAACCATTTTATATTCTGGAACTTGTGTTCCGTACTTAGTTCTATTTCTTCCATTTCTCTTTTGAAAACTAGACTTTGCTCATAAAAAGACAACCCCCCCCAAATAAGCTTCTCAATTTAACTACTTTGAAACATAGGACAGAAGTTGAATCCTCTTTTTCACTCCTCCCTGCTGCTATCATCCATTATTCAGCATGTTTTTGTCTTCCAAAATTGTTGCCATTTTATTTGCTGCTCGTGGCATTTGTGAGTACTAGTTCTGCTGCTAGTAGAGTAGAGCTTCGCAGGTAAGGAGCTAGGATCTACAACTGGACCAAGTCAAGACAAACCATAATTCTCCACTCAGTTTCTATGTGCCTGCAGCCAGCTATATAAACCCACCTGCACTTAGCTATTCTATCTATGGAATAAGGACAGCAGTAGCAGCGTGCTGATGTTATTGTTAGTTTAAAATGAGAATCTGGAACAGTGACTGACACACACTAACAATTCAATAAACATTGGCAATTTATTATTATTTCTACTTGACTGGCTCACATTTATGGATTTATTTTTATGTGCCACGCACCTTTTGAGTGCATTATTTTTAGTCTCACAGCAATCCTATGACATGCAATATATGAATATCTGCGTTGCACAGATCCTAATACCGTTAGGATATTCCAGGAATTCTTCTAGATGCTTTACTTATAATAAATCATAGGTTCTGTTAATATCACCATTTTGCAGACAAGGAATGTAGCGTAGTTAGTTAAACTGCTCAAGATGACTCAAGTAATAGATGACAGGAATGAACTTCGAAGCCAAGCAGCCTAGCCTTAGAATCCATGCTCTTGACCATTCCATGGCTCTGCCCTTTTTATAGACAAGGAATCAGAAGCCTAGAGAAGTTAACTAACTTTCCAGTCACACAGTTATTAAGTGACGAAGCTAGGGTCTTATAAAAATTTCTGTACCGTATTTCTGTCACTTTCTCCGCCTCTACTACCATTACTGGCTTTGGCGCCTTGCTCCTGTGCAAGCCATCGTCTTGCCTAAATTTACATGGATCCTGATAACTTTCTGTCTCCCTGGCCTCATAGATCCCTCTCCCCTTAATTCTACTAAGCTTTGTGTTTACTTCACTTTAAGGGCTTAATCATTGTTTACCCTCTACAATCACTCTATGCTGCACCGTCTCCCGGATGCCACGGATTTACAGACCCTGTTCTTCCCTTCCTTGTTCAATCTGTATTTGCTCACACCTTCCTTGTTCATAATCTCACTCTTGATGGTCTTACTTTTTTTTACTCGGGGTACCGGATACCACAATGTCCAGCCATTTTAAACACTGACCTAGTTTCTTTCTTTTTTTTTTAAAGATTTTATTTATTTATTTATTTGACAGAGATAGGGACAGCCAGCGAGAGAGGGAACACAGCAGGGGGAGTGGGAGAGGAAGAAGCAGGCTCCTAGCGGAGGAGCCTGATGTGGGACTCGATCCCAGAACGCCGGGATCACGCCCTGAGCCGAAGGCAGACGCTTAACCGCTGCACCGCCCAGGCGCCCCTTTCCCTTCTCTTTCTTTTCATTAGTACTCCTGTTAAGATTTTTGGCTTAAGTTGTCTCTTGCCACTTGTCTCTCCCTTCCTTTCTCCTACTACACCCAGGGCCATCTTTATCTTTTCTCCTGAGTGCCTAATAGCCTCATATCAATGAAAGAGCACAGATTTTCATGTCAGAGAGCCCTGGATTCCAGTCTCCACTTCACTGCTTGCTTTTATCTTGCACAACCATTGTCTCCAGTTTCCTATTTGTAAAATGAGATGAATATGTGGCTCGGAGCGTAGTTGTGAGGATTAAATGAATTAATGTGGGTGGAGTGTGTATAGTAAGCGCTCTGTAAGTTTTAGCTCCCTTTTCCTCCTCAGCACTGTGTCCTACTCTAAATATAGTCTCACAAAGAATTGGAGTGTGAATGCATAAATGAATGTTGAATGAAGTGGCTGCTTTAATTTTGGCTCTGTGTAGCACAGCAAGAGAAAGTGTGAAGGCTTCCCATACTGGGCAAGAATTTTGATAATCAGAATTTTAATTACCTGGGTATTGAGTTGGAGAACAATGATATAAAATTTTAAAAAGAAGATGAGATTCTGAAAAGTCCGATGGATTTCCTTCTTAAATAGAAAAAAAGTCCATGCATTTTTATGATCCAATAGCAACTAATAATGAAAAAGGGACAGTTAAAAGAATTTAGGAACTTAAAAGTACGAAGCATTTGGATATGTCACAAGATTATATAATTAGAAACAATATCCAGGGCAAGAGTGGAAAATGAACTTTGGAACTGATCTATTGATGTTTTCTTTCAGGAACCGTACGGTGAGTTCAAATAGCTTTGTGAAGATTATTATTTAAATTTATAGTCAGAATCCCGAAACACATTACTAACTGCATGTGTGCATGATCAGATGAAAACCCTAGTAGTAAAACCCACTGGTTTTGGAATCAGACAGACTAGATTTGAACCAGGTTTCTTCTACTTGGAACTGACAAACAACGTGTGCAAGGGATTTCACTTATCCAGGCTTAGTTTCTTCATCTATAAAATGGGTGTATGAATAATACCCATCTCACAGGGTTGTGAAGTGGTTGTGGATTTTATGGCATGTGAGATGTTAGCATGGTGTCTAGCAAGTTGAAGAAGCACTTACTAGATTTAGGTCTAACTGTAGTGGGTGTTGAACAAAGAGTTCATAATTGATTCAGTTCTACTGGTGGGTGGTTTTGTCCCCCAAAGGACATTTTTGGTTGTTACAACTTGGGGGCAAACGCTACTGGCTTGTAATGTAGAAAGGCTGCTAGACATACAGTGCATGGGACAGCGTCCCACAACAAAGAATTGTCCATCCTGAAATCTCAATCGAGTGGACGTTGGGAAACGTTGAGCTACAGAACGGGTAAAATTCATCTCTCTCTAGCATGTCGAGAGACGCGGTATTTTAAAACCCTTCAGAGAAAGTGATGGTTGAAAGTTTTATTCATAGAAACGAAACTTCATGCATCATACTTTTAAGAAATTATTGGAAAAGAAGACACGTATTAGATAAACCTAGTTATAAACCTTATGGTGTTGGGTTTTTTTTTTTTGTTTTTGTTTTTGCAAATCTTAGCATGCAAAATTATCACCTGGGTTTCTTATTAAAACACAGATTTTTCAGCCTTCACTCCCAGCACAGTCTGATTTGAAAAGTCTGGTGTGAAAAATCTGCATTTTTAATAAGCTCTCCAGAGAATTCTGATGCAGCTGGTTCATGGACAACAGTTTGAAGAGATTCTTCTGAAGGCTAAATGGGGCGGATGCATAAATCACATAAACACTTTAAAAAATCCTGTAGCATCATGTAGCTCTGGCTCTCATTATCTGTAAAGCCTGAAGCAGGGTCAGTCTCTTTTATTATTGAGAATCATAAGCAACGTGGGATACACCTACAGAAAATAGAGTCAGCACGAGTTTGGCAGTACCCGGGCAGCCTACCCAGATGACCGAAACTCCAGTGTCATTGCCCTTCCTGCTTTCACCCTCTCTGCGACACAGGTCAAACACGCGCACTCCCAGAATAGTAGAAACAGACGTTCCTCTCACTGGCCTTTGCGAACTTGCACCTTTCACCACTCAGTCCAGGAAACATGCCCCATACACTTTCTCCTCTTTCGTCTCAGCCTTAAAGGAAACTTCCAAAATGTCCTGAGGTTTGCATACAAGAACATTTGGATTGCATTTTTAAGAGAGGTGAAAATTCTTTCAACGTAAAAATAATGGTTAATAAAAATGCATTTTAATTCAATTTTTATAACAATTTGGAGTTCTTATTTTATAAAGACAGGTTATGGGATTTTGCCTTTCTTTTCTGAAAAAATAAATACATATTTGGCAGAAGTTTAATGTCACTGGGTATATGGTGTTTTTTTTTTTTTTTAAGATTTTTTATTTATTTATTCGACAGAGACAGCCAGCGAGAGAGGGAACACAAGCAGGGGGAGTGGGAGAGGAAGAAGCAGGCTCATAGCGGAGGAGCCTGATGTGGGGCTCGATCCCATAATGCCGGGATCACATCCTGAGCCGAAGGCAGACGCTTAACCGCTGTGCCACCCAGGCACCCCAGGGTATATGGTGTTTTAATGGGAGTAATCATTTTTAGAAATAGAAAGTTTCTATTTTGCGACAGAAATTTAGGAAATCAGTTATTCTCTGACTCAAACCGAAAGATACCTATTCAGCAAATAGCACAGAGGAAACATGGAACAGGGTATCTACCTTCTGAGTGACTTCTTAGCACTAAGGACAGGCGGATATTAGGTTACGTCAAGTAAACAAAAGTATTTGACCTGGTCTAGGATCCACTTTGGCCCTTCAGAAAGGCGTTTCTCAAATTTCAGTAGCTGATTAATAATGATCAAGGCCCTTTCAGAAACTCCAATCTTTAACTCCTTATGCTTAAATGGGCCCCTTGGAAGAGTCAGAATTTCTATGAGACCATTTTCACTGAATTCAAGGCTCAATGTTCAGCTGGAGAAAACTTACACAGGACACACAGCTTAGCTCATTAGAGATAGTGTGTCCCCAAACTTCTCTGCAAGACGATATTTCTAACGTTCCCCAGTTAAGGGAATATTTTTCCTACTTAGTGTGAACATTATGGAAGGTATTTTAAGAACAGAGTGGAATTTCTGCTTGCAGATGGAGGAAGGTGTGAGCACCATATTTCCAGCAATTCTTCTCTGAATCATTACGTGCATGTGCGCAGTGAGAGGTGGGCCTCAGACAGTACCCCCGCCCACATACACGAAGAAGAAAGAAGAACCATATATATTAAGGAATAGTTATTTTCATTATAAATACTTGTGCTGTGGGATCTGACCATGAGATTTCTCGGGGCATTGAAAATATAATTCCATTCATAAAATGTTTATGTGTAGGCAGCTTCTAGGGAAGTTGCAAACAGTCGTATAATGTGAGATAAAACTCCATTCAGGCCTTTGTTATTTTTTTGACAACTTTCCAGTGAGTATCTGCTCTGTCAGGCACCCTGCTGTATTAGGGACATAACAGTGCACCTGAGGAAAAAGCTCTTGCCCCAAAGCAGCTTACGTTGCAGACTGAGATATAAACCCAAACCATAGACAATGATTTGGTAAATATTTGCAATTTTTTTAAAGTTTTTTTTTTCTAAGATTTTATTTATTTATTTGTCAGAGAGAGAGAGACAAGAGCACAAGCAGCAGGGGAGAAGCAGAGGGAGACGCAGGCTCCCTGCTGAGCAAGGAGCCGGATGCAGGACTCCATCCCAGGACCCTGGGATCATGACCTGAGCTGTGGTCATGACCTCAGACATTTAACGGACTGAGCCACCCAGGCGCCCCAATATTTGCAATTTGTAATTAGATCTATGAAGAAAATAAATATAAGTGCATGTAACTGGATTTATTGAATCTTTCTTTTATTTCTTGTGCTTCAATAATGTAACATTTCAAGACAGTCAAAGTATCTGTTTGTAGTAGCTAACTCATCAGGTCCGGGACACATCTTATTCTTTTAGGAAAAAAAAAATCTACCTTAAAATTGCCTTTAGTTGACTTGACTTGAGAAACTTAGATCTATTAACTCCTTTTCTTTTTCAGGGTTTTTGGAGCTGCCATACTTCTTACCTCTACTCTGAATATGCTGATCCCATCAGCAGCCAGAGTGCATTATGGGTGTGTCATCTTTGTCAGGATACTGCAGGGCCTTGTTGAGGTATGGACTGCGGGAGTGCCATCTTGAGGTTGGCATGTTAATCGGACCAGCAGGTTATCTTTGACTTGATCTACAAATAAACGTTTTATAAGGTTGTGTCTACATAGTATGCTTAAAAAATTGGAAAATTTAGGCATTCAGATATTTTGTGTTTAAATAAAGCTGAAGTACAACTGTGACGGCTTGCCTTCCCTTCTCTAGAATTGAGCGGTATTAAAGAAATGTTCATTGACTATTTGACAGAAAAAAAAAAGGACAGGCACAGGTTAATATGCTGTGAGGAAAATTTCTGAGTCTGTCCTTTGCTGGTAATAACCCTGAATTAATATCTTTTGGGAGATTTATACCAAATCCTTGTTGGACTTGAATCATGATTTGAGTTTTCATTAAAATATTTCATTGACTATATTCTTTGGGAATGTAACTCATGATTGACTTTTAGAAACCTCAGATAGACCTACCTATTGCCCTTCTCTTCTCCTGAAATATAGTGGGAGTAGATAAATCAGATGAAGTATTAAGCACTGAAAACTTTCTCCTTTCTCTCCAAACAGAAAAAATTGGTAGGATAAAAATATATCAAGTGGATAATTATTTTAAAAGCCCTAAGTTCTAAACAGTACTCCCAGGAAGTGTGAGCTTCAAGGACCTGGCTTTGTCTTCCTCTATATGGATTCCTTATATTTGGGAATCGCTGTGTTTAATGCTTCACGAAAAGGCCTCCCACATTTCTCAAACTGTTCAGAGTTCCAGATGAATAGAGTAATGGGGGGTCTTTTGCCTTCATCAGAAGAAAACTGAGGTAGAAGGAAGACTTGAAGGGTGGGGAGAATTTGGACAGGTCACTTAAAAGGAGCCATGTCTTACCTGATCTGGGCTGAACGTTTTTAAAGTGGAATTTCAGGGAATTAGCAAAGATCTATGAGTAGCAGCTTTCCCTAATACTTGGGCCCAATCTAAGGAGACAGCATCAGAGAAGGGAAATGTGCTTATTTTCAGTGATCCTGCATCCTAAATGGTGATATATATCTTCCCTGTCACAGGGCGTCACCTACCCAGCATGTCATGGGATATGGAGTAAATGGGCTCCCCCTCTAGAGAGGAGTCGACTGGCAACCACCTCCTTTTGTGGTGAGTACTGCGTGCAGGTAGTTACGGTGGGTAAAAGTTTAGCAACAACTTGGATAAGAACTGAAAGTCGATAAAGCTCACCTGTAAAACCATTTGGTGGGTGTGTGTCTGTACATGAGGAAAGGTTTTTGACCACCATTTCAATTTCTTTAGTTCTTATTGGTCTCCTAAACCCTCTGTTTCTTCCATGTTTTGTATTTTTCTAGAAGTTCATCCATTTTATCTAAGTTTTCAAATATATTCATGAATAATTTTTAGAGTAGTCTTTTAAAATTTATTTTTTATTATAGTCTTATTATTTCTAGATCTCTTTTGTGTCTTGGGTAGATAGGTCATATCCACTTATGTAGTCCTGTATCATTGGCTGTGTATGTAGACATATATATGTATTTGGAGATATAGGGGTGTGAGCGTGCATGCACCTGGGTGTGCAAGTGAGAGCCTACCAAGAAACATGAGATGAAGTCAAGAAGTTCTATTTATTCCACTTACCTACCTCTCGTTCTCCCTTTTGCTTTAGGTTCCTATGCTGGAGCTGTCATTGCAATGCCTTTAGCTGGCATTCTTGTGCAGTATACCGGTTGGTCGTCAGTATTCTATGTCTATGGTATGTTGCCTACTCAGCAGTAAAGTTAAAAGAAATGGGTATCAATAAAACAGTGAGGTACATCACTGAGTATACGTCTGCATTCACTCACATTTTTTTCCATTAAGAATCCTTTCCTTATATTTTGAGAAGATCAAGGAAAATGTTCCACCTCTATGATCCTCCCTACCTTGTTATTTGTTGTTTTAAAAAGCAAGTACATTGCTGGTGGAAACTTTGTGATATATTTCATATATAGTTCTTGATCATGAAGAAAAAAATAAATTCGCTCTTGATTCATTGCCAATTAAGAAGAAAGAGCTGGACAGCACCCCCTCGTCTTCCTTTGCTACTGCTTTCTCCTCTCGGCTGACCCTGCCTCATCAAGACTGAACAGGGTTGGGAAGCTGGATGGAGATAGCGGTGCTAACGCAACAGTTCGCTTCTGTGATGAAATAGTAACAGTCAGCGGCAGCCACCTCACATTTTCGTCCTCGTTCCTCCAGGATTAAATGAGATGAAGCCCTCAAACGGAAATAAAAAAGGACAAGAAACCCTAAGTCCAAAGGCCCTTTCTGTTCACTTTCTAACTAGAACCAGAAAGCTTACCACTGGAGAGGACCCCTAAAGTCTCTCTTTGGAGACTTTTTTTTTTTTTTTTGCCATGAGAAAAAGAAATATAAGAGAGCTGGATTCCAACTGATGGCACTGATTAATACCGTCTTCGGACGTGGCAGGAGAATGTGAAATATTAATGAAGTCATGAGGCAGAACTGAACAGTATCTAGCTGCTTCCGAATTTGGCATGATCCATTCCCAATTAAAAATGTTCTCATCAGAGCAAATTCTTATGTTTGCAGAGTATTATTAAATATGCTTTACAGCAGGAGCTCTTACTCTGGTTCAAAAGCCATGGATAGGTTTTAGATTCATGAATGTCCTAAATGATAAGCCATACATGCATTCGTACATTTTTTTCCCTGGGCAGGTATTTTTATTAGAATTTAATCCATATCTTTCATTAGATTTTCAAGAGTCTGTAATTCACAGAAGTTTAAAGCAAATGTGTATCGGGCATGTAGAACAAGTTGGGAGGTCAGGCCATTAAATCCTCTGATTCGTCCCTTAATTGAATCCATTACTTAATTGAAAATATGATGTGACTTTAAAGTAAGAATATCAATTTCCAGGGGCACCTTGGTAGCTCAGTCAGTTAAGCATCTGACTCTTGGTTTTGGCTCAGGTCATGATCTCAGGGTCGTGAGACTGAGCAGCCTCAGGCTCCCTGCTCAGGGGGGGAATCTGCTTTCCCCACCCCCCCTCTGCCCCTTCTGCTCACGTGCATGGCACGTGCATGCACCCTCTCTCAAAATAAATAAATAAATCTATCTTAAAAAAAAAAGAATATTAGTTTCCACCAAGCACTCATGAAAATCAATCTCATTATGTCAAGTTGTATCTCATGTAATATTTATCACTGAATGGTACAAAGTTTCAATATTAGATAATCTGAAAATATCACATCTCCATAGTACTTGCTTACTTACTGCATATAACAAAAATTAGGTCTTTGAGCCACACATTCAATATTAATATTTTAAAAATTAAAAAGATAAGAACTGTATAGTGGCTTATGTTAAAAGCAGATACTGCATATATAGCAATTAGCTGAATGTCTGGCACTTCAGATGTATTCAGTTAGCAGTGATGATGATTACCACTGAATTACAAAAGCTTTCATTTATTGAGTGTTTATTTTGTGCCATTGACCATGCTAGTTGCTTCATGCATTATCTCCTTTAATTATACTTTGCCACAAACTCATAAAAAAGAAATTGTCTCATTTTATAGTGGAGGTTCACGAGATTCAGTCACTGATGGGAGCGTGTAGTTAATGACACAGCCACGACCTGAATCTGGGAGAGCCATATGCCATAACCACTACACTAACCCGAATTTTCACATACCGTCTAACTGCCATTTGTGTTTGCTGTCATGTTTGGTAACGAAAAGGAGCATGGTCCATCAAAATCTGTGGTATTAAGAAATAATTCTTAGAGATCGAACAAGCAAGAGAAAAGTATTATAGAGATCAGGAGCATTTAGACTGTTACCCAAGGGATAAAGAACAGTAGAAGCCAAAAATGAAACGACTAGCCTCTGGGAAACCGGAATAAATCACTTGAAATTCTTTCTTTTATTAATACTTTAGATTTACATTGCACAATAAGGGCATGTTATAATAGTGAGAGTGCTAAATAAAGAAAGGGATGCAAAAAAATTGCAAACAGTTTCTTGCGTTAAAATTTATAGCTTTCATTTGCCCACAGTGATCAATAGGTAATATTATGTACTGAAAATAATAATGGTATATGGTCACATAAAGTGTTAGATGTTACTACATTAATTACAGAAGCCCCCACCCCCGCCTTTTTTAATGAATGGTAGCCACCCAGGCTAAAATAATCTAGATTTTATGTAATAATCTGCTTACTAGATCTGGAAGTGCTAACAGGAAAGGGAAATGAGTATTTCTTTTTTGTGGAACTATAGACCACTCTCATCTATTCAAGGAAGACAAATAAGAAAATGATCCTGCCCCCATAAAATTCTTTGAAGACAGGAGCCTTGTCTTGTTCACCAATTTCTCTCACTTAGCAGAGTGCCTGGAATAGTAAATGCTCAGTAAATGTTTGTTGGATGTATGAACACGTGCCAAACCACAACATTCAATAATCATCCAATGCTGTGTCTCAGCATTGTTGGAGACAAAGAGGTAGAACTACAAGACCAGCCTTCAGGAAGCTTGAAGCTTAGTGGCACACCGCGAGAAGAGCTGGCTGGTCAATTGGAGAAGCAGAAGTTCCAATTCACATTCCATAGAGTGTGTTTGGCATGAGATTCCCGCAGTTTTATTTCAGCAAATGAGTTAAATGGCGGAATTTATGATAGGTTTTTGATTTTCTTCTTTTGAACTCTTCCTTGCAGGAAGCTTTGGAATGATCTGGTACATGTTTTGGCTTTTGGTGTCTTATGAGAGTCCTGCAAAGCATCCTACTATTACAGATGAAGAACGTAGGTACATTGAAGAAAGCATTGGAGAGAGTGCAAATCTTTTAGGGGCAATGGAAGTAAGAACTTTATTATGGTGTATATTCCTGTTCTTATTCTTCATCTCACCTCCCTTTGACCAACCGAACTACTTTCTGAGTCCCTATTCAACAAAACCAACTTGGTGTCAGTCATGATTGTGTTCTTCCCTCCATCCATACTTTCTGACTTAAGAATGATTGCTTTCCCCATTGGTAATTTCTTTTTTTTTTCTTTATCTTTTCTTAGTGATCTTCAAATTTGCCCTGGACTATGGCTAGGACTATAAACCTAAATAAGCTTTTATAAACAGTTCAATATGGTCCATAATTTAAACAAATTCAACAAATATTTGTTAATTTCAGATAGTAGGAAATGCCAGATCACCTAACACAGTCACAAAAAGGGCAACTTTTTGTGTATTGAATTGTCTAAATGTAGGTTTTATACATGTGTATTGATGCTATATGTGGTTAGGGAAATATGAAATCATTAGAATGTCAGTAATAGATAGCTGACATCAAAAATCCTCAATATATAATCTTGTTATTGATAAAATCTTATCATTTTCAGGTTTCTTATTATGAGGATAAAGTGTCATAAAAATACAACATGGCCCCTTTTCCGATTCTAATTTGATTTCTTGCATGGGCTCTATGGAGAAAGAAAATGCAGTTCTGTGTCAATAATACAAATATTTTAGTCCATGTGACATTAATACATCATAAATTAATATTTATGATATATATAAATTATGATGTTAATTAAAATAATAATAGTATTAATAAATAACCATTTGGGGGTGCCTGGGTGGCTCAGTCAATTAAGCAGCTGCCTTCAGCTCAGGTCATGATCCCAGGGTCCTGGGATCGAGTCCCACCTCAGGCTTCTTACTCAGCGGGGAACCTGCTTCTCCCTCTGCCTGCTCTGCCTGCCTCTACCCCCAGCTTGTGCTCTCTCTCTCTGATGAATAAATAAATTAAATCATAAAACAATAAAATAAATAGCCATTTGATACTACTAAAAAAAAAAAAAACGGAAGCAAAGCTAATGTATTTAGACAGGTTCAGTAGTTCAGCACCTAAACAGTAACTCAGTTTCCTTATGCTGAAAGCTGGAAGGTATCACACACAGCTGAAGAACCAGTGTCTCCTATACATTAAGCTTCTCTTTCTTTTGAAGGCTCCGCCCCTCTTTCTAATCATGTTTCAGTCCAGCTCTGATTCTCTACTTCATTTCTTAGAGAAGGTGTGTCTTTGACATCTCATCCTCAGTAAAAAGGTCTATCACCCACGTTGTTGAGGCCTTTAATGAATAAGAAGAATCCCATATTGGATATCACTCAGAAGTAAAACTTCAGTACTGAAAAAATATTCTTACACTATGGACTGGCATTAGAACTTCCCCCTGCCTGTTTCCTTCTGTAAATGGATTGATGGTTTCTTTCTCCTGGCGGCTACATAAGAAACAAGGGGTGATGTGGGCATGGGGTGGGGGTTGGCAGTTGCTCTGTCTCCCTCCAGCTGCAGTTGCTCTGAGCAGAAGCTAAATACAGGCTAATCTATGGTGAGTTCAGCAGTTAGCCTCCATTTCTAACCCAAAGTTATCCAAACAACCTTTATTTTCATTAGTTAAATATGCTTCTCTTATTACCAGTTCTTGAAAGACCGTATGTCTAAATCAAGCATAAATTTTTTAAACAATCAGAAAGGTAGTCTAAGTGAAAACCAGTTTCTGGAAATGACCTTAAAAAGAACAGCTGGTAGCTTGATAAAACAACCTAGATAATCTTGAACTCCCCTTTTCCTTACCTTACTGCTTTTCCAAACATAATATTTTACTTCTTACTAATGTTTGATACTTTCCTGTAGCTTTGAAAAAAATTAAAAATGAGATTATATTTTAGTTATTCTACTTGTACTTTAGTTATTTTGAACTTTTTATTATGAGCAAATTTAATATACAGCAAAGCAGACAGAATAATAACAGAAACATCTGTGTATCCACTGCATAGACACAACGGTTGTCAACACCTTGTCTTATCTACTTCACTTCTCTTACTGCTGAATGATTTCCAAGTAAATCAGATCTCCTAACGCTTTACCCACAAATACTTCACAAGCATCTCTAGAAACAAAAAATTACTCTTTCACAATCTAAGTACCATTACTACACCTAACACAATTAAGAATAATTCCCTAGCATTATCTAATACCTAGATCATATTCTGATTTCTAATATCCAGTCCAAATTCGAATATATAGTCTATATTCATAGGTCCTTTGTAGCTATTTCTTTGGAGTCTGCATCCAGTTAAGGAGCACACAATGCCACTGACTGTAGTGCCTTTTAAATATTTTTTTCTTAAAAAAAATTAAATATAGCATATATACAGAAAAATGCACAAATCATAAGTGAAAAACTTGCTAAATTTTTCTAAACTATACATACCTGTGAAGCAAACAGCCAGGTCAGTAAGTAGACTGTTATCAGAACTATAAGCCCTCCTAGGACCCTGAGCAATTTTTTAAAGGTATAAAATTAGATACTTCTATCTTACATTTGAGGAAGTGTTTTACAACCTGAAGAATAAAGTTCTTAGTAGAGATGATCCAGGTATGAATAATAGAAAAACTTTCCCAACAGGAAAAAGTTAGAAAAGTTTTCCCAACAGGAAAAAGTTGTTTATTTTTAATAATATTCTGAAGTTATTTCTTATACAAACGTAATACTACAATGCTGACATCTCTGTATTCAACAATTTCCATTTTCTGTGAAATAAGTATACTTACCTGGCATTATTTTCCCAGACTATATAGGACTTAAAAAACACACTTTTTGAATCCAGCTATAATGTTGTCCCTGGATATTTTTATTCAAAACCACAGTACTCATTATATATTATTAGGACATGATTTTTTTTTTCTTTTTTGTCATATGTATTTGTGATCATGACAATATAACTTCTTACAATATTGCTTTTAAAGTGATCCTGAAAGGCTTAATTAGAGTAACAATCAATACTAGCTGTTATGAGGCTCTACATCCAGGAATAATGACTAAATCTGGGTAAAAAATGTTTGCCTCCTCTTTTACTAATTTGGTCAGGTTAAGGATCCCAAGCTAGCATTAAACAGAGTTATTTCAGGCTACTGTTTCTTCACCAAACAGTATGTTGACATTCAAAATAAAGTCATTGAGAAAGTGTTTGAGAATATGAGAGACATTTTCAGGTATAAAAATATGGGGGAAGATATTGCTTTATTTTGGGGCATATACAGGATCTTTAAGTACACTAGATAAAATTTTTAAATGGGTATCATAAGCAAAGCCAATCCTATTTAGGTGGTTAGTTTTGAATGTTTTGAATGTCATAAATAACTAGTTATGATGTGCCCATGGTGTGCTGGATAGCTAAATACTCAACCCAGCTGTACACCATGTGAGTTTTCTAGAACTTTGAACTTCTGCATTACAGAATTTATATTGATATCCATTGTCTATCAGGAGGATTTATAGATAAGTGGGTAGGTCTAGAATATTGCACTCAATTTTTCTTATTTTTTTCCTCCTAACTCTATTGAATTTTCAATGTTTTAGTTAAAATATTTTGGATACCAACAAGGTCACTGATATGGCAACGACCTTCAGCTGAGGCATGATCTATCACTGCCAGAAAAAAAGAAAATCTTGGAAACTAAGATCTGTGCTTTTGGAATTGTTTTCTACAAACATAGGATCTTACACATTCCCAAAACGGGAACAATTTGATCAAAAGAAGAGGCTAATATCTTTTTTTTTCTTCCAACAATTATTCATCAAGCTAAGGTTAACTAGACTGTTGTAATTAACTTCATTACCTCCTACTCATGCCTCAGCATACACATCCTGAAAATGCAAAGCACCTATTATTCCCACGTAAGTCAGAAAATATTTTAAATGGTCAGAATGGCTCTCTTTTTGGGATTTCAGAAATTCAAGACTCCGTGGAGGAAATTTTTTACATCTATGCCTGTCTATGCAATCATTGTGGCAAATTTCTGCAGAAGCTGGACTTTTTACTTACTGCTTATTAGTCAGCCGGCATATTTTGAGGAAGTGTTTGGATTTGAAATCAGCAAGGTATGTAAAAATTATCCTTGTTTCACTAGTGCATTCTTTTTGTGTTCAATCGAATATTAAGTTCCTTTGCCAATATCTTCTAAATTTTAGGAGTTACTCATTTATTTGTTTATCCACTTAACAAATAACTTCTGGGAAATAGAGACTAAGTAAGGTGTTTGAGTGTCTACTGTATTCAGCTGTCTGCTAGACACTGCTCTTTTTGCTGGCAACGTCAACCCAGTCTCTGCCCTCATGGAGCTTGTATCTCAATTAGGGTGGACAGCGCACTGTGGCCTTTCCCCTGTAAAGAAACATAACTTCCTTTAAGTCTCAGATCAGAGACAATGTAACAGTGAACAAAAAAATATTTTATTGAAATGGAATTGTGTTTATATAATTATCAATCTCTTCTTCGATGCTTTCAAAATTCCGTCTGTTTATCTTGTCTGTGTTAAAGCTTTTTGTTTTGATGTAGTCCTGATTGATAGACAAATGGATAAAGAAGATGTAATACACATGGACACACATACACAGACACACACACACACACACACATTCTGGAATATCACACAGCCATAAAAAGGATGAGATTGTGCCATTTGCAACAACATAAATGGACTTAGACAGTATTAATCAGACTTTGAGAAAGACAAATACTATATGATTTCACTCATAGGTGGAATCTAAAAAAAAACCCCAAAAAACTAAAATAAATGAATAAACAAATGAAAAGCAGAGTAAGACCTGTAAATACAGAGAACAAACTGGTGATTACCAAAAGGATAGAGCAGTGAGCAAAATGGGTGTATGGGTTCCAGTTAGGGAATGAATAAGTCATGGGACTAAAAGGCACAGCATAGGGAATATAGTTAATGAAATTGTAATAATGTTGTATGGTGACAGATGGCAGCTACACTTGTGGTGAGCATAGTATAACATATAAACTTGTCAAATCACTTTGTCTTGCACCTGAAACTAATGTAACATTGTGTGTTAACTATACTCAAGTAAAAAAAATTTTTTTTAATTTCCTATAAACTTAAAAAAAAATCTGTCTTCCTAAAAGATTTGAGAAAGCAAAAAAAAAAAATTCTGAAAATATTCTTGTGTGTCATTTATTCAATTTATTCACTTAACAGGCATTTGTTGAATATGATGTGTGAAGCTTTGTGTTAGATTCAGAAATAAAAACATTGTTCCTGTCCTCAGGAGTTCACAGCTTGGTGGTATACAAGAAAGTAATTAGTTACCAGTTACAGCACAGTAGGCTAAATTCTACAGACATTTGTTCACAGCTGTGAAAATGTAATCATTTTGGGATTTTCTATAAGGATAAAATGAACATAAAAATAACTACTTTATGTTTATAGAAGGGTTTGAAATTCACAAGGTCCTTTCATATTCATGAACAACCTTATTTGGTTGACCAGCTGGATAACTCTCATCCTTTCTGTTGATGGGGAAACAAACTAGGGAAGGTATTTAATTGCCTAAGGCCAAGCTGGTAATATATACCAGTTTATAATATAATATAATATAATATAATATAATATAATATAATATAATATAATCAAGTTTAAGCCCCGATTCTTTAATTTATGTTTCAATTCCCTTTACTATGCTTTTCAAATTCAGGTAGACCCTATCTTCATTTAAGCACTTAGCAAGTATTTGTTAAATACCATCTCTGCCAAGCCCTTTGCTGAGTACTGAATACACTCGTCTGCTGGCAATGGACTTGCCATTTCTCTTCATGTCATTACATACATCCAGCTGCGCTCGCTATTCATATTATGTCTCTACTTGAAAGACTATCTGAGGCCTGGAATTGAAGAAAACCTGAGTTCAGGAGAAGCTATTCTAAGAGCTCTTTTGTAATCCCTGTTTCTAAGGAAACTGTTTCCTCCATTCCTGAGAAGAATGGCTGCTTTAGATAAGGCTCTTCTCTCTAGAGCTGATCAAACATTGCAGGGTAGCCTTTGGAAGCTCTGAGAGGTGTTATACTTCTCAACAAAGGCTGCTGGAGGTGTGAGTCCATTTTCCTAATCTAGGACAAATATGACACTGAGAGGCTATTAATAAAGTCAGGTCTCATGGGGGAGAAGTGAAGGAGCCAACTGATGTTAATGAAACTGTGTGGTCATTCTGGCCCTGTAGCTCCATTTAATTGAAAATGCTTGAGTAAAAGTAATGATATTTTGCAAAAACTAAATATAATAGCCAGATGAGTTGATTTGATTCATTTGTTATATTTGTGACTAAAATTGTAGGTAAGTTCTACACACACAGATCGGCTTGAAGATTTTGATTATACTGGTTAGAAAAAAAAAAGTCACTGACTCACTTGAAAAATGTATATAGGAGGTTGTAAAGGAGACAGAGTGCGGGCTTTGTATCCAGGCTGGCATGGCTCTGAATCCAAGCTGTGCAATGAACTATGGATACATAATCTGGGGCTGGTTTTTGAGTGATTGCCAGCTTCGATTTTCTTTTCCATTAATAATGGTATTAATATCCTCCTTCAGGGGACGCCTGGGTGGTGCAGTCGTTAAGCGTCTGCCTTCAGCTCAGGGCGTGATCCTGGCGTTCTGGGATCAAGCCCCACATCAGGCTCCTCCGCTGGGAGCCTGCTTCTTCCTCTCCCACTCCCCCTGCTTGTGTTCCCTCTCTCGCTGGCTGTCTCTATCTCTGTCAAATAAATGGGTAAAATCTTTAAAAAAAAATATCCTCCTTCAGAACTGCGGCAAAATGTAGGCAAACTAAAATATTTAAATGAAGGACAGTTCTCTTCAACCTTAGTTAAATTGAATATCTTGCAGACTAAAACACAAGTGCAATAGCTCAATCTTCATTTCAAGTAGACTGACCCAGTTAAAGCAGAAATAGGTGTAGATATATATATATTATATAATATAAATTGTATTTTAGTATTTTATACAAATTAAAAATTAATATAAATTATAATAAATATATTAATATATTATAGTATATATAATGCTTATGTAGAAACATTTTTAGCCTCTTGAAAATGACCTATCAAGGGAAGGCTAGTGCTTGAATTAACCAGCACTTTGAGAGGTCAGGTTACAAGAGACAACCAAATGAGAGACATTCATTCCTTTTGAGCTTTACATTTAGGAGCAGAGGAGAATTGTTGAGTGGCTGCTGCTCTTCGTTGCGTGATAACCTGCCAATTTCTAAACAGAATATGAAACAGGTGGGGAGAGAGGAAATCCAGACTGTGACCCAGAGAAGCAAAGAGGAGGGTAGGCAAAGTTTAATGATCTAAAGTTTCTATGAAGAACCGGTCAGTCATAGACTCAAAACATTTTGCCTACTCTTATAAAACCTTAAAGTAATGAGCAAAGTACTTTGTGATTATCATAAATAATGATACTCCCCAAAAGTCGTGAGCCTTCTGATCACAGGTGAATACAAGACATTATGCTAAGTCACCAAAAGCTGAGGAGATCGTTGAATAACGTTCATAAAGTTCTGTAACTTGGCCCCGATGAGGTCACATATGGAAAATGTCCATATATTGTCCTAGGAACTGGGAGATTGAGTATCTTCAAGCATTAAGTCAGTGGGCTAGGATATTCCCAACTTTTGCCTCATTAACCTCTAGATTGTTAGCCCCTTGGGGGTTTGCTGAAAGTGAATAACTGATGATCATAGCTTTATTCTTCATTTAGCCAAAGGAATTAAAATGTCTCTTTGAGTAGATAGTAAATAGCAAAGAGTGTTCAATTTAAGAACTTTTCAGATGTCTCAAACACTGAGTCAAGATACAGGCCAGTTATGTGAACTTATCAATTGCAGGTCATTCTCGGGCTTTCTCTGCCTCTAAAAGCAAACACATGGCTTGCAATTCTACACACATCCTAATGTGGTGTATTTCAGAATGTTTTCTTGTCTGATGGTTTCTTTCTACACATTCGTTGCTTTAAATATATCTACTGTAGTTAAGAGTAAAGAACCAGGGGCGCCAGGGTGGCACAGTGGTTAAGCGTCTGCCTTCGGCTCAGGGTGTGATCCCGGCGTTACGGGATGGAGCCCCACATCAGGCTCTTCCGCTATGAGCCTGCTTCTTCCTCTCCCACTCCCCCTGCTTGTGTTCCCTCTCTCGCTGGCTGTCTCTCTCTGTCAAATAAATAAAATCTTTAAAAAAAAAAAAAGAGTAAAGAACCACTCTGCTTTTCAAGATGCTATTCTCAAAAACAGTACTATTTTCTCTAATGTCGGTTTACCTTATAGTTTTACTTAGTTCACATTTGTGGAGCCTATACTAAATGCCAGGTTTTGAACTAAATTAAGAACATTCAACACATTATCTGGTTTTATTTGATTTTTCTTTCTCAGATGACGGTAGTGTTAAGCACAGTGGTTAAAAGCCCAGTTTTTGGACTCAGCTAAAAATGGCTCAATATTTGGTTCTGGAAATGAGTTAGCCCTTTTAAGTTATACTTTTTTCATAAATACAAGAGAGTAATAATATAATAAACTTTTACCTGGATAAAAGAGAGAGAATTAAATAACTCAGATGTTTAAGCTATGTAGGAGTCATTCACTGACTCAATTAATCATGATAACAATCCGCCTCCATGGGCGTAGTACTCTGTTGTATGCCATTGTGAAATCAAGCAATCTTTATCGCAAACCTTCAGCAATCTAACTTGGAAGACATTTTTATACACAAATAATTAACTTTTCTCCAGTACTTATAATTTGCAGGAAGAATACTTCAAATTACACTTAGGAAAAAAGCTTCCTTAGTATGTTTATATTCAAAATCTACTAAGTCTATGTACACAGTTAAAATGCATTTTATTCATACTTCCTGCCTTCATAATGCCTAGAGAAGAGTGTCTTGCACATAATTATTGGCCGAAAAGTTTGTGTTGAATTGAGGTTGGTATGTTAGATTTTAGGTTGAGCTATTCCATATGAAATTAATACAAAAACTATATACCACTGTGTGACACTGTGACCAAATACTGACATCTGACATAGAAAATACCTAAAATTGAAGAACCAATCTGCATTTTCTGGGCTAAATTTACCGTGGAAACTAAATATAAAACTCATAAGAGATACATATTTAAAATGCAATTAAGGTTTTTAGCCTTCCTAAGAATTAAAAAAATAATAAATTTAAAAATACAGCCTCGTCAAGACTTGTCAAATGTATTTCTTGTCCCTCTGTCTCTGTCTCTCTCTCACTCACTAATGATGAATTTTTGCAAACATATTTAAGAATACAAAATGGGCACATAAATGTGAATCACTTTGTGATAAGATTCAAGATAGTTTATTCATAAACTCAAAATTTACTGACACAGGAAAAAAAAAGTATTCTCTTCTAAAAAATAAAAAGTCACTTTACTTAGCTTTTCTCATTTATTCTGTGGAAGTTATTGCTTATTCTAGGAATGAGTAAGTGGTCATTTGGAGACAATATTTTTCTCTTTCTTTTTCCACAAAGAGTTTATGAGAGATTCAAAAAACCAAGACTATTGCCCATATTATGTATGATTGCATGTATGTTTCCTCTTTTTCTTTCTCTTCAGGTTGGCATGCTATCTGCTGTACCGCACTTAGTAATGACAATTATTGTGCCCATCGGAGGGCAGATTGCAGATTTTCTAAGAAGCAAGCAAATTCTTTCAACTACTACAGTAAGAAAGATCATGAATTGTGGGGGTAAGTACATAAGTGATGTGAAGGACATGTTTGGGCTCACGAAATGCTGATCCACATGAGTGAGTAATTTTTATTGTGCATGTCAAATATGCAGCTAAATCTGTGCCTTCATTGTTCATTTATAATCACTTCCCTATCTTCAAATTTTCGTAACTCCTGGTTTTAAATAACTACATGACTAACTTGTCCCTGTGCACCACTGAAACTTAAGGGTGTATTCAATGTTTTTACTATAATGAAAGGCTTCAGTAATCTCTGTCCATGAATTATGACTGTTATCATTATTATTTGAAGATTTTATTTATTCATTTGAGAGAGAGGATGGGGTAGGGGCAGAGGGAGAGAGAGAATCTCAAGCAGACTTCCCACTGAGCGCGGAGAGCAAGGCGATGTGGGGCTTGATCTCGCCACCCTGGAATCAGGACCTGGGCTGAAATCGAGTCTGAGGCTTAACCAGCTGAGCCACCCAACTGCTCCAGTTATTATCACTTTTAAGATAGACTCCCTGAAGAAGTTTGCTAGGTCAGATAAGCATGAACCGTTCTAGCAGTTTTGGCTCATTGGAAAAATTTACAGAAATTTCTGAAGTGTTTCCATGTGTTTGTTTCTGAAGGTTTTGGCATGGAAGCAACACTGCTTCTGGTCGTTGGCTATTCTCACACTAGAGGGGTGGCTATCTCATTCTTGGTACTTGCAGTGGGATTCAGTGGATTTGCTATTTCTGGTAAGATACACGTTTTTAAATTTATAAATGTAACATCCTGATTTTTGCTAGTAATAATACATATATTCTCCTTTCCTCTTTAATATTCTATGGTTGAAAAGTTACTTAATGTATTTCCACTAGAAAATAAAAAGAATACACATTTAGTAATCGTTATTTGGATTTATTACTTCTCATTTTCCTCCTCCTGTTTACTTCTCCCTTCTTCTTCTTCTTCTTCTTCTTCTTCTTCTTCTTCTTCTTCTTTTTCTTTTTAAGAGAACATTTCCCTGTGATTTGGGCATCACATATTAAGTACTGGATAAGAAACCATACTTCATTCCATTCCGATCATATCCCTGAGCTAAATTATCAAAAACTACTTAGTGAGCCCATGCTGTATACCTAGTATCTTCTAAGAAGGGTGGTGAGTGTGGTAGAGAATATTCTACAGTCACCCACTTCCAGGAGGTTCAGGATTCTCTGACTCTAAGCTGACGTATATATTTCAGGTTTCAATGTTAACCACTTGGATATTGCTCCGAGATATGCCAGTATTTTAATGGGCATTTCAAATGGTGTTGGCACGTTGTCAGGAATGGTTTGCCCTATCATTGTTGGTGCAATGACAAAGAATAAGGTAAGATGTAGCTAAAGAAATGTTCAGTTTTAGAAGATTCTCTCTCATGGTAGACAAGAGTTACTGTATTCTGTTTGGCATTCTCTCTGTGGTCCAGCCACCAGACCTCTGAGTAAGGGAGATAATTGAGGCTTACTAGAAAATCTCTAAAAACTCCGAGGAAACCTTCTTTCCCAAACAATAAGCAGTGCACTTTTCAACACCTTTTAATATTTCTTGTATTACTGGCTTGGCAAAACAACAACAGCAAAACTTTTTTTTCTTAGCTTATTAGAATACTCCAGTATTCTAATAAGCTAAGAATACTCTTAGCTTATTAATTAATTAATACTCTTATTATCTTAGCTTATTAATTAATTAATACTCTTAGCTTATTAATTAATTAATACTCTTCTGAGCTTTATTTGGAAACATTAATTCAGACTCTGCAGTTATCAGTGGAAGAATATTATTATCAGCTATTTGTCCTTATATGTAGAACTTCACCATTATTGTTCACCAAAAAGAAATAAAAAAAAGAAATAGGAGGAAAAAATATACATCAATCAATGGAAATTCGAAGAGAGATTATGGGTATTTTAAAAAATTAGCAGACCACAGATATATTTGGAGTTTTATTTCAGAACTTGAGGTTTAAAAAAATTGTTAATTAATGAAGGCCATAGGATTATGGAAAGTTTCTGTCACAGTCTTTGCTTTATATAATCAGAACAGGGTTTTCCCCTAAAGATAGCGTTTTTATGAAAAGCGTCATGGTGGAGCATTCAAAGAAGAGGTTATGCTTTTCAAACATGGGGAGTCTGTTCTCACAGCGCTGCTTTTTGTCACTGCAGTCACGGGAAGAGTGGCAGTATGTTTTCCTGATCGCTGCCCTGGTCCACTACGGCGGAGTTATATTTTATGCAATATTTGCCTCAGGAGAGAAGCAACCCTGGGCAGACCCTGAAGAAACAAGTGAAGAAAAATGTGGATTTATCCATGAAGATGAGCTCGATGAAGAAACAGGGGACATTACTCAAAATTACATAAATTACGGCACCACCAAGTCTTACGGCGCCACAACACAGGCCAATGGAGGTTGGCCCAACGGTTGGGAAAAGAAAGAGGAATTTGTACAAGAAGAAGTACAAGACTCATACACCTACAAGGACCGAGATGATTATTCATAACAAAGCTAATTGCTGGATTTATTTTTAGTGTTTGTGATTCAATTAATTGTGATTGCACAAAAATTTAACATAAAAGTGGTGTACACACGTAAACATATCAACCAGGCAAGTCTTGCTGTAAAAATGAATCAAAACAAACTCATGAAGTTACCATCAAGTGCAATCTGTAGAAGTTGTGAAATGCCATCATTTCCATTCAGGTCATCCATTTTTGCGTTTGTGATTTAAAGGTTGACTGGTCAAAATTGTAGAAGCGAGTAGTTACTCATTGGATTCATGTGAGCTAAAACTCATCACCATTTAATAAAGCACAACTACAACAGTTGGCACATCCCATCCTACAAGGGTTAGGAAGCCAAAGCTACTTGATCATGCAAAATGCACTTATCTATTTGTGACACTGTATTGCAAGATATCATGCGGAAGTCCTGTTAAGAAACCTGAAGATGTCATGTTGGCTGCATCAGGTGGGGGAACGTTTATTGAATATAAATTATGGAGTTGATATATCTCTCAATTAGAGAAGAATATTGTGGGCTAGCAACTAGCAAGGTGTACTAAATAATTATTGTTATTACATAATGTGGAATATTTTGTTGGTTCTGAAAAGAAGTATCTTGCAGTGTTTTATATGAAATGCTTGCACACATGTACTTATATCTGTGAAAGAGAACTTGTCAAGTGAGGGGTATGCTTCATGTTCTTCCATTCATTTACCTAACAGTATAAAACACGTCACGTTTCAACAAAAATCTGACTTTTCATGTAGCATATCACATAACTTTTTTGCAAAAAATATAAAAAATAAATAGACTTTAATGTATTTTTTATTACAACTTTGTACTGGTTGTAACTTGCATTAGAAAAAAAAAGATGCATACACCATAAAGAATCTAATAAGAAATTTACTATGGAGATAGAGCCCTTAAAATGCAATATTAACAACAAAAGAAATAGAAAATGGTTTAGATATTCTTCTTCCTTAATAACAGAATACTATATGAAACTTGTGCCACAGAGCTATATATAATATGAAAAGATAAACTTAATAGAGATATTGTAAGTAGATGATTTTATTATTTAAAGTCCCATTTAAAAGATATTTGTCTTAAATATATAGGACAATAAATTATATTAAAATTATATCTATATATATCTGTATATCTTATACATATCCATACACAAACGCATAATAAACAACGTTCACAAAAAACCAAAAATAGCATACACCTAATGTTGGGTTAGGGGACTGCAATTTCTACTTTCATAGAGTCATAGAATTTTAGATGGGGCAGAGGCATTTTGCTTGTCATTTCTTAATATAATTCAACAGGAATTGCAACATTTGTGTTCCAAGCAATAAGTGCAATGCGTACAATTTCCTGTCTGTATATTATCTTCATTTTGCTTGTGGTAGCTGTCTGGGTGGTTGGAATGATTTTTTTTTCTTTTAAAAGTTAACATCAGATCTCTTTAGAATGTTCTAAATGATAATAATGCATTTCCCAATTCAACGCAAAATATCATCGGTGTATTTAAGTGTCTACTCTGAATATTTGATCTGTTCATTGTATTGTGCTAGTGACTGGAAGCCCTGCTACTGCAAATAGAAAACATAACATTTGTTTTAAAGATGCAAACCATCCTTGACCTTAAGAAAATAAAATCATCCTTTGCTTTGTGTCTCAAAGTGATGTAATGTGATCATAGCTTTTGTTGTGTTGAATGAAAAGATGTGGACTATCATTTTGTTGCTGCAAAAAAAAAAAGAAGTGTTAATAAAATGCTCTATTTATCCTTTTGTAAAAATACAATACATTAATTTGGGTTTGTTTAATATAGTCTGCAGCTTTAATGGGAGTTTAGCTTTTGTGTGCTCCAGTGAAGCCAAAGCTAGGTTCGAGAATAATAACCTTTTTTAGCTACTTGAGATTGAATGGAAGAACATAGCCCTCTTCAGATTGTGTGGGATGTGGTTCCGTAGATAGAGTTTTGCATCAAGAAATAGGTCTCAGAGTCAAACTCCTATTTTTCGATGATAGTCTTCTCATAGCTTGTGTGCTAAGCTTAAAGAAAAATTCAGCAAAAAGTTCAAAAGTTGTCAGGTCAAGGATCCCATGTAATTTAGATTGTACATGTAGGTTGTGCTGGACACTGCCCTACCCATTCTGTGTAGAGTATCTCATATAACTCCACAATGACCCAAAGTAGGTACTCCTTTTAGTCCCAGATGACAAGGGAAGAAACTGAAACTCATGAAGGTTAAATAACTTTCCCAAGCTAAAGGTAACAGCATTATATTATAATGTGCCAGCCAAAGCAGTAAGCAGTGAGCAAGATTTATCAAGGTAGCAGCCAGGGGAATGTCTGTGTCACTGGAAAAGTGATCATTTTGCTCCGATTCCCGATTTTACAGATGTGTAGAAAGGGAGGACCATAATTACACAGCACTGGAGATTCATAGAACTTTACTGCTCAAAAGGACTTATGGGACGATTTAGGTGACACCCCTTATTTAACGAACGAAGACACGAGGCTCGGTAAGAGAAGCTGAGCAGATACAGAGGATACAGAAGATGTTATGGATTTGGAACAAAGTTGTTATGGAAGCTGTGCTTTGTTTTTATTTTTATTTCCTTTTTTAGCCAGGACTAATTTAAGAAGTTAATTGAAGAATATTTATCAGTTCAACCACTACCCTGTATCCACGACTCACATAAGCTCCTAGTGTGTGTGGAGGGTGGTGGGAGGTGAGGGAAATGTATTTTCTCTTCCTGCGATCCTGCACAAAGAAACAGCCAGAGACCCAGCCTAATTCTTACGGAGCCTCACATGCCATTCTTGCATAACTTTGGCAAGAATGGAAGCGTCTTGGATCTAACACTTTATAATTTCCCCAGTTCTATAATGCAAAAGTTTACAGTTCCTGCAAGAGAGTAAAAGAATCATTCTAATGATATCTCCAGATATTACTACTGGCCACCCTCATTTGCTCCTACCTCTCATCTTTTTTTTTTTTTTTTTTTTTTTTTTTTGCGAGAGAGCGTGTGCAAACAGGGGGAGAGGCAGAAGGTCAGAGAGATCTCAAGCAGGCTCCACCCTCAGTGCAGAGCCCCTCACAGGGTTTGATCTCAGGACCCTGAGATCAAGATCTGAGCCAAAAACAAGAGTCGGAGGCTTAACTGACTAAGCCACTCAGGCATCCCTTCCCTTTCTCCTCACAATCCCCCTTTTCCCTCCTTCTCCTCCCCATCCCAATGCCTATCCCCATCTGCAATGTTATATGTATGAGGTACTTTGTAATTTACAAAATGCTGTCTCAGGCATTATCCATTTCATCTACATATCTGCCTTGTAAACTTGAAATCCACTTATCAATATTAGTAATTCTATTTTCCAAGTAAGGGAACTGAGTGTAAGAGAGTGTAATTAACTTCCCAAAGATTCCCTAGGCAGGATTAGAAGAAGATACAGACTATTTGGCCACAGCAAGAGAGTGATTTATTTTTTTCTTTAAATCACTTTATTACTCTTCTGATTATAAATGTATTACGAGGGAGGGGAGCTTCATTGGGCAAAGAACAGTATTAAAAACAATGAAAATGAAGGTAATTGATCATCTCACTGTTCAGAAATAAGCACCATTTAACATTTCTGGAATCTTTTATAAGTAAAATACACAGAAAACGTTTTGCCATTTTCAAATGTGAAGTCCTACTTGGTCTACTGTTGCAAACTACTTTTGTGTTTAACAATATGGCATGTGTATTTTCCTATTTGAGCAAGACAGTTCCATAGTCTAATATCCTATTACCTGAGCTGTATTTAACCTATGTATCCCGTACCTTATTTATGAAAATTCTATCTATCCTTGCCCCTTTGCCCCTTTAACTTTCTGCTTGCATGGATGATTTGGGGAAATGCAAAATTACATATACACACTTTTAACCTCTATAAACATGATGGATATTTAAGTTACAATCCCTAGCTGATTTTTCCTGTGTTTGTCTACCAAGAGTCCTACCTGCAATCCAACTGGCTTTCCTGGGATTCATTTGCTAATTTACAGATTCACTCAGTACATGTTTATTAAGCACCGACACTGTGCGAGTCACTGTCCATGCAGCGGTGAGAAAATAGCCCCTGCTCTCGTGGGTCCTAAAGTCCAATCTCCTCCCCGAGGTGTCTGCAGCACCCCCAGCTGCCCAGACAGGCCACACAGATATGACTGAGGAGAAGAGGCTTTTCCCTGAGAAAAGGTTTTTCTTAATTGCCAAATCTCCCAAAGGGGGGCTGCCTTCAAGGTGGTGCTCCCCATGGCAATTTTTTTTTTTTTTTAAGTTTCAGGTGAGGAGGCTTTTCTCAGCCTCAGAGCTCCCCACGCAACGGGGAGTCGGGGCCTGGCAGCCAGATCAGCGGCAGCTGCCCCGGTGTCTGAGTCTCCGCAGGACGGGAGATGGATGGGCCGAGCTTCTAAGCTCATTTTCCAGGTCTCCTTCCCATTTCTTTCTGTTTGTGTTCCTCCCCTGGGTTTCTAATGGCCTGTACATTTTCTCTTTCTTTTTTCCCCCCCTTCTTGTACATACTGCCTTGTCCGTCTTAACCACAGATCGTGGCTATGGAGATTTAATTCTTACGGTGCTGATGGAACGAGTGGGGTTGGGTTTTTTTTTATTCTTTTTTTTCTCCATCCTCATACAAGACCTCAAACCTGAATTTTTATTCCGCTGCTGTCAGAAACACTTCATTCGTGAAGGTTTCTCTATGCTCTACAGTCCCTTAAAACGCTCCAGCTTCTCCAAGCCCTCCCATGAATGCGGGCCGGGCCCCTAAAAGCTGCAGAATGCGGACCTGTGACCCGGGGCCTCGTCCAGATTCAGCAGCTCTTAGGGAATGAAAGATTTCATTCCGATTTCACCAGGAGCAAACCAGATGAAGAAACCTCTTCAGTTTTGTTAAATTGCATTTGAGGACATGTTTTACTACTTTGCTCGCTATGCACTAGATACAGATCCTTGCATTTCTAAGCGTTTGAGGAATGCTTTTCCTGATGCATTAATGCACCCTCGGCGTTTGAAACTAAAAGACGAGGGCCCTGCCTGCCATCTCCTTCTTTGTGTCCCTCTCAGAGACGCTGAGGCGATTGCTATTTTTATCTTCGTTCCTCATTTTCATTTAGTGTCTGTTTTTCATTGTTTGTGTAGGTGTTATTACCTTTGATTTTATTTTAAAGGAGGACGTGAGTGAGGGATCTGATAATAATAATAATAATAATAATAATAATAATAATAATAATAGGAATCCGTTATATAGGGCTTATGAAATTCCAAGGTTCTCAGGGTTTCATATATAAACCTACAACTCATTTAATCTTCAAAATAACCCTTTGTGGGCCGCCTGGGTGGCTCAGTCGGTTGAGCGACCGACTCTTGATTTCGGCTCAGGTCTTGATCTCAGGGTCCTGAGGTCAAGTCCCACATAGGGGCTCCGCCTGGAGTCTGCTTGAGATTCTCTCTCTGCTTCTCCCTCTGCTCATGCGAGTGCTCTCTCTCTCTCTCTCTTTCTCTCTCTCTCTCAAATAAATAAGTAAATAAAATCTTTAAAAATAAATTCTTCAAAATAACCCTTTGTGGTAGATACTACAGTTAACTCCATTTTGTAAAAGAGAGGAAGCTGGGGGCGCCTGGGCGGCTCAGTCATTAAGCGTCTGCCTTCGGCTCGGGGCGTGATCCCAGGATCGTGGGACGGAGCCCTGTGTCAGGCTCCTCCGCTGGGAGCCTGCTTCTTCCTCTCCCACTCCCCCTGCTTGTGTTCCCTCTCTCACTGGCTGTCTCTCTGTCAAATAAATAAATAAAATATTTTTAAAAAAATAAAAGAGAGGAAGCAGGCGCAGAGAAGTGAAGTTACTTATCCAGGGTCCTACAACTAACGGGGCGAAGTTAGAACGTGAACGTAAGTCACCCGGCTCTAGGTCCTGTACTCATCATCACTACAGTTGACTGCCTCGAAATAGCTGTATGACTTTGCAAAGTAACTTAATTTCTCTGAAGCTCTGTTTTTTTTTTTTTTTTTTTTTTTTTTTTACCAATAATCTGGCACTCTAATACCTAATTTGTAGCTGGGATTGTGATTAAATAAAATAACAGATAAAGTGCATAGCACAGCAACTTACGTGTTAGTATTTAACAAGGGTCATTTTGCTTGCACCTTTCCCCATTGTGCTAAGGAAATACAAGGTATTGACTCTTCAAGAGTGACCTCAATGTCAGATTCATCACAATGGATCATTTTGGAACCTATTTTCAGGTATTTTTATCTTTACCAAAATTTTTATCTTTACCAAAATTATCTTTACTCCTGGTGATTACCGAAATTATTTTTCTATGTAGAGCTTATAGAGTTTATGCGACAGAAAACAAGGCAGAATAATCAGCACTGTAGAATGCTATTCATGTGAAATATATATTTATCAGAGGATATGCTGTATAGTAAAAAGATAAAGACATGGACAGGAAGGAAACACACAAAAGTATTCATAGGGGTTGTAGCTGGAAAGGAAGAAAGAGAATAGATTTAGGAAAAGCCTAAGAGAAACTTCAAATTTGTCATTTTTTAATTTTGAAAGATGAGCTGAAGCAAATATGATATAATACCAATATTTATTTATTCTGGGAATTTATGTATGGCTTTTTATTATGGTTTTCAGACAATTTTCTGTATTGTAAAATATAAAAGCAAACCAGATAAGATATGTTCCCTAGAGAGCACAAGTCTTATTTCTCTCCAGTTTTCTTTTTTCTTTTTTCTTTTTTTTAATCTCTGGGCTGCCAATGAAGATATTGTCATGATTTTCTAGAGCATTTGACAGTTTTCAAAAGCCATAGCATTTAATGCAACAGCTCTGGGAGAATGTTTTTATTTTATAAAGTCAAGATAAAGGTAGAATTATACACATTTATGAACAGGTTTATGAATCCAAATGGAGTTCTTGGGCACAAAGCCAACAAAAGAGTGCATGAGAATAAATGTCACAGATGAAAGCCTTCTTTCTGACAGATCTCATCAGTCTATTGGACTGCTTCTCAAAGATTAAAAAAGAGGTTTCAAGAGCATACCTATCTCCTTGAATGCAGGGTGGAAATTAGTATATCACCATTAATCTAAAGGCATATTCATTCTCAATTCCAGTTGCAATGGGATAGTAGAAAAATCAGAATTATGTGGATTGAATCCCTAAATCTGCCACAGCCTCTTTTCATAACCCAAGGCAAGTCATCTCAGCTCTTTGGGCTTCAGCTTCTCCATCTGGAAAATAAAGGAGTTCGTTCGTCTCAATAGTTTCTTAAGATCCTCCGGGCTCTGAGGCTCTGAAGTTCTCTGACTTTATTCCCACTGACAAATAGCTGAGTTCCTCAAGTCAATTTAAGATTGTAATTGTTCTCAGAATTCCATTAAATATAAAACTAAATTTTTATTTTCTTGGTTTTTTAAAAAGATTTTATTTATTTATTTGAAAGAGAGAGAGAGAGTGAGTGGAGAAAGTGAGCGGGGGGGGGGAGGGGCAGCGAGAGAGGGAGAAGCAGACTCCCCGCTGAGCAGGGAGCCTGAAGATGAGGGGCTCCATCCCGGGACCCCAGGATCATGACTGCAGCCCCCAGTATCATGACCCGAGCCGAAGGCAGACACCCAACCAACCCAGCCACCCAGGTGCCCCTAAATTTTTACTTTCTGCCTACACTCCTACTGACATTTTAAAAATCTTGATAGTCATTGGAGGTTCGCTTCATCCTGGTGGGCTGCTTTCTGTGATGCTACCGTCTTCCTGACCCTTTTAGGGAACACCTTACACATTCTTACAAAACTTTGGATTTGAGGATTTTATGGAATCCCTTTATTAAATAAATGTCCTGCAGTGAGTTGAGATACTTGTGTGAAAAACACAAGTCCAAGTTTTAATAACAGGTCACACTCAACTTTTGTTGGTTTGATGGGATATGTTACAGAGTTCTGGCACAGGGAAGGAAGAAAATACATGCTCGAAACCCCTTCATTGTATAGATGGGGAAGTGGCAGCTAGAAACGTGAAGTGACTGGTCAAATTCTCCCCAGCTAGTTAATAGCAGAAGGGTAATGTTAGCTTACATCTTGGGATTCACAACAGAGCTTTTGAAGTAATTCACTCTTTCATTCAGTCTTTTAATTCACTCTTTCATTCAGTAAGTTAGCCCGTTTGTCGAGGAAATATTTATCAAGAATGTATTATGTGGCAGGTACTAGGAGTATGGTGGGGAAAAGAGCTAAATGGATTCTGCCTTCGTAGAACTCTTAATACATGGAGGTGACAGATAGTAAAGAATGAACAGAAAAATTACTTATGGTTGTGATAGGTGCTATGGAAGAGATGTATAGGTATTTTGAGAAGTTCAAATGGATGGAGGAAAATTTTCTCAGGGGTGTTACATAAAATGTGAGACCTCAAAGGTGAGTATGAGTAGCCTGCAGAGCATGACAATAATGTTTCAGAAAGAGAAAATTGTATGTGCAAAGACCCTGGGGTGGAAAGAGCTTGGTAATTATTTTAGTATTTTAGTGTTAACACTGCCTAGACGTTAGTGAGTATGCACACAGAAAAAGCAAGATTTATTTAATATGCGGAAATGCTAATCAGCTGAGCTTAATTCTAGCATACAGAAACATTTTTTCCAGGAGTTGCAATATTTGCCCATTCATTACTTCATTCAACATCTACTAAGATAAATGCAGGCCTTTTACTATACTACAGAGATTAAAAAAATAAATTAGGCATAGTCTTTGTTCTTGAGAAGTTCATGGTTTAGAAGAGAAGACAAATAGAAATAGAATAGCTATAGAAAGAATGTCATCGAAGTAAAAAAAAAAAGAACGAAAGACCTTCACGTGTATAGAATCTCTCATTTGGGCAGCAAATTCTGCATATCAACAGATATTCACAATCATTCCTAACATAAGTATACCACTGTACGGTGTCACTTTTACATGTGATTTATCACAATTTGCAATTAGGCATTTATTTGTTTGTTTATAACTTTAATATTAACTATTTTTTTCCACTAAACTGTAAATGCTGTGAGGCATATCTTTTGCTCTCCATATTATCTCCAAGGCCTAACATAGATTAGGAACTCAACAAATAATTAATGGGAGAATGCATGGTCATAGTTGATATGCAAGCAGAATGATACTATCTTCCTCATTAAATTAATTCTTCTTGTCAGAAGGAAAGTCAGAGACAGAGAAGACATTGAACTAGACTTTGAAAGCGGAATAAATGTTTGTCCACCTTATAAGTGGAGGAAAGGCATAGAGGCAGAGGCCACATCCCTGGCAGATCATGGAGGTGTAGCTACCGTGATGTGTTTGGAGGAGTGAGCAGGTGAAGCGGATGGACTACCATGTGTGCTTAGGAACAGGTATGAGGCTGGATGGGATGACTAGGCTGGCTGTGCCGGGCCTTAGATGGCCTGTTTAGATGCTGTTATATTTAAAGGAACTTCAGTGGAGCCTAAGATGAGCATTTCTGTCTCATAGGTTGTTGCACAGGAGTGGGGAGGGATTGGAAGCAGATTCTGTACAAGAGTGCCAAGGCAGGCATGGTGTGGGGGAAGATGATGTACTCTGGGAATCATAGTGTCTTTCCAGATGTTAAGATAAAAGCTTGGCTTTTCATTCATTTCATATCCACCTACTCACAACTCAAGCCCGAGAGCAGGATGTGGATAATCAAAATATATTGACAAATATGTGATTCATGCTTTCGGCACCTTGCAGAAGGAGTCCAAGGCAGAGCGAGCCACTTGTCCCTGGCTTTCACAACTCTAGACAGAAAGAACCAGGCACAATATTTATGAAATAATACTTTTTCTCTTTCTTTTCTTTCAAAATCCTGTCTAAAACTCAAGGTTATCCACAAGGACAAGACAACGTGTCTCAATTTTGGTTGTTTTCTCTCTCGTATCTCGGAGCATGTTTGTTCCAGAAGTAACCCTAAATTGGTTTCTTTCCTCAAGGAAGTTGATGCACTCCCCTCGGAGAGCAATAGGCTCATCCAAATGGTAGATTCAAGTTAAGCTTTGACCATACTCCATCATTTTTTGTGCTTTTTTAAAAAGTTGTGTTTATTTAAATTTTTTTTTTCGTGAAGAACATGGTTCTTTATGACATGCCTGGAAATAAAATAAAATCTTGAAGTATCACCAGAGGACTTGTAAGGTCAAAATTGTACTTCTTCATCAGTAATGGCGGACATTATAGTTGCCTGCTTTAAGGGTTTATTTTTAAAAACATAGAAAGGGATGGGTGATCCAAAATCCCCCCTTGCAAGGAGTTGACAAATTCAATGTTGAAATTGGCCTCACATCATACTGAGAAAGGGACAGGCAGGGCTAGGTAAGGGGCTCCATGATCAGGCTCACAGAAATCCCCAAAATGCAGAGGTGTAAGGAAACCAGAGATAAGGGAACACACCTGATCCCCCTGCCCTAGGCGTCTGAGGGGCGAATCTTATTTATGATAGCCTCCTGCGGTCAACAGAAAATAAACAGACCCTAAAAGGAAGTAAGCCATTAAAGATGTTATCACTAGCCCTGCTTACACAAAGATGCCGTCAAGTAGAGAAGTCAAAAAGATTTAAGTTTCCTGGTTAACTTTCTATAAAAGAACAACCCTAACGGCCCTCAGTGGCAACCCTGTCAGGACCTGTCTCACTTCTGAGAGCTTTTTCTGTATCCTTGCTTAATAAACTTCCATCACTTTACTCACTCTCCCTTGTCTGAGAGATTCTTCGACTCCGTGAGACAAGAACCTCGTTTTCCTGCATCAATACCTCCAACTATTTATGAGCAAATCCCTTTATTTCTCTGAGCTTAGTGTCCTCATCTTCAAAATGGGCATAAAATGCATAGCTCACTAAATCGTGGTAAAAATTAAGTCAGATGACTTGGTTTGTGAACTGTGTAAATCTCTATACAGGGCTAAAAAATGCAGGGATTTCAAGCTTCTCCATTTGGGTGAAGGTAGCAGTTCTGCAAAAGGGTCTCAGTAAAAAGGAAGTATTTAACTTGATGTAAATATATTAGACCATTGGTAACTATGAATATTTTATGATAGTACAGATTTCCAAAATGCCTTCTGTTATTCTCCCTAATTTGATCCTCACTCCAATGCTGTGAGATAAAATGGAGGAGTCATTATTCTCATTCTTTTCCAAATAAAAAAGAAAATCAAGACTCAGAGGTAGTCTTTGATTTGTCCAATTTGGGACTGGAACCCAGAACTAGTAGGACATTCTTCGGTGGGGGTGGGGAGCAGCATGACTGCATGAAGACCCTGTGTGGGGAGAGGAGAAAGGGACACTGAAAAGAAAGGAATGGTCCTGGAAGCCTGGTACGTCATGCTCTGTGTTGCTCACTGACAACAAGTTACTTTTATTTTCACATAACCCTTATTTATTATTGTCTTATTACTTGTACTCCCCAGCAAAGGTACTGAAGGAAGCAATTACGTTTTATTCCTCTTCATGTTTTCCCATGGTACCCAAACTATGCCTCTCACCTAATACAGAATCAAGTGGAGGGAAACTCAAAACACCTCTGCATTAGTTTCCTAGGGCTGTCGTAAGAAATTATCACAAGCTGGGTAGCTTAGAACAACAGAAGTTGATTGTCACACAGTTCTGGAGGGCAGAAATCTGAAATCAAGGTGTCGGCAGGGTCAAGCTCTTGGTAGAGGTCCTAGTGAATGATTCTACTCCAGGCCTCTCTTCTAGTTTTGGTTAGTTCCTTGGCTTATGACAGTATAACTCCAAACTTTGCATGGCATTCTTCTCCCTATGTGCCCATCTGTCTCTTCACATGACATTTGTTTTAAAAAGATAGCAGTCATATTGAATTAGAGACCCACCCTAGTTCACTACGACATTATCTTCACTCAACTGCAAAGACCTTACTGACAAATAAGGTTACATTCTGAAGTCCTGGGGGGTAGGACTTCAACATATAAATCTGGGAGGGGGCATAATTCAAGCCATATCCACCTTCCTCTTGGCTCAACAGAACCTAAAAATCTCTCAGTTTATCAGAGCTTGTTCAATTGGGGACCACAAAGCAGCTATTTAACAATCTTTCCGTTTCTTCCGTTTAGTATGGGTAATAAAAGTCTTGCAAAGTGTTCTAACACTTGGCTTACTGTGGGCATTGGTTGCCTAGAATTCTCTCCAAGATGTGTGGGAATGTGATTGTCTGACATGGTCAGAGGTGGGAGAGTAAAGATGCATTCTGGACAGCGAGGAAGACATCACAGACACACTACATGGCCCTTCTGCTGACAAGGAGTCAGTACAATAAGACATGCTGTCGATCCCTTCAAGAATCAGATGGCAGAAGTCCTAGATCAAAGAGCAAGAAATAAAATGAGCACTGGAGACAAGGGCATAAAACAAGTGTACTTGGCTGTGTGACTGGTATCCCAAATCACTCAAGAGTCTGATTTTTTCCACTTGGCAGTTCATCTTCATCTATGCTTAACATTACTCAGAAAATTAAGTGGATCTATTCAATGCGATGGCAACATCAGTGACTGCAGAAGGTAGAGCTATTATTTGGAGTAAGTATTCTGAAGTCAACTGTATATATCTCAAGGTGAGATCTGCAGAGTATGTGAAATTGAAAAGTTGCCTGAAAATCAAATAAAACCAGAATCCCTCTAGGTCACTCTGCTTCTGGGTCCTAATGAGATCACATAACAGTTAAACCTGTGGTCTGCTCCTGGATTGATGTCCAACTTTCCTTTTTGGGGAGTTTCCTCTGGGTGGCCCTTATCTATGAGTCACTGACTGGGCTTCTGTTGAATTTGGTGCCAGAGGACTGAGCCACCATGAGTTGCTGCAATGTTACTCTGAGAGCTTCCAGCAGGGACTCCTCCAATTACTACTGTGCCAGCCCGAGGGGCTATTGCTCTCTCAACTGTGGCCTGCCCTTTGCCAGTGACTTAGAAAGAGGGAGATTTGATGGGACACCATTCCTTTCAGTCGCCTGACATCAGGGTATATTGTTGGCACAGAGTTCCGTCTGGGTTTCAGCCCCAGTGTTCCTCTCTACCCAGACCCATTGTCCCTTTACTACTCTAGTCTTTCCCTTAGTTACAACACAGCTCAAGACAAGCTGAAGATTCTACAAAGGTTAATCAAAGAAAAGATCCAGGATTATAGAAGAAGATTTTCAACTGATCACTACTTGGGATTACTATTCAAAGCCTACAGGGTTCAAGCATAATATACAAAAGAAGGAGAAAGGCTAATGGGGATGGGGTAATGCAAAAAATTCACACCCAGTTGAAAGGGGACAGCAGTTCCTCAGTTCCAGCTGATTGTGGCCAGTGGAAATGATGCCACCTTTTTCTGAGAGGCAGAGAATCGAGATATTTATGTGTCATCACAGAATTATTTTTTTTTTAAATACTGGCAAACATAATTGCAAATTAACAAATAATGTAAGCTAAACAGAATGTCTCCAGGCCAATTTGGCCCTTAGGCTCTCACTTGGAAGTCTCTGGGCTGGCAGTTTAGAGGCTACGTGACTTGGGAATTCCTCAAGCTTCTCTTATAGGATGTTTCACTCATTACAGGCCTGACTTCCTAGCAAGATCTAGGAATAACTCCCTGCCATGCTCTTAGCCTATGTCCCAGTGGCATACATTATCTTTCCCCCTCACATGCTGCTGTGCTTGAAAACACCTGCCCACCTCAGAGGCCAGCCTTAAGAGTACAGACAAAAAAAGCATTTTCCTCCTCATCCATGAAAGTCTACGTGCCATTCATTCAACCAATATTGACTATGTGACCACGCATAGGCAGGTACTGTTCCAAGCATATGTATGTTTGTTGCGGAGTTTATTACATGTCTAGGAGACAGATTTTTAAGAGTAAATAAATAAGTAAATAAATAAGCAAATAAATCAGATAATTTCAGAATGGTACGTGTTAGGGAAAAATAAAAGAGAGTAATGGGATAGAGAATGGTGGGAGGGCGGAGTTCTACCTTACACTTGGTTGTCAAGAAAGCCTCTCTGAGGAGGAAACTTACACAGAATTTCTTAAAAACAGAGCTGAAATGTGGATTCCTGAGTGATTTATTGAATGTATGTTCTTAGGAGAAGGGGAACTAGGGGGAAAAGAGTCCAGGGAAAGAAAGCAAAGCATGGATGTGGTCTCAGACGTGGGGCACTTAAGCCTGGTCCTACCAAGAGCTCTAGAACATGAATTACACCACACAACTGGTACCACCTTGAAGCATGAGGGTTGGCCTTTTGTATTTCCGTGTCTGTCAGTCACTGGCTTCATTCCTCCCCCTGGTGAGGGGAGCATAACCTCTTAAGCTATGGGGCTGAGGGCAATTTTTTGGAAAAGGTGGCAGGTGTGAGCTGTTAATAGCCAATACACCAGCATAGCAAAGGGGCTATGGGGAGGCACCTGCCATATTCACTATCGGAAGTGATATTTGAGCTTGGCTCTGGAAGTAAGAAGCATGCATTTATGCAAATATCCAGAGGAAGAGTACTTCGAGCTGAAGGTAGGGCTTACGGGAACAAGCTTGGACAATGATTCTGGGGCTAAGAAGGAATGTGGAGCATGGGGTGAAATGTAGTTGGAGGAGTAGATGGTGTAAGTCAAGTAGTGCATGACATGATTTTGACTACAAGATTCCATTCTAGTCTGTTCCAGTCAATAACGAAACATAAGTTTTTATTTTTCCACAGTTAAGGAAAACTGTCTTTTCTTACTGGTTATAAATGAGTACGCTTTTAACCCTAGATGTGGCTGGAAGCTATCTTGTAACCATAAAAGCAGAGCTATGGAGGAAGCTCTTGGAGAAGGGCAGAGCTGAAAGAACTTAATGGAGCCAGAGCCTGGACTAAGCTCTGCCTGAACCCATCCTGTGCTACCTCTGAACTTTTCACATTTGTATAAGCCATAAATCCCTTATTGATTTATTTACTTGTTTATTTATTTACTTAGAGAGTGGGGGAGGAGGGGCAGAGGGACAGGGAGAGAAAGAATCCCAAACTCCCCGTGAGTGCAGAACTGGACGCAGGGCTCAATCTCACAACCCCAAGATCATGACCTGAGCCAAAATCAAGATTTGGATGCTTAACCAACTGAGCCATCCAGGCGCCCCCACAAATCCCTTTTATTTTTTAAGCCAGATGTTAGAAACGCTATCTAAGGCCTTCTAGTTGATGCAGAATTTGGAAGAGAGAAGTATTTCAGGAAGGAAGGGGTGATGACAGTGTCAAATGCTATTATTTATTATTTAAAAGAGGACAGAAATTAATGCTTAGATTTTACAACATGGAAATCATTGGTGATGTTGACAAATGTTGTTCTCTTGTGACAGAACAGTCCAAAGGAAGAATGTGTAACCCCGTAAGATATTTGGAGCATGTTGCTCTAAATCCGTACTTGGAAATTAAATCTTCTCTAAAGGAAGCATCACATTAAGAGTTGTAGCTATGGCCATCATTCACAAACATTCATAACAGCACATCAAGCAGTTTAGCACCTTAATTCCACAGCTTCTGAGACACCTTTATTTTTTATCATAATTTTACAAAGCACTTGCATAAGTAAATGACCCATTTGTATGGTTTTCCAAGAACCGAGAAGTGTTCTACCACAAAGGTATAAATTCCCACCTCTTGTGTAATCAAAAAGTAATATGACAATTTCATCATCAAGGTTTAAACAATCTAAAGGTAATATCAGCGAGATTTCAAGTGTAAGCTATCACCTGTTCCCCTTCATCTGGTAATCTATGTAAGAAGAAAGCCCTTCCAGAGCCCATGACCCAGGAATGTATCTAAGCATTGAGATGATGGAAAGGGAGAATCCATTCTGCCTTTCCACAACTTTCTCTGGGGAACCATTGCTTTTCACTGGACAACTGGTAGCTGATCTTCTTGCCAAGTCCACAGTCAACCTTGGCTCAGAATGAGCTGGATCACCCTATTAAACGTTTTTTATAACCTGAGACAGAAAGCCTAATCAGTTCCCAAAAATATACAAAGTGGCTCTGTTGACACTTTAGGAATATGTCTGTGTTTTAACTGGTGAAACTTAGCTGGCTGTACCTACAAGGGTACCATGGCAGAAGATCAATAATCTTGGATTTAACTACTGAATGAACTTTGAGAACCAACTGAATTAACATTGAGAACTACTGAATCAACTTTTATCTTCTCTATGACAGACTTGATCCAATATTCCTCCTCTTTTGCTTAACTCTTTCAGTTTACTGAGTTGCTAAGTAAGAATGCTTTTATTTTTAAAAATTTATTCATTTTTGATATGCTGTTTCCTAGATGCTGCTTTGTTTTCTTTTTCTGGGATGGTATCTCTTTGAATTGATGAAAACTGAATTGCTCCCTGCTTGTTTCCATAGTTATTATTAGTTGGGACTCTTTGTTGAAAGAGACAGAAGCCTAACCCAAATTGTTCTGTATTTCTCTGCTTTGCTTTCTTCTAAGATTCAGCCTCTCTCACACAGACTCTCTTTTGCTTGAAATAACTAGAGAGGAAAACATGATGTTTTAATTAACCAGATATAGGTTTTATCCCTGACTCCTAGGTGGAGTCAGTTTCATTTAAAGCTGATGATTTGAGAATGGTGGAGGAGATGATCTCCCAAATTAAATAGGAAGCAATTAATTGAACCAAAAAAAGGTGAGTGGTTGGCAGATTCCAAATATCCTTTCTACTTCCCATTCTTCCACCTGCATAACGGCTTTCGGAGCTAAACTGTTTCTGAGGCCTCGGATTTAGAGTAGAAAATTTCTCACTGACACTATGGTGAGATGTTGAAGGAAGACTAGAGATCAGGACCAAGAAGTGGATAGAAAGAGGAAATGGAAAATTAAAGAGATAGTTCCACAAACAGAAATGAAAGCTATAGTTAGCAATTCGAGAACCAGGGATATGAGTATCAGAGTAGGCAGGAACTATCTATGCATCATTTAAAGTCACATTTTCTGAGGATATTTACTCACATGGGAATATACTATGTTGTAGAGAGAGAGAGCAGGTGCTCATCAAAAGTGACCTTTCCTTCCAGCTAAATTGCACTTCCCAGTCTCTTGCATTTAGATGCTCTTAAACATCTGATTTTTAGTCAATAGAAGGTAGGCAGAAGCTGAGACCTGAAATCTGTGAGAGCCTTCATGCCTCCATGCTAACTCTTATCTCCCTGCCAGATCCAGCCAATGCACTATAGGACTTTGAAGCTCCTAATGATGGCATAGCCACTAAATAGAAAAGCTGGGTCTATGAATGATTAAATGGAGTAAATGTCCCAAGTGAACCAATTCAGCTATTACTTAAGTAAGAGATACATACACCTTTGTTATGTTAAGCACCGCAACTGGAGTTGTTATAGCAATTGGCATACCCTGATGAATACACATAATATAGAGTTCAGTTAGTTTTTAAATGTGAAAATTTAAATGTGAAATTTAAATTCAGTAGTTTTTATTTTTTTATTTTTTTTATTTTTCAAAGATTTTGTGTATTTATTTGTCAGAGAGAGAGAGAGCACAAGCATGGGGAATGGGAGGCAGGAGAAGCAGACTCCCTGTTGAGCAAGGAGCCCGATGCAGGACCCAATCCCAGGACCCCAGGATCATGATCTGAGCCAATGGCAGATACTTAACCAACTGAGACACCCAGGTGTCCCTCAGTTAGTTTTTAAATGTGGAATTTATTTTGAAAAATAATAGAAACAAAATAGGAAAATATAAACCAAAATACTAAATGTTTAGTGGAACAGTAAACTCTGGGTACTGGGCTTACTGACAATTTTAAATAATCTTTCTGAGATTCAAGACAACTTTTAAAAATAAAAACGAACTAATGTTACTACTGTAGACAAAAGTTTTAAGAAAGGCTAAATGGGAAGGGTGTTGGGAAATGTTAAAACTTTCTGCTCTTTTTTATTGGTTTGATTTTGTGTGCTATCCAGAATATGGAGCATGAATAGGTTGATTGACTTTAAAAGGCTAGGAATGGTCCAGATGAATACTTCCAAAGAATCTCCAGCTGCACACTCAGGAAACTTTGATACCTGTCAGACGCTCTTCCAGTAGGTCTATGAAAATAAAGAAACATGATTTCCTGCATATGACGCCCACTATAGTGGGTACATTGGAATGAAGAAAATCTTGTTAGCCACACATTTGGTTGATGGCAACTCCAAAACCCACATTTTAAGCAATTAAAAACCAGCAGCCTGATCAACAGTAGAAATCCTGGTGTGTGAAGTGACCAAAGCAATGAAAAATGATGTGGGACATGAGTAGAGTACAGTAGTTAGAATGCAGGCTTGCTTGTTGTAAGAAAAAGACTCTAAAACAGTGGCTTGAATGGTTTAAGCAAGTTCAAAGTTTATTTCTCTCTGATCTCTGAGAAAGGAGTCCAAGGCTAGTAGGATGACATGACAGTACTGAGGAGCGAGGTCTGTTCATTTTGTTGCTCTTCAGTCTCAAGAGTGGTGCCTAATATGCATGTTCATGGATGGACCTCCTCTACTTTTATATGCCAGTGGACAGGAAGAGGCATGATCCGGAAGTTAAACACATGTCTCCGATCTATTTCCATTGGCCCAAACCTAATCACATGGCCATGCATATCTGCAAGGGAGGCTAGAAAATGTAGTCTTTATCTGGGTGACCACATATGCAGCTAAAATTTCTCTTATTAAAAAAAAGGGGGAAGAATGGGTATTAGTAGTTTAATAGCATTAGACAAAATACAAAAAAGATACTGGGCAATTAGAGAAGAGAAAGAACCAGAAAGAATCAGATAGGACCAGAACTAACAGTACTAGAAAAGGAAGAAATCTTAAAATTAATCCAGACTGTGTATTATTTAGTTTATTGGATATAGTTATGTTAAAATTGCCTTTCTTGATTAAAAAAAATTCTTGAGGTGGATTTGATGATTTTGAAAGTGTTGAGTGAGTGAAGGAACTCTTCGGAATATTGCTCTACCTTGATCAACGGAGTTGGTTGGACCAAGTTGACTCTTGTTATGAATATTAGACATGTCATCTCTAGGCAAAAAGAACTTTGGACAGATGCAGGAGCTGATTTGCCTGTGGTCAAAGTGTCTGAAAGAAAAGTCCTTAGCTATCAGATTCAGAGAAACAAAGACATGGTACAAAATGTAGTCAGGAAAGGGAAAGACCCCAAGGCTAAGACTGCTGCTTGCCAGCCTTCTTACTTAAAGCCTCACATCCTGATAATGCAGTCCCTCCCAGGTAAAACCTTGTCTGGTAAGGGGCAGATAGGACTTAACGTAGGGGATTCAGACTCTTTTCAGGCAGAATCTTTTCTTAGACTCTAAGAAAGCCTTCTTTGGAGGGACTGCGCTTTGGACCTGCCCTTTTTATAGGGCATTTATAGGAAATAGATTACTTTCCTCCTTACATTCATCAACCCTGACTATCCCCCACTGATCCAAATGTCTTCCCGCAGGGTCTGCTATTTCCCTTTGCTACAAATCCCCACTCCTCTCCCTTACCATTTCTCCCCTTTTCCACTTATAATTTATCTTAGTGTGACCTTTTGATAAGCTTAAAACCCACAGCAATATGTGCTCTTCAAATGCTAGAGAGGAGCATATATTTAAAAGAAAGGTTTGATTAAGACAGACAGTTTAAAGTTCAGCCATTATTCAACCCCCCTTGATGTGGATAGTATCACCTATGAAATCATGATCAAGAGAAATTTCACAATTAGTCTTTTAGCTCTTTGTTGCAAAAACAACTGGAATAAAGACAAGAAATCCAGGCCCCGCTGGAAAAGAGAATATTTCCTGGCTAAGAGTTTCCACATATTTTTCATTAGGATGAGCTGGTAATTGATACTAGAATATATGTATTAAACATACATGCACCGGACACCTTCTAAAAGCCGCAACACAATGCAGAACTTCCGTGTACCATCTCTCATGTTAAGTAGACCCGTGCTCCTTTCCTAACTCAGCCACTTCAAAGCTGTGTATCTTAAACAGAAGCCCTCTTAGGTGTCTCAGAAACCTCATTCATCAGACAGGGATAATCTGGGTACTCACATGATAGTGGTTGTGCAAATGGAATGTGAGAGAACTCACTAAAGATTTAGAGCAGGGCTTGGTATATAGTAAGTACTCAATAAACAAAGTATTAGCCTGCATAGAATTCTGTGGTCGATGTTTTATAAAAATATTTTTATCACTGCAACACACTACATTACAAATTACTTATTTGTTTTCTATCTCCCTTTACTGACCACAGCTCCACGTGAACAAGCTATTTTCTGTTTAGTTTTTGGATATATCCCTAGTGCTTAGAACAATACCTAAAACATAGTTGGTGCTCAATTAGCATTTAATGGATGATGAATATGTCTCTCTTTACTCATGTGACCAACTGTTGTTTATTTATGACCTCATTCAATCAACAGTTACCTATGAGCTTAATTTGTACAGCATACCATGCTGTGTTCTGAATTATCATGCCCTTAGTTGACCATGTCTCTTTCTATTTTCCCATCTTCTGTGATCAATATTCATATAATGCTCATCCAATTTGATTTCACAGCGCAGTTTTTGGTGTTGACTTAGTGTATTAAAGATGCCATAATAGTCTGCTTGTCAGCACTTCTTTTATTAAAATTTATCTCAACTTCAGGACCTTTAGAAAGAGGGCACTTGAGTAGCCATATTTGAACCATTTGACTTTACCTCACTGGACAAAATTAAATGGACCAGAGTAGATACCTTGCCTAGGGGAAATCCAAACAGAGAACTCATTCTCTCCATCTTTGTCTTTTTATTTCCTTGTCTCCCTTTCTTTCTCTCACTCCTGAATTTAAAGAGGTTTTGTCATTTAAATGGTGATAGGCACTAACATTAACATGTCACTGAGACTTATGGCTACAGTTTTTGCCATTGTTAACAGAGCCCCAAAAGATACACACACACACACACACACACACACACACACACACACACAACAAGAGCCTGACAGAAGGAGCAGTTCCTTAAAGAAGATAAAGTAGCAGATGTGCAGAAAGAATCCGAGACCACAGAGTAAGGGGGCCCAATAGGAGATGGAGAGTGTGTTAAATGATCTGACCACATTTTTAGAGATTGGTTGTTGGCAGCTTTCAAGCACCCTCATTCCTCTTCTGCTCCATGTCTCAGCAAGCTGCTAAGAAAGCCCTGCCACTCCCTCCCTTGGCACTGGTGGCAAGTCCAAACCATGCAAGACCCTGTTTGAGAATCCTCACTCCGGCCCCTCCCCCTAACTACAATAAATCCCAAAGCCAATTGCTCATCATGTCACTGGGACAGAAATGGTGCAGCCCTCCTGGGGAAACATGGTAGAGTCATTCCTTTTGGTTGTCAGAGTTGCTGTTAATTTTGTCTGCAATTGCCAGCAAAGTGCAGGAAGATGTATGAGAATGAATTATTGATTTTCACTTGCATTCTGGTTGGAGCAGGTTTGCAGCTTATTTCCAAGTAACTCTTTTCATCTTCATGGCAATAAATACAAACATCAATTTAATTTATCTCTTTTAGTTAGCACCTTTTGTGATAAATTGTATTTGTAAAACAACTCACTTTTTCCTTATTATAATCAGCAAATGAAGAGCTACAGCTGAACAGATTGTTCCATCACACCAAAATTCAGAAATAGCAACTTGCAGTTAAAAAAAAAAAAATTCGTGGAAGGTGAACGTAGTTCATTGAGGGTTTTAAATACAATAAAACTTACAGGCTTGAGAACCAAAAAGCTTCCTATGGAAAATAGTTTTGTCAGTGACTGAGGAATTGAGTCCTTTACTCAAACTCGATCCCCCACCTTATGAGAGCTTTGGTTAATTGTGTTAACCCTGTGCTTCTGTGCTTCTGTGCTTCTGTGACTTCTGTTCCCATATTCCCCATCCTGCACCGAGAAAGTCGAAGTCTCGCATGTTCCCCAGCCAAGCTGCACCACTCTGAAAGCACTCACACTATGTATCTTTTTGTTTGCTGTGTCCTGTGTAGTGCTGAAAAGCTCTTGTCCCCTTCCTTCCATTTGCTTAGGAGACAATGCTTTCAAAGAACAACTTGGATGGCTATTGGACACAAAGTAGGCCCCTCACTGCTTAGCAGCTGTTTGAAACCTTCTGGTCCCAACCTGCGTGAGGATTTGATCTTTCAGCATTTTGTTTAATGAGGATTGTGACAGGCTCACAGCTACAGAACAGTTCACCTGGCCAAAATAGGCACAATTTCTCAGAAGTCCTAATAATTCAAAACCGTTTCAGTACTGTCTCTACAAAAAGGCATGCTGTCTTCTCTATCAAGCTGAGAAATGAGGCTCACCAAGTGAAATAAAAAAAAAAATCTCATATCTGATAGCTCATTTTGCTTCAATTCCAACTGGTCTTCCTTCACTTGAGATCATTTCTGGGGAGAAAAGTTTAATTAGGTGCAGGCGGTGCTCATTAAAAATTTATCTTCGTAAATATTATTCTTTCAACTTTCTTCATTATGATTGATTCAACTTTGAAGAATCTTTGATAATATTGTAATTATTTTAGATTTAATTATTAGATTAAATATTAGTTTAATGATTAGATTTAATTATTTTATTTAAAACTTACAGTCTTCTTCTCTGTGTATGCGTGTTTATATGTGCATGCTTGCTACGTTTATGCATATATTCCCTTGGATGTCAAGAAAAAATATGAAAACCAGATAATTTTTGACATTCTGAAGTAAAACTTAATGAAAAACCATAGCTTCTATTTCTGGAGATTACCAAGACAGCATTTAAAGCCAGAAATGTTATGAACATTGTTAGCCCGAGACACATTTTTCCATGCTGTAGAACTGCCATGTGATAGCTCAGAGTGTTTAAATTGCCTTTATTTGCTATTTTCACTCTCACCTCCCAATTAGAGCAGAGCTGCAAAGCTGCAAGGAAATGGGGGGGTGCAGAAGAGGGAGCTGGTAAGCAAAAGGATGATTTGTATGATTTTATAAGATAGGAGAATCCAGCCCAGGAAGAGAAGATTCTGAATGTGGGGCTGATCTTCCATGTAAGAAAATTGGTGGCTTTTTCAGTTGTGTGATTTTGGAGATATGGGGAACTCCCCTTCTTCCTCCTGTAAATATATCCTTTACCCATTTAATTCCAAGTACACGTATAGAGGACCTACTTTATGCCAGGGCTATGCCTGGCATGAAATACAAAGGTGGAAAAGAGACACCTCTTCCATTTAGACAGTTTACAGAAAGAAAGAGAGACATTCAGGATACAAGATGATAAATATTACAATAAGGGGAAGCATAGAAACTATGGAGCACAGAATGAAAATCTTTGCCTGGTCCTTAGAGTCAATAGAAACTTCCTAAAGGAATGGTAGGCTGGTACCTGAAGGACAAGAGAAGTTAGGTGAAAGGAGAGAGGAGAACAGAAAGAAAAGGCAAGAACATAATAGAAGGAAGGGAGAAGCAGGAATAAAAACTTGGAGGCAGAAGGACATTGCATCCCTGTTGAACTTTTCATCAGTGGTTTGACCTTGAGCAACCCCTTGCTGAAACTCGATTTCCTTATCTGTAAAGTGTGGATAATATTTACCTCTCTGCATTCCTGAAAAGTAAACAAGATCATGTATTTTTAAGTGCTGCCATTGTTAGCAAGAGATAGTAATTCAACTTCGACTAATTTAAGTATAAATGGCAATGCATTAGAAGGTCATTGGGATATGCTGTAGAACGTGAAGACCATACTGAATGCAGGGACGTGGCTGCATCTCTGGACCAACTGCAATTAGAGATTCAATAGGGCCGTTGAGACACTATTGCTTTTCATATCTATTTCCTTTGCATGTGAATGTTATCCTTCCCTTCCACCAAACACCAGTTTTTTATTCTTAGTAGATGATCATGGCTGCCCAAGAAGTCAACTTCTGAGTTTTATATCTTTGGCAGAAGTTACTCAAAGAGAGTCTGCTTCTCTCAGTTCTAATCCCAAAATTACCAGGAAAGGACTTGTGAGATGCCCACCCCAAGGCCATCAGCTGTGGTCAGGGAGTGAGTTCCTAATGGATACACCTGATGGCCCCTGAAGTGACTTTGGGAGTTGGAGAGGCAGTTCAGTTCCTGCCTCTTTAAGTATTTTAAATTTTTCTAAATTTTAAAGATACTAATTGGGGTGCCTGGGTGGCTCAGTCGGTTAAGTGTCTGACTTTTGATTTCGGCTCAGGTCATGATCTCAGGGCTATGAGATCGAGCCCTGCATCAGGCTCCATGCTGATGGGCTTGGAGCCTGCTTGAGAGCCGCTCTCTCCCTCTCTGCTTCTCCCCCACTCTCTTAAAAAAAATACACACACACACACACACACACACTAATTAAGTTACATACTTTTGGTGCACATCTATTATGTGTTGTGCACGATGCAACAAATTTTAGATGAAATATCTAATTAAATGTTAACCTAATGAAGTAGTTACTATTATTATCTCCATATCATAGATGAAGAAACTAAGCTATAGTGAAGGGGTCACTTGTTTAGCTGTATACAATGAGTAAGGGGAAAAGCAGGGTATCAAGTCAAGCTTGCCTGGCTCAGAGTTTGAGCTACTGACTGTTATGGACATTTAATTTAATAAATGTCTCTTTTCAGCTACAGACCAGACATCTACTTCCCTTCAGTGAGCAGAAGAATTCTGAACCCTGGCATGGTGGGGAACAGCTCGTTCCTCTCTCTCCCCAGTGTGGGGGGCCAGCCAGAGATTACAAGCCATGAACAAGAAAGCCAGCACAGAACTCAAAGACAGGAATTCTTTAGATGTTATAGATCACACGACTTTGAAGTGATTCTGTTACCTATGTCTATATCATTTTTCTCTTTCCAACAGAGTATAAAATATCACACCTTTCATGCTAAAAGTGACTTTCACATATGGATGCCGATTTTTCATAAACTTTGGTGGTGTTAGTCCTTGCCTAAAGCTATAGATCTCACTAGAAATTAAAGAAAAGTGATTCTATGATTCTAAAAATGGATGTGGGGAGATTCTGATTGGAATTTTTAAAAGACAAATGCATCGGGTGCCTATAAGTTAATTAAAGATTAAGGAATGGACTAATTCTTAGTTGATTCAGGATTTTCCATTCCAATTGAATGTATTGCTCAATGACATTATTGACATTTAGGGTGGATGGGAATATTCATCTCCAGTTTCTTCACTCAAATCTGCATGGTATTTGTTGGTGTTTATTGGAGTAGAGGATGGAAGCACTCACAGCTTTGTTGAGAAGGAAAGGAGAGAAAATATTGCAACTGGGTTCGCTCATTAGTTGTTATTTATTTATTTTACCAGTAAATATTGAGATAGAGAGAAATGTGATCAAGGAGGGAATACAAAGTTGACTTAACTTTTATCTACGATATTTAGTTTTAAAAAATCTGAAGCAAATATGGCAAAATATTTAGATTTGTTTAAAGCTTATTATAGGTCCAGGGGTGCCTGGATGCCTCAGTTAGTTAAGCATCTGACTCTTGATATCAGCTCAGGTCACGATCTTAGAATTGTGAAATCCAGCCCCGAGTCAGGCTGATTCTCTCAACTTCTTCTTCTGCCCCCATCCCTCTCTTTCTCTCCCTATTCCTCATAAAGGAAAAAAAAAAAAAAGCTTATTGTAGGTCCAATGATATTTGTTTTAAAGCCAACTATCTTGAATATAATATATGACATTTGGTTGAGAATAAAGAATAAGAAAAAAGGAAATATGTTTTAAAATCCATAAGTACTAAAAGCACTCCATTTTGCTCCAGTTTCTTTAAAGAGATTTACTTATTATATATTTTAGAGCGAGAAAGTGTGTTCACGGGCACAGGGCACAGGGAGAGGGAGAGAGAGTCTCAGACAGATTCTGCGCTAATCGCAGAGCCTGATGTAGGCTCGATCCCACGACCCTGAGATCAGGACCTCAGCCGAAACCAAGAGCCAGTTGCCCAATCAACTGCACCACCCAGCTGTCCCCAGTTTTGTTTTTTTTTTAATGCACTATTCCCATTTTGTGGCCATAAATCCTAATATTCCAGCACCAGGTAGGTTTCAAGACTTTGATTACATGGTGCATTGTTTCTCTGTGTTCTGTGTTTGGTCAGCAGTGGTCGTGGTACATTTTGCATCTAGAAATTAAAAAAGCACATCACACTGGAAGGCATAGACCTCTCAGAATTGTCTCTCTTCAACCAAACTGGAAACTTCCTGTTTGGAATATTACCTAATATACTTACAGAAAGTGCCTTAAGCCTCAAGCATGAGGTATAATTTATTCTAGAATTTTAAACTGTCTGATCCTGAAATTTAAGGCATGGGGCAAGTCAGTCTTTTAAATCTCAATTCCCTCATATGTCAGTTGGGAAAAATAAAAATATTAGTGCCTATGTCACAGGTCGTTATAAAGAGAGGTGACTTTACCGTGACATTAATAAAGGATAAGTTTAAGGCTTCATTTATAGAAATTTTCTCCAGATTTAGTATGTAATTTTGTGTCTGTAATTTTGTATTGTTTTCTTAAAAAGAGCCTTCCAGATTGACTATTTTCAGGCCTGATAATACCTGGATCTGCCTCTGGTTACAGAGATGACATGAGATATTAAGTAAATATAACGCTTTAGGGAAGTGCCTAATATAGAGAAGAAAGAGAGAGGAGGGGCGGGAGGAGAGATGGAAATTTTAAGGAATTGGCTCACATGATTGTGGAGGCTGGCAGACCAGAATCTAAGGCAGAACAGTAGGCTGGAAACAGAAGAGAGTCGATGTTGCAATCTTCAGGCTCAAGTCTGTAGGTCAGGCTGGCAGGCTGGAAATACAAGGAGGACTTCTATGTTAGAGTTTTGAGGCAGAATCCCTTCTTTCCCAGTTAACCTCAGTTTTTGCTCTTCAGGCCTTCAACTGATTGGATGAGGCCCACTCACATTATCATGAGTGATCTTTTGAATATTAAATGATAGCTACAGAACACCTTCACAGTAACATCCAGACTAGTGTCTGACAAAACAAGTGGCACTGTGGCCTAGCCAAGTTGACACATAAAATTAACTACCACACAGAGTAAGTCCTCAACAAAACAAAGGACTCTGCAAGGTCCTAATTAATTTTTCTTCTTCTTCTCCTCCTCATCCTTCTTCTTTGCCTTATTATAGCCTATATTTCTTTTTTTTTTTAAAGATTTTATTTATTTATTCGACAGAGATAGAGACAGCCAGTGAGAGAGGGAACACAAGCAGGGGGAGTGGGAGAGGAAGAAGCAGGCTCCTAGCGGAGGAGCCTGATGTGGGGCTCGATCCCATAACGCCGGGATCATGCCCTGAGCCGAAGGCAGACGCCTAATCGCTGTGCCACCCAGGCGCCCCTATAGCCTATATTTCTAGAACAGTACCTGAAATTTGAAAGGTTCTCAAAAAAATCTTTTGGGAAAATGGATGTGTCAAGAAATGCAAGAATGAATGAATAAATAAATAAAAATGTAGTTGCCAGTAAATAGCTGATATATGGACTGTTCAAAATGGCTAGCATAGTTAAGGTCAATGAGTTTGGCTGGATGGCACACCAGATAATGAGAAAAGAAGTCTGGTATACATTCTGTGTTTTTGCCCTCGTCCATAATGTGAGATCTTAATACGTGGTTATGAAGTAAAGTTTGAAATCTGAGGAACAAGTGATAAATACTACAATCTCTGTATTACTTGGTCAAGACAGATATAGCCTTTACATATCCAACATTTATACCTTCTAAATTACTATTCCTTGATATTGCTAAAATGTAGCTGGAATTTAACTTAAGACCATTACAAATATTTTTGTTTTAATTTAAGACCATTACAAATATTTTTCTTCTAATCTGACCTGTCTAAAATGCAAGGCATCATTCAGTCACTTGTCCTTATCTTTTTCTTCCTAATTTTTTTTCCATATTCACAAAAGTCAGTCTAATTTTCACCTTTCTCTCACTCTTGCCTACCTTTCAATTCAAAGGGTGTTCATTCTTCATGAGAGAGTCACAGAATGGGAAGTGGCAGGCAGAAGAACTACGTCCTAAAATTCAATAAACACTTCTCTCTTACACATGGGGAATGTGTAGGCTTGCCTTTAGAGGGTGAGGCAAAAAGGATGAAAACAAACCCACTTTCCTTTCCTTCCATGATTCCATTGCAGTGCCCATGCTAACACGAGGAATCAAATCATTCTGTTTTCTTACATTCTTAATAAATCAAGCTCCTCTGGAGGTCAAAGATGAAAGTGGTATCTATTTGCATCTCAGTTTCAATCTCTACTTGGTAGCTTGCTTCAAAATGGTTCTTCCTGGGAACATGTGTATCCTGATCAAAATGCCAATCACATTTGTTCCTTCAGCATTATCAGACAAGACTTCTTGCCCCCATATTTTGAGCTCTTTGTGTATCTGACTTGTAATTTGCATGTATCAGACACCAGCTCACTGGAAGGCCCCTGGAGTGTGAAGTCTCACTAGTGACTGAAACAAGGCAAACTCTCCACATACATCTGGGCCAGCTCTCCCCTCTCAGTGCCTTTTACACCATCTGAATGGACACAGTCAAGGAAAATCAGCTAAGACCTGAAGACCAAAGCTGCCATTGGAGATAGATTCTCCACTCTTCTGTAAGTTGAACTTATGGACCTTGAGAGGTAAATGTATTTTGAGGAATTTGTCCATTCCTTTATTTCTTCATTTTTTTCTGAGAACTCTGCTGTCCCCCCACCCCCACACACATGCACACACACAGATGTAGACTCCAAATTTGTGGATAATATCTCACCATAACTCCTGGCCATGCATGTTTGAGTAGAAGTAAGTATTTGACCCAGTCTGGGTAAATTAGATTTTCTTTACAGGAATTTGGAAATCTAATTCTCAGACACTAGTTTACTGGTCATTTGAACTATGAACTAATACAAAGCCACGGTTGGGATAGCCATTGCTTGAAACATTAGAAAGACCTGAACTGCAGAGAGAGAATGATCCAGACAAAAATGTCATGCCACCTCAAAAGAAAGAGGCACTGTATGTGATAATTTTCTGGTTCCTGGTTCCAAGCCTCAGGGAGGTCATGGCTGTACTTTCTGTGCATCTATAAGATGACACCTTTGCCCTTATGATTATTCCTTTGTATATAAGTTAGTATAAGTGGATTTCTGTTTCTTGTCACCAAAAATATCTTGATCAAAATATCCTATGGAATCCATAGTGACCAAAGTTAGTGCATATTGTGGAATCATTGATCTGATACAAAAAATAGTCATTACATGCATATATTTCTAGAAACTGCTAGGTGCCAAGGGAACAAGATGGAAAAAAAATACTCATTTTCAACTGTGAGGAAAGAGATTAGCCAAAGGCACATGCTCGGCAACTGAAGATTTTACAGTCTAGTGGAATAGATAGCAACAAAAAATCTCAAGTAATACAAACACTATGAGAAAAAAGCAGGGTATTGTGATGGAGAGTGAGCAGGGGTGTGGATAGCTATGTGTGAGGAGGGGGTGGAGGAGAAGCAACATTAAAAAGGATGGCCATAGCCGGGAGGATATTAGGAGAAGGAAGGGAAAAATAAAGGGGGGGGACGGGGGGAGTACAGAAGGGGAGACGAACCGTGAGAGACTATGGATTTTGGGAAACAAACTGAGGGTTTTAGAGGGGAAGGTGGGGGGGGATGAGCTAGCCTGGTGATGGGTATTAAGGAGGGCACGTATTGCGTGGAGCACTGGGTGTTATACACAAACAATGAATCATGGAACATTGCATCAAAAACTAAGGATGTACTGTATGGTGACTAACACAACATAATAAAAAGAAAAAGAAAAGAAAAAAGATGGCCAGGTGACGTCTGAGGTGAGACCTGATTTACGATAAAGTCTCATCACAGGAACAACATCGCAGGCAGAGAAAGTAGCAAGTGCCAGAGCCACTGAGGCAGGAATAGGCCTAGTGCGTTCAAGCAGCAGAACTCGGGCCAGAGTGGCTGAGGCATAAGAAACAGAGAAGAGCGATGTGAGGTGAGGTTGGGGAAGGGGTAGGCAGCGACCATATCAGAGCTTCGCAGACAACAATAAAGAATTTGGATTTAATTCTATGGGTAGTGGAAAACCATTAGAGACTTTTAAGCAGAGGAGCAATATGATCGTTTGTGTTCTTAAAAGATTTCGGTAGAGAGTAGACTGAAGCATCCTAGGGAAGGAGCCAGGACAGGATTCGAAAGGAATTGCAGGTGATGAGGGGTGATGGTAACCTGGCAAGTGTAGTGGAAGCAGAGATATAAAAAAGCATGTGGATTTGATATATGTTTTTGGAATCTGACAAGACTTGCTAATGGATTCGTGAGGGGGTAGCAAGAAAGAGGAAACAAGAGTGACTCCCAGTCACTGACTTGAGCAACATTGTTAAGTGCCCTTAAAAATGGAGGAAAACTGGGAGAGAGATGAGATTTGTGTGTTGGAGGGTGATGGTGAAGAATCAAACAGAATCGAGTATTCTGTTTGGGCATGTTATGTTTGAGCTGCCTGGCAGACATCTAAATGAGATGCCAGGGAGGCAGCTGGGCATACGAGCAGGGAGCACAAGAAACAGATTAAGCCCAAAGAAATCGACTTGAAAGGCATCTAGAAGGAAGACGAGGACTGTGTTAGCAGGTGCTGGAGAGTTGTTATCAGCAAGAGAAGGAAACACCCTCATGCTTCTGATTCTCTCTCTCTCACTTGCTCTGTGTGTGTATATGTGATAGATATTATGAAGTAAGATCATCTTCTAGGACAATAACAAATTGGATTAGTCAGAAAAGTAAGTGGGACTGATAAGTAACACTCAGCGCCCAGATGGGATTCGTAGTCGTGAGTTACAAGTGACTGCATCTAGCCTGTTTGGATGATATTTTCGGTGATATAAATTGCTCCAATGTAGGACAGAATAGGCAGATTGTTAGCTTTGACCAGAGTTTGAAGTTTTTTCCAATCGAGTATTTTGGAGGGAGAATTAGGAAGAGAGTTGATAATGTGTAAAAATGGATGATCATAGTGGTAGAGCACAGAATCCAGTTGGTTAACAAGGGTGTGATATATTTTTGTAATAATGTCCCCTAATTTGTTGTGGTCTCCTCCACCCTGAAAATGGCCATTTGGCTTCCTTTGCTTAACCAAAGGCTTGAAAAGCATTTGAGCATTGGGTCTTGACCTATTGGTGCTCTTCAGATACTGCCATCACCACAGTATGAATAAGCTTTGATTATCCTAGTGGGAGGATGAAAATCACATGACTTAACCACTCTTGTCACACCTGCCAACAACCCACCTGCTGCTAGACATATGAGTAAGGTCATCCAAGACCAGCAAAGCCCCAGTCGACTAACCAATTGACTGCAAACTCACAAACGAAATCAAGTAAGATCATCTGAGCTCAGACTAGACCAGAGGAACCCCCTAGCAGAGTTGTGAACCCAATAAATCATCTGTTACATAGCAACAGATATTTGGTACAAGTGTTGGATGGTGAGGAAAGGTAAATGGATTGGAGGTCTGAGAAAGAGGGAAGGATTGGCAAGGAGAGAGTATAAAAATAAATACCTTGGGAAGATGAAAAAATTTCCAGAGATGGATGGTGGTAGTCATTGTGCAACGTTGTGAAAGTACTCAATGACACTGAACTGTACACTTAAAAATGGTTAAAATGGTAAATTTTGTGTTATATATATTTTTCCATGATTAAAAAATAAAATTAAAAAAATGAGTCAGAAGAGAGATTTTTATTAATTTTTTTTCTATTAAAGAAATCGAGCTTCAATGTAGAGAATAATTTGCTCAAATTACACAAACAGGAAATGGAGAAACTATGAATAGCAACAAGACTTGTCTTCTCTGACATTTGTGGCAGAGCGGAAGGAAAATCAGACCTAACCGAGCATTCATAAATTTTATTTTAGTTAGTATAAATTTTAAAGATCATCTAGTCCATCCTCTCATTTCATAAATGAAGTAACACATATATTTGTGTCATTGCATGCCGCTTCAACATTGATTTATTAAGGACTTCCTGGGCACGCTCTCTGTGCCTGGCACGTGATCATCAGCGAGCATCCAGCTCATAGAGCCTCATGGAGCTTTCCCTCGTGACGACGTATTCTAAACCAAAAAGTCATAAAAACAATTGCACAATTACAAGTTATGTTAAGCACTACGAAGGAAAAATACAGAGGAATTTGTGGGTATATATCAGCGAGACCTCATTTTTGGTGGTGCGGGAATCAGAGAAAGCTTCCCCAAGGAGTGACTTAGGCTGAGACTCTAAGGATTAGTAGGGGTTATGGAAGAGAAATCTCTCTGTGCCTCAATTTCCTCATCTGTAATATGAAGGGAATTGGACTAAATTCTCTTCCAGATCTAAAATGAATTATTCACTAAATTTAGAGATAGGGGATTTAAGTTTGACTGGAAAACAGATGTGACCATGATTCAGGAAGTTGCTGGTTTTTACATTTATGTGGATTGTTTATTATATAGTTCAGTAAGAAAAGATACTTAAAACTGGTATTTGGGCACCCAATCTTTTTTCAATATGTTCAAATCAAATCCCTTACCTTGGGCTGAGCTCTCATGAGATTTTCATGGTATCTTTTAATCAAAACTTAAGCATAAACTATATAATGGCTCCAGACTTCTTTTTCAATATACACAGAGGGACTACGGGAGTTATTTCCTTTTCCATATAAAATCATCTCTCCAATGGAAAATATGTTTCAAATTAGGCGAGTCCATGAATGAGTGCAGTGTGAATGTTCTATGTCAAAATGTAAAAGATTATTAGAAATGAGAAATGTACATTTTATGTATTTATGCTAAACTCTGGATTCATTCTCTTTGGAAATATTAGCATCTCAATCCCCACCTGGGTAAAACCACCTTATTTTAATTTGCAGTTCATTTCAAGGAAAAATGTAGGGGGAACCGTTGCTTTAGAAGCTACTCTTGAGATGTGAGCACCGTGGTTTTGAAACTCTGCTGGTATGGAGATTAGGAGCTCCTCGACCCAAGCTGGAGCAGTCTGCTTCCAAAGTGAGCAATGACTTTCTGGGACAAGTATTGGCTCAAATTTTAAAATTTCTCCCATAAATATTTCTTGGTATTTGATACTTTCTTTAGCCTGTCTTTAAAAAAAAGGAATGCTTGCGGAACAACCATGTAGGAAAACTGAGAAATGGAAATTTATGCTTGCTTTAACTGCTTCTCTGCCCTCACTCCCAACCCTAGGACACCCATGCTTGTGACTTTATGGCAGACATATAATACAGTCATATTTTCTACTAAAAATTATGTCTAGTTCAAATGACATAATTTAATATGTAAGCATTCTATGCATTACACACATACACACAAGACACACTAAAATCCCATCAAGATTTCCTGGTATCCCCTCAAGTGAAATGGGAGAAAACCATCAGTTTCGTTGATAGGGGCCTTTTTAATTCTAGCGTATCCCCTTTTTTACGCAATAACTGTTCTTATAATCAGTTTTACGGATAGTGACATTAAGACACAAAATGGAACCGTCTTGCCTGTGCACACACACAATGTTCAACGTAAGCATCAGAATTCAGGAAATGCTGGGCACAGCTTTTCCCCACGCAGAGTTCCCTGTTAATTGCCTGGTGTTCAAATTTGGCCAAGTGTCAACTGGGTCCTTATCTCGTTGTGCATTTGCAATGGCAAAGAAGAATAACAAACTTAACATTTTGCTTCTGAATTCCTCTACTCTCCCACTCTTCCTGGAGGAAGCCGGGGAGTAGCCCAGGTGAAGAAAAGTCCACTGGGAGCTGGAGTCGAGCCCCACCACAGGCAATAGGGAGTGGTAAAAGTTAAGGAGCAGCTACAGCCCAAACCCTCCTGATTACTGAAGTCCTAACTGCCATATATATATATATGCCATATATATATAATGTGAAAAGGCAAGAGAGGATATCAAGTCCGGATATCAAACCCAGAACGGGACATGGATGTTAAAAATAGAACAGGTAAGTTGGGAATACACAGGCAGGAGGTCATTGGCTTAGCCTCCAAGCATGAGTTTTTTCCTGGGACAACTTCAATATTGATGACACACTTGTCAAGGTCAGTGCGTCAGTGTGACAGTATCAGAAGATTAAGATGTCCAGAAAATTACTGAATATAGTTTCTACAGTTTCTTCCAAAATAACCTTTTTCCTCTAGGTTTAGAAATACTGTTGGACCAATATTTGGAATAAAAACAGTGATACCACTATGTAATAAGTTCCTTGGCATTTGACACCCTAACCAGATCTCTTTATAAAATGATGTTGAAGCATGCTTACTGATGACAACATATAAAAGCCTATGATGTCTCCATTATAATATTCAAAATTGTTTCATCAAGGAAAAATTAAATTATGTTTAGAGGGGTTTTCATATACCTCATGATATCATGGTTCTTTGATAATATTTATGCTATATTTAATCTTTCAAGCAAATTATGTATTTAACCAGAACATCTCATCATACACTAAACTGGGTTTATTAGACTTTGGGAAAAAATGTTTTAGTTTTCCAAACTCCTGAATATTTGATTGTTTTATTCATCAATAGGCACTTATTGGGTACTTAATATATTCCAGGAACTGGGTAGGGACTGAAGTTTAAAGACAAATAGATACAGTTTCTAGACTCAAGTCATTTGTCCTTTTGTGGCAGAAAGAAGTGAGCCACCAATGTAATCCAGATGGAAATGTCCTGTGTTAGAGGTAGACACAGGATACTTCAGAAGTCTGTAAGATAGGGAGTGTTGAGTTCATTCACTGTTCAGGTCTAATTAAGGGAAGGTTGAACTGAGCCATTTTCCTTGAAGTATTAGGCAAAAATGGAGGCATCTGAGGAATGGTATTTTGAGCAGAGAGAAAAGCATATATTAACTTCAGTAAACATGGCATGTAAATATTTCATGGTGTATGGGGGTGCAGGGAAGAAGAGAGGAGGCTAAGAGGTAAATCTGAAACATTAAATAAGTCTTATATTCCTAGAAAATGTGGGGCTTCTTGGGGGTGTGTGTGCATGTTTACACGCATGTGTGAAAATATAAAAAAATGCCCCTCACCATGTTGATTTAATGGAAAATTAATATTTTATTGGGAGGGCTGTATATATATTTCTACTTGCCTTCAGTTGTGATTGAGAGCTTTCATCTCAGAATGCTGAAAAAGCGCGCATTATACGTGGCATGAAGAGGAAGCGTGCCCTCTGGAATCAGATGGACCTGCGTTTCGATTTCATTTCCTTTACTTCTTGGCTCTGTAACCTTGAGGAAACCACTAAATTGTTCGAAGCTGAAATAAAAGGCTGTTATGACTTGTAAGTACAATAAAAAAGAAAGATTTTATCCTAAGCTTTGCAATGGATATTAATTGTTAATTATGCATTTTTCTCATGAGTGTCCTTTATCTCCAAATATTACATATTTTTCATTTTGTAATTTTGTCCGTTTTTTTTTTTTTTACGTATACAAAAGGAAAAGAACCTTTATTACTTATTTATAATAGCCTCTTACGCTTTTATGCTTTTTTGCCAGATGCCTTCAGAGCAGGTGCTTTCTGGGCCGGAGCTTTCTGACCTTCCTGAGACCTAGGAGGTGCTGCATTCTGGCCTGCAGCTTTCGGGGCAGGAACCTTCTGGGCTGGAGCGCTCTTGCCTGCAGCGGCCATCTTTTTTGCTGGAAACTTTGCAGCAGCTGCCATAGCGGCAATGTTCACTACCGTTAGCAGATAGTGCTTTTTTGGGAGAAATGTTCAGGAGATCTGCTTTTTACAGCTTCCTGACATGGTGCTGGATTATTCTGTTCCTCATTTTCTTTACCTTCATGACTTTATAATGATGAATATCTGTCGTCTTGGCTTTTTTTCCCTCTGGCTTCAATCTATGTGGCCCATCTTGCGACTGCCCATTTTGTACTGATACCTGCCTTCCGCCAGGCTTGTGGGGCATACTTCTGGCCAGCACTGCATGGGAACTTGAGGATGAAGTCGATGAACTGCATGGATTTGAAAGGCAGAGCCCGTCTTCTTAACTGAGAACAAGGTCCATAGCCAAAGCGCTGTTCTGAGCAGTAACATTTACAATCCCAACCAACTTCCCCATGGGAGGCCCAAAGGAGAGGTAGGTCACCCAGCCAACCTCCATAAAGCACATGAGAACCATGTCGGCGGGCAGAAGGAAGAAGGCATTCTTTACTATGCACATGTCTATTTTGTAATTTTGTCAGTTTTTACTTTATTCTTTATAAGTTTTTATTTAAATTCCAGTTAGTTAACATGCAGTGTAATATTAGTTTCAGGTGCGCAATACAGTGATTCGACACTTCCATACAACACGCAGTGATCATCACAGCAAGTGCCCTCCTTTATCCCTATCACCTCTTTAACCCATCCCCCTACCTACCGCCCCTCTGGTAACCATCAGTTTGTTCTCTATAGTTAAGAGTCTGTTTGCCTCTCTCTCTCTTTTCCCCCTTTGCTTATTTGTTTTGTTTCTTGAATTCCACATATGGTATTTGTCTTTCTCTGACTGATTTATTTTGCTTAGCAAAATACTATCTAGTTCCATCCATGTCATAGCAAATGGCAAGATTTCATCCTTTTTTATGGCTAATATTCCATTACATATATATATATATATATATATATATATATATATATATATATATATACATACACCACCTCTTTTTTATCCATTAATTAGTCGATGGACAGTTGGGCTGTTTCCATAATTTGGCTATTGCAGATAATGCTTCTATAAACACTGGGGTGCATTAATTCCTTTGAATTAGTATTTTTGTATTCTTTTTTAAAAAAATATTTTATTTATTTATATGAGAGAGAGAGGAAGAGACAGATAGCGAGAGAGAGCATGAGTGGGAAGGAGAGGGAGAAACAGGCTCCCCCTGAGCAGGGAGTCTGATGTGGGGCTCAATTCTAGGATCCTGGGATCATGACCTGAGCCAAAGGCAGATGCTTAACCAACTGAGCCACCAGATACCCCAGTATTTTTGTATTCTTTGGGTAAATACTTAGTAGTGCAATTGCTGGGTTGTAGGGTAGTTCTATTTTTAACTTTTTTTTTTTTAAAGATTTTATTTATTTATTTGACAGAGAGAGACAGCCAGCGAAAGAGGGAACACAAGCAGGGGGAGTGGGAGAGGAGAAGCAGGCTCTTAGCAGAGGAGCCTGATGTGGGGCTCGATCCCAGAATGCTGGGATCACGCCCTGAGCCGAAGGCAGACGCTTAACGACTGCGCCACCCAGGCACCCCCTATTTTTAACTTTTGAGGAAAGTTTATGCTGCTTTCCAGAGTGGCTGCACCAGTTTGCATTCCCACCAGCGGTGTATAAGGGTTCCCTTTTCTCCACATCCTCACCAACACCTGTTGTTTCTTGTGTTGCTGATTTTAGCCATTCTGACAAGTGTGGGGTGACATATCTTTGTGGTTTTGATTTACATTTCCCTGATGATGAGCAATGTTGAGCATCTTTTCGTGTGTCTGTTGGTCATCTGTATGTCTTCTTTGGAAAAATGTCTATTTATGTCTTCTGCCCATTTTAAAAATTTATTTATTTATTTATATTTGAGAGAGAGAGATAGAATGTGAATGGGGGGGAGGGCAGAGGGAGGGAATCTTTCAAGCAGTCTCCCTGCTGAGAGTCTGACATGGGGCTTGATGCACAACCCATGAGCTTATGACCTGACCTGAAACCAAAAGTCAGATGCTCAAACAACTGAGCAACCAGGCACCCACTTCTGCCCATTCTTAAATTGGATTATTCATTTCTTGGGTGTTGAGTTTTGTAAGTTCTTTATATATTTTGGATAATAACCCATGATTAGATATGTCATTTGCAAATATCTTCTTCCATTCAGGAGGTTTCTCTTTAGTTTTGTTGATTGTTTCCTTTGCTGTGCAGAAGCTTTTTATTTTGATGTAGTTCCAATAGTTTATTTTTGATTTTGCTTACTCTGCTGCAAGGGATCTATCAAAAAGAAATTACTATGGCCGACGTCAAATAAGCTACTGCCTATATTCTCTTCTAGGATTTTTGTGATTTCAGGGTCTCACATTTAGGTCTTTCATCCATTTTGAATTTATTTTTGTTTATGGTGTAAGAAACTGGTCTCGTTTCATTTTTTTGCATGTTGCTGTCCAGTTTTCCCAACACCATTTGTCGAAGAGACTTTTTCCATTGCATATTCTTTCCTGCTTTGTCAAAGACTAATTGACCAGATGATTGTGGGTTCATTTCTGGGTTTTCTGTTCTGTTCCATTGATCTACGTGTCTATTTTTGTGTCAGTACCATACTGGTTTGGTTAATACAACTTTGTAATATAACTTGAAGTCTGGAATTGTGGTGCCCTCAGCTTTGTTTTTCTTTGTCAAGGTTTCTTTTGTGGTTCCATACACATTTTAGGATTCTTTGTTCAAGTTCTGTGAAATATGCTGTTGGTGTTTTGATAGGGATTGCTTTTAATCTGTAGATTGCTTTAGTTAGTATAGACATTTTAACAATATTTGTTCTTTTGATTCACAAGCATGGAATGTCTTCATTCCTTTTGTCATCTTCAATTTCTTTCATCAGTGTTTTATAGTTTTCAAAGTACAGGTCTCTCACCTCTTTGGTTAGGTGTATTCCTGGGTATCTTATTGTTTTTAGTGCAATTGTAAATGGAATTGATTCTTTAATTTCTCTTTCTGCTGTTTCATTACTGATGGATAGAAATGCAACAGACGGGGCGCCTGGGTGGCACAGCGGTTAAGCGTCTGCCTTCGGCTCAGGGCATGATCCCGGCGTTCCGGGATCGAGCCCCACATCAGGCTCCTCTGCTATGAGCCTGCTTCTTCCTCTCCCACTCCCCCTGCTTGTGTTCCCTCTCTCGCTGGCTGTCTCTATCTCTGTCAAATAAATAAATAAAATCTTAAAAAAAAAAAAAAAGAAATGCAACAGACTTTTGTACCTTGATTTTGTATCCTGCAACGTTACTGAATTCATTTCTCAGTTCTAGCAGGGGTTTTTTTGTTGTTGTTGTTGTTTTTTGTGTTTTTTTGGAGTCTTTTGAGTTTTCTATGTATAGTATCGTGTCATCTGCAAATAGTGAGAGTTTTACTTCTTCCTTGCTGATTTGGATGTATTTTATTTCTTTTAGCTGTCTTTTTTTTATAGTAATTTTTTATTATGGTATATTAGTCACCATACAGTACATCCTTAGTTTTTGATGTAATGTACCATGATTCATTATTTGCATATAACACCCAGTGCACCATGCAATACGTGCCCTCCTTAATACCCATCACCGGCCTATCCCAGTCCCCCACCCCCCTCTCGTCTGAAACCCTCAGTTTGTTTCCCAGAGTCCATAGTCTCTCATGTTTCATTATTTCTTTTAGTTGTCTTACTGCTGTGGCTAGGACTTTCAATACTATGTTGAATAAAAGTGGTGAGAGTGGACATCCCTGTCTTGTTCCTGGGTATAGAGGAAAAGCTCTGTTTTTCCCCATATAGGATTATATTAGCTGTGGGTTTTTCATATATGACCTTTATTATGTTGAGGTGTGTTCCCTCTAAACCTTTGTTGAGAGTTTTTATCATGAATGGATGTTGTACTTTGTCAAATGCTTTCTCTGCATCTATTGAAATGATCATATGGTTCTTATTCTTTCTTTTATTAACGTGATGTATCATGTTGTTGATTTGCGAATATTGAACCACTCTTCCAATCCAGGAAAAAATCCCACTTGATCATAGTGAATGATTTTTTTAAATGTAGTGTTGGATTTGGTTTGCTAGTATTCTATTGAGAATTTTTGCACTCATATTCATCAGAGATATTGGCCTGTAGTTCTCTTTTTTAGTGGTGTCTTTATCTGGTTTTAGTATCAGATAATGCTGATCTCATAGAATGAATTTAAGTTTTCCTTCCTTTTCTATTTTTTTTTTTAATAGTTTGAGAAGACTAGGTATTAACTCTTCTTTAAATACTTGGTAGATTTCACCTGTGAAGCCGTCTGGTCCTGGACTGACTTTTGTTTGTTGGGAGTTTTTTGATTACTGATTCAATTTTTTTTTTTCCTGGTTATCTGTCTGTTCAAGCTTTCTAATTCTTTCTGTTTCAATTTTGGTAGTTTATATGTTTGTAGGAATTTATCCATTTCTTCCAGGTTGTCCAATGTGTTTGCATATAGTTTTTCATAATTGTAATTATTTGTTATAATTATCTTATAATTATTTGTATTTCTGTGATATTATTTGTTATTTCTTTTCTTTCATTTGTGATTTTATTTATTTAGGGCCTTTCTCTTTCTTTTCTTTTCTTTTTTTTTTTTTTTTAAAGATTTTATTTATTTATGTGACAGAGAGACAGCCAGCGAGAGAGGGAACACAGCAGGGGAGAGGGAGAGGAAGAAGCAGGCTCCCAGTGGAGGAGCCCGATGTGGGACTCGATCCCAGAACGCCGGGATCACGCCCTGAGCCAAAGGCAGACACTTAACGACTGCGCTACCCAGGCGCCCCTTTCTCTTTCTTTTTAATAAGCCTAGCTAGAGGTTTATCAATTTTTAAATTTTTTTTGAAGAACCAATTCCTGGTTTTATTGTTCTATTGTTTTTTTAGTTTCTATATCATTTATTTGTGTTCTAATCTTTATTATTTTCTTCCTTCTGCTAGCTTTAGGCTTTGTTTGTTCTTTTTCTTGCTCCTTTAGATTGTTTATTTGAGACTTTTTTTTTTTTAAAGATTTTATTTATTTATGTGACAGAGAGACAGCCAGCGAGAGAGGGAACACAAGCAGGGGAGTGGGAGAGGAAGAAGCAGGCTCCCAGCAGAGGAGCCCGATGTGGGACCCGATCCCGGAATGCCGGGATCACGCCCTGAGCCGAAGGCAGATGCTTAACGACTGCACTACCCAGGCACCCCTATTTGAGACTTTTCTTGCTTCTTGAGGTAAGCCTGTATTGCTGTATACCTCCCTCTCTGGACTACTTTCGCTGTATTCCAAAGGTTGTGAACATTGCATTTTCATTTTCAGTTGTTTCCATTAATTTTTTTTTCTTTGATTTCCTGGGTGACCCATTCATTGTTTGGTAGCATGTTTTAACCTCCATGTGTTTGCAGTCTTTCCAGATTTTTTCTTGTGGTTGACTTCTTGTTTCATAGCATTGTGGTCAGAACAGGTACATGGTATGACTTCAATCTTTTTGTACTTGTTGAGGCCTGTTTTATGACCTGATATGTGATCTAGATGTTCCATGTGCACTTGAAAAGAATGTGTATTCTGCTGTTTTAGGATGGAATGTTCTGAAGATATCTGTTAAGTCCATCTGCTCCACTGCGTCATTCAAACCCATTGTTTCTCTATTTATTTTCTGTTTATATGCTCTGTCCATTGATGTAAGTGGGGTTTTAAAGTACCCTGATATTATCGGATTATTATCAATTCACTCTTTAATGTTTGTTATTAATTTTTTTATATTTGGGTGTATAAGCATTTACAATTGTAATACATCTTGTTGGATTGGCCCCTGTATGATTGTAGAGTGCCCTTCTTTGTCTTGGTTATAGTCTTTGTTTTAAAGTCTTGTTTGTCCAGTGTAAGTATTGCTGCTCCAGCTTTCTTTTGACATTCATTTTTCATGATAAATGTTTCTGTATCCCCTCACTTTCAATCTGTAGGTGCCGTTAGTTCTAAAATGAGTCTCTCGTAGGCACCATATAGATGGGTCTTATTTTGCTAATCCATTCTCACACCCTACATGTTTTCTTTGGAGCATTTAGTCCATTTACATCCAAAATGATTATTGATAGATATGCACTTATTGACATTTTATTATTTGTTTTGTAGTTGTTTCTGGAGATTTTCTTGGATTTTTTCTTGTCTCTCTTTCATGTTTTGCTTATTTTCTTTAGTGATATATTTAGATTTCTTTCTCCTTATTCCTTGAACGTTTATTAGTGGGTTTTTTTTTTCAAAGATTTTATTTATTTATTTAACAGAGATAGCCAGCGAGAGAGGGAACACAAGCAGGGGGAGTGGAGAGGAAGACGCAGGCTCATAGTGGAGGAGCCTGATGTGGGGCTCGATCCCATAGCGTCGGGATCATGCCCTGAGCCGAAGGCAGGTGTTTAACCACTGTGCCACCCAGGCGCCCCTATTAGTGGGTTTTGATATGTGGTTACCAATAATTTAGTATATAAACTCTCCTGCAAATAGCAGTCTATATTAAGTTGATTGTCATTCAAATTTGAACCCATTCTTTTCTTCTTTTCTCCCCACATATTAGGTATAAATTGTTATATTTTATGTCTTTTTTATGAGTTCCTTGATTGATTTTTTACAGAAATATTCATTTTTACTCTTTGTGTTTTCTGCCTTTATACTGTCACTTTTGGTCTCTCTTTTCTACTCTAAGTGTCCCCTTTAATATTTCTTGCAGTGCTATTTTAGTGATCAAAAACTCCTTTAGTTTTTGTTTGTCAGGAAACTCTTTATCTCTCCTTCTATTCTGAATGATAGCCTTGCTTGATAGAATATTCTTGCTGCAAATTTTTCCCATTCAGCATTTTGAATAGATTCTTCCACTCCTTCCGGGTTGCCAAGTTTTTGTTGAAAAATCTCCAGCTAGCTCTATGAGTTTTCCCTTGTAAGCTAATGACTTCTTTTGTCTTGCTGATTTTAAGAATTTTTTTCTTTATCACTATATTCTACAAATTTAATTACAAAATGTCTTGGTGTTAGCCTACTTTTGTTGATCTTGATCAGAGTTCTCTGTGCCTCCTGGATCTGGTGTCTTTTACTACATTTGTTATTAGAAATAATGGGGTAGATAACAAATGATTTTCAGGACACGAATAATAAACTTAGTGTTAGGTTTATGACTTTGGATAATTATGGATTTAGGACCAATGACAGAAAAGCTTACTTGCCCTAGGGACTACCACTACACATTTTCACACCCACCTCTATCACTAACATCCCCACCATTCAATGCCCCTGTTCCAGTGTGAACATTTAAAATCTTCCCTTTGTATTGCTTTATTATTCTCTGCCCTCTTGGAATAGCACTGTATTTGCTAGACTTGTTCAATCCCTATCAAAACTAATGCCCATTATTTTTTCTTGGTAAACTCAATGTTAAGACACTTGAAAATGTGTAATCCTTTACAGCTTAGATATTTGCATTTTGACAAGAGGATTATATCAGTTAGATTTTGCTATATTTCAAGCAATGGACACCAGCTCTGGCTAACATTTTTTTGTTGTTGGGCAGATATAAGAGGTTTATTGGGATATAATCGATGTACCAAATAACTCAACCATTATAGTACATGATTCAGTGTTTTATGTATAGGCACCTAATTGTGCAATCATCACCACAATCAATTTTAGAATCTGGCTAACTTTTTTAGAAAGGAGAATATATTAGAAGGATATTAAGGATGCCAAGAAATGATGGAACCAGACTTGGAACAAGCCCAGATCCAAGAAAGTACTCTAGAGTGAAGAGATGGCTCGTAGCTGAGAGAATCTTGTGGGGCATCACTGCTGCAATGGCAGTCTCAAATGGGCTTCCTGGGTTCTTGCTTACTTACCTGATTCCATGTTCTGGAAGAAAACTGTCTAGTAGACTTTGATAACCACCTGAATGGTTGGTTCAGGAAGTAGGCAACTAGTTTTAGCATCCCACATAGATTACACACAATGTAGGAGAAAGTTGTTCCATGAAAGACAGACTACTTTCAGGGCAAGAGACTAGGTATTGAGACTCAAATGACAAATGCCTACTATCAAGATTGTTGGATATTAATAAAAAACCAAAAATATAAAGTAATGGTGACATTTCAGAATAAGAGGGATTCTTTTTTTTAAGATCCTCCTCTCCGTACTTGGAACATTGATTACTTGGCCTCAAGTGAGACCAACTGTCTTGAGGAATTAGTTCCTCCAGACGATTCCAATGAACATTATAGGCTCTGGCCAATGTGTAATTCCCCACTTTCCCTTTTTTGCTTTCATTCTGAGCCCTATTGAAATGGTTACCTCTGTGGCAAAATCCCAAAAAATTGCAACCTTGTTCATAAGTCTGTTTCACCATTAGAGAGGAAAGGAGTCAGGAATCCAAAAAATGCCATCTTGTCACAGAGATTTTCAACCCTTTTTCATGGTTATTGCTAAATCGCTTCCCATCTGGATGGGAGTTAGCATTAAATGCTTCCACGGCCCCTTCAAATTTGATATTCTATGATTTCTTAACTTTTAGTGAATTGTTACATGAAGAGAGAAAACTCCACAAGGAGTCACTAGATATCTATGAGAACTCTGCAAAACTTCAAAAAAGAACCCATAGTTAAAAATGCAATAGCACTAGACATGAACCAAATTTTTCCATGATGGTCAAATGAACCTCAACATAGCCAAACACCAATATGTATAATTAGAATGTAGGAAATATTTTGGGGTAAAATTTGTTTTATTTTGAGTGGACAGGAGGCTCCTGGGATTTTGACGCTTTCTTTCAAAGCATTTGTTTTGGTATCTGTGAAGATATCTTACCTTTCCCAAGAAATGTGGTCACATATAAACCTAGAAGCCCAAAGCAAAGTTCAAGCTAGACCCTTAAAGTGAATCAGTGGTGTGTTTGTTTTCATCTTATGTGTTTATTTATTCCCAGGTTCATTCCAAAAGAGATTTGAGATAGCTTAATACAATGCAGGCACAACAGTAAGATGGCGCAAATAGTAAGAAGGATGCAAACAGAAACATGTCTTTATTACTCATTATGTGTCAACTTTAATGCATAAATATTAGTTTCCTTGCACTGCTTCAAGCAGTCCCAACAGTGGCCTGAGTGAAACCAGCAAGAATAATGCTTTACTATTCAAGAACATTGGCATGGATAACCGTGAGTTTCTTGCCTGTCTTGGTGAAACTTCTGAGGTAAAAGTGGGAACTACCCAAAGTAGACATACGTGGGTATATTTTCAGGCTACTGACTACATAGCCTCATCAAGGGGTGTACCTTTCTGGCCCCACGCTGAGCCCTAAGTCCTTTATCAGACTTAGCCACCCTCTGTCCCACCCCAAAAGGAGCCCTCTTTCTTAACAAAATAGCAGACAAATAGTCAAAATTAATACCTGGTAATATCTTAAGAGGTATTTTTGATATTCTCTCCTCCCTCCCCAAGGATAGGTCCCCATTTAACATTTAAAAGCCCAACAGGGCAAAGATGGAAACTTTGGAGCACAGCTGGCATTTCTCTGGTCCTCTGGCTACCAGTCCAGTGTTTGCCTAAATAGCACCAACTCTAATGGAGAGATGGTGGCTGTCATGGTAGGACGTTGAAGACCATAGTTTTGGGCAAGCAGAACTGCATAGTACTCCTCATAATCACTCATACATACATTAATTATTAAGATTGTCTTATATGTCAGATACTGTGTGGGGCACCTGGAGGTATAAAGATTAACAGAGATTTGAACCTTGGTTTTGAAGAGCTGGCTGATTGGTGGTAGGAGCAGGTAAATAAATATTCTTCACAGCAGTGTGTTACCATAACTGAGGTACTCATGGGGGCATAGAGGAAAATCCTTAAGCCTGACAGAGATGACTGAGGAAGGCTTTTCATCTATGTTTTGAAAGGAGTATGAATTTGACTAAGTGGAAGACTTTCTATACAGGAAAGGGCTGGGCTAAGGCGGAGATTAATTGAAGCTAATGACTTGCTTGGCAAACTTTATATCTCGGTGGGAATATATCAGGTAAGAGCTGGAGGCAGGCTTCCTGGGTTCATAAACTAATGCTTATTGACTGTGGACCATGGAAGCTGTTTGTTTAACTACTCTGTACCTCAGTTTCTTCATCTGTAAAATACCCTATAGGTTTGCTAGCAGAATTAGAACAATGTCAGTATCTAATAAGATTCCGTTTGTGTTAGCTGTTGTAGTCTCACTGTGGCTGGGCACAGGACATGGGAGAGGTACAGTGGGACTTGAGGCTCCCGTGGGGGCAGGAAGCAGGCAGTTAAGACTTTTCAAGCCTGAAAAGCTTGGCTATATACCCTGAGGGATTAGCCCTTAAATCAGAGAGTCATGTGTCCAATCATTTCTCCATTTCTAAATGGCAGGTTTATGGAAAATCAGACCAGAATCGGGAGCATGTCTATACTATGAGAATGCATAGAATGTGCTTACTTGGGGCCTGGGCAATCTTCAGTACGATCTAATCTTTTCAGTGTTGCAAACAGATGTCCTCAGGTGAAAGGTGTCTTACCTGCTCTAAAAATTAGGTTGGAGAGAAAGACAAGGTCCAGAACTTTGGTTCAGATGAATAGAGTGAAGTGGGTAATATGTGATGTATCATCCTTTAATTGCTGAGCGAATAAAATGAAAGAGTTTCCTGGTGCCTGTAAAATGCATACCTGAAAAGTGATCAGAACTTAAAGTACCTTGCTCTGGCTTCTAATAAAACATATGTTCTTCCATCAATACTATATTAATAATTACTTTACCACTAACAGCTTATTTTTAATGGATTTATTAGAGATGATAAAAGTAAAGAAAACTAACAAACAACAATTTTTTAGCTTAAGTTTTAATTATGTATGTAATACATTAAATATTGTGTGTACTGTAAAGGATTTTATAAAGGCAGGATTACATTGCATAATCTATATTTAACATATCTTTCTCTTCACTTAACACTGCAGTGTGAGCACTTCCCTGCATCATCAAATATTCTTCTATATTTTCAATTTTAACAGCTGCAGACAATTTTATCATCCAGCTATAGTATAATTTCTCGAATTCCTGGACATTTACGTAGATTCCAAATTTTTTCTGTTATAAAATAGTGTAAAAACAAACATTCTTGTAGCTCTACCTTTGCCCAGGTCTATGACTTATTTTCTTCAGGATAATTCACAGGGAGCCGTTCTCAAGCTTTCAGGGGGCCGGATTTCATCGTGACCCCTGGGCCTGGGTGGTTCTTGAGCTTTCCTCAGAAATGAGGTGCCTTGAGTGTACTGATGCAAGGCTTGCCGCAAACTCCTTGAGAGCAGCCAGGATCACTCTCACCATGTTGGGAAGCGAGCAGTTTCCCTGAAGGATCAACTTGTCATGTGTGAATGAGATGACAGGCCATTCCCTGCTATCGCTGGGTGCAGAGACTGCAGAAAAGGTGGTTTGGAAGGATTCCACTATGAGCAAGGTCTGGAACTGAGGCTTGTCCTCCTAGCATTACTCAAGAATTTCCACTTTAAACCAACAACTGCTTTTCAATTTGCAATTCTACAGCCAGAGAATGAGAACAAAATGAAAGTCTTAATCCTTAATGAGGGTTTATGACACTAAAATGTTTTTGAGTGTATTCCTTAATATCATTGTTTTAAATGGAAACCCATTTTTGTTTCCTTTGATGGACATAAAGAATTAAAGAAAGATTTCCTTTCCAAACCAAATGTAACTTGGTAACTGAAGGGAAAAACCAAATGATAAGAGTGATTGACCCAGAGCTCTTTTCTCTATTAAAATTTTCACATTTTCCTTTGAGAAAAATATAGTTAATTGTGTGGAAATAGATTATAATTATATTATTATAAATATGTATATTTATTTATAAAACAGGCTGGGCCCCAAAAACAACATGTTTGGGTGTTTTTTTTTTATTGTTGTGAAATATACTCTTGTCACTGTCAAGGAAAGAGTAAGGAACAAGATAGAGTCACCTGTAATTCTACCACCCAGAGATAACCATTGTTAACATTTTCCTTGTTAAATACATTAAGATAAAATAAAAATAGGATGAATTAATCACTATTTGATACCTACCTTTCACTTAGCAACAAATTTAAAGTGTCTTTCAAGAAATTAAGTATTCTTTCATTTTATTTCATTGTATTGATTTATCCAATCCTCTAGGTTACATTTAGCTGGATTAAAAAAAAACTATTATAAACATTGCTGCTGTGACCATTTTGTAGCTGTATTTTGTTCAAATCTCTAATTATTTCTTGAAAAAATTGTCTCCAAGAAGATTGTACCAATTCACTCACTCACCAGCCATATGAGTGTTTTGCCACACTCTGGTCAGCATGTGCTATTGTTAAAAACAAACAAATTCCTTACAAAATAGCATGCCTTTGCTATTTTAATTTACATTTCTGTATCGTTAATGAGCACACAAATTTGCCCTTTGGGGTCATGATTTGCAATTACTCACCATTGACAGGAATAATTGTTTTATCAATTTACTTCCCGGAATGTCATTTCACTGGGCGTCCTGTAAGTCACAGCTGGAGAGAATATTTCCTCTTCAAACATTAATTATAGGTGGGAGAGAGAGAGAAGGTAGTTATATAATTATTAATATATAATGAGTATACTGTATATAATTACTAACGGTTTATATGTCTTAAAACCGAAGCCTCCAAACGTTAAAATGGTTCCAAGGTTGGTGTCAGTAAATTAGGGTAGGAATTGGTTCCTTGCAGTGTATTGTGAGGCGCTTCCCTGGGGGAGAAAGATCAGATTCCCTGGCATCCTGGGCCCAGGAGTGATGGGAGAACGTTTGAAACACAGGGGTGGGTTTTTCTAGCTTCAGGAAGCAGTCAGTTGCGCAAAGAACAATAGTTAGGAAACTAAGCCCTCGGAGGACCGCATTAACTTGTGCAGTAACAAGTTCAGGGACGCTCTGTGCCTCAGCTGTTCAATAACGAGAGACGGGGCAACGGAGCGGTTGCCATGGCGATGCCGTGCCGCACGTGCCGCGCAGAGGAGGGCGGTGCGGGGGTTGACCCACCGCGGACTTGAAAGAAGGCGTGGCGGGCGCCCGGCCTTGGCCTTGAGAAGCGTCGTCAATGCGGGGCGTCTGGGCTGCGCCTCCGCTGCTGCCGGAGGCGGACGCTGCCTGGCGGCGCTGGCAGGGGCGCACCGGGCCGCCAGAGGAGGGCAGGCGGCCGTGCCCCGGAGCAGCGCCCCTCCCGACAGCTCGAGGCTGGCAGCCATTTTAGCGCAGCCCCGATTCCGCGGCCGCCTCCCGGCCAAGGCCTCCGCGGGGCCCGGATCAGCCCACGGCGCGCGACGTCGGTCACCCACGCGCGCCCTTAGCCGTACCGCTCCCCCCTTTCCCTGCGCGGCCTCGCGCCGGGAGGGTTTGCTTTTTTCTGATCGTTTGCTGTTGAAAAGGATCTGGAAATTAATTCCCAGCAGACTGGGAAGCGATTTCACATCTCGCCTGGCTGGCGGGTGCGCGAAGGGACCGGAGACGCAGATGTGATACGAAAGCGAAGGCTGCAGTCTTGGCGCACTTGGCGAGGGCCTTTTATTTCATACACTATTTGCGTTCTGCCGCAGTGATTTCCGAGGCAAAGCCGCGGGCTTGCCTGCAGTTGACTGATCATTCACACGTTCTTAAGGACGCCAAGCAGATTCCTAATTTGTGCTGTTTGCACGGAAAACACTCAGGCAGCATTTTACTCTGCCGCTTGGGGAGATGCAAAGCAGGGCCCGCACAATAGTTCGTACTCTGCCTGCTTTAGGCATTTCATTTTCCACCTAATGGATAGGGTGACACGAAGCCGTGGCATTTTGTTGGTCCGCACTGCATTTTTGTGTCTGCTACATGGCATCTACTTTAGTCCAAGACTGGTATGATTTTTTTGACAACTGGGACGTAGCGACTTCTGTAATTAAAGTGATGTAATCAAACGTTAAGTCCTTTGCGGGGGGGCAGGAGCTTAGGTGGAAAAGATTTTTAAAGACAGTGGTGATGTGGGTCGGAGGTGTAAAAAAGATGACAAAGCACAACATTTCTCCTGCCCTCAAACTAGGAGCAGAGCTCATTTCTAAGTCTCGAACTTACAGAATCTAAGAGCTAAAAAACGGTTCTTTGAGATCATCTTGTCTAGCACTGTTATTGCAAATGGAAAAACAAAGATTTGAGGAGGTCAAGAATTCATTTCCCAGGTTCACAAAGGCATAGGAATTACAGACCTGCTTTCCTAGTTCGACCACTTAGTCAAAAAAGCGCTATATGGAATTTACTACTCCATTAAATCAGTGGTTCTCAAACTTTTCATCTCACACCCCTTCATAGTCAAAAGGAGGCCAAAGAGCTTTCGCTCTTGTGCATCAAATCTATCAATATCTATCATATTAGAATTTAAAACTAAGAATAAAAATATGTAATAATCCATTTAAAAATAGATATAAAAGAGTGCATGCGAACAGTACATTTTTGTGAAAAAATTAGTGAGAAGGGCATGTTTTACATTTTTTGAAAATTGTGATCTGGTTTGCAGTTGAACTCCTATCTGCTTTTGCATTCAATCTGTTTTAATATGATGTTTTCGTTGGCATATATAGAGAAAATCTGGCCTTGCACATTAAAGGGAAGACTTGGTAGGCCACCTGAAAGAGTTTGGGGAACTCTGAGAAGTGTTGCACCGGTAAATATTTTGATAACCGACTCACCAGGGAGGAGACAGAAGCCCGATGTGCACCATTTGCCAATTTTCCTGCTGTAAATATTCTTCACGTGGCTGATAACACAGAGTTGGCAAGAAGTACATAGCCGCATACCGTTACAGGATATCTCTCCCAGATAAACAAAATAGAAACAACCTCAAGAGCCTAGAAATAGTAAAATGTAGGAAAGTATTTAGGAAGTGATGGGTTTTGAATATTTATTACCTTTATTTTAATATAATGTGTTTAATTGTATGTTTTTATAATTTAATTTTTAATAATGGTTATATTTCACAAAGACAAGTCAGAAAGTTCTCAAAAGCTTGGTGTCTGTGAGGGGAGAGAAGCTACTCCAGCACACCTACCTCCGGGAGTCCTCAGACTAGATTTTGGGAATCACCGTATTGAATTAATTCCATGAAAGTGTAATAAGCACTTATTTTGTGCTAGTGTCTGAATATAACATAGATCGAAATTCAGAAATAAGATGAATACTCTCAAGATTAGGGAAAAAATTAGCAAATGCATTATTTAGGATAATTGTAAGCCTTCTATTAATAACTCAATTTGAGTTAAGTATCTGGCTTCTTTAATATCTTCTTCACCCCACTAAATGATACTGTGTTTGCATTTCCTCTGGAAGAGGTAAACATTATATTTTGTATTTTGTAGTCTGGCCATAGGCTAAGATGCTATTTTCCTCTGACAGCTGTGATCTGGATGGAAGATCTCTCTAAAGGTAAAATATCATCTTTACCAACAGAAGTGTGTAAAACCACCATGATTTACAAATTTAACCTTCTGTGGTACAGACAGCGGGATTTGTTTGGTCTTCCATTCAACCATAGTGTTTCCAGATTAGAGGAACCTTACGCATGGTAAAGGCATGAAATATGTACGGCACTGTGGAAAATTAGTCATTTGATGATTATGTATTGATCATCTGCCCTGTGCCAGAAGCTGGTGAGCTTACCGCTCTAAGTAGCCACTCAGCACTTAAGAACAACATTGATCAAGGGAATTTCCCTGAGCACTGGGTTTGGTATGAGAGAAGTATTGCCCTGAGCCCTGTTAGGGCAAAGCGTAGGAGGCACGGCCCCTTTTTGTGTTATTGGCCAACTCCTCAGCCATATTACCCGTGAACATAGTCTTGAGTGACACTTTAAGTAACATTTGCTTTGCAACATAGGATTTACTTATACAGTGTTTTTGTTGTTGGTTTAAGTGTCACATGTAAAGGACAAGAAATTAAATTACAAAAGAGACCAAGCAAGGCCCTCTCCAAAGGACCTTGTTCTCTAAAGACTTGCAGTCTGTGCTTCTGTCAACTGCTAGAATTGCCAGAATGTGCTCTCACTTCAGATGCTGCAGTGTTTGATCACGTGGGGACTGCCTGGTGCATCTGGGTGTCATTCATCAGGACACACCTCTAAAAGATGTGTGACCTACTTGTCAACTATAGAAAAATTTTTTCTGTGGTCAGAAATTAAATTAATTAAAGCCCTCAACTTCACCAACCCCCACCTCCTCAATATTTTGTTTTGTTTTGTTTTGTTACGTTCCTCACCATCTGGGGTTTTAGAAGAGAAAGAGCTGGGAATGAGGCAGGAGAAATGAAAACAGCTTCCTGTGATGTCCACAGCTTTGGTTCCACGTATTTTGCCTTAATGGGTATGGACGGAAGGTCCAGGGCTGTTTCTCAGCTACATGAATAACTAACTCTGTGACTCAGCTAAGTCTACGAGAAGTTGGACTAAATACTCTCGAAGGTGCCCTGTAGTTCTAAAACGATTTCATATCGGGGTGTCTGGCTGACTCAGTCAGTGGAGCATGTGACTCTTGATCTTGGGGTTGCGAGTTCAAGCCCCAAGTTGGGCATAGAGCTTATTAAATTTTTTAAAAAAAATAAATGTTAAAATTTTTGAAAAATAAAATGATTTCACATCAAACCTGAGATGCTATAAAACTTCACAAAGGCTAGAAATCCTCTGATATTAAAACTAGATATAGATGTCACAAGACCACTTACAAATCTTTACTGCAGAGGCAATTGGTGGAGTGATTCAATTAAAAGCATCAGCTTTGAAATTGGACAGAGCTGAATTTGAATTCCCTTTAGCTACTTACTAGGTCCATGGCCTTGGGTATATAACTTTAAGTCTTTAAGTTTCTTCATCTTTCAAATAGGGATTTATTCATGCAACCAAATATTTATTGAACACCTAGTATGTGCCACTCTTTTAGGCACCGGAGACATCAATAAACAAGCTAGAGGTAGGCCCACCTCTCATGGCTAACAGCCTCATGGATGGGTATAGACAATAAACAATAATGAAAAATATACACTAGAATGTAAGCTGGTGATAAGACTTAGAAGTGTAGCTTCCTCAATGTTCATGATGGTGTAGAATCTAAAATCTTACATACTCTGTTACAATGGAAGCCATCAGTCTAGCGCTCTGAATGGATCTTTCATCTGTTCATGATTTTGTCATATCATGCATTGCATGGATTGCTTGGAAAATATTGGTTCATGGATTTGTGTGCATCTCCTCAATAGTGGTCGATTTCATGATATAATATTTATTTTTTTTTAATTTTTATTTATTTATTTATTTTTAAAGATTTTATTTATTTATTCAACAGAGATAGAGACAGCCAGCGAGAGAGGGAACACAAGCAGGGGGAGTGGGAGAGGAAGAAGCAGGCTCATAGTGGAGGAGCCTGATGTGGGGCTCGATCCCACAACGCCAGGATCACACCCTGAGCCGAAGGCAGACGCTTAACCGCTGTGCCACCCAGGCGCCCCTCATGATATAATATTTAAACATTCACATTTGTTGATATTACCACAGCTTTCATCAGAAAAGTCTTGATTATTTGGAAGCCTTTAAGCTCCTGATGGCACATGCAAATTTTCTGAAATTCTAATTTTCCTGGAAAACTCAAATTTTATTATTGGCAACAAATATTGTCAGTTGTTTTCCTTGAAGTGACAGACTTACTTTAAAAAAAAATTTAGAAAATATCTGCCAAATACCCAAGTTTCTCAGTTGTTCTTTTGAATAGAAAGGCTGTTTCATGAAAAATAAAATAGCTAATTCTGTTCTCAATTTGGTCACACTAGTGCATTTCTTTGAGATAATCATCATACTTTGGTATACATCAAAAATGCTTTATAAGTACTTCCCATTTCATCATGTAGACTATTGAAAAAGTGCATATTTAAGAGTAGAGGTTTAATGAAATTAATACATTTTACTGCTTTACTAATGATGTTCTTAAGTGACTATTTTGGTTTTTGGTTTTCATTTTTTGTTTGTTTGTTTTTGTGTCCTGTGACTGCGTGGTATGGAAGAGTACAATGACCACTAGTACAGTTTGGTGTCAATGCCTTGATTCATACTAAGACACCAAGGATCTTATCTGCCATTGGTTTTGCACCATTAGTGCAAATGTCAAATGTCAATGCAGCAGAGAAGGCATATGACATCTTCGTGAGGTCACTCCCTGAGAGTGGGAGTCCCTTGAAGGGTCTCAGAGATCCCCAACAGGACTGCAGAGTACGTTTTGAGAGCTGCCTCTATAAGGAAAATAAGTCAAGAGGAAGAGGTAGAGAGTGACCTGGGACGAGTAGACAGCGGCTTTAGCTTGGCTCATCAAGAAAAGCCTCTCTGAGAAGATGAGATTTAAGCTGACGCCTGAAGGATGAGAAGGAACCGGCCAAGCAGAGACTTGCAGGGAAAAGAATTCAGATGGAGGAAACAGCTAATTTCAAGAAGTTCTGAGATGGGAAATTCAAGGACAGAAAGAAGGTCATGTGGCTGGAACAAAGGGGCAAAGCGAGATTTCGACAAGAGGAGCTTGGCCAGTGAGAATAATTACAGTATCTCAAGTACAGAATTGGTATTTAAATAAAATAATGCTTTGCAGAGCCGTTAGCTTAATGTGTCTTCCCTAATTAGCACCCAAGAAATGGTAGCTGTGTTCCTCAGGCACGTGGCGAATCGGATGTGCTCTTTACAGGTCAACCTGAAGTCGATTCTTCCCTTGCATGTGCAGACCTTGAGGTATAAAAGAGCAAGGTTGTTGTCTCCCTTTTTAGCCAAACACTGTCAAGGCTGACGTGAAACTCATAATATTCGAACATTCAGATCACCAAATTTATAGCTTCAACAGTTGAGTTAGGGAATATGGTTATTCCTTATCCAAAAGAAAAAATGGAACATCTTTATGTTTCTCAAGCTAAATGTTTAGCTGAGTGAATGTGGAGATATTTGAGATCCCCAAATGCTAGAAACTGGTAGAGGACATAAAACGAGATATGTTCCAGAAGGAGGGTGGATGTTCATTTCTCACTTGCTCAGTATAGATTTTTATGGTACATTTATCAGATAATGTGTTCTGCGTGATTGCCTCTGTTACTTTAGCCATTAAATGAGCAGTAAGTAGCCTGCTGGCCAAGTTTTGCTCACATGATGTTATGGCAAGATCTGGACCTATTATCTTAGTTCATCTGATTATGAATTTAACTAACCATCACTAATTGATGTCCGTTATGGACAAAGGTTGTTCTAGAAGCTGGAGATACAGAGTTGTGAGACCTATTTACATATCAAGGAACTCCTATTCTGGAAGCTGAGACAGATAAACAAAAAGAAACATGTTTTACTTGAGGTGTGTACCTACCAACTGTCGTGGAAGTTTAGAAGAAAGACAACCAAATATTTGTGTGAGAAGGTAGCCAGGAGGTCATTAAGATCTCCTAGAAAAACATAACATTTAAGTTGCCTCTTGAAAAAATGTGTAACAACTACCCAATGTCAGTGTAAAAATTGGACCAGACAGAGTTAAACAGGCAAAGATGACTCTTCAAGGCTGTAACGGTAAAGGAGAAAGGCCAGAACTTCATCTGAACTCAACTCCTTTGAAACGAAGGGTGGCAGAGGTTTTCAGTGGTGTGGGTAAGCTAGTGGAAAAGTACATGACATTAGGGGCAAGTCATAGGCCAGCTGTGTTTGCTAATTGGCTTTTTATCCAAAGGAAAAACAAACTTCTAGCATCTTTATGACAGGATGTAGTTTTGCCATTTGTAGCAAGGTGCTCACCAAAGTTAAGCACCTGCCCTCCCACAGACACTAGAAAAAAATCATCAGAATTTTTTTCCAAAGTGATTGTATCATTTTATATTTCCACGACCCATGAGAGTCATAGTTGCTCCACTTCTTCACCAACCCCTAGTATAGTCAGTCCTTTAGATTTTGGCATATTTTGTGGGTGCATAATGTTTCTCATTGTTGGTTAATTCGCATTTGCCTAATGAACAACTCCTCCTTGTGCCTATTGGCCTCTTTTGTGATGTATCTGTTCAAAGTGCTGTCTATTCCCCCACTGCTTTTTTCTATCATCCTTAATGTGGGTCCCTTGCCAGATATGTATCTTGGGAAAACCCTCTCCTAGACCAGACTGACTTTCATTAATGCATCCTTGATAAAGTCACTATTTTTTTTAAGATTTTATTTATTTATTTGAGAGAGAGAGCACACAAGTGGGGATGGGAAGGGGGCAGAGGGAGAAGGAGAAGTAGGCTCTCTGCTGAGCAGGGAACCCAACCTGGGGCTTGATCCCAGGATCCCATGATTAGGGATCATGACCTGAGCCAAAGGCTTAACAGACTGAGCCACCCAGGTACCCCTAAAGTCATTATCTTCTACTAGGAGATCGGTTAGCAAGAATATATCACAGGTTTGAAGATAGACTTCAAAGCATTTTTTTTAAAAGCATTGACTCCTTTCCCTCTGAAGTCTAGAATGGTTTTATGGTGCAGGGTGAGTTGAATTACATTGTGTAGCCCTGGATATACCTTATTGGACCCACATTTGCAGACACATAATTTCTCAGTTGTTAATTGAAATTGACATTTCTTCTCTCAGTCAGGTCAAAACTTTTGCCTGTTATTTGTCATCACGTTTTATAAGTTGTATTTTCTTACATAAAATACTCCAATCACGTGTTTATTTCTTCTATTTCCTATTTCTGCAGCAGCATAGAAACTTCCAGCCAATATCTCTGGGAAAATTATTTGTGTCAAAAGAAATGCCAAAGATTCCAATATGTATACACTACAAAAAATAAAAATGCTCTCTTTCAATCTTACCTTGATCATTGCCGCCTTACTCTAGTAATGAAAACACATTCAGGAAAAATGATTCCATTTCTCTGTGTTAGATATATAAAGAGTTCTTTCTTTATCCTCTCAATCAGTTTTATAGGTATAATTTTCCCTTCAACTCTTTTTCCTAGCTACAGAAGTTCTGTTTGAGAAAACTATCTTTGTTCATCTCACACATTTAGACCCTTTATGAAATGAGTAGGTTGGGTAGGAGATCTCATTAGTAATATGGACACTGCTCATTTTTGTTTGTGTTGAGACTTGAAGACTATCTCTCCCATTTCTTCCATTTCTATCAACAGAACATGTCATTTCTCGATAGTTATTTTTCTTTTTCAGGATATGTCAAAAGAGAAAATTGTATAGGAAGAAAAAAGGTATAGCTTCCTCATTCTTACATATTTTTAAGAACAGGGAACATAGCAGTCCCTTGATTAAACCTAAAAAGACAGGAAACTCTTTGGTTTCTTCACTTATCCTTCTTGGCACTTTAGTGAAGTGATTCACACTTTGGCCCTCCCACCAATTGGAAATCAATACACGGGCTAATGGAGCCCCAATTTAAGCAACTGACTTAGAGAATTATACTTAGAAAATTGTTGAAATATGGGACACAAATCCCACCTCATTGGAGTTGATGGTCTGAAGCTTCTGCTTGAGGTATTAAAAAAATTTGAATTTCATAAAAGGGATTGTGGATTTTTAGAAGTAAAGATAGCAGACTCTCGCCGGGTATGCACCTGCCTGAAGCTATGGAATAGACAGGCTTGGAGAAATTGTTAAGACTTCAGTCACTTGGGCTTTGTTGAACACATCAGTACAAAGTCTCTGGAGCCTCTTGGGGTTCCTCATGGTTTAAAGTTCATGTGCTTGTTTGATCTCTGAGACTGTCTAATTGTTTCCACAACTATATCAAGCTAGTACTATGAAAGTCAACTGTAGGAACAAAATGTAGAAAGTTCATAACTCTTTCAAAGAAAAAAAGGACATGGTAGATTAGAGACCTCTTTTATTCGTTGATTAAATATTTATTGTGTCCCTATAATGTTCCATATATTTCTGCTCATTGCTGGAGCACATATCTCATGTCTAGTGGAGACTCATAAATGTACAAGGTTAGTTACAATCTTCTGGATATTAGGTATAGAAATGTGCATAGAGAACTATGGGCACTCATGGAAGATCTACCAATATGCATGAGTGTGTTTGTTAGTGTGTGTGTACATTTGTGTTACATGGGTATCAGTGGTAGTGGGGGAAGTTTCCTGGAAAACTTGATATTATCAGCTAAATTTTGAAGGGATAACTAAAAGTTAGCCAGGTGTGTAGTGTAGAAAGGGTCTTTACGGTAGAAGGGAGAACATTTGCAATGACAGACATGTGCGAACACAGAACATTTGAAGGTCAATATCTTAGTCTGAGTGGAGTTTCATGTTCAATGGCGAAGAATGGAGAGAGATGAAGTTGAAGATTTGCCAAATCATGAAAGTTGCAAGATGCTGTGCTAAAGAGTAATGGGCAGGCCGTCAAAGAGCAGGGAAATGTCATGATGTTTAGATCTGAGGTTTAGAAATATCTCTTTGGCAAGGAAATGCATGGATATAAAAGTGGCACAGAAGGGGTAATGATAGAAAACATTTGGTTAGTGTTCAGTATGACCCAACATTACAACAATTTTGTGTGTTGATTAGGATTAGTATCCCTATATTCCAGCTCAAGAGTGGAGGAACAGAGCGGTAAAGTAACTTGCCTAGGTTCACTCAGGTAAAAATGGCAGAATAAGAATTCAAACTCATCAGGCTAGCTGTTCATGCCCTTACCACTCTGCTAGACTGCCTTTCAATAATCACTAACATTTACTGAGAGCTATCTCTATGCCAGGCAGTATCCCACGCATGTTATAGGAGTCTGCTAATGTATTTAGAACTACCTTATAAGGCGAGTATTCTCATTATCTTTGATTTATAGATGACATAACTGTAAGGAGAAATATTAAATGATTTGTCCAATATAACCCAACGAGTAAGTATTCAGGGGTGGAATTCAAATGATCTGAGATTAGAAATAAGTCTGAAATACCAAACTGAGCTCTCCACCTCTGTGTTGTGTGGGTACGGGTAGATTGTTTATGAGTGTTGAAATAATCCAGGCAGAAACCACGGTGGCCTGAAAATAAGAGAGTGACGATGGAGGTACAGGGTATAGATCCAAGGCACAGCAAGGAAGTAGATTTTATGGGATTTTCCAGGTTTATTGAGAGAACAGTGGGGAGTGAGAGGAAGAAATTAAGGATGATCTGAGTGATGGTAGCACCGTTTATTAGAGTGGAAAATAATAGGAGAAAAACAAATTTTGTAAGAAAGTTTATAAGTTCAGTTTTGGACATTTTCACTTTCATGTGCTTGTGGGACATTCAAATGGAGATGATCAATGACCAGTTAAGTTTTGAGCTAAGTCTAGGAATTGCCTTTGGGAACGATAAAAGTAGAGAGAGGTAGTTATGGATATAAACAGAAGCATGATTTCTAAGGGAGCGTGGGAAAAGTGAAAAGAGTAATATGCCAAGGATGGAACCCTGAGAAACACCAACATTTAGAACATTGGCTTTCAAACCAATTTTTAGTTAGGGAAATAGTTGTGCAATAAAATACAATAAAATTGTATAAAGAAAATCAATTTATAGGACAGCTCAAAACAGAACTACTCTGGTTGAATGGTTCTGGGAGTGGCCAAGAAAGGGGCTATGCATGTGGGGACTGCAGTGGGGGGAGCAGGGAGCAGTGGGGAGGCAGTGAAGCCTAATAGTCAGGGTTTCTATATTCGTTATCTACTGTTGCATAACAAATCACTTCCCGATTTCACAGCTTCAAACAACACACATCTGTTAGCTCAGTTTCTCCGGGTCAGGAATCTGGGGGAGGCTTAGCAAGGTGCCTCTGCCTCAGGGTCTCTCAGGTTGAGGTCTAGTTGTTGGTCATGCCTGTGATCTCACCTGAAGGCTTGACTGGCAGAATATTTTCTCTCAAGCTCACGCACACGGGGTTGGGCAGACCTCTGTCTCTCAGCACATGGGCCTCTCTTATGGTTCACTCATGACCTGGCAGCTGGCTTTTCCAGGTTGAGCAGTCTGAAAGAAGGCAAGAGAGGACTCTTCCAAGATGGAAGCCACAGTCTTCTTATAGCCTAATCTCAAAGGGACATCATATATTCCATCTGCAGTATTCCATTCATTAGAAATAAGTCAGTAAATCCAGTCCACAGTCTGCACTCAAAAGGAGGAGATTATACAAGGATAAATACCATGAGGAACAAATCACTGGGGCTCATCTTTGATGTTGCCTATCAAAATCCTCATCTCCATCACATCCCCTTATGAGGTATTCATAATGCCCTATTTGAAAAACACTGATTTAAATTCTAGGCAGAGAAATAAAAAAAGAAACGGAGACATGAGAATCTATAGAGGTAAGAAGGAAACCAGGAGTGGTGGGATGTCCTCCAAACCACCAAAACAGTACTTTTCAAGAAGGAAGACAAGGTCATGATTGTCAAACACTACGTTAGTGTCGGAAGCCATCCTAGGATGTATCACTGGTAATTAGGTGGGGCAATTGCAGGGCGCTGTTGTCTAGATGATTGTGGATAAAAGAGCAAAGTCAAGGGTAAAAAGAGTGAGAAGAGTTGACTTAAAAAAAATTATTATAAAAGGAGAGTGGGTGCTTAAAGAAGACTTTTTAAAAAAATGAAGATGAAACTTATGAAACACTTTCTGCTGATTAGCTGGCTCTGTAGTGTCAGTGACAAAGAAGGAAATAAGGCCACCTGGGACATGATACCCTAATGCTTCAGTCCAGTGACCAGGGGCTCTGCAATCCCCTGCCTGAGGTACAGAGGAGCAGAGCATGGAGGCCGTGACAGAGACAGGCGTGGACTACCAAGTCCAAAGAGAAATGTAGAGGAGAATTTTCTAAGTTTACTCTCCCCCTTTGATAACTTACTACAATGTCCTCAGATATTATATTGTTGTTCTGTAGCACAGTGTTTATTCTGCATATTTGGATCTTCGACATAATGCTGATGCATTGTTATCTTATCACCTTTACTGGAAACCTGAAAGCGATGTCATTGGTGTTCGCTCTTCCTTCATCCTTCCACATCTGCCTGGCTATTCGGTCTGTGCTACTTTTGAGGTAGTTATTGAACTTGTCTTTATTAAGAAGATTTTAATGAGAAAGATTAGACACGAAGCTTGCCTGCTATGACAGATTATCCTACCCTTTGCCTCAAAAATGGCAAATGACATTGATTACTGTACCAGGTTGAATAGTGTTCCCCTAAAATTCGTGTCCATTGGGAACCTCAAAATGTGATCTCATTTGGAAATAGGGTTTTTTTTTTTTCAGATGTAATTAGTCAGGATGAGGTCATCTTGGATTAGGGGGGCCTTAACCCAATGACTGGTGTCCTTATAAGAAGAAGAAGCAGCAGAGAAACGGAGAGAGACTCAGAGTAAGACAGCCATGAAGGCTAAAACAGAAATGGAAGCCATCCAGCTACAAGCCAAGGAATGCCAAGAATTACTAGCTAGGACGAAGCAAGAAAGGATTCTTTCCTAGAGCCCTCAGAGAGCTCATGGTCCTGCCAACACCTTAATTTTGGATTTCTGGCCTCTGGAACTGTGAGAGAATAAATTCCTGCAGTTATAGTTAACCACTTGGTGCTGATTTGTTGCAGAAGCCCTAGGAAATGAATATAGTTATTAATAGACTTTTCTAAACTCTTGAACATAGCATACTTTATTTGACATTTTTGTACTCTGGCCTGATTCTGCTTCGATGGCCATGCCATTTGCTCCACTCAGTAGGTCTGCACTCCACTCCCCATTTCCTGCATGAAACCAGCACTCTTACTTTCAGACTTGAATCAACTGTGCTCTCTATATTCTGTAGTATGTTGCTGTTACCTCTATCATATAGGTTTTCAGTTTTTTTATGAAATTTTTCATTTTAATTTCACTATAGTTAACATACAGTGTTATATTAGTTTCAGGTGTACAATTCTTTTTTTTTTTATGATTTTATTTATTTATTTGACAGAGAGGAAGACAGCCAGTGAGAGAGGGAACACAAGCAGGGAGAGTGGGAGAGGAAGAAGCAAGCTCCTAGCAGAGGAGCCCGATGTGGGGCTCAATCCCAGGACTCTGGGGTCACACCCTGAGCCGAAGGCAGACGCTTAACGACTGCGCCACCCAGGCGCCCCCAGGTGTAGAATTCTATACGTTAGTCAGCACTCATCATGATAAGTGTACTCTTTAGTCCCCATCACTTATTTCACCCATCCCCCCCACCTCCCCTCTTCTAGCACATACTTTATGTCTTTGTGTTTTATGCTATAGATATTTGTGGCTAGGGCTGTCTCTTTTACCAGACTGGAAGTTCCTGTAAATCAGGATGTGTGTCTTTTTAATCTCTGTATCTGAGTCAGTAATGAGCACAGTGTTCTGCTTATCAACATTTATAACGTGTTTGTTAAATGAATGTATGAGTGAGACAGTGGCTGATCTGATGCAGACGGTGCTCGAGCTGACCATTTGTTGGCACACCTCCCTTCTTCCTTGGTCAGTCAGTGAGAGCGAATCTAGAAAGCCCACCATCAGATGCATTATTTTTTCCCCCAGATTCATGTGATTTTCATGGTTTTCATGATCTCTTTAGAAGCCCCAGCTCTGGAAAGAATGAACCGTTAAATCCAGAATATTTTCCTAAGAATATATTTATCAAATCAGAGATGAAAAGGAAATAAAAGAACTGGGCCACAAGGAAGTAAAGAAGGTGGGTGGAGAGTACAGTTTTTTGTTTTTGTTTTTGTTTTTTTCCTGGGGGATGAACCTCTTTGTGGGGTTTAGACAACCGAGGAGCCAGGAAAGAGGCTCCAATCAAATTTTTTCAAAAAATTCCATGCGGGAGGCAGACAAAGAATGATGCTTTGTCATGCGTAGTTGCTGCTCCGTGACAAGTAGCCCCTTTCATGAGTAAGGATGTTCTGTATCTGGAGGGGTGGGATTATGCAAATGAACGACAGGTGAAGGCGGGGCCTCTGGCGTCCAGGCTGCTCTACTTCCCTCTGCAGATGAGTTGGTACCTCCCTCTGTATTCCAGTCCTCCAAGGAAGATGTTAGAGTAGCTTTAAATTCATATTTTCCCAAGCCCTGTTTATTCTAATTGCACTCCTGTTTCACGGGGAAGGAGCGCCCAGGCTGGGTCCTGCCGTAACTTGGATGTTTGCTGAGGCAGAGAGAGGGCTCAGGAGCTGAGCTGAACTGCTTCTGTTTCTGCAGCTGGCTGGGAGGGCTGCGGGGCTCTCTTTTCTCCATGGGGTTGAGCAATGCAGCAGAAGGCTTTCTGTAGCGGCTCTTTGACTAAAAAAACAGAGGTTTGTCTACCCTCGCCATTATGTCTGGAACCCTCAAGGCAGTATTTGGAATTCATGCCCCCCACCTGTGTCTACCAATATACTCCCTGGGGCATGACTCAAAATTATTCACATGCCAGCGTTCTGGCCTGGACCAAAATGTTTTAAAATTATTTATGTTCCAATTACACTTCATTACTTTTTAGCTAAAGATCTCATTTTACTCCAGTGATGAATCCAATACAATCTGGGTCATTTCAAAGCAGTCACGAGAATCTGCATTTGGGGGACATATTTCAAGAAAGACACCGCATACCATTTAGAACCCTCCCGAATTTATGAGATAAAGTGCTTCGGTGAAGCTCAGAGATTCATTTGGAGTTGCTACAAAAGACAATTTTTTAAAAAAATCCTTAGAGCTTTTCTTAATCAAGTGCTGGCAATATCCATATTCCTGCAGCAGTTTCCTTTTTTGTGTTTTTGTGGTTGTTTGTGCTTCGGTTTTCGTTTTTTGTCTTTTCTTTTGTTTTTGAAACCAGTTTTACTCCTTCCTTTAATACTGTGATTAAATCCAAATAAATGTTTCAGTAGATCTTTGCTCCCACAATGTCAAAGCTATCATTCTGACTTCTGTGATTCTGTTAGAGAGAAAGAAATTCTACTAGGGCCTCTCCCACAGTCAAAATAAATTGCTTCAAAGGAGAGAGGTGTCTTCAGTGGCTTAACAACAACCTCACTGAATTAGTTTCCCCCTCATCTCAGACTGAAATCTCATTTTTTTTTTGGGGGGGGCTAAAGCTTTCCCCAAGGAAAAGGAGTACAATATGTCCTTGAGGTTCTCACTGCCAGCTTTAGCAAGAGAACTGATTTTTTCCCCCCACGGAGGTCTACAGAGTCTTGGTTCAGAAGATTCAGCTGAGAAATTCTTTTCCCTCGTGTTTCTTAAAAATGTTACCTCTGGTTCTTGTCTTGGTTGGGAATTTTTCTTGAGCTTTTCTTAGGGGTGTTTTGTTTTGTTTTAATTCTCCATGGACCAGTGGTGACTGTGTTGATTTTTATTTGCATGGTACTTTGGGGCAGTATGGGTGCTTCCACTGTATTAGCTTTGGAAAGACCATGTGAAAGGCTAAAACATTAGCAAACATTAGATTCACTTGTGAAGCGACCCCGGTTTGCCAGGTCCAGGGTGGACCCTGGGCAGCTGCTCCCATGTCTGCTACTAGATATGACTGAATATGACCTTGGAGAAGACCTTCATCTGTTAGGGCTTTGTTTCACTGTTTTGTACACCGCAGAGACTGGACCAAAAGTTCTTTCCCTAATTGTTCTGGGAAACACTGTGATCTTTGTCATGGCAGTAAGTGTCCTGGACAATACACAAAAATTATAATAAAATAAAGTAAAACTTCTGTGGTCAAATAGGTGTGAGAAATGTTTCCAATATATACCTGTCTGGAAGATTCATATTTTCTATTAGCACTTCAGAGCCTTGAACATTTCTGTAGTAAAGAAACATGTATAAATCTGTGTTCTTCAAACTTCACTGACCATTGTTTCAGTCGGTATAGACTCGGTTATGCTGAGAGAAAAAAATACATCCAAATTTCATAGGCTTAAAATAAGAAAGTCTCTCTCTCTCTCTCTCTCACTTCTCACCCTCTCATTACATTTGTAACGTGGTTTAATGGAGAGGGGTTCTTTTGTTCATAGTCACTCAGGGATACCAGCTGATGGAGGAGACATCATCATGAAAATTGCAGATCATTTGGCCAGAATGAAATGAGGAAGTTCAGGAGGGTCTCAAACCAGCTATTAAATGTTACAGCCCAAATACAACACATAAATTCCCACTCAAAATTCATTGGTCAGAACTAGTCACACAACCCTAAGTCAACTATAGGGAAGGTAGAAACTGCACAGAGGAAAGGAAAGCTGGATGGTGGTGAGCAGAACTAATGACTACTCTGACTTTGGAATCCTTTCTTATTGCAAAAGCTGTAACTAACTTGGAATTACATTCTGGACAATTCTGTAGTGGATGCATTTTCTAAGAGCCCTTCCATTTCTGAAAATCTATAATTCTATAATGTAGTTGAAGAAAGCCTTTCCCTTTTCTAGTTAGTATGTGTGCTTCTCTGGGAGAAAATACCTTATTTCTTTTTCTTTGTTTCCTGGGATAAATACATATAACATCAAAAGAAAAACCCTTATTTTATAAGCTAAAGTTTTAAAAGATGAAACTTTTAGTTGACTGTAGGATCTTTAGGATAGCTGGTCATGGTGTATCTTCACACCAATCACTGAACATTTACATTTTGAATACAACTGCATACCCTTAAATTAAAAGGGAAAATGAGGTCTGCCTGTGACTAAATCCTGTTGAAAACAGAGTCTAGACAGTCACCTCTTGGAGGAGGGTTCAGGGCAAATTTGTGAGCCCTTTGGTTGGACCCCTTTTCTATCCACTCTCTGCTGCCTGTCCCATAGATGAGAAGGGAAAGAATTCACCTTCCAGAAACGTATATGGATATGTATATATAAAATATGTGTATATAGAAGAGGATATATATATATATATATATGTATATATAGAAGAGGATATATATATGTGTGTATATACATATATATATACATATATATAATTTGTATATTTATAAAAGAGGATACTAATCTGAATGCTCCCTCTCGGGTGCTGGGACTAAAATTAGATAATGTTCCCACTGTTCCTCATCCACCTATGTTTCCTGCTCTCCACCTACGTCTCATGACTTTTTTTTTCTCTTAAATTCTCTTTGTCTTCTAAGGAAATCATAAGACTACAGTCTTGCAGAAATGAGAGGCTTGCATGGTGTAATTTTCTTTAGCGGGTGGGAGATACAATTTATAATGTTTGGGTGAGCTGCTGACTTGTCACCAATAAGAAAGGTTCAATCTATCTACAGTTCATTCTGACCAAGTGTCTGGTGGGGACCTCAGTGGCCAGGGTGATATTTAATTTGTCACAGAGCAGCTGGAGGCTATGATAAATTCATAACCTCCTACATCCCTTCCCTCAATATACATGCAATTTGTGGATGTGTTTATATACCATTCTGAGAATGGAGGCAGATTTATAAACATTTTGGAATGCAAAATGGAGCTGAGCACAGAACTGTGCACAGTCACGGTTTGTGAATTGCTAATAGGCCACAGGTCTGGCTTAAATATACACCATATCCCGCGACATTAATCAATTCCTAGAGCTGAGCGAACACAAGGCTTGTCCTTCGGGGACGCAAAATGCCTGTTTTGAAGAAAGGAATTATAATAAGGAGCACATAGGCATTCTAGACCTTGAAGCTCTTAGCAGCAGCACGTCTTTTGTTTCATTTTTGAATGAAAAGCATTTACAAGAAGACACTTGTGTTAGATGCAGCCTGACTTTTTTGAAAAGGATAAATACAGTGGCTTTGCTTCTATATGAAATATCCAATTGTTTGGCAACTTATTGGTTCCCAAATCTTTGGCCCTTGGACAAAATAATAAAAAACTCCTCTCATATGTAAAATCTCTTCAAGGCTAAGCCCGTCATGAAAAATTAATGGATTTCTGAGTGGGAGAAAACGGAATCTCTCTTTTTCTTTTTTTCCTCTCTGCTTTGCTTCATATACTGTGAAAACACGGATGATTTCTTTTCCTTTGCCTGTACTTCCAAGGTATAAGATCCTCTTATTTATCTGTTTAATTAAAATACACATGAAACCCTTGGAGATGCCATACCACCATGTATAGCACCTTTTACATATATCTTTAGTGATGTGACCAGCTTCATATGAAACATTTTAGGCAACCTGCCACCTTCTGCATTTTAAAGACATGATAACTGAGATTTAATTTAAATGACTGGTCAAGAATATTTAGCTAGAAAATGGTTGGATTGGGACTGAAAATCAGATCTTCAGGTTACAAATCAAGGGCTTTCCCTGGTGGTAGTTGTTCATACAATTCCCTGGTTATGTGCTCTAGGTGTTATTTGTTTATAAAGTAATTCCTCAGGCTTTAAGAAGGTAATGAACCCCCACTAAAAGTATGTTTCAAAAAATGAAAATTCATCAGTAAAACAAAAAATTTGTTATAGGCGTATACAATACCCAGAGGGTTTAACAACTTTTAAAGTGACATTTTGTGTCTTTGTTCCCAGACCCAACATGCTGGACAGATGGGGCCGGACCTTGGGTTGGAACGTTCAGAATTTCTCTATGAAATCGCTCTTACAGGGAAACACTTCTCCTCATCTCTAGATGTTTCCTTTCACGTGGGAGGAACTCGGTGTGTCATATATCCTCACCTTATTTGCCTCTTGCTTACTCTCGTCTGGAGGAGGAAGAGTGACTGATCTGATTATTACACTTGTGACGAATGAATGAGGCATAAGCAGACTCAGTTCAGCTGCTCTGTTTCATGTTTTAATGTAATCTTTCTGCTCTGCTCCTCCGGGGGCTGGCTTGGCCCCTCCTGTGGGGCAGGGGGGAGGCTTGCCTTTATTCAGTGAGGCTGTACCTGGGGGGAGAGTCTGCCTAATTCTCTGTACATTAGCTGGCCCAGCTCTGCTTCTATCTGTCAGAATGTCATGCTTGGACATCCATCCGCCACTCCTTGGCTTTATCTATTGTTTTATTCATTCAGATCTGAGCTGATTACGGAGGCACCGTTTATTGAGTGTGCTTAAAGTTTTCAATAGCCCTGACCCCTGAATTGTTTTTATCTTTTGAACCACATATTTATTTTGAACTTCGAAGCATTTGCTGGAATAATGAGATTCTAAAGCCCGAAATATAGTTAATAATAATAATAACAATAATAATTACGGCTGACACTACCTGATACTATGCTAAATGCTTTACTTGCTTTATCTCATTTAATCCTCATTGCACTATTTGTGATGAACATATAAATTATCTTCAGCTTTGATATAAACAATTGAGATTCGGGGTTAGTATCTTTGAATGAGAGTATCTCCCTTTTTTGACACAGCAGCATAAACACTGTACTTGTCTAAACAGCAAAGGACGTCTGGAGAGGGGAAAGGATTCCATGCAGTGCCTCCAAGATCGTTCTCTGGGATGGAAGGACTGTCCGCCAAGCTTCTGGGAGGCTCTGGCTGTCAGCCCTTGGTCCTTCGCGCTATTGGTGACCAGCAGTAGGAGCTGGGCAGTTTAGCAGCTGTCTGCCCATCCTTGCTCTGGACAATGGAGAGCCGTGGAAGGCTTTTGCACAAAACTGTGAGACCATTATTCTCCATACATGGCAGATTTTGCCTAGCCCATTCTTTTTCCTCTTCTAGGTTCAAGCCCACATTTCTTTATTCATTCTTTTGTTCATTCATTTATTTGTTCATTCTCCTTCCTTCCTTCCTCCCCTCCCTGCCCCCTCCACCTCTCATCTATTATTTATTTGATTAATATCTTGCTGACATTTGTTCTTTGCCTGTTAGTGAAGCTGTCATCCGGATCATTGAGTCTTACCCCCTTCTGCTTTGACTTGATCAACAACTGCAGTTTTATCCCCTAGTAAATTAAACCCAAGCCATCGTTGGCAGAAAAGCAGCCCTTAAATGAGAGTGTAAGTTATTTCTTGGTGGGGCTTCCCCACCAGCCCCCACGTTTATGAGATAATTGGAAATAAATCTGAGATCATAAAAGATGGAGGGGGTGAAAAAGACACTGGGATAATTTTGCAGCAAACTCTGTGGGAATCTCTTAGAACTTATAACAATTCTGGGTGAATAAATGGAACAGATGGCCAAATTTCCTAAATACTTCTTATATTTTAAAAAGTATTCTTCTGGGTTGATGGTGTTTGAGAATGAAGTACAATCCATATAGCAGAATATTGTAGACTTGTATTTACCTGTCACAATTGGTCCTAATTCATAAGCAGTAAATTCTTAATTATTGACACTGTCAGAGATTGATATAGTCTGAAGAGTCTATGTATAGATTATCAATTTAAAAGAAGAAAGTGTTATTAAGATTTTTACTGGGGGCACAGGGGTGGCTCAGTTGGTTAAGTGCCTGTCTCCTGACTTTGGCTCAGGTCATGATCTCAGGGTCATGACATTGAGCCCTATGTCTGGCTCCATGCTGAACATGGAGCCTGCTTGGTATTCTCTCTCTCCTGCTTCCTCTGCCCCTCCTCCTTGCCCCACTCACATGCGCTCATGCTCTCTCTCTCTCAAAAAAAGTTTTTTTACCGAAGAAAAGAATTTTCTTGACGATTCAAAATGATTCAGCTGGTTTGGAATTCCAGTACTACCACATCTCTGTGAGTATCTTAAAACTTCTAAGCCTCAATGAACTCATCTGTAAAATGGGAACTAGAGTAATTCTTAACTCATAGAGTTAGGGGGCAAACTAAATAGGAATAATTTACATTGTATACCTAGAATCCTTTCTCGCATGTTAAGTGTGGTAAGTTTAAAATATGATTACACAGTTTTTGATACTTCTCCCTTCAAGAGATGGGGCTCAACTCCCATCCCCTTGACAGCAGGCTGGACTTAGTGACTTACTTCCAGTGAATAGATCACGGAGACAATGATGATGTGTCCTTTCCCTCACGCTTGGCATTTTGTCTGAGTCGCTCGCTTGGATCCCAGGCTCTGGAGGAAGCCAAGTGCCATGTTGCTAGGGCCTGCAGGCTGCCGAAGGTGCAGGCGCATGTGATGGGGCACTGTGGCCTTCGGTAAACAGCCACGAGGAGCTACACCCTCCTTCCCGTCGCCCTGGGAGGGAGCTTTGAAGCAGGTCCTCAGCCTTTGGGTGTCTGAACCGGTCATCACTTTGCCTGTAACTCATAAAAGACTGAGCCAGAGCTCCCCAGCTGCTGCTTCTGGACTCTGACTCTCAGGAAATGTGTGAGGTAACATTTGTTGCATTAAGCTTTGTGGTAATTTGTCATGCAGCCGTAGATGAATACAATAAGCACTCAAGAAATGTCACTCATTCTATCTATTTGCTCTCAGCAGTTCTGAGTCTTTTTGAGGTCCCTGAGCCCACCGATCTTTTCACTGGAGTCCCATAAGACGCCCTAGTTAGTAAGATGGAGCACTTCGCGTTACTTCTTTAACCTGGTGTTAAGGCGGTTTCTAGACTCAGAACCAGCTATGAGTTAAATTTTTTCACTTTATAAAGAGCAGCTTGATCACTTTATTTTCTATAGCAGAATTGTAATTTTTTTTTAAAGATTTTATTTATTTACTTGACAGAGAGAGAGACAGCCAGTGAGAGAGGGAACACAAGCAGGGGGAGTGGGAGAGGAAGAAGCAAGCTCCCAGCCGAGGACCCCGACGTGGGGCTCGATCCCAGGATCCCGGGATCACACCCTGAGCCGAAGGCAGACGCTTAACGACTAAGCCACCCAGGCGCCCCCAGAATGGTAATTTTTTTAAAAAAGTAACTTAAGACACTTCTGCTCAGGCTGCACTGTTGTCTAAATTAAAGGGGTGACTGTGTGTGCACTTGCTATGTATAAATACATTTCACTCGTTATAGATCTATTTATTTCTCTTGATCACATGAGAACATCAAAGCTCAGTGTAAATTATTTTCCTAAGATGGCTTAAGAATGAGAATGTAGCCTGTGAATTTAAAACAGGCTGTGAATTTGCAAACGCATCAGATCCCAGGTTTAAATTGCATTAAATTTTCCTAATGAAATGGGGAACTAAGACTTGTTCCCCGTGGGGGCTAGTGGTCCTGCTTGCACATGTGTGCATGCATGAACGCACACATACACACAGAGTAAATCACAGTAGAGACCACATGCCTGATCCCACTGTGACTACTTCCAAAGGTATGTGGAAGGTCCTGGGTGAGAAACTGGGGAGACCAGATGAGACTACGGATGACTCAGCATTGCCTATCACGATGGTTAGGGAATCCAATTCCCTTCCTTACTGAAAATGAGTCAGTGGTTCCTTGTCTTCCCTAACACTTCACAGATCTACCGGAAGTGATCAAGGCTGTCAGAAGGAATGGAAAGCATATAGAATAATGGAAACAGTCCAAGAAAACATATTCTGGTGTCCATTAAACATAGAGATTTAGTGTTATTTAGCCATATTCTCCATGAAATAATATTTTCCAAGAATTTTTTTTTCACTGAACAAAGAGGCAAAGTCATAGCCTAAACTCATATGTATCTTATTTTAGGGGGAGGAGAGGGGCTCTAAACTGGTTGTTTTTCAATAGCATGGACAATTTTCTTTTAAAGTTCTTTCTGTCTGCTAAGGAATTTGAATGATTCCTTTCTCTAACAAATGACTTGACGTTTCAAATTTGTGGATTTCTTTTTTTTTTTTTTTTTTTGAAGTAGACATCTCAACCACTGGTCACTTAGACAAAAATAATTATATTTTTTCTTACCAAATTGATACTTGTTAAGCAAGATGCTAGCAAAGTTCTAACTACTGCTTAGTCATTGAGGTCTGGTATCTAACTTTTGGAGTATGGACAAAAAAGTGAACCCAGGAGCTAGTTATTATGTGGTCATGTTTCCAGAAATTCTAGGAATAAATTGGGTCAGTTTTATAGTCCTGAAAGAATGGGAGGCTACCACTCAAATGGCTCTTAACTACTCATTGGTCAGTCTGACCATGAGATACCTTGTTTTAGCAGTAGCTAACCGTCTAAGGGGGTGGAAAATTCAGATATTGCCTGCATTTCAAGCATCAGGAAAATTCTGAGGCTAGATCCAGATAGCTTAACCTCATTGGGAATTACAAAAAGGAGTATTTGGTAACAGAGTTCAAAGTACACATATTATTCAAGGAACAGGGCATTTAGGAGAACTGAACATTCCCGTTCTTATTTCTTGGCTGAGAACCGCAGAAGCAGACTTTTGGGTTTGAAAACAGAATCTGCCATTACTTGCTATTTGACCTTAGATAAGCCACTCTACCTCTTTAAGGCTTAATGTCCTCATCTGAGGGCAGGGTGATATTAATATCAATCATATAGGATGTTATGAGCATTTAACAAAATTATATATGTAAAGTGATTAAAATAGTATCTAGTACTTGTCATTCACTCCATAAATATAATAATAGCAACAGTAATATCAACTAGTACCATTTTTTTTTTATACAAAACCCACTTACCTTTCAGGAGACGAGCACGGTGATACACTATTCTTTGCACCTTTGCATTTAGAATGACAAATACTGTGTGTGTGTGTGTGTGTGTGTGTGTGTGTGTGTGTGTATGTGTGGTGAGGGGGAGGGGAGATGATTGTGTGCACTTGAGACAAACCCACGATTATTACCCAGTCACCTGATAATGCTGATTTAAGAGGCTTGCAGAAAGGTCTGCTGGTCCTTTATAGATGGCTCAGGCTGGCACATGCAGTTCTCAGGCTTTGCACACTCATGGTGTGTGAATTCATACAAACCATGATGAGAACATGGGGTCCCTGCTTGACACAGGGTCTAGAATGACCATAATTAGAAACAGACTCCCAGTAATGCAACGGGAATTGAAAGCTGACTCAAGTTCTACCACATTTTACCACTTGGCAACATTTGACATCATCTGTCATCTACTGCTTCTTAAAACACTCTTCATTTGGCTCCTGGGCCTGCTGTCTCTTGGTTCTATTCTTTCCTCACTGATCACTCCTTCTCGAACTCTTTGGCTGTTTCCCTTCATCATCTCAATCTCTTATTCCTAGAGTTCCCCAGGACTCTGTCTTGGACCACCCTTTCTCTATCTACATTCACTCCTTTGGTGATCTCACCTTCTTCCCCTATCTTAAAAAGTATCTCTATCTTTATGATTCTAAACTGTCTATCTCTAACCCAGAACTCATTCTCGAATTCCAGGATCTGCTAAACTACCTACTTGATATAACCACTTGATGTTTAAAAGTTAAAAATTGAGCTACCCTATGACCCAGCAATTGCACTACTGGGTATTTACCCCAAAGATACAGACGTAGTGAAGAGAAGGGCCATATGCACCCCAATGTTCATAGCAGCAATGTCCACAATAGCTAAATCGTGGAAGGAGCTGAGATGCCCTTCAACAGATGACTGGATTAAGAAGTTGTGGTCCATATATACAATGGAATATTACTTAGCTATCAGAAAGAACGAGTTCTCAACATTTGCTGCAACATGGACGGCACTGGAGGAGATAATGCTAAGTGAAATAAGTCAAGCAGAGAAAGACAATTATCATATGGTTTCTCTCATCTATGGAACATAAGAACTAGGAAGATTGGTAGGAGAAGAAAGGGATAAAGAAAGGGGGGGGTAATCAGAAGGGGGAGTGAAGCATGAGAGACTATGGACTCTGAGAAACAAACTGTGGGCTACAGAGGGGAGTGGGGTGCGGGAATGGGATAGGCTGGTGATGGGTAGTAAGGAGGGCACGTATTGCATGGTGCACTGGGTCTTATACGCAACTAATGAATCATGGAACTTTACATCAAAAACCAGGGATGTACTGTATGGTGACTAACATAATATAATAAAAAAATATTGGAAAAAAAAAGAGACATCACAAACTTACCATGTCCCAATCAAAACTCCTGAATGTTCTTGCCAACCTACCCCTGCCTCTCCTGTTCTTTCTGCAGTCTTCCCTGAGTGCCAACTCTATCCTTCCACTTGCGGAGGCCACAAACACTGTAGTCTGTAACACCTCTTTGACCCACTCTGTACATGACTAATCTATAGGAAATTCTATCAGCGCTACCTTCCAATAAAAATGGAATCCAACTGCTTTTCATCATCCCCACTGCTTCTGCCCAAGACCAAGTCACCTGCAGTTTTCTATGTGGATTATTTGTAACAGCCGCTTCTATATGCTTCACTGACCATCTCCTGTCTGTTCTCAACCCAACCGTCTTGGAGATCATTCCAAGATGTTGACTGAAATCTTGTCACTCTTTTCCTTTGATTTCTCCAGCAGTTTCTCATCACATTCAAAGCCAAGCACTTACATTGGTCAACAAGGCCCTCGTGATCTGTTTCCTCTGCTCCAACCTCTTCAACTTCATTTCTCATCCTCTCTCTCATTCTGTAGCATTATTCAACCTCTTTTTCGAATAAGCCCATCACAATCTCACCACAGGTCTTTTGCACTTGCTGTCCCTTTTAATTGGAACACCCCTCTCTCAACTCGGTTGTCACTTTATATGTGAGGCTACGTCTCTGGATATCCTGGATATACTACATAAAATCATAAACCTGGACATACTATATAAAAATCATAAACCATCTGTCTTCCACCTTCACCCCAACAATAGTTTCTCTCTCTATTAATCCGTTTTTGAAATTTTTCCTTCCATAGCACTTATCACCATGTGACTTGTTAGAGAGATAGAAAGAAATAGATATATGCATACATACACATAATGAGTTGTTTATCATCTATTTTCCCGCCCCCACCAGGAAGCAAGCTACACAGATGGCATTTTTTGTTGTTTTTTTTCTTACTGATGTATCCCCAGATCTTAGAACAAATGGAAAAAAAATCATTTATAACAATCAATAAATATTTATTACATGAAATAAGTCTCTATTAAACTATAATTACTCCTATAGGGGGCACTACTCTTAAAACATTGTCAATCATGGTTTTTTTTCCTCAAGTTGAAAGGGATCTGAAACATTCCGTGTATCTTCCCAATTTTACCAAAGAATATACAAAGACCCAGAAAAGGATAGAAATTTGATCAGGTTTTGCAGTAAATGAGTAGAATACTTAGTATCAGACTGGCAGACTCCTGACTCTTACTCAGCCTGGTGCTCAATTTATTAGTCTTAAAACATGTCAGAATTTCCCGAAGAAAAGATTGTGGGTTTGTCGATCGGAAAAATATAGATATTAATAGGACAAGTCCAGGGCTTGACAAGAGCTTTGGAACCACCAACGAACAGCAGGATTCACTGGAAAATTAGGACAAGAACAATTTAAACAGGAAATGTGACTCAGAGGAGGTCATAGAAGCTGAAGAGAGTTGTCAGTTTGTTCGCTGAGAATTGATTGGTTGGCATAGTCATTTATTCACTGCTCATGCCAGTTACTATACCAGGGGTTAAGGAAGGTAGATAAACTATGACAGCTGTGCCAAGGTGCTGATGTTCTTTTGTGCTGCGTGAGGAGGGGACAGTCAACAAAGTGTGCATTAGAAGCGCTTCCCTGGACAGGTGACAGCTGAATTGAGTCTGGAAGAACAAGTAGCTCTTAGCAGGTAGAGAAAAATTTGGAAGGTGGGAAGGTGGGAAGATGGAGGGAACAGCATGGGCAATGTCAAGGTGGTGTGAGGGTACATATATTCAAGGAACTGAGACTAGCCAAAGAGGCCTAGAGTGGTAGGTTAGTAGGTGGGAGGGGGCAGGTAAGACGAGGAGGGAAGCCTGAGAAGATGGCCTGAGGCCAGATGGTGAATGGTCTTGCAGGATAAGCCTGTAAACACCTTGTTGAGGGAGAGACTCCCCCCGCCCCAAAATCTCAGGGCTTTTAATGCTATTCTGATAGTCTATGTGCTTTCTTAGATAGTAACTTTTTATTATTTTTACCCACAGATTCCACACCATTTCTCATGTGCTTTTATTCTGAGGAAAAAATTAATATGCTTTTTTTCATTAACATATGTCACATTCACAGATGGATTCTAGTAGAGCCCAAACCTGGTTCTAATGTATGAGCATATTGTGAGTGAAGATTGAAATAATAAAAATATATCAGTGTTGTGCCTTCCAAGCTATAATTCTTCTCAGAGAAGAGAAAATATATATACTTAAGTCTAAACTCAGAGAGGGTTGTATTTATGTAATAAAAATCCCAGATGAGGAGCCTACAGTGTAATTTTAGAGCATTGGAAGGAAGCTGTGAAGTTTACATGGTGTAAATTACATCCAAGGAAAAGAGAAGTGTTAGATTTATATAACACTGCTCTCCTTTACATTACCATAAAAATGGAGGAAACAATAAAACTCCCCGAAAATTCTGGAAAGCCGACAATTCTTTTTAATAAAAGATGAATGTTCTGTGATATTGCTGCGATTAATCAAATAGATAATATTTTATTTGCATTTGTCTGGTTAGGTGTTGGAATTTTTTTTTTTTTTTGAGTTGATGTTTGTAAAGATAGGAACAGAAGAGCCAGAAGCACTGTCTCCTTCCATTTAGTCGACAAATAGCCACAGACAGACCAGTCAGAAATTGGAAGAAACCCGAGAAAGTAGATGAGCTCTTCTCAGACGATGCACAGAATCTGCTTTAACGGGATTCCGGTCACGTAGTCCAGAGCTCAGACCTGCTTTGGCTTAATCAGCTCCCAAACATTAGAGTCTAGTACAACCGTGTTGATCCAGGCCCCCACATGCATAACTTATTTCCCCTAAATTAGGTCTTTTTACTTCCCTTGGTTTGACACATTCTATTGAAAGCTGCAATCGCAAGACCGCAGTATCATCAGGTTTATGTATGTACGTGTCTATGTATGTACGTGTCTCTGTACGTACCGACGGCGTTTACACACACAGCTCCAGTGCGACGGCGTGTCACCTCCTCCCTCCCGGGCACGCAGAGAGTACGGAGCGGTATGAGATTACACGCAGGGTTTCAACTTCCTCTATTTGGACAAATTATTTGGGCACCGCTTTGCTGAAAATAGGGCCCATCCGCCCTTGCAGAATTGGACAGTGCATGAGGATCCCGTACTTAACACCTTCCTACGGTGTGAGCAAGATCCGTACTAAGTCGTTAAGCCCCGCAGGGAGACGTTCTGCAAGAGCTGCTCATGACAAGCACAGCCGAGTCAGAGATTGAAAGCCCAAGGATCCTGGACACATTCGTTTCAGTGCTTTTCAGAAAATTCTGGCAAAAACATAATTGCAATGCTCCAGCTTTCTGTCTTCAGTTGAAAGAATGAAGTTTGAAAGAGTGTAAGGGAGTAGAGGAGTAAGCATCCCACTGAACCTGGAGCACACTATCGTTGTTTATGACACGGGATGCTTACACATCAGCAACCCCATAACCAGGCTCAGAGTAGGACCAGAGAGACTGCTTTTCATTTTATCGCCTGGTAAGTAGAGCAGAGAAACTGATTTTGTTTGAATTCTATCCATGACTTTCAGTATGATTAAAATATACTATTAAAATAATAGTTCAGGAAAAACACGCCTCTTCAAAATTCTTTCTCAAGAAATGGCTGCAGAGCGGCAGTGTTATTTATGCAAACCATCTTGCCTGTCTATAACAAACACATGTGGCCTCACAGTCTTCTTTGCTCATTCCTGATGTTGTGAGAGAGAACCTGGTTTTCTGAGGTGATGATATTTATAGTTTGGCATCATCAAAAAGCAATTCCTTGCTTATTTGGGATTCGAAGCCTCGCCGGGTCTCCCTTGTGACTCATTCTGTATTCACTCAGGGCTCTATGCCTGCCTGCCTGTGCGGTGCTCTCATGAATCCTTAATTCCATTTGAACTCAGCAATGCCACAGTCACTTTCCGTCAACCCGCCCACTCAGCTGAATTGCACCAGCCTCTTCTGCGCAAAGCACCACACTCCCGTTCTAAGATTGATTGGGTGTCGGGCCACCACCACAAAGACAAAGGAGGTCAAACTCAGCACCTGCGGTTTGCTTTAAGACCTGATGCCATCGTCATCCCTTCTGACTTCTACAGCTGACACTGATGAAATTTTCCAGGACTTACCTACATAACCCCGTGTCTCTGTTGAACCGGCTATATCAGCACTTCATCACTGATAATAATCACTGAAATATTAATGATGTGTTACTCTCACCCTCTGTCTGCAAAGCACACGGTTGAAGCCAAAATGACACGGTGAGGCCAGAACAGACTGATGTGTAGCCAACCCTGTATCGTGGCACCTTTCTTGTTCTTCCGCTTTGCTCTTCTCTGGGGTGGTGGGGCAGGCATGGCTAGCGTGCTGGCCAGATGTCCAACAGAGGGTGCAGCTCTAGGCTCCAGGGATTGCAAGTAAGGCAGGCAGGGTAGATGCAGGGGTCAGAAGCAGGGAGAATCAGAGAGCAAGCTCAAACCTGGTGCTTATGTTGACCAGACAAGTGCGGAATGAAAGCTTTGTGACCAAGCCAGAGGATCTTGTGTAAGAGAGGGCTATAGACTCAACATAAGAGCAAGAGCAAGGGCAGGGAAACTGGACCTGAGACAATTACCACGACCTGGGCTGGTGGGATGGTGCCTTTTAACAACTGGTTGCCCACAGAGTTGTGTGTGTTATTAGTGTTGGCCTAGTTTAGAGGCACGAAGTAGAGGGCTGGCAATATGCAAAGTATTGGAAAGGTTGAAAACTTACTTAGAGAGTATTGGATTATTTGAGCTCTCCCCAGTGGCCCTTTAGTAGCTGTAGCTAGAGATAAGTCAGATGTGGTCCCCGCCTTGAGAAGTTCACCATCTGCAACAGGAGACGGGAATGTAAATAAAAAATTACAACACTCACAGGATGGCTGGGAAGAAATGGTCTCATTCCACCAGGAGGGTAGCAGTAGTAATCAACATTTATTGAAAGTTCACCAGATACCAGGTACAGCATAAAATACTTTACAAATGTGACCACTGATTTTATCAGTCTGTTTTATAAAACAAACAAATGGAAGCTAACAAAGGTTAAACAATGATCACCCAGGGGTGCAGAGCTAATGAGTGTTAAAGGCTGATTCTATGACTTACAGCTTGGCCACTAAACTAGTCTGTTCTGGGACACATGTTCTAAGATAGATGGTGAGGAATATGGAACTTGTCAGGAGAGCGCCAAGGACAGTGGGGAGACTGGAATTCGTGATCAATGAGCAAGCCTCCCCTGGCCCCCTTCCAATGAGTTGTCTGAGATTCAACGTCAAAAGCTAGAGGAGGAGACACACAGTGTGGCTTCAGGTGTGGGTGAAAAGTGGACTGTTTTGCTTGCAGTGGAAGGAAGAGCGGTTTATCTGTAGATTCCAGAACCACTTTTTCTCCGCTCTCGGTACCAGGTTCTTCTGGCAACACGGATTGAGAATCCTGGAGTAACTGATAGACACCGGGTGGTTCTGCCCACGAACAGCAACAACAAATGAAAGCATCTAAGGATTGTTTAGCTTAGAGAAGAAAGTGTATAGATATCTTCACACATTTGAAGGGCTGTCATGTGGAAGAGAAAAATTAAAATGTGTTCTCTATGACCTTAATGAATGCAACTGGGACCAATGCCTGGAAATTCTAGGGGGCAGACTGCAGCCTGAGAAATACTTTTTCCCAACCACTAAAGCTCACAAACATAGAAGCTGGCCTGTGGTAGTGTGAGACCTTCATCACTACAGGTGTCACGTAGAGGGGGGGTCCCCTTCTGTTGACAGTGGTAGTTTTCAAGTTGTAGGGTTCAAGGGATTCACTTCCACTACTTGCAGAAAAAATGTGTATTTCTGGTCTTAGCATTTAGAGATTCTGATTCAGTAGGTCGGTCGTCGGTATCAGGAATCTCTTGCTTTTAATAAGTGAGCTAGAAGATTCTGATGCAAATGAGAAATATTAATCTGAAGACCATAAGCAGAATTTCCACTTTGAGGGAGGTTAGATGATCTAAGGAAGTTTCCATACAGCTCTGTGTCGTCACCATGTTGATCTATCTCTACCCAGAATTCCGATTTTTCGTACAGTCACACAAGTTAATACTTAGTTAAGGGGCGCTTGGGTGGCTCAGTCAGTTGAGTGGCTGACTCTTAATTTCAGCTCAGGTCATGATTTTGGGGTCATGAGATCGAGCCCTCCTCCTGAGCATGGAGCCTGCTTAAGATTCTCTCTCTCCATCTCCCTCTGCCCCCCCTGCTTACACGCATGCTCTCTCCCTCTCTCTCTCTGAAAACAAAATACTTAGTTAAACTTTGATATTAATTTTTTAAAAAGATTTTATTTATTTATTTGACAGAGAGAGAGAGACAGCCAGCGAGAGAGGGAACACAAGCAGGGGGAGTGGGAGAGGAAGAAGCAGGCTCATAGCGGAGGAGCCCGATGTGGGGCTCGATCCCAGAACGCCGGGATCACGCCCTGAGTCGAAGGCAGACGCTTAACCGCTGTGCTACCCAGGCGCCCCTAAACTTTGATATTTTATCTTCCTCTTCTAATTAGTTCATCCAATCAATATTTTCTGAGCATCTGCTATGTGCCAGGCATTGTTCTAGGCATGGGGGAGACAGAGTAGAACAAAGCAAACAAAGCACTTTGCCTTTGTGGAGCCAATAATCTAATGAAGGAAGATAGAGAAGTAAAATAAATAAGTTATTTTGTAAATATTCTCTCTATATAACCAGACATGAACTCTTTTGAGAAAGGACTATTTATTATTTCGTACAGTGTCTGGAACAATGCCATGCAAGAATAGGTACTCAAAAGTATATTTTAAAGCAGCAGTAAAACACTAAAACAAGACTCCAAAACTGAACTTTTTCTACTACAAACCAAGTAAAACAGCATTTTTAATAGAATTCTCTAGGGTGGTAGCGAGGTTACCATTACTAGGAGGTGTTCAAGCAAATGTCATGTTATTACTTAGGAATGTTCCAGAGCAGGCAAAGGACACTGATGGACAATTTGACTAGATGTCCTCTAAGGTCCCTGTCATCCAGGAGATTCCCTAATGAGCATGGATTTAATGCACACGGAAGGGCACAAAAAAGGCTCGGGCTGACACAGAGGCACAGCTAAGTGCCTAGCTTACATTTTATCTGTGATAAATCAGTTACTGGGTGGGAAGATGACTGTGCTAAATATTAAGTACATACAGTAATAGAGCAGGTTTAAAATAACCAAAAATTAAAAACAAGCTAACTATAAATTCTATTCCAGTGTGTTTGATTTCTAGAAGACTTTAAGATTATATCTGGCAAATGGGTTGGTAATTTGAAAACCAAGTGGATGTCTCCCAGTTACGTAGATGGAAAAAAAAAAGTCCAGAGGATTTCCTTGAATTTTAAAATTCAGGAGATTTTAAATTTCTGAATCTCATTTTGGACTTTTATAGAATTCTTTTTTGAGCCTTCGGATGTTTCACATTTATAAAGCTGTAAATGCTGAAAACAACAGTCCTCCCAGATGGAGGTGTAGGTCCATAAAATTAATAAACACAGTGATTTATGCAGAGCCTATTGTCCCATTGATGAAAATGAGAAGCAGACAGTGTCTGACGGATGAACATGACAAGAGGCTAAACGGCTCAAAATCTGTGGCTATCCTTCGCATGCTACCCATGTGTGCCAGAGAAGCAAATCCTCAGTCAGCCCGAGCTTGGTTTCTACCTCCCAGTGGAGGGTCGGAAGGGGTGAGTGATCCAATCAATATCCAGTTGTTAGAGTAACAGCCATGTCGGTTCTGGATGGCCGACTGGGCGAAAACATGTTTGTTCTGCTTAATGTGACAGTGTCCTGTCAAATTAACAGCCACGGTGGCAGGAGCAAGCTTGCTTAATGGGTTGGAGTCAGTTCCACCGAGAATTTATCATCAACATGCATCTGAGAGGAACCCCAAACCTCATTACCGGGGTTTATTTGTAGATAATAACTGAAGGTATGCCATGTACCTACAGCAGGATTTGTTTGCTTTTCAGCCACTCCGTTTCATGTTCTTTATCAAAAGCTGCCCTTTTAACTCCCACAAACTCTGTAGGATCAGGCTTGGTCCGTGTTTAAACACACCAAGCGAAGAGGAATATTTAAGCAACTGTGCCGAGATAATTTAGCAAGATAAAATGACGATTTGAGATAACCAAGTATTTGATGTCGAGGGCAACAGAGGAGAGAAACTACCCAGAGAGTTGCTTCACCCCACACTTTATTGTCAGTACTTACATGCATGTTTCCTCTCCAGGGGAGCTGCTCTTCCAAAGCCATCATCACAAGCTGTTTGCCAGGTTCTTCCCATAGCTCAATTGTGTTTGACCCATATAGTATAAAAAATAAAAAAAAATACGCTCTATCATTTAAAAATAAAAAAAAATTCACACATAATCCCGGATGTCTTCTTTGAATTAAAAACCACAGAGAAGTGGGCAACATAAGCCAGCTTTGCACACGGTAGTAGTTTCCTGGAGCTGTATGGTAACCTGTCCTCTTTAGATGGGCTGAGCGTTTTCCGTCATCAGACTTAGGGGTGGAAGATGCAATATGGTGGCATTACTGCCCATGTGATAATGGTAAGACCCTCTTTGCTTTCCCTTTTTTCGAACCCCCCCATCTTCCGCCAGTGCCTCTCAGTGGTCTGAACCAGTGGAAGCTAACGGACAACAGAGGCTGGGAGAGGCCAGCACTTCCCAGGACAGTCTAAGAATGGCAAGGAGAAGATCTGAGAGGATCGATTTAGAGACAACAAATATGGGAGCCAGAATGCATGGTTTCTAACTCACTAATTGAATCTGTGATCTTGGAAAAGCCCTTAAACCAACTTGATGCTCAGAGTTTTCCATCTGTAAAATGAAAAATTGAGCGAGGTGATCCTTGAAGGCTGTTAAGGTCCATGCTTCTGTGGTGGAGGGGCTGGTACAACCTTTCTTTCATTGTCTGTGTATATCCGTCAGCTTCTTCGGTGACATGAGGCACTGGGAGGCACCTAAGTAGCTCTCATTTGTGAGACCCAGAGATGTTTTAGGGAAGGCAGGGGATGTAGCTTGCCTGATAACAATAAAAACATCTCTGGGTAGCTTTACTCTAAAAAAAAAAAAGAAAGAAAGAAAGAAAGAAAGAAAGAAAGAAAGAAAGAAAGAAAGAAAGAAAGAAAGAAAGAAATGAAGGAAATTTACAAGCGGCCGCTTTAGCTGGATTGCTGCTTGGAGTGAGAAGACAACAATGCTGTCCCTGCCCCCTGGACTCGCCTGAGAGCTAAGGATGTCCCGAGCGATTGTGACCTTAGCTGCTTTCATAGTCCTCAGGAACCCGAGGACACCTTTCAAACGAGACAACTGCTCTAACAACAGCATACTATTTTCACCATTTAGGTCACAAATGATTTCCCCAGAACGATTGGCTCCAATTTCAGAAGGATTCTGGAAACAGATCCAATGTGCGGTCCAGACCTGCAAGTTCCCCGTGAATCATGAACTCATTTCTGCTTGCTAGCGAACTGCCTGCTGACACTGAAGTGTGGACGTTTGATGGCGGAATCATTTCTCTATGTAGAGCAGCAACTGCATAATGAATCAGGAAAAATGGCAGCGGCTTTTCCGTCTTCATTTGCTCAAAACAGATGAAAATATTTTCATTCCACCTTGTGAAATGTCAACTCACCCACTAATGACAAAAATCGAAACCTGGATTTTCACAGGATTCTTTCAAAAAGTGTATTAGCTTTGTTAAGGTACTACAATATTTTGAATAAAAGTGAACACACACTTCAAAATATAACCATTATGGGGCTAACTGAGACCTCGATAATTTAGTCATTTTTCTCTCTGAAAATGAGGAATTTCAGAAACAGATCCAGACCCCTCTGTTTTTACCTCATGTGGAATCGACGAAAGCGACTGAGGCTATTTACTGGCAGGTAATGATAACCTGGACACTGACGTTCTTTCAGACATTAAGTCATCTGCAGTTTCTCTTTGACAGGTATGAAGCCTCAGAAATTAATCGTGCGAGCTCGTCCTGATTCACCCAAGATCACCCAGCAGCGGCGAGAACATTTTTTGTCAAAAGCTTAAAGATGAATCAAGTTTGCTTGTTGAAATGTCCAGCAAATAGGAGAATAACCATAGTCATATATCCCATTTTGAATTAAAAAGGACAGCGGACGTTAGAGCTATTAACGAAGAAGCAAAGGAGAAACTAAAAATATTACAGTCTGTGAGAGAATCTGATTTTAATGAATGGGTTACTATCTTTTTCAATAAAATCTTGATTAAGTGGGAGAATTGAGGAAAAGAGATACCTGAGCAAGCAAAATTTTGATTTGGCTGGAAAACAAATGATTTTTTTTCTTATGTTTGTAGCCTTACCACTGCAGGTCTTCCTAGAGAGATGGTCCTTTTGCCTTAAATTCAATTGGCCTTTTATCGGGCACATCGCACATGCTGGCCATGACAGTAGGAGGCTAGAGAGACTGACTACTGAACAAATACTCCCCCTGCTGTCAAGGAATTCTTAGACTCAGTGAATAGAGCATATTGAACATAAATGAGTAGCTTTGAAAAGTATTTGTTCCTGGGGTCTTCCAGAACCATCATTTTGTGTTTCTGTTTCCCTTGCTTCATGATGGAGACAGAAATGGGGAAGGACGGAAAGATAGCTGGATTCAGATGGAAAAGTCTTGAGGATAAAGTGAAGCGATACGTGTGAACGCTCTTAGTACAATGTATGCTACTTTACAAATGTCAACAACATGCATGTATATTTCTTTATTGTATCAAAGATTATGGTAGACATTATTTTGATTAACTCCTTAATAAGAGCTCGGAGGTCGGAAGGGAGTTGGATGTCACTAATTTTTCTTAGTCGACCAGCCAAACATGTTTTGTGTTTCTACCAGAATACGACGAAGCCATATAAGCTGAGCCATATAAACCAGGCTGCTCCGGGAACACATAGGAAGGACATGGAAACCAAATTTGGGATGCCAGGCACTGCTTCTTTAAAGAACCTGACTTTAAAGAATAGCGTGGAGGAAGGTACATTTTTAGATAATTTTTGCAATTTCCTGCAGTTGTTTCTATGAAATAAATGAACTATTGGTTCAGAAATTTAGAAGATGTCAAATTTCTAAGATAGATAGTAAAGTGCAATTATTCCAAAATCAAAAGAGAATCCTTCCTTTATATAAAATGTTGTCACAAACTGCTGGAATGAGCTTAGGCAGTGTGCATTTTGTATGATGTAATTGTTGAAAAATGAAATCCTAGCATCTCTGTTAGTGTTAAGTGACAATTAACGAGCCATTAATTTATCAGAAAATGTGCTGAGCTTCTGTTATATTGCTAGAACTCTCAAGTGAAGAGGGAGTACAAAAGAGATTTTGAAGTTGTCTCTCTCCTTCAGGAATTTACAGTCTATTGGGGAAGACAGACTTGTACAGACATGACTAAAATATTAGGTTTGAAGTAGAATAAGTACAAGTAATTGCTATACTGGTGAAATAAAGTAGGGAACAATTATTTTTACTATATGTTAAGGATTTAGAGACAATTTTATAGTTATGAAACAAACTGTGAAGGTAAGCAGTGACATTTAACACTTATTCTCAATTCAGTTCTGGGTATTTGAAAATTACCTTAAGGCAGAATTGTTTCTGTGCTCAGAAATGTGGATATTGGCTTGCCTTTCTCCCTTTCCATTTGTCTAAACAAATTCTTTACAATCATAGCTTTTCTGCCTACATCCTTGCCTATGGGCATTTGTAATCCTAAAACGGATGCATATTTCTCGGTGTTCTGTCCAAATTGGATAGTTTAGGATCTTCAACCCTGAGATGTGGGTCTTAGCTCCAGAACAGCTCAGGAAGGCTACAGCACATTTGAGGTGCTCTTTGTCATGGATATCATGAAAAATCTATGACTTCACGGGTGCCTGGGTGGCTCAGTCAGTTAAGCATCCCCCTTCGGGTCAGGTCATGACCCCAGGGTCCTGGGATCGAGTCCCACATTGGGCTCTCTGCTCAGCAGGGAGCCTACTTCTCCCTCTCCCTCTGCCTGCCACTCCCCCCTGCTTGTGCTCTCTGTCAAATAAATAAATGAAATCTTTTTTTAAAAAACTATGACTTCAGGGGCACCTGGGTGGCTCAGTCATTAAGTGTCTGCCTTCAGTGCAGGGCCTGATCCCAGAGTCCTGGGATCAAGCCCCGCATCGGGCTCCCTGCTCTGCTATGAGCCTGCTTCTTCCTCTCCCACTCCCCCTGCTTGTGTTCGCTCTCTCGCTGGCTGTCTCTATCACTGTCAAATAAATAAATAAAATCAAAAAAAAAAAAAAAAGAAGAAGAAGAAGAAGAAAGAAATAAAGAAAGAAATGTTCTGGGAGGCCACAGAGACTCTTAAAAAAAAAAAAACTATGACTCGGAAAGAATGAGTATCAAAAACTTCTTTTCCTGCTGTACCTTTCAGAGAAGAGATTCTGTGATTCTGTGTGAATGTTGGTTTAAACCTCTACTGTGGTCTCCAAAATTTTAGATGATCTGACCCTCGACTGCCTTTCAATGTGTTCTTATTCCCTACTCGCCTTCATTTACTCTTCTCTGACCACACTGGCTTCCCTCTGTTCCTCAACAAGCTGATGGTTATTTCTTCCTTCTTTAAGGTCTTTATATTGGCTGTTTCCCAAACCTCTAGATGGCCAGATGGCTCCTTCTCCTCATTTAGGCTTCAGTGCCAATGCCACATTTTCAGAGTGGTCTTACCTGACCACCCAGCCTTTTGTGTCATTTGCTTTTAGGTACAAGCAAAAGAAAATGTGTTTCAAATCCACTTAAACAATAGGTGAGCTCACAGAAGGAGAAATCCTGGGGTGGGGTGCACTTCTTGTGCTTGGCTTAACAGGTTCTTTCCTTTGCTTCACACCAATTTCCACAGCATCTTTCTTTTTAATTTTTTTTTAAAGATTATTTGAGAGAGCGAGAGAGCAAGAGAGAGAGCATGCAAGCAGGTAGGGGTGGGGGGGTGGAAGAGGGAGACAGAAAATCTCAAGCAGACTCTGTGCTGAGCGCAGAGCCCCACGCAGGACTTATCTCACCACCCTGAGATCACAACCTGAGCCAAAACCAAGAGCTGGATGCTTCACTGACTGCACCACTCAGGCGCCCCAGCACCATCTTCTTTCTAACGCTGGTTTCCTTCATGATTATAAAATGGGTCCAGGGAAAATCTGGGCTATAGGTTTCTTGTTAATACCATAAGACAACTGATTGCTCACTACTGTTTCTTAAAAGAGAGGAAAAAAAACTTTCTCAAACGTCTGCAGCAAAATTGTTTTACTTTCATTGGTTAGAGCTGTGTCACATGATTAAGCTTGAACCAATCATTAATAAAGTGGATGGGATATATTCATAATAATAAGAGTCTGAGGTCCTTTTCTCAAATCACATTGCTGCTATTTGTCAAGGGAAGATGGGTTAAGTGCTAGGGAGTCAACTGAAATGTCCACCCTCCTCTCAGGTACAATCCTTTTATCTTTTTAATGTTTTACACTCACAACAATTCTAAGTTATATATTTATGTTATTATATATATTGTTATTGTCTGTCTTCTTCACCATAATTAAAATTTCACAAGAGAATGGCCCTTGTATTCAATGATATTTCTTTCCTTAGAAAAATAGAATAGTTGGTACACAATAAAAATTTTTTTTGAATCAGTGAGATATTGTATCACTTTTTTATGGAGTCTTTTGATTTCACAGGGATGAAAAAATTTGCCGACTTATAATAAATTGACTTCTTCTTTTTATTACCCAGAGACACTTATTTCTCAGAAGGCCCCAGTTATTGGATAAAGATTCCTAAGAAAGTGGTGATTTTATCAGTCTTGGGAATTTTTGAACTAAACTTTGAAGAATAAATAAAATGAAAAGTAGAGCAATTATGTAAAAAGAAATAATGAGGAAGGTGTATGGGGGACAGGAACAGTAGCAAAATAGTAGATAAAATAGCATGGGGTGTGCTACGAAATGAAAGCAGTCTGGTGTAGCTGGGACTAGGATGTCTCGAGTGACAGGGCAGGAAGGGAAGCAATGACATTGACTTTCTCCAGGTGGTCCTTTTCAGTTACTTCCACCATTGTGATCACCTGGTCATTACCTTATTCATTTCAGCACATTTGTAATTTGTTATATGTTAAATTATCTTACAAATATTCCTATTTCTCTGTACTTGATCCCTTAGGTATATTTTGCTTCTTTACCAAGTTTGTAAACTCATCGATAGCAATGAATAATTTTACTATGTGTTAAAATGGAACTGAACTGATGTAGGCATAAGGGAAGCTTCATACGAGCAAAGACCTTGAGTGACTTTTTCACCATAGTATCCTCAGTGCACATGGAAAGCACACATTAATATTTGTAGAATAACTGAATGACTGAGGGAATGACTCAGACAATCTGTTTTTTAAATCAGCCTTCCCCTTCACTCATATGATCTTGAAAGAGAGTCACTGAATCCTTTTTAAGTCTTGATTTCCTTATCTGTCAAGTGGGGATGATGCTGCTGATGGTAAAGCATTGCTGGGAGGGTTAAGTGAGATAGAGAAGGCACTTTGGGAAATGAAATGCTATACAAATGTATATATATCACAGTGCTGGGCATTATTCTGAAATCAGTAGCTACACTCCAGGAACAGAGATGGGAACAGGAACAAGATAGACGGTCAATTTGGCCTCCAAATGAGAAAATGTAATGCTTACATTGTTTGGCCTGTCTCGGAGATTTTAAGCCACACATATGCTATTTTTTTAAAGTTGCATATTTCACGATAAGAAATGGAGACAGACAATCAGCTGAATAAACAGCTATAGAGATCCAAGCCCAAGGACTTCTAGAATTTCAAGATGTTGTGTTAAGTAGATGTTCTTGAGTTGAAACGGGCTTCTTTGTGAGCAGGTTATTTCTGGGATTCACAGCCTGTGTCAAATGGCTCTTTTATCCCTCCTTTCATTCTCACCTGAGAAGGAATGACGAAATTTTCTTGCCTTGATGTAGAAAAATGATCGCTGTACCAGGGGTCAGGAAATGAATTATAGTGCCAGCTTTCCACTAATTACTTATGTAACCTTATATTAACTGCATTTCAGTTTTTCCTCTATAAAATGAAGGAACTGTGTGAGATAAAGTCTGAGGTTCTTCTATTCTCTAAAATTTTATAATCCCTAAGTATTCAGAGGAAATAACAAATCTGAATCCCAGGCAAATTTTCACGATCGCTCAGCTTCCTGAGTCCCTATTCTACCAATAACTGTCCCCTTCTGCACATATTTCTACAGAATACTTTTATTCTGGCTTTGAAAGACTTATTTTGGGGAGTCATTTTGCTGGCTAATTTAGCTCATGTCCTATTATCCAGCTGGATGATAATAATAACAACTACCACTTACATAACACTACCCGCGAGGCACTATTCTAAGAGCTTTCATATATTAACTCATGTATTCTTCATAATAGCTTTATGAGGTAGATGTTATTGTGATCCTTACTTCATATATGAGTAAACTGAGGCAAAAGTAGGGTATGTAATTTGTCCAAAGTCATACTACTCTTAAGTACCAAAGTCTCTATTCAGCTCCAGACTGTTTTACATCCCCACATATGTGTGTTAAAGTAATAAACTATACTTAATATGGAGGGTAGGAGAAAAGCTGGCAAGAGAAGGTCTACAGCAAGGAAGCCTAGAGCCAGGCTTCCAGATCAATGTGTCACGTACACAGGACAGGTAAAACTATCCAAACTGAGGAAGGAGAGCAACCAAAAGTCTGAGTTCTATCCCATAGGCCAGTTTGCTCCCCAAATTTTGTCTTTGGGATTGCTTGCCAAAAATGTGACTTTAAATATAAAACTAACAAAATGAAATCATTTCTTGGAGAACATTTCTGTGGTTCACTATGGAATGCCAAGTTAAGAATATCTGTCTTACATTTTCAAGCACATGTGTTGTAGTAATTTTATGGGGTAATGAGTTGGCTTCCATTAAAGATATTTTATTTTTACAGGGGCTGGAGAAACGTTATGTGGCAAGCAGTGAAATACCTTACTTTTTTCAGATTGCTTTAGCTAATCACCTGCAGGTGAATTTTCTAGGAACTCTGGTTTTAACCATTTGACTGCTATGGATTTCAGTGGGTTGTGACTGAAGACTTTGGACATAATGGCATAGGACTCAGTAGTGAGAATGGAGGAGTTCAGGATATAAGGGAAGTGATCAGAGTTTCATGGAAGAAACACAGGATTTTCATCTCAACTTTAAAACTTAAATGAGACTTAAAGACCATTCATTAGATACAATAGAAAATAATTCAAAATGTGACAAGAGCTAATAAATGGAGACAGATGTAATTTTGAAAAGCTAGCATAGTCTCCACTTCCCAGTTTGTCATGTGGCAGATGTTGCTAGTTATCTGCTCAATATCCTTTCTCTCCTTCTTCCTTGCTAACAGAAGCCAAATTTTGCAACAAAAAAAATATTATCCCTAGATTATCTCACAGCTGGAGGTGGCCATGTGACACTGTTACGTGATAGAGGTAAGAGGGGATGATGGCTGGGGCACCTGGGTGGCTCAGTTGATTAAGTGTCTGACTCTGGATTTCAGCACAGGTCATTATCTCAGGGTCGTGGGATCCACCCCCATCTTGGGCTCCATGCTCAGCGGGGACTCTGCTTGAGATTCTCTCTCTCCCTCTCCCTCTGTTTCTCCTCCCTCCCTCTCTCTCTCTCTTAAATAAATAAATAAATCTGGAAAAAAAAAAAAGGGATGATGGCCAAGAGAATCAGCAGCCATCTTGTAACTATGAGGCAAAAGAAAGGAGTGGTACAGAAATTATGGTGGGATGGAAATACTTAGATTTATTTATTTATTTATTTATTTATTTATTTATTTATTTAACAGAGAGACAGCCAGCGAGAAAGGGAATATAAGCAGGGGGAGTGGGAGAGGAAGAAGCAGGCTCCCAGCGGGGGAGCCTGACGTGGGGCTTGATCCCAGAACGCGGGATCACGCCCTGAGCCGAAGGCAGATGTCCAACGACTGAGCCACCTAGGCGCCCCAAGAAATACTTAGATTCTTGATTGTGTGTGAAGCTGATGCAACTATCCTGGACTGCTTAGCCATAGCATTCTCATTTTCTGAAAAAGAATTACATCTTTTTGATGTGTAAGCAGTTGCCTAATTCTGAGGTTAAGGGAAATACTCCTTCTGTGCTTTTTCCTTTTACCTACTCCCTTCCAGTGTCCCAACTTTTAGGACTGATGTGTGTTTGCACCTAGTCATGTCTGTGGGCAGGGGGGCTAGCAAGATAGGGTCACATGTCATTTCTTCCATTGTGACTATTATTCTTGAATAGGACAAACTACTCTTGGTGTTCTTTGAGAAATAAAAGGGTTTGACCCAAGATGAGAGCAGTTGTAACGATACATTGAATTTCAATGTAACAAACATATTAGTCCGTGGAGTAAAATAGTCAAATGAGCATTCTACCAGGAACGGGAAAGAGTTTGGGGCTTGGTCTTTGCCCCCATAGTGGGATATGGAAATGTCACCCAAGAGTTGCTATGCTGTCCTGATAGAGAAAACATAGCAAAAGGTTGGTGGCAGCTTTCAGTGCTCTGGGCCCGAAATGCAGCCCCACTGGGTAGAATTCCTCTGAAGCTCAAAACCAACAGGACAGGAGATATTGGGTCATTAAGTGCTGTTAAGGAAATTTTAAAGAACTTTGAAGGGAAGAGTTCAAGAGTTACTAGAGAGTTAAATGGGTGCTGTTGGTGTAATTTGTCTGGTGTTCCCAAGAAAACACAAGCTTGAGGCTAGAAGTCTGCAAGTTAAGAATGGCGGATTAGAAAGACCTTTGATGTCATCATTACACTTACACTAATTGGCCTAAGGCTTCTTTTTTGTATGAGCCCAATAAATTCTTTACTTTTTTAAACTGTTTGTTGGGTTTTCTGTTATTTGCAGCAGAACTTACTTCACACTGACACATCCCTTCTTCTCTCTCCATCTGTAGGGTGACCCACAGATATTTAATAAGGCTGAGAAAGGTATTGGGATGAAAGACAGACCTTGTGTTAGAGGACTTTGACTATGATTATGTAGGCCTCTGTGATGTCTGCTCTGTGCTTGTGTTTGGGATTTTTTGTTTTGTCGAGAGGTATTTAGACTTATTCCGTGTGCAAGAGTTCCATAAATATCAGGTTCTTTACAATTTGAGGTGGGTTGAGATCTTCCAGGGAAATGTGGGCATTTTGATTTTCTAAAGACAACTTGAGGAATGCAGGGTAGAATGCAGAGAAAGATGGAAGTGAGTAAAGAAAAGAAAGAGGTGGGTGGTGAGCACTGAAAATGTGCCTAATATGGTACAAGTCATCTTCTTTATTCCTCAGCACTGTTGTTCAGGCATATTTTGTTGAAACCATTCTACAAAACCAGAAATCTGAAATTCAAAGTGGGCAAAATACCTCACAAATAAGTGGAAAACCAGATATCTTCCCCAGATAATCTGACTGAGCATCCAGATGTTCTGTGACCTTTGCCCAGGAAGGAGACATTACCTTTAGTATACCAGACAGTTATCAAACCTGCTTGTTGCTCTGAATGGAGACACCATCTCTCTCTTCCAAGACCAGACAAACATCCTTGAAGAGAAAGCACGGAACTAGGGTGAGCAGCCAGTGCCTTTGCTTGCAAACAGGGCAAAGAAAGGTCCGTGGAGAATTATCCCCCCAAAACATCTACCTTTATGGTCCTCTTCCCCACTCTCTCTGACACCCCTCACCACAGTTTCACCCACGTGTCCCTTTCCTTGGGGCCTTCGGGGTTTTCAAGCTCTTTATTCCCTCCTATCACCCAAGAAAAGTTTTAAAAACACATTTTAGTCAACAAAATATTTAGAACACATTCCAAGGGGTTTTCACACAATCTTTTCCGGCAACAAAAGCATAACCATGAATTCATTAACTTGTTTATTTACTTTATATTTATTGTAGAACAACTCTAGAGCAGGTCCTAAGTGCTTTCATTATGGAGAGGACAGGTTTTAATAAATAAACAAATTAGCCATTCCGATACCAGTAATGGTGAAGAAGAAAACACTAAGAAGTATGAAATTCATGGGGGTTGAGGTTTGGTGCCTTTTTTTTTTTTTAATGATTTTTTATTATATTATGTTAGTCACCATACAGTACATCCCCGGTTTCCGATGTGAGGCTCAATGATTCATTAGTTGTGTATAACACCCCGTGCACCATGCAATACGTGCCCTCCTTACTACCCATCACCGGCCTATCCCATTCCCCCACCCCCCTCCCCTCTGAGGCCCTCAATTTGTTTCTCATAGTCCATAGTCTCTCATGTTTCATTCCCCTTTCTGATTACCCCCCCTTTCTTTATCCCTTTCTTCCCCTACTGATCATCCTAGTTCTTATGTTCCATAGATGAGAGAAATCATATGATAGTTGTCTTTCTCTGCTTGACTTATTTCACTTAGCATTATCTCCTCCAGTGCCGTCCATGTTGCAGCAAATGTTGAGAACTCGTTCTTTCTGATAGCTGAGTAATATTCCATTGTATATATGGACCACAACTTCTTAATCCAGTCATCTGTTGAAGGGCATCTCGGCTCCTTCCACAATTTAGCTATTGTGGACATTGCTGCTATGAACATTGGTGGTTTGGTGCTTTTACACTGTTTTAAGGCCTCTGTAAAGAAGTGAAATCTGAGCTAAGAACTCAAGGATAAGAAAAAGCCTGGTACAAAAAGAACCTGAAAAGGAATGTTTCATACTAAACCTGAAAAACAAGTCCCAGGTGTCTTTGGATGAAGCAGGTGGAAAGGCTAATGCTGTATATCCAAGCAGGCCAGCCTTGGAGATCTCACGCTGCTTGACCTACGTCAACAGGAAAGTCGTCAAGAATCCTGCGTGTTCCTGAGTATTCATTGACTTAATGTCACTGGAAATAGCTTAAAAATTCTACAGCATGTTACTAACTTTGAAATTAATTCAGTGCATTAAAGTGTAAACACTGTGTGCTTTTTTGAGGGTTGCTTAATTAATCAATAGGTTTAAAGTTTCAAGAAAATGGCTGACCAATTTGCAAGAACTCTGAGAAACCATAGACAAATATTAGTGCAATTTTAGAGCACGGATCAAATAACCTATTAGACCCAAATGACTTAAATGAAACTCTACAAGGCTAAAAATTTAAAATTAAAAGAAGAGAAAGCAATAGGAAAAAACAGAAGTGCTGGATATCAACAAATTTTAGTCAGCATGGAAGAGTTTAACATAGAGAACATGAGTTTTAATTGTGGGTTCTATGAGGCAAAATATTAGAAATAAATAAAATATTTCACTAATAACTGCCAAATTATGTCATGCAGAATATGTACGTTGTTGAGAATGTATACTTTGCCTCCAGGACAGTTATTTCACAATACCTTGTGTGATGGTTAATTTTATGCGTTGACTTGACTGGGTTTCCAAGCCTTCAGGTATTTAGTCCAACAGTATTCTGGGTGTGTCTGTGTGGGTGTTTCTGGATGAGATTAATATTTGAATCAGTAGAACTTATGTAAATTGCCCTTACCATTGTGGATAAGTCTGATCCAACCCTTTGGATGTCTGAATAGAACAGAAAAGCAGAAGGGAAAATTCTCTCTCTTTATCTGACTGTTTTCAAGTTGGGACATCAGTGTTCTCCTGCACTCAGATGGGACCTTACATCACTGGCTCTCCTGATTCTCACGCCTTCATACTTGAACTGAAACTATGCCCCTGGATCTCCTTGGTTTCCAGCTTGCAAATGACAGATAACGGGACTCGTCAAACTCCATAACTATGTGATCCAACTCTTTATAATAAATCTGTGTCATTGTGTATACACACACACACACACACAACACACACACACATACAGTCTCCTATTAGTTCTGCTTCTCTGGAGAACCCTTATACTTTGTGTTAGTGATTTAACATGTTATTTTTTTTTAAGATTTTATTTTTATTTATTTGACAGAGAGAAAGACTGCCAGCGAGAGAGGGAACACAAGCAGCGGGAGTGGGAGAGGAAGAAGCAGGCTCCCAGTGGAGGAGCCCGATGTGGGACTCGATCCCAGGACCCTGGGATCACGCCCTGAGCCGAAAGCAGATGCTTAAAGGCTGAGCCACCCAGGTACTCCATTAACATGTTACTTTTATCAGGAATACCGGCATTAAAAAAAATAATGATGGAATTTTCAAAGGCAGCATTTTATGATAGGAATAGCCTCTGTTAGGTAGCCCTTCAGTTATAGAACCTAAAACAAAACTACCACCTTGAGTAATTAAGAGATGAACTTGAATCTGAACTGTGGCTCTAGTAAATAATCGCTGCTCTATGAGAAAGTAACTTAACCTCGTTTAGCTTTGTTTCTTTATCTGTAAAATAGGAATAACAGTATCTCAAAGAACTGTTCATCTTAGAGAACTGTCACAAGGATTAGATAAACTCATGTATATAAGTTTTCCAGCATAAGTCTAACACGTGGTGATCATTTTAAATAAATGTTAATATATATTATTACTGTTGTTATCTATATAAAGTTGATTCTGTTTGAAATTATTCTAATAACTTCTAACATGCTCAAAGATTAATAAGATTATTAAAAAATGTGTTGGGACAAGAGCAGAAGCTGTTTGTGTAAAGGAAATAGCATTACCTTTTAGACAAAATACAGAGCTTAGGAGATCTCACATGTCCACAGCTCGCCAGCATCAACCGGAAGCAAAAGACCAGTGGCTCCCACAGCAAATCGTAATGGAAGCTGGAAACTCCTGGGTGAGATCACTTAAGTAGGTTCCATTCGACTGAGTTCCAAGAAGACGGGCTCAGCTCATTTATTTCCTGTTCTCAGTGTTTACCATGACATAGGCACTGGCCCATGCACTTTTCACATGCTTGCTCAGAATAGCCTGATGAGGTGCATATTATTATTGGCCCCATTTTACAGATAAGGAAACTGAAGCACACATGGAGTAAGAGACTTGTTCAAAGTCAAACATGGTAACTGGGGAGCCAGGCCTGGGAACAAAGGCCACGTCCTTGACCACAAAGTGGTACTGCCTCTCATTGCCCCCTGAATGCTTCTACACATGTGGTATAAAAGAGGCTTCAGAATGGAATCTTACACCTTTTGCAATTTTAATCTAAGCATTTGTTCCAGAATGGAGAAGAGATTATTGACATCATAAACACATTCTCAAAAGTTATCGTCAAACTTACACTTACCAAACACCTCTGTGTCCCGTGTCACTGATCCCCGAGCACACAACTCCTTTGAGAACTGATGAAAACTATGAACATCCTACATACAAAAATGCTGGGGCACTTTTAAGGACTTCACAGTCAACCTGAACGTGGTTCAAATACCTCAGGTTGTGAACCCACTGTGATACCTCACCCCGTCCTCAGAACAATCCTGAGAGGTAGCTATTCCTACACTTTTCTACCAGTGAAGAAATTGAGATTAGAAACGGAACATAATTTGCTCAAGGTGACATTGTGGATGGGGAACAACATGGAAACCAAACCCAGATCAATCAGGGTCCAAATTTGGGCTACTTAAGTGATATGATACAGCTTCCAATCTAGTGGGGTTTTTTCTTTTTAAATTTTTTCTATCAATTGGCATCTCATTTTTTTTCCTTTCAATTCAGAGAAATTAAAAAAGAAAAAGATCTGACTCCTCTGGTTGTCATGTGGCAATTAGAATTTGAACTTTGAAACCCGGAGTATAAAAATGAAATGATTAAAAATGTCCGTCTGCTAGGAGCTTGTGACTTTAGAAAAAAAATGCCTCATTAGCTGACACAGAAAGGCCTTCTTACTGCATGCCTTACTTTGATTTCGCAAACTGGGCCCTGGTGTACCGTTTCGATACAGCTCTGGGGTCACAGGGTTTACGGTAAGTTAATTTAGTTCAGCGTTTGGCCTAAGACAGGAACTGGCTTTAGATGCAGAAGTTTATCCAAATTGTATGGAATTTTAAGCGACGTAATAGAAATCAGAAAGTACAATTAAGTTCCTAGCATCAAGCTGGAAATGACTTTTGGCTTGGGAAGTGGGGCCAAGTCCAAAGGGATTGTGAAGACTCTGGGCTTTGAGAAAGCATCATAGTGACATTAACATTTCCACAGATGCTTGAAAAATTCTGATTGAAATGGGAATATCAATCAAAGAACAAAGAACATCTCATTGTTTATTGTTTTTCCCATAAGGGAAAAAGTCTGGAAGAAAAATTCATAAATGAAAGCAGTCATCAACATGCAATTTAAGACTAATTGACATCTTACCTATAGTATGATTTCTATGTGGCCTTGATCTTTAATCAAAATGAGAACTGTGTGTTGTATTTTGCTCCTAATTGGCTGTTGGAAAAAAAAAAAAGGCCTAACAATATTCTTTTAAAGTTTTGAAAGAAATTAACTTAATGGTCTTGAATCAAAACCAAACAGTGCTGAAAAAAGATTCCAAATAAAAAGTGCTTCCATATTACAAAGTCACCTCTGATCATGTTTGACTTCGCCTGAGAACCGATGTCTTATGATCAATAGCTCATTTCAAAGTCCTTTTTTTAATGACCAGAAATACTTGTAAAATAAACTTACCATTTCCATAAAGGAATATGATATACGAGGGAGGAGAAAGTGTTAGGATTCATGGTCAACTCTATCACGAATCACTATACTATTTCTTTTCTTAAATGTCCCCCCCATAGCTTTATTAGACTGAATTTACATAACTTAAAAATTCACTCACCTAAGTATACAATTAGATGATTGTCGATACATTTATAGAGTCGTACAACCATCACCATAATCTAGTTTTCAAACATCTCTATTATTCCCAAAAGTTCTCTTGTGTTCCTTTGCAGTTTTAATCCCCAATTCCATACTCAGACTCAGGCAACCATTAATTCATTTTTTATCTCTACAGCTTTGTCTTTTCTGGATATTTCATGTACATGTAATCACACAAATTTTTTTTCATGTGTGTCTGGTTGCATTTTGAGGTTTTCGAGGTTCCTGCATGTTGTGGCGGGCTCAGTCGTGTGTTCCTTTTCCATTGCTATGTATTATTTTATTGGATGGATAGATTATATTTTGTTTATCCATTCACCAGTTCATGAACATTAGAATTGTGTTATGTTTATGGCCATTATGAATATTCTATGAATATTCACATACAAGTCTTCGTGTAAACATATATTTTCATTTCTTTTGGGAAGAGAAATAGGAGTGAGACTGCCAGATTGTGTGGTAAATATATAGACTGAATAGTGTTCCTTTCAAATTTATATGTGACTCTACTTGGAGCTGGGGCCTTTAAGAAAAGAATTAAGGTTAAATGAGACGGTAAGCGTGGCACCCTAACCCAATATGACTAGCGTCCTTATAAGAAGAGGAGAGACCCCAGGGATGCTCACGGGTAGAGGAAAGAACGCATAAAGACACAATGAGAATGCAGTCTCTGCACATAAAGAAGAAGGGCCTCAGGAGAAACCAAACCTGCCAACACGTTGATCTTGGACTTCCGGCCTCCCGATCTGTGAGAAAATGTATTTCCGTTGTTTTAGCTTCCTGGTTTGTGGTTTTTTTGTGGAGGCCCAAGGAAACTATTTCAGTAAGTTTAACTTTTTAGTAAACTGCCAAACTGTACCATTCTTACATTCCCGCCAGTAATACGTGGGCGTTCCAGTTTCTCCATGTTCTCACCAACACATGATGTTGTTTGCCTTTTTGATTTTAAACATTCTAGTGCATGTGAAGTGGTATGGTGTGGTAGTTTTGATTTGCGTTTCCCTAATGACTAATAATATGGAATATCTATTCACATGCTTATTAACCATTTACCCTCTTTATTTTCTTTCATAAATATCTATTCATGCCTTTGACCATTTTAAATTGTGTTGTTTTCCTATTGAGTTGAAAGGTTGTTTATATAGTCTAGATAAAAGTCCTTTGTCAATATATAATTTACAAATACCTGTGGGCAGCAGACGGCTTAACTTTTCCTTTTTTAATGATTCATTTTGAAGCATGAAATAAATTTTAATTAAGTCCAATATATACATTTTCTTTTTATGGATTTTGCTATTGTTTTCCTACCTAAGATTTCTTTGCCTAACCCACATTTTTCTCCTGTGTTTTCTTCTGGAAGATGTATAGTTTAAGCTCTTATGTTTAGGTCTGTGATCTATTTTGAGTTAAGTTTTAATTATTATGTGAGATAAGGTTCTAAAAACACCCTATTTCATGTAAATATCCAATTGTCCCAGCAGAATATCCTCCACTGATTTGCCTTGGCACTTTTGTTAAACATTAATTGATCATACATATAAGGGTTAATTTTTGTATTTTCAGTACTGTTTCATTCATCAGGATTGCTTATCCTTATGCCTGAATTACACTATCTTAATTACTGTACCTTTATAGTACGTTTTGAAACTGGGTAGTGTAAGTCCTTCAAATTTGTTCATTTTTTAAAAATTGTTTTGGTTAGGGCACCTCGGCAGCTCAGTAGGTTAAGTGTGTGCCTTCTGCTTGGGTTGTGATTCCGGGGTCCTGGGATCAAGCCCTGCACTGGGCTTCCTGCTCAGCGGGGAGTTTGTGTCTCCCTCTGCCCCTCGCCCCCTCATGCTTGCACATGTGCCCTCTCTCTCTCTGAAATAAATAAAATCTTTAAAAAAAAAAGAATTTTCAAAAAAGTCCTTAAATTTTCAAATAATATCTTTTAAATTATACTTTTATTTTCAATTTAATTTTGATTTGTATTATATTTTTAATTAGATTTTAAATTCCTATCATTGTTTATATGTGCCTTTCCACTCATTCTTGTTCTGCCACCACCACCACCACCACCACCACCACTACCACTGGTCTGCTAAAGATTTGTCTACTTTATTAAGTCTTTCCAAAGAAACAGTTTTTGGATTTACTGAGATCTTTTATATCCTTGATAATTTTTTTGTTGAATTGGTTTAGCAGTTTTGACAGAGGCATGTTAATCCTCATCTTACTGAGGATATTATTCCATCACCTTCTGACTTCTTGCAGCTGAAAAATCAAATTATTATTCCTTTGAAGGTAATCTGGTATTTCTCTTCGGTTGCTTCTAAGATGTTCTCTTTGAATTCAGGGTTCTGCAGTTGTTGTTGTTGAGGATTTATTTATTTTAGAGAGAGAGAGAGTGGAGGGCAAGAGCAGAGGGAAAGGGAGAAAGAGAATCTCCAGCAGACTCCCTGCTGAGCATGTGAGCTCGGTCTCAGGACTCTGACATCATGACCTGAACCAAAATCAAGAGTCAGATGCTTAACCAACTGAGCCACCCAGGTGCCCCCAACGTTCTGCTGTTTTATGATAATATGCTTATGTGGGGACTCATTTGTATTTGCCCTAGTTCTGCCCTGATGTGATTTGTAAATATGAGGATTATGTTTCTTATCAATTATGCAATAATCTTAATCATTATCTGTTTGACTATTAATTATCTCCAATTCCTTTTATTCACTCATTCAAGGACTTGTACAAGATGTATATTGAACCAAAACACTTTCTCCTAAATTTCTCTTAACCAAAGTTTTTATTTCTAGTGGGAGACTTTCTTTTCCACTCAAAGTCAAACTTCCTTGCCTTTTTCTTGACTGGGACATTTTTAGTCCCACATACATGAAGGAGGCTGCTGTGATTACATCCTTGCTCTATGCAGGGCCCCCAGTTCCAGCCTGAAGCTGCTGCTTTTCTGTTTCTAGGTAAGGAATAAATCCTAGATCCTAGACCTTCTGCTCCTCGGTAAGGGAAAAGCCCTAGACCCTAGATTATAGGACCTATTTCAGGGTTTTCTCTTGTACAGGATGTTATAGGCTAAAGCAGTTGCTCACCTTTTTCAATATGCATTCTCTTTTTCTTTTCTGGAATATGAGATTTCTACTATTTCTTCTGAGTTCAGCTATTTATTTGTTTACTTACTTCTCTTTATTAAATTTTATGTTGCATTACTATGTCTTTTTGAGAAGAGCCTGTATTAGATCAATTATTCATATTGCCAAAAATCACAAGTCTCCTCTTACATATTTTTATATATTTCATTTTGTGCATAATTAGCTGCCATTGCAATGGGCTTTCCATGGGTAATCATTGAAAACTCAATGGCTAATGTTATTACAATCAGCTCATTTATCTTGTGCTAAATTCACAAGGTACAATAATTTACCATTGAGAGTCATATTATTGAGGAATCCCCTTCCTTAAACAATTAAAAAATAGTAATTCTTTCAGGGATGAACCAGAATTTTTCTAAATAAATGAAGAGCCCTAAATTAAATTTAAATTGGTTCAAAGAATGTGGTAGAAATAATTGCTGCTTTTTAGAAAACATCATTGTATTGATATCTTCTTAGACAATTTGTTTAGCTTCCACTGAATTTTAGTTATTTGCTTCCAGGTCTCTGAGCACTGCTAATAAGTAGGAAAAAAGTAAAGAGTGATTATAAGAAGGAAACTCCAGTCATAAATATGCCAACTGCATATAAGCAGCATCAATTATAGGCACTTGTGAATGACAGAAAATTAAAATACCCTCATACAAGTTGCTTGAGTTTTAAACCTCCACTTGCTCTCTTATTAAAATACTTCACTGTGTACTTTGGCAAGAACTGCATGACATTATTCTGAAGGTACCCAGAGTTGGAACACCAGACTCAGGAGTCAACCCTCAACCTTCTTATATACGGTAGTCTGTTGGGAGATTCCATTTCTCCTATGGTTTTTATTGAGACCAAATGGCAGGAGAGAGCTAAACTGAAATTTTCTTAAGCTTTTATGTTCTGCTGGAAATGGTCATTATGGAATTATATTATACCTAAATACATACAGAGTAAATGATTTATTTAACTTAAGTCAAACTTTAGGCAGATAATCCTCATTGTATAAGATTTCTTGCGAGTAAGAGAATTATGTGTGGTGGGGCAGAAAGAATATGTGGTGGAGTCAGAAAGAGAGGAGCTTTGTCATTCATCACTGGATGACCATGTTATAGAATATTGGCTTCCTCACTTGGGGAACAGAGATAGAGTCTTTCTCACAGGGTTGTTGTGAGAATTTAAATATAAAATAGATGCGGGCATTGAGACAGCGCTAGGTGCTCAATAAATGTCAATTTCCTTCCTTGCTCTTTTTTTTTTCCTTCCTTCCTTGCTTTTCTAAGAATTTGGATTAAGTGTTCCAGGTAAAAGACAAAGATTTTTTTGGATGGAATTGAAGAAATACCCACTGTAGGCTGTTTGGATTGGAAACCTAAAATTTCAAAAAGGTTGAAAGTAGAAGAATAAAAAAATATACCATGGAACTTGAAAATTAGTGTTGTTTTTACGAGACAAGTAGACATTCAGATAGAAAGCATTGTATTAGAGTGGGTCACTTCATGATAAAAAGTTCGGATTGCTAGAAAATATTCTAAGATTGCAGTTCCTGGAAACTTTTACCAATTTGTGATTTGTGTAATTTCTTATCTCATTCTAAGTAAACTTATTTTTGTACCTGAACATTTTTGAATTAATTCATAAAATTTTGCACCTAGAAATGCACCTATAAAAGAACCCTGGAGGCGGGCGCTCTTTTCCAACACTAGCTAGTGGTGTGGAGGCTAGGACATAAGGGGGAGAGCAAGTTCACACAGAGGTTACCTCAAAGACACACTTCTGACTCCATACTGAATATGTTACCAAAGCTAAAGGCTTTGTGCTTTTTCTATTGTTGTTTAATAGAAAGGACACTTGTGTTACCCCTGTGATATCAGAGGATGTCTTTTTCTGTAGGATTTAAAATAATATCATTTGCCCTTTATGATATTGCTGGTCTCTTGTCTGCACTCTTCCCATCTCTGTGAACTGCTCTGTTGTGGGCTTGCTACCTCGGAGATTCATCTCCAATCCCTCACCTCAGCCCAGGTACAAAGGATCCTGTGGAAGGAAGTTCGACCCCTCCCCTCCCACAGGCAATACACAACCTTCTGCTCTAGGGAAACAGAACTATAGACTCCACGGGATAGATAAAATAAGAAGACAAAAAACAAAAAGGGAGAAGGTTCTGCAAAAGGTCAGACTTCCACAGACTCTTAGGGAGAAAATGTCTTTCCTTCTCTATGGGGACATGAATGAGCTTTTTATCTAAACCAAGCCCCGGAGATGGAATAGCTGGAAAATGAAGAGCGTTAATAATGTCTTCTTTTAGAGGTGCGACTATAAAATTAAAGAATGAGTCATATTCTACTGTTTAGTCTACGAAGCGAAGAACTGGTTTTTCCTTTGTTTCTTTTTCTCTTCCCCTCCTCAAAGGAACACACAGATGATTTAAACAGACTTGAATTACAACATACCTAAAATAATACAGCAATTGAGGGGGAAAAAAATCAGTCGAAGGTGTAAACCCCCTCCAGGCTGAATGACTGCGACATATTTCATCCTCTCATTCTAAATCAATGCTAAGCAAAGCACAGAAATGTTTACCTTTGTCTGATCTCTAATTCCCTAAATTTATGTGGAATCATGCACAGATGCGCTGGAAACCAGCCTGGAAAAGCCTGGCATTTTAATTGATCCCAGAGCCTCTTGCCTCATGGCTCCTGCTGTGATGAAGACTCCTACTTGCTCCAGAGATTCTCCGCCCGGTTGCCTAGTAGCCACCGGCAGCTGGCCAATCAAGGTGTCCACAGGCAGCGGAGGAAGTAACCAATCAATTTTTTAATTTCCTTCTGTAAACGGGAGTGAATCGGGATGGATTTGAAATCTCATTAGTCAAAAGTAAGACGTGTAGTGTGCATTTTAATGTATTAGTTGAATACATGTGGCGCTTAGTTGGAAATTCGGAATATCTGAAGAGCCCATTTCAGAGAAGTTTGAACCTTGCATTACTAACTTATTTTTTCAAATCAGTTCTGTGTTCCTACTAGCCCAATGTATGTATAAAATTTCAATAGATTTTTCTTTTCCTAATTAACACCTGCCTTTTCATAACCAGCTTCTTATCAATTCTTATCAATTCTTACCAATTCTTATCCATTTCCTTCTAGAGATGATGGCATCTTTTGTTCCCAAATCAACTAAATTCAGTGTATTAGAGCCAGAGATAACTAACTTTTTGCCTTCATTCCCCAATGCACCCAGTCATCTGTTTTTGCTTTCCGTCTCCTCTCTCACCCCACCCCTATTTTGACCCTATGTCTCCATTCTCATGACCCCATAGTCTGGTCTATGGCCCAGATTTCTTCGCATTTGGATTCGGAAACCGCCCTTGGCTCTAGTTCCTTTAATGCATTCTATCGGCCATCATCAGCTGTCAACACTTGACTCTTCTTCTGGAAAACCTTTACTGAAATGCAGGCTGACATGAGTTGAGGTCAGCCCTTCATGACTGGCATATTCCGGTAAGTTCTCTCTGCCTGTTTCCTCATCAGTAAACATGAGATAATTAAGTTAAAGGATGTGATGTCTGTGCTTCATCTGGCTCGTATTACATATATATTATATTTATTGTATAATTATATATACACATATATTTTGAGAGAGAGAGAGAGAGAGAGAGAATGTGTGTGTGAGACCGGGGAGGGGCAAAGGGAGAGGGAGACAGAGAATCTTAAGCAGGCTCCATGCCCAGGGGGACTTGGGGCTCAATCTCACGACCCTAAGATCATGACCTGAACTGAAATCAACAGTCTGATGCACTTGACCACCTGAGCCACCCAGGGCCCCCATCACATATCTGCTATTTAATTTTCACTACTTTTATTTAATGGCTCCTGTTTTGTTAACATTTTCCTTGTATTTTCAAGGTCCTTCATAATCTGGCCTCCATCTCATCCATCTGTCCACCCTTATTTCTAACATCATCCTTCCCACACCCCTCTGCTCACTACCACGTACGCATCACTCTAATCTGACAGTCTCCTCGCCAAGCCTCACGTTCCCCATGTTACACTCATTGGGACCATCCCCTAACTCCCATTTGTTCTTTGGATCTCAAATTCAAGCACCACTTCCTAGTAAAGGGTTCCTTTATTATATGCTTTCAAAAGGCCATGTTCTTTGACTTTGTAAGACTTTCTCAGTTTGTAATTATACATTACCAGTACAGCTGTTTAATAATTAATATTTGCATCTGCTACTTTTCAGATTTCTGTGAAAACAAGAACAGTGTACATTTTTGTTTGCCACTCTATTCCTAATGCCTGATATGGTGACCTTAGTATAAATATTTGTACAAGAATGTTGTTGAGTTCTTATTAACTGAAATAGCCTCTTCTCTTTCTCTCCCTTCAGATCTCAAAAATCTTAACCTTTGAGACTGTATGTGAATTCCATTAGAGGGACCAATATTCAAATGAACAGTAATTGAAAATATCCTATGCGCTCTATATTATGAGGGACAATATGGAGGGAATATTTTTCCAGACTTCATGAAGAAAACGAGATATGGTGGAGTGGGAGGTGACTATAAAGAAGGTGTAGGATGAAACCATGTAGTCTAGTAGCAAAAGAACAACTGGGGCGCCTGGGTGGCACAGTGGTTAAGCGTCTGCCTTCGGCTCAGGGCGTGATCCCGGCATTATGGGATCGAGCCCCACATCAGGCTCCTCCACTATGAGCCTGCTTCTTCCTCTCCCACTCCCCCTGCTTGTGTTCCCTCTCTCACTGGCTGTCTCTTTCTCTGTCAAATAAATAAATAAAATCTTAAAAAAAAAAAAAAAGAACAACAGACTGATAAATAAGAATCCTGCCATTTGATATTTGATCCTGGATAGACATAACTCACTTCTCTATGCCTCATTCCTTGTCTGCAATATGAATGCGTTGGACCAGTATTCTTTAAATTGTCTTCAAACTCTGTGGGTCCAAATGAAACATATGATGGTATTATCAAATCAACCGTTTTCTTATTCTTGTAATTCCTTTCAGACGGAGTTTATATAGATGAATGCATGTATTTGATAATCTGTCGTTAGAATATTATATTGGGATTTTCTCTTGAATACAGTAACATAAACATTCTTATGATGCTACAATAGAATCTACAGCCTTTAATTTTGTATGTTTTTATTGTTCAATTAATATATATTAAACAAGGACTTTGTGATAAGCAGCATGTGAAGTGCTGGAGGTGAAATGCAGAATGGGAGAGATGTGGGCTTAGTTCTTTGGGAGCTGCTAGTGTGGGTTACATTCAGTGAGTATAAGTCATATGTTGGACTCATCCTTTTTAGAGTTGTGATCTTCCACATGTCAATACATGATTATTCATATGTTTTTATTGATCTTGCTAGTGACTTATGTGCAAATATTGTTTTCTCATCAAAATGATACATTTCTTAGAAACTACATTGTGTACGAGTGTTCTTAAATCAGAGTTTTCATGTCATTTTTGATATTAATATTTTATTTTGTTACTATAAATGCCCATAAGAATTGTCAGACAATGTATCCTAATATATATTTAGAAAATGTTGTCCTCACTTGTACCTGCATGCGATGACTAATATATGTTGAATGCTTCGTATGAGTCAGCACTTATCGTGGATTACTTTATCAAATCCTCCCAACTAATTTGTATGTGATAACTATTACTATCATTCCCACTTAATAGATGGGAAAACTGAGGCTTAGAGCAGTTAAAACACTGGGCTGAAATCACATAGACAGTACATGGTATATGTGGGATTCCAAGCCAGGTTCTGACCATTATGTCATCCTAATCCTGTTACTAGGTCTCTCAGTATCTCATTTTCTTTCTCTGTTCTGTATATGCTTTTCCATACACCCTTGTTTCCTTCACATCACTGAACAAAATACAATGATTCTTGTAACACAATAAGTGCTCAATAAATTTTTATTGAATTATATTTTCAGAAGAATCTTGACAGTTTCTTTTGGAACACCACATATATCTTTGTTTTTCTCTGATAAGCCATATCAGATTCCACGGAATGGTGTGCAGGAGAGGAAGCAGACAGAACAGAGAGAAAAAATCCTGAAGATATTTTATGCTAACTTGTGAATCTCAATTATTTTAAATATTTGGAGAATTTTTTGGAAAGGCATCTACTTTCCAAGTACCGGTCTTAAATACTTTGGGTGTATGATATTAGGTAAACTTCAGAACAACCGTAGGAGGTAGGTGCTATAATTATTCCTTTTTGAAGGATGGGGAAATTGAAGCTTTGTAATATTAAGACACTTGCCTAAACTATTTCTTCTAGACATATTGCTTTAAAAATACCAATTATTGCTACATATTGCCTTAAAAATACCAATTTTCCTTTATTCATATTCTAATAAATAGTAGGATGCCTTGCTCCTTTTTCTTCTCATTCCCTTTTCCTGCTTCCTTACTGAATTTGTAGTCTCCAGCACTTGTGGCTTATTGCTGTCCTATTATTCCTTGCTGCAAGAAATAATAGTAAGAACAAGAACAACTAACATTTTTCAACATTTACTATGTTCCAGGCACTGTTTTAAACATTTTACGTGTATTAATTTCTTATAATATTCCTTTAAGGTAATTACTATAATTATACCAATTAAATGAAATAATGTATGACGCGTTAATCACATCTCCTGGTATAGTTTAGAGGTTCAACTAATATTAGCTACTATTATTGTATGTATTATAATTATTAGGTATACTTGCATTTTGAGCACACATAGTTTTAAGCTTGTTACTTTACCTCAGCACCATGGGGACTTCCTATGCATACGTGCAGATGTATGTGTAGTCTGTCTGTCTATCTATAATTGCTAAATAATCATAAGTTTAGGCAAAGAGAGAAATCTATAAACTAGCATTCCAACAAATAGGGTAATTTATTTCCTCTGACCTCTGGTTGAATTCTGCTTAGTTTCAAAGACATTTATTTAGCTGACGGCTTTAATTTTTAGAAAGTCTTGCTTCACGTTGAATTTAAATCGGCTTGCCCAGAGCGCTAGGTGATTGTACGGGAAAACAATGGCGCACCCTTGGATCTTGAAATCAACTAGGTTTGGCCTTAAAACCTGACTCTATCACTAACTAGTTGTGGTCTAAGTTAAATTCCTCGGTCTCTCAGTAACTCATTTTCTTTGTCTGTCAACAGGGCATCCGAATCCTTACTGCAGAGGGTTACTGCGATGTTTGAGGTATGTTTACGTTGTTTTGAAGCGCGCTCACAGAGTGCTTTGTACTCGTTGGTTCTGCCCCTGTTCTTTTCACATGGAGCAGGCAGTGCCCTCCGGTCTAGCAGGAGGCAACATGGTTCAAATAGATGGAGAACAGGGGCTAAGGTGCTTGCCAGGGAAATGTGTGCTGGCTTCATTAGCTTCCATTAAATTCAGTTTGCCATGTTGCTCATAAGCTGGCCCTTCACAGTAGCAAAGAGCAGAAACCCGCACGGAACTATTGACCTTACCTCCAAATGGCTGCAGGGGTTTCACTCCGGCACAAATCAAATCCGGAAACAGGTTCCCTAGAGAACTCAGCTACTAAGCCGTGCAGCAGCAGCAGCCAGTCACCAGGGTAAAGGGAGCATGGGAGAAAGGATTCGTGATTCGCGACTGCGGATGGGGAACTGACCAGCTCACAATGCCAGAGACGGTCTGGAGGAGGGTTGTGGATACTGAATGTCTGCAAAAAAAATGCTATGCTTTCAATGCTATGATGTAAAGAATACTTCTAGAAAAAGATAGGGTCTAATGATATAGATAATACTTCTAAACAATAACATAGGAGGTGTTCAATACCTATGTTTTGGCCAACTAAATGCATGCATGATTGAATGAGTTAAGGAGTGACTAGAGAGTGCGTTGAGAGTGATTCAAAGGTATTTATCCATCATCTATCCTTCAAAGGATCCATTCATTTATTTATCAGACATTAGATGCCAGACATTATAGTAGTGGTTAGGGACTCAAATATTAATATGACACAATGGCAAATAATTCTTTTATTAAAAAACTTAAGTAATTCTTTTTTTTAAAGATTTTATTTATTTATTTGACAGAAACAGCCAGCGAGAGGGGGAACACAAGCAGGGGGAGTGGGAGAGGAAGAAGCAGGCTCATAGCGGAGGAGCCTGATGTGGGGCTCGATCCCAGAACGCTGGGATCACGTCCTGAGCCGAAGGCAGACGCTTAACGACTGTGCCACGCAGGCACCCCAAAAAAGTTAAGTAATTCTTGGGGCGCCTTGGTAGCACAGTGATTAAGTGTCTGCCTTCGGCTCAGGGCATGATCCCGGCCTTCCAGGATCGAGTCCCACATCGGGCTCCTCCGCTGGGAGCCTGCTTCTTCCTCTCCCACTCCCCTGTTGTGTTCCCTCTCTTGCTGGCTGTCTCTCTGTCACATAAATAAATAAAATCTTCGGAAAAAAAAAACTTAAGTAATTCTTAATTGAGTAGGAAAATCTGTGAATAAATAATTGTTAAACAACATGGTTAGGGTAGTAACAACATAGTGGGGACTATATTGGAGAAAAATGTTATTTCTGCTGGAGGGTCGAGAATAGAAATGAAAGCCACACTGAGGAAGCCATATCAGTTGTCCAAGTGGGTAAAGGAGGATGAGAAGTGCATTCCAGGCAAAAGGAGTAACATTTACATTTCTATGCCGTTTGGGGAAAGAACAAATAATCTAGGGTAATCTATTCATTAAGAGAAAGCTCTAGCATGTGAAGCTTAAAAGGAAGGTTGAAATAAGACTTAGACGGACTGCCACTGGAGGAGAGAATCGCTCATAGTAGATAATTTCAACATTTGTCCGTACCTCGTAGATTTTGTGCACTTTCTACCCCAGTTCATCCTTTTGATCTGCTGCACCCACGGGTGACTCTGCCCACACTGCCCTGCAGTATTCCACGTTGCCACCTCTGGCCGAGAAAAGTGCTATCCTGACAGGGAGTCTTTATTTATTTATTTATTTATTTATTTATTTATTTATTTATTTTGATGTACTGTTCCATGATTCATTGTTTGCGTATAACACCCAGTGCTCCATGCAGTATGTGCCCTCCTTACTACCCATCACTGGGCTAGCCCATTCCCCACCCCCACCCTCTGAAACCCTCAGTTTGTTTCCCAGAGTCCACAGTCTCTCGTAGTTCATTCCCCCTTCTGTTTACCCCCACTTCATTCTTCCCTTCCTTCTCCTACTGATCTCCCTGCTATTCCTTATGTTCCACAAATGAGTGAAACCATGCAATAATTGTCTTTCTCTGCTTGACTTATTTCACTTAGCATAATCTCCTCCAGTCCCATCCATGTTGCTGCAAATGTTGGGTAATCGTTCTTTCCAAAGGCTGAGTAATATTCCATTGTATATATGGACCACATCTTCTTTACCCCTGACGAGGAGTCTTTAAATTCCTCCTAAAGCTATAACACCCTCCAGGTGGCCAAATAATGTTACTGTTATGACTTTGTTAAATTAACATTTATTAAGTGGACCACAGGATGCCAAATGGTGAGGCATGGTTCAAGAAAAGACCGCAAGAAAAACTGAAATAGAGAAGTTTATTACTCATAGGTTCTGCAGGAAGTATGGGACATGCCTGGAGAGACCACATGGGGAGGTCAGAGCTGAGTGCAAGCAGAGAAAGAGCCAGGACCTGGAGCACCTGCCCAGATTAGAGTCTGTGAGTGGAGTGCTTTGGGGTTCCTAGGCTAAAACTGGATTAGTTAATTCAAACCAAAAAGATCAGGGTTTTGGGGGCTCCAAGATGCTCTTATCTCAGGCACACAAGGGGAGGGCCTTCTGAGCTGGGGAGACCATTAATCACAAGGGTTGTTGGAGGAGTTGTGTGAGGAGCGCTTACATTTGCATGTGAGCCCGCAGGCTACTATCCGGGGTGTGCACTTGCATGAGGCCTGGTGTCAGTTAAAGGTTCCTGCAGGCCTTTTGGCCAAACACAATGGACAGCCAGCAGCAATACCATGGAATAGTTAGCTAATCTCTTGACAGTTACATTCCCCTGGTCATAAAGTCTCTCTGTCCTATCCCTTCTGTTTAAATTTTCCTTCAAGCTTTTCTTTAAAGTTTCCTTCTTTAACCTTTCCTTACCAAGTTTGAGAAGGCATGACTCATTCATTTATTCATTCGTGTGTTTATTAATTCAATAGGGATTTAGCAAATACCTGTGAAGGAGCAGGCACTCTAGTAATCCCTAGACATCATCACATCGCCATCATATCCTTCATATCTGCCTTATTCTTTCCCAGATAACTCTCACTCAGTCATTTTTGTGTTTGTGAGATATAAACAAAAAATTCCTCATGCAACTTTGTCCTCTGAGTTGTTTATCTTCACTGGAAATTCACAAACTCCCAATCCTGCCATTTACCTGCCAGACCTCTTTAGCAGAGAAAAACTCACTCTTACGATTGTAAGAGCCAGCTGGACTTTCAGAACCCGCTGTGAGGGGTACTGTTGATTCATCAAAGAGTACAAAAACAACCCAGAATATTTAGTATTTCACTGTGCATAAACCACTTTCCAAGAAATCCCAGTTCTCTACTCACTCCTAACTGCAACTATGTGTGTCTTTTCTGGACTACAGGTTATTTGTCAAGAAATGAATTTTGCATATCTAGCCTTATCTTGCCATGAAAATGAAATTTAATGGTGGAAAATAAAGTAAAATCTTAAATGGTTAAAAAAAGTCCAAACATTGCAATGAACATTAAATGTTCAAGAGCATTATAAAATATCAGGTTTTTACTGTGGAGAATAATTTTGGAAAATGAAATGGATACTAGTATATAAAAATCTTGTAAACCCTACCTTTCCTGAAAATACCTAAAATGTTATATATCACTGTTTTGCAAACATGGAGCCTATGTTATGTTCTATTGTGCAGGATGCTCTTTCAAATATTTAAGGTGATACTCATGTCCTCTACTTTTTCACGATTGATATGAAAGCTGGTCACTTATTAGTTTATCAACTGAATTCACTAGACAGCTCCAGTTGGAATGTGATTAGCTTGGAGAATAGCAGTATCTCCTGATTATGTTAGAATACACTATTATTATTTAATAATGCAATCTAAGATGGTTTTTATAACCGTTTCTATATGGCATGGATTAGTGAAGATGTCAAATGCCCAATTTAACAGCAAAATTCTTAGGCAAAAATCAAAAACACAGTCCAGTTTAATGGACTGACAACACCTCATTACTTGAGCAAAAATGGAGTTTTATGACATATTTTAGGTTTTGATTTTGTATTATTTCATTTATCTTCTTTCTTTAGTTAAGTTTTTAAAAAAGATTTTATTTATTTATTTTTGGGAGCGAGAGAAAGAGAACGCACATGATTTGGGGGGATGGGCAGAGGGAGAAGCAGACTCCCCGCTGAGCAGAGAGCCCGATGAGGGGCTCCATCCCAGGACCCTGGGATCATGACCTGAGCCACCCAGGCGCCCTCTTTAGTTAAGTTTTTATTTGCCCAAGTTCCATATACTTTAGTTATAATTCCCATCTCCTCCCTAAAAGAATTGCAATGACAATCATATGAGGCAACACATAGAAATATATGTTTAGGATTATAAAACTCTACAGGTTATAGAACTGTGATTCTTCCTCATTCGCCAAAAATATTCAGAAAGTACATCTGATTTGTTAATAAGTAATATGTTTGTGTCTCTGCAGCACCAAAGGAGATTTGCCATTACTGTAAATTATACATATAGTTTCTTCTAAATAATTCCGTTTACAGAGCTGGTACGGACAAAATAAGAAATGATAAGTAAAACATATATTTAAAGAGAAGGGGTTTTAAAATTCATAATTGTAATAATCTGTTATTCTCTATCTTTGGTCTGGATTATGAGAATATTTTTTTAAAGCACCAGTAAAAGGATTTTTGTAGTTTTTGGCCTGAAAGGAACAAGTCCCATAGCGATCACAACGTGTCTGAGCCCTTCCTGCTCTGTGAGTTTTACAATCCTGAGTTAAACAGAATACAGATGTCTGCAGATGAAAAGAAAACATATGAAATTCTCACTCTCAAGCCAGGAGAATTCAAGCCAACCCAAGTGTGAAGGCTAATGTCACAGCTGAAATAGAAGTCAAGAGGGTAGCTTTGAATATAATTAAGATATGACAGTTTCACTCAGATCCAAAACCCAGGCACCTAAAAGCAGAATTTTCTCAAAAGGTGTGAAGGTGAAAATAAAATGTTTCTGGGCATTGGGCTGTGATCCAGAACTAATGAATTTCCCATTGAGTTACTAATCATCTAGAGCCATGGTCATCAGACAAGAGGCCAGGGAGATGACAATCCTCATTTTAAAATTATTTGGATCTCTCCTCTCTTTGAGGTCTGCAGAAACTATTCTGGTAAAGAGAAAAAAAAACAACAAAAAACCAAAACACTGTCAACAAGAACAGAATTCAGATCTTGTCCCTTTAACTCAATCCCTATCTTCTAGGCACACTGGGTCGACTGCTTGCCGAGACTGCCAGTCATCCTCAGGAGAATAAGAGCACAGTTAAATATTCACATTGTATAACCAGGATATGGATCTTTTGTTCTACCATGAGCTACTCTTTCCCAGAAGATTTCAACTTTATTAAGGGTTACACAGAAAAAAAGCAGAACTATATCCAATGAACTGAAGATCTTTATTTAGTGGTGTTAATTTTTACACACACAAACACTAGAAAATGTTAATTTTTATATGCTCTTAAGGAACGGGAAAGATTAGTTATTTAACAAAAGTCAGCCCATACAAAAATATATTAGAGAGAAAAATAGGTAGCAGGATGGGGAAGGAAGTGGAAGAAAACAGAAAGGAAGTGACAGAAGCAAGGAGAAAGAAAAGAAAAGAACCTGGGGACAGAAAAAGGAAAGAAAGCAGAAGGAAGAGAAGTGGAGAAAGAGAAACGGATGAAACTTGGCGTTTTGTTTTTTTTAAAACCTGATCCTTAAAGTTGATTATGTGGAACCAATGAACAGATTAAGCCCGAACTAGGTGCCAATGACTATATGTTAGAGACCGGAATGAATGAGACCCGGCGCCTGTCTCAAGGGGTTTACCATCTGCTGAAAGGCTGAGCTGTAAAGTAAGGAGACCAGTATTATAAAAACCATGCATGTCCAGGCACAAGAAGAGGTGCTATAAATACGTCGCTTTATCCATGCATGCTCAGCATTGCATTCCACTTTGACAAGTGAAGAAACCGAGGCTCAAAGTGTCCTGTTCCATGATGGAAGCAAGAATAAGACCCAGATTTACTTGATGACAAAACCCAAGCTCTTTCCACTGTATCTTGCTTGCAAAATGGTAAGTCCTATAATCAGGCTATGGCCACTATGTTTTTGGAGAGCAGAGAACAAAACAATTTATCCTATCTTGAAAACGTCAATAACCATTGCTTTCAACTCTAATTTCTCCAGTGTTCACGACCTGAAGTTAGAGCAGTGTTTACTAACAAATATTTTGCAAAATTCTAACTCTTCAAGCTATTAGCCATTGAGAGGTTCAGTGGTCAAAAAAGTATGGGAAACTCTGCAATTCATATACTTCTTTTGAAAATTCTCAGTGCCTATTGGTCTATTAAGCCTCCAAGATCTCTTGTTAAATATTATTGATTGATTGATGATTCAAGATTCAGTCAGTCATGGAATATTCTTTTAGAAATGCTGGTTTAGAGGCCACATCTTGAATGAGATAATTAGAACATCTCACAACAGTGTGCTGTCAGCTGTGATCAGAATTACAATACAAGTGCCTATTTTTCTTTTTTCCCTTGAATTAGTCTTTATGCAAAAATGATAGATTACTGGTGTATTAAGCCAAAAATTAATGAGCATTATTATCGTAAATGATTGACTTGCCACAAATCTATGATCACCATTCTTGCTTTTGCATTATCCAGGGGTGTTTCTAACTGTGCCAATGAGTTTCTAAATCATAGAAATCATAACTCATTCTCACAAAAATAAATATAGTTAATATTCATTAACCAAATATTTCTGTTGGGACAGTCTCTACTTCACACTCTCCACTTAGTTTCTATGTCCTGATGTTTAATTTAAAAAATATCGTCTTAATATTCAAACTAGCCACTTATTGTTCATTTTTCATTAATTTATACTTTTATTATTAAAGTAATGCATGCTCATGGTAAAAAGAAATTCAATTAGTACAGAAGGGAATGAGATGAAAATTTTAAAAAGCCCTTTCCTTACCCTCAAATATTACTTCCTTGCTCTACCTATTACTTATTGAAACTTTTAGAAAGGCACACACATATGCATCTAGTTTTTTAAAAATAAATAGATCATTTTATACATTTTATTCTTTAATGATTTTGACATTTAATTCTATACCTTATCTTCTTATAATCAAAACATATTAGTTTACCTTATTTTAAAATCAATTTTATTGAGGTATAATTTATAATAAAATTCACCAATTTTAAGTGCACATTTTTTAAAGATTTTATTTATTTATTTGAAAGAGAGAGAGAGAGCGCTAGAGGGAGAAAGAGAGAGAGAGCAAGCACGAGTGGCAGGCAGAGGGAGAGGGAGAAGCAGGCTCCCCGCTGAGCAGGGAGCCCAATGCGGGGCTCAATCCCAGGACCCTAAGACCATGACCTGGGCTGAAGGCAGACACTTAACTTGCTGAGCCACTCAGGCGCCCCCAGAAATGTGCACAGTTAATATAGTCACTGACACAATCATATATGTACATTACTATAGAAGTTTCCCTTACATAAAGTGGCAACCAAGCTCCTTCTCCTCCTCCTATTATTTATTCAAATAAATAGATGAAATCACACAGCTCGTAATCTTCTGCAGCTAGCCTTTTTTTCGTTCAGCAAAATGCCCTTGAGGTTCATCCAAGTTGTTGTACGTAGTAGTAGTTAATCTCCTATTATTGCCAAATGTTATTGCATTGTATGGGCATACCAATTTTGTTCATCCATTCATCATCTGATGGACATTTGGATGCTACCCAACTTTTGGTTATTATAAATAAAGCTACTGTGAACATTCACATTCCACACAAATCTTTGTGTGGATATGTGTTTTCATTTCTTGGGTAAACACCTAGAAATGGAATTGCGAGTTTATACGGTGTGTTGACAAGAAATGCCAAACTGTTTTCCACCGAACTATATTCTCTCAACTGTACATGAGGGATCCAGTTAGTCTATATTCTTGTCAAACGTGGTGATTTTAGCTATTTTAGTGCCTATGTAGTGATATCTCATCGTGATGTTTTTAATTGCATTCCTCTAAGGACTTTGAGCACCTTTTTATCTGCTTATTTGCCATCTGCATATCTTTTAGTGAAATGTTTCTTCAAAATTTTTGCCTATTTTTAATTGGTTTGTTTTTATTCTTGTTATTGATTTGTAAGAATTCTTTATATATTCTAGAGACAAATTCTTTACCCGATAGATACAGGTTTTGCAAATATTACTCCCAGCCTGTGGCTTGCCCTTTGATTCTCATAACAATATCTTTTAAAAAGCAAATTATTTTTATTTTGAGATCTAATTTATTGTTTTTTTTCTTTATTATCTATTGTTTTTTGTGCCCTAGTAAAGATACCGCTGTTCAACCAAAGATCACAAAGATTTTCTCCTGTATTTTCTTCTACAAGTTTTATACGTGTGATTCTTACGTTTAGGTTTATTATCCAATTCAAATAAATTTTTCTGTGTCTCATGAGGTAAGAGTGAAGGGTCATTTCTCATGAGGTGAGAGTTAAGAGTGTGTTGTTATCCAATTGTTCCAGCACAATTTGTTGAAAAGATTATATTTTGAGTTGCTTTGGTGACTTTGTTGAAAATCAATGGATAATATAAAAGGGGGCCTGTTTCTGGACTATCCACTCTGTTCCGTCTACCTATAATCTATCTTTTCCTTAGTGCTACACTGTCTTGATTACTGTAACTTTACATGAAGTCTTGAAATCAAGTAATGATTTTTTCAAGCTTATTTTTTTACTCTGTTCTTCACATTTTCATATAAATTTCAAATTCAGCTTGTTAATTGCTCCCCCAAAAAAGGCTGCTAATATTTTTTAATTGGTATCATTTCAGTCAATTTGGAGAAAAATGACTTCTTAGCGAATATTGAAACTTCTGGTCCTTGAGCATAGTGTTTCTTCATTTATTTAGATCTTTAGTTTCTTTCAGTAATATTTAGTCATTGCAAGTGTATAGCTCTTGCACATATTTTCTTAAATGTATTCCCAAATATTTCACAATTTTTCTATTGTTTTTAAATGTCAATGTCTGCTTTTCGCTAGTAAAGAGAAATACAATTGACTTTTGTATGTACACCTTATATCCGGTAACATTAAACTCAGTTATTAATTCTGGTTACTTTTTTTCTTTTAGGTTCCATAGGGTTTTCTATGTAAATATTGCCATCAGCTGGATATAATACAATTTTGTGTGTTCTTCTTGTCTTGTCTTAGACTTCTAATACGATGCTGGATAAAAGTTGAGAGAACATCCTTGTCTTCTTCCTAATCTTAGAGAAAAAAACATTGTCTTTCACCATTAATTATGATGTTAGTTATGGGTTTTCATAGATATCTTTTTGGGGGGTGGCAGGGAGAGAGGGAGGGAGAGAGAGAATCTTAAGTAGGCTCCATGCCCAGTGTGGAGCTTGATCTAACAACCATGAGACCATGACCTGAGCCGAAATCAAGAGTCCATGCTTAACTGACTGAGCCACCCGGGCACCTCTCATAGATATCTTTTATCAGATTGAAGAAGTTCCTTTTTATTCCTAGCTTGCTAAGCGGTTTTTGTTTTGTTTTGTTATGTTTTGGTTTTTGTACCACCAAGGGATATTGAGTTTTGTTAAATATTATTTCTGAATTTTTAAAGATTATCATATAGTTTTTACTTTTGATCTGTTAATATGATGGTTAGAGTGATTTACATATGTATACATTATAGAAATGTTTATTATAATTCATACACTTTATATATATTGTTCTATAACTTGTTCCTGACACTTGTGTAAATTATTATTTCTTAAACAATATTACTAGAACTAGAATTCCTGGGTCCAAGTGTAGATGCATTTAATATTTTGGCAGATGTTGCCAAATTGCCCTCCAAAAAAGCTTTCAGTAAACATTCCTACCTATAACTATTTAAAGTATTTTTATTTTCACTAATACTGCATACTAGCAAATATTTAAATCCTTGCCTGTACGACAGGCATGGTAGTCCCTTGTTTTAAGATTGAATGTGCCTTTCTTTATGTGGTTGGGGATGATGCAGAATGATGTTATGACAGCAAACAAGGCCTAATCTGCTATTCCAGCTCCAGAAGGTTAGGTGTGAGGGCTGTATGCACAGGAATAATAACAGCCATCACTTGAGAAGAATTTACCATGTGCCAGACACTGCCTTAAGCACTTTTCTCCTATCATACCATTTAATTGTCACCACAACTCTATGACCTAGGTAATAGATGGAGGAAATAAGATACCTGCCTAATCTCCCAGCAATAGGAGGAGACTTCTCGTGTTTCCCACATGTTGAAACCAACCAACCGACAACCAAAGTAAAATGCCAATCGCAGCTAATGGAATAGGAATTGGAATTCCAGCTCGAAATCTTCCTAAAGACAAATCAAGGAGTCAGCTAAATCATGTCTTTAACAACACACCGTTTGTTAGGGCAGGCACACGTGCTTTTTTTCCCCCCTAAATATAGGAGATGATACCCCCAGTAACTGCTTTCTCTGTTTTATTTCAAAGCTTTCAAAACAAGTGCTCCATCAAATATTGCGTAAGGGTGTTGCAGTGATAAACGGTTTCATTTACGGGCCTCAGGACCTTCCAAACCCAACTCATTAGGTCTGAAGTGGTACAATTAGAGCAGCATGGGGGATGGTCTGGTAATGGGAAGACCAGAGAGCTCGCAGGAATTGCAATTTTAATTTTAATTTGTGGTCCTTCACTTCCGATTTCTTCTCTTTTCACTTTCAATCAGAGCTGTAAACTCCTTCTTACATGCTTTCTGCAGCCTTCTCTGACTTCCCCGAGGAACTTACGCTTGTTTTCCTCTCCATTAATGGGAGATTTCTCCTCCCGTTTCATTGTGCGCAGCCACCGAGGTGATGTCATTGAAAGCGCCCCTTTCTGTTCACTCTGGTAAATGAGGAGATCTTTTTTCATGCTGACAGTGGGGTCTCAGAGGCCAGATTCTGTTTGTACCAGAAACTTGCTTTTCTAAACCTCAAAACACTTCACCATATGTTCAGCTCACATGTTCTCCTGGCTGGTTAGTTTAACCCATGCAAGGCTCCTCTCTGCTTGGGGTGAGCACTGGAGACACAGCCCGCTTGTGAATTATTATTTATGGGGATGTCAATTCACAGGCCACTTGTGATGACCCCTGGGTGCTTCACTGAACTGTGAAAGACACCTATGAGGAGTGATTACAGATGCAAGATATCTGGAATTTTAAGATGAAACATAATACCCAGGTCTGACACCTAGAGTTTTATTTAGTTCATATTCAGTTCATAAATTTAAAGCAAAACATACTACTTTAAAAATGATCAGTTTGTTGTATGCTTTGGTGACATCCAACCTGCTCCAAAATGTCACTTTACATACATACATATCATGCTATTGGGTAAAATAAATATGAGACAAAGGAATAGGGGTGACAGAAAAATTAAAGAATAAAAATGAGTTGTTCCCCAAATATATGCCATACGATCCTACATCATTGCTGGAAGCAGGCCGTATATTCAACGCTACATTTCCTAGTAGCCAAAACAAAAATTTAAACAAACTAAGTTTCAAAATTCACTGTAGACATGAGATATAAACTGTCCAGTTTCTCAGCAGTATATTTTAGCCAGTAACAAGTTCTAAGATACATTTCTCCTGGAGCTACACATTACGGGGTCTCGATAAGAGGGTTTTCAGTAAGATTATAGCAATCAGCATCCTCATTCACAGTCCTAGAATCAATATTATAACTGATTCCTTAATATACCTCAATGAAGTTTAATCTTTTTAATACCAACCACAATTTTATAAAAGCCATTTTATTAAGAGGGGTCAAGACACTAGAGTCCAGGTCCTCATCCCTCTGATACTTTGTTCATTCAAGAACAAAATGCCGACCATCCATTGGGGAGAAATGAATGAAATATTACTCAGGTAGTCCTCTATGCATATTACCTCTTCCAAACGGGTTTGATTGTAACTGGTAAGCCAAGAGTTCTGGATTATATTCTCCAGCATGAGCTCAAGCGTACAGATATGTTTTGGTAATCAACTAAATAGAGAGTAGAGCTGATATTGTAAAAGACTGTGGTTAAGAACTGTGTTGCTTATTTTGGGTTTCGTTTATTTCTTCCAGGCCTGAAGCTACAGTGGAGAAGGAATGAGCCTCCATGCTGCTCGAGCTGTGAAAAGTCAAGTCGCAGAAGAGGTTGAGGAAATATGGCGAGGGTCCAAACAGGGGCTGCTGGAGTTACAATAGCCCTGAGGCCCTAAATTATGCTTGTGCATGCCCCACCCACCTCTCTGCCGGCCTGTCGGGATTGAGACTGGCAGAGTGCCACTACCACAGCGCCTCTACTCTTTGTCATAAACTTGGAACATTCTAGAATGCTTAAATAGATTGAAGCAATACCCTCAACTCCAAACTTCTTTTGAATCCACTCTCCCTAAGGAACTATAGGGTAGAAAATAAATCTTGTTATAGCAGTCCTTTTCTTAAGTCACAGAGACATTGAGACCCTGAAGAAAGCTGTGAACCCTCTTTCCTTCTCCCAGAGTCACCCTGCTCAGGACTCCAACACTCCGATGCAGTATTTTGTGCAATTTTGGGGGGTTTCTGTAACCTCTGATAACTAGATTGAGAACGCAGACTTTAAAGACTTGCAATGTACAGGAAAGTCTAGACTCTTTAAGTGGCCTACACATTCCGCCAGATAGGCCGTGCCTCTGTGTGCCTATCTCTCTCACGGCTCATGGCCTGCAGTGTCTCCTACCCCAAGGTCCTAAAGATGGCAGCCTCGTAAAGCATGTCATGCTGCTTTGTGCCTCAGAGTGTTTGATTATGCCCTTCTCTTCTCCATCTTCCTGGTAAATTCTCACGGAGTCTTCAGAAACAACTCTGAAAATTAAGTTCTTTGCGTCTCTCCTCATTCTCCCATAATCGCTCGCCTGCCTCTGCCCACAGGGTGTTGTATAGACGTCTATAAGGCATTGGTCACTCTGGGTTGTCGTTATTTGTTGACATGTGGGTCTTCAAGAATAGAAAGTGACTTTCAAGAGCATTAACCATTTTTAAGTCACCCCTGCATCCTTCTAATAGAATATAATTCCTAAAACATAGTTGTTGCGTAGGAAGATTTTAGTTTCTTAGACACTGTCTGGAGTCTCAAAAATCTTCCTGTTGGTTAGGGACGCAGAGGCTCAGAGAGGCATTTGTGGAATCAAGTGCTGTTAGAGATTCTAGGACTGCAAAGACTTATCGTAGTTTGGAACAAGTTCCTGTGCAGAAAATTGGTTTGGCCAAACGTCTCCATGTGTTAAAGAGGAATATTTACAAGACATCTGGTTTAATTAAGGTACATTCCCCGTGATTAACTGCTAGACACTGTAATTACTGACTTGGAAGTGTTACAGGAATGTCTAATACCATAGGATTTTGTAGAATGGCTTTCCCCCCTCGTTTTCAAAATACACAATCATCAGTCAAATTAGTTGGAATATTTTACAAGTGGATCATTGATTGATATCTTTATATTCTTCCAAACTTGAAGGATGAGAATCTTTGTTGAAAATGTTGCATTGTGCTGCATGGCATAACAGAAAGAGAAGGGCCCAATCCTAGCAAGTCACCCAGTGGGTGTTTTTAACTTCTTGGCGTCCTCAGATATGGAATGGGCTCAGATGAATGGTGAGGACTAACTGGGATAAGAGGCAGGGAGAGGAATGGGATGTTTGGCAGGTCCAGTCCATGGAGAGGCATCCTTAGAGCTGCTTATGCTGAATACACGGAGCATGTTGGAAGCAAAATTTACCTGCGTGGGACAGGATAGAGACAGTGGCCCCGGAGGAGGGTGCTGGTCTAGGAAAGCAGAACAGCCTCTGATTATTTTTGCAAAATTACTCCATTGCTTTAAAATCTTCCTGGAACAGTTAAACAATTAGAGGTAATCAATGGTGCAGAGTGAACAGAACCCTGCTTTGGCTTTAATGCTCGACTCTGCCTCCCATTCGTATCTACCATTTTGAACGTTTAATAAGATGATAGACACGGTGCTCCTGGGTATCCGGTTTTATTTCATTCTTAGACCAACCTCATAGAAGCAAAGAAATTGTTTTGTTATTATTATTATTCCCTTTCCATACACAGCTCTGCAGATCGAGTCTTAGAAAGACTTGATAACTTGTCCAAAGTAAGGCAGCGATCAGTGGCACCTGGGTGCAAATCCAGGTCATTTAGGACATACCCATGTCACTCTACTGCCTCTTGACCTTGTGAAGCTTTAGATCCCTTGCCTCTGAGACGTAGGCCATGATTCCTCCTCCCTATCTTGCTATGAGATTTAAATGAGATAATATATGAGAAATGTCTCGTTATAATTGAAGACCTATACAGCTTGTTAAAAATAAAGATTGATCTCAAAGGAGGGGGTGTGCGTGTGTGCTCGTGTGTGTGCTTGTCTCAGTCTGAGGAGTGGGATACTTTTTACCTGCTGACATGGAGGTACCATGAGAAATCAGCTGGCAGTCAGCAGGCGGTCCAGGGTTTATGACTTTGGCTCAGGGCTCCGAAGCAAATCAGTCAGACTCTGAGGTAGATAGGAGGAATCCAAGGTCAGGATGGCGATGTGATGACGTAGTCTGCACCCATCGTGTGTGCCTTTTAAGTAACTTACAAAGAAAGAAACAACCTCATACCATTGTCTGAATTTACACCTTGTGGGACAAAGGAGCTGGGCTGGAATAAAGGACTTGTTTTTTCTCTCCTGCTTCATGAGTAGACAAGGCCAAGGTGTTCTTGCAGCCTCCCTCCCCACCCCTCCCCACCCCTCCCCACCCCTCCCCACCCCTCCCCACCCCTCCCCACCAAAAGCTCTTATTTGGGAAGACAGCAAAGGTAGGAAAGCAATTGTAGAGAAAATAGAACAACTGTTCTATTATTTAGGCATAAATATTTCAAGGATTCTTTCTTTCTTTTTTTTTTTTAAGATTTTATTTATTTATTTGGGAGAGAGAGAGAAAGCACAAGCAGGGGGAGGGGCAGATGGAGAAGCAAGCTCCCCAATGAGCCAGGGAGCCTGATGGGGGGCTCAATCCCATGACCCTGGGATCATGACCTGAGCCAAAGGCAGAGGTTTAACCACTGAGTCACCCAGGCGCCCCTAAAGGATTCTTTCTAAATAGTGGGTTAAACATACGCGCGCGCACACACACACACACACACACACACACACACGATTGCTACAGAATAATTAGGATACAAATTCCACACTGTGCCTCAGGCATAATAAAAATTTAATTAGCCTTCAGCATTACATATTTGGAAGCTTATAGATTTAGTGATCGGACAGAGCTTGTGTAAAATCCCAGTTCTACCACATATGACTTTTGGTCCACTCTCCTCTAATCTCACCTGGCCTTGATTTTGCACAACTATAAAATAGAACTAATAAATATCTGCCTTGCAAAGTTAGTTCATGGATAAGTGATATGGAAAATATAATGCAACTAGATCAGTGCATGAGTCAGGAAATGTTAGTTGCTTTTTTCCCAACAATAGGGATTTCCAATAGATTCCTTGACAATCTTGCCCGTGTTGACCATCACTACCCCTCCATCGCCCCACCACCAACCATTCTTCCGTAACTTTTTTTTCAGGATGTAGCAATTGTTCTGTGCCCTTAGAGGAAGGAAATTCCTTTTCTGCCTCCTTACTTTATGGCCACCCATAATATCCACCTGATAATCTCACTTTTGGCTGACACGAGCAAAGAAAATGGGCTGTGTGCATGGCAGAGAATTGATGGTGCCTTTTGAATGTCCTTCTCCCTGCAGCAGAAATCCTGCTCTGTATGAATGGGATCACCCGCTTCATGTGGATATTTGATTCCCTGAATCCCTAACTGGACTATTCCATGCGCACTCCATTTTCTTAAATTCTCTCGTTACCATTTTTCATTTCTCTATCATTTCATTCTTGCTTTATTCTTTTGCTCCAAATATGTTGCCACTTCTCTGAGTTGTCAATCTTGACTATCCCTCTGATTAAATAATGTCTTTTTGTTTGGACTTAATGGATCAGTAGATTAACACTCGAGATAAATGGAATCAAAGTGTCACATCCTGGACCTGGGGCCAAGCATGAAGTTGAAACCATCAGAGAAGCTGTTTTTCAGTCTAATGATGTGGCAAGTGGGACGTTCCGTATCAGTCAGCATCAGAAGGAGGATGGGCACAGAGAAAGTCAGGGCATGAAGCTAGGCATCGCAGGGCCTCTGGAGACCCATTAAGAATGGAGACGAAAAATTTGTTTTAGAGAGTGAGAAGTGCAAACTCGAACAATTCCTTCTCAAAGGAAGCGGTGATTTTTCTAGGGTTCCTGTGGCCTTCAAATGGTTAGGAAAGAAGTAATTAAAGAAATAATGTGTGTAGAAGACATCCCTGGGTTTTCTGATCAATACTACATTTCTAGGAATCACTTCTCCTCCGACCTTGTATGTGCAGTGGCAGCGGCTATGTTTTCATTTTTCCTGTCCATTGGCCACTACTCTTTGACCCAGGGAAAGGAACCTGACCCAAAGAACTTCTCTAGGACTCTTGGACTTGGGGTCTAAAATATATAAAAAATGTTCAGGGCATATTTTAGACATGTACAAGAAGAAAGAAGCCAATCTTTTGAGAAAGAGAAGAATGGATGTACAAAAAGGGGTGAAATTAAGAAAAAGAGAGACCTGACAAAATTGGAGTCTTGAGACACCTCATATATTTATAATAAGTTATTTCTATTTAAGGTAGTCATGTTAACTTTGGTCACTGAAATAAAAAAAAAAAAACTGTTCAACTAAACACGCTAAGCAAAGTGTCATCATTAAGCTTTTGCTGAAGTCATTCTCCTAACTGGGACTGTCTCCTTTCCTCTTTGACCTTGTCTACACCTATTGTCCCCTGTCCATTTAAGTCTCCTCCTCTGAGAAGCCCACCCTGATCATGCCTGATGTCAGTTTTTTGCGATATCTCTTGCACAGGCAGCTTGATGAAACTATTCATGGGTTGAATATAAAGACTTTTTGTATTCTGTGTTTTCTTTACTATGAGTTTGGCCAATCCTTCAACTTCCCTGTGCAATTTTTACACCTTTAACTTGAAGACAGCTTAGTTATGCATTAAAGCCACAGAATTCTGTATTGGAAAAAGAATTTTTCAAAGTCTTGTAGTAGAGAGCTCCATTATCGAAGTATAAAGAAGTAGAACATACTAACAGAAATATTTCCACTGACCATGTGAGGTTATATTCCCTGACAATCTGCTTTTGGCCAAGTGTGGGTCTAGATTTGTGCTTTTGGAAGGTAAGAATGTACAAAGAGAATTCAAATAATCTGCTTGGTATAAGTATTTAAATGAGGCTCAGAGAAATGTATTTGGACTTTCGATTCTATATAACAGTATTCAGGATAACAGTCTTGTCTCAGCCCAGATTTTACAATGGAAAAAAACATTGGCCCAAGAAAGAGAAGAATTGTATATGTGCACACACATATATATACACACACACCCAAGTACGCACGCACGTGTGGGCACATTCAGCTCTGGTTGTGTCTGTGGCCGCATTACGTACAAATGCAGGGGCTGGACCCAGTGGTGAGTATTGACAATAGGAGAGGCGACACAGCAGACGGTCAGCACATTCACCCAAATGTCAGGCAGTCGCATCATTAACATAGTGCAGTGTCCAATAACTCTGAGCTCCCCACAGTGCGGACTCTGCAGGAATAATTACTTGGACATCACATGTACTTCATCACTTCCAAATTAGATTTTACTAATCCACCGCTTTATTTTCAGTGTAATCTCATTACTACAACGGCGGTTCCTTTTTTTTTTTTTTCAATGCCTCAGAAGATTTATTGCTTTAAACCAGTAACAAGATTTAGCGATTGCCAGAGGACATATTATTTTAAGATTTAGACTGATGTGAGTTTGGCTGTGGAAAGCCATTCCTCCTTCTCTTTCATCCCCCACACTCTAAGAAAGATTGTAGGGTAAAAAACAAATTATAGCTCCATACCTTGATTTTCCTTTTTTACGGTAATACAAATAAAACCATATTAAAGAATGCACGTGATTATCTAGAACAAAGAATAAGGGTCAAGTGGATCATTGCACACAATCTTTCCTTATAAAAATGCACCTAGGAAGTCGTGTCTTATATGCTCAGTGGAAATTTTGTCATGTATACTTTATTTTTTTTCCACTAATAATTAGATAAAATGAATGTGCTTGGTGCTTTTTTCCATTCATGTTGACCCCGAGAAGATGAAGCTGAATGATTTCTTCCTCTAAGATACTGTAGTGTCTAAGGAGCTGCAAATTTTAGACCATGCCAGACAAGAATTCTTTTGATCTTTCTTTCACAGTGTTAATCCCACATAGCCTGGTTACTTTAATTGACAAAAAATATCTCAAAATATCATGGAAAGGAAGACAATTTATGATGAAAATTTACCAAAAACCAATGCCCTGCTTTTAGATTTATTTTATTAATTGCCCTCAGGATATTTTCCTAATTATACACATACATTCCTTATATAATTTCATACATCATGTAATTTCCATATTAAAGAATCAAAAATATGTGATTAATGATCAACTGAATGAATCAATACTAATTCATATATATATAGTTGTATTCCCTTTACAGGGAGATTTTTCACTACAGAAGCATTTAAATTATCAGCAAAAACTCAAATAAAATGTTTGCCACTGATATGGGACACACACTGCTAGGCATTGACATTAAAAAAAGAATCAAAATTAGTATTTTTTTGCCCCCCTCCCCCTGCCATACTCCCTGCCCCGGCACCCAGGGCACATAAAAAGTAATGGAAAAACCAGATAATTAGATGCATGGTGACTGTTTAACATGATGAGTGAAGTACAGGATGTAATAGACAAATTCTCCCTCATTATATGAGCAGGACTGAAGGTGAACAAGGGGAAGGACGAGGAGGAGGAGGAGATGGGCTACTTGATGTCTTCCATTCTCCTTTCAGTGACCCAGCCTTGTCCTTTGGACCATGTCCTCTTTGTATATTCCTAGGGATTTGTTGACTAATTACCATCATACGCCCTACCTTCAGGGTGTTCGCTAGCACCTTTTATGAGGAAGGAATATAAAGTGTTGGAAGACCCAGCTTTTGGTCCTGGGTTTGGCAGTAACTGATGCTCCATTCTTGGGAAGAGCTCACGGTGTATCTAGGCTTCAGTTTCCGTGTCTATATGGTAAAGGTTTGTACTAAAGTATCCCTAAGAATATTTCGAGTTCTAACAGCTCATGAAATTAGTCATCTTTCCAGATTATTTCCCCTGCATCTTTATAGGGTATATTTGAAGACCATCAAGATCCATGAAAAGAAGAAAAAGAAGAGGAAAATTAACAATAACTGAGTACCTGTTCTGTGGTTTTGATACTTCATAAAAATCTGGAAGTAGAGATTACATCCCAGGAATACTCTGCAAGATTGACAACCCTGCACACACAGTGTGTGTGTGTGTGTGTGTGTGTGTGTGTGTGTGTGTGTGTGTATAGTAGAACTGAGATTGAAACACAATGCCTAAACATTACTGATGACATTCCAGGTACCTAAACATAGAATTAGGAACAGTAATTCGGGATAGAGAAGGCTTCCTAGAATCTGTGGACAGGCAGTTTTTTTAAAGGCTAACCTTCCACGTATGAAATAAACATGTTGGAGAAGACAAGGGCAAACAGATAAACATACAAATAAACAACAAAAACCGAGGACGGCCTCTGGTTGAGAATGCCCCTTTCTGGAACGTGATCTTTTTACTCCTAAAGTATACTTTGCAAAGTATACTTACTGTTTGTATCTCTAAGGATACTACCGTCCTCCACCTGGAAAACACGTCACACTGACAGCATGGTACACAATCAGAGGACTGGTGGAGACCTGGTGGGGAAGGAGGAGCATTCAAACCAGTTTGATGACCCCATACTTTTCTGATACTTTGTAGCCCCGACAAATGAGCTGACTACATGTTTTCACTTCTATCTGGTTGCTATGGTAATACAGCTCAGCTCTTTTCTCAATTTCTACCTTTAGTAGAATTGTGTTACATAAAAAAGGGTTGTTTTTGCCCAACGTTGTGGGAGGTGGTGGCAACTATTTGAGCTGTCAGCATCTAAGCAAGAGTGGCAAAACCAGAACTAGGGAAGAGGCAAAGGTCAGAGAGCCTTGAGAGGTGGGAGGGATGTCAAATCTTAGCTACCTGGTCTTGGTATCCGACTTAGGTGTCAGAACTGGGGTAGACTGAACACGAGTTGGGGCCGAAAACTAGGGTCCATGAACTGGAAGCCCAAACATACTTGAGAGTTCAATATTCTGTTCAGTTGAGGAATACTTTCAATGACTATAACTCTCTAAATTGGGGTGCCTAGGTGCCTCAGTTGGTTAAGCATCTGCTTTTGGCTCAGGTCATGATCCTAGAGTCCTGGGATCAAGCCACACGTTTCATGTCAGGCTCACTGCCAGTGGGGAGTCTGCTTCTCCCTCTGCCCCTCCCCTCTGCTTGTGTTCTCTCTCTGGCTCTCTCCCTCTCTCAAATAAGTAAATAAAATCTTTAAAAAAAAAATAAATGCACCATGACTTTTCTTAAAGGCATAGTAGTTTTATTTAAAAATAAAATTTTTATTTTGGAATGATTTCAGAATTATAGAACAGTTGCAAAGATAGTCCAGAGAGATCTTATATATCTTCTAAATTAGTTTTCTGTAGCTATTATAACAAATTACAAACTAGGAGGCATAAAACAACACAATTTACAATTTTGGAGGTCTGAAGTCCCGAACAGAGTTCAGTGGGTAAAATGAAGGTGTTGACAAGGCTGTGTTCTTTTTTTTTTTTTTAAAGATTTTATTTATTTATTCGACAGAGATAGAGACAGCCAGCGAGAGAGGGAACACAAGCAGGGGAGTGGGAGAGGAAGAAGCAGGCTCATAGCGGAGGAGCCTGATGTGGGGCTCGATCCCAGAACGCCGGGATCACGCCCTGAGCCGAAGGCAGACGCCTAACCGCTGTGCCACCCAGGCGCCCCAGATAAGGCTGTGTTCTTTATGGGAGCTCTAGAGAAAAAACCATCTCCTTACCTTTGCCGGTTCTTAGAGGTTTCCCATGTACCCTTGACACGTTGCCCCTTTCCATCTTCAAAATCAGCAACGGCCAATCAAGTCTTTCTCCTACTGCATCACCCAAATGTTGATTCTTCTACCTCCCTTTTCCTCATTTAGGGACACTTGCAATTACATGTGTCCACCTGGACAATCCAGGATTATCTCCTTATAATAAAATCAGCTGGTTAGCAAGCTTAATTCCATCTGCTACCTTAATTCCCCTTTGCCATATAATTTAACATATTCACAGGTTCCAGAGTTTTAGACATGGTCATCTTTGGAAAGCCACGATTCTGCCTACCACACCTTTTATCCAGTTCCCCCCATATTTAACATCCTACATTACCCTCCCTGGTACATTTTTCAAAACTGAGAAACTGCCATTGGTACATAACTAAAAACTAAACCAGTAAATAGCTTGGATTTCAACAATTTTTCCATTAGTGTCCTTTTCCTTTTCCAAGATCTGATCTCGTATACCACATTGTATTAGGTGTCATGTGTCCCCAACCTCTAGTCTGTGACAATTCCTCAGTCTTTCTTGATCTTTACAGCTTTAAGAATGCCAAATGGCAATGGTTTGACTGTTTGCCACAACTCTGTACACATCACATTTATTAGTACAGCCCATAAGCAAAGTTGGAGAAGCAAAGTCTTTTCTTAATTTGCCATAGCATCATATTGCAGCTCTGCAAGCGTTCCAGAGAAAATGTACCATTCTGAATGGGCTCTTTCAAAGCAGTGTTCAATTGTTGGCTCCAGAAGAGAAATAGAGCTCATTGGCCAAAACCAAGCCTTTGTGGATTTTTTTCCATTCATTATAAAAATACATAGGTTTACCATTAATGATGTAGCATGGTATAATGCAAAGAGAACCGGGTTTGGAATCAGAAAGCATAAGATGTTTTGTTCTGTTATTTTTGCTGCGGTTTTCATTACTATTTTTTTTTTTTAAAGATTTTATTTATTTATTCAACAGAGATAGAGACAGCCAGCGAGAGAGGGAACACAAGCAGGGGGAGTGGGAGAGGAAGAAGCAGGCTCATAGCGGAGGAGCCTGATGTGGGGCTCGATCCCATAACGCCGGGATCACACCCTGAGTCGAAGGCAGACGCTTAACCACTGTGCCACCCAGGCGCCCCTTCATTACTATTTTTTAAAAGTTTATTAAAGAAAAATGGGGAAATGCAAATAAAAAACAAAGAATTAAAACTAAATGCAAACCATCTAGAAATAACCCTGTAAATGCCTTGCTACATATTGTTACTGAAAATAATTTGAAAATTATGATTATATAATACTTAAGATTTGATCTTTTCACTTATTATCACCTCAAATTTCTAGATGTACTTAAATGTACTATGATTTATTTGAAAGTTTAGTTTATCTCCCAGTTCACTGTCATGAAGATAAAGTTAGCTAAAATTTTGTGAACGTAACTATTTCTCTAGAATAAATTCTCAGTGGAAAAATTTTTGATACATTACATTATGTTGGATTAACAGCAACTCAAAATATCAGAGGCTGAAAACAGTGGTTCGTGAGAGTGGTTCATTGGCAGTGACTTGGGCTCTGCTCCACGTTACCTTCACTCTGGACCGGGCCGTCAGGGTAGGCATTGGCGTAGCATTGCTGCTTATGGAGGCAGTGAGGAGAGAACTGTGAGGCACTTGTTGGCTTTCCAAGTTTCTCTTTAGCTCATGAAACTTCATTGGCCCAATCAAGTCACGTGACTAAATATGACTTCAAGGAGGCAAAAAAATATCATCATCCCACAGAGAGAAATACATTGCCAAATGACCTTTCCAACTGGTTTTACAGGTTTACATTTCCATCACAACATATGAAAGTGGTGATTTCCATATAGTTTTGTAAATACTGAATATTATCGTATTCCTCTATTTGCCAATTTGACAGACGAAAGCCATATTTCATTGTTTTTTTTTAATTATATCTAAAATTTTTTTAAAATCAAAAAGTATATATATCTAGCTTTTTATTAATAAAGAAGAAGAAGGGCCCAGTTTGGTTTGGTTTTGCATTTAATGGATATGAGTCCTTGGGAAGTGAACGGTCCCCTTTAGCCTCAGTTCACTCTTCTGTATAATGGGAACAGGAAAAATTTCTATCTCATTGAGTTATGGTAAAGATTAACTGTGATAATATGTGGAATTATTTTGTAAACTGTGAAATTTTTTAGAGGAGGAATCCATTTCACAATCATCTATACAGCATTGAATGCCTCATCTGGTATAACAGTACAAATAAGAATAGGAACTACAATAACATCATGCATTGAAGACTGAGGTGTAGAAGAATGGTCAGGACACTGCAATCAAGAGAATTCTGGTCCTGTGTGTACCAGTCATAATTTACCCAACTCTTAAAGGATGATAATACTTCCTGCATAACTATGAGGATTCAATGGAATAAATTATTCAGGGTATGTAAAAACATTGGAAATGTCATTAATAGAAATATAGTAGTTGATAAGTATCTAATGAATGAATTGTACCATCATTACCATTCAAAAGGAATTATTAAACTTATAAAATCAATGTTCTTAAGTTCTAAAGCTTTTAAATTTATCTTTGTCTTTTGTGGACGTCTCTTCATTTTGGTTGGGGACTGTTAAGCTGTTTTTATAACTTTGCTTAAAGTAGAATTTGTTCGACATTATAACCAACATATCTTTGAAGAACTCAAAAATGTTATTAACTGGAGAAATTTTATCCATTAAATGTGTCACCTAGTGAAAAGAGAATTATTGAATTCTTCATGCACAATTTGTCCACATAACTTTCCACAGCAGTGTACAAGGACATATTATTCATTATACCTTTTCTGATTTTTCCTTTCTTTTGCCATTTTAGTAAGTGTTGGTGCAAATCACAGATGTCAAGGATAGAGAAGAAAATGGAATCTGTTGACTTTTTAAAATAATTTATTTCTTTACTCATTCATTCAGATCATTTATACCAAGCACTTACTCTCCGCCAGGCTCTGTACTAATGCATAAAATTGGTATTATGCATATTTCATTTATTTACTAAAATATGAAACAAATTTAGGGAGTTCAAGTAATTTGCCAAAGACCACAGTAGGGAATTGGCAGACTCAAGGCTAAAACTGAGGTCACATGCCTTCAGAAAGCATACTCTTAAACATTATGCTAGGTTACCCCAAGCCAAAGACATTTTGGGAATCAGAATAAGTAGGAAATTTGTAAAAGCTACATGTGTAAGGTAAGAGAGTTAAATATTATTCAGAGTCTTTGACCCTGGATAACCTGAAAGATATGTTTACTGAACTGAATTCATAACACCCAAGATACTTAGTACATTTCTCAAGATATGATCAAGGCAACCATTATGGTTACACTCCAACTTTATTTTACCCTAAATACTTGAGTAAAAAAATTTTTTTAAATTAGTTTTTATACTATTTAACAGATTAATATCAATGAAAGTCCTATGGAGACTTTGTACATGGAGTTAATTGTATAAATTCACTATTAACCCTAACTTACAGAGGCACCCTAGTACCACAGAGTCAAGGTCCTTGGATGACAATTTTAAGCAGTACAAAACTCAGGAATGTGTTTTCTTCATTATTCTTCATTTGAACTTTTATATTAATGACTTGAAATTTCTGGGTTATACAGATATGTACCATTCTGCCACTGAGAAAAGAGAAATACATATTTTTCTCTATGACAAAAACATGATATGAAGCTGCATTGTCTTAGAAAGCAATGGGTCACACAAACACATTCTAATTATTTTCAGAAAAGAATGCCTTAAGATTCTAAAACTAAAATCATTTTTATGGCAGAAATCTCCCAATATTTATTTGACTTACCTTTAACAATTTGATGCAGCAGGTCAAATCTCTCAGCTACCAAGGAAGTACATTTAGCAATTAATTCAACTCCAAGAGATTGCCAGGAAGTTGCTCTATTGTGAATTTTTTTATGGCTATGGTGAGTGATTAGTAACACCTGTTTCAAAAAATTTCCAGTCGTGATTAATAGTGTAGAACATTGAACCTTGGCTACAGATTTATTTCTGTGTTAGAGTAAAGCCAAATCTGTTTCCTAAGGAAAATTTGGACCTAACTCCTAGGCATTCCTTGGAACCTCTGTTTAGAACCAAGAGGGCCAAATAGCCAAATGTGCTAGGTCAGCTCCTCAACTTTTCAAATTCTAGGGTGGTTGGAAATATATGGAATTGCTCGCAGTCAGAAACCTAAATTGTCTGTATGCCAGGCCCCTGCTAGAGGGTTTTACCTCAAACTAACTACCATCCAGCTCTTACTTCAAGCCCAATTAAAATAATTAACATCTGTGGAAGATTATCTGAAAGGTATTCAGTCTAATTTCTCTGAATATTTGAAATTATCTTCTAGGTTCTTGGATCAAGACAGAGTATGAGAGCGCTGTGTAGCTGGATGGCGTTGTTTCACCACTGCGTTGAGTTGTTCTTACTGAGTTGCCACTGGTTATGATGACAACAGTCTGCATTGCAGGACATTCGAATAGACAGATCCTTTATCAACGGGATATTACTGAGTCTGGTATTCCTTGCTTCGGTTTGGAATACTAGGGAAAAGATGTGCTAGAAAACCCAGGGTTGACTTGCCAGGCAACCATGGCCACTAAAGTGGACCTCATAATTTACATATTGTATACAGGCATTTTCTCTACTTTCCTGCTCTCATTCTCCTTTTGGCCTGATTTTTTCCAGCCTTTAATTTTTGATCTGCTATATTTTATAGAATCCTAAAAATGTATTCACTTTATGAGATATTTATTAAATAACCATACACATTGAAAAGAGTACAGCTTGGTGATTTTTACTAAGTGAATATGCATATTTGTCAACCACCTAGATGAAGAAATACATTATCAGCACCCAGGAACCATCTCTTGAGCTTCTTCTCAGGCACTAATTCTCATCTTAGTTTTCTCAGGTTGTAAACTTTCCCTGTATGGAATCTGTGTGTATTCTTTCGTGTCTGGCTTTTATCCCCTCCATTTTGCACACCTGTGAGATTCATCCAAGTTGTTTCTTTGCGTAGTGGTGCTACGTGCATTTTTACCGACCTAAAGTATTCTGCTGTACGAATATACCACAGTTTACTTAACCATTCTATGGCTGATTGACATTTTGGGTGTTTTCAGTTTGGTCCATTCAAATTATATTTCTAAAAACATTCTAAAGTGTATTTTTCTATTGGAGATAGATATAGTATGCATATGAAGGCTGCTTTTAAAAAATTTGGAAAGAATGAAGAAAAGAGTGGATGTACGTACATGTATATATTTTACCTTCTGTGGTGGTAGTTATATAGGGAAGTAAAGAGGAAAATAGTTTATTTGTATTAATATTGTATTGAAGTTTCAAAAAGCCCTAAATAAATTCTCTCCTCTTTGCTCATACTTTCTTTTCTCACTGCCAGAACTCCTGTTTGAGACCTTAGAATCATAAAAATATTCTTCAAAAGGGCAATTGAGGTTATTCCTTGTGATCTCTCAGATTTTATGATGAGAAATTGAGACTGAAAGAGGCTCCGTGACGTGTCCAAAACACATAAGTAGACAGAGAGGGAGCCAGGAACCTCATCCTGGTCTTATTTCTCCTTGACACCATCCCTTAGATATCTCCTTTGGCTTTTCTCAACTGGACTCACCATTTCAATCTCTCTGGTTTTCCTTGTGTTACCTAAGGTTATGGAAGTTTCGAAGATGTCAACCTCTGTTTAAAAGTCTTCAATCCTTTCTCAATGCCTGCAGAGTAAGTCCAAATTTTTGATATTAGTATTCAAGGCCCAACTGCAAAATAGTTTCTTCTTTCATTCCTATAATCCAGTCAAAGAGAATAATCTTGCCCTTAAGATTTTATTTACTTATTTGTCAGAGAGAGAGAGAGAGAGAATGAGCAGGGAGATCATGACCTGAGCCGAAGGCAGATACTTAACAGATTGAGCCACCCAGGTGTCCCCCAAAGCCTGTTCTAAATACCAACTACTCTATGAAGAATTTCTCTATTCTCCTAAATTATGTTCCTTTCTGAGCATGTTTCCTCATCGGGGAAATGGAAATACTAATATCAAACACACAGACTTGTGCTAGATTAATTCTTCTTTAATGTCTCCCCTTTTGGACCTTCATAGTTGTGTATCTGTTCCTCTCTTGTACCCCTGTATTTTTAAATTTTAAAGCTTTAGGGGTGCTTGATTTACTCCTCTGGCTACATAACAAATATTTCAGGGATCATTAAGTACTTGGGGTTGGGACCATGCCTCATTTTTCTTTGTATTCCCAGCCCCTAACTCTCTATCCAGCACCAACTAAGTGCTTAATAAATTCTTGAAGTATTAGTTTGGATCCATTAATTCCCCCAGAATAGGCTGTCTTCTCAACATCTAGTCCTGAACCACTGAGCATTGCTGGAGAGTAAGTTACAGAGTGGAGGAGTTCAGGGGCTGCAAGCATCAATCCCTCCCACAGCCCTGCTAGCTTTCCATCTGCCCGTGGGCAGCACTCCATCAGTTTTTTCACAGTAACTATTGAAACCCTCTCAGCTTTTTCCAAATTCTCTGTTTCTTTATCTTCTCCCTCCCTTTGTCCATCACTTATGATGTATGACATTCCCTCCCATTTAACAACAAAAATAGAAACTCTCAGTTTTCTCCACCAATTTATTTCTGTTCCCCTGACAACACTGTCTTGCCCCCATTCTTACTTCATTTTTGCCCTCCCAATGGACTAGTCACTCCTTCTATGTAAGGCTAATTTCTTCAGCTGGGTTCTTGATTTCAAAACTTGTCCACTTCTGTAGGTGTTTCCCTACTACTTATTTTCCTTCTCTTTTCTCTTCTCCACTGACTCCTTTATAATAACATTTGAACATATTTAGTTGTCTCCAACCTTAAAAAAACTAAGTCATCCCTTGATGTCTTAGTCTTTCATGTACCCCACAACCTATCTACCTGGAGTCTCTCTTTTGACACTACCACTCAAATAAAAATGTTCAGGCAGAGAGTGCTAATAGTTTCTCGACTGCCAGATCTGACAGATTCTTTCTCTTCCATGGCCCCCTCATTTTCCCCCCATTACTCGACAGCCACCTTCATGGTTTCCTCTGCCCTAGCCTGTTCCATTAATCTCCATGTGCCTCGGATCCTCACGCCTCTTCTTTCCCTTCTCTCCAAGTGATCCCATCCTCTCCCTATATGATGACTCTACTATCTGTAATTCTAGACCTGATCTCTCTTTCCACTTCCAGACCTGCATCTCCACCAGCCACGGCCCTTCAGACCCACAGTGTGCCTAACAATGAAGTCTGTGTCTTCCTCTAGCCTCCTATTAGCCCTTCCTTCTCCCTCTCTGAGAGAAAAGCACCACCAGCAACCCAGGGGTCCAAATCAGAATTTGTGGGTTCACCATTGATAATTCCTTTCCCTCACCCTCCTTCTCAGCACACTGAATGACCCACCACACTGTGTCAACTCTGTCTCCATTACTAAATTTCAGCCCTGTGTGCAAAGCCATCATACCTGTTTATTTGTATTGCTTGTATACCAGTGTGCTAGGGATACCACAGACTGGATGACTTAAACAATGGAAATTTATTTGTTTGCAGTCCTGGAAGCTAGAAGTTCAAGATCAAGGTGCCAGCAAGGTTGATTTCTCCTGAGGTTTCTTTCCTTGGCTTGCAGAAGGCTCCCTTTTCACTGTGTCCTTACGTGGTCTTTCCTCCATATGTACACATACCTCTGGTGTCTCTCTTTGTGTCCAAATTTCCTCTAATAAGGGCACCAGGAAGATTGGATTAGGGCCCACCCTAACAGCCTCACTTTAATTTAATAACCTCTTTACATGTCCTATCTCCAAATACAGTCACATTCTGAGGTACTCTGTATTAAGATTTCGACATATAAATCAAGGGGGACATACGATGCATAACACTGTAATTGCTTCTGTATTAGTTTCTCAGTGCTGCCATTAAAAAATTACCATAAAATGGCTGAGAGTAACAGGAATTTATTGTCTCACAGTTCTGGAAGCTGGAAGTCTGTAATCAAGGTGTCACCTGGGCCATGATCTCTCTAAAGGTTCTAGGAATGATCCCTCATTACCTTTTTTAAATTCTGGTAGCTGTCAGCAATCCTTGGCATTCCTTGACTTGTAAACACATCACTCTAATCTCTTCCTATGTAGTCACATGATGTTTTTCCTTATCTATGTCTTTGTATATATTTCTTTCATTTTATAAGGACACTAGTCTTTGGATTAGAGCCCAAACTAATCCAGTATGACCTCAGTCTAACTTGATTGTACCTTAAAGATCTTAATACCAAATAAGGTCGCATTAACCAGTACCAGGGGTTAAGACTTCAACACATCTCTTTGGGGGACACAAGTCAACTCACAATAGCTTCTGAATTGGCTTAACTGTCTCCCCAAATCAGATTCACTTCCTTCTTCCTGGTACAGTTTGCCGAAGATGAACCTATGTTGACAAAATCCCTTGAAGTACATAGCTTACCTTAGTGTTTAACTCTTGATGTTGCATATTCCTTGGGTTTGGACAAATATATAATGACATATATCCAATATTTTACATCATAAAGAGTGTCTTCACTGCCCTAAAATTTCTCTGTGCTCTGCCTATTTATTCCTTTCCTCCATCTAGCCCTGATGCAACTACTGATCTGTTTATTGCCTCCATAGTTCTGCCTTTTCCAGAACGTCATGTAGTTGGAATTCTACAGTGTGTAACCTTTCAGATTGGCTACTTTCACTTAATAATATGCACTTAAGGTTCCTGCCTGGTTTTACATGGCTTGATAGCTCATTTCCTTTTAGCAGGGATAATATTTCTTTGTCTATGTGTAGCACAGTTTATTTCTTCATTCACCTACTGAAGGACGTTTTGATTGCTTCCAAGTTTTGGTGATTATGAATAAAGCCAAATTTTTTCTGTGAACAGATTTTTTTTGTGTGTGCAGATTTTTGTGTAAAAGTAAGTCTTCTACCCCAATGGGTGAATACCAAGAAGTGCAACTGCAAGATCACATGGTAAGAGTGTGTTAAGTTTTATAAGAAACAACCAAATTATCTTCCAAAGTGGCTGTACCATCTTGTGTTCCCATTGGCAATGTATGGGAGTTCCTGTTGATCCACATCCTAATGAGCACTTGGTGTTGCCAGTGTTCCAGATTTTGGCCATTTTAATAGGTGTGGGATGGTATATCATTTGTTGTTTTAATTTGCATTGCTCTGATGGCATACAATATAGAGCATTTTTTTTCCATTTGTTTATTGGCCATCTGTACATCTTCTTTGGTGACATGTCTGTTAAGGTCTTTGGCCCATTTTAAAATCAGGTTATTTCCTTATTGTTGAGTGTCAAGACTTCTTGGTACATTTTGGATAATAGTCTTTTATCACAAGTGGCCTTTGGAAATGTTTTCTCCTAGTTTGGAGCTTGTCTTCTCATTCTCTTGAAATCATCTTTTGCTGAGCAAAACTTTTTAATTTAATGAGGTCCAGCCTAACAATTATTTCTTCCATAGGTTGTGTCCTTGGTGTTGTGTCTGAAAAGACAGGAATGATTATGTTTTCTAAGTCTTCCAAAAATAAGTTTCCAAAAATAATTTCAGGTTGAAAAGTTGAAAAAAAGATTTGTGTTGGGAAATTTCAAAACAAAATTTTGCCTGTGAGTTCCAATGATTTAGTCTGCATTTCTTTTACCTAGTCTTCCTGTCTTGATAAACTCTTATGCAAATTTTATAATCCTAGAAAGTATTAATATTTAAAATCTTGGTTATTTGTAGAGTAAGGAGAATCAGGGAAATTAAATGTAATGGCATTAGGCTCTCATTTTCCTTCTGCAGAACACATCCATCTTTAGGAAATATAATTATTCTCCTTTACATTAGTTCTTTCCTTAACAAAAATTAATGACCCTACAATCCAAAACCTTTTTCTTTGACTTAGATGAGAACAGCATGAGGACTCAAATAGCCTTCTGACTTTTAGTCAGTTGTGTAAAATGGGGAAAAGATGGCATTTTAATAGGTCAGATCACATTAAAAGAAGCTCTAAGTAACCATACACATACTTTGTATAGAAATGCAATTGATCTTGGCATATTCACCTGATGGATGGCTTCCTTGACTCTTATGAGTTTTAACTGTTCAATGTGGGATCTTTTGACTTACTTGTGAAGTAAACAGTCATTATTTGTGACTAATGACAAGTTTTTTCTTTTCATTTTTAAAACCTCTATTTTTTTTTTTTTCATTCATTAGCACACAGTCTGGGACAGCGGTAGTGAACAAACTTGTTTTATATGTAAATTTAAAAAGAAAGCTTCTAACCTTTCATTATTAAAAATGATGTTTGCTGAAAATTTATTGAACATGCCCTTTATCAGATTAAGGAAATTACTTTCTATTCCTTGTCTGCTACGTCTTTATCATAAATGGGCACTCAATTTTATCAAAGGCTTTTTCTTCATCTGTTGAGCATGCTCACATTTTATCCTTTAATCAGTCAATGTTGTGGGTTATATATTATTTTCTACGAAAGTCTGTGAATGTTTTTTTCTGTTGTTAGCAGTTACTTAAACTCTTTGGTTCATTTCTGCCTAGTATATCTTTTATCGTCTTTGGAATCTTAACATTTCCTGTCCTTACTTTTTAGATGCATTCCTTATAAACAGAATATTCAGCAGTTACTTATTGACTGTGCCTTGGAAGCCAGATTCATGCTTAGGCACTGAAAAGGCAATGGAGAATAAGAGATATAAGTTCCCTGACCTCATAGAATGTTCATGACATGGGAGAAAGAAAATAAATACGTACACAAATAATAAACAACTAAATGGTTGTATTTTAGGATCAGTCTTATGAGGTACCAAAGAGAGTGCTAAGATAGGGAACAATGGATGCAGACTATTTAAGGAAATATAGGTAGGAGGGTAGCTAGAAGAAGGCAAGGCTTAACTGAGACCTGAAAGATGAGAAGACGCCAACCTTGTGAGGAGCTAGGAAGTCACACATACCTTAGGGGAAAACGCATACATCCTGTACCAGTATAAATTTAGCCTGCTGTAGGAATCTGCAGAACAGCTTTCTACCTTGAACATTGTGAGCAAGGACGGTCCTAAGAGGATATTAGAAAGTGAGCAAAGGAAGAGAAGATACAGAACATTTGTGTTATAATAAAGAATTTGTATTTAAGCACAATGGGAAAACATCAAAAGTTTTTACAGAGGGGTGCAACATTTCTGACTTATGTTTGTAAAAGTTCACAATGCTTCCCATGGTGGAAACTGGATCGAGCGGGTGGAGAGAGAGGGAGAGGAAACACAGACACAAGACAGGATACTGTTGCAGCGAGTGATGCTGGTGTCTCGTATTAAGTTGGGGAGAGTGGACAGATTCAGAATACATTTTGAATGTAAAACTAATAGATCTTGGTATTTTGATGTGGGAGGTGAGAAACCAGAAGGAGTCAGGCATGCATCTCATGGTCGCGTCTCAGAATGGTAACGTTAACTGAAATGAGAGAGATAATAAGGCTATGGAGAGAACAGAATATTTGTTTTGAGGTATATCTATGTGGCCCCTGGAGAATGGTTGTGGAAATAAAAGAGATCAATTTGAGACATATTATCGCTGAGATGCCTTTGAGACATTCGAAAGAAAATGTCAAGTTAACAGTTACATGTACATATCTTCAGCTTAGAGGAAATGTATAGACTAGAGATACAAATTTGGGAATTGCCATCATATAGAATAGTAGTTAAAAGTATGGTTTTGAATCTAGACTGCCTGAGTTTATCTGGGTTTGGTAGCTGTGTCACCTTGGGCAAGTTATTTAACCTATCTGCAGTTCAGATTTGTCATCTATAAAACCATGATAATGTTGCTAGCAACCACCTTATGTAAACAGATTAATACAATAGAATCTAGAAAAATTTCTGCTGTGTTAAGCCTAAATAAATGTTAGTTGCTAGCATCATCACCATCACACCATCATCATCGTCATCACCATCACCATCACCATCAATAGCTCTATGGGTTGTCTTTCTTGGGTAAATTTTTCTTTTTAGCTGAAGTATCCTGGAAATACTCCTTTATTCCAAATATAGTGACTCTCTAGTAATGAAATTTAAGGTAAAGACAAACCTTCTATGGAAAATTATTATAGAAAAATACTCTTGGAAGTACGATATTTTGTAGCCTTCCATCAGAATGCTAAATTAATCATCTCTGCCAGCCTCGATACGAGTTCCACCCTAGAACACACTCTACCCAGTGCCTGGCACGTAGTAGGTGCTAAGGGAATATTTGTGGGCTGAATAACATCAAAATACATTGATAATTGTCTGGATTTTTTAAATTATATATTCCCTAGAGTGTTCTAGGAATTTGCAGAACGCTGCTGGCTCACCGACATGTCAAAAGGACCTTTTGCCAAATTTCATACCAGGACTGCGTGTATTTCAAGCTGTTCTATTATATTTGCCAAACAGACTCCCTTCTCCACTTCCAGTACAAACTTATAATTCAAAATTCAGACACCGAGAAGAGCGATTCATTACAATGTTGGCCACTGATTGAAGTTATAATCCTTGTTTGATTCAAAACAATTTTTTTTTCTATCGGCTAGGGGTCCTGGTCTATGTGTAATCTCTCACAGATACGTAAATGTTTATGTGAGAGAATTGTCAGATAGCAAGAAAGCCTAAGAATCTACAGTTGAACCACGGTCACTGAGCTCTCCATGCCCGTAGTAAATATTTTGGTGCACTCTAGTGGTGGAAGGAGATAGGCTGGGGGACTTGGAGATACAGGAGGATTAGCTATCATGCCTGTTATTCTGAAAAACGTGCCGCCAGTTGTGGGTTTCAAAACATGATTAAGGTAATGTTTCATGTAAACACCAGAATTCACACATGTACCTGGCTCCTCCCCACCCAGAAAATACCTGGAGGAGAATAACTAGATGGCTTTAACAGTAGAACACCTCTGTTTAAATAGAGACGTAAATGTGTATTGCTGAAGGTATGCTATATTTTGTGATCATTTTATTTTTGACAGGAGTGGAGTTCATTGTTATCCTCCCATGGGGAGAGTAAGAAGTATTTTTCAATAAAAAGCTGCCGGGGACTAGAGTGTGTGCGTGCAAATAAGACAGCAATGGTCATAAATGTGAATGACACATTTGCACACACATTGAAAAATGTTCATTTTAGATGATTCTGTAGTTTCTTCCTATCTCCCCATCATGCCTGTGGCTTTTCCTCTCTGTAATCAACTCCAACTCCCAGACCTCTGATTATTCATTCCTTGGCTCACAAAAACCTCCTTCGGGTGCCTCTTATTTTATTTCTTTGCTGCTGTTAATCCCTTTTTCCAATAATTTGTATCTCCACAGATTGTAAATTTCTGGAAGACTCAGCTGTGCCTGATTGTCCCTGCCACTTCCCCAACACCCTGCACAGCGCCTGGTGCATAATGGGCATTTGGAAATATCTGATGAGTGAACAAATTTATAAACATCCTGACCTGCTGTTTTAGAGACTCATTATAATGATGGATTATATTCATAAGACTGCATCCTCTGAAGTCCCCAGCTCAGTTCCAAAAGCTAGATAGCAGGGAGTTTGGACCTCTTCAGAGCTGCGACCCTTTGCAAACCAGGTGCCACGCCAAGAAGAGTGGATCTCACACTGATTTCTTTCCTTCTAAGGGACCAGCTTGATCTTCCCACTTGGGATCTCTTAAGGGGGAAGAAAAAATTCAGTCAGACAACTCAGTGTCTGAATTACCTTACTAAATTAAAAAGTATGTCTGTGGGTGAGTGCATTATCGAGGGTGAGGGGGCACAACACCCACCTCTATGTCATCTAGTAGAAAGACCCTAGGTTTGGGAATCTAGAAAACGGACATGGATGCTCTATAATCAATCCACCGCATGGCCCGAAACAGGTAATGGTTCATCCATAGGTCCCAGGCATCTTATTTACCAAGTAGAACCATAATGCCCAGCCTCTAATGAAACAACAGCTGTGAAGTGTTTGGTAGAGATAATGGGGCTCTAAGAGCTAACTTTTTGTTTTAAGCATCTGGCTTTTGGAAATACGGTGCATGATACAGCCTTAGAGGAAAACTTTGAATGCATTCATTCAATTATTTGGCAAATATTTTCTAGCTCATCTATTTTGTGCCAGGCACTTTTCTTGGCACAGGAAATAAATATAATGTGAGCAAAACACGCATGCCTCTGCCTTCATGGAACTTGTATTTTAGTGAGAGGAAACAACAGTGAATAAACAAATCACATGAACATAACAAATTCAGTGTGGTGAAGAAAAATAAAGCAAGAGAGAGAATGACAAAAGACGCAATTTAATAAAAGGTGACCGGGTAGATACTCTCTACCGAGGACATTTAAAGCAAGACCTGAGTGAAGCAAGAAAGTTAACTATGTGAATATTTAGGGGAGGAGTATCTGAGACAAAGGGAACAGAGCATCAGCCTTGCTTGTATGGGCTCAAGGAATATCAAGAATGTCTCGATGCTGAAGCAAGTTAGCAAAAGAGACACCATAAGGAAATAAGATACAAAGGGGTAGCCAGTGGGTCACATTATGCAATGTCTTGCAGGTCATGAAGAACTTTTTAAAATAATTTTTTTACAAGAGCTTTAGAATCATAGAAAAGATGGAAAGATGGTATGAATAGTTTCCCATATGCCCTACACCTAGTTTCCCCTATTAGTAATATCTCACATTAGTGTGTGTGTTTGTCATAACTAATATACCAATATTAATATATTATTACTAACTAGAGTCCACACTTTATTCAGATTTCCTTACTTTTTACATAACAATCATTTCTTCTCAGAATCTTATTCAAGATACTACATTACATTTAGGTATTGTGTCTTGTGAGATCCTCTTGGACAATGACCGTTCGACTTAGCCTTTCTCTGTTTTTGATGACAGTAAGAATTTAGGGAAGTACTGGTTACAGATTTTATAGAATGTTCCTCAATCTGGGTTTGCTTTGTGTTGACTGGGGTTATGGATTCTTGAGTGGGAAACCACAGAAGTGAAATGCCCCTCTCATCCTATTATATCAGGGGTACATGTTATTAACAAGACTTATCACTGATTTTGCTAACCTTTCACCTGACTAAGATAGTTTTGCCAAATTCCCAAAACAATCCCCCCCCCCCCGTTTTCATACAATACTCTTCTTTAGAAGGCCATCAATATCAGTATCTCACACTTAAAGGGGGGGGAGTTATGCTCCATCTCCTTGAGGGGATAATATCTTCATAACCTAGGGTGCCCAGGTGGCTCAGTCAGTTAAGTGTCTGCCTTCAGGTCATGATCCCAGGGTCCTGGGGTCAGGTCCCCAGTCAGGGTCCCTGCTCCATAGGGAGTCTGCTTCTCCCTTTGCCCCTCCTCCCACTCATTCTCTGAATATCTTTCTTTCTCTTTCTCTTTCTCTTTCTCTTTCTCTCTCTCAAATAAATACATGAAATATTTTTTTAAAATATCTGCATAACATACTTGAAACCCCTCTGTACAGGAGATTTGTCTAGTCTTCTCTATTTATTATTCATTCATTCATTCATTCATTCAATCATATATTTATATTAGTGTGGACTCATGGATACTGATTTTTACTTCAGGTTACAATCCAATGCTACATTGTTTTCCCATTGCTCATCTTGTTCCAAGTGTAGCCATTGGGAGCACTTTCAGTTCCCACGTCCCTTTGACACAGCCATCATTTTGTTTATTTGAGTCATAGAGAGACATTGATACTCAAACTAACCACAGTGGAAGCCATTGAAGAGTTTTGGGAAGGAGAGACATGATCCCATCTTCATTTTAAGACTCCCACGGCTGCAATGTAGAAAATAAATTATATGTGGCAAGTATGGAAGGAGGGAGTTTGTAGGATAGCTCTTACTCCAGTGTGGGTGAGCCACACGGTGGCTTGGAAAAAAAGGTGCAACAGTAGAGATGAAAAGGGATAGGATTTCGGATATAACTTGTACATTGAGTTACAGTATTTCCTGATGGATTGAATGTGGAGTGTGACATGAAGAAGAGTCAAGTCCAAGGTTTTTGTTCTGAGCATTTGAATGACTGGTGATACTATTTACTTCTGTGGTGAGTGCTAGAGAGGGAGCAGTTTGGAACTCTAATGCATACAATATATATATCAGAGCCACACTAAGTAAAGCTGTACTTAAAAGAGCAGTTGCCTTGAAAACCATGTTTTGACTTGTTTTTCTGAGGGAAATCAGCAGCATGATTCAAACACAGGCTCTTGGGCCAAGAGAGGCAGATGGTAGCTGTTCCTCAGGCTTAGGCTTGAGGGAAGAGTTTCCATTTATTTTTCTGAATATAGTTCCCCGTATCTTAGTTTATAAATATTTCTCTCAGACTGTGAATCTGAGCTTGTTTTGTCTGTGTACATTCAACTCTCATAGCCCTGGGCAAAGTTAGTCATTTGGAAATCAGAGAGTTCACCATGAAAATCAAATAGAGGCAACCCTAAAAGAGGTAAAATTATTCCTTCCAAGGAGTAAGAACACTGAAAATGAGACTTGGTTTTGAGAGACTTGGGTTTTGGATTAAGATACAAATTCTCTGAAAGAGTTTATGAGTAATTCTGTCAGTCAACAGATATCTGCTATGGGCCTATTGTGTGCTACCCTTTGCCTATGGTACCAGAGCAAGAGCTGAAGTTCACTAATCACCAGGGGATTAGAGATACTGTGCAGGAGTCTAGCCTAGGGTGGCGCCCATTGGGTATTATTATACCCAATATCACGTACTTTTACCCCTTTGGACCATTGTCCATGCTGCTTTCTCCATCTGGATGATATTTCCCTTCCTTTTCTGCCAATTACACCATCATTAACTATACAATTTACGTTATATTGACTCACTATTTTTACTTAATTCAACGTCACTTATTCAATAATACTATTAAAATCAAATTTAAAAAATCTGGGCACCTATAGTATTATTCAAAACATGAAAACAGGGGCGCCTGGGAGGCACAGCGGTTAGGCGTCTGCCTTCGGCTCAGGGCGTGATCCCAGCGTTCTGAGTTCGAGCCCCACATCAGGCTCCTCTGCTATGAGCCTGCTTCTTCCTCTCCCACTCCCCCTGCTTGTGTTCCCTCTCTCGCTGGCTGTCTCTATCTCTGTTAAATAAATAAATTAAATCTTTAAAAAAAAAACCATGAAAACAAATATATACTAGTAACACAAAAACAACGTTTTTTGTTTCAAACACAATCAAAAATCACTTCTCATACCACCATTAAAATGCATACCGTGCTTCGAGCCCCATTGGATTATGTTTTATTATGATGAACTGTCAATAGATTGCAATTTCTCAATTGCCAAGTCCCAAGTGTCTACCCTCCCTTTATCCATACCCTTTGCTATGCATCTTTGTAGTGCTCTCCCACTGAGGACAAGGTGCAAATCCCTGCCCTCGGACTTGACCTTGACTGATGGGATGTTAGCAGAGAGAGTGCAAGTGAAGGATTTCAATTCTATATTTTGAGCTCATCAAGGGGAAAGACTGTTTTAAATGTATGCTCAGCTGGGGCCTAGCACTCAGGAGATGTTAGCAAAAGCTTGTTAAGTAATGATTGATGCTATTACCATGAATGTGATGTCAACGAAACCCATACAAGTTCCCTCTCCAAGGTATTTACAGTTGCCATTCCTTTTCCTGGGAAACTTTTCCCTCAATACCCATGCAGCTCCCTCTCTTACATTCTTCAGTTTTCTGCTAAAATACTCTTTTATCAGAGGCCTTCCCTGTGATAGGCAATCTATCTAAATTCTCACCACCCAGCACCTGTCATCCCTCTGCCCATGGTTCTGATCCTGGGATACAGGGGCCCCTTCAGAGGGGTTCTGAGCAGGGACTGCCAGTCCTTTGAAATTATATAGAAAATTGTGAATGAGGTACAAATGCTCATTTTTCTTGTGAAAAATTCCATAGCTTTCAACAATATTTAATAGCACCAGTGCACCAAAAGACGTTAAGGACCACTGTGAGTGTACAGAATTTTGGTTTTGGTCAGAGAACTATCATCTTCTCACATAATATTTATTTGCTTAGCATCTGTCTCCTTGCAGACATGGTAGCAGGGATATTACACTGGCCAATTTGTTTCTACTTTTTAAAATTTTGACTATTAAATTCCATAATTAATCATTACAAAATTGGGTAATCTATCTGATAAACCAGTGGAAGTCATTTCACCTGGGAGTTGCTTGTAGCTTCCTTCAAGGTAATGAAGCATCTTCTTACAAACCACATCCCAAGCAGAAAGAAACCCTACAGAACAAACATCTTCCTTGGTCATTCATAAACAACCCACTGTTTAAATTGCCTTTTATGCAAAAAAAGGCACTGTATTTGTAGCTATCAAAAAACATGCTATGATTTCGATTCTTTTTTTGAATGTCAGCTTGCTGGGTTCATGATATAAGTGGCCTGATTTAAATTCTCGCTCTTGTAACTGACTAGAGTGGCACAACCTGAGAGAAGGTGCTTACTTTCTGTTTGTCTCCATTTCTCTTCTGAAGTTAGAATAAAAATAGTATTTACATCATGAAGTTATTCCGAGTTTTATGTGACTTGATGGCTATAAAGTGATTAGGTAGTTCATAACACGTCATAAGCATTCAGTAAATGTTCAGTCTTAATTGTCGCTAGTGGTTATACCTTCGGTGAGTTTCTCAGCCTGACACAGAAAGGGATATATTAATAACTACCTCTCAGGATGGAACAGGATTGTGTGTGTGTGTGTGTGTGTGTGTTTGTGTGTGTGTGTGTGTATTTCCATTTTGGGTCATCACCAGAGCTTTTGATACGATTGTATTTATGACGGTGTCTAACCCAAGTGTTTAAAGTAAAGAAGAAGCGCCTTTAATGATTCACGAGGGTTCTTATTAGATTTTTACATATTGCTTGGTACCAGGACTGCCATGAATAATGCAATAACAGTTTTTGGTTTTGGAGAATCCATTAAACACTGTACATGCATTATGTCATTCAACACTGACAACTTTATGAAGAAGGGGTAACCTCATTTTGCAATAGAGAAAAATGAGACTCAGAGAAGTTATAATTTTGTAAGATAACATAGCTAGCAAACATCAGCCCCACCTTGACCTATTTCCTTCTCCAGTAGTATGTTTTCTCTTCGATACCACCCATAATTCCACTACTCCAACACAGCAACCATTTCTTTATTCGTGCTCTTTCATCATGCATGTTTTCTTATATTGGCATAATTGTAATCTCATATCCCATTTTTCACCTAATATTACATTATAAATAATATTATTTAAGTTGTTAATAATTATTATCCTTCTTGACTGACAAAACCATTGAGTGACTTTCCCTTGGTTTTAGATGTTAATGGTGTCTCCACTTTCTTTGTACTAATGGATAATAGCAAAATAAGCATGCTTCTATGTATTTTACTGCCTTTGAAATTTTTCATCAGAAAAATTAACACAAGATTAGTCAGCTTAATTATATAAAATATTTTACAGTCTTGATTGATATTGATGAATTATTTTTTAAATATGTTATATCAATTTATTCTATCACCAGTGGTAAATGTGCAGGTTTCCCCACAATTTTGTGGCATTAAATATTACTATTCTTTGTTAAATTAATGGATGTAAAGTACCTTGCTTTGTTTTTCAATTTGCATTTTTAAAAGATTTTATTTATTTATTTGAGAGAGAAAGCAAACGCGCGCGCACACACACACACACACACACACACACGAGAGAGAGAGAGAGAGAGAGCGAGAGCGTGCACACATGAAGGTGGAGAAGGGTAGAGGAAGAGGGAGAAGCAGACTCCTGCTGAGTGGGGAGCCCTGTGAAGTGGGGCTGGATCCCAGGACCCCAGGATTATGACCTGAGCCTAAGGCAGATGCTTAACCAACTGAGCCACCCAAGCACCCCTCAATTTGCATTCTTTGATTATTTGTTTATTAAGGGTGTTTATACATTCTTGTTTAGTATTTCCAGCTTTTTGAATTATCTATGTGTGCTCTTTATTCATCTATCCATTGTAATCTTGAGTTTTCCTTTATTGATTTTGTATTTTTCCAATAAAACACTTTTTTTCTGATTTGAGTTTGTAAAAAACATTCCATAAGTTGTTGCTTCTGTTTTCCAGTTGCAAAATTTAAAACATTATGTTACAAGTTAAATTATTTCTATAGGAGGTAAAGGCAACTGTAATTATTTTTAGGGAGTAATATTTTCCAGACAAAATATTTTACATACACAGATCAAAGAAGATGTACTTGGTTATGGGGCATATAGTCTACATATGCCTCACGGAGTCTTCCTGTGCTGTATTTTTGTCAAGTGGACTAGTTATTTATGAAATTCTCTGAAATTCATAAATAAAATGAAATATACTGGCACCTAACCATCTGGTGTGGATATTGCTTGAAAAGAACATTAAAAAATTTAAAAATCCATAGACTTTTTTTAGAAAGCTATTCATTTATTGGATTCAATAACCAGCACCGACTTATAAATTTCATGGTTAGGCATTCTTTTTCTAGAAGAAGAATACTAATCTATGAGTTATTATTCACATAGTTTTTAAAAACCTGTGATTTTTCATTTTATCTCCAGCTAGACCCATCTCCCACAAATGTCTTTATAGGTACTGTATGACAGCTTCAAAGGTGTCATGGCTGCAATTAACTATCTCATAACTTATAATAATACCAGCCCTTTCCTAAAACCTTGGATTTGAATGTTAATTAAGCAATTAGAGGCACAGGGGACAACCACCAGATGATGCCTCCTGGTAGAGTTTAGTCAGCAGACAAAAATGATGAATTCTATTAAGATTGTGTTAAAAAAAAAAATCCCAAGCAGCCTAAAATAAAAATCAAAATAACAATCATAAAAGCAATCTGAGAAATAAGAGGCTATTTTGTCACGGGGGGCTTTTTTCTTTTTATGAGAGTGTTGGCAAATTCCATTAATAAAACATGAATAGGAACTCTTCATCCAAGCTTTTCCCCTGTGAATCATTTTTGAACTGCTGATTTGAACAAATCCTTCGAAACGGAGCACCATATTAAAACCAAATCCACAAGGTACAGATGGAAAGGCAAGCTCTTAGCATATGTTTGGATTTTATGGATGAATGGTTCATTCTGATGTGCCCTACCTATTAATGAATTTCCCCATCTTCATATAATCCAGACTAGATCAGCAAGTTCAAAGTCCTTTTTTTGCTGCAATTGCCCACCCTCCCCTTTATCTACCTCCCTCTCAACACCCACCCTCCAACCCTAACCCAAAGAAGGGCTCTGGCACAATGATGTCACTGTGTGGGGCTCCCATTTGCCAGGTCTGTGGATAAAATCTTTGTTTAGAGGCGTGAAAGCGGTATGAGACCTACCCCTACAGAACTTAAATACAACCTTGTAAAAGGCACCAACTCTTGAGATTAGCACACTCAAATTTATGATTTTAGAATGGTAATGACTCCACCCAAGGTAATTTTGATGCCAACTCCAAGAGATTGAGAACTGAATTCTTTTTTTTTTTTTTTTAAGATTTTATTTATTTATTCGACAGAGACAGCCAGCAAGAGAGGGAACACAAGCAGAGGGAGTGGGAGAGGAAGAAGCAGGCCCATAGCGGAGGAGCCTGATGTGGGGCTCGATCCCACAACGCTGGGATCACGCCCTGAGCCGAAGGCAGACGCTTAACCGCTGTGCCACCCAGGCGCCCCTGAGAACTGAATTCTTAAACGGAGGTCTTTCAGGTTCTCTATGAGTTTTACTCCTCTCTCTCTCTCTCTTTTTTTTTCTTTCCCTTTCTTTTTTTTTTTAATTAATTTTTAATTTTTTTAGGAAAGTTCAGGTAACAGTCACTAGTTTCATGCAGCTTATTAAGCTAGACTACTTTTACCATGCTAGCCTATTTTGTAGGGGTCCAAGTCTCCCTTGTAACGTAGCCACTATTGGACTTTTTGCCCTCTAGCTCACTGGAAAAGTCAATGTCTTTCAGAACCAAACATTTGAACATTGATCAAGCTTTGCATTTCCACAGATGAGGACCGTGAAACTCAATATATGCAAATAAGTATAGCAGCAATCGGGGAGAGTGCCTAAAAACTGCCTATTGTGGTGATAAAATCAACTCCACTAGACTAGAACAGGACATAACAGAAATCAATATGGTAAGATAAAAATGTCACAGTGCATCTCATGTAGTTAGAGCATGCATTGTACTGAGATTTCTTTTTTCATTTATATATCTTAAGTAAACTTAAGATCCTGCCAAACTGGGATCCCAAGTGTGCGTCGTTCTATATTGGACATAAGGATGTACAATAGTTGAGTTCAATAAACATTTCAGAAACGCCATATCCTAGACACTATGCTAGACGCTGGGCACAGAGAGATAATAGAGCATGAGTTTGCTTACTGAGTGGATGAATCAATGGTAGGACACATTGAATCCTGTAAGAAAGGATATGGGCTCTTGATTCACCTGAAGTGAGGATAAGGAGAGTGAAGAGAATTTCCGTCATTGTCATCACCATAAACCACACTCATAGAACACTTACTGAGCCAGACCCTAAAGACTTTACATGTATTAAGTCGTTTAGTTCTCAAAAAAATCCTATGAGGTTGAGTTACTTTCGCTTTATAGATAAGAAAAATGAGGTGTAAAGAAGTGAAATAATATGTTCCGGGTCACACAGCTAATAGGGTAGAGCAGAGATAGGAGCCCAGCAGTTTAGCTCAAGAGTCAACTCTTCATCACCATGTCATCCTTCTTCTCACCACAAGAGACAGACAAGAGAAAGTGCCAGACAGTTTTCCAACGTTTTCTCTCCTCCCGCACCTCCCCAAGGCTGAGGAGGAAACCCCTCCACTTTCCTCTAGAGGAGCTGTGAATGTGAATTTATCTTTCTTGATCATCAACACTCTCCACCCCAAGGGGCCTTAGTACCAGCTCCATCTTATGAATAATGAGTGAGGAGGAACTGGAAGAGAGTCCTAGAAGATGTAAATATCTTCCCAGGAAGATGCTCATTTTGTGCTGGTTAGCTCCAATTTATCTGATTTCTGTATCCTTAGCATGCCACTGTGTTTTGAAGTTGGCAAACTATCTGAAAACTTAAAAGAAGAAGAAGAAGAAGAAGAAGGAGAAGGAGAAGGAGAAGAAGGAGGAGGAGGAGGAGGAGGAGGAGGAGGAGGAGGAGGAGGAGGAGGAGGAGGAGGAGGAGGAGAAGGAGGAGAGGAAATAATAAGAATCAACCATTGTCCATTTTCTTTTCTTCTGTGTTTTGCATTTTCTTTCCCTTCTCTGGAAACTTGCCTTCAAGATTCTAATGTTTGGAAAAATATTCAGAGAGAAAGAAGAACAATAGAGCAAGAAAATGAAGTGTGAGTTTGGGAGAATTGAGTGTTATTGCCTGGGAGTATTCCACCAGGATGGGGTCTGGGCTTCTGAATCTACAGACCAATCATGCCTTCTTCTTTTCTCCTCGTATACAGGTTTTCCTGAGTACTTGGCTCAGAAATCAAACAGCTGCTCCATTAATTGCTTTAGACCTCTAGTGTTAGTGGTTAAAAATACCTCCCTGGAAGGAGTACTGCCCTCACTGGTTAGTACTGGGCACAAGTAGGCAAGAGAGAATTTCTGGTATTCTATGATTTGATGGAAACTAGAAAGCCAACACCCCAGCCCACACACAGCTAAGCTAAAACAAATCTCTGTCCATGTAGACCTACTTTTCTCTGTCACTACCAGCACCGTGCTATGTCTGCTGGGGCCTTTTTGACTCCCTTTCCAGGAACAATCCCTCAATTTCTGAGTCAGTATTAGGGAGATTAGGAGGAGAGAAGAGTGACCAATAATAAGGAAATTTGAGCATTTATAGTGTGTCAATGGTGTGTTAAACACTATTCATAAAGTAAATATGATCTGCTCTCTTTTTGTAGATGAGAAAAATAAAGCAGGAAACAGTGTCAGAAGCTGATGGGACTGAGAATTAAGCCATCACTAGGATGACCATACATCTTGGTTAACCCGAAGACAGCCCCCATGACACTCATTGTCTTCATATTATTCTTAATATTCCCCCTCCCTTGCACTCTCAAATGGTAGTTATATGGTCACCCTGGTAATCATTCTTGCTTGAACTGGAACTCTGTGGCCCCAGCAATTCTGCTGGGTCCCGGTTCCCTTTTGTCTCCCATCTAGAGTCTTACTTACTTTCGGCGAGGCAGGAAATCTAATACAAAAATGGTATTGGGCCTAGATATCCCCTTTAGACACTAAATTGTGTTTTTTCCCAATCCTGGTTTGGGCCAACTTTGAAACCTGAGTTCTGACTAGGTTTTACCTCTTGCCAGTTAGCTTGTCAAGTATTCAAACCTTCTATAGGGCTAAGGACCTGCGTTTAAGTAGTTAGAATTCTAGCAGAGCTAATTAATATTCTGGCCAAACCCTGGAGGGAGGGACCAAAACTAGCTTCCTACTCCTCCTAAACAATTTGGGAAACATTTTCCGTATGCATAAGACAAGGCCCTTGATGCTTTTGCTTACAGTCTGATTGGTGTCAGTCCCTAGGCTTGGATTAAAAAAACAAACAAAAATGGGGGAGGGGTAAACGTGAAGCTCTAACAGCACCACTGGAGGAAAAAAACTTTCTATGGGTCAATAGGGTGACGCAGGGGGTCGTGGCTACCAAACAGAGATCATGGGCCACATTAAAACAATCATAACATCTAAGTAAGGAATGCAACAGAGCCACTCTATGGTTTGTTGGTCAAAACAATTCTGGGAAACTCTTCTCTTAAAGAGAAGAGCTCCTTGGTTATTAAGATGATCGAGTCCATGACATATGAGGAAGGCTTTCATTCGTTCATTCATTCAACAACAGTTTACTGAACACCTACTATGTACTAGGCACTGTGCCAGTGTTGAGCATCCAGAGTTCTCTGCCCTACAGAGCATAGGGTCTACTGGGGGACACCGACATTTATCTAGCAGTCGCACAGATATAAAATTACTGATAAAAGCAATGAAGATGTACAATGTGCTTTACATAGAGCGTAAGTGGGGATTCTGTGGGCAGCGTGTGACACAGCTTCTTTGAAGAAGCAGCATTGAACTGAGCTCTGAGGGTGAGTTAACAGTTAACTGGGTAAAGGATGAGGGAACTTTCAGGGCTGGGCAAGGGCATGCACTGAGGTCTTGAATCAGAAAGGAGGAGCCCTTCACTGGACTAAAAGAAATGCGGACCCAGGGAAGTTTCATACTTAATCTAAAGAGCAGATGGCAGTGGGGAGGTGAAAGTGGGGTGGATTTGGAGAGTGTGAAACTTTCCAGATAACCTCTGGAAGGGGAACTGGCCTGCTACAGTTCCATTGGGTAGAAGCTAAAGAAAACTATTTTAATTTAAAATGAGGAAGAACTTCCTGAGTCAATGTTTTGAAGGCAGTGAGTTCCTGTCTTCAGAGCTGTTTAAGTGTAAGCTAGATGACAATTTGGATAAAATCTTGTAGAGATGTTAAAAGGGTATTGGGCCTGTTGAAAACGTAAGTCCATTACAATAAGAAGATTTTGTGAAACAAAATTAAAAACAAGCAGGGCACCTGAGTGGCTCAATCAGTTGAGCCTCTGACTCTTGATTTCAGCTCAGGTCATGATCTCAGGGTTGTGAGATGGAGCGCCAGTCTGCTCTGAGCTAAGTGTGGAGGCTGCTTGGGATTCTCTCTCTCCCTCTCTCTCTCCCTCTCCCTCTGCTCCTTCCCCCCAAAAACAAAACAAAACAGGACAAAACAAAGCAAACAGCAGCAAAGCAAACTAGTCTTTGGCAGGGGAAAATTCTGATGAAAGGATGCCATTACAAATGCCCGGAGGACAAAGCAAAGTCTTGAGGATTTCTTTCTGATGACATAATGGCAAGATTTTCAGAATCACAGTCCTGGCTAAAGCTGTAGTGTCCTGGGAGTACATCATTTGCATTTCAAGAAAGCTGTTTTTCATCTTGCTTTCCTGTTCCTTGCCATCCCCCCACCCACCCCCAGAGATGTCAAAATGTTGAAAATGCTGACTCACTGTTGCTGATTGTGACTAGTGTCAATTACCAGCATGCAGCTCAAGTGTGATGAGAAAATAAGAGTATGAGCACATAGTGCCAATTTTTCCCGACAAAATTGTAAACTTTGATTCAACTGTTAAATAAAAACTATAAATGGACAAATGTGCTTATAAGGCACCTCTCTTCTGATAAACCTATTCTTCTAATTCCTTTTGATTTTGTATTTTTGAATGATCTGTAATTTCTAGATTTTCTTTGTGCACAGTATATCGTACACAGTCACCCTTGCTAGATGGCCCACTCAGTCTTTTTGTACAAAAGAGTTCTTTCTCTTGCAAAACAACAGGAAAAACAAAGAAGTAATATCCTTTATAGTAGAGCACATCTGTTTTTTTATCATAAACTAAAATTGATATGAAATATCTTAATCAGCGATTATAGACAATTAAGAAGAACCCTTTTTTTTAAATCCATACATGCTTTGGTTAACTCCATGCAAAAGCCCTGTGTGCCTTTTATAGACTCCCATAAAAATTCCTTCAAGCCAGACATCGAGTTTTATAGAAACGTAACACTTTCTAGTTGCCTCCCAGACACACACACACACACACACACACACACACACACACACACACAGAGTGGGCTGAGGACGACTCCAGTTTATAATGTCCTTTTTCATCGATAACCCAATCACCTCAAAATGACCCTGGGATTTTCTTTTCCCGCTCACATCATAGAAGGCATAGGTCCAGATTCTGTTGAGAGACAAAGAAAGTGCCATCATCCCTTTTAATGCCAGTGTTTTCCAATTACAAAATTTTTTTCTATGTCTCTTTTACTGGGAGAACTTCGTTAAGTTTTCAGATACCTTGGAATTCTCTAAGCCTTCTTAGTATACGTGCCACGGCATCTAAAGCCCCTAAGAGAACCTTCCAGTGACTTGAATCTTTTCTATAAGCCAGCATTTACATCAAGCTCCAGATAAAAGGTAAACTTTCCTTTAATTAGAAAAATCTTTTTTTGTTTGGTTTGGTTTGGTTTGGTCCTTAGTACATTTTTTAATTTTTTTTTATTTTTTATTTTTTTAATAATAATTTTTTATTATGTTATGTTAGCCACCATACAGTACATCCTTAGTAGAAAAATCTTTTGAAAAACTGCCTATTGTATTTCCAGCTCTGTGGTAGGTCCCGAAGATATAATGATGAGTGCAATTTTGTTGTTTTGAGTTGGCTTACACTAAGGAGAAGCTGGCAAACAAATAATTAATGATACACAGCGATAAATGCTAATAGCAGTATGAACATTTTGCACTTCAGCATTTTTATTCCTTTTTGGGTCATGGATCCTTCTGAGAATAGAATGGTCTGTATTAGTTACCTGTTGTTATATAATAAATATTTGCCTAAACGCTTAGCAGATTAAAACAGTTATCTCATGCAATTACTGAGGGTCAAGAATTTGGAAGTAGGGCCGCCTGGGTAGCGCAGTCGTTAGGCGGCTGCCTTCGGCTCAGGGCGTGATCCTGGCGTTCCGGGATTGAGTCCCACATTGGGCTCCTCCGCTGGGAGCCTGCTTCTTCCTCTCCCACTCCCCCTGCTTGTGTTCCCTCTGTCGCTGGTTGTCTCTCTCTGTCAAATAAATAAATAAAATCTTAAAAAAAAAAAAAAAGAATTTGGAAGTAGCTTAGCGGGATGGTTCTGCCTTAAGGGAATTTCATGACATTGCCCTCAAGCTTTCTGTCGGGGGTTGCCGTCAGCTGAAAGTCTGACCAGGGCTGGAGGATCTTCTTTCAATATGGCTCATTTTACATGGCCATAAGAAGCAGGCCTCAAGGAGTTCCCTATAGGCCATGTCAGAAAAACTCCATTCCTAGCCACATGGGCCTTTTTATAAGATTGAGCATGACTTGGCAGTTGGCTTTCCTCAGAGCAAGTGATCCGTAAAAGATACAGAGAAGAAAGCCGTGAAGCTTCTTGTGACCTACAATCAGAGGTGACATACCATCACTTATGCAGCATTCTGTTGGGCTGTAGAGCAATCTTAATAACATTTGGAAGAAGATTACAAAAGGGTATGAGTTCTAGGAGGCAAGGAGCATTGGGGCTATCTTTAGAGCTGACTACCACATTCTCTGGGGACCTCCTCCCGGAAAATATACCATAAACCCCGGGCTAAGAAATGCTATATTAATTGAAGGCAAAATAGAGATGCCAGAAAGCTTTTGCAAAAGGTATGAGTTTAATCACAGCCTTCCAGTGTGCTAATTCCATCAGTGGGTAGGATAGAGAGGCAGGTGGGTATTCCAAGCAGATTAAGCAGGAAAAGCACACATAGGTGGCAAAGTCACCCTATATTTGGGAAACTACAAGAGACCCGATATGGCTGAAAGGTCGGAAAAGTGAGAGACATAAGCCTGGGTCAGGTCACAGAAGACTCTAGAAGTCATGCCAGCAAGGATGGCTTTTATTGCTCGCTGTGGAGACCTGTGAAGTCATATAAGGACCTGGTTTAGAAAACCCAATTTATATTTTAGAAACATTGTTCTGTCCAATAGCTGCAGATGGAAAGCAGAGAGCTCAGTTGGGAAGCTATTACACAGGTATGGAGACAAGACACAATAATGACATGAGCTGGGGTATGAACAGTGGGAAGGAATGGAGAGTTCCATTCCAAGGGTTAGTTAGGAGGTAAAATGTATAGGAATGGGCAATCAATTGATGTGGGAGATGAAAGAAAATAAGCCATGAATGAAGCTTATGAGCTTTTACTCTGGATAACGGTCAGAAGAGGGCTCTATCTGGGGAGGCGATAAAGCATAAGTATGAGTTTGGGATATCTGATACGTATCTTCCAATACATATATACTGGAAAACCACACATGTGAAAACTTCAAAAAATAAGTTTCCATGAACAAGTAGGTTTAGAAAATACTGTGAATCTTATGCCATTGGAGATTTACAATGCACATTGATGTATGAAAGATCAAAGTTTTTTTTTTGTTTTATTTTTCCAATAAAGAGACCCATATATTTTCAAGGTAATGTTTCCTAAAAATATTTGACAATAGAATCTTCTGCTCAACCTCTATTAACATCCTGCAGATCTAGCATTATGGGTAAAAATCAATACTTCATAAGAATTTACAGTTTGCTCAACTCATCAGTAAATGTCCAACAAAAATTGCCCAAAATGATGTCACAACAAGGTAGTTATCAAGTTTTTGAGCCTCACGTTAGTCATAGTAAAGTCTTTAGGAACCAATATTTATCTGAATTTATAATTAAAATCAAATTGAATTTTATTCTTTTAGCTCCTTCAGTATTAGTAGTTCCCTCTATCAGAACTAATACACAATAAGGTTTTTAAAACCATGGCCCCCAACAAATTGTACCTTGGGGAATAAAAATGCTTCTTAGCTGAAAAATTTACCAACTTTTTAGTCTGATACAATTGTTACCTGTTGTCATATAACGAATGTTTGCCCCTCTCCCAAAGCACTGCCCCATGTTGAGATTTTGAAATGAAAAAGACATCAGGGCCCGGGTGATAAGTGGTGTGTCAGCCAGTGTTTCTTAAGTGAGTGCTGCTTATGAGAACCTGACAACAGGCTGACATCACATGATCTTCACTGGGTTCTGAATCCCCATTTGTAAAGTGAGGAGAATGTTTAGAAAAGCTCCCTGCAAAGCTGGAAACCCACAATGGCTCCTAAAGCTGAACAGAAGGTGTTTCTGCACTTATAAATAAACGCAGACCCTGAAAATTACCCAAGGGAAAATAATTTGCTTCCAACATATAGTGTTTTTTAAGCTTCAAATTTCCGATTATAACCCAAAGAGCCCAGCATGTTACCTGGAGAAGGAATAGTATAGCCATTGAGAGGAAGGTTTAAGCTGGGCGAGTTCTAATTCTGCTCTTTATTGCTATGCAACTGAGCAAGTTACGTAAACTCATCTTGCTTGTTTGGTCAACTATAAAATGGAGGTAATAATGCCTAGATCTAGGGTTTTGCGAAAATTAAAAGAATAACTCACAGAACCCTCAATTAAGATGAGCTATTATTATCCGCAAAAACGCCATTTCCACATATAATCTGGATCACCCAATACAGAAAAAAATTGTATAGATCTCACAGTGGGAACGAAATAATGACAATACCTTAGATTTGAATAGTGTTTCAGAGTATCTGAGTAATTCCACATCTCTCAGCCCATTTGATAATAAAGCACACTTCTCAATAGAATCGTGTTAGCAGAGCTGTGTCCAGCCGCTGGTGGGAAACGGGTAAGCATCGTGAGCCAGGGAAGCACAGGACCAACAGCCATTAGTGAGAAATAACAGATGGTGTCTCATTTTTTGCTATAGGCAAAGATCCAAATGACATGACTAAATAGAAAGACAGCCCCACAGGACTGCATTTGGGCTCCTACTGAGCATGGAGCCTGAAAGGCAGGGACATTTTTAATAACCTTTCTTTGACAAGCTTAAAGCCATTTAATGTCTAAACCTGTCATACACATCCAGCCAGGAGAATAGACCTCCAGAGAAAACCCCAGAGCACACAGTCTCACCTCCCTGTGAAAAAATAAAAAATGCACGCACACATTACACACAAAAAAATTATACAGCAAGGTCACAAAACGCTAGCTTTCCATTTAAATAAAAACAGCCATTGCCCTTCTCATGGCAACCTTCTAGACCTGCTTCTCATTCTGCAATGGATGAAAAGTTGAGTTTCCCTCCCGTCATCATTTAAATAAAACAATAGAGGGCTCATGGCTACTTAAGCTGAAATTTTAGTTCAGTCTAATTAGAAAGAAATGTGTTATAAATTATTATGTGTTGAAAGTCTGCACCAAAAAAAGAAAGAAAATGAACTCATAATTCTTTATATATTGGATTTCACTTTTTCATCAATCCAAATGAAACAACAAGTAATTGCTTTTTTTTTCAACAGCTTCTGAAGTGAATGGGGAAAAAAAATCAGTAATCACCATGATTAAAAACTTTGTTATTTTGTCCATCGCTATAATATTCAGCAGCGGTGCACCAGTGATTCTGCAAAAACATTTACTACGGCAAATCTATCTAATAAATTGTATTTGTTTTGCAACACGTCAGCTAGTAGGAGCATTCGTGTAGACATGAATTTGATTTTCCCTGGAGTCCATGGCTTCATTTTGCCCCAGCTGTTTCATTTTCTTCTCATCACCAAATCATTTAATTATCATAACTTTCCATGCCTTACTCTCCTATAGTTTTATGTGAATACAAGGGTATAAGAGTTACCTCCAAGCCCAGTAGTGGGTTGAAGATTTACATTTAAATGTTGCCTTAAAAGTGCATTTGTCAGGAGGAGGAAGGCTGATAGAAAAAAAATAGCTAGAAAAAAAATGTCATTTTATCATTGCTTAACTATATTATGTGAATATTTACTTACAAGGGCTGCAATGGGGAAAAAATCACCTTAGTAAAAACCAGAATAATAATGTCTGTTTGTTCTACAGATTAACGAATTAAACTCAAATAAAAGAGGCTCGCTCATTGCTGTTGGTAGACAGACCTGGCGTAACTATCCATATCTTCCTTATAAATCTCTCATGCCCAAAACATTATTTCGAACTTGAAATGTGTGTTTATTTGTAAATTCAATAACACTGTTAATTCCATGAAAGAGACACTTTCTCTTGTTTGCCACTGTATTTCCATGCCATGAATGCATGGTAGGTTTTTAATGACTATTTGTTGAATATGTAATGTAATTAGCAGCACAAAATGGATAAGACTACAAAAGCACAGTGAAACAGAAGCAAGCTGGAATACATTTTATCCTCGCCATATCAGAAGTTTGCAGTTGAAAAACGTGGGTCCCAATGATGGAAAGGAAACATGTTCAAGCTCATTCCTTCATCAGTGCAATTTCCTAAAACCCTAGCCTTTGCCTTCTCTCCTCGCATTTCTCCTTTTCGAAGGACATCCAGGGTCCCTCTTCCACAGTTCTGCATAACCCAACATGTCCATGGTTATCTTGATGACTTCGTTGTGTCCACTCTTCTCACTTTGATGAATCATTTACTCATTGTGTTCATATCACTTCTTTCTGCCGTGAGACCTCCTGATGCTTACATTGCTGCTTCTGGTAGAGGCGACATAGTAAATCCTCAGAAAATGAGTACAGACACAAGTCCCTGACTCGTGACGGTTTGAATTACAAGTTTTCAACTTTGTGATGGTGCAAAAGCCAAATGCATTCAGTAGAAACCGTTCTTTGAATGTTGAATTTTGATCTTTTCCTGGGCTAGCGGTATGTGTAGGACGGTCTCTGTGATGCCGGGCAGGGCAGCAAGCGCAGCTCCCAGTTGGCCGCGTGGTCACAGGGATCAACAACGACACCTTTACGATCAGTCTGGACTCATACACCCAAACCGTCTTTCACTTTCAGCACAGCGTTCTATAATTACATGAGATGCTCAGCACTCTATTATAACACAGGCTTTGTGTTCGAAGATTTTGCCCAACTCTGGGTTAACGTCGGTGTTCTGAGCAAGTTTACGGAAGGCGAGGCTAAGCTATGATGTTCCTGGGTTGGGTGTGTTAAGTGCATTTTCAACTTACAGTATTTTCAGCTTATGACGGATTTATCTGGACATAACTCCATCGTAAGCTGAGGAAGATCTGTAGTGAGCAAATGGGTGTACTGCTTTTATAGTCAGAAATACAAATGTTTAAGAAAAAACATTCATTAATGTTGTGAATCTCGAGAAAACAATTGTTAAAGAGCTTGCAGCCAACCTGGGCTGTGTATACCTGGTTCATTTTTCTGCACATAAAAATAAATATCCTAACATTAACTGAAAGCATATTGTTCCAGGAAGATACAATGACACATCCCATCTCAAGGGGTTTGAAACACACGTGGGCTCTCAGTGCTGAAGTGTGGAGGGTAGGGGATCTGGGTGGCTCAGTTGGTTAAAGCGGCGGACTCTTGATTTCGGCTCATGAATCTTAGGGCCGTGAGACTGAACCCCGCGTGGAGACTCCCCTCTGGTTGTGGAGCCTGCTTAAGATTCTCTCTCTCCCTTTCCTTCTGCCCCCATCCCTCTCTAAAAAATAAAACATTAAAAAAATAATAATAACCTGGAGGGTAGTCTTCTCAATATCAACTTTCAGTGTAAACTGCTCAGCATCGAGTAGGGATCACTTTACTTAAAATAATGTAACAAATAATAAGCATAAAAATAAATGTTCTCACCTTGTTCCTTTTCTGATAGTCAAAATCCTAGTTTTTCTCTAAGCTACCTTTAATTCTTTATGTAATAATATTCTTCCCCTTATGGGCCCTATAGCATTTAAATATGTTGCTGGGGCATCTGGGTGGCTCAATCCATGAAGCCCAGGGTTCTGGGATCCAGCCCGGAATCAGGGCTCCCGGCTGGGCAGGGAGTCTGCTGCTCCCTCTCCCTCTGCCCCTCCCCCCTGCTGTGCGTGCTCTCTGTCAAATAAATAAATAAAATATTGAATAAATAAAAAATTAAATTGCTAATCCTGGTCTAACCTGAATTACAGTACTGCTTTCTCTTGCCCTGGATTTTAAGTTCCCCGAGGGCAGAGAAGTCCTATGTGTATTTCATCTTTGTATCTTTTGGTTTAGCACAATGACCAGCCAAGAGTGTTTAATAAAGGTGGGTTTATTGAGAGTCAAACAAAAAGCAGTCCATTGTTTTTCCTGGTCTGTGGAGGGACTAAAGGACTAACAGGCGAACAGCAAGCTCCTCCAGTGTTTGCTTAAAATACATCAGGCTTATAGGTCAGTTTTCCATACTCACAATTTCTCCAATGACTGTAATAACATCACCATGACTGGTAGAACATTATTGGCTTGGATACACATATCAGATCATCACAATGTACACTTTAAATATCTTACGATTTTATTTGTCAATTATATGTCAATGAAGCTGGAAAAAAATTTTATTAAAAGAATGCTGGTTTTAAAAAGAAAAAAATGGCTTTACTCCTGAAAGATAGTATTTATCATCTGACTCTTGCCTACTGCTCCTCTGGAGAAGCCCCCAAATCCGTCTGATAAACCTGGATTAAGGCTTAAGTGATATCTGAATACAATAATGCAAAAAATTACTTGCCATAAAACCTTGCATCTATGTGTGTTTTCTTATAATTACAAAGCTAATTCATGTCTATTCTTCAGCATAACCCTTTAAACGTCTTTTATTTAATTAAGTAAATATTTGAGGCTTCACTGTGCCGGGGATTATACCAAGTGCTGTGGATACAAGGATAATCAGAAAGAAAAATGTCCTCATGGAGTTTATGACTCATTGGGGGAAGCAGGGGGGATGTGGATTAGTTAACAAATATTTATGAAACAGCGAATTAAGTGCTATAATTTTGGAATTACACAGTGCTAAAGGAGTATATTTAAGAGTCTTTAACCCAAAAAACAAGAATTTCTATCTATCTCATTTTCTCATGAAAAAATTCTTGTGTTTATTTTCTCTTATCAGTGCGTTTGAGTTCATTTTTAAGTTGTTCTGGCATTATGGATACCATCCCTTTTGTCCCGCAGGATCTTTTAAATTGGAATATTCAAGCTTATATTAATGATTAAATAAAATAACATGTGTAAAGCACTTAGCAGAGTACCCGGAACATAGCAAATGTTGTTCTTACCGGCTTTGGATGTGCCGCGCATTGTCCTAGGTACGGTAATAACGGCAATTTGTCTAGTCCTCACAACTGTCCAATAAGGTGAATATTCTTATTATCATTCCCATTTTTACGATTAGAACACTAGGGCTCAGAGTTCAAATAACTGGTCTCAAATCACCAAAAGACTAGTAGTAGTGCCGTCAAGATCTGAACCTTGGTCAGCCTGGGTATCAAGTACATGCCTGCTTTTCCTGGTGCGCTCCAGTACCCTCACCATCTCCTTAGTGGCTCAGATAGTCCTAGGTAGTCACTTGCATTTGTCTGGGTGTTTCAAGGGCCTATGCACCTGATCATTATACTTACCATGTTTTCCTTAGCTACATATCTCCCTTGATACTTCCAACCTTGTTTGTACTCTCTCTAGCTCCATTGCATTTCTTCCAGCCGTCCTAGTACACCTCGATCTTTATTTTATTGCTTATAACTGGTAACTATCCCTCTTTGATGTTTACTTTGTAGCCCTTTTCCCGGACTAATGTTAGGACACAGAGTTTGGTGCTCAGAGTACTGTAGGAACCTGGAAGAGTAGCACAGATGTTAATACAACACTTTTGGGATTCAGATCAGTATAGATTCAAATCTCAGTACTAGTGCTTTGTGTATCTTCCTGAAATTCTCTTGCTTTGGGCTCTTAACCTGCAAAATGAGGATAATGTAATTATTGTGAGAATTAAATTAGGTAATGTTTCTAAGTGCTTAGCATATGACTGGTACATAGTTAAGGGCTCAATAAATGGTACACCTGGTAAATATCATTATTCAGTTATTTTTAATGAAATAGAATAATAACCTTCTTAATAGTGAAAAAGTATTCAATGAAAATAATATTATCTCATTGTTATCACAATATGGATAAAGTAATGACAACATTTGTGAATATATAAATAAGACCCATGCAACCAAGTACAGATCTCTTACACTACATTTTTATAACTCTGAATCTGGCTGACATTAGTAGTCAGCATAGATAACAAGCCACTTTTCAAACTTGTGGACACGTTAGAAAATAGGGTAGCTAGCCTCCTACACCTCTAGTGATCCTTACTTCCTCATATTCATGCCTTTATGTAGTTCTCTTCTGCATAAATCGGGGCTGGTATGCGTGATCGATAGGATACAACAAATGTCATGGCGAGTGACTTTCAAGGCTAGGTCATAAAAAGAATAGCTTCTGCCTTGGTCGTTGGAATTCCACTCTGCTGCCATGTTATGAGGACATTGAGCAGTCCTGTGGAGATGCCCTCAAAGGCTATAAAGGGAGACCTCCAGCCAACACTCAGCACTAACTTGCCAGGCGTTGAATAATCCACCTTGGAAGTGGATCCCCCAACTACCAAATCTTCAGATTCTGCAGCCTCAACTGACATCCGACTATAATCTCATGACAGACCCTTAGCGAGAATTGACCAACTGAGCTGCTCCCAATTCTCTCACCCACGGAAACTGCAAGCTAAATAAATGATTATTATTGCTTTAAGGTACTCAATGGGTTGTTGTGTTATTCCAGCACAGATAACCGATACAGACAAGGGGGACTTAATGCAATCTCTTATCTCAGTCTTCGTGTTCCTTATTACTTTCTGCTGGAAGAAATTCCATTTCTTGAAGGATCTTTGACCCTTTAGACTTATCTCATGTTACAGTCTCTCTCTGAAAATAGAATATTTCCAATTAATATCATCACCAGCTGTCTGCTGGATCTTGCTGCTAATACTTCTAAATCACTGTGATTTTTACCTTTCTTCAGTGTTTTTACTGATTTAGGGAGTTAAACTTTTACCATCATACTCTACCCATATCCTTTTCCTGACCTAGCCTTTCTTGGGCCATATTTTCATGGAACTATATCCCCCCGGCCATCATTTTGCTCAGAGTGGCTCTTATGAGCACATTAAAGAAGATGAAGGAGGGGGATACATTACTCCAGGGCTTTAATGTGTTTGATTTGTGGTTATTCTTCCATTCTGTAGGGTCATGAGTTCTCCAGCATGGGCCAGGCAGAACTCTGTGCTTATTTATTGGTCTCAATGACTTCCTGTTGGTTTTGGATTGTATCAACAATCTTCTTAGATTGTGCAGCAATTTTCCACATACTTCTTGTATGTCTAGGATGTTCAAAGGCGGAAGTTTCCTGGAAAGGCCAATTAAATGCCTTAGGAGTTCTTTAATCACTAAATTGTAGCTGATTGGTCATAAATAGTTTGGTACAGAGAAAAAACCCACAGGAGATAACTGCTCGGAGGCCTGTGCGACTCTGTGCAGGTTGTTTACCCTCTCTCAGCTTCAAATCCCCATCAGTAAAATAATACCTACCATTCAAATTTGTAATGAAGACAGGATTTAAAAGTTGGTCCCGGATACTCTACAAATGGCAACAATTATTACAGGGACTCTTCCCGTGACTCAGAGAAGTGCACATTTCCCCTTAATTGTCCCTCCGCATGCAAGTGGTTTACCTTTTATTCTTTTTAGAGTGATCAAAGTCTTTTAGAAAATATGGGGGTTTGATTGTCTCAATTTAAAAGTTGGGAATCCCAGGTAAGCCACCTGTAGTGGTCCTAATTTGAGGTCTGCATAAATTACTAAATGTTATTTGCAAGTCATCAGATACCTCAAAAGGTCCGCCAAACCTTAGAATATATCCATCAGCTAAATGCTCTATATTCGTCAGTATGGCTTTCTGGTTAAGAGCATATGTTTTGGAATTTGACTTGCTAGCTTCAAATTCCAGTTTGGCTTCATGAAAAGACACTTACCCTCTCTGAACCTCAACTATACACGTGTGTGTGCATGTGCGTGTGTGTGTGTGTGTGTGAAACGAAGATATTAATACTGCCTGCCTCACAGAGTTTTTAAAGGCATCAAATATGGTAAGACATACTGAATACCTTGCACATTTTCTGGTCCAAAGAAAAACTCAGTAAAATCCCAAGAGATGCATTCCTGTGAGGGCAGTAGGCTATTATGTCACCTTAACAATTTTCCTGGCTCACTTTTGCACAAGTGAAAAACCTAAGTTCTCCTTTTCTCCTTCCCATTAGATGAATTCTTCCCAAATAGATTCCTCTGCCACATAGGGGTTTGAAATGTATTTATGGTGCGATTTAAGAAATGATATTATGTCTATTTATAGCCCATATCGAAGTGTACCTCAAAGCAAAGAAATATGTCTACCATTCCATCAGATTACTCTTCTCAAAGAAGTTAAGACTAGATATAACTCAGGTTTCTTCAACGTTTCTTCCCTATTGAAAATCTGTTCTTGTCAAATGTCTTAAAATGATATATGTCTTCACTTTTGATGACACTGGACTCTGCAAGTTTGTTCCAGATGGTCTCTGGAGTTGATTTATTACAGTTTATAGATCAGCAAATATATTTCAAGGCATTTGCATTCATAGCTCCCGTGTTAAATGAATGAGACCTGGGTTGAGTCCCTGGGTATTTTCTTCACCAGCAGCCATCATCACCACCAGAGAAGTCCTGGTATGCTCAATCAGTGCAGCACAAAGCATCCAAGGGTAAGTTCTGTGTCCTGTGTGGAACGCTGTTTTTCACATTCACAAATTCTCTTTTGTGCAAAACTGTCATTAAACTGGTGTCCTCAAATCCAAGGCAAATTAACAATTGGCTGTGGCTACCATGAAAGAACATGTGATTATATAATTAGCATTGCTTATCTCCAACTTGATAAGCAGAACTTTGTCAAACCAATGAGAGTTGAGATAATAGGAAACAAATGTTTTTGTACTATTCATTCTATAAGTTATGACTAGACCGAATATTTGGAACCAGGATAAGGAAATAGGAAGAGATGGGAAGAGAGGCACCACTTTAGTCAGATAAGTCTCTTAAATGTTTCTATTTATAAATTTCTTTAATTACCTTAGGAAAATTAAAACAAAACAAAACAAAAAACCATAACCCCACAAAATCCACATAACTTCCATTGATATTTTTAGAATCAAAACTAATACATGCACATGGTTTATAATTTCTAAGAGTATACACACACACACACTCCTATATACATGTGTGTGTACACAGACATACTCTTACGTTATATGTAATTACATCTATCTCTATCTATCTATACAGATCTTCTAAGAGTACATTATGCTCTTAAGTGCAGATATTCTATTTTATATACCTGAGGTCAAAACTCAAGTGACTACAGAGGACTGGTATGTAATATAATTAATTGACTCAGGATAGGTAGAAAATAAACAAAACAAATTTGTAAGGAAAGGTATTTTACAAGTCACTAATTTGTACCAACAAATCTTAAACTGCTGAGATTAGCCCAAGATTCAAATATTTGGTCTGTCATCCACAGGTCTTACAATTTATTATAAAGATCTTGGTTAGTGCATTTTTACAAGGGACGATAATTTAGGAGCAACTTTTTCTGGGTACAAGGAATTATAACACCCATAGCCACAGTAGCTAATTTAAGAGAGTTTATTCTGCTTCGGGTACTGTGCTAACACTTTTTCATTTAATCTTTACAGTACCTTCTGAAGTAGATACTATAATCTTTCTAATTTTACAAATGAGGAAACTCAGAATGAAGCAACATGTTCAAAATCTGATGATCAGATCTGGGGTTTGAAACTAGGTGGATCCAACCATAAAATCTAAGCTCTTAAAAAATTGCTATAAGAAACTTTCAAAGACTAAGCAGATACCTGTCTCACTTTCCTACACTGAGCCTGCACAGGCAATATATAATTTTTAGACTGGGTACTCAGAAAGACGCTTTACGATTCTCTTAAGTCTCACTATATGACGGGAATGATGGTCTGTTTCACAAATGAATTTTAAAGATGGTTACAGATTACATTAAATGTTTTAATGATATGAATGACTTTGGATAAATGTTAAGAATAATTTTTTTCTTTCAGATTGAATCCAGATCATTAAAATAATTTGGCTTTGCAAAAAAGTAGTCAATAGTTTAGACTACAAAGTAATAGCATTTTGATGGATCAGATTTTTCTCCTACTTTCTATTTTTCTAAGAAATTAGGTATTCAACCTGTCAGTTGCCCTTTTTCTGAGGTATCATTAAAAAAACACTTCCATAGAAGTCTCCAAATCATTTTCTTCAGCACCTCAGTTACTTTAAATGGGAGTTGATATCGGAGGGTTGACCTTCAGCACCATAAAATCGCCGTCATCAAAAATTCAATGATATGCCCACATTTACTAATGCAATCCTTGATCAAAAAAAAAATCCATCCAATGAAAACACCTCATAACCTGGAAAGCATAACTATTCTATTGGAAATTTAATAAAAGGATGAGTAATAAAGACAAACTCTGGAGATGGATAGGCAGAGAAAGCCATGGATGTAGAACCCAAACTCAACAATGGAGAATCAATCCAGGGTAAAATGGAATGTTCATTGCTTTGGCCAGAAACATCGTGCAGGAAAAATAATCACTGTTATGAGAAAAGTAGAACCCTGGGAGAGAATTTTCCAAGTCTTATGCCAAGGTCTATAATGTTACTATTATTTTCTGTATAAATATATGTTCTGTAAAATGGACCTAGAATGATTTGATACGGAGACCTGATTCATTAGCAATATCCAATAAATCACAGCTGTGACACAAACCCTCGCAGAGTATCTAATCACGAGGCATATTTTATTTGTAACTTTGGCTCTAACCAGAAGTGTCAAGTTATTAGTTTTGAGATTTTATAGACTGGTTTTAGCAGATTCAATATAGCCAAGGGATATAAGTTGGTATTGGAACACCCTTACGGAATTTTCCATTGAAGCTTGAGGATAATCCCAGAAACTACATATGCATATGAAGGTATATGCATATAGCTTTCACAGAGAAAGTGAGAGCACCTGGCTAAGGATTCATTTATTCATTCATTTGAGGGGTATTTATTGAGGGACTACTATATGCCAGACTTGTTCTAGGCCCCAGAGAAACAAATGGGGAACAAGAAAGCCAAGGCATCTGTACTTCTAGAGATAATATTCTACTGGAAGGAGTTCGATAATATACAACTAAGCAAGAAATGAATAAGAATAACTGCTGACAGTGCTAAGATACATGAAAAAATAAAACTCAATGATGCAATACAACATGACTGGTCAATGTATGAGTAACTTATTTCTGGAAGAGCTCATGAAGTGCAGACTGTACTAAGAGCTAAATGTCAAGCGAGAGCCAGATATGCCAGAAGCTGGGGGCATAAATTATGCATACTTCCTTTTGATCCGCCTCTGGTTTTATGTTAGCCTTTTACCATTTTATTTTTCGTATAGCTGTGTATGACTCTCTAGGTCGTGAAACCTCACAATGCCTGGATCTGGTCATCCTTTCTAATTCCTTGCCTTAATAGTTAGGTGCACCCCCATAGCAAAGTTCCGTATCTAGTAAGTCACCTCAAGGAATCAGGCAAGGGCTCCTAGAGTCTTCAGGCCGGTATACATCTTAGAGTGTGACTACCTGACTGTGTGAGTTGATAAAGCTTCAGTTATATCCTTTTGAGAGTATGATACTTTTGCCTTACCACCATGCTAAGCTTATGCTGAATATAAAATTGTAGAAAATAGTAGGGTACGGTTCTCTAAAAAGTTGAGGAATGACAGATTAACTTATACAGCTAGAAGAGTACTTCGGTTTTTCACTTAGTGGAACATGGATGCCATTTTACTCAAGGGGAACTAAATGGATTGCAAATCCATTGTTTTGCTTCCTTAGAAATCTGCAGAGAGTACAGAGAATTTTTCATCAAAGGTGAAATCAAAGCTTAACCGGAAAAAATGAGTACATGAATTGTTTTATTAAAGGATTCAGTTTAGGTATTCACAGCTATACTATATATTTCAGAATGGGGGAGTAAGTGTGGTTAGTAAGGATGTTATCTGAGAAAATAGATTCATGGCTCAGATTTGCATCTTAAAATATGATCCTCGTTGATCCAACATTGCCAGTCATGAAGATAGTTGAAATTCCTGCTCAGATAGTTATTAGAGAAATCATTAAGTCATGAAAAATGAAAAGATGTTCCCCAAAGCCCAGAACTCATCATGGAAAGTATAATGAATAAAAAATATTTTTATTAATCATTCATATGCTTTTCTGTAATGACTAAGGAAGTAGTATACTTAGAAATTGAAACATGTTTCCTATTCTTGGTTTCTATAATTTTGTCACTGACATTTTCTGTAGTTTTTATTTTAGTACGTAAATTTCCCATGCTATTTATTTTTGCCAGGTATCTGAACTTTAACTTAATAATTTGACCTTTTAGCTTCCTTTAAAGTAAATGAAATAAGAAAAAATAGATGTATAAATACAATGTTTTAATCATTAAACATTCTTGGTTTTGTAGCAGAGTTCTCTAAGACTAGAGTGGACCATGTCCTATTCTCTAGATCGACTTACTCAACATCTCTTCCAGCCTTCTTTTATAGTGCTTTCCTGTATACAGAGTCTGGAAAGGTCAAAGTGGAACTTCTCAGACCTTGAAGCTAGGGCTCCAGACGTGACACTGGTTCTGCTGAGCAGGTGAACTCTGAGGAGAGAATCAAGACCTGAAGCATACATTTTACAGGTGCAGATCGGCAGGTAGAGAGCCTGCACCGGAAGCCAACCTCTCCTGCAGTTTCCTCCTGACCCCCATATCACCGCTGAGCAATCATTTCCTGGAGGCAATGATGCAGTAGGTATAGCAGCTTCCTGAATGGATCGTGGATGAGCTAACGTAGTAGCAGGGCCAATAGTTGAAATAATGGTTTCCTGATTCCCCAGCTTCCTTATTGTTGAAGAGATACCAATTCCCATAATAAGCAAATCTTATAGTTTATTCTGGGAGTCTTTCCTAGGGGACCAAGGCTAGAACTTGCTCCTCTAGCCCTTGTAGTGATTTTATAAGCACCTACGAGACTGTTTCAAATCTCCTTCTGCTCAGAGACCAGGGAGCAGTAAATTTTCAACTTGGACCAAGATGAAAAATGGAAGCTCTATTTAAGTCTGTTAGCTCAACTTAAACTCAATATTCCTGAACTTTTAAAGGATGAAAGCAGAGATTAAATCCTAAAACTGGTAGATGTTTATGACTTTAAGGGTAAAAGAAGATATTTTTCTCTTTATTAAATTTATTATTATTATTATTTTAATTGTGGGAGGGATCACTTTATAAACTTCATGGTTAAGTTCCTACTCAATATCCTTGATTCAGCTCCTGATTTTGGTGGAGTTGATCAAATGAAAGTATTTTGGATAAAGGTGTCAAAAATTCTACTTGAAAAAAGCCTCTGTAATCCTTGAATGGGGAGGGAATTCTCAGCTGTCCTCCATGCCAAGAAAAACTCCTTGCTCTTCCCAAAGGAATGCTTTACATATAGATACAGATACAGACATAGACGTAAACAGAAATAGACAGATTAGGGATACTAACTGGGCCTCATTTACTACTTCTTGGAAGCAGTAAGTACAGACTTAAGTACACACATATGCACATTAGGCTGAGGGGTAGGTAAACTGAGTCTTAGTTTTTCACAGCAGATTTAACCATCTCACTTTTTGCTTTTCTTTTCTCCCCTAAATGCTCCAGTACTATCATTTCTTCTGCCTCAGAGGCCAGCTGGGGTAAGTGTTCAAGACAAAAGATAGAGACTCTATTTTGATTTCAAATCTAAGCTGATTTTCCAACTGAACTTTATCAGAATACTACATGAAGTGATTCCAGGCCCTAGATGAGTTAATAAAAAATCAATACGTATTCTGCTACTGTTTAAATGTGGAGGTTTCTGTGGGGCGTCTTGGATCATAGACAAGGCAATAGTCAGTTATTCCTGAATTCCTGGTGATCATATCAAAAACTCCACCTTCAGTCGTAGACTGAGGAATTGGGAGTAGAGTTTTTTTTTAATTGCTCTTCTGGTAATCTTGTAGTTTTGTGGACATCTGGCAACCCAAGCCTTAAAACTATAAAATGGAAAGAAATAGTCTAGCTGTGTCCAAAATAAATATTCACACCTGACAAGATAATATTTGCATAAATCCTTGACCTACTTGGGTAAAGATAGTTTTAGAACTGTCAGGTATTCTGCTTAAACCACAAGGGAGTTAATAAAAGCAAGCACAGAAATAACTAGGACTACATCATTTCTTGGAAAAAGTACTGTTTTATCAAGTTCTCACTATTTTTATTTCTATTCTTCCTTTAAAATAGATATTGAGTTTCCATTTTAAGCAGGTATGACAAGGTAGAAACAAGACCCCCACTGTTAAGCTATGGGACATACCTGATCAGCCAGGTACATTTTATCAACTGCAAACAAAAGCCAAAGTGCTAAAGTCCTTTAAAACATGGTCGGTAAATTTGATCGGGAATCCAAGGTTAGATATAGCATTCATTAGCTGTTTTAAAAGATTTTATAGATAGTAGATAGATAGATAGATAGATAGAGGCTAAGCGAGGCTAAATCTTGCCAAGATTAGATTTAGATTTAAATTTAGATTTAGGCTAACTTGGCCTAATCTTGCCAAGTTAGATTCTTCCACCTCCCTGCAGAAATTGATAGCAAATACAGGAGGCCCAGGATTGAGAGGCAGATCTAAGTAAGAAAGCGAGACTAATGAAAATCAGGTTTAGACTTTTCTAGATGGTAGATTTGTCCACTCACCATGAATGACTCCGTAGTTTACAGTGCTTTGCACACTGACAATCTGGCTGAGAATCTTATCTATTTCACTGGTTAACTCATTTGAATCCCAACTCAGCTATAAACACCTTAAAGACAGGATTCAATTTGAGCACTTCTACCAAAGACAAAGCTTTACTTGCCCACGGTTAAAATGTCAATGAAAGTTTGTGGAATGAATGAACGATTTGCCAGTTTGGCTTCCCCCCGGATGGATGGCATCAAGAGCTCTAGCCAAGTGCTTCTCAAAACAACTGTGAATGATGACATGAATTTTGTCCCAACTCAGATTCTGATTGAGGAGACCCAGGGTAGGGCTGGAGATTCTGAACTTCTGAGAAGCTCCCAAGCTATTGAGATGCTGCTGTTCTTCAGACCACGCTTTCGGAAACAAGGATCTGACTCATGCCTAAAGGGTCTTAGTTTTGTGAGGCAATGCTGTCTAGCAGTTAAAGCTATGAAGTGAGACATGAGCTCAAGTTTTATTCCTATACTTACTGATTGAGTAAACACAGAAGAATTATTAATCTCTCTGAGCCTTAATTTCTTTATGCATAACATTTTGATATGATAAATATGAAATTCCGTGGGCATCATGACATCTTACTGAAATCACGTCTGAAAATATTTACCAGAATACCTAGCATATGGCAAGCACTCCAGATGCATTCTCATGATTTTTCTCCCTGCCTGTGCTTAAGATTGCGCGTTCAAAAATGTCTTTGTAGGCTAAGTGAGGTTAAACCTCAAACCAGTCTTGCCAAATTTGATTCCCCCAACCCCCTGCAGAAATTGATAGCAAATGCAGGGGGCCCAGGGTTGAGTGAGGTAGGTCTGAGTGAGAAGACAAGACTAATGAAAAGCAGAGACTTAGAGACACTGGACAGTAATGTGGAGTTAATTACTGAAAAAAGCAGAGTTTTTATAGTAAAATAAAGCAGGAAAGGGGGCTGAAGAAGGACAGATAGACAATCTGTCTCACGGGAAAAATGGAAAATGTGTACAAAATATAAAAATGGCATTTGAAATGCTTCTATTTCCTATATCTTAGGTCAGGTTGCCCACCAGAAAGATGGTGAGAAAAGGATTCATGGCAGTGGTGTAGTAAAGGAGGTTTTCTCAGGGAAAACCGGTAAGAGTGTGGGAAGCTGACGAGGGATGGGAGAAAGCCAAACAGAGACTAGACCAGCTCTCAGGCAAAGTCTCACAGAAGGAAACTTCAGCTGGACTTTCCGGGAATTCCTGGAGTGTAAATTCGCCTCAAAGATGTCTTGACTTGAAGAGAGCAAGCTGGCTTTTTCATTCACTGGTTTCAAGCTACCCCAGAGAAGGGGGAGAGAAATAAATTTAAACCTCCACACACTTCTAATTCTCCACAAGTGCTGGCAAAGCAGGCCCCAGTGCCTGAAAGCTCTTTCAATAAAAAGCTACAGGTCCTTGAGATTTGAAGATAAACCTTACAGAAAAGGAGGGAGAGGACACAAAATGATAGATGCCAGACTACTGAAAATTAAATTATAAAGGCACCGTTATTGTTTACACCTTCCCAAGAGAACTGCTAACAATGAAAGTAGTTCTTCTTCCCTATGATTCTTTCATTGCCTAAGGCTTCTTATTGTGAGACATTAAACAGAAATGCCAATGTTCCCTGCAAGTCAGGTTGATTTTTCAACACGAAGTCTTGTCTTGTTTTATTTTTTGTTTCGTTTTTTTAAAAAATCACCCTTCAGCACCAGAACCAGTGAAAGCAAGCAAGATGAAGGAAATGTTAGTCAGCACTAGCGTGTAGAGAAATTGGAATAAATGTATCTATCCCATAGAAAATTTGGATTAAAGATTAGCTATAGTCAAGTTGCTTAAAACCTAGTGCTGTAGACCAGAAAGGAAAAAATGTCCAAAAATGATGTACTACTAGCGAAACAAAATATGGCACCAAAAATATGGTTCATCTCTATGACTCTAAAAATTGTTTCCTTCTTTTGTTTGCATTCTGACTCTCTGAGATGAATAAGCTCTCATGAAAACTAGGGCTGGGGGTGCCTGAGTGGCTCTGTCTTTGAGCGTCTGCCTTCGGCTCAGGGCGTGATCCCGGCATTCTGGGATCGAGCCCCACATCAGGCTCCTCCACTGGGAGCCTGCTTCTTCCTCTCCCACTCCCCCTGCTTGTGTTCCCTCTCTCTCTGGATGTCTCTCTGTCAAATAAATAAATAAATAATCTTAAAAAAAAAAAAAAGAAAAGAAAACTATGGGGCTGAACCAGTGCTAGAATGAATGATGTCCAAAATAGCTGTGCAGTTTTAAATTTCATAACTTGACTGGCAGAAACATACAAGTTGAATGTAGAACCAAGTGTCTTAGGGTAAAAATAAACTGCAATGTTCTGTTAATGCAAGTGCCCCCACCTAGTCCCATATTTCCCATTGCACACAAGCTGAATCTGGGGCGAAAACCTAAAAATACTTGAATGTATTTCTTGCACTTGTTTCAGAAAATACTGAAACTGGAAGAAAAGGGGGAATTGCCTTTTTCCAAGGACAAGAAATATAGAATATTTTCTTCTAAAATTTGGAGAGTTCAGTGAAATAAGGCAAGCTTTAGGTTAACACGCAAATAACAGAAGTTTAAGAGACCAACAAACACGAGTAGGTGTGTAAATATGTGTGCGTATATATGACATATATATTTGCTGTATCTACAGCTACATAATCATATTTGTCAAATAAAAGATGTTATACACAGTAAGATAAAAATATTGGTTATAATAAATGACTAGCAGGAGTAAATGTCTCTTATTTAAGGTCCTTTCAAGTACTTTAGCAAAAAGCATTTTAAAAGAGCAACAAAAACTGTAAAATACCTAGGAAAAATCTTAATAAGAAATGCCCAAGACCTGTGAAGAATAAATTAAATAATACAAATGGAAAAAAAAAATAAAAGAAGAAAGATAGAATTTTCCCAGATGGTAAGACTCAAAAATTATGAAGGTGTCAGCCCAGATTAACATGTATATTCTAAATAATCTAAAGAGAGAGTCATTAAATTTTTAGATGGAATTTGGCATGGCAACTCTAAAGCTCACCTGATGTAGGAAATATGTCAGAGTAACAGAGAAATTCTTGGTAAAAATAACGCAAGGAAACTTACCAGATCTCAAATCTATAAAGATACAGAAATTAAAACAGAGTGGTTGTAATGAAAAAATAAACCAGTCAAACAGAACAGAGAGTCTAGAAGTATTTGCATGGGGACTTTAGTATGTAAAAAGTTAACATTGCAAATCAGTGGGAAAAATATACACTACTTAATAAGTGGTGTTGGGATAATGGGATCGCCATTTGTATTTACTAAAGGCAAAAATAAAGTCCATATGGAATAAAGATCAATTTTAAATGAATTAAATATAAACAAAAAGTACACGTAAGAAACATAAAAACCCAAAACTACAACATTTATTAAAACAAAAAAATAGAGGGAGATAGTTTGCATAATATTAAGGTAGGGGAAACTTTCCGAAGTGAGAGAATTAGAGATTGTTAAAAAAAAAAAAAAAAAAGCAGAAGTGGCCTTTAAACATTTAAAACATCACTATGATCAAAGATTCTACAAAAACAGTTAAAATAGGGTACCTGGGTGGCTCTGCCTTCTGCTCAGGTCATGATCTTGGGGTCCTGGGATTGAGTCCCCCTTTTGGCTCCCTGAGCACTGGGGAGCCTGCTTCTCCCTCTCCCTCTGCTGGTCCCCCTGCTCATGCTTCCTTGCTCTCTCTCTCTCTCTCTCTCAAATAAATAAAATCTTAAAAAAAAAAAAAAAAAACCAAAACAGTTAAAATACAAGGATGAGTTCGGAGAGAAAGTATTTGTAATATTTTTAACATATAAAATGCTAACATCTCAAATATATAAGGAGGCTAAAAACCTATAAGATAAAAATAGAGGTAAAGAATAAACAGGTATTTCACTGAAGAAGAAATACCAATGGCCAATCACCATATAAGAGATCCTCAGTGCCACTGATAATCAGGAAATACATTATAAAATGGGCAGTTAGCATGTAAGATAAGAATATATTCATAAGAAACTTGGTAGGGCAAATTGTATATTTTTAATTAATATTTGAATAGGTAATATTTCATGTGGGGCAAATGCATAAGCACAAAATACTATATAATAAAATTCTCCTTCCCACCCAGTTCCCTGCCAGCAGTTTATCTCTTATAGGCAACTAATTCAATTTGTCATCTATGTATTTTTACAAAAATATCTTATGCATTTACAAGCAAATACATAATACTTGCACTTTAATTTTCACATAAACACACACAGAGCTTTCTTATTCTTTTTTATGACTTTATCATATGCTATTGTATAGATGTGATGTAATTGATGGCTATATTGGTTGATTGCAAAGCTACAATAAAAAACATTGTACATAAATTCTATCCCATAGATGTGAATAGTTATGCAGGATAAATTCCTAGGAGTATAATTGCTGGATCAAATAATATTTGTGCATTTGTAAATGAGTGCAGCCTTTTGAGGAGAAAATTTGGAGAGAGCTTTAAAATTTAAAATAGTTATGCCTTGGGACCCAGAACCTATCCTGTAGAAGTACTTTTAATGTTAAAAAAGGATGTCTGTCAGGAATCCATCAAAATCCTAGAGGAGAATATAGGCAGTAACCTCTTTGACATTGGGCACAGTAATTTCTTTTAAGACATGTCTCTAAAGGCAAGGGAAACAAAAGCAAAAATGAATTTTTGGAACTTCATCAAGATAAAAAGCTTCCGCACAGCAAAAGAAACAGCCCACAAAATTATGAGGCAGCCCATGGAATGGGAGAAGATATTTGCAAATGACGTTATGGATAAAGGGCTGATATCCAAGATCTATAAAGACCTTCTCAAACTCAACACTCAAAAACAAATAACCTGGTCAAAAAATGGGCAGAAGACACGAACAGACACTTCTCCAAAGAAGACATACAAATGGCTAACAGACACATGAAAAAATGCTCTACATCACTAGCCATCAAGGAAATACAAATCAAAACCACCATGAGATACCACCTTACACCAATTAGAATGGCAAAAATTAACAAAACAGGAAACAACAAATGTTGGTGAGGATGTGGAGAAAGGGGAAACTTCTTACCCTGTTGTTGGGAATGCAAGCTGTCACAGCCACTCTGGAAAACAGTATGGAGGTTCCTCAAGATGTTAAAAATAGAGCTACCCTACGATCCAGCAATTGTACTACTAGGTCTTTACCCCAAAGATATAGACGTTGTGAAAAGAAGGAGCATAAGCAACCCAATGTTCATAGCAGCAATGTCCACAACAGACAAACTGTGGAAGGAGCTGAGATGTCCTTCAGCAGATGAATGGGTAAAGAATACGTGGTTCATATAAAAATGGAATATTACTCAGCCATCAGAAAGGATGAATACCCATCATTTGTGTTGACATGGGTGGAACTGGAGGGGATTATGCTAAGTGAAGTAAGTCAAACAGAGACAGACAGTTATCATATAGTTTCACTCATATGTGGAACATAGGCAATAGCACGGAGGACCATACGGGAAGGGAGGGAAATCTGAAGGGGAAGAAATCAGAGAGGGAGACGAACCATGAGAGACTATGGACCCCGGGAAACAAACTGAGGGTTTCAGAAGGGAGGGGGAGGGTGGGGGTAGCAGGGTGATGGGTATTAAGGAGGGCACGTGTTGTGATGAGCACTGGGTGTTATATGTAACTAATGAATCATTGAACACTACATCAAAAACTAATGATGTACTATACAGTGGCTAACTGAACATAATTAAAAAAAAAGATGTCTGTGAAAGGATGCATATTGTAGTATTTTAATAGCAATAACCTGGAAATTTAAATGTCCTTACTTTGGGAATGGTTTTGTATATTTAGAAAATATATATAATGACCTTTTCACATCCCAGAATAACATGCAGCTATTAGAAGAAATGAGTTAGGTCCACATGAACAAAGATGGAGATATCTCCAAGAGATATTTAATTAAGTCAAAAAAGCAAATGACTGAACAATATGTATCATATGATTTGTTTTTGTCTGAAAGGATACACAACAAGTTGTTCAAAGTGATTCTCTCTGAAAAAGGAAGAGAGACAGGGTATGGGGATGCGGCAATGTGAAGGGGAATTTCATTACTTTTGCTGTATGTCAGGAATTACATTGTTTTTTAAATTAAAAAAAATGAAAATGTTAAGAACACCACCTGAGTTGTGAGAGGCAGGGACCTGGGTGAACTCTCTATGAAACAAGTCAGCCTCTAAAATCCTCTGCAGAGCAGCACTTGGAGATGCTAACGTGGAGATGCAGACTGCAACAGATAGAAAAGGTGTGTCGGCAAGGATGACAGCCGGCCAAGGCCGGGCAGGTGGGAAGGTAAACTACCTTTGCCGACATGTGGTATTCCCATTCTAAGAAGTGCCTTTTCAGCCAAAAGTCATAAATCTCATTTTAAACTAAAAAACAAAGAAAACATAGCCACAATCTTTGCAATTTTTAAACGATGAAATGTGAGCACTTTGGCAATATATATAAAACGCATTTGGTGTAAAAAGGAAAATGTGGAACCAATATAAATAAATCATGTTTTACAAGTTATTTGCAACTGACTGCTTTATATGAATCTACCATATGAGCCTCTACTTACACCTTATAAACATGAAAAATAACTAAAGCAGCAGGAGGGATTTCTTTCCCTCAATAAAAGAACCATATGCCAGGTAGAAAGTAAAATAACCATATCCACCAATGTTGTTCCTGAACCTCTGCCTTGCTCAGTAACAGTAAACAGCTGAACCCTACCATCCATTTTACATAAGGACATCGAGCAATCTTTACTTATGATGTAGACCCAAGGAACAGTTAAGTAGAGAGACTCTCTGTTCCTGATTCAATCATCTGACAAGTTACACACAGAAATATTCTTTTTGTAAAGATTTATTTATGTATTTATTTGAGAGAGAGAGAGAGAGCTGGAGCAAGGGGAGGGGTGGTGGGAGAGGGAGAGAGAGAATCTCAAGCAGGCGCCATGTTGAGCCCATAAGCCCAATGTCACGACCCTGAGATCCTGACCTGAACCCACACCAAGAGTCAGGTGCTTCACTGACTGAGTCACCCAGGCTCCCCCCCACAGCCCATCTTAAAGACCTGGTATAAATGCCCCTATTCCATATCCCAGTGGGGTCGGGAGAAGGTGATCAGCAAATGCTGTGCCCAAGGCAGTCTTTGAACCCTCAGCTCAGCGCTTCATTAGGCAGCAGTCATGACCAACCAACCAAAATCATCACCAAGCCAGGTGAAAGTCGAAAAATTCCAGTTTTTCCATTTGAATCCTTCTATTAAAATACTTGTTGTTGGTCAAGATATTTAGTTTTGCTGTTGATTTCGCTAGTTTAATACTTTTGATAATTGCGATCGTTTATGAGAGTAAAAAGAGAATCTGATTCAATAGAGAAGCATTTTCATTGCTATTCACACAGGATTTTGTCCTTACACCTACTCTACCGTGTGTTAAGTGGAATGTTAAGAATTTAACAATTCACCAGGACTGTTTTTAGTACTCTACATTGGGGGGGGTGGGATTTACATTAATTTTAAGTTAATATCTTTAAAAAAAAGTTTTTTGGGGGCGCCTGGGTAGCGCAGTCGTTAAAGCGTCTGCCTTCGGCTCAGGGCGTGATCCCGGCGTTCCGGGATCGAGTCCCACGTCGGGCTCCTCCGCTGTGAGCCTGCTTCTTCCTCTCCCACTCCCCCTGCTGTGTTCCCTCTCTCGCTGGCTGTCTCTCTGTCACATAAATAAATAAAAAATCTTTAAAAAAAAAAAAAAAGTTTTTTGGATTTATATCAAAGCCAGAAAGATCAGTCTTTTCCTCACTATATTGAAACGAATCATTAGTAAATATTTAGCATGTAATATCACCTGCCTTCCAAGCCTTTTGACAGGGAAACATCATCTGCAAATACTTCAGTACAAAAAGCAAAAGTTTAATATGAGGCTTCAACTTCTTCTGGCTCCTCTCCCTCCTTTTTTTCTTTTTTCCTTTGCTCTTATAATAGCATTTATGCTTGCTTTGCCTTCATTCCCAACATTTCTAGATAGGAAAAAAAATAATGTGAAAATTTCAGTGCATTCTATTTATTACTTATGCAACAACAAATATGTTAAGTCAAATTTTAAGAAAAGGAATAGATCAAAGAAGTAAAACTTACTTGATATAAAACTTAACACTGAGCTAATACAAAACTTAAAGTCCTGGTTACAATTCCATTGTCAAAACTAATTATTTATTAAATTCTGTTAATCCTCTTAGTTTTAAGAGAGCCGGAAGTGGATGGAAATGGATATAACTTTTTGTAACAAGCAACTCTAAATTTCATGATACAGTATTCATATTGGAATGTAAGTTAATTTAAGCATTAACATTGGTTTTGTTAGTGAACAAGTCCCAAAGTATACAATGGAAGTGTTTATCTTATGCTCATTTCTTATCATGATCAGAACCTTACCTAGTAGGAGTTACGGTAAGGTGTCAAACTAACTGAATGAAGATCTAAATGTGTGAATGAGAAGATAAATAAGGAAAACGTGATTCCTTTGATAAGAAGGTGCTAGGTGGGGCGCCTGGGTGGCACAGCGGTTAAGCATCTGCCTTCGGCTCAGGGCGTGATCCCGGCGTTATGGGATCGAGCCCCATATCAGGCTCCTCCGCTATGAGCCTGCTTCTTCCTCTCCCACTCCCCCTGCTTGTGTTCCCTCTCTCGCTGGCTGTCTCTCTCTCTGTCAAATAAATAAATAAAATCTTTAAAAAAAAAAAAAGAAGGTGCTAGGTATCGAAGTGTATATTTACAGTTGCTTAACTTAAAGGAAGATTAAGTATAGCGTCCTACGCGAGATTTGTAAGATGTATTGTGTACTTATTATGCGTATTGATGATGGAGTTACACCTCTCATTCTTTGTTGCCAACACAGATACTCAGCAATTTAGAGAGTTTTAACTGTTTTATCAGTGAAAGAAATAAGACTAATAAAGTTAATTATAAATAAATTCTAGGAAGTGCTAACTGTACTTCCTGGATTTAAAGTCACATGTTTCCCATGTATAATGTGGTGGTGAACCTTTCAATTAAGGGCTTATGTAGGTCAGGAAAGAGATTAGCTATAGAACCTCTCTCTATCTTATAGTATTTCAAATAGGCCTCTTTAGCCACCTCTTTATCTGAGAAACATAAAAACGTGTCCAGAATTATGTGTAAACAACACTCACACTCAACAGTGAATCTGTGATGAATGGTCTGCCTGGCTTTACCAAAAAGCTGTTCCAGCAGTTAAAATATGAAGAAATTTCACAAGTGGCATACATCACTAGAAATTCGGGCCCAGAAAGTTTTCTCAAATTCTACACTCTGTATTACTCATATGTATGCAATATAAATATATCATCTCTCATGTAATCATTGTTCTTTCCTAGAAAAATAGACATATTAACCAGAAAAATGATTAAAAAGCAAAATATGTATAGAATAGAGAAACAAGGTTTCTTAATTCTATTCTTAAAAATTAAGACATATGTCCAAATGACCTATTATGTTGAATATATTTTAATAAGCACTCGAGCTTCATTTTAAATGTTATTATTTACATTGTTAAAATGACTTGGTAATCTTTTCCAGACTGATAGGTATGTTAAGAGCACAATTAAAGCATTGCAGTGGAAATTCACTGCCATTAATTTAAGTAAAAATGTTATAAAAGTTAAAGTTCAAAAGATAATATCTTTTTAAAAAAAGATTTATGTATTTATTTATTTATTTGAGAGTAAGAGAGAGCATGAGCAGGGGGAGGGGTAGTGGGAGAGGAAGAGGGAGAGGGAGAAGGAGACTCCCTACTGAGCAGGGATCACAACACGGGGCTTGATCCCAGGACCCCGGGATCATAACCTGAGCCGAAGGCAGACTCTTAACCGACTGAGCCACCCAGATGCCCCTAAAGGTAGTGTGTCAATCTATAAAAATGTGCTTCATATGTCATCTAAGATATTTGTCACATTAAAACAAACAAAAACATAGCGCTTCATTTTAATGATTTTGTCTATGAATCTTTAATTCTATAAACGTTTGCCTACATATATGTGTGTTTGTGTGATTATTTCATATTTGTCTTCCCCATTAGTCTACCAATTCCATGATGGTGGGATTCACGGTTCTTGTATTCAGCCTAACTGACCCTCCTTGGCCAAGCTTTAGGCAGGCTCTCTGAACTCACTTCTCAACTGGACCCTGACTCTTAGGCTTCCTTGTTTGTCTCTGCATAGTCCAATTTTAACAAGAATCCTGTTCACTCATTTTAACCAGAATCCCCTGCCCTTAATCAATATCTGATCACACGCAAATCTGATCTGCTCACTCCCCTTCCATCACCCCTCCGCAGATGTCTGATCAGCCTGGCCTGCCTTCAGTAGGAAGCCTGTTAATCAGTTGGTTAAGCCGGAGGTCCCCTACCCCTGATGCTTCCTCTTAGTAATTATCCATCCACTGACACCCCCCACCCCACCCACCCTGCTCCTTGTCTGTAAAATACTTATTCTTCCTTGTTGTAAGTTGGAGTTACACTATTTTTCCCCCACTACAGTATGTTTGTCCTTTCCCCCAGTATCTTTCCCCTACTACAAAAGTCCATTGCAGTGGTCCCTATACTTGTGATGATGCTGAAGAAAGCCTGCCTTACTGTCTTTAACAGGTGCCATGAGAGGCGCCTGGGTGGCAGAGTCATTAAGCGGCTGCCTTTGGCTCAGGGAATGATCCCGGAGTTCTGGGATCGAGCCCTGCATCAGGCTTCTCCGCTAGGAATCTGCTTCTTCCTCTCCCACGCCCCCTGCTTGTGTTCCCTCTCTCGCTGGCTGTCTCTGTCAAATAAATAAATAAAATCTTTAAAAAAAAATGACAGGTGCCATGAATAATTTTTTCCTTAACATAACAAGAAGTAGGCTCTTGATGATGTCTTTTAAAATTTTTGAATAAAATTAAAATGTCTCTCAGTTGGAAATCAATGATGTATACTAGCATATTCAAAGTTCTGACTCTTCAGTAAGGAAAACTATTTAATTTTTAAATTTCTGTTTTGCAAGTTGTTGACATCCTTTGAAATCAGTGTTCCTGGAATTCATTTTGGGAAATTGAAATGCTAAGCTAATTGTGGCTTTCCAACTCCTGGCATGTAATGTAGTAGAAATGAAATATAAAGATAAGAAAAAAAAAATGGCTATGAGGATAGGTATCCAAATCAAGACGTATCTTTAAGGCAGAATTCATTTTGCAAACTATTTGGGCATTAAGCAAGCTGTGCTGAAGATAATTATTATGTTTCATGGATTTAACTTGATTTTTAGTTATTTGAATCTCATACACACATTGCTATGTCTACATAAGCAAGATACTGCCTTAATATTATCTTTACTTGTATATTTTTCTCATGCATATGTTAACATGATGTATATCTAAGTTCTACCACATGAACCATTTCAAGTACGGTGCTCTCCTGCAATGTTAGTAGCATCCATATGATAACTGATATGTAGGTATGATAATAACTTTCTTGTACAGAGTTAACACAACTGTATTACTGACTGAAAGTTATACTTTTCATTTGAATAATTTATTTTTATGTAGATTCAGCCACAGTCTTAATCTTCTAGACTTTGAGATAAAGCCATTTTAAATAAATTATGCATATCATGATATATATATACATATACATTATAGTGTATATGTAATTTTTGCATTTTAATTTTCTACATCTGTAGGTATCTTTTACATATTTTTCTATTTTCTAACCCAAACTACTACTAATAATAAATATATTTATTTATATTGCTTGAAATATAAATTCCAGGAGCAAAATTCTGAAAGATAATGCAAAATATTGTTTCAATGTTTCATCAGAATCTATTCAGTGGATATGTCAGTTAATACTGTAAATCCTCCAAAGATAAGAATGACTCATTTCCCAAAAAAATCAATAAGTGTAAATTGAGTAAAATTCAATCATAATTCTCTGTACCTTTAAAAAGTAATATCACATGCTCTCCCACTTGCATGAAAAATATTACAGAAGCAGAAAATGTATATTTTGTATCTTAATAAAAATAAGCTACTTATTTCTGCATTATGAAGTCTCTCATAAGAAATTACATCTTTGACTCTTTTTGCCTACATCTAGGAAAATAGTGGTTAATGAACTACTTAACTATTCCTTATGCAAAAGAGTCTGAGCAGATATGAATTCTTATCTCTCTATGTTTTATAATTCTAGCATGATCGTTTGTATAATATCTTCATGGTTAGGAATATATTTTTCTGTTCACCACATAATTCTCAATTTGAATTAATCTTCTCTTCCTCTATACTTTCTTATATGCCTTTTACTATTCTACTTTAAAATTACTTATGCTATTTTCCTCATTTGATTAGGTGTTTCTGGAAGCAAGAAAATCTTAAACATTACAGTTGCATTGATAGGTATATGAACCAGGAGAGAAATATCTGAATAATTTTTTTCTCTGACCCCCACTCTCCCCAGTTCTCTGATACCTAACGCTGAAACTGTTTCTTAAACATCAGTACATAATGCACAGTTAAAAGTATATTATATACTTGTTAAATTATCTTTAGTGGTTACAATGGCTTTGATAATAGCTGTCTCCTTTAATTTAGAATTCAGAGATTTATCATTTTAACTTAAACTGGAAATCTATGGCAGCATTAGCATAAGTAACAAAAATTAATGCACCTTTGCAAACAAATTGAAACTATAAACGAATCCTAGCTATTCTACCCGTTCTTAGATTATTATCTATACCATTCACTTGGATTATTGTGGATATTGCAGGTATAATTGTAGAATATCAGTAAATGAATAAAATATATATAGCCAAGAGTCCAATAGCGTAGCCACTAGTCACATATGACAATTCAAATTTTACTTAATGAACTTTAATGAAACTAAAGCATCGGTTCAGTTGTGCCAGCATACTTCAAACACTCAGGAGACACATGTGGCTGCCATATTGGACAGCATAGATTACATATGCTGAAATTATCTTTGCCGTTATAGAACATTTCATTATCACAGAAGTTCTATTGCTCAACTCTGGCTTAGTAAGTTGAGATCAAATCAGTTCTAAGCACTCGAAGGTATTTTTTCCGAAGTCATAGTCTTGTGTATAAATAATTCAAGATTTCCCTTTTAATCTCCTCAATATTTCAGTGACAGAGGCAGCCGGTAAGTAATGTTTCCTGCCCCTTTCTCACAGACGTGACATGGATGTGATTATTTTTCTGTTTCTTCAGGGCACATCATGCTTGGAGTTCACCGTGGTACTAATTCCCAGGATTTCATTACTCTTACTCGCAAACATTTTCCTGTGACTGAAAATCTAATTTTTTAACTTGGTTGATGTAAAGTAATTACTCTTCAGCATCACTTGCTGCCAAAGAACCTGGATTAGTTGAGGCTTATTGATACTAGATGGCTTTATCGTGAGAAGAAAACAATAGCATACTCGGTGCTCTCTCCCCTATGATTTCATATGAAGTTTTCCTCTCAAGGCCTGAAAATTCCTTCTAGTTTTATGAGTTCTCATTTTCTGAAAGACACCTCATTATGGCTATGTCATACCTTCTTTCTTCTTAATGTCCTACTTCCTTCCCCCCGTCCTCACTTAGAGCGAGCGACCATGTAGTATTTTCTTTACTGAGATCAAGGCTACCTACTTGGGCTTTTATGTGTAAGTTCTCTTCCACATTTTCCACATCTCTTCCATACGTTTTGCTTCCACACACTCTTGTCCACAGCTCTGTTCTCTCCCCTCCCTGACGTTGTAATCCTCTGGGAAAGAGAGCCTACCTCTGCTCCAAAATAACTTTTCCATCTGTTGTCTTTGAACTCTACCCGCTCTTGTCCTTTCCCTAATGTCTTAAATCTGTAACTCCTTCCTGGTTCCTCTTTCTATCAGGTAGGATTATATGGTCACAAACAACAGAGATTATCCCTGGCCAACCTCTGAAAAAGAAAATTTATTGGAAGCATATAAATTCCTCACGGACTTACAGGAATAGTTGGAAAAGAGAGGAAAGGGCCAGAAACCAGAGAAGCTCTAAGGATCCAGATGATGAGCTCAAGTCAGGCAGGACACCATGATTGAGGTGAATGGACTCCAACCACTTTTCTTATGTGTTGGTCTAGGGGAGAGCAGAGCACCTTAACCAGAGTGCCACTGGGCTGTACACAAAGGGTCAGCATAGTTTTCCTAAAGCAAAAGCAGGGTGCTGTTACTTGAGGAGGCACTGCCTGCTAGAAGGCATAAACTATGAATCTCTATTGTACTTCCCTTTCAAACATGCACAAAACCACTTTAAATACACATGTACACACAAATGCACACCCTAAAATATTATATCATTGGCCTCTTACAATTATCATTCCATAATAATTTATACCATTAATTGAGCATTTACCATATGCAAACATTATTCTCAATATTCTCATATGCTATGTTATTTCTCTTTACAAGGACTCTGTTGGTAGGTGCTGTTATCCTCATTTCTTTCAGATGAAGAAACCAATTCTGTTGCTCGATAGGGTCCAACTTGCATCTTTCTGATTCCAAACAGTGGGTTCTGAGCAAACACACTGGAATAGTCTATTTGCAATGAGTTTTTTAAGGCAGTCAGGGGTCTGTGGTCTGTTTTCTATGTTTTTCTTGCCTTAACAACTTCCTTCAGTCTTATAAACTTTTTTTCTTTCAGGCCTTGAGAAACTACTTATTCTCAGTTTATCAGAAACCTTCTTTTAATCAAATGCAGGGCAATTTCAATTCCTCTCAGCCTTCCGTTTCCAGATGACACCATGGACCATCCTCTTGTTAAAATGTTCTTCAGTGTTTGTGACATCATGTGCCTCTTGTCCTCCTCTCATCTTCTTGTATGTCATCTCTGAAGACCGTTCTTCCTCCTTTTGCGCCATAACTGAGTGACTTTCTCAGTGTACAAGACATAAGTGCCAAAGACAAAAAGGCCAAGGCCAAGGACAGAACTTTTATGCCAACTTTCTTGGAAACTGAATCAAGTCTTATGATGTCATTTCTCAACGCTATTTAATGTCAAACGCTGTATACCAATTTCTAACCCTTTACATTCTAATTTCATATTTGCAGCCGTCTGCAGACCGTTCATAAAATGTATCTTAACTGGCCATCTTTTGGAACAGCTCTGTTTCTGTATTAGCACCATTAGGCCACTAAATCTTGCCAACTATTTAAATTATTTTAGGATTTTTGCCTGGATCACTGAAATTGCCTTTTAGATGATGGAATGATGATTGCTTAATTAATATCAGTCTTATATTTTCCCCAGTCACTCTGATCTCCAGAACCCAATACATCTAAATAGCATACTCCACTCTGCTCCCTTCCCCGGCTAACCCTTACCATCGAACAGAGCTTAGAAGAGATTTTAGTGGTCATACACCCAGTATCTACTATGCCTTTCTGAGTCATGAACATCCACCCACGTGCCCATAAAACTCAACATCTTCAATCCCTGCTAAGGAAGGTAGCATTATGCAACAGTCATAGATATATAACTTTGACTGAGTTATTTAATTTTCTATTCCTCAGTTTCCTTATCTGAAAAAGAAGGAAGATAATGACACCACCTTACATGGCGCTGTGAAGAAATACATGACTAATCAAATAAACGAACAAGTAATCCCAGTGATAAATGCGATAACAAATATAAAACAGACTTTTGTAATAGAGTCAATCAAATGTATAGAGGGTGGGTGGGGGAGGGAGGGTTACTTCATACAATCAATGGACCCAACCAACAACCACCCAGCTCATATTCCTTCATCTGGCACACAAAAAGTCCGTGAAATATTTCGTCGAATATCTTGCCCAAATCGTGATAAGTTTTGTTTACGGCATTTCCAAGAATATTAGCCTAGTAAACTTTACTTAAATGAAAAAAATTTTTTGTTTTCATGACTAGTTACTTCTTTTCTTTTGCCACTTCTCCTCAAATCATCTGCTCGGTGATTGGTTGTGGATTTTAAAGTAAAAAGCATAATACTTGTTTCTATATTTTCTTACCTATGCTCAGATTATATCAATAACCCTAGAAAAGTACATCTTTAAGTTTGATTTATCTTGCTATTGTGACTCTGTTAAAGAAAAACTTATTCTGATACTTGTTAAAATGGTAAGGAATACCTTACTCAATACTATTACAATAGGAGAGGTATCAGGCTCAAAGGTGGCCTGATATCTATAGTCAGCTAGTAGGTTGAGGGGGCAGTAAGTGGAAAATTACTAGGAGGAGACATCAAACACAGGGAGATTCTTGCTAAACTGGCCTTACAGAATTCTTGCTAAAGATAGGCCAAGGACCTTGATATTTAAAGTGGGAGATGAAGAACTTTATCAGATATTTAGGGTGATCAAATATCAAGGGTGGGATTACTTGGCAGGATTATTTGCTAAGACAGGGCTAAGTAGGCCGAAGACAGAACTGGACAGGGGTCAAGTGTGAAGATTGGTTGAAAAGAGGGTTCAGAAGAGCCTAACTAAATTTTAGTTGAGGAGAGAGTGTTTGTCAACTTGAAGTCACCCATTTTAGTTGTTAATTCCTCTACACATAATATGGGTTGGAAATTAAAAACAAAATGAGGGAGGGATGCTTGGGTGGCTTAGTCAGTTAAGCGTCTGCCTTTGGCTCAGGTCATGATCCCAGGGTCCTGGGATCGAGTTCCACATCGGGTTCCTTGCTCAGCAGGGAACCTGCTCGTGCTCGCTCATATGTGCTCTCTCTCCCTCTCTCTGGCAAATAAATAAACTCTTTTAAAAAAATGAATCCCACTGAATGATAGCTGACTATGAACTGAATGAATAGGAATCTTGTCAGTGACTAAAGAAAAAAAAATCCCTTCTTAGCAATTTCTGGGACTTAGTGAAAGCTTAGCAACATCCATCCTTTGGAATAGGCTGAAGAAATTGCTACAGGGACAAACAAATAATATCCTGTCTTGAAAATATCATGAGTGCCCATTTTTTTTAAAGTTGTTCTATAACTGTATTTCTGTTTAAATTATTCGCCATGGGGCTCCTGGGTGGCACAGCGGTTAAGCGTCTGCCTTCGGCTCAGGGTGTGATCCCGGCGTTGTGGGATCGAGCCACACATCAGGCTCCTCCTCTATGAGCCTGCTTCTTCCTCTCCCACTCCCCCTGCTTGTGTTCCCTCTCTCGCTGGCTGTCTCTATCCTGTCAAATGAATAAATAAAATCTTTAAAAAAATAATAAAATAAAAAATAAATAAATTATTCACCATGCACAGTTATACCTTCAAGGAGCCATTGGATAGCAAACATTGTTTACTCACACCAGAAATTTCAGAATAGAATATTCAAAGCATAATAAACAAATTTCAATTTATTCAATTAATGTAAAATAGGATGTTTGAGTAATTATTATACTCTTTTCTTTCCTCTAATCTTAACACTGTGTATCTTTATGTATTTATCCATAATTAAGATATGAAAAAAGGTAGAGATTTAACTGATAACTAATAAACATTGTTAACCAATATGTTCTCTTTTAAGACATGCCAAGAGTTTGCAACTTTCAGTTGCAGAAAGGTCACAATCATTTCTACCTCTCTATCAATCTTCATGACTCAAAAGAAGCTTTGAAAGGAGCTTGATTGGTACTTCATCTCAAAGTTACAGACAAATCATTTTCAATTAACAGATCTAATTATAAACAAAGTCTGTCATCCCTCTTAACTTTAAAAAAAAAAACTTCTAGCAAAATTGATAATAAATAAATGAATAAGTTGGTTGTTGATTATATATTATGCATAATTGTTTATAGCAACACACACATTTTATCATTTAGCCAATTGTCTCTTTTCTCTGACTTCTCTCATCTTTGTGCCTTCTGTTGTTATGTTATATATTAGTAGTCCAGGGAGAAAAGATCCCTGATTGCTGCACAATTGCTCTCAAAGAAGACATAAATCAGTTTCATAGGGTCTACAGATCCATTTAAAATTCTTCAAATCAATGTCCCACTGATGAGTACAAAATTAATGTGTCTAGTCATCTTGGCAATGGTTACCAAATCAATTAGATGGTGGCTATATTGACATATTTCCTTAATTGCATTCATAAAGATTATTTTTAAGAGAAATATTTGGCACTTTTATTGTCTATAAAAAATTTTATATGCCTACTACTTTAATTCAACAAAAGCACAAATAAAATGTAAAAATCTTTCCTATCCTACTATTTAGCAATAACAATCATTAAATTCAACTGAACTGCCAGATACTTTCCTATGCATAGATGTATGTCTATTTGCATGTTGATACCTGTATCCATATCCACATCTGTATAGAAGTATAGATAGGGAGTCAGGTAAGTAGATAGTAAATAAGCAAAGAGATAAATAGTAAACAGTATCTACTGTGTACAAGTAGGTAAGTATAAGTAAGCAATTAAATATTTTGATTAAGTGATTTTTTATTTAATTATAATCGACATACAATATAATATTACAAAAAAATAACATTACAAAAATTGAATTCAACAAAATAAGTTAGTGGACCCTATGCTGAAAGCTCCTGATCTTAACACTGCAAATGTCTTCTACTAGAGCACCTAACTTTCAAGGAGCTACATTTTTCTTTCCCTTAGACTGAAAAAATAAATTTGTCTCATTGAAATATATTCTTGAAAATTAGAAAATACAATCAGTAGATACTATCACCAAAATGACACAAGTGTTAGAATTATCTGACAAGGATTTTAAAGCAACAATCATATAAATGATTCAATAAGCAATTACAAGCACTTAAAACAAATAGAAAAAAAAAGGAGGGGTCTCGGTAAAGAAATAAGAGATATAAAGAAGAACCATGTGAAAATCTTAGAACTAAAAAATACAACAGAAATAGAAATTCAATGGAAGGACTCAACAACAGTGTGGAGGGGACAGAGGAAAGAATTAGTGTACTCAAAGATAGAATTATAGATATTACCCAACATGAATAAAAGAAAACAGACTGCAGGGGGAAAAAAATTGCGAGCAGAACTCAGTGACTTGTTAAAGTAAAACAAAATATTTAACATTATGTCGTTGGATTCAAGGAAAGGGAGGAGAAAGAGTGTGGGACTGAAAAATATTCTAAGAAATAATGGCTGAAATTTTTCCAAATTTGGCAAAAGACATAAGCCTATAGATTCATACATGGCTGGAACTCAAGGGTATTATGCTAAGTGAAATAAAGCAAGAAAAATATCATATGATTTCACTCATATGTGGAATCTAAAAAACAAAACAAGTGAATGAATAAACAAAAAGCAGAATCAGATTTATAGATACAGAGAACACACTGAAGGTTGCCAGAGGGAAGGGCAAAATCAGTGAAGGGGAGATTTGGACATAGAGGTTTCCAGTTAGGGAATGTACAAGTCACGAGAATAAAAGGCACAGTATAGGGAATACAGGTAATGATATTGTAATAGCATTTTATGGTGATAGATGGTAGTTACACTTGTGGGAAGCATAGCATAATACATAGAGTTGAATTACTATGTTGTACCCCTGAAACTGATGTAATATTGTGTGTCCACTATACTCAAAAAATTTTTTTAAAAAAGAAGCTGAGCAAATTCCAAAAGGGATAAAGCCAAATAAATCCATAAAGATACACCATAATCAAACTTCCATCATTTATAGTCAAAGAAAAAAATCTTAAAGCAGAAAGAAATAACATTTTATCTATAGAGTTAAAACTATTTAATATGACAGATTTGTCATCATAAACCACAAATGCCAAAATGAAAGGACACATTTTCAAATGCTGAAAGAAAAGCCATGTCAAATTCTATATCCGATCCAAATTATCCTTCAGAAATTAAGGGGAAATCAAGACATGCTCAGATGAAGAAAAACGAACAGAATGTATCGCCAATAGATCTATCATAAAAGAATGCCTAAAAGAAGTTCTTGAATATTCATGCACTTGGTTGTTTTGCTGAAGGAAGATTTAATTATTCTTACCCAAATTATATAAATGAAAAGTTGGAAGCTTAGAGCAATAAAAGAATTTATCCAAAGATGTCCAGAGATAGTGTTTTATGATAAAAATCAGTCGTAAAAGAAAAGCCATTTAAAGAGGGTTTTATTTCCCCCTTTCTGTGTCCTTAATTACACTTTAGTTCCCTCACCATAAAAAAAGTCATTGTTTTCTTTAATCTTTTAAAACTCTTAAATGGAATTGTAAATGCCTTTTTAATTGTAATATGAAGTGTAATATTCCATTCATAGAACTAGACTATAAAAATGGGTATAATACCTTTAACAAATTACAGAGACCATATTCTTCAAATATCCTGCCTTAGCTCACGTCTATAATGACAAACAGTGAAATCATTTTGACTCTACTGGGGCCAATTTACTGGTGCAGCGCACAAGGTCCAGTGCTTCCAGCTATAATTAGAAAATGGCGCCGGTTCTCGATTAGCTTCGGTTACTATAGTAATTCCATATGCAACCTATGCCTGCTGACTAGTGAACTAGATCGTGTATCTTTTGTAAATTGCTCTTGTTAGTCACTTGTAATTTATTTTATGTTTCCAACAACAATTTCAAACCAGCAATGTCAGGAACACATGTTTTTGCAATTATTGGAAAAACAGACCAGAGAAAGTGGGCCTCCAACCTCATCCCCACTATTGGCTATTGATATTTACACAAACTACTGATTATTTTTGAAAATCATCAAAGATTCTGAACATAATTTTTTTAAATACGAGACAGAAAACATACTTCCCTTTTGGCCCAGAATATTTATTGCAAAACTACGAGATTGCTTTATCTCCTAAAGGAAACTATAAAATAATTTATAGTCTGCATTGTTTTCCTTTTCTTCATTTTGATAGTCAATATATTAGTAATAGATTATTTGAGATTTTATCTTAACAACCATTGTGGATTCAAATTCAGTTAACATTTTTAAGGTACCTAATATATCTAAGATTAGCAAACACCTTTTACCCATTCTTGTCCATGGCTGCATCTATATTCAGTGAAAGCTAACAGTGGGCTGTTTTCTTATTCCATTTTGGCATATTGTCAATGCTTATAAATGTATGCATAGTCTCAAACAGAATCTTACAAAATAAGTATTGATAATATGTCAGATGGTTGGTATAATAATGAATATTTCTACAGCTATCCCATAGAGATTTAACAACTATGGAAGGTAAAATATCCAATATTGATTTACATATATATCCATACTCTACATATTGCTTTCCAGATGTACTTTCTTTTAAAAAATGAAAAATTTGGCTCATAACATAAAAATATGTAAGCTAAATAAATTGGTTTATAATCAGTTTTAATGCATTAAATCACAGACTGACATATAAGTAGATGATCAAATGCTATTTGAATAAATGAGTGAAAATCTCCGACGTAAATATGAAACTGAAGGCTACAGTCAGGAGGCGTTGTTTGTAGTGATAAGCAAATAAATATGCCTTTATGATAAATTTAAATATTGATGTGTAAGCCCCTAATTTCAGTACAAATTTCAGATATGTCCCTAACATTGAGATTATAATAGACCTCATTCAGAACTTGATAATCCTATCTGTAGTACTTGCATAAATGTAAATAAAATACTGATTATTCACTTTTTATATCCCTCTGCTTATACTTCTGAATTACTATATATAAAATTTTTCTAAGATTAAAGTCCTGATCATCCATGAGATAAAAAGATAAAACCACAATGAGACTTTAAAACACCGTAAGCTCTTTTGAACTCAAACCTTTACCCCAATATTGAGAGTAACGAAGCTTCAAGAACCAGTCGTATACACATTAATTATTGTAATTATTCAAGCTGCTTTCCCTTAGGGCCACCAGATTTCTAAGCCGAAAGGGCATTCTTAGCCCACTATGACAATTAGCACCTGATAAATGATGCTACTGCCACACTTCTAAGATAGTGATTGATCATTTCCAATTAATTCCTGAGAGAAATCAATGCTACCTTCCTAGAGCATTTACGTTAACTAATTTATGTTAATATAAATATCCTATATCCACAATTATCTAGGGAAGATGAGCCATTCTATTTATAACTGGCTACTACTTTAGAGCATCAGTATACTGTTTCAGAGCTCCAAACAGAGTAACAAAAGTCATAAAACTCTGACTCTGTAACAGAGTTATAAAAACCACGTGAAATTGAGCAATTTAACCACAGCAACTATATCTTGACATCGATGAAGATTGACCCATATCAAACGCAACAAAGAAGCTTCAGAAGATTTTTCAGACTGTGGGGTTACAGCTTGAAAATGCTTCCACATATTGAGGTCTCCACTCTTTGTTTGGATTTGCCCTCCTTTTTGTTTGGATTTGCCACTAGGAAAATTATGTTTTTTAAAGATATGACCCAAAGGGTAACTCTCTAAAGACATGTTTACTCCATTCCTATTCCTATTTTATTATTTACTCCATTTCCATGCATTCATAAATAGTTATTAACTACTTAATATGCCAGTATGTCTAATGTTATGGAGAGGACAAATAACTTGATACCAGAAAATTATCCTTTGAACTTGGCAGCAAGTATTGAGGGCAGAAGTTAAGCTGGTATGGGTTAAAGGAAAAATGAAGACTTCCACTTCTGGCAAAGCCATAACTGTACATTCAGTAGGGCTCAACTGCTACAAACATTTAGATTCTCAACAAAACATACTTTTAATACTTTGTTGGGATTTTAGGAAATAAAGGAAATTTCCAAGCTACCTCTTTCACCCTACCTCTCCAACCCCTTGCCAAAAACATAGGTGAGTAGCATGCAAACATGCGGCTTCTTCTTTGAGCCTACAGCAGTTGTTCTAGTTGTCCTCAGCCATATGATTCAAAGTAGTTCACTAGCACCATATCGACATTCCAGTTCACTGGAAGGGAGAAACAGGGCATAAGGGCAAATAATTTCATATTCCTAAAGTGTGAGTCCTAAGTTGTGCATATCAATTCTGCTTATATACAGCTGGTCAAAATAGTGTGAGGGCCATACCTAACTGCAAAAGATACTAGAAATTTACTCTCTAATTGGGTAGCCATTTCTAGCTGAAATGTGGGAATGAGATATCCAATATCAAAAAAGATATATGTCAAAACATGAGACTTGCAGTGAAAGCAGAATCCAGAAGAAAATTTAAATGTTATATAATAATACAAAAAGAAAAGTTACAAATAAGCTAGATGTCCTTAAGAAGTAAGGAATGAACAGAATAAAACAAAGAAAATAGATAAAATAAGAGCATAAACTTTTGAAAAGGAAAAAATGTATGATAAAGTATTAGTTTACTGGTAAACATTATGTAACATTTAATATTTTAAGAGACTAAACAAAAAAAAAAGCAAAGACACTAAGTAAAAAAAACAAATGAAAGAGAACTATAGATACACTAATGATGAAAAAGCTAAGAAGATATAGCAATAAAAAAAGAAACCACTTTGTTCCAATAAATTTGAAAAGTTAGATGAAATAAATTTTTAGATAAATGTAACTTACTAAAACTGACTTAAGAAGAAATAGAAGTGTGAACAGCTCTTATAACCCCTAACAAACTTAAAAATTTTAGTTAAGTAATTAAAAAAAAATAAAGTTCAGATTGTATTAGAGAATAATTCTACAAAATTCTCAAGGAATTGGTCATTCCAATTTTATAAAACCCTTCCATACAACAAGAAAAATAGAAACAGTCCATAATTCGAATGATGGACAATATAATCTTAATTCCAAACAAAAGTAAGAAGAAAAAATTACAGGCCAACTTTACTTATGAACTGAGAATCAAAAATCTAAACCAAATATACATGGAATGTTAAAAAGTTAATACATTTGACTAAGTTGAATATCCCAGAAATGCAATGACAAATTATCATTAGAAAAGTTAACATCATAAAGGTGGAAATAGACCCCAACATTTTCATCTCATGAAATGTAGGAAAAGCATTTAACTAATATCTATTTAGGCCTTAAGTGCAGATTTTCCTTATTTTATTTTTAAAGACTAAAAATGAGAATGTTTGATAACTTTATAAAATCTAGAAGTGGTATGTACATTTATTATAGCTACAGAAATAGTGGACATATGACCAAAAGATGGAAAAGAATGCAGAGACATTAAAATAGTACCAAGGTGACAGAATATTCCTTTAATATTGTTATTATGTTATTTATACAACAAAAATGTATTTACTATATTAAACTCTCAACTTCATTTTAACTTCATTTTCTTTTTAAATTTATTTTAATGGTCAAATCTGAATAAAAAGTTTCATTCTTAGTTCTCATTATATTTTTATGTATAGTTGCTTTTCATAAATATTCATGGATTAAATGTAGATCATAATTTACAAACATGTATTCATGTTTATCAACCTAAAGAGAAAATAAGTGAATATGCTTATTTATAACTTCTGACATCATTTTCATATGTATTGTCATATTATCTTTTAATTATGCTAAATAGTAGAAAAGGTAAATTTTTCCATTTAACAGATGAATAAACTCTCATTCAGAGAGTGAAATAACTTGGTAAAAGTTATAGCAGGTGGTAATAACCCAAATTTAAAGAATACTGAAAAAATATAGGGAACAAACTAAGGGTTGCTGGAGGGGAGAACGGGTGGGGAGGGTGGGATAATTGGGTGATGGGCATTAAGGAGAACACTTTATGGAATGATCACTGGGTGTTATATGCAACTGATGAATCACTAAATTCTACCCCTGAAACTAATAATATACTAGATGTTAATTAAATTGAATTTAAATAAAATATATATAAACACACATATATATGTTTCCCATGTACCAGACCCCGTGTTAGCTGGAGTTTACAATGATGATACAGACCTTTTAACTAAATATTGGTTTTCAAATCACCAATCACCTAAAATCACCTAGAAGATTTGTGGAGCAATTTAAGGTAGAAAAGGTCCAGATCTACATTGGCTTTACCACATAAGAGCCATACAATGTTGTACAAATGTTGAGACTCAATTCCTGAGTCTCAGTTAATAAAATTGGAAGCTCACAGCACATTGCCCTGTCTTACAGAGGTTCTGCTAGATGATTTAATTGTAAAACTTTGTAAACTATATGACACCATACATGTGCCAAATTTATTCACCAAAAGCCAAATCTTAGGCATTTTCCATTAGAATCAGTAGACAGCAGCATTTAGATTTGAAATACCCTTATGTACTCAATATACAACTAGCCCGAGAAATGCTGAGAGCACTGAGATATATGCCTTCAGATAATACTAACAGCAATACAACAGACATGAAGTCATTTTATTTGCCAACTCATGAGAAGCTTGAAGTTATTTACTTAATTTCCCATTCCTTCCTCTTTTTCTTATAGATTCCTAGAGAAGTAAGATTGCTATAATCAATAGCATATTTTCAAATATTTAATTCTGTTTAAAATAAGATAAAGAATACAGATTAAGGTTCTAATCTAGGTTACATTTATGCAAACATTTGGAGTACCTACCACATGCCAGGCACTGTGCTAGGCTCTGGGCAAAAAAGAAAACAAAACAGATACGGCCTCTGTGTTCATGTTGCTTATTTTCTGTGTGCCCTTGGGCATCCTACCTTTCAGCCTATACCCTGATTTATAAGAATACAGTCTTGATATGAAGATTAGACAAGATTATCTATGTAATGAATATAACATAGAGTCTAAAATAAGATATGCTAAAGTATAAAAATGGATTTTAAAGTTTTCTTAAATCTATATCAATTTTTATCATTTTAAATAAGAATGTGCAATATAGCTGTAGAAATAGGGAAATAAGGTTACAAACTGTCATTCTCAAACTAAAGCTTAGAGTTAGGGGGGATTTAGGGTTATGGGTCAATATTAGGACTTGCCCCCATAGAACTTCATTAGGTTGTTTCCTGAAACAGTTCATGTAACCAACAGAAGGATTTGCCTTTCTTCTTGCATTAATGGCAAGCAATCTAAAAGATGGTCTACACGGATTGGAGGTAGAAAAAGGAATCAGACCACAGGAAAAAAGAACCTGCTACTGTCAACCCAGGATTATCTAAAAAAAAAAATGTATGTATACATGCTAGTGGAAGAGTAGCTTACTCCACGTTCTATTATAGAATTAAAAATTCTACAAGATTTCATTCTAACTACATTTCTGAAATTAGAAATTAACTTTCTGAACATCCCTATGTTTTCAAAAAAATCCTGCTACCAACTAACTTGGATGGGGACAAAAATATCTTTATGAATGCTAAGTTATATTCCCCTAATAAAAGTTAATAAAAGTCTTCAGTTTGGTGATTGGGAATCACTCTACCAGTTGTGGAGCATCTGGGTAAACTCACAAAATTAGGTTCCTATACACACGAGACAAATATTCTAAACAGTCCCCATAGAGCAGCCACTAAGGAAAAAATGAGGAAATTTAACTATTTTAAACACTTCGTTTAACATATGTGGCAACTGTAGCACCAAGATTGTGATTAATTAATCTAGTCAATGGCTGAAACGCTAAAGTCTGGGTCTTCTAATTCATATTTGGTTTGATTCTTTTACCATCAAATGCTAAATCCACAGGCATATATTTTTATCTACTATACTTTAAGCATTTTTTTTTTTTGTCATCCTTAAGTCAGTGCTTAAGTATTGTTTGGTTAAAAAAAACTGGTCTCTGAATTTCAGAGAGTAGTGATTTGCAGAAATAAGAAACTTGTTGAACAACACAATTTTAATACATGTTGAAGGTGGTTAATTGGTTAGGATATTAGGTTAAAAGGCCAAAGTCCAGGGTTTGAACTCCAAATAGGCCAGTTAGCTTTGCAAATGAACATTTTTTTGACAACGCATGTTGTTGGTTAAAGAAAACTCTTCACTACTGAGTAGTGGGTAAGGGGGGGGGGACCTACAAAAGCCATACTGATAGGAAAAAAGGTGTTTTGTCACTTTGAAAAGTACACATCTTTTCAGCATTCTTAGAAAGGGGACTTCTAATAAGCAAACTATTGTTAATTTCATGGCTTTAAGTAGGATACTTCCAACGTCACTCCTCTATCCACAAAATCCAAGACAGTACAAGCCAGTTCCCTTACAAATTCTAAGTTATAATTCCATCTATTATAAATTAGCACCTAAAATAATATTTTGGATACATGAACGTATAGATCTGGTGCAAGTACTGGAATTTTAATTTTGTACACCATACATATAAGTAATAACAGAACACTGCCCATAGTGACTGGGGCCTGGGCTGAGACCTAAAACTTTTTTTTTTCCCCAAATGCACTATCATGACCCGCTCCCAAGAGCTAAGAACAGGTCTGTCCAGATGCTGAGACCAGGGACTTGGAAATCTCCATCCTGCGCCTTACAGGACTCCAGGGCAGTTAGAACTTCATCTTTCAGAGGTGGAGGGGCCTGACAGAGGCTTTGAAACCTGCCGTACAACTCCTCCCAGGACACGTGTTGGGGCTCAGCTCCAACCCAAGTGCCTTTCTGAAGGTCGTAGTGCAGATGTCGACCCCAGTCTGTAAGCAGACCCAGATAGGCCCGGGAGAACTCTGGATGGCGGCCTGCCACCGAAGCTAAAAGCCCGACTGGGAGGTCGTGGCAAAAGGCAGCCATGACATCTGACCTCGCCAAAAGCCAACGGACCAGCTCCTGACCCCCCTCTCCGGGCGTTTTGGGGGTGTCCAGCTCCAACTCTTCTCCTTGGGGCCGGGGAGACGACGGGGGAAGCAACAGCGCGGCCGCTATCACCTTCAGAAAGTTCTTCTGAGGCAAGCGATCCCACAGAGTGCTAAGAAACCTGCTGCGGCCCTCGGCTTCGGCCTTCGGCACCTCCCCCAGACGCTCCAGCAGCAGCTCCGCCTGGGTCTTCAGCACGGACTCCTCAAGCACCGAGTTCTCTCCGTAGCCATTGAAAAGCAGCATGTGGACGGCGGAGCGGCGGCGGGCGAGGCGGGCCAGGCTGCCTTGGAGGGTCTCCTCGTCGGCGTCCGGGACGCCAGGGCCCGGAAAGAGCTGCTGCAGCAGGTAGTGACAGGCTGCATCCCCGAGAGCTCGGTTCTCCAACAGGCGCAGAGAGAGCAGGAGATCACAGCGCCCCAGGGCCTGGAAGTTCAACCCGGGGACTGCAGCGGACCCAGAGGCGCCCTTCTGTCTCCACTGGCTCCGCAGCCGCCGTTCCAGAGCTGTGCGAATGCGGACATGGCGGCCAAAGCGCCTGTGGACGTGGCGCAGGTAGCGAGCCCACTGCAAGGCCCTTCGCACCGTCGTGGGGTCCCAGGTGCTGACGTGGGTCGTGCGGGAGACGGCCAGAAGCTCGGAGAAGCGCTCCAAGTGCTGCAGGAGCGATTCCATGGGGAAGTGCTTACTTCCGCGTTCACCTTGGAGACGCCGACTCTCTGCGTGCCGATTGGAGCGTCCGTGTAAGGACACGCCTCTCCACAATGCTATTGGATAAAGTCCCTATCAATCTGACAGCGGCTTTAATCCGGGTATTTTGACCCCGGGAAATTTAAACTGGGGATACGGCCCGACGGTTTTACTTTCGCCGCCAATATTAAGGACGATCTTAGGGCTAGAGGAGAATAAATGTGGGGCGTCCTAGGGAAAGTTCTCAGAGCCACGTGTGATAATGCTGTTATAGTCACGAAAGTCTCCATGCTTCCTTTCACTTTGGAAATAATCCCTAGTAGAAATTTCCTGAGCTTTGCCTGAGACAGTCTGTGCCGAGGCTTATCATAACTGGATAATGCCTGACATGGTGTTGAATATTAAATGAAGGCTTTAGTTAACTCAGTTTAATAAAAAATGTACTGACCTCCAATTAACTAATGCCAGGCACTCTTAAATTTCAGGGCTTCGTGTTGTTCTTTCGTTATTAGAACTGAAGCCCAGATTAATTGAAACAAACAAAAACGTCAATATTAACACTTCACTAAAAGCTTTAAAGGAACTTAAATTTTCATTTCAAAATTGCACTATTTTTTTGTTTTCATTTTTTCCATGGAAAAATAGCTCAGTTGAATTTTATTTCACACAAACAACTAATTGAGCAAAATGACAGTTAAGAGCCAATGCCAAAAACATTTGACGAAGATTGTGGGAAGACAGAGGAAGAAGGATCTATTTCTGAAATGTCATCTGGGTTATTCACTCATTTATGCATTCAACAAATATTTATTTGCCAACTGCTAGCAGTTGCATTGTCCAAATACCTACAACAATTTTTAACTTACTGATGTTGATGACACAGCTCATTCGAGCTGAATTTCTTTACAGGCCTAAAAACACTAGCCAAAACTCATTCTAATTTAAGTAGGCAGAATTGATGTTTTGTTTTAACAAAAGGGAAAGAGAAACAAATTAAGAGGGGAAAGAGTCATGTTTCATTTATTAAAATGAACATTCTCACATCTTTTTTAAAAAAATGAATAAATAAAGCAGTGATACTTCTGTTAATTCGGTTTTATTATTTGATATTTATCAGCCCACACTCATTTGGTCCTGAAGTATTATTAGATTTTATGCCAAGAATACCATATATCCCAAAATTCTTTGTGTTGGCTACTAGACACTTGGAGTCCAATGTGCAGCCTGCCTTTAGGAAATGTACAGGCATCGCTAACTCATGTATTTATTCTTTTATTGAGCACTTATTATGTCATATCATGTAGATACTAGGGATTTAGCGATAAATAAAATAAATGTAGCCCTTATCCTAGCGGAGGAGTTCATCTCCTGATATTTAAGAGAGACATTAAACAAATAACCTCAAATGTAGAGGATATAATAGAGGTAGGTCAGGAAGACTTAGGTAATAGGGAAACCTCTTTAAGAAACTGGCTTTTTGGGGCCCCTGGGTGGCTCAGTCGGCTGGGCGTCTGCCTTTAGCTCAGGTCACGATCCCAGGGTCCTGGGATGGAGCCCTGCTTCGGGCTTCTTGCTGAGCAGGGAGTCTGCTTCTCCCTCTTCCTCTGCTGCTCCCCTGCTTGTGCTCCCCCTTTTTCTGCTCCCCTTCTTTCTGTCAAATAAATAAATAATATCTTAAAAAGAAGAAAGAAACTGGCTTTTCACCTGAAAGCTCAAAGATGAGTGTTGAGAATTGTTTTCATGGCCAAGGGAACAGTTAAGTTGCAGATACCTGAGTTGAGAAAGTCTAATCCATTCAAGGAGGTGAAAGAAATTCAATAAAGGTGCCTTTAGTTCAGGATGGTGAGACCTTATGGCAATAATTGTTCATATTAACTTCATATCTTTCCATTTATCTCTTTAAAATATTATTTTATTTTAAATCCTCACTTGAGCATTATAATGTATAAATTCATACATATTTCATGTTAGCCTATTTTCAGTAAACAATGTCTATGAAGTCTTCCCATTTAGAAGAAAGAAAAGCCTAGGGTTTAAAACTTCTCCTCAATGTTCCATTTAATTCAATAAAATTCAATGAGCATTTATCAAGCTTCTACCATATGTAAAGTGTTAGGGATTGAAAGATGACAGGGCTTTCAATTCGAGAAACCTATACTCTTGAGGCAGGGTGGGGAGGGGCACAAAAACACTTAACTGTAATGCAAATAAGATGTTATATGTTTTTAAAATTGTAAAAGGATTCTCTGGGAGACCAATTGTAAACTGGAGAGTTCTAGGAAAGCTTAAAAATGACCAATACTTCATTTAGGCCTTAAACTGTTTGAGCAATCCTGGAATAAGGGAAAATTCAAATGAGAGAAATAACAAGGTAAAACATATAATGACATGGACGTGTCCAGTGTGGGCTACAAATACCAGGAGCAATCTCCCACTTGTTTGGTATGATCCCCAAGTTCCTGGGGCACAGTAATTAGGGCGGTGGATGTAAGGCCAGATCTCGGGAGATTTTTGTTATAACATGAGAATCATTCAAACCGTGGCTGTTAAGCAACACAAACAACTAAGGTTCAGAAAAGAAAATCTTTCATGAAAAACCTGCCTCATAGAGTCTTGGGGGAAGATGAAAAGAGATAATAAATGCAAAATGCCGTACTTGATATTATGACTGCCTTTTAATACCCGTTCTATCATCACTATCTATCTATCACTCCCACTATCATCACTCCCACCCACTTCGAATGATAACAATGTAATTTGGGATAGTGACTCAGCTCAGCTCAAGGGGTAGTGCCTGGTAATTTTGAGCCAATCATTCTAACCCTCCCCTCTTTTATTTTTTTTTTTTATTTTTTTTTTAATAATGATTTTTTATTATATTATGTTAGTCACCATACAGTACATCCCCGGTTTTCGATGTAAGGCTCGATGATTCATTAGTTGTGTATATCACCCAGTGCACCATGCAATACGTGCCCTCCCCACTACCCATCACCGGTCTATCCCACTCCCCCACCCCCCTCCCCTCTGTAGCCCTCAGTTTGTTTCTCATAGTCCACAGTCTCTCATGTTTCATTCCCCCTTCTGATTACCCCCCCTTTCTTTATCCCTTTCTTCCCCTACTGATCATTCTAGTTCTTATGTTCCATAGATGAGAGAAATCATATGATAGTTGTCTTTCTCTGCTTGACTTATTTCACTAAGCATTATCTCCTCCAGTGCCATCCATGTTGTAGCAAATGTTGAGAACTCATTCTTTCTGATTGCTGAGTAATATTCCATTGTATATATGGACCACAACTTCTCAATCCAGTCATCTGTTGCAGGGCATCTCGGCTCCTTCCACGATTTAGCTATTGTGGACATTGCTGCTATGAACATTGGGGTGCATATGGCCCTTCTCTTCACTACGTCTGTATCTTTGGGGTAAACACCCAGTAGTGCAATGGCTGGATCATAGGGTAGCTCAATTTTTAACTTTTTAAGGGACCTCCACACGGTTTTCCAGAGTGGCTGTACCAACTTGCATTCCCACCAACAATGTAGGAGGGATCCCCTTTCTCCACATCCTCTCCAACAATTGTTGTTTCTTGCCTTGTCTATTTTTGCCATTCTAACTGGCGTAAGTTGGTATCTCAGTGTGGTTTTGATTTGAATTTCCTTGATGGCTAATGATTTTGAACATTTTTTCATGTGTCTGTTAGCCATTTGTATGTCTTCATTGGAAAAGTGTCTGTTCATATCTTCTGCCCATTTTTTGATTTGTTTATTTGTTTCTCGTGTATTGAGTTTGAGAAGTTCTTTGTAGATCTTGGATACCAGTCCTTTATCTGTAGTGTCATTTGCAAATATCTTCTCCCATTCTGTGGGCTGCCTCTTAGTTTTTCTGACTGTTTCCTTGGCTGTGCAGAAACTTTTAATCTTGATGAAGTCCCATAAATTCATTTTGTCTTTTGTTTCTCTTGCCTTTGGGGATGTATCATGAAAAAGGTTGCTTTGGCCGATGTCGTAGAGGTTGCTGCCTATGTTCTCCTCTAGAATTTTGATGGATTCCTGTCTCACATCGAGGTCTTTCATCCATTTGGAGTTTATTTTTGTGTATCCCTCCCCTCTTTTAATTCAGTAATTAATTTAGGAACCCCATCTTAAGACTTTCAATGTATAGTGTTTCCTAATGACAGAAATCTGTTCAAAAATAACCAGGTGAGTCATTTTCAGTCCGTTAGGCCTAGATGATTCAGAGAATACTTTCTTACTCTTGAGAGTCAGTAGAGCACAAACATTGAGATGAATGTTGACTAATATGAAGAGGAAGTGGTAATAGACCATCTGAGTGTATACAAGCTGATTATCAGGCATGCGTAAGAGCTGGTTTCTGTCTTCCTCTTGATATTGTTAGAAATTTATACGAAGCCCAAAGCTGCCACAGCCCTCTCCTTCCCAGAGCCAAGAGAATCTCAGAATCACAAAGAATACATTGGATTAAGACAACCCTCAAACTAACCCTGTTTAGGATTATAGCCCTGTATGTTCCCAGTTGTGGGTGTGTGGGTGTGTGTTGTGTGTGTGTGTGTGTGTGTGTGTGTGTGTATTTGTTTGGTTGTTTGGTGTGGTTTTGGGGTTTGGTTTTTCTTTGGGCACGTGTGCCACTTTTAGTTTCATTTTTGTCACTTTCAGCTAAATGCACCCAACTAGTACAAGCCCTGTAGGACACTGTATGACATATATTAACAATAAACATTGGCTATTGCTGCTGTTATTATATAAGCCTCCAAAGTAGACATCGCCCACATCTCTAAGTTCCACTCCTCCTAAAGGTAAATGAGCAACCACCAACATTGTTATGGGTGTTGGTAAAGAAGATTTTATTAAAGAAAGATGCAGCTTGTTGCTGCAATATTTACTCTTTGTCCTGTAAGTTTTCTAATTTCAATGGACTCTAAAGACTAGAAAAATCAAATTGGTTTTATTCTCTAGGTTAGGTCTAAATTTTTGGTCCTTCTAAGATATATAATCAGCTGGAAATTATAGGACACTATGCAGCTGAGAGACCAAAAAAACAAAATATTCTGATATCTCTTTATTCTACTCTGAACAACGTCATAATCACATATCACCACATTAATTTCAGCTATCTGGCTGTTGAAATAATATTTTTCTATATGAATAGGTAGACCTGGATGCCACATCCTCAGGCAAGACAGACACAGAGGGCTTTTCCTTCATCCAGGAATGTGCTTCGTGGAAGGAAAGTGTTTTGACCTTTTTACAGTCCCTCCGGGGGCAAATATTATGGGCAATGATTACACCTGATCCTGACTCCATGACATCATTCGAAACAGGGGTAAGAGTAGGTCTGTCTGTATTCTTTAGTAACAGCAATAAATAACAAGCGGGTACACCTTTAAAAAAATTTATTATTGAAATATAGTTGACATAAAATGTTATATTAGTTTCAGATGTACAACATAGAGATTTGACAATTCCATACATTAAGCAGGGCTCACCACAATAAGTATAGTTACCATCTGTCAAGTTGGCACAACTTTTGAAGAAAGATTCTCATAAAAATTTTGCAGACACATTTGTCATTTTTTCCCCAACAATGCAATTTATCTTTCTGAGAAACCTGTCATGGGTAAGGGGCCCAGGAAGTTAGGGGAAGAGTTCCAGATGTCCAAGAAGGACAGGGCATCACGCTAGTGAATTTAGAGGAAGGTGTTGGAGAAGAAATTAAAAGGTCAGAATCTCCTTGTACACATTGATGTAGATGTCTGCTCCAAATCTCTTTTTTCACGAATCTGAGACACTCCTTTCCATTTGCACTATATGTGGCTTTCAGTGGCCTCAAAGCTACCAGTAGAAAGACCGCTCTAACAATGCATACATATTCTGAAAATCAGAACTTTCATGAAAACTTTGAAATGCTTGATACTAGTAATTTTTGGATTCAAAATTCATTTTCATCATTATAATAAGGTTTAACATTATGTTGCCTTTATAAGGAAAGAAGAGGTTTTCTTTAAATATAATCTCATTTTGGGGTGCCTGGGTGGATCAGTTGGTTAAGCGACCAACTGTTGATCTCAGCTCAGGTCTTGATCTGAGGGTTCTCATGTTAAGCCCCACATTGCGCTCCATGCTCGGTACGGAGCTTATTAAAAAAAAAAAAAACAAACTAAATACAATCTCGTTTCTTATAAATTTTGATTGGCTATAAAAATAGTTTTATCTCTTTTATTAACATTTTTAGTCAGTGGTGACTTTCAAGAATACGAAGAGAGCTTAACTTCTTGATCAGGAATTGTGACCGACCCTGCCAAACATAAACCGCTATCCAAAAAAATCATGGAATCAAGATTTTCTCTCTAAAAAATGTCAGTTTTAACTGTCAGTAAGAACTTTCATATAAATTTAATATGTAGAATCATCTCTATTCAGACTAGCATTCTAAGAAAGTACCAAAAAAAAGTGTTGTTTTTTTTTTCCCCACCCAGTCTTTTATACATGTCTCCCAAATCCTGTTTGTTGAGTGCCAGGTGCCACCATGTGAGAAGGATGGAAAATAGTGCTCTAACATAGGCATTCTAACTCAGGTAACTAAGGAAAGGGGACAAAAAGAAGGGCACTGCAATTCAAATTAGTCTGCCTTCTGTTTTTGTAAATATGATGGGGAGAGAGTTAGTTGGCTCTCTCTTTTTGTACTTCCCATTTCACTTCATCTGTTTTCCCCCTCCTTTTCCCTGCTCTGCACAAAGAACTGGTCTGATCTTTGACCATGTCAACCTCTTCTCTTCCCCTCTTTTTGCTGCTGAATTGACCAGTGAGAGGCATTAGCAAGCAATCAGGAGAAACTGGCAGCATTTTTCTTTCTGTGCTCTCTGCTAAGGACTCAGGATTCTTGTTTCTCCCTCTAAAAGTTCTAGAAGCCCCCCCTGAGCTTTTGATAGCAACTATTCCTCCCTGTGGCCCTGGGGACTTCCTGCTGTTGCTAACCCCTGGATGCCTTTACATACCTTATTGATGCCCTTCTCTGGCCATACCTTTGTAAATATTGCTCTGTTACATTATTTTTAAAATCCCTGCTGACTGTTCCTGTTTCTTTCCAAGACCTTGACTGACACAGTTATTTGAATTCCGAGCCATTCCTATAATTAACACAGTCTGTGAGTCATAATATTATCAATCAGTATATGTTTAGGGAATGCTGAATAGTCTAGCACAGTGATTCCCAAATACCTTTTATTGCCACACACTGCTGCCAATCTATGACAAAATCATCATAATTACAGTGATACATGACATATGACAGAAAAAGTGAGATGTTTTCATAAACATAATTTAAGCAAAGGGAAGAAGTATTTCTTTATAAAGCAATGGTGATACTAAATGGTAATTTTGTGTTTTCTTCATTAGGAAAAATTAAAGTTTGCTACTATTATCTTAGACACCTACTTTAGAAAATATGTGTGTATATGAATAGATATATGTTTACATCTAGATATATAGATAGATTATAAATCTGTGAAACCCATAACTGAAAATCTCCTGTCTAGTGTAGGAAATGAAGGCCTTGGAATATTGTACTAAGTAATAGGGTCTGTGTTCAATTGGCAATCAATTGCTATTGACAATTTTGGGGCACAAGAATGTCATGATCCTATCTGCTGTAACACAATGTAGACACTTGGTTGTAGACAGCTGGGGCAAATGGCTAGAGATGAAGGTCCAGTAGAAAAACATTGCAAGGGGCACCTGGATGGCTCAGTCAGTTGGGTGTCTGCCTTCAGCTCAGATCATGATCCGGGGGTCCTGGGATTGAGCCCCACATAGGGCTCCCTGCTCAGCAGGGCGTCTGCTCCTCCCTCTCCCTCTGCCCCTCCCCCCCCCCCGCTCGTGCTCTCTCTCTCTCACTCGTGATCCCTCTCAAATAAATAAATAAAATCTTGAAAAAAAGAATTAAAAAAAGAAAAATAGTGCAAAAGGGTATAAAATGACAGTTTCACTAAGGAAGTAGCAGAGGCAACATTAAGAAAGCGTGGGGAGTAAATAGATTTGAAAATTCTTGGTGAAGAAGCATCAATTTCTTAATGGAGAGAAGAATCAAAATTACCTGGCATATTCTCTAAGTGATCGGTGAAGTCTCTTTACTTTAGAATGGAATGCTTGGATTGGTATTAACTTGGACTGATATAGTTTTTTTTAAAGATTTTATTTATTTATTTGACAGAGAGCGAGGCAGTGAGAGAGGGAACATAAGCAGGGAGAGTGGGAGAGGGAGAAGCAGGCTTCCCGCTGAGCGGGGAGCCTGACGTGGGGCTCGATCCCAGAACACTGGGATCATGACCTGAGCCGAAGGCAGACACTTAATGACTGTGCCACCCAGGCACCCCTAGACTGATATAGTTTGAGAAAAAGAGAAGAAAATAAAAACTCATAGCAAAATATGGCTAAGCAGAAATTTTTATGAATTCGTTGTTTAATCCTAGATTACTGTCATTCCTTACACTCTACAGGAGCCCCTAGGTTAGCATATTAGGTAATAGAACAAATAATTAGTGAATAGTCTGGTAACTCCAGAAGACATCTTGGTTGCATGAGGATTGAGTTATTAAAAACATGGGTTGAATTATGCAGAAGGAAGAATTTAAACAAGAATCTCTCCCCTTCCTTAAATAATCTCTAATGCAATTCCCAGCATCTGAATATTTACCTTAATACCTCTCGGATTGCTAATATTCAGAAACTACCTCAATACTTGAATTAATCACACTGAAAGAAGCTCTCCTGACTTTTATCATTTTGATATTTTTTCCTCTGCTTGGCACATGTTTTGGGTTTGTTTTGTTTTGTTGTTTTTGTTTTTGTGTGGCACATGTTTTGAAAAGGAATTCTATATGTAAGGGACAATGATGAAATTCATGTTGACATTAGTCAAATATATTATATATGATTTTATCACTATATATCAATACACAGATTAAGCACCCTTCTCTACTTATATGTGTGTATTTGTATAGAAATAAATAAGATGAAATTTCTAATAAGAAGATATTTGAGCCAAATAATTGAACTATATTTATTTTTAAGATTTCTTTTTTCTTTTACAATTGGTGATTTTTTTCCCCTAATGTCCAAACCAGAAAGAAAAAAAAATATGTGAATCAGTTTCTCTCTTTACCTTTGAATTAGGAGTTTGATTTCCATTTCTGTAATAATGTCTGGATGCCTTTATTTTTATCCCACAGTTATCAGTATATTGCTATATAACTACCTGCCAGGAAGGGCTTTTTTTCTTTTTTCTGGTTCAATAACTTTTTAAGTGTCTGTTGTTCCCATTTTCAAGTCTCCAAAACTTTTATGTGAATTCTTTCAGCACATTTTTTTCATTATTTCCCAACCTTCTTTTTTTTCTGGATGGCTGAAGTTTCCAGACATATAACCTGAAATGTCCTGAGAGAATTAATATATAAAAAAATAAAGCTAAGGAAGTGGAAAGCAAAGTATGCATGTTTAATACACGTGTATAGATACATAAATTCATTTTAAGTTTTCCTTGAGAAAGCAATAGATAAATCTAATTTTCCTTATTAATACCCTTTCAACTGAGTAGCAAATATGGTGGAAAAGTTATCAAGAAACTTTCTTGTTTTTAATAACTTCCAGACCTAATCTTAGTTCTTAGATTGGGCTAGTCTGTTAATATCATTAATGTCAAGAAGTGTTTTCCCCAAAGATTCCTAACATTGCAAAATAAACTGGCTGAAATAAGCCAAATAAGCGATTAAAACAAAATTCACGGTATCACGGAGACGCTTTATTGGAATGTAAAAATTCTTTCTGGTAATGTTTTTATCAGTAAGTTACAAAATTTTAAATATAAAGGGAGACTTTAAAGGGAATATTCCACCATCAGATTTGAGGGAAACCCTCCGTTTGAGGAGAGAGAGATGTTTGAAGCAAAAGTGCCATAGCTAATATTTCTTTTTCTTTATTCTTTTGAATGCACTAATGAAAGTTGTAATCTTCTACCAGTTTGTGTATCTTTTTTTTTTAACGATTTTATTTATTTATTCGACAGAGATAGAGACAGCCAGCGAGAGGGGAACACAAGCAGGGGGAGTGGGAGAGGAAGAAGCAGGCTCATAGCGGAGGAGCCTGATGTGGGGCTCGATCCCAGAACGCCGGGATCACGCCCTGAGTCAAAGGCAGACGCTTAACCGCTGTGCCACCCAGGCGCCCCCAGTTTGTGTATCTTTGCTTAAACAGATGCAGTGAGTAAAGACCCCTATTTCTTGTTATCTTAGAATACGATGAGTCTTCACCTTTCCGCTAGTTGATGTATTTTGGTATTCATCTGTTTTATTGGTACTGGACCTAGAGGAGGAAATGTATACAATTGAGCGGCATCTCTTTTTCCAGGATGTTCATAATGCCTGGATCCATTTAAAGACATTTCAGTATTCCGCAGACAATTCAACATGTTAGAAAATGCCAAGATTTCTGAGCAAGACGAAATTACTGAGGGGATTGTAGGGTAGAAGGAAAAATGTAGTTATAATAATAAAGGCAAGGTTTAAAAATATATATGTAGTAAGTTAAATAAGTAAGTTAAGTAAGTGAGTTAAATAAGTAAGTTAAATAAGTAAGTTAAGTAAGTTAAAGACTGTATAATGGGAAACATTGAGAAACTTTTTTTTTCAAAAAGATGTTTGCCTAAACAATACTGTTATTGAGATATCACAAAGTTAGGGATTACAATCAACAATATAATTTAAAAAAAATTTTAACGTCAAATTTTAGAGTAAAAATTTTTGTCTATTAAGAATTGTAATTTTAAAGCATGTCATCCTAAATAAAGAGGTAAACTGAGGCAAGCTCAAATGATCAGAAATTGAGTTTATTCGGGAATAGCAGAGGAATTGCAGTTTGGGAAATGCATGCTGTAGCAAGCTACGTATGGGTGAGTCCATTGAAGGTTTGGGGTGGGCCGCATTTATGGTCCAGGAGCGCAAAGAGTGGGGAGTTCACCCACAGTTCAAGCAGTGAGTTCATTGGCTTGAGGATGGAGAAGGATTCTTAGCGGATGTTAATTGGTCAGAAGATAAATCTCCCTCTTCTGCAAAGCAGGCATTTATGGAAAATCAGTCTTTCGGTTCTTAAGTTCGGTTCTTTTGAGGGTACGCTCATGAGATTCCCCATTTCCTCTCTCCTAGTTCCATTGTAGGTTGAAATTCTTTCACCAGTGTAATGTCCTTAACTCTTTCTAGTTCAAATAAAATTTTCTGTTGGTGGTGTTCTTAGTTGTAAAAATACAAAATACGCTTGATTTTCTTCATTTAAGTGAGAAAAAACAATTTGGTGTTTTATCCTCTGCCAACCAGGAGAATATCAGTTAATATTTGCAATTCTATATAATGACAAATGATTCAAGTGAACTCTGTTTTCTCTAGCTTTGCAATGTGACGATTTTAATTAGCTTTTTAAAATAGATTTTAGTAAAAAGGAAAAAAATAGCTTAATTTAAATAGGATGACTGAGTATCTCTACAGCGTGCATTAGGATGGATTTGCCTTTTATTGCCTAAACCAGCTGCCAGATTTTCCTTTACCGTCCTCTACTTTTTCAAACTTAAAGTACACTAAAGCTAGCACCCAAGTTCTAGCAGTTCAAGTATTTTCAACTTTAAATCCATCTATGCGTTCTTGAATTTTATAATCTCATCAGGTACATGGTTGAGGAACATATACTATGAATACTAAATTACTCTGATACCTGGATGATAGGAAATTGGAAGCCCCCCCGACCCCCCGCATTAAAAGAAATAAGCAATTGGAACTGCCAAAAAAGAAGTGTATTTTGAGAAAGGTGGGGTGTTTGGGAAACAGAGTCATAGGACATTTGACTAATTGTGTTAAATTGTTTTTGTATGGCGTCTCTTTTAGAAGGTAATCCAGAAATCAAAAACCTCTTTCATACACCGGCTTAGCGACGTAATATTAGCAGAGTGCCATGTTTGTCTTCTCTTTCTAAACTTTCCTCCCTTCCTCTTTCCCCTTCCTTCTTTCCTTTCTTTGTATTTTCCTTTTGTTTCTTTTCTTTCTGTTCACTCCTTTGTTTTTATATATGGGCCGAATAAGACTCACCAGCTTTGCAGAATACAAAGCACTCAGAAAAGGGAGGTAATATTATTTTGTGTATATAGGAGCTAAAACGTAGGGAAAATATATGCAGGCTTTATTTTACGATGTTGTTTTTTTTTTAATGTTCATCTTACTTCCAACCTGACGAAAGTCATCTTATTTCTATTCCAGAACGGTCCTGTTCTTTCTTTTCTCAACCACTTTAGGACTAATGTTTCTTGCACCTGCAATCATTGTCTTCCCTTCTGCTTTGCAGGAAATTCTTCCTACCATGCTGCAAAACTTAAGTCAAATCCTACCTCTTTTATGAGTCTTTCCTGATAACTCCAGCTGAAAGTAATCTGTTTCACTTCCAGATTCCTATAACACTTGTGGTTGGGCTGTTAATTTGTCATTTACTATTTACTGCCTTTTACTACAAGTTAGGTTCTTTTTATGATGCAAACAGCGTAATCGTTTAATGATATGAACCTACTAGATCCATTACCAAACTAGTTATATTGCTACTACAAGGCTTCAATAGTCCAGGTTCATTGTGCATGGTCTGTCCTCCACAAAAATGGCACGAGTACACAAGCTAATTACATTTTCAAGCAGATGTGTGCATCTTAAGTCTAACTTCACTTTTTTTGAATGGGACGACTGGGTCTTGAGGGTATTTTTAGAGTCCACAGTAATTTTTAGAGTACCTTGCAGGATATAGGAATGCAAGATGATGGACTGGAAAGGATATGCATTTTCTTAGATGGTAAGACTTCTTTTCAACAGACATGAGCTTCTAAAAGGGGAGGGACTAAGGCTTTGAACCTTTGGTTCTTAGCATAATCACTGTTACATAGTTGGTGTTTAGTAAGTGTATGTTGAGCTCAGCTGAATTTTGGAATCAGACAAACCTGGGATTCATACCAGTGTTGCTTATACGTTTACTTTGAACAAGTTACTTAACTTTTCTGAGTCTGTTCCTTCATCTATAAAGAAAAGATCATAATATTTGTCATAATGTTGTTATGAGGACTCAATGAAATCATGTTTGCAAAGCATCTAGTACACAGTTACTAGTCCACCATCTATGTACAATTCCTATTAGAGAGCTCTTTTCCTCTTTCTCATAAAGATATATATATATCTCTTATTCATATATATGGCAGACAGGGGCTTGAGAAGGATATTCTAGCTATGAGGACTACTGGCAATATGAAAAAAACTGAGGTGAGCAAGATACATTTGAGAAAAAGTGTATTCATTTTTTCAACTAATACTTTATGAACCCATACCATATAATGTCCTAGGGATATAATAATGAATATAATAGATTCTGCATCCTCAAGGCCCAGTCTAAGAGAAAAGAAAACTTCAAATAGGCAATAGTCATAGTTATGATTGGGATACCGTATATGGCGGTTTTAAACGGGGTCCCAGAAATATCTGACACTCCTCCTACTGCAAGGATAGACCAATATTGCACAACAGAAGGAAGGCTATGTGACTTCAGCTGAAAAGGCCACACATCTTCCATGGTTCCTTCGGACAGCTTGCTCTCAGGACATTCCTGTAGCAACACTCCCTCTAGGAGTCTGGCCACCATGCTGTGAGAAGGCCAGTTCACATGAAGAAGGTTTGTCACCCATGCCCAGACACCACATGTGTACGAGGGGCAAAGCCTGCAGATTATTCCAATCCCTGAGTTTTCCCACCTGGGACCCCCAGGCATTTAGGAACCGAGATAAGCCATGCCTGCAGCGCTCCGTTTGATATTTTCCATAGGGTTTGTTAACAACATTATGTGGTCGTTGTTTTACACCGTTAAATTTGGGGTGGTTTGTCACATGGCGAAAGAAACTAGAGCATGAGGTGGTACCTGGACAAAGGTGCTTAATTCAAAACCAGGCGAAATAAAGGCTATGAGGTCATTACCACTTAATGGTCCAATAATATTTTAAAACCCCTCCAGCTAGAATTATTTAAATACTTTCCTTCCTAAGTAAGTGTAAAATAACTTGTAAAGTAACTCATAGGTCCAAGTGATAGGAAATAAATAATAAATAATGTAAAGTTACCCATTTTTTTTTCCTGATAAAAAGAGACATTCTTTCCCAATGTGTAGTGTCTCCCTGGATCTTTATTATGAAACTAATAGATACTATAAAGAGTTAAATAGTCAACTGTATAACTATTGCTCATGGTTAGAAAATAAAAATTTTTGTTAAAGAAAAAATACATTGTGTGATGCTTACATCTGAATTAATAACCAAATCTATTAGAAAATTAATTGAATTGATACTTGAGTTATACCATTAAGAGCTCACACTTCTTAATTTCTTATCCAACACTATCTAAGATCTGGTCAGAGCCTCATCCCACTACCAGCCTCTACGATCTGAACAGCCAGGCTTTTCAGACGGCCTCTCATTCCCTGCAGACCGTATGCTTTCACACCTGCAGTCCTGGGCTCCACTCCCCTATGTTCTCCTGTAGGGGTCACCCCACCGTGCCACCTGCCCTGATTCCCAGAGACATGTGGACCTTGCATCACTTCGCTTTTCTCTAGATGGTCGTTTGTATCAATATTGAGCGTTTATTTCATTCTGCATCCGGCTGCTTCCTCATGTCTGTTTCCTTCACCAATGGAAGATTTTTCAAGGGAATGACTGTATCTAATTGATCTTTGCATTCCCACAGGACCTGTCTTAGGTACTTAATAAAGATTTCCTACATGATAAAAAAATACAAAAAACACTCTGACGTAAGTTTGTAACATGGCAAGAAGCCTTCCAAAAACACTGTCGGAATCTCCACCTCTCTTTAATTCCAAAATTTGTTTGAGGAACTTGAAAAACAACAACAACAACAACAACAAAATTACTATACTTTGTTGGAATCATAAACTCCAAATTGTAGAAATTGCCAGTTTGTTTTGGAAAAAAATACTGTCTGTATTCATGAAGACATCTGTATAATTCCCATACACTATTTGGTTCCACTTATAAGCTCTGCCTCAATGAAAAATATTAATGTATGGTTTGGCAGGCCCATAAATGCCTCATCTGCTCGCTCAGCAGAAAAAAAAAATTAAACCAAACCATAAAATGCAAATAATATTATTTCTTGGTACAGAGCCTAGCTTTATTCCCTTACCTCTCGGTGTCTGACCCAAATATTTAAGTTAAATATTAAATTTTAATTAGCAAAGTTAGTGCAATAATGAAGGGTGAGTATATGAGATTTTATAAGTTACTTAATAATTCTGCGGAAGAATGGTAAGTGAACTTCTTGTCTATAGCATGTCTTGGTACTTTCTGTACCTCTTGGATCATACTTTTTCTCTGTTATTTCATAGAAGTATTATTCAGTAAAAAATAAAGAAAAATCTTTATGTGGCATCATATTGTCTGAATAAAACTGCAGACCAAAGCGATTCACAAATAAGGAATGAAAAATGTTTCAAAACAAATTGGAAATTTTTTATTCCAATCACATCCATAATTTCTACAAACCATAACCAGAGTATACACTAGTTGCTGATGTCGCTTCTGATTCTTGACGTAGAACTTGGGCCTTAAACTTGGCTGTATTTCCTGAAACTTGAAGCTTTCCCTCGTCTCCCTTCAGAGTTGCAGCAACATGTGTCATGAATGAAGGGAGTCGGCTAACCTCCCTGCTATTGTTCTTAATTGAGCACATGACGGACACCAACCACCAATCAAGGAGATCTGCCTAAGGTATAGAATGTTGACAATCAATACCCGAAGAAGCAAAGAGGATGATGTAAGAAAAAGAAAAAATAGAACAGAATTGTGAAAGGAGAAATCGAAGGAATGTAAAGAGAAAGTTCGCATTTGGAGAAAAAAAAAATCCAACAATGTATAATCCAGGTAAACTATAAAAAGTTACTGGAATTTAAAAATAAATAAATAAATAACACCAAGAGGTAAACTTGGACAAATCCACAGCCAAGTGGTAAAGCAATATTAACAAATGAAAATCATCCCCATACTTTATTCATAAGCTACAAGATATATGAGCTAAAGAAAATTGCTGACAGTGGAAATAGTCAAAGGTAGTTCAAGTTACAGTGGATATCACGCAGAGGTGTTGCTTATTACTTTCCACTGGTGGTGTCTGTCATGAGTGTGTGTGTGTGTGTGTGTGTGTGTGTGTGTGTGTGTGTGTGTTACTTATAGCCCTTACGTACTGTTGTGCTCTACACTGGATATTTTCATTTTTGCTCTACTGAAGTTTTAACATTTTTTACTCCTCTTTAGTTTTCACTTTTTCGAAGTATTTAGAGATAACTTACAAAAATTCAGGAGCACAGGGAATATGATTCGTATATTTCTATAGAAAAGAGATGGAAGGGAGGAATATTCTAAGAGAGAAGGACAATGAAGCGGAAAGAATCTGGTAATCATGTAAGAAGAAGAATTCTGGAAATGTGAATAAGGTGAAGAAAGGGAAATGGGATAAAAACAGAGTTGCCATCTCTTCCTTCCTGTTTTATAAATTTAAAGTTTCTTTTCATGGCAGGACGCATCAAAACATGGTGACCCTAGGAGATGAAAGTCAGAACTCTTTGTTACAGCTCCAAAGGAGAGGACGGTGCCAGGCAGAGCCATGCCAGGGCTTGCACCCCTGGACAGGGTAGTAAACTGGAACGGTGAGGGATGGCTTCTGTATGGCAAGATCAGTGGGTTTGAAAAGTTTTTCAGAGCTCTCTGGGGACTGGATAATTTGAATAATTTTTCAGACATAGGGAAAAGAGGCTCCCCTCATTGATACCTGGCCCCAGGGAGATTGGGGCAATTGTTGAATATTTCCTCATCACCTTTTTCTCCTGTGGTAGTTAGTTTTATGTGTCAGCTCGGCTGGGCCCAAATATTTGATCAAACACTGTTCTAAGTGTTTCGGTGAAATGTTTTTAGACATTTTTGATGTTTTAACGTTTAAATTGGTATATTGACCTCCCCAGTGTGGGTGGGCCTCATCTAATCAGTTGAAGGCCTGATTGACTAAAAAGATTGACTCTCTGTTGAGTAAGAGAGAATGCTTGACTGATTTTGAACTAGATCATGGTCTTTTGTTCTGCCTTCCGACTCAAACTGAAACACTGGCTCTTTCTGGGTCTTGAGCCTGCTGGACTTCATATGGGAACTGCTCCATCAGCCCTCCTGAGTCTCCAGCTTGCCAACTCACCCTGCATATCTTGAGACTTGTCAGCCTCCATAATCACAAAAGCCAATTTCTTACAATAATCTTTTTTGGTCTCTGGGCTATTTGGCCTGCTTATACTGTGGGAGATAATTAACAAGAAGCCTGCCCTGACTTCCATCTATCCCCTCCTGCAGCCAAACCCAAAAAGAAGGAAGATTTTGAAACCTTCTCTTGACTTTTCTTGGTCAGAAGCTTTATCACCATACCTTCTGCTGTGTTCCTTCTGTGAGTTCTTCTTCATACTGCTATAAGGTATTTGACTTAATTCGATGTGACAGGGAGCCCTCAGCACCAGGGGCAGCTCATCTGGCCTTGAGTTAGGATACCTGACACCAATGGTTTCCTCTTTTCAAAACTGGCTTAGTTATTTTTCTCTCAGAGTATTGTATTATCATATTTTAAGAGTTGAACATAAATTCATTTGAGTTTTATCTCCGAGGTGAAAACTGTTAATGTATAGTTTCCTCCCTCTCCTTAAAAAGAAAGATAAAAGAAGTCAAGTTCAGAAGGAAGGGAAGAAGGAAGGAAGTTAGAAGGAGGGAGGGTGGAAGAAAGACATGAGTGTCAGTCCCACCTGTGCTGTTCAATAGACCATTTTTCCTATTAGGTTGTGAGCTCCTGGAGAGCAGGGCCTGCGACTTCACCTTTATATAACAAGTACACACACAAGGTTGGAGAATGAATGAATGAATGAATGAATGAACTAACAAACCATGAAGCCATTGGTATAAAATGGTATAAAATGGAATGCCATAAAGTAAGGAGAAGAGTAAGATTCAGAGAAAGGTTGCATAACATTCTCTGATCTTCTGTATTTTAATGATGGTGATGTCCTTATCCCGGGGTGGGGGAGTGGATTCTTGTAAGGAATGAATGGGATGATTTAGGTGTTCAGTTAGTCATAAAATACCTAACATTCATTTCACACTTGCTGTATGTCAGACAGTAAACTAAATGTTTTACAGGTATTCTATTGCACTTGAGTCATGCCTACGAGAGAGGAGCTATTGGTTATCCTCACTTCATAGATGTGGAAACTGGTAACTGGAAGGATGAAGTAATTTGCCCATAATTTTTAGGAACTAAGTGAAGACACTAGAACTTTACCTTGGTTTTGTCTGGCTCCAGTCTGGACTCTTAACTATTATGCTAACTGTAACGACTATTATTTTTATAATTTAATATGTCTGCTCCTTGACAGCTTCGGTGGGGACAATGGCTGGTGAAATTTCTTTGCAGATCTCTTGAGTCTTAGTGGCTTCTGAGAGAGCAACGGTATTTCCCTCTGCCAACAGAAGTCCCTGACCCCTTTCTGCACTGCTCTCTCACTTTGGGCTAAGTGTGCCACCTTTCGTGGCATGTTGCCCAGTCTAGAAAAGCCCTTCAATGAGATAACTTTAAGAGCCATTTCTCTAAATGTTTGGTGTAAATCAGAGGTTGGCAAAGATTCCATGTTTGTAAACTACGTTCTAATTACAACAATGGAAATTTCAGCAAGTTTTCTCATCCTTCAACAAAGTAATCCTAAGTTTGTCATTATCAGTGTTCCTAAAAAATAATGGGTAGCTGGCCCAAGGTCTACCTGCGAGAGAGTCCCAAGAAATGTGACAGTAAATTGTCACTTATAATGTAAATTGTTCCATCCACAATGACGCGAAAGCAACAGCTGGTGCTATCTCTGCAGAAGAATTTCCATTTAGTTCTCTTTTGATGCACACACTTCTTCCCTTCTTGTATCTGTTCCATCACCCAGTCACACCCACTTTTTCTCTCTCAGATACTCCATGGTTTATGGTTCATGTATTCATTCATTCAATCATTCAACAACCTTTGGTTTGGTACTGTGTTGAGTACTTGATATGCAAAAGTGGGTAACCTGCTCCCTGCTATCAAGGGGCTCACAGTTTAGTTGGGGTGTGTGTGAAATACAGATGCATATGAAAGTCACAGTGATGCTATGTGATAAATGAAATATACAAGAAATGGAAAAATCCTCAGAGCATCAGACAGAGAGACACAGCAATATTTCTGCCAGAGAGATTAAGAGACCCACAAAGAAAATGACTATTACGCTGGTGTTGGAAGAATGAATCTGCTTTCTTCCAAAGGAGAAAGTAAGAGATAGAAGGTAACTTTTGTCAGCATGAGCAAAGGTAGGAGGTGTGAGAGTGTACGGTGTTTGGGATATTGTGACGTGACATCATGTCAAGTCTGCCACTAACTACATATGTGCACATCTGTTTTGAAGTTTATAATGAAACCATCTGTTCACTGATACCCTATCTCCATTTTCACTGATTTTCTCCTTAGTCTAGTCTCTAGGTCAGATTTTTTTAAAACTATGGTTTGTGAAATATATTTAGCAGTTCTTCAACAGCATTTCTTTTCAACTGAATGGCATAGAAAGACTAGAATAAAGCCAAGTAGAAAAATATCAGAAAAAAAATTTAAAAAAAGAAAAATATCAGAGTGCATTAATGGAGGGAGGTTAAATACTGTTATGTGAAACCTGTTTTGGTCCTGGGTGTCTGAGTGTGTGTCTATGTGTCTGTTCCATAATGTATTTTTTATTATGGGTCACAATAAAAAAAAGTTTGAAAGCCACTGAAGTAGTAATTTTTTTCTATTACTTTTCATTGCACTCATATTATATTGGTTATGATTAAACCTTGAGTCCAAATCAACCTTGGTTTTAATGAAGTGACAAGTGACACAGACTGACCTCATTTATAAGCCTGGCACACAGGCAAGCATCTGTTTTACTGAACGCTAGTTACATTTTACCAGATGAAATGATTCTAGCTTGGGAATGAAACCATCATTTATAATGTTATTTTAACATTATTTTTCTGTTCTGAGTTCCAAACTACTAAATTAAAGACAATATATAAAAACCTAACCAATTAGTAGTAAGTTTCCTAAGAGACTGGCTTTTACTGTAATAGTCATTTATTCATTCAACTATTATTTATTGAGTGCCTACTCTATACCCACTGGCATTCTAGATGCTGGAGATAACAATGGTATAAAAGAAAGACAAGATGATTGAAATAAAAATATTTTATATTAAGCACTCATTATTAAATTTGAGCTCCCTGCAATTAGGATGGCATGATATTTTAACAAAAGTTTTGGGCACAAACCACAAAAATATTAAATGAAGGAAAAGGAAAAAAACCCAACTCCAACTCAGACGAGGAAAACCACACACCAGTATACATTGAATAGGGTACTTAAAACTAGATGAGATAAATGGCATCGTTCATGAAATGATTTTTATCTATCCCCCGTGTACAAATGAGAAGACATCGGCTTATATAGAGCACACATTTTGCAAAAATATGAGCCTTGAACAGTAGGGAACGAATATCAATGCTACTGTGCCGCTGTGCTGATAAACTTTAAAGTTCTCCATTGAGAGTAAAGCAATAGATTTTTTTTTTTTAAGTTGCATGTCAAACTGAGTAAACCTTGAACTTTTTCCAGGAAATTTCTCTCATTTATTCTTTGTAGTTTTATACATGACTGGTGAGGAAAAGTCACAGCCTTGACTTATCCCTAACAGTGCTTGTAATTACCATACAAGGACTTTTGTCTGCCTTATGACATTTTCAAAATTTTTATTTCGGTGTATATCGATTGAAGGCTGATCCGAGGGGCCGAGATGCTGGGGAGGGAAATAAAAGGATGTTTGACATCACTGATGAAGTACTTCGGTAAAACGTAAGTGCTTCCACTGATCCCATCGCTTTGTGGGGTTCTGCGTCAGCACTGCGTATCTTCAGGCTGCTTTCTGTATCATCACTCTCACCTGCTTCTCCAGTTATCATTTGCCATCTTTAAGTGCCTTTTCGTACTTATTTAGGAATAGAATGTCTTGGTCCCCTTTGCAAATTTGTCTTACCCAACGTTTCTTTCCACGTGATTTAATGTCTTTCAACACGCTGTCTGATTCCCATCATCCAGTGAAGGTTTGCCCCACTTTTCAGAACAAGTGAGTATTTATTATTTCTGTGAAGGAGAGAAAAGAGGGAGGAGAGAGAGAGGGGAAGGGGAGGAGAAGAGGCTAACCTATAGGTGAGGAAAAAATATATAATTCTATTGCTCATTATATATATATATATTTTTTTAAGAGAAAAGGTCCAGTTCATATATGAGACAATATTGAATGTTTAGAATGCCGGAAACACGTATCAACCCCCAAACTTTCAATATGAGAATCCTCGAAGCTGTGATAACTTAAAAAGGAAAACTAAACTATGCTTTCTCTAAATCTGGCTTGATTTTTCTTCTTTACACTGTCAAGCTCCACAAATGTACTTAGACTTTTTTTTTTTTTACCTCGTTAGATGAGGAATTTGTTTCCTTCACCTTCACACTGGAGAGTATGTTATAGCTGAGTCTACTGGGCTATGGTTTTCTAAGATGAACATGTTTAGGTTGAGACCAAGGCAAGAAAATTCTTGGACAAAGAGAGTGTCTGACAAATGTATCAGTGGCCAATTGGAATGCATAAACAAAATTTTTATTTTGAAAATCACAAAATAAAAATCAAGCAGAAGTTGTTACAAATGCTGAAAAATGTTAAATGAAAAGATTTTGATGCCTCTTCAAAAATCTTTTGTATTATTTCTCTTTTTAAAAAATATTTTATTTATTTATTCTGAGAGAGAGAGAGTGGGAGGTTGGGGGAGGGACAGACGCAGAGGGAAAGAGAGATTCTGAAGCAGACTCCACACTGAGTGCAGCTCCGGGGCGGGGGTGGGGGGGTAGGGGGTGGGGCTTGATGTCACAACCCTGATATCGTGACCGGAGCCGAAATCAAGAGTCCAACGCTTAACCAACTGAGCCACCCAGGCGTCCTATATCACTTCTCTTTTGTCACCAAAGAATATTCAGCACAATTCTCAGATGTTGAGGGGGAAAATGCATATTTCTCCCAGTATTTTCCTTGTGACTTGCTAAAAGGACAGAGGATCTGCTATAATGCAGGTACTAAAACTAAAAATACCTGGAGGACGAGAGGGGCCTTAGAGGGAGTAATTTGAATAACTACACACTCCCAATGCTTCTGGAAGCTTCCTTATTTTCCTACAGTGGATTGGACGTTGCTCCTAAATCAACAAAAGTATTGCCTTGCACTTTGCTTTTTAAATTATCAATATCGAACAATGTGACAAGAATATTTATATCTGTAGAGAAACAGGATATAAGATTTTCAGAATTCATGGTATTAGAGTCTTTGAACTCTTACTGTATACCCTGATGACACTTAAATTAACATTGATTGGACGATGATATTTTGATCAGGAAAAATTATCAAGGATGTTTGGCCTTTTACCTAACTGGCACAGATTGGGAAATTGAAGATACTTTACTGGGGCTCTTGAAATACTCAGATCTGGTTAAATTCTGAGAACTGTTATTATTCAGCATCATTGACTCAAATTCATCAGTCACCTGCTCTGTGTGTTCTGTCGTTGTTGTTTATGTGTGTCTATGCAATCATATCGGCTTTTTATAATGCTATTTCCCTTTATAATGAGGAATGGCTCTTTTCACTGTCTTGTGGGAAGCCAAGGAGGACTATGGGGCGGACACAGCTGCAACCTCAAACCCAACTAAAATAAAAACCTTGGAGTTCAATGCCACCAAACTTTTCAATCCTCCTCCCTTTCTTCATTATTCATACTGCTATGACAAGCAAATAACTGATGCCGTTTCTAGATGTTTTAGAGCAAATAACCACTTCCAGATGAACGCATAGTACATGCAAAATGCCTTTTTTCAATTATATCTGGAAGTATTCACATCACTTAGCAATGCAGATCTACAGGCAGTTTCTGTTTTGCAGGGATGGGTAGGGTAAGTTACTCACCATTTAAAAAAAAAATGGTATCCAGGAGAGGATCAGAATATCTGTCAATGCAATCATATGCATTGGATGGAGACGCACAGGGAACTGATGAACAAGCAAACAAAATCACAACACAATAGTGTGATAATTTCCATGTACACTCCACGGAAAGTGGTCACCTGCCGCTATTAGCACACTCGGAAGAGTCACATGTGTATTAGAGGTGAAGCAGACACTTGAACATCTGTCCACTACATGGGAAGACTTTCCATCTCAAAATACATGCACTAATAAACAACAGTTGGAGAAAATTGTCCATGACGTTCAACATAAAGCTGAGCTTTAGCTGAGAGAAGGAAGGGTGGAATTGTATTTCCTTTGGTAAAGCGAGTGCTGCCTCTTCTAAAACCTGATGTTGAAAAAAGAATTGTAAGAAATCAAATTGTTCAATTTGGAAAGAAGAGCGGCCGAAGTTACTGGAAAGCTCATGCCTCTGAGTCTGCAAATCACTGGCCAGGAGAGCAAAACTTTTCCAACACCCCATTTTAATATTGTGCTAAAGCCATTGACTCTGTTAAAACCCTGGAGTTAAATATGATCCCCTCCCCACTGCACCCCCGCCCTTTCTCTCTTAGGTTAGTGTTTGGGGGACAGGGGGGCTGGAGCTTGGCCCCAACCTCGGAATTGCTGCCAAGGGCTTGTAATACAATCTCTCCCCATTTGAAGGGTAAATCAGTGTCAATTGCGTTTGCCGTCCACCAGAAAAAGTAAGCATTTTACTTCCGCTCGGTCTATGTGGACTGATGAAATGTAGGAAATCTGTTTCTGGCAGGGGGGAAAAATCGTTTTCCCAAACAGCACCGAGAGGAGCCATCAGAGAAGTATGAAGAGGGGCAGTGCGGCTGTAGTTGCTGCCGCTGCCGCCGGGCTGCTGGGGTGCGGAGCGCGGCTGCTGCAGGACCTGCGCCGGAAAGGGGCCGGCCCCGAGACGCTGCGGGAGCCGAGCCGGGAGCCCCGGCGCCTCTGAGAGCCGCTAGCAGCCAGCTCCGGACGCGGGGTGAGCGAGGCGGGCCGGCCGGGTTCCCGCCGGTGCCGCCGCAGCCGCCGCGCGCGCTCAGCAGCCGGGGCTGCGGGAGCCCTGCCTGCGGGGGCGCCGGGGGCGGCGGGGGAGGGGCGCTCCGTCCGGTGACCTCGGGGGCGCGGCTGGGACCGGCGGGGAGCGCGGACGGCCGGAACGCCTCTGGCGCTCAGTGGGTGGGCACTGCAGTGGGTGACTCGTATTCCCTGGACACAAGCATGTGTTCTCATCCCTATTGTGGAACAGCCCAAATGACTGCCGCACGGAGAGCCCGCTGGGGCGGCTCAGCCAACCAGGGACAGAAGTGAGGACTTGTGATTAGCACATCGATTCTAAACGCACACTTCTGCTTTGGTGCGCAGGGGTCTCTGATGCCTGCTCAACGCGGTCGGTTACTGGGGAGAGGGGAGAGGAGCGAGGGCGGTCTTCATGGACTGATCCTGAATGCTTTCCTAGAGTGGAGGAGGCCGGGATGGGAGGAAAGAACTCGACATTTATGATTTGGGGAGATACTCCCTGTTTTCGACTGATGAGTTTTACAGAGTTGAGCTTTTTTAACGTGAATAAACAAACGCTAGCCTATGAATCAACCCCCTCTGGGAAGATTTTGCATAGTAGTATTGTTCTTTTCATCCAGAGAGCAGGGTTTTGGAATCCTAAATTGTTTGGGGAGCAGCAGAGGAGCCAACTTTGCTTTGGAAGCATTAGGTATTCCGGCAAAATTAAATTCTATCAGCCCAGTAAGGTAAATTGCCATTAGCCTAGCCCAGACATCCGAAGTTTCTACAGTCTTGACTAGAGAGGGAGCAAAAGCAGGGGTTAACAGATTCCGTTTTCGACATTCCAGTACAACTGGGGTGGGGGTGGGTTGTGCAGTACTTCCCTCCAGTTTACCTTTTCGGAAATCAAAGGCTTTACTTTTCCACCTTCACCTTCTTTCTCTCACCCTCCTTCACCTTCATCCACTTCCAGTTAAGAGTTTGCAAAACTTTACCGTCGCTCTTGTAAACTCCTCCCTCTCCCCAAGTACCCTCTCCAACAAAGCTAAATCAGTTGTGTAGAGGAGATCTTTTGTGGGGGAAATAAGATCTGCATGTGCACAGGAACACCCATTTGGCCTCCTCGTGTTAAAATAGAGGCTCAGACAGGTCGACGTGCCAGCCAGGCAGGGGAAGTCCACCTTTTCCCCTCACCTAGCGCTGAGATTCACAGACCGAGGCTGGGAACGAGCCTCTGTGGCTCACTGCTTCCTTCCCCCAACCTCCTAGCTGTGGGGACGCTGATTAGCTGCAGCTGGGATCTAGTTGGCCCAGCCTTTGAAATCGATCAATGGGTTCCTTCTCGAGGAATGCTCCCCCCCTAACTTCAGAGGAGGAGGTGGTGGCTGTGGTGACCTTCTCCAACATGGGCGTCCTGGTTCTGACCGCCTAAGAGAAGGTAAGGGACAGATGTCTGAGGCATGGGACAGACAGCCTTTGCAATGCACATTGCAGCCTTCACACAGGGCTCCCTGAACCGGCTCTGGAACAGAAAGGTAGTTTGAATTTCAGCCTGTGTGCTAACTAAACTTTGGGCTTATGTCTTCACTGTAGTGCTCAACGCCCTACTTTTGTGATGTGGACTGTGCTTTACTGGGAGATACAGTCACCCGGCACATTTCTTTTACCTGGTGCAAAAGGTCATGCGATTGCCACTAAGTTTTCTAGAATCTTGGTAAGAAATGTTAAAGCTTAAACTTGCAGGTATGGTGACATGTCAGGTCTTTCGTTAATCGCAAGTGTGTTATGTGTAATTTTAGAATTTTGATTCAAGGCTCCCAGTCTGTATTATAGATTTTTGGAGCCTTTGGAAGGTCAGAGTTACCTCGGTTGAAAACAATGCAGCTCTGACAATTTCTTTGCCTAGTTTTGTTAAAACTGCAACTGATGTTAAGGCTCTTTTGGCATCTTTGTGGTTTTGCTATAGAGGCACAGACAGGATCCCACTATTTCTTCCAAGCAACAATCTAGATTTTCCACTCAGTGTTTTTAGACTAGAGAAAAGAACTGGAGCGAAGGTAGAAAATACCTCTTGTCAAAATGAGTATGCTTGTGTAGTTTTTCTTTCCTAAATGTTTTCAGGGTCAATTGAGTTTTAACTACTGTTCTTCCCTTATACGAGACTATACACTATATATATATATATTTTTTTTTCAATACAGTGTAGAACTCTGCTAGCTCTTAACCACCTTATAGTTCAGTAAAACAGAAGTCTTTGTATCAAAAACAACATCAAAACCCCCAAAATGTTCTCATGAATTAAGGTTGACTTAATCAACTTAGATGAAATTTTGAGGTAAGGTAAGTCCTTAAATAGTCTAATTGATTAATGACTTTCAGATGGTTTTCTATTCAAGTTATGTTTCAAGTTAATCTGGTAGGGGTCCAAAAACCAGTGCTAAATTCTTTGGAGGAATGGATTAGTAGGATTTTTAAAAACTTGAAAGAATTTCAAAATCCGTGAAAATATAAGAATCAATCCCCATTCAGTGTTATTTTTTTGGTCATGATTTGAGAAAGAATTATTGCAGGTACACCATCATTTAGTTCAAGACAAATCATCATGGGGCTGCAAGAAGAGAAAGATTTCCTGGAAAAAAAACTTAACATTACTCGAAATTGGATGCAAGGAGAGCTGAGTAGGATATTTTTAATGATTCTGTGACTAAATAACCTTGTTACTTTGGGCAAAGTATCTTAGGCCTCTAGTCTTTTATTAAAAACCAGGGATTTGACTGCTACATCTTCTAAGGTCCATCTGAGTTTAAAGATTTTATTACATAATTAGAAAAATTGATAATGTGTGTCATTTTGCCTTTAATCTTGGTGTTTTTTTTAAATTTGTGGACAAGTTGTGCCTCTTAGCCAGAATGTAGGTCCACTTCTAAGATGTAGAATAATCTTTCTGATTAAAGTTTAGACTTTTATTTTCTGATTAGGGCCTTAGATTAAGATTTGGCATTCATGACATTGGTTGAGAATACGTAGCTTTGCAGAGACATTATGGGTTAGCCTAAATGAATCGCATAGGAGGAAAGAGCTCGGAATGATGGCGGAGCCATCTAGAATGGTTGTTGGTTATTAGTTCTTTGAATTTCAGTTGAAAGATAGCTTTTTCTCCTTCCAAATTTTGAAAGGGTGTTTGGCTTGGGGTGTTCTTCGTTAAATTTTTTAAAATGGTGTTATTGGCCTACAAATTTTGTTTCTTCATTGTTTCACACTCATAACACACACAATTGAATAGAGATGAGGTCAGTGCTGTAGATCAGAACAAAGTTGGCCTTTAGGGATGGGTCTCTTGACTGTGGGTTCATTAGCACTCTGTTTTAAATGACTATCATTAAGGAGTCTGCGTGTGTGTGTGTGTGTGTGTGTGTGTGTGTGTGTGTTGAGGGGTGTGTAGTGACATCCTTTGTCATTTATTTTGAAAGTATAGCATTCCCCTATCTTTAACTGGTATCAAAAATGAGGTATAATTTGTTACCAAATTAGCTTGTAAAAACACATGTACACTTCTCACTTTAGAGCTTAACATTTCATTCATCACCTTGGGGTTTCATCCCTGTCAATATGAAGAAAACTTTGGATTTTCCATTATTTATGGTTTTTTTTCGTCAATACTTTGTTTTCATTTCTCCTTTTTTGACTTTTTTAGTGATTTATACTTCTATAAAATATTTCTATTTTGTTACAGAACTGTTTTTCTTTTTAAAATATGTCAATAGGAGTTTTATTTTGGCACATTTTCTGTGAGGGTGATTTAGGTTCACCTAGTATTTACTGGATATAAAATATATACCAAAAAATGGCACAAATATTTAATCTTCACAATTGTATTTGAGGTATTTGCCTCCATTGTATACACTGGAGAACTCCAGTACAAAGAAAAGTCATCCAACTGGAATAAAACAGATATTAAACCACTAGGTAGTGGAGCCAGTATTTGACCCCAGCACTTCCGATTCCCAATCTAATATTCTATCTATTAATCAGGCTTCTTAGTGGATCTCACAGCAGACAGTAGTGATATAATGTTTATAATTTTACTCTTATTTTTCTTTCTTTACAATTTATTTTCTATGCAATACATTTTTGATAACATGTCAGCAAAGTCTACAGAGAGACTGGAAACCATCTTGGTCGTAATCAAAGCACACCTCTAGGTGGCGTTAAAGCATACTTTTTGTTCAGAGTTAAAACTATGATGTCTTCAACTGGGATTCTGGAGCTACAGACTAAACAGTCTTTAAACATGTGATATTTTACTTATGGAGTCATTAATTTTTTCTTCTTCCCCTGGGCTAGTCCAGTCTCATCATGTTCATAATGGTTATTCCAGAATCAGTTCTACTATGGAAAGAAAGAAAAAATAATACACACACACACATTCTTTGAAGAATCTGTATTAAGTTTCCGCATGTTTTTCCCTTTAAGTCTTATTTTTCTGAATTCCAAATCCTGAGGGTTGAGTTATCCGTTTTTAGATAGACCCATACAGCTTGGAGAAGCCGTAGTTCAGAGAGTCAGAGAAGCATTTGAGTCCTTCAGTTTACAAAGCAATTGGCTTTGCTTAGTACTTACCAAAGTCACTTATCAAGTTTTAAAAATATTTAGATTATATGAATTTTCATGGTAACATCTTTCAATGTTTAGATATAGTATATAAAATGTTTTTCTTTCCCCCAAACCTAATGTTTTTTCTTCAAATGTAATGGATCCTTAATCATTTTATTCCCCATCTTTAAAAACTACTCCTTGGCATCTCTTTCGGTTTTTGAAAACTTTTGAATTCAAAGGATCAGAAATTATCTTTTTGTTATAATTCGTTCTTTGTGATCTAGTTCAACTCATCCAGTTAGTTAAAGTTGAAAATTCTAAAAAGGTTACAATCCTGTAGTGATCTTCTTACCTGAGTAATATAAATTTATTTGATTGTTATTCATGCGAGTTTAATCATTTCAATTAGAAACTGCTTCACCATGGGATAATTCTTCCACACTCCAAATCCCTAGCTGGATTCATTTCCGTGTTTCCTATTCATGTCTCTGCCATATTTAAATCGAAGATTTCCATGCAGTGACTTTCAACTAAACCACAGAGTCATGCTAGGTTTGATGGTGATCTGAAATATGAAAAATGGATCAGGAAAACCTGGGTTGAAATCCCGATTTTTTCCCAAGGCATATAAGCAGAAGAGTCCCTGTCTATGACAGTGACTTTAGGGGCCCACATATTTGGCATATGTTTAATTGTTTAACTTCTATCGCCCGCTAATTACCCACTAAACCTACTTTCTCCCACTTTTGCTTCCTGGGGAAATATAACCTTATTATTGTTTTTTTCCCCCTTTGTATATAATTTTGATTATATCCAAAGCAGCATAACAAAAATTGCTTAATTACTCTTATTGTTTTTACTTACTGATCATCTATAAATATTAGAAGATAGTTTGAATTACGTTTCTGGCAAAATACAGGACAGACTATATGAGAAATAAATGTGCCACTGTCAAGGAAAAGAAAAACTTCACTGTTCGGAAGGATTGAGGGGAAGGATTGTGTCCCTCTGGCTCATTGAAACTGTTACTTGCCATTAGGCTTACTGAAAACTATCCCTTGATGAATTCTTTGCTAGACAATGAGCTTAAGAATCTGAGGTGTCTTCTTGCTTTTACAGAGCAAAGTAGGATTCTGGTGCTTAAATGGAAGTTTGCAGAGCACATAATAGGATGTAGGTAAAGTTACTGAACTACCACATCTCACTTTCAGGAAAGTAGTGGGAGAGATTGTGTCTTGAGAAGAAAGGCATTTTAGAGGTAACCCTTTTAAGATTTCAATTAGTTACCTAAATATATGAATCATGCGCTTAAATGTATTATTACTTAAATATTCGTTTCTGAGGCTAGCTAGCCTACAGGAATCCTAACCAGCCACAGGGAGCTGTCTTGGGACCTATTTTTAAAAGAACTGGAGCAAAAATGTTTTAGATTTCTAGTATTTAATCATAGGGTTTGAAGAAAGCTTCAGGACGTTATATGAATAATATAATTAAGAGCAAAAAAATAGGCAAAGATGATATTCTGGCTCCTGTAATGATAATTTACTAACATATGACAAAATGTATTAAAAATCTTTCACATTTGCACTGGTTCACTTTAGATAATTAGATATATAGAGATTTATAGATATAGAAAAAAGGTTTCAAAGATAATTTATGGTAATTTTTTTGCAAAAAGTTATTCTAAAGCATAATTGCTTTGCAAATGAAATTGTCTTTATTTTTAAATTATACATTTATGACGCTTTTTAGGTGTTGAGTCACATTACCAGTCTTTTCTAATACTACAGCAAAATGTTTGGGAGACAGTCACATTTTGCAATTTTCTGAACACCAATATTATCTTGTTTTTTTTCAAAAGCAGTCTTAAAAGGCAAAAAATTAACCAATGCTAAGAGAATTAGAGTTTCATATTAAGTAGAAAAGAATACAATGTAAAGAATAAAACTGACGGAAGTGTATACAGCTTATATTGGTAAATTTAAAATACCGTAAGTATTGAAATACAGCTGAAAACCCCAGTATATCCTATCAGACTTCTTGCCAGCTGCAAATATTTTCCTTTTCATTAGTCATACTACACTTGGTTATTTCATGTGCACTATTTGTATATAGAATAGAGTCCTACACATTGTTAAACTGATGAGTTTGTTTACCTTACCTTACTTGTTTATATTACTTCTGTAGTGTTAGGTCCTATAAATGGTGCATGCAAAGTGCTACATTCAAGGCCAAGTATATATTCAAGCATCTTTTCTACAACCCCTGCAGGGGACTGTGCTACTCATAAGGTGGTTGGTTCATGAAATCATCTTTTATTTTATAGACCTAAGACCTTTCATTCCTCCTACTCTAAAGACGATTACAAGCAAAACTAGTCTGTAAAATATATAAAGTGGGAAGACAAAAGTAAGATAAAAGAAAACCCTATGGCAGTATTTATTAGAATGGTGTGTAATTCTCATGTTATAATATGGGTTCTTGATGAATCTATTTTGTAAAACGTATCATTCTGGAAAGAATAATGGTCGTAGAGTATGAAGACCCAGATTTAAGGCTGACTCTGGCATGATCTAGTGTACATGATCTTGGTTAAGTCACTTATCCTCTGTTGTTGTTGTTGTTATTGTTGTTGTTGTTGTTTTCATTAACTGTAAGATGAGAAAAGTGTAGTAAGTACTCTTTGAAAGCACCTCCTTTCCTGTCTCCCCACCAGTTCTCTAAACTGGGAGTCCATGGTAGCTTACCCATCTGCAAAGAACCAAGTGCTCTGCTTAATCTTACAGGTAATAGTTTTAAGAGTAGTGGCCCTAGATTTACAGTAAATTGTGCAAATTATATCATTGCTTGCACTCAGAACTAAAATTCTGTGGAAATCTATGGTTTCAGACATTAACCCAAACATTGGGAATTTACAGCTTGGATACTAAAATTTTAATCAAGCTCCTTTTATTACTTTGGAATAAGTGGAATTTCTTGCCTTAGAAGACAGCTTTTTCCAGGATGATGTTTTACATGAGCTTAGAGCTTAGTGTTTGATTTTTCTATTTGACCTTAGATTGCTGCTGTTTCCTACCAGGTGGTTGGTTGAAAGGGATGGGCCCAGTACAGGAAAAGCAAATAGTGTCTCATGGGGTTTAATAATTAATAACCTGGCCTGTCATCAAAACGCCATGGACCTGGTTCCTTACCATGTTGTTGGCAGAAAGATTTTAACAAGAGATGTCTATATAAAAAGCAACTGCTCTTTTGTTTCCAAAACAGGTATTACAAGTGGATAAATAATGTGCACTGCTCTGAGCCCAAAGGTACGCAGTGGACCTGGCCTCTCTGATATGCATCAGTATAGCCAATGGCTGGCCAGCAGACATGAAGCTAATTTGCTACCGATGAAAGAAGATCTGGCCTTGTGGTTAACCAATCTATTAGGTAAGGTTATAAGATCTCATTTTGGGAGCAAAGATAACAGGTGTTGGGTTTGTTTGTTTGTTTTCCCCTCATGTCATATCCTTAAGCTAGGCATGTGACAGCTCCTTGGGAAGAAAGATTTCATTATTTGGATTTTACATCTGGGAAACCTGGAACATGTGGAAAATTTAAACCAATTTCTCTATATCTCTCACATGAACTGTGCTTAGTAATTCCAGCGTTGTGCACTGAAAGGTGCATCGCTTGTTTCATCTAAATGCTGATCTGATTTGATTTTTTATTTTTCTTTCATGCAGCTGACCAGTTTGGCCCGTTCTTTTGACCTTGTACCCAGGCCACAGTCTGTGCAATCTGACTTCTAAAACTAGATTTCTTTGCCCTACTTGCCTAGCACGCCTTCCGAAACTACTGAATGCCCACGCTCTAGAACAAAAACATGTATCCTTCGTCCAAATGAGCTAACTGGAGTCATCCAACCTTGAACTGAAATTTTTCTTCTCATTTCAGTTTTGTTTTTAAGTACTCTTCCAAAAGGGGTCTCCGAGAAAAATGCTACCTCATGCTAAGGCTGCCTATTCTTTTTTTTTTTTTTCCCCGTTTCTATTGTGCCCGCATATTCACAGGATAAAATTTCAAGCATGTGCAAAATGGAATCATGCATTTAAAGGCTCATCATCTAGAGCAGTGCTGTTTTCGCCAGTAGTTTTTCACAGAGGACAGAATGAAAACCTGAGGGAAGGACCGTTATAGACATAGGAGATAGAAGATTTGAATATTGAGTACACATAGAATTTATATGGTGCTTTATCATTTGCAGAAGGGTTTCACTAACATTATTTTCTTATTTAAAAAATCCTTCAAGGCAAGTGGTATTTTTCTCCCCACTTTCTAGATGATGGAACTAAGGAGCTTAGTGAGGAGTACCCTGTTTGTCTAAAGTCCTAGCAAGGTTTTAACAAGGTTCGGTAAGATTTTAGCACGTTTTAGCAAAACGTTCCTTTTGCTCACCATGGCTCTGGGGTTTTGCACGGCTGTTACATTTTTTAAAGCCTTCATCCGAAGGGTAGATGTCTCCTTATTCCACAGCGTGTGCACTATATTGACGAGTCTATGTAGCTACTGCCTACGGGTGTGCAGGGCTCCCAGCCACACCGTAAGGGCAGACACGCAGAAGGCATTCCCATGAGGACTCTTCACTAGGCTATGGCTCTATATCCCCTGGAAGGGGGGCGCTACCGCCTTTTAGTAAGACATCCGTACAAAGGAGGAGTTTTTATCTTCATCCCATACAGGGAGTCAAGTTTGTCTAAGCAGATGGATTTTTTTTTCTCTTTCTCTCTTTTTTTAATTTTATTTTTTAGTTTTTGGTCTCTTGAGGGTTCACTAATGATTGTTACGTAAGTAATTTATTATAACTTTGAGCTGTCCTTAGCCATGGGCTATCGCAAGGAAAGCGGAATAGAGTGGGAGTTACGAGCACAGACTGGACATAGACTGTTGTGTCTGAACCCCAGATCTGCCACTTACTAGCAGTATGATCTTGGGCAAGTTCCTTAACCTGTCTGTGCCTCAGTCTCCTCGTCAGTAAAGCGGTAATAACAGTAGTGTCGTCTTTGTAAGGTTGCCGTGGGATTAAATGATACAATAGGTATCCTACTTAGTGGGAGGCATATTGTAAATACTGTAAGTTTTGTCATTGTTATTCCATTTACATAGTTCAGTGATACTGTTAATTTGATTTTGTGAGTAAGTTTGTATATTCAACAAATATTTGAGCATGCTGCAGCATAATACATTAGCTTAATAAAGGAACTCTGGAGTCAGAACGCTTGAATTCAAATCTCAGTTCCACAGGTCACCAGCCCTGTTATACTAAGCCAGCGTCTTACTGCAATGTGCCTCAGTGTCGTCATCGGTAAAACGAGTAAAATACTAATTACAAGCTCATAGGATTGTTGGAAATTTGAATGAAATCACCAGCTTTAGAACAAGATCTGGCACATAATAATCAACTAGCTAGTAAATACTAACTATTGCAATTAACTGTGTTTCAGATACAGTCTGCTAAGCACTGGAGGGCGGAATAGTGATGGGGAATAGAGTACCAGTTCTTATAGGGCTTGGAATAGCTTGAAAAAGAAACATTTTAAATAAGTAAGTGAATGAATAATTCATTAACTGGGCTTGTTTTGAACACTAAAAGATATAGTTTGCAATAAGAATGTAGAAAGAAGGAAGTGGGAATAGAGTAAAACATCAGAGGCCTTGGGGTAGGGGGATCCACTTTAAATGGTCTTACATTTAATCGAGAACTGAAAAATAATTAATAGCTAGCAGACAAAGCATGGGCGAAGAGCCTGAGTGGAAGGAATGGCATACGCTGAGACAGGAAGGCGTTCGTTACCTTGGAAGAACTGAATGAAGGCTGGCATCAACAGCAGTGATCAACAAAGGGGAGAGTTTCATGTGATTTATTGGGGCTAGGTTGCATACTGCTTTGAAGACTGTGTTAAGGAGCTTTATAATTTGTTGTATGATCAAGGAGGAGCCATTGAGATGTTCGAGGCCGGGAAAGATTGTGATTAGAGTATAGCCTGATTGTGTAGGCAGGTTCCAAGGTCCCATGACTTGTCATCAAAGACATTTCATTTGGTGAATGTGATCATTTACACAGCGGTTTGATCAGGGTAGGCAGCCCAAGACATCCTCAAAGAATAGAGAGTCAGTGTGTGTGTAATGGAAAGATCCTTGGACCAAAAGTCAGGAGACCTGGCTCCTAACTGGGTGTCAGGAGACCTGGCTTCTGCTTCTGGCTCTGCCACTCAGTAGGAAATTTGCCCAAAGTCACTCAGCTATCTTTTCTGGGCTCACTGTCCTCAACCATAAAATGAAGGGCTTGGAGTGGATGATCTCTAATGTCCTTTCCAGTTCCAAAAGTCTAGGTTTCCAAGAAATCCACCTCTTGAGACCCAGTTTGAAATCATCAATATGCATAAACAAGGAGAAAGCAATTTACGTAAATGAATAATCTTTCTTTTAAAGAATAAGAAAAATGATTTTTTTGATGCTGGTAGTTGGTAACAAAAATGCAACTGATGGCTTGTGAATTTTTCTCAGAAACAGAATCTTCAAGATATAGTAAAGTACAACCTTGCATTGACTTCAATTCATAAAAGTAGATAGGTAATAGCTTTCAAGTGAATATCCTCATGGCAACTTAGAAAGTAGACCAATACCTTGAGATTATTTTATTTTTTTATTTTTTATTTTTATTTTTTTTTAAGATTTTATTTATTTATTTAACAGAGATAGAGACAGCCAGTGAGAGAGGGAACACAAGCAGGGGGAGCGGGAGAGGAAGAAGCAGGCTCATAGCGGAGGAGCCTGATGTGGGGCCCGATCCCATAACGCCGGGATCACGCCCTGAGCCAAAGGCAGACGCTTAACCGCTGTGTCACCCAGGCGCCCCCTTGAGATTATTTTAAAGTGGTAAAACACTTGGAGTTAAGAAAATACACTTTGTACTAGAATGGTGATAAGAAGGAGGGGAGAAAAAAATGTATGGTTATATTAGAATATATTTTTGTTACACATAATAGATACATTTAGAATTCACATATTTTGGAAATGGAACCATTGAAGTCAATTTTAAAATTATTTATTATTGACCATATTATCACCTCAAATATTTGCAAATTTATATTGTGTAGCTCTCTTTCAAGTCTTGTTTTTCATCTACTTGAAAGTTAAAGATGCTTTGAAAATAGTTTCAAAGTTGATACTGTCTCCATGTAAAGTATCTGCATTTTTTGGAAGGTAGAAATTTACATACTAAATTAAAGCTTTTAATTAGGTAGTGATGTGGACTTACTTGTGAAAAGGCTTTCTGTCTCTTTTTAGTAATACTTGATTGAAATATAACTTTTTTTCTTTTATGTCTTTCAAAAGGAGTATTAATGGTTCTCTAAATTCATATATGTCTGGTCCTATATGTAAAATGTCAAATGGATGATGTAGTTTCTTAAGGAACACTCACTATGTATTCAGATTTTTTTGGTAGATAAAAATGTTTGCTAGAGAAAAAAATTATTTCCTTGGTTCCTAGCCCAATATTCACATCCATGCCGTATATGGAGGTATAATACATAATTTTCAGGTGCTATATACTTTCTTAATCAGTGACAATAATAAATACCACTTTACATTCTTAGGCATAGAATTAAAGCAACAATGGCAAATTTTTAGATTAAAATTTATATATTAGAATATTAAATGCCAGCTGTCTTGTAATAAATTAACCAGTTAAGGTGAACAAATAGTTATGGTAGTTCAGATTTGTTTATGAGATAGCATGAGAAGATTCATAAGATTCATGAGAACATCATCATGTGATGCTTACTGACTACTCATGTATCCTTGGAAATATCTACTAATCTTGTTGAAAACAGTCTTTGTAGTCCAAGTATGTTTTCCAATAGCTGGCACCATGGTGCATTTTATGACCAACTTTCAGAAAAGACAGCAAATGAATCCCAAACATCCCTTTATTCTTCCCTAAAAACATTTCTCTGGCCATTGTCCCCTGCGACATGTTAAACGTATACATTTCATCTTTATCTTCAGTCATCTGTTTTGTTATTTTTGTTCATGGACTTGTTGTTGCCCATTTATTTTATAACTATGTCCTTAGGACATATTTGATCATCAAATGATTATACAAATAAATCTTGGGGAGACATTTAATTGTTACTTTGAATAAACAGCATGTTATTAAATTAACAGTCCCAGATTAGAGTATCCATGCATCATTCAAATACATGAGGCACATTCTATGAATTTCATGAATGCTGATGGAGTATTGAAGACTGTTGTTGGCTTAACTTTGAAATGAATGCAGTAGTGTAAATATTCTCAAATTGTTTATTTCACTTGTTGTTTCTTTAATCATTTGAAGATAATGGCCTACCTTTATCTTCAATTAGTATTTGGTTAATAACACTATATGAACCATATGAAAATATATTTTTGAGAAAAGATTTTAGTTGTTAAGCATCAAAGAAGTTGACATTGTTTTTAAAGATTGTTGATTTTTAGAATGTAAGTGTGCATGTATTTGGATATATGCAGGGACTTTGAGTAAATCATAAAGTATATTACAAGTTACTTTATGTTCAATTGATTTCACTTAAATTTAGAAATGCATCATAATAATTGATACTATGGTGATTTACCCTTTGTCTGACTTTCCTACATTCACAGAAAAGAAAATCCAGTTGTGAAATGCTTCATATGATCAATAAATAATATCTCAAAATTTTCAGTTATTTCTAAAATTAATCATATTTCAGCATTAACAAGTTAAGTGCCTATTTATTAGAGTTGCTGCTGTCAAATGCAACTGTTGTCTAATGAGTTCAGAACAGCTTTCCTTTCTTTTTTTTTCCCTAAAGCCCTTTATCAGATCCTTATCCTGCAGAGTTCTCATATTCTTGATAGAGTCAATAAAAATTCCTTAGGAAAGGGGGTATCTTATGCTATTTCAAAAGTTTAAAGAATCAAATTCATGTTCACAGATTGACACCTTTCAGAGATGATAATGCCCCATTTTTTTACCCAAACTTTTCTGACAGAAACAGCTTTGTCTTTTCTTGATATAAATGAAGGGTAGGGGCTTTGAATCAGCAGGGAGCAGGTGTTGATCTAGGGCTTCTGGGTATGACGAATCATTTCCTATCTCCCAACCTTCAAAACAATGAATAATCTGAGTTACGACAGCAGATAAGTTGCTTTGAGGTCTCCAATTAGAGAAATATACTGGGATTGAGAGTCGCACTTGAGTTTGCAGTAGAGTTGGGTCCTGTCTGGATCAGCTGTAGAGATAATATACACCAGTTTGAATCAGACCACACGCCGGAACATGCCCGAGTGACTTTCTCAGCCATTCTCCAATCTACATGGTGGGCCGCTCCTCAGTCTACAGCAACAGTATCATCAGCCCCAAGTGGTTTTTGTTGTTGTTGTTATTGTTTCAGAAAGCTTTGTTGGAGTTTCTACAAAGAAAAAGACCACAGAATTAGGGAGAATGCTTTATTATTGAAAATAGTCATTTGTGTATTCAGCAAATATTTGTTTAAGTAGCCAAGCATAGTGGGTAAAAGCATGAGACTCTAAACCTAGATATTATGGGTTAAAGATCCAGATTCACTGAGTAATTTTAAGCAAATTACTTGATCTAATACCTCAGTTTCATCATCTGTAAAATGGGTACAATAATAGCACCCATTTCACAAATTGGTGAGGAGATTAAAAACATGAATACATGTGAAGTGCCTGATGTATAGGTAAGTCTCAAATGTTAAATACCATTATTAGATGTTATCGTATTTTTAGGAACCCGAGTTTAGTACTGCTAACTTACTGGGAGGAAAACTTTTTTTCTCAGCAAAGTAGAAGATAAAAAGGATTCTTTTTCCAGGTGGCTCCAGTCTAAAACACTACTGATTGATACTTAATCATTATGGCAATTATGGCAAGCGCATACTTCTGGGGGGAAATGTACTGATGTGTATAAGCATGTGTGCTGATTTAGTTATTTGACAAAAAGTTTCAGGCAGATCTTTATTTCATATGATTGTGCCCTAGCATTTTATGAGGAAGTGACTAACCACAATCTTGAGCCAAATTCCCTGATCTTTGTCTATTGGCAAGCTGTCAATCATGACTGAATTGGCGGTATGAAGATCGAAGTCCACAATATGAACTTAAGAATAAAGATATTACTTCTAGGCGAGGCTATTTTTTTTTTTTTTAAGGTAGGCTCTATGCCCAGCGTGGAGCCCAATATAGGGCTTGAACTCTCAACTCTGAGATCAAGACCTTTGCTGAGATCAAGAGTCAGAGGCTCGCTCAACCAGCTGAGCCACCCAGGCTATTTTAGATTAACCTTCAAGTCAATAGTCTTTATACTCCAGTGTGGGTCATTCGGTTCTCCAAGATGATTTAATTGTATCTATTCATTGCCCTATCTTTTCCTAAGCATACCAAACAACATGGAAGGATAGAGCTGGGGAAGAAGTGATTCCATGGTTCTAGAATCCTACTGCATTTAGTATTTATAATCTAATGTCTCAAAAGAACTATGCAATTCTGATTTAAAAAGATCTGGTTTTGCCTAACAGAGATATTTAACTTTTTATAACGTTTACTTGAGAAATTGTAATTAGTGCTTTATATAGTTTGTTCTAATGGACTTGTCATGGTTAAATTGAGCTAACTTTATATAATAATTTTTTAAAAAATTTTTGTAGTATTAATGTAGTAAGTGAGATAATATATCATTCCATATAATGATTATATTGATCTCTTACAATTATAAAGTATGTTTAAAATGTGTATTTTTATGATTCTTTGGATGGAAAATATGTTACGTACAAAGATTAAAAAAAAAACTCCATCTTGCATTTTTCCTTCATTTGAGGCAGTATGTTTCAACTATAAAGTATGTGACAGTGTCTGTCTTAGCAAAAAAAAATCCACCTTTTGGAGCTATAAAATATACAGAATTGAAAGCTGACACCTAATATATTTTTCATTAGATACAGATGTTTAATGTAAATTCTTTCTTCAAGTATTCATGAAAATCAGAATAACTAAAAATTTTCAGGTCTAATCATTAAAAAGTGAAAAATCATACCTTTTGGTAAATTGCTAATAACTTTTTAATGAAAGGCATTTTTCTTTTTATACTTTACAAGTTCTTTTAAATTCATTGTAATCACCTTGTCACTTAACATTATGAATAGAAACTTTAAATTGCCATGGAATGTAATGAAATACGAATACCTAATGGCCTCTTTCAAATGTAGAGAATCTTATAAGTACTTTATAAAGGAATCATTCAACGATTTGGAGTAAAATTTACCTTCTTTACCTTGAATTTTAATTGGTAATTTTGAAAATATTTCCCATATTTACTTTTCATACTTCTTTCCAAAATAACTTTCTTATTAGCAAATGAAAGATTCTATTAGCAAATTCACCAATATGGTGAATGCATAGTACAAATTTTGTTGGGCTGGCTTTTTGTATCCTGAGAATATTACTTTCATTCCTGAATTAAGTTGAGCTGCATACAATTTTGAATTAATAGTCGTTTTGTATAGGCTGCCTCTGTGGTGAGTAGTTAGAGCTACTGATATGTTGCCACCTGCAGAAGTCATTATCCTAACTGGGGGCTAAAAGGCTAAGTATCCAATAGGGAAAGAAGAACATTTGTAAAAAGGTGATTTTCTTTCCTTCTTTACCTGCCCTTCCCCCAAAACGCTCAAAAAAAAAAAAAAATTTCAAACAGATGTTTCTCGAAATCCAAATATATTACATATCGTGAGTTGAACTTCAAGCCAGTAGTTTATCTGTTGTTCCAGTTGGGTTATATTTAAGTGTTCATGGAATTGAGCTGCATGCATTTTTTTCTTAAGATAAAAGCTAATCCTATGAGAATCTCAGTATAAAACTTTAAAGTGTTCCTTTTTTTTTTGCTTTAACTTAATTTTTATAAAAATAATACCCAACATTTCCTCAAAGTTTTCCAGCAGTTAATTTCTTCATTTGTTAATGTACATGCTCACTGAAGACATTTTCTAGGTGCCTACTATGATAATAACATACCTCTGTAGGAACACACACACACATGCACACACAATATGCCTCAAGAAGTTTGAGGAAGACAAGAACTTTACACAAAACATTACGAGCAGTCGAAGAGGTTTGATAAGTTGCCAAGATGAGTGATGCCCTTGAGTGCGACCATATAGAAAAGAGATCAGTGTGCCCTGGGAGAATCTCTTTCTGGATTTCTGATTAAAGGAAGGATAGAACTTGTCAGGCAGATACAAAGGTGGAGGACATCGTAGGCAGGGGCCGTGCCAGAAGAGAGGCATGACAGTAGCGATGGGAGTTCTTGCTGGAGGAGCTGCGAAGGCAGGTGCAGACCAAGAATCAGGGGGAGTATAAGGATGTGAGATTAGAAAGGTGGATTAGAGGCATAAGGGTCAGCCTTTGGATATGTTCAAGTGGATATATTTCATATTTTGGGTGGAAGAGAAGACTAGAGACGATGCAAGGAAGAAGAGTAATGGCTCAGTGAGGGTGGTGTTTAGCAAGAATAATTTTAGCAATGAGTGCAATTTTTATTAGAGAGAGAAGTTGAGGGCACAGGGAATAGCCATTGTTTTTGTTGCTAGAGGTTTAGGTATCAAATCATGAAAATTTTTATTAAGATTATGGACCAGAAACAGAAAGAAGCATGAATCTACAGGACTTGTGACTAATATGCTATAAGAAATTAAGGCAGGAAAATGAAATATGCTGAAACTTAGAGAATTAGAGCACCAGGAAAAAGAGAGAGCTTTGGGAGAAATGAATTTGGGGAGTGTATATGAAAAAAATTGTGGATTTATAAGGCTGAGGGAAAGAAGGAATCAGGAGTGACAGGTATAGGGTATAGGGTTTCTTTTGGGGGTAATAAAAATGTCCTGAAGTTGTTCGTGGTGATGATCGCACAACTCTGAATGTACTAAAAGCCACTGAATTATACACTCAAAATGGGTGAATTGTAAGGTATGTGAATTATATCACAATAAAGGCATTACAAAATAAAAGAGAAAAAAAGAAACAGTATGTTTTGGGAGACTATAAGAAGACAAGCTTTAACTGGTTAAATGTCAGGGATGGACAATGGTGAATAATGTTCATAAGAGCAGTAGTAGAGCTGAGTGGTTTTGAGAAGAGAGAAGAGCAGAGACTGAACCTGATAATCCATAGTTCCAAGATGGCGCCAGGAAGATGGAACGGTTAGAGGCGTAGTCTTTCTTTCAGAGTTTATAATTTGTACTGGTTTGGCCCACTTTATCTTAATCAGGAAACCAAATTCAATGGAACTTAGAAACATGGTTTATGCATTGGCCATGCTAGTACAGTTGCCAGATGTGGTTGATTTTTGATGTACCATGCTTCTATTTCAAATTAAAGAAAAGAGAGCTCTGGTGTTCTTGTAATCAAAGACATAAGCAAAACACAGAATGCCCGTTCTGCTTTCTGTCTTTGCCTTGCCGCCCAGAGTAATTGAATGGGCTACAGAGGATGAGAACCAAATGAATCTCAGAGGCCAGATTGTACGATCGTTGGTAAAACTGTTTGAGTTTCATTGACTGGTTAGTTTTTACTCCTCTTGATTGCCAAGTGATGGGACTCGCAGGTAGGATATCATTTTGCCACTTTTAACGCGAAATACAATTTTTATGCAGTTGAAATGATGTTATGAAAATATAAAATGTTGAGATTCTTGCCACCAAAGGAAAACGTAAAATTCCAAAGAAACCATTCTTTCTTTGAGTTCCCATCCCAGATATACATAACTCAGCTGGGATAGAAATGTTGGTGATAAAGCCTGTCTCAAATATGTTGGCATGAATGTCACATTTGCATTGGGGAATGGTTGTGTTTTTATAATCCTTCTTTTTGTTATTGCAGGGAAGGAGATTACAGCAGAAACTTTTATGGAAAAATTGGATAATGGTGCCTTGCTCTGTCAACTTGCAGAGACTATGCAGGAGAAATTCAAAGAGGGCGTGGATGCTAACAAGCCCCCAAAGGTAAAAGATCCCCGGGCAGAAATCATTCAGAGGGTGGATTACATTTGTAGTTGCTTATGAACAGAGTTTAATTTTAGTATTTTGTTGTCAATGGGTGTATTAATATGTCTATTAACAAAACGCAGAGGGTGCATTTTAATTAGGCAACATGTTATTTGCACTCTAATTGCTTAAATTACATAATCCTTTTGGTAAGTCTAATTAACTAGAAGGTTATGGAAATTGATGGTATTAATACAAAGCAAGGACTGTGTATAAACTGGTTGAATCCGATGTATTGATTACAGATTTAGCACAGAAATGATGTATGTCATCAGGAGATGAAAAAAAAAATCTGGCCAAGAAAGCGTTACTAAATAGGTCTTTGTTTCCAAATAGATCATTATGGCAGATTATTAGAACAGAGTGTCTAGAGTGTATAATTTTTTGTTTGTTTGTTTTAAATAAGTTGTAGCACTGAACTAAGTCACTTCGGACAAGTTTTTTTTTTCTGACTGCTCAGATTTCTTTTCTGTACATATTCTTTTTTTTTTCTTTTTAAAATTTTATTTATTTATTTGAGAGAAAGAGAGAGAGATACAGAGAGAGAGCACACCACGCACAAGCACGGGCTGAGAGGGGGGGCAGGGACATCCAGAGAGGGAGAGAGAGAATCTCAAGCAGACTCCCCACTGAGTGCAGAGACTGACCTGGGGCTCAATCCCAGGACACTGAGATCATGACCTGAGCCGAATCAAGAGTTGGACGCTTAACTGACTGAGCCACGAAGGTGCCCCACATTTTCTTTTATGATTATTATAAGCACATCATGAGAGTATGGTGCTTGATACTTTTTGAAGGAAACAAGACAGATGATACTTTTCCTAATTTTTAATAGAGAAGGAAAAAGGTAAAAAAATAAGGTTAAAATACTGTTGAAAACAGCTTTAAATGAAATGAAAATGAAAATTGAAATGAATGAAATGGAAATTTTAAGAATTGTTAGATTCTTAAAGATTGCAACTCTGGCACAAAAAAAAAAAAAAAAGAGCAAAACTAATTACTGTGTATCATTTCTTTATGATTGCCAAACTAAAATTTGAACAAAAATCAAGCTCCTTAAAGAATGTCTTTTTTTTATAGCACTGTACTTACTTTGGGGATTGTATTTCATATCATTCTGTGAAGTGCTATATGCTATTATACTAAGTCTCTCTCTTTTTTTTTTGGTCTTAAAAGCAGCTCTGTGAAACTATTCGTTCATTCAGTGGCTCCCAAACCTTGCTGCACCTTGGAACCACTAGAGTATCTTTCAAATGCAGTCAGACTGGGCTCCCGGGCCTGAACACCCTGATTTAATCCCTGCGGGGTGCAGCCCGGGGGTTGGGATGGCTCCCGAGCTCTGCAGGTGATTCTAATGTGCAGCAAAATTTGGGAGGCACTGTGCTCATTTTTTTCTCTCTTTCGGAGAGATGCAGACTAGGTGGTCTGTGCACGATCCCCTGGCCGTGAGTGACAGAGCAGGACTCGTATATGGACACCCCCTTTCTGAGCCCAGTGCCCCCTCATTTTAGCTCACTGTGTGTAGTATAGACACGGACAGATTGCTTGTGAACATGCTCATGCACTTGGTGTTAGGACCGTTAGGAAGTCAATAGATCTGCCGTGCTCTCCGCTGTCATGGATCTGGCCTCTGCTTCAGCTTACCAAGGAGGAAACCATGCCTAATAAGAGGACACTCTGTACAGAAAGTTCACTGTGAAATAATTAACAAGGGGGAAAAATTGCTGGGCCCAGATTCTTCGGAGAGCATTATGGTAATATTGTATTGGTCCTGAAACTACCATTTGATTTGCTTATTGTTAAGAAGAGTGACCATTACCTCAATGTTAAGGTCTTAAATCCTTCATAGTAACAAAAAATAAACAACTCTACAAAGGCGAGTGTAAGGGGTTCTGGTTTTGTTTTGCAAGCTTATGCTTTATAAAACAGAAGCTGAGGGGCCCCTGGGGTTAAGTGTCTGCCTTCGGCTCAGGTCATGATCCAAGGGTCCTGGGATGGAGCCCCATGTCAGCTCTCCGCTCAGTGGGGAGTCTGCTTCTCCCTCTGCCTCTGCCTGCCCCTCCCCTTGCTTGTGCTTGCTCTCTCTGTCAAATAAATAAAATCTTAAACACACACACACACACACACACACAGGAACTGAGATCCCCAAATAGAATTGTAATTGTAAGACCATCAAGAGTAAGCCGACCCCCAAAGCATTAGCCCATAATTCAAAGGCTTTGGTCTTGAGCACATTTGGCTTGGGTTCCAGTTTCGTTATTTACTAATTAGACCTGTATCCTTAGTTTCTGTATCCATAAAGTAGGAGTAATAATTATGCATACATACTTTTCAGAAAGCATTGCACAAAAAAGACTCTAGATAAACATTATTTCCCTTCCTTATGTGAAAGAGTGAAGAGATCCTGACGAAAATTTTTGATTTGCTAGAAGAAACTAGAAGAAAAAGATAGTACTTTGTAAATGTCCATCGTTAACATGATACATACAAATAGGTGTACCTTTGCCCTAAGTCTCCATGATAATATGTAATATTGAGAATAGTTGTGGATCAAGATTTTGATAGCTGTTTTTCCTTTGAAACATTCATTTCAAATTATATCATTTTTTATAATAAAACTATAAAACATAAAGAGAAATAAATTAAGTTTTCCTTTCAAGATGAATAAAACTGCAGGAAGGTTTTATTGAACTTGAAATACTTCCTTGACCCTAAGCCATTTGTTTAATTAAATATAAAGTTCAAATTTATTCTGATTATGATAAATATATTTTAGTATAAAAACTCAACTATGGTAATTGAACAAGTGTAGATTTAAAAATACTCTTTATGACCTCACTTTTAGTGCTCAAAATATCAGATTTAATCTGAGTTAGAAGTTGACACAATTAGTCTTGACTGAATTACCTTCTGTGTCCTTGGCAGAATTTATATATTTCACAACTTAGTTCCAGCAATATGCAGCTTAAATCAAAATACCATGTGTCTTACTATATGAAAAAAATGCAAAGAAGGCTACTTTTTCTTTTTTACATTTTATGAGGAAATTTTCAATAGATGAGAAGCCAAATGGCTAATACTTCACAGCTATTATCGGTCATAAATATAATTTTGTCAATCCATCCAAGTTTGACACGAGCATTTTTAGAAGTCCAATATAATTTTGTTTTCAATCCATCTTTTGTCTAAAACAGGAATAGATGTTTTTGAAATTGTACAGGATTTTGCTGTTGTTAAATTTAGCTTTAAACAAGAATAAATTCGCTAAAACCCAGGTAGTTAAGTGTACAGTGGACATTTCCCATAGAAACAAAGGAGGCTTTCAAATTGCGTATAAATAACCTGTAGGCTACAGTATTGTCTACTTGTGTGTGTGTGTGTGTGTAACTATTTTCCACCCTGGCATTTTAAAATCTAGAAACAATAGTGGTAAATACAGATAGGTTGGTCAATACCTTTGATGAATTAGTGAAACTGTTATAGTTCGGGAGATGTTAAAACAGAATTACTTTTAAGAAAATCAACCACACAGCGGATCCCTCCTAAAGTCATGTCACAAGAAGCCCTTTGTAATTTTCTCCTAGCACTTAAATCTCACATGCACATTCTCATAGCAGTATTTTTACTTTTCCTGATTGATCTTTAATTTGGGGATTTTACAGCTGTGTAAACACATTTGAGCAAGGAAGTTATGCCTGGTATGTGTGAAGTATGTCCGTGTTAAGAGTGACTTAAACACTTCTAATACTTGCAAGTATATTTAACAAATATATTAGACAGTTTACATATTTAATATTATAGTTATAAATCCATGAGTCATAGCGTACTATGATAAAATGTGTGATAAAATGCTGTGAATGAAAATAAATGATATCCTATGATTTTTTCTTTCTTGGCTTCAATAGATCCATAGAAATAGACTCTCTATATTTGTTAGCTACCAGTAGTTAATCCTAGCCTTTGTATTTTCTCACTTTGCATGGAAACAATGCAGAAATTTCAAGGAATTAGGCAATAGTTAGGTGGATGCTTTTGAGACTAGTGTGCAGCAGTTTAATGTATCATCTGATTTTGATTAGTTTATATATACCATAATATGATTAATTCACTCTAACTACAAATGTTGATATTCCTGGAGCTCAGGACCTTAAAAGGCAAAAATCTAACCAAAACTAATCTTTCCAATATCCCATTGGGATGGGAAAACCAAAATAAGCAATAAATCCAAGGTCAGATTTTATGCTTTTTGACCCTTAGTTACCTGACTCAAAGTTGGCATCTCCAGTCAAGACAGAATAGTTATTACATTGTGTATGAACTTTCACTTCCTGGTCCAGCTAGAATTCAACTGTTATTGTATATTTACTCTGTTCTTTTTCTACCAGTCATGACTTGCTGATTTGTGTACAAGATTCTCTCAACCACCAGGGCATCAACATGGTGCACGACATTCAAAGGGTTCAACCTCTCTTTTTCTCCTAACATTCCTTTTTGTTTGTCTCATTTATCTTGAGAGTCCCTGCCCCAGACATCAGAGTTTCCCTGGGTTCAGAGCTTCCTTTGACTTCAAAGAGTCCTGGGTGGTTAGATCAGTTTTGAAGCACATGAAGGGAAAAGACAAAAAAGTTCTGTTACCTAGTAGAATGCTACATTATGCTCCAAGGAAGGAACTGAACATTCACCATCTAAATGTAGAATCCAGTCCTTGTTTGGGGGAAAGAACATCCTAGTCAGATAGAATGTCCATAGTACACTTGCCCATCAGGAATATCTAGTTCTCTGAGCTGCAAGATAACACTACCTCAGGATGTTTTACCATCCAGGAATTAAATAAAACATAGAGATTAGAGTTTTTCCACTCAAAAATCAATAGCACGTTTTGTTTAGAGAACATCTTATCAAGATTGATTTGAGAGAAATCCAGAAATGTGTGTTTACGGCTGATACCTCTGACAGAACAAGAAAGGATGGTAGAAGTGATAAAAGGTTTTTCTTGAAAAGAAAATCTCAGCTGCGGTTAATCTAGAATCATCTATATCTGGCTGTGCAACTAAAATAATTGTGTATTCCTTAAGAAATTCATGGTTTTTAAAAGCAAACTAAGCCAACAGAGTGAGTCATGATAAATGAAGGGAATACAGGTGTAATGATGTGGAAATAAATTATTTTTTATGGGTTATTTTGCTGCCTGGGACTGAGAGGAAAAGAAAAAAAAAGAAAAGAAAAGTTGGTAATAAAGTCCAGTTCCTCAGGATTTAAAAAAATACAGATATCTTCAAGTTTTAAATATATAAAAGTAAATTATTTCCCAGTATAAAATTAATTCCCCTGTCACCATTTCTCTAAGTTCTTGACCACTGGGAAAATCTTTCATCTATTAATCAGAAACAATGAAATATCTTGCTGAGTTTTTTTTCTCATGGGGAGTGTTTCTCTTCTAGTGCATCTTACAGGGTTATGCCTAAATGGGGTTTTAATACATAGCAATAAATGTTGATGTCGCATATAGAATGATATGAGAAGGAGCTTGACTTTTTTCCCCCACCCATAGTCAACTAGTCATAAGAGACTTGATATGGGCCTTGATCTGGGTTGCTGTATGTGTGGGCTAAGGAAAACAAAAGCAGCAGGATGAAACAGTAAGCTTGCTAGAGCATAATAAGAAGTGAATGATGGACTTATGGAATTTACCTGGATCTTAAAGCCTAATTGAACTAATGCCGAATGTGACAGAATATCTATGGGTGATAGACTATTGCTGGCACAACTAAAAATGTGGCCAAGTTGATCATCTGGCACTAAGCTCATAATGATCATTTCAAATTCCATACTCCCTCGTGTCCCAAGATGGAGATTCAATCTCCATCAGACAACAATAGCAAGCTAGGAACATTTGCATGGTGTCCTTTACAAAGAAGGCAGTGTTCCTACATGGCCCCTACTCCTGGACCCAGAAACTTCATTTAGTTGGCAAAACCCCCATCTGGGGTTGTCACGTGATTTATCTTCTACTGTCTGCAGTGCATGTCTGTTATGAAGCCGTCTGGCGTGACTACTTTTCCTGCTCTGTAATGTCAAGTCAGCAAAATACCATGATCTAACAGAAGAGTGTGTTGTGTGGTGTTGACATGTCACAGAGCCTGAGCTGATGTACAGGATAGTAAAACACTTTGGTTATTTTGTCAAGTGTATGCAAACAGCTTCTGGAATTTTCTATGTATCAGGATTAAGAAAATTGCATTTTCCAGACCAATAGATTAATGCTAAGTACTAGGATATTTTCTTTTATCCTTTTTTAAAGGTTTTATTTATTTATTTTGAGAGAGAGAGAGAGGCATGCACACGTACGCAGGGGGAGGGGCAGAGGCAGAGGGAGAAAGAGGATCTCAAGTAGACTACAGGCTAAGCATGGAGGCTGAAGTGGGGCTTGATCTCACGAGCCTGAGATCGTGACCTGAACCTAAATCAAGGGTCGGACGCTTAACCCACCGAGCCATTCAGGCACCCCTAGGATATTTTCTAATATGTACTCTTCCGTAGAAACACCACATCTGGAACAACAACCCTGAGTGAAACTGTTACTTTGTTATAATTTCCCTGCTGTTGCCAGCATCTCATCCATCTTTTATATTGGCTTGAACTCAACGGAGATGTAATAGAAATCACTTTCCTTGCAATGTTCAGGTCATTGACAGTAGCGTGAATCTCTGATTTTTTCTGAGTTATGATATTTTATCCCATATGTTTGGGAGTAAAAATTATGACAGTTGCTGAGATTACCCTTGCCAATGACTCATTCAGGGAAAAATATAAAAATAACTTCTATATGTACAAAGGCACAATAGTCATAGTGCAGCTTGGGCTTAGGTCAAAAATCCATCTGTCACTTGATCTCCATAAGGCACTTCCCTTTCCCTAATGTGTAGCAAACTATTCAGGTCCCTTTAAAGATTCGAAGGAAGCTTTAAAGGAAAGGCTTGAGATCATTACTCCTTCCATTCAGTGGGCCCTGGGTCTATAAATCGGCTCTGGTCTAAGGGTCATCAGAAAGATTCTCTCATTTTGTTGCTGTTGCTGTTTCTGTTATACAAATCAAGAACTTAGGAAGTTGCCTTTCAATTTACAGCTAAAGGCCTCATGATTCATAAACCATAGTCAGATCTCCTGTGGAGCAAATTATTCTAAGAGATTAGATTAGCCTACTTTGTATTCTGGCAACCATATCCGACTTGCCTATGAAAGGTAAGTGTCACTGCATACTCTCGCCACCCTGAGAATGCCCATTCACATTAACAAGAGAAAACTCTTGGCACCAGCATCCTCTCTCTGGAGTGAAAAGTCACATTAGGAAATTCTGAAACTTTCCTCACCAACCTGTTCTTCATATCTTAGTAAAAAATAGAGCCTCTTTGGGCCCCGCAGAGTGGCCCTGTAAGAAGCGGGCTTAGGTGAGGTGCACATTATCAATTGCATGCAACATGTCTTTTCCCAGGTTTGAATTCCTTCCTCTATATTTTACCGCGTGGTTTCTGGCCTTTTAGTGGCATTTAGTGTGTGCAGCATTGCGTCTGCGTTTGTGTTAGCTAATCTGGCCGACTATTAACAGGATCATCTGTAGCTCTCCATGCTAGCACACTGAATCCTCGTTAGTGCAGGTAAAGCACATTAATTCTGCCAAATCTAAAATTACATCCTGCTTTCCTTAAACGAACACCCTCAAAGTCTATTACACAAATGGAGAAGAACCCTGCCATAACACACTAGCGGCACTCAAGATTTTAAATGTATGTTGAGACTGTGTAACCAGTCAGCCAGGAATTCCTCTATTGGCCTGGAGTTAGGCCGCGAGATGGATTCAAATCCAGTGTGATCCAGGCCACAATATTTTGATACGTGGTGGAGATCATCAGCTCTGACTACGGCTAGCTGAGATTTTAAGGACAGAGCAATGGTTCCAGGAACGTCCAGGTTAACTGGTACTCCTTTCTTAGCCTGGTCCAGGAGAATACCGGGGTAGGGGAATCTACCATGTACCTTCCCTACTTGCTGAGAGGGAGTCCCCTCCTATCCTCCCTCCTTCCTGTCTCTGCCCCTCCCCCAAGATAAGAATTTAACTCCTTCCCATTGGGAAACAGAAACTGGTCATGAGACAGGAATTAAGTAAAGGACGGAAGCCAATACCAAGTGCAAATCGCATTATTTGAATTCTTTATATCACAAGTCTTCTGTGGAGCATTGTTCTGCATCCAAAAGCTCACATGTAAAAGAAACTTGATCAATTTCTCTAGCTAGGACAACAGAATTTTTGTAGATTTCAAAATTTATGGTATTTATCAATAACAAGTTATGAGGCTGAAAGAGAATATCCTGAACTATTTTGTTTGGCTTAACCATGCTAAAAGAAAGATTGGGTTATCTTTCTGTTCTCCCATGAAAATATTTCTAAATTATTGTTCATGAAGAGGCAATGAGAAAGCATAGAGCCAAAATCTATAAGGAAAAGCAAAACAGTGTTCTGTCAGGCAGTTAATTAATTAAAATACTGTGTTCTTTTTGCACACTTTTGAGGTTTCTAGTGTTTATCATCTTTTAAAGGTTATTTATTTGTTGTGCCTTCTTTTATTATCCTAAATAAATACCTAATTCCATATCTGATTTTATATTCATAATCCTGTATTCTTTTTCATAAAAGGGATGTCAAAATAGTGTAAGCTTAAAAGCCCACCAAACAGTTTATTCTCCCAAAAGAGAATGCTACTTTTCTGTTCCAGTGTTGTTCCAGTATCAGCCTCAACACCAATTCCAAATATCTCGTATTTTTCTAATGCCCAATGCCTGAACTTTGCTCTCTGATGCTACAGAAATAAAAACCAATAGCTTTGGAGGACCTAGGATTTATACCAACTCCCAAAGTTATAAAACAGGTACTTGGGCAGTCACTTCAGAGTACCACCGTCAGAATGAATCATTTTAAACACCTTAGGAGAGCTCAACTAAGCGGAGTGGTTAATCGTGTGGACTCAACAGCCACACTTCCTGGGTTTAAATCATGACTCCACTGTCAATTAGCTTGGGAAAATTACTTAATTTCTCTGTGCCTTAATTTCCTCATTTGTAACACATAGCTAATAATAGTACCTAACTTATCAGTTGCTACGGAGGCTAAATTTAATCTACACAAGCATGAGTAATACCTAGTACCTGTCGGTGCTCATTAACATGAAGCAATTCAATCCATTTATCATTTGTCTCAAGTTTCAAATTTTAGCAGGAGGGAATCTGATTAGTGTGATTAACAGCCTGCTCTCTGGCCAGGTCATGGCCTCACCTTGATTGACATGTTCTGAGACTGAAGAAAATGAGAGAGGGATCATTTCCTAAAGAAAAGGAAGAGGGATCTTGGAAGAGTAGAGATGCTTTTAGTGATCATACTGTATAGGTGGTACTGGCCTCCATGTTCATGGTGTCTCCATCCGTCAGAGCACCTGGACCATATTGTTATACTTAGTTGTTTGCTTGCTTGTATCCCTTTACTAGACTCTAAGGTCTTCAAGAACCTGGTTACTGTCTTATTTGTATATAGGTCTATCATAAAATCTGGTGTACGGGTGCTCAGTAGATATGTTTTCGGATGAATGAATGAATGGCCCAATGTAGATATTTACCTGCAGATTGAGAATGCTCTTGTTAGTGAATTTTAGAAATTCTTGATTTGGAATCATGAGGACTTTTATTCTCACCAAGTTTGAAATTTCTCCCTCTGCTGGTTTGTCTTAACTCAAAAGTCTTTGATGTTCAGAATCGTTAAGAACAAAGCTGACTTTTAGGTAATGGGGAAAACAGAGAACTGGAGAATTTGGGAGTGGTTCAGGGAAAGAAAAAGGATCTGAGGACATTAGAAGTGCTGACGAGAGATTGGCAAAGTAATAGACCACGGAGGTCTAAATTAGTAAGAGAATTCTGGAGGTTGGTCATTTAGTTCATTGCAAATGTTTTTATATAGTCGCACGGTGTATTATTATTGGAGTTCAGAGTATTATCTAAAGGTAAAAATGATGAGAAAATGAGTATATTAATATCCAAATGTTTTATTCCATTTGAGGATGATTTTTCAAGACCTGTTTATAGTGTTTACCATGGTTCCAGTAAAATAAGGATCGGAAGAGTGATAACTAGTGGTTTTATGAATTTGTTCATCATGGATAATTAAGAAAAAGAATAATTGTAGGCCCTTTCATGGAATAAGTTCTCAAGAGATATTTTTGACTTGAAACAGGTATTACTAGAATAATTAGGGTTCTGGCTTTCAATTACTGAAGGAGCCATAAAAATGAAATCACTGTGGAGGGTGTTTTCTTTGCATCTTTTTCTCAATAACTGCCCCTTTTGTCCAATAAAATAGTTGGTGAGTGAAATGGGAATATAAGAACCATTGTTTCTCCTCAGAGTCCCTAATTAGCCATCTACCAAAACACTCTTTAACAACGAAGGAAAAAAATACAGTTTCTATAAAACTACAGGAGGGAATCAGAGAATTCCAGTGTGTAGGAACAATGAGCAGTAAATATTGATACTGGCTTTTCAAAAATGTGTTATTTTATTAACTAAAGGATAACTCAAAAAGGAGATGAAAATGATCATGGAGTATAGCAAGTTCATCATTTCAACAACTTTTAATAATATAGAATGTTATGAACTACAAATATTTTATAATAACTGAGTCCCTACTTATATATGTTATTTAAAAATTTGATAGATGATTGACGAACATATGTTAGGAACAAGAGATGGTGTTATTTACTCTGTATTTGTGTGCATATGTGTGGTTGGTAAGAAAGGTGGTGATGTGTTGACTTTAGAATAGAATACATTGAAAAGTTTTTATACACATAGTTGTTTGAATTTTTTATTTTGAGTGTGTGTCATCTACTTCCTAAATCAAAAGTACACCAACTAAAAATAATAATACCTGCTTTATAAAATATAATGGTTGTGCACACATCTCAGTGCCCAATGTGCTTTTATCTATGAGGCTGTTGCAATGATTTAAGTGGATTTCAGTATATTAATTTGACCATTCCTGCTACCTATACATTATTATTACGTCTTGTTCCTCTTTTATCACAAAGTCAAAATTTTAATTAAATGATTCTCATTTGGTTGTCCTCAGTAAATCATAAAAGAATTGCCACTGTCCCTCTTGTGTAATTCTTTTGGTGGGTGGCCAAGATAGCCACTGTCTAAGAAGGTGGGTTGGGGTTTTTTTGGGAAAATTACTTCAACAGTATAAAGTTTGTTGAATTATCTGTATGATGAAATTGGAAGCATATTTGCATACTCCACAATTATTTGGACAAGTTTACAGGTTCTAGCCAAATAGAATATAACCAGGTGCAAAGTATGGAATTAACCTTTGTGACAAGCACTCATGTTTGAGATGGTTTTCTTTTTATGTATAAAGAAGCAAATGAAAAGAATCAGAATTATTTTAGAATTGCCCTCAAATTACAAGAGAGTAAAATATCATCTCCTATTATCATGTTTGGTTCCTTACTTATTTATTATAGACCAGTAGCTGCCAGCCTTCTTATATAAGTGAGAGGAGGTCATTTTCCCAAATTCTAATGTTCTTTTCATATTGAAGTTTGCTTCTGATGAACTAAGAGGTGTGGGAGGGCATCTCTAGCCCCATTTGGCACTCTGTGAAGAATCCCCACATTCCAGAGTGAGGGGGAGAGGAGAGAGACTAGGTGGCAACATTTAACCTAGACATTTACCAAGTTTCAGAGGCTACAAATGTATGCGAATCTGCTGATAAAGGACCCTCCTTCAAAACTACTCAGCAGTTCTTTCCCTTCAAAAGTTAAAACTGTAAGCTATTGTTGGGTAGTGTAAATAATGGTTGCATTAGAAGCCTATGAAGCATAGGACTAAAAGTAAAACACGTCGAACTGAACTTCTGAAAGCATGAAAAATAATTAAAACAAATTCGAGATTAGAAGGAGGAACACACACAAACACAAACACACATACACACACACACACACACTTTTTCATCTGCATAGTTTCATAGCATCAGCAGAACGTTGCCCCCGAGCGTGAAAGTAAACCTGATGGAATTTTTCCACAATGACATCATCTCTCCCACTTACAGTCTCACATCCTGCATTTAACCACATGCAGGCAGGCGGGCGAGGAGTGTAACGGGGGAACTGTTTTCCTGATATTTGATAGCACTGACTGTGGCCACTGCTGTGTCAAAGCGCTGTGGATATGGAAGATTGTGTCGCGAAAAGTCACTCTCACCATATGGAGAATAGAGAATTAATTAGTTTAAAATGAGCTCTTACTCCATGCTTTGGAGAAATTCAGGTCATTTAAATAAATCAATAATGAACATGCATGCCACTTCTTAAAGTAGAGCATTTACAGATTTTATAACAAGAACCTTTTTTAAGGGGCTGGAAATTTGAGGGAAAATGTTTCTTTTTAACTTGGAAATGTCTGAGGATGGCTAGATGACTTAAAATGTAATTTCTCATCATATATGTGTATGTGGTCCCAAGTATGTGGTACTGGTACATTACAGAGCAATGGCCTAATGTTTTCTAGATGAGGTAATTGAGTTTATAGAGTGTGGGGCTCTTCAACTGTATCTTAAGCTTTTAGGGGCCGACTACACGAATACCTGCTGTTGTTTTCTTAGCGGTTTGAAAATGCATTACGTATCATGCATGAAGCTGTCTAGGATGTATTTTGTGTTTACATTGCTTTGCTAGTCGTGTCTAATTTCACACAGTGTAGGCTGTTCATCTAATGGGAGCTTTGCTAGTGTCGCCGCTCCACGTGAGAAATAAGTAACGCAGCAATTCCTGTAACTTGAAGCCAACACTAAAATCAAAACAAAATGAAAAACTTAGCTCTATCAACAGTTGGTCAAAAGAATTAAACCCCCTGAAGTAGAAAGGAAGAAAGGAATCTTAAAATGGGAGTGAACTGACTTCTGAGTAAGTGCAGGAACTCTATTGAGAGTCCGCTTTGTACTGGGTGTTATGCAGGACGTGAAGGCAAGTAAGTCCTAGACTTCCTCCAAATCAGGGGTACTTGTGTTTGTGACATGCCTCCTTTAACCACTGGGTGAAGCCTGCCGATCCTTATTTACAATGATGTCTTTAAATACCTGAAATAAAACATATAGGAGTACACATACAAAACAGAATCGATTTTGTTGAAATATGGTTACTACAATATCAAAAATAAATATTAAAGCACAAGTTAAAAAATAAGCATCTATTTAGTTATTTTATTAACCTGGCATTGGTTTTGAAAATATTGTAGTTTTTTTAAAGTTTTTTTCTTTTTCTTTTAATTCTAATGTAATTAACACACAGTGCTATACTGTATCTATATATCACAATATAGTGATTCAGCAATTCTAGACATTACTCAGTGCTCATGGAGATAAGTGTGCTCTTCATCCCCTTCACCTGTTACACCCACCCCCCCACCCACCTCCGCTCTGGTAACCTTTTGTTCACTATAGTTAAGAGTGTTTTTTGGTTTGTCTCTCTCTCTCTCTCTCTCTCTCTCTCTCTCTCGGTTGCCTTTGTTCATTTGTTTTGTTTCTTAAATTCCACATGTGAGTGAAATCATAGGGAATTTGTCATTCTCTGGCTTATTTCACTTAGAATTCACTCTCTAGATCCATCTATGTTGTTGGAAATGACAAGATCTCAATCTTTTTATGGCTGAATAATAGTCCATTGTATATAAACCACATCTTTTTTATCCATTCATCTATCAGTGGACACTTTCGCTGCTTCCGTAGTTTGGCTATTGTAAATAATGCTGCAATAAACATAAGAGTTCGTTCATATATCCTTTTGAATTAGTGTGTTTGTATTGTTTGGGTAAGTACCCAATAGTGCAATTACTGGATCACAGGGTAGTTCTATCTTTAATTTTTAAAAAAGATTTTACTTATTTATTTGAGAGAGAGTGAGTGAGAGCCAGAGAGATCACAGAGCGGAGAGGAGAAGCAGACTCGCAGCTGAGCAGAGAGCCTGATGCAGGGCTCAGTCCCAGGACTGTGGGATCATAACCTGAGCTGAAGGCAGATGCTTAACTGACCGAGCCAACCAGGCGCCCTATTTTTAATTTTTTGAGGTATCTCCTGTCTTCCATAGTGGCTGCACCAGTATGCATTCCTATCAACCGTGGAAGAGGGTTCCAAAAAATGCTGTAGTTTTGGGGCGCCTGGGTGGCACAGCGGTTAAGCGTCTGCCTTCAGCTCAGGGCGTGATCCCGGCGTTATGGGATGGAGCCCCACATCAGGCGCTTCCGCTGGGAGCCTGCTTCTTCCTCTCCCACTCCCCCTGCTTGTGTTCCCTCTCTCACTGGCCGTCTCTATCTCTGTCGAATAAATAAATAAATAAAATCTTTAAAAAAAAATGCTGTAGTTTTACAGTATAGGAGAAAGTAAACCTATATTTCCAGACATATGCAACATATGTAATAGAAAATAAAACCACACAATTTCTGTTGGTGAGAAAGCTATGTAGTTTGATTACATTCATAATAAAAGAATATTAAAATTCAGTTAAAGAACAGTAAAAATAAAGGTCTTTTTTTTTTTTTTGCTCATCTCAAGTTCATGGTCTTCCCAGACTAAGAACTTATTCTCGATGATCACAACCCGGTGAAGAATAGTGTTACAGACATACAAAACTCAGAATACACAGACTTTAAATAGGTACAGTGGGAAGATTAAGACAGGAGAGATTAATCTTTATATTTTTATATATATAATAAATGCATGTGAAAACATATAAAAATACATATGCATAAATTATATATATTGAAAATCATAAACGAGGAACCAACCATACTTCCTTCCATGTTATCATATTTGGTATATTTAAACATTGTTTAAAGTTTGAGCAGGAGCTATCTGATCCTTTTTCTCAGACTTACTGAATGCCATGGGATGTCATCATAAAGCAAGCATTTTCTCGGTACTTACATTGCATCAAACTTTTAACATGGATTAAATCATCAAGTAATTTAAAACTTAAATCAGATCATGCCATTTCTTCGTTCAAAATTATCTAATGGCACCATGACTTACTTTGACTAAAAGCCAAAATCTTTATGACTGCCTATAAAGCCCTACGTATTCTGTTCCCCAGCTAACTATCGGATCTCATTTCCTGTGACTTTCTTCTCACTCTACCGTGCTGCAGTCATAATGACCTCCTTGTTCTTTGAACCCAAAAAGCAGGTTCCGACTACCACAGGGCTTTTGCAATTGCTTTTCTATCTTCTCAGAGTATTCTTTCCTCAGATGCGTGTATGACTTGCTTCTCACTCCCTTTAGGTCTCTGCTCAGATGTTGTCTTTTGGCTGATGCCTTCCCTGACCTCCCTATATGAAGTCTTTCACAGATGATCTAGAATTTTCAACTGACAGACATTTTTTGGACTACTGCATTCACGATATTGATAAATAAAAGGAAGAGTAAGGCATTCCCGTCCCTCTCAAAGGGCTTTACAGTCTAGTTAAGTAAATAAAATATGAACGTATAAAAAAACAAATATCGGGGTGCCTGGGTGGCACAGTGGTTAAGCGTCTGCCTTCGGCTCAGGGCGTGATCCTGGCGTTCTGGGATCGAGCCCCACATCGGGCTCCTCCGCTATAAGCCTGCTTCTTCCTCTCCCACTCCCCCTGCTTGTGTTCCCTCTCTCGCTGGCTGTCTCTATCTCTGTCGAATAAATAAATTAAAAAATCTTAAAAACAAACAAACAAACAAACAAACAAATATCGACAGATGCTCAGTAAATCACTTGTACCAGTAGTTGTCAAACTTTGTATCACCGTAGCATACATTATATTGATGACTTTCAATCAATTATTCAAAAGACATGTATTAAACACTGAAAATATGCAGGACAGGGTACTTTACATAGAGTAGCAGGAAAGGAAGAATAACATTAAGCTAATAAGCTAACAGTGAATTACAAGTGTGTTATGTATAAATATGGGAAAATACAAGCATATGAGCGGCTTTAAGAGGGCAACATGACTTAGTCTTGTAAAAAGGACTTTTATATTATTCTGAAGCAGGAATGGGAATTAGAGAGGAAATCTAGAACATTCCAAATACAGAACATAGCATCTAGGAAAGCAAGACCAGAGCTAAGTCTTTTGGATATTGTCCTCTATATTAAGAACAACATTATGTCATTGCAGTATTTTAAACAGGAGCATCTTTTAAAAAGATGACATTGACAGTACGGTACATGGATTGGAATGGAGAGGTGAATGTGGAAGTGAGGAGCCCTTTTAGAAAGCTGTTGCCCTAGTCAGGTGAGAGATAATGACCATTAGCCTAAGGTGCTAGCGGTGGTACTGGAAAGAAGCAGATGGTTTTGAGATCTATTGAAACTTGGTGGGGTAGGGATGGAAAATGTTTCCCTTCTTCCTTTCTAGGTTCTTTGGCTAGTCTAACAATTAAACTGACAGAGGACAGATTAATAGGAGAAAAACAAATTTAATTTCATATGTTTGAGAGTCCCATAAAAATATTTGACTTGAAGAAGGGACCAAAGCAGGAAGCTTTTATACCTTTAAGACAAAGAAACAATACATTTGTGAAGAATTGTCAAGACAAAGTGGTTTAGACTTGGGGTAGTATATTGATGATGAAATAAAGAAGCATAAGGTGGTTTTTTTTAAGATTTATTATTTTTTTATTACGTTCAGTTAGCCACTGTAGTACATCATTAATTTTTGATGGAGCGTTCAATGTTTCATTAGTTGCATATAACACCCAGTGCTCATCACAACACGTGCCCTCCTCAATATCCATCACCCGTGATGGGTAATAAGGTTTTTATATAGACTTCTTGGCCCTAAATTTCCATTTTTTGGTGGTAAGGATGCTATCTACCCTCCTGGTACAGGGAGGGCAGCTTTTACATGGGAGATTTATCTCCTGCTTTCTGAGAGACAAAGTAGGGTGTGTCTTTTTTGTTCTGGCTGTTTTCAAGTACCTTTATTTCAAAATAATCAATATGCCAAAGTGGGATATGTTGGGGTGGCATATCTGCTCCCCTTTAGTTGGCTTGGTGGGATTTGGATGAATTGGGTAGGAAAGGTGAGGGAGATTGGTCCAAGGTTTCATAAGTGAAGAAATGGATTTTGGTGTTTTCTTTTACAATTGGAAAGGCAGGGGAAGAGTAGGATTGGGGGGAAAATCATGGGTTTCTATACAGTATAACCCCATGGTTACCCAAGGGCTATGAGCCCTGTGGGCTCCCTCTCACACCACTCCTTACATTTCTGCTCAAGAAAAAACGTAAGCAAATGACTTGCCAAACTTAGTTGGGCAAAGAGGTAAGGGAAAGGCAGAGGGAACCGTTATGCATTGGGGCTGTGTGGTGGGAGGGAGCACGGAGAGCATGCAAGAGTGGGAGCAGAAGCTGGTGGGCCAATGGGGGAGATTGACAGGTCATGGTGCTGGGTCAGCATGTGGGAACAAGACTAATACAAACAGTAGAAGCTGAATTATAAGGAGCTTTGTCTTTATCCTAAAAGCACTGGGAAGCTGAATTTGCCTTTTGAAAAGTCCACTCTAATTAGACTGTGGAGAACAGAATGCACAGCATAATAATGAAAAACATTAGAAGATGGATAAAACAAATTGTAACTAAATCACCATACAAATGTGGAGCATCTGTTTTAATTTTTTTCCCCTAAATACATGTGGGCTTATTACAGTAATTACAGATATGGCAATGTAACTTGTAACTATGTTTCAGCTCTCCTCGGGGCCTTCTTCATAAATAGACCAAAAGTAGACATGTATTTGAAAAAATGAACATAATAGATCTGAAGTTCCAAAAGTTTAAATAGATCAAGTAACTGTTTTTGGTGACTATATCTTATTCCTGGTCAGTTGCAGTTTCGAGGCATAAACCTTGCCTCTTTGATTTACTATAAGTTTAACATTCCCATTTTTCAGATTTACTGAGAGACTAGGGAAATACCCCTATTGGTGAACACTTAACAGTGTGACCAAAATCTGCAGTGCAATGAAGTTACCAAAACAAACCGAGAGAGAGAGAAAGAGAGAGAGAGAAAGAGAGAGAGAGGGAGAGAGAAAGTCTTTGTTCAAAAGGTGTTTGGAAGTATGTTAGCCACTAAAATAAAAGAGAGAGAGAGAGAGAGAGGGAGAGAAAGTCTTTGTTCAAAAGGTGTTTGGAAATATGTTAGCCACTAAAATAAATTGGATTTCCTGGAATCCATTCAGGAAACAAGCTTGGGACTTCTGATAACACTTTTCTTTGTTGGATATTTTACACATGCCTACCAAAAAGTAGTTTTAACTAAAGTATTAGAATCGGTGACTCTGTGAACTCAGAATTCGCTGCCAATAATTATAAATTATTATGCCTTAAAAGGTACAAAATGTTTGTGGGGAAGGAAGAAATTCAGGACACATTTTAAAAGAATTTTCTTTCTCGTTTCCTGAATGTAATACCTTTAGTTTAGAAGGGACACGGAAAACTAAAATATATTCTCAAGCATGTCCTTAAAACTATCATCATTTTGTTTGAGCCACTATAATTAATAATTAACAATTACTATTAATTTTGTTGAGAATCTGAGGGACTTCTGTGCCTAGTATCCAACAGCTCTTTCTCTGAGAAATCTTTCATATTCACAGAGTGTAAGTGTCTCTTCTTCCCATTGAAGCCTTACTCATGTAGTCTTGATACTCCAGCTGTGAAGACAAAGGTGGCAGAACAAAGAGAAATCGCTTGTTTTTTTACTTCTATAGGATTATCTACAATTTTTTCTTCATTCCTTCAATTCACCCTTGACAACAAACGACATAATTATTTTTCCGGAGGACACGTATAGATGGATTCCTTTTTGGTTTAACATATTAAAATCTTTTCATTACTCCCCAGTAGGAACAGTAAGATTATAAGCAGGCAACCACATGCATCTGTCTACACATTCAATCGTACAAAGTCAAGGACTTTTCACATGAAAATATCTGAATTTCCAAATTCATCTAAAAAAATGGAAGGTCTAACAACATTGAAACTATATTTTTTTTATGGTAAGGACTTAGAATTAAATAAATATGACTGCCCCTCCTGGACATGACATGAGCTCTTCAGTTTTCCACAATCCCCACCACTCCTTATAGTCCCCTGGAGCTAGCCTCTTCATTCTTTTATTTGATTTGCCTGGCCACTTCTGGGCCTTTGAGTTTATAACCCTGATTGGGATTATAATATTGGTAATTCTTGTTAGGTATAAAATACCCTTTGTGATTCTGGCCCAGTTGACTTTTCTGGTCTCGTTTTCTCTTCAAATGCCTTCTGCACTCATCCATAACGCCCAATGCTTGTTCCGGTCTCGTCAGATGTTTAACTTTATAGAATGTACTGCCCTTCTTTTCTATGCCTGTTGAGCATTTGAGATCCTTCAATTTTGTACATTGCTGCTCCTTTGTAAGGCCTTCCTATAATGATATCCAGTCAATCCCTCCCCAAAGTTAAATGCACACCCTGGAATTTCCCAAAGAGCTAAATTGTAACTTCTATTTAAATACTTAAACTTCTATTGTATTTCTCACCATATGAAATGATGATCTTAAAGTCTTTTTCTCAAAGACACTGAGGGTCTCCTGAAAGGAAACTTGGCCTTATCTTGTTTGTAGTTCAGTCTGTAGTGCCAAGTGTCACAACTGATATGGAGCTGTGATTTAATAATGATTGTCTGAATTTTATCAGATTAAACGATTTCTATTTAAAATCATTAGCCATACCAATTAATTGAATTTTAAGGTGTAGGACTAGACTTTTGAAATTCTTAAGAAGCTAATCTCTGTCTAGTCATATGTGAATAATTAGTTGGGAGAACAGAAGCTTTTCATAGTAGTGTAGCATTTATATAATGACTCCCATATGGGTGTATATGTAAAATTAGGCACAATGTACATAAAAATGGAAAGAATGCATTCTCTGTTTAACAACATATTTTTTTTCTCCTTTGTGAAGCATTTGGTGCTTTTAAACAACTATCAATAACAATAATGCTTTTATATACTTTAAATTTTAGAGCCGTTTTAAGTTCATAGCTCAATTGAGCAGGAAGTACAACAGAATGGTAACTTTGTTACGAATAATGAGCCTACGTTGACACGTCATTATCACTCAAAGTCCATGGTTACGTTAGGATCCACTCTTGGGCTTGTGTGTTCTATGGGTTTTCACAAATGTGTAAGGATGCATATCCACCATTATGGTATCACACAGAATAGTTTTACCACCCTAAAAATCCCATGTGATGAATGTCATGGTGAATCCCCTATGCATCCCTCCCTTTTCCCTAACCTTTAATTACTTTACTGTCTCTATAGCTTTACCTTTTCTAGAATGTCATATAGTTGGAATCATGTAATATATAGCCTTTTCAGATTGGCTTCTTTCATTTAGTAGTATACATTTAAGGTTCCAACATGTCTTTTACAGCTTGATAGCTCATTTCTTTTTAGTGCTGAAAATATTCCATTGTCTGGATGTATGACAGTTTCATTCACCTATTGAAGGGCATCTTGCTTGCTTCCAAGTTTTGGCAATTATGAATAAAGCATGTTTAAATAAATAAATGCTTTAAATAATAAAGCGTGCTGTGAATATCCGTGTGCAGGTTTTCAAGCGGATGTAAGTTTTCAGCTCATTTACATCTTAGCTTTTCATTATCCGTCCCATCCTTTAAGCCTGAACTTTGAGCACTAAGCTGGAACTTCATTGCCAGCATCATTCTACCTTATGCCGGAGATAATTTCAGATGATTCAGAATCTTAACATATTTTTCTATCTTTATTATTTAAGGGATTTCCTCATGATTTTACTGGGTATGTCAGAATTCTGATATGAGAAACCTTTTTTTCATATTTTTAAAATTTATGTGACTATTGGTATGGTGTTACAGCATGAAGATTACACTACATTTTGCTATGAGACCTGTTCTCTCTAGAGTGGAATATATCTGGAGAAGGAAAAGAGAGGCGAGGTCCATTTTGAATTGAATCCAGTGAATTCAGCCTACTGTATTAATCACAGCTCACTCTGTCTGAGACATAAGGTCCTACTGCAGAATCCCCAGGAGAGGCTGTGGTACCAGAAAGAATTTTTCCCATATTTTTCATTTTAATAATTTTGATCTTAAAGAGTGCATTTTCATCCTTTCTAAAGCCACTTGGTAGTTATCCTTAGATACCTCGATACCGTGAATGTTCAAATAATTTTATTGAGAGGTTTTCTTCAGGCAAATATATAGTGAAACTAAAAGCAGCAAGGGGATGCAAGTGGAAACATTCTTTCCATCATGGAAAGAGTGACTTTATTGCCTGCATATTTGAACACTACATTCTATATGCCCTTTGGAAAAAGAAAGATATTAGTTCTTGGCAACTTCCACATCTTCTTTTATGTATCTCTTCTGTTTTATATCTGAAACGTCTACTCAGTGTAATCAAAGGGAGTAGTTTGTCTCAAACTTTTGTGAAGAATGGATTATTTAAACTACTAGTATTAAATTTTCAGTTCGCTGCATGTAGAAAAGTAGAGAGGGCATTCTCTCAATTTTCTTTGTAGTTTGAATAGAGGAAAGAGAGTACATATTCTTTATTTTAATGTTACCTGGCCAAAAAATGAGGGAATAAATCAACTGCTGAAATATATTAACTTCCAGGCATTGGTGAGCTGTCAAAGAACAGTTAGAAGTGTATGGGTATGAGAGATTGAATGATTTGATTTAAACTGTCATAGGAGCTCAGTTTTTTAATCTTGGAAAATGGAGAAACTGTGACCTACCTAGTTCAGGGCATCATTTTTTTTTAAAGATTTTATTTATTTATTGGACAGAGAGACAAAGCCAGCGAGAGAGGGAACACAAGCAGGGGGAGTGGGAGAGGAAGAAGCAGGCTCCCAGTGGAGCAGGGAGCCCGATGTGGGACTTGATCCGAGGACCCTGGGATCATGCCCTGAGCCGAAGGCAGACGTTTAACAGCTGAGCCACCCAGGCGCCCCTGGGCATCATTTTTTGAGAATTAAATAGGATAATCTATATGAAAGTAAGTTTTGTGTGCCTAAGGCATAGTTTACACTCGTGGTGTTAATTCCCTCCTTTCCCACCCGCCATATGATTCAGAAAAAAATAGATTAGTACTGCTTAAAGCTATGGCAGTATCATGGTAAATAAGATCTGGTTCTCTAGGTATGGGCTATTATAAGAATTATAAATAGATCTATAAGTACTATAAATAATCACTACCGTCCTTTTGAAGCCGTAATGCTCACGACCTTAACTAGGACATACACAAGTTAAACTCTGCAGCATATAAGTAAACTCTTTGTAAGTGACCAACATAGTTTTGTGTCTCAGTAACTATATCCAGGGGAACTATTGAATTTGAGGGTAGTTGAAAGACATGGGAATGCTATCAGTTCAAGGGAAACTAGGCAAGTGGTCAAATATTGGACTCCCAAGCCCCAAATAATGGCTTTCCTTTCCTTATTACACATGTGCTTAGAGGATGGCCATAAGCCACATGTGGCTATTTAAATTTAAATGGATTTTCCCCAATTTTAGTGAGAAATACTTGACATACATCACGGTATGCGTTTAAGGCATGATGGTTTGAGTCACATATATTGTGAAATGAATCCCACAATAGATTCAGCAAACATCCATCTTCTCACATAGATTGAAACGAAGTAAAATTTACAAATGAGTTCTCCAGTCACACCACATTCAAGTTCAACGGCCCCATGTCACTAGTGGTTACTAGTGGAGATGTAGGACATTCCCACCATCACAGAAAGTTCTATTGGAAAACTATTCTAAAGGTGAGGCTCAAGTTGAAGGTGAAGCCAGAAGTAAATTATTTGTCAGTCTTTTCCTGAGTTCTGGTACCTGTGAAACAACAGCAACAGAAAGAAATATTTGCAAGAAAATACACAAGAGGGAAATCATAGGTAATTCGGTATATTTTTAGGTGCACTGATAACAGGGATAATAAGTAACCTGTATGTAACACTTTCTTCTGTACTTGAATTATATTATTTAATTCACAGTCACACACACAGAAGCTGATGTGATGCAATGTTTTCTATGTGCATCGAGTAGGAGAGTGAGACACAGAAACATGAAGTTATTTGCCCGAAGTATCATCCCAAAAAGGTGAGATAGCCAAAATTGAACACAGGGCATTGGACTCCAAAGCCCCAGCAGACAATGGAGTAAATTAAAAGCCTTTAGAAGTAAATTTAGATTCTTTTTATTGAAACCTAACCTGCTTGTCGCCTGAAGGGAAAGGGAAGGCACTTTTTGAATTCAAACCATTCTTTTGTATGTTAATCATCCAGTCTATACGTATTTTGGGGGCCGTGAGTTTATATCCTGAGTTAATCCCACTAAGAGACAAAGGTAAACATTAGACTCTTGATATTAGAAAAATTCATGTGCACCTGTGTGATGGTTTACTAATAGTCACTTCTCATTTTGTTAACGCAAAATATGGAATCCAGAACCATGGAGACTGGGATACAGTAGTGTGACTCTTGCGAGTGAGTGTACCTAAATTTTTACCCAATCTCAAGTCGGCTTGGCAGTTATTCTCTACTCATCATTCTCTATTCAGTAACTTTCAAAAGTAGCTCAAAGGAGTCACTAAAAATTTTCAGTTATACATTTCTTAATTTATGGAAATCATTTAATGTATGAGTCATGCTATGAATTTCGTGAATTTTGAAGACCCTGGAAATGTGTGCCCTGGGAATGTGAAAACTCTAATACAGTGCTTACTCCTGCCCCATGTTGATTACAATCTAGTTTGAGGGGTAAAGTCTTAACCATTCATGCATGCATTCCTCAGTCAGGTTTTGAAGACGTAATGTGTAACCGCACTGTCTGGAAAAACTTACATAGTAAATAACTGAAGATAGTCTGTAATTTAAATGCTGTAGGAGTTGTTTGAAGAGGTGAGCAGTAAAAGGAAAATTAATATGGAAGATATATCAGATGAGACATGTGGGGAAGTTCCCTTTTGAATCTCCAGTTCTTTAGATCGGAAGTATTCCTCTCCATATCTGTGGTTAGTTTTCAGCTTTTCACGTACACACATCCATCATGATTTAAGGCCGTTCTCTATTCTAAAACTCTTCTTCAAGATTTCCTTGGCAAGGAAATCAGCAAAGAAATAGTTGTGATTCAGTCTGTTGGTTTTTATTGTATTTAGTGATATTAAAGAATAGGTCCAGAGCTGGGTTTTTTTCTCCAGGACTTTCATGAGAACCTAGAGAATTAACAATTTTAAAAAATCACAGAATTGGAAGTGGTATAATTGCCAAGGTTTTCAGAACTTTATAAACACTTTTGTGTAAAAGATTGTCAAAAATGCTTTTAAGTTCCAGAGGTATCGAGTGCTGGTATTATTGAATCATTTGTTCTTTAATTCAAATGAAGTCAAACTTCTGCCCCAAGACTCTTCGTTATAAATGGCACCGTAACCCTGGAAAGACTTTCGATTGGGGTTTGGTGCTCAACCAGGAAGAATATTAGATCCCACAAGCATGCTGCTGTTCTTAGCCAATGCACAGAGATCCTTACTCCTGGTTACGTATGATGACCTTTATAGGTACCGTGTGTGATGGCTCAATTCATTAGTCATCTGGACTAAGGAGGATGACTTTTTAAAATTTTACCAAATAAAACATTTCATCTGGATGAAGACTGGAAGCTTCCATTCAGTCTGTTTACAGTGTCCTGAGTCTTCAGTTGGCATGGAAGCACTAAATCTGACAGCACCAGAACAGAAACATATCCCATAAATCACTTACCTACTGCCTTGTCTGACTGCCGTTATTCAAATTCCTCTGCATTGGGCATCCCCAAGTTACGAAGTAGCAATAGCCGGCTTTCATTTTATTTGTCCTAAAATAACTTCCAGGTCTTTGAATAGGAATGAATTTTAAATACTTATCCTCAGGTATATGTTATGGAAATGACTTTGTAAGGACCAGAAGCTTGTAGGAGGAAATGCTGTTTTCACTTCTACGCTCAGTGCGTGTCTTTGCAAGTTCTTAAAGAGTAGGCTGAATGATTTCCGAGGGCTTGTTGCTTGTGGGTATTCTCTCAAAATGTGTCCCTTGGTAGATTAAGTGTCACATCAATTTCTAGCTTCTCAAGTGCAATATGGATGTTGTATTTCTTTCTGCTACACAAGCCTTGAGCCTTATGTCTTTAGGTGCCCTTAGCATTGTCAAATAGTTTATAATTTCTAAGTTATACTTCCTATATGCAAACTCATTCCTGATCATAAAAAAGCTTTATAGTCACATCTTGGAGATTTTTGTTTCCAGCAAATCCTTTTTTAAGTTTTGGCTGACACAATTTACCAATTTTGATTATTTAATCTGAAAACATTGATAAGATGTAAAAGTCATTTAAAATCCTCCTACTTGGGGTGCCTGGGTGGCTTGGACGACTAAGCGTCTGCCTTTGGCTCAGGTCATGATCTCCAGGTCCTGGGCTTAAGCCCCATGTCAGGCTTTCAGCTCAGCGGGGAGTCTGTTTCTCCCTCTCCCTCTGCCTCTCCCCTTGCTTGTGCTCTCTCTGTCTCTCTCTCTCTCTGTCTCTCTCTCTCAAATGAATAAATAAAATGTTTAAATAAATAAATTAGAAAATCCTCCTACTTATCTTAGAATTATGTAATGAAGTAATGAAACTCTATACATCAATCACCTTCCTCAAAGGTATTTACTATCAATTCGGTTCATGTCCTTCTTAGATTTTCCCTAAACTAGCATTATAAAAATGAGAACAATATTTATGTTTATAATACAATGTATTTATATGCAATTTAACCTTATATATGGCCATCTTTCTATATATGTTGTGTGTATCTACACATATACACACACGATCATAAAATGAAATTGTGGTATACATATCTGTTTGCAAATTATTTGTTTCTGCTTATAAGTACACACTGAACATCTGTATGGTTCAACATATATACATTTATCTTACTCTTTTTAAATGATTGCATAGAGTTCCATTGTACATACACTATGTATTACTCTATCAGCCCTCTTTTGGCATATTCTTATTTCTATATTTTTTTATTCAATCACTGTTGCAACCAATATACTTACATATATATATTTAAGCACTAATGCTATTATATCATTGGAACATATTCTTAGAAGTGAATTGCTAGATTTAAGGATTTTTTATTTTAATACTGATTGATGTTTGTGAATATTTTATAAAGCAGATATTACACTATGCTATTTCTGATTGTTTCTACAACTTATACAGAAAATCATTTCTTTGAAAACTATTACTTAACCAAAATGGTTAAAGGCATATTGCTACACAAGTAACCTTGTATATGATTTATACGTCGGTAATGGCTAAAATAGATAGCTATATAAATATTTGTGTATTCATGCAAAAATCTTGATCATGTCTCCTCTAAATTAAATTCAGTCAGCAAGCAAGAGAGAGACCTTTGTGATTGGACAGACACAGACTTTAAATGATGTAGAAACTGAATGTTTTAGTTATGTGGCCATAAAATCCTCGGACATGAAGAATTCTAGTAATAGTATGATGTTAGCAGGACTTCACCAATCCTCTAAGGCCACTATCTCATTTTTTATAACCATTTGCAAATAAGTTCAATAATCAACAACACTTTGCTTCTATTTGTTGGTTCCCAGTGAATGAGGGAAACATTCTATTGATGAACATACATCACAAACTGTTTCTCCCTTGATCTTTTCTGTCTTTGAGGTGAAGCTCTATGTAGCCCACGTCATCCAAATCCATTTTTCAGTCTTTCATGTCAGAGAGAATTGCATTCTGTGACCTCGTGGAATGCCATGGAAACTGGTTATGTTCTATTAAAGAAAATAAGACCACACAACTCTGTAGCACTTGGTATGGTGTCAGTGAATGTTTCCTGGCTAAAATTTTATGACAGACTGTCAATAAGAAAGTCTGTCCAGGTTCATACCCTCCCTTATCTTAAGCATTTTCTTTTCTTTTTTTTTTTAAGTATTTATTTATTTATTTATTTGAGAGAGAGAGCACGAACAGGAGGAGGGGTAGTGAGAGAACCAGGCTCCCCGCCGAGCAGGGAGCCCTACCAGCGGCTCCATCTCAGGACCCTGAAATCATGTCCTGAGCCGAAAGCAGACACTTAACCGACTGAGCCATCCAGGCGCCCTGTAAGCATTTTCTTATCCCAGAAGAAAAATAATGCAAAGTGTCAATATGTTTCAGGGTCAGATAGCAGAAATCCAACAGAATTATCTTTATATTATAATGTAAGTTATTAAATAATATAACATATTGATATGTGTGTATGTGTGCACATAAGAATGCAGGTGTGTATGTTACATATTGTTTATATTCATGTATATTTGTGTCTCATTCTTCTTTCACAAATGGAAAATACATTCATAAATAATTTTTGAGAAATAATGATAAAATACTTCGATGGAACGTAAGTCCAAAACAAAACAAAACCCAAAAGTAGAGAAAGAAAAGAGGTAATATGAGCCAGGGAAGGGACTTGCTTGTAAAGGGGACTAGAAGGAACTAGATGGTAAAGAAAGCCAGGATTTGTTTACATGCACAGATTTTTTTTTTATAGTTTCTTAATGACAACTAAGTTTCATGTGCGTTTCACTTCCTTTTCTATACCTCTTCATAACCTATTTATTGATATGCAGTCATTCCAAAACATTTTGTGGAAAATATCAGTGTATATTTAAAGTGTTGCTTGTAATGACTTTGCCAGATATTCCACCAGAGTGAGATTTCTTTGTTTTTCAGAACCTGCCCTTGAAGAAGATTCCATGCAAAGCCACTGCACCCTCAGGCTCCTTTTTTGCCCGAGACAATACAGCAAATTTCTTATCCTGGTGCCGAGATTTAGGGGTAGATGAAACGTGTCTATTTGAATCGGAAGGTTTGGGTATGTATTTCCTTCAGAATTTTAGCTAATAAAATTATCACATACCTTTGTCAGTCTAACTATCAAAACTTTTTTTGTGTGATGTTCTTTCGTAGATTGTTAACTTTAAAAAATTCAGTTTGCTGCAAACTTGAATATTTGAAGGTAGAAAAATGCATGCCCTTTTACTGTTGGTCACTTCATGCATGAAAAGGTAGCAATATAAGTGGCACAATTCTAAGCTAAAATCAAGTATGTACAATGCAAAATGGGGCATATTTGGAAAATGGAGGCTTATATTTTACCACCAGTCTCTAACCTGGACTAGAAAGGGAGCTATATATGCTCCAGGGATAAAAGCACTACTGTTTATTTTTCCTCTACCAAAGGCTGAAACACCATTTCCTGTAAAGTCTATCTTTGTTGAAATGGAAGTTTATTTATTTATCTATTTTTAGTGAGCTAAAAGTCAGGTAAGCAAACAGGAGATTGGAATAATTGAAGATGGTGGAACAAAAGATAGATACCTTAGTGTCTAAACCTACCCAGGTAATTGTGGGGTCCTTGTCTTGTTTTGCCTTATGATTGAATTTTGGGAAATCCACTTCTAGACCATAGAACAAGTGTTTGCATTTCCTTGGGAGAAAACGTACATTGCTCAGTGTTTCGACATTACTTGATATGCTGCTGTTAAATGTTCAATCCTCCTGTATCAGCTCTGCCCAGAACAGCTCTCGTATGGAGAGTGCTGGAATTGAAGCCCCATTCTAATGAAATAGAACCGAGTGAAGAAAGGAGACCTCTGTGGGGGAAGGAGGGAAATCTTGGTTCTTTTGCCTGAGGCTTTAAAAAATCAATTCACAAAATCACATAATACCAAATATTAGCATCAAAGGAAGCTGAGCACCCTTCAGAGGGAAAAAGTATACAAATTGCCTTCCAAACAGAATATCCTTTGCCCCAGGCCTCACAAAACAACATTTCCCAGCTGAACCTAGGAAATTGGTGGTAACAGCTAAAATCTTACTCATTTTGTATGCTTATGGAAATTTGTGTTTGTACTAAGTGGAGTGACTATGACATGGGGAAGATTGCCCTCAGATTTCTGAGAATTCTCTCAACAGAGAAGAAAATTATATGAGTTTAGACTAGGAGAGTATTCTTATACCTGAAAGACAAAATAAACTAGAGTAATTGCACAGTAGCCTACCATGGACAATAGTGTGCTCCTCGACTGATTGTTGTATGAATGGACTTTGACTACTTCTATTTCCTCACGTTAAAGTAAACCAAACTTGGGGGAAGATGTGTGTGTATGGATACAGCCCTATTTCAATCTGATGGCAATTTTACAAACAGATTTTAACTTTCAGGCTTCTGGGAAACTATATGAGTGAAGAATTATAGGAAGGGAGAGTGGTGGCATTATTTGCAAAAAAAAAAAAAAAAACCTTTGAAAGATCAAATAAATGAATGAACAAAAGAATAATAAGTACATAAATTCAGATTTTAGTCACAAGGAGTATACTCTTCATGTGTGGCCAAGCAACATCATAATTTAAAATTCTCCAGTGCCCCTGCATTGCTTAAGGGACTGTCACATGGGGAAGGTACCCTATTGTTTGTGAATTTGTTTATTGAACAGGTTTTCATTTAAGAAGCATCTTTTAAGAAATAAAACAGATGAATGTAGGGGAAGGGGTGAAAAAAGAGAGGAAGCATAAGAGACTTTTAACCACAGAGAGCAAACTGAGGGCTGCTGAAGGGGAGGTGGGTGGGGGGGGGGGGTGGGGGGTGGGGGGGGATGGGCTAAATGGGTGATGAGCATTAAGGAGGGCACTTGTTGTGTTGAGTACCCGGAGTTATATGTGAGTGATAATCACTAAATTCTACTCCTGAAACCAATATTATTACATTATATATTAACTATCTAGAATTTAAATAAATATTTGGAAAAGGAAAAAATAAGCATCTTTCTTAGTGACTACCATAGGCAAGGGGGATGCCTAGGAACTGTCCATGGGAATATGATCTTGTCTCCATTTTCTCACCGTCTCTGAGTTCTTTTGTTAGTTGAACTAATAAAACTTTCAGTTGGAAACCAAGAAGCTTGGATGGCTTTTTAAAACCCCATTCAGATAAGTAGTACATTTTATCTTGAAACAATAAAGCCTAAAGCAACTGTTTAATAAGGGTCCTGGTATATAAATACATACTCTGCAGCATATAAAATTACGTCAAGATGAATTTTCAGATGCCCTAGTTCTTCACTCTGTTTGAAAGAAACCTGACTTTATAAAAAGAAAAGTCCCAGATAATTGATACATAATAGCTACTGAGCATCTTGTTTAAACATCTTTCGTTTTGATTATCTTCTATATTATAACTCAGCTTATAACTTGCAATTAAACCAAGTAATTTTTAATTTCCTCAGCACCAAACGAAAGCAGATAGTTAGGCTTTCTGGTGTGCTGCTCAGTGAAAAGACAAATTTGACATTTCTGCTGCTCAGAATAGGACATGAGGTGAGGTAGAATGTGCCCCGTGGAGACAGAAGAAGGGAGCCAATATTATAGCATGGACTTCCGGATTACTCGGAGAAAGGAAACAGCTGTGCCCATAGATGTTAATGATAATCAAGGGGAAGGACAATGAGAAATTCCATTTCCCCAAGTGGAACCCTTTCGTCTTGGATTTTTCGTATTATGCACTGTGGGTAAGGAAGTGATTGAGCCACTGCTGATGGCCTTGGACTCTGTACCGCAGAATTGACTTTCTTGCAACAATAACACTGTGTACTCTGCTTGATGTCTTTTCACACTTCGCTTTTGAAAGGGAATTTAGGGCAAGGGTTTTTCTTTTTTTTTCCTACCTCGAGATTTCATTTCAGTAGCACACAAGATGAAGTGCATCCTTTGTGTCTTAGTGTTTTGAACAGCAAATAAAATGAAAAGATGCCCTGATGAAGGGGGGAAATCTGTTTGAATGAATGATAAAGTAGATCACTGTCCTGAGTGTGTATCAAGAGGCTTCTGTCTTTAGCTGTCCAAAGGTCTTTGCCTGCATAAAGCATTCTTATCTTTACGGCAACGGATATGCTCCCCTCTGTTGCAGGGCTTTTTTGTACGGTTATTTGCAAGGGGATCTTGATTCACAACTCGCTCAATCTGTTCTCTTTCCACAACAGCTAATGACAAGAAATCTCCATGGGAGGGGGAGGTATGCCAAGGATGAACTGGGGAGCACGCATAGCAGCTTATCCCATATGCTTCCCTCATGTTTCTTACCTTTTTGATTCGTGGCAGATAACTCTCGATACCACACAACACAGTCACATACAGAGTATGCCTTGTGGTTTATCTTCTATGAAATTCTTGATAATTTTTCCTCTGTGAAATGTCAATTCTCAGATCGTAAATTCACTCTATCTTGAGTACTGTTTCAAAAAAGAGTCAATAGAAAAATGGACAAAGGTCATGAACAGCCTCGTCGTAGAAGACATAAAAAAAAAAAAAATCTAGGAGGGCACATGATGTGATGAGCCCTGGTTGTTGTACGCAGCTGATGAATCATTGAACTCCGCATCTCAAGGGAATGATGTACTCTATGTTGGCTAAATGAACTTAAATGAAAAAAATCTAATAAACATATAAAAATGTTGGACATCTTAGCAATAAGGTAAATGCAAATAAAAGCTAAATGCAAATAAAAGCTATGAAAAATTAGCAAAGATTAAGGAAATTATACATTTATTGTTGAGTATGTTGGAAAATAGGCTCTTCTATACACTGCGGAAGAAAACTAGAAATTGGTATGCCTTCTTTAGCGGGCAATTTGACATTATGTATCAAAGACCTCTCAAGTGTTTATGTTCTTTTGTTAAATTGGTGTACTTCTAAAAGTTTATCCAAAGGAAAAAAGTAGAGGTAGGAACCAGAACGTCCACTGAAATGTTTTTGTAATAGTAAAACAAATGGAAATGAATAGAATCTATGACATTAGTGATATCTTAAACCAACTAGAGTCATCATCCATAGATACCAACCAAAAATAATATTATTTTTTTTTTAAGATTTTATTTATTTATTTGACAGAGAGACAGCCAGTGAGAGAGGGAACACAAACAGGGGGAGTGGGAGAGGAAGAAGCAGGCTTCTAGCAGAGGAGCCCGATGTGGGGCTTGATCCCAGGACCCCAGGATCACGCCCTGAGCCGAAGACAGACGCTCAACGACTGAGCCACCCAGGCGCCCCCAAAAATAATATTCTTGAGACTATATAAGAATATAGAAAACTTACAACATACTATGAACATGAGGTCACCCATTTTTATCTAGTAAATAACAATTAAATATATTCAGGATTTGAAGAAAAGATAAATAGTAACTATGTTGTAAAAGATATTTTCTTTTTCCGTTATCTACTGACAAAATTTAGAGAGTAAACAGGTATGGCATGTAATCTGAAGCATGGACAATTAATTTTATTTCTATTAAGGTACAATTTGAACCAGTTTGCATAGAGCATTATTTGTTGACATGAAATTTTACACCCCGAGGATTACAATGGCTAGTTTGCATGATGGAGGTGAAACTGACATTTCAAGTGATTGCAGACTTTTACGCTGCTAGAAGAACAGATGACATGGCTCTTTGTGTGCTCTTGGAACATGCTTTAACACTCCAGGTCTACACAGCATGCTCAGCTCTCACCCCCACTGTTCAAATCAGGCTGATATATAGGTCAGTGACTAGAGGAGATCGGTTTTTTCATGTCTCCTTATTGATTTCATTGGATTCCTTAAAAATAGCATTGTGCTTCGGGTTAAAAAGATGAACATGAATGTGTTCTTGAATTTAATAGTATATAGTTTATCGGTCTAGAGACAAAATATTCCCCCAATAACTACTTTAAAAGAAATGAACTTTACTTTTAATGGTGGAGTCAAGAAAAAGTATTTAGAAGACTCTAGGTGTGAAAGCATTTCTGTTTTCAGTTTGACAGAGGTATAAAAGTTAATAGAATGTATTAATATTCTCCCTAATAGTAAATGTAATAATTTTTCCAAAGTTAAATACTTTAATAACCTTTTCTAACATAATGCTGAGTATTTTGATATGGTTCATTTTTATCATTTAAATTAAGACCAGAAATCCATGCTTTATTCTCAGTCTTAACAAGTTTTAAGTTATGAATTCTAAAATTGATGCTCTTACATGAATTTTTTCTAAGATATTTTAAGTCAGAAACTATTTCCTTCAATTAGTGATATTCTTGTGTAGGGAATTTATTATTTATAATTCACTTTAGTATACTAATTTAGAAATTGTCAAGTATCATTATTTTTCCCAGAGCCTTGTTTATGTTGCTTAATTTGTGTGGATTCTGGTGAGCTGGGAGATGGGGGGAAAAGATGAGGGAGGAAATACTTTAAAAATGCATAATTTTTGTTTGCTGTAATTGTGTCAATATCATTATGTTATTGGATGATTGTAGGACTTGGAGGCCAGTGACTATTCTTCATCTATTTCTCAGAGAAAGAATCTACTCAGCAAGAAAAGGGTTTGCTATCTGCTATGCTAGCATGCACATGTGTGTGATTTGTTCTTTGTTTTTATTTTCTGTGATTGTGTTTGCTGTGTGGTACTGTCTTCTGTTGATGCATGACTCCAGTGAGCAGTTTTACAAAACCTTTTGGTTTCTCGAACATTGTTCAAGCACCGATCTATCTGCATTATTAGTTTGATGTTGCTGCAGAAAATTAAAAAGGATTATGTGTGGATTTGTAAACATTGTTTTCCATTTTATTCTTTAAAGTCACCTGTTACATCAGAAAAAGAATCTATGTCTACCTTCCAGGGTTCGATAAGTCAATTCTCGTTGTCTGTATTGAGGACTCTAAGAGTATTTCTGTGGGGGGAAAAAAAAAGCTATAATTACTTTTGTTAGCATAAGACAACAATTTCAAGATACCCGTTCAGCACTTGGGTTATTTATGTTCAGTTTCTTTACCAGGGACAATTTATTTGAGACTTTGGGTTTTTAACACCTGTCCTTATACTTACTTGATGAGCTTCTCAATTCCCTTTTTTACGTGTGAACTCAAGTATTCTTTCCAAATTTAGGCATTTGCCCTATGCCAGAGGAAATGTAAGAGAAAACGGTACAAAATCTGATTGAGAGAACTAAATGTCTCTCTGGAATGAAAATTATATCAAGACTCAATGGAGTCAGACTTGAATTAGGGAAGTGAGTGGCTTTCAAGCTTTCCCAGAATCAAATTCTTGCTGCACAATATTCAGTAATAATAACCACGTGCTCCATAATGGTAGCTAAGTAGAGCACATGTTACTATATCTACTCCTCCAACAACCAACGTAGTATAAATGAGAATTCTGGAACCCAGAGAATTAAATAACTTGCCCTGTGTATACTTCTCAATGGCCCAGCTGGAATTGGAATTCAGCTCCATTTACCTCCAGACATCATGCACCTATGTTATAGAAAGTGATTTCTGTTTGAATAATTTTAGAAGTTCATATGATTATTTCAAGTAGGGGGGAAAATAAAACATAAATGTAGACCAAATTAGAAAAGATTCTTACCTCTTATTGCCGTTCTGAGTGTTAGTGACTTAATCTATTAATTTCACATAAGGTTTGGGTACTGAAGAAAGGAAGGGCAATACTTGTTCTAGGACATTTCTCAATTTAGTGGCAATGGCAATTAACTAGATTTTATTCTTTTTTTTTAAAGAATGTATTTATATTTGTCAGAGAGAGAGAGAGAGAGATAGCACAAGCAGGTGGAGGGGCAGAGGGAGAGGGAGAAGCACTCCCCCCACTGAGCAGGGAGCCTGATGCAGGGCTCAAGCCCGGGTCCCTGAGCTCATGACTTAAACTGAAGGCAGACGCTTAACTGACTGAGCCACTCAGACGCTCCTATATTTTATTCTATATATTGTCCATAATGATCAGATTATGAATGAATTATCCTGGTTTGCATGGATATATGGGTGTCATAGCCTATTCTAAATGTGACTAGTGATTCTGAGAAATCTGGATGCACACAAACTCAGCATCCATGAGCTGGTGAGATTCTTGGCCTCCTCCTTTTTAGTCTTCCTGGCATCAGTTTTAAGGCATCTAAATTGCTGTGCTCCTCCTAATTGCCTCTTACCTTGAACTCAACGTTCTCTGCATGGGGCTTACCAGGAGTGACATGATATAGGGAACGGCGTGTGACTAGCCCTTCACTTTTTGGGAAGCGTCTTTTGTACTTTATTAATCCTGGCAGGAGAGAAATGCCCATAATACCCATTAAGGGCTAATCCAAAGCATGAATTACTTTCCTTCCATTAATCATCGTTATCACTATTATCTGAAACGTTCATAGAGCATATTTTATATATATGCACATTTGAATGTTTTTAGCAACACAGAGGAATTATAACTGATGTTTATTATAATACACAGCATTGGTTAATCCAGTGCTTCTCCAGCATAAAGTGCATACCCATCACCTGGAGAGCTTGTTGAAATGTAGGTTCTGATCAGTAAGTCTGGGGTGGGACCCAATAGTTTATATTTTTATCCAGATCCCAGCTGATGCCAATGCTCCTGGTCTGTGGACCCCACTTAAGTAGCAAGGGAGTAGTAACATTTATTGAGTGCTTGCCATACGTACTAAGTACTTTTAACCATAAAATCACCTCATAAGGAGAGCAAGTAGAAGTCAAGATGCCTGTTTGTGAGATGAGAAAATGATGCAGCCTAGACTAGAACCCAATCCTTCTGACTTCTAGTTTATTGTATTTTCTATCATAGCACTCTTTCTGAGTATTAGAACTTGTCATTCTCTATTCTGGGAAGGAGGAAAACTATTAATTTACGATTTTTTCACAATTAAATAAGAATCAGCCAACAATGTATTTTTTTCAAGTTTCTTTCTAAATATAAATTAAAAACCAGTTTCCTTCAAAACCAGTGTGAATATTGTGGTCTCTATTGCATAGACACTAAATAGACAACACAATTTTTCATGCTTCCCTTTCTTTGCCCATGTGTTAAAACTTAATATATTTAGCTAAACTGTACATTTACGGCCGAGTGCATTTTATCCTTGCAGATTCTGTGACATTGAAACTCTACCCTTTGCTTTAGTGGAAGACCTCATTTTCTATTCGTGGAGCCAGCAGCACTCCATTTGACATTTGATGCCCATGAGATTTTTATAGAATCTAGGTTATAAGACAGAGTCTCTTGCCACATATTTTTGAATAGGGCTCTGTGTTGCTTTTCCCAGAGGGGCTCTGCATTATGCTTTTCTTTGAGATGGTTTTGATTATTTTTAAAAAATCTAATGAGTAAAACCTTTTGCATAATAATTACTGTCGACTGGAGAGCTTTTTATTTGTTTTAAAAAGAATTTTTTAGGGGAAAGAAAGCAGTAGTGATCCTCTCTTTTCCTAACTCAAAGCAAAAACCATAAGAGTGTTTCAATAATAGAGTGAAAAAAAAGTTTTCTACTGTAAACTTTAGAATAAGTAGAAGTTTTCTTGTTTTTTTGAAAGAAATCATTAAAATTATTTGTTTAAGATGAGTATCCTTATGACTCAATACAAAAGCTTTCGTTCAAATACATTATACTAAAAGTTGTCTTTTTAATCACCCTGACAAAGACAAGCACTTGATTATTTGATCTTCTAAAATATATAATACGTGATCAACTTAGGTAACTTACTAAAAATGAGCTCATCTAAATTATTTTATTCTCAGAGACAGGAAAATTAGTGGTAAGGTGTTTGCTGTTTCACAAAATGACACGTTTCACCTAAGCTTTATACTTAGCACAAACTTGTAATAGCTATAGGATATCTGCTTTATATTTCTGTATATGCTGACCAAAATGACCTACTTAACCTGGCATTTGATTTAGATTGATTTATAGTTAGTGGTCTCTGATCTAATAGACAGGATAAAATATTCAATTTATACTCATTATAATAGGACCACTTTACATTATACGTATTATACCAATAGTAATTTTTTTTTAATTTCAAAGTTTTTGTGACGCTTAGCATAGTGACTGACCCCTGATTGGTGCACACACACAAAAAATGTTTTCAGAAAAAAAAAATAAGTAAATTATTGTTGACTAAGCCAAATGAAGGCAATCTTTAAACAAATACTTTATAATAATAAAAATTTTAAAAATATTAAAACTGAGTTTGGGTGAGTCTTTCCCATGTGCCACGCACTGTACTAACTGTAACCATAAATATGAATTTGTTTGATCCTCACCAAAACATTGCAAGGTATACACTTTTGTTTTCCCTCAGAAAAATGGGATTTTATATAGTAACCTCCCAAGATAATGCAACCAGTAAGGCTTAGAGCTGATACTCACACCCAGATCTTTGTGGTTTGAATCCCATGGCCACTATACTCTATTAACTTTAGAACTTGCTTGAGTACAAAAACCAAACAAAGGCACCTCTTTGGCAAATTTAAATACTATTTAAGGACTCCTGAACTTCATTGTATAGTCATAAGGCAAGAGTATTTGCTTTCACAATTAAATACATATTGTCATCATTTGCATTTTCTCAAGACAGCAGGTAAGGTGTTAGTCTTTATTTAGCTTGTTCGTTGTCAAAACCATTGTCATCCCCAGATAATTGTCATCATCCTCCATTGTTGAGATGTATTATTTACTGAGTAATTACTGTTTTATGCTAAATTATGCACCTCTGCAGATTCATCTCATTCATTGCTCACTAGTCATCAGATATTATTTTTTGGGTTTTTTTTTTGTGGGTTTTTTTGGTCATTATAGACCATGCATAATATCCCTGCTATTTAAAAAGCCATTAGTATGTGAGACAATAACACAGGGGTGTTTTTTGAGGCAATTTTTTTCCTTTATGAAAAATAATATTTCCAAGAAAATTGGGGAGTAAAATATTATCATTCTATTAGTTTTTCCTAAGAAAGGATGCTGAGGGAGAGGTTCATTTGTCTTAAATTTTATGGGCTCGTTCTTTTAAGGATATAAAATGGAGAATGATGCAGTTCCTTTTTAGCTAGCCAAAACTGATTTTCTGACAAGTCCATGGTAGATTCAGGGTTGAGTTTGGGCATGCCAAAGCTGTTTTAAGTTGATAGCCCAACTAAGGAAGCAAATAAGTACACAATAGTAATGTGTCTCACATATCACATTGTCTTTATTAGACACATTATTGTTTTTCTTCTGGATGAATTTTATTTCCCATAAAATGTATCAATTCCAATGCTTATATGGTCCTTGAACTATGTATAATGAGTTGGTTAAGGAATCATTATAGCTGGGTCAGGTGTTACTTTTTATAATTGGATATTGACTGCACATTGACACAATTTGGTCAGTTCACTAGTAATTTTTTTTTAAAGATTTTATTTATTTATTGACAGAGAGAGAGACAGCCAGCGAGAGAGGGAACACAAGCAGGGGGAGTGGGAGAGGAAGAAGCAGGCTCCCAGTGGAGGAGCCTGATGTGGGGCTTGATCCCATAACGCCGGGATCAGGACCTGAGCCGAAGGCAGACGCTTAACAACTGAGCCACTCAGGCAGCCTAGTTCACTAGTAATTTTTATAATTTGACACTGTTTCCATCAAGAAATACATGATACTGTGTCCATGTCTTCTGAAGCTGTAGACACTTGCTTCCCATAGCTTTCATTGAAGATGAGGGTGTTAGCAAGGCCTACAAAAATCTCCCTCTCCTCAGTTTTTATGTATTGCTTTTTCCACTCAAAAATCCTGTTTGTTATTTTGTTCCATGGACAGGATTTTTTTTAAAGCCTGAATCAGAAAGAATTGATTATCTAAACTGAAAGATTGATTTTCGTTTGTTTGCTTCTGTTTTGTGATGTTTGTGATTGTTCTTTTTGAAATTGATGCCTATGTGATATTACACTCCTTATGTTATGCTGCACTGAAGCTGATTTAAAGACATGAAGTTTGTGTCATTGTAGCCAGAGTCAACCAGTGGTACATTTGAATTGGAGTTATTAACTATCCTTATTTTTAGATCCTTTAATTAGAAATAATTTTAGGCTTCCTGATTAGGAGAATTCACTAAGGGTCAGCTAAAACTAAACTTTATATTACCAAGAATTGAAATACTCTATAATTGAGTTTTTCCATATTCTATTTTAATGAACATTGTTGATGGGAATAGAATTTATTTTGTGAGCTTCAAAGGTGACATTTTATAACAAGATGATAAAATTGTGTCTGTTTAAAGCCAATTATATACTTTTGCAATCCAAGTAAATGTTCTCTTTCTATTCATCACAAACTCCTAATAAATTCCATCCTGGTGTCAGTGGACCAAATATTGCCACTACCACATTCTGTGGAGTGAAAGAATTAGATATTTAAGTTAAGGGAATAGAATAATGCTGGGAAATGGAATTATTATAAAATTCTATGTTTAAGAATTAAAGAAATATTACTATTTTTCTTAAAATTTATCAACAAACTAGTATTTTCTTTTATCAGGATATTGTCTATGTAGAGACCATTCTCAATGCATTATATTTTTTCAGTATCTTTTGACTTTATTAGGTGCTGTATATAACAATATTTTTTAAATTCTCTAATCTTGTTAAAGAGAACAATATAAGCAGGACATTCACTTTTGGTAGGCTCAACAAATGCAAATCTGATTTGTCAGCATTACTGAATGTGTCCAAAGCAATTAGTAAAGCAAGATTTATTAGGTAATGAGATTATATAAGAATCTAATCAATACAAAGAACAGTCTTTTAATTTGCTCATTTTATGGGAAAGTTGGCTGATGGTATATATTGATACATACTTATAAATCCATTCAGTTGAAAGTATATCTTCCTCAAGTATCATTTAATCAGATTTGATTAGGAGAGGACTTGAAGTTTCAGAGTCTCACTTGATGTCATTGCTTGGAGGATAAGAAAGGACTGTGCTGTATTATTTTTATCCTTATTCATTGCATTATTTCTGCTCAAAACACTGACGAAGATAGACTCAGAATTTTGCAGAGTCCAGTCTTGTTCTGTAGTCTTCTGTGTGCTATGTATTTTAAATATCAACTATTTATATCATCATTATGATGATGCTACATATATTTCCAAGATTGACTTACTAATATTACCTAATAAAAGAAAAACATGTTCAGGATGAGATTTACTCAGGGTAAGATTTCCTAAGACTCCTGACTTTGAGAAGGGAGGTTAGGCAGAGAGTTTCGAAAGCTGCTTTAAGACTTTGGTAGAGCCAAGTGTACCATGGGATGGGATGGTTTCTGTGAAGGTGAGAATGAAGACTAGCTCATTTACGGGAAGCATGAGGGATGAGAGGTCATTGGCAAGCCTGTTCACTATTGAGCTGCTTTACAATCCCTTCTATTGTAAAGGTGTCCACCTCTGTCTTGTCTTTCAGTCCTCCACAAGCAACCCAGAGAAGTGTGTCTCTGTTTGCTAGAGCTTGGCCGGATTGCAGCCAGGTAGGTCAGACTGCTGCCACTATGTCAAGACATGGACCATCTCAGCATTGAAGCAACTGAGAAGCTTGCTGGCTTTTCATTGCTAATTTAACCTGCGTATTGAAAAACTACTTTTTCAAATATAATCAGTACAAACATCTCAAGGGCAGTTGTTCAAACTAAAAGCATGCCACCAATATTCCTTAGCCCCACCATCTTGTCAAAACCACTCTGTCTAACATTTATTAAAAGCATATCCTCTCATCCAATACATTTTCCCTCCAACCTTTTCTTGGGGGGTGGGGGAGGGTCATGTACATGAAGTTGTGTGTGACAATTACTCTTTCCACTAAAGTTTGTTCCTGTTATGTCTCTGTCTCCCAACTCCTTCACCACCTCTCTCCTGTTTATTTTTTATAATTTAATTCTTAATATAATCCCTAATATCATCTACTAATATTTAATAAATTTATTAAAATTTAAAAATTTTAATACCTGTCTCTTTTGTTCCTTTTTTCTCATTTTCCTTCATTCAATATTCCATCTCTCAGATCTTTAGATTGTTTTTCAATTATTCTCCATATTTTGATCAGAGAAATGCATAGGATATTATCCTTCATATGTGAAGATATGTTTGGAATCATTTTCTTCTAGGAAAAAAAAGTAATAGTAAAAGTCATAATCATAGCTAAACAGACAGGGAAAGGGACTTTATTACCTCAGCCGACTTGCTTTGATTTCATATCTTATCTTTCATTATTTTGCAAATGACCAAACAGAACTTCTGACAGTTCTATGAAGCCCAAAGAATTAGAAATGAGGATGTAAATGGTTGAAGAAGTCTTGATTCGAAATAAAAGTTCAGAACCAGTTAGATGTTCTTTCATCAAGATCTGGGTATACTTTTAGGATAGAGATTAGATGAACCAATAAGATAAAGCGAAAGCTAGCTCTGGGTGAAAATTCTCAAAGAGAAATTTATAAAGAAGATCAGGGTACAGAAAATACAAGTTGTGCACATCAGCAAATTACAGCAATGGGTAGAAAGCTTGCTGCCAGTGACTAGACCTGGGTTTGTTTGTTCGTTTTTGTTTTTGTTTTTGATCCAATGGAAAATTAACCTGCAATCAGGAGTAACTCCAAGTTCCATAAAACATGATAACCAACATAATCTCAACAAATTGTACATCAGGTATGAATTTTACTTTACCACAATAAGTGGGTACGAGGAAGATTCTTTCATTTTAAAGAAATTCAAATTAAACATGGCTGAGGCTCCACTCAAAGTGAAAAAGCCAATTTGAGACAGTTGGAGGTTTCCCTATTCTCTCCCATACTGCTCCCAGACACTGCGTGAAGGCCTTGGGAGACGGTCCCCTCATCCTCTGTCCACCCAGGTCTCTACTACTGGGGCTTACTTTGAGCTTATAGTTCCAACTGTTTCTTTGAACCCCATTGCCCTGCAGAGCCGTCACCTTCTTGGGTTCTATGAAGGAGCAAGACAAAGGTATCAGTTACTTCTGGGACTCTGCTAAGCCACCCAGTCTTGGGGCTTCTGGCCTGTAGGGCAAACAACCTGGAGTCAAAGAAATAGATATCCTTTTGACTCCACAGATATCATCTAAAAAGGGGAAAGTTAAAAATACAGGGGGAAGGAAAACACAGAAAGTAAAATCTCAATAAATGAGTAGCTAGCTGCCACTGAAATGTTAGAGTGAGAGAAACATGGATGGTTCCTACTTTATAGATTATGCAGAACACTTTTTGTTCAGTTGTTTATTTTGATGGTAGTGCTAGAATATTCTAAAGTGCCAGATTCCATTTTGTTGTTTTAATCTAAATATCTGAATCAAATCAGCATCGTGATTCCGAAAGCCGTGATATACGGGTAAAGAGAAGGAGTTGCACCATCTGCACAATTAGCTGTGAGATATCATTATCCTCTTGTTTAGTTTGTATTATTTGCCTGTTTTCTGGGTTTACTTTATTTTTTGTAATTATGCTTTTTATTACTAGAACATTCTGATTAAGAATCCTACTGGGCCAGACTTTTTAACTATGATGGAATCATCAAAGGAGAAGACAAGCTACCCAGTGACAAAATCCCTTTAGAAATCCCCTTTCCTTCAGCTCCAAGTCTGGCATAAATTGCCCCTTGCCATAAGATATAAAACAAATTAAAATCTTAATTTTAATGACAGAGAATCTTAATGGCCTGGTCAATTTCATGTGAAGGATCATGTCAAGTTTTGTGGGGGTTTTTTTCCCCCAAATATTTTGAAATTGAGATTCTGGGTAGCTCCATTTTTTTTTTCTTTCTTTCTTTCTTTCTTTCTTTCTTTCTTTCTTTCTCTCCTTCTCTCTTTCTCTCTCTCTCTTTTTCTTTCTTCTTCTTCTTCTTTAACCAGTTTATTGGGTGACATACAAAAAACTGTACATATTTAATGTATACAAGTTGATGAGTTTGGATATAAGTTTATATCTGTGAAACAATACCGCAATCTATGCCATAAATCTATCCATCACCCCCCAAATTTAGTTCCTGCCATTATTATTATTATTATTATCACCACCATCATTGTTATTTATGATAAGAATGGGTTGCTCCATTTCTGACCACACTTATGACTGCATAAGCTGGCAAAAGCAGTAATTATTCATATTACAAAAATGTTACTAATTTCACAAAGGAATTATCTAAGGATTAAGATAACCCTTATGTTAAAGTGTTCAATTTATAAACATCATTATTTATTTTCTTCACGTACTTGAATGATGTGAAATACTGCACTTACACTGAAAACCAGAATATATGCTGAGATTATTCAGGGTGTTACTTTTGTCGTATGCAGCATAAGGTAAAACAGTTGAATACCAATTGGATAGAGTAAACATTTAAATATAAATGTCTACCTAAATTTCTATCTGTACACATTTGAAGAGTTTTTTTTATTTTAATGGAAGTTCAGTTGTGCTTTACAGACAACCCAATAAACCCAGATTTCACTCCCTAAGCTGTATGTTGGGGCATATTAGTTAAAGGGGAAAAAAGGGAAAATTCATCCACCTGATCTAATTTTACTCCTAAATTTTTCTTTGAACATATTAAAACTATGTTTGCATCCTTATTTTGTGCTTCCTCCTCTCCCTGCTCCTCCATAGAGGATTACATAAACTGCTGAGTTAGGACATCTTTAACCAAAACTAGAAGTGATTTGGGAGAGAGCTGTTACGAATCAGCACAGTCATTTGCACACACACTAGATGGGTTTTGACCATAACAGAGCCCCCAGTACCATTGTGTGAGTTGTGAGCATTTTTAAGTAGTCCCTGATAGGTGATGCTTTTTTACATTTAATTCTAAACATTAACTCCTTAGAATTACATCAATGTCATCTTAAAAGCATCAACATCGCTTCAGATATGATTCTCAAGACGTTTCTGATTCTCTGCCATGTTCTCCTGCCTGGGAACACTCAGTGAAGCCCTTTGAGAGCTGGGGGCTTCTCTGAGTTCTGAGATGGGAGAATGAGACCACTTATTTTTGTTCTCATGGGTAAAACTTCCTTTTATTTTCAACTAAATAGAGCTATCATCACTGGAGAGTGAAATCCCACTGTTAATATTTCAGAAACCTTGTCAGTTTCTGAGTGTAAAATATCCATGTTTTCCCTTTGAAAAGTAAAACACTCAGTAAAAGCAGGTCAATAAAACCTGAAAGATCTTTCTAATGACAATGCTTTGATATTCATTGCTGAAAAATGTTCCTATGAATTCAACCTTTTCTAGACTACAGAATTAAGATTAGCCTAATGCTAAAAGTTAAAAACTTTTGATATTTTGGTTTGGGGCCATAATCAATAATTAATATCTTAATGAAGTTTTTATATTATTATTTTTAGTGCTTCCTTAATTTTGAACAAAATTTATGACTACTTGAAAGAAATATACTTGGTGAACATTTTTGTTAGTCTCCTATTTTAATCCATGACCTCATGAAGTGTTGCTTAAAATAATAATATTCTTATACAAGGTTTATTAATTAATGGATTCTATTTAAAGCCCTTAACTCTGACTGCTAAGAAATCACATGTGTTCACGTGGATGAAATTTCCTTCCAAATGTAAATCTGCCTTTAAGTTACTTCAAAACAGAATAAAAATAGGGTGAAACTATCTTGCAAGAATCTATAAACTGTCTGTTAACTATAAACTCATCTGTTTAGAAACTTATCTGCCTTAAAAAAGGGGAGTTTCTAAAATGTGTCCCCCTAACTCTACTGAAATAGGTCCCAGATGTCTTTTGTTTGAAACTCTAGTCTACTAAATAGTATGAGTAAATTCTCTAGTTCAGGGCTCAGTTTGAAAGCTCAATTATGTCATCTAGACCAATCTCAAAAAATCATGTCATGTGCCAGAAAAATGAAAAAGCCATTCCTAGAACCTCTTCATCAAGTCATTAACCAGAAGACCCTTTCCCTAGCACTTTGCTTTTTTTTTTTTTTCAGTGAGACAAAACCAAATTCCTTGCCCTTTCATTATTTACTCTACTCTCCCATCACTGGGGTATACAGATGGGAGGGTTTGGTTTTAGAGGATTCCATCCACCTTCTTGCTATCTTTAGTTTGACCCTTATTCAGTGTGAAAACAACAAAACTCTTTCTCCCAAAACTCGAAAATCGTGTAGCTGGAAAGGAGTAGAAAACAGTATAGATCTGTGAAAACCTCACAGACAAAATAGAAACGTGAAGTGTTATAGAATTAATCATGGAAACCAGAATGAAGCAGCCTTTTGGAGAGTAGAAAAAAAGACCTGTTTGGTGAGTAAGTTGGCTTGCAGGTGTGAGCCCCCAGCCCCAGGGGAATGTCGTGATTTACAGCCTGTTGACATCTCCAGACAGACAGGAAGCCAATGAATCGTATTTAAGTGTGCATTTTGGGACTGGCTGACTCTACCTTAGGCAGCTTGAAGTATTTAAAAGCCAATATAAGCAGAGATTTGGAGCTTAGGGTTGATTTTCTATGTTCAGTGGCAGAGCTAATTTTCAGCATTCCCAGATAGAGAAAAATCTCCAGAGCAAGGCTTTCCACGTATGACTTTGTTACCAACTACGTTCAAACTTAGTCTACTTTGTATCGGACGGGGTGAAGCCTGCTATTCCTCTAGTAATATATTATTATTATACTTGGTAAAGAGAGAGAGAGGGAAAGAAAAGAGAGAAGAAAGAAAGAAAGAAAGAAAAAAAAAGAAAGAAGAAAGAAAGAAAGAAAGAAAGAAAGAAAGAAAGAAAGAAAGAAAGAAAGAAAGAAAGAAAAGTAAAAAATCATGCAGCCTATTCCTGAAAGGTGGCCTGAAACCACCAACAATTACAAATGAAATCATATTTTCCAACTGGCTTAATTTATACGTTCAAATATGATGTTCTTACTTATGATTGACTTTTAATTGGCTGTGAGTTCTAGTGTGTTAAATTGCTCTAGCTTCACTGCCCAGTTTGTGTTATTCTCTTAAGAACATTAAATATAACAAAATTTTATACCTTAATGCACTAAGAATTCAAAGAAGTCCAGGGAGATTAAAAAGAGTTGCCTGCTGAAGTTCAGCCAGCGAGTTAGGAGCAAAGCTGAATTTCTAACTTGCTCTGCTACATTCAGCACCGAGATATTTCTGCTGTTTCATAATTCTAGGAAAACTGGTATAAAGAAAGCCTGTAATAAGTTCCTCTGTAAAGGATACAAACAATAGTAATAATATAAACAGTAGTAATAATTCTACTTGACATCTTAATCTTCAGGCCCTTACATTATTTCATTTGGTGGTATAATGTATTTTTCAACAAGCTTTGGCAAAAGCACCTTAGTGCTGCAGTTTCCCAGTGGTAAAACCTTTGATACATCAGTTATCAACCCAAGTTCAGAGGCTATGCCATGTGTTAGACACTGTACTGAGCATGTAATGGATACTCTTCTTTTTTTTTAAGATTTTATTTATTCATTTGAGAGAGAGAGGGAGAGAGAGCCCGCACACAAGCAGGGGAAGAGGCAGAGGGAGAGGGAGGAGCAGACTCCCTGCTGAGCTGGGAGCCCAATGCGGGCCTTGATCCCAGGACCTGGAGATCATGACCTGAGCCCAAAGCAGATATTTTAACCATCTGAGCCACCCAGATTCCCCTGTAAGGGACACTCTTTTAATCCCTCCCAACAACATTAAAGCACAAGAGTTAGAATTTCCATTTTATGTTGAACTTACAAGGAGGCTCAGAAATAATGTATGTCAGGATGCCCAACTGTGCTGGATACATTGAAGATGGTCAAGAGCAGCTGCTGTTCCAACGAGAATTCTCCCTGCCTCCCCTCACCATTACATCAGACCTTTGGGGCAGGCCATTTTCACTTCTACTTTTCTTATAGAAAACAGACTTCTAGAAGTTAAGTGATTTGCTAAATTCAAACAGTAGGTTAATGGCACAGTGAGCTCAAGTCTACCTCGGGGAAGAATGATACACAAGTCTCCCTATCAGTGTTGTTGGTACTTGTCAACAGTAATGAGATGCTGGGTTGAGTTCAGTGTAATTAATGAAGTACTAGAAAGCAAGAAAAAAAAAGTATTTGTTTTAGTTTTGGATAGGGTTTAAAATCTTCTGGAGAAACTTTCAGTAAAGCATTTATGTGCACTTAATATTGACATGTTTTATTAAAGTGATATGCAGTTGGGGTGCCTAGATGGCTCACTTGAGTGTCGGACTCCTGGTTTCAGCTCTTGTCATGATCACAGGGTTGTGGGATCAAGCCCCACCACCAGCTCCGCGCTCATCCGGGGAGTCTGCCTAAGATTCTCCCTTCCTCTCCCTCCGCCCCTTGCCCTGCTCACACGTGCAATAAATAAATAAATAAATAAATAAATAAATAAATAAATAAATAAAACCTTAAAAAAAAAGTAAAGTGATGTACAATTAAAGATCCAGAACAATGAAACCAAATTCGTATTTGGAACCCAAAATCATTGTTATATGATACTATGGGATTTTTTTTTTTTTCATTCTCATGGTAGCTCTTAAGTACATACTGTGTGCCAGGGTCTATGCTAGCTCTTGGGGATGCTGTGAATTGGACAGTGGTCTCCACTGATACAGATCTGCACTCTAGTGCATATTTCCATGATGTCCCATTAACTGGATAATATATAAAACATTAGAAACACGATGAATGGTGCCTAGGTCTTTTAAAGCTAATGATTTATTTAACTAAAAATTATTCTGTTATGACAGCCTAAACTGTTTTGTACTAAATTCTAAGTTGTCAGCATTCAAAGAGCTGACACAGCGTCCATCCTTACCCTCTAAATTCTGGAAGAAAAAAAAAAAGAAAATGAAATGAAGGAGTTGCAGATGGAACATCAAATATCACCTTCACTGCTGATAAGATCCAAGCGGACAGATATTCTTAGTGTCTTTAACTGACCTCCGGAAGTAGGCCAATTAACTACCTAATTACAAACAAAGATGAATAGGGTGCAGATTTCTATGGAGGCCTTCCTGTGGGCAGCTTCTTCCCTAGAAGAAGGGTGAACTGAGTCAAGCAGGCTCCGTTGATTCTTAGATTTTACAATTTGATAAATCCCTTCATCTTGTTGGAGAAGAGTGAGTAAAGAGAGAGGCCAGGAATTAAACTAATTGAGCACCCTTGACAACAAATCATTAAGAGTGGGGAAATTGCTTCCTCCGGAAATGTGTCCTAAACGCAAGTGTGATGATGGGAGTTAAAATAACAAGCCATGAGAACAGGACAATAATCTAAGCTTTTGCATTTAATGATCTTTTTAATATATTATTCACTCTAGGGTAGTAGACATACTGTCTACATATTTATTCTATGTAGATTATTTTCTTTGTAGATTATCCATAACCTATTTTTTAACTTTCCAAATGACTTTTTCCTCCCCTTTCTAACATGTAAGCACCTGATTAAAATGTCAGAGAAAACGAGCCTCAGCCCTCACTTAGAGAATCTGGGTTTGCATTTTTGTCTCGCTCCTGTTAATTCTGTACCTTTCTGGATCTTCATTCTTTATTCTGTAAAAATGAAAGAGTATAATGGGATGATCCCAAAGGTCCTTCACACTCTCATATTCTGGAATTATCTTCGGTCTTCTCCACCTCGGTAAACTGATATGCATCTAAGAAACCAAACCAATTTTAAATTTAGCCTAAGAAAAATATGATTATGCGAGACAAGAAGCCAATAACAACTTCATTTCTCTTTTTGAACTTCTATGGCATTGATAATTTAAACACAATTTTTAACATTGTTATTCTAAATTATTTCTCCATTTGCTCTTGATCCTTTTCTTTCTCTGTACCCCTATACATGCTTTCATTACGTTGTTCTTAAGTGTATAACCTATGACCCAGTATAACCCCACACTACATCGTTCTGGGCTCAGAGGAGGTGTATAATTAATAGTGTTATTTCTTCTCTGTTAAATCATTTAAGGATGTTCATTTTGGGGATTGCTATTTTCATCTTTAACAAGCTTGTGTTCAAAATAGGAATTCAATTACAAACCTCAAAACTAGTAAATCTAAAAGCTGAAGACTAAATTTTACATGATAATTCATGGTATTGCCTCCGTGTATCACATGGAGTATTTTTATTCTTAATATGTCAGGTGTCTATTCATGTGTTGATATACATATCTAAACATAAGTGTACAAGTATATATCCATATCAAAATCAGATATATGAGTTTTTTCCTGCTTAAAAGGAGGCCAATTTAAGAAGTTACCATTTCAGTGCCAGAGAAAATCAGTTTTAAAAAGTCGACGATTTGGTCCTGCGGGGTTCATGATCAAATGTAACATATGAAGTTATGCATCCGTTTTTATCTGGTGTCTTTTAAAAGGTATGGTGTGGAGCCTCCTGGTTTGATAAAATTGGAAAAAGAGATTGAACAAGAAGAAACACTTTCTGCTCCTTCTCCTTCACCTTCTCCCTCGTCAAAGTCTTCTGGAAAAAAAAGTACTGGGAACTTACTGGATGACGCAGTAAGTAAAACTGGTTGGATTTCTTACCAGCGCTTAGTCCTTTTTGACAAAACTCATTCTGTGCAATCTCTTGTCAAACTAACCTTTACCTATTTCAATTTCATTGAAATTCATTTTTAAACACTATGAAAAAGTTTGTAGTCCTACAACAGTAGAAGTAGTCATTTTGAGATCGGAAACTAAGCCAGTCATTTAAAATGAAGTGTCACTGAATTCTACTGATAGTATCTAAAATTTTAGGATAACAAGTTCACTTCCTAAAAACTATCTTTGCAAACAGTTCAGCCTTGATGGTTTTGGTTGGTGGTTCTTTGTTTCACAGATAAGAAGCCTGAGGCAGGAGAAGAGAACACCAACATCCCACAGAGAACAGAACTGCCCTTAGCTACCCGCCTGCTATGGGCCGGGATCTATCGTTGTTTTCAAGTGCTCTTGTTATCATAAGGCTCCTTTCTTGTTGAAGCAACTGAAACAGGAATTGAATCACCTGCTGAGGGGAAAGGAGCTTAGATTCCAACCCAGTTTTGCTGTCTGGGGTCCCCACCCCTCTACTTAGCAGAGTCCTTGAGTCAAGATCTTTGGCAGATGAGGGAATGTTTTTGTAGACCCTCACGATCACAGAAAGCAGATTCTGGGAGGAACAACAACCTGGATGAATTAAAACTCTCTGGCTCCTCTGTTGCCTGTGAAAAGTCGTTCTTGGTTGTAGGAAGCGGGTTTGATTGTGCGCATGCATTCACCTCCCAGCACAGAAACACTGAGTGCAAATCTAAAAAGTACTTGGGCAGTTTAAAAAAAAATAGTTACCTCAGGGATGTTAGACTGAAGTATGTCTCCTACATGGGGAAGGTCCTTAGGAACTAGCACCAACCATAATGCAGTTATATAGAACAGGCAGAACTGAAAAGCAGTGCTGGCCCATAGCTGAGAATTTCCTTCTCTAGAGTCTGAGCTGCAAAGAGCTGGGAAAATGGCTGCCTGACACTATAGGGTGTAGAAGAGAGATTGCCTCATCTTTTGCTTTTCCCTGTGGCACACTATTTTCTCTATTGCCGATTCAGGGAAGCAGAAGTACAACAATCTGACAGATGGAGAATTTCCATTTCTGAGGGCAGCAAACTTAAAACTGAGCTTCTCAAGGTATCTTAGCCAATACCAGTTTAATTTCGTTTCTTTTGTTCAATCCACTCAGGAATGAAAGACTAGGAAGGGCATTTTAATACAATGCCATCTAAAAGGATTTTAAAATCACAGGACTGTTTTTAGGATTGGTCGCGTGCCTTCCTTGTCATAGTATTTCATTTTTATTGTGTAAGGAAATTGAGCATGTTATGTTAACAGTAGGCAATGATGTATTATTTATGTATTGATGAGAACAATGTTCCTTCTCTCCCAGTTACACTTTTCTGAATCAACTTACTTAGGAGTAAGATGTTCCTTTAGACTTTCTTATAAATGTGTCCTCTGGGGCTACTGCACTTGATTTTTGTTCTTTTCCTCTTAGCTGTCACCTCCGTTCACTTTCTCCAATGCGTTAGAGGCAGAGTTCTGGCCGATGTCACCCTTAGCCTTTCAATGAATGAATCTCTGAGTCAAATGAATTTCTTTAAAAGATTTTATTTTGATTTATTTATTTTAGATGGAGAATGAGCGAGTGAGCCCATGCAGGTGGAGAGGAAGGGAGAGGGAGGGAGAGGGACAAGCAGAGTCCTTGCTGAGCCTGGAGACTGAGACCAGAGACTAGGCTGGATCTCAAGAACTGAGATCATGACCCCACCTGAGATCAAGAGTCAGGATGCTTCTCCACCTGAGCCACCCAGGCGCCTCTCAAATGAATTTTTTTAGTTTGCAAATTATGAGACCACTTTCTTGTATTTGATGCTATTTACCATTCTGTTCTTGAAATTCTCCCCCCTGAACATTATTGCTACCAGAATGATCAGCAAAAAATGCAACTCAGATTTGATTAAATTTATATAGGGGTTCCCTGTCACATTCCAGGGTAATTCCCAAACTCATTGACATGCCACGTAAGCGCTCCATGTTCTGGCCTATTTTGTCTTTCCTGGATTTTTGACCCTGTGGACTTATCCTTGCATTTGGATGTTTTCATTGTAAACATGTCTGCTAATCCCAAATTTCTAAGGTAATTTTATATCCTGTGTTTTTCCTCACTTGCTTTCCTCATCAGACTTCTGTTTATTCAGCCTTTGAATATTCATATAAGTGCTTTTTCATCTTGTAAAATTCAAGATTGCATGGCCTCCTATATGAAGTTTTTGTCAGCATCTCTTATCCCAGGCAAAATTGACAAATTAGTTCTTAATGCCCCAAAGTTTTGTGTATATTTAATGAGGTGTGTGCCTTACTGGGCATAAATGCCCGTTCTTCTCTAGGTGTGGTTCTTGGTCTCCATGACAGTATCGTATTTTATTCATCCATATCTATCCTATGCCTTGCATACTGGATAAATTACCAATGTAGGTAATAAAAGTGTAAAAAAGCTTCTACCTTTTTCTGTTTATCAAGCAAAGCCCTGTGCTCTGGAAATACGTGTACTACTCAACCTTGCTGTAGCTTTGCAGATGGTGGAACTGTTGCCACTTGAAGCCATTTACATGAACCTGGGAGAAGTAGCTAGAAGCAACTGGGGTCCTTTTCTTCAGTAGCTTGTCCCATGGGTGGCCGTCCCTCATCCTTGAGTAGGGAAGTAAAAGGGTGGAAGAGAGAAGGTGGTGCAAAAATTATGGAAGGGACTTTGGAAAGGAGTAGAACAAGGTTGGTACTGACTGGGACGCCTGGGTGGCTCAGTCAGTTAAGCGGCTGCCTGCGGCTCAGGTCATGATCCCAGGGTCCTGGGATTGAGTCCCGCATCAGGCTCCCTGCTCATGGGGAGCTTGCTTCCCCCTCTGCCTGCCTCTCCCCCGCTTGCACTCTCTGTCTCTCTCTCTCTCTGACAAATAAATAAATAAAATCTTTAAAAAATAAATAAAATGGCATGGCCGTCGCTCTGTGGTTCTCTCTACTCCAAGTTCTGTTCTCTCAACTGCAAACCATGAAGGGGATTTCAGAAGAGCCTTAAACCCCCTGTAAGGTTTACCAAATGGAGTTTGGGAACGTAACCATCTCTTTAGTTAAGGGATTTTAATTGAATGTAGGAAATGTGTCAAGTGGATATTTCTGTACTACTGCCAGCTAGAATACTCTGTTCTGAAAGTCTTTAAACCAGCATTTCTCAAATAATGTTTAATCAGACACACTGCCAGAGGCCCCATAGGGAAAAGAATTCCACGGTTATGTGAGTTTGAGAAATACAGCTTACTGTAGTCCCTGTCTAGAGTTGGCAATGCACGGCGGCATATCAAAGGCCATAGTGCATTCTCTGAGTCTTATTTGGCCACCGCAGGGTCTTACAGTCCCCTTCACTCTACGCTAGGGAAAGTGCACTGAAATATTCACATTCTGGTTAAGTGATAGCTTTTCATTGGTGTGTTTTGTTTCAGGAACAGTGGAGCAGAGAGAAAAATAATTTGGGTCTTACCCATGGTTTATTTTATTTTTTTAAAAAGATTTTATTTATTTATTCAACAGAGATAGAGACAGCCAGCGAGAGAGGGAACACAAGCAGGGGGAGTGGGAGAGGAAGAAGCAGGCTCATAGCGGAGGAGCCCAATGTGGGGCTCGATCCCATAACGCTGGATCACACCCTGAGCCGAAGGCAGACGCCCAACCGCTGTGCCACCCAGGCGCCCCCTTACCCATGGTTTAAATCGAGCTTCCTATGTCAAATAGAAAAGGGAAAGAGTTCCTATGGCAACTGCTTCCCTGTGTGTGAGGCATATACAGCCATTGGGGAGTTGAAATTCTCGAACAGCAGTGTGTGCTATAGAAGAGGGGTGTAAGACAGAGATTGCTCGCAGAGTCCCTGTGTTTCATTAATAATATTGGCTATTTTTACTCTGGCAAGGTTATTATTTCACCAAAAAAAAAAAAAATAGGAGACTAAAGAGGGGGAGCAAAAGAAGAAGGGGAAGAAAGGAGAAAAGAATAAAGAAAAAGAAAAGTGGACCTAAGATATCATATCCCGTGAACAGTTTCAACAATAAGTACCAGTTTGAAACTTTCAGTGTATCCTCACATTTCCTGAGGGTATTGTGGAAAATTGGAAAAAAAAAAAACTAGGTGACCTTTTATACGGGTAATCCATGCCACCTTCTTTAATCAAGATATCATGAGAGAAACACACTGAATATGGAGTCCGTTCAGATTAATATATTCTCCAGACGTCCTGATAGAGGGAATCAGCTGTGATTAAAAAAAAAAATAGGGTTGTTTTGAGTTCTCTGTTTGCCTTTGCTCACGGTGAGTGTGTTCCCACACAAGGAATTGAATACAGTTCTAAGAAACCATTCTTACTTTCTTCCTCTTCTCCATCAACTTCCTCAGTCTGGGGATGAGAGATAGTATAATTCTGAGTAATCAGGCTCCTCTCGAAATCCTATTTCAGCAGAAACTTGGCTGAGTTCCTGGCCAAAAACAGAACACCTGCCAGACTGACTTATCCCCAGGTAATATAAGAAGCTCAGATGTCATCAGTCACTGTTGACTTAACAATGTATTTCCACTACCCACAGTCTGGCCCTTGTCTCTTCCATTTCTGCCTCCACCTCTCACACAATGACAAAAAAGCCCTTGATTTTAAAAAGCAAGTCCATTTTCAAAGCTAGGAAAGCAATGGAGAAGGGCAGGTCACTTGAGAATATGTTTCTTGTATTTTCTTTCATTTGATACCAATAGTTTCTGTGTTTCATCTAAGAACACTTCAAGATGGAAACACTTTCCATACATAATCGTGATTCTCTTCTCTTAGCAGAGGAACTACTCGAACACCAATTTACTGCCTTGCCCAGTTCCTTTGTGGCAGTGAAGCTATGCCAAGCATGGCTCTCTTAAAGTCTGGGCCATGTGTTTTTATGATGCTGACTCTAATTTTCTGCTGGATGGCCAAAGTCCTTTCTCCGTTCCTCCCTCCTTTCCTCTCTCCCTTCTTTCCTTCCTTTCTTTTCATGGAAGCCCTTATGTGGTGAAAAGATATGGTATAAATTAGCAATGGTATAAATTGAACATAATTTATATATATATAACAGTTTTACTTTAAAAACATTTTTACAAATAAATTTAGAAAAAAATACACATGGTAGAACTCGGAGAACTGCCCACATTCACTGACCCCACTGTACCCTAGAATGTGGTTCATGTCACTTAGATTATGTATTTTTTAAAGAGTTGGGAGATGGATAAAATAGAGATGAAATCTGATATTCAGACATGGATTCTATACAACATGTAAATTGTAAGATACTGCCACAAAAGTGGGTTTTGGTAGGTGAGAATTACTGACATAGAGTGAATTGCTGGGTGACTCTGGGTGAAGTAGAGATGATTTCCTAAAGGAAATCTTAGAATTCCAAATAATATGAAATGGTAGGCTCATTTTTTAAATAAAATAACAATTTAATTCTCATTTATTTTGAAAATAGTAAAATTAGTATCATTAAAATTATAATGAGGAGATTTTACCCTGTTAACATACATTCTATTCTAGCTTCAGTATGTTTATCTTGGCAACCCAACGTGCACGATCCTTTTAATTCTCCCCAAATGAGAACCTAGCTAATTACTCCTACACTGCCGATTGATTGCCCGTCATTATCCTCTAGCTTCATTACTATTGTCATCATCCAACTTATGCCTTAGTGCAGTTATTGGCCTTCAGAAAATGCTTTCAGGGCCTGACTTTTACATAGTTAGGATTTAATGTAATACTTCTGTGCTCATATCATGTCCGTAGTTTGGTATAGAACAAATTTAGAAGCATTAACGGTCCTGGAGCCTTTGAACCCACGGAACAAATTAATCTTAATGGAACCTGATTAAGGAAAATTGAACTAGTATGCTCTTCTCTTTTAGGTGAAGCGAATTTCTGAAGATCCTCCTTGCAAATGCCCAAACAAATTCTGTGTGGAGAGACTTTCTCAAGGAAGATACCGAGTGGGAGAAAAGATCCTCTTCATTAGGGTAAAGTTTTACTTTTCACTTGGTATCTTGTCCTTTCTGAGACTATTCAAGACTTGAGCGGGGGATTACAGGGGAACCATGACCCGTAACTAAGCAGGAACTTCTCCTATGCTACAAACAGTTGGACTTGAAGGTAGGAGGTGTGAACATTTGTTACTATATTATACATAATTACTACTGAGGGCTAAATAAATAGAACTATCTTTCTCTTTTTACATATATACAAACACACACACCAAACAGATCATAGAGATCGAGTACAATGAGAAAAAGAAAAATCAAATTCCTTTTTTTTGTTTATATATTTCGTTTCAAAGGAACTAAACACTCCCCCTGCCCCCAGGCCCCAAACCCCATGGGAAACAGAAACAGTATTCCGCCCTGGAATCCCAAGTTTGGGAAATGATCATCCTATTGGTCCTCGTAACTTTTCAAATGATTTGAACCTGATTTTTTCAAGAAGTTTGGGTCATGAACTAGAGTGAGAATGCAAACTCATTATAATGGCATAGTTAATTAGTGACTGCCATTTCTTACTTTGTTTTCTGGGTTAGAATAAAGAAGCATGAATGTGTGCCAATGAAAGTTCTGGCGGTCTCGGTCCATTTTACAATCACTTACGATCATTAATGTCCACTTTACTAAAGAGAAATCGGACTAGATATCATGAGCAGTTTTAGGTTGTTATTAGTGGCTCAAAGTAACATTTCATGGTTTTCACTTGTGATCTTTTTTTTTTTTGTGAATAATCAAGATAATTTCATCTCAAAATAAGTTTGTGACATTTCCTAAGACCAAGTTTCTTCTTTTCAAAAATAAGATGAAAATATAACACTAATTACTATATTCCTAGAAATTAGTATTTTTCTGCCATATTTTTTAGTCCTTTCCTAAAGAACAGAGGTTATGATTCAAAGGAACTGTATTCTCTCATTTGAATAAGTTAAAATATCTTGCTTATTATTCTGTTTTGTGGAGCAGAAGGAATGTGCACAGCAAGAACCATCAATGAAAATTCATAACAATACTCAGAACCAGTGATGACCCAGTATTAATTTTGTCAGTGTAGGTTTCTTAACTTCAACTTTTGACTGAAACTTAGTCATATGACAAAATTTTTTAAGGCTCTCCAACATGTTATTTGAAGAAAAGTTTGATCGTAATTAGCCTTCAAAAATAATGTTGATCCTTTTGTTTTTTAATCTAACTTTAGGGCCATTTTTATTGATTTAAAAAGAAATTTCCAAGTAGTAATTGCTATTTTGCTTTGTAATGACAATGAGAAAAATATATATGACGATTAGGGGTTTGAGAACAAATCTGGAAAATGGCCTCACTAGATAGACAGTTGCCCTAGTATTCGCTTATTGTTCTCTTGTTTTTTATTACAAAAATAACACACGTGTTTATTTTTGCCGAGCTGCCTTATTTTGCTTTAATACATTAAAAAATAATAATTTAGCATCTCTACAGATGTGTTTAAATTTTACTAGGTTGACCTTTCTCAGGTCAACCTTTCTCGAGACCCAGATTTCTTGAGAATGTTAAGCCCTAGAGCCTAAAATCAAAACCTAGGGTTTCATTTATTTGTGTAATTATTGCTTTTTATTTTAGAAGTGTTGACAAACCCATGAGTAGGTACTTTTCCCTAGAATATAACCTAATATCTTTAAGCAAAAATATGTATCACATATGTCTATTTGTGTCAGGTCTTCCATATTTAGTCAATGGTCAGAGAATTTGATATCCATATTTATGAATAAGATAAATTTATATCATCTTGGACATTTAAGGCATTTTTTCAATGCTCTGTTTTTCTATTTAGAAAATGGTTTCCTTTTGGTGAAATTCTTTTCATGTCTTGTTTATAGAGGAATTGAGATTTGCTTTACTGAAAAAAATTGCATCGAAGTCCTGAGTGATAGCATTTGATTTGAATATCGGTTAACATGGCATACACATACTGCACACATTCAGTTCCATGCTCCCAGTGTTCCAAGTGAACCTGCAATCAGAGAATTAACTGGAATATGGTCATTCCTGATTGGCCCAGCAAGTTACGGCATCACTCAGCTATGACAGGGGCTGTAGAACAGTGCTGTAATGACCTGTACTAATCCCCTTCTCTTTTTACACTGTCCACGGGTAATTCACACTGTTGTTTTTTTAATAACAGGTTTTACTTTATTGTTTATTTATTTTATTTTTTTATTATTATGTTCAGTTAGCCAGCATGCAGTACATTATAGGTTTTTGATGTAGTGCTCAACGATTCATTAGTTACATATAACAGGTTTTACTTTAAAAGTGGCCCATTTTTTTTCAAATCCTTTTGAAAGGAAACTTACTGTCACTGCATAAATTGGAAACTAGAACTATTTGTCAGAAAAGGAAAATATCCATTACTATGTACTCATTGAAATTCTTATCCTTCAGACTGCTAGGGGTCCATTCCCACCCTGATGGAGTAAACTGGTTTTAAAAAGGCCCCTCTCCTTGTCTCTGTTTTCCCTAGAGGACTTCACCTCCCATTCTATTGAGTTTAGGAGCTGAAATTTCACATGTAGACCATATGCACCTTTTATTACATGTTATCTCCCTATTTCTTCTTCTAAACTAAATTGATAAGCTAAAAAAGTCTTATGGATGTGTATACACTTTGGTTAGTACTTTTTGATTTGTGGCTTGGACTACAATTAATTGTCATTCTGCACTCACTCACTGTAAGGAACTGACAGTTATGATCAAAAATACGTAGAGGTATTGGTTTTCAAGTGATCATATGGTTGTTCCTGTTAATATCTTAACTTTAGGTTGCTCTGAACACCTGGATTAAATACGAAGTGCTTATCGTCAGAATCTCAAACACGCTAGGGGAGTGATTGCCTCACTGTCTCTCCATTGCAGTCCTGTGTTTCTTATGTTTGCATTTTTAACATTGACATATTTTAAAATTTGCCTTCTCTCTTTTGCGGCTGCAAGGTGTGGTCATATTTACTACATAATATAAGCAGATGCATTTATACATATTATTATATAAAACATACATACAGTGAAATATACATGGTATATTACACTAGTGTTTATGCCCTAGTTTTCTGTCCATTCTGAGAGTAGCAGTGTCTTCATATGGTCATAATGAACCCATCCACGCAAAGAACAATTTAGGGTCAAGGCTTGTTAGGACTGTTGACTTAGCTCTTACTTAAAGATAACACAATTCCTGAAACACTAACTCAGAAAAAAAAATCCCTTAGAAAGTCATAAATACAAGATTCTCTTAATCTTAAAAGATTCTCATATTTTTACTCTCAATCTACACTTCTCAATATAAGCCAGAGTTAACAGGTTCATTGCCAACTAGATTTCAAGCTTTGTTGACAACCCCCAATCACTTTACTTATGTATGGTTTTATGGTTATTAGGTATCTGAACACAACTTCTCTTTATACACTCATGGATACAATAACAACAGATAAGAATGAAAAATACAAGAATGTTCGCAGATTATAGAGAAAGAGCTGGGAAGACATTTTCTGCAGAAGATATCTTTGCTAAGCATACGTCTTATCTGTGGGTTTCTAGAAACCTTTGTATGAATAGCTACTTTGCATATCTGGCTGTCTAATGTTTACTTATATACACGCATCTATATGCTATGTGGGCATGTTTATTTATATGCATATATCTCCATTTAAGGGTGAGGAATTAATCTCTACCCAGATATAAAGAATCCTTTAGTACAAGGGAGAACCTCTGAGATTTTCAATTGTGGCTTTTAGGCAAACATGCTAATAATCTCCTGCCAAAGTCAGAATGCTCTTGTTTCTAACTTACCAAAAACAATTTTTTGAAGTCAGATTTTTGCCCTACGTCTTCCAATGAGTGACATTGTTTTTGACCTATCTGTTGGACAAGCAAGTTAAGTGCAGCTAATTTGTGTCTACATAGTGAAGATACACATTTACTCCGCTCCGAGGTATAAATATTTCAGTTAGTTTTCAGTGACTTTTGAAATTGGACAATGATGATAAAAGCTCCTTGTTGATTTCTGTGGTAACAGATGTTTGGATCTTACCACTTAGCCATGGTATATATCTTTGAAATATAAATAGGTAGATCTGAGGCCTCAAGTTGTGATTTTGAGGAGAAAAATATGAATCTTCCATCGTCTTAGTTCTTTCGGTTAGTTGGTTTCTACCCAGGCTTCAAGTATCAAGAAGTCAGGTGGCAATATAAATTTGTATAAGCTTGTAGGAAAGGTTTTCAGTAATATGTCTTAGATGCCGTAAAAATGTACGATTTGGTATGTCAATCCCAACTCAATAGTGATAATATTCCATATAAATAATAGTAATTATTTCCTGAGCCTGGCTGGCTCAGTTGGTAGAGCATGCGACCCTTGATCTTGGGGTCATGAGTTCAAGTCCCACGCTGGGCATAGAGTTTACTTTAAAAAAATAAAAAATACACTAAAAAAAAAAAAAAAGGTGATCTCCCAGATAAGCAGCATTGGCATCGTCTGGGAACTTGGTGGAATTGCAAATTCCTGGGCCTCACTGAGGTGGGACCCAGCCACCTGTATTTAAACAAGCTGTCCAGGTAATTCTGCTGTGTGCTGAAATTTGAAACCACTAATCTACAAGATGGGAAGAACTATATGAGGGAAGAGATTTGTTGTACCACAACACAATTAGAAATAATTTGCATGTCTGATCATGGAAAAATATAACCATTCAGATGCTTGCAATGATCATTTTGAAGACTTCTATGTATCATTGGGAGGAAATACTGAAGATATGATGTTAAGTAGAAAAAACTAGACTTTTAAATTGTATTTACATATAAATTATCTCTCTGTAGAAATTATATATAATTATGATTAAGACTTGAAGGGAACAGGATAATTATTTAAGTTTTTAATTGTCGAGGGCATAGAATTATGAATGAACTAATTTTTTGTTCTACATTTATTGCTGGTGTTGACATTAAAAATATGAACTCTTTAAGAGCAGAAAAGTCAGCAACCTGATACAGTTGCAAATTTGAAAAGAAATAAAGAGTCTTCTAAAAGGTGTCAGATTAATTAGCTGATTGCTCCTTTTTCTGGTCATCAGCTAAGCTTCCCATGTTCTGGAAAAGGGTAAGGAGGCTTTATTGGAATTGTGGTGTTGTTTAGATGAGGGAGGAGTTTGAATTTCACTGTGAACTTGCAGCATATTGTTTCCTTGGATGAAACTCTCACCTTTGCTTATCTTTCTGTACTATTTTATCTCTCCATTTTGAAAACTGAATCAGACTGTTTTGGGTTAGCATCAGGAAACATGCTGACATCTGGAGAATGTCCCTTCTCTTTGCAGACCCCATCAGTGAGCCATATACTCAGTTTTCTCTCTCCTGATCATTAAAGCTTTAATCCTTTGATATCCCTTTAACTTATGGCTCAATTATTAGTGACATGCAAATGGCTTAGGATGATAGGCTGATCTCTGCTAATGCTTGAAATAGATGTCAATGGCTCTAATGAGTAGAAGATCCACGGGGCGGGATCTTTACAGTTAACATAGTTGCTCTACTGTCCTGGTAGTAGGACTTTCTGGCAAGAAATAGCAAGCCAGTGGGATCCATTCTGAGGTAGCTGACTTCCTATGCTACTTGATTTGGGCACTAATATGATGAATAGACTTTGACTTAATTACAATTTGTCACTACCCTAACATTATACTTTAGCAGGGTTCAAAGTGTGTTCCAAGGAAAGGTGTTCAGAGATATTATTTGTAAAGAACAGTTTAAACAGGCATCTTTCGGAACTCTCATTATTGAACTGACTCTATTAGCCTCTGTCTGAGCGCATGATAGATCTCATTTTAACCTCTCATCCTGGCGTGGTAGATACTGTTGCTGTTCCCATTTTACAGATGAGAAAGTCGAAGCATGGAAGTTGAATAACTTCCCAAGGTGATAAACTAATGAGCGGCAAAAGTGGCATTCACAGGCCTAACTCCCACTCAATGCTCTTGACCACAAAGCAATACTGATTTATTTATCTGAGATTATCTGGGATTTCTTGGAGGGTTTAATATGCTCATGTGATCTACTAACTCCTAGAGTGAGATGTATTATGTAGCATTTTCTAAATGTATCTGACCATAGAAATGTTCCCTCTCCTGCCATTTTTCCCCCCAAAAGCATCATCTTGGACTAGGAGGCCATGAAAACATACTTTGGGAAAAACATTATGAGTTGAAGGAAGTGAAAAAAAGAATTTGTAACATAGAATTATATTGAAAGTTTTATACCTTTTGCCAGGGTTAAAACCCATCTATCTTAAAGTACTGCTAAGAATTATTGAATTTATAGTCATTTTTACCTTCAAGTTCCATTTGGAAACTATGATTCAAGGAAATGACTGGAAAATCCTTAAAGGAAAAACAGCTAAAATGTAAGAAGTATAATTTGTACCAGGCATTTCGGCAGGGACTTTCTATGCCTTGTCTCACTGGATTCTCTCCACCTCACAGCTGGTTTTGAAACTGCTTTTATCTTTTTGTTACAGATAAAAATACAAAGTCTTAGAGGGTTTAAGGTCTCAAGTAAGTAGTATGATGAACAAATTGAAATCCCAACTGCCAAACACATAACACACTCCACTCCAGGCTGCCTCCCTGGGGCATGTCCATTAAATGCAAATATTTTATTCACGAGGCTAGTCCTCTAAAAAGGACCTGCACCTGTTACAATATATTTAAGGCTCAGCTACATAGTAGTGTATTCCTTTCATCATTTTTACTTTAAAAATACTCCAAATGCAGAGGTCATTAAATTGCATAATCAATGGTGCCTGCTTTTGTAAAGAAGGGATATAATGTGTTTCCCCGACTGTATTATGATAGTGATAGAAATTATAACAATATTTATTAGGATTAGGTGTTTACTTGTATGCCAGATGCTGTTCAAAACACTTTATATGGCCTATGTTGTTTAATAGGCAGAACGAAGCAGAATTCTCTATATTATAAGATATATTATCTGTCCTGGTATCTTTTTCATAGAAATCAGAATTTAATTCTTCTATGTTACAGTAGAGTCTTGTGAATCTTTTTACTAATTGTAGATATTTTTTAAGTGGATTAATATTATGTCAAGGGATTTTTATAGCAGACCTTCGTAGTTGGGTAAAACCTTCATATGGGGTTCCATGGTAACACTCTAATGGTTCAAGGTATTTTTCCCCCACATCTTGAGAAATGTGACTACTTAAGAAGCCAGAAAAAAAGACAATGAAGAATTTAGTTGGAAGTCAGCAAAGGAATTTGAAATCTTATGGAGTCACCTTCTTAATACTATGTTTGAATTAGATCATCTCCGATCAATGGAAAGGTCAAACACCTTGTTATTGATTCTTTGTAATTTCTTATTTACCATATAAATTCTTCAGGTTTATACCTGTGTGGTAAAGATCAATTCACTGTAACAAACCAAGCAAGAGAGGCATACAAGCTCGGTTGCCATAGCAACCCAACCTGGCAGTGTCTTCTGGGACTGGCTCTAAGGGAAGGTCCAATGATAGCGAGTGATATTACTTTCTCTTCTGTTCTTATGACACATATTGATTTACTGTGAGTAAAAAGTAGCATGGTTCAAATTGCATACCTTTCCTGGTAATGAAAAATGGCCTGTTGGGTAAAAATGCAAAGGAGTTTTAAACAAGGAGCAGGGAAAATGAAACTTTCATTTATCTTAGTGGAAACGTTGCAGAAACAGCCATTACTCAGCAGCTGGATGTTGAAAATTCATTTTTTGAGTAACGTGAATATAAACCTTTTATCTAATTTGCAATTTATGCGAGTGGTGATTTTGATTTCAAATATCTCATGGCTCATATTCTTTTCTATGAAAAAAATATGGCCACGTTTGCCTCTGATATATGTAAAATCTCAGGCAGCCTTTACAGTGGTCTATTTCATGGTGAGAGAAGCATGGCTATTATTAGAACACGAGGATTTCCAAATTGGGTCCCTTTCTTTGCCCAACAGCCTCAAAACTGAACTCTAATTCAGGAAAAGCAAGCAACGGTGTTTAAAATGTATTCAGACACTTTAATTTCAGATTTCAAATTCTTTTTTTTGGGGGGGGGGTAATATTTTGCTCCATTAAAGACACTTCCATTTGTTTGTGATTTATTCATGTTCAATGACGCTGGGCTAAGAACATGGATATAATTTACACTTTGGTAACACATCTCTCAAAGGACTTTGCAAATGTTAGTAAGTACTCTTCACCTCTTTCTTGAGAAAGGCATAGATCTTGGATGATTGCAAAATAAATAGTGATTAACCATTGCTGTAAAACATTTAGCTGATGGAGTACTGTCTTTCTGAGATTTATCGCTTGAGTTTGAAAATCTTTAAGCATGGAGAAATTCAAACTTGACTTTGTCCAGGATTGCACCCAATATGACGTTTGACACCACTTTTGAATGCAAGAAAAAATGCAATTTAATATCTCTTACAAGAATGGGAAGATTAGCTAATATATTGGGACAGTTCTCTATATTCTTATTGGAGAACTCACTGCTCCTTTCACTGAAATGTTAACAGGTATATCAAGTGTGAAGAACAATAAATAAATGAGAACTCAAAACCAAAGATCCCTTTTCCCTGAGAATTTGTCACTATGGGCTACTTAGTGAGAAGGTTTTTAAAAATTGTGTGCACTTTTCAGCTGACCTGATAAGCATTTTAACTCATCTCCAATGGGATTTGCCATGGATTTAAGTTGTACAATACATGTGTGACTCTATTTCACCTCGAATCTCTTTCTTTTGCCATTGCACTCCATCTAAATAAACGAACAATTTTTTTCCACTGGCCACAAATCAAAATTCTTTAAACTTACAGAAGCATTGGAAAATTAAATGTCTTCATTGAAGAAAAGCACAGATCCTATGATCTGCATTTTCAGTTTCTGTATCACTACAGCCTTCCTGCCATTAAGATAAATTTGTGTGTGTGTGTGTGTGTGTGTGTCTTATATAGTAATATGTGTGTGTATATGTGCATATACACACACATGTATGTATATGTAATGAAAAGGCACAATATTGAGTTGAATTAGTTCAGTGATTTGGCATTTTGATTGTTAAAAGTTCTCAAGTCGATTTTTCAAGTCAAGGATTTTGTAAAAAAAAAAAAAAAAACCAAGAACCTTTATTTTGTCGTATTTCTTTACGTATACTATTTACCATTCACTGAATGTTTTCTGCGTGTCAGTTGCTTTTCTAAGTACTTTCTTTGGATTCTTTTATTTAGCCCTCATAACTGTTTGAGACAAGCACTACTATTATCTCTGCTTTAACAGTTAGGAAACCAAGCATTAGTGAGTTAATTACTTGCCAAAAGTCACAAAGCTCTACCGGTCAAACTTCCTTTGAATTCGACATATCCGTTTTCAGGGCCCATGGTTTTAACTATACATTATTCATTCTGTTTCAGACCATCTAGTCTTTTGGCAAGTCATGTGAGTATTCCCGCTCAACTTTTCAGCATCCATTACTAAGTGACGGGCACGTCACGTGCCGCTCCTAATTTGCGTAGGCCTTTGTTGGTGTGCTCTGAGATTGAATAGCTCAGCCCTGTTGGAGTGTCGAAAGAGAACCCAGGAAACAAAGAGTTATAAAACAATAACACCCCCCTGAAAAGAAATCAGAAAAACCAGCCAGAATGGTTTTAACGTCGTTCAACATATTCATTGATTTTCTTTTCAATATATTGACCAGATTTGAAAAGTCTTCTGGAAGCCAAAGTTTATCCTGGGAATGAAGATACTAAGGAACATTTTCAAGTTACTGTAGTTATATATTTCCATATTTCCATTTCCAATTTGCTTTTATGCAGTTCAGATTAAGAGCCTTAATCTAATTATGTAGGAAAGGATTTCCTACACATGCTAGGGTAGAGTAGGGAGGTGAAATTGTCTTTTGTACCTTTTTATATTTTTATTAAAGGGTCTGAATTAGACTTATGATGAAGGGCAACCCGAACATTTTTGGCATAGCGATTGATGCTTTTGAAAGCAAGTTCCCTAAAAATGGATGCCAAGTGATTCTTAAATAACATTTGTTTCTAACTTTTTGTCCTGGTACTTCATGGCAGTAGAGTAAATCTTACTTTTGTGTGATTTGTAAAGTATGTTCACCTGTACATCATCTCACTTTATTTTCATTCCTGCTCTGTGGGAAAAATCAGTGTGATTGTTAATTTATACATCTTACTGGTGAGGAAACTCTAGGTAATAGAGATTAAATAACTTTCCCAAGGTAATCCAACTAGCAAGGGGTTTATCCAGGGTTAATAATATTATATTTTTTTATATAATAAGTTCCATATATTTAAAGTTTCACAAAATAAAATTTCCCTTTGAGGTTTTATTTTTTATCTTCACATAAGTGAAAACAATTAGTTGTTTCCTGTGTTTTTAATGTAAGGATCATTGGCCTTGCTTGCAAAGTAGACATTTCATAGTAATGAGATTGTAACATTTATAAGATTTTTATCTTCCTTCCTTTTATCGTCATCCCAACAAGAACATTTCTTGGTTTGTATGTTCTATGCTGATATAAATGTGAATGACTTTTAGTGACTAATATCAATGATTTTTTGCAAAAGGGAAAGAAATGAAACAATTATACCCCAGGTGTCATGTTCTTGAATGATTGATGAGTCTTTTAGAAGACAAAGAAGAAACCAGTGAAATATCTGTCGTTGTAAATTGTACATAATTAGGGGTGCCTGGCTGGCTCTGTCAGTCGGTAGAGCACAGAACTCTTAATCCTAGTGTCGTAAGTTCAAGCTCCATGTTGGGCATGGAGCCTACTGAAAAATAAATAAATAAATAAATAAACAGTACATAATTATTTCACAGGTTCAAGTTGCATAAACAGTTTGTAGCAAGACTCATTAAGAGACACTTTGCAAATGTGGCCATCCTGAGTTTGTACTGAATGTGGTCAAGATGGTGGACATTTTTTATTGCAACATTGACTATAACAAATTAGGACTTGTTTATTTAGTGTTATCTTTCTCATGAAATCAGTTAGTTAAGTGTCTGCATGACTCGGTCATTTTAGACTGCCTTGCATTTCTCCTCTAAACTTGGCATTTTGAATTTCAGTTCCTCACTAAAAACATGAACTCTCAGTCCTGCACCCGGAAGGTGCCATCATCACCTAACTGCCAAGCCTTTCATTGCAAGAACCTTACTGACTCACATCAAATTTTAGTTCAATGGAATGGTGTGTTCCAATTTTACTAGTATTAACATTTTCATTTGAAGCTGGGTTGTGTGCTGTTTTGGAATATATTCTGCCAATTCCTGCCATCTTGTTAGAAGCATACTAAGATCTTGAGGAAATCTTTGTATAGATTTGGGAGGAACAAGGTATAAGAATTTGGTTTTAACATTGGCCTCAGGATATATATACTCAATTCGCTTTGCGGTAAAAATTCTGGTGTTACCAAAAAAATACAAATCCCAGTGAGTTATTTACCAATATGTTCCATTTCCCTAAAAGAACACCAGCAAGAAATCATTACATCATGACATTAGTCTTCTAGTTGTAGCTTTTTTTTTTTTTAAGATTTTATTTATTTATTTGACAGAGCTAGAGACAGCCAGCGAGAGAGGGAACACAAGCAGGGGGAGTGAGAGAGGAAGAAGCAGGCTCCCAGCGGAGGAGCCTGATGTGGGGCTCGATCCCATAACGCCGGGATCATGCCCTGAGCCGAAGGCAGGCGCTTAACTGCTGTGCCACCCAGGCGCCCCATTTGTAGCTTTTTTTTACATTGTCATTTCTTCTACGCACCTGCTTCTCTTACCAACCTCTAATCCTCCCACACTACACTCACATTGTTCTTCTAATGCTCTTGCCTATTATAAAGAAATGCCTTCTTTTTACCCCAGAGTTCTTATAATCTACTTGGTCTTATAGAAAAATTTTAGGGAACTATAAACTCCATAGAAAAAAATTATAATTACTTGAGATACCTCCATTTAAAGGGCTTTTTCATTCTCTTTTTAAACCAACCCATCCAATGTTAGATCCATTGTTTCCCTTGGTTAACAGTCTCTTTTATTCTGAACATGCCATTTGTCATATTTTTTCTTGAAATCCAGCCTCAGAGAATATGTGAGGCAGAGATAATTAAGTAGTCTGTCTGAAGGCTCATTTGAAGGCAGGTAAAGGGCAGGGATAATTTTCAAATCTCTTTTCCAACTTTGGCATTAGGCATAAGGTCTCCAAGGGTCACAGTCTAAAATGGCAACACCAGACAAATAGTTACCCATTAATTTGTCATCATCCACCAGTGTGTTAGCCATGATAATGTTATCCAGTCTGGGTTTTTTTGTTTTTTTTTTTTTGTTTTTTTTAACAATCATGGTGTTTTGAAGTCCTGGTTTGACAGAAAAACGATGAAAACTTAACCTTAGGAATATTGTTAATGTCTCATTGCCTGCCCACCTGAGAGGACTAAGGCTAAGGTGGGCTTCAGCCTTGCACAGAGAGGCACTTTGGACCCCACAGTATATGCCACCAAATTTCTTTCCCATCGTGATGTCCACAAAATGCCTTTCCTCTATATCTGCAGTCAACATGACAAGGAATTAGAAATGTTCTTGGAAGCAAAGAGAGGAATGCCTCTCATAATCAGCCTTGAAAACCTATCTATCTCCTGTATTTACTCAATATCTTAAAACGAAAAAGAGATTTCCCAGTGAATACTGAAAGAATTCCAGAGAAACTTGAATTGTAATTGACATCTTGGCACCAAAATTTGAATAAGACCTTCCTCATGTACAGCATTCTTAGATCTGATGGTAACACACTGGCATGTGTCAACTAGAGGAAAGGTAAGGATGGACTAGTCTAAGTGTAAAAGTTCCCTGTTTAAATAATAAAAAATTACAGCCTTGATAGTATACAATCATGGGAAGGGAAACAAATGTTTCCCGAGAATGACTTTACTTTGGAACTATGATGCTTACAGAACCTGGATACATCCTTTAATTCTGATTATAGAATTTTCAATAAACGACTTTTCAGGTAAGCTAGGTGTCTCCTTGTGAGTATGTGACAATTGTGAGATCAGAATTCTACATACATTTTAAATTACAACAGAAGGAAGTGGTAGAGTATCTCATGTGTCACACAATTTTCTGAGGGTGAACAAAATGGTAGGGCCTTGGGTAAAAGCAAGATGCCCAAATGAATAAGGGGAATGGGCACCAGCAAAGTCAAAACAAGATGGCATGATTTTCCCCTAAAATAGGAAGTTTCATGCATAAAATAAACACTTCATTTACTTAATATTCTCTAGGATTTCATTAGATCTTCTCTAGAGTGTGGTTTGCTTTTCTTATGGAATTGAGACACAGACTTGATGTCTGTTTCCACAGCAAAATTATTTCCTTGCACATATCTCATGTTTATAATAAGAGCTCTGAGCAGGGACAGAAAACTGAAGGACCCCAGAAAATGGATCGTTCCATCATCTGTGTTTTAAAATGTCAACGGCTGGCACTGTCTACAATTCCCAGTCCATGTATGCTTCTGTTATCACTGACCGTGGATTACTAGGCAAGAAACCTTCCCTTCACTCTGGGATACTGGGCAATAGAGGAATCGTTCTTACTGCAACTTGACAACAAAGGTTTTCGCTAATCTTGTCACAAAAGATCCCAGTTTGCATTTTCAGGTGATGTTCGCGTGCCTCTCTGCAACGGAGACGAAGAGCATTTTATGAACTTCATATCTTCTTGTTTCAGTAGGGTCTTCATGGTTGTGACTATGTCTCCACAGCCAAAGCAAAGCAGACATTTAAGGTAATTACTTAGATAATTAAGGGGGAAACCTCTCCACTTTGCTTTCACTGTGGAGCCTTGGCCTCCAATCAATTGAGAGAAGTTGGGCACCCAAGCGTGAATATTGTACCTGCTTTAAAAATTTCAGCAAGGTCTTAAAATGCTGTTTCTTCTTTGGTTTTCCCATAATACTTTGTAAAAATAGCAACGTGGGGCTTATTGCACATGGGTCTCAGGCAGTAACCTAGCGATTTCTGTCTTTTCTCAGTACAATTTCCACGCTCCAGGGTGTTCCTTCACTGAGCTTGTTATTAGAATTATTTGAAAGTATAAACCTGGATTTGGCTTCTGTCTCCCATATCTGCTTAGTCTTTGTTTTAAAATATTTAAAAGAATACACTTGTGGAATCAAAATGAAACACAATATCATTTCATATTATTTCCATACTATTCCCATTGCACAAATTGCCCTTTGTGGTTTAACACATGGAACCTCATGGACCCCTGCCAAATTTTTGCTTCTGACACCACACCTGACCTCCCGGTGTATCAGTAGGGCTTTAAGGAACACATGTGATTTACCACTTTAGTACAATAAAAGCTAAAGAGGTTGGGAATGGAATTGGGCGTGAATTTGATGCCTTGAGGTTGCCAGTGTAAATAGAAATGCTCGATCATTTTTGGTTTTTAAATTATCAACAGTTATGATCTAGAAAACACAGCTTACTCAAGTAACTCTTATCTATTCCACATAGACATAAAGTGGTTGTTAGAAAAGCCCCATTTTGTAAATTCTCCTTTAAACCAGATGGCTCTATCTTGAAGGTAATTATGAGAATTAGTCTAGATTTCTAAAGTATTGTTAAATGTATTTCTTTATCCGTGATTTGTCCCATGAATCATTTACCAAATACATGAGGGTGCACTCTGTGTGAAGAACTAGCAGAAATCCTGAGGATACAGTCTCTCTATAGCTCTGTTTTTTTGTAAGGATCATGTTTAACAATGTAAATCATGGTCATATACTGCTAATCATTCTGATGCTGAAATAGAATTTAATTGGTTGTCCGTATTAATAATTGACAAGTAAGAGAGAGAGAGATGAGTTCCTGTAAAGTCATTTCTAAAATCTTCTCAATTAACCTGAGAATGTTATAGAACATCAGAGTGTGGGACCGAGTTGGGGATCAGAAACACTGAGGGGTAACTTTCTTTGGACCTGTTGCAAGACACTGCATAAGCACTTTGTGAAGCCAGTTACTACTAAGTGAAGGGGAAATCTAAATCAGGTCCGCTAATCTGGCTGTGACAACGTCGACTCCCATCTATCACCAAAGATGATTGAACCACTCTTCTTTCTGTCTGGGTGTAGTGTCCCTCATTGCTATGCAGATGTCACTTGGGTAAAGAAGAAGAGGTTGTTCCACAGGTTTTCTCTGTTCAAAGAATATGAGTGACTATGTTCTTTTCACCACTCACATTGCTACACCTCTCCTTGTTTCCCTGAAAATTATTTTCTTAAAGTTTTAAAAAATCCACGATGCCTTCTGAGATCCCACTAACTTCAAAGATTTTTAAAGGGGCATGTAGATTGCACTAGAAAGTCAGGAATGTGACTACCTGCTAGTCCACATCACCATTCTTCATATTTAAGGGTGAGTCTCTACAGAAAATCTTTGGAGTTAGTATGATCAGAAGGCATTGGGGATTTTATAGGGGAGTTTTGTAATGAAGCTGGCATGCCAGTTCTTTGGGGGAAATCCACATCTCCCTTTGGGGAGGCTAACACCTGTGCAGAGTTCTCTTCTCCCTTTTTCTCTGCCTTCTTGTCTTTCCCCAGAGAAGATGCATAGAGGAAGGGAGTGTACTTTGCCAAGTTTTGTAAGGTGTCATCCCTATCCTGGTTCCTTGTTCTTCTTTCTCTATAAGTACGGACGTAGAATGACAACACTGGCATTGTCCTCATTGGAGTGAAAGGAGCTAACATCAACATCTAGACTTGCTTCCTGGAGGCATTTCTTGGAGGTCCTGTAATGCCCAAAGAAAGAGTTTGGAGCTAAGCTTTATCATTTGGTAGATACAGTCCTTCCAGGAGTTATTTCTTCTTTGACTCTTGAGCCCAGAAGGTTCCGGAAAAGTACTAGGAGCTTCCTAGATGGTGGCAAACAGGATTTAGGAAGGTTTGTTACAGCTTGGACCCAAGGGCTGACATCTCTGGAGGCCAGCAGAGACCAAACCCCTAATACTTCCTCCTCCTGGAGGCTGTAATCTGCCTCTTGTGGTCCCACTTTGCCTTCACACTGTTCCCTGGAGGGAGCTCAAGCTGGGGCCTTTCTGACTCCTGCGGGAGAGGCTGTCAAGCTATCTTCTTTCTCGAGTGTCATTAGCCAAGTCTGCACCCAGTTTCTAGTTTTCCCTGCCTCATTTCAGACACCTTTCCACCGGTGGGACTTATGCTCTAATCTTCTTCCCTCTTCATAATCAAGGCCACACCTCAATCCTAGTCTCTCCAATTTAGACCACCTTCGAATCTGGCCAGGTCTATACAGGCCTAGAATTGGCCACCTGCCTTGGGACTTATTTGGTATGAACTGTTGTTCTCTCTGAAGCAAGATGGTCTTTTCTGCCTGCTGTTGTTGGCACCTGTTAGATCAATTCTTTTTACCCCCAAAATGTTGCTTGCCACAGCAGGTTATAAAAAAGATGGCATGCATCATGTTAACCATTTAGATTACAGCACTTTCCACATAACCAGAGGCTAGTGCAGAAGGTGTTCTGGTACTTAAAAGACGTCCATCCAGTGTTTGCAGCCTGGACATTGCTAGTTTAATACATCAAAGTTCCATTTTCATTTTATGCACAATTTCGTATGCAGTGATCTTCAAACCTGTCTACTCTGTAACAAGTATCTCTCCACAATAACCCGGTGCTTTCTGCTATTACCTGGTGTTGGGGCTACTCCAAGGGGTTTATCTTCATCTGTGTTCTCTCCCCAACTTCTTTAAAGTGAAGGATTTCAAAACAAGAGTTATGTCTTGGATTAAAATATAGTTAGTGTGCCATTTTGAATAGAACACTTCCACCATATTTTAGAAGAACAATTCCTGGACTGTTGTTTTGTTTGACAGCAAAGCATTTGAAAATTTATCTAAGAGACTCATAGTTGAATTGCTTTGGGAGAGTGCTTAAGGCAGAGCTTGTATCTGGACTTTGAGAATTTAGACCATGTTGGGGGTGACATCAAAATAAGTTAGAGATCTACCTTTCATTAATCTTTCATGTGATACATTTCTTGGGGTTAGATTTGGAGCTGGAGTTCCCAATAGAGCATTACCTAGCCTAGGGTTTTTCTGTTAATCTGGACTTCAGGAATCCAGAAAGGCTATTGGGGGAAAGAGAAATCTGAGATGAGACTCGGGGAATAAGCTGAGGTTAACAAACAAGAGCAGAAGGAAAAGTGTTTCAAGCAGAATCAGAAAGGAAAGAGCACGCACGAGGGCTCAGAAGCACCAGAAGGAGGGGAAAAGGAGAAAGAGAAAGGAACAAAAAGGAGAAAGAGAGAATGAGACATTATAAAAATTCCTAGAAGCACCGCCTTCAGACCAGAAGTCAAGGGGAGGAGAGGGTGAAGAGAGGCCTGTGGGCAAGGGGAGAGCTGGGTAGGCAGGTACACAAAGCCAACTCATGTTATGAGAGCTTTGGCTTTCTCCTGAAGGCAGTACAGAGATATGAAGCATTTTTCGATGGGGAGAGATACAAATAGATTACATTTAAATCCCTCAGGCTGTAGTGCAGAGAATGAATAGCAAGGCTGTAACCCTGGACCAATACCTTCCAACCATGTTGGCTTGGTAAGTGGGCGGGTCATGACTGTGGCAGCTCAGCCTGGAGACCTAGCTGATAAAAACCTGAAATATAATGCATATTATGGTCTACCGGGTGAGGGTCTCTATCTTGGTATGTAGGTTACTCAGAATTGAAACACTGTGTGTCCCTTAAACAGAATATCTAAAAAGCAGCATGTTGATTTTGGCTTCTTCTGACGCATCTGCCTGGCAATGGCTGGGTTTCAGTAGGTCAGAATTTCCGCTCGTTAATAAAGAGTTTCTTTGGTGAGAATTTTACATAGAATAAAAGCGTAAGTTACTCATAGAAACTAAGAAAGAATGATGGGAAATAGTGTTTTTAGATCTTACAACTGTGGTGTTTTCTTTTTTTTTAACCTCTGGGTAATATCAATCGACAGGAGTCAAGTAAATTAATAAAAAGGCGTAGGTTGGTGCTCCTATCAACAAGGTTTTAGAAATTTGTTACCTTAAGCTCTTATTTTCCAGATGTTACCCAGTTTCTCAGTTCCAGGTCTGCCTGGTGATTTAGTGCGTATTTCATTTAGCATAGCAAGGCTATAAAAAATACAATGCTCTGCCCCCAATAAGCCCAGCAGTGAGACCAAGACCTTTTCCATGAAAACTATTCCTTGGGCCAAGAATCCTCCCCAGAGTATTCTTTGGCCATTTACAAATTTCTTTACATGAGTTCATTACGTATTTACCCAGAAAGCAGTGCTTCCAGATGTGTGGCCAAGTTCAGAGCTTTCAGGGATACATGTTAATGCAACTTGTCCTCTCCGGTTAACTCAGTGAGTGGTCAGCAACAGATACGAGGTGCCTAAGTCCCAGATACAAGTTTCATGGTTAGAACAGCGAACAAAACAGTCTCCCATCACATTCTGTTGTGGGGAGACAGACAATAAATAGGTAGGGCATGGGTCAGATAGTAAAAAGCCAGATATAAATATCTTGGGCTTTGGGGGCCATATGGTTTCTGTCACAATTACTCAACTCTATTGTTTTAGCACAAAAGCCATTTAAGACAATGCAAAGTGAATGATCGTGGCTGTATTCCAAAAAAAACTTTATTTATAAAAGTAGCATGAGTGCTCAATTTGTCCTATGGGCCCAATTTTGCTGACCCCGACATAGATCAATAAATAAGTAGGCTGTTCTCATGTACTAATAAGCAAAAGGACAGAACAGGTTGATACAGAAGAGAGGGACTGAATGTGTGTGTTTGGCATCAGTGGTGCTTTGTGATTGGGTGAAATCAATATCCAGACGGTCGAAGAGCAAGTTGATGATGTCATCTATCTTTCTCTTAAAATATATATAAAGCAGGCGCCTGGCTCAGTGGGTTCAGCTCAGATCATGATCCCAGGGTTCTGGGATCAAGTCCCACATCGGATTCTCTGTTCCACAGGGAGCCTGCTTCTGCCTCTGCCTCTCTCTCTCTGTCTCCCATGAATAAATAAATAAAATCTTAAAAAAAAAATATATATATATATATAGCTATTAAAGTGAAGTTACAGATCACAAAGTTAAAGATAGGGACTGTATAGCCTGACATGTACAGGGATTTAATAATTGTTGCAGTCTTGTTGAAGAGAGTTTCACATACCTTCCCGTAAGGCCCCAGTCTTCATTAATTTGTATTTCCTCTGAATTTCCATGGTATATATTAAATGATGGTACTAACTGAACACTGAGAAAATACAACATTGGTCAGTATGTCTTTTGTGGATGTTGCTTTTGGCTGCACTGAAGTGTATGAACCCTGTTTTATACTAGTTTCTATCTTAAGTGCCTAGTTTGGTGTCCTTATTTTGTTGGCCCACAATAACCATTAGGTTATCATATCATGAGGATTGGAAAAATTAAAAAGGAATGTAGCTAGATAGTCCAACAAGAAATGGCCCCACTTGACAATTTGCTTTCACAATGTATCAATGATGGTAAAACATTAATTGAAGAAGGGGCATACTTTTGAATCTCAAGTGGTCTCTCTGTTAAGGTCTGTAGGATTTATTGTTTTCTGTGCAGTTATTGTTAAATTCTGAGCCATACCAGAAATCAGAGAGTACAAGTTTATCAATAAGATTATTGACTGTTAAAGCATGTGGAGTAATCTGTCAGACAAAAGGTATAAGGAGCTGAATAGCAGTTATGACTTAGTCCTCAAAGATCCAGTTGGGAAGGGATCCAAGAATTGATAACACAAATAAAATCAAAAAGACAAAATAAAGGTTGCCATAAGACAGGGTATGACTTCAACTACAGATTCAGCAGTTCATTTGGCAAAAATTTGCTAAGCACCAACAATGAGCTGAATGCTATTCTGGGCACTGATGATTTTAGAGAAAGGTGGATTCATGTGCATTGGATTTATCTGGAAAGCTTTCAAAGAGAAGGTGGAAATTCACCAGTGTTTTGAGAAATGAATGGGATTTGGATGTCGGAGAGCATTTTTGGAGGACAATAGGGTCAGCATGGTGGAAGAATAGGAAGAACTCAAAAGATGTTTAAATAGTGAATGGGCCAGGTTAGCTGGAGCTCCTGCAGAGAGTTTACGTAGGGAATAATGTGATAAAAGTATGCTGGGGGCAACTGTGGGGGGCCTTGAAAATAAAGCCAAAAACTGTCCATTTTGACCTGAAGGCATTAGACAGCAACCGAAGGTGTTGATCGATAGCATGATAAAATTGAAATGTAAGGCAATTAATTTGGGAGAGGTTTATATATAGAATTATTGATTGCCGCAGGAAGAAACTATAGGCAAATGCAACTAAGTAAGAGGTTATTCATAGGATATGAGCATTAATTAAAATGGTGGCAAAAAGAATGGAGAGAAAAATGTGAATAGTATTTTGAGGGTAGGCTAGATTGGATATAAATAGAACAAAGAGAAGAGGCAAAGAAGACACTAGATTTTTGAAAATGATGATTTTCTCATGAGAAATTACCTTTTCCCCCCAAAAAAATCATAAAAAGAAACATGCTTACAAGAGTCTCTGAGGTCACTATGATTCTGCCATCAACTTGCTACATAACTTTGACCAAGTTATTTAAAATCTCTGTAAGCCGTCTGTAATGTGAATTCTAACAGTACTCATTTCGGAGAACTGAGTGTTCATTCATTCATTCAGCAGATATTACACAAATTATCTTCTAGCTCCTGAGAGTAGAGTGGTGAGTAAGATACAGTCCCTCACTGCCTTTCAGGAGAATCCTCTCTGGTAGAGACAAATTATCTTCAAGTAAGCAAATACACGAGGTAATCTGGGGTTCTGGTAAATGTCAAAAGGAAACATTTCATGCAATAGAGAATGATGGAACTCAGGAGGGGTTACTTAAGTAAAGCTCTAAAGGACGGCCACTCCAAGGAGGCGATCTTTGAAGTAAGACCTAAATCAGGAGAAGGAGCCCGGCTTGAGAAGAGCAGGGAAACATGACATGGACAGCAAGTACAAAGCTCAGCTTATTTGAGGAGAAATGTAGCAGATTTTTTTTTTTTACCTTATATTTTAACAGTTCTGGAAAATGAGACCAATTAAGGTGTGATTCTATAGTCCTAGTGGTGGGTCATCAGTCCCCCATGGGTGGAAATTGTAGCAGATTTAAAGGGGACAGCTGCCCTCTAGTGTCCTCCCTGGGTTATTTAATCCTTTCTTAGGATTTTCCCACCTCTTCTCAGTGCCCTGGGGGATGTTAAAAGTGGTTATGCATTCACTGGTTCAGTGAAAGGCATTAATATATGTAGGAAACAAAGAAAAAAATTCTGAGAAGCCAGCTTCTGTCAAAGAGCAGATTTATATTTATTTCTTTATATTTGCAAATGAGAAGGCTTGGAGACAGAGGGGAACAAGAAGTATTCTGTTGAGAGGGATGACTTGCATATTTTGGTCTGGTCTGTTCATTCTTATATAAACTAGGGCAAAACAATGGTCCCATTAAGTGTTGTCTTTTCTCACTTCAGTGTTTTTCCTTTTGGGGTGGGAGGGACGAGAATCAGGGAATACTTTGATTCTGGTGTGGGTGTAAATTCTAACTCCTCACCCACAAGAAAAATTCTAAAAAATGGGCCCTAGAATTTTCTTCCTGATGAACTCTTGTCCCCTTACTCATTTTTTTGGTCCATCCCCCTAGTTTAGAGAGTGATGGGGAGACAATGGAGAACAAAGTGGAAGGTTCTGGACCCTGACTTCCTCTAACCTTACCTCTGGTGTCTTTCTTGCTCTGTTCCAGCCACTGGACTTCTTTTATTTCAACACATGTGTTGTTTCCTCAAAGGTCTTTGGAAATATTGTTCTTTTTTCTGGAATGCACCTCCTCTCTCTGCCCATTGCCTAACATCTCACCGTTTAGTCATTACTCCTTGATGTCTTGTTGTCCAACGAAACTTCCTTCCTCCTCATGTTGGGCCCTTGTTAAATTCGGTTTTTCTGTTAGGGTTCACTGATCCCAAGCACCCTATACTTCTCTTTCTCCACCAGTGCAGACCGTAGGGATATGACTCGTGTTGTAGCTGCTCACCGATTTCTCAGTACAACGGACTCTCTGGTACTTGCTCTTGCATATGGCAGTTGCCTAATATTTTCAACTGTATTGCCCTGAAACAGACAGATACTGTCAAGGCATAATGCAGAATTCTTGAAAGTTGAAAGACTCTGAAAAGGAAGATGTGGAAAAGTAATTTCATTCTTTGGCTATAATAGAAACAAACAAAACAGTGGCGACTTAAAGCAAATCGATGTGTATTTCTCTACTGTCAAAGCACAGGGCTGCTTGCATGACTGTGCTTCTTCAGGGACTCAGGCTTTCTCCAGCTCAACACTCTGCCATCAGACACATGGTCTAAGATGTCTCTGTGCCCCAGGCAGAAACGTGGAGGAAAGGATGATGCAGGGACACAGTGCCTGTGCCACTTAAGGGAAGTTCCACACTCACTTGACTCATCTCCCTGCAAGGGAGGCGAGGTAGGTGGCCTTTATACCAGGTGGATGTGTGCCCAGCTACATGTCTACTACTCTAAAGGGAGATACGAGGTCCTACAGGTGGACGGTGTCGTTTCCAGGAGGTCAGAGTAAACATCACAGAGATCAGGTGTGAGCCAAGTGACCACACGGCCGATCATCAAGCATTAATTGCAGCCTTGGATTTAAGGCTTTGATTCTGTAAATTTGTAATACAAATTAAAGGCACAACAGTTACGGATCCTAAAACAATCTCTTCTTCTGAGCAGTGGCTTTGGTTTTGGTTGCGCTGTAATCCATACAGGAGAGGTACACATCAAGGTATGTTTTTAAAAAAGAAATAGCACGCTTTTCTCATGAAATGTGTTGACGTGCAAGCAGTTAAATTGCAACTTGGATTCAAGATTAAATTCAATCAGCCACATCAGTCTCCAAGTTTCAAAAAGTAGGATAAGGGAGAGCAAGTGAAGTTTAGAAACAAAGGAAAAGAATAGTCACTGGACTTGATGTTTATTTAATGCATGACGATTGACAAAGCCCTTTGAATTAAGGACATTGGACCTCCTAAGAGCCCCCAAAGCTAGATAGATTTATGGGTAAGAATGTAGAAATTAACAGACCAGGCCAGTGTCAGGCAACCTATAAGAGATGGAAGTATGGATGAGAAAGATCCACTGCCTAAATGCCCTTTCGGTAAAGCAGGCAATAGGAGAGGGGACGTTCGTTATGATCTTTATATGCATAGCGGTTATTCTTTAATCATAGTTCTTAGAGAAATTCTTTATGAAATCTTCCATGGTCAAGGCTTTTTGTTACTTAATTACTGCAGCAAAGGCATCAGTGCAGGCTGCCAGGGTACACTGCCTTTCAACTAACAAGGGACAGCACACACACACACACACACACACACACACACAGACACACACATATACACACACACTCAAGATGCTGGGGTCTACACTCCTCTGTCACTAAGCAACCAAGAGCAGATTTCTTTGTATTCAGAGTTATTCACTCAGCTGAGGGGGGAGGGGGTCTCCCAGAAGGCCCTTCAGAGCTAGACCTTGTGGAGCGCTGGATTAAATGAAATTCAAGGATATTACGGCTGTTCTCACAGGATCTCCATTTCCTGATGTGGGTCCCGCCTCTGCTTTTACAGCAGGTCACGTCTGAGTGCAGCTGCCACTTGGCCTGATTCAGAATTTTTCACTCACAGGTTTAATTAAAATTTCTAGCAAGCACCATCTATCATTTCTCTTTTGTAATTTTTCTCTCTCAGAGAGAAAAGCTTGGTGCTCATTACCTCTCGTGTGTTTATGGTGCCCGTGTTTCTGTAGGAAGAGATTCATAACCCCTTTAACAACTCCTAGATTTTCACTGGGAACTTTAATGGAAAGCCAATCATCATTGTTGGTCTGTGCTTTTAATTAAAGATGTATGTGTAAACTCCCTGAGGTTTATTGTTTGATGCAGTGTAAAATATTATAAAATGTAATATAATATCGATGGGAATTATTTTTTATATTAATGTAACACAGTAGTTCCCACCTTGAGGTATCTAGATCCCCAGGTCTTTGCTTGTAGACATGGGAGTCCATAGGCTAATTTCAGCATCTCAGAAAGCAAAATGGAACTTGTATCTTCACCAATAGCAGGGCTACCTGGGCTCACCAAAATATCAGGCCTTAAGTCAAATTAGTATAATAATTGTTTCTTAATACTAATCAGTTTGTGTTCTATAGAGCACAGCTTTGTTTTTGATTAATTAGAATGGGACTAAGTTATTTCTTTTTTTTTTTAAGATTTTATTTATTTATTTGAGATAGTGAGAGACAGCACGAGCAGCAGAGGCAGAGGGAGAAGCAGACTCCCCACTGAGCAGGGAGCCCGATATGGAGCTCCATCCCAGGACCCTGGAATCATGACCTGAGCTGCAGGCAGACACACACAACGAAGTTATTTCTTAATGAATACATTTTGCAGACATTCTCAGCATGAGATGTATAAAGAATGTAGATTTTAGGATAAAGTATACAGTGCAGCCCTGTACTGCTGTGTCCCTTTGAGGAAGCCATGCATCTACTGTGAGAAGGAATTCTCTCATCTATACAAAGCGGATCCATGGCATCTGTGACAGATTTGTTGAGAGAGTTACAGATCATACTTGGCCCAGTAACTAGCACATAGTAGCTTCTGTTTGAAGGCTCAGCAAAGTTAAGACTCAGTCAATCTCGGTAAAGCCAGGTAGAGCAAGCCATGATATCATTTCAGAGCTCCTTCTCATCTGTGGAAAGAAGGGGGAAAGCATTGGATTGCTCATCTCTAAGATATACTTTCTAGCTTAGATCGTGTATATTCCCCACCACCCAGTCTAGACTTCCCCTCCCCAGCTCCGCCATATTTGAACAGTGTTGTCTGGTATGCCACTGCTCTTCTGTGAGGCTATTTTCTTGTCTATAAAATGGAGATAGATCTACTTTCCAGAGTATACAGGAAAAGCCTGGCATGTGTAAAATATGTTTAGATTAAGTCGTAGCTGATAACTCAAAGGAGTTCACTCAGCCCTTCCCACAAGCAAGGTTTCCTGGGTTCTTTACCATCCTGGCCATGCTCCCTGGGTATGGGCCATGTGGCCTGTGTCTTTCCTCCGGGGCCTGGAAACCAAACCCAGTCCTGCACACATGTTCTCATAAATCATTTTCTAGCTCTAGTCTTATATAAGGACATTTAACCCTCTTCTCTGAGACATCTCTCTTGATACTCTCTCTGCCTGGTTTTCTCAACTGGTGGTTGACGCTGGAGGGTCTGAGGTCATGGGTTAGATTCCTTTGTAGACCATTTTGCATCTTCTGGCATGGCCACAGAAAGCTCCGGTAAACCTGACATAGGCAAAAGCCTTTGGTTCCATTGCAAGGACATCTTCACTCTCAAGAGAATAAAAAAGAGGGAAAAATTAAGAAAACTCCATAGTTCCTCTTTGTGCTCCATCTCCAGGGATTCTAAACGCCAGGGGCAGCTTGTTTGACCTGTGTGGGTTGTTGCCGTATTGTCCTCAGTCCAGCCTCCTCTATATGTATCACAGGCCCATGCTTCACAACATCATTGCTGAGAGACACAACAAAAACCCACAGCACTCAGAAAGTACATCCTTATAGGCTGCATGGACAAAGACGGTCAGGGACACAAAGCATTTCGTAGTCTACCACCCCCTCTTTTTCTATTCATCCTGATTGAGTGGTCTTCCAGCTTCTCCCACACTCTCACCCAGCTTCCCTGACTCATCCTGACACATTATCCTCATTGGAAACTATTTTCCCTTACTCTGGACACATTCGTACTGTATCAGAGCTGTTCTTACCCAGGAAGTGCCAGATGGCACTGAATCACCAGCTGCTTAATATTCGAGAACAATATTATAGACAGAACAGAACAATGTACGTGCTGATTAAAGGACTTTGCTGATGTCTTGGGAATCAGGGAATGCCCCAGTCACCTCCACAGCTGCGCCTTGACAGTTTGTATGGATCACAGGCTTCTTTGGGGACTCTTGGCTACGCGTGTCTCCACCTCTGCTTTTGTTACCACTCCTGCAGGCAGCACTGGAGTTTTTGCTCTGAGCTTTCTGCCATTCAAAGTACCGGATGATGTGTCACCTTCACTGGAAGGGTTTTTAGCCTCCCGAGTGCCAAGTGCCGCTCCTCAGGATGGAGTCGACAGAAAGATAAATACACAAACAAACTATTAGCATAGATGACTTTGCTTTGATGGAGAAATTGGCACTGTAATTCTGGAGGATGTCAACATGCTAGCATGGCCAGGAATTGCTTTTGTGCTGTGAGTTACAGGTAGTGATCTGGATTGATTCTGAACACAAAGGGGTACAATGCATAAGAAGACAGACCTCCTCTTGTGTAAGTCCTGTGAAAGGACTTCGTTTTCCACGAAAGCTTTGGTGAAAAACCAAAGCAAAGCAAACCAACCAAGCAAACAGCAACAACAAAACCCGCCACTCCCTTATCATTTTATCTTTCCAAACGTAAGCCTCTTTTGCCATGGCTACTTCAGAATAGCATAAAGTGGTCCTGATTATATCTCACAGTTAGGTTAAAACAATCACAAAGCTTCGCCAGACCGTTGTTTCCGAAAACGGTTCTGCATTTAAATCAGTTGGTTTAAATAACGTGAAAAGGAGAATCTTATCGGAGGTGTCAGCATCAGTCTTTATTATTTTTTTTTAAAGATTTTATTTATTTATCTGACAGAGATAGAGACAGCCAGCGAGAGAGGGAACACAAGCAGGGGGAGTGGGAGAGGAAGAAGCAGGCTCATAGCGGAGGAGCCTGATGTGGGGCTCGATCCCAGAACGCTGGGATCACACCCTGAGCCGAAGGCAGACACTTAACCGCTGTGCCACCCAGGCGCCCCAGTCTTCATTATTTTTTAAATAATTGGCTAGCTAGAGATACTGGTAAAGATTACTGAGCACACCCTGAAGTGAATTTTGAAGATTAACCAAGAAGACCAGCCATGGATGTCCTCACTTAACGAATCACTCTCTGTCCATTTATCCACATAGTCATACAGCAGTAGGTTATCACTTGCCCATTATGTGCAAGGATCTGTGCTCAATAATTGTAATTTAGAGTTGGTATTAATAATAAATCACATCTCAAGATACATTTTGAACATCTTGCTGAAATTCTAGAAGGTAATCAGCAGTGTAGGACGAAGAGGAGTCTAACTTTAGGTACCACGAACTCCTGTGAAGGTTGGCCTTGCATGGAAATGTTGTTCATGAAAACAGACAAAAAAAGATTCCCATCTTTGTCACTGAAGTCACAAGATCTATCACACAATAGAAGACAAGTGGGTGGGATATTCTCAGTGTTGGTGGGCTACAAACTCGTGCCCACCTTCTTTAGTGCCAAACATCATTTTCATAACCTTCTCCATGTTCTCTCACATTTTCCAATCTGTATTTGAAGGCTCATTAAAAAGAAGCACGAAAAGCCTTCTAAAATGACTCAGAACTTTACTCTCACAGTCACCACTCTTTAGAGTCTCAACAATAGCTGCATATTAGACTCACCTGTAGACCTTTGGGAAAATTACTCCCATAAGAAATTCTGGTTTAATTAGTCTGGGGCAGCCCTTGATAATCTGCATTTTTTTAAAAAAAGATTTTTATTTATTGGGACGCCTGGGTGTCTTGGTCAGTTAAGCGTCTGCCTTCGGCTTGGGTCATGATCTCAGGGTCCTGGGATCGAGCCCCACATCGGGCTCCTTGCTCAGCAGAGAGCCTGCTTATTCCTCTGCCTCTGCTGTTCCTCCTGCTGTTCTCCCTCTCTGTCGAATCAATAAATAAAATCTTTTTTTTTAAGATTTTATTTATTTATTTTTAGAGGGGCAGGGAGAGGGGCAGAAGGAGAGGGAGAGAGAAACCCAAGCAGATGCTGTGCTGAGCACAGAGCCCGGCATGGGGCTTGATCTCACAACCCTGAAATCAAGACCTGAGCCGAAACCAAAAGTTGGGTGTTTAACTCACTGTGCCACCTGGGTGCCTGGGTAACTCCATTTTAACATGCATCTCAGTAACTGCTTTCATTCTCCCACATGAATTATATTTCCTTAACACCATCAAATAGGCACAGGCTATTCTTACAACTGATACGCTACATTTGTAGCACGTATCCATGTTTGGTGGGGGAGAATAGAAGTTAAGACAAGATTCTCGATCTCAAAAAACTTGGAGACTTCGAGCTCTCTGAAACGTACAACATGAATCCCACTTCTATAGCTATTACACTGTGTGAGTCTGGCCAAGTTTTCCAATTTCTCCGATCCTTGACAATTAAACTGTGAAGGGAGAAAGCTAATACCTTCCCATAAGGTTGTTAAAAGTATTAAATGAGATAAAATGCTCAATAGAAAGTGACTGGCATTATCATTTCATGTTCACTGTTACTATTATTATAAATTGAATGTATATAATTTATGCAATTACATAAAATATATGCAACTTATGTACATGTAATGTAACTATATGTATATAGTGTGTATATAGAAAGAGTGTGTGTACACATGCACACCCAACGTTTGTTACTCTCACAAAAACAAATATTCTAGAGTGAAAAGTAAATTTATTTGGGAAAAAAAAGCGACTTCATAATTTTCAGTCCAGTAAATGAAATAAAAGGCAATGGTGAGAAACATTGGGAAAAAAACATGTTTACTTCTCTTTTTCCAATTGGATTTAAACAATGGCAGCACTAAATTTTTAATGTGGGGATGATCACGCACTTGTGTGCTGCTGCCACCTAGTGCCAAGATTCATAACTGCAATTATGCTACGTGTTTCCCTGGCGGTATTCGAGGTTGAAAACAGCTTGGTTCCTTGCTAGTTATTTTGAAACAGATGATAAATAATGTTGAGATGTGTCTGTGGGAGTTTATTTGTTCCCCTCCCCTTTTCAATTATGTATAGGAAATAGCTGCTGGCCCAAGTGGACTGGGTTCCTGACTTCTTGCTGGTCACGTGGTTTGTGCTTAAGGTGTCCGAGTGCCCCTGCGATATGAAATGGCGCACATCGCCTCTTTAAGTCTGCGTTTTAGCAAGGCTATGCTTCCCTGCAAAAAAAAAATGAATGTTGCCACCACCATTATCTCTTCTATTTTACCTATAGTCAATATGATTTTGTGAGTCTTGCATGTTAAACTCATGTGAGTAAAACAGCAGGAGAAAAAAGAAATTATGGCTGAGGTTGGATAAATGATTAAAATATGTGTGTGTGTGTGTGTGTGTGTGTGTGTGTTTTACAGGCAGGGTTTAGGTATGATTTGACTTCATGTGAACAGTTATGTATTATAGAACAAGGTTTCTCAAATTTGGCACTATTAATTTACAAACCTGATAATTCCTTGTTATGGGAGGCTGTCCTCTGCATTATAGGGGGTCTAGCAGCCCCTGTGACCTCTACCCGCTAGATGCCAGCGCAACTCCCCCTCCCAGGTGTGAAAACCAAAAATGTCTCTAGAAATTGCCAAATGTCCCCTGGGTTGAGAACAACTAATGTAAAGGCATGCAGTGGTAACCACATATAAATGTGTGATTTTTATACTTGTTAATTAGTCTAGGGTTTGTACTAATTGGGGACAGATTTATAATGCCTGGTGAATCATCAGCAAATTCAATCAATCTATTCATTGATTTATTTGCTCATTCATATATTCAAGAGAGGCAGTATCGTTTATTAATAAGTGCTCGGGGTTTGAATCCCAGCTCTGTGACTTACTAAGTATTATGATTAAATAAATAACATCTCTCAGTTTCATTTTCCTCAACTCTAAACTGATAATTATATCTGCTTTATAAGATTAATGTGAACATTAAGTGAGATGTTGCATTGAAAGTCCTTAGCACAGTGTTAACTAATTAGTAATTACATGATAATTATTGGTTATTGTTGAATAGATATTTTTAATTAATGTTATATGCTGGGGATTGTGCCAATGACTGGGAGATAATGCTAGCTAACCTATTTTACCAAAATAGATAAAGATACCTAATTATTTTGACATAAATAAATAAAGGTATGCCTAATTATTTTGATTACTGTTGTGATAGGTGAAGATGTACAGGGCCCTATTAGGTGTCATTTTTATTGGGATTGCCAGTAACATGACAGAGATGCTTTTAGAGAGTCACCTGCTAGTCAATAATTAATCAGTTGAAGTAGAGAAAAATCTGACATCCTGGAGCAGTATTATGACGCACAGATTTAAAAGAAATTGTATCACTTTATATACCCTGCAATTAATTAGCAGAAAAGAAATATGCTTTATCTCTGAAATATGTTTTATCTGTGCTTATAGCTCCATTTTAGGCTGAGTTATAAAATATAAAGCAATTTAAAGTAAAGGTTGAGTGGGGTGCCTGGGTGGCTCAGTTGGTTAAGTGTTCAGCTCTTGATTTTGGCTCAGGTCATGATCTCGGGGTTTCTTGTGTCAGGCTCCCTCTAAAAAAGGAAAATTTAAAAAAATTAAAAATAAAGTGAAGGTTGATTATAATATATTAATTATGACAAAATGTTTTTCTTGACTTAAGAAAAAAGATTTATTTATGGGGTGCCTGGGTGGCTTAGTCGGTTAGGCGTCTGCTTTTGGCTCAGGTCGTGATCCCAAGGTCCTGGGATCGAGTCCCACACTGGGCTCCCTGATCAGTGGGGAGCCTGCTTCTCCCTCTCCCTCTGCCTGCCACTCTACCTGCTTGTGCGCCCACACACTCTCTCTCTCTCTGTCAAATAAATAAATAAATAAGATGTATTTATTTTAGAGAGAGAGAGAGCAAGTGAGAGCAGGGGGAGGAAGAGAGGGAGAGGGAGAGAATCTTGAGCAGACTGAGCGTGGAGGCTGATGTAGGGCTCGATCTCATGACCCTGAGATCATGACCTGAGCTCAAATCAAGAGTCAGACGCTTAACTGACTGAGCCACCCAAGCGCCCCACTTGACATTTTTCTAACATGATATACAGACATGGATCTGCAAGCCTGTTCTGGAAGTTGCTCTAAAGTCATGAAGTGTTTGGTAAGACGTATTGCCTTCTGTGTCCCACTTTTCTCTGTCAAATGGGGAATGTACACCTTCCTCTCTCCACCTTCCTCATGTCATGTCAGAGAGGATGACATGATTCCCACCTGTGCATCAGTGGTGCCTTATGGGAAGAAGATAATGTCAACCCTGAGGGGAAATGAGGTGAGAATGAGGTCCTCGGGATCCTATGAGAAATATTCTGGCAGGCATCCACCACCTTGCCCAGGCAACTGTCTTCCGCCTGGACCACTGCTCTGGCCTCCAGACTGGCCCACTATAGCCACTCTTCTATCAATCATCACAGTGCAGCGAGAATGAGCTAGCATAAGTGTGAACACGTTATTTCCCCCTCAGAGTCCTTAAAAGGTTTTGCATTGAATTTAGATACTAGAATCCTTAAATGGCTCAACAGGACTCCTGCCTGATTCTTCAGGCCTGCGTGTTGACGCTCTCCTTCCTTGTTCTCTTCACCATCATCACCGCATACGCTTCTGCAGCATCTTCAGTGAACCAAGTGCTCCACATCAGGACCCACCTTTTTTTTAAAGATTTTATTTATTCATTTGACAGAGAGAGAGACAGCCAGCGAGAGAGGGAACACAAGCAGAGGGAGTGGGAGAGGAAGAAGCAGGCTCCTAGCAGAGGAGCCCGATGCAGGGCTCGATCCCAGGACCCTGGGATCACGCCCTAAGCTGAATACAGACGCTTAATGTCTGAACCACCCAGGCGCCCCAGGGCCCACCTTGATTCCCGTGGCTGGAATGTTCTCTGCCTGCTGCTGCCCCCAACTTCCTTTGACAGATGAATGTACACACATCCTTCAAGGCTCATCTTCCTGGCAGCCTTCTTGGACTTTCCAACACTGTTAGTTCTCCTTTGGGTCCATTTGGATTGCCTTTGATTAAGTGTAACAAAAAACTGTGTTGACAATGGCTTGAACTTCACATAGAGTGAGGTTCAGAGATTGGTAACTCCTGCTTTCATTAACCAACACACTGATCCCGTTAGGGCACAAGGGCTTTTCTCATCTTCAGCTCCTCTGCCCTTAGTGAGTCGGCTTCTATGTTTGCATTTCTTCCCTTGTGGTTCTAAGATGGCTGCTGCGAGCTGGAGACAGTGAGTCTGAATTTAAGGCGGGAAGAAGGTAGAAGGCGTGGTGCCAGTTGTGGCCTCTTTTTGGAGATCTCCTTATCACTGGTTGCCCAGTGGAGTTATAGCCAGCACCATTGCAAGGAAAGCAGAGAACATGAGTATTTTGATTTATTAGTCTCCAGCATAGAAGCAAAAAGAGAGGGGGCTGAGAATGGCCACTGAGTCAGTTCATCTAAATTGACTTTCGGAACATGTTTTTTGATCCCTTAGCTCCCTGGAATTGTCCTCTATGGCACTCATCACATTTACATTTATTGGTTTAGTGTCTATTTCTTCAGTAGACTCTAAGCTCCATGAAGGCAGGGCAATGTTGGATTTATTCTATGTGATATATTCCCAGGGGTTAACATATTATCTGCCCTATGGTAGTTTCTTAGTGAGCATTTTGTGGAAAAAAGAATAAAGAGCACAAAGAACCTAGTGTTGCCACTGTGGAGGACAAAGTGTTGGGTGAGACTCCATGTTCACGATAAGCGTTTCTTTTTTCCTCTTCTTCATTTTATAAGAGATGAGGAAAATAAACAAGTAATTGTAATAAAAAATCCCAAGAGAGTGATTCGGAGGAGGGACAAATGGCATCTGATTTGGAGATAGGAAAGTATGAAAGCCATGAAAACATCCAGGAAAGGAACAGATTTAGGATGACTTTCTATATGTTATCAAGGAGAACGTATTGTATGTAAAGAAAACGATAACATCCAGGAAATAGTGCGTAATGTGGTTTGGCTGATGACTGAGTAAGGTTCGTATCTAAGAGGAAGAAAGCTAAAAACTTGAGTTCAGGCCAAATTTGAAAGAAACTAGAATGTACATGTCAAAGATTCTCAAGTAAAGAGTCAGTCAGTCTTGGAGCAGTGTGTACACGGGCCCTGAAAAGAAAGGCAGAGCAACCGGAAGCAATCATTGCTTGTTCAAGAAAGAGAACAAAGACCTGATAATGGCCAATGCGAGTAGGAAAGTGTGGAATCAATTTAAGAAACAGCAGAAGTGGGGCACCCGGGTGGCTCAGTCAGTTAAGTGCCTGCCTTCGGCTCAGGTCATGATCACAGGGTCCTGGGATCGAGCCCGACATAGGGCTCTCTGCTCAGCGGGGAGTCCACTTCTCTCTCTCCCTCTGTGATCTCTCTCACTCTTGCTCTCTCTCAAATGAATAAATAAAATCTTAAAAAAAAAAAAAACAAGAGCAGAAGTGCAAGCCTGTTGGGCTTGGCAACTGCTTAGTGTGGGCTGGCTTTTCAGCTTATTGGCCCTATTTTGAGTCTGTTCTATCCATCCCCTGTCCAGAGCCATGTCCAGACACATTCCCTAAATCATGCTTTCCTCCTGTGATTTCTTCTAGTTCATCTCTATGAACAAACTCTTTCAAATTCTGGGATCCTGTAACCATGTGGTGTCCAGTCTCATGCTAGAAGAGATTTCAAGATAAAGCTTTGAAACATGATGCTCATAATCTTATGTTGTCTCCCGTAAAGCAGAATGAAGGTCAGGAGCTGGAATGGATAACTTACAAGGTTACTTGGCAGTGAAAGTACAACAGAAAGTTCACCTCACGGGACCCCTTTCTCTTCATCTCCATCAAAATCTCAGTCATTTTCACCTCTTTCCTACATACTGTGAAAGTCTCTTATCTAATCTCTTGCTCTAAGCAAGTCTTGACTCTTCCGTGGGTCTGTGGGAGATCTTTGTGCAGTAGACATCTTATCATGCCAATCCCTTCCCTAAAACCTGTCAGGGACCTTTGTTATCTCATGTGCATAGAGAGGGATTCATGGTCATCTTAGGCTTGGTCACTTTTTACCTCACTGGCGGTATCTTCTAGCAGTCTCTCCTCATCCCTCTCGCATCTCAGCTGGGAAGGTGCTGAACTACTTAGTGTCCTACATAGACTGTGCTGTTTTATGTTCTTGTCCCTTTGCACATGCTTTTCCCACAGAGTGGGATGTCCTTCTATTCCTCCTTTACCCGGACAACTCTCAAGAGCGCACTCTTTGAGACTCAGATGACTTCCTCCAAGAAATATTCACAAGAACCCTTTCCTCTCAAAGACCGAAGGTATTTCCAGAAGGTTTTCATAGCATCCTTTGCAAACCTTTATCAGAGCAAGCTTGATGAAGGTATGTGGGAGATGATTTGAATTATGTTAGAATAAAAAGAAACTTAAAGCATGGTACACACGGAGAAGACCTGTTTTTGCTCCAGAGTGTCAAAGAACATGGAAATAAAACAGACTATAAAAATCTACCTCCGGGGAGGAGTAAAAATAACATGAGGACATAAACAACAACAAGACTCTACAAAGGTGAAGACATTCTAGCAGGAATAGCTTCCAACAAAGATCAAATAGGCTCTGAATGAAAAGCAAAGACAGATCAGGTGATATTAAATCCCCTTCCTGAAGACCTCTTAGGATTTGGGAGAGACAGAGAAGAAAGAGGGTAGGTTTGAGATTTAAGAATGAATGGTTGGTAAAGGTTTGAGAGGCTGGATCATGGAGTTTTGTGAAGCTGTGTTAAAGGCTACGAAAGATAGGGAGGGAGGAGGGTTCTCCAAGTGAACTAGTCAAGGAGGGAAGTCAGGGTGGGAAGGGGCCGGGCTTCGGTTCTGATGTCACACTTCACAGACCACTGCCAGGTTCGTGTTGATGGATAATACATCCCAGCCGGAAGGCCCCATGCTGAGGCTTCAAGACCTCAGACAGTCATGCTTTTAATAAGTACTTTAGAAGCTAATGGGCAAGATACGGAGTATCCACTTCCATTAAATAATTTGTATGAATTCTATTATGTACAAAAGGAGAGAGGAGAGATCTCAAATCTGGAGGCCACTGATGTGACTTTAACATTAATTACAGAGTGTTTGTTTTGATTTTGCCACAGAACTTTGTTAGATGCTAGGGAGCATGAATCACAAAGTGACAGGAAAGAGCTCTGGGTGGCCTTCAAAGATATGAGAACAAACAAAAGAGGACATTGAAAACAAAAGAAAGAAGGAGCAGAATCAGAGCGAGTTATACCATCGTCAGCTTGCCTTCCTTGGACCCGTACTTCAGAGAAGGGGATGGCTTCAGGCTGTCAACCGTGGCGATGTGTCTGTTAGCAAGTAGGGATGGAGTCTGTGTACGAGGCGCTGACATAAACGCGCATTTTACTGGAGGTTTCGCTGAATCTGAATCAGGGTGTTAGGAAGAATAGATTCTACTGGTCAGTGAGGAGTAGATATTGTTGTTCCTCCATCATAATTTAACTTAGAATAAAAGGGACACAGGAAAGTGTTTATCAGAAAAACCGTAGTTTCTTGTGGATATGCAGAGATATAGTGATGCTGGAAGGTTCCTGAAATCTATGAAGATGTCTGTACAAACAGGAACATGCCATCACATGCCATGGGTTGCTGAGAGGAAAGGAGGTGGCTGGGGGACCCACATGGCTGAGGATGTGTTCTGTGGACTTTGTCATGAGAAAATGCACATTCCTAGAGTAGGACTGCACAAATAGATAGTTATTCCATTGTGCCAGCCAGGACCTCGTTAGGCAAACAATATTCCTCTAGTAAGAGTTAAGGGGAAAAAAACACGCGGGGCTGGGGATGCATGTGTATCTCTTTATATGACATGGAATAAATTTATGTAACTTACTTCTCTCACTGTATGTATGTATATAAAACACCCATGCCCCCCCCAACACAAGCACTGACGAAAGACTTTAAAAAGCAAAATTACAGAAATGAGAGAATAGGGCTATCAAATTATAGAAAGGAAAAAGTAAAAGATGAACTCGTGAAAATTTTAGTGTAAACTCTGACATGAAAGGTACCAGCATTCTGGGAGGCAAAAGTAAATTTAAGAGCAAAGTCAACATGGGAGTTTGGGGAGTTTGGGAGTTTGGGGAGTTCATGTCTGAAAACGATGAATCTGAGCAAGCGAATTCTGGTGCTAATTTTTTAAGGCAGGAGTTATGTAGTTATGTGCGGCTTTTATCAAGAGAGTTTGTGTCATCCTCCCTACTGGGACCTCTGGGTGGCCCCGTAGAACAATAGGCTCCTTGGTAAGTGAACATGTGACCTGCCTGAAGCAAGATGGATAGACAGTCTGGGATGAATTGTTTAATTCTCCTTGACTTCACTTTGAAGAAGACTGGCTAATTGGAAGTGAGCTTCAAACTTCACCAACTTGTTTTGGAGAATGAAAGATGGAAATAGAATATTCAGCAAAGAAAGGTTTTTGAATCAGAATAGCACGTCCATTTAAAAGATGCGTCTGCCAAGAGTATGGCTGTGTGACAGATAAAGACAGAGGTTTTTTAAAACCATATACAAAAGTAATATTTTATGTATATATTGATAAGTGAGATTTGTTTATGTTATTCTTCTATATTCTTGAATTGTTTAAATAGCATGAGAAACTGAGTTAGAGGGACGCCTGGGTGGCTCAGTCAGTTAAGCGTCTGCCTTCAGCTCAGGTCATGATCCCAGAGTACTGCGATCGAGCCCCTCATCGGGCTCCCTGATTAGTGGGGAGTCTGCTTCTCCCTCTGTCTTCTGCTCCCCTTGCTTGTGCTTTCTCTCTCTGTGTCAAATAAATAAATAAAAATCTTTAAAACAAATTAATTAAAAAAAACTGAGTTAGAGGACGAGGAGCATTTTTGTGCTTCAGAGAAGGTTTTGGGAGCTAATTAGGATTATAGGGAATACAGCGATCGAGCTATGGGAAATGTCTGGCATTTTATTAGAGTGGAGCATGAAATAGGAAGAACAAGCCATCATGATCTTGGAAAGAAAGTTTCTGAAAGAGAAATGCTGACATTTATCATTGTTCAAGACTCAGAAATATAGGGAAGGGGAGGATAAAACAAACAAAGGAAAACCATGCAAATCGCAGAGTTTTGCTTTCCTAAGTTCATGTAATGGTCTTATCTGAGGATATTGTGATGACTTTGTTTGACGTTGGGAGAAATCCAAATATGCATTATATGAAAATAATTTAAACAGTGACTTTAGAGGATAACATGAAATGATGTTAGAAAGGATTTTGTAAACCATAAAGTACGATTAAAATGTCAGAAAACGTATTTGAGATTAGGTAGCCAGGTTGTGCATAAGGTCTGAAAGTTCTTCCATGAAGTATGTCAAAGGGGAAAAAAGAGTATCATTAATTTTGCAGGGATTTCAGGTAAAGTTGCATCCTTGTATCAGGAAGTATATGAGAGCCTGCTAGCTAGTTTGCAAAGAAGGTTTTCATAGCAATAAAATAATTTTCCAGATGATTAAATATGTATTTTTTCCTATGTTTTGGAAATTTGATTTCTTTCTTTTTGCTTTTGTTTTCCTAAATTTAATTTTCATTAAAAAAAATACAGGTATACAGGTAACAAAATGGTGCTGTAAGATTTATGATTCAAACTGCAAGCCTGCCCTGCTTCCTCCCTCCTCTTCCCACTCATTCTTTCTCTTGAGTTCTGTCAGAAGCAGTTCGTTTCACCTTTTATAGCGGTTTCTTCTTTTATTTATCTCCAGGTTTCCAAATTATATAATTATGCTAGTTTATTTTACTTTTTACATTTTAGACCCTTTTCTATGGAATACTCACAAACCCAGGGTAGTAAGAGTAGGAAGATGATGGCTGAGCAGTGTCAGGCCCCCACCGCCCCTCACCCCGCACACACGTGGACTTTCCTCCTCTTGTTTGCCTTGCATCGTTGGTGACACCAGTGTTGGTCAAATCCGTAACAATCATGTAAATATCGTAGTATGCCATGGGCACTTTTCCTCTTCGTAGCCCTTTCTCTTTTCCTAAGTAGGACTACGAAGCCCTTACCAGCTCCCCTTAGAGAACTGTAAAGCCTGTCTCAATGGCATCATAGGTAGATATACCAGGTAATTGAGGGGTTTCATTTCTGTCCCTCTGTGTCTCCCCCTTCCTCAGATTGGCTTCACAGTGTCAACTGAGACTTTCATTTGCTCTTATGTTAGATCCCCTGTTTCCTGGATCGTATGTCTTCTGTGAATCACTCCCTTGTTTTCTTAGGGGTCATCCTGAGAAAATGTGTGATCATTCATTCATTCAACATATATTGACTCAACATATATTATGAAATAAGCACTGGTCGATGAACTAAAGATAGATCAGAGAAAAACACAGATGAACCCTGACTTCCTTGAAGACCTTTTTGTTCCTCTGTGTGTGTTTGTGTGTTGGGGGTGTGGGGGTGTGGGAGGGTAGAGTTACCAGATTAAATATATATATAATGTATTTAATTTCAGGTACACAACAAATACTGTTTAATATGTTATGTTCCAAATATTGCAGGGGACATACTTATACCAAGAGAATGTTTGTTGTTCATCTGACATTCAAATTTAACTGGGTTTCCTGTATTTTTGTATGATAAATCTGGCAACGTTAATTTGGAGGGCTTATATTGTATAGACAATGAACATAATAAATATATAAACACTTGCTAGAAAGTAATAAAATCCACGCTAGGGTGGGAAAGGAACAGTAGGGCAAAGTAAGGCAGGTTGGGAGTGCCAGAAGCAGAGATTACAGTTTTAAAAGGGTGGTTAGGGTAGCCTCCTTGAGAAAGTGAGAGATTGTCAAGGGCATGAAGGGGGGGGGGGTTAGCTTTGCCGTTGTGGCGCAAAATGTCTTCTAAACGGGAGGAACACCAAGTCAAGAGCGTGGCTGAAATAGCCTTGGAGTGTTTGAGAAATAACAAGGAGGCCAATATGGCTCTAATAGAGGATGGGAGAGGCTCTGGGGTAGGACGTGAAGTAGGGGCATAACAGGAGTCCAGATCCTGCAAGAATGTAGAGAACTTTAGAAAGACTCTGTAGTTTACTCTTAGTGAAATGAGGAGCCCCACAGGGTTTTGAGTGGAGTGGTGGCACGAGGTAACTTCTGTTTTAACAATATCCCTCTAGTTTCTCCATTGAGAATTTACTAAGGGCCAAGGGCAGAAGCGGGAGGAGCAGTCGGAGGGCTATTAGAGTAATCCAGGTAAAAAGCAGGGAATTTGGACTTAAAGAGGTAGGAGTGGAGATGGGCAGAACAGATGGGATTCAGGATGAATTATTCCTCTAACATTTTCTCGTGAAAAATTTCCAACATACGGAGAATACCCACAGAACTACCATCTGGGTTCTATAATGAACACTTTGCTGTATTTGCTTTGTCATGTATTTACCCAGCTCTCCATCCAGCTCCCATGTCATCCCCTCGTCTGAAGCATCTCTGATTCAAGCCCTGCAAAGATAAACCTTCAGTGTCCTGCTGGGATAACAGAGTCGTTTGCCCTATGGGATACTCACAGGCAGAGCAAGTCAGGAGTCGGGAGCAGGAAATCTGAGGGGCTAGTCAATCCTTAGACAGACTTTCAACCAATTCTCCTTTCTTCAGCTGCACCTCTCTCCTCGCCTGATGGAAGTACCTGGGGATTCTAAAACCTGAATTTCCTTTAATTTCAAGGCATGATTTGACTTGCTTCTTTTCGGCAAGCTGTCATTTCAGGCCTGGAGTTTCAACTCTCTCCACCCTTAGTTGGTTACAATTCATCCCTCTGTTGTCCATCTTCTAGAACTCTGTTGACTTTTCTGATCTACTGCCATATTCTCTCAATTTCCCTTTGTCCTGTGATTTTAAAACATTTTTATTCCTGGCCTTTCACTTGAATGGGGCTTTGAGAAGAGAGAGACTCATGTTTTCAAATATTTTGTCGATATAAAAGATCAAACTGTATTTATTCATACTTTGTTTTCCATTTTGATGGATCTACCCAGATACTAAAGATACATTAAAAACAGTAGCAAAGTAATAGTTTTTCCAGCGTCTGCATTAAGACACTGTTGTTGCCTTTCAGAACCCAGGAGGACCCCAGGTTGGGACCCACTGCTGTGCATCATTGTCATGAAAAGTAGCCTTTGGCTCTCTCAGTGCTCTTGGGGTTTGGTATCAGTGTTTAGATGAGAGGATGGGAGCTCAGATTGAGTCAGACAAACATGACCCCATTTCATGAGCAGAAGGAATGGGTTTTCATTGCCCCTTGGAGCCCAGCTCCCTTTGCTGAAGTTGTTGCATCTTTGGGGTGGATGAATCCTAGTTTCAATTGAGCTAGACCAGCTACAAATCCTTCCTCTTCAGCTCTCCTCTTGCCGCCGCCAGTATTTTCACCTCATTGCTTTCACTCTGCTGAGCGTTCTATGAAATATTTATCATAACTTTGCCTTTCCTGCCTGAAATGGTGCCGTAGACTGGTAATTAGACTGCAGCTAAGGCTTCTTAAATTCATTTGGTGCAGAGCTGGGAAAATGGGGACCTGACATAACAAGTCGATAAGAACTGACAGGCAGTGGCATTAAGTGCTCCTACACATATTTCCAAGCAGATGCAAATGGAACTTTTTGCCAGTCGATCGTTACATTCATCTGCAAGCTGCTCTTCTCATGTTTGCTTCCAGAAAGAAGCTACTGAGAGTCGTTTGTCTACAATGAGCCTGGAAAGTGAATTATTCCCTCACCCCTCTCCCAACAAAAGCAGGCTAGGAATTTTTTTCTGGCCAGCCTCAATAGCCAGATTTCTGAATCAAGGCTCTGTTTGTGTTGGAGGATTGTTTGTCACCATTTGGGGCACTGCTATAGTTCAGCCTTCACATGAGGGTTTGAGGATTACATTCTCCCTAATGTATGATTTTATTGCTGAAGACAACAAATCACAGAACTGGGAATCCTAAATACCAGGGCTGTGTTCTTGCTGTGTGTCTGTGAGCCACCTACTTAACCTCTCTGAGCCTCAATTTCTCCATTTGTGCAACGGGAACAGTAATACTAGCCTGCTGCACTACTGGGCAGATGTGATAACAAAATGAAATAATTTAAGAGAAAATACTTTGTAGACTGTCAGGGGTCTCTGTACAGTTTCCTTTTAGAGTGTGAGACCCACAGCCAAGCACTCTGGGGGTACCTGATTTCAACATTTCTGTATGGGTGAAACATCAGGTTCAAGTTCAAGTAAGTTCTGAGCACGTATTAAAACGCCTTCTTTTTTCTGGGTCCAGGGCATGTTTAGAGCTGAGCAATATGATCTGTGGAGACACCGTAAAATAACAACATGTATTCCTAGAAAAAAGAGGTGTTGTCCATGGAAATAGTCTCGATAAGAAATCAAACCACCATAACCCCCACCAAAGCCCCTTTCGGGTGTATGATGAAGTGGTAATGAGTATTATCTTTGAGGTGGGAGAGACTCTGGGTCAAATCTAAACTTTGTCACTTCCTAGCTATTTGACTTTGAGCAATTTACTTCCCCTTCCTGGAGCTGCCATTTTGTCATCAGTCAATGTGGATAATAATGCAATCCACTTTGAGTTGCTGCAAGAATTAACTGAAAAAAGGGGCGCTTGGGTGGCTCAGTTGTTAAGCATCTGCCTTCAGCTCGGGGCGTGATCCCAGAGTCCTGGGATTGAGCCCCACCTCAGGCTCCTCCTCTGGGAGCCTGCTTCTTCCTCTCCCACTACGCCTGCTTGTGTTCCCTCTAACGCTGGCTATCTCGCTCTCTGTCAGATAAATAAATAAAATCTTAAAAAAAAAAAAGAATTAACTGAAATAAAATCTGTAAGAAGCTTACCGTCATCATCACAATAACAATATTGTTGTTGTAATAATAACAACAACAACAACAACAATGGCACACGACTGTTCAGTACCATGTGCCAGACAATGTTACTTTATGCTTACACGTTCTTTGTCCAAAAAACTCTATGTTATAAACATTCTGCCGATGAGAAAATGAGACACAGAGAGATTAAATAGTATCTTAGGGCTATCCAGATAGTGGTAACCGTATCTAGACAGTCCAGTTAAAGACAAAGCAAATGGCAGCTTCTGCTCTGCTGACTGTCACCTGTCTCTCTAAAGCTTCATCTAAGAAAAGGGCAGAAAGGACTATTAGGAAGATAAAAGTGAAACAATAAATGTGAAAAACATTTGGCAGACAAACTGATAATTCCACAGGCTTGTCTCTTTGAGTAGTATTTAACCATTTATAATTTCAGACAGCTAGGGAGTTTGAGCTGAATCTCCAACCTTTGACAAAGAAGCCTTCACGTGGCATCTGTGTGGTCAACAGAGCCTCACTCTCCCTGTTACCAGGTGACCTTCTCACTTACCTTGAAGATGCAGAGAGCAGGCTTTCAACATGGCAAACTAGCAACTGAACACCTGCCGCCCTATTCCTCCATGTGTCCATGTACCTTACGCAGCCAGCTGAATTCCCAGTCGCCCAATTTTGAGCATATGCCATTTCAGGATAATATCAGTTGATGACAGAGTCTGTTGTCCTATAAATTAATTTAACACTCTTTCTCTGGAGAGCAGATGACTGCGTTCTAAAACCAATATTTTCGCTCAAGTTATGATGGCTTGTAAAAACACACAGTGAATGGGGTTGACGAGGAGGTGTTAGGAAGCATATGATATCCCAGGAGGCTGCACTGAGTTAAATTTAGGTGGCTTGCTCCTTGAGGCAGTCAGTGTCAGAGACAGTTGTCTCTTAAAGGGATGGCTGTTGTGGAAAGCAGTTCACACACTGGGCAGAAATAGAAGCCGTTGTGGTCAGTGGCGTGGGGAAGGGCGTAATGAGAGCCAGAGTGAGGCTGAGGGACCCAAGACACTTAAGCATTAAAAGACAAAAAGAATTGTGGGTCTGTTCAAATTTTCTATTTCTTCCTGTTTCAGTTTTGGCAGTTTATATGTTTTTGGAATTTATCCATTTCTTCCAGTCTGCCCAATTTGTTGGCATATAATTGTTCATAATATTCTCTTATAATTATTTGCATTTCTGCAGTGTTTGTTGTAATCTCCCCTCTTTCATTCGTGATATTATTTATTTGGGTCCTTTCTCTTTTCTTTTTGATAAGTCTGGCTAAGAAGGATTTATCAATTGTGTTAATTCTTTCAAAGAACCAGCTTCTAGTTTTGTGGATCTGTTCTTCTGGGTTTTTTTATTTCTATATCATTTATTTCTGCTCTAATCTTAATTATGTCCCTTCATCTGCTGTTAGGTTGTGTATTGGGAGGCAGTGAAATTTTTATTAAGTAATTTTTTACTATGGTGAATGGTATATTCTAAAAACTGCATTCCAGATGTAATGAGAATCTGTGAAGGGAGATAATGAAGAGAATAATATATTTGATCCTGCGTCCATTCGGGATATTGTCTTCTTCTCTCCTCCCTTCCCCCTTCTTCTTTCTGTCTCTCCTGCCCATTGCTCTACTGATTCTTAATTCAATCTTCCTCTCTCTTATATGATTCCTGTTACTTTATTCTTTGAGCCAAAATGTGTCTTTCTGTCAAAAGACTTCTCAAATAAATAAAATCTTAAAAAGAGGGAAGCAGCACCTGGATGGCTCAGTTGGTTAAGCGTCTGCCTTTGGCCTGGGTCATGATCTCAGGGTCCTGGAATCGAGTCCCGCTTCAGGCTCCTTGCTCAGCAGAGAGCCTGCTTCTCCCTCTCCCTCTGCTGCTCCCCCTATTTGTGCTCTCTTTCTCTCTCAAATAAATAAAATCTTTAAAAAAAATTCTCTAAGCCGTGGTCAATGTGGATTTTCATTCACATCCTGTTTTTTTCAGACTCTCTAAAGACAAATCATTTTATCTTTTCCTTTTTCTTTTCTGTAAATAAGTAATGTCTTCTACATATCACATGTTATAATTATTGCCAGGTGTGCAAAGCTGAATAGGATGTGACCCTTTGAAGAGGTGACAGGAAATTAGAGAAAGATGGACAAGAAAATAAGTCAACAAAATATAATAGATACTCTGCTTGAGGTTTGTGCAGGAAAATGTCAAGTTCCCCCCCAAAATAATCTAAAGGTTGGAGAGTACAAAAATATTCTATAAAGGCAGCGATGCCTGAGTAGAGCATTAGTAGGCGTTAACATGGTTTCTTCATTCATTTAAACAGGCATTTATTGAGTGCCCATTGTGTACTTGGAACTGTACTAGGCCCCCAGGGCCTGACATTTACTAAGGAATAACCTTGCCTGGCACTCAATAAATACTTGTTGAGTGTCCAAATAAATATTTGTTGAATGGCCAATGACTCACTTTAATTTACCTGGTGAATACAGAACAGTTCTCTGCCTTCTGTGTAGATAGTCATGAAACTTTTAGGGGATTCCAAGGGGTCTGGAGTATTTGTGGGTTAGATAATTTGGAGTGTGGGCATGAGCACAGACAGGTAGGGCTGCGCAATAGCTGCATCATTGTGCAGTGCACAACTTGGACAACAGTGTGTGGTCATTAAGGAATAGTGAGGAAGAAGGTAGGGAAGGAATAGTAGCTGAATCACGAAATGCTTTGTGTGTCAGGCAGGTTGTTCTCATGGCTGGCAGGGGAGGGACAGAAGTAGGAGAGGGGATATCAGAATCATTGGCAAATTGTCTCTTCCAATTACATGTGCTTCTGCCCACCCTCGAGATGCAGATTCTGCCCTGTCCCTACACACATACACACACGCTCATGTGCGTTCACACCACTGCTCTTCCAGAATCTTTGCTACAGACTTCATGAACAAATGAGAATGGGTCATATTCCTCAGGTGGACTGGAGCTAAAAATGCCTAAGAAACACTACAAAGGAGACCCATGCGTGGTTTTTGTTGTTGTTGTTGTTTTTTAAGATTTTACTTATTTATTTGAGAGAGAGACAGAGATAGCAAGAGAGAGCATGAGCGGGGAGGAGAGAGAGAAGCTGGCTCACTGATGAGCAGGGAGTCCAATGCGGGGCTCAGTCCCAGGACCCTGAGATTATGACCTGAGCCGAAGGCAGGTGCCCAACCGACTGAGCCACCCAGGCACCCGCCATACACAGGTTTTTAAGCAAAGCAGTGGCCTGATACAGATATTCCTTTTAGAAAGACCAGTCTGGCGCTGGAGTAGAGGGGGAAATGGCAAAGTGTGAGAGATCATGGGGGCATCCTGCTGGGAAGATTTCACATCCTCCGGGGCTACTCACATTGGTTTTCAGAGAGCTTGACAGATACTCCTGTTTCTCTTAGTTTTCAAGGTCACGGACACAAGATTCAAATCAGAATGAAAGAGATTTATCAGTGTTTTGCTGAGAAGGTGGTGACACCTGAAACTTTTCATAGGAATTATGGTTTAGGACAGATGCAAACGTTCAAGCATATCTGTACTGGGGAATTGATAAAATAATGCTCTCAAATATGAATATGAAGTATATAAGTTATGTTTGCCCGAAGACATTTCTTTTACTTATTGTTTCTTTTTGTTGGTGTTATTTTCGTTTATTGCTTGTATAGTATAGCTCTAGATATCTTGGTCATCTTAAAAACAAATGCATCACCAATAAACCCATAATTTGGCTCTCTTATGTGACCATTTTTTTTTCATTTAGTAAAACATACGATTTTCTGTGATTTGTGTAGATATCAGCTGTGCCTTGTCAACAAAAAGTGAGTTGATGTATTTGTTTCTAAAGACCACTGTTCCCAAGAAGAAAAATACATGCTTTTCTTGCTTTAAGCTCCTTAATACCAACACATAATGTGATTCCAGTCTGTCTTTCCAAGTCACAAAATTAAGGGGAAAAAAAAATCTCCTTTCTGAAATCCCGTTACATCATAAGAACCAGAGCCCTGGACCCCTGATACCACAGAGACCCCAGAATTTAGGGAGCTGTTGATGAATCATTTCTGCAGCTTCAAAATTTTCCATTGTGTTCTATCTAACTTGTTATGGGAGAATTACCTTATTTCCTTTCAGCCCATTTTTTTCCCTGAACTAAGTATGTGGATGAGCTACAGAACTGGTTGGTAATGAGATAATGTTTTACCTTATAATGTTAGGAAAAAAAAATTGAAAAGTGGTGCTGAGAAAGGAGATTAGATTGCACATTGTAGCCTAACGAAATGTGCATTGTATCCAGTCAAAGAGTTAGGACTTACCAGACATGTTACCAACACTTGCTGGGTCAATATATTAAGCAATTCACCCATCTTCAAATATTGGATTCATTTTTAGAATAGTAATTTCTGGAAGAGTACAGCTCTTTAATAGTAAGGCCCTGTACTAGATGGGGGATAAAAGAGATGTGATTTCTAGTGTGGCTCTGGGGAGCCCCCTGTGTGCCCCTCCGTTCGCCTGTTTGTACACCTGTGAAATGAGAGCATTGCCAATGGCCTCAGTGTTGCTTTTTACTCTCTTTATCTTAACAAGGCATATCTGTAGGTTACCAGGCACCTACTGGGTGCTCTAGTATTATGACTCTATGTCATCTAAGGAAAAAGGGTTTCCTGTTGCTGGCGCATACGAAGAGGCCTCCTTGGAAAACAACACACATTGCATCATAATAAGGACAAGGCATAAAGCAAATGCCCTTGATAAGAATGGGAATTTTTTTCCCATTACCAAAAGAAATTATTAAAAAACAAAAATGTAACTTTGAGGCATACTGGTTCTCTTCTTGGGAGAGGAATATGTACCACTCATAGCCACCAAAAAAGAAAATATTTGCAGTGTCTGCAGCAGCCCAGGTCTGCTTAAACTTCATCAAGGCCATTGGGAGAAACATTGAGACAGATTTTTGTTATTGTTTCGTTTTTTCCCCTTCAGCATTGAGAGGTGTTGCTAAGTCAGTAATGAATCTTCTTCTTTTTGGTGGGATCAAAGGCACGGTGAGGAAGGAGGCCCGTTGTAAAAACTAGTAACAGCCAGAAGAGGCCTAACTTGCAGACACGGCCGCTTTGCAGCGTGCAGTCTTGGAGAAGATTTGTAGCAATTCTAACTTATTTTTCATTGCTTGAGAAGAAATGCACCAAACAGCACAGAAAACCAGTACTAAACACTCAGTTGTCTTGTGCATGGGTACTGCCCGTCAAGATGAGTTATCTTTCCACGGATTGTTCGATATCGTTAAGCATTAAAAATAAAGGCGCTATAACTGAACAGAGAATCAAAGCCCAGTCCTACTTACACCGACAGCTATCTGGCTATAAATATATTCTATCCTATTACCTGCACTTGACACATGTTTATTTCCGAAGTAATTAGGACCACTACAAGAGAATCTTCTGAAATGAAGTTCGATGTTTATGTAGGGTTTATTAGAACGTAGCACCATAAATCATTTTACATGGGCATTTAATTTGCTTAAGCTGCTTATTACTGTTTCTGACATTGATAGTTCCTTGCCTGTGCTAAATGTCACTAGTAAGCAACTAAGCAGATATGAAAATTCAAATCTAAGTGTTTTACAGAATCAGTGGGTGTGGCCTAATGGGAAAAAAATGACTCTTGTTCAATTCTGCCATGGATTTGTGGTGTGATTTTGCAAAGGTTGCTTAAGGGCACCAGTTCTTCTAAAAGCATCAGTTTTCCCATCTATAAAATGGAGTAATGCTGAAAATGACATCATCAGTTAAGCAAAGTTAAGTAGAGCCTGTGGAAGCATACACGAAAAGAATATTTATGTGATTACAATATTAATACTGTTCTGAGCTCGCATGTGGGAGATTTAAGAGAAATCCGTCCTCACTCTCTCCAGAGAGCTCACACATTATCAAAACAGGCACACAGGTAAATTGGCAATTGCAGCAGACTGAGTGAAACAATGAAATGACGTGTAATCTAAATAGCATACAGCAAGGAAGCATTCACTTATCTGGTAAGGAGGGCGATTGTGGAGAATTTTTCAGGCAGACGTGTTGTTTGAATTAATGTTTGTGGTCCTGGTAAGTAGGGAGTGCAAAGCAGAGAGGACAATCCACATTTAGGGGCAAGCAAGCAAAAGTATGAAAGAAAGGCAGTGTTATCTGGGAACATAGAACTAGAATAACTCATGGGTCCAGAGCTCAGGGAAGGGCAGGTGAGGCCAGCAGGAGTGGTCTTGGTGAATCATGTATGCAAATAAAGGAATTGGATATTAGCCTATAGGGGAGAGGGAGCTAGTGAAGGCATTTAGGCAGGAGACAATCAAACAGGCATTTATGGAATTCCCTTTGGTGGAATGTATTTGCTAAATGGATCAGACTCAATAAGGCTAGAGGCAGTGAGATCCTTACAGTGGCCCACAGAAATGATGAGGTACTGAAATGAATGGCAGCAACAATAACATAGACCCTGAGAATCATTTTGGGGAGAATCGAATGTTTTTGATGTCTGACTAGTCAAAGAGAATGCCCATCCTACCGACTCTGTTAGGAAAGGCCTGTGGAGCCTTCTAGTTGAAGGGGGCAGGTGGTGGATGGGTTATGCCCTTGCATTTGGAAGCTCAGGGAAGAGGCAAGGGCCAGAACTATAATTTGAGGGGCAAAAGTAGATAGTAGAGAAAATCGTGAGGTTCCGGAAACAGAGCGGTCAGAGTGAGAAAAGAGGTGGAGAAAGGACAGAATCCTTCAGAATCATTTGCAATAGCAAAGCTTAAAAGTAGGCAGAAGAAATAGAACCTATGAAAGAGGCAGAGAAAGTACAAGGAGAGAGGTAGGAGGAGGTCCAGGAGAGAGAATCTTGTCATAGAGAATAGAGGAGTAGGGAGTCTCACGGAAGGAGTGGTCAATGCTACCAGATACCTTACTTGAGTGATCAAGAAAGATAAGGATTAAGGACCATCCATTGGATTTGACAATTCTAGAAGCCATCTGATTCCCTTCAATGTGTAGTCCGTTAACAGGTGGGTGCAGAAGCAATGTGTAGTGGGATGGACAGTGAATAGGAAGTTGGAAGCAAAGACATCACGTGTAAGCTTACCAGAAAGCTCAGATGTAAGGAAAAGGTATAAGAACAAAGAAGCCTGGAATGGAAGGAGCAGAGTGTTGCTTTGTACAAGAGTGAGAGAGGCTTGGGTATGTTTATCTCCTGAAGGATAAGTACTACTATACAATAAGTTGGAGAGACAAAAGAGAGATGTGATGTTTGATGCAGGAGCTTCTGCATGGTAGTAATGGGAATTAGAACATATGGGGAGGAGTTGACTTTGGACGGAAGGACTTCTTTCTGTGATGAGGAAAGTGGAGAGAAGGATAAATATAGATTGGAGTAAAGTAGCCAGCGGAGGTGCTGAGAGAGGAAGGCATGGCTGTTGATGGTGAAGCCATCAGTAGAATGAGAAGGACAGAGATGAGTAGTGTGTTTGAGAATAATAGGGAGGAATAGAAAATGGAGTTGACCAAAACCAAAAGGGTCAATTAATTGCAATTGGGCTAATGTCACTAATCCCTGAGATGAAAAGAGTTCTTCCAGCGGGAGCTCAGCTTCTCTACCATGATTTAGAAGATTATACACTTAATCCAAGGCTGGGGTTTTGTAGGGCGAGCACTCTGGGGGAAGGGAGGGTAGAGTTGAGAGTAGTGTGGTTTGTAGCAGGTTAATTTGCTTTTAGGTTAAATAGTAGGGGTTTAGTTTATGGAGATGAGGATGGTTTTTTTGTTTTTTTTTTTTCTTGAGACTTAGCACATTCTAAGATAAGGCATGAAATTTAAATCCTACCATCAAGTATGTAAAAGCTTATGGCCACAAAATCTTAATCCCATGCTTGAAACTGTTGTTCGGTTTGACCACTGACCTTCTTAGAGAATTATAGGTTGGTGCTTAACTGTTGAAAGGACATGGAAGAAGAGGTGGGCAGAAATTTAATTCTTATCTTCTTCACATTCAACACAACTCTGTTTCGATCCACTTTGCATGAGACAATTCATTAAAGAATCTGCAAGAAGTCTTTGTACCTAAATGATCCTATATGCCGGGGGGGGGGGGAGATTTCTTTCACTATTTTCCAGAGTTAGCTAATTGTCTAGAAACGGTACTGACTGGTGATTTCTTCTGGTTGAAATAGTCTGCTCATCGCCAAGTGAATTTGGGCATTCTGCCAGGCATTCATAGCTAGGATGTTTAGAGGCAACTCGTAATTGTGATTTGCAGGGCTAGGAGGTGCCAGAATGTCACCAATAGGCAAAGCTGTTTTCTAGAACAGTGGGAGAAAGGGTCAGAGTACTGTTTGGATGCCCGCCTTTGCAATGTTTGTCCCAGGAACTCCAGGTTTTGGAAGCAGGCAGTAGAGGCACACACAAAGAGGAGCTTGTGGGAATGGAAATAGGTCAAATTACAAAAGCCTTGATGGATTTTGCTTTATAAAGGAGAACTCTTGGGGGGCAAGTGTTAGACTGGAGTCAGGAAATCTGGGTACTAGTCTTAGCAAATCACACCAAAGATCTGGGCCTCCAGATCTTCATCGGAAGAATAAGATCACGGTACCATTGGCAGAACCAGGGGAGGCAAAAGAGTTCCAGCTGAATGCTGACTCCTTTTGCCTGCTTTCTATGACAGGGGTTCCCGTTGAGATTTTGTTGAACGAGTAGATTCTGATGTCAAAATCAGTTTAAAAACTTCTAGATTTTCTGAAGTCCTTTCTAATCTAATTCTATTCTAATATTTATTCTCTAAATGAGAATAACCAGTAGAGTCAAATTTAACTTCAATTTTTTTCACGAGTCTCGGTTTTTATTGATATCCAGCACATTTTTGTTACTTTGCACAACATCCGAACCTGCTTCACATCAACCACATGCATCTGGATTTAACTTGAGTCCACGGATGGATTTCCGGGAGTCTGTGAAACCCCTAAACACACATGCAAAATTTCGTAGACACAGGCATTCGAAAAGAGTCCAGAATTTCCATCAGATTCTCAACAGGTCAACGAAAGCAGTAAGCACAAATCCTCTTCCATTTGATGGGAGTAAAAAAACTCCAGATCTTAAACTGACACAGCAAGAGAAATTCAAATAGATTTGATAGCCTCTGCAATGAAAATGACTCCCCAAATCCGCTCACACCACTCTATGTCCTTCCCAAGATGACATTGCCAGTATGGATTCGTACGTAATATTGTGGGCAGGGAAGAGAGTCGGCAGAGTCTCTGATGATGGAGCAATATCTCCCCTTAAGCTTACATTTTCTGATATTTGAAAGAAGCCAAGATCAAGTGCTTTGGCTCTCCATGCCAAACCTCTACAGCTCTGACATGGTTTTACTAGATAAAAAGAACCATACATTCTTCACTTTTTAAATCGGCAGCCTTGTTAATCTGGAACTCTAGATGGCCCATAGGCCTGAAGGTAAGTTATTTTTTTAAGTAATTAGAAAAAAAGCAAGAGTAAAGGGAAACATTACTGTTTGGCCATTCAACAACATCTTGCCTTGACGAGCTCGGTGACTGGGGAAGACTTCAATTTTTTTGAGTGCGTTTCCATTCTATTTTGTATTGAGTATTTGTGTGATTATTCACATTATATTCAATAGCAGACATTTCCATGATCTTTTGGGTCCTGGTTCAGAGGGGAATAACTTGGTGGGAAGAATGGAGCCCTTATCTGGCAGTGGGCAGAGAATGGGGGCAGTGCTGAGGCTGTAACTGAACATGAGATGTCAGAGAGAAGCCTCTGGACACATTCAGCCCAACAAGGGATTATACATAGATCTGGATTCCCATGGCAGGGTGAAGCTGGATCCTGGGGATGTGGACCCGTGATCCACTTACATGGGAAGGACAAAGCCTCTTTCAGAAACTGTATGCTAACTCAGACACTGTGCGCCACGTAGGAAAACAATGAGGCATGAAAAACAAGACAGACCAAGAACAGGCCCAGGGCTAGAAAGGAAGGTTGATTTGAGAGACTGTAAGAATCTTCAGAATGTAATCCTTTTTCTCTTCTTTCATTTCAGATGCTGCATAACAAACATGTCATGGTCCGTGTGGGAGGAGGATGGGAAACTTTTGTAGGGTATTTGCTGAAACACGACCCCTGCCGGATGCTGCAGATCTCCCGTGTGGATGGCAAAACATCCCCCATCCAGAGCAAATCTCCAACCCTTAAGGACATGAATCCAGATAATTACCTGGTGGTCTCTGCCAATTATAGGGCTAAGAAGGAGATTAAATGAAACTAGGTGGTCACTACAAGGGGACTCTCATAATGGCCTGTACCCACGTCTCCAGTGTAGTCAGTTTAGCCCACGCGCTCTGAAAATTACTTTGGAAAAAGATGTAACGGGAAAATGTCATTATTATTGAAAAACGTTCAGAGAGTAGCACTATTTATTTTGATGCTTCTGTAGAAAATGACCAATTAAAAGAAATTCTAAGCTCAGATTTAAATTAGAAAAAAGTGTAGGCAAATTATTATTTCTCATTATGCGAACACAGTATTTAGTACATATTAGAAATACGATTCTAGCTAGAGATAAAAAACTGCTCTTAGAAGAAAATATTTAGGATTTCTAGATCGTCAACAGGAAGTGCCTGCCTTATGTCTACAAAAAGCACCCCAGACACTTTTATAATTGCAGAATTTTTAAGCTAATTGTTAAAAAGTGACAATTAGTGTGATAATGTGCTACTAAAAAATATTCAGCAGCACTATAAATAAGTACAGAGTGTTCACGACAGTAATACGTTACTGGAAAGGCCACTTCAGAAAAGTTTACATTCGCTTGGAAGATTGCCTTAAAGTTTATTCCTTACCTATGACCAAATATCTGGGGTACTTTTGGAAGTTTTCAGTACACCCCTTAGAGAATCGCTTATGAAGTGTTTCACACATTCTTAAGCACATGGCTGTGCTGAGACTGACTTAGTGTAATTCACACACATACGCGGACATACATTTCTATTTTGACAGAGTAAATTGTACAGTCAAATGTTCATTGACTTCATGTTATTTTAAAGCATTTTCTTATGAAAATATATCTTTAGTTAATCCTACTTTGCTATGCTGTCTAGTAAAGTAAATTCACTGTAGCCGATGATGTTACAGACTTATGTATACCCTTGTGTACCTAGGACAGGGCTGTTTTGTACCCATGAACAGCAAACTGTTGTCCTCACTGATTCAAGAATTAAAAAGATAAATTAAAAAAATTATCTGTCTCTATATGAATGTTTCATTCTGAAATACAGATAATCTTCAAATGGTGACTTTCCCTGAGAGTTCTAGGAAGAGTCAAATTAGGGTTACCTAGTGCTTCTTTGCTTTGGGCAGCTGGGTGATGGCATTCTTTGTTCCCCTCAGCGGAAGATCTACTATCATAGGCAAGCCCTTAAGTGCTATCCTGAGTATCGTAAGTATAGGCAGAGTTAATTTGTCCTTTCCTCATTTTTCAACAACAGAAAAAATCCCACTTTTCTTGCTCCAGAAAGTCAGGGAGGAAGTAGTTCAGTTTGTCACATGACTGATTTAGTCCAAGTACACACAACAATGTTGTCAAGTGTTTTAACAACAGGCATTATATAATTTGGTGGTGCTGGAAGTGGTGGTAATCATTCTGGGGAAAAAAATTAAAGTTTTGTCAGAAATAAAAATCACCTCGGAACAGTAAGAATTGTAATATCCTTTAAAATACATTGAGTGATTTGATTTTTATGTTACTAACATTAGCATTGAATTTCTCTCTAGCCACAATGTTTTCATCAAAACTTTCTCCTGTGCTTAAATTTTTTCCATAAACTTATCTATGTCTTTAGTAATTAAAATTAATTTCATTAATTTAGTTGAAAATGTGTAATATTAATCCCTTCATCTATTTTGTTTTCTATGCTAATGTACCAAATTACCAAAAACTTGAGTGTAAGCTTAAACGACACAAATTTATTGTTATAGATTCATAGGTCAGAAATTTGAGATGATTTCACTGGGCTAAAATCAAGATGTCAGCAGGGCTATGCTCCCCTCTGAGAAGTCAAGGAGAGAATCCGTTTCGTTGCTTTTTCCACTTCCTAGGGGCTGCCTGATTTCCTTGGCTCATGTCCTTCCTCTATCTTCAAAGCTAGCAATACGGTATCTCAATGATACTTCTTTATTCACATCTCTTTGGAGCCACAGGTTGGAAAGATTTTCTGCTTTGAAGGATCCATGGGTTTAGATTGGGTCCACCTAAATAATACAATAGAATCTCCCCATTTTAAGGTCATTCACTGAATCCCATTTGCAAAATACCTTTTGCCATAAACATGCAATGGGCCCAACCATTTAAAATTTTTTTTTTAACTTCTCAAATGTGTTTTGTAGGTTTTAGTTCAGATCTTTTATTTCTTTTTTCTTAAGTATTTTATTCTATGTGATGATACTATGATTGAAATTTTTTCTTAATTTTCAGATTATTTATTACTTGCATATAGAAATGGAAATGACATTTTCATATATTGATTTAGTATTCTGGAACCTTGCTAAACTCATGAGTTCTACAAATTTGTGTAGAACCTACTTTAGGTATGTCTGTTACTTATAACCTAGCTATCTGAGAAATGTAGAATGAGAAAAGGGCACTTTAGGAATTAGGTGGAGTATGGAGTTAGAATAACTTGACTTCCTTGACTTCTCACCTGTGTGACTAAACAGATTTCAGAAAAATAGCCTAGAAAGAGTCAGTCTGTGTACAAAACTAATTACTTCCATTTGAGGTATGTTTGAAGTATTGGCAAAAGTTGGCTCAAACCTGTCTGTGACTAGAGAACATTAATTTGAAAGTCAAGTCAAGTATGGTGCTATGAAAATAGGCAGTGTGATCCGGGATATAATAAAGGGTCACATCCAGGTCAAGTCATGTAAGCATATACAGCTCTCAAACCATAATAATCATATTTAGGGGCAATGTGTGCAAGATGAAACATACCTAGAACAAGGAGAACAGGATAATAAAAAGTTATGTCATATGAGAAATTTAAACTGAGTTGTTGAAACAAATTTCTCTGAATCAACCCAAAACTTGTTCGAAGTCTATGAAATATACAAATGCCTTCTTAGTGGCTTTGGAGAAAATCAAAGAAAATGGCTATGGAGCCACATTTGAGTCAACTTAAACACATGTGGTAGTCACGGGAATTTGAGATGCTTGTTAGAAAATGTTAAAAAACACTGCACACCTTAAATGTCAACACAGATAGGTATGCCTATCTACCCACCTCTTTCTTACTGACCTATTTATGCGGGTATTACTCGAAACTAAAACTGACAAGTTACTTTTTCTTCTAAGGGCGTAGTATAATTCTTAGTGAAGATAAACAAGTTGAACCATTGCAGGAGAAAAGGAAAATTCAAAGCTGATGTGAATTCTCCTGGGGTACCAAGGACGATAGCTAGAACATTTATATTATTTTGCTATTTCTCTATGAAAACAGGACACTAACAATATCATTTCTCCTTTAGAGTATAGAAAAAGAAGCATGTCTAGCTACAAATTCAGGGATTGTATGAACATACCAAACAGCCTTTAGCTCTGTTGTTCTCGTTCATCCCAAAGAGTTGAAAGTGTCATGGTTTCCCTGACCGTTCATTCACCCAAGTTCTAACTATTTAATATGTAGTGAAGAGAAAATTTTGTTAAAGAGACGGCCAAAGTCAATTTTTATATAGGAAAAATGTATATTTGTGTCCACGTACAGCAATACAGAATTTATAACAAACCATGTGTGTCAAAACTATTAATTACATTCCAAATACAATCAGTGGAACCACAGTAGCACATATAGACGTTTAAAAAAAACATGCAGCATGTCACCAAAGGGGCTGTGTGATAATATACAACTTTTTGCTACCAGTCGTATTAGTTTGATGATTAGAATTAAGAAGCAGTAGTTTGAGCATTTTACATCTTAACAATGATAGTTAACATATATGCAGTTTACTGTTTCAGTTATATTTTAGTAATTTGTTGGAAGGTTTGGGTGACATATTAAGCATTATACCACATTTTCCTATTTAAATTTGATTTATGGGAAACTGGCTCCAAGCTAAGGTTTCCATCAGGAACTGATTCATAACTTGATGAGGGAGGTGCTTGGATGTATATGTACAATTTTTTTTTTTTTTTTAGTAGTCGCTTATTGGTTTTCTATCAAGCATCTCATTTCCTCTTTTCCCTTCCCCTTCCTAAAACTATTCTTCACATTTTAGTATCACCCCGTAGACTATGCATTGATGTCATTTGGGGAAAGCAGATTATACCCACGGAGGCAGGCCATGCATGACTAGCTGGAGCAGCATATCCCATTGTTCCCAGAAGGCAATACACCAACATACATTCATGGTTCAAGAGTAAATAAGCATGGTTTCTGGATATAAACTCTATTGGAAATAGGGCATTATCCCCTGGATATAAACCTCTGTTTACACCAACCCAAGCTGTAATTCTTAAGATGTAGTACAGATAAAATTGTTCTTTCTATATGAAAGCAGAAGGATGGATTTGCACAGTTCAAGGACAATATGCTCTGGTTTTATACCTGTTCAGTTATTGAGGATCTTCCTTTCTGCCTTGGAAAAATTAATCATGTTCATAAAGTCAAGAATTTTATTTCTAAAATACAATTTAATGACTTCACTATCCTTTGTGAACAAAAATACCACTAATCTTCTAAAGGATGAAGAAAAGTGAGCCTGTCTAAATATATGTCTTGACTGGATGTTCATAAACTATTTGATATCATAATAGAAAAAAGTAATTTTTCCAATTAAGAGTCAAGAGACTTACAGTTCCAACTCTTTAAAATTAACATACACAATATACTGCTACATAATGTAAGTCTTGTGGGGGCATGAGCACAATAATGGCTCAGTTTTCTTTTTGTAAATCGAAATGAGCTGGTCTATTTAATTTATAATCCCTATTGGCACTTACTATCTACGAATTCTAATTTAGGGCTCAGATTGTGGCCCTGTCATCCAAAAGAGCAACCAAATTAAAAGATACAGTAATTCTTCTATTTTTAGCTTATTATATGCTAGAAAGAAAAACAAAAAACAAAAATGCTATAAACTCATGTTACTAAGAAACACAAATCTGAAAACTTTATGACTCTATACCATAGAATTACCTCGTAGTATTTTTATGTTTAGACCTTTTGAAATAGTACCTACATGTTTCTATTTCATAATTCACATTTGCATTGGCAATTTCACATCTGTACAAATCTTATGATCGTTCTTTAATAAATACAAAAGCATAAAAATACCTGTGAAATTTGGACAAATATATTACTCCTCAGTATAGCCCATCCAGATTCTTAGTTTAACTCATTCAGTTACTACAAAGATCTTTAGAGCTGAATCTGATATTGTGTAACAGTACATCACTGCCCTCTGATGGCACTACTAATATGCAATTTTAAATTCAGCAAGCAAAAAAACACCTTTATTGCAATGTAAAACACCATATGTTAATTTTATCAGCCACAGAAATAGAAAATTAGGAGAAAGTAATAATTTTCTACAAATTTTCATTACTTAGCAAGTTATAAAAATTTACAGTGTTCCTTCACATAAGCCCTTCAAATGATTTTTCAAAATTTTCCCTGATGATCAATTTAAAGGCACGAAGTCCGTAAGTTTAAGCAAAAGCCTTCATAGATAATGAAATAAAGAGATACAAGGCTAAGCAGAAAACTAGAGATTGCGAGGTCATTTTATAAAAGAGAGAAAATACAATGGCAAACTTTAATGTCTGAGATTTTTGCAGACTTTTTACATGCGATATATATTTATTCACTATTTAGGTCCATGTTTTAACTACTAAAAAATGGCAAATTGCCTACTGCCTGCAGAAGAGCAAATATAAGAAAGTAAGTATTTAATGAAAGGTCTGGCATTTTCTAAGTTTGAAAATCAAAAGCATTTTCAGTATATCAATATTGAAAAAGCACTGACTGCATTTAATGGCACTAAAATTGCAAAGTCTGAATCTTCATTTATTCAAAGAGAAGAAAGTAAGCTGAGGACGTCCACTTGATTGCAGATATTAATTACTGGCAGTAGACTGTTCCAATCATGTGAGGCTTATGAAACTGTCCACTAGAAAAGATAAAAATACATGGAGAAAAGTAAATTTTATATAAAGTGATGTAAAAATATTCTAGCGTACAAAAATAGGGATGTGGGCTATACAAATGCAAAATGATTTCTATGTGGAGCAGTGATAAGTATAATTTTACATTATGGTCAAACGTCTGAAATAAGATCTATGATTGTTTAAAAACACAAAGAAGTAAAACAAAATATCTGGGCAGGTTGACATACAATAGTATATTAATTTCAGTGCTAATAATGTGAACTGCTAATACAGTGGACATTGTTCTTGAACATTTATATACATTCCAAAGTGATCATGGGTAACTAAATCCCAAAATATCCAATAGTCAGTTTAGGAAAAATAAAACAAAATACCACAAAATAAAAACAATGAAACCTATAAAATAAAAATAGAGGCATTCTTGTTTGAGGCAGGGAGCCAAGAAATGGCAGAAATTAAGTAATGGTTTGGCAAAATCTTTTCCTTGCTTGACTTGAGAAACTTTGTTGTTCTGTTCACTCAACTCTATTAATCTGCAGTAGTAAATTCTGAAAATAGCCACTGGGATGGTACCAGGTATTTACCAGTCTCTTCAGGAGTGGTTTTCATGTACATCAAAGGAATTTTATTGGGTGGTATACAGTTTTTTTTAAAAAAATCTGTATTTAAGTTTTGAGAATTCAGGGTTAATCCAAGTAAAGTTGCTTTTGCTTATTTTAGGACTTCTTGGAGACTTGAACACTAAGCCTTTTTTAATCTCTAAGAAAAGGATTCATCATACAATATAGGATCCAGGATTTTAAAATATTTTTTTTAGCATGGGACTCTATGGGACTCCATTTCCCACAATATATCTCTGAAGACTAGTGTTAAAAACACTAGAGTAGTGATTCTCAATCTGGTTTAGTATTAGGCTACATTGTGAAGCTTAAAAAAGTCCTGATGACTAAACTCCAATCTCGGGGAGGTTCTGATTGGTATGAGGTGGGACCCAAGGGTCAACCTTTTTAGAAAGTTCCTCCTGAGATCCTACCACAGGGCTAGGGTTGAGAGCCACTGCACGAGAGGTCTGCCACTACTCCTGTACTGTTATATCCTGTACTGATATTAGCGTGCACCCGGATGCCAGCATCACACTTACCTCTTAAAACAAGGCTGCCTTGACACTGTGGAAGACAGTATGGCGGGGGGGGGGGATGGGCAAAATGGGTGAAGGGCACTGGGAGATACAGGCTTCCAATTATGGAATGAATAAGTCATGGGGGGAAAAGGTAGAGATTGGAGAATATAGTCAATGGTACTGTAATAGGGTTGTATGGTGACAGGTGGCAGCTAGACTTGTGGTGAGCACAGTATAAAGTATAGACTTGTGGATCTCTATGTCGTACACCTGAAACTAATGTAATTTGCACATCAATAAAAAGAAATTAAAAAGATAAAAAAATAAGGCAGCCTTTCCAGAAGATAGTGAGCATTGCCAATGCCAATTATGTAAGATGAGTATGTAGAGTTCGTGAAGACAGGGAAAGGACGTGTTTTCCTCATACTACGGAGTCTGGTTAGGAAGAATCTAGCTACATAATAGGACACTCCAGGCCAGCCTGTGAAACAGGCCTGACCCTAGGCCAAGGGACTTGAAAATTAAAGTCACACTCTGCCTTACGTCCCTCCTTCTATTACCTCTGAGCCTCTAAAAATTGATTTTGAACTTCACTGTATGCTTTTGATGATCTATGCAGATGGTCATGGAGAAAGGAGCATGTCCCTTAAAGCTAGTGTATTAGTGGTAGAAGTGATTAGGAATATTCCAAGGAAAATGACACAGTGTACAACAGTTGTGGTTTATCAGAATGAGCCACTGTCCAACTCTGATGGCCTTGAGAGTGATTTTTATTAACGGAACCAGAGAGCTTTCTTGTAAGCACAGTATACAAAGAAAAATGGGTACTAAATTTAAAATTGGGATGATTTTAATTCTGAGCACTTCTGAAGGGACCAGAAGCAGTACATGGCCTAATTTATTTCTAATCTATAGGCTTCAGGCTATGTTTCAGGTTTAATTAAGAAAGCTGCTTTCTTTCCTAGAGTTTAAAAGCTGTGAAACTTGTTAGGTTAGAATATGTCAAATAAGTATCTTCTTAATTCTGGCTACATATAAAGTATCTTTTTTTTTATAACATTATATGTGATTTTAATTGTCACTCAGTACCTCCATTTCTTCTATTATGAAACACTGAAACTTAGCATCATTTCCAGTCCTACAATTTAATTTTCATAATTTTTTTTGTTTTTGAGAACCTTCTATGAAGTAAACCTGCTGGCATAGACCTATATCTCAGTGGAATAATTAAACATCTATACTTCTGATAAATATTTGACTTTGTATCAACCGTTTTACTTTACAGATTTATTCTATTCTATTGTGAAGGTATATAAAAAAATATAAGCACAATGGTTACAGTTATTTATCTTAACACTGAAGCCAATTACTCTATACATTGTTAAAAGTTAATGATAAAAAATGTTTTCTTTTAATTCCATTTATTAAACAAAATCAGATGAAGTAATACACAATGGTGAAATACACATAGGTAAATCTTATTTCTATGTGATATCCCTGAGCCAGGATCGCCTCTGACCAGGAAGCCCCTCAATTGCCTGGCCCACAGGTTAGGCGGATATATACATGTATGCATTTATATACATAGTTTTAAGAGCAAAAAAAAAAAAAAAAGTCAGTGGTATTGTGACAGTGTTGTATGGTGACAGGGTAGCTACACTTGAAGTGAGCATAGCAAAATGTATTGAGAAGTTGCATCACTATGTGGTACACCTGAAACTAAGGTAACATTGTGTATTAACTAGACTTAAAAAAATTAAAAATTTTAAAAAAGCAAACAGAATTGAGAAGAAAGTAAATCAGCTAAATAAGTGCTAATAAATCATTGACAAGTTAAATATAAGCAAACGAAACTGAGCACATTGTCTTTTCACAAATATACTTGAGAAATTTATTTTCTTTAAAAATGGACCAAAGAATAAAATCTTAATATCTGAACAATTATTCTCTTGAGCTTAAACATGTAAAATAAAACCTTTATAGTCCTGCAGACAATAAAGATCCCCAAGTTCAGGGACCTGTTTAACTTGTCTATCATTACATTTCCAGTGTCAGGAACTGCAATTTTAACACTGGGAGGCGGGAGGTACGTGTACCACGCTCACCACCCTCCCATAGATCCTATTGTCCAATTTACTTCACTATGATAATGAGTGACAACAGAAAGCTCAAAAACCACAAATCACTGAGTGAAAAAATGTAGGTTATATATATATATATATATATATATATAAAAAAAGAATCCATAGTGTAATTCAATTTAATAAGATTAATGTATAAATGGATATTAGAAATGATGTCCGTCAAAATGACACTGAATTGGGGTGATTTTTATGTTCTTCTTTATACTCTTCATATTAAGTTTCCTATATATTAGTTTGAATTATATAAAGTACTCAGATATAGTGTTAAGATAATCAGGGAAAACAATCTATTTTCCTTTTGGGAAAAAGAAGGTAACTCTACTACAATGAATGTTGGAATGTCCAAATAAATTGGCACTTCTCCCAATCTCTATTATTCATGCTTTTAAATTAATTCAAAAATTCCTGATAATTCATTGCAAGAGGAAATTATTGAATAGACTGCTACTGAAGTTTTTAAAAACTCCAGGTAAATGAACCTTAAGTAAATTTTAATACTTACCCTAAGTCCACCTGCTGGTGGAGGCCCAGATTCAGCCATTTGTTTTTCTATTTTTTCCTTTTTCTTTCTCTTTTCTTCCACAGATCGAACATCCAGAATGCCCCGAGATGCAGCCTTTAGAAAACGTATTAAGTAGTACAGAAAAACAACAAAAATCAGTATTCAGTATCCAAAAGGTGTTTGTTGGTTTTTAGGTTTCTCTTTGGAGATGAGGAATTTTATCTTTGGTTATAAAGAACTAGACTATTTCTACAACAGCTTTATATAAAACATATTATCATTTCTTCACTGGGTATTTTTCCCCTAAATTTCACACGTCACTGTTTTATAAGGCATCATATTATCCCAAGGAAGGTTATTAAAGGGGCATTGCACAGAAGACATCTGTAATTTTCATGCATTAAATGATATATATACATTAATGTAAACTATAGAAATACAGAAGTCATTTTGAAAAATGATTACATGTAAATTTACAGGTTACCAGACACCATTTTCATTACATATTCTAGTAATAAATAAAGTACACAATTATCTACGTGGGCAGAATTTTATTTCTACTCTTACCTCCTTCTGTCTTCTCTCTGCAGCCTCTGCGAGCTTTGCTCTTTTCTCTTCCTAAAGAAAATATGTAAAAAAAAAAAATGTTTTAAAATAAAATGAAATATTATGGAGAATTTATATCTTAGAGATAATATAACCAATTTACAAAAATATTTAGTACTTGTTCAAAATGTCCCACTAAGACTGCTACTATTTACAATGTTCATGAAACACTCAACTTCCTGAATTTCATTCTTCCAATTGATATATCTTCAAATAAGCACATAAGACACATATATGTAAGTACATATTATATATGCATATATATATATATATTTTTTCAGGTTGGCCTATAAAATAATTCATTTGCTTTTTTTTTTTTGAAAGGGGCTTACAAACTAGTCAGGGCAATAATAAAACAAATGACATTTAATAACACAAGGAAGGAAATACGTGGTTTGAAGTAGCCTGGTATTTTCAGAGAATGTTCATGAACGAAATGGGCTACTCTCATTGTGTAGGACATGAAGCCCTGAAGGAAATTTGTAAGAGGTACTGCTCCATGTTGGGAAACAGTGGATATTACTTTTTATACCATGTATTGCTAATATTAATTATAAATTATAAATTCTTCAAATATATGAAACAGTAAATAGAACTCTCTTGGCAGCTACGATAATAGTTCCTTTGTTTTTCATACCACAACATACATTTATTCATTCATTCGACAAAGAGTTACTGAGCAACTATCATGCCTCAGGAACTTTTCTAGGCGCTGAGGATGCAGCAGTGAAAACACACAGACAAATGTTTCCACACACATGGAACTTACGTGCCAATGAGGAGACACAGGTAAATATAATCAAGTAAATACATATCTGTTAAATAGTAGTAAGTGCTTTGAGAAAATATAAAGAAGAGTACGGTGGATAAGAAATGGAAGGATGATTGGGTGGTAGAGTGGGGGATCTATTTTAGTTAGGGTGGTCCCCAATAAACTCCAAAGATAAAGTGACATTCAAGTAGTGAGTCATGTGTTTATCTGTGGGGATGAGGGGGTGTGCTTAACAAATGCTGCCATATTGGTCTTTTATCAACAGGCATATAAACAAAATTAACAACGTTTAAAAGCAACCGTAGCAAGAAAGACAAGGTACACTTCCCCATATCGACTTCCAGGTCATTTTTAGTACCCATAATCAAACGGCTGAAGAGTGAATGTACTTCCCTAAACAACTCAGTTCCTTCAACAAATTTTTAGATAGGAGAACAGAGGAATTTAGCTTTTCTGTTATCAACAACCTGTCAGGACTATTAATGTAAAGATACTGTTGTAAATAGAAAGCTACAAAAAGTATAAATGAATTGTACCACAAACCACCTAGTTAAGTAGGAATTTCAGCTAGACAATGAATAATTTCTAGTATAAGTATGTCCCAAATATTGCATGAGGCACATCTATTTTTAAACCATATTCTTTTTAATCTAAAATTTATCTAAAAATTCTAACTTAAATAATTAAAAAATACTGGGCACCCTGTATTTTTATTTGCTAAACGTGGGTTACAAATTGCACGCTCTTTGCTATGTAAAATCCGTATTGTTTTAAAAGAAGAAATAAAAGAGAGAGCTACATAGTAATGGGAAATCATTGATTACTACAATATCCAATAAAGCATAGGAGCGTAAGGGACTTTATTGAGCACCTTCTTGAAACAGTTGGTACAGACACAGGAAAACGCACATCTCCTAGAAGATTAAACACTTCAGTTGACGAAGAGAGGAATTCTTTTCGCACCCTGACTCCATCCACCGCATCGCCAAGAATGGCCCATACACCGCACCGTCCGCGTACGCCTGCGTCCTACGAACTCCCAATTTCGCCCAAGTCTGCGAAAGGTAAACACCCTGCAGGCGCCTTTGGACAATTTTTTGTAACGGAAGTGGAGAGACAGACACGGAGGCGGCAGCGGCTCAGGTCCTGCCGCCTGACCCAAGGTCCCTCGAAGCGCGTCCACACGTCTTCGACACCATACACCCACCGGCGAGCTCTCCAGCCCGCGCCCCCGCTTCCAACGGCCCGCCCGGGTGCCCACAGCTCGGGGCCTCCAGGCGCGCCCCACCGGAGAACAGGTGCGCGCGGCGCGGGTCGGCCGACATGGGAACCGGGGGACATGGGGACGCGGCCTTACTCACCAGGTCCGGCGAGGGAGGCGCGGTCTCCCCAGGACAGGGAAAACACAGCCCCATCGGGAGAAAGGCTGGGGGTCCCTTTCTGGGCCCGCCCCAGACCCGGCAGTGCGAACTGCGCGATCAGATAGGCTTCACAGGTTCGCTGCGCTCGCCCCGCCCCCACCCGGGACCGGCGGCTCGGCTCCGCCCCGCCTCTCTGCGGCAACGCCCCACCCCCGCCCCCGACTCCGCCCCGCTCCTACCTCTTCAGCGGCTCCGCCCCGCCCCCCTCGTCACTCCGCCCCGTCCTGCCTCTTCCTACCGCCGTAAAGAGGCGACTCCCACCGCGCCCAGCCCAGCCCAGCCCAGCCCAGCCCCGGGTGGCCAGTGCCCGCCGGGCAGACAAGGCCGCCCTGTGCGGAAAAGTCTGCGGCATTTTGGCAGAGTGAGAGAAGGGGAGAGAGAAATAAATACCACGTTTTCTTTATTCGTTTGTCAGTGGACAGATTGAGTTACTTCCATACGTTGCTACTGTAATATTGCAACGAACATGAGATTACAGCTACCTCTTCATGATAATGCTCTGGTTACCTTTTGCCCATATACCCAAAAATGGGATTCCTGGATCATATATATGGTAGTTTTAATTTTAATTTCTAAGAAATCTCCATAGTATTTTCCATGGTGGCTGTACCAGTTGACAATCCCAGCAACAGGGTTCTCTTTTCTCCACATCCTTGCCAGCAGTTATCTCGTCTTTTTGGAAATAGACATCATAGCAGGTGTGACTTGATACTTCATTGTGGTTTTGATTTGTATTTCCCTGATAGTTAATGATGTTGAGCACCATTTCATGGACCTGTTGGCCATTAGTACGTTGTTGGGAAAATGTCCATTTAGGTTCTTTGCCCATTTTTTTAAATCGGGTCATTTGTTTTTTTGCTCTTGAGTTGTAGAATTTACTTGTATATTTTAGATATTAACCCATTATCGTATATATGATTTGCAAATATTTTCTCCCATTCCATACATTGCCTTTTCATTTTGTAGTTTTCTTTGCTGTTTTTTAGTTTGAGAGGTTTTTAGTTTGGTATAGTCCCACTTGTTTATTTTTGCTTCTGTTGCCTTTGCTGTGAGTGTCAAATCCAAAATATCACTAAGACCAAGGTCTAGGAGATTACTGCTTATGTTTTCTTCCAGGAGCTTTATGGTTTCAGATCTTATGTTCAAGTTTGTAATCCATTTGACTTGATTTTTGTGTATGGTGTTAAGAAGTCCATTTTTGTTCTTTTGCATGTGGCTGTGCAGTTTTCCAAATGCCATTTATTGAAGAGACTACCTTTTTCCCTTTGTGTGTTCTGAGATCCTTTGTCAAAAATTAACTGATCATATGTATGTGGATTTATTTCTGGGCTTTCTGTTCTGTTCCACTGATCTTTATGTCTGTTTCTATGCCAAACTCTACTGCTTTGATTGCAATAGCTTTGTAATATAGTTTGCAATCAGGAAATATGATTCTAGCCTTGTTCTTAAGATTGCTTTGGCAATTCAGGGTCTTTGTGGTTCCATACAAATTTTAGGATGTTTTTCTATTTCTGTGAAAAACGACATTGGAATTTCAATAGGGATTGCATTGTATCTGTAGATTGCTTTTGGTAGTGTGGACATTTTAACAATATTAATTCTGATCTATGAACATGGGATATTTTCCCATTTATTTGTGTCCATGGTGCACTGATTGCTTTCTATCTCTATATGTTGATGATACTTTCTAGAGTTCCAGATAAATGGAATATCATATGTGCTTTATCTTACATTAAGATAAAGTTTTTAAAGTTCATCAGTGTTATTTTGTGGCAGTTCCTTCAATAATATTCCATTGTTGTAGATATACCCTATTTTATTTTAAATCCGGTGTAGTTAACATACAGTGTTATGTTAGTTTCTATAGTGTACAATATAGTGATTCAACAATTCTATACAATACTCAGTGCTCATCAGATAAGTAAATATACCACATTTTATTTTTAGTTTTTTTTAAAGATTTTTTTTTTTAAAGTTTACTTGAGAGAGAGAGAATGCGAACAGGGGGAGGGGCAAAGGGAGAGGAAGAGAGAGAATCCCAAGCCGACTCCACACTGAGCGTGGAGCCCAGTGCAGGGATGGATCTCACAACCCCAAAATCATGACCGAAGCCGAAACCAAGAGCCAATGCTTAACCAACTGAGCCACCCAGGCACCCCGATATACAACATTTTAAAAATCAGTTTTTCCTATCCATGAACTTAATGGGCTGTTAGCACTTTGAGGGTGTTATAAGCAAATCTCTATACATATTTGTGTACAATTCTTTGTGTGAATATGTTTATTTCTCTTCAGTGAACACCTGGGTAGAATAACTGGGTCATATTTCACATGTATGGAAAACTGTCAGGAATGTTTTTTGTAAGTTACAGTGCTTATATCATTTCCATAGCAAACATATAAGTTAAGAAAGTACCAGTTGTTTCTTAGGCCTAGCCAAAGTTGGTATGGTCAGCATTTTAAGTTTTACCAATTCAAAAGGGTGTGTAGTGGTATTAATTTGCATTTCCCACATTTTCATGTACATCTTGGCTATTTGTATATCTTTTTAGAAATAGGAAATCTTTTGGGGCACCTGGGTGGCTCAGTTGTTAAGCGTCTGCCTTCAGCCCAGGGCGTGATCCCAGGGTTCTGGGATCGAGTTCTGCATCAGGCTCCCTGCTCCGCTGGAGCCTGCTTCTTCCTCTCCCAGTCCCCCTGCTTGTGTTCCCTCTCTCGCTGGCTGTCTCTCTCTCTGTCAAATAAAGAAAAATAAAATCTTTGGAAAAAAAAAAAGAAATAGGAAATCTTTTGTCCACTTTATGGAATGTTTATATTATTTAATATTTAATATATTATTTAATGAGTTCTAAAAGTGATTTTTTTGGGGGTGGGGGTTTGTTTGGTTTTGTTTATTTTGGCTTGGTTTCTTCTTGGCCAAAGCACATATTATCACTTCAATCCTATGAAATCCACTTAGAGTTTCTTTATGGCCCAGCAGATGGTCTATTTTATTGTTCCATGGTGTACTTTAACGAATATGTGTTCTGTTTGTTGGGGTATTCTTTAAATATCAGTAAGGTAATTGGCTAGTAATGTCATTTAAGTCTTTTATCTACTGATTTTCCCATCCATTTCTAAGAGAGGAGTATTTATATTTCAGATATAATTGTGGATTTGTCTATTCTTTGAATTCTTCCAGTTTTTGCTTAACATATTTTGATGCTCTGTTATTGAGTGCATATGCTTATTATTATTGTGTGAAACTTTTGTGATTATAAAATGTTCATCCAGCGCCAATAATATGACTTGTTCTGACAACCAATTTATGTTATTAGTTTTAAGATTTTTGTTTTCATTGTATATATTTAATTTTTGAAACTATTAATATTTATATACAAAGTGTGTTTCTAATAGTTTGTAGTTGTTTTGCATTTTAAAAATCCAGTTTGACAGTCTCTGCCTGTTGGGGGAAAATTCTCTATGGGTCTTTCACGTTTCTGTTTTCTAAGCAAAGGTTTTAATAATTTTTGTTCTAGACTCTCTTTCAAGGATGTTTGTATAGTAAGCACACTTGGAAGATATAATCTCCTCCAGAGCAGATTTGTTTACTGTCCAGCGTAATACAGATAATGTCTACTCCAGAGCAAATGTTGGGTAGGATTGCTAGGATCGGGGCTTCCTTAGCTATGATACAAGCCCACTGTGTGCGCAGCATCCACCAGGGCATACCTATCCCCCATGGGACTTGGGAGTCAAGGGAAACCAATGTAAGCATGCACTTGAGTAACAAAGTCCTTTGTTTTCTGCCAGCCTCTATGAAACTATGGTGGTCTAACCTGTTATCTTGTAAAAATAAAGTCTAAAATCCTTCACAGTTCTTGCTACTTCCTTTTAGTTGGAGTGTTTAGACCATTTGCATTTAATGTAGCTGTTGATCAGTTTGGGATTGATCATCTTGACATTTGTTTTATTTTCAAATCTGTTCTTTTTTTCTTCTTTCTCTATCTTCTTTGGATGGATTTTCAGCATTCCATTTTTATCTCCACAAATAGCTATATCTCTTTGTGCGTGTGTTAGTTTCTCTAGTATTTACAATATGTATCCGTAACATCTGAGCCTCCCTTCACGCACTATACTTCTTGTGTAAACTGTAAGCTTTCCATGAACTGTACTTCCATCACCCCTCTCCTACCACTTGTTATTGTTGTCATACATTTTATCCCTGCCTGTTAATACCGAAATATGTTAGTTTTGCTGAAAACCGTCAATTATTTTTTAAATTAAAAATTAGAATACAGTTCTCTTATATTTACACATATATGTATCATTTCCAGAGCGCTTCATTGTTTCATGAAGATCCAAAACTTTATCTCATATAATTTTTCTTCCACCTAAAGAACTTTCTCCTGCAAGTCTGCTAGTGATAAGTTTTTTTGGCTCTTCTTTTCTGGAGAAAATATTCTGCATTTCTGCTTTGGTTTTGAAGGATATTTTTGCTCCATATAAAACTTAAGTTGACTTTTTTTTCCTTTAAGGATGTCATTCTGGTTTACTTGGTTTCTAATGCGGATGTACCCCAATCCCCCATGATGTTTCCTTTCTCTTTTTGAGGTTTCTCAGTAGTTTGATTACCAGGTAAGTTGGTAAGGGTTGGTCTTTATCTTGCTTGGTGTTCATTAAAATTTCTGGATTTGTGGGACTCATTTTCATCAAACTTGGAAGCATTTTGGGAATTATTTTAACTCCCATCCTCCTGCATTCAGACATTCCTAATTACTCATATGTTAGAACATTTGATATTATCTCACAATTCAACAAGAAGCTAATCATTTTCCTAGTTTTTTTCTCTTTGCCTCAGTTTGAACTATTTCTATTGCTATATCTGCTGTATCTTAAATTTCAGTGAATTTCAGGTATTTTTCAGTTCTAAAAGTTGCATTTGGTTCTTTTTAATATCTTTCATTTCTGTCCCTGTTGCATTTACATTTTTCTTTAAGTTGCTGAGCATAGCCAACATACTGATAATAGATGTTTAATTCTTCTAAGTCTTTCATCTCTTTTCATTTTGTATCTCTTCATATTGACTTGATTTCCTTTTGATGACATGTTACAGTTTTCTTTTTCTTGGCATGCTTTTGATTTGGTAAAAGACATTGGATATTGATAATAGACAAAGAGTAAACAGATCTGTCCAGATCTGGAATACTCCTCCAGGCAATAAATGGGGTTCATTTTGTTTCTCCTCTCTTTATTTTGGAAGCTGCAAATCAGTCACTGAATATTTTTGTTAATTCACTAGTCAATAATTTATTTATAAAATAATTGTGATTATTGCATTTACATATTAGAAATTACTTATGTAATTGAGAGCATTTTACAAAGACAGATGTGATTATCATTTTATATGTAAAAGTAAAATTTAATTCAATATTCAAATTTTACCTTATATGAAAATTTTAATTACATGATAGCTTATTTGTAATATCAGGGAAAAGCATAGCCTTTAGTCATATTATAACTCTTTCCCAGGACTGTGTAAAGATTTTAAACATTTTGTTTAAACACAAGTCATTATAAATATATAGCAAAGGAAGTCTGTTTTCCCATATTATTTTTTTCAGATTTTATTTAAGTTAACATACACTGTATTATTAGTTTCATGGGTAGAATTTAGTGATTTATCACTTGCATATAACACCCAGTGCTAATTACAAGTGCCCTCCATAATGCCCTCATCCATGTACCTCATCCCCCCACCCACCTCCCCTCCAGCAACCCTGTTTGTTTTTTATAGTTAAGAGTCTCTTAAGGTTTGCCTCCCTCTCCCTCTGTTTTATTTTTCCTTCCCTTCCTCTATGTTCATCAGTTTTGTTTCTTAAATTCCATATATGAGTGAAATTATATGGTATTTGTCTGATTGTCTTATTTCGCTTAGCATAATACATTCTAGCTCCATCCATGTCATTGCAAATGTTAAGATTTCAATCTTTTTGATGGCTGAGTTATATATATATATATATATATATATATATATATATCACAGATTGTATATGTATACACACCACACATTATATACATATATAATAATATATATATCTCAGAGGTTATACACACACACAACACACACCACATCTTCTTATCAATTCATCAGTTGATGGACATCTGGGTTCTTTCCATATTTTGGCTATTTTGATAATGCTGCTCTAAATATTGGGGTGCATGTGCCCCTTCAAATCACTATGTTTGTATCCTTTGGATAAATACCTACTAGTGCAATTGCTGGGTCATAGGGTAATTCTAGTTTTAACTTTTTGAGGAGCCTCCATACTGTTTTCCAAAGTGGCTGTGCCAGCTTGCATTCCCACCAACAGTGTCAGGTGGTTCCCCTTCCTCCACATCCTTGCCAACATGTGTTGTTCCCTGACTTGTTAATTTTAGCCATTCTGACTGATGTGAGGTGGTATCTCATTGTGGTTTTGATTTGTATTTCCCTGATGCCAAGTGATGTGGAGCATCTTTTCATGTGTCTGTTGGCCATTTGTATGTCTTCTTTGGAGAAATGTCTGTTCATGTCTTCTGTCCATTTCTTAACTGGATTTTTTATTTTGGGGGGTGTTGCGTTTGATGAGTTCTTTACAGATTTTGGATACTAGCCCTTTATCCAATATGTCATTTGCAAATATCTTCTCCCATTCTATAGTTGCTTTTTAGTTTTGTTGATTGTTTCCTTTGCTGTGCAGAACTTTTTTTTTTTTTTTAAAGATTTTATTTATTTATTTGACAGAGAGAGAGACAGCCTGCAAGAGAGGGAACACAAGCAGGGGGAGTGGGAGAGGAAGAAGCAGGCTCCCAGCAGAGGAGCCCAATATGGGGCTCGATCCCAGGACTCCGGGATCATGCCCTGAGCCGAAGGCAGACACTTAACGATTGAGCCACCCAGGCGCCCCATGTACAGAACCTCTTTATCTTTGAGAAGTCCCAATAGTTTATTTTTGCTTTTGTTTCCCTTGCCTCCAGAGATGTGTCTAGTAAGAAATTGCTGTGGTTGAGTTCAAAGAGTTTGCTGCCTGTGTTCTCCTCTAGGATTTTGATGGATTCCTGTCTCACATTTAGGTCTTTCATCCATTTTGAGTTTATTTTTGTGTATGGTGTAAGAAAGTGGTCCAGTTTCATTCTTCTGCATGGGGCTGTCCAGTTTTACCACCACCGTTTATTGAAGAGACTATCTTTTCTCCACTGGATATTCTTTCCTGCTTTGTCAAAGATTAGCTGACCATATCGTTGAGGGTCCATTTCTGAATTCTCTATTCTGTTCTGTTGATCTATGTGTGTGTTTTTATGCCAGTACCATACTGTCTTGATGATTACAGCTTTGCAATACAGCTTAAAGTCCAGAATTGTGATGCCCCCAGCTTTAGTTTTCTTTTGCAACATTACTTTGGCTATTCAGGGTCTTTTCTGGTTCCATACAAGTTTTAGAATTTTTTGTTCCAGCCCTGTGAAAAAAATGCTGGTGGTATATTCATAGGGATTACCTTGAATGTGTAGATCGCTTTGGGTGGTGTAGACATTTTAACAGTATTTGTTCTTCCTTCCAATCCATGAGCATGGAATATTTTTCCATTTCTTTGTGTCGTCTTCATTTTCTTTTATGAGTGTTCTATAGTTTTCAGAGTACAGATCTTTTACCTCTTTGGTTAGGTTTATTTCTAGGTATTTTATGGGTTTTGCTGCAATTGTAAATGGAATCAATTCCTTGATTTCCCTTTCTGCTTCTTCATTATTGGTGTATAAAAATGCGACAGACTTCTGTGCATTGATTTTATATCCTGTGACTTTGCTGAATTCCTGTATAGTTCTAGCAATTTTTTTGTGGAGTCTTTTAGGTTTTCTACATGGAGTATCATGTTGTCTGCAAAGAGTGAAAGTTTGACTTCTTCCTTGCCAATTCGGATTGCCTTCTATTTCTTTTTGTTGTCTGATTGCTGAGGCTAGGATTTCCAGTACTACGTTGAATGACAGTGGTGAGAGTAGACATTGCTGTCATGTTCCTGACCTTATGGGAAAAGCTCTCAGTTTTTCCCCATTGAGGATGATATAAGCTGTGGGTCTTTCATATATGGCCTTTATGCTGTATTTCGTCAAATGCTTTTTTTTTTTTCCTACATCTGTTGAGAGGATCACATGGTTCTTATCCTTTCTTGAATTAATGTGATATATCATGTTGATTATGGATATTGAACCACCCCTGCAGCCTAGGAATGAATCCCACTTGTTCATGGTGAATAATCCTTTTAATATACTGTTGGATTTGATTAGCTAGTGTCCTGTTGAGAATTTTTGCATCCATGTTTATCAGGTAATTCTTCTTTTATAGTGGGGTCTTGGTTTGGTTTTGGGATCAAGGTAATGCTGGCCTCATAGGATGAGTTTGGAAGTTTTCCTTCCATTTATATTTTTTGGAACAGTTTCAGGAGCACAGGTATTATTTCTTTTTTAAATGTTTGATAGAATTCCCCTAGGAAGCCTTCAGGCCCTGGACTCTTTGTTGGGAAACTTTTGGTTACTGATTCAATTTTTTTGCTGGTTATGGGTCTGTTCAGGTTTTCTATTTCTTCCTGTTTCAGTTTTGGTAGTTTATGGTTTCTAGGAATTCATCCATTTCTTCTAGATTGCCTAATTTGTTGGCATATAATTGCCCATAATATTCTTTTATAATTGTGTTTCTGTTGGTTGTGATCTCTCTTCTTTCATTCACGGTTTTATTTATTTGGGTCCTTTATCTTTTCTTTTTGATTAGTCTGGTTAGGGTTTTATCAATTTTGTTAATTCTTTCAAAGAAACAGCTCCTAGTTTCGTTGATCTGTTCTACTGGGGTTTTTAAAATTTTCTATAGCATTTATTTCTGCCCTAATCTATATTATTTCCCTTCTCCTGCTGGATTTAGGCTCTATTTGCTGTTCTTTTTCTAGTTCCTTTAGGTGTAAGGCTAGGTTGTATATTTGAGACTTTTCTTACTTCTTGAAGAAGGCCTGTATGGCTATATACTTAATTTTTAGGACCACCTTTGCTACATCCCAAAGGTTTTGGACTGTCATATTTTCATTTTCATTTGCTTCCATGCATTTTTTAAATTCTTCTTTAATATCCTGATTTTAGTAGGCTATTCTTTAACCTCCATGTATTTACAGGCTTTCCAAATTTTTTCTTGTGGTTGACTTCAAGTTTCATGGCATTATGGTCTGAAAATATGCATGGTATGATCTCAGTCTTTTTGTATAGGTTTAGGCCTGACTTGTGACCCAGTATGTGATCTATTCTTGAGAATGTTCCATGTGCACTGGAAAAAAAATGTGTATTTTTCTGCTTTAGGATGGAATGTTTGAATATATCTGTTAAGTCTGTCTGGTCCAGTGTGTCATTCAAAGCCCTTGTTTCCTTGTTGATCTTCTCCTTATATGATTTGGCCATTGCTATGAATAGGGTGTTAAAATCCCATACTATTATTATTATCAATTTATTTCTTTAAGTTTGTTATTAACTGATTTATATATTTGGCTGCTGCCAAGTTAGGGGCATTTCTCCTATTATTAACTCTAAATTTTTAGATGTCATAAATTTAATTGCAAAAATTTAAAAGAGCAGGATATCATTTTTAAAAGCCTGTACATATTATTTTTTGTTGAAAAGCAGCAAATCTCAAATTTACCACAGAAAAGAGAGTGGTAATGAGTTACAGTATTTAATAAAATTCTAGACCCTGTGGCTTGGATGTTAGATGGTTGCACTGTGTTTATTTTGTTGAAATGGCAGAGTTTGGCCTTTATTTTTCAAATGAAGTCAAATTACGAAATGCCACTTGATGATATAAACCCACATAGTTTGGTCTGGAATGATTGCTTCCATACAGACTCCACCGTTATGTCCACTAGAAGAAATTAAAGTACATAAAGAAAAATAAATTCAATTACAATGTATATGAGGAAAAATTTATGCAAAGTTCTAAATTATCTGGGAAAGATCTCAAAGGGAGTAGACTTTCTTACAAAAAGAATTTCATAAAGAGCTTGAAATGCTATTCTAAATTACCACAACATCACATTCAGATAGTAGCCAGATGTGAAAAGCACTATTATGAAATAATTCGTATCCGGAAATGAATATGATATAAAGTGGGTTTTTTTCCTTCTGTGAATCAGATAACAAACACTACAAGCAGGAAGAATTTGTAGAAACCAAAAATAACAGGTTGGAGAAAGGGTTAAGGTCATTTCTACACATTATGGATGTAACAGAGATGTTAAACATAGGGGTTTTCGTTCCCAGTTTTATGGTCTGTGGTTGGCTGAGGAAGCATGTTATGTGTATCTGTTGAGAGTTTTTTAAGTCTTGAAATGGAAGTGAGTAAAAATAAGTAAATAAGTAAATATAGACAAATAAGTAAAAATAGAAAGAGTATGTATATCAGCATTGACAGGAATTTAACCATAAACGAATATTTTATGATTATTTTAATATCAATGATTATGATTATTAATAAAATAATTATGAGACAGATTTGTTATAGAGACTTTAAACAGACAAAAATCAAAATAAAAATACTTTTTCAAAGTTTTTACAACTAGGTGCTCTAGCCTTATCGTACATCTTCTATTCTACTGGGCACAACCCATATGTTAAAAATACCTATATGTATGGACCCATGTTTTTATTTTCATCCCAAACCATTTAAGTTGTACAAATACTGTTGTTATATTTTTTCCTGAAGCCAAAAATCAATTTAAGATGAAAGAAAAAGAGAAGAGGGTATTAGTAGGGATGCTGCTTATAACCCAACAATTTGCAAAAGATGTAAGGGGAAAAAAAGTGAGAGGATCAGTACACTTTAGAGATGTGTTATTCTGTGTGGTCTGCTTTTAGTGCTAGCCTAACAGTCATTACAACTTTGCAACGAGATTAGTTAGACAAATTGAGAATAAATATTTATGTTCATTTGTAATAATCTGATATTGCTATGACATTTTGATCATATGTTACAAAATGACAGCCCACAACAATTTGGAAATTAAACCAAACCAAATAAAAAAAAAATAAAATTGGTCCTGATCATATTTAGAAGCACTGAGAGTTCAAGCTTAAATATGATACACTGTACATCTTGGTCAGTATATAGGAAACACTAGAATAGGGTTTCCACAGTACCTCCTTGCTATTATTACTCTTTGGTAAGTCCTGAGAAGCCCTTTAGCATCAGCGTAGTGTGTACTTTGGGGCTTTCATCCCCCTCATGTTCTTTCTTGGGTGAAGGGTGCATTTTCTCTTTTACAGGATATCAGAACTTTCATGACTGCCTAATACTGCCAGAGGAAAAATATCGTGATGTTTTGAACACAATTCCAAGAATCCTTGTAGTAAGGCAATAAGTACTAAGTACCAGATTGAACTCAGTCTTCTCATATATCATGTGTTTTGTTTTTTATATTTTTACTTATTTGGAGACATTTTATTTGTCTCTGAAACTCAAGTGTGTTGGTTGGATAATTGATATACAATAAGTCTATAGGCATTTCCTTAAAAAACATCTGGTAGATCAAGAAAAAAATGCGGGAGAGCTTTTTAATGGAAAATCCTAAATGGTTTGGTATTGAGGGGCAAGTCATGAGGGGAGAAGACTGATGGCACAGGATATCTGAACTTGCAATGAGACAGAAAAATTAGCCAAACTAATGTGTGGAAATGAATCAAAAAGTTAAAGGGCTCCGAAGTGGTGGTAATTGCCACACGTAATAGAAAGGTGGTCTCAGGAATCACTGCTTCCTTCTCCTCTATATCCCGTATAATTATACTTTACTAAGGGATAACTGAACAGATGTAAAATATGTTGTGCAGACATATTTTAATGCATATCTGAGAGGCCATGATGATGTGGGCAGTATTTCAAACACTAGTATATCTGCAAGGGAAGAACTTTTTAGATATTTAAATATCTTTGTAGATATTTAACTCTATAAGCTTGAGGATCCTGAGTTTCTAGGTGGCAATGCATAAGCTCCCTTGACTAGGCAAAGACAAATAGGAAGAAGAAAAAGCTGAAGGGCTGAACTGTTACTCATAATCTGTTATTTACTCCAAGACTAGAAGAGGAGGGTGAATTATATGAGGACCATGACAGCCTGAGAAAATAAAGTACTTTCATCCACACTAATGGAACCTCAGTTCTCTTCAGAGCAGCAAAGAAGCCAGTTCACCTTTTCACCACTCTAAACATACTTGCAGCTTGGGGTGGCTAGTGACCAGTTTTGAGCAAAGAAATATAAGTGGGGGTTTCCAGTCTGACATGTAAAAGAACTCGGAAGTCATCAGTCCCATCCTCACAAGAAAAAAAGTTGAACAAACTAAAAATCAACAACTATTATTAGATCTGTCAGTGAATTGAGGTCATAGGACAAACGAGACACAAACGATGCTGCTGGATACTGTTCCAACAGGAACACTCAAACTTTAATGGACAAATTGTTGAAGCTCACTATGGATTACCTTCAAAGTTACAAACTTAGGGTGGGGGGGCAGTCTTAGGGAGGCCACCATATTTCCTTGAGTTTTACCTCTAGGAGCCCCACCAGGTCTTATTGTGGTAATCAGAGGGAAAAAAATCTCCTTTTGCTTCCAACAATGGGAGGGGAAAAGCAACTATTTTGAAATTCTCCTAAGCTCTGTCTTCTCCTTAAATAGGGCATGCCCTTAAGGGAAACTATTTTATCACAACCTAACCAATTTGGGTTTTATTAAACCCTTAGTAACCTAGGGAAGGGAAATAGCCAAATCCAGACTCTTCTACATAGCAGAGGAAGATACCCAACTCCAGTCCCCTATAGCCTTCCTGTTTCACTTAAGAGTAAGGGTCGCTAAGTAATTGTTGAGAAAGTCGTGTCTTAGGGACAGAGGCTCACTAAAAGACTGAGATCTATTCATAGGCCTACAATATGCTTCTCCCCTTCCAACAACTTACCACCACATTAATAAGGCTCCTACAATAACATCAGGGAAGTTAGCTTAAAGAACTACAAGCCTCAGATCTTATTTAAGAAAGAGGCTCTGGGGGCGCCTGGGTGGCTCTGTCGTTAAGTGTCTGCCTTCGGCTCAGGGTGTGATCCCGGAGTGTGGGATGGAGCCCCTCATCGGGCTTTTCCGCTGAGGTCCTGCTTCTTCCTCTCTCACTTCCCCTGCTTGTGTTCCCTCTCTTGCTGGCTGTCTCTCTCTCTGTCAAATAAATAAATAAAACCTTAAAAAAAAAAAAAAGGAAAGAAAGAGGCTCTAGGGGAACTCAAATATAAGAGGAGACACAAAAATAAGGAGTAAATTTTCACCTCTTATGCCACAGCTACAGCCAATAGAAAACACAGCCCAAATCCTAGCCAGATAAACACAAAACCTCACACTAAAGGCTTATCTATCTCAGCTTCTAACTTACTCAATATATCATGTCTGGCTCTTAACAATAACAAAAATATAAGACATGCTTAAAGTAAAAACAAAAGCAAAACAGTCTGAAGAGACAAAGCAAGCATCAGATCCAAACTTAGTTATGGCAGAGATTTGGGAATGATCAGACTGGGAATTTAAAATAATTATTATCAATATGCTAAGGGCTCTAATGGAAAAGTGGGCAAGATGCAAGAACAGATTGATAATGTAAGGAGAAAAGGAAACTCTAAGAATCAAAAACAAATACTAGAAATCTAAAACATTGTAGCATAAATTAAGCATGACATACATGGGCTTATAAGTAGATTGACACAGTAGAGAAAAAAAAAATCAAAACTTGACAACACATCAAAAGAAACTGTCCAAACTAAAAAGCAAACAGAAAAAAGGATGAGAAAAAAAATGGAATAGAATAACTAAGAACTGTGGGACAATTAAAAAGTATAAGAAATTTTATCAATAATTAAGTTTCAAAATAGAAAGCACCAGGCCCAGATCAGTTCACTGGTGAATTCTACCAAACATTTAAAAAGGAAATTATACCAGTTCTCTACAATCTCTTGCAGAAAATAGAAGTGGAGGGAAAACTTCCTAACTTATTCTGTAAGGCCAGCATTACTTTAATACCCAAACCAAAGACGTTACAAGAAAGAAAATGACAGACTATTATCTCTCAAGCATAGATACAAAAATCCTCAACAAAATATTAACAAATTGAATCTAACAATACATATAAAGAAGCATACACCGGATCAAGTGGGATTTACTCCAGATATGCAATGCTGGCTCAAATCTGGAAATCAATTAATGTAATCCATCACAACAGGCTAAAGAAGAAAAATCATGTGATCATACTGATAGATTTAGAAAAAGCATTTAATGAAATCCAACAGCCATTTATGATACAAAAATAAAATAAAATAAAATAAAACAAAACTCCTAGCACAGTAGGAATATAGGGGAACTGTCTCAACTTGGTAAAAAAAAAAAAAAACATCTACAGGGCATCTACATAATATTTAATGGTGAGTAACTAGATGCTTTCCAGCTAAGATCAGGAACAAGGCAAGGATGTCCTCTGTCACCATTTCTATTCAACATCGCACTGGAAGTCCTAGCTGATGTAATATAAAAGAGGAAGAAATAAAAAGTATACAGATTGGAAAGGAATAAATAAGACTGTCATTCACAGATGATCTATTTGTTTATGTAGAAAATTCCAATGAATCAACAATAAGAAGAACAAAAAATTCCTGGAATGACTAGGCAAGGTTGCAGGATATAAGTTTAATATGGAAGAGTCATTTGACTTCCTATGTATTAGTAATGAACAATTTGAATTTGAAGTTGAAAACAGAATACCATTTACATTAATACCCCAAAAAAGGAAATACTTAGGTATAAGTCTAACAAAATATGTAGTCTGAATGAGGAAAACTGTAAAATTCTGATGAAAGAAGTCAATGATGATCTAAATAAATGGGAGAAGCCCAATGTTCACTTACAGGAAGACTCAATATTGTTAAGAGGTCAGTTCCTTCCAAATTGATCTATAGATTCAACACAATTTCAATCATTCCAGCAAGTTACTTTGTGGATTTTGACAAATTTGAGTCTAAATTTTATATGGAAAAGCAAAAAGATCCAGCATTGCTAACACAGCATTGAAAGAAAAGAACCAAGTTGGAAGACTAACACTACCTAACTTCAAGACTTACAATAAAGTTACAGTAATCAATACAGTACAGTAATGGTGAAAGAACAGATAAATATTTTATTCAATGGAATAGAATAGACAGGCCACAAATCGACCTAAACAGTTAGTCAACAGATCTTTGACAAAAGACCAAAGGCAATACAATAGAGAAAGGACGGTCTTTTCAACAAATGTTGCAAAACAACTGGAAAAACATCCACATGCCAAAAACAAAAACAAAACAAAACCTAGACACCTTGTACTTTTCAAAAATTAACTCAGAATGTATCATAAACCTAAATGTAAAATGCAAAGTTGTGAAAGTCTTAGATAACACAAGAGAAAAATCTGTGTGACCTTGGGAGTTTTTAGATATAACACCAAAGGCATGATCCATGAAAGAAATAATTAATCAATTAGACTTCTTTAAAATTAAAAACTTCTACTCTGGGAAAGACACTATTAGAAGAATGAAAACAGCAAGAACTAGGGGAAAAAATTTGCAAAAATGCATATCTTATAAAGAACTGGTATCCAAAATATACAAATGGCTGTTAAAACTCAACAAGAAAGTGACCTCAATTAAAAAGTGGGCAAAATATTGAAATAGACACTGTGCCAAAGAAGTTATACAGAGAGCAGATAAACATATGAAAATATTATCAATAGTATATGTCAAGAGGGAATGGCAAATTGAAACAATGAGCTATCACTATACACCTGTCAGAATGGCTAAAATCCAAAACACTGGTAACATCAAAGGTTAGCAAGGAGGTGGAACAACAGGAACTCACATTCATGGCTGGGATGCAAAATTATACAGCTACCTTGGAAGACAATTTTCCAGTTTCTTATAAAACTCAACATAGTTTTACCATATTATCCAGCAAGTGTACTCCTAAATATTTACCCAAATGAGCTGAAAATTCATGTTCATGCAAAAACCTGCACATGAATGTTTACAGCAGCTTTATTCATGATTACCAAACATTGGAAGCAACAATGGTGTCTTCAATAGGTGCATGAATAACATGGAATATTATTCAATGATAAAAAGAAATGGGTTATCAAGTCATGAAAAGATATGAGGGAACCTTAAATGCATTTTGCTGAGTGAAAGAAGCCAGTCTGAAAGGCTACATACTGTACGATTCCAACTATATGACATTCTGGAAAAGGCAAAACTATAGACGGTAAAAAGTTAAGTGATTGCAAAGTCATGAGAATGAAAGTCATGTGAAAAGTCTGAAAGATCATAAAGACAGAGGGAACCTAGAACTTCTTTAGTGATTTTTGGAACCACATGTCAGCTCTAGACTGTCTAGGTCAGGAGTTCTTTGGAGAAAAAATATACTCCTATTTGGTTAAGCCACTGAGGTTGAGTTTCTCTTATAAGGAGGTAAAGTTAGCAATTCCTACCTGCCATAGATATTCATTAGTTGTGCTTATAAAATATTTTCTTTCAAAGCGAAAACCGACAGAAAAAAACTTAATTACTGGAAATATAATTTTCCCCAAATCTTTTTTTATAATAAAATATAATTCTGATCCTGCAGATTGCCTGAATAAGGCCAGGGCTCACTACTAGGTTGAAAGAGGAATGGATGAGGAAAATGGGGATTTTCACCCTGAAGAAAAACCTGAATATGAAGGAAGGTAACAGTTTTCTCAAGTATCTGAAGGCCTTTAAAATGGAGGGCCATTGGATTTATGTTTGGCTACAGGAAATATAATTAACACTACATGTAAAAGGCTCATGGAAACAATAATGACAGGTTATGTGGAAGCACTTTGAAGTCCATGTCAAAGATATGCAAAGATGACTATTGGTGGAAATGCAAACTAGTGCAACCACTCTGGAGAACAGTATGGAGGTTCCTCAAAAAAATAAAAATAGAGCTACCCTACAGTCCAGCAATTGCATTATTGGGTATTTACCCAAAGGATACAAAAATACAGATTCAAAGGGGTACATGCACCCTGATGTTCATAGCAGTATTATTAGCAATAGCCAAAATATGGAGAGAGCCCAAATGTGCATCAAGAGATGAATGGATAAAGAAGATGTGATACACACACACACACACACACACACACATATACACCAATGCCATCAAAAAGAAGAAAATCTTGCCATTTGCAACAACGTGGATGGAGCTAGAGTATATTATGCTAAACGAAATGAATCAGTCAGAGAAAGACAAATACCATGTGATTTCACTCATATGTGGAATTTAAGAAACAAAACAGATGAATGTATGGGAGGGGCTAGATGGGTGATGGGTATTAAAGAAGGCACTTGTTGTGATGGGCACTGGGTGTTGTATGTAAGTGGTGAATCAATGAATTCTTTTCCTGAAAGCAATATTGTGCTGTATGTTAACTAAAATTTAAATTTAAAAAAAATGTGCAAAGTGGGAATAAGCTGTGATTGGTATAGACTTTTATGATGTTGCAAGTGATCAAGCCTAGGCTGAATCACTATTTACCAGGAGATTTTATCATTTATTTTCCAAATAATATAATCCAAAAGATTTAAATAATGATTTTGGGCAGTCAAGATCATATATGGTAAAGCAAAAACTAGAAACGAGAATAACGTGGTTTCTTAAGATCTTACTCTTTTCATTAAACCACATCATCTCCAGGAGACAATTTCAAAGGAGATTTAAATAGGCTCTCTCCTCCTTCCCATTCAACACCCAGCCGCATCTTTTTGTGCAGTGCCACCCAGGTTCCTGAGACGCAATGGCAAAGGTTAAAGTAAATGGATTTGGCCATAATGGGTTCCTGGTCATCAGGGCTGCTTTTAACTCTGAAAAACTGGATATTGTCACCATCCATGACCCTTTCATTGATCTCAGCTACATGGTCTGCACGTTCCAGTATGATTCCACCCTGACAAATTCAATGGCACAGTCAAGGCTGAGAACTGGAAACGTGTGATCAATGGAAAGCCCATCTCCATCTTGCAGGAGCAAAAGCTCACTGACATCAAATGGGGTGATGTTCTTGCTGAATATGTTGTGGAGTGCACTGGTGTCTTCACTACATGGAGAAGGATGGGGCTCACTTGAAGGGTGGAGCGAAGAAGGTCATTATCCCTATCCCTTTTGCTAATGGTCCCATGTTTGTGATGGGTGTGAAGCATGAGAAGTATGACAACTCCCTGAAGATTATCAGCAATGCCTTCTGCATCACCAACTGCTTGGCCCCTTTGGCCAAGGTCATCCATGACAATTTTGACATTGTAGAGAGACTTACGACCACAGTCCATGCCATCACTGCCATCCAGAAGACCGTGGATGAGCTCTCTGGGAAGCTGTAGCATGATGGCCAAGGGGCTTCCCAGAACATCATTCCTGTTTCTATTGGTATTGCCAAGGCTATGGGCAAGGCCATTCCTGAGCTGAATGGGAAGCTCACTGGCATGGTCTTCCATGTCTCCACCCCAGTATGTTAGTTATGGATCTGATCTGCTGCCTGGAGAAAGCTCCCTGGAGAAGGTGGTAAAGCAGACATCAGAGGGCCCCCTCAGTGGCACTCTGGACTACACTGACCCGGTTGTCTCCTACAACTTTAACAGTGACACTAACTCTTCCATCTTTGATGCTGGGGCTGGCATTGCTCTCAATGACCACTTTGTCAAGCTCATTTCCTGGTATGACAATGAATTGGCTACAGCATGTGGGTGGTGCACCTTATGGTCCACATGCCCTCCAAAGAGTAAGAGTCCCCAAACCTAGGGAGAGCACAAGAGGAAGAGAGGAGCCCTCAGATGCTAGGGAGTCCTTGCCCCAACTCATTCACCCACCCACTGAGAATCTCCTGGTCTGGAATCTATCTCAGACTCCCTGAAGAAGAGGGGCTTAGAGAGCCCTACTTTGTCATGTACCATCAATAAAGAAAACTTTACCCAGACCCCCCCCCCAAAAAAAAATAGAGTGAGAGAGATTTTAAATTATAGATGAGAATTTGAATGGAGGAGTTTTAAGGTAATTTCCCAGACTACAATTACACATTTTTTCAAAGGAAAGAGGAAAAACAAAATTTAGAGTACTACATAAGTTAAAAATGAAGATGTCTTTTGTATTTAAGGACCTGTTAATTTTAGTGAAGTCTTTATATTGTACTTACTAGGAGTCCTGGTTCTGGAAGAGGAGCAGGTCTTGCAAACCGTTTATTAAATTTCCTCTTCTCTTTCCTTAGGTTTTTCATATTCTCAATACGTTTATCTCTGGACTTTTGGAAAATTAAAAGGAAGGAAAACAAATCATACATATAAAACAAACATAAAACATAAAAAGTTAACATGCTGATTATATTTTTGGTTAGTGTCAATTAAAAAAGATAAACACAATCAGTGGATATGGTTTACACAGCTACAGAAAAGTAGGAAAAATCTTTTTTCAAATATGTGGTTCATAGATGAAGAAAACACACTGGCTCATCTTTAGTTTTCGAATGAGACTATTTACTCTTGATTCCCACTTTACCAACTGCGGGATCTAAAGCTCATGGATATACATGTTTACTTTTATGTTAAAAGTAATGTTCATTAAAAAACCCAAGGGAATTTTCTTTGTAGAAATAAGAAAACAAAATTCATGCACATTCTTTACTTCCCTTAAATGCTGCATATGTCAAGCAGAGATTTTTATGTCCCTATTGTATGGCATCTATAAGTAGCAGAGATCTAAGGGTTCAAACTAGAATGCTCTGAAGATAATGGAGTATTAGGGTGCAGAGTATATGAATAATAGAAACTTTTATCCACTTCCAGTGGGAGTGCAGTTGGTATAACTGCTTTGAGAACTATGTGGTATTACTTTATAACAAGGAAAACATTGCTTTCTCTATTCTATTCCTATTACATTGAAAAACAAGAATATAAAGCATTTAATAATAGTCACATTATTCTAATAGTAGTCACAAGATCCCAGAGTCCCATGAAAGATAACACAGAAGTGTCTAGCTAATAAAAGTTCTATCATATTAGAGACCACCACACATAAAGGAACAAGACAAAGTTACAATTTTGAAATACCCAGAATTATTTACTTAAACATTACCTGCCTTTCAGTGACGTCTGAAGGATGTTGCCATCTTGGCCCTTCCTACATAATATGTAAAATTAAATCAAAACAAAACAAACCATAAAAAACCATGAACAAACAGAAACACTAGTTATTATAATAGGAAGCCTATGCTACTGTTTTTTATTTATGTAATATATGCATATTATCTCAATTGCAGGAGGCAGGATCAGAATGAGAACATTAAGGTAAAAGTCAGGGGATAGGATGGCAATAGTATGAGAAAAAAGAACCAGGCTTGAACCACATCACAGGGAGCCTGTGGAGTACTGAGATTTATCACGAAAGGAAAGGGTGTACAAGAAATCAAAAAATTATGTTTCTGCTGGTACTTGGGGTGATTGAGGAACTCTGGAAGTGGTATGGTTTTCTGTGACACACGGAGCTTGGCTCTTTAGTTGTGGGGTTCCCACAGCTTCCCCCAATTTCTAAATTGTACCATAAATGCCCCCCCCATTTTCATCCAGTTGTTTAACCCAAAGACCCAGAAGTAATCTCCTCCCCCATCCTCCCCAATGTTGAGAAACTTATTCTGCCCCCCACCTCTGGGGCACATTAATGGGTCAGTCTACAGACAGATGATTGTGCCCAGCTTCTGGAAGGCGCGGAGTGGGCCTTTTCCTCCTCCTGGGTGGGTCTAACTTCACTTGGGATTCCCAACCCTCAGCACCAAACCCGCCTGCATTGGCCATGATCGTGAGAGACCGTAATCGCAAGTGTCCCCAGTGCAAGGTCCTGGGCAGGCCCGCCGAGGCGGGGTTAGGGCCTCGGAGAACTCACGGGGCTGACTTGGATGGCTTCGTCCTCCGTACAGCACAGGCACATGCTGGTTATGCCGCAGAGCCCCGATCGCTCCCCCGCCCTCACTGCCAGACCCAGACCAAGTAATGGAGGGGCACACCCCCACCGCCCTGGAGCCCCGCCCAGTCCCATCACAATTCTCTTTATCCTCCCCCATGGCCCCGCCCTTGCCCTTAGCTGTCTTTCAATCCCGTGTGGGAAGGGTCAAGTTCTTGCGGTCCTGAGCAGGACTGTAGAATTCAGGCTGGGAGGTCACCACAAATCTTCCAGCATTCTGGCTCCAACAAGCACAGCATACAGTATTTCCATCGTTTTTAGTTCTCAACTCTCTGCCCTCTTTCGAAGGAGCCCCCTTCACTTCTTAAGACATCTCGCTTGGTTCCGTGGCCCTTCACTTCAGCCTGCCATCAGGGTTCTCAATTCCATCCCCTCGTTGTCCTAACATCACCGCTGTCGTTGGATCCATCCAGCTCTCTCTGCCTTCTCCCTGTCAACACCTGGGCTGCAGGTGGGGAAGGGGGTTTGGGAACTGCCCTCACGACATGTTGCACACGATCTCCAACTTAAATCGGGTCTTCGCCACTGCTTCCCACCTCTTGTATGTTTGCCCAGCTCTTTCTTTTTTGGACTCTGCAGCGCTCCCTTCAAACTGTCTCTCCTCTGTTGAACCCTCTGAGCCCACCACTCTCACTCACACACTGAGGGTGGCTCACCCTGCAGGAGAGCCTATGCTCCGCGCTGTGCGCTGCATGTGTGCCCATGCAGTCATGAACTCTTTACAAGAACCCAGGAGAATAACAGCAGGGTGGTTATCCTGGGGGAAATGAGACATTAGCGTGTTAAACACCTTGCCCCAGGTTACACAATTAGAACGTATTCTGGGACTCATTCCACAAAGTCTGTATCCTGGGGCCTGTGCTCTTTGATCTCCGGGCTCTTTGATCACCAGTTGCTTGGAAAAGCCCAGACTGGAGCTGCCTCACTTCCTTACCACCTCTGAGTCTGTCGCCTTGTTTGAATCCACGTTACCTTTTCCCTGTAATACTGTTAAATTGAAAAAGTTGTTACCCCTCTTTTTGTCTCAAATACATCCGTTCATTTTTGTTCCCATGCTGTTTTCCTCCTAGAAGCCTCAGAGTTCTTGCTCTAGGTTATTCCCTCCCCTTGTTAATCTCTCTATAGTCTCTGTTTTCTTTCAACAATTAAATACAATATGCTCAAATCATCCCCTAATTAAACTAATAAACCAAAGCCCTTTGAACAACAGTTAATTGTAACTCTTGCCCATCCCCTGTATTTACAGTGAACAATCCCAAGAGTTGTCTGGGATTCCCATGTCCTCTTCTTTACATCCAGTGCAATATTTGGGTCACTGCAACCTGCTTCAGCGCTTACTACCCCATTGGTACTTGTTTCAAAGTGGTCACTGGTGATCTTCCTCCTAAATTCAATGGACACTTTTTTACCGTGTGACTTTTGCATGGTGTTAGGAGCTGCAGTGAGTTCTCTTGGAAGAGTTAGGCTTAGGAAAATTAAATAATCTGGCCCACCACTATTGCTCGAAACCGTTGACGACTTCCTTCCTGAAACTCTCCTCTCTGGGAAGAGCACAACTTAGAAAAATTATGTAATCTAGCTCATGATCACAACCCAGGAACTGACTTGAAATCCTGTGCTTTCTCCACTATCCCATGTTGCCTCAAAAACATGTGTTTTGGATACTTACTATTATATATCTTGCTAGGTCCTGGGAATACAAAGATGAATAAACTGAGCAACTGCCCTCAAGGAAAGTCAGATAAAATCGCAACAAAAAAATAGCAAAACTGTGTGTTTGGAGTAGTAATAGGACACATGTTGTGCAGAAATGCAGGAGCCTCTAATTCTGTCTAAAGACAACGCCTTCGAGATAATGCCAGACTCCTTACCAGTGGAGTAGCCAGACTGGCTGCTGATTGGTTCCATTCTTCTGATTTCCTCATCTACCTTTGCCTTCCTGGAATGATGCTTCCACAGGTGGAGTCACCTGTTACCACCCCTAGTACGTGTAATACCGCTAAAGCAGGTGCATCAGCTTACAGACAGAACCTAAAGTGAATCTGGAAGTGTTTGGGCTGTACTCTATAGGATGGATAGGAGTTTATCAGGTAGTCGAAGACGGAGCATTCCTGATGGAGAGAGCAAGCATGTCCAAATGGCGGAGGTAGGGCTTGTGGATTTGATGAGTAAGGAATTATTGTCAAGTTGTTACCATTTTTCATTCATCACTTCTCATTGCCTTTCCTCCTCCTTCATTCTGCAAAACAAACAAAGCAACCCACCAGGGCTGAGGTTGAAATAAAACAATGATTAGCTGGATTCAGGCACTGTGAGACTGCTTATAACAGAATGTTTCAGAGTGTCAGCAAGCAGGTGGTGGGACTCACAAGCATCCACATTCTGTCTGCACTTCCTTCACTTGAAAACTTTGCGATCCTGGCCTATTGATGATCTTGCATCAGCTACCATTCTCCTTTCTACATTTATAAAATGGGAATGATAATATCTAATAACATAGGTATTGGTTCAGAAACTTGGGAATTTCCGGGTGAAATCTAAAACTGACCCCTGTTCATGGGGGCACGGAGAGACAGAAGAAAGAGGCAGGCCACTCCATGTAGGTAGATGGCAGGTTTAATATGCAAGAAACTTATATATGAGGCTTGTCTTGGACATTGAAAAGATGAAGAGACCTCTGAACCTGGCCACTTGAATATTAGAAGTTTATATAGAGGCCTTAACTGGGTTTAGTTAACTACTAAGTCCATATATATGGTCTCAACACCACCTTACTCTATCAAGGCTGTGTCCTTGAAAATGGCTCCCACTGTGGAAACAGTAGGCAGCACAGACATTCCAAGGACAAGGAAGAGGGTGAGAAGCCTCTCACATTTTCAGGGCTCAGCTCTCAAGTCAGCTGCAGTCATATCCTTTCCATGACCTCCTCCAACAATAGGGTTGTTTATGAGCATTAAGAATAATAGAAGTAAGGGATTGGGGAGTTAATTCCTTACTAATTGGGGAATTACTCAATAATCATAAATGTAGTTACATTTTTCTATAGAATCACCCAAATAAAAAAACTTGTGTTTCATCCAGTCCAGTCTCCCATCTGATTCTCTAAGTCCTGTCAATATGTTAATTTTGTGGCGGATCCTTCTTTTGATTAAATTAGCGGATAGGAAATTCAGTGCAGTCCATTCGGTTTTTTGGCACCTCTAATTATTGGAATCTGTTACTTCAACCCGGGCGTTCTGTTCTCTTCACTAGTCTCACAAAAGAAACTAATTCTCCTCTACATGATGATAAGATTGGGGAAGAGGCTGAGATTGTTAGAATCTACAGACTTGGAGGAGGGACCCTACAAGTTGGGAACCAGATCTCTGAGGAGGGGAGTATTACCAGGTTGAACTGGTACCACAGGACATTGGATGGGGGCAGTCCTTCAGAGCTGGGGATCAGAGATCTCGTAGGAGGGGCTACTCTATGGTAGGTGCTGTGTGATTAAAGACGAACAATAAAATCAACTCTCTGGGTGTGTAGAAAAAATAGAAACTGGGAAGAACTGCTGCTGGAGACAAATGCTACCTCCAGGTGATGTGTCGCTGCTGGGGTGACACTGAGAGCAAGGAAACAGGCATGAGAAAGATCCTTTTCCACTCCACTCACCTTCCAGTCTTCCTCCAGCATCCTCACCCCACATCCCCCCCATTGGCTAAACCTACCAGGACTTGAGCTGGCTAAATTTCCAACTTTTTATTTTGTAAAGAGAAATAAAATGTACAAAGTCCCAGCCCTGGCTTTACAAGGTAGAATACGGAAGAGCAAGCTTAGAGCTGAAAGACAACAGGTTCATGTGTCCCAGCAACCATCCTGCCCCAAATCACCTGCAGTCCTTCATTTAGAGGTCTTCGAAGATGGTTTCAAATCTCCCCACTATCCAGGTTGATAACCTGTATTACTCTACGTTGTCCAATGTCCTGCACTGGGCACAAAGCTCAGAGTGTGATATGACCAAGAGTGAAGGGGCAAGAGCATTAACTTCCCAAGTCTGGACGGTACATTTTCATAAACACTGTCTTTGCAAAAATGGATAAAATTTAACTGTAAAATAAATTATGAAAACTCCGGAATACTAAATGCAAGCATAGTCTAATATTCTTGTGTGTAATGTTTGATTGGTATAGAGCTACACTTCTCAAAGTAAAGTCCAGAAACTACCAGCATTCCACACTGTTTATAATTTTATGTGAAAAATAAAACAAGTAAACAAACCACCCTTTCCCTTTATGTAAAAAAATGGGTACCAAGTTCAAATAAGTTTGGGACATTCTAGGTTAAACAAAGTTGAACACCTGTCTTTACTGCCAGCCAACTCAGAGCCCATCATATGCAAAAGTGATTATGAACTTCTAGAAGGGTATATATTACACAGTGTTTCTCCAATACACTTGATGAGGGACCTTTTCAGTGTGCCATCTATAACCTCTCTCATATGGAGAGGCTTCTAGATTAAAGATAGTAGTCATTTCTGAATAACTAAGTATTATTTTATATTACTTTAAGCATGGCCTTGTTATGTCATAAACTACATTGACAACTCTGGATATCATTATTTAAATCACAGTTTTATACACATCCAATTATTTTTCTCATTTTCTATCTAAGGAATATTTGCTGATTTTTTTAGATCTTAAATATCTGTTTCATAATGCAAGTCAGATTAGCTGTTAGAGTGTTTCCATAAGGTAGCTGGTGTTTCTGTTCTATTTCTCTGGGTATTTGATAAATAGGTATACACTGATAGGATCAGTTAAAGCAGCATGACGATAATAGAAGCTATATCTACCCTGGGTAGATAAATATGATAGAATTTGTGAAATTGAATAGTCACACATTTTTCCTTAGTTTAAATATTAAGTATTTTCTTTCATTTTTTGCAAATGAAATCATTTGGAGTTTATGTCTCTTCAGCTTCCGTTTTGCCATCCCTAGTATTTTAAAACTTGGTTATTTAGCAACAGAATTTATAGAAATATTTAAATATTTCATTTACATCTTAAGAAAAAATAGCTCATCCTGTTTGTTTGATGTTTCCATAATTAGATTTTATTTTTGTAAATTTGTACAAAAACAGTGCAGTTTCTTAAAGAATTAACTTGTAGGCTTTTCCCCATAAATGAAACAACTTATGCAGAAATACAAACGGAATATCAGCATTGGTTTATTTTGTACCATAATTTACAGATTTTTTTGTTTTCTTCATTTTCTGGGTTTCCAAAGGGTCATGGAATCTATTTTGGGTCATTGAGAAACTTTAATTATTGGTTTGATTTCAACGCAACCATGTATCTTTGGTTCTGAAACTATTTTACAAAGTAAATGGAACATGTGTGACTAATTTGTGTATTTAGGGTTTCCCTGTGACTTTATTTTTTTAAATGGAGTTTAAGGGAGCAAATCCTTTTCAAGTCCTAAGAGTCCTTAAACACTGAAAATATTTCTAATGGTTAAAGTCTGTTCCCTTTCCACGATAAAATGCTATTTATCTGTTTAGTAAGTAGGATGTGGACAGATTCACCACTCCCTCTTTTGGACCAGTCTTTCATTCAACTGATATCTGTATCCACCACGTCCCTCTTTTGTTCCAAGGATCTGTGCCTTGTGGTGAAGTTTCTGTACTGAGCAGGCAGATATGAGTCTTTCGTGAATGGGGCCCCTTTAAAAGAATACCAGTGCAGGTCCAACTTTATGGTTGTAGGATCTGTGCAGATACATAGGGAGTCATGCTTAGAAAGATTAATGCTCTGTTCTTGCTGTCTTAAACCTCTTAATTTTTAAGTAGCTCTGCATTTTTATTTGGAGCTATGATCTGCAAGTTGCATAAGTGGTCTTGAATCTACCCTCCAAAGTTTGTGAGAAGTTGTCTGTCTGTCTATCATTGCCATGTATGAGTTTTTAACAGATTTTCTTTTTTCTGTGCTTAGGCCATTATACTGTGAAATCTAGGTTATAGACTTTAAATTTGTCTATAGAATAAGTTACGTGTTTTTAGATTCAACTTATTCCATCCTGTCAAGAGCATTTTTGTTCTTCTTTATAGCACAACACCTCCATGTCATATGCCACGAACCCTGCCACGAACGCTCAATTAAACTTTCTCCTAAGTTGTTTTGCATTTGACCTGCATTTCAGCCTCCTTACCTTTGCTGACTCTGCTCCTGTCATGACTGCCCCCATAGAAAGCCAGGTCTTTCCTCAAAATTATTACTCAGAGAAGAGTAAGTCACTTTATATCAGAACCTTTATGAAGGCTCTGTATTTTAGAGCTCTTTTTCAGTTACTTGAGTTTGAAAAAGTAAAGTTTTTCAGAAAAAGGTATTAGTTAGGAATGGCCTTAATGAACACCAGCTTTGGATAATTATCAAGGTGACCTTAGACTTTGGGTAAATTTCCAGTAACAATGTAACAGGATCAAACTAGAATTTAGAAAGGGCTGTATTTTTGAGGCATTGAGATGGGAATGAAAATTAATGTCTGAAAACTTGCTCAAAAAGTGGCTCTGGCAACAATTAAGCCAATGCCATTCAAAATGCATGTAAATAGGTTGAGTAAAATTGTTTAATGAAATGTGGGTATGGAAATAAACAATATTTTTAAACGAATAAATTGTTTATGTAATGTGGTTTCAAATATGGGTATGTAAGAAAATTGACAAATTAAATCTTACAAGTAGACATTTGGCTATTATAGCTACATCTCTAAAAATTTACATGGTTAAGTTGACCAAAACAAAAACAAAAAAACGGGTTTATTTGCCCTCCTAAAATGTCTCTTTCTCTTATTTGAAATATTTTAACTTTTTATCAAGTGTGTATTCTAATTCAAAATATTTTAGAAAGACTGTAAACACAATTTCTTATCAGAAAGAACCCAGTCTTACTATTAGATCTCAGACACACCCTCTGTCTCTCTCTCCAAAGAATGGTGCTGTTAAAAGATAACCTGAGGCATACTGAAATTTTTAAAACTTTATTTGAGCAAGAATCAGTTCGAATGAGACCGTGGTTAGGAAGTGGTTAGTAGGAGTCCCAGCTGACAGGAGCAGGAGTAAGGGGAAAGACTTTTATAGAGAAGATGCAGAAGCAAAGAAAGGAAATTATTCGATTGGTTATAGCTTAAAGCTTAGTTGGCGGTTTGTGATTGGTTGTCCTTAGAGTCTTGAGTTTGCAAATTTGAGGCATTTACAGGTTTAGATTTTGGGTTGCTTAGGTAAGCTGCATGGCATTAGAGCCACCTCCGTGTAGTGGCCTCCTTGTTTAACAGTGTAAACATTTCCTCATCCCGCAAGTCTATGAGCAGACTTACCTTTCATTGCACACAACCAGCCTACAGAAAATGTCGGCCCTGCTCTTCTTGGTTTCTTACCTGTGCTCTGATTTATGGAAGTCTGGGTTATAGGATCCTTGGTCCTTGCTTCTGTCACCCTGAAAGGCAGATCTTCACACACATAAATAGGCTGATCTTTAGCGTTTTCTGAATGCTGCATCAACAACACAAAAAAGACTTGTCCTGCTTTGGAAAGCAAAGTTTAAACAATCTTTTCCCTACTAAGGGGGATCTTCAGAGAGAGGCAGAAAAACCCCTTGTGACCTCATTTCTATCTAGAGAAATCTTCCAAAAGTGCTGATATTTTCATGTTTCCTCCTGCAAATGTTTAAAGATGACCTATTAGCGGATTATTTGGCTAGATTGGCAGTTACCCTCTATTGGTCAAAGCAACCCTGAATCTAAGAATCTAACACTAATTTTTAGGCAAGTATCAAAGCAAAGATGAAATGAATGATTTATAGTTAGACTTCTTAACTGTTGAGTACTTGATAGGGCAGGCCTTAAATGGCCCTACTGCATGCCTCTTTATGGATAGACTGTATTTCTAGGAATTGTCTGTTGAAGGTAACTTGATGTGAGGGTCAGTAATGCTCAAGACTCATAATATGTTTTAGGAAGTCATAGCTCCTTATTACTCTCCATTTCCTCTACGTACACACTGTTTTATTTGAATTTACAGGGACAAAAAATAAAAGACATATTTGAAGATTCTCCTTATTCAATTCTTTTTTCTTTTTGCAGTCTTTATTTAGGTTATACTTATTGGGAAAAAGCACAAGCAATTTATTTTTAGAGCGAAGAATAAGAGTTAAGTTGTAGTGATAAAGAGAGCTCCTTTTACAGTATTTAAAAAGTCTTAAAATTTCAAATGATGGGGAAAGCTGGGTGGGGGAGATGAGTATGCCCACTCTGTCATCCCGCGTAAGAGAAGATAACTGTGTTCAAATTCACAGGGATGACAGATCTCTTCTTCATATATTCTCTAGTTTTGGCTATCATACAATTTTCTAGACTAAGTTGCTCTTTTGAGAACACAAGAAAATACATAGTATAGAATTGGAGATTCAGATAGAGCACAGACCTATTTGCTAAGCAAGAAGAATGTAACCTTATTTAAGTTATGCTCGTCTTTACTGAAGACACAGTTCTTTAAAGACGTCTGATTCCATCTTATCTTAGATCTTTAATTAGCCTACCCAAAGTGCCTTGGGTGCTTACCATCGTAGGAATAAATAGGAATTGCTCTTGTAATTCTTTTTGCAATCACAGGAACATTAGGAGTCGAATCAGTGCTTCATGGAAGATGTTGTCCAGGTAGCAGGAACTGAAAAATCAGTGTGGGAAATAATCCTCACTCTGGACTGACAGACACAATGACTTTACTTTTTTACAAAAGAGAAAAAAATGTGAACGCAATGTCGTTTCTTATAAAGCACTTTCTTTCAAGTGCCTTTCGTATGACAAATACAGATGTCAGTGATCATCGCACTGATATACTGACTTAATCAACTTACTTTGTCATAACATTGAGCGACAGTGCTATATTAAATAGTAAGTCCTTCGGAAAGCTCTCCATTCCTATCTTCATGTGTTAGAACTGACATAGAGAGCAGAATAAACTTTAGTGAATGTATACCGTGTTTAAGAAGCACTATTCTGGGCACATGGATTGATTTCTTCAACAATATGGCAGGTTTACAATTATATAGCACATTTGTAATAAGTTTCTAAGTTCTTCAATTAGAACTCATTCATTTCGTATGGTGTTCATTTCATTTGAGCTCCGTAAACCTTGGGGAAAAAGTAAAGTATGTAAGGATCCCTTTATTTTAGAATTGAATTTATTTATTTATTTATTATTATTATTATTATTAATTTTTTTAGAGAGCATGTGAGTGCTAGGGTGGGAGCAGAGGGAGAGGGAGAGAGAGAATCTAAGCAGGCTCCATGCTCAGCTGGGCTCCATCTCACAACCCTGAGCTCATGACCTGAGCCAAGATCAAGAGTTGGATGCCCGAACGACTTAGCCACCCAGGCGTCCCTATAATTGAATTTAAAAAAGGGGGGGCTCAGAGGACTTAGGAGAACTAATGAAGGTCATTCCATTCAACATTTATTAAGTCAATAAGTATTTCTGGAGTATTGTCTTATTTAGTATTCCTTTAGTTGCAAGAACAGAAACAAACTGAAAGGGATTCTTTTTCAGTTTACATGACTGGGAAATATAGGAGGAGATTTCCTTCAAATAATAGTGATTCGTTTCTATTAGCATTGCTTCCCTCTGTAGATTGGCCTTTGTCTTGCTGCAAATGGGTTTTTCTGCAGATAATGGGGAATTATCTACCATCCTTTATAATTTGACCCACCACTTGGGAGAAAGTCCTTATTCTCAGCTTTTGGGGAGGACTCCGATTGGCATATATTACCAGTTAAGAGAACATTTGAAAAGCTCAGGTTAAATCACATTAAATATGGCTAGTGTTAGCAAAGGAACAGAGCTTCTGTTTTTTTAACTCAGAAATTTTAGCATTCTTATTTTTAGGTTGAATCTAATCAACACTTTAGAAAAAGTGACAAATTATTATTTCTTTCTTTGGACTTTTCTGTCCAGATACCCGTATGGAAGATTTGAGTTCACGGTTGATTTTAGAGATACCCACGCAGAAAGAAGCGTGCGGTGACAAAGAGGAAGTGTGTTACTCCGCCTGTGGAAAAGTTAATAAAAGGAAGTAAAGTGATCTTGACTGAAAACCGTGACATTCTGACAAGGAAACATGTTAAGGGAGATTAGAAAACCTTTTAACAGGCTTTAAAGATAATCATATTTATAGACAGTCTACATTTACTTGAACCTCATTAAGTGGCAATGAAAACAGGTGGGGTAGAAAAAGCAGAGGCTTCAGTGTAAACATGCCTTGTTTCAAAACTCCCTGTGTTTCATTTTGATGTAAGATATTTTAGATGAGGCTAAACTACATCTCTGTTTTCCAGTGGGCCTGAGAGACCTAGTGCTATTTCTTGGAGTTCCAAAATTTAAGGAGTAATGTATTCAGGTGTGCTCATGTATTAGTTTATTTTCTTCTTAACTAATGGGTTGGTAATTTTGCATGGGTCTAAAGGTTGTATGGGGGACAGCAAAAGAGGAACTGGAGAATGAGTTACCAAAGGAATATATACCCTCTTTGCCCGTAAGAATAAGTAGGATACATAATAGTTTTTTAGAATATTAGAATATTATTTGTGGATAATTGATAATAATCCTTAGAACCAGGAGGTCTAGTTATTGGCAAATATCATTCTTTTCTAGGATGAGTAGAAGTCATATCCTTGCAGGTAATTATTTAATGTCTCAGCAACTCTTCAGGGTTTCATTCATTTTTAGACCAAAAAAAAAATCCAGCAGGTGGCGCCACAATCATACTATTTACACAGTTAACTATTTGAAGGGAGCCAGACAACAAAAATGATCGTGTAGCCAGAAGATGGTGCTAGGTGACCGATCTTTTAAAAAGCAATGTCTGCATTTGAAATAGGCAACTTCAATTTTACTGATTTCCAGGATTTATACCGAGGGTAGTGTTGACACTGTTGTTTGGAATTCTTCAGTATCTTCTTCAGTAGCTTCAAATTTAAACTTCCAGTGTGTTACTTTTAGGATAAAAGAACCCCGACCAGCTCATGAAAGGAAGAATTCTTTCTGGCTCTACTTTTTATCACTCACAGTCTTTACAAAGAAAGAAGATTATATTTAAAATGTTTTGCTTTTTTACTGTCCTTCTATTTTCATATGTTTCATGATTATACCTTTTTTTAAAAATATAAGCACCTACCCACCTCTAAATTCCTTGTTGTGTTCCTTTTATTCTTCTTCTAAGATTCTTTCAAAAAGATGAAACACTAAATTAAAATCTGCAGATACACTTTCTGACGTGTCCCAATCAGAAAAAAAGAAATTCTTTGAAATGTTTCTTTTGTTGTACTTTGTGGAGTCTTAAAAACTGCGGTTTAATTTTCATATCTTTGTATATTCAGTATTCAAGTCTTTCATCCTCCAAAATAATAGAAAATTAAAATTAAACTGCTTCATAACTTTGTTTTAAATTTTTGCATTAGCAAAACCTTCTAAAAATTGTTACTGGTTCATTTGGCATTCTAAACAGTTCTCTGTTAAATATCTCTTAAATGCATCTATTTTTCACCAGCTGTTTATCTCCTTCATCCTCTAGCCTTTGCTATCGGACCATTAAAATAGGAATGCAAGTTGGTACAGCCACTCTGGCAAACAGTATGGAGTTTCTTTAAGACATTAAAAATAGAACTACTCTACGGCCCAGCAATCGCACTACTGGGTATTTTCCCCAAAGATACAGACATAGTGAAAAGAAGGGGCACATGCACCCCAATGTTCACAGCAGCAAAGTCCACAGTAGCCAAACTGTGGAAGGAGCCTAGATATCCTTCACAGATGAATGGATCAAGATGTGGTTCATAGATACAATGGAATATTACTCAGCCATCAGAAAGGATGAATAGCCACCATTTGCGTCGACATGGATGGAACTGGAGGGGATTATGCTAAGTGAAGTAAGTCAAGCAGAGAAAGACAATTATCGTATGGTTTCACTCATATGTGCAACAGAAGGAATAGCGCAGAGGACACAGGGGAAGGGAGGGAAAACTGAATGGGAAGAAATCAGAGGGGGAGACAAGCCATGAGAGACTCTGGACTCCGGAAACCAAACTGAGGGTTACGAAAGGGGGAGGGTATGGGGATGGGGTAACTGGGTGATGGGTGTTAAGGGGGGCACGTGTGGTGATGAGCACTGGGTGTTATACACAATTAATGAATCGTTGAACACTACATCAAAAACTAATGATGTACTGGCTAATTGAACATAATAATTTTTTTAATTTAAAAAATAAAAATAAAATAAAACATGGATTTTAGATCCTGTGTAAAAAAAAAAAAAATTGCCTGCCAAAAGTTGACTTTCCTTCCTTCCTGCCATCCTCAGATCTGTTTTCTCTCAGATCAGAGCCATATTTTGTAAATGCAGTTATTTCTTTCCTGTTCTTAAAAGCTTTCAATAATTTTATGGCTTGTAAGCACCCAAACAAACCTTAACCACACCCAAAGGCACTTCTCTGGGGGTATCTCATACCGTTCTTTCATGTCATTTTCCATGTGCTTGCTATAACACCTTCCTCAGACTATACTCCCTCCTCGTAAAAATCTGGTACAAGTCTTCTTTCAGTCAGGAAGGCTACTCTCCTGCATCTTCACCTGTGTGTCTCATAAATGTTCTTCGGATCAGAACTCAAACATCACTTTCTCCAGGAAGCCCACCGGATCACCGAGGTCTAGGTCAAGGCTCTCTACTGTGTGCTCCCACAGCGCTGAATACCTCTCCTTTGTGGCACTCCCCTCTGTAACTGGACACAATTTATGGCAGATATATCGATCAATGTCTTTTTTTGCCCTAACTCTCACGTAAGCTTCATGAAGACAGAGAAGTTACCGCTTTTCTCACTATTGTATTTCCAGAGAGTAAGAGTGTCATACTTGACATGTGGGGAGCTCTCAATCAATATTAGTAGGTCAATAAAATGAATGACTGACGATAAAAATTAGAGGCATCTGGAAGGTATAATTGATTTGATGAGTTCAGAATAGTTTCCACTGGCAGATGTTTACCCTGAAGAGAATGGCAGGATGCAGGTGGTTACTATCTTTCAGGTATCTACAAGGCTGTTGTGTGAGGGAGGGGCTCCAAAGTTGATCTAAAACCAAAAGCTTACAGGAGGAACTAAATCCAAGATTTTAAAAACAGAGTATAACAGAACCAATTTCTGCAGTAGGTAGGTAAGGAACTGCCTGCAACATAAGCTCCCTTTGGTGGGAAGCAGAAAAGGGAATTCCAAGGCCAACAGTTAGGTGGCCTTTGAAGACCCTTCGAGCTTTGAGATTCTATGAAAGTCTGATTTGTTATAAAGAGGATTTGTCTTTCCCCTCGCTGATTGCATTCTGAGGCCAGTGTTGGCTGGGGTGGGGATGAAAGTTCTCCATAGAGTTCTTGGGATTAAGTTTCATTGTGTTTAGGACTTTAAAGAATAAGTGATTTCCTAGCATGATCTGTACCATTAATTTCACCTTAAACTCTTATTTTCAACTTCTTGGGATACACTTCAAATAAAAAATAACTAGTATTTATTTCAGATATATTACTTTCTCTGATAACTGAAGTAGTCTATTTCAAATTACATTTAATCTAACTTTTACTGAATCACTGATAATATTTACAGATAAATTTTTTAGAATACTTTTGGATTTTGACTTTGTTCAGTTTCCTTTTAGGGGGTGGGATAAGTTCTGTATTTCAAATATATGAATGTTCTTAATTTCCTCTATGAACATAAGTGGTTAATGAGATCTTTTGTTCCGTGAATTTATTTTCAGACTATTGGAGGAAAAAGGTTCAAGATCTTTACATTTAATATACTAGCTCATCACTTTTTTGCCTACCCAGATTTTATATCAAACTGTAGACAAAAATCTTAATTTATTCTCATGCCTCATAATAAATAAATTAAGTAGTTCTTAACATTTTTTTTTGGTAGATGACATATGAAACCTGCATTTGAAGAGTTTTTTTCAATCAAGTGAACTCCAACCACACTAAGATACACATTGCCTCATTGTTTTCATTAATCAAATGAGGAAGCATTCTCAAGGTCAATCAATAACGTGTTTATTTACGAGTTAAATAAACCATCTAAAGTGGGCCACATGCAGCCTTTTAAAAGAACAAGGTCGTATAATTAATAGTGACATGGAAATATGTCCATGATATATTATTAAGAGAAAATACAAAGTAGCAAACGGTATGTACAGTGTGTTCACATAAAAAAAAATAGTGATGTATGTAATTGCATCAAAAGAGGTAACAAAGGTTTTATTCAAACTGGTAGCAGTGGTTATCCCTGAGCAGAGGGATTGCCTGGATGGCTAAAAAGCTGAGGGGTCAGGAACTCCCTTCTTATCCATTTGATATACTTCCCCGTGGACCAGATTTTCCCCACATGCATTTACCTTTAAAAAATTTAACTTGAGGACACAAAATAAAACGATCTCACGTTAACTTTCTTCTATCAGAAGGAAGAGGAGGAAATGAATCATAGCCAAACAGACATCGATGATTTTCATTTCCAGTGTGCACTGTCAAAATTCAGAGTTCCGTTGGGAGAATAATAGAGAAATCATACGTATAGATCGCAATATGCAAGCACATGCTTCTGAATCATCCTTGCTCTTGTTTTTATGTGCTCAAGGAGAAGCTCGAGACTTCTGAAAAGTCTCCATTTCAACTTTCTTATGGGCTCAGGGGATTTCCTACCACACCATCTCACTATGTTATTGTCCCGTCGGATTGAACACTACGTCTGCCTGCTTGGACTGCTGTTGCTTTGCTGGGCGTCGGGGGATGTGGCAGGAATGTTAGAACCCTCTGCAGCTGTGCTGCATGCCTTGGCTTCTTTCAGCTCCGACAGACCAGAGGAAGACACAGACCATGCAAATGCACACGTAGAGGAATGAACAAAGGGCACTTCTGGTACGGTCTCTGGTAAAGAGACCAACTTAACTTAAATGGGATGTTTGTCTTGGAGAGGCATGGAATGAGATTTAGAGGAAATATTTTTGTTATACAAGACAGGTGTACTTACAGTCATAGTACAGTGAAACATAGGCCAATCAGTAGGGTCGCATGCAGGAAACAGGAATTAGTATTTTAAGCAGAAAGGAATTTAATACAAGATATTATGGACTTACACAGTTTTGGAAGGACTGAAAGAACAGTTTCTGGGCCAGACTTTCCAGATTGGTTTCCAGAATACTACAGAGCTGAGCCACAAGGGGAGCTCCTGCTCTGAAGCAGCCACTACTACATGCTGGGACAACTGCCTCTCACACTAGAGAAGGAGAAGCTGAAGCTATGATCCAGGTATTAAAGTGAGACTGTGTGTTTTCATACCCAGAGCAGAGGCACAAGGACACGAGTGCAGCTGCGGGAAAGTCTCCGGTTCCTACATTGCCAGCAACAACAGCCAAGAGTGCTGGGGAAACAGTCGTTTCTTCATTCTGCCTTCCAAGTCTCTCCCAAGTACCAGAGGCACATAATTTGCATCCAGAATGAGAGCTGCAAGATAGTGGGGGATCGCGAAGATTGGGGGATCGAGTTGATCACTTTCCAGACCCTCCAAAACGAAGAAAAGTGGATTGAGAGTCAAAGTCTCCATCACATATAGAGAACTTCCAAGAAAGAATAAAATCGCCAATACTATGACCGTCCAGATAAAATAGCTGTTAATATGCTGTCACATATGTATTATTTTTTCTGAGTGTGCTCATCTGTCTATTTATCTATCAAACCATCTATCTATTTCATCTGTTCCATTGGAAGTAGTTACTATTTTTCTGGCTTGTTCAGCAGACCTTCCTACCCTTCTTCAGATAAAAACAGTATCCCTTTTCCTTTTAGGAAACTCTACCTCAATCCATCTATGTTTTTCTGGCCAATGAATCTTACTGCCTCCAACCCTAGCACCCCTAAGTCCCATTTATAGGTTATAGGAACCAGAAAGTTCTTTTCCTCCTCATTATTCACCTCAGTTTTTGTAAGTGATATCTGACAACTGATGTGTGATGTGTGCATGTGGTCGTGTATATCCTCAATGGACTAGGACAGACTTTGCAACCTGTGCTTTTCATGTATAAATATGGGAAGAGAGAGAGAGAAGAAAGAGGGGGGAGGGAGAGAGAGAAGGATTTATTACGAAGAATTGGCTCCCATGATGATGGAAGTTGAGAATTTCCTAGATCTGTGATTTCTTAACTGTAGACCTTTGTAGAGTTCGTGGTATAACTCAGTCCCAGTCTGAAGGCCTAAGAACTAGGGGCCAATGGTTTAAATCCCAGTCTGAGGACCAGAGAAGATAAAATGAGATGCCCCAAACTCAAGCAGGCAGGCAGAAAGCAGAAAGAGGTGAATTCCTCCTTCCTCCCTCTTTTATTCCATCCAGGCCCCTCAACAGATTGGATGATGCCCATCCTCCCTGGAGAGGCCAATCGACTTTACTGAGTCCACTGATTCAAATGCTACTGTCATCTGAAAACATCTTCGCAGACACATCCAGAGATATCCTTGAGATATTTCTGTTCGTTAATTGTACTGAGGAAAATCTAGCACTTCAATGTAATGATATGAATTGCTTTATGAATATTGCCAATGTTAAGATTCAGCAGCAAAAAATATTACGTGTTGTTTTCATTTTCCTGATTTACATTTTCCCACTATTTAAAGCGTCTTTTCTCAACAGTTAGTCCGCATGTTGTGGGGACTTTTTATCAGTCTTTTACCCCTGTGCCTTTCTGTGCCCCTCATGGGACAAGATTCAACTCCTTTGTGGCTCTGTCCTCTTTCCCTCGTCCTCACGCTTGACACTCTGATGTCCGGAAGCATCATTGGTTTTATGGGAAATACTAGCACATATGAAATAGTGTATAAGGAAACAGCAAATGTAAAGGGTTTAGCATCAGACAAACTTGGGTTTGAAGACCAGCCCCATCTCTTATTAATTGAATAATCCTGGGAAGATCTCTGAATCTCGAGTTATTCGTAAGGATTTTTACAACCAGAGATAATATATAAAAGCAAGGTGTGTAGCACACAAGAGGTTAACATGGAAAAGATGGATTATCAGTATGACCGTATCCATTTTCTGCAGTCCGATGTATAAGACATTAGTGAAGGCTTTCGCTGTACATTGTTATAGCATTCCTACTGCCATCGTGTTCTGTCTTAAAAGGACAATTGCTATTCGCAGTGCTGAGCGGTTTTTTTACATAAGGATTTATAGAATGTGCTTATTTGAGATGAAATAAGGCTGGCGATTCAGGTTCAGGATTGTTTCCTGGAGTAGATGATCCCAAGAAAAGTCAAGCTTCACAGAGAAGTTTCTATTGTGTGGTGGTGATTTCAGCCCAGCCTGTTCCTTCACACAGACAATGGCAAAGTGTGTTGTGTGGGCACGGATATCGACTGAGGACTGTCTGTGCTGTCATAAATGCTGTTTTAGATGTCTATCCTAAAGCCTTCTATTTTAGCAGATATCCCATCAAGTCAGCAGCATTCTTTGTGGTGCAGTCGGAATAGTTTTCAGCTGTGTCCCTCTTTCTTCTTTAACATTTCTCACCATGGGTTCCTCAGGGTTGCACGGCCCATACAAAACAAGGTTTACATCGCCCGTGCCTCATTTCTCTCCACATGCAAGCTTCAACCAAAAATGGGCCGCGCTGTGCTCCAGGATCCTGCAGAAAAAGCACTGGTGGGATTCACCTGCTTCCTGTGGGTGTCTCAGCTCTGCGGCCGCTTTGTCACCTCTGCCTTATATTGCAGCCCAAACACGGTGAGAGGAAATTAGAGCAGACATATTACGTAGAGTAGCTGAAGATGATTTCTCATGGGAGAGTAACCAAAGGGCTCCTTCTATAAGCAGGATTGCAATTTTAGACTGCATACTGCAGTTTGCAAAGGTACGAATACTAACTATCCCCTTTGGATTAGACTCAAATTGTTTCCAAACTTCTGACTTTTTCTGTTTATTTTTTGAGAAAAAGGTGGAAAGAACAAGGCTAGCATGTACACTGCCATGCCTTTCTCTACTCCTGCTCAGTGCTGAGGGAGGCAGACTTGTTTGGCTGCACATCCAAATGGATCTCTTCCTTTCTTGCTAACAGGATTACAAATGGGCTTGGGTGGTAGGGTGCCCAGCTTCGTGTATTTTTTGGGTCTGAAAGTTGGAGGCCAATGATATGTAGGGTAAGTCTGAGGGGATGTCCTGGGAATAATTTGCCTTCCTGGGTAAAGCTATGTAAGCAGAAACCGATTTTGTCCATGCTGCTTTTTTCCCTTTCTCTTTTTTCTTTTCTTTCTTTTCTTTTTTCTTTCTTTCTTTCTTCCTTCCTTCCTTCCTTCCTTCCTTCCTTCCTTCCTTCCTTCCTTCCTTTTTCTTTCTTTCTTTCTTTCTTTCTTTCTTTCTTTCTTTCTTTCTTTCTTTCTTTTTCTCCTTCCTTCCTTCCTTCCTTCCTTCCTTCCTTCCTTCCTTCCTTCCTTTCTCTTCTTTCTTTCTTGTCAGAGTCAAAACTTTTTTAAATTAATTTTAATTACAGCATAGTTAACAAGCAACGACATACAGTTATTCAACAATTCCATATATTACTTATTTCTCTCAAGTTAAGTGCACTCTTAATCCCCTTCACCTATTTCAACCATTTATCCCCCACCACCCAGGTCTCTGATAACTCTCTGTTTGCTATAGAGTCATGTTTTTTGGTTTGTCTCCCTGCTTTTCCATAATTCATTTGTTTTGCTTCTGAAATTCCATGAAAGAATGAAATCATATGGTATTTGTCTTTCTTTGACTGACTTATTTTGCTTAGAATTATACAGTCTAGGTCAATCCATGTAGTTGCAAATGGCAAGATTTTATTTCTTTCTATGGCTGAGTAATATTCTACTGTGTGTGTGTGTGTGTGTGTGTGTGTGTGTGTGTATGTCTGTGTACACACCTCTTCTTTATCCATTCATCTATCAATGGACACAGGCTGCTTACATAATTTGGCTATGGAAAATAATGCTGCTATAAACCTAGGGGTGCATTCATCCCTTCAAATTAGTGTTTTTGTATTCTTTGGGTAAATACCCAGTAGTGCAATTACTGGATCTTAGGGTAGTTCTATTTTTAACTTTTTGAGGAACCTCCACACTGTTTTCCACAGTGGCTGAACCAGTTTGAATTCCCAGACTGTGCATCAGGGTTCCTTTTTCTCTACATCCTCACCAACACTTGCTGTTTCTTGAGTTTTTGATTTTAGCCATTCTGACAGGTGTGAGGTGATATCTCATTGTACTTTTGATTTGCATTTCCTTGAAGATGAGTGATGTTGAACATCTTTTCATGTATCCATTGGCCATCTGTATGTCTTTGGAGAAATGTCAGTTCATGTCTTCTGCCAATTTTTTAATTGTATTATTTGGAGGTTTGGAATGTTGTGTTGTATAAGTTCTTTATATATTTTGGATACTAACCCTTTATCTGATGTGTTATTTGTAAATATCTTCTACCATTCTGTAGGTTGTATTTTAGTTTTGTTGGTTGTATCCTTCACTGTGCAGAAGTTTTTATTTTGATGTAGTCTCAATAGTTTATTTTTGCTTCTATTTCCCTTGCCTCAGGAGACATTATCTAGAAAGATGTTGTAATGGCAATGTCAGAGAAATTACTCCCTGTGCTCTCTTTTAGGATTTTTATGGTTTCAGATCTCACAATGAGGTCCTTACTCCATTTTCAGTTTATTTTTGTGAGTGGTGTTAGAAAGTGGTCTAGTTTCATTCTTTTGCATGTAGCTATCCATTTTTTCCAACACCAGTTGTGGAAGGGATTGTCTTTTTCCCACTGGATATTCTTTTCTCTTTTGTTGAAAATTAATTGACCATATATGGTGGGTTTATTTCTGGGCTTTCTATTCTGTTCCATTGATCTATGTGTCTGTTTTTGTGCTAATACCATACTATTTTGGTTACTGTAGCCTTTTAACGTAACTTGAAATCTAAAATTCTGATATCTCCATTTTTGTTTTTCTTTTTCAAGATTGTGTTGGTTCTTTTGTGGTTCCAAACAAATTTTAGGATTGTTTATTCTAGTTCTGTGAAAAATGTTGTTGGTATTTTGATTCGATTGTATTAAATGTGTAGATTGCATTGGGTAGTATAGACATTTTCATATTTGCTCTTCCAATCCATGAGTATAGAATGTCTTTTCATTTCTTTGTCTTGTCTTCAATTTTTCGTCAGTGTTTTCAGAGTATAGGTCTTAAGTTGGTTAAGTTTATTCTAGGTGATTTTATTCTTTCCAGTGCAATTGTAAATGGGATTTTTTTCTTAACTTCATTTCTGCTGCTTGATTATTAGTGTATAGAAATGGAACAGTTTTATTCTGTTCTAGATCAATTCTAGTAGTTTTGTGGTAGAATCTTTTGGTTTGTATGTATACAGAATCATATCACCTGCAAATAGGGAAAGTTTTACTTCTTCCTTACCAATCTGGATGCCTTTTATTCCTTTTTCTCATCTGGTTACTGTGGCTAGGACTTCCAGTACCATGTTGAATAAAAGTGGTGAGAGTGGACATCCATGCCTAGTTCCTGATTTGGGGGGAAAAGCTCTCATTTTTCCCCATTGAATATGATGTTAGCTGTGGGTTTTTCATGAATCCTTTATTATGTAGGGTTGTTTCTTCTAAACCTACTTCGTTGAGGGTTTTTTATCATGAATAGATGTTGTACTTTGTCAAATGCTTTTTCTGCATCTATCGAAATGACCATATGGTTTTTATCTTTTCTTTTATTGATGTGGTGTCTCATGTTGATTGATATGCAAATATTGAACTACTCTTGCATCCCAGGAATAAATCCCACTTGATCACTCTGAATGATTTTTTAAATGTATTGTTGGATTCAGTTTGCTAAGATTTGTTGAGGATGTTTGCATTTATATTTATCAGAGATGTGGTCCTGTAGTTCTCTTTTTTTGTGGTGTCTTTATCTGGTTTTGGCTTCAAGGTAGTGCTGGCCTCATAGAATTTGGGTTTTCTTTCCTTTTCTATTTTTTGGAAAAGTTTGAAAAGAATTGGTATTAACTCTTTAAATATTTGGTGGAATTCACCTGTGAAGCCATCTGGCCTTAGACTTTTGGTTGTTGGGAGTTTTAGATTGCTGATTCAATTTCAGTGCTGATATTCAGTCTGTTCAAATTTTCTATTTCTTCCTGCTTCGGTTTTGATACATTATGTATTTCTAGGTATTTATCTATTTCTTCTAGGTTGTCCAATTTTTTGGCATGTAATTTTTCATAATATTCTCTTACAATCACTTGTATTTCTCTGGTGTTGGTTGTCATTTCTGATTTGTTTGTTTGAGTCCTCTCTCTCTCTCTCTCTCTTTTCTTTCTTTCTTTTTTTTTTTTTTTTTTTGATTCTGGCTATAGGTTTATCAATTTTGTTGATCTTTTCAAAGAACAGGCTCATGGTTTCTTTGGTCTGTTCTACTGGCTTGTGGTTGTTGTTGTGTTTTTAGTTTTAACAAGGTGCGTGCCTGTCCTCAGCTGCAGCAGCTAGAATGAGGTTTTGAAAAGTGTGCGGGTCGGAAGTTTTGATGTTTGCAAGATTTATGAGCATCTTCTGAGAGAGGGGTCTCATAGAGCTGGGACTGAGGCAAGTGTGAGTGGACAGGGTGGATCCATGGGGAGGCGGGGGTGGGGTAGGGGTGGGGTGGTAGCAAGTCAGGTAGTGAGCATCAGTACCACGCTGGTTTTTACAGGTTGCAGTGTGTTTATGCCTTGGGGTGGGGGAGGGAAACGGTACCTGCCAGCTCCTTTGTTCCTGAAGAGTCCCCCAGGGATCTCTGTCCCTCTGGGACATGCTCTGAGATTAGTAAATAACTCTCCTTCCTGTATGTCTCAGACATATTTCAAACTGCTGCTTCTATGCTTCTATATCTCCATAGACTATTTGTTGTGCTGTCTCTTTAAGGGCAGGGACTCAGGTTCCTGTATGCCCTTCCCGCTCTTCCAGAAGCAAGCTTGATCATTTTTAACATTCCAGATTTTAAGTCACTCTGGTTGTAAGAACTTAAGAAATTCAGCCCCTCTAGTTTTCAAAGCCAAATGTTATGGAGATTCATCTTCCCTGTGTGGGCTCCGCAGTGTGATCCTCTTTTTCTCTCCCTTCTCCATGCCTGCGGGTCCCTCCCTCTAGTGGACAGTCCCACAGTCTGTTTAGCTCCCCACTGCGTCTCTGCCCTTCCTACCCTCTTTGATGGGACCTCTTCTCTATATTTAGTTGTGGAGTTTGTTCTGCTAGTGTTTGGCTTATTTTCTGGGTTATTTACACTGATGTGAATGTTGTCTAGTTGTATCCTTGGGATGATATGGGCTTAGGGTCCTCCTACTCTGTCATCTTCCCAGCCACCAATTCACCCATGCTTCTTTTTTCTGTTTGAAAGGCTATTGTGCCCCAAGCCATGGCGGCAACCTTCCTGTCCTGTTGGGATTCATTGCCAACACAGGGATGGCAGAGAGAAAATTTGGAAAGAGTTTGGATCTTTGATGACAATGCTGAATGTCTGCTCCAACACTAGCACCCCCTACCTCTAGACTTCTGATTTGGTATGATAGAAAGTGCCAGTGTTGTTTTAACTGGTTTTAGTTGGAGATTTTGTCCTTTCAGGGGCAGGCCTTCTCACTGATGAACATGGTATTTGATACCCTTTTTGATTTTTGGAGCAGGCTTGGTCATCATTTCCCTGAATTTGTGCCTGGGTGTAGTAGAATAAAACTGAGTGAGGAGGGATGGGCATCTGAGGCATCCAGATGAGGAAAAAGTATTCACATGAGTGCAAGTGAATTTCCAAGAAGCTTAGAGATTCAGAGCCAAGGAAAATCCTAACATCCTCGTACACCCGAAGCTGAAAATAAAACATAAAACACAAAAGATCAGAAGTCCCTGGATGGGACAGCAGAAGTAAGAGTATGGGTCAAGTGAGATAATTAAGTGTATTTCCGTGAAAAAGATAGGATGCCCAAGGGTAGTAGTTACTGGATGCTTTCTTGCCCCCTAAGGAGTGTGTGATCCTGGCTTAAAAGCACAACTTCAGAGAGATAAATGTGTCTTCTTTCTAACATCCCAGCATCTTTTCAATTCCCCTTTCCCTAAGCTCTGAACTACAGAAGGCATCTTGTGTTAAGAAGCAGATTTGTAGGTTTCTGAATGAAAAGTTCTGCTATGTGATTTTCTACGGAATAGCTCTTATTCTAAAATCACCAACCAAAGCAACATTCTGTTCAGAAACTGGTAAAAATATGATTAAGCAATGTTCATATTCTGCACTTCATATAGTCAAATTAAGAAGCCTTTCCCAAGAGCCTTTTATGAGTTTGGCACTGGACCAGGTACCATCTTTCCAGGATAACAGCGCCATATTGTACAGGAACCTTATAAAATTCACACCAAAATATAGCAAAGGGCACACTTTCTTTTTCTGTCAAGCCAGCTTTTCCCTTTAAAGGCAATCTTTATCTATCAGAATCAGTAGCATGTGTTTCTCTAATACAATACAAAATACCTATCTGTGCTGTTTCTCTTCCAACAAGTAGATGTCAGTAAGGGGTTGGCCAGTCTCTCTAGAGGACAGAGCAAAAACACTCACCTGGAAACAAATTATATATATTTCCTAGTCATTTGTCAAGGCTTCCTGAAGCATCTGGATTTATGCATTAGCTACTGTATCAGTCAGGACTATTAAGTACAAGCAACAGTAGTAACTAACTACTCTAAGCAGAAGATTTATTGAGAGCTTACTGGCAACTGTCAGAATCTCTGAAAATGGTACAAAACCAAGGGTAGAAACTATGTAGCCAATAACAATTCCCCAAATGACACTGGAAGAACTGGTCTAGATACCACAGCACTGACTTGGTCATAGTTAAAAAGATGATTATAGGAAGGTGTTTATTAAAATACAACTGCAAAGTATTGTACAGATATCATTCTTCTTGTCTGTCCTTTGCATCTGCCTGAAGATTATATTTTCTGTATTTCTACTTTAAGTAAAATCCCATCTCCACAAAAATCTTGATATAATGAGACCCAAGCTTCACACAGTGCTGTATTTATCAAAACGATACTTAATAGATGTTCAAATACTTACGCAGTAATGAGTTCGGATAGATTCTCCAGTTTGTTAAAATAGTATTTATCATATTAATTTATACATCTGTTTTACTTTCAACAATAAAACACACACACCCACTCTGCAGACACCATCAACACTGTTCCGTGGCACTGTCTTTAGATCTGCAGTATAGCTTACCAATGATGGAACCTTTCTGCCAATGGCACCCTCTGCAGAATAGACTCAATGGAGTTACAGGGTTTTGCACTGCTAATACATGATTCAAAATCTAGGATGCTTATATGTGATTAGAGGAGAATGGGTTATGTCCCTGAGCCTCAACTGCAAGAAAGCCCAGGAAAACAAGCATTTGAAATTTTCTCTTGTTATAAAAGAAAATGGGATTTGTCTCATTAGGTAAGGATCTCCTAAACCAGTGATTTAGGGAGGCATTTAGTCATGCCTGTAGACATTTTTTTTAATGGTTTATACTTTGGCTTGTAAGGCATCTGGTATTTTTTCCAGTCAAAATCTAAATCCTTACACCAGTAAAGAACTGAGTGTTTGTCACTTTGAGGGTTCTAATTGAGAATATGCCCCTACTGTGGCCACAACTTGGATTTGAACCAAGTCTACCTGACTGTAAAGTTTATGACTTTTCACTGGAATAGTTTATAGTATTTTACATGTACGTAGGCTGCTGGAAATCTTTTTGGGTACCATAGTTTGTTCCTGGATTGCTAACTTCTCAAATCTTTCATTGCCAGTCCATATCCTGTTTTATGCAATGAAGTGAACGAGGTAGTTGTTCTCCTTAAAACATAGGAAGAAAGAAGCACTTGGAGAATGACTGATACTCAGAAAGCATAAGTGTACTTCTGTACTTCTGAGTCTAAGCCAGGGTAGAGCCTGCTAATTATCCAGTCTCTGGCGCTGGTCTAGTATTCCTAATTTCAAATCCTGACTTTTCAGGTCGTTAACTGGGTAGACTTGATCAAATTACCTATCTTCTTTCTGTTTCCTTTTGCTCATCTATGAAGTGTAGATAATTATTCCTCTCACAGAGTCTGCTGTGAAAATTAAATTAATTAATGCATGGGAAGCACTCAGAATAGTGCCTAGGATATGATAAATACTCAAAGAATGTTGATTATTATTATTTTCTTAAAGTCTTGATTTTCATCTTTTTTTTTTCATAGTGTAAATCTCTCTTCAAATAGAATCTTCATTGAAAGCCCAAAATGGAAAACGAGTAAGAGCAGAGCTGCTTTGGGAGGTAAGATGGGAGGGAGTCCTCATTTCACTCAGTCTCAGGTCTCCTTTAAGGCATGTCCTACAGATGATAATAGTTTGGATTTGTCAAACTTTTACTCTGTACAAGGTTCTGTGCTCAGTTTGCTTGCATTTTTCCAATGACGCTGTGGGGTAGGTATTGTCTCCATATACAGATTTGCTTGCATATGGGTGATGAAACGGGCTTCTTGAATGTCAGTAACCTGCCAAGAGTCACACATCCAGTAACTGTCAAAGTCAAGACTGCAGCTGCCTGATGGCCCTGAATCGAATGTTCTTAACCATCTCATTGCATTGCCTATCCTGGTAGTTCAGGTGCCTGGTTTTAAAACCACTGCTATAGATGAATCAGGTCATTCTTGCATCTTGCAATGATGAAATATTGGTTGGTTTCCTGGATTTTACCCAGGAATCAATTTGAAGAACACTTATTTTTTTTAATGTGAGTTTGGAAATCTCTACAGTATTAAATTATGTGAGATATGAATTCAAAGAAGCTGAATCCACTGGGATGAGTATAACTATTAGGCATGGAAGTGAAACAAACACTGTGCATGATTATAAAAGATATCTAATTAACAAAGAAGCAATAAAAGGCTCAGTTTAGAGGAGTAAAATTTTATTGAAGCCTATTTTGGGGTGGTCAGTGTTTAGCATCACAGGAAGCTACTGGAAACTTTTGTGTGGGGAAATTTCTGCTTGTCTGAAAGCCAGAACCTTTGTGATATCTGGTGATGGGCAACCTCCTACTCAGAGTAAATGTTTTCACGGTAGTTCCCTTGGTAATCATTTATCTCCTTTCTGTAATGAATCCTTCAGCAAGAAGGGACTCCCTTATTCTTAGGTGTTGCCATCTTGTATTCTTTTTCCTACTGATACCTGGAAACTTGTTGGGGAAGGCATTGTTTTTCCTTTATTCCTCCTTCCTCACTGAGGTGGCAGGAAAGAAACTTTCAGACTTCCTGCATCATAAAGAGCACAAAGTGTATGGCCATCTCCCATCTCCCTGACCCGGGCCTAAAGGGAGAATTGGAAGAAATTGTAGGGAGAAATTGTTGCAGGACCATGGACAGAGTCAAATAAGCTATTCATTGTGGTAGGAGAAAAGCTCTTTTATTAAGGGACACAACTTACTTGAAAGGAGATAGCTAATGGAATCAGTGCCATGATTTTACCGTCCTTTGGCAACTGCTGGGGGATACCCTTTGGGTAAATCCACGTGGAAGCCAGAAACTACCCAAAGCTGTTGATGTAGCTCATGCAAATCCGTCTCTGAAGGCAGCAGTCAAGAAGGAGATGGGTAAAAAGTAGACTGAATGAAGGCATGTGTGCATATGCACACCATACACACTTAATGAAAATCCACTTCATGCCAGTTATTAGTGCAAAACTCACTCCTTGGCTACAATAAAGGAATTTTTTTATTGTCAGTGGAGCTGGCCTTGGCAAAAAGTTTCTTGCATTTCATTGCAATTAGTTATAACTCTAAATCAGCCAGGTAGAAAAAATTGAAAAGTAAGCTAATTTACTTCTCAAAGTTTGCAAATAATTGTATCAGATGCAATTGCAGAACAAAAATCTGAGTAGTCTCCCAGGAGAGACAATTTTTGTAATAACATAATTAAAGCTGGCAGTCATAGGTACTGGAGCAAATATCCCTCTCGTCCTTCAGCATGGATGCTTTTCAGGCCAACCTATACCTTTTGCATAGATTGGGTACATTTTATTCCACATATTAATTTTAGTGATCTGCAGTGGGTCTAGCTGTATAGTGAACCAATGAATTTTTATCGTGGAGAATAGTCCAGCTAATTTAACTGCGCTTCCAAGAGAATTCAAACATACAGTCCCTAAGGCTGGGGAAAAATGTGTTCCTTCCTGGATATCATGTATATCTAGCTGTAGGTTCGCATTGAAGGAGATTTTCAAGGTTCCTGCTAAAGGGACCTAAGTTTCAAAAGTTATGTAATTATAGTAAATTCAGCTTCACTGTCCCTGAAGCTTTTAACATTTTCCAGTTTTTAAAATGGTCCTTAATGGATGTGCATGGAACTTGTTATATGGATTATGAGAGAACCTTGCCCCTGAGTTTGAGGGTGTGGGGGATAATTTGGTGACTTTTTGTTGCGGTGACTGTAATGTAAGTCATCAGCTTCCCTGAAACCACGCCCTCCCTGGTCAACTCTTGGAGGGGGACTGAACCAAGGGGAATTCTCAAAGGACTTTCAGATCTGCCTTCCAGCTCAGACTCCCAGCTCTTAGGTAATATGGACGTCCCACCTGACTCCAGTCCCTGAAGGACACAACCCTGCTCATTACAACCAATAGCACTATATCTGGTCAGAAACAGGAAAAGGACTCTTTGACCCAGAGGAGCTGATCTATCAGAGAAGTTCAAATAAGAAGTACAAGGTATTTGTTACAATAGCACCCCAACTTCTCAGAACCAACTTTCTTAGTCTGTTTGGGCTGTTATAGCAAAATACCATAGATTGGGTAGCTCAGAAACAACAGTGAGAAGTAACTGTGACAAAAATGTCTTTCTCACAGTTCTAGAGGCTGGAAGTCCAAGATAAAACACCTGATATGTTAAGTAATTATTTGTTAAGGTTTCAGTTGTTTATAGCTAAATAAATTCTTAAATTTCCATGAGTCTCTTAAGATCACTTATTTTTTACTTTAAAAAGTCACATACTTTAAAAGGTCACATCGTGCACCCAAAATGGTCACTTCTACTAACTGTAAGAAATATTTCATTGATAAATATCAATGTAATTGACAATTTACATGAAAAAAATTATTTTTTTTGATGTTGAAGGCTATCTCCCTCTCCCAATTGATAAAAGATGACTACAGTAAAAGTCTTTGTCCACAAGCATATTTTGGAAATTTCATTGATATGTACCCCTTTATGAATGAATAAAATGGTAATAACTGTAGAATTTACCAAAACAAAGTTAGAAATATCCAAGATACAGTTAGATCCTTGATAAGAAAGTGAACAGAGACATAATCCTCGGGCATATGGGGACTTTTTTAGATTTTTAGACAAAAATCTAAAAAAGAATCTAACATTGGCCATTGATTTGAGGGTTGCTCTTTTGGATATCCACGTGTTATGTACCTGGCCACTGTGGTATGTAATAAAATGAGGGACTAAAACCCATTGGACTGTATGGTCATTTGAGTGCTTTGGTTTAATTAATTAGATATAAAAGTACATAATTTAATTATGACATGTTATTGACCTGAGCTTGTAACAGAAGCACCATTTCCCAAACAATATATTAAGAATAAAATAAATGATTAGAATATTTTGATCATTAGTGTATTTAAAATTATTTCTCCAAGCTTTATTTACATTTTAGTTTAATAGTGAACAGGTAAGGAAAGCAGGTCTACGCTGCACCTGCTAGGAAGTCTCAACTGTGTGCAACCAAGACAAGTATTCAGGCTGCTGCCAAGAATGTGGGGATAGAAGTGATTCTCTTTGACTTTAAGTATAGTTTATACCTTTCATGTTGCCTTCTGTCTCCAAACATGAGTGTGTTCCACAGTTGGATATGCTTTCTCTACAGTGACCACATTGCGACCTCTATGCTATGGCTCCACGCCATCTTGATTCCGTTGTTTACCAAAGCTGTAATGTAAGGCTGCCTTTTGGGTTTTGCCCAGTAGAAACTCCGGTATCACATTCTGGTATTTACTGGGATTCTAGTAACAACTGCCTAATGGCAATTGAATGCTTGAATGACAATATTATTTTATTCCTTTAAATGGATTCAGTTTTTCATCTTTTCATTGTTTTCATGTAAGGCAGGAGAACAAAGAGGGAGAGAGAGACAGAGACAGAGAGAGAGATAGAGGGAGAGAAAAGTGAAATAATTAGGAGGGAGTGAGCCAGTTTTATTCCCTTATGAGCAAGTGAACTTGGGAAATGTCGGGAACAGAGCCTTGCTATCCTCATCTGAGAAGTGGAGAATTTCATACTTACCTCAGAGTGGTGGTTTAGAAAAATTGGTATCATGTATTCGAGACAGAAAGCTCACAATGGGCACTCAAAAATTAATCACTTCCTTTCTGTCTCCTGTGAGGGGCCAAAACGCACACAAGTGGACGATACTTACCCTGCTTCGTTTCAGCTGCCTCAACTACAGGGGGTGTATTCTGGGTGAGTGAAAGTGACCCCGTGTTCACATGTGTCACCAGGAAGCATATAATCAGGCTCAGACTGTGAGGCTGTTTCTGTTTTAGGCCTACAATTTCTGTTAAAACTTTACCATTTTTTGGTCTGCGTGACTAATATAACTTCTAGCAATACACATGATTGAAACATAATGAGAGAGAGAGAGATTGAGTATAAATGGGTATTTAGAGAGGATTCTGAGTCTCCATTGGGTTCTCATGTTCTGTCTTCATGAATACACACATATATTTAATTGCAGTCTCGTCTGCTCTGTTTTAATCTTTTTATATCTCAAAGTTTGGCTACCCTTTATATATCACTTTCTACTTCCACATGTACAAAAGCCACTTCACAAAGCTCTGGAAATGCATACTCTTTCATTTTTCTTTCAGTTTATAGTATATTGAGATTGAGCTTGAATAAAAGTAGCTAAAATTGAATTTTATTCATTCATTCATTTATTTACTCAGGCCAGCTAGTCTTTTACTGACTACTTGATTGTGCTGTCAGACATGCTATTGACTGTATCCTATCACGGGCAAATGTTTTTTAAACTAAGTCAGTTATGTATAAATTACATTATTTAAGTTTTTACTAAAAATGACTGTTTTGCCTGTTGATATCCTATTAAGGCACTCATTTTTTTTTTTTTAAAGATTTTATTTATTTATTCCACAGAGATAGAGACAGCCAGTGAGAGAGGGAACACAAGCAGGGGGAGTGGGAGAGGAAGAAGCAGGCTCATAGCGGAGGAGCCTGATGTGGGGCTCGATCCCATAACGCCAGGATCACGCCCTGAGCCGAAGGCAGATGCTTAACCGCTGTGCCACCCAGGTGCCCCTAAGGCACTCATTTTTAAGAATTTATTTTAAAGAAAACTATTGTAATGACCACAGTTTTCAAGATAGAAAATAACTTAGTGTATGCAAGTTTACAAATTAGTCAGCCATATATGCTCTAAATTGAAGTGCTTTCTTTTATCATTGAAAATAGAAATATAGCAAATTGAATAATGTTTTTGAAAAGAAGAAAAAAGCTTCCATAATTTTGCTCTCCTGATGACATTCTCACTTTCCTAGAAGAAAGTTGATTTCCAATCCACATACATATGCATATTTTAAATAGTTGCAGTCATCATGTCTACGGCATTTCTGATTTTGAAATTTTATTATACTTTCTCCTGGGTCTTAAGAGACTTCATAATTATGAATGATTATGTTATATTATACTCTGTTGATTTAGCATATCAACTCTTTATTATCAGACATTTATATGGCTTTTAGTTTTAGTTCATCCCTCCCTCACTCCCCCCTTCCTCCCTTCCATCTATTAATTAATTAATTAGTTAATTAATTAAATTTTGCAGTTTATACCTTTAGAAGTCATTGAGAAATGAAATACTTGTACTTTTTTTTTTAATGCTTCATGTTATTTTATTCCCATAAGCTTTTATTCTGCTTTAACAGAATACCATAAACTGGGAAGCTTATAAACAACAGAAATTTATTTCTTATAGTTATGGAGGCTGGGAAGTCCAAGATCAAGGCACTGGCAGAGTTAGTGTTGGCTGAGGACCTGCTTCTTGGCTGGTAAGCGGCCACCTTGTTGCTGTGTCCTCACTTGGCAGAAGGGAGTGAAGAGAGCTCTCTGGGATCTCTGTTATAAGGACACTAATCCCATTCATGACAACTCCACCCTCAGGACCAATTACCCCCCAAAAGGTCCCATCTTGGAATACCATCACTTGGGGATTTGATTTCAACATATAAATTTGGGGAGGGAACACAAACATTCCTCCTATAGCATCTTATGAATAAGTCCTATGAGTGGAATTACAGCATCAAAGAGTTTGAATGCCTCCATGGTTCTTTCTGTCTTTTGCCATATTTTTTTTTTTCTAAATTAGGAATAGTGCTTTCGAAAAACTTCTAAGTTTGAAGAAGGCAGTGAATATACAGAAATAATCTTGGCTTTCACATCAGTAAGTAAGAAACTCATGAAATGCTGGTCTTTGCACCTGAATGTTATCACAATTTTTATTCATATTGTTAATGTTATTGTTATTTTTATGTTAATTTTAACATTTAAAAGAAGATTTAAGTCCTGAAGGCATTCACAGTAGTTAGGCAACATCTCTGTGTAATGATTCACAAATTAGGAACAAAAAATTCCCTTCTCTAAACAGATGTACTTTCAATACATTACTATAGATTATATTATCTCCTTTTCCAATGGTTTTAAGTTTTGTTTTTAGAAATTTATGCACAGTAAAAGTGATCTGTTTTGGTCATACAGTTCTAGAAATTTCACTATATACACAAGTGGGGGGGGTGGAGATTTGTATAACTACAACCACTATCAGGATACAGGGAAATTCCACCCCCTCCCCGAAGGTCCTCGTGCCTTCTGCTATCGCTTTTTATTTACCAACTTTTTATTTTCCTGCCAACTTTAATTCCAGATGATGACTGAGGTGTTCTCTGGCACTGCAGTTTTGTTAGCTCAAGAATGTCATAAAAATGTAATTGTCTGAAGTGTAAAATTTGAGACTGACTTCTTTTATTCAGGATTAGATTTCCTGTTTTTTTCCTTTCTGTTTCATTTTTCTATATCCCCTTTCTTTTTCTTTCAATTTGAACATCTTTAATATCACATTTAAATTTGTCAGTAGTATATTTGATATGTATTTCGACACAGCTTTTTTTTTTTTTTTTTTTTTTGAGAGAGAGAAAGAGGGCACACATGAATAGGGAGTAAGGAGGGGCAGAGGGAGAGGGAGAAAGAGAGAATCTTAAGCAGGCTCCATGCCCAGCGCAGGACCCTATGCAGGGCTCCATCTCACAACCCTGAGATCATGACCTGAGGTGAAGTCAACAGTTGGATGCTTAACCGACTGAGTGACCCAGGTGCCCCTTGACACAGCTTTTTAAAAGAATAGATATGCTGGAAACAATTCTTATTATTTTCTCATTTGGGAATGTCTTGATTTCATCTTCATTTCTGGTGGATGTTTTCACTGAATATAGAATTGTGGATTTAGAGTTCTTTGCATTTAAAATTGTTTCACTCCCTTCTGGCCTCCATGGTTTCTGATGAGAAATTATCAGTCATTTGAATAGGTTTTCCCCTGTGAGCAGGGTTTCTCAGACTCTAGCATTATTGATACTTTGAGGCCAAACACTTGTTTTGGGAGGCTGTCCTGTGCATTGCAGGAAGTTTCACAGCATCCCCTGCCTCTACCCACGAGATAGCAGTAGCACCTCTCCCCCTGTTGTGACTATTAAGGCCGGCTCTGGACTTTGCCAAGTGTTCGCCGGGTGGGTGGGAGAACAGAATCACCTTAGTGGAGAACAACTGCCCCTTAGTGATACGTCATTTATCTCTGGTGACTTTCAAACATTTTTTTCTTTGTCTTTAATTTTTGGTAGTTTGATTGCTATGTGTCTGGTTATGGATTTTTGTTTTTCTTTTTGCCTTTCCTGTTTGGATTTGCTGAGTTCTTGTCTTTTGCCAAATTTGGGCAGTTTTCACAAATTATTTCTTAGAATATATTTTTCTGCACCATACAGTCTCTTGGGACTCCAATAACATGGTGGTTTTTTCTCAGTTTCCTGAGTCTCTTTATTTATTTTTTCACTCCTTTTTTTTTCTCCCTGTGTTTCGCTCACCTAATTTCTGTTCATCTATCTTCAAGCTCACTATTTCCTCTGTAATGTCCATTCTGCTATTGAGATCACTGAATGAGTTTCTAGTTCATTACTGTATTTAGTATTCTAAAATTTTCATTTCACCCTTTATATCCTACATTTATTGCTGATATTTTCTGTTCTTCCAGTTATTTCAAGGGCTTTTACCTTTAATTCTTAGAGAATTTTTATAAAAGCTACTTTAAAGTCTTTTTGTGATCATTTCAATATTGATGTCATCCAGACAGACATTGATGTAATTTTCCTGGCTCTTGGGATGGCAAGTGATTTTGAGTTGTATCTCAGGCATTTAAAATATGACATGGAACTTGGGTTTTTGTTTATATCCCATGTTTTAGCAGGTAATTGACCCAGTTGGATTCAGGCTACATGTTCTAATCAGCTTTCTGTGAGTTGTAGTGTCAGTGTCACTTATATTTTCAAAGCTTTAGTGATATTATTCTCATCTGTCTCCTGTATGCACACCGCCTAACACCTGGTTAGAATCTTGGCAGTGATCTATCCTGTAATTCAATTCTTTTTTTTTTTTTTAAAGATTTTATTTATTTATTAGACAGAGATAGAGACAGCCAGCGAGAGAGGGAACACAAGCAGGGGGAGTGGGAGAGGAAGAAGCAGGCTCATAGCGGAGGAGCCTGATGTGGGGCTCGATCCCATAACGCCGGGATCACGCCCTGAGCCGAAGGCAGATGCTTAACCGCTGTGCCACCCAGGCGCCCCTGTAATTCAATTCTTAATATCTTTGATATGTTATTTAGTATCTGACCCATGAATGCACACCTCGCAACCTTATGGGGTGCTTTCCTGAACTCCTCTCTCTCAGTGATCTCTCCAGTCCTTTCTGTTTCTCTGGGCTTCCCTTCTCTGTCGTCTAGCCAGAAATCTGGGCTTTACCTTACTCAAGCTGTACACTTTCCATAGCTACACCCACTGTTCAGGGTCAAACAACAGGAAGACAGAGAGAAATGGGGACTTGTCCTACCCCGTTAGGACTTCCAATCAAGGAGAAAATTTCCTTTTCCTTTAAGATTTAATCCTGTGGGCCCTATTGTCACCATTGTTGCTGCAGGATTGCTTGGGAGTTGGGAGACACTAGAGGATGAGAAAAGAAACAAACAAACAAAAAAACCAAATAAGGGATTCTTACCCCCACACCTCTGCCTGTACAGCCCCTTTCCCCATGCAGCATGAAGAAGCCCTGTTCCAGCTCACAGAGTCAGACCCGGAGAGTGTCTTGTGGAGCTCTCACTATCCACATCATTGCTGGGTTCCATGTTTAAGATTCTGTTGGGTTAGATTGGGGATAGACCAAAGGGGGAATAAAAAGTAAACTGCCTCAAGGTTCCGTGGTACTTTAAATACTGCTCTTCTTCCTCAGTCCACCTGCTACTGTTTCCTTTTCACAGTCCTCAAATAGCTGTTCCACACATTCTGTACATATTTTATAATGACAGTCAGTGTGAGTGATAGGGTGGGGCATGTTACACCATTTTACTTGGAACAGGAGCACGTGTTATCTCAGTAATTTTGATGTAAATAATCTTTCTGAAATAGATTTCTAGAGTGGACTGGTTAACTAAATTCATACCCATCAGATAAACTGCAGTCTCTTTCTGCCAGAGAATAAAGCCATTGGTGCTGTTGTTCTTTATTCACATTGTAGTGATTCCAGAATGCCTGGACCTGAGGTAGCATTTCTTGTAGAGGTGTTCAAGACTTAATAAATAAACATAAAAATCTCCTTTATTTACATTAGTGCCTCATTAATAGCTCATTAATCTTTATCTACATGAGGGGTGACAAACAAATTTCATCTCATGTTCTACTCAGCTCACCTAGTCGTGGCTACCTGGAATGTGGGTCTGAGAACAGGAGGACCCATGCTGCTGAGCAGGAAGGTGTGCTGGGACTGACTAGCTTGTCAGTCTTTCCATGAGGGGAGTTGTGGCGTATGTACTCCACGTTCTCACCTTCTTGGGTCTACAGGACTTCGTGGTAGTCAACAGACACAACCTAGTGAAACGATAATAATAATGATTAATGATCATTGGTATTTTAGGGTTTTTTTTTTTTAAGACTTATTTATTAATTAGAGAAAGAGTGCAGTGGGGGGAGGCAGGGCAAAGAGAGAGGGAGAAACTTCAGCAGACTCCATGCTGAGCAGGAAGCTGGCTGTGGGGCTCGATGATCCCATGATCCTGAGATCAGACCTGAGCCAAAACCAATAATCAGGCACTTAACCAACGACACCACCCAGGTGCCCCTGAATTATTGGTACTTTGTAATCCCACTGAAAACGAAGCTCTGCTTGGTCATAGGGAAGGATGCCTTGATCACCAATAGGTCATTTGTTGTGCAAAAGTGTTGATAACTATTTCTGACATTCTTAGAGGTGTAACTTAATTACTTTGCCTTACTAGCTTAAGTTTAAATGAAGCCACATCAATGTTAGTGTCTAAATTGTATTTTATTAAGATTTATTTATTTAATTAATTAATTTGAGAGCAAGAGACAGAGGGAGAGGAGGAGGAGGAGTGGGAGGAGGGGGGAGAAAGAATCTCAAGCAGACTCCACACTGAGCATGGAGCCCAACTTGGGTCCCGATCCCATAAGCCTGAGATCATGACTGAGCCGAAACCAAGAGTCAAATGCTCAACCGATTGAGCCACCCTGGTGCCCCTAAATTTTAATAGTTCTTAGCTCTAACTTCACTCACTCCTGAGGACAGCACCTTTCAAGGCAGACTATAAGACCAAGTGGGAATGTTTAGGGAATCAGTGGAAGTCTATGTGATTCCCCAAATGATCAGAGGTGCCTCTGTCATTGGGTCGGTAGGTTTTAGGAATTCTAGAAGGTCTTTAATGTGAGGGCAGACCTGGTTAAAAAAGATTATTATTCTATTCAGCAGGACTCTAATACCCAGTGAAAGAAAATTTACAGACACCCTTAGATTGGTGCAAGAGGTATTCATATGCCAGACACTTGTGAATAACCGTAGGTCCTACAGAATTTTTTTTTAATCATTTGCCTTCTGTCCCTGGAATAAGATTATAGCTTTCATGCTGTGAAGATACATAGCTTGTGCCACTGCTGCTGTTAAGAACATATTGTTTTGGAGGGCAAGAATGATTTGAGAGGCAGGAAGCTTGCTTAAGAGAAAAGACAAATTAATTAATCTATCAAATTATTTTTCTAAGATAGCATTAATGCAAACAGTTCTTGCATACGTAAGTAGAGTTTCACAGTAGTGCTGAATGTCCAATTTTTTGCTTCTGTTTGTGTTCCAATTTATGATTACTTACAATCTAATACAGTATTTACAACCATTGTACATGGAAACCAAGGAATATTTTGCAATATTAAGGAGTTCATATCACTCTTAAATTTGCGTATAGCTATAGAAACAATGCACATGCAATGATATATATCTGTCCTTTAGATTGGCAACAAGACAATGAACCCTATAATTGTGAATAGTTTTATTTTTTAGGAAATACTTAGTAAGATTTACTTTAAATTAAAAAAAACAATTTTACCTTTACTCAGTTTTTTAAAAAAATTTAATGTTATTAATTATAATTGGTGTATTATTTCAATTTTATCAGTTTGAATATTTTAGAAAACAACTTTTTATTTAGGTTTCCTTCTTCATAGTGATTTTCTTCTAAATTACTGGTTTCTCTAGTTAAGTCATAGACTCTTGATTATCACTACATACTGAAGTACTAAAAATTTCCATTTATAGTGGAATCCCCCAAAGAAACAGAACGATGTGCTTGCTATGATGATGCAACTTCACAACTTTTCTCCTGTTTTGCATCTCTTCTGTCTCACCAGATTGTCACCCCAGAGCCTTTCTAACAAGGAAATTCTGGGGCCATCAGTAGACCCTGAACTATTTCAGGCACTGTAGCTGCTTCCCAAGGAGGCCAATTGTCAGGAATATTCTGATTTGAAAAAGCCAGTAAAAAAGAAAATCATTTGAATTCCAGATCTCTGTGTGAGCTTTTGTGAAAAGTTTGGAAATAGATTTATGTATTTTTGGGTTTTGTAATATTTAAGTCGAGGAAAGTGAGGAAAATTCACTATAATAAACATTCGGTGAGCTCAGACACCATGTTGGTTCTGGGAACACACAGAGAAATCAGATTCCTTATCCCGACAGATCATATGATTTAGGGTCATGTATCTTAAATGTTCTGTCTAAAAAAAAATTTTTTTTTTTTTTTTGGTAGAGAAAAGTGAATGTGGGGCGCCTAGATGTTGCAGTTGGTTAAGCATCTGACTCTTGGTTTCACTCAGTTCGTGATCTCAGGATCATGGGATTAAGCCCTGCATGGGCTCCACACTCAGCATGTTGTTTGCTTGAGTTTCTTTCTCCTTCTGCCCCCCACCAAGCACGCATGATCTCCCTCTCTAAAAAAGATTTTTTTTATTTTTAAAAAGATTTTATATTTATTTTTAAAAAGATTTTATATTTATTTTTAAAAAGATTCGTTTATCTGAGAAGAGAGCATGGGCAAGCGTGCACATATGGGAGGCGGGGCAGAGGGAGAGGGAGAAGCAGACTCCCTGCTGAGCAGAGAGCTAGACAGGGGGCTGAATCCCAGGACCTTGAGATCATGACCTGAGTTGAAGGCAGACGTTTAACTGACTGAGGCACCCAGGTGCCCCTAAATAAATCAATTAAAAAAAAAAAAAAAGAAAAGAAAGAAAGAAAAAGAAATGTGTAACCCCGGAAGTCCTGGGGACAGGGGCTTCTCCAAAACGTCTATATATGGGGGGGCTTAGGGAAACAGTCCTAGCTGGAAAAAGGTTAGAAGATATTTCTTGTTTTCATTTCAGTTATGTGTTAAAGGCAATGAAAATAGCAGTTTCCTTTCATCTTTAATGTATAATCTTTCTTAAATAGGAACATTATTTTTATTTTCTCTGTTTGAGGGTGAAGGGAAAGGGGCATTATGCCATTGTGGAAAGATCTCCAGTCCTCCTGAGTCATTCCTCAAGGCTACAATTTTCTGGGATGTGGTTTGAGTTGCCCCATCCATGGCACAGCTGTCCTTTGAAGTCTAGAATTTCACTTTAGAAGATCATGCAGATTTTTCATTCTACTTTAAAATATACTTGTTTTAATATAAAATTAACTGTTCTGAAATTTTCCAGAAAAATTTATTCTTCACATATATTCCAAGGTTTTGTTGTTGCTTCACATATCCTGTATCTTGTGGGGTATTTGGACACTAACTTGAGAAAGCCGAGCAGTGGGAACATGGAAATATGGAGGCTATTCAGTGATATAAGTAAATTTGAAATGATCTTTCCTTCCTTTATTAATCATATTGAAAAAAGTACTCTTATTAAAATTACTCTGATGTTAAAGAATCACAGAAAGTACTTGTTTCAGTGCTTTTCATTATTCATATTATACAAAATTTTGATAACCTCTCAAACACTTTTTTTCAAAGAAGCTTGGAAATAGTCTTGCCTCATACATTTTCTCCACTGCACTAAAATTTTAACCAATTAGCCTCATTTTCTGCCTAGACTAGTGATCTCATCTCATCTTCTGCATCTCAAGATTTATTAAAAAAAAAAAAAAAAGAAACTGACCTCTGAAGTTTTTTGACAAAATAAAGACAGAATAGAAATCATCAAAATTGACTTGGATCTCCCCAAACTTACTACACCTATATGTAGTACTCATAGGTACTTTCAAAGGATAGAGTCAAAACTCTTATGCCAAAACAATGTTATACAGATAATTCCCAATATTAATTATAAAATAAAAGGACTTTCTGTATCAGTGAATGTGGCCTTACTTCACTGAAAGCACATGATTATGTTCATCATTTTTGTCATGATTACGTGAAAGTTTATGGTTAAATTTTTGCACACAATTACTTTATCCTAGAAAAAAAGAAATTAATATCATTTTTCTCCACATCTCCCCACCCCCAATTTTATACTTTTTTTTTATATCCATTGTTTAGGTCTGTCATACTGTGTTTTTATTTTGAACATCAATCTCTTTTGGAATTGGGTTGGATAAAAATGACTTTATTGCTAATTATCTAATTCTGCATATCATCTCACACGTTAACGCTTATGACATAAGAGGCACATGCACACAGGAAATCTGGCAGGACAGAAGGCAGCAGCCATTTCGGAAATAGACCCACCAAATCTGCCTACTCCTGCATTAAAGGTTGAGCGGCAGAACTGAGAAGGATTCTGCGTGACCCACATAAAGATTCTTCAGTTCAGCCTTTACTAATGATTGGCTCGGCTCCCACTCTAGACTGAGGACACTGTGCTGGTTACTAGAGAGTTAGCTTATGAATATTCATACATTCAGAACTATAACATATAGAATAGGGTAATAATTTTAATTTCCAGTCATTCTTCTCCCCTGAAAAATTGATAAAATCCATTCACTAAAGTGGTTAAGAAAATATATTTTCCTTCCATTTTCTAGATTTTGCTGATTGTCTTGTGTGTGTCCCTTGCTATGTTGGTCCTAGGGCATTCTGTGCACTTGCTTAAGATTCTCTTTAAGAAGAGAGATTATCTTTTACAATTTTATTGACAAGAAGGTTTAAGTTCTTTTCAGTGTGCAAATCATTACTTAGTATAGGAGAATGGCTTCATTTTTTTTTTTTTTTTTTACATGGCCCCGAGATTTCCTGTATCTCTTTAAACTAAGTGTTCTGTGCTTCATGTTCAGCTAACTAAGAATTCTGTCTCAAGGTGGTACGGGTTCATAACTCCACATCTACAGTTTTGAAAAGCATCAGAAAATTAAACGCTTTCATGGCAGAACCTGAAATGAATCCATCTGAATCTGCTAATGGCCTTCATTTTTCCCATTTATTGTGAATGGTGACATTTTATTAAATTCCCATTTATTGTGAATGCAGTAATATTTGTGTGTTTGGTAGAGAATACCACCTCAGACCCCTCTGGGGTAGGATGTAATACACAGATTATGCACTTTCCTACTTTTCTAAAATCATAAAATTTCCAAACTCCAAACCAGTCTGCCCTCAAGAATTTCAGATAAGGGATTCTGAATCCATAAAACAAAGAACCTCTGTTTTCCAAATTAGATTGTACTTCCTGTTGAAGAACAGAACTACTAAACATCTTAATAGCTGTAGTTTTACTCTTCAACTGTTTCAGTGGCACTGTTAGGTGACTTAGGATGACTTTAAATAACATGGACCAGCCTTCACTAGAAACTATTATGAGACAATCCATCTTAGCAAAAGTGTATGAAGAGAAAAAAGTTGATTTCCTGGGTCTCTTCTTGATCCATGACTCATTTATAAACATGCCTTTGCTTTATAAGTGTTTTATTCAGTTGATTCAAAAAATTACTTTGGATTTTTTTTTATCCTACTGCATACAAAAAAACAGGGGGAGGTGGGTGCTAGAGCCCAGTGCTGATATTTTAAAGGATAGCTCTGAAAAATGTTTTATTTTCTTAACTTTAATGTTGTTTGAATAATCTAACAATGTCAGTAATTTCTGAAATACATGTTTAAATTCATATTGTTTGGATTTAATGTCAAATTCTTATGCAATAATGTGCTTGAAAGGAATTCCTCTTGGCTTAGTTTTAGGTATTTTAAGGATACAAAAGTGAGTGTCGGACCAAACGCATCCCCTTCACCCATAGATCTTTTACAAAGGGAATGGAGACAAGCTGTTCTATAGCATATGAAACCCTTCACCCACTGCTAAGATTGAAAAAGATCAAGAGAGGAGAGGTTACTGGTGAAAAGCTTTCTCTGGAGAGCTGTGGGTGTATTACAAGTGTCCATATGGTGGTGGGTAGGGGTGGGCTGTTTTCTGACTCCATGTTTGATCAAAAGTTCCTCTTAGAGAACTTTGAAATATGTTTCCTGCAGTGGGAGTCATAGAGAATGGATACCTGACTCACACTTGCGGAAGCCAGCCTGATCTGACTTCCACTTCTGGGAAAGCAAAGCAGCAAGACAGGGGACTACCAAGAGCTTTGTGTGTGTGTGGTGGGGGGTGGGTCATGGAGATGACCGCTGTGTTGAGATTAGCCTGAACTGCCTGAATGAATGGGACAAGGTGTCTTATTGCAACACTTCTGATTCTAAATGCTGTGCTATAGAGTAATACTTAACTCCACGTGAAAGAATACTGTCCATTGTTGGATTAAGTAAAAATAAATGTAAATTATTATACGAAGTAATAGGTTTTGTCTAACAGTGGAAGCATATCTATATCTTCTATTGGTAATAAGAAGAGACAGAAAAGGATACATTTATTCAGAATTGATGGAATTCGATGCTAACAAGCTAGCAGATTGGAGAAGAGAGTTTATTCTCAACAAGAATCTCCCAGATGAGTGGTTGGAAGACTTTATGTTTCCCTTAATTCATAAATAGTTGCAAACCTTCCTGTCTTTCTCCAGAATCTATTTCTATCTCTCCTGTCTCTCTACCCTTTGTTCTCTCTTCAAGAGTTATATTTCCAGGGTGTATAGTCACAAAATCAATAATCAAACTTTTATTATGTTTATCCTGAACTCCTAAAATGTATTTTTATTTCACAAGGAAATTTATGATCAACCTGGTAAGCATGGACAAAAGTAATATAAGATATGGCTGTTGGGCAGTAAGCTGGACTCTCCTACTAGCTAAGCAACTGCCACTCCCCACTGCTCCACACCTGCTTTTTGTTGAAAAGTTCTATCTCATCTCATCAGAATTACATTATGCCACAGGTCAAACTTTTTCTTACAAATAACCAAAATCATTGCTCCACATACTGTTTCCTCTGCCTGGAATGCCAAGTACTACACCCGCACCCCCACACAAATTCTGTCCCTTGCCAACACTTTTCTCCAGTTAACTAGTATTTGGTCCTTCTAAATTCATGTTAAGTGTTCCTTATACAAGAAAGCCTTCTAAGACTCTGCTGGTCTGATTCAGATGGCCCCCTTTTGACACTAAGGAACTGTACCTATTGGAATTTATCCTGTGGCTGGTGGTTTACTTGTCTGCCTCCCCCACTAGATTTTACTGTCTGTGAAGGTGTTAAGTAGGTTGCAACAGGGAGTTACTCAGGTCAGAAGGTTGAAAGCTATCAGCAAAAGGGAGGAGGGGAAGGGACAAAAACAAGGAAAGAATGTGTGTGTTTTGCAGAACAAGCTTCCCAGCAAGGAAAGGTATGGCCAGGTGTTCCACCAGGTATCTCGTTGGGTGAGCTGGTTTGAGCCGGACTGGAACTGTGGACCTGTGCAGAAGCCCCCTGACTTTCCCTAAGGTTACCTTTTGGTCATTATAATACTTAGATCCTCCACCTATGGGTAGGGTTTAATGCTGTTTTTTGGACATAGGAGGTATGCCCTAGCATGTTGACATGCTAAGCCTGCAGGGTTAAACTTAAGTACCTAAGTATTAGAATATGTATAAGTTTCTTAATGTATATGCAAGCTCCCTGCCCCCATCCTCCTGAATAAAAGCTCCCTAATGGGAGCCAGTGCTTCCAGAGGTATTTCCCTTTCTCCTTACTTGTAACAAGTAATACAATTATTTGCTTTTAACGCTTTCTTGGGTTGAGTTCAACTTAAGGCACCCTGACCAGTGAAGCCCTTGAATTTGGTTACAAAGGAAGAGAATGTGTATTCATATTTATTACTGTTTTTCCTTCAGTGCCTGGTACAGTGCCTTGCACAGAGCAGAGGCTTGCCAAGAATTTGCTAAATAAATACATCGTTGAATTACATGTGAAGGAACTAACAAGGGCAACAGAACAAAGAGCCCATCTGTAAAAATGAAGAATACTACCTACTGCATAGTGTTCTTACAACTTAAAGGAGTTAAAATGCTTAAGTAGTATTGGGCACATAGCAAGCTTTATGTAAGTGTTAGCTATTACTATTAGCAGAAAATGTAATGAGCTGAGACATTTGAGAAATATCACAGCATCCGAATTTAGATACAATGGTCAGAGAATTAGAGTTGAGGATGCCACTGGGTGGCAAGAACGAAATTGAGAAAAAAGAGGTATGACCAATAACCTGCTTCTACTTCTCTGATCTTTGTTTCAGGCTTGGTCCAGAGTGGCTTTGGACTCCATCAGTGGAGCACAAATATTGGATACTGTGATAAAGCTGTTAACTTTAATAAATGGAATAGTAAAAGCAAAATTTGAATCAGTGGGCCCAGGTCTAAGGATGCCTTTCAAATTCAATAACCTGAACTTAACCCAATAGAATAAAGATGAGCGATGATGTCTTGTTACAAAGACCCAGACTTAGGAGGACAGGTGTTGTTCAATATCAATGCATCTGTCCCTAACTAGACAGTTGAAGTGGACCATGAAATAGCAGCATGCCCAGAAAGCAGGCTGTAAGGAGAGAACAAGCGGACATCTGATTTAGCATTCTAGTTGGACCTCTCCCTATATAATTTGGAATGTTTTTAAAGAACTAGATATGACCATCACTTCCATTTCACCTTCATAAAATAAAAATCTTCCAATAGAAAAGCTATTAAAAATGATCAGATAGAAAACTTTTTAATGGAGTACTTAAAGTTTCTGAACTTTTTCAATAATTGCTCTTTCCTTTCCAAAGTGAGTGGCTTTAATCTGCTGGGTTGGCTATAAGCATCGTTTTACTCATGTGTGACCAGCCCTTTCAAAGTCCATTTTTCAAAATGGAGACATATTAACTTACAATGGAAAGACTATTTTTTTAAATTGGGAATTCTGTCTCTAATAAGAGAGTTTGACCTTGCATAATTGTCTTTTCTTCTGTATTCTTTGTGGTCAGTCTTAGTATGGTTGACTCCTTCAAATAGTCTTGCTAAACTGTGAGCTAATATAGTATTGATTTTTCTCTGAAGTTACATTTTGTTGCAAATTGTAAGCATTTTTCAGATCAACGTATATACTATTTCTTTACTATTACTAAATGATTTTGAATAAGATGGATTGTTACCATAATGGGATAACTAGGAAAAGTTTTGATACTGTCCAGAAAAACATAGTATCACAGCAATTTGTAGGAAGGGCATTTCAGTTGCCAGACTTCCCAAATACTACTTTGTGAAACCATGAAAGAGGAGCAGAATAGCATAAGGATTAGAAATATGTGTTTATTGGAATTAGATAGGTAGGTCCACTCCTAAAATTTGTGGGGCCCAGGCAAGAATTCAAATACAGGACATGTATCTTAATAGGTAAATGTTACAAAATTAAGAAATTGAAAAACATGTCTCATTTTCTTATTTACATAAATATTCCTCATGATGACCTGGAAGACCATATTTTCAAATTTAGAATGCTCGAACTTTTATTAAGTTTTGCACTGAAACATGGCAGCATGGAGAGAGGGGGCTGTTGCCTTGTGGACCACGGCTCATCCCCTTTTCTTCTCATCCCTGCTTGTGTTCTGAACTGCAAGGTGTCTCTTGTACACATACATAGAAGTCCTGACCTTTCATGCCCAAGCTGTGCCTGTATTTCTTTCACACCAGGGGGTTCACTTCTAATAGTACAAAAAGATCTTAGGAGACCCCCTAAGCAGGAATAGACACGCTCGGGCTGGAAATGGCACTTCTGGGTGCTAGTTGCTAGTAATATGGTTCTGAGAGGTGGGGTAAGATCAAGGTGCATGGAGGACCAGAGAAGAAGCCCTCTAAAGTACAAGACCCAGGATAGAAGCTTCTCAAGTCTAATGATGATACTTACACTTAGACCCTGGTTTAAATGTTGTTCATCCATTATTAGCTGTACATTCTTAGAAAAGTCACTGAACCACTGTGTTTGTCTGGCATCAGAAAGCCATAGTTTAAATTCCTTCTCCACCAATAACTAGCAGTATGACCTTGTGTGAAATAATTAACCTCTCTGCCTCTCAGTTTCCTCATCTGAAAATTAGGATAATCATAGTTCCTATCTCAGAGAGCTGATATAAGGGTTAAGAAAGTTAATATTTCTAAAGTGTTTAGTATGCTTTCTAGCACTAATAAGCACTGTGCATTTGTTGAAAAAGTGAAATAAATGGCTTCCTCATTTTTAAAAAATAGGAATATGCATATGCTTATGCATAGAATCTTTGCAATGATTAAATAAGATAATTACTACAAAGTACTTACTTTGTGTCTAGAACCTGGTTATAATACGTGTTCCAAGGTGTTACATAATAAGAAAAAGTAAAGAGAATTGGACAATTGGTTATCCACATGCAAAAAAAAAAAAAAAAAAGAATCTAGGCACAGACTTTACATACTTCAAAAACAATCCCTCAAAATGGATCACAGAACTAACTATTAAAGGCAAAACTATAAACCTCTTAGAAGATGACATGGGAGAAAATCAGCCTGAACCTGAGCATGGCAATCACTTTTTAGATAAACACAAAATGATAAATAAAAGAAAGAATTACTAAGCTGGATTTAATTAAAATTTAAAACTTCTGCTCTTGAAAGGCAATGTCAAGATAATGAGAAGGCAAGCCACAGACTGGGAGAAAATATTTGCAAAAGATACATGTGATTAAGGATTACTATCCAAAATATACAAAGAACTCTTAAAACATGGCAATAAGAGAATAAGCAACCTCAAGAAACAACAAATGTTGGTAAGGATGTGGAGAAAAAGGAACCGTTATGCTGTTGATGGGAATGCAAACTGGTACAGCCAGTGGAAAACGGTATGGAGGTTCCTCAAAAAGTTAAAAATAGAACTACCCTATGATCCAGCAATTGCAGTACTGGGTATTAACCCAACAGACAGGAAAACACTAATTCAGAGGGATACACGCACTGTGTTTATTGCAGCATTCTTTATATGGTCAAAGTATGGAAGCAGCCCAACTGTCCATTGACAGATGAATGGATAAAGAAAGGGTGATATATATCTATATCTATATATAGAATGGAATATTATTCAGCCATTAAAAAAGCAATGAAATCTTGCCATTTGCAACAACTGGATAGAGCTGGAGAGCGTAATGTGAAGCTAAATAAGTCAGAGAAAGACAAATAGTCTATGACCTCACTCATGTGTGGAATTTAAGAAATAAAGCAAAGGGAAAGAGAGAGAGAGAGAGAGAGAAACCATGTCATTGGGATAAGCCATCTATTTAGTCTATGGATACTTGCTATTATGTCCAGCATACTGAGAAAACACTGGGCATGTTGCTTTATAGCAAAATGCAATGAGCTAGTAAAATACATGAACCCACATTAATTATCTCCAAAGCAGTCCTTTACCCAGTAGAACAAATATCATAAGACATTAATTTTATCCCAGAGAAAAAGAGTCAGTGGATTAAAAGGGTACATGAGAATACATACCTGCTCTCTTCTTCTGGAAGTTGTTTTACAGGAGAACCTTGAAAACCAAGCATTTTCTTGACTCCACTATATATTTTTATAAATTTTTTTTGAAAAAGACAGAATTTAACAAGAACTTAATGCCCAGAAATGGCAGATGTGATTCCTGATTTTAAGTAACGAAAATTGACAATCTGTCTTTCTAAAGTTTCTAGCATTGTCCATATCTTTATAATCAGGCACACGCATATGATAATTCACGAAGTCATTTGTGGCCTTGAAAATACTGTTCTTATATTATTGACAAGTTTAAATTAATATATCATTCATAATTTATTAGATGAAGATAGTAATGTTACACAATCTTTTAAAAGCTGTATTTTGAGAAAAGACCAACTGTGGAAATGAATTATTCAGATTTGAAATGTATGCTGACGTGTTTAAATGATTCAAGGCTTCAGCCTTATAAACTATTAGTAAGGTTATTTTAAATAATACATATATGTATCTTTAAGCACTCAATTTTTATAACTCCTCTGAACTTAATACTCTTGTGGGCAACTGTAATCTGAAGATTGTTACCTCTCTGTCCTCAAAACAGAGAATGTCTATACATTTCAAACTAAACTCCAATTTCTTTGAAATGCCATGAACTAAAGATCACATAGGGAGCACAATGAAGATACAAAGATTGATAAAGTCAAGATAGATATATGGGACAAAGTATCTATTTTTCACAGCAAGAGTTGACTTGAATCTAAAGCCTATAAAAATGAAAAATTAATCTTTCGAAGATTCATAAGACATTTCAACATAAGCTTTTCATTTTTAACCTTTTGGTGTCTTGAAATTTAAAATAGCTCCCAAATTTTCAGTTGTGTGTTGCATAGCGTTTCCGACTATAGTGGAATCAGTAACATCTGACATTGCCCAATTAAAAAAACCAAAACACCACGCTCGTTTGTAACAATATGTACCCAAAAAGAGGAGGACAGAATATCATAATTTAAAGCACTTAAACATAATATAGTGCCTGGCAAAATGTTAATCCAATTTTCCTACCCCCACTTTACCTGCATTCAACAGCTTGTCTTCTCTCTATGTATCTGTCTCTGTCTCTGCTTCTCTGTCTGTCTCTGTCTGTCACACACACACACACACACACACACACACACACACACACACACACTTCTTTTTTTGTTCTTTGCTTTGTTTAACCAGAACCTTTTGACCATATTAACTATTTAGTTAATTTATAGCATCATTTATTTTCAAACACCTTGGGCCTTAATCTTTTAAAACACCCAGTTTAGGACTGAAGGAAATTTACCTTTCCTGTCCAGAGGAATATTTAAAATTTGTTTTGTAGTCTTTCTAAAAGTTTGGGAGACTCATTTATTTATTTCCTTTAATATAAACTATTTGAAACTCAAATCTTGTCAGAAATATGATATGTTTGTAAAATTGGAAATACGGAGTTAGTGTATGCATTATTTGACTCCTACACTTATAAAAGACATGAGTGGTTTAGTCATGCAGTCTTTATACAATCTTTATTCAAGTCCAGAGATCTTCCTTTTTTTTTTTTTAACCTGAATGAATCTACTAGTATCCATTGTCTTGATGACTTCAGGACATCAAAGCTAGACATGATATCTTGTATATTTAAATCTCTGGTTATGAATAGACAAAAACAAAAAGGATATTCAATAATTTTGTTTGTTCTTCTTGGAAAAAATAACATGTCAAGCCTGCACTCCCCGCTTACAATTCCAAGCACACTTTCAATTTCGGTCCATTCTGTGTCTCCCTGATTGCGAACTCTGAGACCCCAAATAAACACTTTGGATTGCTTTACACTCTTCTTCTTGGTCAACAAAATTAATGAACGAGCGATCAGTTTTAATAAACTTCAGATATTTGAAATGTAAGTACACAAATGAAACCAACCATCCCATATTTTAATTATAATTATAATTTCTTAGAGTTCTTTCTTCTCCCCGGCCCCACTGCTCAGTGAAGAGTTAAAAAAAAAAAAAGATTGTATTCAAGAACAGCAGTTTTTCTGAGAGTATTTAATAGTTGATAAAAGGCAAACATTTGAAACCGACATTTGCAATGTAAAAATTAAACATCTGTTGCAGTCCTGGGAATAACAAATTATAGAACATATCTCTAAAAACATAAAAATAGGGGCGCTTGGGTAGCTCAGTTGGTTAAGTGTCTGACTCTTGGTTTCAGCTCAGGTCATGATCTCAGGGTTGTGGGATCTAGCCCCATGTAGGGCTCCATACTAGGTGGGGAGTATGCTTGAGATTCTCTTTCCCTCTCTCTTTGCCCCCTCCCTACACACACACCCACTCTCTCTCAAATAAATAAAAATCTTTTAAAAAACATGAAAATATTCTTTTTTCACAACTTTACTAAATATACACATATTTTCAGGGTCAATATCATGACATCATCTTTAATTTCTTCTGTTATTTTGTAAATATCAAGTATATTTAGACTTCCTTTAAAATGTATCTTTTCATAATTATCTTTTTGTCCCCCTCATGCTCTAATAATGAAAAATTGCCTTTATTTGGATTGGCCGCCCTTCCTACCTTTAGGCTTTTAGCCTCTTCTTCTCAAATATATTCCATTAAACCACTGTAGTTAACCTTCCTTAGGACTTATATTTATCATTCTGCTTCTCCAATTAATGCTTGTCAGTGGCTTCCCAGTTCCTTTTTAGCTTCTCTTCCAAACCATATCACCTTCCAAACAATTTTGACTTTTTGTATTTGACCAATATTATTTCCAGTTGCTCTACAACACGTATTATTCTCTTACTTCCTGCGACGCTGATTGTAAGGTCGGTCCAGTTCCATTTCTAGTGTGGACATCCCCTCCCTGAAGGACTGCTTGACTCTACAGCATCTGCTAAACAACACTAATAAACAACATCACAAATCTGGGGAGGAAGCTACAAGAACCGCATCTATTTCTGCTGTCTAATCTTGTCTGTTTGTCTTCATCCAGGCTTTTGTTCATTTCCTCCATGACCACTCTCCTCACCTTTCTAAGATTCTACTGATATTTTGTTCTAGAGCCAAGTTCAAAATTTCAGTTTTCCTTTCCTAGAACTCCTTTCTCTTCAACAAGAGGGCTTGCAGTTTGTACTGCTGGACTCAACAGTGTTAAACACTTCTGTCTGCTCCTCTTTCCACCCCCTCTGTATTTTGACAGTGTCCTTTGTCCTTAGTTCTGGCTCTTACCCACTTTTCTTGCTGTCCTCCCAAACAGACTAAGCTTTTTTTTTTTTTTAAAGATTTTATTTATTTGAGAGAGAGAGAGCACGAGCAGGGGGAGGGGCAGAGGGAGAAGCAGACTCTCCGCTGGGCAAGGAGCCCAATGTGGGACTCAGTCCCAGGACCCTGAGATCATGACTTGAGTTGAAGGCAGATGCTTAACCAACTGAGCCACCCAGGTGCCCCCAGACTAAGGTTTTTGTTTTTACTTTGTGTGGAATCACTCTACAAAACTTAAAAATACTACAGTTAGATGACACTCTCAATACATAGAGTTGTGCTGTGGTCCCTGATGCATTGTCTTGAAATCTGCCTGAGATGGTAACTAAGCAACGGAACCTTTGGTAACAAACACTTTTATTTATTCTTTAAGAAATATTTATCAACCATCTAGTGTTGTCAGGCTTTTTGAATTTGTCAATGAAAAAACAGACAATGATCTGTGCTTGTCGGGCATTAAAGGCGATGTGGCTCTCCAGCCACCTGTGACTCTCTCAGGAGTACTCTGTCTCCATAATAGCAACACTTCTTACTTGCCTAGAGAATACAAAGAGGAGCTCTATTGATATAAATAGGAGATTTGTGTATCTGAAGGTCACAAGGGTGGGTGATACCAGTTTCACTGTCTTTGCTTCCCAAATGCTTTGATGATCAATGGGTGTTTTAAGATAGAGTTCAGTAAGGTGTTTAGTAATAATCTGATCTTTGTATCAGAGAGGAAGCTGTGTACTCAGAGAGGTTCATGAGCCCAAGTTCAATTTGCCACTGACATATCAGGCATTTAGACCCAGCTCTTCTAACTCAAATTTCCCTTTCCTTTGTCCTCAACCATGTTTTGAGCTGTCCATTTTTAAAATTTAACTATATAGATAAATTATAATTTCTATAAAATTAAAATATATATAATTTTGTAATATAACAAACCCGGCAAGAGTAGGGATTATGTCTCATACTTCTGCATTATTCATATACACCTGCTTGAGGGATTAGAATGTAGTAGCTGCTCATGAATGCATATGATTATCCTTTTGCAATTTTTTAAACAGAGAATGCTTTTAGGGCATAGGAATTACACTTAGGTAGCAGTGCAAGTTTGCATATTGTATAGTAAGTATCAAAGGTAAATCTTCCAGAGACAGATGTTACCATTTCTCTGCTATCTCCCTTTCCATTAACCGGCTCATTTGGACCTGCAAACAGATGTTCACTGAACAAAATAGCTGCTTACATGTACAATGACCAATTCTGTATGTGCCAATGAATGCTCCAACTTTAGAAGAAGTTGGCTAAATACATTCAATTTCACTGAACTGTATTTTCTATAAGGGACTGGAAGTCTTCATCTTGCTCTCTCTCATGTATTAAGTAGATAAATTGCTTCCAGTTTGTCTCTTGGATTGGCCTACAGCTGTTAAGTTATCCGTTGAAACGAGGTAGATCTGCTGAAGATTCTTGGGCATATATTCACTGTCTCTCATAGTTAAAGACACTAAATTTTCTTTACATACTAGGAAGAGAGTACAGTTGTAGCCAGGAATAATTGCATTTGCACATTTTTTTGTTTTTGTTTTGTTTTGTTTTTGCATTTCCTTTTTTTTTTTTTAATTACATTTGGTTAGCCAATATATAGTACATCATTAGTTTTTGACACCCATCCATTCTGACTGTCCTAACCTATCCAGAGTCACTGAAAACAATCAGGCTTTGGCAATCATTTCATAGCATTTGTGTAAGACTAAATTTTAATATAAATTATAATTTTTAATCATCTTACAGAATTTTTCATCCTGACAACTTGGAGAAAACCTGGTTAAAACAATGCACATGGGTGACCCCTAGGGAAGAACTGCACCTAACATCAATAGTTTTAAAAATTGGACTCTAATGTTTGTTAGTGTCAAATTAGCTTTTATTTAACTATTCTTTAAAAAAAATATTTTACAAAACAGTTTACTTCTTCCAAGCTGACTAATTATAGATAGACACACACACACACACACAAAAACCTTTCAAAATACCTAGACTGAAAACAGAGTTGAACATATATATATATTTTTGGAGTCAGGTTTGATTTTGATTTGGTATTTTTGAACCAGTTTGCATATAGAGGTGTGTTATAACATTTTTAATCTTTCAGAAAGAAAAAGAAAGCATTTCAGTCAATGAACTAATGAATTTGCCAATTGTAATAGTTGCAAAGCTGTTACCTAAGAATAGCCAATTACTGTAAGCTCTCAGAAAGTATTAAGCTCTGGTTATATTTTAGATTAATATAAAACAATATGCAGTCCAGATGGTAATTAATAAAATCTAAAGAAAAAATTGGTGGGCGTTCTGATTAAGAGATCTGCCAATAGCACCCATAGCTGCTTTAACTAGAACCTCTGATAGAGTAGAAGGGTGGCTACCAGGGACTGGGTGTGGGACACAGAAATGGGGAGATGCTAGTCAAAGAGTACAAAGAATACATCTTCCAGTTATAGATGAATAAGTTCTGGGGGTCTAGCGGATAGCATGGTATTAGAGTTAACAACACTGTAATACACACTTGAAAGTTGCTATGAGAGTAGATCTTAAATGTTTTCACTACAAAAAAGAAATGGTAATTATGTGAGGTGATAGAGGTGTTATGGTGGTAATCACTTAACGATATGTAAATGTATCAAATCAGTACATTGTTTACCTTAAAATTAGTAAGTAAATAGATAAAACCACTGATAAAGATATATCTTTTTTTCCTTAGAAATGATAGCACTACAAAATAAGTTTAAAATAAACTCAAACGAAATAAATGTGAGGTCATTACTTTCTTTGGAAGTATAAATTCAAAGACTTCATTTTTTAAAAATAAAATTTATTTTAGAAAAGTTTTGTGCTTACAGAAGAATTACAAAGATAGTACAGAGAGTTCTCATATATACCACACCCAGTTCCTCCTATTATGAACACCTTGTATATGGTACACACTAAGTACCATAGTCTGGTACATTTGCCAAAATTAATGAACCAATACTAATCTTTAATTATTAACTAAAATCTATATATTACTTACATTTCTTTAGTTTTTACCTATGTCCTTTTATCTCAGGATGCTATCCAGGATATTACATTACATTTAGTCTTCACGTCTTCTTAGGCTCCTCTTTACTTGAGAGACACAAAGAAAAACTTGTTCCCATCACTGACCATTCATTGAGTTACTTGTTCAAGTCCCCGTTTACATGCGTAGTAATTCAGAATGTTTAACCCACACCTCAGTTTGAAGCAACTTCATCAATTAGAGTCAGTGTCTTATGTGCATTTTTTTTTTTTTTGCTTTTACTCTCACAGACTTTACATATTTCCAAAGTTACTTAGGTAAGAACCTTTTCCCCACCTCCTTTGATAATGTTGTTTCAAGTGTTTAGAACACAATTCAAGTATTTTTTCACAATATATATTCCAGCTAAGGCTCTCTGGATCTCCCAAATGATTTTTTAAATTTGCATACATTAAGATTCACCTTTAAGCTATAAGTTGAATGGGTTTTGGTAAATGTATAATGTCATATAACCACCATTATAGTATCACATAGAATAGTTTCACCACCCTAAAATATCCCTTTGCTTCCTCTATTCGACATAGCACCCATCTAGTTGATAGTAACTAAATTGTTTTTCATCTCTATGGTTTTCCTTTTTGTATAAAAGATGCATATAAATGGAATCATACAACATGTTGCATTTTCATACTGACTCTTTTCTTTTGGAAATAGGAAGTGAAGGTTCTTCCACATCTTTTCATGCTTTAATAGTTCATTTATTATCCTGGAAAAAATTCCAATTTATGAATGTTAATATATTTTATCTATTCATATATTGAAGGTTGTCTTTGGTATTTCCAGTTTTCTCGCAATTATGGATAAAACTGTGGTAAATATTCATGTGCTGGTTTTGTGTGGACATTAATTTTCTTATCAGTTGGATAAATATCTCGGAGCACAATTGCTGGGTCTTACTGTAAGGCTGTTTAGCATTGTAAGAAACTGCCCAACTGTCTTCCAACGTGGCTGTGCCAGTCTACATTCCCACCAGAATGAATGAGAGTTCCTGTTGCTCTGCATTCCTGCTAGCAGTTGGTTATGTCAGTTTTGGAGAATTTAGTCATTAATAGATTTGTTGTGGTACCTCATTGTTTTAATTTGGATTCCCTGAATGACAAATGATGTGGAACATCTCTTTATAAGCTTATTTGCTGTCTGTATATCTTCTGGGGAGAGATGTCTTTTCTTACTTTTTGCCTATATTTTTTAATTGGGTTGTTTGCAAATACTGTTTTTTGTGGGTTTTTTTGGTTTTTTTCCAAATACTGGGTTTTAAAAGGCTTTTTTTTTTTATTCAAGTCCTTTATCACTTATATATTTCAAAAATAGTTTCTCCAAAGTCCATTTGGGGTCCTTTTATTCTTCTAACAGTTATCTTTTTCATAAAGCAGACATCTTAAATTTTAATAGATTCAGTTTTTTTCTTTCATGGATCATGCTTTGGTGTTATATATAAAAACTCATTACCAAACCTAGATTTTCTCCCATATTTTCTCCTAGAAGTTTTAGAGTTTTACATTCTTTATGTAAACCTAGAATCCATTTTGAGTTCATTTTTTGTCATTTTGTGTCAGTTGTGTGTCCAGGTAGGTATTTTTACATTAGGATGTCCACTGTATCAGCACCATTTTTTTTAAAAAAAGATGATCCTTTCCCCATTAAAGTGTGCCTTGTACCTTTGCCAAAAATCAGTTGAGTACATTCATGTTGGTCTATCTGTGGCTCTTTATTTTCTTCCATTTATCTGTGTGTCTATTCTTTTGTCAATACCACTGTCTTGATTACTGAAACTCTACATAAGTAAAAATATGAGTCCTCCAAATTCGTTGTTTTTCTTCGGTATTGTTAGGGTAATTGTAGAGTCTCTTACCTTTCCAGATAAAGTCTAGAATAAGTTTGTTGATATCTAACAAATAGCTTTCTGGGGTTTTGATTGAGATTGTTTTGAATCTATAGATAAGGTTAGTAAGAATTGACAGCACCTGGGATGCCAAGGTACAAATTCTACTGAGTGAGGTTTGTTTATGGATGATTTTTGCCATCTCAAAGGTATTTGGGCTGTTCCACTTGCTTTATCTTCACTAGAGATCATCTTAATCTTAGTTTTCCCAGGGCATGAACAGCATTAATTAAGTAGGGCAGGTTATGCTGCATTAACAAGTACACCCTGAAATTATAGGTTTAACACAATGAAGTCTTAAGTTTTGCTGAAGCAAAGACAGTTGTGGTTCAGGTAGCTTTCCTCTTTCCTGCACCAACACTGTCTGGAATATGAAATTGACCATGGGGCATCCACGTTCATCCTCAGCTGCTGCCAGGATCTTTTGTCTCCCCTTTTCTTTCTCCATCCAGGGTTCCTGATATCCTTCCTCTTCTCTAAACAGCCAGTCACTCTTGCACCGCTTTTTGTTTGTTTCTTTTTTTCATTCACACCTCTGCCTTCCTGGCCATGCCTTGAGGTTTGTGTATGTGTTTTGCTTCAAAGTGGAAGCTATCTATATTATGAAGAATATATACCATTTATATCAGAAGTAGAAGAAGGTGCAATCAGATCGATTTTTTTCCTCCTGAAAATGTACTAATATTTTAGAGCTTATTTATTTTACTGATGTAGAAATATAAAACTGACTTCAGTAATTTTTTTCAGGGATATTATGCTAAATTCAAGATATGCAAAATATAATAATTGTTATATTTGAGGTTACTCATGCTTTATTCAGTAGCAAAAATATTCAAATATTGTACCCACTTTAAATTTAAGACTAGTCACAGGTTTATTAACTAAGCTAATTTTGAATGTGTTAAAATAACTACAACTGAATGGAAATGAGGTGATTAAAATGTAAAGTAAAAAAGCAGAAAGCAATTCTGAAATCTAATTATGTTAATGTTCATATGTTATACATTGGTATCTAAAATCTACATATATTTTGTGCTTCCTTTTGTCTTACACCCCTACTGCTTTCTCAGAAAAAAAGCTTAAATAACATTTAAAAAAAGGACTATTTTTTATAGAAGTTTTAGGTTCAAGGCAAAATTGAAATACAGAAATTTCTTATATGCTCCGTACGCCCATACATGCATAGCTTTCCCCATTATCAACATCCCTTACCAGACTGGTACACTTGTTACAATTGATGAACCTACATTGGAACTCTATAATCACCCAAAGCCCATAGTTTACATTAGGGTTCACCCTTGGTGTTGTACATTCTGTGAGTTTGGACAAATATGCAATGATGTATATTCATCATTATGATATTCACTGCCCTAAAAGTCCTTTGTGCTCTTAGTGTTCATCTCTGCCCTCCCCAATCCAAACTCTGGAAACCACTGTTTTTTCTCTGTCTCCATCATAGTTTTACCTTTTTTCAGAATCATATAGTTGGAATCATACAGTCTGTAAACTTTTCAGACTGGCTTCTGTCACTTAGTAATAAGCATTTAAGTTTCCTCCATAACTTTCATGGATTGATAGCTCATTTCTTTTTAGTGCTGAATAATATTCCATTGTCTGGATGTACTATAGTTTAATTATCCATGAAACTGTGGACATCTTGTTTGCTCCAAAGTTTTGGCAATTATGAATAAGGCTGCTACAAACATCTGTGTGCTGGTTTTTATGTGGACCTCGTTTTCAGTTTCTCTGGGTAAGGATCAAGGAGCACAATTGCTGGATCATATGTAAGAGTATGTTTAGTTTTATAACAAACTTCCAAACTGTTTTCCAAATTGGCTGTACCATTTTGCATTCCCATCAGCAAGGTGTGAGAGTTCCTGTTGCTCCACATCCTTGTCAGCATTTGATGTTGTCAGTGTTTTGGATTTTGACCACTCCAAAAGTTTTGTAGTGGTACCGTGTTGGTTTTCTGCAGTTCCCTGATGACATATGATGTGGTTCATCTTTTTATATGCTTCTTTGCCATCTCTAAATCTTCTTTGATGAGGTGTCTTTTAAGATCTTTGTCTCATTTTTTAATCAGGTTGTTTGTTTCTTACTTTTGAGTTTTAAGAGTTCTTTGTATATATTATATCACAGTTCTTTATCAGATATGTCTTCTGCAAATGTTTTCTCCTAATCTGTGGCTTATCTTCTCATTCTTTGACATTGCCCTTCATACAACAGAAAAAAACACTAAAAGATAACAAATGTTGTTGAGGATGTAGAGAAACTATAACTGTTCTACACTATTGGGAATGTAAAATGGTGCAACCACTATAGGAAACAGTCAAGTAATTAAAAATAGAACTAGATCCATTAATCCCACTTCTGGGTATATGCTCAAAAGAATTGAAATCAGGATCCCTAAAAGAGTATCTGTGCTTTCATGTTCACTGCAGCACTATTCCCGATAGCAAAGTTACAGAAACAATCCATATATCCATTGACATGAATGGATGAGGAAAATGTGGGGTATATCAAACAATAGAATATTATTCTGCCTTTAAAAAGAAGGAAATTCTGTCATTTGCAACAACATGGATGAACCTGGAGGACACTATGCTAAGCAAAATAAGCAATATGAAGATTGTAGGAGTCCACTTATGTGAGTTATCTAAAATAGTCAAAATCAAAGAAGCAGAGAACATAATTGTAGTTACCAGGGGTTGGGGCAGGGGGTGGAGATGGGGAGTTGTTCAATTGGTATAAAGTTTCAGTTATGCAAGATGAATTCATTCTAGAGATCTACTCTACAACAGGAGGCCTATAGTCAACAATACTATATTGCGTACTAAAAATAAGTTAAGTTTGTTAAGAGAGTAAATATCATGTTCAGTGTTCTTATCACAGAACAAATCAAAAACAAAGATATAAGGAAACTATGGAGGGTGATGGATATGTCTGTTATCTTGATTGTGGTGATGGTATCACGTGTGCCTACATATGCCCAGGCTCATCAAATTGTATTTATTAAATATGTATAGTTTTTTATATACCAATTATATCTCAATAAAGCTATTTTAAAAAAGAATCCAAGAAAAAGACATTTGATCCAATAAGCAATATTCTCAATCTAGGAGTTCAGGTGTCCAATATTTCTCATGAGGACTTCTCCCTCTAAGGCTATAGTTCTTATTGTTTGTACCATGCATTTTGTTTTGCAGTTACAGATGCTCTTTCTATATTGTTGATTTAATTCATTGTTGATTAACATTTAAATTTTAATAAATTTATATCTTGGGTTCTTCAAGCTACATATATTCTTTGTAGTTACATGGTCTTTTATGTATTTCTATTGCAGAGAGTAAAAAGAAGTAGTTACTGTTTACTTAAAGAGGTTTTTTTGGATTGAATTTAAGTGTTATCCAATCTGTTCTCAATTTATTTGTTTTTTGAAACTCAAATCTAGCTAAAAAATTTGTTTTATAATGAAAATTTTTAGATCATTTCATAGTAACTAAGTGTTAATGAGATTTTTTTCTTGATATAAAACAAATCCAAAACAGTGAATCAGAGATCTTCAACTCTTTCCTATTATCCAGATTACTTAGAGAAAAATTTCCTGAAATGCCAATAGAAAGCAACATTACTAATGACATGCCATAGTCCTTTCTTTTATGGAAAGATGTTATCTTTCTAACACATTATTTATTTAAAAACAATCATAAATATGCTTTATTTTATTGCTATTAAATTATTTATTGTAGCACTGCAAGTGTAACCTCTATTTTACCCTTTTTTATTTTGATACTTAAAGCAAACAAATTTATTTGTTTAGTGTAAGTAGGGATTTATCGATTTATAAAGCAGGATTTTATGTTAATCTCTAAGACTGATTAAAAAGAAACCAACATTTTTCATCAGTGGCTATGTCTGTCTAGAAGGGCTTTATTTTAGTTCCATAAGAAATTCATGAGAATTTCTAAAGATTCTGGTATGAAAAATGAAATCAGAAAAGCTGACATGGATGGGTGGTGAGTGAATGTCTAAGCTATAAGACACCTAACGTTATGTCCTTGGCAGAACAGGAGTGAGGAGACATTACATTTACAGCTGCTGTTGTTGTTTTGAGCTGGAGAAATATGTAAATACCAAGATAAACAGAGACGGAACAAAGTAGCAGAATCTCCTTGCTCATAAGCTAAGGAGAATAGATCTGGCTCAAAACATGAGAACATATCTTAAAAATCCACACTGTTAGTGGGAAAAGAAATGATAGAAATGGATGAGTGGGGTTGAGGAATGGGAGAAGAGATGCAGAGTTTGTCATTGCTCCCAACACACAAACCTGCACAAGTAGTGACAAATATGTGTTGATAAAACAAATGCTTATTTCTTCTTCACAAACATATTTTTCATAAACTCATCTGGATTCATGCATCCAATTAGTTGATGCCTCAAAAAGACCATAAACAGCATCTGGAAAAAATGACACCAAGAAACATGGCCTGCTCATTTCAGTAGCTGAACCTGAAACAACAGTGGATTGTGAATAATTACACACCTGTGGGCATATAATTATTAGATTGGAGGTGCAGACAGGGATCAATGTTAAATTCTCATACTGGAGTTGTAAGTCTTCCTTTACTGTGCTTCAATGTCAAGAGAAAGACCCCAAAATCTTCTCTAAATGTACTGTCAAAAAAGGCTGCAGTGTGTGCAAAGCAGTGTAGAAATCATTTTCCCAAGAGAGAATACCACCATAACAAAAAGAACACATTTTCTTTGTATAGAAACAGAACTACTCCTCTGGGAACTTTAGACTGTTTGGTTAATGATTTGCTGTAGAATATTTTTATCAAAATGCTGTGATTAGCAACAATTCATTCTAGGACATAAAGGCCTTAAATAGATGGAGGGTTCCAGATACATAATAGCAAATACATTGCCTATAAATGAAGTGACAGATCAAAGATGGAGAGAGAAAGAGGGACAGAGAGAGAAGAATTCAGGAAAGCTCCTGATTGAGTAACAGAGGGAATCAGTGGTACAACCTTGTCCTGGGAGTCCTGGGAAACTTAAAGTAATACATGCAGCTCAGGATTCTGAAGTTTTGTCACTTAACTAGTGGTGTTTTCTGTTGTTTGGATAAATATTACCTTTATCTTCAATACTTCTTGCCAGTTAGGGTTGAGAATAAGAAGGGTACAAACATTTACATCTTTGTTTGATATTGTTATATAATGCAAATGAGGACAAGGGGGTAGACACATCAAGCCTGATGGAGCTGCCTTCCTAAGGAAGAATTCACGTGATGGCATCGGTAGCATTGTTTGTGTGGGGGCCCACCTCACCCTTTCCTTTTAGGGCAGTACACAGATATCCACCAGAGCCAGATGTAATGGTCTAGGAAGAAACCTTGACCCTCTGAGCTCTGTGGCTTTTAAACTGCATAAGACAAAGTCCAGACCTTTCCCTGTGGAATTAGAGCAAAGATTAAGTAGCAATTTTACTGGTAGAACATGGACTCCAGCTCTACCTAACCAGCTCACATTCATAGCTGTTCTTAGCAACAGCTGTTCCTTTGGAGTGAGGACAGGAAGGCCGAAGTTTAAGACTTGTAGTTGACCCAGATCACAACTGCCTTCAACACTGAGCTCCATGGAGCTCTGCAGGAGGTAATTTCTCTTCTGAGAGGCCAGCATCCAGGGAATCAATCCTGATAAGTTAAATTTACCTCTCATCTTGTAAATTTTATGTACATTTTTATGTAAATTAGGTAAATCTCTTCACCCATTCATAACATTTTTGGGGCACATGATCTAGATTTAAGATTTTATTAATATAAAACACAATTTTTAGCAGCATTGATTCAACAGCTTCTAGATAAAACTGGCAAGACTTCTTCCTTAGGCTACCATCTAGCTTAAAGATGACAGTCCACTTATGTTTCTTTGTCTTTGCGGGCAAGGCCTCCTTATCACTATGCTCCAACCAAACAAAGGGTCAAAATTGTATTCTCTTCCTCCTCCCATTCATGACTTGAGCATTGTTTATTTTTCAGTTTCCCTTATTTTCTCTCTAATCCCTAAAAAGCATAGAGAATATACACAAATTTTATGAATTTACCTATGTAGAGTTGTTTCTATGATTGTGATTATTTTCTTTCTTCTTTCTCAAGTGTCCTCTCCACTGTAGCTGGTAGACAGTCAGGCAGTAACTTCCTGTCTCCTGACAGCTTGGCTTCCACTCTGCACCTTGACACTTTCCAGAGTGACCCATTTCATTCATGAATATGCTGGGCTGTTTCTGCATGAAAATATGATAGGCATGAGTTTTGGGACAGGGCTAGATAGAAACTTTGAAATCCATTAGTTATGTGATCTTGAACAAATCCCTTCACTGCTTTGTAACATAATTTCCTTTCACATCAAATAGAAATAATCGTATGTATTTCTAGGGATTTCTGTGAGAGTTATATGAGATACATAATACATGGACTTTTCTTACCACAGTGCCTAGCCCTTAGAAGATACTGAGAAAATGTGAATTCCTTCTTTATATTCACATTTTAAATGTACCATAATGACTATCTTTACATTTTCTGCAAAGTCTACAGCAAAGACATAGGGAATGAAAGATTAAAATGTAGGAAAATGGAGAGCATCAGTGGAATTCTAAGAAACAATGGAATTTTAATCTCATGCTTATCAGAATGTATCAAAATAAAAGACAGAAGTATATTCAGATTTTTCCTAAAAAATAAAAAGACATATCTATATATCAAAGTTTCAACTCTTCAAGAGTAGGAGCTATGTCATATTCACCTTTGTTCCCTGAGTAAATATTTCTGGAAGAACATATAACTCCCTACTGATATCTTTTATGTTCAGAAACTACTAGGGATAGAAAATAAATGGCCTCTAGTCTTTATTACTGGCCTTCTTGAGAATCATTATAACATCTCTGTTCTTACTCACTTTGAATAAAACCGGGGCTCTGAACCCTAAGTTTTAAAAAAAAATGCCTTTTTTGAATCCTTTTTAATGTTCATGCCACCAATAAACTAGACAGTACATCACTGGAAAGAAGTAAAGAGATTTAAATGGTAATTCCCTTATCAATTTTTTATCTTTGCATTTTAGTCAATAACATTTTATTTAGCAATAGTAATTGCTATTTAGAAATACTGTCCTAAATTGCAATCCGTTGATCATCTTCTGTAATGCTCGCATAACTAATATGCATTGAGTCAAGAGTTAAAATTCCATTTTAACCTACTTCCTCCTGCTAGACCTTAAAGTAGAGAAACAGAACATTCTGGAGAGACACTATGTGGTTTTGTTTCTGGGGTAAGGGTTGTCTGGATAGTATTGTGTAGGAAATTAGTCATTTTTCCTTTTTATGGCAAAAGTCTTCATTTGAAAAATATTTAGACCACTCCAACTATGATAAAACCATATATGAAAATAATTGCCAAAAGAGATGGCACTAGGGGGAGGCCAGTGAGACACTCACCTCAGACACAAGATTTAAGAGGTGCCCCAAAACTCAGTAATTGAGATAATATTTTAATGCACAATTTTTAAAAATAAAAATGAATGCGGAAACTCCATGGTGAACGTCATATTTCTGATTTGTTCTTTAGTCTCAAGCTCCAATGTAGCACTGACTGATCTTGTCTCTGTTTAAAAATTTTATATTGTTGTTCATCATAGAGTTTTTGCATTCATTTTTATTTTTAAAAATTGTGCATTAAAATGCAATTTGTCTAGAGTGGATTTTTTGGTCCTCCCTTACGTTTATGCCTGAGGTGAGTGCTTCACTTGCCTCACTCTATTTCCAGCCTTTCTGCTTCCTACAATATGCAGAACACTCTGAATGTGAATGCCCAAAGCATAAAAATTGGGTGAAGCAGGGAGGAAACAAATCCCTAGTTGCACATCAAGCAGCACAAACCTATAATAGGAGCAGGAAATTGTTGAAGATTATCTAGTGCAAAATAGAAATTAAAATAACCTAATTTGCAGTAATACACGTAAATGCCTAGAACAATGCCAGGTGCGTTGTAAACTCTGAGTACTTTGTACGTTGTAACCTCTTGTTAGCTATTACTATGATCATCGTTAGCATTATTTTAGTGGTTATATGGCTGATTTATAAATGCTTGTGTGTTATTACTAACCCTGCACTCTTTCCAGCATGTCCAATAATCATTGCTGGGCCAAGTTACAAAAGTGCAGTGTCTTTAATATTTGGCTAACAGAATTGCTTTCATAATTTATTTTATGTTATTAATTGCTGCGTGCATTGTTCTAGAGAGAATTACGTCAAAATAATTTTCTGTTATCCTCCCGTATTTAGTGTTCAGTTTATCCCTTGGTGAATGACTGATATCCGCATTTCAGTGAATTCCATAAAATTTAAGAATTATCAAAACTATCAGAAATAATATAAAGTGGGGCACCTGGGTGGCTCAGTTGTTAAGCGTCTGCCTTTGGCTCAGGTCATGATCCCAGCGTCCTGGGATCAAACCCCACATCGCGCTCCCTGCTCACCAGGAAGCCTGCTTCTCCCTCTCTCACTCCCCCTGCTTGTGTTCCCTCTCTCGCTGTGTGTCTCTCTGTCAAATAAATAAAATCTTAAATTAAAAAAAAAGAAATAATATAAAGTGATATAACTTATTTTTTTTCCTTTTAAATTTTAAAAATACAAAGTAAATATTTTAGAAAATGAAATGGGGGGGGGGGGGGCGCCTGGGTAGTGCAGGCGTTAAGCGTCTGCCTTCGGCTCAGGGCGTGATCCCGGCATTCCGGGAGGCGTTTTGGGATCGAGTCCCACATCCAGCTCCTCAGCTGGGAGCCTGCTTCTTCCTCTCCCACTCCCCCTGCTTGTGTTCCCTCTCTCGCTGGCTGTCTCTCTGTCACATAAGTAAATAAAATCTTTAAAAAAAAAAAAAGAAAATGAAATGGGTATTTTCATGCTTTTGATAAAGGTGTTTTGATTTAAACTAGAGCAAGGGCTAAATTAAGTTAAATTTAAGCACCTAATACTAAGAATTATCACAATTTGTATTTAATAATTAAAAGCGTGCATTTTTAACTTCCAGAACTTTTTTCTATTGTACAGTAGATATTGTACAATATTATTGTACAATAATAGTTCTTCTAGTACTATCACACTTTCTGAAATTCCCCTTTAAACTAATGTTACCAAGGAAATTGAGATCCTGGTCCAGAGAAAGGTGATTGTGACAGAAAATCTATAAGAGAAGAGAATTCATCCAACCTTGCCAGCCTTTGAGCAAGTTTTTTCTTAGATGAATAAATATCAGCCAGAAAAAGTAGAAACTAAGTTGTCTATTAACTTAAACTCAGATTGTAAACCTAGAGTGGCTCAATAAACCAATTGTTTTTCTTCTTCAATACTGTCTCCTTTCAAAAGTATATACCTTACGGAAGGCCCAACACAATATCCAATTTCCATGAAGAAAGGAAAAAATAATATTTTGTTGATACTGGACACTGTGCTAGGCACATCTTGCCGGGCAAAGGGCTGAGTACTTCCAAGGCAGGACAATAAAGAGTCCTAATATCATAGAAGGTCTGGTCATTATCCATTTGTATAAATATTCTCTCAGTCTTTACCACTGCCAGGTATGCTTTATGGCACAGAAACAGAAGTGTGGAGAAGCTAAATAGCTTTCCCAAGATTACAGGTTTAGGTAAATTGGAGGAGCTGAGATTTGAAATAAGGTCCATCTGACTGACAGTCCTTGCTTTTACCCACTACTTTACCTCTTCACACTAAAAAATAGCTAATATTTTGAAAATAATAGTGCATTATATTTGTATCTATATCCAAGGTTTTTTGCTTTTGTTTTCATTTTTCAAAAGCCTAAATTCATTCCAATGTGTATTATGGCTTATGTAGGATCAAAAGGTCTCAAGTACAAAAAAATTTAAGATATGGAAAATAATAAATCTCTCGAAAAGCTTATAAACTCAAAAAAGGACTTTTTAAAGATTTTTAAGTATCTCCGAGAATTAAAGGTTTATTTTTAAAATCTTCTTAATTATGTGTTATTTTGTCTGGGATTCAGTTTGTCTAACCACAAAAAAGTCTGTAATATTTTGAATAGGCCGGCAGTTTTCTCTTTGAAAGATTATGCAGTACACCAGAGAGAAGGAACCTACTAGAAGAATTCTAAGCAGCTGAGTAAGAAATTCTGGTTCAACCTACAGGCTCTTACTGATTTTGGCAACTCAAAAATATTAGTCTGGCGATTGAAAATTTTGTCATTTAAAAATATTTATCCTTTTGATAATACTATAAATAAAGATATTTCAAGCAGATAATATACTTAAATATAGACTTTTATCCTCTGCTTAGGACATAGGTTCTATGATATGAGCTGGGTATGTGTTGAAAATTAGAAGAGAACTAAAGGGGATTGGGGAAGAAAAGAAGGATGAGGATGACATAGCAGGAGTATGCATTTTTGGAATGCACTCACAAAAAAGTGCACCTAAGTTCAAGAAAGAAATTTTGCACTGGAGTAAGGGAGGGACTAATGGTGAAGGGAGTCAAGAATGCACTGTTACTGTTTTTAGTGTTGACATGAAGTTATCATAGATTGAGGTTATGCAATTTTGTCTAATGTAGAGAGAAGTTGAGACATCTTTGGCCCCAAGAGCCAATCATTCTCTATGAAAATGCCGATTACCAACAGAGCAGATTTCTAAAGGCACCTATGTAATAAAATTCTCTCCCTAAAGATTTATTTAAAAAATGTGTTATTTATTGTGAACTTAGTACACAGAGGACACTATGAAATATATAGTGGAAATAGATATTATCAGGGCACAGTTACACAGTTACTGTCCTGTGTCAAGTACTATTGTTTGCAAATTATTGGCTTTGATATGAAGAAAGTTTAAACAAAGAAGTGTTTTGAGAACAAGTAATTAGAATTAATTAGGTTCGGTTGGATCATGATCCTGATGGAAGAAAGCATGAGTCTCTGAATTTCTCCTCTATTACTTAATGATTCAATGAAAAATGAATGTCAAGATCCCAGTTTCACATTTAGTATAGGGATGCTCAGTAAATGGACAGAAATACCTGTTGCATGATTGAGTCTATCTGCTAATGATGATGTTTCAAACATGTTTAACATTTTATATTATATTTGGAATAGTTGAATTCACAAATATTCTTGCTCCCTGCTAGTATGTGTACACATTGACTCTCTGGAGCTAGTAAAACAATTATTTCCGTTTTAAAAAATATATTATTTTGCAGAGTAGTAAGTCACCTGAAGAATCAAGCACATTGGGCACCTGGATGGCTTAGTCAGTTAAGCGTCTGACTCTTGATTTCTGCTCAGGTCATGATCTCAGGGTCATGGAATGGAGCCCCTGCATCAGGCTCTGTGCTGTGCATGGAGTCTGCTTGAGGATTCTCTCACTCCCTCTCCCTCTGCCCATCTCCATGTGCTTTCTCACTCTCTCTCTCTAAAATAAATAAATCTTAAAAAAAAAATCAAGCCCATGATGGCAAAGAACCTCTTTAAGAATAGGATGGAAGGTTGAGCTAAAAGAGGCACATCAGAATTCAACTAGTAAACATTTAAAGAATGCAGATCACTTGTCCCAGTTATATTCTCAGCATAACCTTAGAAGATTCTTCATTTTTCCTTCTTTCATAAACAGAAAATAAAAGTGCTTATATTTATTCATAAAAATGTCCATTTCCTCATATCATTTCATTGTTGGTTTCTAAAAGTAATCACAAACATTTTCTAGAACTATCTAAATTCTTTCTATAATATTTGTGAATGTCAGTTTTTGTGGGCAAAGTAGAAATGTGAAGAAAAGAAAATTCTGGTTCAGTTTATATGCTCTTACTGATTTTGGCAATTCAAAAATATTAGTCTAGTGATTGAAATAAATAAGAATATTTATCCTTTTGATACTATAAATAAAGAGATTTCAAGCAGATAATATATTTAATAAATGAATAGAACTACATAATCTAATGAATCTGAATACATTGTGGGTAGGATCCAGGATTACGATTATGAAAAATCTCTCTATATGATTTCAGTGAGATTGATCTATAAATAATATTGGTAGACACCTAAATTAGATTATTTTTTTCCACATTTTTTAAAGTTAAAAATACAAAAAACATCCCTGTATTAGTATGTTAAAAAATAATAGACAGTAAGACAAATTTCAGTTATATTACTTAGAGGATCCTGTATATTGACGTCAAATATAGTTTCTCCATTCCAGTCTTGCATCCTCTGTACTGGAGAGGTGACCTGGATTCCAGCCATCAGGAAGACAAGACTTTTAATGAGTTCAGGCTGCAACTATGTTTTCATTCACACATACAATAAAAATTATGGGAAACCTAGTAAAAGCCAGGTACTATTCTCTTCTGTTCCCTCACACCCGAGAGTCATTACTCTATAAATGCTGCCTCTTGCTCCTGGAATCTCCTAGACTCTCTTCTTTCTCTGGCACTCAGCTTAGGGAAGAGTCTATTACTGCAAAAAAACTCTTATGACTCAAAAACTCTATTTTCTGTGACAATAAAATGTATGGATGAGGAGGACAACATACACCCAGGCAGGAACTCTGCCTCTCTGGGGACATCTGTGAACTCCACCTGGAGCCTGAGCCCTGTGGGTCATTGCATAGTAGACAGGAAATGGAGACAGTAGGCGCTCTCTGCCCTGACTCAGTAAGATATCTACCTTTCTTTAATGTATTTGCAAAAATTAATTCTGAATACTTTACTGTTAAGAATATCTGGGGTGGGGAGTTTCTGGGTGGCTCAGTCAGTTGAGCATCTGACTCCTGATTTCGGCTCAGGTAATGATCTCTGGGTCCTGGGATCAAGCCCTGCATCAGTCTCTGCATTCAGCAGGGAGTCTGCTTGAGGATTCTCTCCCTCTGGCCCTACCCCCACTCTTGCACTCTCTTTCTCTAAAATAAATAAATAAATCTTAAAAAAAAAAAAAAAAAGAGAATGTCTGTGAGGGAAATTCAGAATCTGTGGGCCAAACACACAGAGATGCTAAATGGAGGGGAAGGCATTGCCAATGGGTTGGCACAGCTTCTAAGACAGAGGGAAAAAAAATTGAGGATGTGGGTAATGTAAAATAACAGATGCCCCACTGAAAATATAGTAAGTAACTTCTCATTTAGCCATCTGTGCCCCAACTTGCATAGCAGGAAACTGGCATTTACAAAAGGATTTACTCCATTTCCCAAGGACTGGCCTCAAAGGTGCTTGTGTTTATGCTGCCATATATATCTCCAGCTTCTACCTGTTATTCACTGAGCTAGAGTGGGTCAAAGTCACTTAGTTTGTAGTAGGTAGCATCACTAAGATCAGACAGAGCATCCTTGCTTCCCCAGTTCTCTCCGTCCATGCACTCAGAAGCTCTTAGTCATTGCATCTAACCTCAGTTTGCATGCCAGCTCCAAATGATGAAGAAGCGCAGCTTGGGCCACAGTGCTGAGAAAGATTGGGAGACCAGGTCCTGACTCAGCATGAAAGACTGATGTCTTCTGTGGGCCTGGGATCAGCATGATTGCACCTTAGAATCATTTGTTTGCATATCTATCACCCCACAAGTACAAGCTTCTGTTACACAGAAATAATACCTTATTCATCACCGGATATTTACAAACACAGTGCCTGGCCTCTAGTTGCTAGTTAATATACGGTGAATGACTCTCGTTTACTACCTAGTGGATAGCATCACAGAGTGGCAAGAACCATAAGTGGTAATTAGGGTGTATTTCTGTTCCTTCAGAAGGTAAAGGTCTATTGTGATGACTGAAATACCACTCCTAGTCACTGCCATGTTCATCTCTACCCAACATTCTGCCTCTGACCGGAAACCAAGGGCTATTCTAAATTTCTTCATCAGCTCCATATTTTTCCAAATGAAAATGTTATAAATTCCTATCAAGAATTAATATATCCAGGGGCATCTGGGTGGCTCAGTCAGTTTAGCATCCATCTCTTGATCTCAGCTCAGGTCTTGATCTCAGGGTTGTGAATTCAAGCCCTGCACTGAGTTCTGTGTTGGGCATGGAACCTACTAAAACAAAAACAAAGAAACAAACAAAAGAATTACTATACCCATTCAGCCATAAAAAAGAATGAAATCTTGCCAATTGCAACAACATGGATGGGTCTAAAGAGTATAATGCTAAGCAAAATAAGCCAGTAGGAGAAAGACAAATACAATATGATTTCACTCATATATGGAATTTAAGAAACAAAGCTAATGAGCAAAGAAAGGAAAAGAGACAGACCAAAAAACAGACTCTTAACTGCAGAAAACAAATATGATTAACACAGGGGAAGTGGGTAGAGGGATGGGTGAAATAGGTGAAGAGGATTAAGAGTACACTTATCTTGATGAGCATTGAGTAATATATGGAACTGTTGAATCACTGTATTGTATACCTTAAACTAATATAACTGTATGTTAACTACACTAAAATTAAAATTTTTTAAATTATGAATAGCCGAAAAAAAAGAATTAATATACCTATATTTCTAGTCTTTCAGCTTCTCTCACAGTAAAACATTATAGAAATAGAACGATTCTAGTACTTGAAATCTAGTACTCCTTCAAACCCCAAATAGATCACATAAGTTTGCAACTTAATTAGTAGTTTAAATACTACACAGTATTAATAAACAAAATCTAATTAGTAGTTTAAATAATGTACATGTATTTATTTTATATGTGTATGTGCATACGTTTATATATATGAATTAAAAGGCCTTGTTAAGCAGTCACTTGTTTATAGTTTATTATAAAATGCTAGCAAATTTGGAATGTGATTTTCCTTTATATAAACTGTTTCTTGGATTTTCTTCTTCCTCATACCTGCATACGTTTTGATTTTTTTTTTCAGTTTGCAACAGCTAAGAAAAAAACAAAAAACCAAAACAAACCCAAATCACCCATTTTTGCTTTTTAACAACTCCAGGAATTAAAATGACTAACATGAGATGTGTGAATCCTTCGAAGTTTGTTAAAAGTAACTCTATTCACCATAGAAGTGAGTACTTAAGTCTTGGTATCATTTCATGTGACTGAATTGATTAACCAATAGGAAGGAGATGCATTGATCCCTGGCAGACCTCACTCAACCCCAAATAGCTTTCTTCTCTACATTTACTGCACTAATCATTCCTTGAGTGTCTGTTTTATATACAGAGCACTTTGGCGTATTTAAGCAATTCTATGCCATGGTATTGTGAGCGTAAGAAATTTCTAATTCATTCAAGGGAAGGGGTCATCTAACAGAAAAAGGGAGATATGAAAAAAAGAGAAGAATTGCCATCTAACCACTGATTTGATCTATAAACCCTGGGATTTTCCTTTACTCTGTCCTCTCCTTTAACTGTCCTCATACCTCCATTCATAACCAAGTCTCGTCAACTCAAACAACTCTATGTTTCATAAATCCTTCCACATCTCCTTACGTAAGTTTCCATTGCCCTGTCCTTAAGTTCTTTACACTGAACTCTTTGAGAACGATAACACTGTCTGTTTTGTATATTCCTCACAGACATCGATAGTATACGTAGTTCACAGTGGTGTTCAGGAAAAAAAAATGTATCTATGCATTTTTTTTCTTTTACATTTTATACATTTACATATATTATTAAATATATATGACATATATATTTAAAGATGAAGCAAAATAGGGGAAAGGTTTAAAAATAAGGCTAAGGCCAGGGTGCCTGGGTGGCTCAGTCTGTTAAGCCTCTGCCTTCAGCTTGGGTCATGATCCCAGAGTCCTGGGATTGAGCCCCACATTGACCTCCCTGCTTAGCAGGGATCCTGCCTCTCCCTCTTCCTACCACTGTACCTGCTTGTGCTCACTCTCTCTCTGTCAATAAATAAATAAAATCTAAAAAAAAAAGAAAATAAGGCTAAGGAAATGCAGGAAGTATTTATTTTGCACCTACTGTTTTCCAGGAACTGGGCACATACTAAATTAATTTTCTCAATACCTATGAAAGGATAGTCAACTGTGTCAACAAAGGAAATGACTTGCAATAACCTTTGAGTAACAAAATTGCGAAGTAACAGTATAGGGATCCAAACTTGTGTCTTCTATAAATTATTCTCCCATTAAGTATTGCCTAAGTTATTTTACTTTTATCCTAAAGGAAATGGAGAGCCAGTAAAGGTTTTTGAGCCAGGAAAAGTATGGTTACAGTTGTATTTTAGAGAACTTAGTATGGCAACATTGTGCATGATTTTGAACACAGACGCTGAATTCAGGAGCTCTAAGATTAATTCAGTGACTAAGGGGATTATAAATAGTGTTCAGATTAGACTAGAGCCAGTGGAAATTAAAGGAGGGAATAACTTTTGCCATAAATTATATTGCAGCTTATGATATATTTATGAGAAACTGCTGGTTCTTTTTCCACTGCAGAGGACGAGAATATTTTTTTAAAGAAAAGAATCACCTTCTAGAAAACACAGGTCAAATACGAACTTGAGGGTATTTCAGAAAATTCGTGGTGCTGTTTTTCTTCTAGTTTAGGAAATGTGCTGCAATGCCAAGCCAATTTCTAATAGTGCTGTAGCTCTTCTCCTGCGTCTTGGAGTAATCTGTCAAAGTAACTGTAGGCAAAGGAACTTGAAAGTTTGGTGTTTGTAATTTCATCAGCTGACGACAAACCCCACAGCAAACTATAAGGAAATGTAAGTTAAAAAATTAAGAGATGTAGCTCCTTGAGAAGAAGCTCCATAAGTATCTGTGAAGAACTACAGAGTAGGGTGTAGCTAGAAGGCTCGTTGCAAGGCATAGAAAAACACAGCAAATAAAAGGTTGAGAAAGTTGTTTATAAACCAGTCATTCTCTTTTGAGTTCAAGTACCTTTTCATAGGGAGGGTGCTCATTGCTAGGCTATTGATGGTCTTTATAAGAATAGACAAAAAGCTAAGAATGAGATAATATAATTATAAAATAGGAGCCAAAAATTCCAGGCAGAGGAGATATAGTCATCAATACAATCAAAGCAACTATGGAAAGAAGAGAAGAAACACCTTTCATAATGTTGCATGGCCAGAGTAGAGTGAATGCTATAACTTACACTTTTGATATCCAAGAATTAAAATTAAACTTTGTCCCTGTTTTACATTAATAGAAACTCTTTTGATATAAAAGCATATCTCTGTAAATATACCAAAAACCAATGAAATGTATATTTTAAATGCCCAGAATTTATGGCATATAACATATTTAAATAAAGCTATTAAAAAATGACAAACAACTGATCCAGACCAAAAAATATATAAAGACAGATGACAATGAAAGCCAAAAAACAAAAACAAAAACAAAATCAAAAGCTGAAAGTTGGTGAGAAAACTTGGTATTACAATAAGAGAAATTTTCAGGTGAGAATTAGTTTCATGAGAAATAACAAAAAGAGAGATTTATAGCCAAGAAGAACCAAATTACAAATATTCTTTTCAGTATTATCTCTAATAGCAGAAAATTAGGAACAACCTGAATGTTCAAAACTGAAAGATTAAGTGAGGAAATTACTGTGTATATACCAGATGACTTCTCAGAGTTAGTCCCCAAGACTATCTTCACATCTGATACCAACTGTAAATTCAGGGTGTTCCCAGAACTACCCATTCATTCAATAATTGACTAGACAGACTCACAGAACTTACTGTGAAAGCTATTATCCTCCAGGTGCCTAGGTGGCTCAGTCAAGTTAAACATCTGCCCTTGGCTCAGGTCATGGTCCCAAGGTCCTGGAATCAAGCCCTGCATTGGCTCCTTGCTCAGTGGGGAGCCTTCTTCTCCCTCTCCCTCTGCTGATCCCCCCACTTGTGCTCTGTCTCACAAATAAATAAATAAATAAAATCTTGAAGAAAAAAAAAGAAATAAAGCTGCTATCCTCATAGTTATTGTTTGTTACAAGTCAAGGATATGTATCAGAATCAGCCAAATGAAAAAATGCATAGAGCAGGGTCTGTGAAGGTTACAAACACAAGCTTTTTGTTGTGTTAATGTCCTGGCATTGGTCTGTGATAGTATACATGCAATATGGCCACCCAGGGAAGCTCATCTGAGCATCAGTGTCCACAGTTTTTATTTGGGCTTATTGTGTAAACATCATTGATTGCCCAAATGCTTGATCTTGGCATCCAGGTCAAATGATACTGCGTGACCCAATGCCTCCACCCAAAGTCACATGGTTGGTGTTTCTTGTGTGGCCAGGACCCATTCTATGATGATGGGATGTGACCAGCTCCACTTAAGGATCTAGTGTGAGCAGCCTCCACACGAACAAAGACACTCATATCATGTCTGATATCAATTACCTTCCAGAAGCTGAGGGCAAAGGCTAGACTGATTTCTCTTTGCTAAGGCCAATTCTTTACTACATGATGATGAATTAGGAATCCAGGGTAAGATATAACTAATATGAAGTAACTACAAAAAATTTCTGAAAACCATAAAAACAACAACAAAATAGTGCTATGTGGATGTTGCCAGTATTTATGAGGAAAGGAAGTAGTTTGCTTCATGAAATCAAGGTCATTAAACCTTCATCTTCAAGTCAAATAAAAACACAAAGAGAATGACTCTCTTTTCCAGATGGTCAGTTCAAAAGACTTAATTTACAGAAGCAGAAGAAAGAGGTACACAATTGAGATCCCCTGTAGTAAACCCACCTTGACTCTTCTGGCTGTAAGAAGTTATTATTACTGGTGGTGGGCAGGATTCGTAGCTTTGATCCCCCTAGGATATTCTGTAAATGAAAGACAATTTGGCATATCCCTTTTGGGGCCTGCAATGGAAATGAAGGAGAAAAAAAAAATAAGTTTTTGCTCTCTTGCTGTCTAATTCCGTTTCAACACAAAAACCCAGAACTGTATTAACTCATTATATGCATTTTCAAGAAGTTCACAAATAGTGGGCTGAGAGATGGATTTTTTACATTCAGGAAAACTGTATTGAAAGAGAAATAATAGCTATTCAAATGTACAGTGATTACATTTTCTCAAAACATAATTTTCCACCAGAAAACCAAACATCTAGATAATTTTTGCAGGGGATGAGGAACACAGAGCAAAGTGTTAAACATGAGTTTTGTTCTCCACTCTCAAATTATATTATTCAAATTTTCTAATATCATTCACAATTTTGGCATCAAGGCTTTTGCTTCTCACCCTACTCATCAGATTTAAATTTATGTAGAAAATGTGATCTATCTCAAAGTGTGATAGATCTATCTTAAGTAGAAAATGTAATCCAGTTAAGAAATGAGTAGAAGACAACAGACATTTTCCCAAAGAAGACATACAGCTAGCTAACAGACACATGAGAAGATGCTCAACATCATTCATCATCAGGGAAATAGACATCAAATTCACAATGAGATACTACTTCACATCTGTCAGAATGGCTAAAATTAACAACACAGGAAACAACAGTTGTTGGCGAAGATGCAGAGAAAGGGGATCCCTCTTACACTGTTCTTGGGAATGCAAACTGGTGCAGTCACTCTGGAAAACAGTACGGCCTTTCCTCCCAAAAGGTTAAAGATAGAACTACCCTAAGACCCAGCAGTTGCACTGCTAAGTATTTACCCAAAGGATACAAAAATACTGATTCAAAGGGGCACATGCACCCTGATGCTTCTGGCAGAATTATCAACAATAGCCAAATTATGGAAAGAGCCCAAATGTCTATCGATGGATGAATGGATAAGATGTGGTACACACACACACACACACACACACGGGAATATTACTCAGCCATCAAAAGAATGAAATCTTGCCATTTGCAATGACGTGGATAGAGCTAGAGTGTATTATGCTAAGTGAACTAAGTCAGTCAGAGAAAGACAAATGCCATATGATTTCACTCATGTGGAATTTAAGAAACAAAACGGATGAACATAGGGGAAGGGGGAAAAAAGGAGACAAACATAAAAGACTCTTAACTATAGAGAACAAACTGAGGGCTGCTGGAGGGGAGGTGGGCAGGGGGTGGGTTCAATGGATGATGTGTATTAAGGAGGGCACTTGTGATGAGCACTGAGTGTTATATGTAACTGATGAGTCACTAAATTCTACTTCTGAAACCAATATTACACTATATGTTAACCAACTAGAATTTAAATGAAAACTTGAAAACAACAACAGCAATGTAATCTATCTCAAAGGGAAAGAACTTTATGTGTCCTCCTATTAAAACTTCTAAAATTCACGCCATGTGCTGAAACTTCAAATGTGGGATTGTTCCTCGGCCCATATTCAATTTCACCTATCTATGTGAATCAAGCTACAGTTACTGTTTTTTTCTCTTCTCCTTGCTCCATTCCTTCTAATTGCCTAGAGCAGAGAAGAGAGGTCTGTACATATCTCTAATATATGTTATTTAAAAATTTACTTTTCAGGGCACCTGGGTGACTCAGTCAGTTAAGGATCTGCCTTCGGCTCAGATCATGATCCCAGAGTCCTGGGATCAAGTCCTATATCAGGGTCCCTGCTCAGCAAAGAGCCTGCTTCTCCCTTTCCCTCTACTGCTCCCCCTGCTTGTGCTCTCTCACTCTTTCTGTCAAATAAATAAAATCTTAAAAATCGGAAAGGATGAATACATTTGCATCGACATGGGTAGAACTGGAGGGGATTATGCTAAGTGAAATAAATCAAGCAGAGAAAGACAATTATCATATGGTTTCACTTATATGTGGAACAGAAGGAATAGTGTGGAGGACCATCGGGGAAGGGAGGGAAAACTGAATGGGAAGAAATCAGAGAGGGAGGCAAACCATGAGAGACTCGACTCTGGGAAACAAACTGAGGGTTACAGAAGTGATGAGGGTGGGGGAAATGGGTATTAAGGAGGGCACACGTCGCGATGCGCACTGGGTGTTATACGCAGCTAATGAATTGTTGAACACTACATCAAAAACTAATGATGTACTATATATTTGTTGGCTATTGAACATAATAAAAAAACTTTTAAAATAAAAAAAAATCTTAAAAAATAAATAAATAAATAAAAATGTGCTTTTCAAGTACTAATATAAATATCTGTACTTAACTTTGCCAACAATGGCTTTCTTCGGGATGAATCCTTAAGTAGCATCTCTTAAATATGAACTTTCTTCTCATAATCATCACAGCTAACATATATTGGACATTTATTGTGGCAAACATTGAGTAAATATAGTACATGAAATATCTTTTTAATTGTCACCAAAAACAAATGAGCTAGATACTGTTATTATCTTCTTTTTCTAAGGAACAGGGCACAAAGATTTATATTTGAAACCAAGGCAATCTGAATCCAGAATCCTCTATCTATGTTCTTTACTACATTATGCCCACCTACCTAGCATAATGGTATATACAGTGAGGTTAGAAGCTAGAAGCACAGTGAGGTTAAATTCAAATTCAGGGTTAGTGAAGGACCCTTTTATTTTGGAAACTCAGTTCTTCACAGGAAAACAAGGAAAAAAATAACCTTGGTTTGTCCTTTTAATCATAAGCATCAGTCATTTCTCTAAGGAAGATAGGATTTACCCAGATAATATTTACTGAATATCTACCAGGTGAAAATTATACACCGTTGGGGAATATTTAATTCTTGTGATTACCGGAGGGAAGAGGACCAGGAATTTCAGAATTTTCTAAATTTGCATGCAAAAATTTGGCTTTAATTATATATGTGTACTTCTCTAAGATGCTAAAAGCTGTCATCAGAATTTCTAAGAATTAATGATATTCACTAAAGGATTAATAACCAAAGAAGACTGTTTTTGGACCAGGCCACTTAGTTCCAGGTGAGAAGAACCCTCTTCATATACATGTCCTGAGCTAGCACAGTAATAAGCAGGGCCCATACGGGGAGGGGGTTTCAGACTCCGTAGTGTTTTAACCTGTGATTTTTGCCCAGAGCCCTTTTGGACAAATGAGGATCCCAGAGACTGAGTCCAGCCATCTCTTTAACTCTTTCCACTAAGAAGACTCATCTAGCATTGAGTACAACTACAACCCCAGGAGTGATCAAGTGACAGGAAGACCACAGGCATCAGCACGGTTAGCACTGCTGATACCACTGCTGATACCATTGTTTCATTTCATATTTTTACTTATACCGGACTTGTTCAGCTTGTTGGAGAAAACGTAACAAAATCCCCTGTCAACTTAGAAAATCCATTCCTCAAATGTAAATAAGAAAGAAAGCATTAAATCAGACTGAGATGTCCACCACAGGTAATCTTCTAATGAATCATAAAGACAGGAAAAATCCCACCCTTTGTAGACTGCCGCACAAATATGATCCCTTGTACACATGTTCTCAGGATTAACTTGTCGTCGTGGAAAAAGACTTGACAGAACTGGCTGTACATTCTTTCATGCTTCATCCCAAATTCACCTGCTGATTGGGGTAGCCGGCTGGCCTAGCTAATTGCTTTTATCTGAGAAAGTAATAAAATTTCTGTATCTCTGGGACAAACAGGTGGTTACAGCCTGGAGAGGCCTCCAGGCTAAGGTTCTGATGACAAGGAGATAGGGACTCCAGCTTCCTTGATGTTTACGTCTCAAAGAAACAAACTTGCCTAGATTGTAACACTAATTTATTTATCCTTTAACAATATTTATGTACAAATCAAAGGGACACAGAAAGGATTTACAAATACTAGGTTTCTCAAGGAAATGTTCTAAGAAAGGGAGTGGAGAACATATCTTCTTGACTTGTGGCATTAGGGCAAAATGTTAAAAAAATAATAATTTACTCTTACAATATTAAAACAATTTCCTTCCAGAATTACAGCATAAGGACAAGGTGGGACATTGGCTCCACATGTGATCGTTAAAATGAGATTTTTCCCCCAATCCTTGAGACAACAGTTTTAAGAGCTAATGAGTTCGATATATATATTTCCACTTCTGTTCTATTGAAAGCAGAGTTTGAGAGGGAAATTCATGCTCAGGGTATTTAATGGGGAATTATTAGGCTCAACACCTGTGGAGGACTGACGTGAGCAGGATTCAGCCAAGGGGAAGTATGAACTGTAGTCAGCTCTGTTGCTGAGAAGGCCAAGCATAGTTGGCATGCATTGAGGCAAGGAGGATGGGCCTTTATAAGGGGATATGTATTAACTAATTGTATGTTGACTGCCCCTGGTAGGGAGGTATAACCCTGGAAGAGGGTGGTTCTCTTCCAAAAAGGGCAATTCCCAGAGGATCCAGCCGCCAGCCACTTGGGGAGATGAGTGCTTCTTTTCCAAAGAGTAAGAGGGACCTGGGTGGCACACCACATCCACTGCAGTGTCTGACTTTTTTTTTCTTTTAAAGACTTATTTACTTATTTATTTATTTGAGAGAGAGAGAGAAAGAGCCTAATCTCAAGCAGACGCCCTGATGAGCACAGAGCCCAATGTGGGGCTCGATCCCACGACCCTGAGATCATGACCTGAGCCGAAATCAAGAGTCGGATGCTTAACTGACCGACCCAGCCACCCAGGCGCCAGTAGGCCAACGATTTTTTGAGCAAAGAATTACCAGAGACTTTGTGAATAATCTCTGTGTACTTAAGGAATAAATGCAGAAAAAATAGGATTAGGCTGTTTGAAAATTCGACTGCCTAGATTCAGCTGCCAAGCGTGCATCTTTCAAACTCGGCCTCTTTCCTTTCTCCCGTCCCTCCTAAGGAGGCTGTGAGGCTGACCCGGACATTTACAAATTTCTCTTCTGGGAAATCTATTACTCTCAGTGCTCCAAGTGAGCATTATCAGGATTAAATCCCCAGCTTGGCATGGTTATCGAGGGGTTTTTAGATAATAAAGCCTCACATGTGATAAATAGCAATGTATACTTTAATTATATAGTTGCCAATTCTGTGTATCATGCAGCAGCTTAATAAAAGGGTTCTCTCAAAGGTTACAATTTGTGTATAGCATTACTTTACCTTGAAAAGAAAATTTTCCTGCCTGTGACCTTCACTAATTGGTAGTTATGCAAATAGTACAAACGTTATCTAAGACATTCACTACTGAAAAGCCTTTGATGACTCTCCTTAAGCTGCAAAAAAGCCCAAGCTCTTATGTGAGCTTATAAGCTTATAAGGCTGCCCGTCTTAGACCCAAGCAAGGAGAACCCCTGCCCGTGTCCCTGAGCTTTAGAGGATATCATGCAGCCCTCGCACTGCTTCTTCTCAGGAAGACAGCCTTTGGGGCCAAGGAGCTATGCCTACTTACAGGCCTTGCTCGAGCATTCCCCACCTTTCAGATCTTGCTTTAGAACTTCTTGCCCGGTGGTGACCCGTTCTCAGGGGCTAGGCAAGGCCCCACCAGGGTCAGCTCTTCACAGCAGGCAGAACTGCAGGTGTGTGCACCTGTGCGCACCTTTATTGTAGGTAAGCTTTTTAGAAGCTTGACTTACAACTTTTAAAATTTTTAATATATGATCTGTACATCATTTGTATTCTTCCCTCATGTTTCACAAATACTGAAAGCAGGCCTGCTCCATGACCTAACCCCTACTTTTCTCTTCAGCCCCATCTTTTTGCAACTCCATCTCTTGTAATGTGCACTTGGACATACTTAATGTTCTTAACTATTGACAATTGCCTAAACAAATCGTTCTGTTTCTTATGTCACTCTGCTTGCATCTGCCTCTGTGAGTAATTTTCTCTTCAAAGACTGACTGTCCCATACCCCAAACTCTATTCACCGAAGAGGCTGTTTAAATATTGCTTCTTGGTGAATCTTTCACTTGTGTCCCTGTCCTCTGGTTCTCCCTCACCCACCTGCACTTACATGCTCATTTCTCTCTACTCTAGATTAAAAATATTGGCATCAATGAGACTATATTCTAATTGTTAGTTAAGGACAGGTACTGTTTCTTAGACATCCTTCTAACAACAGAGTCTATCATGGTATTTCATGAATAGTAAACACTTCAAAAATACCTGATGATTGATCAAATCTATAAACTATTCAGTAACATGATGTTAGCATTTAAAAAATGAGAAAAAATAGGTCATAGAAGTACTACCATGTGAATTTGAATGTTAAACGTAGTCTCTCTCTCTCTCTGATTTTAATAGTCTTAGATTGATGAGTATCTGGATTTTATATATACAGCTCAAACGCATGAGTAGCTGTTGAGGCATAGAAAATAAGTTTAAAGAGATAAAATTTACTGCAATGAATCAAGGAAAGGGTTAGTGTTTATTTCGTTCTATGAACAGAGCCCAGTGACTAAGAGGTTTTTGTTTTTGTTTTCTTGATGAAGTTAAAAATACATGTTCTTCATTTTATGAGGGTGTGAGGGATTAAGGAGGCAGTGAGTACAACAGGAGGTTGGGGGATATACAGTGTGAATGGAATTGGATGATATCTGTTTCACGGCTGGTAAAGATAATGCTTAAAACCTCACAAAATTAAGAGAGTGTCATCTACATTTACTCTACAACCTTGTATTATTTCCTTAGAGAAATTGCAAGCTTATTGCCTCAGACTTACCTATTACTAAGTAAGTACACAGAGCTCAATCAATACAGACAATTCACACACTTAGATAGTTACATTCCTGGGAGTAAATGATGTTGCCGTAAAAATGGTGTCGATGTGTTTCTTACAATAGTAATAATAATAATAATGCAATAAGGATATAATGGCAAAGTTTTTATAGGCCTATAATTAAATGTCCTCTAAATTACAAATTATATGAAAGTTTTCTCAATTATACTTAAATTTAAGAAACACAACAACACAGTAACAATCACCAATCACACACACACACCTCGTCCATCTACCTATCTGGGTATCCATCGATCAATAGGTACGGCTATAACAATAATATCCTCTTCATTATTCCTATTTTCATTGCACAATACAAAATGTGAAGTAATAAAAAAATTCATTAGAATCACGAATTTCAGAAAGGCTTTATTTTTTAAAAATCTTCACTGGCACCTTTGAAAGATAAACCTTTACTTCAATAGTGGATACGTAACAATTTTTGAAATAGGAAAGAGACTGTTTTGCTACCTTCCTTTGCTTTTCTATCATTTTATATTTTATAGATTAAAAAAAAAAACCTGTGACTCAAAGAGATTGGTCACTTGCCAAAATACACAGCTAGAAAGCTTTAGATCTAGGAATTGAACCTAGCAGGCTGGTTCTGAAATTGCCCTCTGAACTGTAATGATTTATACATAGTACAGAGTTAATGCTTAAAGTCATTGATAAAAATGCAAAAAGATGATCACTAGAAATGGTTAACAATCCACTATTGTTTAACTTAGCATATGCATTAGAGGTGCAGCAATGTTCTAATTTTAAGGACCGAAGATTAAATAAATTGCAGGTCCCTTCATTTACTCCTTATGTAAGTCAAAGTCTGTGGGTGAGATCAGCGTGCAGGTAGCTAATGCATACAGGCCTGCTTTGCGCCTCAGTTTCCCAATTTGTAAAACAGGGATCAAAACTGCATCTACCGGAAAAGGAGTTGTATCAGATTAGCTAATTCATTTAAAGTGCGTAAAGCAGTGTCATCCTCATGAAGAACACTCAATAAATGAAGGTGTTATTGTCATTATTATTACTAATGCTGTGTAGTCGTGCTGATTTTTAGAGGTAACACAGTTAAGTGATAAAAAAACACATAACACTGGAATTTGTTTCAGTGTTCTGTCCCTACTTGTGGAATTTTGAGTAAGTCTTAGTTTCTTTGAGCCTCAGTTTTCTGACCTGTCAAATTGGGATAATGAAAGCAAGCCTGACCAGCTTTCCAAATGGATTTAAAAAGCAAATAAGACTATTACAAATTTTTAAAGAAATGGATGATATTAATTTAATAGTGTATGAAAACAATTATATCCAAAATATAATTATAACCTGTAAAAATAGAAACTATTGAGAAAATTATTAACACAGTATTTTATTTTTTTTTATACCAAATCTCGAAAATTCAGTGTGTTTTCTACAATCACAGCATGCCCCAAGTTGGACCAGCCACATTTTCAGTGCTTGATAACCACAAGTGGGCAGTGGCTACCATCTTGGACAATGCAGCATCATATCCTATAATCCTCCTTATAACCAATGAAGTAGATATTAATTTTATTCTTCTTTTCATTTTAACTTTAGTGGGAAACCTGCTACCATCAGGTGATGCTGGGCATCAGAGGAAAAATGGAGGGTGTGATCAGGCTGGAGTTTGTAGCCTCATGAAGCATATCACAAACACAAACTCAAACATAGAATCTCATATCCTTCCTTGAATCATAATTCAAGGAACACATTCAAAAATGTTTTCATAGAAGTCACACTAATGTCACAAGAGTAAACTGGTACTCATAGAAGACTAAGAGCAAAGCCAAATTACCTGCTGCAAATTGGGAGTAAAATTTTCTTAAACTTGTGATTTTTCTTTCCTTTTTTTTGTAGGGAGGGGAGGTTATGCTAATTGTGCATCTATTCCTTATAGCCATGTGTCTTTTAATATAGAACTAATATTTAAAATGACTCAACATCATTGGGGCACCTGGGTGGCTACATTGGTGGAGTGTCCAACTCTTGGTTTTGGCTCAGGTCGTGATCTCAGGGTCCTAAGATCAAGCCCCGCATGGGGCTCAGCGCTCAGCTGGGAATCTGCTTGAGACTCTCTCCCTCTGCCCCTCCCCCTGCCCATGCACGCTCTCTCAAATAAATAAACTAATCTTTAAAAAACTAAATAAAATGACTCAACATTGAGTAAAGTGGGATTTTGAATACCCCTGCACACTTCCACATATCTTTGGGTATGTTCTTAACACAATTTGAGAAGCATACTATCCAGATGGTCTAAGTTTTATCTGTGAAACATTCAGATTATCAAAACCTGCCAGTGCAGAATGACTGTTTTTGGTAGTTCCAAAAATTACATTGGTTGAATCGTTCATTCATACCAAAGAACCATGGGAACATCACTAATACATTCATTGTACTGCATCCCACTGCAAACATGATACCTTCTTTTATAGAGACAAAGGGAAATTTTTCTCAGGCCTCATCATTCCTGATCTCATTTAATACTGTGGTTTTGATATTAATTTCCTGTCTGGCCTGGTCAAAAGCCACATTTTTGGCCCATATCTAGAAACTAGATAGGGCTTTATGGTATGGGTATACAGGAAATTCTATTTTCCCTCCTCTTTTAAAAAAGGATTTAAACACATTTTATTTTTTAGAGGAATTTTAGGGTCAGAACAAAATTGAGTGGCAGATACAGAGATTTCCTGTGTGCTCTCCCCTCCCACGTACATACAACCTCCCCCACTATCAAAGTCTCCCTCTGGAGTGCTACGTTTGTTGTAATCAATGAACCTGCATCGAGACATCCTTCTCAGCAAGTCTGTGGTTTACATTAGGACTCACCCTTGCTGTTGTACATTCTGTTCGGGCAAATGTCTAATGATATTTATCTACCCTACTATGTAGGCTATGTAGGATGTCCTATAGAGTAGCTTCATCACACTACAATCCTGTGTGCTCTGCAGATTACTTTTCTACAATAGAAATTCCTTATTTTATTTCTGTTGTGTCATACATACCATACTTAAGGTCATATTTAAATGAGGCAAGATATAAATAAGAGAGAAGAAATCATTTCAGTTTGCTCTAATATTTATAATAGTTATCTAATCTTTATAATAATATTCTAATTTCCTTCCTTATATTGTAAACTCTTTGGTGCCAACACCCATGCTGTTTTCACTTTGACATCCATCCTGTGCCTTTCATGAAGCCATGATAAGTCAGTGCTCCATAGATATTTTCAAAATGTGCGTAATTGGCCACTAACCATAAGATAAAGGAACAGTGTGATTTCCTGCTCTGTGGCCTTCACAATGCCATATGCCCATAATAAACACTCTGTAAAAGAGTCATTAAATTAAATCTGGAAACATGCCAGTAATATATTTATTAATTGTATTCATATTCTATTGACTGGGATGTTAAGTATATCAGTAAAGGGTCTATGTATATGTACTGCAGTCATGTCTTCCAGTTCATGTCTAAATTGAATTGTAATAACTTCTGTAACTCCTAAGCTACAGAGAAAACAGCCATAGACATACTTTGTGTTAATTTTTATAGTAAGGGGATTTTCTGATTTTATTAGAGGTTGAAAATCAAGCTTAGGGGGCGCCTGGGTGGCTCAGTTGGTTAAGTATCTGTCTTCAACTCAGATCATGAGCCCAGGGTCCTGGGATGAATCCAACATTGGGCTCCCTGCTCAGCGGGGAGTCTGCTTCTCCCTCTCTGTCTCCTTCTGTGTGCTTGCACTCTCGCTCTCAAATAAGTAAATAAATAAACCTTAAAAGAAAATCAAAGTTAGGCTGACAAAAAAGCATCTATCTAAAAACTTCGATAACTTACATAATCATCACTTATCTGAAAGACTGTCAAGGATTCATTACATATTTTCAAAAGGTTTTAAAAGTAGAGGTGATTATGATGTACTTTGTGATTCTAAAAAAAAAAGCCTTTGAACATTCAAAACATTTTTTTCTCTTCCCTAGAAGCAAAGGCTTATTAATTTCCCTTCTAAATTTTACTTCCTTGTTTTAATGGGTAAAAGCAAAATATGCTAACTATAAATTATCAGCCTCCTGACATGCTCTTATCCTGTTTACAAAGTTTGAAATCTTATTAATTTAAGATCTGATAGCAAAAACTGAAGCAAATTTACATGGCATATGCCAAAATCAATATTAAATTTATGTTCTTTAAAAAGCTCTCTTCTGCTTTTTAAAAAGTTAAATTAATAAACCTGTTAATGGAAAATATTTCTGTGGAAAATAGTAAGAATATCATTGAATAGAGCTTATTCTCACCCTTCTTTAAATTGTTATTATTTTGAATAACAATGTGAAGGGAAACTTCAAGAGCAAAGACATTTTTGCTATCTCTATATATTTACATGTCACTTGTAACTAACATCTAAATAATAATGAGTCTTTTATAGAAAAGGAAATTAGTGAATATGGTTCATTGAACCTTTTGAATGTCCCTTCCTAAGGCAAGCCTACACTGAGCCCATGCCTAAGTTAGATGCCCCTGCTGTGTGTTTCTACAGTCACCCGTACTGTTCTTTCTCATAGCAGTTATTGTTTCTGTAATTAGGGGCTTCTGTAATTTGCATGATAACTCTTCATTAATATCTGTTGTCGTCACTAGATTATAAATTCCAAGTGAAGCAAAGCTTGCTTTACTTACCCCCTGCTGAATCCCCAGCACCTGGGAGGAGGTGTCCTGTAAAGGTAAAATTAGTCATTGGTAAGTAACCGATCGGAATGAGGCATCTACATCTAGCTGGGGAACTCAGGCATAGCACTTGGACATTTCTTTCTCCTAACTTTTTCAATAAAGACCTAATCAATATATGTTTGTATAGTATTAGACATTTAATGAATTAGAGCAGACTGTGGTTGAAACTTTGAAAAATCTTCCTCTGAAGTAGAGAAAGACCCAGCTCTGGGAAGAGCCAAGAAAGATCAGGACAGACACAGAGAATCAAAAGTGTGAAGTTCTGTAGATAAGAACAATAATATATTTGAGAAACTGGAAATTCTGTGTGTCTGTAGTATATATTTTAAATGCCATCAGAGTACCAGATACCATTGAAGAGATAGTTTGTGCAGAGCCTTCTCGATCCATAGTGGGTGATTTATCCTTAACTCTGTGAGAATTCACTAAAGGGTTTTAACCTCATAATAACATAATCTGTTTACATTTACAAAGAGTGTTCTGGCTGCTTGCTCTCAGGAGAATGGAAGGGAGAACTACAGGAATAGAAAAAGGGAAATGACTTTCAAGGTTATTGAAACTGTCAACTGAGAGACAAAAATGGTTCAAACAACGGTGATGACGACGATGGAGAGGGACATGAGTGAACAAATCAAAATGCAGTTTGGAGGTAAAGCTGACAGCTTTGCTAATGGATTTCTTGAGGAGACTGATGGAATAAAGAGAGTCTGGTAGGACTTCTTAAGTTTCTGGGTTTGAGTCACTAGACAGATAGTGATGTCATTTCCTGTGTTAGTGAAAATTAGAAGAGGAATAAGTTCAGTGGCAAAAAGCCACTAATTTTTTACATATTAGGTTTAAGATGCCTTTTAGACATTCAGGTGGAAATGTCAAGTCGGTAAGAATATGGAAAAAATGTTGACTGGAGGTATACATTTCTAAGTCATTAGAGTATAATTTATATGACACCAGTGATCTATGACACATACAGTGTCGGGAAAATTTGTGAAAGATTTTAAAAATGAATGTATCAAGAAGATTACTAGGTGTAATCAGTGGAAAACTATGTCTTGTTTACAGTACATCCTTCTTGGTTATTTGATTTTGGAGGAATTGTACCCTTCATTGTCCTTGAGCTATTTTGCAATTATAGACATTGTAGGTAACTGTTGAATGAAAATGAGTCTTACCTGGAGATACGCAAATAAATTTTATCTGGTAGAGGAACAACTGAATCTCCCATTCCCAAAGCCAGTTTTGCATGTATTTGTAAGTTTTAGTCCACCTCCAGTTACTCCCATCAAATAACCTTTTATCTGCTTCATGATTCATTTTTCCTTTTTGAAATAACCTTGTTATTGAATGGTTTAATTATATATTCCCTACTTTGTCTAACCAGAAAGTGAGGTCCCGAAGGGCAGAGTTGTTACCCATCTTTAGTTTACCATGGCATCCCAAGCAGCTAGCAAATGCCTACTATTAAAAAAAAAATGCTAATAAAATTTCTCTATATAAGTGAATAATGACATTTTTAAGAAGATTTTATTTATTTATTTGAAAAAGAGAGAGCATGCGTGGGGGGAGGGAGGGGGGAGAAGCAGAGGGAGAGGGAGAAACAGATTCCCTGCTGAGCAGAGAGCCTGAGGTGGGGCTCAATCTCAAGACCCTAAGATCATGACCTGAGCCAAAGGCAGACGCTTAACCCACTGAGCAACCCGGCACCCCACAAATAATGACATTTTTGATAACTTTTGGAAAACAATCTGCAAAGAAAGAAGAGTACATAGTATAATAGTTATGCACATGGACTCTGGCCTTGCCCCTAATAGTAGATGTGATTTTCTGGATGATACTTAATATACTTTAGTTTTCTCATTTGTAAAATGATAATAACTATGCCCACCTCTTAAGATTGTTACAAGAATTAAATGTTACAAATTGTTAAATGCCTAGAAAAGTACCTGGTATCTAGTAAGCACGGCATGTGTTTGTTGGACAAATAATGGCAGAATAGATGATTCAAATAGTATTTTAAAGCTTTCCTTTCCAGTTTTAATTCTTCCATACTCAATGACAAATTCTTTCAATCAAGGAGTAACAATTGGGTCAAATCATATAGTTAATTCTTTTCTTTTTAAATGTTCTGTTTGTTTCTTATATTCTCACAGCTTTCATTGTCACGGCTATTTTGAGTGATGTTTGGCATGGGGGTGGGGATGCATCCTTCATTTTTTCAATTGTTTAGGCTCTAAATTATTCGTAATGTTTAATACTCGACAAAATTTTTAGATAGCTGACATCTACATTTAGTTTTCTGTAGATGGAGTGATTGATTGATTGATTGATTGATTTATAAAGTGGGAGAAGATTCTTTTTGGGATTTTATTGTGCCTTGTCATTTTCCGAAGGGTGTTTTAAATCCTTTCTCCACATATGGCATTTTCCTAAGGAATTTTGCACTGGAATAATTTAGATTTTGCAGTGTTCTGAACATGTTTGTTTGAATTCTTTGTCCTGACATTTCCAATCTTGGGAAGCTGTGTTCAAAAACATACTCAACATTTGAGAAGATGTGAACATCTTTAAGTAAATTGATGACTTCTTATTTTTCCTATAGTACTGTTGTTTCTTCTAGGTAAAAAAACAAGTCAGCTTAGGGCAGGCTTGGGGCAAAAAAAATTAAGGTCAAAACTTCAGCTTGCCTTTAAAAACTCATCATATCGTGTCCCTTCTCTACTTTTTTAGCCTCATCTCTGATTACATTTCCTACACACCTAGTTTTTTAGTCTTATTGACTTAAAGGCTATCTTCTACAACCCTGATTCCTTTTCTTTCCTCATACTCTTTGATGAACTCTTCCCTCTGCCTAGAATATTCTTTGCCACCATATAAACTCAATAAAAATATTTTTTGAAGCCCATTCAAATTTCAAATGCTCCAAGATGCCTCCCCAGATATACCCAGGACATTTTATGCTGCTCTTTTTCATCTAGCAGTTCCATCAGAGCTTTCATTATGGTCTACCTTGAACCAAAATTTCTACATTTGTTTCTCTGTGGTCATTCATTTAATTAAAAACTTCCGAGGCTCATTTTAATTTTTAGTCATTATGGACTACAGTGTCCTGTAGAATGTGTTGCCAGGGTGAGTTTCAAGTACATGTGTGCTGCTGAAAGGGGTCGTTCTACAGTGGCCATACAATCTATAGTTGAAGCTGAGTTCAGATCTTGTTTATACTCCTCTCATGGACAAACCAACATCTAGTGTTCATTTCCTTCATCTGTAAAAAGAAAATAAAACCAATTTCTTTAAAGAACTGTTGTGGAGATCCAGCAGGATACGACTGTGAAGATAGTATGGAAACCATAAAGAGCAATATAAGCACTGATTTCTGTGATCTACTTTCTTTTTTCTTTTCAGGCATTTTCTCTTTTTCCTGTGCCTTCTGGGCAGCAATTCACTTACCAAACTTTTTTTTTTCCCCTTCATATGCCCCATTGAACAACTTTGCCTCTGTATTTCTTAATTTGTTAATGCATATCTTCATTTCCAATTGATGTATCTTGTTTAACATTTAGAAATTCAGTGATACTACTGCTCATAATTGCTTCTTTTGATCAATATGTAACACCGATGTAATGATCAGGATAGTGTGATGGTTACACACGGTAGTGATCAGAACAGTGGAGAGATGCTCAAAGGGCAGCAGGTGTGTGCTGGTAATAGCTTTAGAAAGTGGAATTTTTCTAGTCTCGGTCATGAAGATATAGGCTGTAATTTTAAGAAGAGATGATTTTTTTGAAGAAGAGAAGACTATTGAGTATGCATAAATATTGATGCAATTAGAATACCTAAATATTAGTGCATTGTTCATTTTACTATTTTAGCACTGCTCCAGAAAGAAATAGGCAGATGCAGAAAAATAAAAGGAAATGGTAAAATGTAGACTAGCCTACTTGGCTGCTTATTATATAATTTAGTAAAAAAATATTTGGGCAATAATGAAGAGATTGGAGATAGATTGCTAAGAAGGATAATAATTAAGAGTAGTTTATAATTCTCTAGATTAGGCTTGTTTCCTTTTGAGTTCTCTTTCCATTGGGACCAAAAGCATCTGGTTTGCTTAATACCACTGAGTACTTGTGGTGCCTCACAAATCGTAGCTCTGTATAGTTCCCACTACTCCATTTTTTTGTGTGGAAACCTGAAACCTCGTTTTGCCCTGGTCTGAACTGTTTTCCAGAGAAGTTGTCATAATCCTCAGTTGTTGGAAATAAACTGCCAGGGTCTTGTGCAATACTGCCTCCAAGCCCCACTTCCTTCTTGTCCTGGGTCCTGGTTCTCTTCACTCTGCTTAATGCCTCAATGCTGTAATATTTTCAAAGACAATGTCATATTACCCAAACACCAGCCCATAACCATTGCCCACATTTTAATTATGCATATGTAAATATCCAAGAGGAATTTTAGCATTCATAATTCTGTAGAATCTTTGATTCGGTTGGTTTCATCTCTGAAAGAAATGCATTGGGATTTAGAATCTGCATTTTTAACAGATTTTGCAAATTAAATAAATTCTCCTTTTTAAATTTACCCAACTATACTTCCATGGTTATGTCCTGGTCCTTATGTGGGTTATGAATATTCAGTATATTGTATCAATATACAGGCTACCAGCAAAGTGAAATTAAGATTACTTTGCTGAAGCAATAAGACATAGCAATAAAGGAGCCCCAGGAGTTTACTTTAGTGCTAACAAGTGCTGTTAAAGCAGTGGCCTCTAGCAGCACTTATATATTTTTGAAAAGTAACACTCACTGAACCATGTAAGAACTTGCTATATTGAAGATTTGCAGCAAATTTTGGTACCTAACTCTTTATTTCTGAACATATATTCTCCCCACTGACCCCAAGATATCACTAACAGGAAAAGGAATAAACAGCTTTTCATTTTTTCCTTTTAGAATTGTTAATAAGTGGATCAAAAACCAGATATTGAGGCAATTACCAAATGTTTGGTGCTCTAGGGTATATGTCCTTAGAAACTGATTGAATTCAAGAAGTAAATTGATAAAAGCAAAATCTAATTAAGTTCATGAAATCTGTGCTATTGGGCAGAGCAGAGAGAACTAAAGCTATCACTTACCATCAAGTGATCCTGCTGCTTCAAAGGTCTTGCAGAAAGTATAGAAAATGAGTCAAGACATAAAATACTTCTAGAGAAGAAATAAGTTCTACCAAATGAGTGGAAAAAGGGGGAGTGTATTGTCAGGCAATAGTAAATGATCCTGGTCTATATTGTCTGCGAGCATGTTATCTTGAATTTCTATTATTCAGAATATTGCTTCCACAATACACAAAGCATCAGCTAGGATTATGAGAAATTTCCAAAGGGATGGATTCTTTTGCAAAACCCTTCAATGCTCTTTGATACTGTGAAAAATCTTGGACTTCTGTAGATCTTATGGGAGATGAAGAGATATAGACACTACAGAATTAATCCAGTGAAAACTTTTGGGAAAGGCAGTCTTACGCATGCTGTCTATGCACCCCCAGTCCACCATGTAGGAGTGGTTGCTGAGGGTGGCACACTTCTTTACCTAGACAGAAAGAGCCCACACAGCCTGTGCCAAGCTTATCACACAGTCTTTGCTTAAAGCGTGTGGGTCATATGTCACCTGGCCAGCCCCACTGTGGCGAGGGATGGGATCTCTCTACTGCGGCACAAGAGGGGTACATGGAGACCTCGGGGAGAGAACCATTGGCCACCACAGAAGCACACCAACTATTGAAGCTGATCTTACTCTGTCTCTTCTCTATTTAAGTAAAGCATTATTCCATCCAGTGCTTGACTGCGTTGTATTCTTCTTGGCAACTCTGATACCAAGACGCAGTGGGCAGAAGTGTTTGGATTTCTGTTCCTGGCATTGTGATGAGATTTCTTATTCTCCATGTACCAAACCCCTGAGATTGGTAACCGGTGCATGGTAATTTTGGTCTCACAAAAATCACCATGATTTTTCAAGAACATATGTTTTATGGGGGGGAAGGAAAAATCAGACTCTGTTTACCTTTTTTCAAAAATGGTGTATGCTATTGAGATAAAACAGACATGTCCCCTGAAAATGAAAGAACGAAAAAAGAAAAAGGGGGCTTTTTCCTTTTAATAAAATCTCATACTGATTTTTTTTATTATCCCAGATTTTATTCTTATCCTTATGTCTAATGGACTTGATTGACCATAAAATGAAACACGAAAATGTTTTCTTGTTCTATAGTCTTGAGTAACATTGTCTGCAAGCATCTCAGACAGGCATTTACCCAACTAAAGTTTATTGCTTTATTTGCCCACAAATTGTATATCGTGCGCCTTATTTTGGCCTAATGTTTCTTTATGCAAATAAATCATTGCATAACTGCGTATCTTTTTTTTTTAACACTGTGGTTTTTATACAGCTAAGTTTACCATCTACTAGAATATTTAATGACAAATATTTAGTGTTTATTCTTTTTGACTTTCTATGGCATTTGGAATATAAACTGTTCCTTTTTATCCCAACTTCCATAATTCAGTCCCTTATTATCTTCTGTGTGAAATATTTCCCTCAATAAATTTTGAAAACATTATAACATAATTATCAACAGTTTAAGCTCTGAAATTAGGTTTTATTTTTGATTCTGTCTCTTGCTACAGAGGTTATGAACTTTTATAAGAACCTCCTTTACTCATATGTAAAATTAGAGGATTTTTGCTTCTCCTCTCCCTTTCATTGGATTTCCTGGTAGTTAGATTTCGTGTTCCATGTTGGTTTCATTAACTATTACATATGTATTTCACATCTGTAATTTTATTTCCATTATATCCTATAAAATATTACAGAAATTACTCGGTAATTTGAAATTTAAAATACTGTAATAATAAACAATGTGGGTACTTTGTGCTTATGATGGTATTCATGCTAAAATATAACAAAATTAATAATGATTTTGTGACAAATTGGATAGCATACTAGTATATTTACATCAAATAAGAAATATAAATAAATAATTTTAAAATTCAGAATACGTGTAAGTGTATCCACACACAAACACGGTCAAGCTTTGAGAAACTGTGCTAGGGCTTTGTACCTCAGTTTCTCTATTTATGAAATGTGTTGTTAACAGAACTACCACACACTTCTCTCTTGCAAGTTGAGTGAATGAATGCTCAAAAGAGTAAATGATGTATAGTGAGGAAACATTTATTATTATTTTGTGAGTCTTTCTGTTCCTGATTCTCAGGGTGGAGTTCAGTATACCTCCGTGCTAACTGTATCTGCAAGGGAAAAGAGAGCTTTGCTGTGTTATGAAATGTCACCTTATTGAAACAAACATTCAAGGACAGCTTTGTAGACTATGATACCATTTCTCCAAACTTGTTTATTACAACCAGCTTACTCTGAATTACTTGTTATTACTATTTTTCTCAAACTGGAGACATGCATCTGTTTTTAGGCTTGATCTTTCAGCTGTTAAACCAAGAAATTTCTAACTTATTAATGTCAAGTTGGAAGTTCTTGATTTGTTATGTTGCTTACATTTGTATTTTAAACTTAATTTACTTATATACTTTTTAAGAGGCATACATTTAAAAAATTTACATTTGCAGATATGTAAAAGACATTATGATTATGGTACTTTAAATCAACACTAGATATCTCTGATATTCTTTTTAATTGCTAGTAAATGAAATCTATAATTGAGTTTGAGAAACACCGGCATTGTCTGCAAGCATAAGGAGAGGGAAATGAGTTGTCATCAAGAAGTGGAGGAATGGAGATTGATTAGAAAATACCTTCGGGAGTGTCTGTTGTGGGCATGAAGATTCACCTCCCCGATCCCCCTTAAATACTTGTGGCCTCTGCAGTGGGCAGCATTGTCAGTGGGGAGCACTCAACTCTCAGCCTCTCCAGGGATTGCTACCTCACCCAAGCTCGTGCCCTTTCATGCATGGCCAGCACCCAATAACTGATCAAGACGGAAGTATAACAACCTAGCTATCACCCATGACACAGCTCTTATGGGCCACTATGGCTCTAGATTCCCTGTGGAGTCCACTGACCCAGTCAAGCCTGCATCTCAACTGCACCGTCTGCCTAATGCTGCTTCCTTTCTCTCCCTCCCATATATATCAGTTCCAAAGATTCCCTAACAAATATGCTGAATCCTGAACTACATTTACACCCTACCTCCTAGAACACCTGTACTGCCATAGCCTCTATTCCAAATTTTTCATTTTATAAATGAGGTTTGTTTCTATCATACATTGGGAATTGGGCTGTGATTGATTTTTGTTTCACTTTCTTCCATTCAGTCTGCTCACCTCTTTGGAGGGGTGCTGATGAGAAGCTAAAAAGTCCAATGAAACAGAAGAATCAAGCAACTGATTAATTTTTAAACTGAATAAATCCTCTCTGGAGATATAAGAATAGATTAAAACTACTCCTTAATGAGTAGAGAGCCTGAATGTGATGTTCAGAAGCTCGAGGCTTGTGAAATAAAGAAAAACTATATGAAAAAGAACAAAACTTGTCACTCTCAAAGTTGCTGAGATGGGATTTGAGGTATAAGCAAGACCACAGAGTCTTGCTTTAGTGCAAGTACTTGGGACGTAGATCAATAATGAAGTTCTCTTAAGACCTTTTTGCATATGTATTTATACAAAGAAAAAGAGAGAGAGAGAAGAATCTTGCAGAAATTTTGCTTCTTACAACTCTCCTACCATTTACCCATGGGGTACTCCGCTAACATGTTCTCTTTTAGTCTTTATATTCAGTTTTAATAATTGATCTGTGTTTAGCTGCTTTGAGAACTGGTATACTCAGGCAGCTCCAGATTGCCAGAGAGGATTGGATGTTGGGCAGCCTTATCTATATAGATGGTTGGTTGCTGGGGCTTTTACTTGCTAAGGGAGGATCTGAGTCAAAGCTGCTCCTAACTGTTATGTCTTTAAGCCAAAGAAAACTTAGATTTTGGGGAACAAATTTTTAAGGCACTTAAAGAGCACTATCAGGAAGTAAGAAAACTTCTGCGTTTTATTCTTAGGTTTTACATAATTTCATTTGAAAAATAATTGGTTGTGGGGCACCTGGGTGGCTCAGATGGTTAAGCGGCTGCCTTTGGCTCTGGTCATGATCCCAGGGTCCTGGGATTGAGCCTCACATAGGGCTCCCAGCTCAGCGGGGAGCCCACTTCTCCCTCTCCCTTTGCCTCTCCCCCTGCTGTGCTCTCTCTGTCTCTCAAATGAATAAATAAAATCTTAAAAAAAATAATTGGTTGACAAACTTGAAGCATCAGATGAGTATTTTAAGATTAGAAATATTAGCTGAAAGAGTAACAAAGCCAGTTCTTCCAGCTATATTTTCAAAATTTTAAGACACCGTGTAATGATTATCTCACATAAATAACATTGTAGTTACTGTTGTTTTCTTGGTAGCAAACTATTCTTCGTAAGATCATAATTTCTGAAGAAGAAATGCAAAATAATTTTTGAGAAATATTACCACCTCTCTTTTAGAATTAGATGATCCAATTTTATGGCTATGACGATTAGGTAAGTATCGATCATTTTTCAGCCACGGGGAAATGATGAAAACTTGTCATTAGTTTTGAAGTCATGAAAGAGGAGCTTGTATTCTTGATTAGCAATTACAGCTCTGCCTTATGTTCTTTAAATCAAAGACAATTTCTCTGGGGAATATGAGGACATTTTCAACTCCTCTTTTGTCATTTTACTCTACATGGGAGAAGAAATAAATCAGAAACATGAAGCATGTTGTTAAATGTGGTCTGCACTCAAGGGCAATAGGATGCTTTTGTCGTAATTCTGTTCATTAACTTGTGTCTTCCCAGAACCTGAAAAAGTAATGAAAGGCAGACACGTCCAAAATAGAAAAATAGTCAGAAACTCTTGTTGAATATTATACTTTGAAGGGTTTTTTGCAGTGCTATTTGTAATAGATAATTTTAGAAATCTTAGGGTATGTGTTATATTGGGCTCTCATATATTTTCATCCTCAGTTAATCAGTTTTGTTCTTAAGTATTTATGATGGCACACAAATGCCAGATTCTTTGCCCATCATAGAATGGTTATGTGATGACTTTGGAATGAATAATTACCACACAGAAGTGACAAACTCATTGGGAAAATAACTTAAGAATTTGCCTGAATATGAATTTTGCACGTGGCAAGAGTGGTCTAATTAGTGAACATGTCCAAATCAGATGGGAAGGATGTGGTACTTGTTACTCATTTGAGACCAGCCTTTCTTTTTAATCTTATGCTCCTAAACACCTCTGAAGAAGTTCAATGACAAATGTGGGGAACGAAAGTTCTACTTTGGCACACTCTTATTCCCTGAGTAATAACAATCGCAACTACTACTTATAACCATTAAATGTAATGTTAGATTATATCTGAGACATAGTCCTGAAATTTAATGGGTTGCTAAAAGACAGTTCTCTGCAGAGCAATTTTCCTGACTCCTTAAGTGCATTAACAGTTACTGACTTGGAAGGAAGACACACCCTTTATGTTGTTTACCTGTAGCCATGACTTTTATATCAGGAGTGGTCAGGCACTTACAAGCTTCGCTTCCCATGCACAAGGGAGACCCTATTTCTTTCAAATTATATCACTAAAAGCCTATTATGTGTTTACAATTAAAACATAGATTTACACCTAAATTTGAACTATTGTATAAAAAAATTTACATCATTGTGGTTATAATTTAAGATATGGTGATTAGAAAGGGAAGGTCTTGTTAAAGTCTAGCATTAGCTTAGGGGGTTCAGATCTTACACAATTAGGATTTTCCTAGGACCCCCACCAATATACATGAGAAAGATACATGAGCAGAACCATAATGTTCTAGCACACCAACTTTTCTATTCTCTTATGTATTACTTTATTTCCCTCATTGAGTGTACTTACTTGCTCTTCAGTTCTTGGGAGAAAGGAAATCCCAGTTCCCATAAGATAATTACCACCCTGGAAACAGCTGTTATCCACAGCAATGGTCTCAAGCCTCTGAGAGTGTGGTAAACCATTGGTTAAAATATAACTTTATATTTTCATATTGGAAAACCTAAAACATTCACTCACATTTACACATTTGTTATTTACTCTTTTTTTTTTTTTTGGTTATTTACTCTTATTGTTTGTTCATGTGAATGTATGTATGATGTGTTTTCACAATAGTTAATATAGAAGAATAATTCTGATAAATCCCTAAATGTAATTTGAATCAAGGGCATTTGTACATTCAAAATGGTTTTCCTGTTGCCTCTCTAGTCTCTTTGAATAGCGGATGGAAGCAAGGTAGCTAATTGCTTACAGCTGCGTGCAGTGACTTTTCCCTAAGTAACTTCAAAATTACTTCCTAAAAGGTTGAAGTACATTCATAGTTGTCTTTCTTCTCTCTCTCTCTCTCTCTTCTAAGGCCATCATAGCCTTGGGCACTGAGGTATCTCAGTATACTGATGTGTTACACATGGGCTAGACGTGTGCCAATATGTTGAGCTTCTTAGCCTTTGGAACAGGCACATAGGGCCTAGGACAGCTGAAGCCCTTATGGCTTTTTGCAGAGTAGGTTCCCCAGGAAACAGATTCTGAAATGGAGATTGGAGAGCAAGTGCTTATTAGGGAGTGCTTTTGGTGTTGATATTTAATGCATGGAGTGGAAAGGAAACAGGACTGAGGAGATGGAGAATTCCACTGAATCCTGAGCTGACCTTAAAGGAAGATTTAGTCTTGGAAGACCTTTCATATTTGTCCAAAATTGGATATAGGGGACTGGACCTTTATATACCTCAGACACTGAATTTGTAAAAGGACAATGGCTAGACTATACATTAAAATACAACACTGGTCCACAGTCTGCAGCAATCAGCCAAAGCAGTGTACCCTCCATCTATAGCAACTAGTCCAGGAAGTCAAATAACAACCTCTGTAGCAATGGGCTTCTGTAGCAGGTGACAGGAAGTTGATTCTCATAAAAAAGAAAGGAAAAAAAAGGAACACATTGTTAGCATTCACTGTTCAAGTTATGACATAAATTTTGCATTAGACCGAATGTAGAAAAATGAAGCTAAATGAAGCTGAGAGGAACCATTCTCATGCTAAATATTTTATCTTTGATATATTCATTAGCTTCCTTTTTCTTCTTGCTATTTTCTGAGTAGCTTCCTCCCAACATATATTCAAGTTTAATTCTTGGCCCATTATGCACCCACTTTTCTCCTGGATGATTTGCATAGTTAAGTTTGGGTTTGAAAACAAACACGGTATATAAACATTGTAGACCCAGGAATAATATATGTATGTTTTACTTCACATTTGATCTGATTTTTAAAACCAAGGTTACACTGAATTCCTCCTTTAGGGAAATAATTTATTGGAAGAACATTTATAGTGTGTGGAGAGTGATACTAGTTCAAAGAGTTATCAGCTGAGTGACTGGCAGGAAGAGGGAAGGTGTGAATCTTTTCACATGAGCCTCTCTTTCCATTTCTGTTGAGCCTGGAAATACGAAGCAAGAATATTGAATACTTGAATATAATTCTAAAAAAAAAGTGCCTTCTTAAGTTTTTTAATAATTTCAAATAAAATTGCCAGAAGTAAAGCTCTGACTTACAAAGTCTGTCACTTTAACCTATTCTTTGTGAAATATTCCCAACTCACAAGTTATCACTTTATATGCATATTCCTTATTAATGCAATGGAAATTATGTGAATATAATACATTCTGGGAACATTATGCATCCTAAAAATTTTATACTCTCACAGTATTCTCCTGATTGTTAATTAGTAATTAAATATTATATTAGAGAAAAGAAATTAGTAGTGCGGAGTATAGTGCAATGAGTAAAGTAAGAACTGGAATGCCAGACCGTCTGGGTTCAAATCCTTGCCCACCAACTTTAGCTGTGTGACTCTGGGCAAGTCATTCTATCAGTCTATCTGATTCTTCAAGGGTAAGTCTTCTGATAAATCCATTTAAAATGGATTTCAAAATTCATTTTAAAATCCATTAACAAGTATTTCAGAGGTTTTGAATAATAAGTAAGTTAATATGGCTTAAACCCTTAGGAAATTGCCTGGCTTAGAGTAAGGATCAGAACCACCATTTACACAGCTCCAGGGGCACTATTCACCGTGATTTCTCTGTGATTGGGGCCTTCTGGAGCATAGCATAGTGTGGGTATGGTGCCTCTTGCAGTTGTGTTTTACAAAAGTGTTGGTAGTATCAGGGAGAGAATAGTTTTTTTATTGTTGTGATTAATGCAGGATGACTATATGCTGCAGTTCACTCAGGAAAATACTGGGTTTTTTTGTTTTTGTTTTTTAAGATTTTATTTATTTATTTATTTGACAGAGAGAGAGACAGCCAGCAAGAGAGGGAACACAAGCAGGGGGAGTGGGAGAGGAAGAAGGAGGCTCCCAGTGGAGGAGGAAGCCCAATGCGGGGCTCGATCCCAGGACCCTGAGATCAGGCCCTGAGCTGAAGGCAGACGCTTAATGACTGAGCCACCAAGGCACCCCGAAAATATTGGTTTTTGCATGTCATTTATGCATTAATGGTGCCAAGTCCCTATCCCAGAAGTGTTCCCTTTTGGATAATAAATTTTATGGTCATTGTATTCATGCCTGTTTAGGTGAAACTTAACTAGTATATCTCTTGAGCTCTGATGAAGCATCTTTTTCACATCTACTCAGATCTCAAAATGTATTACATCAGATTCTGTTAGGTAATCTATATGGCTTATTCATCAATATAGTTTTCCAAACCGAGGTCATTGATTTAGTTCAGAAGAAACCCAAAGGCTTCCTTTCATTGTTGTTTTTTGTTAGTTTTTCTGATGATTTACTGTCTTATTTTTTCAACTCTCCATAAGATAGTATTTGGGCATGTTTCTTAATGTTGATATTGCCTGTAGTTTATTTATTCGAGTGAGGTTTTAGCTTTTCAGTGTTAACTAGTCAACTGTGGAACCAGATCTGCTTTTCTTTTCAAGACAAGCCAAAAACAGTCTATAAGACTTCGGCATTGATTTCCATGTCATAGTCTATACAGAAAATTATATTTGCATTTAAATGTAGGCCAGATGAGAGTGGATTTGGGTTTGTTTACATGGGGTGTTGAAATAAGCCATCACATTTTCTTTAGATTTTAAAATGGTAAAGAAAATAACTTTTTCCATTTTTTGAAAGTAAGCTTGCTTCTGTGGATTTATTTATTAAATCAGATTTTATGCCCAAAACGGCTATACACAATTCTTAATTTTTGATAGTTGCCATCTGTAATTGAGGATGGTACAAATGTTTGGTAACAAATGGAAGAATATTTGTCACTTTTGTTTTTTTATTGGCAGGAACACTTTCCTTGGCAGTAACAAAAATTCACATAATTAAGTTTCTTTAAGTTGAATTTCAGGGGTGACATTATTTTTCAAGTCGGACGGGGCTTTCTTCTTTAAACGACAAAGTTATATTAACATCTTTTGACAAACAAATGGATTTTGATTCAAATTGAACTTTTTAATATAAAAACTAGTTAAAAGTGTTGAAAAATTTTCCCTTAAATATTCATTGATGTTTCTCATCTACTCCAACATTTTGTCTGTTTTATTTTATTTTAACTTTATTTTTTTACATTTATTTAGTTCAGGTCCTCCCAGCACTTCCCATGAGGTCCTCTATAGCCCTTAGTATATTTTTAACATGGCTAAATGAAATTTTTTACATTTTTTTCTCTCGTTGCAATGTTATCTGTGTGTGCTTGTTTTATCCAAACCTAGACCATCTTGGAATACTTCACTTTCCAAATGTCTCATGGAAGTTCTTTTCTGTTTTCTCTGACTTTATTGAGAATTTTATGATTCCATTTATCTCTTCTCTCAGCATATCAATTCTTTTTCTTATTTTAAAGGTTTTTTTTGTATTGTTGCCCTAGAATCTACAATATACATTTTAAACTAAGTCCATTTTCGAATAGCACTGTGCCAGTTCATGTGCAGCGCATGTGCCGTGTAACAGCACTCCCCCTTTCTTTCTTTGGTCCCTTGACATTGCTGGCATCCATTTCTCCTATCCGTATAGTATAATGAACCAATATATTGTTATTCTTAGTACTTCCTTTTTTTAAAAAAAAAAGTTGTATTTTCAATTAAGAATAAGAAAAAACGGGGGCTCCTGGCTGGCTCAGTTGGTAGAACATGCAACTCTTGATCTTGAGGTTGTGGGTTTGAGCCCCGTTTTGGGTATAGAGATTACTTAAAATCTTTTAAAAATAGAAAAAACAAAATTTTTTGCCTCATTTATTCATTATTCAGTGTTCTTCATTTCTTTATGTAGAATTAAGTTTCTGGCCCATATCAAAATTTCTTTTAACATTTTTTGGGGGGCAGAACTGGTGGCAGTGAATTCTCTGATTTTGTTTTTCTGAGATAATCTTTCTCTCCTTCACTTTTTTTAATTGTTTTTTTTTATTTAAATTTCAGTATAATTAACATACAGCATTATCTTACTTTCAGATGTACAATATAGAGTGATTCAACAATTCTTTCCTTCACTTTTGAAGGAGAATTTTTATAGAACATAAAATTCTAGATAGGCCTCCCCTGTGTCCTTCAATTCTTTATTTATGTCACTCCTCTCTCTTCTTAATTTCATGATTTCTGAGAACAAGTCAAAGATTATTTATTTATTTATTTATTTATTGGAGAGAGAGTGAGAACTAGAGAGATCACAGAGGGAGAAGCAGACTCCCCATTGAGCAGAGAGCCGGACATGGGGCTTGATTCCAGGACCTCGGGATCATGACCTGAGCCCAAGGCAGACACTTAATTGACTGAGCCACCCAGGCACACCTCTGAGAACAAGTCAAATGTAAAGTTTATAATTGTCTTTTGTAAGTACTCTCTCCCCTTCCTCTGGCTTCTTGCAACATTTTCATGTTCTTTGATTTTCTGGAGTTTGAGGATGATATATCCTGGGAGTGGGAAGGGGAGGAATGTAGTGGGTGTCTTCCTTGATTTTCTTTGAGCTTCCTGTCTCTTGGGTTGGTTTCTTATAATTATTTTGGAAAATTCCCAGCTCTAAGTACTTCTAATATATATATATATTGCTCCATACTCTCTTTCTTCTCCTTCCGCAATTCTAATTACATGTATGTGCTACCATGTGAAATTTCAGGTGCTTTGTTCTAGTTTTATTTTTATTATTGTTCTTTTGCGTTTTCATTTGTGAAATGTGTATCGAACTATTTTCAAGCTGAGTGATTCTTTCCTCAGTAGTATCCGGTCTGATAAGGAGCTCATCAAAGGCATTCTTAATTTCTGTTACAGTGTTTTCGATTGCTATCTTTTACCTTTGTTTCTTTCGTGGGGTTTCCATATCTCTGCTTACGTAACTCATCTATTCTGTTATATTGTCTACATATTGATTATAATTATTTTAAATTCCCTCTCTACTAATTCCAACATCCGTCTCTTATTTGATACTGGCTCTGGTGCTTTTTGTCTCTTCAGAGTGTTTTTTCTTGCATTTTCATATGCCTTGTAATTCTTTGTTGAAGACCGGACAAGGTTGCACTGGATTTTAGTGATTGAGGTATATATAAACCTTCAGTGCGAGGATTTATGTTAATCAGGCTAGGAATTGGGATATGCTTAATATTTGCCATGGCTAAGTTGCCTTAGGCTTCAAATTCCTCTAGTGCCCTTGTTACTGGCTCACATGTTTACCTTGGACTTCTCTAAGTACTCCTCCTCAGAGACAGTTTGTGTCATGTAGCCCTTCTAGATGTGTAATCCACTATTACAGAACGTCGTTGGTAGGGTTCGGAGTAGGCCTTTGTCATGGAGAAGGTGCTGGGTATGTATCCTAAATGACTGTTCTTCACCTTTTCCCGGCTGGTACCATAAAAGGCTTCCTTGGATCTTTAAGAACCTGGTGTACTTTCTGAGGGTAAAGATCATAAGTAAGGGGTTCCCACTAAAATTATGGCCCCTGGAAGTTTCTCATGATAGTCTGCACTCAGCCTCCATCACTTAGTCAAAAGTAGCATTTAAGTCATACCAGTTTATTGCTTCAGGGATTCCTGTTACAAAAATCAGAAGTTAGCTGTGATTCTCTATATATGCTTGTGTCTCCAGATATCAGGGTAGTGGTTTGTTCTTTGACCTCAGTTTCTGATATATCCAAAAGAAGTCATTTATTTTTAATTTGTCCAGTTTTTTCTTGTTGTAAGTGCAGGAGTAACAATTTACAAGTTCTTTACATGTAGGAACTAAAATCGGAGTGAAGGCTATATTTTTCACTTTCTTGAAACAAATAAGCAAATAAAAAAGTCTTCATTAACACTCTTGACCTTTCCTCATAACCCTTTGTGATACTTTTTGTATGTGCCTCTTTGTTATTGTCACACAAAGACTTCTCATCACCTACAATAATTTAAGATTTGGTAATTGAATCATAGACTCTTTTCCATTCTTTGAATTCTGTTATTGTCAGGGTGATTTTATTATTCATGTAGTTGGATATTAACTATAAAATAAAGAAGTCCTAGTGATCAGTGTCATTATTCAAGCCAATAATCTCTGATCTACTTTCTTTTCTTTTACATATCCAGCTCTCTTTGTCACATAATACAACTCTCCACTTACTGTGTTGTGGCAAATGTTAATACTCATAAGGAAGCCAATTAAAAAAAATCAAAATTGGAAATGAATTGAGAATGAAAGCATCAAATCCATCATCTTTCCCTAATATCTGTAAGAGCCTTTCAAAGTAGGGAGTCTTTGAGAGACTTTTAATAAATGTTGGCCATAGATTCTCTTATGTATTGATAACAGTATTTGTTAATCAGTATTTTCTTCAAAAATTAAAATTTCCATATGAAATTATAGCCTAGTTAAGAGAGATCTGCGAAGCTGGCAGGCAAGGAAATAAATGTTTAAGGCCAGAAAACATTATTAAATACCTAAATAATTCAAGTTTGCATCCCTTAATGAATAAGGATGAAGGAAACTGAAATAATGTACCGACAAACATAAATGTAGTCATTTTATGTAAGTTCCCGGTGATTTTATTAACTTCATCAACATGCTTATATAGAAAGTGTTTACTTCTGGGGTGGATTCTTATTTATGGGTAATATTTAATGATTTCACATAATTGATAAAAGATCTCAACCATGAAACTAGAGATTTTAATTAAAAGCGAGCTTGTGAAAATGAAGTTCATGTTTAGTAGGCAAGAAATGAGGCATAACATTAAATATATTAGGAACGATAAATTACAGGAAATGGAAAATAAAAGTTTTCTTTCAGGTGATATGGGTAGGTTATAAAGTCTGCACTTCTGATTTCTGAATAAGATATGGGTAAAGGAGATAGAGAGGTCCTATAAATTGGGCTTTACATAATCTGAAGAAACTCAAAGACTTGAATTGATTTAAGAAAAAATGGCATTACTTGTTCTTTCTGGGCTACTGCTCTACAATGTAAGTGAGAGCAGCAAGAACAGAGTTTTGTCCAAAGAGAGGACAAGTTAGGTGACCCCACACACAGAAATAAAAGGATAAGCAACACAACACAGGAAATGTGCTCAACTTTGCTGATAATCCAGAGAATATGAGGAATCGCATATTAAAGTTGTATGGTAAAACCATGATAATGTTCCATTACACATTCAACATATTGGCAAATGCTCTCATAGTAGCCTACCAACTCAAAAAAATATAAAGAAATCATGGGGTTAGAAAAGCACCATTTGGAAGCTTCAAAGTAGCAATTTATTTAGGCAGGAAGCTTCAATGTTTTCTAAAACTAATTTGTGAAAGTTTAACGAAGAATGGAAGATTTTAATATTCTCAAAGTATCTTCTCACACATTATTAATTATAGAAGGAAATTTATAGTGGAATTCCATCTTATATATGTGATCAAAGTTAACATGACCAAAAATGGAAAAAAAATTAGCCTCAATGGCCTCTAAAAATTCCAGAATCATAGTCTAACTTGACAGACATCAGCAAACTAAAACTGAGAAACATTGTACAAAATACATGTTCAAAGTAACCTTATTAACCATTTTAAAATGAAATCTGACTCTCAAAGTATATTGTTTTGGGGAACACCTTTCTCATGTAGAGCATTTGTAACATATTGTTAACTAATGTGCAAAATAATCCTGTTCTTATGTTTGTGTGTTGTTTTGCTTCCTACTGTTGACCCAATAGGTATGCTGTCCACAGTAAATTCCCAGAGTATAATAGTTCTTTCCCTTTCAAGCTATTAGATAGTCCAACTTTATTTTACTTTCACTGAAATATTGATTTTAAATTTCTACAAGGTTCCTTCAAATTCTGTTTGATTTTATTATTTATATAATCATTTTTACTTTTCATCCTTCAGAAGATTCAAAAAAAGGTCTATAAATGATTTTTCTTCAATTTTACATTCTTACAGTTTACTTTGGAAGTAATAAGAATAATAAAGTAAGCTTTAGTGGGTATTTGTGACTGAAAAAAAGTCATTTTTCTGCATAAAAATTGAAAATAGCCACAGAATTTGTCTCATATTTACATGGTTACATTATTTCCTTGACAATGATTCAATATTAAATTGAGAGTTTATGTGTGTTTGTACATTGGAGACAATTTGGGTTTCTCTTAAAGTCAGTTTCTTTCATTATACGAGAATGCTTCTAATGTGCATTTCTGCTTAACATAAAAAGATTTGGTATTCTGGGCATATTGTTCTTCCATAAAGATAAGACAAGTTGAACTTTTAATATTAACTACATATCCTCTAGTATCTGGGAACATGAGATTTATTTAGAGTGTATAGTTCATGCTCTTTTGCAATTTCATAAGAACATTTAATATTGTATAACCTTTGAGCTAATGTTTTAAACGTTAGAGGAAAAAGTAATGTAGAATACTTAAGTCTATTTTGGAAAATGTTGCCTTTCTTAAACAGACCAATACAATGAAAAAATAACTTTAAAAGTCATTGGACCCAAATAATATATGCAATATAGTAAGGTGTAACTTGGTCTCCCCTTCCCCCTTTTTGTGTGGGCTAGACTTAATGACTCACTTCCAACTAATAGAATATGATAAAATATTAACATTATAGTAGGTAAACCTGGTAAACACTACTTTAACTGAATGATCATGGTTGACATCATCAATAATATTATGTAAACTCTGCTATGGTGTTACAAGAAGGTCACTTTATTTCTGATGTTCTTTCCAAAAACTCATAACCCTAGTCTAATCTTGAGAAAAACATCAAACAATTTGAAGGACATTCTATAAAATCGTTAACTAGTCTTTCTCAAAATAGTCAAGGTCATGAACAAAAAAAGACAAAGAAACTGTCAAATACTAGGGGACACTAAGGAGACATGATGACTAAATGCACTATGTTATCCTAGATTGGGTTTAGTACAGAACAGGGGCATTGATGGAAAAACTGGTCAAATCCAAATAAAATTTGGAGTTTAGTTTATAATAATGTACCAATGTTTCTTAGTCTCAACACATGTAATGTATATAATGTAAGATGTTAACAATGGGAAGAGCCAAAACTGTGTGAGGAGTATATGTGAACTATCTTAGCAGTATTTCTGTAAATCTGCGAATATTCCCAAATTTTAATTTAAAAAAAATGAAAAAGAAATGGAGTAGATCCAGTCATGGCTACCATGAAACTCCTTATACTTAGAAAAAATTTTCATTAATTTCCAGAAAGATTTTGGATCTAAGTTAATAGTTCAGGAAGTCTTAAATTCCTATTGCCAAATTATATCACATTAAATATGTACCGGTTAAGGTCCCAGTAAATCTAAGTTTAAAGATCAAACCTAGTTGTCAACTTAAACTGAATCCTTATTCATTCAGCTTATGCAGTAATTATTCTCATGAAATGTTACATTTCATGTAGAAATAAGTAAATATTAATATCCTACTTAGAATTTCATTCTCCTCTTGAAGCAGAAATGATTTTAACAATTAGTTGAAGAATAAAAACATGCTCCTTTTTAATATTTACCAAGAAAAAGGGGAGATCAATGACTTTCAGACACTTTTTAACTTAGAAATATCATTAATAATCATTCTATATGTTTTGTCTGCAGAAAAGACTTTTGAGGGGAAATGAAATGATTTCTGTCTTCAAAAACTGGAAAGTATGCTCAGTAGAAAAGAAACAAGACTTGTTTTACGTGGACCCAAAGAACAGAACTAAGACCAGCTGGTAGGAACTACAGGAAAATTGATCTTGCATTTAATATAAGAGTGGTCTGCTAATTACAATTATCAAATAAGTTAATGCATTACATTATATGAATAGGAACTTCATTTCCACAGGGGAGTAAGCAAATTGGACAGCCATTTTGGAGAAGCAGACACAGGGGAAAGCAAACATTGAATAGATATTTGGACTAGATGACCTTTAAAGTTCCAGTCTGTTACTATACTCCTAACCAAATGATTAGAAATCAGAGGTTTTCAGGATCCCTTCCATGGGTACCACTAATTTGCTAGAACAGTTCACAGAACTCAGGACACTCATTTATTCATTAGATTACCTGTTCATTAGAATGTTAATGGATAGGAATTAGCAACCAGATGAAGAGATACATAGGGCAAGGTCCTGAAAAAAGGAGCTTCTTTCCTCATGGAGTTTGGGGCCCAGTTTCATGGCATGTGGCATTCTGATTCCCCAACCTGGAAGCTCTCTGAACCCCTTCCTTTGGGTTTTTATGGAGGCTTTATTACATAGGTATGATCAATTAATTCATTGGCTGTTGGTGATTGATTGAACCCGTAGTCCCTTTCCCCTGCCCAGAAATCGGAGAGTGGGACTGAAAGTTCCAATCCTCTATTCCTTGTTGTTTCCCCTGGCAAATAGCTTCTATTCATAGTGCTTTCCGAAAGTCACCTCATTAGCATACACCCAATTGTGGTGGCAAAATTGGCTTGTTATGAACCACAAGGCACCGATTTCACATTTATGGCTCTGAAGGGATTTAAGAAACTAAAGACAAGATACCAAATATTATAACAAAAGATACTCCCATTGCTCTTAGCCTCAGGAAATTCCAAGGGTTTTGGAACTATAAGCTAGGAACTATGGATGAAGACCAAGTGTATATGAGAAATATGTTTTGGAGATACATACATATATATATATATATATATATATATATATATATATATATATATATAAAACCCAATACACTTTTTTCTATCTTTATTGATAGAACCCTAGTCTAAGCCACCACCATCTCTCACTTCCATTCTGGCCCTGGTACAACAAACTTAAAAAACATAAAACTTGTAATATCTTTCCTCAGCTTAAAAATATTACTTCTTAGGATAAAAATATAAATTATCAATTGACTGTATAAGGCTGTATATGTTTCTTTCTTTTTTTTTTTTTCAAAGATTTTTATTTATTTATTTGACAGAGATAGAGACAGCCAGCGAGAGAGGGAACACAAGCAGGGGGAGTGGGAGAGGAAGAAGCAGGCTCATAGCGGAGGAGCCTGATGTGGGGCTCGATCCCATAACGCTGGGATCACGCCCTGAGCCGAAGGCAGACGCTTAACCTCTGTGCCACCCAGGCGCCCCAAGGCTGTATATGTTTCTATTTCCTGTTTACCTCTCCAAAGTTTTTTAATATATATTTTTCTTTCATCACTTTGCTTCAGACACAGAGACATCTTTTCTGTTTCTGAAATACACCAGTTTAATTATCCAACTTAGGGAACTTAGAGGAGTTGTTGAGGGTTCTTTTTCCTTATCTTCATTTTCTTGGTTTCATCTTGTCATAATTGTTTCAGAGTTTATATCCTTAAAAACGTATATGGCCATCCAATCCAAAATAGTTCCCAATCACATGACAGCACCTTGACTGATTTGCCTCCTTTGTAAAAAAGTAAGTTCCATTGGAATGGGACCGTATCTACTCTGTTGCTATTGAATCTCTAAAACCGGAAGAATATCTCACACCTAATAATAGCAGTCATACTGAAACTTAGAGAAAAACCGTCTAAAAGTAAAAGGCAAATAATGGGTTAACCATCACTGGAAGTGATGGATGTGGCTGCTGTATGGAAGTTTGCATTAAACAACCATTAACATTTTGTTAAGTTTGAGATTCTATGGGTCTATGATTTGAAAACTTAGTAATAAAAAAGGTTTTGGAAAATAATACATCCTGATGATGTTTATGGGCTTTCAAAAGCAGACTACTAGAGTTCTCACATTTACCAATTACGTGATCTTGAGCTATTCACTTAATTTCTCTCTTCTCAGGCTTTTGATCTGTAACAAGGGAACAATGATAATAGTGCTTATTTATTTTCTTTTTTTTTTTAAGATTTTTATTTATTTATTTGACAGAGATAGAGACAGCCAGCGAGAGAGGGAACACAAGCAGGGGGAGTGGGAGAGGAAGAAGCAGGCTCATAGTGGAGGAGCCTGATGTGGGGCTCGATCCCATAACGGCAGGATCACGCCCTGAGCCGAAGGCAGACGCTTAACCGCTGTGCCACCCAGGCGCCCCATATTTCTAACGGCAGTTGAGTTGATTAGATAAGACACTAAATATAATGCAGATAGCATGCCTAGCACAGTGCCTCTCAGATAATGTGTGGCAAATAGATGTAACTCTTTAATTCTTAGATTCATTACAGTTCATATTGAACTGTGTAAATTTCAAGTTTGCATTGTTAAATCATTCTCCTTAAGGGTCTTATGTTATCCGTGATGGTTAGATAGATTTCCATATCAACATTATTCTAGGGCTATATGGGCTGTAGGGCTCATGTCTGGTCTCTCCCCTCCCCTTTTTGTCACCCTGTTTCATAAGCTTTCAAACTATGTACTGTTCAATATACATATATCACGTGGAATGTATCATGTAACACACTTGGGCCTCTCACTTTTAAACCATCCTCCAAAGACTCATTATATTTTTTGTGTAATTATGAAACTAACCAACCTTATTGAGATTATATTTGTGCAGTTTAGTACAAATGAGAAAGTGCTTAGGGGACAATGACCCTGGGGCAACAAATGACTAATTTTTTTCCAATATTTTCCTGAGTTGCAAAGACTGGCCCTAAGGACCATTGAGTGCAGGAATTTAAGAGAGAAAGAAAAACATCACATGACTAGATACTTCCTTTTAAGGAGTACTTTTTTCCTGATGTTGCTGTATTTTTCTAGATGTACTAATTTATTTTTATGGAATGAATTATTTGATATCTTTGCATGATACACATATCAGGACATATTACTAATGAGAGAAGACGTTTTCAAGCAGAGGAAGTTTATAATGTTTATTATTTTCTCAATATGCTTTCGCCGTAGGTACTTTTGTGCTTGACCTTCCAAAGGAGGTCATGTTGGAAAAACTGCAGGAATATGAATATACACATGCAGTTAAAATATCCTCCTAAGTAGCAGAGCAGTCGACCTTTCTGAAAATATAGAACCAAATGAGTTGTGAAAACAAAACATAGTTATGTATTTGATATTGCTCAAATATGTTTTTATTATTAAACATTTGAATACAGATGACTGGTCTGGGGGAAGATTATTTTTGTATGATTATATAACTTAACCCATTTACATTTTCTGTTGAATTTTAAAGATGAACACCGGGTGTTATACGGAAGTGTTGAATCACTATACGGTAGAGCTGAAACTAATATTACACTGTATGTTAACTAACTGGAATTTAAAAACTTTTCAAAAAGATCAATTTATTTTTACATGGTTCACGTTTTTCTCTGCAAAAAGGGAAAAAATGGTTTTGTTAAATGAAGTTGAAAATTAGCTTATTTAGGTGATAGCAAAATGTTTGATTGATGCCATTTTAAATACAAAAGTAAAAACAAAGATTTTCTCCCTATTCAAATACCTTCCTAAATTATAATGAAACAATTGAGATATAAATAGAAGACATTTTAAAATATAAAATTCTACAACTATGACTTTCAAAATTTAAAGTTCCCTAAGTATTTTACCTTTTATTAGTTTCTTTTAGTTCAGGATCATCTACGGCCCTGAGAATGTGTGTTAATGTCAAGAAAAAAGGGATTCTTAGCAATAAGCCTTCTGAATGGTAAAAGGCTCTCCATACTTGACTTAGTACTTTGGACAGAGCGGAGGGCCTATTCTGTGCACAGTTTCAAGGTGAGAACGAAAAAAGATTGAGGACAGGGATATGCCACAATCTACATAAATACAGAGTTCCTAAAAACACATATATTGGTTTATTGGGCCATAATGTTCTGCTAAGTGTGTGAAGGCATTGGAGGAAAGTGATTTTAAAGGTTTTTGGGGTTTTTTTTTTCCTCCAAAGGTTGGTGTCAGAGTCTCTTCCTATAGATTCTCATGTAGCTACTAGGCTAGAAATCTTCTGTTTTAAATGACTGTGTACTATTCAAGCTCCACAATGTTAAATTACTAAGTATTTGTGTCAGATAATTCCAGGATATCAATACTATGATTTTTTTAAAGAATTGAGCTGGTTTTGTCATTAAGCAATTAAACCATTTGTCTTCATTTTCTGAGAAATTAAAGAAGCTCCGAATAAAGGAAAGTTTTATGCAAATTACTGCATTTTTTTTACAGTAGAGTAAATGTCATCCAAATTTGAAAATTTATTACTTTAATGAAATGAATATAATAATCCAGGATAAAGTTGTTAACTTATGAACTAAAATAATTCACTCTGGTAACTTAAGTCTAATTATACGAAGGAAATCTCAACAAACATGATCGTTTTAAGATTCCACTGGAAATTGCCTGAACTAGTTAATTAAAGAAAAGCCGACTACATAAACACAAACAAATTAACATTATACACCTCAGCTTCTCCTGGGGACATTACGTTTAATTTAAATTTAGAATACTAATTGCTGCAGTTAGAATACTGTTAAAAAAGGACTAATACTAGCTGAAAGTACAGGTGTGGCAGCAATGAGAAATGAGCCAATTAAATAATATTCAACCATGCGGGCAAACGTCAAAGCCTAACTGGTAGTGCTTTATTATTTAACAATGAATAGAATATTCATCATGTAAATGAATTCCAATACAGTAAAACCACATCTATAATCGATTATTTGATTTTCAGTCATTAAAAACCATTTGGTCTCATTTAAAGATGTGTCAGAGAACATACATTTGTTGGGATTAAAAATGTAGAATGGCAGGGGCGCCTGGGTGGCTCAGTCGTTAAGCGTCTGCCTTCGGCTCAGGGCGTGATCCCGGCGTTATGGCATCGAGCCCCACATCAGGCTCCCCCGCTATGAGCCTGCTTCTTCCTTTCCCGCTCCTCCTACTTGTGTTCCCTCTCTCGCTGGCTGTCTCTATCTCTGTCAAATAAATAAATAAAAATCTAAAAAAAAAAAAAAATGTAGAATGGCAAATAGTAAAATCGCACTGTTTTATTTTTATTTTTTTAAGATTTTATTTATTTGTCAGAGAGAGAGAGCACAAGTAGGGGGAGTGGCAGACAGAGGGAGAGGGAGAAGCAGGCTCCCCGCCGAGCAGGGAGCCCAGTGTGGGCCTGGATCCCAGGACCCTGGGATCAGGACCTGAGCCCAAGGCAGCCGTTTAACCGACTGAGCCACCCAGGCGTCCCCAAATCACACTGTTTTAAAGAAATGAATAACACAGATATAATTTGGTGTGGAAATACTTCGGAACTTCATTTCCTGTATCATATAAGTTATTTTTAGAATTTAAGTGGTTTTTGAGATCATTTATTCTCTTCTCACAGTCAATTCCTCCTCGTCAAGCAATTTCGCGGCACTGCTCAATGTAAACACAGTTCCCACAGCCCTTTCTCATGAATTTCCCACTGACTCCACTGTGTAGTCTTTCTTTCTAAAAATGCTTAATAATTCATTGGATATAATTAAAATACTGTTCTACTTCAGTTGAATTTCATGATACGTAATATTCATCTTCCTTCCAATCTCCCGAGTTGGTTTTAATTAGAAAGAAAAGCAGTTGAAGAACTTCATTCACATCACATGCAGTATCGCAAGGTTTGAACATTCTATTCTTTCCCTGAAACCTAGAAACGTCTGGGAAAATGACTACCTTCGGTAGATTAAAAAACAGAGTTAGAAAATGTGATTTACTCTGTTGTAATGACTAAATCTGTGAAAAGACAATGCAAGGTGAATGTGGTCAGGTGCAAAGGGTACTTAAACAGAGTGAAATGCCCCTTTGCAGACCTTCGTTTCTTTATATTTAGAATAAGCTGGATTAAATGTTTTCTATACCCCCATTTAGCTCTCAACCAGCTCTCAGTTTGCTAACAAATTAAAAGGCTAACAAGACAGGCATGAATTTAGAATTTTCCAATTATACCCGATAAATTGTCCTGCCTGCATTACAATAAAACCAATGATATCTACAATGAATATTTCACAAGGGAATGATAGAGATGAAAATATTATCTTGTGTTTCAAGGACACAAATACTAGCACGAGCAGTAATAGCAGATGGTAAACAGGAACATTGTTTGAGGCGCTAGAGAAGAGTCTGTGACATTTACGATCAATAATGGCATCCGTACTTTTTGGCGGATGAATACATAAGCTTGAGTGTAAGAACTCTTTCCATTAGAAACAACAACAAACCCTAATAAAAACAAACCAGAATAGAAATTTATTGTAAGGTTTTAAGTACAGGAGGTACTTTGGGGGACCCAAGAGTAAGCATCCTGTTAGTCCTCACAGGAGGGTTGGAAGCCGACACTGAAGGTTTTTTAGGGATTCCTTCAGTTCTCTCTTGTCTCTGCATGCCTCCCTTCCTTCTGCATTGTCTGTCCGGCTTCTTTCTTCGAAGAACTGGCTTTTTTTTTTTTTTTTTCCAAGAGCCTGAAGAAATCTGAATTATGGCTCAAAAGGTTCATCACTTTAGTTCTGCTTTTTACAGAGACATTCAGTGACCATCTCTGGAGAAAGATACTGTGTGGTTAATTGGGTCCGTTCCCCACCCCCACACCACACCCTCCATTAATTGCTATGAGAAGTGAGGGTGCACCGTGTGGGAAAAACATAACTGCTTGGAGGCTCATCTCTGTGTGGAGTATGTACTTTCTAGAAAAGGGTTAATGGTCCCTGGATTTAATGCAAAAGATATATTATGAACATTTTTCCCTTCAGTTCTGAGCATAAAACTCAGGACGAAGGTGATGATAAAGAAATAATTTTGAATAGCTAACTCTTTAGAATAATAACTAATTGCTCATCTATCATTATTTGTGGAAGCGTATTTTGCCTAACCACATTGATTTATGGAGGAACGAAAAATAATAATCTGTCCATTTAATGAACTGTTACTACACGCCAAAATCTATCTTAAATACTTACATGTAATTAATACAACTATGCCTACAATTGCTTTATTGAGTGTCTCATTTCTCAGGCACTATTCTAAGGACTGAAGATTCAGGTGCGTGAAACATTTCATTGCAATTGAGGTGAACGTTCACAAAAGGCAGTGTAAGGGTGCAATGGGAAAGTAGAGTCAGGTAATTTATCTCACTAGATGTTCACAGTAGCCCTGTTAGACAGTGTTGCAGATGAGTTATCTGACATTTAGCATTATTAACTTACTTAACAAGTGTTCCAAAAGGGTGGGACAGAGCCTCAATTAGAAGCCAAGCATTTCTGATACAGAAGTCCTTGCTTTGTAACAGCTTGGAAGTTGCTGCAATGCAAAAAAAAAAAAAAAAAAAAAAAAAAAAAAAAAAAAAAAATCAAACAAATAGTTATTGGTGGCACAAAGGCTGGAACTCATTTGCTGACTGGGAATCACCCTCTTTCCCCTGCTGTGCATTTCCTCTACAGAAGTAGATGAAAAGTGCAAAAAGAGTGGGTTCAGCTTTCTCATGAGTTAAATTACTAAGAAGTGCCAAATCAATTTAGCTTTGTTATCAGCAGTGACATAAAACTTCACACCCACGCTATTCTCTAGATTTACTTTTCTGAGAGAAAATCAGTTTCTTGTAAAAGTGGTGCTGGCACAGTTGGAATATTTTGAATTTTACTAATATAGAGCTGTTTCAGGGAAGAAAAGTTTGATGTCTTGTGTTTAAAAAATGAGATTGATTTCAGTGCCACTACACAAATAAAGAAATATCTTTGCCTAAAAAACCCTTGAGTTTGTATGTCTTTTACAATAACGGATTGTTGCACTAACTTCTTCATTGTTTCATTGCTGAACGTGATCTGAAAAATCAAATGATTGTCTACGATTAAAGTATGAATCTTATTCTCTGTGAAAGAATTGAGTTGTTAATTAGATGACACATGCATTATATAATTTTAGAATTTTATACTTTTTCTGTTTATTTCATGCATAAATGTATTTTGCTATAAATTTTTAAGATTACTTATCTTGATAAATCACTTTATAAACCTGGGTAATAGCTACCAATAATAGCTAAAATTTTTGAGAAGTTATCACACATTCAGTATGCCTCATTAGTAAAACAATAGCTAACAGGACATTCTGAGCCAACATTCTAACAGGATACATAACTGTTTCAAAATATGATTGAATTTATATGTTCAAAATAAGTTTACTTTTTAGTAATAAAAATGAGACACTGTAGAGATTGTTTTTCTCAGTGGTTCATAATTTCCCATTGCATTTTGCTTTCTGTGTGGCTTGATGCTCTGAGTATAATTACACAATTTATTCTACATTCTACTATAAGGGATTAATAAATATTCAAGTACTTTAAACTATAATAAAAAGCAAAAAGCCATATTTAGAGCTTTTACAATTTCAAATTTTTTTCTCATCATTTTAACCTGAGTATTGAGATTATCTTAATATGTTGTCCTTTTAAATTGGGAGATTTTTAATGCGGGATGAAATCTGGGTATAATATGATCAAGAAACTCATACACCTTCAATTATTCTAACATTAAACAAATAAATGGGGATTGTCACATCATATTTTCCTATGGCATTGCAGAAAGATTGATGCCATATAGAGACATTAAAAAAATAAACATTGAGAACAAATGAAAATAATCCAAACTTTTTCTCATGCAGGTTAACTGTAATCTCTGTTTACTATATTTACTGTACTGTTTTTTCCAGGTAGCCTTTTTCTGTCTGGACTGAATTCATAAGTGAATTAGATGTTGTGAAATAGTAGCTCTTTGAAGGTTAATAATTAATTGACTTTTATTTTTTTATATAGCTTTGAACTATGTGCACTGCAAAACATATTTGCAAAAGTCACTAAGCAAGTTAAATGAACTCTGCTGGGGATGGATGAGAGTAATTAAAAGTGCAGCCACTGAAATTGCTTGGACTGAAAAATCCAACTTCCACACTTCCTGGCAAGTAACTTGGGCAAGTTACTAACCTCTCAGCGATTAGTTCCCTCATCTATGAGGTTGGGGTAATAATATCACAGTCTTAGTGGTTTTCTGATGGTCAATTCAGTAGTAGGCATTCAATGTTACAATAGCCAAAAGTGTTCATAAATTTTATTTATTGCCATGGTTATACATCCCCCCAGCACTCATATCTCTCTACAGTTTTGTTTTCTGTATTCATTGTTGCATGTTTCTTCACTCCGTTCAAAAGATGCAAACTATGGTCCTTAATGAGAAATCTCCGAAACCAGAAGGCAAGTTGTAGAGGTAGTAGTGAATGACTTAATCAGTTCACTCGCTATAGTTTCTTTTATCTTTTTTGATACAAGTTGTTACAGTTTCAGTTTTACATGCTTTCAGTGAGATTTTGATTAACCACTGCATAAATAATAGCAATAACCAAAGTGATGATGATAAAAACTATGGCAACTTTTTTATAGAAAGACATTATGTGGTATCACTTTATATTTGTATACATTATTTCATTAATTGAATGAAGTCTGAACTGCACTTTGATTAGTGTGACAGAGTAAGAAAAAGTTTTGAAACTTGAAATTATCTGCTGAGAGGCCAAATCACTTTCTTCTTTGCTTTATTGTTATAAGCGCGTTTCAGAAGTTAGACTTTCGTAAGTTCCCCACATCCATTTTTACATGATTTAGATAAAAATAACAGATGTCATGTTTTTTCATCATTTTTTTCTCCAAAAAAGATTCAGTATTAAAATTCATATCTGCCATGAAAAGAGAGAGAGATCTGCAGGAAAAACACAGCGTCTTCTTGGCAAAATGTGAAGTATTTAATTCCTTTTGATTTAAAACACTGTCCCGTTTTTACAAAATATTCGTTGTTTTGCTCAATTCTTTATTTTTTTTAAATTTTTTTATTTTTAAGATTTTTATTTATTTATTTGACACAGGGAGAGACAGCCAGCGAGAGAAGGAACACAAGCAGGGGGAGTGGGAGAGGAAGAAGCAGGCTCCCAGCAGAGGAGCCTGATGTGGGGCTCGATCCCAGATCGCCGGGATCACGCCCAGAGCCGAAGGCAGACACTTAACGACTGAGCCATCCAGGCGCCCCTTGTTCAATTCTTTAAAAACAATAGGGTTTTTATAAAATGATGGTCATATTAAGAAATGATGTCTGAATCCAATTCTCTAGAACCCTAAATCTTAAGAACATAAAACAGTGTATGATGTGTAGTTCATTCTGAAAGGATTTTTATTTCAGTTAGTTTATTTGAATAGGTATCAAATATTAAAAAGCTAGATCCTTTTTATGTCAGGTTTGCATTTTGTTTTTTTCAAATTTGTGCAGAAATCTGAGATTATTTTCATACAAATTCAAGTGTTTTCCACATGATTATGAAGACAGACTTTTAGATTAATGCAAATCTCCTGAATTCCATTTAAATGGAAATGTGCTAATGTACTTTAGCTTTATAGAAATAGACTTTTAGAACTATAATTTCTGGATCTTTTTCATTTTTTTAAAAAAGTTGTGAATTGACATTTCTTTTATAGATGCTTCAATTTTGCCTAATAATATCATTTGGCAATAAGAATTATATAAGTATTCTTCAATTTGTTATGTCATTTTATATTGACAGTTATATATATATAGTGTTCCCCTAGTGTATTTCATGCTATGTGATTTAGTTTTATGCAAAAGAGAATAATTTATTAAAAATAAAAAATGTTTCATTTATAATTCTGTTACAAGGTTGGAGGGACTAAGCTAGTGGCAGACTATAACTCCCACCCCAAACAGCAAAAATTGAATAAACCAGAGAAATTATTTATGTGGGTATAATGGTTAGATGCTGAAGAACGGAAACTGGAGAGACTAAATCACTGTTGTGGCAAGAATCTTAAAAAGGTATACTTAATTGTGGAGCCATTTTTCCCCAGGGGAATTTGCCAATTCTTCTTATTCCAAGTGGTTGCGATTCAAATTTCGCACTTGTTTAGGTACGTTGAAAGGGAAAGAGGAAAAAGCATTGCTTTTTTAAGACTTTGGCCTCGGTGCATGTTTGAGTCTACTCTCAGGACATTTGCTGAGATCTGGGCTATATTGTATGGAAACTAAAAAATTAAACATAATTCTACTAACACACCAAATAGAATTTCAGCAGTCTCAGTAGATACAAATTAGTGGTTGGAACCTATTATAGGGAGGAGCCTTATAGACTACATTGGGCTGTCATTTCAATATTTTAGATGACTAGGGACAAATTAGTGGTAAACTGAAGTTCACAGTACTGTGAACCGTCCTTGCCTCATCACATTCCTGAGTTGATGGTCATGATCTTCCACCACTCTATTAGTCTAGCAGAGAGAACGGCAAACCCTCTCTGGAACAGTATAGTATCTGTAGCCTTTGTTATTGTTCTTTCGTACCATTTCTGCTGTTGAAAAATTACTCTACGTGACAAAACCCAGGCAGACATAAGTGAAAGCCAAGATTAAAAACAAACAACAAAAACAACTGCAAATGATGTAAGTTAAGGTGATGGGTGGCGAGGAATTTAAAATAAATTTGACCATAAGAACAAATAGAAGTAAATATATTAAAAAATGAAGAATCAAAATCTCAAATAAGGAATAAAATTCAAGTTCTAGAATTAAAAGACACATCATATGACATGAAGACGATCTTTTCTGACAGAAGAATAAATGCAGCACAAGCAGAAAAAAGCGAACTAAAAGAATTATCAATACAAAATGCCAAGCCGAAGCACAGAGATAAAAAATAAAGGAAAACATAAAAATGAGTTTGAGATATGTGAATAGATGTGTAAAGGCCTAACAAATGTCTAAGTGGAGTCCCCTCCTAAGACAAACGGAAAATAGAGCAGAAATAATACTTGAGGAGATAATGACTAAACATTTTTTTCTGGAAGCTCTGTGAAGTTCAAGACCAACAAATACAAAGACTACAACACATAGGTGCATCACCAAAGACTGTTGAGAAACCAGGGTAAACAATTCTTAAGGGTAATCAGGGTGGGGGTGAGGGTGGGGTAAGTAACAACCTGCACTTACCAAGTGGCATAGGAAGTTGGGGGGGGGAGTCTTGGGGAACTGAGCTGTTAACCTGTGGGAGTGATGCTGTGTCCAGGAAGATAGTGTCTGAATTAATTTAAACTGTAGAAAACCCAGTTGGTGCCACAGAGAATTGCTTAGCGTAGGGAAGAAAACGTACACATCTGGTTTCAGAAATTCCAAGTGTGGTATAAGTGTAAAAATAAAGGAAAAACAGGAGGAAAAACTGAGCTTTTTCTCTACAAATAGTAATGTCTTGTGTGTTTTATTTTTTTTATTTTTTTAAGATTTTATTTCTAAGTAATCTCTACACGCAGTGTGGGGCTCATGCATGTGTACCTATTATATATGTTAACAATAATTAAAAATGTGGGAGAGGTAAATAACATTACAATGTTTTAATTTTTTAGCATTGCCAGGAAAAAAAAGTAAAAATTTTTATTGGATTTAATAAGTAAAAGATTCATGTTGTAATAATCTTTAGGGCCACTAATGAAAAATTGAACAGATTTTATAGCAAACAAATTAATAGAGGGGGAAACTTTTGATTATTCAAAAGAAGGGAAAAGTAATAAAAATTAACATAAAAATAGTTTTGTCTAGTATAAAATAAGCAGAAGTTGATAGTTATGAACCCAGCTTTATCTGTAAGTGGTACCTGTAAAAGGACTTATATATACCAGTTGAAAGTAAGTTAGTATAAACAAGAATGTGCTGCTTATGAAACATACATCTGAACTATAAGTTGTAATGTTCAACCTAGAGCATCCTGTGGTTTGAGATGTGTAAATTAAATGCCAGTCTCTGTACCAGAAGTCTACAGAATACCTAGGAAGTTCCATAAGAGATACATACAATCATAACGCATGGTAGAGAATAATACAAGCCATGAGATGCTTTGATAAAGTGCTAGAGGATTTCAAAGGAGAGAGAACTTTCTTTCTAGCAGGGTGAAAAGGATTTTTTTAAAAAATATATTCTATTACCTGAATATATTTCTTAAAATGTCTCCAGTGCCGTATTTAGTGCTGAGCACATAGTAGATTCTCAATTTTTGTGACATGACTATATGATTTAGGGATATGGATATGTGCAAGAAAAGCATTCATTCAGAGAGAGAAATATGTCAAAACAATCTCAGAAGCAAAAACATGCAGTTATTGGTGAAAGTGTCTCTCTGTTGTAAGTGGGAGAATGAAGGGTATGAAGGTATGGTATGAATGAAGATCTCTTAAGCATCTGCCTTCAGCTCAGGTCATGATCCTGGAGTCCTGGGATTGAGCCCCTCATCGGGCTCCCTGCTCAGTGGGGAGTCTGCTTGTCCCTCTCCTTCTGCTGTTCCCCCTGCTTGTGCTTGCTCTTTTACTGTCTCTCTCTCTCTCTTTTTATCAAATAAATAAAATCTTTGAAGAAGAAGAAGAAGAAGAAGAAGAGGAAGAGGAAGAGGAAGAAGAAGAAGAAGAAGAAGAAGAAGAAGAAGGAAGATCCAGAGAGAATAGCACTGTGCTAGGATGTTTATGGATTCTCTGTCCAGCAGAGATAGAAAAGGAAACATAACTCAAACTGATTTTATAACAGCTTTATTAATAATTCACACCCATATAATTCATCCTATTGTATAATTCAGTAGTTTTTACCATATTTATATAATTGTGTAACCATCACCACAACAAATTCCTACATCATTTAGTCATAATACCAGTGTCTCAAGGTTATTATAATTAAACATGTATACAAATCACTCCATAAAGTATCTGGCTCCTATTAAACTAAAACTATTAAACTATTATTAAACTATTGCTTAGTAAATGTCAGCCATATATTGGTATTCAAGTGAATTTGAAGTTGACAGAAAAAGTCTATGAACTGTCCTGATGGTGATCTGACCCTCTGTCTGCCAGTCATTAAATTTGGAGCAGAATTGTTGACCTATCTCAAATAATGTTCAGAAAACATCTATAAACCAGCAAGTCAAGTTTGACTAGTCATTGAAAAGTGAATCTGCAGGAGACAGTAAATCATCAAATTGAAGGAACTAGACAAATTGACAGCATACCCGTGGAGGAAGGGGCTCACTACCAGGAGTTGTTCTACCAGCGGAGGTCAAAGATGAGACAGCCTTTCAGGGCCTCCTATGGCTTCCTAATGGTGCAAGTGCATCTTCTAACCTGTCCCTCAACATGCGAGAGATAAAAGCTTTCCCAGCGCTTTTTCTCAGTGAAGCTCTATGGTCTTTGAATTTCGAATATAAGAAGAGACAAGTGCAGCTATCCACATTCAGGGGCTTATGATTTAAAATGTCTTTGAAGTCTTGGTTAGAACATCAGTGATTGAAAAATGTCAGTAAAATGAAGGACAAAAAAATTACATAGATTTTAGTTCAGTTGGAAGTCTGTGTGTGTGTGATTTCATGCTTACACAATGTCATGTAGGGACATTCATGTTCTTCCAGTGATTGCTAAGAATTTTCTGTCCCCTCCACAGGGAATACATGCAAATATGTGATGGGCTATTGTTTAGAGATCACCTGGTCCAGCCCCACTTTTCAGTGTAACTTTCCAAGGCGGCACAAAGAGATACAGAAAAAGCAAATATTAAAAATTGATTTAAGGAAAACTTCTGGAATTGTAGCATAAGGAGCTCCATAACCTGTTTTCCCCAGTAAACTCCCAGTAACTAGATATTTTATAACTGAGAGTTATAAAAGAACAACATTTAATGTTCTGGAAGTTGTCCTAATGACAGAGTGAAGATGCTTTTTGTTGACACAGGTCACACATGTGGTGCATTTAAGAGATATATAGTTTTTCTTAGTGACCTGGGAAGAAGAAAAATAAATTATGTTTATTGAATACTCACCATATTTCTGACAGTGTGGTAGGTGTTTTTCATACATATTGCTGTACTGAACTCTCACAAGAGCTCTAACAAGTTACTGCAAGTTAGTTGATTTCATAACTTCCCCTTGAAAGGAGAGATGGATTTGCTTACTGACTAGCTATATTTATCAAACATGTTCTAAATACCAAACATTGGGTTAGGTCTTGGGGATACTTCCCCAATAGATGGATACCATTGTTATCTTCATGAATCTTCCTGTGTAGCCAGGGAGCAAACGTTTAACAAACACACAACTGGTCATGTATTTATAATGGGGCATCTCTTTTATCGCAAATGTAACAAATATATCAAATAAATTACTGACTACTTAATATATGCCAGGTACTGAGCTACATTCTTACCTATGTAAGAATTTCTTATGTCTTATATGAATGATGGCTAACATTTATCTGACATGTACTGTAAGGTACTGACAGGTACTATTAATAACCATATTTTATGGGGTGTCTGGGTGGTGCAGTCAGTCAGATGTCTGGCTCTTGGTTCAGCTCAGGTCATGATCTCAGGGTTGTGAGATCGAGCCCCGCATTGGGCTCTGCACTCAGAGCAGAGTCTGCTTGATTTTCTCTCTCCCTCTACCCCTCCCCTCTGCTCTCTCTTTCTCTCTCTTTCAAATAAATAAATAAATATTTTTTAAAATAACCCTATTTACAGGTGCTGAAACCAAGTTCCATGGAAATTAGTGACTTACCCAAGATCTTACAGAGCCAGTAAATGGAAAAATAAGGTTTTTGATCCTAGATATATTGTCCTAGAAGCTTAGGTGTGTGTATATTATGCCCTCAACTTTGTAGTTACTGTCCCCCACCATCCTTACACAATTTATAAGCAGCACAGCTAGAATTTAAACCCTTGTCTTCTGACTTCAGAACATATACTATGAACTTCTCTGCCATGTTGTCACTGTGTGAACAAGGAATGGAACAAATAGTACTTGTTGCTGTGAGAAATAGGAAGAAGAGATCTAATCCAGAGAAGGTGTCAGTCAAGAAGGGATACTAAGGTTGGGGCAGGTGAGCTGTGTAGTGGGTACTTAACAAAAGGAGAGAAGAAGGGAAACAATGTGCCTGGACTGAGGAAACAGTGATGAAAGCCTCAGAAATGGTGATGAACTTAAGGCAGGAAAGGAAGGTCAGTGCGGCCGGTGATTATTAAGTGGAAGGGAAAGTGGAGTGACATGGGTCTGGAGAGAGGGTTTGTGTCTTGAAGATTTAAAAAAAATCTTCATGTCTTGAAGATTTAAAAAAAAAAAAGGGAAAGTTGATCATCAGTTTTAAGTAGTTATATAAGGATCAGAGTTCAGTTTCTGATTTCTACCTACTGTTGCATTTTTTCAGTAACTCTTGAACTCAACTTTTTGTTTTTCATAGTTCTTCAGGTACTCTTTCACCTTTTAATTGTGAGAAAAATTAAAGAACTGGAGACTTCTGTTTCTACTTAGTAGCTGTAAGAAATTGGCATATTAGTTTGTATGTTTAGAGGTTTCAGCAAAAAGTCTTTAACTGAAGGTAATTTGTGAATTGGAAAAAAAAGATCTTTGGTCATCTGACAAAAACACTTGGTGAGTAATCAGATATGTTCTGCAAAAAGACAGATTGCTGGACTTGAAATTAATATTTTATTGCAACTTTATGTAATGAATATATTATTTTATGACCTGTCAACTGCTTAGTCATAATTCTAATTCCTACATACAGAACACTCCTTTTGTCCTTCCAAAAGAGCATCAGTTATATTTTTTTAGACAAACTTCACAAGAACTCTAATTAGGAAGTGGAACTACTTCTTGTTTGCCTTTATAAAATTCCCTTAAAAATCAGCCCTCCTGGCAATAAAATAGTTTATAATTAGCAATTCAGATCAGCCACTATACAATATTTCCCTTTCCTTTATTTTTGAAATTCATGCAAGTAAGTGTGATCAGGCAAAAAACAATTAGAAACGCGCTAAAATTAACTTACGAAATACTTATGTATCAGATATTTTCCCAACTTTATGGGCTCATATTTGAATAGTATTTTGAAATAGCCTATAATGAGAAAATTTTCTCTATTAAAAGCACATGCATGTTTATAAACATACACACATATTGGAAATAACAGTTTAAACAAGTACCAGATGTGAAAATAAAGGGTGCGTTGGCATCAGATTTGAGATGAGAAGACTTTGACGAAGAACTTCGTTTTTCACGCACACAGTAAAGAACACTGTGGGCTGTAAAAGAAGAGATACTAATGAAGTATTCATAGAAACTTGTTTTTGAGAATAGGCCTTGACACATTTCGAATACAAAGCTGAATCTGTATTCCTTTCATCTGCCTCTGGTTTTGCACATTTCTCTTGGGGAAGATGCAGCCCGATTGCCCACTTCCTGCTGATCTACATCTCAGTGCCCCTGTGTATTCTCTTTCCTCTTCCTGCGTGCGCTTTCCACTTCTCACACGTGTGCCTCTTACATTGTTTTGAATTCTAGCTCCAAAGTCCCTTTCATTGAATTTTCCATCGTTCTTTCTCTTCTCATACATTATTTTATCACGTTTGTTACAGTATAACTTTTTCTGCAAAGTTATGGTATTTATTTATATGCATATTGTCCCTAGTACTACCTTGGAAGAGAGGAAACATGTTTTAATCATCTTTCATCCTTCATTTCTAGTCATAATTAAGACTTAGTGTTTACTAACTGTCTGCAGAAGGAAGTTAGGATGAGTACATGTTTACAAGCAAATGAAGTAGAGCATCCGTAGTTCCGGGAGTGGTGGACGCATTGGCAAAGGGATACAAGAGAGCATGTTGCGTTCTGTCAGTGGCTGTTGATCCAATGTGTTAGAGAAAGTTTGGAGCAAGAGTACAGAATCTGGGGCTCTAGATTGTGAAGGGTCTCGTTTGCTTTGCTGAGAAGTTTGTTTGGCATACTGTAGACAAAGAGGAGACCTGGAAAGACTCCAGCCAAGAAATGAGATAATTAGATCTTTGTTTTGGCAAGAGAACCAATTGGTGGTATGGATGATGAACTTTATTATAAGACCATGGAATTAGAAAGGCTAACTCGAAGTGATATTTTGTTAAAGAAGAGCAAATTAATTAGGAAGACATTTGGAGGATGTAATTCACAAGATCTGAAGGGGATATGTTGCTTTCAAATTCAATGTAGTCTTTCTAATGTGGTTGGATGTCATGTTGTACCATAAAGCAACGTCTACTGTGGTGTTCAATCGAAAAATGTGATGCTGCTGTTGGACGGCGCCGTGTGCCTAGCTGGATAGCACAGTTCAGGAGGAAAACCTGTAGTAATTGTCCTTCACTACCAACCGCCACTCTCCACACCTGAATCCTATCTTTTTGTGCAAGGTAGTGAGGAAAACTGAGTTTGGTATGAGAGCTTTCAGGTGAATGCAGCTCTCCTTTACTATCAAAGTATGGAGTAATTAAGATGCCATTACTGTATATAGGGCTTTGCTTTGACATAGTTTCAGTAGACCTTTCTGTTAATGTATGTAAATTCATCAAATTATTTTTCATCAAAATAAATTATTTATTTCTTGAAAGAATGGTCATCCCTGTATCTCTGTAGTCCTGGTAATTGACGCACAGGTACACAATCCGTTCCTAATTGTTCACTGAATGAGTGAAAGATTGGAAGGCAGGTAGAAAGTTGAATACAGAGTGAAAAAAGAAAGACATGTAACTGCTTTGTGATTTCTTTACAAACACCTATAAAAAAAGCACCATCTGTTTGATTCTCATTGTTTTTCCCAATGTCTCCATTAAAGGTTTCACTTTTTTTATTATTATTTTCATATAACATTTTGTCAATATTTTTAAATAGAAGGCATGCTCCAAAAATGTAATAACTTTCAAAATTTAATGGCTATGCTATTACAAGTTAAAATATATGCTTATCACTTAAAATAATTGTTGCTTCAAAATCTAAATATTCTTTTCCTCTTATTATTAATTTGGCAAATATTTATCAAGGAACTACTGTGTCCCACATGTTGCTGTGATGATAATGCAAAGTGAGAAGACACAGTAACTATTTCCAAGTAGTTTATGACTTTGCAAGGGGGGAAACATGCACATGAAATTTTCAATACCAGTTAGGTAGTAGCTTCATTTCCTAGGGCTTCCATAACAAGATGCCATGGAATGGGTAGCTCAAAGAACAGAAGTTTATTTCCTTACAGTTCTGGAGTCCAGGATCAAGGTGTTGGCAGGTTTGATTTCTCCTGAGGCCTCTCTTGGCTTGCAGATGGCTGTCTCCTTACTGTGTTTTCACACTGTTGTCCCTCTGCATGTGTTCATCTCATTTCGTGTCTGAATTTCCTTTTCTTATAAGGACACCAATCATATTGGACTAGAGCCCATCCTAAAAACTTCATTTTAACTTTAAAACCTTGTGTCTAAATACGGTTACATTCTGAGGTTCTGGGAGTTAGGACTGCAACATATGAAATTCGGGAGCACAATTTAGACCATAGTAAGGAGGAGATAGGATTTGGCCCATCTGAAAGAATCTAGTCTCAGATTCAGACTCTCTAATTAAACCTAGAATGGACAGATATTTATTTATTTATTTTTAAATGTTTTATTTATTTACTTGGCGGGGGGAGGGAAAGAGCAGTGGGAGAGGGAGGGAGAGTCTTAAGCAGAATCTGTGCTGAGCATGGAGCCCAATTTGGGGCTTGATCTCACCACCCTGAGATCATGACCTGAGCCAAAACCATAAGTTGAATGCTCAACTGACTGCGCCACCCAGTTACCCCCAGATATTTATTTTTTAAGCAAATAATAATGATAATTCTATGCTGCTGAAATATTTACATGAAAATATAATTTTCTACAGCTTTCTCCTCTCATTATATCTGCTATCTGGTCTAATATGTGTCATAATCATTTCTACAACCTCCAATTGAGATGCTGTGAGTAAAAAAGATCAGGATTTTACAAAGGCATCAATGCCTACAGCAGATAAGTACACAATTTAAGAAGATATTTTTAATCTATTTGGAATGAGGACAATGAATGGATGGGTGACAGGATGGTGTCTATCAAGTACATCTACAGAGAGACACTCCCCATAGGACTCCTCTAGGACACCCACCTACATTCTTCCATCAAGAGATGAGCAGGGCTTTGTTTTCGAAGGAATAAACATTTATTCTAGATACAGATTTGCTTTCCTTGCCTGCAGTCCTTCCAAATTCACCATCCGTGACCTTAAGGAATACCTCATTTCATACAACATAGTTCCTGACTAAGAAATCTGTTTTATAGGATATAAGTGGAGAGATGCTCATGAAATTTATTGTTCTTGTGATCCCCCATCACTCTGAAGCAACTGGCCTGATACAATTATGTCATGGCCTTCTGAAATGCCAACAAGATGACTAAATCTTATGGGGCTTGGGTACTGTCCTCCAGGATGCTATCTATGGTCTACAGCAGCAGCCAATCTATGCCGCTATATCTCTCCTAATTAGGATTTACAAATCCAGAAAACAAGAGGTGAAAGAGGAGTGACTTCTCACTATTACCCTGAAATGCACTAACGTCATCATTGTTGCCCATACTCAACACCTCTGGGCTTGTTGTCTTGGTTTCCGAGGGAGAAATATTTAAACGAGGGCCCACATCAATAGTTCCATTGAACTCAAAATTTAAACTACCACTTGGCTTCTTTGGGCTCCTCATATTACTGAATCAATAGACAAAGAGAGTATTGGTGTTCTGTCTGAGGTGATTGATCCTGAGTACCGATGAAAAATATGGTTGCTAAGGCACAACGGGGTAAAGAGAAGTATGTCTGGAATGCAGGAGATCCTCTAGGGTCCCTTTTAGTATTCCCATACCCAGTGATTAAAGTTACTGGAAAAATGGAAACCATCAAATACAAGAGGGACTCTCAGGACCTTGACTAAAATCCTAACTAGACAAGGTGCATACTGAAGCAAAAGGTGGGAAAACAGTATAATTATAAATACCAATTAGGGTCACATGACCACTGGCAGAAATGAGAACTGTAATAGTTATGGGTAGTATTTCTCATTTTAATATGCATATACTTACTTGTGTATATGTTAACTTTTTTCATCTTTTCCTCTTACATTTGCCTAACATCTAAAATAAGAAGTATTAGTAGTAGTTATTCTTGTATCATAGTTTGATCTATAAGATATCAAAGAAGAATGTGACTCAGGAGGGATGCACATCACTTAAGGTTGCATAAAGAAAGGGATCTTGTATCTCATTTTGGGGAAAGAGTTGTGCAAGGGACAGTTGCCTTATGTTATATGGAAGCAGAATTTTGCTGTTGTTTTACTTAGAACTTATTTTACGGATGGTTAATAAAGGCGTATATAAATGTCAGTGTGACAAGGGTTGCGTTGCAGTGGAATTGCATTGTGTCAATTTAGCAAAGCTAGAACTACATTTCTCAAAAATACTTTTCCCTTTATCATTCTGGGTTTGGGGTGAGCCAGATTTTTTAAATGAAAATTGGAAGAGAGTAGTGGAACAGTAGTTGTATTTTTTTCACACTGCTGAGGTTAGACTAAGTCACGCGGCTCGAGGCAGCGTACCCGTGCCGTCATCTGTCTGCTGTGATGGCTGACTTTTTTTGCCGTGGAACAGCATCTGGACCTGTGGCAACTCCAGCTCTGGCTGCATCTCCCCTTTTAACTTTCTGACTCATGGACCAGGTGCATGCTCTCCTCAGAGCTAAGGACACCAGTGTCCTCTGCACGACAGGCTCATCATCATATTTGGAGGCTTAGAGGCAGTTCCAGTCTGTCCACATGGATTTCACTTACCTCAAAATTTTCCTTTAGTCTTTGCTGTCCCCACTGGACGTCTATCTTCTTTTCCTTACTGCCTGCCTGGGCGACTGTAGGCTTCAGCACCAGACGGTGTAAACAACCTCCCGAAATCTATTTAACCAGCTTCCTAAATTGTGTGAAATCTAATCCTAATTATCAGTTGTGTGTATTCCAGTAGTTCTGCTTCTGTGATTGAACTCTAGGTGATAAAATTAGTTAGAAATTTTAGAGTCAATTGGAGAGTACTTTCTTATTTTTACCATTTTTTTTTTTTTGCAATCATGGAAAACTGAAGTTAAATATTGTACATGTGTATCAATTTATTATTCTAACACACTATGTAGTTATTTCCTGCCCACTGTATTTTATCAGTTTCTAAGACAGCAAAATACTGTGAATTTTGTCTTTATTCAACCAAATAGGATATTTGCACAGCTGCAGGAAAGACATTTTTTAACTTGAATTGACAGAGGCCTATTAGTTCATTTCATTAAAAAACTATAAGTCTTTTCTCATTATTTTTAAGAATGCAGGGTAAGTCATTTTTGTAATATTCTATGAATGATCAATTCTGCTATTTTAAAATTGTTTCCAATTTTGAAACTTAGTTTAGTCTTTAAATGCTACTTAACTTTTAGACTTCATTTTCATTCTCATTATTGGTCTTTTCATTTTGTTTTGAAAAATGAATAAGGTCTGAAGAATTCTATTCTGACTTGGGTCATTCTTACAACAAAACGTTTTCAACATTATGATTTGTTTTTCCCTCTGTAAGTATGTCCCCTGGGTAAAAGTGCTATTACTGACCAGATTAACACATAAAAGGAAAAATATGGGTTTGGCACCTGACAGCAGCTTTCTCTTCCAGCTCAGGATTATATTCCCTTCCAGATTTGAATTATTGTTGGAACAGATGGACAGTCAGCCAATAAATGGTCTGCTGTTGCATTTATTATCTTATAAAGCACAGTGATCTCATAAGTATTTTAATTTTAAATTCTTGGGCAGTAGCTGAACTCTGTCTACTTGTCTGTGGTGCTGTTGATATAGGGGTGCTATAAAATTCAGATAAGGAAAAGAAAAAAAGGTAAAATACAAAGAGAGTAAAGCCCAGAAGATAATTATAATGCTGCATTTTATGAAAAAAGAAAATGGAAAATAAAGTGTTTAAAAACCACAATCATATATGGCAATGTAACAGTTTTCAGAGCCATCTTTATATATCAAAGAGGATTCTGTACTGAAGAGCATGCCTTTATATGTTTTAGAAGATTTATCTTTTGTCATTTGCTCAAGCAGGCAATAATTTAAGTTGTATTTGTAGTAATTAAAAATGTGGGAGATTAAAACTCAAACTTAGATCTAATGCGTCTTAGTTTATTCATTGAAAATTATGTTCCTTTTAATTTCTAAGAATAGCACAATGTGGCCAAGGAATGAGAATATAGTCATCAACTGATTCTTTATTCAAATTACATAACCTGTTTAAAGATATTAAAATAATCTTTTCAAAATGACAACCATTCTGCAGTTATCTGCACTTCCAAATACATTGTATGTAAATCCAACTGCTAAATATTAAGGGCCATAGATTATGTATTGATTCAAAGATGTCACATATTGAGTATAATTATTGAATCTACTTTTCTAAAGTTGTCCTTTTAAATACATCCAGACTTAAGAATTTATAAGAATGCCTAAGGTATTTAAGAAATGAGTAGCAATATAATTTGTAGTTCCTTAAATTTAGTTTTTTTGACAAAATAAGCCTTACTTCCCTGAACAATAGTAAATGCGTATGAGAGTTTCATCACATGCCTACCAAGAAATCTCCCATGTGTACTGCAATTAAGAGGGGTTCGATAATAATATTTTTACTAACTACATATGCAGTTCCTTTTGGACTATAAGAAAAAAAGGAGATACTGAATAATTTGTTACCAAGTGAGAGTATTTTAAAAATGAAAAGTGGTTGGAGAGAAGAGAAATAGATATAAGAAGAGAAAGAGACAGAAAGGAAAATCAAAGTGGAGGCAATGCAAAAGATCAAAGAGAAATAATGCATCTAGAAATTTTCTCTCATCTTAGTTTATTGATGTTAAAAGCAGTCATGAAAGGTATAACCAGTTATAAAGTTGAAACTAAAATATTTCAATTGTAAATCATGCTTGACTTCAGAGTTAGATGATACATTTTCTCATTACATTTATTTTTCTAATTCTGTAGCTTGCTTTTAACTGATAGTCGGGGCACCTGGGTGGCTCTGTTGGTTAAGCGTCTGACTCTTGATTTCAGTTCAGGTCATGATCTTGGGTTCATGAAATAGAGCCACCCATGGGGTCTCTGTGCTCAGCGGGGAGTCTGCTTGAGATTCTCTCTCGCCCTTTCCCTCTGCCTCTCCTCAGTGTGAGCACTCTCTCCCCCCCCAAAATAAATAAATAAATCTTTAAAAGATAAAAAATAAATTGATAGTAAAGTTAATTCTCTTAATCTAGGCTTTTCAAAACATTCCTTACTACTAAATTTTTACTCATTCTATAGATCCGATTAATACATAAAAATTTCTGACCCTTCTCCCTGAAGTCAAAATCAGTTACAATTCTTACTTTACTACCACTACACTGGGACTGTTCTACTTTCATCCCCTGTCATTCTGTCTTGCATAACATTTAGTTATACAATTGGCCCCTGAACAACATGGGTTTGAACTGTGTGGGTCCACTAATACATGGATTTTTTTTTCCAATATGGTACAGAGGTATAAATGTATTTTCTCTTATGATTTTCTTAAAAACATTTTCTTTCCCCTAGCTTACTTTAATGTAAGAATACAGTACATAATACATATAACATAACAGAATATGTGTTAATCCACTACTTTTGTTACTGGTAAGGCGTCCAGTCAACAACAGGCTATTATTAGTAGTTAAGTGTTTGAGGAGTCAAAACTTGTTTTCAGTTTTTTGACTGTGCAGAGGTTTGGTGCTCCTCATCCCCACGTTGTTCAAGAGTCAACTGCATAGGGGCGCCTGGGTGGCACAGCGGTTAAGTGTCTGCCTTCGGCTCAGGGCGTGATCCCGGCGTTATGGGATCGAGCCCCAGATCAGGCTCCTCTGCTAGGAGCCTGCTTCTTCGTCTCCCACTCCCCCTGCTTGTGTTCTCTCTCTCGCTGGCTGTCTCTATCTCTGTCAAATAAATAAATAAAATCTTTAAAAAAAAAAAAAAAGAGTCAACTGCATATATGGCTGTTACTCTCATTAGAAAGGATGTTTCTTCAAGGCAAGTGTTCCTTTCTTCCTTCTTCTCACTATTTATGAAACTATAGTGGGAGATGGGTTCAGACAGAGAATATTCATCACTATATCCTCCACAACATCTAGTACTATGCAGGAAACCTACTAATAGGCCAAATAACGTATCACCAGAACAACACGAAGCGCTTACTGTAAAGTAGTACAACAAACTGTTGTGTTGATAGTGTTGTGGTTCATCCAATCAATAACTATTTATTATGCTCCTATGAGTACCATGTAAGGTGCTGTGGCTAAAATGGTGATCAGGGCTGACTCATGGAACTTGCAGTCAAGTTGGGAAGACAGAGAAACACAAGTAAGCATGCAAATATGTAAGATATATAAGTTAAGTTACATGCAATATACAAAATAATACTCGTCTCTCTGTTCATTCATATATTAATTTTGAATTCTTGATATTTGTGATAACCAATCTTGTTCAAGAACATTGCCCATTAATCCAATTTCCACTCTTCCTTTAAGTAATTTAATACAATTTTATGTTTTTGTTCCTAATGGCTCTGCATCTTTGGTTTATTTTATTCTTAATAAAATATAGTTTTCCCCCACTATTGTAAGGTATTTTTTTTCCTTAATTCATCTTGTTGCCAGGCACATTAATAATTATCACTTTTTGTTTGACAAAGTATCTTTAATTTTACAGATACAATATCTTTACCAAAGGAGGATAATACTATGTATGATCAATTTGTTTTCTTAACACATTAGCTAGATCTTCTATCGATATGTTCCGTATTAGTGCTGATTGCAGGCATCCCTGTTTTTTTCCTCATTTTCATAGGCATAGGGTCATTTTGCTGTTAGTTTTGGCATGAGAGTATTTTTCATATTGGGATGGCATCTCGTTCCCGTTTTCTTACTGTCCTTCCTACAAAGAGTACACATGGCCTCCTCTATGACCATTTGATTTCCAGTCCCTCCCATTTGAAGGAGTATACTCCTCTCTTTCTTTCATATCAGTCTTGAAACAGGGGCTGTTTTGGTTAAAGGAATCACTGAATGTCATGTTCCACAGAAGCTTTAAGAACCATCTGATGGCTTTGCCAGGATTCATTTTCTTCTGCTATGAGCATAGCAAGTTGCAGATAAAGACTACTACATTAGCCAGGATCCAAGAATGAAGAGGCTCTGTGGAACAAAATTGGGTAGAAGCAAAGAGAGCCAAAGTTATACCCTGAATGCATGTTAACTGGAAAGAAGTAATTATTTCTTACGGTATGATAGTTATTAAATCATTTGCCTCCAAACATTCCTATTTTATTTAAATTTTCATTAGAGTCCCTGGTAAGTTTTATCTAATGTCCTTTTATCATCTGTTTCTATAGTTACATGATTTTTTCTTTTAATTCATTAATTGAATGGGTTATGTTGATATGGTTCCTGAATTACAACAATATCTCTGGAATAAACACTACCTGATCATACATATTATTTTTTAAACATAATACAGGATTCTGTATACAGCAGTCCCTCTCTATGTGCACTTTCCCTTTTTGTGTTTTCAGTTACCTGTGGTCAACCAAGGTTCTTCTGACCTACCACGAAGTCAGTAGCATTCTGATGCTGCATCACTGTGCCTACATTGTTCACCTCACTTCATCTTGTCAAGTAGGCATTTTATCATCTGACATCATCATGAGAAGACGAAGTGGGAGTACTGTACAAAAAGATATTTTGAGACAGAGAGAGAGGCCTCATTCACAGAACTTATTTCACAGTATATATCACAACTGTTCTCTTTTATTATTAGTTGTTGTTAATCTCTTACTGTGCCTAATTTATAAATTGATATTTGTGTTGTGATATATTGATACATATCATACATATACACTATGTATGTATAGGGGAAGAAAAACATAGCCTATAGAGGGTTCACTACAATCTGCAGTTTCAGGCATCCACTGGAGGTCTTGGAACATACCCCCCATGGACAAGGGGGGGAACTACCATACATAGTAATAAGTTAGGTCGGTGGCATAAAATTTGTTGAGAAATACTTTTTAGTATTATATGACCTGGATAATTTTAATTCCACAGGTATTAGTTTTGCAGTTTCCTAAGAACTTTACTCTAAAATTTTCTGTACTAAATTCTCATTGATGTTGGCAGTCTGAGCACAGACTGCAATCTTCTCTTCCCTCCAGATTCATAAAAATTATGAAAAAAAGGAAAGCCAATGGATAAGCACTTAAGATACAAAAAGGGAACATTTCACCACTTCACTGACCATAAAAGAGAATGACATCTCTCAGAGATGGGCACTATATAGGATGATAGACAAAGTCACAAAAAAAAGGACCAAGATCGAAGGCAAGAGCAGCTCCAAGACTGTTGTATACATGGAAGCAATGGATTCTAAGAGTTGAATGGAGCCACAGAGACCAAAACAGTAGTAGCCAAGCAAGTGAACTCCTGTGTATGTTTCCAAACAGGAGCAATGAGTGAGTGCTATCAGACAAGAGAAGCAGGGTGTTGTGGATGGTAGAGGATGGGAAAAATAGGGAGGACCCATATGTAGAAGGCTAGCACTGAAGATCCATTAAGATACTTCCTTCTTACTTCTTCTGAAACTGTGCTAGGATTCAAGACACATTTTACTCTCTCTCTAAGCAGTCTGCACAAACAAATACAAAAGATAGTTGAAATGGAAACTTATTCCCAAAGATATATAGTCATACAGTCAAGATGTCTAACATATCAAAGAAATCCAAGATAAATACAAAACTCAACATAGGAAAGAATTTAAACATCAAGAAAATGTTAATAGAGGAGGCAAAATTGGACTTCCAGATAAACATGAAAACATTAATCATAATAGCTAATAGTATTTCCTAGATGGCTAACACCTTTTTATGTCTTTTATGTTCTGCCATTAAATGGATAAAGGAATAAAGGAATAAACCATAGTCCCACAATAAGAATGATTACCAGTAAAGGAATTAAAGTGGTAAACCTCAAAAATGAAAATAGTTGTTGAAATTAAAAACAAAAGTACAGAATGTACTGAGAAAAAGCATAGATTAGGTTCTGGAAGATCTTGTTAAAGAGTTAAGCCAGAAAACACAGCAGTTGGAGAGGGACAAGAAGTGTGAAAGAAAAGCTGCAAAACATGGAGGAGGCATGTAGTAGTTTCAACATCTACCTAACTGGAAACCAGGAGGAATACACGGGATATATGTATGGACAAAACCACAGACGATTTGTAAAATTGAAGAGTGAGTCTTTGATGAAAAGAACCCACTTCAGTCTTGAGAAGGATGAATTAAAAAACAAACTAATAAATTTAGACATAGTGACAAAGAGTAAAAATAAAATCTTAAAAGCTTCCAGGAAAATGTGAAGATAGGGCTACTGAAGGCAAGAGAGCAATAGATCAATGTCTTTGGGCAGAAAGAGTCCAAAGGCCCTGACACAGGAAGGGAGAAAATTTACAACCTTCTATTAATATATGAATAATAAAAAGATTGCACATCAGTGAACCATGCTTTCATATTAAGTTAGAAAATAAACAAAATTAACCCATCAAAGCATAAGAAAAAATTAATAGAGGGAAAGTAGAAGTTAACATAGTAAACAGAAAAGAATAGAGTTAATAAAAAAAGATTTAAAAATAATATAATACCATACACAAACTATTTGAAGTATGACCAAAAAAAGAAAAGATAAAAAGCTAATAATTTTAGAACTTAAATATGAATTAAATAGGATACCAAGAAGATTAAAATAATTGTAAGAAAATACTATGGACAATTTAACCTAATTTGTTCTGGGGAATATATGTAAGAAAAGTGGCTCGAGAAGCAGAGAAGTAGAATGAAGTCAGATTGTAATCTCCCAAGACATTGACATGTTCTGTGAAGATCCACCAGCCTGGAATGCTTGTCCCTCTCGTCATTCAGATTTCAACTCAAATATCAGGTTTTTGAGACTTTCTGACCATCCTAATGAAATCAGTTGCCTAGTCTTGTATCTTTAGCCCACTTATTTTTCTCATGGCTCTTATTGATGCTTGGGGATTTGTTATGTTGCTGTGTAATGTTGGACTTGATAGTAACTACTCAATAAATTTTCATCTAATTAATTGATTGATGGATGATTAATTAATCCTACCTTATTTTCTCTGATTCTTTTTGTTATTTTTTTCTTTCTACCCCCTCCTACCTTTTGTTGATGTTTTTCCTTTGTTTTCTTCTATTGGATAGCAGAATAAACTATAACATTTTTTTCCAGTGACAGTTTTAAAGATGAATTCTATCAAACCTTTAAAAATCAAAATTTCCATCTTATGCTTACTCTTTCAGCATTGGGAAAAGAGGAAGAGATGATGAATCACCCTTCTCCATCTGGCATCATGTTTCCTTTATCTTAATTGAAGGGAACCCAGAATCATCCCATGATGATTAGGCTCAAAATCAATAAAATTTCAAATAGGCACCACATGAGCTGTCATAAATAGATGAATGCCAGTCTAAGAGACAGCACCTACACATACACAGACAGGACTAAGTTCTGGGGAATGTCAATGGGGGATTACATGGCAGGTCCTGTGGATTCCTGAGAAAACTGTTAAGCAGTCCAAGAAAATTGTTGTGAGACCAGAGCTAAGGTAGAATGCAGTCATAGAAACAGCAGAAAGGTGAATCATCCGGGTCTTGATTGCTGAGGTGTATTTGGAGTTTAGGAGTGACAGAAACACCAAGGTGGTGGAAAAAGCCACCGGAGGAACAAACTCACCTAAGCTGGAATATAGTTAAACACCACTGGTTCCCTGACCTGAGACTTTGACACTCAGGCCCTTTGCCCTGTGGTTGTTACATGGTTTAAGGTGTTACTTTATCAATTAATCATTTCTAAAAGCACAAGACAATGGGATCAGAATTGAGAAAGAATTCCATGAATCATGTACGCTATAATCCTTCAAAACTCTCATTTTGTCAAGGCAGTAATTATATCATATTTCTTAAAGCCCATATTTCTATAACCAGAGGTATTCATATTCTTTTCCCATTCATAAAGTTAGTGATCTTCATAGCCAGCTTGATTCCCTGGAAGAGTTCAATGCTTTTTTAAAAAAGATTTATTTATTTATTTTAGAGAGAAATCTTTAAAAAAGATTTATTTTACAGCTTTTCTTTCACACTTCTTGTCCCTCTCCAACTGCTGTGTTTTCTGGCTTAACTCTTTAACAAGATCTTCCAGAACCTAATCTAAAATAAATGCTAGTGATAGGGAGGGACAAAAGGAGAGGGAAAAAGAGAGAGAGTGAGAGAGAGAGAAGCAGACTTCCTGCTGAGCCTGGAGCCCAACTCAGGGCTGGATCCCACAATCCTGAGATCACAACCTGGGTTGCAATCAAGAGTCCAACCAACCGAGCCACCCAGGCACCCCAAGAGTTCAGTACTTTTAACTTTTTAGATCACAGGCACAAATTTAATGTGCAGGAAAATGGAATGGCTCTTACTCTTGCTGTAGGGGTAAACATCTAAGTAGGTATGTTTTGCATTTAATTTTAAATTTTTGCATAAAAGAGAGATAGTATGCCATAATCTTAGAGATAGATAGTGTAGCATGCTTTCTTTACAGTAGATAAATTGTGGTCATGGAAATGAGCTACCTACCTGCTGGGAGAATGACTGACTTAAGACTTAAGACTCTGAATCCAGCAGCACCCAGTTCAGGTCCATACTTCCAAAGGCTGCTCACAGGAGGAGCAAAAATACATGGCCCCGAAATATGCCACCTTGCCATGTAGATTATTTTGAGCTGAGGTGTTACAGGATTTTTTTTTTTCATTTGGTGCCCGTGGTTCTCGGTCGCTCGGGTTGAAAGAGTGAAGAGGTATACCAGATGAAGAGTAATGGTCAACAAAGCAAAGTTTATTGAGTGATGGTAAAGTGATCAAAGCTCCTGGAGAGGGAGGGGATCCAAGAAGGTTGCCACTGGAGTTTCTAAGTCTAAAGGTTTTTGTGGGCTTGTTGGTGGGCTGTTTTAATTTGACTGACCTCCATGAGCCTGTCACCCAATCGGGTTTTTGTCATCTATCACATGGGAAAGGGTGGAGGACTCCTTCCAGGGTCGTGTAAAATCCTAAGGGTGGTTTCCTCTTTGGGGGGGTGGGTAGGAGGGCTTGTGCCTTCCTGCCTTTCTTCCAACTATCCTTCATCAAAGGCAGTCAGGATTCAGCCGACTCAAGAAAAACTTTTACCTTTCCCTTAACTAACTAAAAGAATTTAGATTGAGAACCTGGTCCAGAAAAAGAGTTATTACAAGAGATAAATCTTTATCTGAAAGATCTATCTGTGTGACAGGGCAAACATCTAATTACCAAACATCTGTTCTTCTTATTGTCCTATAAATTACCCTCCTCCCCTTGGAAGCCCCAGGACCCAATCCCAGCCCTTAGTTCACAATGATATATAAGCCTCAACTGACTGACTTGTCCTTGGGTCTCATATTCTTACAGGGCTTCCATATGTATGTAATTAAATTTGTTTTTCTCCTGTTAATCTGTCGTATGTCAATTTAATTAATAGAACAGCCCCCCAAAAAAAAAAAAAGCCTAGAAGGGTAGAGGGAAAAAAATGTCCTCCCCTACACGGGCAATGACTGGACACAGCAGAAGAGTATAGCAGACCTGTTCCTGGAGGGTGACTTTGGCTGAAGGACTCTGTGAAGGCCTTGATGAAATGTCTTAGAACTGTACTGCAGAAGGAGGTACTACTGCCCAAGCCTCCTTTTTTTCCCTCTCTCTTCCACAGGCATCAAACATGCATTGATCACTTCCCTTGACTCTGTCCCCATTTATCCTCACGAGCAGTTCACCTAATAAATCTCTTGCACATTTAATTACATGTTGATGTCAGCTTCCCAGAGGACCCAGACTAAAACAGGTAGTAAGATTCCTGTAAAAATAGAGGCTTCCAACTTGTTTTTGGTAATATTTCTGGAAAAATTCCCTGTCCCTTCTTTACACATTGTCAGGTAAAACCACTTTCACTTTTTAAACTAATATAAGAAAAGAATAACACCAAAAAAAGAAAACCCTGTACTGTCATTGCATTGATTGATGCATGCTAGCACATCAGTTAGCATGTTTTGCTTTTCTGGGCTAGAGCTGGACCATTACTACTGAAGGCGAGCAGAATTTGCCACCTTGAAATATGCCTCTTTGGCATAAGAATTAGGCTGTTAAAAAAAATATATTGAAAACTGAGTAAAAGTTATCCTTTGTAAGAGACATTGACATTCATAAGAGAAATCTTCATTGGTAAGTGATGAGGTTGTGGGATATCGGTGAGGTGAGGTCTGGAGCCGATGACCAAGAAGGACTTTTTGAGACGTCTTTGGTGCAAAAAGGTGGTTTATGAAAGCACGGGGACGGGACCCGTGGACAGAAAGAGCTGCACCGGGGTCATGAGGAATGGCCCATTATATACCCTCAAGTTGGGAGGGGGTTAGGGATAGGTAAGTCTCTAAGGAATTTTGGAAGCAAGGTTTCCAGGACCTTGAGGGGGCTAGCTATTGGTGGGAAAAGGTCATTTATTACCGTCTAATAAAACCTTAGTCATGAGACCCTTCAGATGTATATCGGTGGGCCGTATGCTTGGAGGATGATTGCCAGCACGTATCTTGGGGGAGTTTAGAGAGCCAAAGGCATTTTTATACATTAAAGTAGACTTACAGGATCCTGGGGGTAGTAAGGAAATTTAATTGTGACTACATACAGTCCCTCTAGAAGCTAGGTTATTGATAGCTTTGTTCTTGTAAATTGCTAAGACATTTGTAAAACTGAGGGAAACTCATGTCCTGCAGGATCGTGATCTCCATAAGTTAACTATTTGTTTTTTCCTTCAGCCAGGACATCCCATGGGGGGTGGGGACGGGTTGTGGGGTGTCAGCTTTTGCTTTGTCCTCAGCTTGCCTTCTGTTCCCTCATCAGTAAGGATGTCTCCCTCTCTGTACCAGGAAGAGGAAGATGACCAAATCTCTAGAAATTCTTATTGGTGGGAAAAGCAAGGACTTACATCTGCATAACAACCTTACCTTTGTTTGCTGTACTCTTCCTGGTAATCTCTCCAAACTGGCCTTCCCCACCCGACGTCTTTCTTTTGTCTTTAGCTGGAGATGGTATTTAAGGTGGCGGGGGAGTTATTCAGTTTTTCTGGGTCTTACCCGTGTATAGAAGAGGTATATATACTATTAAAATTCTGTTTTTCTCCTGTTAATCTGTCCTTTGTTATAGATTGTATCTCACCCAAGAACCGAGAGGAGTAGAAGGAAGTTTATTCTTTTTACCTTGTAAAAAATTAGTACAAGGTAATTTATTTAAAGTAGACTTACAGGATCCTGGGAGTAGTAAGGAAATTTAATTGTGACTACATACATTCCCTTCTAGAAGCTAGGTTATTGATAGCTTTGTTCTTGTAAATTGCTAAGACATTTAGTACCTTGTACTAATTTTTAATCATTTAGGAAATCCAGAAACAAACATCTTAAAAAGTATATGCAAGGACTAGAATTATTTTTTACCTGTGATGTCATCATTTCAACATCAAATGGGTTTCGCTATTCCCCTAGGACGTACATTTTCTTTAAAAATATGAGAACATTTTCTGAGAATTGTGAGCTCATTTAGACCACTGAATTAAGGGGCCAACTTCAAAACCTTGTAGATGTTAGAAATACCTGTTGATGTAGTTATGGAAGGTAGGTGAGGTCCAGAGACAATGACCAAGAAAGAATTCTTGAGATGCCTTTTGTGCAAAAAGGTGATTTTATAAAAGTATGGGGACAGGGCCCCTGGGCAGAAAGAGCTGCTGCCCCAGGGTTGTGAGGGGTGACTGATTATATACTTGGGAGTTGGGGGTAAGGATAAAGGAAGGTTTTCAAAAGAACTTTTGTATGCTAAAGGGGACCTGCAAGATACTGGAGGACTTGCCATTTTCAAGTTTAGGGTTTTTTTTTTCCCTTTAGTAAAGCATTAACATTAAGACCATTGGGGAGTTTTTCCTTCTGGAAATTAGGTTATTGATAAGAATGCTTTTTTTTTTTTTTTTCTTGTAAATCACCAAGACATTTTGCAAACTGAGGAAGGCTCAGGTCTTGCTGGACTGTGATCTCTATTAGTTAACCATTTGTTACTGTTTTTTTTCTTCCCTTAGCATTAGGGCAGCCAGGAGTACCTGAGGAATGTCACACACATCCCACCTGGGAGTGGGGGTGCAGGGGTACAGGGTGTCAGCTTGTGCTTTGTCCTCAGCTTGCCCTCATCACAGTCACTCCTTGAGACTGCTTCAATGCCCAGCACTTTTCTCCCTTTGTAGACATTTAGCATACTTAACGGAGTGGAGGGCACTTGCTTGCTTTAGACGGTGGCTCTGCAGGAAGGATCGAAAATAAAAGCAGAGTGTTTTCCACTTCGGAGCTTGTCTCTGCCTCAGGCAGCATGTATGACTTTACTCTAGTTGTTGATCCTCAAGGCTTCCTTCAGTGGGCTTGTCCATTTTCCAGCGTAGTTTACATGGAAAGGAGAGGAGGGAGATAGCTCCAATGGCAAATGGCTTGAAAAATCCTGGGGAGTTCTGTATTCCTATAGGAGCATGGTTGCAGCTTTGACCAATTCTCTCACATTTTCTCTTTAAAAATGCTACAAAAGAAAACAAAAATCCTTTAAGCAATCCTACTGACTACTATAACTACTGACGAGCCAATCAGTACCTTCAGGAGGAGAAAACTCAGATTCATTGCCTTTTCCCCCGCCCCATAAAAAAAAAAAAAAAAAGTGTGCCTGCAGGGGGACAGGGATGTACTTGAGGCAGCAGAGTTGGAGTGGAAATTACACCTGTGAGGCAGACCAGGGGGGCACTGGAACGGCTGGGGGGCGGGGAGCACAGAAGCAGCATGAGCAGTAGCAGAGCCTGGAAAACCCAGCAAATAAAGTGTCCCTGAGAGAGGGGAGCACCGTCCTTAGAATAACTACTGGGAGGAAGTCTAAGAATAAAAATGAGCGGGACAGGAAAACTGGGAAAGAAAGGGGGGAAAAAAAGAAGACTTAAAATTTGAAGCAGCGCTTTAATTAAATAAACTTCCAGATGTTCAGCAGAAGAGGGAGCCCTTGAGCTGAGAAACCCAGACAGCTACTCCAAACGTTTCCTCTCACCTCTCACTTCTCACCTGTTAGTAGCTGAGCCATAGGAAATTTACAAATAAGGGAGGGAGGGAAAGAACAGGGTAATTAGGGCAGGGACGTAAACAAGAAAAAAGAATCTCTGTATACCTATCTATATAGTTTAGACTCTTGGATCCTACAAATGTTACTACTCAAAAACAAAGAACAAAATAATTTCTTGAGATTAAAAATAAATGGAAACAAGTTAACCCAATTGCATATCAGTTTTTAAGGGTAACCACCCAAAGCATGGAACCTCACAGCATGCAGTTTTGACAGTGTATCCCTGGAGAAATGTACTGTAAGCACAGATAAAAAGGTTGATTTCATCTCATTCAGTGATTTAATTAATAGTAGTAATATTAGTAATTATATCTTGAAACTGTTTCTTTTATATAATGAGATAAAGCAATTAAGTATATTATTCATTTTGAGCCCCGACTTTCAGTGCTAGAGAAGGTAGATATGATTCAAAGATAGAAAGCTCAAAGAATTCACGTGAACCCACTGTTATGTTAAAATTGAACTGGATTTATCAATGTGAATTCATTATTTTAAAACATATCTTCTAGGAATCTTCTAACTAGGCACCCAAAATGGTCTGAAAGCCATGTCATTCTAGTAGTGAGCATCTGGAAGCCTAGTGTTTGGCTCCCTGGTGCCATTTTGCACTAAAGGAACTACAGTTCTTTAGAAAAATAACTCATTCCCAGTCTGAGGCAAGGAGAGTATAAAGGGGCTGGGGATGTTTTTTGTGAAAGGACATTTCCAAAAAATTTGTAAGGTTGTGTCAGAAATGACACCAGAGACTGCTTGAAGCCATCTGCACTGACCAACATTGTGATGATTCGAGCATTAAGATAATGATTTCAATTAGGGGCGCCTGGGTGGCACAGCGGTTAAGCGTCTGCCTTCGGCTCAGGGCGTGATCCCGGCGTTATGGGATTGAGCCCCACATCAGGCTCTTCAGCTATGAGCCTGCTTCTTCCTCTCCTGCTCCCCCTGCTTGTGTTCCCTTTCTCGCTGGCTGTCTCTATCTCTGTCAAATAAATAAAATCTTTAAAAAAAAAAAAAAAAAGATAATGATTTCAATTAATAAAAATTACACTATCTCTATACAAATCCAATAGTCAATGAAGATTTGGGGAGAAAGAATAAGAGAGAGTAAGGGAGGAGAGAGACAGGATAAGCTAGAAATAAAATTTATTTGTCAGTTGGAGTTGAGTACTTAGGTCAATGCCCTATGATATGTCAACTCTGGTATTCTCGGTTTTCTCAATATCTGAGTCCTTCATCCACTTGTTTTGCCTCAGCCACATTGGTGACAAATTCCATGGGCACACAAGCCAATAGCAACTCAGTTTTCTTGTGTTCTGTGCATCTTGCCTCCCACCCCGGAGCTTTTCTACTGGCACAGAATCATTAGACACTGCAAGACTTGCTTGGTCTCACGTAAGCAGTAGCCTTAACTGACGAGAGATGGAAGCTGGTGGGTAGATTTCTTTCACCCCCATGGGCAGAAGTTCCTGAGGCAAAGTGGTTCATATGGCATCTCAAAAACCAAAAAACTAGTGGTCAGCTTGCTCATTTCACGCAGTCACCAGATGGGTAATGCACATACTGTGTTCTCCCTCTTTCCCTTTTCCAACACCCCTGCTTCTCTCTAAGATGGCACGTCATAGTAAACTAGCAAGCCATTAACCATTGTGTACGACTTTGTTTTCTAGAATCTAGATTGAGACACCTTTACACAAACTCCTGTCCTTGTAACTTGGTTGTAAAGAGAAATGATTTAGAATTTTTACTGCTTTTTGTAATAGGAACTGTATTTCTCATAAGTAAATAGCCCGATTAATGAGAAAAAGCTTAATATAATAAAACAATATCAGTAAATATAAAGAAATTATAAACATTAGAAAATTATCATGATGTGACCCAGGTGAAAATTACAATTGATGTTAAAACCATTAGCTGAATTGTTGATGGGGTTTTAGAAATTGACGAAGTAACACCATGGGGATTTTTTTCACAAGGGGAAAATATAACTATATAATGAAGAAATCATTTATTTACCACTTCAGTCCAGTGATCAGTGTTAGCAATGCAAACATTTTGTCCAAGCCAGGTGTAAAATATAGTTTTGAGATAAGTGCTGAGTTTTTTTATATCAACAGGCTATTAGATAATATTAGGGAATTAATATTTTTAATTCATTTCACCCAAAATAACACATTCATGCCCTTTCACAAGACCTAGTCATATGGACCTATTCTGTGTTTCTAGGAAAGAAAAGAAAGTATATTGATGATCACTAGTAATGTCTTCCACAATGCTATCAAGGGTCTCTATCAATAAATATGGATATAACCATTTAATTTGGTCTTCTTTAATGTACTTTGGCAAATTGCATGAGGATGTCTGGGGGTGTGGGCAGGCCTAGACCAGGTGACTATAATGTATAGCAATGAACCACTAATTAAAGAACCACAAATAATGAAGCCTGATTAGTTTTCTAATGAAGATATTCAGTCCCATACCAACTTTGCCAACATGTAATCTGGGCATACTACTATTCAAAGTGAGGGATGAATGTGTAGCCCAATCCTGTGTGATGGCAGCATGGCTCATAATCCTTGTCCCTTCTGAAAACAACAAACAAGCATCATGAACCTGGCCCATAGCATCCAAGAGTCAAGGCTGCAGTGACCAAAAGTGAGAACAGAGGAACTGACAGTGAGATCCTTGTAGATAGGGTCTGGACAGCTGAGATACAAGTCCACAAAAATGGGCAGTCTACATGGTGTCGGAGTAGCTGGGAATCCAGAGCCAGGTGCCCATGGACAGCACAGATAAATAAATAGAGTCATGCAGTGGAATGTCATAAACCAGAGGCAGATACGAAATACTGTGGACAAATCTCAGTAACATAAAATTGAGGGAAAAAAAGCAAATTCCCCAATACTGCATGTAGCATGACACTCTATGATAAAACACAAAGTCAAGAAAACCCAAAAAATGTTTCCATTTAATATATGTTTCCACTTGAAAGAATGATAAATACAGGGGCGCCTGGGTGGCTCAGTTGTTAAGCGTCTGCCTTCGGCTCAGGGCGTGATCCCAGCATTCTGGGATCGAGCCCCACATCAGGCTCCTCTGCTGGGAGCCTGCTTCTTCCTCTCCCACTCCCCGTGCTTGTGTCCCCTCTCTCGCTGGCTGTCTCTGTCCAATAAATAAATAAAATCTTTAAAAAAAAGAATGATAAATACAGATACTTACTTGTGGGGGATTCAGTAAGATGAGATGAGGAGGAATAGTGGATAGATTTAGGTAATCAGTAATGATGGCTCAAGTTGTGTTCATTTACTAAGCAAAATAAAACAATGTTATGCAAGAACTGAAGAACTGAGGGTAAAACTTAATCCAATTTTATGCACCTGGGGTCTAAAAGATTAGCTTACTTCTCACATTTGAAGATCTTATTAAGTAAATCATTTATGTCCAAATTTAAAAAAAAGCGTTATTGATCTCAATGTTAATTCCTGCAATATTCTTGCAGCACAACAAAATGTTAACATGTGAACCAATTCTTAACCTAAAGGAGATGATTAAGGAAATTTTCAGAATCCTAGGTCTCTATGGAAACAATTAAAGCAGGGAAAAGAAATATATGTAGCTGCCTTTTATTTTCTGCTTTGTTGAGAAATGGCTTCATTGAAATAAACAATATTAAAAATATTTAAAAAGGGTAATATGTTTTTGAATGAAATTAATATTATTATGTCTCTAAAGAGCAGCTGTGTATTATATTGCTCTTTCCCTCTTTTTTTTTCCATGTTGGCTAAATTACCAGAGCTTAGAATGAAAATGTATATATAGAGTGAGTTTGGTTTTCATTTTACTATGATCTGTGTCTCCTCAAAATTCATATTTGAAACCCTAACCCTCATTGTGACTGTATTTGGGAATAGGACTTATAAGAGGTAATTAAAGTTAGATGAGGTCATAACAGTGAGGCCCTAACCCAATAGGGAGGCTGTCCTTATAAGAAGAGGACGAGACAACAGAGCTCTCTCTCTGCCAAGTGAGGACACAGTGGACAGACAGCCATCTGCAATCCAGGAAGAGAGATTTCCACAGGACCTGATCATGTTGGTACTCTGATCTCAGAATCCCAGCCCTCGAGAATTGTAAGAAAATGAATTTTCTGTTATGGCAGCCTAGTTGACTAATACACATACTCATAATAATCTAAATACTGTATACTTATTTAACTGAAATTATTCTATAATTCTTAGAAATATGGGAGAGTGTTTTTTGAAGCAATAGAAGGTGAAAAGAGCTATATACTCATAATAATGATCAATCCAAAGCCTTTGCTTATTGGTGTAAAGTCAAGACGTAACAATACAGGCTAATTACTTAGAATCAGGAAGTAAATTCTAAACAAAATTCAGAAGAGAAGTGAAAATGTTGCATCTGGGGAGATGGAAATGAGTGGAGAGATGGAAATAGAAAAAGATGTAGGACTTTGTGTTGGGGAGGAAGAATTTACTCTGCCCTTCAAGGTTCTTCTAGCTGGACTTAGAATCAAATTGACATGAGGCAGATTAACAGGAGGAGATAAAATTTAATAGCATACATACAGCGAATCTACACAGACATGGAAATTCTAAAGACAGTCAGACAAATGATGCTTATAGGAGCTAAAGAAAGGGTAGGGGTCTGAGGATACAAAGGAAAGAAAGATCATTAGCATGAACTTGAAAGGAGATGTTTGGAAAACAAAGGTGCCCTAGGATTCAGATAGGTTTCTTAGATAAAGAGGCATCTCTGTTAATTGCTCTTTCCCTGGTAAAGCAAGCCATTGAGGGAGAGGTAAAGCACTTTTTCTCAGTCTCCTGGGTTTGGATGGCTTTTAACTCAAAATAACATTCTTGCCAAAGTTGTCCATCTTGGGGTGGCCTGCCCCTCCCCTACAACTGCAGGTTTTGAAATAAAACAGAAAACTACTTTAATCTCCAAGTTATATATATGTGAAATTTTAATAAATAATACAAGTAAAGTAAGTGTGTGTGTGTGTGTGTGTGTGTGTAGTCTGAATTTCAGTGGTTTATTTTGGAAGTGTGAATAAACTGGATCTTAGGAAGTCAGTAAAAACAAAATGCCACAAAAACTGCAGTTTCTTTTTCCTAAAACTTTATTTATGAAAATCTGAACACTGGATCCAGAAGCCCTGTCACCTACATTCTCAAAGTTTAAGATCTAGTGGGAAAAGTGCATCTGCTTCCCATTGGACTTCAGTTGTCCTCCCCCCAGTGTAGCAAGAAGATAGCAAGTCCTAATTACCTCAGGCCTTGGTCACAGACTTTGTTCTGGAGCTGCGTGTGGTGGCATCCTCGCCAGAAACCAGGGACCAAGAGTGAGTAGGAAATGTATCTTCAAGAGAAAACAGGGATGAATGGATATGAGTGACCAAAATAAAAAATAAAATAGAACCAAATGTCAATTCTAAAATCCAAATTCCATATGTTCACAACCAAATGTCAGCTGGCTCTTTCTCCCCTGTGATAGTGGTGTCCTCACAATAGGCATGCGGCTGTAGTATTTCTAAATTGTCTTCAACTCTTCTCATTTTTATTTTTTATGTTTAAACATTTGCTAAATTTAATCACATTGACTGCTTAAGTGATTCTAAATTATTTCAGCATTATTATAGTTCCGTATATCACTGCTGCTTGCTTAAATCATCGAAGTATTCCACTATTTGTTTAAATCAGGTTTTTTGTATTTTTTTAACCTGACCCAAGTCCCATTATCATATATTTCTGATAACTTACTGCTTTTCTTAACTATTTCAAATATTTTTCCAGCACTTAAATAGCTTAAAACTGCTGTTAAGAAGTCAAACAACTGGACTCCATAATATTCAACTATTTATGGCTTTCCCAGCTTGTATATTCACTAGATTACGCAAGAGTACTCAGATGATCAGTCAGGGTAACATAGGTAAGTAGGAAAGAGCAAGATATTGCCTGAGAAGAATAATACGACTGCTAAGTAAGGATGATCAGTCTTTGCACATCACTATCAGTGCATTTGTGAACCGACATGGAGATCAAGGATGAAATGCCACACAAGTTTATTCTGTGGCTCTGGGCATCCATCATGGTGGGCTGCTTTGTCAGATTATAAATCAATTCCATAGCACTAGCCTGAGATTAATGAATGTTTCATAGAAAATGACTGAGATTTACATAGATTTATGAAATACTAGGATCTACCTTATTTTGAAGTAATTTATATGCCTATTCATATCTCTTTGGACATCTAGTGTGAGGGTAGAACTCCAGGAGAGGAAGCGTACTAACCAGAAATGGCCCATGTAAAGAATTGTTTTGATGCAAGCAGTTATCCAGTGACTTTCAAATGCAGTTTGTTCCTTGATGGCATTATTCAGAAACTATATATCTCAATCTGTCTGATCACTTTATGTCAATTTTGACGTGCAGGAACCCTTTGTATCAATTAAAGACTTTGCATCCCTTTCCTTCTGAGAATTGAGAAGGATGCAAACCGTTATTCCATATAATGAGAACAAATTATGTTATTATCAGGCAGTATTTGAGAATGTGAGGTAACTCATGCTTAAAATTGGTGAATTAAACATAAGTAGCATTTTCTACACTGTTTGTAATTAAACTATTTATCCAATCAAAGCACTATAATTAAAGACAAGAAAGACATATTGTAAGGTCATATAGTTTATTAATCTGTCTGAACTACTGAGATGAATTCTCATATCTCTAGAGATATATACAGAAGAAAACTGCATAATTTTCATTTCGGAAAGTTGGAAAGATACTTTATATTTTACTTGACTGACCTAACTTATGCTCACAATTTTGCTGGTTGAATGAAAGAATGAAGGGAGAGAGAGAAAAGGAAGGAGGAAAGAATTGTAAAAATAGTTTATAGTGCAAAGATGCAAACAAATCTGGTTTCATATCTTGGATTTTCTTAGAAGTTATGGCACATGGAAAAAAAATGCTTAACATCATTAATAGTCGGTGATCTCAACTATAAAGTAGGAGACACGTCATTTAAAGCTGTTAGGATGACAGGAGGGGCATCTATGAAAACATAAACTAATAGTCAAACTGCATCAACAATACAGTGGATTCATATAAAAATTTAATATGATTTGGATGGAGTTTTTATTTTATTATTATTATTATACTATTATGATTGCAAGAGAGATAGAGAAGGAAAGAGAGTGAGAGACAGCATGAGCGGTAGAGGGGCAGAGGGAGAAGCAGACTCCCCTCTGAGCAGGGAGCCTGATGCAGGCTCCATCCCAGTACCCTGGAATCATGACCTGAGCCGAAGGCAAACGCTTAACCAACTGAGCCACCTGGGTGCCCTGGATGGAGTTCTTTTAAATATAATGTCTAATGCAAAGAAGGAAATAGTCCTAAATAAGTCACAGAAATGAAAAGTACAGTATAGGTAAATAGTTAATAATTTTGTAAGAATGCTACATTAATAACATAATAACATGATAGTATTATTAATATTGATTATGATTTATTAATATTATGTATAATAATGTTATCTGTATGGTGACAGATGATGACTACTCTTATCTTGCTGAGTATCGAGTAATGTATAAAATTGTCCAATCAATACACTACACACCTAAAATTATTATAATATTGTCTGTTAATTATTATTTCAATTAAAAAAGAAAGAAAGAAAACCTGCTGTACTTTTACACCAAGGCCAGCCCACATCTGGAGGATTACACTTATATTTGCCAGCAAACAGTAAGTGGAATGTTGTTAGGAAGGAGTTGTTGGGATAGTGAGGGCCCTACCACCCATGACATTTGAAAATAGAAGAAATAGGGATATTTAGATTTTATCTGACATAACTTAGAACACATCTGTCTTTAAATACTTAAAAGGCTTTCACAATCAACACCAGAGAAATCAGTCAATGGTGAGTGTTCTAGAAGTAAGATTTGGTTTAATCATTATAACATCATTATTATTCTTTGATCTATTAGAATTTCTCTAAATTATTCCAGACAAATACTTTCAATTTTTGAATGTTTTTGAAAGATACAGAAGGTTTTCTCAGAGTATAGGTGGAGGTGGGTCCAAATAGTTACAGATGGGAGCATGGTATCTTGAACAAAAGAGTAAATTTAACCTTTTTTCTTTAGAAGTTACAGAAAAACAATTGTCAAAATGTCGTATAGGTTAAAACACAACACAGCAATACAATCTGATCAACCACGCAGTAGGATCAAATTCCCCTCTGCTCTTTATCTCCTTAAGCGTGTCAAAGAGGAGATCTAATTCCTTTGTTTTCCATTTCCACATGAAATTTAGAATTTAAAATAAAGCCAGATCAGTTGTGCTTGTGTTGAAAAGGGGCTCCGAGTTAGCTTCCCAGGAGCAACGACAATGGCTGCGTTAGTAAAATACAGTGATTTGATGCGGGTTGTATGATAGTCACCAAATGATACTGGTTCAGTGATGAGAGGAGAACACACTGGCATGTGGTCAATACTATTCTACACTGTTATCAACAGAGAAGAAGGTCTTCATAGAGCCCATCAGCTCATTCGGTTCATTTTACACAGCGCGGATGTCCTCTCTGACTTTTTTCTCCTGTTACTCCCTCTTAAAAACCTACTTCCAGAGCTCTGCTTTGCTTATCCAGTTACATACATGTACTTTAACATAATAAATTCATTCTTCCTTGCACTCTAGTGTATAGCTAGACTTCATTTCCAGCTCTTTCAATTAGGGGTGGTGGCGTATACCTCAGTCTGACAGCCCGGAATGCGGTGGGAGTGGCAAAGCTCTGGGGTTTTGTCATGCATCCCCAAATAACCACATAAAGGACGACCTTGCTCATCTGAATCACACTTGTTCAAACTGTATGTGAACAACAAACAGATTTCTGTTGTACTGAGATATTAAATAATAAGCCTCATTTCCTAGTAGCTGCGCTCTAACGAGTCCACACGGCATTCAGCACCGCCTATCGTGTGTCCGACTAGTCTCCTCTTGCACAGCATTGGGTTTTGCCTCACTTCTTCTAGCCGTAATAGTCTAGTCTTTATTTCTAATTCTCCGAAGTGATGTAACCCTCCCTGTTCTTACGTTGCCTTTTGTCAAGGATACCTTTTCTTGGACTCTGCTTAACTGCCTGGAAAACTCCTACTCAGTCTTTAGAAACATTCCAGCCTTAGTGTGAAAATCATTATTTCCCACAAATACTCCCACAGCGCCTTTCACACACCGATTATGGATCTTATACCTAGTCACCAATGGTTCTCGGGTGAAGATCCAGCAGTTAGTATGTGTCAATTAAAACTTGAGAAATGCATTCAAGAATGTACAGGGAACTCTATTCTCTTCCATTTTAATGATAAACTTACCCATGGGTTTTCTGTTGTCTGAAATTTCATTCATCAAGATTCTAATACTGTGCTCCTTCCTTAGGTCTAGGAAATCCAGGGCAATAGAGAGTACATTATTGCCTAGGCCCAGAGAGAGAGAGAAAGCAAGTGTCAAATAAAATCAGGATCTCATAGAAATATTTGTACACCCATGTTCACTGCAGCATTATTCACAATAACCAAAAGGTATAAGCTGCATAAGTATCCATCGATGGGTGGATGGAGGGAAAAAATGTGATGTATACATATGACAGAATATTATTTGATCTTAAACAAGAAGGAAATTCTAACACATATTACAACGTGGATAAACCTTGAGGACATTAATCCAATGAAATAAGCTAATCACCAAAAGACAAATACTGAATGATTCTACTTATACAAGATACCCAGAGTAGCCAAGGTTATCATGAAGAAAGTAGAATAGTGATTATAGGGGGAAATGGGGAGTTATTGTTTGATGGATACAGAGTTTTAGCTTTACAAATGAAAAGAGTTATGGGGATGGATGGTGGTGATGGTTGTACGATAATGTGAATGTACTTATTATCCCTGAACTGTACATTTGCAAATGATTAAGATGGTAAATTTTATGTTTTGTATAATTTATTTTTATGGAGTTTTTAATTTTAACTCTACTTAGTAGAGTTAACATACAGTGTTATATTAGTTTCAGGTGTAGAATACAGTGATTCAACACTTCCATACATCACCCAGTGCTCATCACAGCAAGTGCCCTCCTTACTCCCCATCCCCTATTTCATCCATCCCCCTGTCTACTCCCCTTTGGTAACCATCAGTTTGTTCCCTATAGTTAAGTGTCTGTTTCTGGGTTTGTCTCTGTCTCTTCCTCTCTTTTTTCCTTTGCTCTTTTTGTTTCTTAAATTCCACATATGAGTGAAATCATATGGTATTATTTGTCTTTCTCTGACTGACTTATTTCACTTAGCATTATACTCTCTAGCTCCATCCATGTTATTACAAATAGCAAGATTTCATTCCTTTTTATGGCTGAATAATATTCCATTGTATACACACACACACTGGAATATTATTCAGAATATATATATATATATATATATATATATATATATATATATCCCCTTCTTTAGCTCTTCATCTATCGATGGACACTTGGGCTGCTTCCATAGGTTGGCTGTTGTAAATAGCACTGCAATAAACATAGGGGTGCATGTATCTCTTTGAATTAGTGTTTTCTATTTGGGGGGTATATACCTAGCAGTGCAATTCCTGGATTTAAGATAGTTTTATTTTTAATTTTTTGAGGAACCTCTATACTGTCTTCCACAGTGGCTGCACACGTTTATGTTCCCACCAACAACGCACAAGGGTTCCTTTTCTCCACATCCTCACCAACAGTTGTTGTTTCTTGTATTTTTATTTAAGCAATTCTGACAGGTGAGAGGTGATATCTCATTGCATTTCCCTGATGATGAGTGATGTTGAGCATCTTTTCATGTGTCTGTTAACTATCTGTATGTCTTCACTTACAGAAATGTCTGTTCATGCCTTCTGCCCATTTTTTAATTTGATTATTTGGGTATATGGTATTGAGTTATATCAGTTTTTATACATTTTGGATACTAACCATTTATCAGATATGTCATTTGCAGACATCTTCCCCCATTCATTAGGTTGCCTTTTAGTTTTGTTGATTGTTTCCTTTACTGTGCAGAAGCTCTTTATCTTGATGCCATCCCAATAGTTTAATTTTGCTTTTGTTTCCCTTGTCTCAGAAGACATATCTAGAAAGTGTTGATGTGTCCCATGTCAGGGAAATTACTGCCTCTGCTCTCTTCAAGGATTTTTTTGGTTTCAGGTCTTTAATGTATTTTCAGTTTATTTTGTGTATGGTGAAAGAAAGTGCTTCAGTTTCATTCTTTTGCATATAGCTGTCTAGTTTTCCCAATACCATTTGTTGAAGAGACTGTCCTTTTCCTATTACATATTCTTGCCTCCTTTGTCAAAGATTAATTGACCATATAACTGTGGTTTTATTTCTGAGCTTTCTAGTCTATTCCGTTGATCTATGTGTCTGTTTTTATGCCAGTACTATAGTGTTTTGATTACTACAGCTTTGTAGTATATCTTGAAATCTGGAATCGTGGTACCTCCAGTTTTGTTTTTCTTTTTCAAGGTTGTTTTGGCTATTGGAGATCTTTTATGGTTCCATACAAATTTTAGGATTGTTTGCTCTAGTTCTGTGAAAAATGCTATTGGTATTTTGGTAGAGATTACATTGAATCTATAGATTGCTTTGGGTAGTATAGATATTCTAATAATATTTGTTTTTCCAGTCCGTGAGCATGGAATGTCTTTTCATTTCTTTTTGTCATCTTGAATTTCTTTCGCCCTTGTTTTATGGTTTTCAGAGTACGGGTCTTTCACCTCCTGGTTAAATTCATTCCCAGGTATTTTATTCTTTTTGGTGCAATTATAAATGGGATTGCTTTCTTAATTTCACTTTCTGCTACTTCATTATCTTAGTGTATAAGAATGATACAGATTTCTGTACATTGATTCTGTGCCTGCAACTTTACTGAATTCATTTATCAATTCTAGTAGCTTCTTTGGTGGAGTCTAGAATTTTCTCTATAGAGCATTATGTCAAATAATGAGTTTTACTTCTTTCTTACCAATTTGGATGCCTTTTATTTCTTCATGTTGTCTAACTGCTGTGGCTAGGACTTCCAGTGCTATATTGAATAAACGTGGTGAGAGTGGACATCTTTGTCTTGTTCCTGACCTTAGAGCAAAAGCTCTCATTTTTTCATCATTGAGTGTGATGTTGGCTGTGGGTTTTTCATATATGGCCTATATTATATTGAGGTATGTTTCCTGTAAGCCTGCTTTGTTGAGGGGCCTGAACTCTGCAGGTGGGCAGACTCACTCATACCCCAAATCCACATATATATGTCTGACAACCTTAGGTCACATTCCAACTTCTATTCCACCCCAGTCAGTTCTTCACCTTCTCAGCTGTGACCTTCTTGGCTTTTCCTACCATTTAAATTGTCTTATTTCTCCTCTAGGTTTTATACTCAGCCCTCTTTCTCTAATTTAGACTTTTCACTTTCTACCTCAACCTAATCAAATTCTCCCTGAGCTGATAGTAGTTTAACTGCCAGTGGTAACTACTTCATTTATACCAGACTAGGCTCATAAACCTTACATTTCAGCGCAAGTCTTTGTGAACAGTTCTCCTAAATGTGTTGGCTGTGCATTCACGAGCATTTCTCGGACTCAGGGAAGAAATCTGATTGCTGTGGAACTTTCTGTCATCGTAATCAAGCAGCAGAACTAATAGCTGCTGCTCTTGCCTGTTAATTAAACTAGTTTCTACAACATTGCATTAATAGTCCATGAAAACAGAGAATGCTGAAAATTTCAAGAAGTATTTTTCTTACTCTCATTGGATTGGGGGGGGGCATAAAAAGTAAGTTCAATTCCTGTATGTGTGTGTGTCCCGGGACTACCATTTACTCAAGGATTACTTAACAATTAAAGGATGGTGAGAAATGTAATTTAAACCCTTTACAGCATAGTTACATTGAAACACACTTTATTAAAAGGTCAGACTTATAAATGATCCAAATATATATAATGTTTTGTGCCTTTGGGATCCAAAACTGTAATCCTGACATGTTATTCTACTCAAGTGGATTTGAGTGCAAAGGTAGGAGATAATAGCATCGTTCTACCAGATTTCTAAGCAAGCCCACTGGTGGTGGTTGGAGGGAGTGTGTGTACATATCTTAGCTGAAAGATGCTTATAAGAATTTTTTAGTGGATTTGAGAAAACTGCAATCTATAATTGTCAACTTGCCATTTGAAAAATGAATAAAACAGCCACACCACTTTTGAATCACAGGTCTCAGATTTGCTTGTTAAAATACAAGTTATTTATTTTGAAAAGATGCGAATGGCAGTTCTTGTGTTTAGTTGTATAGCTTTAACAAATAGTTCAATGTTTCTGCTTTAAAATTTTAACTAATTTTTAGTGAGATATGTAAAGATAAATATATTAGAAGGAAAAACTTTTTTTTTTTTTGCAAGTGCCTTCCCCCAAAAGAAACAGAACCCCAAACACAGAAGTTTAAAATATGTTTACCTACACTAAAGAAAATCTATAGTGGAGAAATGAAAGTATACACTACGAACTAATAAAGGATATGTTTTATATTGTGTTCACTCAAGAAAACTCTTTGAAAACAGTGTATGAAACTAATTATAACAGAGACAGAGATTAGGGAGGAATAAAAAAAAGAAGAAAACTAAAAGAAGAAAACTCAACAACAGAGATGTTTCAGAAAGATTCCACAGAAATTTAGGTTAAAGAATGATAAGTCAATAGAAGAATTCACTTAGAAATGACAACAACAGCATTTAATTTTTCTAATATTACATTGAACTAGAAGTTGTTTGATCAAAATGCTTAAAGTGGGATTGTGGCAGAATTAAAAGAATATCCACAAATAGATGTTGGGAAGCATATCCCTAAATAGCCAGTGATGGTGTCCAACTAAATTTAAGTATTGTCAACCCATTTTTTATTTCCATGATGAAAGAACTGGTTCCTTCCAGGTCAGTGGTTCCAGTATACCCCCAATACTTATGTACACATGGAATTTGATGCCTGAGAGCTCTAGTCAAGTGATGGAAGTAGCAACTGAAGAAAGAAGAAGGGGCACAGAGTCAGAGAGACGTTATACTGTAAAGCTAGCTTTCTTCTTGTGCAGGAGAAAAATCCCAGTGGGTAGCTCAAAAGAAAGAGCAGTTCTATACACTCTGTTATAGCAGAATTTTTCTGGAAGGAAGAGATTTTGACTAATAGTTCAATTCTGTCAAATTTCACTAAAATCCATCTTTACTTGCTGCTCGGAGAGGCCTGAGAATTTTAGGTTTAGCAGGTTATTGAAACCTGAAATTAATCCAGTGTCTTATGGATAAGCCCTGGTTTCCAGATCCATTGATCTCTTTGACATATATCTCATAGGATGCTGAGCAAATAATCTTTCTTAAAAATCCCTTTAAAAAGACTTAATTTCAGGCAATTAATATAACCCATCTCCAAATATCCTTATAGAAGATAGATGTAACTTTGAGTTGGGAACAGAGACAAGCAGAATATAAAACCTGAAAAAGTTGAGAAAACACAACACTTTGTCATTTCTGAGACCGACAGCACAGACTTGGCTGTAAAACAAACAAATAAAATCATGGGGTTTTTCTTTGTCACTTAAGCAAGTTGCCTCCTCAGTTTATAGACTGTGCTCCATCATTCATAGCTAAGCCTCATTCCAGTTACACCCTTTGTGTTTGGAGGATATAATATAACAGCCTGGGATGGTACTATTAATTGGTTATTTTATGAAAGTAATTGTTGGTATTATTATTAGTGAAACTCAAAGTTAGGGAGAGTCTCCACATTTGATCGAGCCCCCACTCCCCCAACCTATTGCCGCAGGGTGTGGTAGACATAATTCTCGGTATGGAGTCAGTTCAAATTCCAGCTCTGACACTTGCTAGCTGGTGACTTGAGCATATCACTTAGTTCTTCAGTTCATAGCTGATTCATAGGAAAGATGTTAAAATAATATATAATTCAAAATTGGTGCAAGTTTTTAAAAAAAGATTTACATCTAAATGATGTCAGTGGTCAGCAAAATTGGGTCCCACTGCCCCCAACAATTCATGAAAAGCCGTGTTGGCCATTTGCTGGATTATTCTCAGATTCATCATCACCCATGCTCTACTCTGGGACCGGTATTAAATTATCTCTGTATAAGTGATAGTTTGTTTTTCTGGCTGGATTCTGTCTGATTCAATTGTTTAATCTCCTTTTGAAGGATTATTAGTACAAACTTTTATTTTTATTTGGCTTTACCTTCTGAATTATTCATGGTATATCACATTCCCCTGGTTAGCATAGGTTTATAAAAATTATAATGAACAAAATGATTAGACATTTTATTTTTTTGTTTGCACATTAGGAAAGGCTTCATAAATCTAATTTTACTGTCCTTTAGCTGTGCCACATCTCCCTCTAATTTGTATTTACAAGTAATTGCACATGGTGAATAAATACTTGTACTATTTCAAATTATGCCTGTGAAATCACATTCTCGTTCCATTCTCCTTTTTTAAAAAATTATATTTTAATAGCTTCACTGCCCTGAAAAGTCATAACAATTTAATTATTTTGAATATATTGTGTTTTGTGCCTATTTTCTATTCATAACCCATCCGTGTTATTGAAAACCTTGCAATTAATACTTAAAAGTTAATGAATTACTGGATGGAAAAATCCTCTGATGTTGGCCATTGAAGGACTGAGTTATTTCCCACCAGTGAAAACGTGGAATGCAGGTATTGATTTAGGGGCCTATTTAGTTCCATCTTACCCTGTGGCTTACTGGGTTGTAATCACTCTTAATTTGAAACCAATTTTGTTCAACTCCCTGCAGCTGTTGAATGGGAAAGCTACCTGTCCAGCATTGAGGGTAAAGATGAGGGGTTATAGAGGGTCTATTTTCATTCATCAGGATAAGTAATACTAACTGTTGCAACGCACTGAGATCTCAGTGGCTGAGCCCACATACACAAAAAATGTTTTTAATTGTTGGTGTGGGGCCTAATGCATGCCAGTGGAAGGTCTCCTCTATCTGAGACACAGGGATACAGGCTCCATCAAACTTGTAATTTGACCAGCTCAGCATATAGACTCTAAGATCAACCTGGCAAGGGAAGAGGAATTGGAGTTTCACCCAGGATGTTTTCAAGGGGCAGAACTGGGAGTAGCTTGTATCACTTCTGCCTGATCCATTGATCAACACATAATATCATTGATTTAATGTAACTGCCAGGCAACGTGGGGGAGTACATGGAATATTAGGTGGATGCTCACCACGTCCGCCGTGTCCACCAAACAGCTGATGACATCAGGAGATAAAACTGTGTCCGTAACTTTACCCATCTTCTTCCTGGAATACCTGGACTTCTTGCTTTCCTACGGAATTCCTATGTAGCCCTTTTACTAAGAGATTTGGAATGTACTTTCTCCTTGAAGCCTATCCAGATACCTTCAGGCAAATGGAATTGCTCCTTTCCCTACATTTTTTCTGTTTTATTTTATAGTATGACTATCAATAAGAAGCCCTCCTATTTATTGAGTATTTACTTTATGGCAGTTTGTGTTACCGGGAGAGATCCCTGTTTGCCCAAAGACATCACAGTCTCCATTCAGCTTCTGGCTCTGTGGTCCCTGCGTGATAATTCCTGGAACTCCTAAACCAAGAGCATGTTCTTTCCATCACTGTGCATTGTGGAGACCCAGCAGATTTATAACATACTCCTTTTTGGAGTACACTTGAAGAGGCAAATGAGATCTTACCATTTGATATGCTAAATGAAGTAATTCCTTCACTCATGCATTTACTCTTGTACTCATTAAGCAATTGTGTTAGACATTGAAGACCAAAAATTTTTTTTCAGGGATTTCATTCTAGTAGTGGAGCCTGGCATAACATACAATTTCAATACAATAGGAAAAAGGAGTTGTAGAGAAGGGATGGTCAAAGTGTCCCAAGAGAGTTCATTGGCTTTATAACTCTAAAACAAAACATGCTCATGGAAACCGTTTTATGGGTGGAACCATTTTAGAATGTTAATTTTTTAAAGTTGTTTGAATATGGCCAGTATAGAGGCCCACTGTGTAATAGTCACTTCTCAGAGAATGAGGTGAAGGGTAGGCATTCCAGCTGTGATTTACTTACATACGATTTTATTTATTTTTTCGAGAGAGAGTGAGAGAGAGAGCTCGAGTGTGGGAAGGGGCAGAGGGAGAAGCAGACTCCCCGCTGAGTGGGGAGCTCAACATGGGACTCAATCCCAGGACTCTGGGATCATGACCTGAGCTGAAGGCAGACACTTAACCATCTGAGCCACCCAGGCGCACTCTTTCTTTTTTTTTAAATTCACAGCCCAGCACAGTGCCTGCCCCAAAATACTCAACAACTCAATAACAGTTGTTTGAGTAATCCCATGTATGCTGGTAGCTATGAATGCAATAGGAAGACCTATATCCCTTATAGCTCTGAATAAAAACTCGATTTCATCTCTGCATCTCCAGCGCTTAATGTGGGTTCTAGAATACAGTAAGGTTGACTTTAGTTTGATTCGCAAGTTAGTTACATTTATTTTATTGACATTGCCCAATTGTAAAGTGTGCTGCAATCTGTTCTTATCAAGTATCCAAATTTGTTGCATTTGGTTAAGAACTTACATAAAGTAAAAATACTCAAACCTCTTCCACTGAGTTGCTTTTTATTCTTGGGAGAAGCCAGTTGGTTAATCTCTACTCTAGTGATTTATTTTTGGTAAATTTGCTCATTACATTTAGTGCAATATAATTACAAACTAGAATTGGCAGCATGTGAGCTCAATGTAATATGCGATTATTTTCCTCATTAGTTATATCCAAAGCTATCTCCTTGACACAGGTTTCTTGAAGTTTAATATTTTCTCAAAATAATTCAAAAGCATCATTGAAGAGAATGTACTTATTTTTTTTTTTACAAAGACATAATTTGGTTTAATTCACTGTAATTGGTTCCTAAACGGGTTGGTTTTTGTTTTGTTTTTTAAAGATTTTTATTTATTAATTTGACAGAGAGAGAGACAGCCAGCGAGAGAGGGAACACAAGCAGGGGGAGTGGGAGAGGAAGAAGCAGGCTCCCAGCGGAGGAGCCTGATGCGGGGCTCAATCCCAGGACTCTGGGATCACGTCCTGAGCTGAAGGCAGACGTTTAACTACTGCGCCACCCAGGCGTCCCAAGTTTTTTTTTTTTTTTTTTTTTTTAAGATTTGTTTATTTTTTTAAAGAGAGAGAGAGAGCATGTGTGCTCACACATGCAGGGGGGAGGGGCAGAGAGACAGGGGGAGAGAATCCCAAGCTGACTCTGTGTGGAGTGCAGAGCCCAACCTGCGGCTCCATCTCAGGACCCTGAGATCATGACCTGAGCGGAAACCAAGAGCTGGATACTTAACTGACTGTGCCACCCAGGGCCCCCTCCAAGAAATACATAGATTTCTATTTTGTCTTGCTTTATGAGAAATATTGATCAACAAATTGCTTCTTTTGAAAGGGAAGTTATATACTCAGTTCTTTATGAGAAAGAAATAAGAAGTATTTAATTATTGAGTTTGCTTTGTTTATTCATAGTCAATAGTTCACTTTCTTTATTCATAAATATTAGTATTTCTTTATTCGTAAGTGTGAAAAGTGAAGTCACCATTGAATAATTTCAATCCATATTTTTATTTTTTTTCAATCCATATTTTTAAAAAATGATTTGATTAGTTAATTAATTTAAATTGAAGTGTAATTAACATACAGTGTTATATTAGTTTCAGATGTACAATATAATGGTTCAACAATTCTATACATGACTCAGAGCTCACCACAATAAATATATTCTTAATCCCCTTTATTTCACTCATCACCCCGACCCACCTCTCCTCTGGCAACAACCTGTTAGTTCTATGTATTTAAGAGTCTAACTTTTTGTCTCTTCTTTTCTTTGTTCATTCATTTGTGTTTTTTTTAAATTTTATATATGAATGAAATCATATGGTATCTGTCTTTCTTTGACTTACTGTGTACATACTATTTTTAAAAGCATCATTGGATTCATTTAGAAACTTTTTATAGTCTTTATGTTTGAGGACTGTTTTTTTTTTTTTAAAGATTTTATTTATTTATTCGACAGAGATGGAGACAGCCAGCGAAAGAGGAAACACAAGCAGGGGGAGTGGGAGAGGAAGAAGCAGGCTCATAGCAGAGGAGCCTGATGTGTCGCCCGATCCCATAACGCCGGGATCACGCCTCGAGCCGAAGGCAGACGCTTAACCGCTGTGCCACCCAGGCGCCCCTGAGGACTGTTTTTTTAAGTTCTTATATGTGGCATGATAAAATGTGTGTGTGCACAGTATTTTAAGAGTAGGATTTTTTTACATAATAAGAATAACACTAGGATTTTCAATTTAAATACAGTTTGATACAAACAATATTAATTGATAATAAAATAGTGATGACAAAATTTACCAGTTTTTGTAGAGAAAATCGTTTTGCAGTGTAGAGGCTTATACTTGATACTATAAAAATATCTGTGACTAGAAATACTTGAAAATAGCATTGATTATAATTCTAAAAGCATTAAACATTCAATTCTAGCAACTTAATTTATTTAATGTTCCTCATCCAGTTTGGGTTTGCTTAATTCATTTATTTTTCTCTACTTGGAATATTCTGCTCTCATATCTCCCCACATCTGTCAAGGACTCATCAAGGCTTAGTTCAAATATCTCCTCCTTAATGAAGATTGCGTAATTCTTCCCAACCTTTTCCTTGAGTGATCTGTCCTATGCAGATTTTTTTCTGTTTTATACTTTCTTTTTACTTATATTTGTATAACTACATGAATTCCTTTGTTTGGGCAACAATGAGGTCCTTGAGGATAGACCAGGTTGTTGATATATTTTTATTTCCTAAGCAGCTGGTTCTGGCAGAATGGAAAACAAGTCCCTACACCTTCACCCAGAAACGAGAACACACAATCCAGCCAAAGCCAGCTTCGAAACACACAGCACATTATACATCTACCCTTCTACCTCCCCCAGCTTCTGTTCTATGTTTTAATACATTATGTAAACAAGTTGTCTCATCAAGTGATAAAAACACCTAGTGATAAAATCATCAAACTCTGCCGCCATATTGTGTCATACATAGCGTGTTATGGCTACTACTCTATGCACACTGGCTATTTCCAGAGACCCCCTAGGGAGAATATAGTTTTCTTGAGAGAGAAAAAATCCACCTCTTGGTGCTTCAAGGTAATAGTTATAGAATGTGTCATATGAGCAAATGAGATTCTACTGAGTTCCTGCTGCTCTTTCTCTTATTTGGTGGTATTTTTATACATTTTGGTGTTCCTGTTTATCATTCTAGTTGATATTTCTTTCTTATGCCTGAAGTATTTTTCACCTTATCATCATTCTTTTAAATCTCTCTAAAAGTTTTTCTGTAACAAATCTATATAGTGTAAAGGGATCTGCATCTTTCTAATACAATCCAAATGTGAATGTATTCTTCAGTAGAGAAAAGTTGGCCTTTGTTCTAACCTGTTATCTGTCGGTCTGCAAGTTCATTATTTTAAAGTACTGTTTATTTAAGTAATTCCTAAAAGTCTGCAGTGGGTATTCTCTACAGTCTCCCAGTTTCTATTGTTTGGATACTAAAATTGGACTCCTTTGTTATTCAATGAAGACAATCTAAAATACAGTGTATTTAAATTTTATTCTAATCTCCTATTATTTCCTTTTTCAACTTGCCTTTTAATTTTCCCCAGTTAATACCTTGTGGCTCATTTCATGCTACAGAATTTCAGGTACTTAATGTTGGACAACATAACTCTCATTACACCTGTATTATACATTTCCTGTATTATACATTTCCTGTATTATACATTTCCAGAAAAGTCTGGCCAGAGAAGTATCTTTATTTTGTATGAAGATAAACTATTTTCCTCACAAGATTTCCCACTAACCCTCTAACCTCTAACTGTCTAATCCACGTCCAAATTGAGTGGGCTTAAGCTAGCTTCACAAATACCCAGTTTATCCTTTCATATCTTAAAGCTTGCCTTCTCTAAGATAATTCCAGTTACTTCAACCATGTGGTTCCTAATTTCTGACATTATCTTTTCATCTGGGTATCTCTTTTGTAATGTGATATTCAAAATTGAAAACTGTATTCCAGGGGTGATATGAATAATACTGAATAAAGATACATTTTTGTTCCGTGAATCTCAAGTGGAGGACTAGTTCCTTCCCCACTGCCAGAATAGCAGAACCTCTATTACTGTTCTTCTAAATTTTACAGCCACCACCCTGACCCCTCCAGTGTTGAAAATCACTGTATGTAATGAGAGTCGATACTGACAGAATTGTGTTGCCTGTCGACAAAAGTTAAGTACCACTATTTTACATAAAATATTTCTGTTATTGCTCTTCAAAATCACAAACTCAATTCAGATTGTAACTTACTTAAAATGAATAGGCTCTTCAGACTTACAGCATTTAATTCATGGTTATTACCACTTTGCCTTATGGAGTTGTTTTGATGGTAAAGATGAGGAATCTCAAATTTATCACCTGGAAAGTCAAGTAGAATTCTCTGGGGGGAAAAATGGTAGTATAAAAACATGCTTACAAGTTCTTTTCCCAGAAACTAACAGAAATGACTGAAGAACAGTAAAGACAAAAATAGGGCATGATACCAACTACATTCCATGTATTTCACTATATGACTACCATTAGAGCTGGGATTAAATTGAAGGAAGACATCAGAAACTGACTCGGAGCAGTGAGAAGTGGGAGAGTAGATTCTTGAAAACTCCATGTTTACACTTGAGGTTTGGGGCAAAAGGTAGAGTCACAAGTAGCTTGTGTGTGAGATGTGAGCCACTATGAATGAAGCCCTTTTCCCTGCCTCAAACCAAAAGCTCTTAAAACCTGAACTGACTTTAAAGGAAAGTCAAGGGGCACCTGGGTGGCTCAGTCGGTTAAGCGTCTGCCTTCAGCTCAGGTCATGATCCCAGAGTCTGGGGACCGAGTCCCACACTGGGTTCCTTACTTGGCAGGGAGCTTTCTTCTCCCTCTGACTCTGCCTGCCGCTCCCCCTTCTTATGCTCTCTCTCTCTCTGACAAATAAATAAATACAATCTTTAAAAAAAATTAAGGAAAGTCAAATCCATGGCCTTTTATCATTTTTCTTTGCTCCCTTTGGTAGCAGCAGAATCGGTATAACATGGAGGAAATCCCTTTGCATTTGGAGGAGCAAGGTTTTGCATTGGAAATCTGGGGAAAGTGCTAGTTTATTTTACTCCTCCAATTCAATAGATGTAGGCCCTAGTCCATTGTTGTAAACTGGCCAAATGAAATAAAGAAAGATATAAATCAAGTGCTTGGGAGATCAAAATTCTTTGATTGTAAATGTCTGGAGACTGAGTTTTCTTCACTCTTGTCAGGCTTCTGAAATATAGAATTTTTAAAATCACATAAAAACAGCCATTATACCAGTTTGAATTCTGAGGGGAAAATTGCCATTATGGACAGAAGATGGAGAGGGAAGAGACCTGTGTTTCTTCTATAAATAGAAGTATTGGGTTAGTTGGTGACTAACTGATATTGTGAAAACAGAATAAAAAACATTAAAACTTTCAAAAAACTCTGAAACAGAATATAAGACATAAATATAGAATCTAAAAAATCAAATGAAAATTTACATCAGAAGCTCTTCCCAAGGAAAAAGAAAATGATCTAAAAACTCCTTAGTTTCTTTAAACCATGGTCTTTATAAAACAAGACACAGTACAATTAAATTATAAACCAAGAAGAAAGCAAACTAGAAGACAAATTAAAAACATTTAATGTAATAATTTATATTATTGGAAAATTCAGAATGGCATCAGAAGCACACGGGATTAGACTCAAACTAGAGAAAATAAGATCAGTGGTTGGAGCACCTGGGTGGCTCAGTCGGTTAAGCGTCTGCCTTCGGCTCAGGTCATGATCCCAGGGACCTGGATGGAGCCTAGCATCTGGCTTCCTGCTCCACGGGGAGTCTGCTTCTCCCTCTCGCTCCAGCTGCTGCTCCCCCTGCTTTTGCTCTTGGTCAAATAAATAAATAAAATCTTAATAAAAAAAAAAAGAAAGAAAGAAAAGAAAATCAAGTGGTGTGAAGAGATTTAAGAAAATTATCTAGAAAGCAAAAGAAGGGGACAAAAACAAAGTGATGTAAGCAAAGGATGAAGACATGAAATATAGTTAACAAAAATTCAAAATATGGTCGCAAAAGGAACACAAACAGTATTTGGTTTCTGTGTATATCCTAGAATATATATTGACCTGAATTAATGCTTAATTCTGCACATTAAAAGGACTTATCACATGGTAAGTGAAATGCTCATATAAAGAAATACACAGTGAACTTCAGAGATAAAGAAATGTTCTAATGAGCAACAAGGTAATGTAAATAGATTCATAAGAAGGAAGGGACGATTTCATATATCAGCCTCCTATCTCTTTGTGTTCTTCTTTCTCTGGTCTTCAGTAGTGTTGACCAGTATTCAGTCGAGTACTTCAGAGATGCCCCTGAGTAAACCTCTGGAAAAGCCCCTGCTCTGGGCAGTGTTCTCCTTTCCAGTACTCTGCTCCAGAACTCTAGTTTCTTTGGCTTCTCAGAGCTACCTGCCCCATCTCGTCACTCAGTTCTCTGCCTGGGTTCCCTTTCCTTGTACTGCTGTCTAGAGATTTTTACAGGCAATAGGTTGGAGCAGTCATGGGACTCCCATCATTTAGCTCCCGTTTATCAGGGATCACTGTCCTTTATCGCCTCCAGTATCTAGAAAATCTTGGTCCAGATATTTTTTCCAGTGTTTTAGTTGTTTCAAAGTGGGACGGTATATTCAATCCATTATTGCATTTTGGGTGAAAGGGAGAATGCGCATGGCATTTTGTTAGCTGTCTTTCTTAGTTCATTCCTCCCACCCGTCAGCTTTTTTTGAAAAATGTGTTTTGGAATCTGTTTATCATATCATATTTTTATCATTAGTGAGTTTCTTTCCTTCTTTTTATTTTAAGGCCTTAACCCAAGTCTAGTGGCTTAGCAGAGAGAAGATTGCCCATGTCCTGGCTTCGAAGCTGTTGTTTTCCTCAGCCACTGAAGAAATGTTGGAAGTTTTAGTCCCAGTGGATTTAAGATACATAACCCAGCAGCTTATTTCAAGCAACATACTGCATCTCCACATTTTTATTTCATCACACTGAGATAAATGAGCTTTGATTACTCTAACCCTGGAGCCCAAAGCACATATATTTTTCAGCTCTGGGCCTCAGCGATGTTTACTTTGTATTGGTCATTGTTTTAAGCTTGCATCTATTTGAATATTGGAGGTATTGGAGCAAAAGCTAGAGTTTAAAGTGCAGCCCGACAATGACGACAATAAAAACACTTTTCCAGAAGTCTCCAGGCTTTTCTGCGTTTTCTTTAATATATCTGTAATACATTACTCATCATTTTACTCTCTCTTGTTAATAGTGAATGAGATATGTAATTATTTCCTCCCTATCAATGTGGCTTGTTTGAAGGTAAGGACCATGCCTTATTTATCCCTGTATTATTTTCACTCTATATTTAGACCATTAAGATACTTTGAACCTCTCACTCCCCTAATGAACCATACATGTGAGCCATAAATAGTTACTACTCAAGGAAAGTGCCCATTTATTAGAAAAAGAACACAGTTGTTTTCTGAGTTTACCACAGAAAATGTCTTAAGACGAGAAACTCATCTTTTTAGTGACTTAATGTAGCTATGACAGTCTGGGTGGTACGGGTTGAGGCAGAATTTTAGTCTACTTGCTTTGGATTTAAAAAAAAATGGGAAGAGATTTGTGGTGGAGAAAGGAGGAGCAGAAGTCAAACAGGTAAAAGTAAATCTAATTAAAATGGCCATAGGCCAAGTCTCTACAGAGGAAAAAGGCCAAGAGGGACTTAAAAACAGGTTTAGCTAATAATTCAATGTTAAGTTGTCGACTACGATTCATGACAATGTGACAATGTAGTTCTTCTTCTGCTCACTCGGATTTTGATAAAGTCTTACTAACACATGACTTTATGACGATGTGTTTGTTTAGTTTTGCTTTTCTTTTTTTATGCAGGAGTGAAAGTTTTTACTTGAAAGGAAAATAAATGAGAATTGCAGTAGGCAAAACGTGAGCAAGAATCAAGAACTCATGAGCAGCAGGATACTGGAGCCATAGAAACCCACGAGAGCTCCAGAGAGGTCAGTTCCTTGAAAAGGTCAGCATGGAGTCGTATGATTTAGCTATTCTACTCTCACATAAATTTGTACACAAATGTTCACGGTGGAATTATTCATTATCGTGAAAAAGTGAAAAAAGCCCAACGTCCATCAACTAATTAATGAATAAACAGGATGTGTGGATCCATACAATGGAATATTATCAGCAGTAAAGTACAATGAAGTACTGACATATTTATACACACTACGTGACACATGCCACGACATGAAAGAATTTCAAGAACATTGTGCTGATAGGAGCCAGTTATAAAAAACAACATATTTTATTATCCTGTTTATATGATATATCCAGTAGAGGTAAATCTATATGTGCAATGTAAAACTCCTTGGGCCAAGAGTTGGGTTAGGGCTGGGTAGAAATGGAGCATAACAACTAAAGAGTACAGAGTTACAGAGTTACATTTCGTGGTGATAAAAATATTCTAAAAGCGATTGTGGTAACAAGTTTAGAACTCTAAGAGTATCCTAAAACCCATCAAAATGTACACTAAAAATAGGTGAACTATATGTAAATTATATCTCAGTAAAACATAAAAAAATATGATAGGCAGGTAAAATGCAGTATGCCCAATTAAATTTGAATTTGATATAAACAGAGAATGACTATTGAGCATAAATATATCCCAAATATTGCATATTATAAAATTATCTCTATTTTATTTCATACACAGATTGTTATAAATAATTATTTATCTCAAATTCAAATTTAACTGGGTGTCATGTATTTTTATTGATAAATCTTGTAGCCCTGCATTAAGACAAAATAGCCTGGACCTAGACAGCAATTCATCAGTCTTTCCTTTCAATAAGCCCCTAAACAAGTCTAAGGGAGTTTCACATGAAGATACTTTTACAGTGTTTAAGAGCATAATGAATATTACAGCTTGTATAGCTTAGGACATGTTGGGCATTATCTTGCTGCTCTCATATTGGTAATACCTGTTTAACATGTGTAACTAATTTAGCCCTTGCCTAAGTATATAATTTTAATAAAAAGACAAGAAATTTTCAAATCTTTCCTGATTATATCTTGGGTATACTGTTGAAGGAGATATTTTCCATATTTGAAATGAAGGGAATCTAAAATATTTTATTGTGGCAACTGGGAACCTAAATCTTCAGAGATCAAACAATTTCAGAGTGTAGCTGGAAATTTACACAGTAGTCAGGTTCTTAAAAAACAAATTCAGCCCCTTCAGCATCCAAATTTATTTTGCATATATCAAAAAAAATCCACCATTGAAAGTCAGACACAATTTTGTATTTGAGATTATCTGGGTTAAGTTCAAGTCAAAAGCTACAGAAACAGAAAAATCAGCATCTTTATTGTCATACCTCAAAATTCATTTTAATAATGTATCCAATTTACTTACTTGCTTAGTCTGTAGTGTTAACTAGAGTGTGTTTGCCTATTCTTCATATCAATTCCACACTCATATGATAAACATTAGTCACAAGTGAGGAATGACTTTAAATATATTGTAAGCAATAGAAGCATCATTAGGATCATTTACATGGATATATGCCTTAATATTTTTCAATTCACAGAATTGTATGAACAGCCCTTACTGAGGTTTTCAAATAATCTCAACCCTATGGAATCCAGTCTATCAAAAACAGGTTTTTGTTTTTGTTTTTTAATGTGTGAAACAGATCTACAATTTAAAAAGCAAACACAACATGATGCACAGAGAATAGTATCTGTTCTCACTGAGCTTAATGTTTAGCAGGGAAATAATTATATAATTACAAAAACGTAATGTATCACCATTATAATCATTGTAATGATTTGTGAGTATCCCTCTGAGTCTTTTAGAAAGCTTCTAAATCTTTGCCTTGTTTTCTTTAGGAACTTGCTCAGGTATTTGAATTCTAATCAGTGGGTATATGTATGTGGTTTTCTGTCTCATAGCATTTCAGAATTCGCGAACTCAAGAGCAACGTGGAAGGAAAAGCTCTGATAGAGATTGACATCAAACAATAACAGAAGTGTAACAGACACCTGAGCTCAAGGAAGAAAAGACGATTAAAAGGTATACAGACGTGGGGCGCCTGGATGGCACAGCGGTTAAGTGTCTGCCTTCAGCTCAGGGCGTGATCCCAGCGTTATGGGATCGAGCCCCACATCAGGCTCCTCCGCTATGAGCCTGCTTCTTCCTCTCCCACTCCCCCTGCTTGTGTTCCCTCTCTCGCTGGCTGTCTCTGTCAAATAAATAAATAAAATCTTTTTAAAAAAAAAAGGTATACAGACGTAAAAATATGGCTTAGCTCCATAGTCTGTGTTCTTCAAACTTGTATCTTTAGGCATAAAATTCATTCTTCAAAAGAAATCATATCTGGAAGTTAAAAAAGAAACCATCAATTTAGGGCTACTCTTGTGAGGGTAGGAGATGAAGGAGGGCACTTTATAAAGTCTTGACATTTTTTGATATTCAGTGACTCCTCATTAACTGGAAGTATGTAGATTTTACTAAAATTTTGGAACCTTATGTCAAGCCTCAAAAAAAATTTCATTACTTTAAGCCTCAGTAGAGAAGTATAATCTCATCTCCTATCCCATATGTAACATTATTTACATAAAGAATTGTGTGGTTTTTTTTAAAAGATTTTATTTATTTATCCGACAGAGATAGAGACAGCCAGCGAGAGAGGGAACACAAGCAGGGGGAGTGGGAGAGGAAGAAGCAGGCTCATAGTGGAGGAGCCTGATGTGGGGCTCAATCCCATAACGCCGGGATCACGCCCTGAGCCGAAGGCAGTTGCTTAACCGCTGTGCCACCCAGGCGCCCCTAAAGAATTGTGTTGTAATAGAAAGATTCTAATTCAAATCTCATGAAAAGAATAAGATTTAAGTGTTATGCAGGTATTTATGTCTTGCCCTATGAAATCACCAAATATCGAATGAGGAAAAGTTGACAGCCTTGGAGTTTTGTGAATTCATTTTCAAATATTAAACCTTTTGAAGTAGTGATTAATATTATGACAACAATAATATTTAGGGGAAGGAAAACTAAATAAAAGCAGAGGGCATTCTCTGGTTATTTACCAGTGATTCACACCCCATTTAATTCTCAGAACCTCCAATACAAATGAAAAAACCAAGACTCAGGTTATAGGACACTCCTATTTTCATACAACTAGTAAATTTTGAACTAAGAGAGAATTCAAATACTAGATATCCTAAGTGGGGTGCTCATGATAGGATAATGTGCTCTTATAGAAGAGAGACTACATGAGCCACATATTACTGGGTTATCTTGTTTATGCCAAGATCCATGTGCAGGAGAGAAGAAAGCAGATGATGGCTGTTAAAATTTATTGAAAGCTTAATTTGTTGAGACTATATAGTAAATATTTTAGTTGCATTCATTCAGTTTATTTTCACAACCGGTTTGTAACGGTTGCTGCTATCTCTCTGCGTATGACATATTAGAAAGTGATGGTTAAGAGCTCAAGTCACTTCACCAAGATCCCAGAGCAGGCAAGCTGTGGAACCAGAATTCAAGCCCTGCAGGCTCAAGTCAAGTATTAAGCCTAAGTCTTAATACTATGCTATACTGCACCCTGGGTCTCGAGGAAGAAAGAGAACTGAACTTTCGGATTTGTTGATAATTGCAGGAAATTATTTCGATGGGTCCAGCCATAGCTGAACGCCAGGCTCTTCAACAAGACATATTCCAAGCGTGCCTGACACAATTGCCTTACTTTTCTGTTCAATTGACTTTATTCACATAATCAAAGATTATTCATCATGCTTAGTGCAGGCAGCATGGGGCACTAGTTTAGGATAAAAGGATTTTAAAGACTCATGCCTTTTCTTTTTTCTCTATTCCTTCTCTTCTAAAAAAGTCATAATTTATCACAAGGTCACTGCTGAGCAATTTATAACTTTTCCTGCTCTAAGCAGGAAAATACACTCAATGGCAACTTTTAATCAAATGATTTATTTATATATTCATTCAATTAGCTAAGTACATAGGTCCTCTAAAGTGTGTTTCTCAGCCTTTATTTGAATTATGCATCATTGGCCAAGGTTTCTCTGAGCTCTGCATTCTGTAGTTTACATAATGAGAATAACCATAGTTTTTTCAGCTATAAAATGATATTCTAATATTGCATATGGTCTTTAAAATATATATATGTCACTATACCCTGCTCTACCCCAGAATTTCCACCATCTTCTTTTATCCTTTCCTCTGTCTTTAAGAATCCCTGTTGGAAAACACTAGAATATTCCTTAAGTGACGTTGTTACTTTTCGCACCTCTCAGGACCAGATTCTCTGTCTTCCCTCAATTCTGCCCTCTGTACCTGCTCCCGGTATGATGAATCGTCTTTTTTTTTTTTTTTTTTTTTAAGATTTTATTTATTTGACAGAGAGAGAGTGAGAAAGCACAAGCAGCGGGAGCTGCAGAGGGAGAGGGAGAAGCAGACTCCCCACTGAGCAGAAAGCCCGATGTGGGGCTTGATTCCAGGACCCTGGGATCATGACCTGAGCTGAAGACAGATGTTTAATTGACTGAGCCACCCAGGCGCCCCATGTGATGAATCTTGTTAAAGTCCTCCAGCATTTAAACATTTGCTTATAAAAATAGAGCTTGTATTTCCCTAATTTTATCCTGTCCTCCGATGGGTAGCATTGAAAAAAGTTATCTTATTCATTAGAGGTATGGGGTGAGATAAGAATGACAACAGAGCTCGAGTATTCGAACCCTATGCACTTTGCTAGTCTTTCTCCAAGAAAATTAGCAATTAGGCTTATTTATTCTAAACATGTTCTACTGAACTTCAATCACATATTTTCAAGAAGCACCCCCCCCCAAAAAAAAACCAAACAAGAAAAGAAAACTGATTTTCTTGGTCTAATGTGGCAAAAAAAAAAAAAAAAAATAGTTTTCCTAAACTTCAGTTTGCAAGCACTATTCTGTACAAATAAACATTAACACCTGTGGTTTTGTGCTTAAGAGGTTCTGTCAGTGTTGAGGGAATATGGGTTCATGGATGCCAGGATGACCCTATGTAAAGCAAACTGGGGGTCCTGGATATTAGTCTCATAGCTGTGATGCATGGAAAAAGCCCAGAATGGGGTGAAATGACACATTCCTGTCAGGGGAAAGGAAAGAGTGACAAGAAAGTCAACCTGTGGGATATCAGGGGCATTGTGGGAAATTCTGCCGTAAGAAAAGGGATGGGTAAGGAGGCTGAGGGAAAAGACCGGCAGAGGTCCGGACAGGTCAGGGATGCATGGGGAAACATCACATGAAGGGGGGTGTGGTCATTCGGATGGGTAGAGGGAAAAAACATATGGCTATCCATTGCTATGTGAGATACAAGATTTCAAAATTAGAGGTGGACAAAGGGGTGATCAAAACACACTTATACACTCATATAGTTCTTTTTTTCTCCAGGTTTTTATTTAAATTCCAGGTTGTTTAAATTCCAGTTAGCATACAATGTACCATTGGCTTCAGGTGTAGAATGATTCGTCACTTACATATGACACCCGGTGCTCATCACAGCAAGTGCCCTTCTTAGTGCCCATCACCCATTTAACCCATGCCCCTGCCCACCTCCCCTCCAGTAACCCTCAGTTTGGTCTCTGTAGTTAAGAGTCTGTTTCTTGGTTTGCCTCTCTCTCCCTTTTTTCCCCCTGTATGTTCATTTGTTTTGTTTCTTAAATTCCACATACACTTATATAGTTCTGAGGCTCGTCCAAGCTCTACTTACTTACTTCCTGAGTCAATTTCCTATTCTCTATAAACTTCAAGTTTCTTTTTTTTTTAATTTGTGAAATGGGGATTATAAAACCTATTTCATAGGATTAATGAGATAAGTTAATTTAAATGATGTATAAACATTCCTTACTAGCCCAAAGGAATTAACAATTCAGTGCTAGCTGTTTTTAGAATTAAATGAGAATGTTACCTAGAGAACGTGGCCACAGGAAAGGGGTCAGAGGATGAACAGGGAGGGAAGACCTTAGGTACCATCCCCTGAGGAAACAGAGGTTGAGTGCAAAGAAAGAACATTATCTTACTCATCATATGGCAGCAAATGGATAAGAAATGCATTGTTAAACATAATAATATTTTTCAGCCCATCCATTTTGTCGAGCACTGCTCTGAGGTTTCGGCCATTAGCGTGTTTCATCTTACCCAATGAGACAGTTTCGATTAATATTCTTTATCGGTGAAGAAACTTATGACTGAAGAGATTAAGAAGTAGCCCCTGAGGTCGCTGAGGTAAACAGAAGAGAATCTGGAGAGAAGGAAGCCCCATGAGAGAGTCTCTATCCTAATCAGCTGAAATTCTGCCTCTCAGGATAGGATATGGGGATAAATGTATTTCATAGTTACACTCAAACCATTGAATTAATGTTGTTTTACATTAGTTAAATATGTGAATTCCTGATGTAGACAACGAACTTATATTTCAGTTATCCTACAGAATGCTGGAAGGTAGCACGGGGAGTATGGCCGAATGTAATATTCTAGTCTACCTCTCATTCAGCTTCGGTATCTCAGGAAATCACGTCACTGTCCCTGTTGCTGTTAAGTCTCAAATCTAGAAGCTGTCCTTCATTCTTTACTTTGTGTCACCCTCTCCATTCCAGTCTCAATAATCCTAATGATTCTGCCTGGAAACACATCCCATGGCAACCTGCATTTTTTTGATCCAATGTGCCCACCTTAGACCAAACCACCACCCACTTTCATGCTCACAAATGTAACTCTTCCCAGCCTGGCTCCCTGCCACAATTCGTTCTCCTCCCGGGGGCCCAATCCAGCCCCTGCCCACCTGCACCGTCTCCTACCATGTTTCCCCTTCCCCTCTACATTTTATCCACACTGGCTTTTTCTATGGTCCTTGAAACACAGCTCATTTCCACTTTCATGCCTGAACTTTGCATCATGAGTGTCTTTCTTGTCATTAAGTTTTCAGGTTAAATGTTACTGTCTCTAAAAAGAACTCTCATGACCACTGAATCTCAAATAGTGCTATAAATGACAATTGCATTTAAAACAATTACCCAGAGGGGGCGCTTGGGTGGCTCAGTGGGTTAAGCGTCTACCTCCCGCTCAGGTCTTGATCCCAGGGTCCTGGGATGGAGTTCCACATGGAGCCCTGAGCCTGGCATCCGGGTTCCCTGCTCAGCAGGGAGTCTGCTTCTCCCTCTCCCGCTCACCCTGCTTGTGTTCCCTCTCTCGCTGTCTCTCTCTCTCTGTCAAATAAATACATAAAATCTTAAAAAAAAAAAAAAAAGATTACCCAGAGAATTCTAAGAATGTACCAATGAAAATGTTTCAATAGTAAGGGGTTGTTAGTGTCTTAGGTGGGTTATAAGCGTTAGAATAGGAAGGGAGTTAACTACAAATCAAGCAGGTATTGGGTTAGTTGAGAATAAAAATTTTGCCAACAGTCTGTATGTTTGAGGCTCATTCTACTTCTTGAAGTTTAAATCTGTTTAAAAGTGAGAAATTTATTCAGGATCAGTCCTGAGCATGGACACAGTGCTTGATTTGGTTTCTGCAGTGAGAGGTACTCATCCTAAGCCTTGAATTTAGAGAGGTGCTTTAGTGCTTTGAAAAGGATAACAAAAATTACTTTACTTCAAAAATAAATGCTTCTCTTTGCTTAGCTGTCTCCAGAGCCCTCTACAGGAGTTAATTAGACTAAAGAGATAATTAGGGCTTAAGAGGGGAAAACAGAAATGAAATGACTGGCAGACAAGGAGTTTTGTGGAGTTTTTACTTTCTTTCTTTTTTACTCCCTCCCTGCCTCCCTCCCTGCCTGCTTTTCTCTTTCCTCTTCTTTCTTTCTTTCTTTCTTTCTTTCTTTCTTTCTTTCTTTCTTTCTTTCTTGCCTTGGGAGAGAGAAAGCACCATAAGTTCCTGGGACTCTGTTCATATGCTTGTTATTAAGGAGTTAAGATTTGTTGAAGGAGGTTATTTAGCCCGTCACATAGTCTTTTGCCTTCTAATTTCCTTTGGTTTGGAGGTAGTGGTCACAGACATAAGACTGGATTATCCTGCTTGGGGGAAGGATAGAGAAGCATCTCATTCTCTCAGGGGAACTTCTCATTCACAGCAGTAACAATCTCTAAAATTTATTGAATGCTCTCTTTTTGCCAGAACTGGGCCAAGCTCTTCATAAAGCCTATTGGATATGTTGGTTTTAATTCAGCTCTCATAATTCTATGGAGTTGATATTACCATCTTCATTTTATAAGCTCAAAAACCAAGGCTTAAATATCTCTTATAATTCACCCCAAAGCACTCAGCTGACATGAGGGAGTTGCAGACTGGATCCACTTTATCTGAATTAAGGCCCTTGGTTTAACCATGTCACTACACTGCTTCATGTCTATGCCAATCGAGTGTATTAATTAAAGTCCTCACAGTTTATTTTTCCAGATCTTAAGAATTTTTGTGTGAGAGGGAGGAGGCAGTAAAGATCACGCTCCAAAAGACTGAATAGCTTTGAGAAGATGAGGGGGTGTTTGTGGTCAATGCGTGGGATACACTCCGATCCGTGCATGACCTTCCCTGGGACATCATAATAACAAACCACAACAAACTGGAAAGAGCCACTTTCCATAAGCCAGATGTCCCCTCTTTTCTTTTCTTTTTTTTTTTTTTAGATTTTTTACTTTATTTACGTGACAGAGAGACAGCCAGCGAGAGAGGGAACACAGCAGGGGAGTGGGAAAGGAAGAAGCAGGCTCCCAGTGGAGGAGCCCGACGTGGGACTCGATCCCCCAAGGGCGGGATCACTCCCTGAGCCAAAGGTAGACGCTTAACGACTCTGCTACCCAGGAGCCCCCCCTCTTTTCTTTCCTATATGTGTGTGCGTGTATACTGCATCCTTGTGTAAACTTTAACTACTCTAATTTCAATTTAAATCTGAGTGAAAAATAGCAGGCATTATGACATAAAAAAAGATGACTTTGGAGACATACAAGGCCGGGGCTCCCCTAGACGACTTTAGAAAGTGACCTTGCATAAATCACTTCCCCTTCTAGAACCACAGTTTCCCTAGTCACCCAAGAGGAGGTTGGAGAAGGTGATCATTTAGGCCATGCTTCAGTTTCGAGAGTGCAGAGAGCATGAGGAGGCCGGTAGCGCGTCAGCTCCGCCCGGGGCCCCTGGCCTTCCTCTCCAGCCTCCCTGCTCACCGGTGCAGCTGCGATCTCGATTTCCTTCACAACTTTCATGTACTCTGGGGGACGGGTTCGCTCCGATTCTTCCTCCTGCCATCTGCTTTTCCCAATTGTTTAAGATTAACTTCAGTTTTGTTAGCTCTTTCAGAATCTTAGGTCCGTTCATTGCAGCTGATGTCATTTTTATAATAACTTTCTTTAAAGGCTGCTGCCAGCCTTCCCCGGGGTTCCTTTCATTACTCCCCTTTGCTTTTGTTCTCCAGAACTTCTTTGTGTCCCTTCCCATCCTACGGGAATGGCCGAGCCTTCCTCACCCCTCTCTACTCCACACTTTCTGCCTTCTCTTTTCTTCCTCCAGACTCCCTCACAAAGCGAAATGCCCACTTTGGTTTTGCCCCAGAGGGAGTAGGTCATAGGTAGTAAGAAACAGTGATCATATCTAACTGCTGCATGTATCTTTCTAAAAATTAATGGTTTGAGCTCTCCTAAGTTAGTGGATGCTCTGTCTAAAATGAGAAAGCAAAACAAACTCAGTCCTAAGGGTTGTTTTTTAGTACTCTAAGAGAGGGAGATATTTTATCATAAGACTGAAAATATAAATACTTTTCTAGATATGCTGCTCCCAAGTTCATTCATGATAGAATAATCACAGATTTTGGAGAAAGAAAATCCTTAGTCCAAGTGTCAACTTCACGGCTCACTGTCTGAGACCTTGAGCAAGTTATTGAACCTTTCTAAGCCTCTTATATTCATCCCTCTCAAATTGTGATCCTAACCCACAAATTTCAAAAGATGTTAAAGAATGTAGTCCCAGGACTTCGAAGATCTGCCAGCTGGCTGAGAATAGAAAAAAAAAAAAAAAAGAAGAAGAAGAAGAAAAGAAAAGAAAGAAAAGAAACAGAAATAGCATTTTAGTGGCTAATTCTCTGGTGGTATTCTCAAAGAATCCATATGTCTACTCTAAGACTTTCTTCCTAGTCTGAAACTAAATTCGCTTTACAGGTACTTTACCACCGTACTGGGAACAGACTGGAGCTCCTTCACGTATACCTAGGACTGCCCACATTTATTTGGTGATAAGTCATTTAACAACGCCTTATTTTAGACCAGTCTAATGGCATGGTATGAATAAGTAAAAACCAGATAGCCAGGTTACTGTTGAGATAAAATCAGGATACATGTAGTTTTGTTTTGGGCTTTTTGTTTTGTTTTGTTTTGTTTTGTTTTGTTTTGTTTTGTTTTTTAACCTCATTAATTCTCTGGAATGTCTGCTTTATACCAGACAGTAATAGTTCCAGAGGATGCAGTGATGAATAATACAGATCCCCTTTCCTCATGGAGTCTACATTTAAGCTCTGCACTGGTTGAAAGGTCAAACGAGGCCAGTATCGGTCGCGGTGCTTCCAGATCAGTGCTCATAAACAATGACCCAAAAGTGACTGAGCATGACTTCAAGGGGCACAGCCTTCCAAGGCTCCAAAGGGGCACTAATGCTGGGCTCAAATGCTCATGTTATTTTTATTAAAGTTATAATTTGAGATAATTGTGGATTCACAGGCAGTTGTAATAAATAACACAGAGAGAGCCTATATTCCCCTCACCCAGTTTCCTCCGATGGTAACATCTTGCAAAGTGATACTGAAACATCAAAACCAGAAATGTAACATTGATACATCTATCTTATTGCGGTTTTACCAGTTGTACATGTGTACATTTGTGTATGTGTGTGTGTGCATGAGTTTAGTTCTATGCAATTTTATCACACATGTAGGCTTCTGTATTCGCCATCACATTCAAGATGCAGTTTATAACAATACCCACTTCCCTTCCATACCCACTCCTGGAAACCATTAATCTGTTCTATGTGTCTTTTGTTACTTCAAGATTGTTATACAAATGGAATCATACAGTATGTAACCTGTGGGTCACATTCATTCCTTCATATTGATGAATGTTGTTGAGTTTTTAGTATTCATCGTAATTCATTTTGTCCTGAATATGCACATGAAGTTTTCTGGATCAGAGACAGATTAATGTTATTCACTTAAAATTCAAATAGTAATGATGTGGATACCACCCACCAATTCTTACTTTTGAGATAGCATGATAGAAGTCAGGTCGAAATCCCTATACATACAAACTTCAAGGTCTGTACCATTGGTGAAGAATGGAATAAAACAGATTTTCTCTGTGTATGTAGGAGAGAAAGAGGTAGCTGGCTCCCCCTTTCCTCCCAAAAGGAGAGAAAAATCTTTACTCCTTGAAGAGGGGATGTAAAGGTCCCTGGTTTCTCCCTCTAGCTTTTGTAATGTAAATATATCTCTCCAAATGCAGATAATCTCTGGTGTCTCTGACTTTTATGACCTAGAAATGCCTTCAAGATCCCCATCTTTATTTTCTTTTGAGATGTAAATGAATACCTCTGGAGTTAGGTAGGTCTCCCTGGGTTTTCTGCACCAACCTTACAGTTGTAAATTAAGTTCTCATGGCTTGCTCAGCCCCGGATCTCACGTTTTCAGCAAAGTGTATTCAGAAAGCCCAACTCTGCAGGAACATAAAAATACTTTATCTACAACCCACAGTAGTATTCCATATTATTAACATACTTCAATTTGTTTCACCAACTGCAGGATATTTGGGTTTCCCTTTTTTGGCTATTACAAATGAAGCTGTAATGTGCCTGCATGGACAGGTTTTTATGTGAACATAAGTTTTTATTTCTCTGGTATAAATGCCCAAGAGTACAATTGCTAGGTCATCTAATAATTGCATGCTTAGTTTTATAAGAAACTGCCAAACTGTTATCCAGAGTGACTGTACCATTTTACATTCCATATATTTTTATAAAATACTTTAACCACATGCAATTTAGACCACTGTCTCCAACTCACAATCTTATCACATGTTCCCCTCATGTTGGGGAGCCCTGGAGCAACTGTAGAGTATTTTGTGATCTCACTAAGAGGAAAGCGAATGAAAGATACTTTTAGATTGAGTTGATGAAGTATAATTATGTGGCTCAAAATTATATGCATATATAGTTGTATTCCCAGCCCAGGGTAATGGTTTCTAGGAACACCTTACCTGTTCTGTATCAACTCCACCAGTGATTTAAAATGAAGGGGCACAATATGAGCCTATTGTACCCACTGGAAGTATGTGTACGATAGAATAGAACTGAAGTCTGATGCATACATAGAGAGTCAAGAGTTAGTTTGTAGAAAGTTCTTCCAAATCTTGTATCTCATAAATATTAAGACACTTTCTACAGATTTTCCTAAAATTATATTTTGTCATATAATGAATTGAGAAGGTGAATTATGCTCTTAGAAGTATCAGTAATACAAAAACAAATTCAAATAAATCATGCTAGATAAGACACTATTTTTCTTTTATTACCTCTATAGGAAAATAATAAAATTTTATATATACCAGGAGGCGATCAAAGAGCTTATAGATACTTACACAGTATAAAGGTGTGCCAGGCAGATAATTAACGAAAGTATAATTTTTTTTTGGTGACCTGTGTTATTAATTAGCTTTTTCTAATTTATAATTTGTTCTAAATTATTTTCTCTTTCTAATTGTGTATTAACTTGCATACCTCATTTTGTATTCATAATTGTCTATTCTCTTTCTTAATGACTGAGCCACCCAGGCGCCCCTATGTCTATTCTCTTTCTTAAAAGAGCCCCCAAATTATATAAACTTTAGGCCTCACAAAACCTGAATCCATTCCTTCTTCTAACATCCAAGTTGCCAGGAATAAATAAATATCCAAATTTGATCCCCAAAATGGCCGACATTAAGTAGGCACACTAATTATTCCAGATTTACTTAATCATTATACAAGTGAGAGATGGGGACCTTAGCATCCCAACCTACTTCTGAGAATAGGTAAGCACAGCCACTCCAAAAAAATCTAGATGGGAATTCCCAAAGAAAATTCATAAGTTTACAAGAAATAGTATTCTTTCTTTTTTTTTTAAATTTTTTTAAAGATTTTATTTATTTATTTGACAGAGAGACAGCCAGCAAGAGAGGGAACACAAGCAGGGGGAGTGGGAGAGGAAGAAGCAGGCTCCCAGCAGAGGAGCCTGATGTGGGGCTCGATCCCAGAACGCCGGGATCACGCCCTGAGCTGAAGGCGGACGCTTAACGACTGTGCCACTCAGGCGCCCCAAGAAATAGTATTATTTCTACTAGCACTGTTGTTATAAAATACTTTTAATTATTAACATTTATTCTATTTTTTTAACTTTAAGGATTACTTTTTATATTTATTTAATTTCATCCTCTAAGAAACTCTCTGGAGTAGTAATAACAGGATATTATAATGAAATATTCATTTTACATATGGGAAAAAGAATTTCAGCATGATTGGATGACTTTCCTTTAGTCATTAATTAATATTAATATGGAACAACAAAGAAATGACTTGAAGTCTCTCGGTACCAAAGCTAATACTTAATTCATTATTCCTTGTTGGATTTTTATAGAAGATGGGCTCACTGCCAACACCATGACAGATAATAAACTATAAGGTGAATATCTTTAATTAAAAATGCTAAAATTATCTTTTAGAATAAATGTCCAATTTGACCCTATTACAAGACTGGATTTATTTTTAGAGATATTATGTTAAGTGAAGCAGGTAAAATATGGTGTTAATTATAGTGTAAAATGTATCAAAATGTATATTAGAGAGGACTGGACTAATTCATGGGATTTCATTAAGATCTTAGATAATGTTAATATGAAGTATGAAGATAAAAGGAGACTCATCATCATCCTAGCAGGTCAATAGAATTCTCTTTTCACTAACCTACTTCACCATTTATATATATGCATTCTGAGAAGTCACTAATCTCTCCCATCCTTTCTCCTTATTTTCCTTCTTTGTACCACTATTATATTTATCACATCCTGATCTTTATTATATATTGTTCATCTATTCATCAATTTAACAAATATTTATTGAGCATTTGCCATGTCCCAAGCACTATCTTAGGCATGAAATAGAACTATGAATTGAATGAACAAGAATTAAGTGTTTCTTCATGATGAAACAAGAGCCCCTGTGGGCTGGGACCATGCCAAACTCTAGTCTGAATATCTCAAGTCAGTTAAAGCACCAGGTCTTGAGTTGGATCCCATGAGTTGAGTACTAGGTTGAATTGAAAAGGAGGAAGATTTTAAGAGGAAAAAACAACGTTCATTGTTTTAAGGCTTTTTCCATACATAATCCATACAGTAGTCCAAGCAGAAAGTCATAGTATTATTCCTATTTTATGATAAAGAAGCTAGAGGTTAAATGACTTGTTTAAGGTAAAACAACCTAGTGAGTTGCATAGACAGTATTTGAGTTCAGAAGTCCATGATCTCATCCAATCCTGTCTAAATTATGGATGACAGTGTGAGAACAAAGCTTTTTTTTTAAAGATGTATTTATTTATTTATCTGAGAGAAAGAGAGAGTGAGCAAGGGGGGTGGGGGAGGAGCAGAGGGAGAGGAAGAGAGTTTCTATAGCAGACTTCACACTGAGCCCAGAGTCTGACGTGGGGCTCAATCTCATGACCCTGAGATCACAACCTGAGCGAAAACCAAAAGTCAGATCCTTAACCGACTGTGCCATCCAGGCACCCCAGAACAAAACTTTTAAATTGTCATTGATGAAAGGTTTGACCTCAGTGGACATGTGTTAATTTACTAGCCAAAAGGAATTATTCTATAATAAGGCCATTAAAATGTTAGAAGCTATAATTTGGGAGTATGTACAAGCTGGAGGGTCTCAAGCAGGGTATCTACCTATGGGTAAGAGATAATCATAAGATGTTGACATCTGCATGTAAAACATCCTATCCGGCATTGCTTTGATCATTCAATTTGTAAAACCTGCCTGTATAGTACATTTTCATCTTCCTTCATTTTCCAAGATGTTTTCTAGTAAGTGTTTATTGTGAAATTCTCAAATACATATCTGGGAATAAGTCGCCTTTGATAAATGGCTGATGCTCATTTGACTGAGACCTGATTTTTTTAAGCTCTAGAACATTTCTATAGAATTTTTTTAGGCAGAAGGTTTCAGGGTGGTTCCTGCTACCAGACTGCTAGCAGCAGTGGGTTCTCAAGTCTAACTTTAATTCCACATCTTCATTAAAACCTCTGAGCTTATCCCTTGTCTGTTTGATCACCTTTCCTAGAGTCTCACAGTAATCTTATTGTTGTGGCAACTCATGTTTTCGATTAAAGCATAGTTTGACACACAATATTACATTAGTTTCTGTTGTACAACGTAGTGATTTGACAACCCTCTATATTATGCTGTACTCAACACAAATGTAGCTACCATCTGTCTGTGGCCACTCTTATTGGGCGTTTTCAGTCATAGAGTTGGCTTTGATTCAATGTCCTTCTGTGAATAGGAGAGTCTTGAGGACAAGAACCTTATTTCATTAATCTCTCTATTCACTGCACCCGTCACAAGGGAGATGCTTAAAAAAAAAATATTTAACTAAATTACTGCAAATGCCATCAAACAATCATGAGGTCATTAGTGACAAGGAAATGACAGGGTGGTAGGCAATGAAAAGTAGAAGTTTGGCACTATAATTTTAGAATGAGAGTTTTCCCAGAACAGCTGTGGAGGGAATTAACATTAGCACTGTATAGCGCTCTCACTATAGTTGAAAATCACTGCTTTTTGGTTCACTCTGACATTATTGGTATTAAAAGCTTGTGCTGCTTCATCATTTAAAGCAATTAAATACCATTAAAGTTTCTGCCCTTTTGGTACAAAAAGTTCTTTTCAATGTTTCCATAGTTTATTTTAAGGTTTCCACCCATGCAGTTGGTGGGAGGGTATCCTCTTATTCTGAGATTTATTTACCTCAAGGCTGGAACATTTTGTTCAACTAAGAATTTTTACTGAGACTTTGTATCTCAATGTCTTTTTATTCTTATTTTATACTATTCAACATTCAGGACTCCTTTTTTTTCTGAGCCCATATGACCCTCGACCTCTGATTTCTCTCAATTCCCTTTGATCTTTGCTTGAAAACCTACAAAACATTGGCCATTTTTTTTTCTTGCTACAGTCAGGCAGAAGTAACCAACACATACAAAACTCTCACTCTTTCCAAAAATTTCATCGAGAATCATGGCTCACTGAGAATCTGTTATCTACATTCCGTGTAAGCAAAAGTATCTGCTTTACCAAGTATTTCCCCCAAAGCATAGTTTCTCCCATCTTCCACCTTGTTCTTCGTCACATACATATCAAACACTTAAAAAAAGGCAAATATTTTAGTTCATTGTTTAAGCAGAATCCCATTTCAAAGTACTAAGTTTTCTACTACTTACTGTAATGCTAGATAAAAAATGCAAAATCACAATGGCATTACACAGTAGAGGATTATTTCTTACTCACATAAAGTCTAAAATGGAAAAATGCCCCTCACTTGCAGGTGGCTGTTCCCTCTGTCATAACTCATGGGACCATGTATTTTTCTACCCTGTGGCTCTGCCATCCTCAACACGTGAGTTTCAAAGGTATAGTGGTCACCTAGATCAAGAAAGAAGTGGATAAAGAAAGGGGGGGGTAATCAGAAGGGGGAATGAAACATGAGAGACTATGGACTATGAGAAACAAACTGAGGGCTTCAGAGGGAAGGGGGTGGGGGAATGGGATAGACCGGTGATGGGTAGTAAGGAGGGCACGTATTATTGCATGGTGCACTGGGTGTTATACGCAACTAATGAATCATCGAACTTTACATCGGACACCGGGGATGTACTACTATATGGTGACTAACATAATATAATAAAAAATCATTAAAAAAAAAAGAGAGAGAGAAGTGGAAAGAACGTGGAGGATCCCATGTGAGTTCTTTATGAACCAGGCTTGGAAGTGCTTACACATTTCCACTCACATACAATTGGTTAGATCTCGGGGCGCCTGGCTAGCTCAGTCAGTAGAGTATGCAACTCTTGATCTCGGAGTTGTGAGTTTGGGTCCCATGTTAGGTGGAGAGATTACTTAAAAATAAAAAATCTTTTAAAAAAATTGGTTAGACCTCAGTCACATAGTTCCATTTACTCTCAGGAAGGCGGAACGAAGAAAGAATGGTATTTGGGGAATACATGGTCATCTCTGCTGTAGTAATACATAATTAAACTACTTATTTGTGTGCTATTAAATAAATGCAACATTATGTAATATCAAAACGTTGATTAATAGTTGAAACAATCACAGCAGATCCTTGGAGGGGTGGTGTTTGAGCTGTGACTTTTAAGGGACTGCCTCGGTGGCTCAGTCGGTTAAGTATCTGCCTTTGGCTCACGTCATGATCTCAGGGTCCTGGGATTGAGCCGCATCCGTGTCAGGCTCCCTTCTTAGCAGGGAGACTCCTTCTCCCTCTCCCTCTGCTCCTCTCCACGTGCCCCTCCCCCGACTTGTGCACGCTCTCTCTCTCAAATAAATAAACAAATAAAATCTTTTAAAACATAAAAAATAAAAGTAGGCATAAATGGAAGTGATGGGGAAGGTACAGCCATAATAAGGGTATGAGATAGGGCTGAAGGTAAGCTACTTTTCTCTACTGAGGGTAATATCATCTTGCCCTGCCTGCCTCACAAAGTTATAAATATGAGATCTTTGACCCATTGCCCTGATAAATTGTCTTACAAAGAAGGACAATGTTATTTGGGAATTAGGGCTATGTTTTCAGAGAGCAAAAAGAAGTAACCCAGTCTTTATGACCCACTGTTCAACTAATTTACAAGTATAAAATAAGAAAAATGTGGTAGAGAAGAATTATTGTATCAAAGTATTGGGCAATTTTAGATACTGAACCTTTGCTTTTTATTCAAAGAGTTTTGCCACCATATTAATTAATGAATTCTGGAAGGCTGATTATATCGAACAAATATATAAGCAAGTTCTCACTCTGTTTCCAATAGAAATCACCCTGTAGTCTTCATTAAAGAATAAAGCTTTGGGATCTTACCTAACTTCTGTTTCTGGCCGTTGATGGGGATCTTTTTATAGTATCATCTACTTCTGAGCGCTTCACCCTGAGAGTAGGAGCTCATTCTTATTAGTTCTTATTTACATTCTGGAAATTGGTCAGAATTTCACAACAGAGGGCACAGGAGAATGTCTATTCTAATCTATTCATGTTATACACAAGGGTAATTGAAAACAAAGATGTTCAGTGAGTTACTCAAGGTCATCGAGGCCATTACTGGAATAGTTTCCAGTTTTAGAACTCTTGACAATATATGCTGTATTTAAAAAATCACTTCTTTCTCCAGTTTTTTTTTTATGCTTGATTTTCTCATCACTCAAACTTTTTTACTCAAAAGTAAACTGCCTTTATTAGCCTGGCAATGTCTTTTCTCTTTAAATTTTAAAGTGGATAGTTTTGTTGCAAGTAGTGTCATAACTCTAAAAATTAATTATTACTGACTCTATCTCAGTTTTCATATAGAGAAGAATTGTCATTATTAGATGGTTGATACAAAATTTCACTTTTGAGGTATTTTGGTAAAAGGTATTCAACATTTTTTGCTGATTAATTTGTGAACTATTTGGTTAATAGAAGTACTCTGAAACTCGGTGACAAAACGTCAATAATTTATTCTTACATATGCTTCTGTAGGTCAGCTCATTCTGCCAAGCTAGGCTAGACTCAGGATGTGCTTGGCGCAAAGTTGTAGGTCAGTTCTATGTCTTCTGTATATGTCTTATACTTAGACCAGCAGCTGAATGAAGCATGTTCTTAGAATAAAAGTCAGGAGAACAAGACCAATAGTGCAGTATATTTCAAGCCTCTGCTCTCATGTCTCTGTTAATGTCCCCTTGGGCAAATCTCATCACATAGCCAAATCCTGTGTCTCAAGAATGGGGAGGTATAGTCTGCTAACAGGAAGTCATAGCAAATGCATAGATGTATAATGCCTTTTTTTCTGTCACTGCTAAAATTGTAACACTCAATAAAGAACTGCTATAAGCTAGTCTTACCACATAGACTTAGCTAGTGAAATCTACACTGCATACTTTACGTATCTTTTATCAGAGATGGACTTTCTATGCTCCTACGCAAGCCAAACATCCATGTGTGCACTCTGTTCTACCATTTCTCCCTCTGTTCAAGGACACTGCCCTCATCATCTTACAATCACTGTCTTATATCATTAGATCTTAACTCTCTATTGGGTCATTCCCATCTGAAATCAAGCATATTCCTTTAAAAAAAATTCTTTGATCTAGCTTTCTCCACCAGATACTATCCTTTGCTCCCTTTTAAAATTCTTCCAAAAAACTTGTCTTCACTGATTTCTTTTCAATTTTTCTCCTCCCAATCTCTCATAAGCCTATTTTTGTCATAATTTTATGCTCACCACTCTACTAGAACTTATCTTGTCAATGTCACCAATGACCTCAATTACGTTTTAAGTTGATGTTTTACTATCAACTTTCATCTAATTTGTCCCAAAAGAAAATTTGACATAATTGATAATTGTTTTCTCTTGACAACCTTTTACAATTTGATTTCCACAGTTTAACATTCTCTTGGTTTTACTTCTACCTAACCCCTTACTCTTCCCCAGGCCTTTTTGCTATATAATTCCCTTTTACACCCAACCTGTTAATGGTGGGATCCCAAGGACTAAACCCTTGGTTCCACTTTCTTTTCTATATATTTTCTGTTTTTTGTGGTCTCATTAAATCTTGTGTTTCTGATACCATCTGTATGAAAACATTCTTGAATTTATATTTTTTATCTAGACCTCTTTCCTAAACTCCCAATTAGTAGATGGGAAGAATTTAATGTGTCTTTTTTGGATAGAAAGCATTGTATTTACAAGTGATATGTGGAAACTCAGCAGCCATATTGTAACCATGGGTTGAACTAGACTGACATACTGAAAGTGGTAGAGAAGAAACATGGAAAGAACCTAGACCTTCACAGCATTGCTGGGCTTAAGCAACCCAGGGGCTGATCTTCTTCAGGACTTCTCATTAGGCAAGATGGTTAGTCTTCTGTGCAGTTTAGGGCAAGTCAGATTTTAGTATTGCTCAGGTAAAAATATCCTAAATTATGCATAACTCTCAGTCAGGGCTCTGCAGTCTATGGCCATGGACCAAATCCAGCAACACTCAATCCTTTGCTTTTTGTCTATGTCTGCTTTTACACTGCAGTGACCGAGTTGAGTAGTTGTGACAGAGACCATATGACCTACAAACCTGAAAATGTTCACTATTTGACCCTTTATAGAAAAAGTTTACCAGCACCTTCTCTTGGACATGGGTAGAGCTAAAATGTATTAAAAAGGAAATATGTATTTAAGTCACTAAGTGTTTGTACTGTTTTATCTATTAACATAAGCCACAGCATAGCTACTGCCTGATTATAATTTCCTCCCAACATTCTGGTCTCAGGTGGTCTAATTGTAGAATACTAGCATGCTCTGCAGCAAGTCATTTGATTAATGAACTATGGTTTCATATCCTCTATTAAATACCATAATTTGTCTGTAGGGCCCATGTAATGAGCCATATCCAAAGGCCCTCCTATTAGCATGAGTGCTGATTGTGAATTTAACAGGAAAGGCAGGAAGGCAGGAAGATGAGAAGGATGTTAATCATAAGTAAATGAAGAGTATTAGGTTTTCCTCCTGGGAATCAGGTGTTACAAACTTTAGTGACTATAATGGCCACTCTTAAATTATAGGGGAAAAGGCTGAACATCAGGAGACCTCATATGCATAGGTCTGATGGATGATAGGAAGAAGGATCAATAATGTGACTGAAATATGTGTATGTGTGCACATGTGTGTGCATGTGTGTGTACATGTGCTCATGTGTGTAAGTGTATCATATAGGTATATGCATGTGTCTTCTAGGCTTATATCCAAACATACAGAAGAGGGACTGAAAGAATATACCCAAGTGTGTATAACACTGTATGTCTGAATGGGTGAGATTTGGGTGTGTTTCTTAGTTTCTTTTTGTTGTTGTTCAATCTATACTTCTATTTTCTGCAAAGTAAATTGCTTTGAAATCTGCAAAAGTAGAATTTATTTAAATAAAAACTCATTATTAGTGGGTTGTTGATTCTCCAAACATGCAAATAGGTAGGTCTAGTAGACTGTATCTTCAAAAATGGATGGCCCGATATCACTCAACTCACTCTCTTCTTACCATGTGACTTTGACAATCCTTCCATAAGAAGGTAATATCTGTGTCCCCTTCTGTTGAGTAGGGGCAGATTTGTGATTATGGCACAACTAAAGCTATATGTCCTATCGAGCTAGGCCATTAAAGTTCCCACAACTTCCCCTTGGTTCTTTTGGAACATTCTTAAAATTTAGCCAGGATTGTAGGAGAAATCTTCAGGTGCTTTGTAGAGATGCCTACATGAAGAGAAGGCAAGAGCTTGCACTATTGTATCAGCCATGTGAGTGAGCCATTTTGAAAGTGGATGCCTCCTCCTAGTGACCTGAGTTTTTTCGTTGTAGTTTTTTGGTTTTGGGGTTTTTAAAAAATCTTATTCCCCCATTAGTATTAAATCCTCAAATTCAAAACTTGAAAAAAAATGATCCCTCGGCCCCAGATGTGCTGTCTACTTAATGTCACAGAAATGAACTATTCTTCATTGAGAGCAGCCCAAATTGCAGACTTATGAGCAAAATTAATTATTGTTGTTATTTCAGGCACTTGGTTTTTGGATAGTTTGCAGACAGCAATAGATCATCAGAACAGTCAACATAATATGGTAATTAAAAGTTTAGACATTGGAGTAAAACAGACCTAGATATCAATCCTGACTCTGCCATTTACTGTGGTGACATTGGGCAAGTTTCCTGACCACTCTGGGTCTCAGGTTTCTCATCTATAAAATGGCACGATAACAACATTTCTCTTGTAGTGAACATCAGTAATGCACATAAACTACAGAGCGATGAGTCAATAAATTATAACTGCTATTTTGTTACTGCCGCCCTTACCAGTGTCCTGTAAGACACATGGAAGCTGAATACTAGGACATTTATGCATTTGGCTGGGGAAACTCTAATTCCTACTATTAATCTACTCAGTAGGGTGGTCTCTAGAAAGAAAATCCTGCCTCGAAATGTACTTTAGGTACTCTAAAAATTGGCCAACCAATTCTTCTGGTCGGTCCCCTGAAGCTCTAGAGTCCTTGCTTCTACATGTTTTCCTACTTGTATAAAAAGAAGAGCGTGACAACTCTCAAAGGAGAAGATGATTAAAGTTGAGAAATAATGAATCTACAAGTGACTGTGGACCAGTGACCAAACAGAAAAGCCCCATATGCAGAGATTTAAGAATTCACATCACGGGATTTCTTCTTCCCCAACCCTTTGATAGTATTAATTCCTTATGCCCAAACTCCCCACGGACACGCAAACACATCAACGGCCTACATAGACACTGTGATTAAAGTGGCCAATTCTAACACAGATAATTTGAATCACTCCACAAGATGACAGTCATACTGGGTGTTAGGTACTCTTGAGAAGGAAATTGCAATGTTTTATATGGTTGTAGAATAATAAGAAATATGATTTCTGTATCTGACTTCAGTGATTTTGTAACAGGCATGAAAAAGGCAAAATGCTGTACCGCCATTTGAACAAAATCATTGCCAAGGCCTCATGGAAAATGCAAAGAAAGTAACCAAAAGGCTCCTATTTTGAATGAACTTGTGGAAATTTTATATGTAAAAATAGTATTAAAATTATAAAATATATCACAGTGGGTGTGTTAGAAAACAGCTGGTAGTGTTCTTCCCCTTCCCACACTTCTACAATATTTCATATGCTGTGAGAACTACACACACACACACACACACACACACTCTTATTATCAGAATTTTATTTTCTTCTTGTTGTTATGTTTAAGAGTTTTCCAAAATAATCTCAAGTCTCTTGAATCTACTGAAACTTTATCCAGAACAGGTACTAGGTGGTGAGTTCAATAGAAATATATTAGGCTGAACCATATAAAATTGCCATTAATTAGGTAAAAATGGCCAAATACCAATAATTTCATGGTGTTGACTACTAAATAGCAATGTGGTTGGGGATAGAAATAAAGTGGGGAAGGGACATGCATTAGTTCTTAAATAATGAACAAGATCCAAAAAGACTATTGGTGTGGAAGGCCTTCTAGGGACCAGCACACCCTATTTGCACAAAGACTATTCAGAATGGAACAAGTCAGTTGCCTCTCACCTGGTGTTCCTTGCTAGGCAAAGATGCCCATATTCCAAGAGAGAAGATGACAAGATACTTATCAGTAGATGCTTAAACTACTTTTATTAATTCTGATCCACTTGTGATCGATCAGTCTCTGGGTACTTGATAGAATAGTGTCAAGTCACTGAGCTCATATTCTTCACAAACAATATTTGTATTCCCTTGACACTGGCTTATTAAAGGAGACAGTATAGTCTCTTGCCTTATTCCAATCAAGTTATCCACCACAATTTCCAAGGTATAAAATGTGCCCAAGCGTGATGTAAGACTAATCACTAAGCAACCAAATCAGCAATAGAATCCCAGACAGAGAATATATTTCAGGAATTCTATGCTGTATAAAGTATAAATGATGACAAGCCTTAGATTCCAGAGTGAAATCGAAGACAAGTCTTAGATTCCAAGACAATGGTAGACAATGAGGAAATCTGCCAAAAGAAAGCAGAATACTATGTTGATAATATTGCCACGTAGAATGGAAATAAGCGATTTGAAGTCAGAAGAAACTTTGTACATATGTATTTATATTTTACTTCTTCCACTTAGTATATTGCCACTGAAAGAACAAATCAGCAATAGAATATTTTAAAACCTAATTTAAGATGGGTCTAATCATGAATCCTTACATGTTTTGATTTTTAGCTTTACCAATACGAGTAATCTTGGATTATAGAATGGACAAGGCACATTTATTTTTCTGAGTGTTTTTGCAAGATATATGATGTATTTGTTCAAAAGATCGATTTTTTCCCAAAACGTTTTCTGAATTTATGATATTGGAAAGTCCCCTGAGTGTGTATTCCTGTTCATCTCAAAATAAGGCAAAAAGAAAAGTTTGTTTTAAGCTAGATGCATTGAAGTTCGCATGGGGAAAATGAAAAATAAAATAAACAGTACAATCTGAGCCTCCTTACCTTATTAATAAATAATGTCATCATAATTTGCTTATAAATAAGATTCTACGACTGCATTAGTGATGTCAAATTAGAAAGTAGTTACATTTATTCAGATAAATAGTGACTTTTTTTTTCAAGTAAGCTTTATGCCCAACATGGGGCTTAAACTCATGACCCCAAGATCAAGAGTTGTATGCTCTACTGACTGAGCCAACCAGGCACCCCCAGATAAACAGTGACTTGGAAACAATTACCACAGTAAATATATTAATGACGTTCAGAGACCAAGTAGTCTATCAACTTCAAGAAATAAAAATCAACAACCATAAAATCTTATATGCTCTGGGAAAATATGTTGAACCATCCCTTTTTCTAGGGACTTGACCATTTTGCTTGATTCTTTCAATGTGCCGTTGAATTTAATTTGCTAGTATTTTGTTGAGAATTTTTGCACCTATATTCATCAGGAATAGTGGCCTGTGGTTTTATTTTCTTATGGGATATTCATCTGGCTTTGGTATTGGGGTAATGCCAGCCTCAGAAAATGAGTTTATGGGTTTTCCTTCCTCTTCTATTATTGGGAGAGTTTGAGCAGAATTGACATTCATTCTTCTTTAAATGTTTGACGGAATTCGCCTCAAGTCGTCTGTTTCTCAGCTTTTTTTTGGTGAGTGGTTTTTGATTACTGATTCAGTTTCCTTATTATTGGTCTGTTCAGATTTTTTTATTTCTTCACGTTTCTGTCTTAGTAGTTTGTATATTTCTAGGAGTTCTTCCATTTCTTCTGGATTGTCCAATTTGTTGGTGTATAATTGTTCAGCCTTCTCATGATTCTTTTTGTTTTCCATTACATCAATTGTATCTACTGTATCAGTCTGCTTTCTAGCAGTTGCACAGCCGCAAAGGCCTGGGCTGGCTGCCAGGAAGTCTGCCTGGTCTGGGAGGGGGTAGCAGGAGGGACTGAGGCAGGTGGCAACAGCAAAGACAAATACCTGTAGGGCAAAGACTAGTGAAAACTGCAGGGAAATTGGTTTCTTCTCTGGTGAAAGCTGCTGGGATTGTTTGCAGAGCCCGTCACTGGGAACAGAGGTAGCTCCCACTGTGTGGCTGACACTGGTAGCCCCTGTTTTTCTTTCTTATTCCCAACAACTTCTATACATCTGAGGTTTGTTGGTCTCTGGGTGAGGTGAAATTGAATCAGGTCCTTTGTGGGGTGCTCTAAAAGGGTGGAGAACCTGGTTGCTCACTCTGCTCTCTCTTTCCTGGTGAGAAAAATTCTTTCTAGCTGGAGAGTTCCCTTTGGCATTGGACAATGCTTGTTTCAGGGATGAGATAATGAAGGCAAGTGAACCTATTTTTCTTCTCCTTCTTATGCAGTTATTCTCAAGTTTTTGTTCTCCTGTGTTGCTGAAATTCTTAAGTGGCCTACACAGCTCTTCTAGAACTGTTTTTGTTCATAGATTGCTATTTAATTATTGATCACTGTTGGGAGATGGAGGCTGGAGCCTCCTACTCGACCATCTCGGTGACATTAGAGATTCATTTCTTTTATTCATTGTTTCATTTAAAAATATTTAGTGAATGTCACATATGTATATGGCACTGTGATAAAAGGAACCCTTAGTCTAGGAATCACTTGAGTTTAAGGTCCTGGCCCAACTCATCTTTGATTCCCACCCTTGAATGGTATAAGGAAAAGGTAAAAGGAAGCACACAGGAATTTGGAGGTGGAAAGAGAATAAAAGAGGGGAAAGGTAATAAGGGAAAGGAGCAAAAGGAGGAAGAGAGGGTGGAAATGTCCCTTGGTATTTAAAAAAAATGGTTTGTGTCAAAAGACAGACATGATCTCCAAGGCCACTTTTGTGCTCACTGCACATGTAATCCTTGGCCTCATTTCCCTCATCTGAATAATGGGGATGATATCCCTTTCTTTCTTGTGTGGATTAAATGAGATCATTGCCACAAAGTGTCCGGCACAAAACCCACACTCAATACATGATAGCTGTTACCTAGTTACATATATCTTAGGAGTCAGCTCTCTTCAGACATTTTTTTAAATCCAAAAACCCTTGGTGATACTGGGTGGGGGGGATCAAGACCAAGGCTATCAAGTCTGAGGAAATGGTAAAATTAAATGAATTCACTATTAGAAGATCAAAATAAGTCACCCACATTACAGAGGAAGAATAATAAACTCTAAGAGAGTAAGCAACAATGCCAATAGGAAAGACTGTACTAAAGGAATCAAAAGAAAAACGAGCAGGGCCATGAATGTCAAACCAAGTAAAAGTAAGGAAAGCTTGAATACATAAGGGTCTGGAAATGTCTTTCCCTTAATTCCGTATTGCTTGGATTCTTATTCCATTAGAACTCTGGGTGCTATTTTGACTACCTTTGTTTAAAAGGATGAAGTGCAGGGGCGCCTGGGTGGCACAGCGGTTAGGCGTCTGCCTTCGGCTCAGGGCGTGATCCCAGCGTTATGGGATCGAGCCCCACATCAGGCTCCTCCGCTAGGAGCCTGCTTCTTCCTCTCCCACTCCCCCTGCTTGTGTTCCCTCTCTCGCTGGCTGTCTCTGTCTCTGTCGAATAAATAAATAAAATCTTTTAAAAAATAAATAAATAAATAAATAAATAAATAAATAAATAAATAAAAGGATGAAGTGAGGGGTGACTGGGTAGCACAGTTGGTTAAGGGTTGGACTCTTATTTTGGCTCAGGTTGTGATCTCAGAATTGTGAGATCGAGCCCTGTGTCAGGCACCATGCTCAGCATGGCATCTGCTTAAGGCTCTTTCCTTGATTCCTCTCCCCCCCAACTCTCAAATAAATAAATAAATATTTTTTAAAAAATAAAATGAAAACAAGATGCACCTGGGTGGCTCAGTCAGTTAACTGTCTGACCCTTGGTTTTGGCTCAGGTCGTGAGATCAGGTCTCAGGATCCCTGGCATCAGGCTCCATGCTCAGTAGGGAGTCCACTTGAGTTTCTCTCTCCCTCTCCCTCTGCCCCTCCTCACCCTGCTTGCATCCTCTCTCTAAAATAAATGAATGAATCTTCGAAAAAAAATAAAATAATAAAAATAGGGGTGCTTGGGTGGCTCAGCTGGTTAGGTGACTGCCTTTGGCTCAGGTCATGATCCCAGGGTCCTTGGATTGAGTCCTGCATTGGGCTCCCTGCTTAGCGGGGAGCCTGCTTCTCCCCCTCCTGCTCCCCCTGCTTGTGTGCTCGCTCTCTCTCTCTCTCCCTCTGTCATATAAATAAATAAAAATCTTTTAAAAAATAAAAATAAAGACAAGCTGTTATCTTTAAAAGTAAATAAATAAAAATAAAAGGATGAAGTGAAACTGGAAAACTAATAATGAAAGGTAATAATGGAAATAAAACCCTATAAAGAAATGATAGAAACAATTTACATCATTTGACTTAACAAATAGCATTTTGTTAAGTGATACAGTTAGTACTCAAGATAATTAACTTCACTTTTTTTCCCTAAACATCAAAGTATTTTCCAAGTCCATAAAAATACAATAAAAAAGAGGAAGAAAAGAAATGGGGTGGAGAAAGGTCAAATTAAAACAAGAATTTCAGTTAAAACCAAGAAAGAACTAGATGTATAATCAAACATAGGAAGAAGTGGCCTGAGGGTTTTTGTTTGGGATTTATTACTTTTGTAGCCTTTAACATGTTAACAAAGAAACTACTGTTTGTCTTAGACTATTTATATAAATGCTTTTGAAAGGTGGGAAGCTATAATAATGAATCTCCTATTTTGTGCTTAATAATTTAATAAATCACCTAATCATCTCAAATTCACTAATCATAGAGGAAACTAGTAATTGTGCGCTGTATAAAGAGTTGTGCGGCATAATAGCTATGAAACTAGAGGAGAAATTAAAATCCTAATTAACATGATTATGTGCAACTGCCAGACAATGATAGTAGCTAATATTTTTGAGTGCCTATCCCTGTCAGAGATTATGGTAAGCCCTTTAATGCACGTTTTTAATTCACTCCTCACAAAAACTTTGAGTCGGCCTGTATTAATATTGCCATTTTACAAGTGTAAAAGAGTTCTAAAGAAGGGAACACAGACAATAAATATGAGAGCTGGGATGTAGGCCCAAGTCCAAGCCCAGAGCCAAGGTCCTAACATTAAATCATGCTGCTTCAGTCTAAGCTAGGGGTACTAGCTTTGCTATCCCTTCAAGGCCAAGACTAGTGTAAGAGAAGAATGGCCATTTGCAACATGGAACAGAAACTAGTATAATTTGTTACTTCTTTTAAAATAATAAGCCTGGGAGGAGTTAAGATGGCGGAGGAGTAGGGGGACCCTAAATTCATCGGGTCCCTGGAGTTCAGCTAGATGATTATCAAATGTTTCTGAACACCTGTGAAATCAATCAGAAATCTGAGAAAAAGAAATGTTTCAATTCTACAAATAGAAAAGTGACAACTTTTTGTAAGGTAAACGGTGTGGAGATTTGAATCAGGGGCTATATATTGGGGGATACCGTGAGGGGAGGGAGCCTGCCTAAGGAGGCTACTGCAAAGTATTATCAGCAGTATGGAACTTTTAGAAGTCTGCTACAGTGGGGGACGTCCCTGGCTTAAAGATGCTCAGGTGGCAGAGCCACGTGGAATCCCAGGTGGGACAGTGCGGTCCAGGATCCCCGGGGTCACAAGAAGAACAGGAGTGCCTGAGTGCAACAGAGGTCCCAAGCATTGGAGTGGGGAAGTCAGCTGAACAGCGAGTTTAGGCGCCAGCTTTCTGCTGCATGTTGCCATAAGCTGCAAACCGCTGCACGGCTGTGCAACTGTTCTCTGGTAAGAGGCCCAGCCCAAGGTAGAAGCATGGCAAGACCACCCTCCCTCCCCAGGAGGAACAGAAAGAGTCCTAAAGCAGCAGAATACACATTGTTCTAGTACACATGGAGCATTCTCCAGAACAGATCACATGCTGGGTCACAAATCAGGTCTCAGCACGTACAAAAAGATGGAGATTATTCCATGCATATATTTAGGTGACAATGTTTTAAAACTTGAAGCCAACTACAAGAAAAAAATTGGAAGGACAACATATATATAAAGGTTAAAGAGCATCCTACTAAAGAATGAATGAGTCAACCAGGAAACTAAAGAAAAACTTAAAAAAATACATGGAAACAAATGAAAATGAGAACACGACAGTTCAGAAACATTGGGATACAGCAAAGATGGTCCTAAGAGGAAAGTCTATAGCCATACAGGCCTTTCTCAAGAAACAAAAAACGTCTCAAATACACAACCTAACATTACACCTAAAGGATCTGGGAAAAGAGCAGCAGATAAAGCCTAAATCCAGCAGGAGAAGAGAAATAATAAAGGTAAAGCAGAAATCAATGAAATAGAAACCAAAAGAACAGTAGAACAGATCAATGAAACTAGGAGCTTGTTCTTTGAAAGAATTAATAAGATCAATAAAACCCTAGCCAGATTTATCAAAAAGAAAAGAGAAAGGACCCAAATAAATAAAATCAGGAATGAAAGAAGAGAGATCACAGCCAACACCAAAGAAGTACGAAGAATTATAAGAACATCCTATAAGCAATTATATGCCAACAAATTAGGCAATCTGAAAGAAATGGATGCATTCCAGAAATAGAAAACCTGAACAGACCCATAACCAGCAAAGAAATTGAAGCAGTAATCAAAGATCTCCCAACAAATAAGAGTCCACGGTCAGATGGCCTCCCAGGGGAATTCTACCAAACATTTAAAGAAGAATTGAAACCTATTCATCTGAAACTGTTTAAAAAAAAAAAAAAGAAATGGAAGGAAAACTTTCAGACTCATTCTATGAGGTCAGCATTACCTTGATCCCACCAAAAATGAAAGTTACAGACCAATATCCCTAATGAAAATGGGTGCAAAAAGTCTCACTAAGATATTAGTTAATAGGATGCAACAATATATTAAAAGGATTATTCACCAAGACCAAGTGGGATTTATTCCTGGACTATAAGCATGGTTTAATATCCACAAATCAATCAATGTGATACACCACATTAATAAAAGAAAGGACAAGAACCATACAATCCTCTTAATAGATGCAGAAAAAGCATTTAACAAAATTCAGCTTCCTTTCTTGATTAAAACTCTCCACAGTGTAAGGATAGAAGGAACATACCTCAAGATCCTAAAAGCCATATATGAAAAACCCACAGCAAATATCATCCTCAATGGGGAAAACTGAGATCTTTCCCACTAAGGTCAGGAACACGACAGAGATGCCCACTCTTATCACTGTTGTTCAACAAAGTACTGGAAGGCCTAGCCTCAGCAATCAGGCAACAAAAAGAAATAAATGGCATCCAAATCAGCAAAGAAGAAATCAAACTTTCACTCTCCACAGATGACCTGATACTCTATGTAGAAAACCCAAAAGACTCCACCAAAAAAATCGCTGGAACTGGTACAGGAATTCAGCGAAGTCGTGGGATATAAAATCAATGCTCAGAAGTCAGCTGCATTTCTGTACTCTAACAATGAAGCAGAAGAAAGAGAAATCAAGCAATCGATCCCATTTACAATTATACCAAAAAGCATAAGATACCCAGGAATAAACCTAACCAAAGAATTAAAAGATCTGTACTCTGAAAACGCTAGAACACTTCTGAAAGAAATTGAGGAAGACACAAAGAAATGTGAAAACATTCCATGCTCATGGATTGGGAGAATAAATATTGTTAAACGTCCATAGTAGTCAAAGCAATCTACACATTCAGTACAATCCTTATCAAATACCACCAGCATTTTTCACAGAACTGGAACAAACAATCCTAAAATTTGTATGGAACCAGAAAAGACCCTGAATAGGCAAAGGAATGTTGAAAAAAACAAAACAAAACAAAACAAAACTGGTGGCATCACAATTCTGGACTTCAAGCTCTATCACATAGCTCTAATCATCAAGACAGTATGGTACTGGCACAAAAACAGACACATAGATCAATGGAACAGAATAGAGAACCCAGGAATGGACCCTCAACTCTATGGTCAACTAATCTTAGACAAAGCAGGAAAGAATATCCAATGGAAAAAAGACGGTCTCTTCAACAAATAGTGTTGGGAAAATTGGACAGTCACATGCAGAAGAATGAAACTGCTGGGGGGGAGAGGTGGGTAGGGGGATGGGGTAACTGGGTGGTGGACATTAAGGAGGGCACTTGATGTAATGAGCTCTGGGTGTTATATGCAGCTGATGAATCACTAAATTCTACCTCTGAAACTAATTTTAAAAAATGAAAAAAAAAAAATAAATAACCAGGCCCTTTCCTCAGGAATCTCGTGTTCTAAGATGACAAACTTGGAAATAATTGAGATCTTATTTATTTCATTTTCACCCACCTATCTTGTTATAGTGCTCTTTGTTGTTTACAAATTAATTGGGCTGCAACAACAAATAGAATAGTCTGTGGCTTGAGTACTCATCCAAATTAAAAAATATGTGTCTCCTAGCTAAGTCTAAACATTCTCAAATTTAGTTACCTCCGTATAGCTAAGAAGAAATTTTTCTACAAAAAAAAAGAACCTGTTATTTTACTTATAAAGAGAGAAAAAAGAAAAAAAAATCATTGTATTATCAAGTTTGAGAAGCAGTGTATTTTTTTTATCTTAAGATAGAAATTTTATGTGTGTGAGAGAGATAGAGATCTCTTTATTTTTTTAAAATTTTTTATGCTTCTTTTCCTTTCCAACTTTTTATTTAAATTCCAGTAAATTAACATACAGTGTAGAATTCAGTGATTCAGTATTTTCGTACAACACCTGGTGCTCATCAGAAGAGGTGCAGTCCTTAATCCCCATCACTTATCTCACCCATCCCTCCACTCGCCTCTCCCCTGGTAACCACCACTTTGTTCTCTATGGTTGAGAGTCTGCTTCTTGGTTTTCCTGTCTGTTTTAACACCCATGTTCATTTGTTTTGTTTCTTAGATTCCACATATGAGTGAAATCATATGGTATTTGTCTTTCCCTGAATGACTTATTTGGCTTAGCATTATACTCTCTAGCTCCATCCAAGTCATTGCAAATGCAAGATTTCATTCATTTGATGGCTGAGTAATATTCCATTGTATTTATATACGACCTCTTCTTTATCCATTCATCAGTTGACGGACACTTGGGCTCTTTCCATATCTTGGCTATTGTTGATAATGCTGCTATAAACATCAGGGTGCATGTATCCCTTTGAATCAGTATTTTTGTATCCTTTGGGTAAAGCCCTAGTAGTGCAATTTCTGGGTTGTTGGGTAGTTCTATTTTTAATTTTTCGAGGAACCTCCAAACTGTTTTCCAGAGTAGCTGCACCAGTTTACATTGAGGGGAGTTGTTTTTTAACTGAATTATTAAACCTCATTCAGAACCACCAAGTCTAAACCTGAATGGTCAAGCACACAGGCTATTCTCATCTGAGATCTCTGGCCTGGATCATACACCAAGCTGCTGGACAGTTCCGTGCTGAATGTTTTACTCTTATTTTTTTTTCATGGCAACATTTTCATATTTGGAGAAGTTTTTCCCACGTGATGATGAACTGTGAAGAAAAAATGGACTTTTTATAGTTTGTTCATTGTCAAGTTTAGAACCAGAGTTCGCCCTTCCCATGCCACATGGACAGATCTATTTTTCCTTAAAAAGTAAAAAAAAGAACCCCACTGTCAGCAAAGGCAATGCACGACTCCAGTGAATTTTCAGAATTAAATCTAGTATGCTTTTCCAAAAGGAAAAAAAAGCAAACAAACATGCTCCGAGTTTAATCTGATTAGTATTTAAATTACTATGTATTAGATAATACATTGAAAGAGATGAGCAAATGGTAAGGTTTGGATTAATGAATACGATCAATATAGACACTGTACTTTTAAACTTTATTTATTTATTTATTTATTTATTTATTTATTTATTTATTTATTTACTTGATAGAGAGCAGGGGGAGGGGCAGAGGAAAGGGAGAGACCTCCCCCCAGCAGATCCCCTGCTGAGGGTACAGCCCAATTTGGAGCTGTACCCCAGGACCCTGAGATCATGACCTGAGCTGAAATCAAGAGTCAGACGCTTAACCAACTGAGGCACCCAAGCACCCCAACTTTATTTTTTAATTTTAAGTAAATATATTTAAGGTATACAATATCACGATTTGCTATATGTATACATAATGATTGCTACAATCAAGCTAATTACCATATCATCTTACATAATTACTATTTTTTATGAGAGCACTTGAAATTTGCTAAGAGCAAAGTATCTAATACAGTATGATTAACTATAATCATTGTGCAACACGTTAGATCTCTAGACTTATTCATTACTACTGATAATGACTTAAACTGTAATAACATAGAGAAAAATAAAATGTTAGAATAATGATTTGAAAAATTATTCTGTTTATTACATGATAGTTTCTTTTCATGATTAAAAATTGCTAGATGCTCTAAGCAGAGAAATCAAAATGAACTGATGTGGCTGGAACGTCTCTTACCGCTTCTCTATCATGCCCTTCAGAATCAGTGGTGCTTCTCCCATGTTTCATCCCAGGGCTATTCTATGTCTTGTGGGAACATACATTTCCTTTATCCAGTGGTGCAAATTCACATAGACTTTCCCACTTACTACTCCTGTCCTCTCTCACAAAATAGATGTTGTGACTTAAATTGGAATACTGGTCCTGGACTCTTAGAGGTAATTTGGAAGAAATAGAAGCACATCATTCTGACAAGAACCCTGGGGTTTTTATAGATAATTGGATTCAATCTTCAGAACTTGGTGAAATCAGTAGAAGTAACAGGAGCTGAGCAGTTGCTATACTATCATGAGTTTTTGCTTTTTTCTTTTTTTAAAAGGGAATTTCTTTTATTATTTTTAAAGATTTTATTTATTTATTTGAGAGAGAGTGAACAAGAGAGAGAGAGAGCACCGAGTGGGGGGTGTGGGGGAAGGGCAGAAGCAGAGGGAAAAGCAGACCCCCGCCCCCCCACTGAGCTGGGAGCCTGATACGGGCTTGATCCCAGAACCCTGAGATCATGACCTGAGCCGAAGACAGATGCTTAACCAAATGAGCCACCCAGGGGCCCCAGTTTTTGTTTTTTTTAAGGAAAAATTCCATCATCTAAATAAATAGTGAATGTTTGACTATTTTGACCATCACAGTAGAAATGCAACATCTAGAAATCTCTTTCTGTGTTAAAAGACTTTTCAAATCTCTGAAAATTATGTTAAGAAATACTACTACAAAATGGGATCACATGAATTTATTCTTCTCCCATGCCATTATTCAAAGGAAGGCACCATCTACATCTTCTAATCTGCGAAGCACAGGGATGAGTGCTCTCATTTGAGTGGATGTGGCTCCACTTGTTTTCCCATTCTAATAGCCTACATTCTACATTTCTAGAAATTCTAATACTAACAATTGGATGCAGAGCTTCATGCTCTGCTCATTGTTTAGTACTGTTAATAGTCACAGTATAGAGACAGATCTATTGACATGACAACTTGAATTCTAGCGTACTTTAGAAATTTGTCAGTATGTACACACAGGAAGATCATTCTGGAATTTTGAGGGGAAAATGTGTTAAACATCTTATGTGAGTGTAGAAGGATTGTGTTTCCTGCTGCCAATAAACAAAAAGTTCAACTACTAATATACTACTAAGTTTTAAAATTGTCTTTATGTTGGGGTGCCGGGGTGGCACAGTTGGTTGAGTGGCCGACTCTTGGTTTCAGCTCAGGTCGTGATCTCAGGGTCCTGAGACCAAGCCCCACATTGGGCTTTGCGGTCAGCACAGGATTGCTTCAGATTCTCTCTCCTTCTGCCCCTCCCACTTGTGCTCTATTTCTCTCTCTCTCTCAAATAAATAAATAAATCTTAAAAATAAATAAAAAAATAAAACGTCTTTATTTTGATACAGCTTGCATGCTGATGTTTTCACATGATGTATATTAACAGCTTTGATTGTGCACAACATTTTTTTTCAGTGTCAGTGTTCAATTTCTATTACTGGGAAGGAATGGGAAATTAGAATAGTAGCATCTGTTATTACCCTCAGAAAATTCCAGGATATGCTTGCTATGTTTTCTGCTGAATCTAAATTTAATTTAGATGCTTTATCAATACGTTTCCTGTTTCAGTTATTATATTGCAACGTAGCGTTTTTATTTTCATTAAGGTACAGGGAAATAAGTTATGTGAGTAGAAGTAACTTTATTTATGAAAATATCAGAAGACCTACTGTAGAAGACCTAGACTTAATGCCTACCACTAGTAGATTGTGCCTTCTACGTTTCTGAACTTCAAGGTCCCAGAAATTTCCAAAACTAAGTGATTAAGGTTTGAGAGAAAGACGTATGTAAACATATATAATACTAAAGATTTTTTCAATGTCAGATTGACATTGAACAAAACCCAGGAGGAGAACCAAAGTCCTACAGACCTCAGTACCATTCCAGTTATGTACAATTTAAATAGCAAGTTATTAAATAATTAATTTTCCAAGTTTATATGTAAAATTAGTCAAAGATTTATTCATGTCAGAGGCATCTGTTTAAATATTTATACCATAGAGAATACTGTCAGATCCTTAAAAAGTGCGAGTAGTCAGTAAACAAATATTTATTGGAGTCTTGCTATGTAAAGGTTGTTTCTATGGCTGGAGATACACCGATGATGAAAATCGATATCCTTGCCCCAGAGAGGGAAAAGACAAGAACTAAATAAGGTAATATATAAGAAGAACTCAACCACTGATGAGTACTGCAAATAAAATAATGTGGAAGGAGGGACTGGTAGGCGATCTCCGAAGAGGTCCCCTTTGAAATGAGAGCTGAACAATGAGAAGGAGGCGTCCATGCAATGATTTGGGAGAAGGGTATTCTCAGTATGAGAAACATCAAGTGCAGAGGGACTGATTGGAAATAGACTTCACCTGTTTAAGTATAAAAAGCCAATATTGAATAAAGGAAAATATTGAAAAATTGAAAGTGGCGGGAGAAGCAATCAGGGAGAGGCAAGGGGCAGACAACGCAGGGCTCCTGAGACCCACTGAAAGCAGGTTGGTGTTGATTCCTGTGGCGAAGGAAGCCATCCGAGTGTTGAAGCAAAGGAACACCATTATCTCATTTACATTAGCTTCCGAGTGTAAGGTGGATATAGCAGGGCTAAGAGGAAGCAGAGAACTGCACAGGAAGTTGTTTCCTTACTGGAGGTGAGAGATAATGGCAGACTGGTCAAGACTTAAACAGTGCAGACAGACGTAAGTACAGTAGTAGTCCCCTCTTAGGCACAGTTCCACTTTCTGTGGTTTCAGTTACTCCCAGTCCACCGTGGTCCACATCCTGTTGTATCATCAGAAGGTCAGTTGTAGCCTAACACAAGATCATATGCCTACACCATTCACCTCACTTTATCTCATCCTGTAGGCATTTTATCATCTCACATTATCACAAGAAGAAGAAGAAGGGTGAATATAGTACAGAAAGATATTTTAAGAGAAAGAGACCACAATCACATAACTTGTATATTATAATTGTTCTATTTTCTTATCAGCTATTATTATTAAACTCTGACTATGCTTAACTTAAAAATTAAATTTTGTCCTAGGTATGTATGTACAGGAAAAGACATGGTATATATAGGGTCCAGCACCATTCGCAGTTTCAGGCATCCACAGAGGGTCTTATAATGTATCCCCTACAGATAAGGATGGACTTCAATGATCAGACTCGGGAAGCACATTTTAAAGGTAGAGCTGATGGAATTTATAGATGGATTAGAGCTGAGATGAAAGGAGAAGAATCAAGGATGAACTCTAGGTTTTAGTCTAAATGGCTAGATAGATTACAAAGCCATTTACTAAGACGGGGAAGGTTGGGATTGAAATGGGAACAAATGGTTCCTTGGTGGCCACATTCAGTTGGAGACATCTAGGAGGAATGTATCTAAGGCTCCAGTAGAAATACACATTAGAGTGTCCTCAGCATACTCTCTGTCTGTCTAGATGGAGCTATGTAAATATACTGATCATAAATATATAGTATATAAAATGTAACATTTGGAATATATGTATTATATAATATAGTTTTTATACGAACAACAATATAGTATATAATGCATTTTGTATCTGCTCCCCTGAGTGGCAGTGTATGCAGAGGGCCTTTCCTTTGTCCAATCCTTCATGCCAGGTATACCTGGCATTTTGCGGGGAAGAGAAAGAGTGTGGTTACCCTTTCCCATGGATCAATTGCCCACTGTATCAGTGACCACATCATTTCATGACAGGGTGAATTTAGCTGATCTGAAATCAGTTATCCTTCTGCCAGACACTTCTTTAAAGGATAATTAGAAACTTTGAAAAAGATGGCCAAGAAAGATGGAAGCAAAGTAGGAGGACCCTAGGCACACCTCGCCCCATGAATACAACTACTTAAATATCAAATCATCCTAAATACCCCAGAAATCAATCTGAAGACTGGCAGAACAAACTCCACAACTGAAGTTAGAGAAGAGCCCACATAAAAGAAGGTAGGAAGTGTGGAGACATGGTTTGGGAGAGAAACGGATCAGGGCCGCTGTAGTGGGGAAGGAGCCACAGTCATGGAAAAGGACGAGAGATAAACTAGCACACTGGAGAGTGCATGGAGAAGATATTTCCCTATAGCAATTGGCTTGGAAAGTGAGAGGGGCTGAATTTTGTGAGTTCTTGCAGCAAGCAGGGCTTAAAGCCTGGAGTTCAGAGGTCAATGGACTCGGCTCAGATAGAGCTCAGGGGCACTGGGACTGCTCTCAGAGAGAAGACATGGCAAAGGGCCTGGGGACATACAGTGTGAAAAGAGTGCCAGGAGCATGCAGCATGAAATCTTGCCATTTGCAATGACATGGATGGAGCTAGAGAGTATAATGCTAAGTGAAATAAGTCAGCCAGAGAAAGACAAATACCATATGATTTCACTCATAAGTTGAACTTAAGAAATAAAGGAGCAAAAAGAAAAAATAAGAGAGAGGGAGAGAAAGACAAACCAAGAAACAGGCTCCTAACTGCAGCGGTGAAACTGATGGTTACCAGCAGGGAGGCAGATGGGGGGATGGGTTAAGTAAGTGATGGGGATTGAGGAGTGCACTTGTCATAATGAGCATCGGACAATGTATGGAGTTGTGGAATCACTATGTTGTATACCTGAAACTAATACAATACTGTATGTTAACTAACTGGAATTAAAATGAAAACTTAAAAATGAAGTTCAATTAAAAAAATTGTAAAGCAAGCAAAACAAAATGAAGCAAACAAACAAAAAAACAAAGTAAAATAATCTGCTGGCGCCTGGGTGGTTCAGTACGTCGAGCATCTGCCTTCGGCTTGAGTCACGATCCCAGGGGTCCTGGGATTGAGTCCCATGTCAGGATCTTTGTGTGGTGGGGAGCCTGCTTCTTCTTCTCCCTCCTCCTTTCCCTGCCACTTCCCCTGCTTGTGCTCTCTCTCTCTCTGACAAATGAATAAGTAAAATCTTAAATAATAATAATAAATAACCTGCTGAGCTCTCATGATGTGTCATGGTTTCCCCCTGTGACTCTGGGCTATCATTATCTCCATCACCCCTGTGGAGCTCAACCTGGACTTCACGGTGTGTATGATCCCCAAGTTGGAGTGGGTGGCACTTCTAGAAGCAACTGATACCTTGCATGTGCTTGAGGTGACCAAAGGTCCATTCAGGAGAATTAGAGTGATGGGAAATTTCCGAGGAAGATGAACCATGTGCTGCTGAAGGTGCCTGTGTTGGACGGAACCCTGCAATGCCCCAGCATGCCTCTGAGTGATAAGAAATGGCGACTCAACTGTGCCAGACGCCAAGTGTTTGTTCTGTGACCATATGTATCTTTATTTACCTATGTGCTGTTTGCTTCTTCAGTCATGTGTATCTCTAACCCTTGACCCAGTGATACACCAAACACAGTGTTCTTGAGCTCAGTATTATCTATTTTCCTCATTAAAGGTTCAAAACCAAAACCAAACCCAAACAAACAGTAGGTTTTTCCCTCATGACTGCCTTTTCCCCAATAGTCAGGTCTCCAAATTAAATGGCATATTAGGATTTTGCCAAGATTCTTCAAGAAATGAATATTTTCTTTATCACAAAACCTAGAGTCTCTAAAATATAAACATTTGCAAATCTGTAAAAAAACACAAGGCAGTTTTCATTCACAGGTAAATAAAATAAGACATGAGCATTGATTATTCAATTTAAGAGAATATTATTAGCTAAAGAGACTAAAAGAAACAGAAGAAACTTTGTTTCCGCCAGGTACTAGCCCTGGTATTTCAGTACAAGTAACAATTTACTTTGTATCAAAGAGTAAACTGGGTGGCTCAGTCCCTTAAGTAGCTGACTCTTGATCTCAGGTCATGATCTCAGGGTCAAGCTCCACCCTGGGCTCTGTGCTCAGTGGGGAGTCTGCTTGAGATTCTTTCTCTCTCCCTCTCCCTCTGCCCCTACCCCAGCTCTTGCTCTCAATCTCTCTCTTTTCCTCAAATAAATAAATAAATAATAAATCTTTTAAAAAAACGGAACAACAACAACAAAACCAAAACAAAATAAAAACAAACAAACAAAAAAAGAGTAAACTGGTTTAGTGAACCAGCTGCAGCTTCCAGAAAAATGGAACCACCTGGATGTGGGTAATGGTTTCCATTATGCTCACTCTTCTGGCTCAGGGAATGCACAATTGCTACTTTTTAGGAAGGCTTTTTGCTGGAGAAGTCACCTTAAGAGGTAATATTGGCCTTCTTTTTCAAGATTATTTCACATTCCTTTATCACTTCAAATAGAATGCAAGTATTTTTTTGTAGTGGTCATTGGTTTCAGTTTTAAAAAAGATTTAATTTATTTGAGAGGGAGAGAGAAGGGGAGGGGCAGAGGGAAAGAAGCAGACTCCCTGCTGGGGACTCAATCCGAGGACCCTGAGATCATGACCTGAGCCAGAGGCAGATGCTTAGCCATCTGAGCCACCCAGGTGCCCCAGTTTCATTTTTTAAAAATGTAAGTCCTAACTTCAGTGTCAGTGAAAACAAACTCTCCCACGTTACCTACTTTGTGTTCACATATAGTGTGCCTAGATGTCGTATGCCACTGGCTTGTCTTTGAAGGAAAAAATGGGGAAAACTTTTAAAACTTGGGCATTTGCACATTAAGACCTAAATTCTGCATTAGAGGTGTTTACTGCTGCACGCCAGGCATATGTTTATTTTAATAAATATCTTTGAGAGGGAATTCATGTGATCAAACAATGTCATGCCACACACACATTTAAATCCTAAAGCAAAATCGAGCGAGATCATTGCACTCAAAGTTGAGAAAACTTAGTGGTTTTCTAGATCCTGTATTAACTAGCTTTGCGACCTGGAATATGTGATTCGTATTCCCTAGGCTTCCATTTTTTTTCTTTGAATCAACAAAAAGGAGGTGTTTTTGCTCTTATTTATATTATACTCAGCTTCCAAAATGCCCCCAATCTTAACATAGTTACATGTATGTGTATACATAATATATGGAAGAGTTAAAAATACATAGTACATATTTAATACAAGTACAAACACCCTATCCAGATATATCATTTTGCTGGTCTACTGTGATACGCTAGGTGAGGGTTCCTCCTGTTTTATGTTTCATATAATGCACTTAACCGACACACAAGTTTGTCTTAAAAGTTTTTCAGGAAAGCTTACTTTGGGTTCTTTCAACATTATTCTGTATCTCCTTCCACTTTGCATTAGTAAACAAAGAAAATTGTTTTCCTTGCAGCTGAAATTGGAATTTGGAGACTAACATAAGTATGTGTAATGTCAGTCATGCTGTCAAAATCAAAAGTATGGGAAGAACTAGAAATAATGGTTAGAGGCATGAACTGATAACCGACAGTGTGCATTTTCAGAGTCTCGCTTAATCCTTTTACTACGGCTGTGAAATTATCCTTGATTTCAACAAAAGGATATTGAAGTGCATTAACTTGCAAGCTCCGTGGGGACAAGATTTCTTTTCTTCACTGTTTTCTCCTCGGAACCTAAATCAGTGCCTGCATATTTTAGGTGTTTTTATAAATATGTGATTAGACAATGAATTTTTCATTGAGTTCTCTGTCATAGACCATTATAGTCCATCATGTCCTCCCCCAGTGAAAGAGAATGCTTGTCCCCCAGTATGAAGTGTATCTATGAATTTTGTTTGGATAGTTTGCATTTCTCATTCTCTGCTTTGACTTTATGAAACCCCAACAGTCAGAGGGAGTTAGATTTGAATCTCAGTTTTGCTACTTTGAAAATACCTACCCTATTTCAGAGCATACTCTGAATTTGTTGAAATCTTTGAAATTAAACTGGACTTCCTTTATAGGTTTCCTTGAACGGATGTGCAGTCTCAAGTCAGAGGAAGGAGAAAAGTTACTTTTACTAAATATTAAAATTTCAGGGACTGTTAAACATTTTATACAAAAGCTTCAGCAACAAAAGGAAAATATAATGTTAAAGAAACAGTTTCGTTTTAAACCTCAGAAAGATAACAATCAGGGGCGCCTGGGTACCTCAGTAGGTTAAGCAGCTGCCTTCAGCTCAGGTCATGATCCCAGGGTCCTGGGATGGAGCCCAGCATCCAGCTCCCTGCTCAGTGGGGAGTCTACTTCCCCCTCCTCCTCGGCCTGTCACTCCCTCTGCTTGTGCGCGCTCTCTCTCTCTCTGACAAATAAATAAATAAAATCTTTATAAAAAGAGAAAACAATCAAACCTAGCTTCTTTACTCAGAATGTTTTGAAGATCACTAAAATTATGAAGATAAAGTAGAGATTTTTGTTAGAAGTCTGCTAAAATATCCTGTTAATAATATGACTAAAACATTGTACACTTTGGTAACAGATATGCACTTCCGTGTTGTCCAAATTGTACCTGGGATTTATACAAATGGTCTTTAATAAGCTATAAAAAGTGAGCACCTTCTTTTCTTTTTTTTTTTTTTAAGTTTTTCTTTAAATTCCAGTTAATATACAGTGTAATGTTAGTTTCAGGTGTACTAAATAAGTTAGTGATTCAACACTTCTGTACAACATCCGTGCTCATCACGAGTGCCCCTCTTAATCCCCATCACCTATTTCACCCCTCCCCCACACCTCCCCTCTCATAACCTTCGGTTTGTTCTCTGTATTTTGGTTTCTGTTTCTTGGTTTGCCTCTCTTTTTCCACCCCCATGTTTGTTTGTTTTGTTTCTTAAATTCCACATATGAGTGGAATCATAGTACTTGTCTTTCTCTGATTTTTCCACTTAGCATAATACTCTCTAGCTCCATCTATGTCATTGTAAATGGCAAGATTTCATTCTTTTATATGACTGAGTTATATTCTATTGTATATTTATAACACATCTTCTTTATCCATTCATCCGTTGGTGGACATTTGGGTTCTTTCCATAATTTGGCTATTGTTGATAATGCTACTATAAACGTTGGGTGCACGTATCTCTTTGAGTTAGTATTTTGTATCCTTTGTGTAAATACCTAGTAATGCAATTGCTGGGTCATAGAGTAGTTCTATTTTTAGCTTTTTGAGGAACCTTCATACTGTTTTCCAGAGTGGCTGCACCAGTTTGCATTCCCACCAATAGTGTAAGAGGGTTGCCCTTTCTCTGCATCCTTGCCAATACCTGTTGTTTTTTATGTTGTTAATTTTAGCCATTGTGACTGGTGTGAGGTGATATCTCATTGTAGTTTTGATTTGTATTCCTGTGATGGTGAGTGTTGTTGTCTAGAGCAGTTTTATAAAGATTACTCTTGTTTTGCTGTATTTGGTGGGAAATATTGCTAAAGCAGGATATAACAATGAACTTTTGGAAATAAATATTGGAATTTGTATGTAGTTCAGTATAATTTTGTAAGCTTTATCCCTATTGATTCTTGAACAAGCTAATATTAACCTTGGTATGAAGAGGCGCTAAAAGCAGATACAGTCCCTGACTCCCTGGAGCTTAATGTTCATTAGGAAGAGAAGCAAAGGCAGTCAATTAAATCAATGAACTGTTAGGGGTTGGGGTTACTAGCTCTAATAGCTGTATATTGCTTGGCCTTGTGTTTGATGGGGAACAAAGAGGGATATGTGAAACTTCTACCTCCATATAATTAAAAAGATCAAATAAGTCCCGGTAACAATTTTGGCAGGTACCAAATCATAAAATAAAAAGGAAGTTAATTATTGGCTTCTGAACATCAAAATTACCATTAATAACTGTTATAAATGATGTTAAAAACTAACCATATTCACAGAATGTGACTGAAAATGCATTAAGCATGAACTATTTATCAAGCTGAAGAGGGGCATGGTCAGTGAGGTGTATGAAGATAGTCAAGGCAAGGATGTAGTTGATATTAAATTTTATTTTAGTTTTGCATGTTTTCTTTCAGAAAGGATAAAATTATATCCAGTACACAAAGTAGATAATTCTCTTTGCTTTCATCATAGATATTTGTTTCTAAATTAACAGCCTGATTCTACAAATACCACAGAATTTTAGTCAATGAATCACTTTATTCAGGTTTCAGTTAAACATGCTCTGTTAGTGCCAGAGGTAATATGAACTTGTGAATTTGTTTCCTTTTTGTGCCATGAATTATAAAGCTGATTAATTGGACCAATTTATTAGCTTTGGAGCCCTACAGGAAGAAAAATGCTTCACAGAAGAATGATTGCTTTAGGAAGTATAAAATTAAGCAGATGAACACATGAACAGTGAAAGATCTTTTCCTTAGAACAATGTTCATCTTCTGATTAAAGGAATCATTTAAAGCTGAACAGATTGAATTGTATCCTTAGCATTTTGAAATGTTTATGTTACTTTGGTTATGGTACTTCATTAAAATGAGGCATAGAAAGAAAAAGGGCATATATAGATTGCTGCAAAAGCAAATTTCTAGGGCAAAATAGGGCTGGCTCTGGTACTAGATACCACTTAATTTACATTTTTACTTTATAGATACTTAATTGTGTTATAAAATCAAACACAGAATTTTCCAGAGGCCCTTCTTAAATATACACTTAATCCTATGGGGGAAAAATTGAGATTTTGGAGAACCAAGAGCTTCTAAAGCATGGAAAGAAAAGAAAAAACAAAAAACAGCAATATCCTAATACTCCCATAATTATTACCTCCTCCTGGCTTCCTCTAACATTAGGCTCAGTCCAGATTTTTCCATACTCTGACCCTAATCTGTCATCTATATCATCTTTAAGACTCTTGATATTAAAATCATAATGACCCCATCCTTTTGCCCAACCTGTTCCTTAGAAATTAGTCTTAATAAAATCCACGATATATGTGATTACAGAAACTTAGCTGTTACAAGATTATAGTTATCAATTAATCCCACCCCCTGTTCCCCACTAGGATTGTTGCTTTATATCTGAGGAAGGAAATGTAACATTTCTTTCCAAAACTGTCAGTGCTCTTTGCCATTTTCCTCAATGGCACTGTTTAAAGAATAAATAAATAATAAGGAGAAAGAACAGAGGAACATGAGTGCTAGGGTAAGAAGTGGGGTAAACAGAAACAACACTTTAGGTAACAGTCAAAACCTGCAAAGCATGCTTTTGGAAGAATCTGAACTCTTGTTCAAAGACTGATTTGTTCTACCTGCTTCATGAAATGCAACTCATTCCACAAGGCTCATAAACTTTATACAGTAGTAAAATGTTTGTAATTCACTAATTTGGGGGACATACTATTGAATTATTGAAGGAGGATGCTATATTATATTTTTAGTCTTATAAATGAACAGGATAGATTCAGATTGCATGATGTTTGAGGACAGGAACTTTATTTTCTCCTCACTAGCCTGGCGTGTTGCCTCCAACCATTTTACTTTTTTGAATGCTATTTAAATAGTTCATGTTAAGTTGGTTGATTGATTTAATTTGTGATATCCTGGTGACAACTGAAATCACATTTTCTTTCCATATCTGATGTTAAGGAGTAAGAAGCCAATGCATTAAAATATAAATTAGGTTGCTCTCTGCTCAATAAAATATAATATCTGCAGTTTATAATGAATTTTAGGGAAAGGTTTATCATTTGAGCCATAATTACTTTAACTTTATGTAATAGATTCAAGCTTGGAATTTGGAAGGAAAAAAATAACTTTTGCAAGACAAATTTTTCAACCAGAAATTGATAGAGTAGAATGTTTCTAAGTAAGCAGTTATGTACTAAAAGCCAAGTCCATTGAAAATCTACCCTGAGTGATTAGGTGAAACTCAATCAAGATTATGTTGTTACTGTCTGTGGCTCATTTGCCTGAGATTACTGGTAACCAGGATCCTGATTTGGAACTAAATTGTCCATCTAAAGGTGCTAACCTGGTGCGCTGAGTTCCATTACCAACCTCTGCGGTATAATAGACTGTTGACTGTGAATTATGATTTTCACAATGATCAGATGATCCTTTATTTAACCTAACTTCAGACCCTGATTTATGTTGATGTAATTGGTGCAATTGTTGATGTTATCTTTTACAGCTATTTAAGGGAATTAACATATATTCATTTAGTCACAAAGCTTTGATGGATCAGTGAGAATTAATCATTATTTTTATAAATATTACCTTATAACCTGGGCAACAGTGAAGATATTCTTACAGGGAGATTATACATTGACTAGCCCATATTGTGTTTTAATTTCTCATCATCAATGATCAAACTACCATTCTAGTTTATACCATAAATCCTTGTGAAGTTACTTAGTATGATCTCTCCTCCTTTGTTCCCATCAGGACATGCTAATAAATAAGAAGAGTCTGGACCTATAAGTTCTAGTCCATGCTACACTGAGTATGATTTCTGCCAAAATGAAATGACTTTGAGTTGTCTCTCTTGAGCAGCTGCTTCTCTTCCCTGATAAATCCGTTAGATCTTACTCTGAAATATTTTCACTTCTCAAACACTGTCAGACACAGCCCTTATTTCTTCATGAAATCCATGTGTTTTTTTTGTTTTTGTTTTTAGTGAAATCCATGTTTTATCACATCGTCACTCCAACAGAAGGATGATTGATGACAGTAACTGGAAAGCATATGTGAGGACAGTGAGAGTACATATTCCTCAGCCCATTCCCATGGTAACATTAACCCTTATGAAAACCCTCATCACCTGGAAATTCTGCAAGTTCAATATCTTCAAAACCCTATATTTGTGCGCTTTCTCTGAACATAAAAGCACAGAATTCTCATTCAGATGCATTGGCAAAGAGTTCTTCAGTTATTATGACATGCAAACATAGTCAAAAATATTATTTCCACTCATTCCCCAATTCTTCTCTCCTTCTACTTGGTAACAGCACCATTTCCACACCTTTCCTTTCTCTAGTGAATTTAAAAACAGATAACTGCTGTGTAAAGTTTAGCTACTGGTAATATTTCCAATGAATTTTGACAGCTATACTCACCTTCTGATAATATACATAGCTTCAAAATCCTCCCATTCAAATTCTTCAAAATTAAAGATTCTAGAATTTGAGAATTCTATTTTAAATGTTAGGGCTCTTCATTTTCTAATTAAATTGAATAACTGGGACATGTTACTGACTCAACATATATTGTGAATATTATTCTTATCATCATTATTATTTAGTTTGGAGAGAGATAAAAAGTGCTTCTCACATCTGTAGTATTATTGAAGTTCGGTTGAACTAAAATTGTCCTTCATAATATGTGCAAATTAAAAGATGGATGTAGATTTGGCTCAGAGATGTAAAGAGCTGGAAGGACCATCACTCTCACACTTAAAAACCATAAACAAACGATTTTCCTGATTCCAACATAAAGATGAAGTCAGAAAGCAATCATCTCAACCCAAATCTGGAAAGAGACAGAGCCTACAGGAAAAAACATGACCCAAGAGTTTGCTTACTTGACACAGACACTGTGGCTTCCATATAAAATGGTAAGAAGGATTCAGCTAAGAATGTTTTATCAAATTTCTGAATTCCAAGTATAGGTCACAGAGTGTGAAGCCTATGAGGGCTACAGATTTAGGTGGATTTCTATCCCATTATATGCACTTTCCTTCATGAAACATTAAGGACTCAAAAGGAATACTGGAGGAAATGGCGAATAACAGCAACAAACCTCTTTCATGGAATTTTAGATTTTGTGGGCCAATGTGGTCTCTGTCACAACTTCTTAACTCTTCCATGGTATCAAGAAGATAGTCATAGACTACACATAAATGAAAATGACTGTGTTTTAATAAAACTTCATTTATAGATACATAAACTTGAATTTCATGTAATTTAATGTTCTGCAAAGGATTTTTAATTTTTTTTTTACCCACTTAAAAATGTAAAATCATTCATAGCTCTCATGTTATACAAAAACAAGCAGTAGTCTGGATTTGACCCATGGGCTGTAGTTTGATAAATTTCTCTAACATTTGAAATATTTAGTTTGTAAAGAGGAATTAATGAGGTATGAATTTTCTATTGTTGCTTTAACAAATTACCTCAAATTGAATGGCCTACAGCAACACAAACTCATCATCTCATAGTTGTCTATATTGCAAGTCGGCACAGTATGGCTCACCTGGTTGTCTGTCTGGACTTTACTGGGTTGAAATAAAGGTGTTGGCAGAACTTCATTTCCTTCTGAAGTCTCTAAGGAGCAATATTTTTTCCAGGCTTATTTCAATTTATTGCCAGAATTCAGTTTCAAGTGGTTGTAGGACTTAGGTCCCTATTTCCTAACTGGATGTCAGTGGAAAGCCTTCCCAGTTTCTAGAGTCTGCACACATTCCCAGGCTCATGGAACCCTTCAGAACTAGTAACGCTAGATAATATTCCTTCACATCTCACATCTCTCATCTCTCTGGCTCTTTTCTTCCTTATCTTTCTGAGGCATCTCTTCTTTCACATCTCTTCTATTACATCGTTCCAACTTCTTGCACTTGTTAAGGCCCATGTGATTACACTGGTCCTACTTGAATATTCCAAGAAAATCTCCTTTTCTTAAAGTTGCCTGATTACCAACATTAATTCCATTAGTAAAGTCTCTTTTGCCATGTAAAATAACACATTCACAAACATAACACCAAGGTTTAATGAAGATCATAGGGTGGGGAAGGGAAAAATTCACATGGTTCATGCCACCATATGTTATTCTGACCAAAACTGCCTAGGTTTACAGCCTTGCCAAGTTGTTAAAAGATCCAGTCCTTTCACCTCTTCCGTTTTTTACAGCACTATCTCTCTGCCTAAAGAGACATATACATATACACACAAAAATTAACCCTGTATTAAAGTTGAGCAAGGATGTATTTATTCTTTATTTATTCAAGGATTATTCCATAATGTTTGCCAGATAGCAGCCTGCCTGTTGAGCAATCCCACAAATTGGCAGCATGAATTTCCTAGGTCAGGGATATAAGCAAATATTTGTGAACTGTTGTCACAAGAAATAATTTCAGTGAATAGCTCTGAAATACACCAAAAATATAATTTTAAACTCCAACTAAAAAGTCAATAAGAACCATTATAGCTGCATTCTTGGAAGAAAAACAATTTTAATGGTGAGAGTTTATTCTTGCCTCTGTTTTTGGTTTCTAAAATGACCTAGAATTATTTTGGGGCAGCTCAAGCTTCATGGATCACCTGAATTCGAGCCAACAAATGGAAATTAACCTCTAACTTTGTTCTATCCAATTTTTCCATATAGTTAGATAATTAGTTTTTAGAACTACTCAGGGAACAGTTCTGGATACATTGTAGTTACCAGCTGTATACATGTTGGTTGATTACCATATCATGGAGAGATATATCATGGAGAGTGGTCACATGATAGATCAAAAAACTTAATGGAAAGTTCTGGGTTTTAGTTTTGGTTTCCCTCTTTGGCCTTGGACAGGTCTCAAACATTCAAGACCTCAGTGTTCTGTCACATAAGATGAAGGACAACGTACCAGATCAACACCTTATGACCAAAAAATGCCTCCCAATAACAAACCCTTCAAGGTGTACACTGGAAGAAATTAAATGTTCATAATCAGGTAACCTTCTCAGCTTGATAAAGAATATCTACAAAAACCTACAGTTAACGTGATACTTAATGGTGAGAAACTCAAAGCTTTACTCCTAAGATTAGGAACAAGACAAGGCAAGGATTTCTCCAGCTGACTACCCTATTTCAATATAATACTGGAAATTCTAGGTAATGCGATAAGACAAGAATAGGAAATAAAAGGTATACAGATTTGAAAGGACATAAAACTGTCTTTGTTTACAGATGACATGATCATCTGTTAGAAAATCTGAAAGAATCAGTAAAAAAAATCTCCTGGAACTAATAAGCAATTATAACAAGGATACAGAATCCAAAATTAATATACAAGTCCATCACTTTCCTGTATACCAGCAATGAAAAGAGAGAGTTGGGAATTAAAAACAATATTATTTACATTAGCATAAAAAATGAAATACTTAGGTAAAAATTTGTCAAAATATGTACAAAATCTGCAGGAGGAAAGCTACAAATCTCTGATGAATAATGTCAAAGAACTAAATAAGTGGAGAGATAATCCATGCTCATGAATAGGAATGCTCAGTATTGTCAAGGTATCAGTTCTTCCCAAATTGATTTATTGATTCAGTGCAGTCCCTATCAAAGCCCTCATAAACAACATTAAATAAGTCAGCCATAATGGCAATGCAGTCAATACTTATAGTAGAATGATGTCTCCTAATGTCTGTGAAAACATCACATTATTTACTTTGCTGACCTTCAGCTTGTGTCTGTGTAGAATTCTTTGCTCTGCGTGTCACACTCGCACATACTAGCAGAAAAATATTATTTTATGTTCTAGGAAACATGTTTGCTTTTTGATGGCTTAACAGGATGCTATGCCCTTACTTCTTAGTAGTTGCAGTTGGATTTTGTCATCCAACATTTGCCATTGTAATAGTATGTGTGTATTTGGGTGTGTGTGTGTAATCATGTATAATCATGAATAGTTTATGACACAGAGTGTACATATCAGTTGAGATAAAATTCGTTCCCAAATATTTGTTCCCCAAACTAACTTAGTATAATAACCACCAAATAAGGATAATCTTAAAACATATATATTGTTGAGCTCTACAAATGAAATTCATATATTTTTTAAAATATTTTTAAAATTTATTTTAGAGAGAGAGAGAAAGAGAGTGCATGTGGGGGGGGGGGGTTGAGGAACAGAAGGGAAGGGAGAAGAGGGAGAAAGAATCTCAAGCAGACTCCACACTGAGCATGGAGCCAGACATGGGGCTCGATCTTATGACCCTGAGATCATGACCTGAGCCAAAACCAAGAGTCAGATGCTTAACCAGCTGAGCCACCCAGGCACCCTGAAATGTATGGTTTTTTTAAGTCATTGGTGACACCTAGGTAAGTGTATTTATCTTTAGAGCTTTCTAGGTGATTCTCGTCATCCAGATTGGAAACACTGTTCCAGGTTTTCTCCTTCTAACCTTAAATTATATACAAATGCTTGGTGCCACAATCCAGGGTCTTTTATTTTTCCTGAATATGGTTTCAATTTCCTACTGACAATCTGAAGTGACCAACAACAAATGGAACTGAAAGGTTTTAAATAAATAAATCAACCAACTTCAGTTTTCCTTTTTTTTTCATTGTAACAGACTTATAAGAATCCATTAAAACAATCTCCATATTAGACAACTGAAAATTATCAACATGGTTGTTTTAGTTTTTATTTATTTGCTTCAGCATTTATTGAATATAGTTGAATTATGAAATACAAATAGTATCTGCTTGACAGTTGTGCTCATAAGAAAACTTATAAAACATGATGTTGGGAAAATGTATCCATAATGTATCTGGGGTCTAGTCAGTTCATAAAGTCAAAGCTGATAGTTGACAAAATCACAAAGTAGATGAAATGGGTCTTTGACACTCATTTATTTCCTGGATCAGCACACTTCCACTACCACGTAAGCCTGACCTTTTCCAGATGCTCATCACCTTTACATGTGGTTTTGCCTTCTCATCTGTCACAGGTTCCCTAAGTTGAGACTTATCCAAGCCCAACAGTGGGACTTTAGAAAATTGAAAGGGAGAATATGAAAGAAAAACTATGCCATAATCATGAAATTTTAGGTCCTAAAATGTCAGGGACAGGATGTGGCAATTACAGAGGTTAAAGTTTCTACTCACACAATTTCTATTATACTACTGTTCTTAAATTTTCATTCCATAATTTTTTAACATTTATGTTTTAGACTTTTTTTCTTAATTTTTCTTAACTTTTAGTGCTTTTAGTGGTTTCTGGCTAATTAAATCAATGTACAAAATAAATTGTGATAAAATATAAAAGTAGCCTTTCTTATTTATTGGGAAAATTGTTAATCATTGTGTAATTATTGATTAGAAGATTCAGAAATGTTAAATTGTCAATCCCCCCAACTTTATGTATATATTATATACCATCCAAATCAAAATCCAAGAATTATATTTTGTAGGAAATGGAGTTGATTCTAAAATTTATATGGAGATACAAAACCAGACTGGTCGTCTTGAAAAGGAAGAGCCAAGTTGGAGGATTTCTATTTTGTGATCTCAAAAGTTACGCTAAATCTTTATTAATCAAGACAAGTTGAGGCATTGCCATGAAGAATAACAAATATATCAGTAGAACATAATTGATATTCCAGAAATATGCCCAAAGAAATATTCTAATTAATTTTCAAAGAAATAGTTAAAACTAACTCAATGGGAAAATGTTCATTTTTTTCAGCAAATGCTGATGAGACAATCTGATTCAACATACAGAAAAAGAAAACCATGGACCCCTACATAAAATCATCCATAGAAAGTAATTTGAATTGGGTTACATACACCTAAAAGTAAATACTAAGTCGATAAATCTTCCAAAAGAAAACATAAAAGGATATCTCTGTGACTTGCAGTACATAGGAATTTTTGGAAAAGGCACAAATAGCAGTAAACATTAAAAAAAAATAAATTGGGCTTAATCAAAATTAAAAACTTCTGTTCTTTGAAATGCATTAAGAAATTGCTTATATTATTCAAAATATTCAAAAATCATGTAGCTAATAAATGACGTTATCCAAAATATATAAAGAACTCCCACTATTCAATAATAAAAGACAAAGAGTGCAATAAAAATGGGGGGGGGGAATTTGGAAGTACACTTTGAAAGGAAAATATAAGCATAAACAATAAATATGATAGGTCTTCAACATCACTAATCATCATGGTAATGCAAAATAAAACCACAGTAATATTCCACCTTGCAGTTAATATAAATGCTAAAAGTAAAAAGAGGCGGGGGGAAGGGAGCAATATCACACTGTAGAGGATATGGAACAATTTGAACTGGAATGTGAACTATTAGAACCATTGGAAAACAGTTTGATAGTTTCTAATAAAATTACACATGAACCTACCCTACAACTGAGGAATTGAACTCATACATATTTATACAAAGTAATTGAAAACCTGAGTTCACAAAAAACTTTTACAAAAGTATTCATAGCAACTTTATTTATAACAGCCAACAGCTAGAAACAACCAAATGTCTATCAATGGGTGAATACATAACTTGTTGTGTACTGATACAGTGGACTACTAACTCAGTGATAAAAAGGAGTGAGCGACTTACTGATTTATGCAGCAGCATGGATAAATCTAAAAACGTGTTAAAGAAAGATACCAGACATTAAAGAGGACTTACTGCATGATGTAATTTACATGAAGTTCCAGAGCAGGCAAAGCGAATCTACTGTGATAAAGAGCAGAAATGATTTTTTTTTTTTTTTTCAGTTAACTTTAAAGGTAAGTAGGGGATTTTCTGGAGGGGATTTCCATGCTCTGTATCTTGACTGGATTAGTATTTATTTGGTGTATTTACTTGTCAAAACGCAAATACTCATATACTTACAATCTGTGCATTGCATTATAGATACATTATTCTTCAAAAACTTTCATCTCTACCAATGGGGGAAAAATCAGTATTTTGATTGTTTCTGAATGTAAACATCTGCACCAATGCTCTGAAACTGTCTTCAAACTCTTAATTGCCTGTATGCTATTTAGTGATCCCAGCTCAGAAGACACTGAAATGGAAATGTTTACTTTCCCTCACCAACCAGAGACCTTAAAACAGTCGGTACCAGCGTCTACACCACTCTTTGGCCTCAGCATCCCCCCCCAGTCCAAAAGGGTTTATATGGTTCTTTCAGGACTATACTTGACTGCCGCGTGGAGCCTGGGGTGGGGTGGAGGGTTCTCCGTGACTAAGGAGACAGTTCTATTGTGAGAACGATGCCTGGTGACAATTCCCTCTTTGTCTCCCCATTTATTTTATTTGTTTCATATGTTATCTGCTCGCTACTCCTAGGGCTGGTGGGCCACCTGTCATTGAAAGAGAAAGTTTTGTTCCTTCGCTGGCAGAAGTACTGACTTTTCCCATAAGAGGCTGGGACAAATAAAATGGGCTCAGTTTTCCCAAGGGTCCGATTCTTGGCTGGGAGATGCAAACAGCTGAAATATCTGTCCTTGGCCCCCACAAGTGACCTGCAGTAGGACCAACCCACCGGGAGCGCCCCTCGGCTCCGGTCACTCAGGCTCCCGGACGCATCTGGTGCTGAAGCCCAGCGCCAGCCTTGAACCGCATGCTGTTGCCTGCCGGGGTCCTCCTTCCCTCGCTGCCTTCACTCTCCCTTTTCCTCCGTGTCCTGTCGCTCCGCGGGGCCCGGTTCTGTCCCTGGCCACTGCCAGCCCTCTCCTGCGGTGGGCAGACAGAGATGGACGGACAGGCGAGCGCCGAGGTGCTGTCCCGAGAGGCGAGTCTTGCCCAGGACCGTCCAGCGCCGAGGCTCCCGAGCCTGGAGGGCGCGTTGTCACTGGCGCTGGAGGCAGCATGGGGAGCGGGAGGGGGGACCAGCGAGGGCCCGGCGATGCAGTCTATGCGCGGCGCACCCAGTCCGGGGGCACCATTGATTCCCGCTTCTCTAGATGATGCGGAGGGAAGGGGAGAGGAGAGAAGTTTGATCTGCCAGTAGAACCCACTTGTTAACCCGTAAGGAGGTGAGACTGGGAAAGACTAGCAAAGGTTTAGAGGGGCAGGCAGGTGTTGCTCACCTGATCAAACAGTGTTTGGAAGGGCAAAGATCTTGTCCTGTTTTTTAAGTTGTCCATGAGAAGGGAGACTCAATCAGTTGTTTAATGATGATGTTCAGAATGCTGCAGAGGCCAAGTTTCCAGAGAGAAGAGGAGCTTGGGAGGTCAAGTGTCCTTCTGAGGTTGCTTTTGTCTGGGGGCATTTGTTGATTTTGAGTCTGAGCTTCAACTGGAGGCCAAGAATCTAGGCTTTATGCAAGCAGAGGAATACTGGTAGAAAACAAGAGAAATAGCAAGATGTTAGCAGTTTTGCTGGGTGGGCATGACAAAATTGGAGGCTTACAGGGCCTGAGGAACACAGCCAATGATTGACGCTTCATTTTCTGCATTCCTAACGTACCTTGGGTGGAAGACTATAGTGCTAATTTGAAAATCTCTGGAATGCAGAAATTCAGTGCATTGAGGATACAAATATTTGAGCTTAGGACTTCAGGGGAGGGGCCCTGGTGATATATCAGCCTCTCTGTTAGAAGTCTTAGAAGCCTGTACCCTAGGAACAGGGGCAAACCAGACGTAGAATCTCACACAGAAAGCTGCTCACCCTGAGCTCAGTTCCAGATTGGTATGAAGTGATCTCCACTCAGTGGAGAAACATGAATGCACTTACGGAAAAATTACTGAAATTTTAGGATCCAGCAGGATGGCCTGAATATTTAGCCAGATTAGACCTGCCCTCATAAGCAGGAAAGCCTACCTTCCACTGATCTCAATTTCTGATTGGATTAAGATAGGTAGGATTTCATGTGACTCTTCAAACTTAAATACTATCTCAGTAGTTCTCAAATTATCTCTCCATTTTTTTTCATATTTAATGTGCAGTGCTAAAAGAGAGAACAAAAATAAATAGAAGCAAACCCATAGAGTATGACCCCAACATGTCCACATCATAAACTAACAGCAGAGTGGTACAGCATTGGGCTTCCAGGCTTATTGTGTCTTAGAAGTCCAAGATTTCTTCACTCATTGTGTTCCTACTAATTACACTGAGTCGAAGTAGATAAGGTGGAATCCCATAGTGCCTGTGATGAGGTTTGAAGTGTTGGGGTTTGGAGCCAACAACCAGGAAAGAATTCTTGAGATGTCTGCAGTGCAAAAAGGTAGTTTTATTAAAGCACGGAGCCAGGACCCATGGGCAGAAAGCTGCAATGATGAGGCGTGGCCCATTACATACTTTCAAGTTGAAAGGGGGTTAGGGATGGGGTAAGTCTCTGTGGAATTTTGGAAACAAGGTTTCCAGGATCTTGAGGGAGCTAACTATTGTTAGGAAAAGATCATTTATTACCGTCTAAGAAAACTTCAGTCATGAAATTCTTCGGAGGTATATCGGTGGGTCATATGCTTGGAGGATGATTGCCAACATATATCCCAGGGGGTAGAGATAGAGGAAGTTCCCGAAGGGATTTTTATATATTAAAGTAGACTAAGAGGATCCTGGGGGTTTAGGATAATGTCAAGCTAAGATTGCCTTTTGCTCTTAGCAAAGTATTAACATCAAGGTAGCTGAGTTCCTAGAGGAACGTCACTCTGTTTCAAGGACTTGTGAATGGGATGTAAGTAGTAAGGAAATTTAATTTTTTCCTTTGCCTTTGTTTCCCACATCACCTGCAATGGTTGCTCTTAGTTGTGAACTTTGCGGAAGGAAAGCTCCTACTAGAAATAAAAGGGATAGAAAGATACCTTATACAAATAACAATAATATCATTTTCAGCATAGTAGATACAAGGGATAAGAGAAGAGGACATACTTTTTTGTAGGGTTTTCTCATTTTTGTATACTAACATCCGTCTACTCGCAATCATCTGATACTGCAGGCCATTAAGTACCTGTCCCTTAAACAAATCCTCCACAGCGACATCACGAAACAATCGCAGACAGAAACAGGTTCCCACAAAGATTATACTAAGCTGCAAAACACTTCGAAACTCAGTTTTTAAAGTCATATCAACTAGATAAATTTAACTGAGAGTAAATCTTTTTATTATTATTTTAAATCCCTCCACTGAAAAATATCAGTTAGTATTCTCGGGCGTCATTACATTATTAACTCACAAAGTGCAGATCAGGTGTACTAAAATTTAAGGAAAAGACAGAGTTTGTTTTTCATGTCTGACTAGATTCACAACCTCCAAGACAATAATTTCAGCATTAAATAATGACACATAGGGGCGTCTGGGTGGCTCAGGTGGTTAAGCGGCTGCCTTCAGCTCAGGTCATGATCCCAGGGTCCTGGAATGGAGCCCCATGTGGTGTCAGGCTCCCTGCTCAGTAGGGAGCCTGCTTCTCCTTCTCCCACTCCCCCTGCTTGTTCTCTCTCTCTCTCTAAATACATAAAATCTTAAAAATATAAAAATAAAAATAAATAATGACACATAATACTAATATTAATTTGCATGTATTAAATATCTAGAAATATAGTGTCATACTCTGGAATGAGTCTTTGAAGGTACAGGTATTTATACCTATAGCCGAATCATATCTGATCCATCCTTGCTATTCTTTTAGCTGATCTTGCTGTAGAACGGATGGAACTGTCAAAAGGGAAAGAATTTTCCTAGCTGTTGTTGAATATAAATGTAACTAATACTTTCTTACATTTGCGTAAAAGCTCAGTAATGACAATGAAATTATTATGGACTAAGAACTACTGACTAGAGGTCGAAGAAGTGTATATTATTATACTAAGTAGCACCTACTAAACCCTGTGTCTCACTTTATCTCTAAAGTGGAGAAAAAAAGAAATCATGACCATAGAAACACTTAGGAGCCTTTTCACATTATATCATATCATATATAAATAATATATGTACATAAATATATGAATATATAAAAAGGTAACATGTAAGTAATATATAAAATATGTAATATGTATATTATTTGTCATTAAAATCATGCTTTTTTACAAGATTTTTCTTTACTTTTTGAAGCTCAGGAAAAGGGACACCAGAAGGTCGGACAGTCAGTGCAGACACCCTAATGAAGCTGGTGGAACACGTGGTGCCCGCCTTCCAGAGCAGGGTCTCTAGATTTGCAGAAAATGTTTTATGAGCTCCCTGGTAATGTTGTTGTTGAGCCTAAGGTAATATTATTTTGCCAGTGTTGAGGACAAGGTTATCTTTACACATGGAATGTGAACCCGGATTGACACAAAGGACAACACAATCATTGCTGCTGTCCATCATCTGGGGAAGACGCTGTATTTCATACTTAATAACAGATCGAGAAAACCAGTGTAAAGATTAGGCAGGGTTAGGGGTTGGGAATTCATTATGTGGATGAGGCTCTTTCCTTCCCTTGGATGACTCTAGAATGGGTTAGCAAGATAGTTGCTATCCCAACTATCCCAAACAAGATAATTGGGATGAGATCATAAATATTTACTATGTTAGTAACATTAGGCTTCCTTATGACATGCTGTAATCTTTGGCATCTCAGGAAATATTTCTGATAGATGCCATTCCCATTGTGCTTGCAAACCAGTAAAGTCAGAGGAATGCAAATTAAAGGAAGAGAACATCACAATAATACGATCAGGGTTTCAAAGTAATCACACTGTCAGATCTCCTTCTCTACCAACACATTGACCACTTTTCATCAGTTTCTTTATTTGTAAAGGAATGAATAAAACTGATCAGTGAATTCCAAACATTTATTTTCAGAAGAGGACTCTAATTAAAGTTAGTGCCCATATAGAATCCCCATGTAAAACACAGACAAAAGTAAAGTTGTTTTTTTGAATCATATGTGAAAGCAATGAGGCTTCATTTGTACGATTAAAGAAAGAGGAATAGTCAAAATCTAATATAAATAAAACACAATGTTCTAAGAATTTCATAGGCAAATTTTTCTATGTGTTCAGGGAATAGAAAGCCCTACTTATATTCAGGATGATAGGAAAAGAGAGAAAGATCCTAAACATATTTTATAAAACATAAAATCTTTATATCTGCTTGCCCCTACAGAAGAATGTAAGCAAATAAAATGAGAGATAAATAACATATTGAGAACAAACTACTAAAATCCTAAAATAAAATTGTAGAAATCCTAAATAAAAATCCTATTAAAGGAATTCTATGCTGTTATACATAGAACACATACACACACACAAAGTATGATTTATCTACAGACCATAAACTTTGGTAAATAAAGTGTTGGTGAAAAGGAACTAGGGAAATAGGTGTTCTCACCAATGTTGTGTGTATACATTGGTGAAGAAACTATGTAGGAGAATTTGTCAATGTGCATTTCAGAAATGCACAGTGCACTGACCTTTAAAGACCACTCCTTATAAATATCCCTACATGTGTGAACTCATATAAATAAGGATATTCAGGGGCACCTGAGTGCTTAGTTGGTTAAGCGTCCAACTCTGTTTCAGTTCTGGTCATGATCTCAGTATTGTGAGATGCAGCCCCGTGTTGGGCTCTGTGCTCAGCATGGAGACTGCTTGTGGATTTTCTGCCTCTCCCTCTCTCCCTGCTTACTCATGCTCTCTCACTCTCTCTAAATGAATAGATAAGTCCTTTAAGAAATTTAAAAAATAAAAAGAATAAGGATATTCACTGCAGTGTTATTGTAGTAGCAAAAAAGTATAAACCATGTAAATATTCAGAGTTACTAAGTAATTTACCAAAAATATGTCCAATAGAATTGTATGCAACAGATACAGATATCCATTAGGCTTCAATGAACAACATACAGTTTCTCATGCCTGTTGGCACCAGCATTAGATACCCCATAACATCCCAGTAAACTTGAACTCCAGCATCCAAGCACAACTAGCATTAATTAATTAATTAATTAACATTATGAATGTTTTGTTAAAATATTTATGAGGCTGAGACTGAGGCTAGATTCATGGGAACACAAATCCTTCTCCTGTGTTCTTGATTTTCTATTTTAAAAGCTTTTATTTAAAAAGCTTTCTATCTTCACTTTTGAACAGCAAATGCAGTCAAATATCTACAAATAACCCTACTCAAAGAATAAGATTCCCTGAAACTCTTACTTAGAATGTACTGCCCCTCTATATTTGATTCTGTCTGTAAATAAAACAGTCTTCAGCACAAGAATGGATCAATCACAAAAATCTTTCAACTACCTGGCTTTATGTTGTTCAAAAAAAAATGTATCAAATTACAATTGTTCAGTTAGAATTGATCTCTCCCAAGTCTGTACCTGCAGTGTAGCTTCCAAGTGAGAGTGTGATGTCCTTGATGGAAAGTGCTTTTTCTTATCACTTTTCAAATCTCTAGATTCATACGGCCCTAAAGAATATATGTATAAATATTCTTATACATACATACATTCTTATGTATATATATCTCCATATATACATGCATATGTGTGTATGTGTGTGCAACTGAATTGATTTTTAATGTTCAAAAGAAATTTGGGATATAGATTTCCCATGGCCATTTTGTCTTATTTCTGACTGTATAGCAAAAGTCTTCTGAGTATCTGTTTTTATTTAATAAATTAAAAGAGAAATTGCCATTTCTTTGCACATCTATGATATTTCAGGCCAGCACTGAGAGGCTGAGACACATTATGTTATTTAATTCTCCCGGCAATGCTGTGGAGTAGATCTTACTATAGTTTGTAGTGGAGGAAATAGAAGCTCAGGGAGGTTAAGTATATTTCTCAAACTCATGTAGCTAATAATTATTACTGCTGGGATTCAAAACTATTTTTATGATTAAAAACTTTAGCCAACATACCTTAAAAAAAGGTCTATGTGGCATAATTATATTTACTTTATCTTTACCATTTAAAATACTTTTAATTCTGGGGGCACCTGGATAGCTGTCGGTTAAGCATCCAACTCTTGATTTTGACTCAGGTGTTGGTCTCAGGGTCATGGGATCGAGCCCCATATAGGGCTCTGCATTCAGCAAGGAGTCTCCTTGGGTTTCTCTCTTTCCTTCCTCTGCCCCTCGCCCCTCAACTCTCTCTCTCTGAAATCAATAAATAAATCTTTAAAAAAATAAAATAAAATACTTTTAATTCCGGTAAGGCAGGTAGTAGATTCCCAGGTTATGAAACATTATTCATTTGCCACCTAATTATGGCAATTATTTTCTAGACTTCCAAAGCATGTTTTCTTGCTATATCCAGAAGCTTCCAAATCAATCACAAACATCTTACAGAGAGATAGAAACTCTTCTACTTCTCAACTTAATCAGTCCTCTGTGTGTTCCTAGAACTGCCTGTACTTACCAAGTTCATTCCTGGAATCATTTGCTATCAGTTGCTGTGAAATTAAAGATGGAAGCCAATAATGAAAAAAATGGAAATGTGCACGCATTTACCAATACATACTTAACACAGGGTATACATATTTTGCCTCCTAAAAAGTGATCTGTTTAAATTTTTAATGGGTAAACATCCTAATAAAGTTTCAGATTGTTCTGACGTATCATGAGTAATTAGTATTATCATTTCATTCCTATTGTTTGGAAGATCAGAGTAAAACTAGCAAAGCTAGTGTTTTTTAAAAAAGCAAATAATGCAAATGTATCATTAATAAATGGTAAGGTTAAAGTATAATTTACTGTATAAAAATTAAGTTTAGGGGCACCTGGGTGGTTCAGTGGTTAAACATCTGCCTTCGGCTCAGGCCGTGATCCCAGGGTCCTGGGATCAAGCCCTGCATCAGGCAGGATCCCTGCTCAGCGGGAAGTCTGCTTGTCTCTCTCCCTCTGCCCCTGCTCATGTTCTCTCTCTCTCTCAAATAAATAAAATCTAATTAATTAATTAGGTATAAATGGACTATTTAACTAGAATTTATTTATATGCATGTTATGTATATGTATATATAAATATATAGCATAATGAGAATTTAAGATTGCACTGTGTGTGGAGGTTAATCTCTTCTCACTTATCTTTTTCTCTATTTGACTCCTGTTTTAAACATTTATTGGAACTAATGAAAATAAACTGCCAGTTACAATGGTGATAAATCTATCTGCTAAGACAAATTTTTCTTTTTGGGATTTTTTTTCTGTTTTGGATTTTCCAGTCATTAATTAGCATCCAGAAATGGGGAAAGTCAAGAAAATGAGTAACAAACCAAATAGAGCCCTAACAGGACGCCCGTGGAGTCCCCGGACTCGCAGCCACATCTCAGCAGTCTTGCTCTGCTTGGATTCGTACCCAGGAACCCACAGGACTGATTCTGCCACTTTGTCCTGAGAGTGGACCTAGAGGGGCCTATCCACTTAGCAAGATCCCTTCGACCTTACTATTGTTGTGTGGGGGAAGAGCTAACACCCAAGGCCTGTGTCTCTCAGTGCACAGCAATCACCACCCACAAGGACTGGCTCAGGGTGGTCACTGAGGTCCACCAAGCAGGTGGAGCCAGAGATTTCTGTTCAAAGGATATAGTAAAGAATCTTGCAGTACCTCAGGATGTGGACAATGAAGTCTGTTGCTCCAGAAGCTGAAAGCAACCATCATGAGAACAAAAAAGCAAATCTTAGCATAATTTGACACTGATGAGGGCCGAGCAGAGAGAGAGAAACCAAGTGGATCCTTGCTGATTTCGGTGAGTTGCTGAAACAGATTCTGAAGTCCATCTCCTTGAACTTGAGCACTTCTATTCTGTGCCTTTTTACTGAGAGTAGTGTTTTATTATATCTCAGCTGGAGGAAAAAAAGTTATTCTTGTTTACAAAATCATCGCAAAGCACTAATTCACAATCACAGAGTTTTCTTTCTATCAAGATGAGGTGATTGATGTTATTTAATGACTTTAACAGTGTATCTTCCATTGATTTTCTTCTGGATGTTTTGCAGTACAAGAGTTGACAAGTAGCAGTTTTTTGTTTTTTTTTTTAATTAGGTTGTTGAAGGTGGTGTTGAAATTCACAAATCCTTTTTCTGCCTTAATTAAGTAGTGGAGATATGCAGGAGGCCAACTTCCTGCCAGTCACTCCCACTAAGCTCAGGGGAAAGCAACCTCCTCTCAAGACAGTCTTGCCAGCCTGAAAATCACCACCCAGTGCTCAGTTCAGTTCTTTGGGGGGTTTTTTGTCTTTGCTTTTTTTTTTTTTTAAAGATTTTATTTATTTATTTGACAGAGATAGAGACAGCCAGCGAGAGAGAGAACACAAGCAGGGGGAGTGGGAGAGGAAGAAGCAGGCTCCTAGCAGAGGAGCCTGATGTGGGGCTCCATCCCAGAACACCGGGATCACGCCCTGAGCCGAAGGCAGACGCTTAACGACTGCGCCACCCAGGTGTCCCTCAGTTCAGTTCTTTGGATTCATGACAAAATACTGATTGAGAGGAGTCGAATGCCTGCTTACTTAGAAGGAAAGCCAGGCATAAGCCAAGGTGAACTGGACAAAATAATCAAGAGCAGTAGACAGTGAGGCCATAATTCACCTTAAACACATGTTAAAGGAAGCGAAGGTAAAGGCAGAGGATGACTGTGTTGTCCCCTGGAGACACTAACATGAAAATTAAGCCACATCAGGCTTTCAAGAACCAAGTTCAAAAAAAGATATAAAATCTAAGTAGTGATATTCATACACACACACACACACACACACACACACACGCACGTATATATGAATTTGCCAATCACACTGTGCCACACAATCATCACACAATCATTTTTCAGGGGACCTCGGCCCCACACCTGCCATTATGTTTTTGGGGTTGACGTTTAATATGTGGTGTGGTATTCTGTTCCCAGTATCTGATTGCCATGCCCCATTCACCCACCCGTCCTTCCTTCCTTCCTTCCTTCCTTCCTTCCTTCCTTCCTTCCTTCCTTCCTTCCTCTGTCTCCTTACTTTTGCCTAAGTTTTCTATCTGAATTTGGCATTTCCTTTCATCCATTGAGTTGTGATGGCACTGGATCAGACATTAAGTTGACCAAGGGAATGAAGAGGGGCAGTATTATACATATCGGGACAAACTGCATTGTTTATAGTTTTGAGAGCATTTCTTCTCTGAAAACACATTCTGAACATTCCTGAGGGAATGCTTGTTTGTCTCATTAAGAATCATTGACTAAAGATTTTTATAAAAGATTTTATTTATTTATTTGACAGAAAAGAATGAGGGAGAGAGAGCAGAAGCAGCCGGGAGAGGCAGAGGAAGGGGGAGAAGCAGACTCCCCACTGAGCAGGGAACCTGCCCTGGAGCTCTGTCCCAGGACCCCAAGATCATGACCTGAGTCCAAGGCAGAGGCTTAACTAACTGAGCCACCCAGGAGCCCCTGACTAAAGATCTTGATACATCTTGAAATGCAAATTTGACTGGGAAATGTAAATTTCTAACAATTAAGTGTAGTTACACCTTAGTGTGTAAAGCACATAGGGGAAAATTCCTTTGGAGCTCCTTCTGTCCCAAAGTTATCTCCAAAGAAGATAAGCCCTTTAGGTGTGCATTTTGATGGGGGATAAAAGTCCGAAGCCCACATTTGTGTTGTTTCTGTTCTACTTGTGAAGGTTCAGTGGTTTCTCATTCTGTACAGGGAGAGGCCAGGTACTCTGCCCACCCCATACAGTGTCCAGTGGTTTTCCCTCCAGAAACTACTAAAGCAACCCTCAGAAGTTAGTTTGTGATGTTGGCACTGAAACAGCTTTTTGTCTTGTTTGATAACTATGTTTCCCATACAAATTTTTTAGAAATTCAAAAGCAATATTAGTTTTCTTCTAAATTCTGTAACATAACTAAAATAAAAGCCTGGAGGGTTTTTAAAGGCTGGGGTGGGAAGGATCAGAGGCCAGGATGGGAGAGAGTTTCACAACTTGGAGCAAAGCCTCCCTCCTCCCACAGAAACTGGGTTAGGGGAGGAAGCTGATGGTTACATTTCAAAGAGATGGTTCCAGGGTTCCTGAGAATGACATTCCTATGGCGTAAAACTAGCAAGACACTTTTAAACAGATTTACATCTCAGAGGGGCAGAGAAATGGTTTACAATAAAAAGTTTTTCGAAGTAAATACCCTAAGAAAAGGGAGTTCAGGGGCCAAGATTCAGTAAGAAGAAACCTAATTTAAGGTTAGTCAAGCGGAGGAAAACATTAAGGCTCTCATGGTTACACTATAACTGTACAGTAGCTTTCACTAAAGCAATGAAATATTTATTTCCTCCCTTGACTCAGGGTCCAGCCTACATATGCCATTCAGTCCCCACACCTCCAGAAACCATTTGTTTTCATCTACGCTCCTCTCCATCACTGTAAGAACATGCCTGGGCCGCCTCACTGGTCACTGGGGACTGTGGGAGGCACGTAGAGCAGAGGTACTCCCAAGTGAGCCCCTAGTCCAGCCACCCCCCAGACAACCTCTAGACCCTTGAATCATAATAAATGACTGTTGTTTTAAGCCACCAGCTTTGGGATGCTTTGCTACACAGTAAAAAACTAACTCATAAAACATCCATGAGGTAGGGGCAGGATGAACCCTGTGGGAGGCCGTACCCTGCATGAAAATCTATGATGAGATGAGGTAGTGTCCACCGTAAAAGTGAAAGAGCCAGTTAATCTCCAGTAAAATGCGTTCATTCAAAAATAGAAGAAAAATTGCAGTTTGGGACATGCAAGCTATGACAAGTCTGGAGATGCATGTGGCGAACAAGGCAAAAGAGAAAAATTAAGATTCCTTACAACTTATTGCCCTTTGACAAGTCCTTGGGTTACGCAGAGAGACCTTCCTCTAGGAGCTCAACTGCCTTGACGTTAATACTTTAGCTTAACATTAGCCTGACCTCCAGGATCCTCCAAGCCTCCTTTGACATATAAAAATTTCTTTGGAAGCTTCTTTTATCTCTACCCCCCAAGATATATGTTAGCAATCATCCTTCAAGCATATGGCCCGCTGATCTACATCTGAAGGGTCTCATGACTGAGGTTCTACTACGTAGTAGTAGGTGACCTTTTCCTAACAAATCTAGCTCCTCAAGGTCCTGGAAACCTTGCTTCCTGATTCCTTAGAGACTTACACTGTGCCTAACTCCCTCCCACCTGAAAGTATATAATCGGCCACTCTCAACCCCCAGCTCAGCTCTGTCTGGCCATGGGTTCTGTTCCTATGCTTTAATAAAACTACCTTTTTATACCTAACACATCCCAAGAATTCTTTCTTGGCCATTCACTCCCAGACCTTAACCTTTTCACATAAGAGATCAAAGGAAGGGAATATTATAAAGAAAAGAAGGACGCTGGGAAGTGCCACTTTGAACAAAAGTCATCAGAGGTAACTAGAATTTAAATAAAAATTTGGGGATGCCTGGGTGTCTCAATCAGTTTATCGTCCGACTCTTGATTTCAGCTCAGATCATAATCTCAGGGTTGTGAGATCGAGCCCTGTCAGGCTCCACCCTAGGCGTGGAGCCTGCTTAAGATTCTCTCTCTTCTTCTCCCTCTGCCCCTCGCCCTCCTTCTTTATAGATAGATGATAGGTAGGTAGGTAGGTACATAGATAGATAGATAGATAGATAGATAGATAGATAGATAGATAGATAGATAAAAATTTGAAGAAAAAAAAAAGTCATTGCAGGAAAGTGATAGTTTAGGGTGGTGGTGGTGAGAGGGGGATATTGAAGGACTCCATAAAGGACTCCACTTTTTTCTCCTTTCCTGCTTCTATTCTTGCTAGGACCTACACCCCCACTTTATACATGCCCCAGAATGCACATAGTGTATGTCCTGCTTGTAAGGGGCAAGGATTTAATGATTTCTTTGAACATTGAAGGAAGGACCAGGTGGGAATGACCAGACAAGGCCCTCATATGCATATTCCAAACCACTGAGACTAAATATCTCCATGCCAAGATCGCCCGGCTCCAAGGAATAACACTGGTTCCTGGAGGCCTGAGAGGACACATACACCAGACCCTGATTTTCAGTTAAAAAACTCTAGACCCCAAGCAAAGACAAGGCTAAGACTCCCTCCCTTCCATTTTGAGTATCCCAGACACTCTGTCTGTACCTGCTTTCTCTCTATACCTTCAGTAAACTCTGCTTTCACCTCCTGCTGGCTCACAATTTATTTTATCCTGCATATAACCAGAGACCCTCTTGGCTGGTCCTGCGGGATCCCCTCTGGGTCCCTGGACCTGACCTGCTGGCATCAATGATTTCTCACTGACTAGGTCATGGTAATTTATTTTTTATTATTATTTTTTATTTATTTTTTTTCAAGAGAATATTAAATCGTTTATTGATTACACATGATAATGGATGATACACAAGCTTTAATCCCATCTATAATTTTATCTGATACCATAATTCAATTTAGATATATTGCATAGGATGTGCCAACGATCATATTAATAACCAAATAAACTCCGGGACTTTGCTTGGGTGACCCTTTTAATGGTGAACTCCAAGGTCACAACACATTAACTGTCAGTTCAACTACACCAAGGTTTGTGGAGACAATGGCTTCTGTGCCCAAGCAGGTTGCAAATAAATTTCAAATGGAACCTGGCATCACCCTGAAGGAATTCTAACTTCACACTGTTGGGGTAGTATACCAAGATGGCTTCAGAGTAGACTAACTTTACACAGCACATTAAAAAAAGACACATTTATTCAGCGTCATGATCAGACTATTACATTTAGCAATCAACAGCATGGGTGCAAAAAAAAAATCTACATTAAAACCGTTTGTTGGAATGCTTTACACTTTCCACAGAACAGAAACTAAAATAACCTGTTATACAATTAGACACAAATACAGTCCTCGAGTGTTTTGCCCGTACACGAGTATTGTCTAAAACATGTCTTCTTTGTAGCAGCTAGACCCTGCCACCACTATTCTTGGCTGAGTTCACAAATCTGTTGTAACCTGTAGCTTCCCTGTCACTTCTCTGGCTCTCCTCTCCTGCTAAGCTTTGTTTCCTGGCAGCAATGAAAACCTTCTGCCACTGCCGTAGCTACTGCTGCTGCTAGAACCACCATAGCCACCTTGGTTTCATGGTTTGACAAAGTATTGGCCTCCACCACCATAGAGGCCAGAGCTGCTGCCTCCAAAATTTCCTCCTTTCATGGGTCCCAAATTTGAGGATTGATTGTTGTAATTGCGAAAATCATTATAGCTTCTGCCACCTCCAAAGTTGCTTCCATCATTACCAAATCCGTTACAGCCATCCCCACTGCCCCATATCCACCACCACCTCGACTGCCGCCAAAGCCACCTCACCCACTGAAGTCCCCTCCATGACCAAAATTGTCATTCCCACCAAAACCACCTCCACGACCACCACCGAAGTTTCCAGAACCACTCTGACCTCTTTGGCTGGATGAAGCACTCACCATTTCTTGCTTAGAGAGGGCTCTCCTTACTTCACAGTTGCAGCCATTCACAGTATGGTATTTTTGAATGACAGTCTTGTCTACAGAGTCGTAGTCATCAAACATTGCAAAAGCAAAATCTCTCTTTCTGCCACTGCCTCGGTCAGTCATGGTCTCAATCACTTCAATTTCCCCACACTGTTCAAAATAATCTCTTAGATGGTGTTCTTCACTGTCTTCTTCAATGTCACCAACAAAAATCTTTTTCACAGTTAAATGGGCACCAGGTCTTTGAGAATCTTCTCTTGAGACAGCCCTCTTTGGTTCCACAACTCTTGCATCCACCTTGTGTGGCCTTGCATTCGTGGCTGCATCCCCCTCCTCCACAGTGGCATACGTGACAAACCCAAAGCCTCTGGAGCGCTTGGTGTTGGATCTCTCATTACCACACAGTCCGTAAGCGTTCCCCATTGCTCAGAATGGCTCCTCAGACTCTTATCGGTTGTTTCAAAGCTCAAACCTCCGATGAAGAGCTTCTGCAGCTGTTCAGGCTCTTTGGGAGACTCTGCCTTAGACATGACGGCGATGGAAGGGGAGACTTTAATGATGCTTACTCGGCGGCTTCCACGGGCAGAAAGCCATTTTTTATTTTTGATAAATACTTTATTATTTTTTAAAGGTAAATCTTTTGAACAATAGTAGTAGTAGTATGCCAATAATATATTTTTTTTGGTAATTTGCTTTATTCTTTTTTAAGTTTTTATTAAAATTCTAGTTAGTTAACAGATACTGTAATATTGGTTTCAGGAGTATAATTTAGTGGTTCTTCACCTACATATAATACCAAGTGCTCATCACAAGTGCCCTCCTTAATACCCATCACCCATTTAGCCCCTCCCCCACCCACCTCCCCTCCAGCAACCCTCAGTTTGTTCTCCACAGTTGTCTCTTACGGTTTGCCTCCCTATCTTTTTTTTGTTGTTCTTCCCTTCCCCTATGTTCATCTGTTTTATTTATTAAATTCTATATATGAGTGAAATCATATGGTATTTGTCTTTCTCTGACTTATTTCGCTTAGCATAATACATCTAGCTCCAACCACATCAACACAAATGGCAAGATTTCATTCTTTTTGATGGCTGAGTAATATTCCATTATATCTATCTATCTATCTATCTATCTATCTATCTATCTATCTCACATCTTCTTTATCCATTCATCTGTTGATGGATGTTTGGGCTCTTTCCATAATCTGGCTATTGTCGATAATCCTGCAATAAAGATTGGGGTGTATATGCCCCTTCAAATCAATATTTTTGTATCCTTTGGGTAAATACCTAGTAGTGCAATTGCTGGGTCATAGTATAGTTCAATTTTTAACTTTTTGAGGAACTTCCATTCTGTTTTCCAGAGTGGCTGTATCAGTTTGGATTCCCAAAAACAGTGCAAAAATGTTCCCCTTCCTCCATATCCTCACCAATATCTCTTGTTTCATGTGTTGTTAATTTTAGCCATTCTGACAGATTTGAGGTGATTATCTCATTGTAGTTTTGATTTACCTTTCCCTGATGATAAGGGATGTTGAGCATGTTTTCACATGTCTGTTGGCCATCTGTATATCCTCTTTGGAAAAGTGTCGACTCATATCTTCTGCCCATTTTTAATTGGGTTATTTGGTTTTTTGGTGCTGAGTTTTAGAAGTTCTTTACATATTTTGGATAATAACCCTTTATCAGATCTGTCATTTGCAAATATCTTCTCCCATTCCATAGGTTGCCTTTAAGTTATGTTGATTGTTTCCTTTGCTGTGCAGAAGCTTTTTATCTTGATAAAGTCCCAATAGTTCTGTTTTTTTGCTTTTGTTTCTCTTACCTCTGGAGATGTTTCTAGTAAGAAGTTGCTAAGGCTGATGTCAAAGAGGTTGCTGCCTATGTTTTCCTATAGGATTTTGATGGTTCCCTGTCTCATATTTTGGTCTTTCATCTATTTTGAATTTATTTTTGTGTATGTGTAAGAAGGTGGTCCAGTGTCATTCTTCTGCATGTAGCTGTCCAGCTGTGGTAATTTCTTATTGGCTGAGCTTACTGCTGGGCAAGGAGAAATTCTTCCTTACTCCTCCTGAGAGTAGTTAAATAAGCTTTTTCCTATTGGGGTCTGCAACTGAGAAGGAGGAGTAGGGCATGAGAGCTCCCCCTTTGTCCCCCTGACTTCATTTTCACTGAGGTTTCCTTTATTCCCTTTTACAGTAGTGTCTATGGAAAAATACAGTGGAGTAGGCCACATTGCAAATAGCCAAGTCTTAGCTAAGACTTGTCCTGTGAATGCCATTAGCTAGGCAATGTGCAAAACCAAAGACGGACATTTTCTGTGTACTTTGACCAGGTCCTGTGTTGAAACTTAGCATAGATTAATTCACTCAAACTCCCCATATCACACTGAAAAGTAAAAATCATTATAACCAATTTGCCATTAAAAAAAATCTGAAAATCATGAAGTTTACATGACCAGTCCAGAATTAGTATTTAAATAGTTCTCTCAGCAGAACGCCAGTCTGACTGATTTTAAAGTCAACTCTTTCTTGTGGTGCAGCGGACTTCAGTGGGCTTTTAAGCAGGGGAAGGTGGTAATGAAAGGTCCTGATGAGGGTGCCTGGGTGGCTCAGTTGGTTAAGCATCTGCCTTTGGCTCAGGTCATGATGCTGGAGTCCCGGATTGAGCCCCGTGTAGGGCTCCCTGTTCGGGTGGGAGTCTGCTTCTCCCTCTCCCTCGTCTCGTGCTCTCTTTCTCTCTCTCACTAATAAATAAATAAATAAATAAATAAATAAATAAATAAATAAAGTCCTGATGACTTCACAGGTAAATAATTGTACTGCACAGATGCTATGAGTATTGCACAGGTAATGATTTATTATTATCCAGAGCTTTAAAAAGAATAAGAGTCCCACATTTCAAAAAACAGGAATTAGGCTGCATGTCTGATGAACTTGTAGCTCTGGGGAATAGAGTAAAAAACAACCTGGGGGATGGTGTTAGTACATCTGGTTAAGTACAACAAGAGGACGAGCTTGGGAAAGGATTAACTTGCTGGCAAGCAGACGTAAAAGGAATAGAGAAATTTTAGGACTCTGGGCTTGTCATGTGACAAAACGCAGTTCACTTGGTGCTTTGCCCTTCAGGAAATTGGTGTTCTTTGACCTTGGGAAAATATTACCCTTAATTGTGAGACTAGGTTTATCAAATAATCTGAGGAAAAACCTGCCTTCCCAGGTGTCTTCCTCCTGAGAATAAGGATCCTGGTTCAGGGCTGAGGTAGTCCCATCATTAGAGAGGCGTATTTCACACATAAACATAAAAATATGGAGTCTAGGTTTATCTGTCTCTCTTCTGTGATTGGTTTGTGCAAGTCAGCTAGCAGGAGATAGAAAGCCTCTGGAGGAATAAGAACATCGTAGCCTGTGGGCTGGAGACACTCTTTCAGGTTTTGTTTCGCAGTGATCAGCAGACTCTGCTTCTAAGGCTGGCATCGCCTTCTTCGGCTGAGGTAACTGGCTGCAGGGTTGTGAGGACCCTGAGCTAAACGCTACAGGACAGGCTACACGGCACGGGTTTAGACACGCTCCTTAGGAAGAAGATAATAGGATCAGGAAAAAACCTGCTTTCATACAGACATGTATTTCGGTAAAAATGACAAGCTAACAAGTGAAAGGCGTAGTAATAGGACGACAAGCACGTCAGAGCCCTGATACCCAGCAGCCTCCTGCCAGGCAGGAAAAAAAATCACCTAATCTTGACAGGTGCTCTCAGATCAAGAAACTACAGATGGTGTTTAACAACAAAGCCCTTGGGTGCATACAAGGTTTCATAAAAAATATATATGCTTCTTCATGGGAAATGTATGACGTCCATACAAATGTCAGTGAAGACCAGACTCCTGACCCTAATTGGGCGGTTTGGGGAAAATATCACTTGACCCTTTAACTCTCAGTTTCTGCATACAAAACACAGGGGGCAGAGGAGGAAAAGAATACAGATTTTTTTTTCCTAAAGATTTTATTTATTTATTTGAGAGAGAAAGGCAGGGATTGTGAGAGAGAGCTCGAGTGGGGAGGAGAGGGAGAAGCAGGCTCCCCGCTGAGCAGGGAGCCCAACCTTGACTTGATCCCAGGACCCTGAGATCATGACCTGAGCCAAAGGCAGACGCTTAATGGACTGAGCCACCCAGGAGTCCGGAATACAGATATTTTAAAAACTTGCAGAATTGTAAGGATTCAGTGGGATGATAGATACAGAGCACTTAGGAATGGATGGTCCTGATGGGTATTAAGTCTCAATATTACTCCAGTCTGTATTCCGTTCAGTAAGAACGCAACCACAGCCGTGAACCCACGACACCTGAGCTCATTCCTCCGTTTGTTTTACGGAGCACTCCCCAGACACCAGCCGTGGCACTAGGGGGCAAGGATACGTAGACCATACTTTCTATCTGCCAGAAACTCACTTTCTACCAAGGCAGAAAGACATGCAGATCAATAGCTAGAACCAGCATGATGGCACTCTAACTGTCCACGTATCAAATGCTATGAAAATACAGACAGAGAGCGGGAAGGAAAGCTCCAGAGCACAGTGGTTTCTTGCTCCGCTTCCCCTTGCAGCTGACCCTTGAACAACACAGTTTTGAATTGTGTGACACCACTTACGCGTGGATGTTTTTGCAGTAAGTACAGTACTGTAAATGTATTTTCTCGTCCTTAGGATTTTAATCACATTTTGTTTTCTCTCGGTTACTTTATTGTAAGGATATGGTAATAACACATACATCATACAGCATATGTACTAGTCAACTGTTTATGCTATCCGTCAGGCTTCTGCTAACACTAGGCTAGTAGTAGTTAAGTTTTTGGGTGGGGGTCAAAATGATATGCAATTTTTTTTACTATAAGAGGGTTAGTGCCGCTAACCTCTGCATTGTTCAAGAGTTCACTCTACTTAGTTAAGCCCTGGAAGAGCAGAAAAAACGTACATGGTTACTCCTTTCTCCTTTCTCGTCTGGTGATTCCTTGTTCTTTGTCAACTGTTGCCTATGATTTCTGAGAAAGGGGACAGGGACATGATGAAACTATTATTTGTTCAGCATTTCAATATGCTATTTGCTTTATATATAGTTGGATTTGTGGGATATATAGAAATATATGACTTCAAATACAATAAATAAATAAATTAACCTCGTGGGCACCTCAGTGGGTTAAACATCTGGCTTTAGATTTTGGCTCAGGTCATGATCTCAGGGTCGTGAGGCTGAGCCCCATGTCAGGCTCTGTGCTGGGTGTGGAGCCTGCTTAAGATTCTCTGTCTCTCTTTCCCTCTGCCTCTCCCCTCACCTCTCTCTCTCTAAAAAAATTTTTAAAAAACTAACCTCATGATAGTTATTGTGTTTGTATTTTTTGCCATTCCTTCTATTCCCATCCTTCTGGTGATGGGTCTCCACTCTCTGAAAGTAGGGATATACCCCCTGACTCATAGTAATTGGTTGATTGGATACAAAAGGATAGAGCATTGGAAATCATTTCACTGGATGCTTTTGTTGGAGGTATAAGGGAAGGCTTCCATTTTCTTTTTGGCCATGCATTCCAAGGCTCAGTACTGCTGGCTACTCTGTCCACGCCACATTGTGGATGGAGATAAAGAGATGAAGGTGAAGAAAAAAGACATCCCACTGGTATCAAAACCCCTATTTTAGTCCCTGAGATTTCCGAGTCAAATCTAATATCTTTGGCTTCTGGTTTCTGTGAAGCACCAATAGCTCTCTAACCAATTTTCCTTTAAAAAAAGTTGATTTTATAATACTTGCCACTGGGGTGCCTGGGTGGCTCAGTCGGTTAAGCAGCTGCCTTTGGCTGAGGTCGTAATCCTAACGCTCTGGAATGGAGCCCTGCATCAAGCTCCCTGCTCAGTGGGCAGTCTACTTCTCCCTCTCCCTCTGCCTTTCCTCCTTGCTCTATCTCTCTCAAATAAATAAATAAAATTTAAAAATGTATATAATACTTGCCACTGAAATTGTCCTTAATAATGCAGATTATACAGCTACTGAGAATGGAGTGAGGCTTTCATCCAGGTCTGCCTGACTCCATAGCATCTGCTCATGCCCAGATACTGGATTTTTCTACAGGCACGTTGGCTCTTTGACTTGCTCACCATGGTTTGCTCCTAAAGATTTACCTTTCAGTTCTTTTACTCACAGGCAATATACTTGTCTAGATAACGCTGAAGTGAATGATGGAATTATTTATTCTCAACATCAAGGAGAAAGAAAAATATTTTTGATTAAATATTTTCGATGTATGTGAGCTCTTAAGCTATTATCCTCATCTGTCTGAGTTCTGATCTTGGCTTAGGAGCTATGTAGCCTTCCTCAAATTTTCCTCATCTGTAAAATGGGGATAATAAAACCCACCTCAGGGTTGTCATGAAGATTAAATGAATGAATGCCTTTAAAGCATTGTAATAATGCCTTGTGCATGCAAGTTGCTCAATAAACACCAGTTATTATTGTATTATTATAAACACGAATTTTTATTTGCCTGGGATGAATGCCCAATAATACAGTTGTTGAGTCATATGGTAATTGCGTGTTTCTTTTATAATTAACTGCAAAACTGTTTTTCAGAGTGGCCGTTTGATTTTTACATTCCCATTAGCCATATCACATCCTTGCCAACATTTGCCATCTTGATACTTTAGCCATTCTGACAGGTGAGTAGTGATATCTCACTGTGGTTTCCATTTGCATTTCCCCAGGGGCTAATGCTATTGAATATCTTCTCATGTGTTCATTTGCCATCGGTATGTTCTGTTTGGAGAAACATCTGTACATGTTCTTTGTTCACTTTCTAATAATTTTTTTTTACTGTTGAATTTTGAGAGTTCTTTATAAATTCTAGATATTAGTTCTTGGTCAGATATATGGTCTGCAAATGTATTTTACTTACCTGTAGCTTGTCTTTTTATCCTTTTAACATATTCATAAAGCAAAAATTTTAAGTTTTGATGAATTTAAAAGATTTTAAATTCTGTTTTATTAGTTTTTCTTTAATGAATCATGTTTTTCAGTTTCAAATCTAAGAGCTCTTTGTCTGGCCATACCTAGGTTATAATAATTTTCTCATATGCTTTTTGCAAAAAATTTAATAGTGTTATGCTTTATGACTTAAGTCCATGATTCAGTTTGAGGTATTTTTTGTATAAAGTGTGAAACATAGCTGAAGTTCAGTATTTTGCCCACGGATATCCAGTTGCCCCGCACCATTTGTTAAAAAAAGACTATCCTTCCGCCATTGATTGCTTTTGCTCCTCTGGCAAAAATCAGTTGAGCATATTCTGTTTATCTTTGTGTCTATCCTTCTGACCCTAATGGGCTGTTTTGATTACTATAGCTACACAATAAGCCTTAATATCAGGTCAAGTGAGTTCTCTCACCTTATTCTTCTTTGTAAAGATCGTTTTAACATTCTGGTGCTTATACCTTTCAATGTCAATTTTAGAATACTCTTGTTGATATCTACAAAATTTGATGGGATTTTGAAAGGAATTGCATTGAACCTTTACATCAATTTCGGGAGAATTGAAATTTTATTACGTTTAGTATTCCAATCCATGAATATATCATGTTTCTTTAACGTGGTCTTCTTTGATTTCTTTAATTAGCATTTTAGGGGCGCCTGGGTGGCTCAGTTGGTTAAGCGTCTGACTTTGGTTCAGGGTCCTGGAATTCTGCCCCCCTTTCCCTCAGGCTCCATGCTCAGCATAGAGTCTGCTTCTCCCTCTTCCTCTGCCCCTTCCCCTCAGTCATGCTCACTCTCTATCACAAATAAATAAATTCTTTTAAAAAATTAGCATTTTATAATTTTTAGCAAAGAGATAACTGTGTACATTTTAAGTGTATACTTAAGCACTTTCTTTCTGCAGTTGTAATGGTATTGTATTTTTTTTAGGATTTATTTATTTATTTTGAGAGAGAGAGAGAGAGAGCACGCAAGCATGCGAATGCGAGAGTAAGAGCAGGAGGAGGGCCAGAGGGAGAAAATCTCAAGCAGACTCCCTGCTGAGCCCAGAGACCCACGTGGGGCTTGATCTCAAGACCCTGAGATCACAAGCTGAGCCAAAACCAAAAGTTGGTCGCTCAACGTACTAAGCCACCCAGGCACTGCTGTAACGGTATTATATTTTTAATATCTGTTTCTATATGTTCACCATATGTTATTATATAGAAATGTGATTGATTTTTATGGGTTGACCAGGTATCCTGTGACCTTGCTAAATTCACTTATTCATTGTAGGATTTTATTTAAAATACTTGGAGATTTTATACATTTAGACACCGAAGAGATGAATAATTTGCCTGAGGTCACACAATTAGTGGATCAGGTGAAATGTGAATCCAACTTGTGTGAGTACAAAGCTGGATGCTTAGCCGCCAGGCAAAGATGCAACATTGTTACCTGGTGAGACACTTACTTGGGCTCCGAAAAAGCCAAGACATTGACTTAGTAAATGCATTTACACCTTTTTATCTTCTCCATCCCACCCTTCCTCCTTAACTCCTTTGTTGAAAATTAATTGACTGTCTATACATGGGTTTACTTTGAGTCCTCTCTTCTGTTCCACTGACCTTGTATGTGGCTTTAATGTCAGGATCATGCTGTTTCATTACTATAGGTTTGTAATATAGTTTGAAAATAGAAAGTGTGATACCTCCAACTTTGTTCTTTCTCAAGATTGCTTTGAGTATTTGGGTCTTTTGAGGTTCAATACAAATTTGGAGATTGTTCTATTCTGTGAAAAAATGACATTGGAATTTTGATAGGGATTGCGTTGAATCTGTAGATTGCTTCGGGTATGATGGACATTTGAAAGATACTATTTCTTCTAATCCATGAACATTAACATCTTTCCATTTATTTTTGTCTTCTTTAGTTTATTTCATGGATGTCTTACAGTTTTCAATGTATAGAGATTTTACATCATTGGTTAAGTTTATTCTAAATACTTTTAAATACTATTGTAAGTGCAATTGTTTCTTAATTTCTTTTTCTGATAGTTTGTTGTTGGTGTATAGAAATGGAACTAATTTTTGGATACTGATTTTGTATCCTGCAACGTTACTGAATTATTTTATTAGTTCTAACAGTTTTTTTGGTGGAGCCTTCAGGGTTTTCTACATAATCTCATGTCATCTGCAAATAGAGATAATTGTACTTCTTTTCTGATTTGGATGACTTTTATTTCTTTTTCATTTTATCATTATTTAGTGTTCCTCTTTGTATCTAATAACTTTATTTGCTCCAAAATCCTCTTTAACTGATATTAATATAGCTAACCCTGCTTTTTATTTTTTATTCATTTTTGCATGGTCTTTTCCCATTCTTCTGTTTCTACTTACCAGCATTGTTATATTTCAACTGAGTTTCTTATGAGTAACATATAATTGAGTTGTGTGTGTGTGTGAGAGAGAGAGAGAGAGAGAGAGAGAGAGAGAGATTTATACACTCTGGCAGTTTTTGTCTATTGATTGATATATTTAAATCATTTGCATTTAAGGTAATTATTAATGTGTTAATGCTTAAATCTGTCATTTTAATTTTTGTTTTCTCTTTCTTTTGTTTAATTCTTATTTCTCTGTTTCTCCTTTCTTACCTTCCTATGCATTACTTCAAAGTTTTCTTTATTCTATCTTTATTTAGTTATAATGTTGGTTTTTTTTTAAAGCTACACATTTCATGCTAACGTTGTTTTTTAAAAATTAATTAATTAGTTAATTAATTAATTTGAGAGAGAGAAATAGAGAGCATAAGCAGGGGAGGGGCAGGGGAGAGGGAGAAGGAGAAGCAGACTCCCCGCTGAGCAGGGATATCCCCATGCGGAGCTCTATCCCAGGATCCTGGGATCACAACCTGAGCCAAAAGCAGACGCCTAACCAACTGAGCCACCCAGGAGCCCAGTTATAATTTAAGTGTATCTCTTTGTTTACTTTTCACAATGGTTGCTCTGGGATTACAGTATATATTATGACTTAACAACAGTCTATAGCCACAACCTTTTATCACCTAAATAAAATGCAGAAACCTCATTTTCATGTAGATCTTTTTAGTTTCCTCCAATTTTAAATGTCATTTTCTTAAGTATTAATTTTTGTTTCAACCATAAAATATGATTTTTAAAACTCATAAAGAAAAAAAACAGTGTGTAACATGTACCCCTATTTCTGCTCTGTTGTTTCTTACCTCTTCCTGATGCTTCATGATTCTTTCTTTTATCATTTCCTTTCTGTTTAAAGTTCCTTTAGTCACTGCTTAAGAGTAGTTCTGCTAGTGACAGAGTGTTCAGTTTTCCTTTGCTTTGGCCATTTCCTGTCCCTGATCCCACCCTTCAGTTTTATATCTCTTGGTGGATGTAAGGATTCTCAGGCCCAAATAGAAGAACTTCTACCCTCTTACTCATTGTTGGTCATTCCCATTTGTTGTATGGGAGAAATGAGCTTGCTTAGGAAAGGAGCCAACCTCCACATTCTGCTGCTAGATTGGGAGTCAGGAGACACCTGGTATGGGTCTTCTGTTGTACGGAGGGACATACGGTGTTCTGCAACTGTGTTCCCTAATCCTACAGTCTCATCCCGTTCATTTTTTCCTTACCAACTTTCAGGTTTCTCCTTTGGTCCTCTTGCATTTATTTGCATGGTTTATGGTTACATGTAGAAAGGGAAAGGAGGGAGAAATGGGTCTATAACATCTTCTGAAGACCAGAGTCACAAATGGAATTTTGACTCAAAGTCCTTACCAGTTTTAATGACACTGACTACTAAAAACAAACAAACAAACACAGCACTGGAAATGTTTTTAGATTCAGCCTCATGTTAAGTCCTTAAATCCCTGTGCTTTATATATATACAAACTTCACAAAAAAATAAGAGGATTCCCAAAAGTCTAAAACACACTGAACATAGGGAAACTGTTGTCTTTACCAAAATTTGACATACAAGTTTAGAGGTGTCTTAACCTTATTCTCAGGCACAAATTGTAAAGTTTACCTTCTTGACCTGCTTCTCTTCACTTTCCCTTCTGGATGCTGTTTTTTTCTTTATGTTTGGAGTCCTTCTGCTATAGCAAGCAATACACGTTAGTATAACCTTCTTGTTGGTGACGGCAAATCCTGTTGATAGCGGTGCCTATTTCACATATTGATGTTCCCTTTGCTTTTCCTTTTAGAATGTTTGCATCCCACATTCTCTCCTTTCATGATTTTTCTGGTTGACTGTAGCTCAGTCGATTAAGCTAAAGTATTAGTTTAAATTATGCTTACCTTTCCGCTAAGGTTTTAGTTTAAATTAGCTTTAATTGTGCACACGTTATGCCTTCTAGAAAATATTTGCATTATAATAAACCTTTTCAGTGTCTCAGCCTCAAAGAATAGTTAATGCAGATATTTAATACTTTGTGACTGGATAGTAGCAAAAATTGGGGGGGGTCTCTGTTTTCTTATTATAGAGAAAAGAGTTGAATTAATTGCTATGTAGAGTTATTCCAGTATTATGATTCTAATTGAATAGATGTGAATGTGCATAATTAATCATGTCATTCTCCCCATTCTGACAATGATAAGAAAAACTTATATCTCCCCCAAATTAAATTAATAATGATTAAGGATAGGACCAGCCATATTGCGTCTGCTAAGGACTTAGCAAATGTATGCTTCTGGGGTATACTGTGGACTCTGCTGTTATCATCTGCTGGGAATAACCAGATGTACAGGGAGATGGAAGGTCCTCTGTGCTTTTAAGAATATTTTATGTCTTTTATTTTACTTTCTATCTGATACACAACCACATTCCACAGTTAGAATATGCTTTTGCCACAAAAAGAACGTGTTGCGGTATTTATCCTATTTTTCATGTTATTAGTACCTATAGTTTGCTACTAAAGTAGTGAGGAAATGCTACTCCCTCTTTGGCTCTTTCCGCTGTCAGGTATGCAGGAAATTCATTTATTGTCATTCGGTTCATAAATGTCTCATAATAATTGAAGACTTAATTGGTAGTCTTATTCTATTAATTAAGTTTATTGTATGTATTCTTATCCTTGCATTTTTTTTAAGACAAACGGGGATTTAAAAAAAAAAAAAAAAGGAAAAGGGAGGGACACCTGGGTGGCTCAGTTGGTTAAACATTTTCTTAGGCTCAGGTCGAGATCCCAGGGTCCTGGGAGAGTGCCCCATTCAGCGGGGAATCTGCTTCTCCCTCTCCCTCTGCCTCTTCCCCGCTCATGCTTGCTCTCTCTCTCTTTCTCTCTTTCTCTCTCAAATAAATAAATACAATCTTTAAAAAAAATGAAAAGAGAGAAACATAATTAGGAAAGAGGCAGACAATTCTATCTACTCAAAGCAATAGCAACCTTGACAAGCTAATAATTGAGCTCAGTTTTCTGCCTGTGAAATGGAAGAGCAATGAGCAGAAATTCTGGACTCCAGTGAATGCCCCATTATTACTTCCATTCTCTCTTGTGATGGGGTCAAATCCGACACAAATGGAAAATGTACAGAACACTATCTTCCTTTGTTTTCCTCATCTAGGTGGGTGCTTTAGGCTAGGTGATTTAGATTATACATCTGCCTCCATACGCTATCCAATTTCTTCCAAAGCTTCAGAATTTCTTGGTTTGTATGACTTGGTTTCGTACAACCACAAGGATTACAAATGATTAAGACATAGTCTCTAGAACCATGGTGATGAGCTGTTTCTTCAGCAACTGCAGACATGGCAAGGGGGAGAAAATAATTGAGTATAACTAGATATTTAAAGAGGATTTTGAGCTTTTATTGAGTTCTCGGATGTCTTCTTCACTCAGTTGTACACATATTTAATTGCATTTTCCCCTTCTCTGAATTTTAATCTTTTTATTTTGCAAAGCTTGAGTGATTTCTGAACATCACATTCCACTTCTGCATAGATAAGAGCTGCTCCACAAAGTTCTGTGAAGGGATATTGTTTAATATTTCTCTCGGTTTATAGAATGCTGAGAAATAGTGGATAAAAGTAGCTAAGATTGCTTTCCGTATCTTTAGCTAGCTAATATTTCATGGTGTACTTTGTTTTGTATTTTACTATTGGCTGTATGCCATTATAAACAAACCATTTTTAAAATCAAATTTGTATAAATCTTATCATTCCAGGCTCATTATTATATTAACAAAGCTCTGTTTTGCACACTAGTCTCCAACTGAGGCACCCTGAAGATGTATTTAAATATAAACTGTTACCAAGATGATTATTAAACCAATGTAGAAACAACATCAAGCGTTCTTTTTTTGACTGTAGTGTCTATACTCTTTCCTTCTAATATATCTGCCTCTAACTGGCATGTCAATTTTTAATATTTGTTTAGCGAAGCAGTTTCCTTTATCATTAAGAGTACGTATAACAAATTAGAGATATACAGAGACAAAAACAAATTACTTTTTCTATCCAAATAAAATTATTTTATTATCACATATGAATTTTTGTTCACTCTCCACATGCAAATGCATTTGACAGAATTGCAGTCACTAAGCACATGGCTTGTCTGCTTTTGAAATCCTGTTATAAACATGTCTCCTTCTCTTGAGCAACTCCATAATTACGAATTCCAATCCTATTCTCTGTTGCTATTCCATAATTTACTAGGCTATTCCTTCTTTTAAAACATTTGTGTTGTTTTCTATCCATCTGCTCTCTACTATCTATATATACTTTCATATTTTTATGCTAAAGATTATATCACGATATAATCCTGTGCATCTATCTATATGTATGTGTGTGTGTGAGTATGTGAGCTTTCTGTTCAGTAATTTCATTATGATGAATTCCTAGTTGTAGAATAAAGAAACGAAAGCTATAAATTCCTATGTCACTTATGCTGCATATTTTTGCAATTTTTCCTAGAAAAGATTGTATTTTTAAAAAATGTTTTTAAAACTTGTATGATTCTGGAGGTGTTGGCAGTATATAAAAAAAAGTAGTATAGCTTTGCAAATGTAATGTGAGAGTCTGGCCCAATATCAGTATATGTGAAAGCCCCCCAGATGTGTTTCTTTGAATCAGAACATTAATCTTCCAATTTTTATTTTCGTTAATCAATCATTATTTAATTTCACGGTTAAAAAAGTCAAGAAATCGAGTTTTAGAAAATTTCGAAGAAGTGTTTCAAATTCTCATTTCCACTTGTTTTATGTCAAGAGATTCACAAGTTTAGGAAGAAAAAAATTTGCTTTTAGCAAGGTGTGCTTTTAGCACATTATGCTATTCTGAATATTATTTATCATATCTTGATCATTTGGTGTAAATGATCTTTTAGAAAGACATTTTTATAGAAGGCTGGCTAACTAAGCATGTGCTCATCAGCTAAACTGAGGTCTTCCTCTGCCAGGCCATGATGTCTTTGTCACTACTGTTCTTTATCCATATTGTAACGATTCAGGAGTATCTAAAATTCTATTTTACCTTTTGTGGAGACTTTGAAGATTATAAAAATCAACCTAACCACAACATATAATTAAATTTGGACCTCATTAGTAGTTTCTTAACCTTTATACACACTAAGGAAGGCAAACAGATATCATCTTCTGTACCAAGTCAGCTCACCTGGTGGTGGGTGTCTGGAATGTGTTTTGAGGACAGAGAAGACCCATCTTTTTCAGCAGGAGAGTACTGGGATGCTGACACTCCATGTTTTGCCTCACATATCACAGGAACGGCAACAGAGTGTATTTGCCACAGTCTTGCTATCCAGTACCTACATATTTTTCTTAAGATTTTTTTCAAAAGATTTTAGTTATTTATTTGAGAGAGAGAGAGAAAGCACGAGTGGCGGGGTGCGGGAGGGGAAGAGCGGTAGAGGGAGAGGGAGAAACAGATCCCCCCTGAGCAGGGATCCCAACGTGGGGCTCGATTCTCAGACACTGAGATCATGACCTAAGCCAAACGCAGACGCTTAACTGACTGAACCACCCAGGCACTCTGGACCTTCATATTTTTATAGTAATCCTTCCCGTTGGCCAATACAGATAATCGGCTGTAAGAATACAAAGGTGAATGAACCACTTAATAGTTGTAATTCTCTGGAGAAATCGTTATGTAGAAAAAAAAGAAAGAAAGAAAAGAAAATCAAGCATATGAGGCTATGCAGCAGAATTCCTTTTTCGTCCAAATATTCTGCTTCCTGTCTCAGCTTTCTAGGGCTATGGACCAAATGCTTCTTAAGCTAAGAAGCCTACAGATTCAATGAAATCACGCCTACCTATGTTTAAATTGTGCCAGGTCACCTCTCACATGTCTGACTCTACGGCAGTGTCTAACCATAGAAGCAACATGTAGGAGCCCCAGGAGACATTTAGGAAATGTGTAAAAGGCTCTATGGTTCTCACAGTGATTGGTGGGTGTTACCGGATTTGAGTAGGTAGGGATCAGAAATTCTAGAAAACTGAAATGCACAGGGTAGCTCTGTATAACGAGAAATCTCTGATGTCCACAAAAATTCTCCAATGCCCAGCAAGAAAAGCCTCACTGTGGATACACCCCAGGAACCGGACAGGAAGAGTCCTGCCCCACATATCACAAACACTCAAAACTGAACTTACTGAGGAATTTAGAGGTGCCTGTTTCACTTGGGATCCACACAGCTTTTACAACCTTAAACATCTCTTTTTATCAGGCCCCAGGGGAATACTCGTTTAATGTCTTTAAAACAAAGGATGACTATGTGTGAATATGGTGAAGATTTCTGGGTGGTGTCACTGCTGAAAGGAGTGCAAGAAGTATTGGAAAGACATTAGTGCTTACATAGAGAAAAGAAAAATTGTCCAATTCTGTCTTTCAGGTAGCATGAATGCAATCAATTCCTGCATAATTAAAAACTGCAAGAACTGCTGAATATCCATTTTCTTGTTTCTCTCCACGCTCTGGTTTATATTTCTAGAGTTTTCACAAACTTATGTTACATTCGGAACAATTGCACTGGGCTATATAAAGAACATTTTGCAATATTAAGTAATTCCTATTACTCTTAAATCTGTGTATTTGCACCTAGCTGTAATGTGCAAGAAACAAGATACAAATTCTCTACATTGGCTGCAAAATGGACATTGAATGTTCCATGTTGAGAAGAGTTTTATTTTATAAACTTGTGTGATAGGACAATTAATTAAGCCAATTAAATAAAATGTTGACTTTAAATATTTAATTTAAATTTTAATATTAATTTACATAAATATGTATTTGCCTTTTAATTTAAAAAAGCATTAAATAAAACTTCATTGGAAAACATACATTTTATGGGGCGCCTGGGTGGCTCAGTCGTTGGGCATCTGCCTTTGGCTCAGGGCGTGATCCTGGCATTCTGGGATCGAGCCCCACACAGGTCTCCTCTGCTGGGAGCCTGCTTCTTCCTCTCCCACTCCCCCTGCTTGTGTTCCCTCTCTTGCAGGCTGTCTCTCTCTCTCTGTCAAATAAATGAATAAAATCTTAAAAAAAAAAAAAAGAAAACATACATTTTAACAATCCAGTACCTTAAGAGGAGGTCATTATTGAAGAAGGGACTTAAATATTAGTAAAGGTTTTGTCCTGAAATCATTATGTAATCTATCACTCACCCACGTTTAATTGCAATTATATAGTTTAGTACAGCAGTTCCTGGAAACGCAATAAAATTTGATTGTAGACAAGTAAGAAAGATTTGAGACACCTTTTAACAGGTTTTGAATCAAATAATATTAAATTGTCTGATATACATGAAACACCAAGTTTCATTTGTAAATATGGTTTTAACATTTAATATTATCATCATGCTAAGTATATTTCCATATAATTTGTAGGAAATGATTAAAAAAATCTGTGTTGTAAAAGTTACATATTGAGTTTATGTATTTGCTTGTAGGCTACTTGTTCTCATTTTTACTTTGACACTATTCCTACAGGTCTACCACACAGAATTTCTATAGGTCTTTCACTACTCTTTATTTTTCTAGTCCATTCTTCAACTCAAGTAATCTCCTAAAAGAGATCGTCTCCACTCATCTTCTGTAAATACTGAGGAGTGAATGTACACCTCAGCATGTGGAGGGATTTCTAGAAATATATTTTCTGTCATACCTCATCAAAGCAAATTATTTTGACATGGGTATAAATACGACCTGGTTCATACGTAGTGATATCACATTTCCTCAATTTTCCACTTCAACAGCCTAGCTCACAGTATGCCGACTTTAATTAAGATTACTCCTATTTTTTTCTTGAGCAACTGGTAGGATGGGGTCACTATTTATGAAGACAGGAAGAACTATAAGATGAATATATTTGGAGGCGGGTAGAAATAAATAATACAGGTTTTAGACAGGTTACGATTGAGATGTCTATTGGGCATTTGACTTGCACAGCTCTAGAGCTCTATCTCGCATTCTCTTCGTCTCTCTTTTACTCAAGTATTAAAATGACAGCCAGCTTCATGTAGGGATAACCTGGTAGCCTCTGACACAGATACACCATGAATTCTTACTTCTGGGGTTCTCTGATGCTGGATATGCAACATCTACTGAATACCACCCAAGCTTGAGAAACTTGAAATGAGGCTTAACACCTCATGCTGTAACCCTTGGCCAATTATGGATGGGAATCAGTGGATATGTGGACTCCTCATTATTCAGATGGATAATATTGAAGCATAATTTTAACGGCATAATTTTAAGAACCATCGAAATTCGTGGAAGAATTAAAGGCCTAAAGTCCTTGAACTAAACCTATTTGATGGCTAAAACAGACCGTAAATGATGTGTAGCTATTTATAATCCTTATTTATCCATTTAGTATTCTTTTTGGTACTCTTAAACTGTATTTTTAGTTTATATTTAAGCTGAAAACAGCTTTCCCAATAAGCAGAAATATTGATAACATTATTCTTCACATTAGACTATTAAATAGTCTATGATTATAATACTGCTCTTTACTCACTGTCCTGTTACGTGAATTATAATTACATTGTATATCTTTTTTCATTCTTTTTCATTAACCTATCTGCATCTTTGTATTTAAAGTAGGTTTCTTGTAAACTTCATAGAGTTGAGTCTTGATTTTTTTGTATCCAGTCTGTCAATACCTGACTTAACTACAGTGTTTAGACCACTTACATTTAATGTTATTATTGATAGCTTTGGGTTGAAACACAGATTTTCTCAAATAGAACTTTGATTTGACAACTCATCTACCACTAGTTGGAACTGTTGTGTTAGTACTAAGTTAGGTATGGGGGCGCCTAGGTGGCTCAGTCAGTTAAGTCTGTCTTGGGCTCAGGTCGCGATCCCGGGGTCCTGGGATCGAGCCCCACATCAGGCTGGGATCCTGTTTCTCTCTCTCTCTCTCTGTCTGCTGCTTCCCTTGCTTGTGCTCTCCCTCTCTCGCTCTCTCTCTGTCAAATAAATAAATAAAATATTTTTAAAAATACTAAGTTAGGTATGAAATCTTTTGATTTCAATAGGAAAAAAAGTTAGCTAAAATGTTTTAGTTAGAATGAATAAAATAAATGTAATTTTCTGTTTTTAAACAAGTCTGACGTTTTGTCATCAGATTACACCATACTACAGGAATAGTTTTTTAGAAATCTATGCTAAAATTTTACACCATCTATTTTCCTAAATGTTTCTTTGAGTAACAGAATGTAGTTTTATTGTAATATATCCCTATGGTTTTCTCCTGGCTTTCACCTTTATTTAAACAAAATCCACCTGAAAATGCATACTATCTACTATTTATCTATGCATCCATATTATGGGGAGAGTATAGCAAGCCATTCAAATAATTGATTGCATCTTCTTTCTCCAGCAGACTTTTTGTTGTTGTGTGAACAACTTTGTTGATTAACTTCTCCCTATTGGGTTTCAGTGCTAAATGAAATAAATAAATACTCACTGTCAGTTGTTCTTAAATACCTCTGACTTATCACAGAAGTATGATTTGCAAAAGACTGAAACTTAGGAAGAGAGACATCCTTCCTATCTATAAAGAGGTCTCTAACTAGTCAGTTGAACACTACATGTAATACTGGCATGCTGATAAGAGACATTAAGGGCAGGAAAAGCTGCTGTCTGCTTATACATTTCAGTTGGCCTCCCCTATGTAGAATCGAGAAAGTTTTAAGAGAGTGAGATATGATCAGTATTTCCATTTTAACTTCATAAAACAATGCTCTTTTACTAGACAAGCTATTAAAAATGACCAAATGGAAAGCTTTTTAATTGGATTTTAGGAGTTTTTAAAACATTTTCCATATTAGTGTTCCCTGTCCCAAAGATTACTGCTTTCATCTACGAGTTTGGCTCTGTATACAATAGTTCATCATTTTTAATCATGTGTGACTAGACCTTTCAAAGCTCATTTTTCAAAATGGAGATATATTAACATTTAATGAAAAGATTAATTATTTTTGGTTTGGGAGTTCTAATTTGGCAGGAAATTCTAACTTTGTAAGATTGTTTTCTTTTTTATTTTTTCTGGCTTTTCTTGGTATGTTTGTCCTCTGTTCTGTAATTGTTCTTATTAACCTCAAAACTAATACAATGTTGATTTTTTTTCTGAAGTTATGTTTTGTTGGAAATTGAAAGCATTTTCTGATCAAATGACGTACAAATTTTTAATTGTGAGACATTGAATGAGATGAAGTATTAACATGATGGAATATCTAGGAAAACTTCTGATCCCTTCCATTACACTGTAGTAACAGAAACACATGCAAGAAGGGCAATTCAGCTGTCAAAATTTCACATCAATGCTTTAAAACCAGTCAGGTGACTTGAAATTTTGTGTCAATTATGTTTTAAAGAAGTTCCTTTACCCTCGATAAATGCTTAAAAATGTGGTGGTAGCAGAATAAAGGTTGGAAATGCTGAAGTGAATTCCTAAGATATCACTTGCAGATGTGCTACCAGTTCGTTGATAGTGTTAAAATTAGTAGGGGGAGCCCCTCTAACATGGAGTCTGGAGGCGTCAGTAGGGGGAGCTCTCATGCCCTACCGTGATGGAGTCTACTACAGACCCAACAGGAACCCATTTGCCCTTGCTTGTAGATACTACTCTACTATTCCAGCCAGAGAAAGTGATGCCTTCCTTATCCTGCCCACCCCCACCACCAAAAAGTTCAGCCAATGAAAAGCTTCCACATTTCAAATTCCCCAATTTACTCCAATCAACTTTTATTTCATAAAAACCTTCACAGCTTACCCCCTTTCTCCTTAAAAAAGTGTACCTCTCTTTTGTTCCCCAGACTTGCCTATGGTTTTGCAACAGCTTGTTTTCCTGGATTGCAGTTCTCTCTTATTCCCAAATAAACCCATCTCTTGCTAGTAAAATAGCTGGCAGGTTTACTTTTAAAGTTAACAATATCATAATTGCTTAGTTCTTTTATATTCAATTATTGGGCTCCTTTCTGAATCTTAAGGATTCCTCACCATTTCATCAATTCTATAATCAACTTTTGCACAGCTTCAATTTATAAAGACCTGCCAAACAAAATACAAAATGCAGTTGAAGAGAGATACTTCTTTCTTTCACCTCAGGAATACTATAGTCCTGTACTCTGCTGTTTGGGGCCAAACATTTTTCATCACTTCTGGAAAAAAAAAAAAAGAGGTTGCACAGCGTAAGGATTAGGAATGTGCATTTTTTTGGAATTATATAAACAGGTCTACTCCCTATATTTGTAAGCGTTCTGGATAAGTGGACTCAATGGAGGTACAAATGACTTACGTCTAAATATTTGGAAGTTATCAATGACAAAACTTGTGAGATAAATTATTAAATAAAATATTTCCTTTTCTTCTGTTTTGAAAAAAGTACACCTTCATAATAACCTGCAAGAACAGGTTTTTATTGAAAATATTCAGTTATCATACAGTCCTGCATAAAAAACAGAGGGACTTGGCCATTGGCTTCTAGACGGCCTCCAGACCAGTCCACCACCTTCTTTCTGAAGTCCCTTCTCTGTCCTGTTACGGGGGGGGCTGAGTGGCTGTCTCAGCCTGCTCGTCGACACTCAGTCCACAACCCTGCAAAGCTGCTTTTGACCACTCTTCAGGTTTAAGGTTGTCTGCATTGGAAGTGTGTGCATGGTTGAGGAGGAGCAGAAATGGGTTTCTAGGAGTGTTCATCCCTCAGCCCCATGGATCTCGTGCCCTATGGAGCAGCACACATCAGGACAAGGCTCAGAGTTCCTCTGAAGTGCATGACCCAATCAGGGGCCATACTTGCCTCATTCTCGGTGTGCTATTACAGGTGGTCTTACGTTTAGAACTTTCCCCCATCAATTAGTAGTTGTGTGTCCTTTATGGTAGAGCCAGAGTGCCTGGGTCTGAATGCCAGCTTCACCGCTTGATAGCTGTGGAACTTTGGGAATATTATATAATCTCTCTCTCAGTTTCCTCATCTGCATATGGGGATAACAATGATCTCTAACACAAAGGATTGCTTTAGAATTCAATGAGTTAATCTTTGTGAAATGCTTAAAGAGTGCCTGGCACATAGCAAATACTTGAGAGCTATTTAAGAAGTAAAATAAATAATTTTAATAATAACTTCATCATAAGGAGTTGAAAAAATACATAAGATAATGCCTAAGAGGTGTTATTCCAGTGCTTGGCATAGAGTAAGTGTGGCGGATTGTTGAATAATAATAGGGTGTAAAGAAGTAAATAAAATGTAGCTCTTGATATATGCATCCTAAGATTAAAAATTAGAGCCTTTTTGCAATTTTATTGTTCTTTAGTACATTTTATATTTTCCTTGACAGTCAGTGATGCTATAGACATTTTTCTTGGCTTTGTAAGTTTGAAGGCACGAATATTACCTCTTTTGATAAATTTATATTTTTATGACCATTAATCTCAGAAATTAAAAAGTCTTATCACATATTTGCCATTTTAAGCTAATCCATTCATTTAGTTGATAGATATTTGTTATATGATCTGTGCAGAAGTAATAAACATTTGGGGCGCCTGGGTGGCACAACGGTTGAGCGTCTGCCTTCGGCTCAGGGCGTGATCCCGGCATTGTGGGATTGAGCCCCACATCAGGCTCTTCCGCTATGAGCCTGCTTCTACCTCTCCCACTCCCCCTGCTTGTGTTCCCTCTCTCGCTGGTTGTCTCTATCTCTGTCAAATAAATAAATGAGATCTTTAAAAAAAAAAAAAGAAGTAATAAACATTTAACTTCATGTCTAACACTAGGGCTAGTAAGACATCATTGGTCAAAAGCAATCTTTGTTTTTCTTTAAAGCAGTCTTTTACCCAGAATGATAAATAAGTGATGAATTAATTTTAACTTCACAAAAAAAGATGTACATAAGGTTAAAATTAAAGTACACATCTACTGAACCCTTTTAAAAATTTGCTTTAAATATGGATATAAGAGCTGACAATTTTATTTTCTCCAGTATTTCTTAAAAATAAGGGAAAATTGCAGTTCTTAACATTACTCAATGACAAGAAATAGTTGACGTGATTCTTGAGTTTAGGTAATGGAAGATGGCAATGTTTTCTTAAAGTATCTATTTCCCATTTACACTAAAATAAGTGGGCACATTCATAAAATGATCTATAAAGCTATACTTATTCTTGAAAGTACTATATTCAGGTTATTGACAACTTAAGATTTAAATTCATTCATAATTCATTAGAGAGAGTTAAGATGTAATGCAATCAGGGGCGCCTGGGTGGCACAGCGGTTAAGCGTCTGCCTTCGGCTCAGGGCGTGATCCCGGTGTTATGGGATCGAGCCCCACATCAGGCTCTTCCGCTATGAGCCTGCTTCTTCCTCTCCCACTCCCCCTGCTTGTGTTCCCTCTCTTGCTGGCTGTCTCTCTCTCTGTCGAATAAATAAATAAAATCTTTAAAAACAAAAAAAGATGTAATGCAATCATTTAGAGCTATTTTTTTTTGAGGAAAAGCCTAATTTTGAAATTGAATTACTCAGAAGGATAATAGTTGCTGACATGTTTTAATAATTCAACAGTGTGAATTAATAGTAAGATTGTTTTAAAATATTTATTGCATATATGTGTGAAATATATATATATATTTATGTTTGCCTTTATGCTTACATATCTATAAATATGTATATACTTATGCTTATCTTTAAATGTGAAGTGGTTTTAATTATTCACAGTGTAATGGTCTTCCTGCAAACTGCTGTACCCAACTAGAAAACATGCATTGATTTTCTATAGTTTACCAGCTTCTTTTGGAGTCATCAAAGGTTGAATATACAGAGTTCAGAAGTATGAAGTTCTCTAAAGGTGTTAAAGATAAATTTGAGACTGTAGGTCCATTTCCTACAAAGATGTTGACTTGAATCTTAATCAGATACCTTATGAAAAGGTTAATCTTTTAGTTAAAATCTTTTCATTAAAGGATGAACATATACTTCTGAATTTAAGCATTTTAGCTATCTCAAAATTTAAAGTATCTGTCTAATTTCAGACTTGTGTTGCATAGTATCTCTGAATAGAAAGAAATTCAGAAAAAAAATGTCATCAAATTTTTAGTTAGCATAGAAAATATACTAAATATCACGATTCTTATGTACCCATTTGAGGTAAAAATATTTTCTCAAAACATAATTAAAGAATAAAATATAATAGTTCCAAGCACCTAAACCTACCATAGTGCCCAACAAAATGGGTCCCTATGCGTCAACTTCTTTCCAAGGAATCTACTTCTTTTCAGTGTTTTAGGGCTTGTTTGTTTTCTCCCTGTTTCGCAAGATTTTCGGTTAAATTAGATAATTTACAAATAATTATAAAATGCAAGATGCTTTCAATAAAACCTTCTTGAGACACACATAATTTTGTTTGCACATTTTAAGAAGTTTCTGCTTGCTTTCTGGAGAGATACTTTTTTTTTTTTAAGATTTTTATTTATTTATTTCACAGAGATAGAGACGGCCAGCGAGAGAGGGAACACAAGCAGGGGGAGTGGGAGAGGAAGAAGCAGGCTCATAGCAGAGGAGCCTGATGTGGGGCTCTATCCCATAACGCCGGGATCACGCCTTGAGCCGAAGGCAGACTCTTAACCGCTGTGCCACCCAGGCGCCCCTGGAGAGATACTTATCTGATATTCTCACCGTAAGTGAAGGTCATGTGTTAGTCAAGTCAATGTTAGCATCAATAAGAAGCATACCTTAAAATATATAGTTTCTCAACCAGGGTTAAAGTTGAATTTTGCTCACACAATATTTAACACAGGGGGTCCTGATAGACTGGTGGCTTTCCTCCTATCAGTATGTGATTCTGAAACTCAGAATTTTTCCATCTTGTAATTCTGCCTCCTTTAAACGGCCTTCAAGTTGCCAGTTCTTGCCTGAGTCACATCAGTAAGAAGGAAAGGGCATCAAGGAATGATGAATGGGAGGCTTTTATAGGCCATGTCTGGAAATGTCTTGTTTCACTTCCTTCAGATTCCATTTACCTGAATTCGGTCACGACCACAGCTAAGTGCAAGGGTGCTAAGCAATGTAATATAGCTGTATTACCTGAAGAAAGGAGAAATGGGTTTAATTTTATAGTTAGCAAAACAGATGCATGACATGGAATTATAAGACGATTTTAAAGTTACAAACCACTATTATATGAATTCAATTTTTTATTTTTTAAAGATTTTTATTTATTTATTTGTCAGAGAGAGAGAGCACTAGTAGGGGGAGTAGCAGGCAGAGGGAGAAGCAGGCTCCCCACTGAGCAAGGACTCCGGGGTCATGACCTGAGCGGAAAGAGAAGCTTAACTTACTGAGCCACCCAGGTGTCCCTCAATTCTTCATTTTATAAGCTATTCTAATATGACTTAATAGTTTTCTTGAACACATAGTGAATAGCTTTAAGAATAAGAGTTGACCGTATAAGTTATGTCTCTGATGTTGATCTGACAATTCGAATTTAATCAAATTGAGATGAATGAAAAAAAGGATAATATGGATTTGGTCAAAATAACGTGATTGTTTATTAACTCAGTTTAACTACAGTGGAGTGAATTTGTTTGCTATATAATTGAATTTTGTTTTTGTGGCAGAGGATATCCACTGTAATATCAATGATCAGTGTATATTTAGTTGCAGGACCACTAGCTGCCTGGGAGCTGAGAGAAGGGGAGCAGAGATTCCTATGAGGGTAAATTCACCACTACTGGAAATGCAAGGGGACTGGTGGGTCAACTAGACCAACTCTTGTAACAACTGTAGGGGCCAAGGGCAAGCTCACAAAATGTGCCACTTTGGCATGTTGGTTATTTTAAATAAACGTTACTTAAGGAAACACCCAGGGGCACCTGGCTGGCTCAGTCTGTGGAGCGTGCGATTCTTGATCTTACAGTTGTAAGTTTGAGCCTCATGGTGGGTGTAGAGTTCACTTAAAAAATTTAGAAAGAAGGAAAGAAAGAAAGAAAGAAAGAAAGAAAGAAAGAAAGAAAGAAAGAAAGAAAGAAAGAAAGAAAGAAAGAGAAAGAGAAAGAAAGAAGGAAAGAGAGAGAGAAAAAGAAAAAAAAGAAAGAAAGGAAGGAAGAGAGAGAGAAAGAAAGAAAAAACTCATGCAAGGACACTGAGACCCTCCTCCAAGCCCCAGAAAACAGGAAACAAATCTCCCATATGAAAAATATCCTTCTTATACTAAGAAGTAAAAAGACATCCTTATCCCCAGAGATGGGGACTTTAAAGTGGAGAAAGCTATAAAAATAAACTTTGTTGCTTTTTACTAATCTATTCTCTCAACCCAAATTCCGTTTAGAATTCCTTACTAACGGAAGTTGTCAAACACTGGTTTTCCTTATCCTGTACATTCCTCACAAATTTATCGTCTCTTTGTCTAAAATGTACAAAAACTGTCTGTCTTAATTTCATGATTGGTCTTCCATGCATAAAACTTTGTTTTTTCCTCCTTGTTAACCTGTCTCATGTAAATGTAATTCTCGGTCTGCCTAGAAGACCTTGAGGGTAGAGGAAGAGTTCTCCCTCCCCAACAGAACAACATTAAAGGAAGAGAGCTGTAGAATCGTCAACAATGAAAGTACAGTCATCTTGAATGGATGTGCCTGATGCACACTGCACTAATTGGCAAGTAGGGGCTGGAATCTTGCCTGTGCTCTGCTAAGGCATGTGCCCGGGGGCAGGCCTGGGTAAGCCAGAAAGGAAGGTAACTACTTTCTTTAAGGAAGAATGTGTTCCAGAATTTGTTCAGTGAGTACATGTCCACAGAAGCTGCTAGAGGGTCTGAATAAAAGCGGGCAAACAGAACATTTTTTAAGTTCCTGAACCTAATTCCGGCGGTTCTGTATATGTGGAAGGGCTTCCCACAGAACACCAAGCAATCTTCAGACTTTTTTTTTTATTAAGATTTTATGTATTTATTTATTTGAGGGAGACAGTGTACAGGAGCAGGGGTGGGGAGGATGGGTGAAGAGGGGCAGAGGGAGAAGCAGACTCCCTACTGAGCAGGGAGCCTGATGTGGGCAAGAACCCGAGATCATGACCTGAGCCAAAGGCAGACGCATAACCAACTGAGCCACCCAGACGCCCCAATCCTCAGACTTTGGACAACTCCATAGGTCAGAGTTTCCGAAAACCCTCTCCTTGGGTTCAGTTAATTTGCTGCAGCAATTCACAGAACTCAGAGAAACATTTTACTTATACATCATCAGTTTATTATAAAATGATATAATTCAGGAACAGCCCCACAGAAGAGATCTGTAGGGCAGAGCATGGAGAAAGGGCGTGGAGCTGCCATGCCTGCCACCCTCCGCAACCTCCACCTGTTCCCCAACCCAGATGCTCTCTGAATCCAGTCCTTTTGGGTTTTTAAGGAGGCTTCATGACATAGGTTTGGTTGATTAAATCATTGGCCATTGGTGATTTATTTAACCACCCACCTGTCCCTTTCCTGGAGGCCTGGGGGTCAGACTGAAAGTTCCAAATCTCTAATCACTTCGTTGGTTCTCCTGGCAACCAGCCCTCATCCTTAGGTATGATCTAAAATTCACCTCATAAACATAACAAGACACCTTGACTGTTCTCATCCCTTAGAAAAGTTCAATGGTTTTAGAAGCTTTGTGCCAGAAACGAGGATAAAGACCAAATTATATTTCTTATAAACCACAGTATCACAGTGTTACACTAAGTGTCCAGGTTGGTGGGGTAAACCCAAAGGCAGTCAGGGAAAACAGAGAGTCTTAGTAATTTCAGGCTTGATTTCTTTGCTTCTGAAATGACAGTTTGACTAGATAATTTTTATTATCTAATTTAAATTCAAGAATCTATGACTTGGAAAAATACATTCTACCATGCATTTTCATTGATGTATGTTAATATTCATGGGTAAAATATTTCATTTACTTATAATATCATTTGTTTCAAATACGTTGGGTCTTAATTTTTAAAGAAGGCGAATCAAGACCAAAGAAATTTAATTTCCTCGGCCAGAGGTATATTTTTAATTTCTTTTTTAATTTTTTCTGAAATTTAGGGGTGAGTTTCAATTATTTTCTTTATATGGCCTGTTTGAAGTTCAAAATCGAATTAGAAGTGTTAAAAGCTTTATCGTTTCCAAATGAAAGCAGTGTATTTGTAAATGAGTTAGTGAGGTCCTGCTCTCACCAAAGAACTAAGAGAGGTTAAATCATGCTGGCTTTGGTCAAAACCACAGATCACTTTCTTGACCCTCTAGAAAAGAACTGCCCATCAATCTTCGTCAGGTCCAGCATGACACTAGAATGTGTTTTACAGGTTTTGTAAAAGATCTCTGAATATTTTTAGCCCTTTTTTTCATCCTGAATCAAAACTTTTTTCATTGCTCAAAAAATTTTGGATCCTTAAATTTTTTTAAAGGAGCAATTACTTTTGGATAAGCTCACGATTGTGAAAATGGAGCACTTAACTTGGAAGCTCAGTATTTCAACTGTAATTCCTTCACTCTCTACTACCCATATGAGTTGGGGAGTACAGTCTTCGGGATAAGAAGATGCACATTCTTTTTAATTAATTGATGTTAGAGCAAGAGAATATCTGTTAGGCAAAAATGAGGCATGAGTTCCAGTCTCAGGATCAGAAAGACATAAAATGTTGCCTCTGTCCCATTTTAAGGGTACACATGCTGCCAGATAAAAACAACACCGACAAAAATGGGAACGACGTGTCACATTTGGAAGTGAATTTTAAGGTTTTGCATTGCAGAAATCTCACTACCATGGGTGGAATCGTGAAGTTTTGTGATTTTTAATCAAAATTCTCTCCTTACAGCCACTGTATCTTAATTTTTAAAATTGTTTAAATTTAAACTGCAATATATTTATTTTAAAAAATGATGGTTCTGTTTATTGCTTGGAGATGGTTGTCTTCTAATAAAGAGATTCTCATTTTGATCACAAGGATATGATCTCCATGTTTAATATGTAATGATTTATGCCAACTGTTTCATTCACTCAACAGTGATTGAGTAGCTGTTAACTGGGAAGGCAGCACACCTCTTTTTGAAGTCAGGTTGCCTGGGTTCAGATGTCTATTCCGCAATTTAGTAGCAATGTAACCAAGGTCTGAACTTCCTTACCCAGAAACTGGAGATAACATAACACCTACTTGTCTGGGCTTTAAGGACTAAAGGATATTGTCTTCCATCATTTAGTCCAATGATTGGTGTCTTAGTTAATTTGGGCTGTTGTGACAAATATACATTAGACAGGGTGGTTTAAATGACAAACATTTATTTCTTACGGTTCTGGAGACTGGGAAGTCCAAGATCACGATATTGGTAGATCCAAAGTCTGGTGAGGGCCTGCTTCCTGGCTTACAGATGGCTAATTTCTTGTATTCTCAGATGCCAGAGAGCAGAGAGGGAGAAAGCAAACTCTTTCATGTCTTTTATGAAAACCAATCCCATTTACAAGGGCTCTACCCTTATGACCTAATTACCCTCCGAAGACCTCATCTCCTAATACCATCACACTGGGGGTTAAGAGTTCAACATAAACATTTGGGGGGCACCTGAGTGGCTTAGTTGGTTAAGTGTGTGCCTTCTGCTCAGGTCGAAATCCCGGGGTCTTGGTATCGAGCCCCACATCGGGCTCTCTGCTCAGTGCGGGGGCCTGCTTCTCCCTCTCCCGCTCCCCCTGCTTGTGCTCTCCTGCTCTCTCTCTGTCAAATAAATAAATAAAATCTTTAAAATAAATAAATAAACATTTGGGAAGAGGGGCACATTCAGCCCATAGCAGTTGGCAGATAGTAAATGCTCTATGAATATGTCTGTCTCGTTCTTATTCTCATTGTAGCTTCTTATCGTATGTCAGGCATTAGTCTGTATTGGAGATAAATGAGCATAAAGCAAAGTTCTTAGTCTCAAGGATCCTTCCACCTAGTGGATACATCAAAAACTTGATTTTATAAAATGAACCGACAAGCATAATATGGTGCGACGAGCAGTGGTGTGGAGTGATGGAAGTCTGCACACGTGTTACCGGGATCACAATGGGAATCACCTGAACGACACTGGAACTAGTGGTGGAAACCCATCCCAGGATACCCACTACTCTGAGGCTTTAATCCCTTCTGCCACCTGTCCTAAATCTGGCCGTCGTCTCACTTGGCATGGACCATCAGCTTCTCCTCCCTTCCAGGGGTCTTCTTAGCAGGGTGCTTGCAACTTCTCTCTCCTTGGTCCTTGCCAGGATGATGAATGCTGTACACTAGGAAGTGTTTCCAAATAGCTAGACCTCCCTGAGCCAATTTCATATTGCATTCCCCTTGATCTTGCACACTCAGAATCAGTCTAATACACGCATGTGTGCTCTCCCTGCTCTCACTGGTACCGGCAGACCGAGTCCTGCAACTGCTTTAGAGTATAGTCCCTTTCCTTCCTATCAGGCCCAGGATGTGGCCGGCTGGGTTATGTTGTGACTTAACTCGAGTTTTTAACCTAGTTGTCAGTAGGGGAGTTGAGACTTAAGCTCTGTGTGGTGGCATGACCTCCACGTCCTCTTCGGGATGAGAGGGGAGAACCAGTCCTTGAAGGCGTAGCCACTCTGCTAGCTCAGAACTGAAGAAGAATGAGAATGCCCTCTGCGACATGTTTTCCAGGGAAGCGTGGCTTTGCTGTAGTTTCTCTGTAATATTTCCATTCTTTTACATTTTTACCTATGTATAAAAGTTAGGGAGGACTTTAAAAAGTGTAAACTTGATGATTTTGTCCTTTATCATGTAAGATTTACTTTTCAACTTTTAGAAAAAGATCTGGATATGTATTGGGTCGATAATTTATATTTAACATGACTTGCCTTTTACAAAAAAACTAATAGAAAAGAGATGAATATCATTTGATTTTGATAAAGAAAACACATTCTTCCATGGAGGTTAAAAGAAAATCAACAATTAAGAAAGATTTTGTAGCATAAGAATAATCATCTTTACTCTTAAATGAATAATGAAAATGTGTGTTGAAATGTGTTGTGACCCCTGAGAACCTTTCTTATAAATAGTGATAACATAAGCTCCTGTTGTTTTCAGATAGATGTGTGTTTTTGACAGCCAAACGTCAGTTTTTCAGACTCCAAGTAAAAACAGAAAATCGACTTCTTGTAAAACCAAACAAAGTGTACTTTCTATAGATTACTATTACAGCTTTTTATCTTTCTTTGCTTTTCTTTCAATAGTTTTGGAGTTATCACAGGTGTTTTAAGACTTACCGTAACTCACTTTAACAACTGACAAGAGTGGGGGTTGTGAACATAGCACCTAGAACGAAAGCACAATTCCTGGTGAGTGCTGGTGGTGGAGTAAGAGGATTTAGAAGCTGCTGGAATCAGTCACAGCTCACTTTTGTGAACTGATGGGCAAGCCAGCCAAACGTAATGGCCAGAGAGCAGAAAGCACGCCTGCTGGATTTTTACAATTGTTTCTCACTTCTGTGATAATACAGTGGTCTCCGACACAGTGACCTTTTGAAGTAAAGTAGAGCCGTTACTCCATAGGTACCTCTGCTAACAAAAGCAAAACAGATCTAGAAGCAAAAGAAATCAAATCCATTTTAGGGTGTCAGACAAGTACAGGCAGATGGAACCTGATTATAAAAATAGACATGCCATTTGGAGAAATACTTTTTGCTAGTTTTAAGTTGCCGGAAAATCTTTATTCATATGTCCCCTTCCAAAATTCTATTGACATCTGAAGAACATAGTGACCAATGTTAATAAGTTGGCACCTACATCACTTTCCATTGACATAGTGTTTCCCTTTCAGACTTCCCAGCTTGAGTACGGATGCTGTTATTTGTATTTTGTTGTAACCAAACACATCTGTTTTGAAAATGTTTGTTGAGCAACAACCACGTAAAACTTGGGTGGCTCAGTTGGTTAAGTGCCCGACTCTTAGTATCAGCTCAAGTCGTGATCTCAGGGTCGTGAGATTGGGCCCCACATCAGGCTCCACGCTCAGCAGAGAGTCCGCTTAAAGACTCCCTCTCCCTCTCCCCCTCCCATGCGCACTTTCTCTCTTTCTACAATAAATAAGTCTTAAAAAAAAAAAAAAAAAGCGCTGTAAAAGGCATTGAGTTGAACGCCAAAGGGAAATGGTCACAGATTTTTGGCCTCAGGGAATTCATAATGCTTTAGAGTACATAAGAATAGCTAGTATGCAGAAGAGGTCAAATCAGGCTGAGAGCATTTCTTTATTTAATTTTTAGAAATATCCTGCCTCGTTTCGAAACTTATTTAAAATGGTTTATTGAAGATATGTATTTCATAACCTAATCGAAGTAGAGCAAGTAAGAGATATTTCATGGTAAAAATAGGACTTGAAGTTAAGATAGGGCCTATGTATCAAACATATGCCAGAAGCTTGTGTGGCTTTTTATGAGAGAAAAGAATACATTTTATCAGCGACCATCGTATATGATAAGGACAAGTTTCCTTGATGTTGAGCACTGAGGGAAATTTCCCTTAGGGTTTCCTATAACCAGGCATCATGTATTGCGGTGTAATAAATCCTCAATAAATGCAATAAATACTTCAGTGAATGTTTCTTATGAGGGGATAGTTCAGGTAGTTCAGTGAAAGCAACTTTATGAAAAGACAGAACAACGCATTCCTGAAGTTTCTGAGAGTCACACTGTGCCAGAGAGAAACCTCAGACCATCGAAATTGCTGTGCTTTTTATCCTGTGTTAAAAACATACTTTAAAGTGAATGGTGATGTTCAAGCCACTGGACACCATAGCACAAATTCAATCAGTGTTGTTATATAAAATATTATTTTTAAGTAGTTTTAAAAATTTATATGAGAGACAGGGAGGAAGGGAGAGTGACAGGGAGGAAAGAAGGAGGAAGAGGAAGACGGAGGAGAGGAAGAGGAGGGGGAGCTGGAAGAGGTAGAAGGGGAAGAGGAAGAGAAGGAGAAAGGCAAAGAACTACAGAGAAATTTACCATACATTAGGGTTTAAGACTTTCAGCTGTTGAGAAATAGGTTGAAATTAAATATATGAGTTGAACCTGTTTGGAATGTACTCCATGGGGCTCAGACGTCAGGCTGTGTCTTAATCTCTGGGTATCTTCTACAACCCATGGCTTTCTCCAACCCACATTAATACCAGTAAGGTTTCTACTCCTGTGACAGATGAAGAAACTGGAGAAAAGAAAGGCAGGTCTACAAAAAGAGAAATTTGCTTAGAGTAGTGGTTAAGAACATGGTTTTGGAGTCAGAGAAAAACTAAGGTGAAACTCTCATGCTGCCATTTATTAGCTGTGTGACCTTGATTAAAGTTACTTTATGGGGTGCCTGGGTGGCGCAATCGTTAAGCGTCTGCCTTCGGCTCAGGGCGTGCTCCCAGCGTTCTGGGATCGAGTCCCACATCGGGCTCCTCCGCTATGAGCCTGCTTCTTCCTCTCCCACTCCCCTGCTTGTGTTCCCTCTCTCGCTGGCTGTCTCTCTCTGTCAAATAAATAAATAAAATCTTAAAAAAAAAATAAAGTTACTTTATGTCTCTAGCCTCATGTAGTATTCTCATCTCTAAACAGAGATGATAACGACACCAACTTCACGAGTTATTTCAAAGATTGCATTATGTATATAATTAATTTTTCAATAATAGGTGAATATTAAATACTCAAGTGTATACTAGCTTCTGCTTCTCCTTCTTGTGCAATAGAAGGAATAATGTCTTAGTTATTTAAAGCAGTGATTTAATAGTGAGTTCTGAGCATGGATGGTAAATTGACCTTGAAGAAAATTTCAAAAGAAGAGTTCTAAATATGTTTCATAAACTTGGGAAGCTGGCCCAAAACACTGCTATTAAGAATAAGATGTATTTGGGCGGGGGGAGGGCCTGGGTGGCTCAGTTGGTTAAGCGTCCAACTCTTGATTTTGGTTCATGTCCCAATCTCAGGGCGGTAAGATGGAGCCCTGCGTTGGGCTCCACGCTGGGCATGGAGCCTGCTTAATATTTTCTCCCCCCCGCCCTGCTTCTCCCCCGACCCACACACACTCTCTGTCTCTCTCTGTCTCTCTCTCAAAAAAAAAAAAAAAAAAAAAACAGAATAAGATGCATTTGGCATATTTATTACTAAAAATTCTGCCTTAGATTCACATTATGCATTACAGTTTATAATTATTTTGCATTCAATTTTATTTGCTGTTACATCAATTCTAAATTGTTGAAACAATTGAAATTGTTGATGTAACAAGGACAAGGCGGTTCTTTTTTTTATGCAAAGTATCTGCAACTTTTATTTGAGAGAAACGAGTAACATTCAAATGTCACTGAAATCAAAAAAGATTCACCTGGAAGCCCACAGCTCTCATTTACTTTTCATTTTCTTTAAGCCTTGCAGGTACAGATATGTATTTAATTTGTGTTTTGTATCTTTATTAAAAACATTTTGAGTCCCTCCTATGGGCCACACACTGACCTCCAAGAGTAAGGGTGTCACCCCCTCTTTGCCTGGTCTCCTGGAGGAGGAAGATGGCTCGTGAAGGCAGCTTTACCCCTTTCCTGGGTCAAGATCAGCCTCAGCTCCCCAGCTGAGACCTGACCTGTTGTCCTTCCCCAGTGCCAGCAGTGTCCTGAGCCTAGGAGCTTTGCTGGGCCCTGACCTGCGTGCTTGTGAGGTACTGGGACCTGGGGGGGAGAGGTGCTTGGGGCGTCTCTGGGCTTGGTGATTAAGCTGGAGGCCACTTCCTCTCCTTCATCACAGGCAAATGTCATAACCCCAGCTTTCGTCCAAGAGGAAGCTCTGTGCTGTTAACTTTCCTGGGTCTTGAGCAAGTCCTTGGCTCCCTCCTGCCAGGCCTGTGTCTTCATCTAGGCAAGTGAGGAGGTCTGCTGGGGCCTGACCTGTACAAGGAGAACATGCTAGGGAGGCAGCTGATGGCATCACCTTCCCTCCCCCTGCAACAAGGACAAGGCAGATATTATGATGTTCATTTCTCAGACGGCGAACTTAAAGTTCATGGAGTCTTTGACTTATTAAAGAGCAGGCAGCAGAGACAGAACATGGATGTAGTCTCAGAGCTTTGGCAATTCTGTCACTGCACTGTGCTGCCTTAAAAAAATCTCAATTCAGACTTTGCATTAAAAAAAATAATTTCAGGTATTAATTTTTTATTAGATAACAGGCTTTATATATTAAAAATGAACTAATCACTTGGTCTTCACAATAATCCTAGAGGAATATGCTTCTATCCTCTCTATTTTAAAGACGAAGGAAGCAAGGGACCGAGTGGGACATAATGTTTATTGAGTCTGTACTTTGATCTCTTCCTGAAGACTTTGGCTGAAATAGAGGCTGTAGGGTCTCCAAACACTGTATATACACCTGGGATATCAGGATGTGATCTTATTTGGAAAGGGGGTCTTTACAGATGTGATTAATTAAAGATTTGAGTATGAAATCATCTTGGATTTAAGGTGGGCACTAAATCCAATGACTGTCATCTGAGTGAGAGGAGGAGAGGACACAGACACACCCAGGGAAGAAGACCCTATGGAGATAAAGGTTCAAAGGGCAAGTTCTGAAGCCAGCTGGTCAGGGTTCAAATCCCAGTCTATCTCCTCCTAGGTGTTGGGGCTTCAGCAAGTTACCTAATCTATTCAAGCCTTTATTTTCTCATTTGTAGAATATAAGAAGAATATAAAGAAAGAGAGCAAAACAGATCGATTCCTATCTCATATGGCCATGAAGTATGCCAATATTTCAACAAAGATTTTCTTAAAGGTACCAGGGAAACTCTCACCAATGAAGCTGTCTGAAATTTATGGTTTTATAAATTTTTTTTAAAAAACACTTCCCTTTCGGGGGCGCCTGGCCAGCTCAGTTGGTAAAGCAGTGACTCTTTATCTTGGGGTTGTAAGTTTGAGCCCCATGCTGCGTGTAGAGATTACTTAAAAATAATTTTTTTAATTAAAAAAGCACTTACACTTTGTGTGATATAAATTGGAAAAATAAAGAAGTAACATAGTATCAAATAGATCTGATAGATACTGATATATAGATATATCTCCTTTTGATCAATATTGGGTTTTTCCCTTCACTCTGGCTATGAGTAATGTAATTCTGTGTCATAAGACTTACTGATGAGTATAAATTATGTTTGATACATACATTCCAAGTGCTCATAAACCTGGGAACATAAAAACAAGAGATTAATTATACTTGGTTTTCAAAATCCAATAAGATATATAGTATTTATTTTACTTGTGTTCCACCATATTGAATTACCCGCCATCTGTGATTTAGGCAGAGGAGCTCTTAGTAATATCTCCACATAGCCTCCGATACTCCCATCCCCACTGCAAACCTGCTGTTGGTGAATCTCACTTTTTCCAGATCCTTTTATGGATTCATTTAGTAAGCAGATATTCTAGATAGATTTTGCTATTAGAAGAATACCTCAAAACATGTAGCTGTCTTCAACAACTAATAACCACAACTGGGTCTAGTAAATGAAGTGATTGAAGAAACAGCAGTATAGATGAAAAGTACCTAAACAGCTCAGAAAGTGAAAGCAGAGGGCTGGGACACTAGCAAAGGATGAATCAGAGGTATTTGTCAGGGAGGTATGTTAGAGCTGCCTCTTTAAGAAGTATTTGCCTCATGGACAAGGTGGAATGGAGTCTGGAGGCATGGGGAAGACAGTGAACACCATTTACAAGGCAAATGCACAGGCAGAACACTGTAGAGACAGAATACTGTGTTGGAGAGCTTGGTTTCCGTTAAGTACATGGCAACCTAATAGAAGTCATAGTGTTGAAAAGAAATGGCGCTGGGAGAAAGTCAGGGTTTCATTAGGAAGCAACCTGCTCTTAAATGGGACCCAAGGAAAGAGTACACATGGAGGCTCATGGATCACATGTCTAAAGTTTCAGAAGTTCTAAATTAAGCTAACTATTAAATAAAATACACGTCTTCCCACATTCCATATGTACCTTCATATTGGCCTGGCAGCTCAGGCAATTATCTAGAAATGTTGGCCTTGCTGGGTTTCAGCAGAATGGCCCAACAACAAAAGAGGTGGTCCACAGTTGACTCTTTTTTTTTTTTCCACACCTTGCGCCAAAAGGGGCCTGTTGTTCATGCATGTGGACATTCCAGCCCACAGCTCTGCCACATCCCTGCAAACAGCAATGTTCACTGGGACTAGAGATGTGCCTATTGGTGACACAGTTCACTGTTAGGAGAAGGGAACTTGGAAGAGGCCATTGCAGGCCCTGGGAGAAAGTTCAGGGTCATTTGGTCAACAAATTAGATGAACCTAGGGATCCTGAGAGTGATCTAGAGGGTGCCAGATTGTCTTCTCCCCTTGACCACGCAGTCTCCTCTTGTGTAGGTTATGACCAGAGTAGAGCCATTATTGGACCTTCTAAAGTGTGGAAACTAGAGCCTTATATGCCACTTTTAGAGCAGACTAAAGAGAGCTACCAAAGACTTTTAAGCAGTGGATGTTTTATACGTGGCTTTGCTTTTTACCTAGCTATAAATTAGCGCAAGAGATGGATAGGACTACTTTTCCTTTCAAGGAGAAGCAATATTGCATTTTGTCAAGCCTCTTCAAAAGGCCGCGTTTACTAAAGTGTCTCCTGATAGATATAATTAGAATTGGCAAGCTACTAAAAATGTATCCATGACCCTTTTCATATGTAATGTTCCATTTATTTCAAGTACCCCAAACAATGCTTCCAAGCTGAGGATTTAATCCTTCTAGTGAGACACCCTAGCAGTGAGAGTAATAGATGTACTTCAAAAGAGATTTGCATATTTCTATGCTAAGCTTCATACTACTGCTCCTGACATTTTCTGTTTACTTTGACAAAAAAGAGGCAGAAGGAAGAAGAGAGTCAGAGAGCTTAATGGACGTAAACTTGGAAGTGGATTCTAGGCAGCTTGGTTTAAAAGAGCATCACCCCAGTGTTCCTCATGCACCCCTACAGAAGCAGGTTGAGACTGGGTACCCAACCCCAAGCGATTCATCTTTGAAAATCTATTCACCCACATGGTGACCAACATACTAAATAAATATAAGAATAGGGGTGAATGAAAGAATCATTTCAATATAATACAATAAAATTTTAAACACATCATACCTATTATCTCTGTGTCTAAATATTGAAAATAAATCTCACTTAAAAAAATACACATTACAGGCTAATGCTTTCAACTTTTCTTTAACATTAACCTTCCAGCAAGAAATGATTTGAACCCGAATTGGTCTCTGAAATAAAAGTAAACAAAACAAAACAAACACGTTGTTTCTGTGGATGCCAGTGGTTTTCCTGTCACTCCATCTCTAGAAACGTAGATGTTGGGAGTTCGCTGGGTCTACATGGCACATGAAGGAAAGAGTTCTAGAGATGGCCTGATTCAAGTTCTTGTATCCTCATTTATACAACATGGACACTGGGAAAACTTACACTTCGGACACGATGGAATTTGAACCTTTCATAGGCATGGGAACTCTGGATTTTAATAAGTTCTTCGGGGTATATGTGGACAGAGAACTCACCCAAGCTGGGGATCCTAAGAGGTCTAGCCCCAAAGCAGACTTCTGTGGTCCATTTTCTCCAGGACAGTGGCGATTAACAATTTGGGTTGTCCCTGAGCCTTGGAAAAGGTGATAAAAACTATGAACCCCAGAATCAGAAAAGCACGTGTATCTACATATACTCGAACTTGCAAATAATTTCAGGGAGGTCCTATCCTTCTTAGAACTTCCTCATCAGACCTCTTAGGTGTCCTGGCATCTTTATCCCTTCAATCCTGATATCCATGATTCCCTAACACCAGACAAGCTGCATATTTGAAGCATTAATATGTAGAGATAGGATAATTTTTTTGAGAAGTGAATTGGGGAGAGGATATGGTTGTAATTATATATATATATACACGTATATATACATATATATATATACGTATATATATATATATGTATATATATATATATATATTTTTTTTTTTAACCCCTCCTTTCTTGTTTCCAACAAAAAATGAAGTCTCTTGAGGAAGAGAGTCCTTAGCCATCCTATAACTTCAGTTTAATTAGGAGTCATTGTGTTGGGGCACCTGGGTGGCTCAGTTGGTTGTTTCTGCCTTCAGCTCGGGTCATGGTCCCAGGGTCCTGGGATCAAGCCTCGGGTCAGGCCTCCGGCTCAGGCTCCTGGCTCAGTGGGGAGTCTGCTTCTCCATCTCCCTCTGCCACTCCCCTCACTGTACTCTTTCTTGCTTGCTCTGCTCTCTCTCTTAAATTAAAAAAAAAAAAAAAAGAATCTTAAAAAAAAAAAAAGAATCCTTTAAAAAAAAAGAGTCATTGTGTTTCTATGAAGTGCCCTTACTTTAGATATGGCTATGAGTATAAGCACCCAGTCCCCTGTAGCTCCAGGTTATTTTTCTTAACCTCTCTGTCTCTCAATTTACCTATAAAACACAGAGAATATTGATGTGTGCTCATAAGTTTATTATGAGTACTCAATACAATTAGACTTGTCATACATTTAGCAAAGTATCTGACATAGAAAGCACTCAGTAAATGTTAACCATAATTTTTGTAAGAAGAAAGTTTATATGCAAGTGTTTTGTGTGTGTCTGTGTTTTTTTGTACTTAAATGTGTATGTAAGAGAAAGTGACCATCAGAAAAGTCAATATTAATGTTAAGTGTTGACATTTACATTTGGACTTGGAAGTACGTTTTTAATGGGGTATTTTAGTAATAGTAATCCTTTTCTTTGATACTGGGCAGGTCACAGGCAGTGGAGTGAGGAAGAGGAGCAATATAGTCATAAATGGTAACGCACACAGATGTAGCATACCCTCTTCCGAGCAATCCCGATTTGGAAGTGTGGCTCTCAAGGAAAAGTTTTGGGATGTTTGATGAGACAAACACGGGTTCTTTCCTTTTAAGTGAGAACACATTTTCAACTCCAGATTTCACAGATTTCAATCTGATGAATGGAAGAAGAAAATGAATCTTCCCAGTGAAGTCACGAACGATATGATGGAATTTGAATGCTAGAATTTCTGAGTGTTTGGAGAACAAAGCTTATATTGGCATTAACTCTGCTGTTTCTTTTCCATAAATCTACTTCTATTGTCTTGTTTTCCATTTTCAAATTATAATTTGAGGGAAGATCGTCACTACGCATTTGAATAGCTATTATTCCCGTTCCAGTACGATTGCACTAAGTATGCAAATCCCTATCATCCAGCCCTGTGTTTGTGAACAGCTTGGAAATGGACATAACGGGGTTAAGGCAGCACCTCGGTTTTATTTTGCAAACCCACTGCTAGGCGTCCAGGGAGCCACACTTACTATTTTTTTAACTTCATTGTTATTTAGGTCTCAAGGGGAACATGCAGTTCCTTTCTTCTTCAGCAGATTCTAAGGGATTGAGGCTACAAATTCCACCCACCAGAAAGGAACAATAACTTTCACAGCCAACATATCCAGGTGTATTTATTGCAGGGATGCTTGGCTTTCTATTTCTTTCTTTTGCTTCTCTAAATCAGTGTCTTTTCTATCTTCTTTCAAGGAAGGGTAATCATTCTCTTTGTGTTTTTACTTGGCCTGAAGATGAAATTTTAGCAAACTCTATTTCACCTATGATGGTAGCATGTAAGACTATTTCTTCATAAATACTGGCAACATCCACATAGCCTTTTTTCTTGGTGGCTCCCGAATAGCTGCTTGGAATGGTACTTGGCACTTTGGAGTTCTACTTTCACGCTTTTTCTCACATTGTTTTTCATAGCTCTAATGACTTTTCACCTGCCTATGTTTACATTAATTCTATTTGTGGTTCAACGTTTTATTAAAGCCTCATTTTCCCTACGAAGCCTTCTCTGACCCCCCAATGTGAATCGATAGTCTTCCCCTCTTGACAGCATTGATTGTGTGTGACATTTATTTTACATTTATAAATGGCTGCCCGTGCAAAATCACATTTGGCTATTATATATGCAAGTGTACAAGGTAGATTTGCCAATGAGAATATCAGCTCCTCCAAGACAGAAATTATATTGCTTTTTGAATAAACCTTAGGAACTTGTACTCCATCCTCTAAACTCCAGAAACCAGAAATACAGTAAATAAAACATTAGCTGTAGAACTTTCTTGCCAGAACCCCTTCCAAGTCTCCATGTGTTCTCTTCTAGATGTACGAGGCATAGTGATGCTGCAGTAATAGGCTAGAATCACGGAGGGCTGCCCTAGTCGGGGTCATTCTTTGCCCTGGTGTTGATCCTGTGGTTGTGGGTAAAACTTATGGGTTGCCTGCCCTTCAAATACCCTTTTCCTTCTTCCAACTCCCAGTGATCTCCTGCCCTTGGTAGAGCTAATCAAACTTCTGGACCCAACTTTGAGTCCAAGGAGTAAGCTAGACAAACATAATGCTCTGCTCCTTGCTTGGAACCCATAAAACCACCAGATTCATGGCCGTTTTCTCTGCCTTCCTCCATTCCTGGACTCGTGGTGCAGAGAGGACCTGTCTGAGCTGAATAGGGGCCATATCAGGTGAGATGAAAATTTGGAATTCCTCTAGGACTTGTTCCTGGCAAAAAAAAAAAAGAACCTCCTGAGTAAGAAACTACAGAGGAAATGACATAGGCAGGATATCAATAAAGAGAGACTAGTTTCTAAACTATTATAATATAAATAAATTTCAATCATATATGCTGGAAAAAAGACTGAATTATCTTTCTAGTCTTTCAATGAAAAATGATACTATGAAGCTGTTCTTTGTTGAGGTAATTGAAGAGTACCTAGCCAAAAATTGTAAGAAAAAAGAGATTATGGAGATATCACTCAGCATATTAATAAGAACAAAGGGCTAACATTACTTTCGGCTTTTGTGCTATTTATATTATTTGTCATCTTTTAATTAAATGCAGTATATTGGGATTTCTTCTTTTCAACTCTGTACAAATACTAAAGCACTCATTCTTGTACCTGATTTTTATTTAAAATGCTTTTCTTCATTCCCCTTTCTTCCCCTACCGATCTTCCTAGTTCTTATATTCCATAGATGAGAGAGATCATATGATAATTGTCTTTCTCTGCTTGACTTATTTCATTTAGCATTATCTCCTCCAGTGCCATCCATGTTGCAGCAAATGTTGAGAACTCATTCTTCCTGATAGCTGAGTAATATTCCATTGTATATATGGACCACATCTTGTTAATACAGTCATCTGTTGAAGGGCATCTCGGTTCCTTCCACGATTTAGCTATTGTAGACAATGCTGCTATGAACATTGGGGTGCATGAGAGACTATGGACTCTGAGAAACAAACTGAGGGCTTCAGAGGGGAGGGGATGGGGGAATGGGATAGACCGGTGATGGGTAGTAAGTAGGGCACGTATTGCATGGTGCACTGGGTATTATACGCAACTAATGAATCATCGTACTTTGCCTCAGAAACCAGGGATGTACTGTATGGTGACTAACATAATATAATAAAAAAACATTAAAAAAAATAAATAAAATAAAATGCTTTTCTTTTTCTGAGAAGACTCTCCCTTTGTAAATGCTTGAGATGCCACAAAACCTTTTTCCATCGCACCCAGATTTGCATATCTAACTGCTTGTGATGAGCTTCCCTGGCTGTTTCGAAGCTTCACAATGAGGACAAATGCGCCTGCTTCCTGGAGCCCCAGGCCTTTGCTTCCTCCCAGTTCTCTCTTTCTCCAAAGGTGACCAGTTCCACCCACTTGACCCTCGACATTCAGGTGAGAAATCATCTCTGACCACACCTCTCTGGGATAATTACTTCCCCTGCCTTGGTTTTCCACAGTGCCTGGTGCCTTGCTCTATCAGAGGACCCACCCCACTGAACTTTCACCCACTGTTTGTCCGTTTTCCTCATTAGCTTCTTACGTCCTGGATCATACGGACTCCTGTGACTTGTTCTTCCTCACAGCCTCATTCAGCACAGGGCCTGACTTAGAATGGCCACTGACATAATACTCTTTTTTTTTTTAAGATTTTATTTATTTATTCGACAGAGATAGAGACAGCCAGCGAGAGAGGGAACACAAGCAGGGGGAGTGGGAGAGGAAGAAGCAGGCTCATAGCGGAGGAGCCTGATGTGGGGCTCGATCCCATAACGCCGGGATCACGCCCTGAGCTGAAGGCAGACGCTTAACCGCTGTGCCACCCAGGTGCCCCTGACATAATACTCTTAAAAGGATACATGAGTTTTTTCCTAACTCACCCACAGAATTTCACTCTTTATTTCACTGATTCATTTAGTTAATAAGCAAATAGTGGGTTTAAGACTACGTGCCAGGGTTAGTGCTGGGGATGGATGCATCATGAGGTTTAAGATGCAGAACTTGGTTTAAGTTGCCTTTGAAATTTATTAAGCACTTTCTCTGAACTGGGTACAAGAGCCCTATGAGGTAAATATTATCGTTATTGTTATTGTTATTGTTGTTATTATTATCATACCTTCCAGTAGATTAGGAAACCAAAGCATTTAAGTTAGTGCTGCAGAGGCAGTAAGTGGCAAAGAGGGTTTGAACTTAAACAGGCTGACATCATTCAGGGGGTCCCCTCTGAACAACCTCACTGTCTACTAACTGTTGGGTGTCTAATACACAAATGCATTAAACATAGTTCTGGTCTTCCATAGCTCTCTGTAAACAAGCAATGGTGACACTTAACAAAAGCTGTTACTAAAAGTAAAAGAGGGATATTTAAACAATTAGAAGTTGATATTAAACTAAAGGAAAACTTTGTATCCCGTATAAATAATCTTTACCATTATGTTAGCCATGCCTTGTTTTTAAGATCGCATCCCAATCAAAGCAATGCCTGTGATACAGTAGAGCAAAAATGTCTGTCTTCCTTTCCTATAGTTTCATGTTCAAGCCTTCCACTATTTTTCTGATTTTTTAAAAATATTTAGTAAGCATTTCTCTAACACTTATCACACACTAGACATTGTTTCCAACATCTATGTGTGTGGGATATAATGGGGGAAAGCAACGATGTTCCTGCCCTCAAAAAAAATGTAGGCATAAAATCTACAAAGAAAGGGTAACTTAATCTCAGGGAACAAAGATGGGAGTTACCCAGGATGAGGCTCATTGGGAGGCTAGGGCCAGATGGAAAGGGATGTTAACATTTTCTCAAGAGAAAGGGAAGGCTATTAATGGGATTTCAGCAAAGCAGCAACAAGATCAAATTAAATTCTTAAGAGCATCACCCTCACTGTGAAAATAAATTAGGGCGACCAGAGACTGTCTGAGCAGAAAAGGATCCTGAGACAAATTTACAGATAACAGATTTGAATAGATTAGTGACAACCAACCTGGACAGGAGTGGATGAATTAAAGAAATATTTTGCTGGAAGACTCAACACGAAATGGTCAACCAATGACCAAGTACATCAAGTAGACGATGATGCCAAGGATGGCTCCAAGGTTATTCGATGGTCCTTATTTTATAATTCCATATTGTTTCTCTTTTTCGGGATGGATGGTCTTGCTTCAAATGAACTGGAAACTCCTTAGGATGATAAGCTACAGCACAGACTTACATACATTCCCCAAATGAGTAAATGCTTGAAAACAAAACAAACAAAACTGATTGAGAGACTGGTGTGGTTATTCAGGGACCAGGTGCCCTCTGTGCTATTAGCTAATTATTTCAATCTCATTAAAAAATACCAAGTCTTAATTACTCACATCCATGGCGATAAGAGTGACTTTAGCAAACCTCTGAAGAATCACACATCTTCATTACACTCAATTTAACTTCTCTTCTGGAATTGTTAACAAGCTGAAAATGAGTAAGTAGAACTTACTTTTTCTTCCCCCTTCTTAGTAGTGACAAAAACAATGGGCCGTTATTGAAAGCAGGAAGAAAAGAGAAGTCTGGCTTATTTACTAAAAGGACAGTCACCTGCAGATTTCTTAAATTCTAAAACTATATGATAAATGAATGTATTGAAATACATGTTATTTTTTAAACTGAGATGCCTAGATAGTTTGCTATTTAAAATATATACGTATGAAATAATAAATATGTATGAATGTGTGTAGGTATGTGTATATATTTAAAACTATTAATTCGGTCTTTAAAATATTGACACCCTGACCCTGGAAGAGGCTGGTAAAATAAAAATGAGAAGCGGGGTGGGAGGAGAGAGAGAGAGAGCTGGAGAAAGAGGTGTTTATAGAATAATAGTAAATATGAGGAGCCAACGGATTAGAAATGCAGATATAATAAGATATAATATAGGAAATCACAGATATAATTAGGAAATCACAAAAGGTCATTTCAAAAAGAAATAGAAACAGTGTGTGTTAATTACACTAGGATTTTAACACACACACACACACACACACACACACACACAGAGAAATAGAGTTGAGTGAAGAATCAAAATAGTTCCTGGTCCCTTTAAGGCGGGAGGTAGAGTGAGTTGAACGGAGGGAGCGTGTGTAATGTAAATCCTGACTGTTAGTTTTTCTTGTTTGTAATGCAATGCATGATTTAAGCTTAGATTGCTGAGACTTTCAGTTCAAAGAGACCTGTACTCAAATGTTGGTTTAAATAAACACAATGCCAGCCACAGGCCTAGATGAAGAGCCATCCCTCTCCCCACCCCTCTTTTGTTTTAGAGATGTTGGTTGATTTCCATAACTGACTGTTTGGGCCACTTATTTTTTCCTCTCCTTTCATTTTAAAGATAAGTTCTTTTGTTTAAAACTCACTGATTAAGAGTGAGTCCATGAAACCCCAGCCTTGCACCCTTGAGCCCTTAAAAGCAGAACCCTAGTCCTTCTTCCCACTCCTCTCCCCCCAAACACACCCAGGTTCTATCTCACTGTGTGGTCTTGATGTGCCCTGTGCTTTCCAAAACTTGCGAGTAACACCCGCCAACCACCCATTTTTTTTCTCCAAAGTTTCCTGATGGCTATTGCTGCGGGCATCTTGCAATCATAAGAACCACAGGGGCCAGTCCAGCCACAACACTGCTGATAATACAACACTGGTTATCGGTAGGCTGAGAGTGGCACTCAACAGTGTGAGTTTTATGTAGTTCAGTCATCACATGCAGAGATGCTTGATCTTACCTTCAGAAAGAACAGAAATCCACGTTACTGCTTGATTTCGGACCTTTCAATCATTCATCAAACGGAATAGTAAGTAACTATTCTGCTTTGGCTATTGATCATACAAAGATAAATTAAATACAGCCTCTCTCTTGAAGCAGTAAATACCCAGGGGATGACAGGCATATAAACAGATGATTATAATGTAATATGATAATGTCGACTTCTGTGCAGGACTGGCATAAATCCAGCCCCGTCTGTTGCCCACAGCAGACATCACCATCCTTGCTAGGTACCTCATTCCTGAAAAGGCTGGACATGACTTCACAGTCCTTGACAATACCGCGCTCCAGACACCTTCTACCAATTATTTGGTGCTGGCCTGTGCTGGCCTGGCAAGTCTATTTGCCGTTGATGTCAGTTTCTTATTATAGGTCTTTTGAAGAGTGTTGAGGAAGCACAGGGCTTCTAAAATAATTGAGGCTAACAATTCTATAACAAAATATTTTGACTATTGATTCTCCTGTTTTTTATTAGTTGAGTAAATAATAGAGGGAATTCTTAGGTACAATAGCATAAATGCCAACCCCATGAGTCTAGTCCTTTGTAAATAGAGGAAATCTGTTTGTTAATGAAGGATTTCTACTAAGCAAGTTGAGACACAGATGACTGAATGATACGGTACTTACTCTATCTACTGAATTTTCTGTTATGTTACACTTAACTTCTCAGTCCCTGAGACTGAATTTTTTTCTCTGCCAGAAGCTACACTGCTTTTGGCAAATGCACAGTTAGCATTTAGCATCCACTCTGTTTAGCATTTCTGAGTGCTTATGATACTTTCGGATTTTCCTCACAACCATCCTTAACTGTAAAGCATCCAGAAATGATTTTCACGGATACGTGAAGGTGAAGTAAATGCAGTCCTGAGCCAGGGAGGAGAGCAGCTCCTGACGCTGTGTTGCCATCTGCTGTGTGGTCCTGGAAGGAGAGGGTGTGTATGTGGTGATACGGGCAGGGCCCGGGCCTCAAGTCATGCTTACAGACGTTCCAGAGAGACAAGGCTCCAGCCTGAGTGACTAGGTTGTCCTTACATTTGTTATCTCATTGCAAATAGAATGTTTGAGTTCAAAGGACCACTTGGTGGTCCTTTGTGTTCTACATTTCATGCACTGAGTACACATGACTGCTGGAGATGCTAAAAGTCTAAGAATTTGAAGAGCAATTAATTTAGGGGGTCAGAGAGCTGCAGGGAAAGTGGCTGGGACATATTTGATGCTCAGTAAATTTTTGTTGACTGTATGAATAAAAATGTAATTGCAGCATGAACTCACAGAATTTGTTCTCGTGGAGGGCTGGAATCTAAATTGGCTCATCCATCAGTAGGAAATCAGTAGGAGCAAGGAAACTAATATTCTATATTAATTTTAGCAATACACCATTTTGTAACTAAGAAAAACCTGTCTAGATCACTTGTTCTCAAATGTTGTTTATAGACCAGATCAGAATCACTTGGGGAGGGGGGAGTCCTTCCTGGATCATACTCCCTACACACTCGAATTTATTAGATCTAAGTTGGGCCAAGATATCTGAATTTCTTAAAATCTATTAGGTAATCTTAATTTGTTGCAAGATTGGAAATTATTGTTGTAGCTGAATCTGCCAATCCATTCACCCCCAGTGTCCCAGCAAGGCCATTTGCCACTGCTGGTTGGTATGGCTCTTGTGACGGGGGACTCACTACTTAAAAAAAATACATATAAGAAAGGAGGGAGGGAGGAAGGAAAGGAAGGAAGGGAAGGAAGGGGAGGAAGGAAGGAAGGAAGGAAGGAAGGAAGGAAGGAAGGAAGGAAGGGAGGGAGGAAGGAAAGAAGGAAGGAAGGAAAGAAGGAAGATAGGAAGAAAGGAAGGAAGGAGGGAAGGAGAGGAAAGGAGGAAGAAAGAAAAGGAAGAAAGAAAAGGAGGAAAGAACTTAACTATGGGGCAGCTGGGTGGCTCAGTTAGTTAAGTGTCTGCCCTTGGCTCAGGTCAAGGTCCCAGGGTCCTGGGATTTAGTCCCACATCTGGCTCCCTACTCAGCAGGGAGTCTGCTTTTCCCTCTCCTTCTGCTGTTCTCTCTCTCTCTCTCTCAAATAAATAAAATCTTAAAAAAAAACAGCAAAAAACATAACTATGGATTAAGAATTCTGGATAGTCACTTTGCAAGAAAACTTATAGAGAAAACACTTAGGTGCTAGATCTAAAGTGTTATACAAAGCAAACACATTGGAAGTGTCACTTTCAATAGGATTAAGGAGAATATAGAGCCAGCTATTCAGCAGGTGTTCCTGCAATTTTTGTAAAGCTTCCTTTAACACTCAAGCCCCAGGCTGAGACCTTTACATTTATCACATTTATTTTTTCTAAACTTACTTCTCAGATACATCTAATTATCTCCATTTTATATGGCAAAGAAACTAAGTCTCAGAGAAATTAAATAGCTTTTCCAACATCATACAGTTAAGTATATGGAAAAAGTAGGATTTAAAACCAGGCTTCTCTGAATAAATAGTTCTTATAATTAACTATTATTTTATCCTGTTTTATCATAATAAATAATAAAGCCAAAAACTAGCATTATGTATTAGCATGAAAATGTATTATGGCTCAAGTAAGAACTATAGGATGGCCTGCAAATCCATACTTACTCAAGTACAAAAATGTTAAGTCAGGAATCGGATAATAACAGTCTTAAAAGGTTTTTGAATTTGAAAAGAATGATACTTAGGTTAGGGTTTTAAGAAATCAATAATTCCACAGGCCAAATTATTTTTTCATCTTATTTTTGCTATGAATTAAGTCTTATTTAACTAATTTGGATGTTGTTGTTAGGCAAGCAGTTTTCTTCCTGAAAGGGTATTGGGTACAACAGAGAACAGTAGCAAAATACCCTATTGTCTACAAGCAAAGTATCGCATTTCCTACATTGATACTTATTTTCGGGGTGACATCAGAAAAATCAGTTTAATTTTTATTTTTGTCAATAGAAGATGAAAATTCTGTACTATTTTTTTAAAGATTTATTTAATTGAGAGAGAGTGGGGGGAGGAGGAGAGAGTCTCAAACTGACTCCACATTGAACGTGGAGCCTGATGTGGGACTTGGACCCACAACCCTGAGATCAGGACCTGAGCCAAAACCAAGAGTTGGACGCTTAACCAACTGCACCACCCAGGTGCCCTGAGAATTCTATACTTCTTTAAGGAGAATTCCATCTCATCAAATTATTTCATTTCTATTTCTTAAAAATAATTATAATGTATACTTCCTAAAATTAATCCAAATCCCTGTTCTAATATTTTGGTACATCAATATTCATGGGTAAGATAGAAAGTAGGGTAGAAGAAGTTTTAGTTCAATTCATGCCTGCTTGTTGAAGTTGACAACTCAAAAGTATGTTTCTAGCTTTAGTGTACATTTTCTGTCGTTTTAAAGCACATAACCTGATGACCAAAGAGGTTTAAAGAGGATAATATATTTAGCAAATAAATAGAATTTTAAACTGGACAAATTTGCTAATTCCTTTACAGCTGGGGTTGTATTTCTTATGCTGGGTTTATACAAATAAATGAGCCCTAGATACCTAGGTACTGTGATAAATAAAAAAGAATTCAAGTAGATTATGCATTAGTCTTTATTTTTCTCTCTGCTTAGGGAGAAACATTTTTTTAGGACTTAAAGAAACTATTTTTTAAATGACCATTTCTTTATGTGAAGTTCAATTAATTTTTGATGTTCGCCTCCATGACACCAATATTTCAAATTTTCTGTTATTCCCCTCATCTCTTCACTCTTAAATTAGTTTCATTAACTGTCAGAGCACATTTGAATCCAGAGAAAAACTTACCAAAATCCCTCAAAGCAAAATGGCTTTATCTTTGAAGTTACAGAGGTGATTAGATTTCATCAAGTGTTTTGTTTTTTTTTTGAGTGTTTTGTTTTTTTTTTGAGAAGGTGAAGGGAAAGGAGAAAAAAGCTTCATATTACTAAGTCAGAATTTAAATGAATTGCTTAATAGAGAAAAAATGATCTAATAAATTAGAATTTCATAAATCATGGAATAAACTATATTATAGTATTAAAGTTTTTTGAGATAAAAAATGAGCCATGGTAATCATTATAACTGTAGGTTAGTAACACAAGTCCCTCATCACAATATTAACAATCGTTGGGACAAACACTGTTCTGTTCAAATCATGCTTGAAATCTGTGTATTATCTATTAGGATGAAAGCCTAATTTTATTTCAGAATATCTAGAAAGAAGAAATTATTTATTTCAAAAATCCTCTTAGATCACATCTTTTAAATAAAACTGTCCTTTTTGAATATTGGGAGCAAAATGCGTCCCTTTTTCCTATTATCCACATACTGGTTTTACTACAAAAGTCTTTTTCGGAGGCAAGTTCAAAAATCATTTAAGTGCTTGGTTATTTTAATATGGTAGTAACTAAATTGAAACAAATTTTTTAAGATTTTATTTATTTATTTGACAGAGATAGAGACAGCCAGCGAGAGAGGGAACACAAGCAGGGGGAGTGGGAGAAGAAGAAGCAGGCTCATAGCGGAGGAGCCTGATGTGGGGCTCGATCCCATAACGCCAGGATCACGCCCTGAGCCGAAGGCAGACGCTTAGCCGCTGTGCCACCCAGGCACCACTAAATTGAAAATTTTTAACTGGCTGTTTAATGGATCTTTATTCTCCTCTTTGAGCACATGCTTTATCCTATTGACTAGATAAGTGTTTAGAATTAATTGACAATAGGAAATTTGAGGGTGGGAAGAGAAAAGGAATGAGAATGTTAAAAACACAAATGTATATATTTGCAAGGCAGTCTGTAGAGAGGTAATGTGAGTTTAAGCAAAATACATTTGCCACACTAGGAGGAAAGAGTCAAGCATTGTATATAAGGAGCTGATGCAGAGTCTAGAACGTATTGTCTGGATTTGTGTTCTGCCATGAAGTCATCATGGTTGGCATTAAATGTTTTAATTCTGTCAAGTAGGATGTGAGGTTGGGGTTCACCTCTGGATGCTGGAATCTTTCTGAACAGGTCCACTGACTATAGGAAAAAGAGTTATTTCTATCTCTTGAAATTGCTCCTCACTTTCGGATGCACAGTGATGAGATTCTGTAAGTGGAAGCTAATTGGCAAAAAAAATTATACTGTAATTCTCTTAACTCCTTTAATAGTTAAGATTCAGGCAAGAAAACAGAAACCACTCTAGAATGTTCAAGTAAGAAGAGATGTAACACAGGAATAACATTGGAAGGGCTGGTACAGTGATTATAATAGAGTGATTAGAGCTAACACCACTGGCCCTTAGTCTCAGTAATATGATCCAGATGTTGCTGGTGTTAACCAGGTCATGAAAGTATGTTTCACAGTGACTTGAAGGAGGTAGAGAGGTGAGATTGATGGGGAGGACCCAGAAGCTGGTGCAAAATGCCAGGTGTGATAAACTCTCCTGGTGTTGGCCTTTGCTGCAGCAGGAAAGTTCCCACTTTCCAATTCTTGTGAGAATGTCTAAAATTGGTGGATTCTACACTGGAATCCTGCATCAAGGAATTCTGGAAAATGTGTTTCCTAGGTTTCTAGATGTCCCTGCCAGGGACAATCCTAAAGAGGTAGAAATGATCCTGAGTGTAGAAAATCTGACACAGTTCCCTTCCTCAATATTAAAGACAAGGATTTTTTATGTACCTTTGTTACAAATTTGTCTCTTCTAGGATTCTTTCAATACTAAGTATTTATTGACTCACTCTTAGTGGAATTAGATATGTTCAGGACACAATCACACCATGTGCTGGGTCCTATTCTATGAAAATGTTTACCTGTGATACAAAGCAAGTTTAAATGGAGAAGTGACTTGAGAGAAAATAATTAGACAAGGAGAAACCATGAACCTTAAGTACTTAGGTGTAATAATTCACTAGGGCTGTCATAATAGTATCACAGATTGGGAGGCTTGGACAACAGAAACAGAAATTTATTTTCTCCCGGTGCTAGTATTTCCAGATCAAGGTGTCTGCAGGCTACGTTCCCTCTGGAAAACCTAGGGAGAGTCTGTTTCATGTGTCTCTCCTGGCTTCTGGTGGGTTGCTAGAAATCTTTGGCATCCCTCGGCTTGTAGGAACATCACCCCAATGTCTGCCTTCATGTTTCCATGGTATTCTCCTTGTATCTCTTCACATTAGCTTCTCTCCTTGCATGTTTCTTCTATCTCTGTGGCCATATTTCCACTTTGTATAGGGATACCAGTCAGATTAGGGGCTCACACTGCTTCAGTATGACCTCATCTTAACTAGTTACTTCTAGCTATTTCCAAATAAGTTCACATTCGGTGTTACTGAGAATTAAGACTTTAGCATTTAACATTATAGAGGGAACATAGTTTAGCCCATAACACGGGCTCTGAATTCCAGGTCCATGACTTACTAACATGCATAAAACACTTAGCACTTTGTAGCTTCGGTTTTCTCCTGCATGGAAAAGTAATGATTTATAATCCATTTCAAATGGTTGCATGAGATTACTTTTTTTTTAATTAGAAGTTTTTTCACATTGTCTGACAGAGCAGGTACCAACTCAACGTGGGGGCCTTTTTTTCTCTTAAATGGCAATTCAACTGGACTTATATGAACTGGGCCATAAAAGGTAGATATGCTGTTTATATCAAGGAAATTGAGGAAGGAGAGATATGGTTTCCCCAGGCTGTTCTAGGTTTGCAATATGAGTTTAAATTAATGAGCAGTTGAATTTTGAGGTGTTGTGGCCTAAGAAAGAACCAGCTGTTGAGAAGTTTGGGAGATTCTCTTGTCTTATATGTCACTGTTCTTTAGATCAGAATCCCAATTTTTCAGGTAGCATAAATATGAAAGGTGAAATTTAGTAACTATAATACTAGCAGGAAAATTGTTCTGTACGTCAGAAAAAATTTCTAGAAATTGTTAATTTATGCTGTTTATTACATGGAAAAATGTTAATAAATTAAAATGTAAGAGTACTTATATTTAATATCTTCCAGGTTTTGTTCTCCCTTAAAGAAAAAACACTGATTAAAACATGGAAATGTTCATTTTTCCCCAAATAATGACTTTTTCTTAAAGTTTAATAATAAATGTAGATTGAGAAGTGAAATCATATATTTCTGAGACCGCTTTTGAAAGGCCAGATGGTTCTTAAATAGTACTGAGTTTACTGAAATGCAGATAATAGCAGTTTTCCAAAGTATGAAATTAGTATTGGCTGTAGGAAGAAAGAGGAATCTATTAGTCAAATTGTTCTTTAAAGCAAATTATGCATTTTAATAATATAAACTAATTATGTTAGCACTTACACAAATAAAAATATTGAATTTTTATAAGCAAAGATATCTACGAATAGCAAAACATAGTTCAATCCAAGGATTAAGCCTTTAACACTTCCTACTGGCATCTCAGACCAAAAAGAAAAAAAAAAAAGAATCAATGAAGGATTTACAAATCAATTCTGTAAAGAATGATAACAATGATAATAGTAATACATAATATTTATTGTTTACTTATAATGAACTCAGTATTATCTTAGTGCTTACACATGTTATTTCAAATAAAAACCTTTAAAATCTATTTTTGACTGTGTAAACATCTCACAAGTTTCAACTCTTAGAAATGAGGTTTCTCACCTGCACAATGAGATGTTGTTAGACTGCAATGTATTTAGTCCTCCTATTCTCTCTTCTGTCTTTCTCACGACTCCAGGTAAATCTTTCTTTCCTTTTATTCAGTGTTGTTTCTTTCTTAAAGGGTTGTGGTGGTCAAGGGCCTCTAGTATCCAAGTGGCTTGTTGTTTGATTTTATTTATGTGGGTTTTTGTTGTTTTTTTGTTTTGTTTTGTTTTAAGATTTTATTAAGTAATCTCTACACACAACATGGGACTGGAACTCAACAAGCCCAAGATCAAGAGTCACATGCCCTACCAACAGAGCCAGCCAGGTGCCCCATTTATTGAGTTCTTATAATCTCTTTTTAAAGTTCTATTTAACATATATCAATTACAGTATTTAAAGCATGCTACTGGAATTTATCTTTTTGCACTATGTTCTACTTCAACGGGCAGTATGCTGGTCAAAACCACAAAGTCCATCCCATGAAAAACACTCCACATATGTTTGTCATTGCCTGCTCTGTGGGCTTCTCTCAGCTTCCTGGGTAAGCTATGCTGCTCTGTTCCTCTCCCCCATCATGATGGTCTATCTTCCGCCCAATTTCTTTAATACTAGAATAATCTGGCTGTGAAAGTAGGAGTTACCTTTTTCAATCAGTAATTCAGTTCCATATCCATTTAAGAGCCCGCCATGTACAAGGCCGTGTCCTCGGTGCTGCCCATGACAGGAAATTCAGTGAGATAGAATTACATCCTTAGCATTTATTTTGGCTTTTCTTTGCATCTTAAACAACGGAAATTCCAAGTAATAATCTCCATTAATCAAGCGCATATGCACTTACCTTGTGCCAGGTTGATGCTATAACCCACGCTGTGATCTTATAATGACCATGGGGGTTGGCACCATTTCACAGATGAGCGAATGGAAATTTAAGTACTTAACCCATTATCTCACCACGATTAAGCACTAGAGCCATGCTGTTCGATTCAAGAGTCGTGCTTGCAATTTCTTACAACACGGCCTTCCCAGAGTAAAGGAAGAACGTGTCAAATACCACAGTGAAGGTTCTGAGAAAGAACAGAAATAGCAGACAAAAGTGAGGGGAAATAGTCTCCAGCATGAGTTACGTAATGTAAATTAAAACAAGAATATTTCTGTATAGCTATATATGTATGTTTGTGTGCGTGTCTACTCATCCACCATGTAAGTACGCATATGTTTGTGTGTAAGCATGCACAGACACACACACACTTCAGTAGTGGGTAAAAGCACGGTTTCAGGAGTCAGGTCAAGCTAGATTTAAACTCTGATTCCACCCTTAATAACTGTGTGACTTTGGCACTCTAGGAATAATAACAGAACCTAGTTTCTGGAATTGCACTGGGGATTAAATGAGATAATTCCTATAAAACACTTGACTTAGTCTTTGATAAGATTAAAAGTCCAGTAAGTATTTGTGGAATAAATGAAACAATGTTTTCTAGATGGTCTACTTTATTAGTGTACAAAACAGATTCTTTTTCCTTTTTTATCTCTGCATTTTCTAAATTTAATATCTTTTTTTAAAATTTATTGTATTTATTTGAGAGAGAGAGAAAGCACAAGCAGGGGGAGTGGCAGAGGGAGAGGGAGAAGCAGGCTCCTTACTGAGCAATGCAGGGCTCTGGGATTCCAGGACCCTGGGATCACAACCTGAGCCAAAGGCAGATGCTTAACCGACTGAGCCACCCAGGTCCCCTCTAAATTTAATATCTGTTGCCTTTGTAATAAGAGAATAAAAGGTTTATTTACATCTCTGTACCTTTATATTGAAGTTAAAATTTAGTTCTAGCTCTCTGAGTCAGGATACTCTTATGACCAGGAAGTATTTCAGAAGGGCTTTAAATGCGCACGAATCAGAGCAGGAAGATTCTTCCATGTGGAGGGATGTTTGATGGAGTAAACCAAGGTACAGCTGTGTGCAAGTTTGGGAAAGGACGATTCATTTAATGTAGCCATAGTACTTGGGATACCGGTGAGCGCTTGGGGTTCTGGCAGGAAGGTAGGCTGGGACCAGAATATCAAGACCGTAGAATATATGCTAAATAGTTTAAACTTACAGTCACACAAATTGTCTAGAAACTTTAGGAAATCTCGGGCCCGAAGCAAACAGACAATGTCGTGAGAAGATGTGAAATGAGTGGGTGAAATTCACAGAGAAAGGGGACTTTTCCCTCCTCAATGCTGCACCTTCCTTCATGAGCTCACTTCCTCCTGCTCCTGTTTCAGGTCTGGGTTGCTCGAAGTGGACAACTCCTGTTCTGTGACTGATTTGGTTCCCTTGGGCTGGACTTAATTTTCTTACTCTTGCCATTCACGCTCAAGGCTTTTGGCGGTTGCTTTTCTGACTGATTTCATCACAGCTGGAGAGCTGTTCCCCCCCCCCAAGACGCCCCTCTGTGTCATAGGAGGGGAAATAAGTGTCTTCCCAGCAGAATGACATAAGGGCAATTGATGCCCTGGGAACAAATGCATAAACTCTCTCCAATGTGTTCTCTTTCTCTACTTTAAAGTACTATTAGGAGAAGGACGTTTTAAAAAACTGTCCAATAAAGTGTTTGGAATTTTTAACCATTTATTGACCATATGTTAGTTTCACAAGTATCGCAGAGTTTATCTTGGGACCTCAGTCTGATCAATCTCAACATCCCAATTTGAGAGTACTTACATTATATAAATAGATCAGAGAAATGGTAAGTTAATTTCAAATTATATCTTTCCTGAATATTTTAAGTCAATGACCTGCTCTTGGAACTCACTAGTGGCACAAACTATCTAAAGATCCAGAGAAGATCAGGGGGTAGAAAACTAAGGTTTAAGGAACCGGGGATTATTTTTGCTGAAGAAGAAAAAAATGGTTCTCAAAAATGTTAACAGAGACTGGAGATCATGAACCTTTTCTCTCTAAGGCTGTTTCTGACTATAAAATACAGTGACAACTTTGGTGTGCTATGATTTATTTTCCCCATGAGATGGACTCGGGGAACAAAGATGAATGTAGCACAGACTCTGCTCTTGAAAATTAAAATTTAGAAAATTTTATTTCAAAAGTTACATATAATAAGCATAAATTTTTGTCTTGGATATTTTTATTTTGATATATTTGCAGTTGGTTTCAGTGAAATATTTTAAGAACACCTCCAGTACTCTGGTTTTATGGAAATTTCATATATACATTACTATTTGTTACAGCCTGATTAAAAAAAAGAAGTTATTCTTGATAAATCTGAACTGAAAATTCTCAGTGGCTTTATGGAGTTCCCAGAGGGAATGTCTGTATTCCTATGTTCATCAGAAAAGGCACAAGTTCTCTATCTTTACATCGAATACTTTACAGAGAAAGCACTAACGTTTCCTCGATATCTGCTCAGGCACTCTCCGGCATTGGAGTCGGAAATTTATAAGTATTGCATCCTTATTTAAACCTCAGAGCAAACCCAGGAGGTAGGTCTTATTATCCCTACTCTGTGAGGAAGGAGAGGATGCTGCGCATTTGATTGGGTCCCTAGTGTGATTGCAGAATTTGTTATAAGGAAGGACTGCTGCAAGGCTCACCAAGCAAATATGGAAAGACTCTCCTTGTCCTCCGGCACGTAGGTTGTCATTTGGCTCTGGTAGGAATGGATCATACCACTTTCATCCAGTAATTGCTATGCTAAATTGCCAAGTATTGTTTTAAACTAATTGAAACTCTTATTTTAACTCTATAACAAAAGTGTTCAAATATTAAGGACAGGTGAAAACTTTGCCATGATCATTGCTATAGATATTCATGAGTTGAGAGGTAAGTTGAATTTTTTTTAAAAGCCTCATTCTAAGAAAGCTGGCCTTCCCGAAAAGGAATTGGACTTCCACAATGTCCATGGTAACATATCACAGATCAGTGCCTGGGGTGATCAATCTTGGTCAACCACGGGGTTCAAACCGTGTAGTATGAGAAGGCTCATACTAGTGGAGGGGCTGGTGCTACTCCCAGCTCTGAATGTTCATCTTACAGGATGGGGCTAAAGTCGGTGTTCCGGCATGATGCATTGCCAGTTTATCCTGGAGGGTCACAGTATCTTTAGACACTGACCATCCATAGATATTGTCATCCTTTTAGTAACTGTTAGTGGAAATACTTAAAATTCTAATATGAAAAACCTTCATCTCTGGCTGCCTCTTTAAACCAATAACTACAGGTCCACAAGCTTTTTATTTAATGAAGACTGGAATTAAATGAGTACCTACAGTCAACCATTAATATGGGTATGAGCCCTGAAATGTGTGTACCAACTTTTTTTTTTTTTCTTTTCCTGTGGGGGCGGGGGGAAGGGCAGAGCAGGAGGGAGAGGGAGAATCCTAAGCAGGCTCCACACCCAGCACAGAGCCTGACTCAGGGCTTGATCTCACAACCCTGAGATCATGACCTGAGCTGAAATTAAGAAATGGACACTTAAATGACGGAGCCACCCGGGCAGCCCTGCATACCACCTTTTGCCAGATCATTTCATCTGGTGGTGTTTATAGTTTTCCTGAGACATTCCATCATCAGATGCATAAATCCCAGTGAAATACTGGGTATGCTTATGAGGAGGCAATAAACATTTGTATGTGAGTCTTCTTTCATCAGTACCTTTGTAGATTTTATGGTTTTTGTGGAGGTGACCTAACCTGCTTCCATTTCCCGTCACTTTGCTTCCACTCATCTGACCCCATCTTCACTTTGTTCCCTGATATTAGGGACTTAAGAAGTGCTCTAATATTTTCAGCAAAGATTTTCCTCCCAAGATTGCTCTTTTGTGCTCACCTAGATATTAGCAGGACTTCAATCCAAAATAAGTGGGTGGCTCAGTCAGTTAAGCGTCTGCCTTTGGCTCAGGTCATGATCCCAGGGTCCTGGGATCGAGTCCTGCATTGGGCTCCTTGCTCAGTGGGGAGTCTGCTTCTCCCTCGCCCTCTCCCCACTGCTTGTGCTCTTTCTGTCAAATAAATAAATAAATCTTTAAAAAAAACCAAAACAAGTGGCAGCTATAAATTTAATAAGTCTTTTCCTTCTCAAATTATAAGTGTGAGCATTTATTCATCACCTCTATGTGCATTCATTGTCCTCTTTCATGAATATAATTTTTGTATCAAATATTTAGAGATTCTGATAATTTTTTTGTGAAATTAAAGCCTTCAGGCAGAGATACAGTCATTGAAGGAAGATGGGCCTTATTTCTATTAAGGATTACTGTAATTCAAGCTTTGTAAATCAATTAATCCTTTTTTAAAACTAAACAAATTAAATTGTTTAAATTGCAAAATCAATATAGCTGAAATGGAGGTCACATTTACAATACATAAATAAATCATTCAAAACCACATGATAAAGAAGGAATAAGTTACTTGCAGTTTATTTTAAAATAAGTAATGAAATAAGAGATTACATCTCAAAAGAAGAGAGGACTTTTGAACTTTATTACCAACTGAACTTTTAACCAACACTCCTACTTTGGGAAAAACTCTAAAGGTCTCTGAGCTATATGGAAAAATTGAAAATCTCAACTCACTCTTTTAAGTTTATTCTCACTCAGAAAAAAAAATGTCAACAACACATAGTTACTTTGAAACAACCTAGTGTTTTTCACTTGAGAAATGGAGATTTTACTTGGATTAAATTTTTTTAAAATAAAGGAGTTGAGGGTATATTGGAGAAACAAGAAAATCCAGTTGAAGTTCATGTTTCTCCTAAGTACTGTCCCAGGTACTCTTGATAATACAGAGACATAAAAGATGGTGTGACTCCATCCAGAACTTACTAGTTGCGAAGAACCAAGATATAAATTCATTACAGTATAACTAGTAAGATTTTGAAACTGTAAGCAATGTATTTCAATGGCATTTTTAATTGCTAACAAAAATGAACAGGTAATAGGAACTATAACTTCAGAGTGGAAGAAATCTCTATGAGAAACATTGGGTCACTTTATCTATGTTTTTTTTTTTGTTTTCTTGTTTTTTACAGATTTATTTATTTGAGAGCGAGAGAGCAGGGTAGGGGATAGGAGTGGGGGGGCACAGGGAGAGGGAGAGTCGTAAGCAGACTCTGTGCTGAGCATAAAACTCAGTGTGGGGCTCCATCTCATGACCCTGAGATCATGACCCAAGCCGAAACCAAGAGTCTGACATTTAACTGACTTTGTAAAGTTGTCAAGGGTGTAGTCTGTTTGGCATCGAACTATGATATGCTAAGAATGCAAAGGTGGTGAAGCTTGCAGTAGACAGAATTCTAATATGGCCCCAGTCTGGCCCTTCTCCCAGTTATTTAATCAAAACACTATCTCAGGTATTTATCTGAAGGGATTTTACAGATGTAATTAAGATCCCAAATCATTTTACTTTAATATAGGGAGATTACCTGGGTGAGTCTGAATTAATCACATGAGCCCTTTAAATCTGGATACAAAAGTCAGAGAGAGAGAAGTCAGAGATTTGCAGCTTGAAAAGGATTCAGGGAGTAGTTTCTGGCTTGAAGATGGATGGGGTATGGGGTAAGGAATGCCAGTGGCTTCCAAAAGGTGAAAGAGGACCCCAACAGACAGTCAGAAAACACTGGAACCTCAATCCTACCACTGCAAGTAAGTGAAACTTACCAAATTTACCCCAAGAAAGAACTTAGAAGTAAATTTTTATCCAGAGCTTTTCCATGAGAACTCAGTCTGGCAGACGCTTTGATTTTAGCCTTGTAACACCCTGATTAGGGACCCCAGCCATGCCCTGCCGGACTTCTGACCTCCACAAGGGCAGATTTGTAAGTTTGGGAGGAGAAACTGTATGTACAGAGCCACGCTCCCGCCTCTGTCTTTCCTTTTGAACTGATTCCAGAAATGAGTCTGTGATTTGGGTTAATTTGGTTACTCTCTGTATACCATTCATTTTAAAGGGCTCTCCTCTCCTGTGGGATGGTGGTTAAAGGAGCTCGCAGGGGCCCCTGGGTGGCTCCGTCAGTTAGGCATCCGACTCTTGATTTTGGCTGTGGTCGTGATCTCAGGGGTCATGGGATTGAGCCCCGTGTCTGGGCTCCATGCTCAGCAGGGAGGCTTCTGAAGATTCTCTCTCTCTGCCTCTCTCCCTACACCGCCCCCCCCACCCCCCGTCTTTCTCTCTCTCTCTCAAGTAAGTAAATCTTAAAAAAAAAAATAAAGGAGCCTGCAGTTTGGGGAGTAGAAAGTCAAAGAAACCAATAACGGGAACATTAACCAGACACCTAAAAAATATATCGTGCGCTTTTGAAGAACAAAGTAACTAATGAAAATTTAAATCTTAATTAAAGATTTAAGTTTGGTTAGTGCTTTATTAAGCATAGATTTTTCCCTTGCTAGTGAGCAGCCTGTATTTCCGGTGTTGCTATGTTTTTATTCACATGCAGTTAGTTGTCTTCTAATATTTACAACATGATGAAAGATGTTAACTCTTAACTCTCATGATTTTTTTTTAAGGAGATTGCAGCTTAAGACCTCTTACTTTATAAAAGATGAGAGATATAGTGTCTGCTTCGATAGACGCAAAGCTGCAATATTGAGACTTAGGAAAAGTAAATGTCCTGGGCTTTTAAGCAAAACATGATCCTTGGGAGGCCCTAGCTAGATGCTGAACTATTAACCATGAAGACACCAACTATACTGATCAGTACGTGGGAGCGTTGGGACCCAGGCCACCGCACGATGACCTTCCTTCTGTAGCCACAACTTACCCTCAGCAAGCACCAGGCATGAATATATCAGCATGGTTCATTAGTGCTGGTATGGGGAGTATGTTCAAAGGAGAAATCAATATTAAGAATCTTTAATATGCTGTATAGGAAATTAATTCACATCAAATGTACTATACCTAGTAATCTCTAGTATCCGATGTTGCTTTTGTTTTTTTCTGACTTGCCCCTTTTAACCTTTTTTTATACTAAGGGTAACTTATAAGTCTAAAAATAGTAAAACTATTTGATGTAAAAAAATCCTACAGAATAGACATCAAGTACAAAAATCAATGAGTATAAAAATAATGGGAAAAACAGATATTAGTCTTGTCAGTTATTTTGACATTTTGCAAAGTTGCAGGAGTTCTTTGGTGTGTACCAAACAGAAAAACAGAGTAGTCATCAAGAATTTACCCGGTTTAATAGTGAAAACAGAAACCAGAGAAAGGAGCTCTCCAATGAAGGAGGGGAGTCCATATTTTCTTAATTGCTAATAACATAATTGAAGAATTTTGGATTTAAAGACAGGTATCCAGTTCAAAGCCATGCCCCATCCTGTCCCTGTTGTCTTTCCCATTCAATTCACTTCTCTTGAGCTCTAATTTCCTCGCCCTTCAAACTGGCAGAGCACTGGCAGCCTATTGTAATTGTGAGGATGGATTGATATGAGGTCGTGAAACCGCTCTGTACATTTGAAAGGATATAGAAATATTAGTTCATAAAATTCATTTCTTTCAAGTATTTAGTCCACCTTTGTTTCACGTCTCTTTTCATATAGAATTTGATTCATCCCTCTGATCATTTGTTAGCCTTTTAATCACCTTTCCAATCTCAACGGCATCTTTCTTAAGTTGCAACAATATAATTGCAGACAATTTTCAGGAGCAGAGAAACCAAGTCTTTATTGAAAGAGAAGGTCATTTTCTGTTTCTTTCCATATATATATATGTATATATATATATATATTTTTTACATTCGCTCACTGGTTAGGTAATGCATTTTGGAAGTAGTTTGAAAAATGCTATGTAAGCTTCATTTGCAAAAGGCTTAGGCAGGGGAGAGGGGGCAACAATGTACATAGATTATAGAAACCAAGGTATGAATATGTGAACATTAACATCATTTCACAGTCACTTCTTTATTTTTATTTTGCATTCTAATGACTTCATTTACACACATCTGCAAACACGCTGTTTTTAACGTATTTTGATTAGATTAGTTGATGGATATGTTACTTGTTTTATTTTTGGAGGTGGTGAATTTTTGGAGTATTTCTGTCCCTGAACAACCCCCAGTGTTACCCTATGCTTAACCACCAGTGTCCTGGCTTTTCAATTCTGAATTAACGTAACTTATGAGTTGCCCACATTTGCACCGGAAAAGCACAGCAAACCCGGTTGAAACCTGAGTTAGCAAAATGTTGAACTTTCAGTATTATATTCCAAAAGGGGAAAAAAAACACGTCAGGCCCAACATGACAGCATCTCATGCTACCTCTGAGGGGGACTGGCTAATATTCTTTCAGTAGTAGATAACCATATTTTTAAAAATCCACGGCAGCGCTCAGGGCTTTGCCAGTAAAGATCTCACAGTCTTTCGTTTGCTACCGTTGCAGACGGGGTTAGTGTGCCTCTGCATTCCCAGCCTCCCTTGCGGTTGGACCGCGGGATGGGATCCTGGCAAATGGAATGTGGACAAAAGTGCTGTAGGCAGTTTCCATTTCCAGGCCTGGCCCCTCTGTGCAAACCACACAAGTCTCAGACTCCCTCTTGCCCTGCTGCTTGTAGGAATCTGGGAGCTGCCTTCCCGATGGCATTGCTACAAGCCTGCAGAGGGCCACCCCGCCACCTGCACAGCGCGTGACCACGAAAGGACTGTTACTGGGGTCAGGGTTACCTTGTTGCACAGCGGTAGTTACCGCAGCTGTTCTAGGAATGAAGGGATTGAGGTGATGTCTAGCGAAGGAAGACAGCCGAAGAGTGAGAACAAGACCCTTAAGAAGGCAGGACAGTCATGCAGCAAAATCAGAAGCTTGGCCCTGGAGATGGCGAGGAGAGAAACAACCCCCTTCAAACACTCTCCCAAAGGTTTTAATGAACGCTAGCTTCCTCAGGACAATGGTTCTCAAGTCATTTTTATTATAATCTTTTATTTCAGGCTTTTTACATGTCAGGTACTGTTTTTAACATTCATTTAAAAAAAATCTTCCTAAGAATATCCTGGGGGGTGCCTGCGTGGCACAGGTGGTTAGGCAGCCAACTCTTGGTTTCGGCTCAGGTCGTGATCTTAGGGTTGTGAGATCAAGTCCCTTATCGGGCTTTGTGCTCTGTGTGGAGTCTGCTTAAGACTGTCAGGCTTTCAAAAAAGAAACCCCAAACCCAAAAACAAACAAACAGACTGACAGTCTTTCCATCCCCCCTGCCCCTCACATCCCCCACCCTGGCTCTCTCCTTCTCTTTCAAATCAATCAATCTTTTGTTTTTAAAAAGAATATCCTGAAAAGTTTTACTATAATTCTACTTTAAAGATTAAGAAATTGGGACTTAAAAGGTTAGGTCAAATACCCAAGGGAACAGAGGTACAACGTGACAGAGCTGCGGTCCGAACCCAGGCTTCCCCGCCCAGAGCCGAGGCTTACAGCCTTCCCAACTTACTGCCTCTTTAGGACAGAGACGTGAACCCAGCAAGCGGAACGGGCATCTCTCTGAGCTGGAGTCAGACACATTTCTACAGCACCACTGGCCCCTGATCTAGACATTCCTCTGGTGACTATTCCTCCACATTCCATTAAGCTATAATTCTGACAAAATAAATCCTTTAAATAATACTTAAAAGTTAACTGTGGACGGAATTGAATGTCATGCTTTTACTTTGATAACTTCGCTGACTCCTTGACTTTTAACACTTATCACTGAGCAGGTAAAGTAATACATTTCCTCGAACGGTTCACCCCTACTTAAAATCCTCCCAGCGGTTTATCTCTGTCCTTAGAATAATATCCAGTCTCCCATATCATTACCTCCAACGAGTAACATGGTCTATGGCCTGCTTCGGTCTCCAGCCTTTTTTGTTACAATCCCCTTCACCCTCTACATTCTAAGTACACTTCCCTTCTTTTTGTTCCTGGAACAGCAGGGTCCATTTCATCGGAGGGTTGCTGCACCTGCTGTCCTGTCTGCCTGGAAAATTATTCTCCAGACTCTTGGATTGTTTGGCTTCTTCTCATTATTTAGGTCTCAACCAAATTGTCACCTGTACAGAGAGACTTTTCCTGGCCAACTAAGGTGAAGAGATCCACCCTTCATAATACACGATCTTGTTTTATGTTCTTAATGAAGCGCATGCAGCTCTGAAATGACCTGGCTTATTTATTGGTTTACTTTTATTTTTTTTCTTTGTCTTGATAACTGTGTGTGTGTGTGTGTGTGTGTGTGTGTTAAGAACACAACATGAAATATACCCTTTTAATAGATTTTAAGTGTAAATAGAGTATTATTAACTATAGCCCTATGCTGTAAAGCAGATCTCTATTTCTGAATCATTCATGCATTACTGAAACTTTATATCTATTGAACATTTCCCAATTTTCCTTTGCCCCCAGTCCCTGGAAGTCACCATGCTGCTCTGTGCTTCTGTGTATCCATGTAAGTCATATCATGCAGTAGTTGCCCTTCTATGGATGGCATATTTCATTCAGCACATGTCAAGTTTCATCCATATTTTTGCATATGGCAGGATTACTTATTTATTCCACGTCTTATCCAATTAGAATATGTGTTCTAACATGGCAGTGATTTTTTACTATCTTGAGTTTGCTCTTGTGTCTCTGTCCCTCAGAATGGTGTGGCACAAAGTAAGAACTCAATACATTTGGTGGAATAAGTGAATGATATCATATGTGATGTTTTTTAAAGAGGAAACTGAGGAGATGCTTTGAAGAATGAGTCATGTAGCAGAGATGGGCTCAGGCTCGGGAGTCCAGATCTGTGGGTTTGAAACCTGGGCTTGCCGTGAGCTCCATGTGGCTTTGCACAGAGTTTGCAAACTCTTTGTTCCTCAGTTTCCTCTCTTGTATAAAGGGCAGAAGAGTAGTATCTTCTTCAGAGGGTTGATTTTTTCCCTTTATTTATAAATATAATTTAGAGTTGTACCAGATACAGAATAAGAAATACATGTGTGTCTGTTATAGAAATAAACCATAGACAATTCAGTTGATATTTCAGAAGGTCCAGGTTTCTCTGTTTTCAGTTGTTTCAGATCACTGACTTCATTCTTCAGTCGGTAAGAAATACAGAATTGCGTCAAACCATTGAATCAAGCCACTTTTTATCAAAGATCTTGAGCTTGGTGCATATGTGCGCAGCTGTGGAGAGTGTGTGATATATGGGGTAGGAGTGGAGTAGAGCAGTGCAGCCTGTGGTCACCTCATAAAGAAATAGACCATTAATTAGTCATATTAATCACTTTAACTGACCACATTTGTTAGATAATTGGCATCACATGTAATTCTGTTTAGATAGGTTTTTATTTTTATAGAACTGGGAATAGGGTGCTTGGGTGGCTCAGTCAGTTAAGCATCTGCCTTCAGCTCAGGTCATGATCCCATGGTCCTGGGATCGAGCCCCTCATGGGGCTCCCTGCCCCATGGTGAGTCAGCTTCTCTCTCTCTCCCTCTGCTCCTTCTCTCGCTTGTGTTCTCTGCCTCTCTCTCTCTCTCTCTCTCAAATAAATAAATAAAATCTTAAAAAAAACCTGGGAATAGGATTATTTTCAGAATTACATCGCGGATTTTCACTCTCTTAAGAATGCTTTAAACCCTTTCTCTGGGCATGAAGCTTTCTTAAGGCATTTGCACTAGAGGAATTTAAGTTTGGCAGTATCACGAACATGCTTGTCCAAAACTCTTGTCATCACATTTCAAGACCACGGAAATGTATGTTCAAAAACAGATCAAACATTTGACAAGAACCTGACATCTCCGACTGAGTCAAAAATAACTTCTTCCAATTCTCCCTTAGTTATGTTGTTCCATTACGTTTAAAAAAGTAAGCCCAAGGATGACTCCAGGCAAAAATGTCCACTTTAAATCCTCAGCCTGTCATTCAAAGCCTTCCACACTTGTCCCTCCCATGGCTTTTCATTCCTATTCTGAACTGACTCTCCCTCCCATCTAGTTTGTCAGTCCCCCCAACTCCACTGTCATTTCTTTCCTGCAGCCTTTGCCCAAGTTCCTCTCTGTAGAATAGCCCCTTGTCCTCGTATAAGCCTAAAGAAATTGGGGTTTTACAAATTCCATTTAAATTCTTCCCTAAAATGTATCAGTGTCTGTGCTATTTCCACTCTCTTATTCCTTTCTTCTTCCATTCTTTTCTCTTAGGTTTGTTTTCCACGTTTAATTATCTTAAACGTTGCTTTAAAGATAGTAGTCAGATGAAGAGATGGAAAAAAATATATTCTCATGTCTGTGATAGGGAGTATCAGAAAACGGTTACTAAAAACGTTTTGCTTCCCTGCAAGTACTTGCTGCTGCAGCCCATCGAGAAGCGGAGTCTGTCTGCTGTCTCCTTAAATCTAGACGGGCTTTGTCACTGGCTTTGAGTAACAGAATATGGTGGGAATGGCAAGCTTGGACCCCTGAGTCCAGGCCTGAAGAGGACTGGCAGTTTTTGCTTCCTTCCTCCTCATGCCAGCCACTAAGAGAATGATTTCTTCGGCCACCTTGTTGCGAAGAAGCCAAGCCAGTAACGCGGAGAGTTCACATGAATGAGCACAGCCAGCAAAGCCTTCTTAGAATTTCCAGGCTCTGCCAGCCATCGGCTAACTGTAGGTGAGTGAATACCTCCAGCCAGTGATATGTGGCACAAGAAAACCTCTTGGGGAAGCTCAACCGACCCACAGTATTCTGAAAACTATTCCATGGTCGTGGTTTTAAGCCCTACATTTAGAAACGGTTTATTACTCAGCACCAGATAACTGGAACAGTTTCTTAACTGCTGGTTATATGCTTAAAAAAAAAAAAGTTTTTGCACTGTGAAGATTGGAAGCAGCAAGAAAACAAGTTAGGAATTACTGCAAATGTATTTTTTAACTATTATGTTTTATTTTTACTGTTAACGGATCATTTTTCAAATTCACTAATTGGTAAGTTGAAAATCTTCTCAATATTACTCATTAAGTTAAATGACCTTGGTCAATTGACTCTATTTCTGTGCCTTAGTTTAATCGTCATTAAAATGGGAATAATAATATTATCTCCCTTGTAGATCTGTTGTGAGGTTTAAATGAATTAATTTTAGTAACACTCTTAGTTGAGGTAAGCCCCTACTAAATGTTTGCAATTATGACTAATATTACTATACTCAAGGAGCAAACTAATTCCTAAAATGCCTGACAGGAAGAAAATCATTACTGCACGTGAGCTCAAGAGTAAACATTCCCTTTATAACTAAGTGGCGAAAAATAACCTGTGTGCTTTCTCTACAGATCCTGTATGACTCCCTTCATGTTTTTTTCTTTTCATTTGCCATTAAGAAGTTTCACACTCAAATTTATATTTAGCTGTTGCAAATGTGCAGAATCTTAAGGCCTACTAATCTTTGTTACTTTGGAAGGAGTCTGCATCTCATAAAGAGCAAGAAATGTAAATGGTTGAATTTTAAACAGATTTTGATTTAAATCTCTCCAAAGTGTTTCTTTTGCAAACAGTATGCAAATATGAGCTAAGAGTTAAAGTATGTTTACATAACATATGCAAATGAAGCTTTTTGGTTTACTTGACAATATAAAATTGTAACATCTTATATGCAGTTTTCTCATTAAAATCATATTGGTAATTATAACCGGAAAGACTTCTTTCTAATGTGTCATTACCAGGTAGAATATATTCTTTAAATAAATTTGATACGCGTCTTAAACTAGTGGTAAATGAAAGGTGTCATATTATTTTTAACAAGATTTTTTGTTACTTCATTTCTAAGAGAAATATATTCAACCTCAGTTAATTTGACATTTCGTTATACAATTGACCCTTGAATAATGAGGGGGTGATGGGTGCCTACCCCTGCATTGTCGAAAATCCATGTATAACTTTTGACTCCCCAAATCTTAACGAATAGTGGCCAACTGTTGACCAGAAGACTTACCCATAGCATAAAATAATTAACACATATTTTGTATGTATATGTGTTACATACTGTATACTTACAATAAAGCCAGTTGGAGAAAAAAAAAGGTTATAAGACAATCGTAAGGAAGAGAAAATACATTTATTTAAATGTATTCTTGTATTTATAAAAAAAAAAATCCTTGTTTAAGTGGACCTGCTGTCTTCAAACCTGTGTTGTTCAAGGGTCAACTGTATATTAAATTGTATCATGCTCAAATTCTTTTATGGAATGAGCCAGAAATCCCAAAATGGTCACTAGTGCCAGTACATGGTTATTGTTGCATTGACTTTATGTTGCTTTAGGGTTCCCTAGAATTCTCCCAGGGATTTAAACAGGTGCAAAACAACTGTCTAAAGGAGGTCTTAATTCTCAATGGTAAAAAAAGACAAATATAATAAGTATTTAACACATGCCAGGAAGTGTTGGGTAATTTTATCTGCTTAAATTTGTTCATGTTAACTACAACTGTATAAAGGATTATATCCACATTTTGTTGATGATTAAGGTAAATCTCAAAATCAACAAGCAACTTGTCCAAGGTCACATAATCAGGAAGTGGAAAGACTGGAGAATCCGCTCAGTTTACCTTCTTCCAAATCTCTCTTCTTTCTACTGTAGCATTTTACAGAGCATAGGGCTCTTCTCTGGAATTGATGGTTCTAATAACAGCTATGCTCCTAACTCTTGGATTAGTCACTTACTGTCTCTGATTTTTTGTTTTCTAAAATGTTTTGTTTCCTGTTTTTCCTTCATTATTTATTCTTAATCTCCTACAAGTAAATTGGGAGTGGGGTGGGGTAGATGACTTTGAAGCTCTCTTCAGTCCTGGATCAACACTTAGCTTCTGCTGGGTTAAATCATCATTGTTAGCCCAACAATATCTATGAGGTTGGAAATGATGAAGTTTTCTCTTTGAAGTTCCTTGTGTTCATGTGTTTCAGCAAAGCAAAGGATATAAGGAGAGGCCCTTTAATGTAATTTTGCCTTTTAATACCTGGCTCCTATTTTATCTCATGGAAGACTGCACTCACATCTTCTCCTTTGGTCTTCATTTTCTGTCTTAATTATTGATCCGTGAGTCAGTTGCTCTTAGAACTGGCGCACTCAGCAGCTCCAGGGTGATGGAGGGAGATGGTTGCTAGGCAACTTCTCCTGTGTCCCATGGGTTATTGGGCCTTACCTTTGAAAACCTCGTTTGTGGAGAATCTGAGGGAAAACTACTAATTCTTCCATCTTAAGGCTTCAGAAAACACAGGGATTTGGAACAAATATACACATTATTTATAAAGGATTATCAGAAGGAGAAAAATTGGATAAAATATTTATGTTTTATTTTAAGGTTTTAGGTGATTTCTTTAAAAAAAATCTGTTGATACTGTGTTCCTTTTCTATTGCTGCGTAACAAATTACTACAAACACAGTGACTTAAAGAAAAGTACATGTATAATCTCACAGTTTTTGTGACTTAGAATCTCACAGTTTTTGTGACTGCTTACTCAGTCTCTCAGGCTGCAATCAGGGTGACCTCTGGGTCTGTGGTCGCAGTTAAGGCTGGGGGTCCTCTTCCAAGTTTCGGTGGTTGTTGATAGAATTCATCTCCGTGAAGCTACTGAACTCATGGTGGCTTGCTTCTTCAAAGCCAGCAACAGAAAAAGAGAGGGTCTCTCTAGCTTTCTGTCTCCGAGCTAAGGAAAGTCCTGACCCTCTTTCAAAGTGTCTGATTAGGTCTGGCCCAGGCAGGATTATCTTCCTTCGAATTAACAGAATTCACCTGATTGGGGACCTTAATTATATCTCAAAAATCCCTTCATTTTTTTTTTATTTTTAAAAAATTTTTTATTTTTATTTTTTATTTAAATTTAGTTAATTAACATACAATGCATTATTAGTTTCAGAGGTAGAGGTCAGCGATTCATCAGTCTTATAAAATACCCAGTGCTCATTACATCACATGCCCTCCTTAATGTCCATCACCCAGTTATCCCATCCTCCAACCCCCTCCCCTCCAGCAACCCTCAGTTTGTTCCTTCATTTTTGCTAAATAATGTAACATAATCACAGGAATGCTGTCTCTTAGTATTCACAGGTCCCTCCCATGCTCAAGGAGAGGGACTTACACAAAGGTGTGGGTCATTGGAGATGATCTTAAAATTCTGCCTACCACAGATATATTTTATGATCAGATCAGTATTCTATTAAGGTCTTAAGATTTGGGCTGAGAGAATAACAAAGTGTTCTTTTATTTCTAAGTTCTTCCAGTTGAAAAATCTTTGAATTTTTTACTGTTGTAAATTAGCAATTAACCACATGTGTTCTATTTAAATAATATTGTAGCTAGAGTTATTTTCTTGAGAGCAAGCCATTCTTGTATTTTTATTTCTGGATAAATGACTTCATAATAAATATTGAGGAGTATTATGAGCAGGATTTAGTATTAGATGATCCAATTTTATTGCTGTATATAGTAAATCAATATTGACTATGATTCAAACATAGGGAAGAGATGAAAGTTGAAATTCTCCCATTAGATTTGGTTGATGGAAGTAGCGAAGTTTTATACTTGATTAGCCATCAAATATCTATCTCAGGATTATATATCAGATCAATATTTTCTCCAGGGGATACAAGGGTATAATTTTCTGCCATTGTGCATTTCTTGCTCTTCTAATATCATCTCAGCACATGAGGGGAAAGCCGGCTCAGAACTATGAAACAGATAATTAAATGTAGTCAGCACTCAAGGGCCATGAGGATGTTGTTGGAGCAATTCTGTTTATTAATTTGTTTCCTAGAACTCAGGGAGTTGATGAATAAGCAAACATGACAATCGTAGAAAAAATGAGAAATGGTACAAAACATTATACTCCCAGGGCTTTCTCCAGAGACATTTGTGAGAGATTATTACACAGATATTCAAGCACATGTTATGTTGGGCTCCCATTCATTTTCATCCTCAGGTAAACTTACTTCTGAGTTAATTTTGTTGTGTAGTTATTTATAAATGTTGCAAAATCCAGAACTTTGCTTATAAAGGAAGGGTTATATGGACTTTAGAAGGGAATTGCCTAACTTAAATCCCCTCAGAATGTGCCTGAATGTTTCCCATGGCAGAAGGGATCTATTCAGGGAACATGTCTAGATACCTGGCAGATGGGGAGAGTGTGACACGTAGTTACCCACCAACCTTCCTTTCCAAATTCATGTCCCAGCAGGATCCCTGGAAGCTGAACCATACATATGAGGCATGTATTTCTCATAGGCAGATAGCAGTTTTATTTGCTTTACTAGCTGAAAAGAATTTCAAAGGCCACTGATAACTTTTAAATGTAATACATTAGTGACAGACCTCAAATTTTAGTATGCATAAAAATTACCTGATTACACCCGATTCTTCTCTGGATGAGGTTCAATGTCCTTGGAAGTAGCTTAGACTTCAATCATAGGAAAAAAAACATTCATTTCTATATGGAAATATAATTAAGAAGGCAGTAATCAGATAGGTTGAAAGACAATTTTGAATGTAACATTGCTAGGATGCTAGCTGATTTGGGATGTTAGAACAGGAAACTTCTATTACGAAAACTATTAAAACAATTAAAAATTGTTAATTAAATTTATTATTATTATTAATAACTATTGTTATTTAAACTATTACAAAAACATACATGCACAAGCATACATGAACAACTGATCATTAGTAGAACCTTTAAGTATGAGTAAAATTTTGGAATTTCTAATGAGAAAAAATAAGACTGTGTTGTGTTTCAAGAGCAGTGCCATCTAATAAAAATATAGTGTAAGCCAGATAGGTAATTTTAATTTTTTTAAGTTACATGAAAAATATAAAAAGGAAAAAGTAAACTTAATTTAATATTTTATTTTATTCTCCAAAACCTTGAATACATTTTGAAAATTAAATCGATGATCTGTAACATATAGTGAGGTCTGCTGGATTCCAAATATTAATTGTCAAGATTCGCAGAAGAGGTCATGTACTCAGGCTGCGTGGGAAGCAGCACTGCGTTCTGACAGCGAGGGGCATCCTTGGCATTCCCGGCTAGGCTCTTCGGTTGTCTTTATAACCACTTTTGCCATGGCACTAGCTAAAGGGAAAAGCAATTTGACTGCAAACGGATGTCTGTTACTCCAGGCATCTACTCTGTGCAGTCCATCCAGCATTTGTGCTGGCTCATTGTTTTCTCCAGCCAGGGCATATCAATCCCCTTCGCCTGCCTGGAATGGGGAATCTCAGGAATCTCGTGAGCCTCTTTTCTTTGTACCATTTCTTTGTGCTCTTGATCACTTAGAACGATGATGGGCTGTCCCTTTGAGGTGTTCTTAAGGCTCGAGGTTTTTGCAGGGACTCATTAGCACTGCTGCAAATCCTGGAGGCTCCCAGAAAGCTCCCCACTTTGGGAAATCCCCAAAGTGATTTCCTGAGTTTCCACTTGAGTAGATCTTAAACCAAACCATCCTAAGCATACTTACAATGATGAAAATTCACATAGCCGTGTTTATAAATAAAGTCATAAATAGGCAATGGAAACAATTTTTTAATATACAGATAGCAAAATTAATTTAAAAAAATAGATTGAGTGATCTCATAAACTTCTCTTAAATTATCAAAGTTCCTTATCCAGAAGTAACATGATAGATTATATTTCACTTTCCTTTTAAGCTTTCAGTCCAAATACTCTTACAAGGGTTTGGAAAGTTGACACTTTTCATAAAAATGACACATTATCAACATTGCATGTAGAAATCAATTTTGCATTACTTATAATCTCATGTAGAGTAACTAGAAGGTAAATAAAGGTCAAAGGGCTCATTTACCCACGAATTATTTTGATGCATGACTTTCATTGGTTCCCTTTTCCCATTTGCTCTCTCTTATCTCTTGTGGTTATTGTTTTCGGTATAGAACCCCTGCCTCTTCAAACTTAGTTCCAGCTTCCCTTGGGGCCGTTTTACATTTAGATTTTGGGCTGAGAAAAAACATGGGATGCAAATTATATGGAATATTAGTTTGAAAATTGTGGGCTCAGGATTATGAAATATATACTTCACATTTGGTTTCATTTTTTTTTTTTTTTTTTAACTGAGGTTGAATCCTCCTTGCAAGAAATATTTTACCGGTAGCATTTGTAACTCATAAAGAGAGTGGTAGGAGTTCAAAGTATTGTCAGCCCAGGGACTGTGTCAGGAGGAGGGACGGTGGGAATCTTTTCACACGAGTGCCACTTTTTATCTTCACTGAATCTAAAAATACAAAGCATGAATAATAAACCTATGAGGACGATTTTGAAAAATATGCGGTCTGTTTATTTTGCTTTACAATTCAAAATAAAATTGCCAAAGGTGAATTTCCAACTTACAAAGTCTGTCACTTCGGTCTGTTCTTTGTGAAACTGTTTCAGCTCCCTTTTGTATATTTTGTATTCATTCCTTCTATTAATGCAATGGAAATTATTTCAAGAGAATAAATTAGGGAAGTATGCCAGCATGGCACAGCTGAGTTCCCTGCTCAAAGTATCACAAGGCTGAAATTAACATGTCATCCAAGCCGGGTTTTTGTCTGGAGACTCTGGAGAAAAATCCACTTTGGGGTTTATGTTTGTTGTCAAAATTTAATTCATTGCAAGTCTAGGACTGAGGTGCCTGTTTCCTGGCTGTCAGCTGGGGGCCACTCCTCAGTTGAAGGCTTCCCTCATTCCTTTCCATGTGGCCCCCTCCCAAGTGGCAGGCGATGACATGTCAAATCCTTCTTGTGCATTTTGAATCCTTTTCTCCCTGTGCTTCTAACCTTAGATTTAGATATAAGGGTTTATGTGATTAGGTCAGGCCCTCTGCCTGATAATCTTCTTATTTTAAAGCCAACTTAGTTTTTTAACTTAATCCATCTATAAAATCCCTTTTGCCATGTAAGGTGTTATAATCGTGAGGGTGATGGTTCATCGTATTCACACGTGCCACCCACACTCAATGGAGGGGATTATATAAGAGTGCCTCACTGGAGGTCATCCCGGAATTCTGCCAACCACAATCATTTCGTGTGTAATTTAGATTTACAGGACAATTGTCATATAGGACAACTGTGAAAAAAGAAATGTGTTACTTGAGTCATAGGATTGCAGAATGAAAATGAAAAGATGACATTTTTTGGTCATTTCACGAGATCCATCAATACACACACTTATGACGTTTCCAATTATATCTTATTTCTTTCAAATTAATCAATTTACCACTTTGGATAATTCATTCTCTATAGTTTTGTTTTTTTGAACAAATAATACTCTTTCAAGTATTCCTCTTCTGATATTTTACTAGTGTTTATCAATATCTATAGATTTATCATCAGACAATGAAAACTTTTTAAATTTAATAATTATCCAGACGTGTGTTGTCTCTATGTCATCTGACAGTTTTTCAACTTATGTCCTAAGGGTTTACTTTAAAAAATGCACTTTTCTCTTTTCTGTAGTGTATTATTTTGAATCAATGTTGAAATTCCATGTAGCCTGGTAAAATGAACAATTTATTGGGTGATAAATTTTGGTTTTAGCTGTTAATTGAGGTATCTTGCAAGTACCTTCTTGAGCTTCATTTGAAAATTTTGCAACTGATTTATAGGATACATTTATGTTTTTCATTTTATGCTTGCAGAAGCAGAAATGAAATTAAGTGTGTGTGTGTGTGTGTGTGCGCTTGTGTGTGTCTTTGTGCATGAGAGAGAGAGACAGGGAGGGAGAGATGTTTTTGGGCAGGTGTTAATTTGGCCTCCTTGGCATCTTTATTTATTTGATAATTTTACATATAAATAAGGCTGATAAACTAAAAAAGAGGATTATTGGAATATACAGATGAAAATTTGGATAGTTCTTACTTATATTATCCGGTTAGTGACCTAGACAATTTTGTTTATAATTGCTGAATCTTAAAAATCCAATGACTTTATTAAGTTATTCATTATAGTATAAAATATGTTTATATGTGAATTACTTGAGATAATTTAGGTCTTTATGGCTTCAGAAAATTAATACGTCAATGAAAAGTTTGGAAATATTTGCAACCCTAAGACTATTTGCAAATAATTCTAGTTGAAATTTATTTTTTAACTGAAAATGTAAGAAGATAGAAAATACCAATTTTCACTGTTAAGTAAGATGATTAAAAATAGTAAAATATAAATATAACTTACACTCAGGTATAAACAGGTACTACAAAAGCAAAATCGGGACACAATGGTAGGGGGGAGGAGTGAGTGTCACTATTAAGAGATGAGTAACACAGGGGCACCTGGGTGGCTCAGTCAGTTAAGCGACTGCCTTGGGCTCAGGTCATGATCCCAGAGTTCGAGGATCAAGTCCCACATCCAGGTCTCCGCTCATTGGGAAGTCTGCTTCTCCCTCCAACCCTTCCGCCTCTCATGCTCTCTCATTCTCTCTCTCTCTCAAATAAATAAATAAAATCACTAAAAAAGAGAGAGATGAGTAACACGAAATAGTTCTGTGTTTGGAATGTGATGATAGTTATACAAATCGCCACATAGGAGAAGGTGATATAGGACTATACACACAGCTCATACTGATGTCCACTCCCTAGTTTTGATACTGTACTATATTCACAGAACGTGTAAATAATGGGACAAACTGTTGATGGGTATATAGCACCTCTCTGTACTCTCTCTTCAACTTCCTGTGTATCTATAATTATTTCAAAGTAAAAAGGTTAAAAAACAACTCTTCTGACTTAAACATTATATGAGTTTTGAAAATCAGGGCATTGTAATATAAACATTATTTTAAATTCTAAAATATTAGTGGATAAATTTTTCCTTAGAAGTAATTTTTTGTCATTTGTTGTTTCAGCTTGATGGTAATTTAAAAGGGTATGTGTTACCGTAAACAAATTTTCTCTTTCTTTTCTAAGGATATATTAATCATGTTTGAGTTAGTGCATATTCTTGCAAGTAAAATGCACGGTCTTCTGAATTAAAAAGGATATCCATTTGAGACACGGATAACATCAGATTCATAGTTGCACAGATCCTAGAGCTGGACCCCCTACTTTAATTCTTTGTCCCTATTGTTTAAAAATTAGAGCTCCTAGTTTACAAGTAATTATTTTATTTTTATTTTTAAAATATTGATCGTCATAGAAACTTGTGTAGCCTTGTTTGGATCCTGAATTAAAAACAAAACAAAAACAAAAAACAAAAAGACTTGGGGCACCTGGGTGGCTCAGTTGGTTAAACGTCTGCCTTCAGCTCAGGTCATGATCCTAGGGTCCTGGCGATCAAGTCCTTCATTGGTTCCCTGCTCAGTGGGGAGCCTGCTTCTCCCTCTCCCTCTGCCACTCCCCCTGCTTATGCTTTCTCTCACTCTCTAGAATAAATAAAATCTTAAAAAAAAAAAAAAAACCAAAAGGATTTTTGGGGAAATTTGAAAATAGTTAACTTGGATAATATTATGAACTATATATTGGATAATGGTAACTTCCTTGGCTTTGAATGGTCTTATATAAGAGAATGTTTTTGTTTTTAGAAGATATAAACGGAAGTATTTAGGATGATATACTGTAACTTTTAAATAGTTCTGGAAAAATATGTTTCTCTCTGTCTTTCTCATTTAGAGAGAAGGAAAAAAGCAAATATAAGAACATGTAAGCAATTAGTGAATACAAATATCGAGTATTAATGTGCTCATTGTCCTCTTTTCTCAAAATTTATATAGGTTTGAAATTTTTCAAAATGAAAAGTTGGGAAGGCACCTGGGGTCCTGGGATCAAGTCTCATGATGGGCTCTCTGCTCAGTGGGGCATCTGCTTCTTCCCCTCCTTCTGGCTCCTGCTCCACCTGCTTGCGCTCTGTCTCTCTCTCTCTGTCAGATAAATAATTTTTTAAAAACAAAACAAAACAAAACAAAAGTTGGGGTAAATAGGGAAAAATAAGCTGAATTACTTAATAATTGATTACTTAATGACTTAGTTGTGGCTGGTGATGTATGAATGCTATCCAAGTTTACATTAAGGGGCAATAAAATGAGATCTGACAGAGTATGTTTGAAGATAGTAATTGAAGAAAAATGTAAAAAGGTCTCTATAGTTCATTAAAAGAATTGATCATTTTCTAAATTTTTTTGTTTACTGCTTTTGTTTTATATTAGGTTTAAAGGTATTCCAAAGAAGAGACTTTACGACAACATTATTTTATTATTCTAACAATTACTATGAGAGTATTGAATATAGATTAAAGGAAGGGCAATGAAAACAGTTGCTAGCTAAACAATCAAATTCAGAATCCCTGTTTATTTTCACAATAGAGAATACTCTTTTTTTTCAAATAGATATAACCAATTTTATTTATTTATTTTTTACTATTTTTTATTTAAATTCAATTAGCCAACATATAGTACATCATTAGTTTCAGTTGTAGTGTTCAATAATTCATCAGTTGTGTATAACACTTAGGGCCCATCATATCACGTGCCTTCCTTAATGCCCATAACCCAATTACCCCATCCCCCCACCCACCTCCCTTCCAGCAATCCTAGTTTGTTTCCTATAGTTACAAGTCTTTCATGGTTTTTCTCCCTCTCGATGACCTCCCATTCAGTTTTCCCTCCCTTCCCCTATGATGCTCTGTGCTGTTTCTTATATTCCACATATGAGTGAAACCATATGATAATTGTCTTTCTCTGATTGACTTATTTTGCTTACCCTTTAGTTCTGTCCACGTTGATGTAAATGGTAAGTATTCATCCTTTCTGATGGCTGAGTAATATTCCATTGTATATGTAGATACCACATCTTTATCCATTCATCTGTTGATGGACATCTGGGCTCTTTCCACAATTTGGCTAATGTGGACATTGCTGCTATAAACATTGGGGTGCAGGTGCCCCTTCGGATCACTACGTTTGTATCTTTGGGGTAAATACCTAGTAGTGCAATTGCTGGGTCATAGGGTAGCTCTATTTTTAACTTCTTGAGTAATCTCCATACTGATTTGCTACTCCAGCTTTCTTTTGATGTCCATTGGCATGATAAATGGTTCTCCACTCTCTCACTTTCAATATGGAGGTGTCTTTAGGTCTAAAATGAGTCTCTTGTAGACAGCATATGGCTGAGTCTTGCTTTTTTATCCAATCTGATACCCTGCGTCTTTTGATTGGAGCATTTAGTCCATTTACATTCAGAGTAGCTATTGAAAGATATGAATTTAGTACCATTGTATTACCTGTAAAGTCCCTGTTCCTGTAGATTGTCTCTGTTTCTTTCTGGTCGCTGTTACTTTTGGGTTCTCTCTTCACTTACAGGATCCCCTTTAATATTTCTTGCAAGGTTGGTTTAGTGATCACAAATTCTTTTAGTTTCTGTTTGTCCTGGAAGCAAGCTCTTTAGCTCTCCTTCCATTCTGAATGACAGCCTTGCTGGATAAAATATTCTTGGCTGCATGTTTTTCTCATTTAGTACCCTGAATATATCATGCCAGTCTCTTCTGGCCTGCCAGGTCTCTGTTAATAAGTCTGCTGCCAGTCTTAATGTTTCTACCATTATAGGTTAAGGAGCTCTTGCCTCAAGCTGCTTTCAGGATTTTCTCTTTATCTCTGAAATTTACAAGCTTCACTATTTTATGTTGGGGTGTTGATCTGTTTTTAATGATTTTGGGGGTCATTCTCTCTACCTCTTGGACTTGAATGCCTGTTTCCTTCACCAGATTAGGGAAGTTCTCAGCTATGATTTGCTCAAATATACCTTCTGACCCTCCCTCTCTTTCTTCTTCCTCTGGGATCACAATAATTCTAATATTGTTTCGCTTTATGGTATCACTGATTTCTCGAAGCCTCCTGTCATGGTCCATTACTTGTTTTTCTCTCTTTTCCTCAGTTTCCATCCTTTCCATCATCCTGTCTTCTATGTCACTGACCCTCTCTTCTGCCTCATTTACCCTATCATTCAGTAGATACTTGTTGATGATTAGATAAATGAAGAGGAACAGCTCCCACACTGTCTGAGGTCAGCCAGGAGTTGTAATTTAGGAGTGCAAAGGGAATGCAAAGATAGGAGTCAAAGGTGGACCCAGGTAATGAGGAATCAAAGTTAATGTGACTTGAACAAAACTAGGCCATTGGAAATAGGAGGCTCTGCTGACTCTGATTGTTGACTCTGAGTGTTGTTATCAGATGATTTCAGTTATTTAAGCTAATTTTTTCCTTGGTATAGTCATGGGAATTTCTCAAACCACAAGACTGAAGTTCAGTTGTCCTGGTTCAGCATAACTTCAATACCTGGTATGTTCTGTGTAATAGCCTGAATGGATGGGCACCTGGGAGGCTCTGTATGTCAGGTTTGGACTCTTGGTCAGGTCTTGATCTCATGCTTGTGAGTTCAAGCCCTGTGTTGGGCTCCACACTGTGTGCAGAGCCACTTAAAAAAATAGCCTGAATGGAGGGGTGGAGTCCACATAATGTTGGGATGCTCACTTTTATAGGATTTAATGACCCAGACTTAGGATTTCCAGTTATGAACCCAGTTATCCCTTGTGCTATTGCTCAGAAAGAAAGAAAACCCGTTTACCATGGTTTACTCTAAAATTAGCTTTGTGGCATCCCACAAGCAATGACATTTTTAGGAAGGTTTGCTTAGACTGATCTGTTTGCTTGTGGCTTTTCTAGAAGTGAGTAGGAGAGGCCAATGCAGGACTGATAACCTGATGTTATAACCATTCTGAGGTTTCTCTTCAGAAAGATTACAAAGTCTGCAAACCACAGTCCTTGCAAGTGGGCAGAAAAGCTGTTTTTCAGGGACACAAAACTGCAGTCAGTTCATGAAGAAAATCCCCAAAGGTGGAGCTTGAATCTCAAGCTCTAGGCACTGTGACATCTTGGGTTTGACATTTGAGGACCTTAAACTCACTCCTTCCATCACAATGTGATACTACTTGACAGTATTGAAAGCTTTTCAGAAAGAAGCAATATGCTGAATCTAGTTCTTGGACAACATTAGGGATAATCAATGCATGCCTTAAGATTTATCCTTAGTCACTTGCTGCAGGCCTAATGACAAGATAAGTAACAGGATGTAGGTCAATATAACAAGTGCACAGCAACATAGCGTCTCCACCAGAGTGCAAGCTCATGAAGGGAAGAGATTTTGTCTTTTCTCTTCCCAGATTATCCTTATCTCTTAGCACAGTGTCAACACAAAATAGGCACATGTTGAAAGACAAAGAATTATGTTGATGTGGCCCCTCAAACACACAAGGGAAAAGACAGTGAGCCCAGGCTGTCACTTTGCTACTCCTGCCTATAGATTCCTTGCTCTGTGAGAAGTACAGTGATCACTGAACTCCAGGCATGCCTTCATGAGAAATGGGGAGGCATCTTACCAACTTTAAAGTCAGACCAGCCATTTGTGGTCTATCGTTAATTGTCTGTCTAGCCACCCTCCCTTTTGCTGTCAGGTCAACATATTTATAATTCCTTTCATTGGTTAGTTATGATGCTGAACTTTTGCTTCGCGAGTACAGAATTCATCGTTGCACCCCCAGTGCTTAGCATGATGCCTAACACAGGGAGAGTGCTCAATAAGCACTCCTTGAAAGACTAATCAAATGAATCATATGTGAATCCTAGACACATTTCTTTATGACAATCCACAAATTTGGCCAGTTTTAGTTGAAAATGCAGGGCTTACAAATTGCAGTGTGTGGCGGATGCTAAAGTCAGTGAATTAAAATGTGAGACATGACCAGAACTCTCTGGGGACCATCTGAGTGGAAAACCAGATGTAGTGAAGACAGTCAGATAAGTGAAAATATGAGGCTGTATCTATGAGTGTTTTGGAATGAGTAATACAGAGAAAAATGGCTTAGAAATTCAAAGAACAGAAACACGTTGGGGTACAGGGGATAGAGAACACGTGATTATGACAGAGATTCTTTGCATTGTCCATCAGAGATAGTGTGAATTTGCATACAGGGAAGAGGAGGACGTTGCATTAGAAACCTGCTCCCTGAATGTCATGCTTTTTCTAGTTCATTGGTCCCAGGCACACACTCCTTCAAGTCCTCACCTGAGGGCCTTTTATTACATTGCTTTCCTTTGCCTGGAAAACACTTTCCTCCCCTTGTCTCTCATTTTAACTTTCATTTCTCAGTTGAATTTTTTTTTCGCATGGACAACTCTGCTCAGTTGCTCAATGCCTCTTCCCTGATAAGCAGCTTCTCTTACAATCTACTTTCAGAGCATTTTATAAATTCTCCTTGGTCATATTTACTGTGATATCAATGATATAAAGCAACTAATTGACTCTAATTATGTTAGGAGGAATTATGTGTTTTGCATTTCCAACCTCAATATTTGAATAAAGAACACTTATTAAATTATTATTAAGTTACTGAATGAATAAGGATGAGCACTCAAGGTATTGGTCTGGAGATGCCAGGTTTGATTGATCTACATGTACCCATAGATTCTGGAATGATCTTTGAGGCCTCCGGTTGTCATTATGGGAAGCCTTGGGCTTGCTGGACCCCACGGATAGTTATGAGTACAAGAGTTGAAAATTCAAAAAAGCCAACTAAGAATTCTGCCTACAACTTATGAAAAAAAAAAGTAAAGATAAGAGGGAAAAATCTTACTGCCCAAATTTAGATAGGGAAGGTGAAGGAGAGAGCCAGAGTCACTCTACCTTTCTGAATTTTGCACTCTCAATTCCCATGCACCCCATGCTCTAAACATGATTGATCATAAGAAACTTCAAGGACACACTTGCACTTTCATGGTTCAGTGCAATTGCAGTTATTATTCATTCAGTTTGAGGTGCCTTTCCTCCCTGTTCTCCCACTCTAGACTTGCTGATAAATATTGAACTGTTCTCCTAGTTACCTTAATCCCAATAATATGAACTTTATGATAGAATAACATCCTAAGATTATAGTGGTCTTCAGTTCTTGATAAAAATAAGCTTCATATAATGCGATATCATTGTTATTCACCATACATTTATAGCTGTTGTACATCCAGTATCTGTGAGAGTATCTGGGAAACTGTAAATGTCCCAAAATATTTTTGAATTGAATGAATGGGTGAATAACTTGGAAAATTATACTTCTTCACTTCTAAGATATGTTTTAGTTTGTTCAAAAATGCCATTAAAATTAATGAACTATTATTTTAAATCTAAATATTCATGTCTATAAAAATAGATAATGATTTTGGACAATTGTTTGTTTCACAGATTAAGAGTTCCCCTCACTCCTCTCTGGAAATTTTTCTAGGGATTCCTGAATATAATCAAATAAGTAGAAGTTACAATAATACATTCAATATTTTTTAGAAATAATTTTTGAAAACAAGTTTCAAAACCTATAAAAATGCTGACTTATTCTAGTATATTCATTCATTCATTTCAACAGTCAGTCATTAATGAAATAGGATGCATAGAATTGGATAAAACATAATCTTCAGAACCATGGTTATCTTCAAATTATGTAGTAATTCATTCTAGGGACTTAGCTTAAGAGATTAATCATATAAAGTTAGAAAGCATATGCTGGGGATGTTTATTACTGTGCTATTTATCAAATAAATTTAGGCACAAAACTTCAAGAGAATGCTACAATAAATTACAATAACCACTTTGAAGATGTGTTATCCAGTCATTACATATAAATGTCATTCATGAAAATATCTAAGTGTAACATTTATAAAGAAATGAAGCAATTTAAAATTAACTTTTGTGAGATTATATCTTCATAAAAATATGTTTGTGTTTGTGACAGGAGACTGTAAAATGGTTAAGTTAGATTATAAACCAGTGGTCTTTGTTAGCATGTTAGAAATTGGGGGCTAATGTTAAAGTTCCTGCACTGTTAAATTATTTGTGACTTGGTATTCTGAATAATAAAATTCAGTGATAGACATATATCTAGGATTAGAAGAGTAAGTATTATCCATTTTTTACAGAAATCTAATCTAAGTCTAATAATAGCAACTTGGTTAATGAGCAAACGAAAATTCAGTAAATTCAGCAAAATCTCAGCAAATGAGATTTCAGTCTATCATGTGATTTTTCAGTGAGGAATTCTCTCTTACCTATCACAGAATTGCTTGCAAAATAAATTTAGGTACAAAACTTTTGAGTCATTTGGGGAGATAGTATTAGCTTAGATATAACTGTTTCGATAGTTATAAAAATGGCTCTTAAAGGGTGAGGGAGATGGGCAAGATGGATGAAGGGGAGTGGGGGATATAGGTTTCTAGTTATGGAATGAATAAGTCATGGGAATAGAGGGGACAGCATAGGGAATATAGTCAATGATATTGTAATAGTGTATGGTAACAGATGGCAGCTACACTTTTGGAGAGCATAGCAAAACTTATAGACTTGTCAATACACAATGTTGTTCACCTGAAACTAATGCAGCATTGTATGTCAACTATACTTCAATAAAAAATGGCTCCCCAAATATGTCCACCTCCTAATCCTTACAATTTGTGAATATGTTAACTTACATTCCAGAAGAAACTTTATGGATGTGATTAAGGTAAAGATATTGAAATGAGATCTTGAAATGGCCAGTGAAAGCCTTTCAGACTTCTGAATTCCAGAACCCTAAGGCAGTACTTCTACATTTTTTAACCTACTAGGTTTGTGGGCATTTGTTACAGCTACTATAGGAAACCAACCCGGTTATAAATAACTAAATGTTTTTAGAAATTTAGCATAAGCTCAATGAATTCCAAGTATGGTAAACTCCAATAGATCCACATCTGGAGATATCATAATTTAACTTTCAGAAGACAAAGACAAAGACAGAATCTTGAAAGCCATAAGAAGGGTGACTTACCACATACAATCCTCCCTAAGAATTCTGACTTTCCATCAGAAACCATGTAGGCCAGGAGCCAGTGGGATGGAATATCCAATCCTGAAAGGAAAAAAAAAGAAAGAGAAAGAAAGAAAGAAAGAAAGAAAGAAAGAAGAAAGAAAGAAAGAAAGAAAGAAAGAAAGAAAGAAAGAAAGACTGCCAACCAAGAGTTCTATAGGTAGCAGAAACTTAAATAGGTAGAAGAAAGTAAGATATTTCCAGATAACATCTGAGAAATTTTGTCACTAAAATACTTTCCCTACAAAAAATACTAAAGGATGAAATGAAGGGCGCATGGGTGGCTCAGCCAGTTAAGTGTCTGCTTTCTGCTCAGGTCATGATCACAGGGTTCTGGGATTGAGTCCCGCATGGGGCTCCCTGCTCAGAGGGGAGCCTTCTTCTCCTTCTCCCCTGCCTGCCACGCCCCCTGCTTGTGTTCTCTCTCTCTCAGTCAAATAAATAAAGAAACTTAAAAAAAATAAAATGTACAAATGTGTAATACTTATCTCAATAATAGCAGGAAAGGTGGTGGAGGGACTGGAAGGATTGGAGGAGGGACTGGAGCTACCGTGGAGTAAAGTTTCTGAATGCTATTGAAATCTTTAGTATTAATTCCATCTAGGTTGTTTCAAGAAGCTAACGGTAATCTCAGGGCAACCATTAAGAAAATTACTGAAACAATTTAGCGAAAGGAGCAACAAAGAAATTAAAATGGTAAAATAAGTATATATTTAACACAAGATAAGGCAGCAATGAAAGAATAAAGGAACAAAAAAAGACATGACATGTAGAAAACAAATACCAAAACAGCAGAAGAAGACCCTACCTTATCAGTAATTATATTGACTCTGAGTGGATTACACACTCAAAGATTGGGGGGGGGACCAATTTACAGACCTGTCTATAAGAAATACATTTTGAGCTGAGCTTACAAATAGGCTGAAAATGAACAATGGAAAAATATACATCGTGTAAACCGTTCCCTTAATAAAATGGGTGTGGCTGTATTAACATTAGACAAAAAATGCTTTAAGAAGTAAATTTTAATTATGTTAAGCCTCTGAGACTTCAGTGTTGTTTGCTATTAAAAGTGTTGACTCTTATAATAGATACAATAAATTTTGGCTGCATTAAGAAAGATACAGTACTAATTTCACAATATGATTTGCGTTATCCCTAAAAAGTGAATAACAAACCAAAATCAGTATTTTCACTCTTGAAGGATTTTGCAGTAATCACTATCCCCTTGAGTATATTATAGAAATGAAATGAGTGAACAGAGCATAAGGACTGCATGAAATGGATCCAGTAAAGCGTCTATAACAATATCTGGACCCTAGCAGACATTTAATAAACATTTATGGACTCTATTACCTACTTTTAATGCCATCAGTCTGTCAAAGCATTTTAGTTTTTATTCTGCTTTTATAATTTTGCATTTAAGGTTATTATGTAAAGCAGTTAAATACGAAAAACAGGACTTAAACTTTTAAGAACAAAGTCAGTAAGAAATATTGAAAATAATAATTGAGTTTGTACACAGGAGTAGCCAATTCTGAGGCAAAACTAAACTCTGGACTAAAAAGCATAAATATGGCCAAAATAAATATATTTTCAATAATTGTTGTTAGCTTCATTACGGAGTTCCTTTAATGGAAAAATAATTTCATGGAAATCAATACAGTATTTCAACCATGAATATTAAGATTTAATTAAAAACAAGCTTTGGTAAAAGAAGTTCATGTTCAGTGTGCAGAGAATTAAATATCACTGAAGAGACTAGGGTCAACAAAAAGCACTACAGAAGAAAAAGGGTTTATGTGTTATAAAGAAGTACAAAATATGTACTTCTGATTCTTGAAAAAATATGAACACATTAAAAGTATCATTATATGGGAAAATTCTCAGAGGAAACCACTTTGTAAGGAGCAGAATTCATGTGTTCTGTGTTTCATGTCATCTTTTTGTCCACTTGGAAAAGAAGAGGGATATGTAACATTGTTCCTGGTTTCCAGGAAGATCCTAGTGTAAGCCCTTCTCTCTTTATTAAGTGGACAACTCCAAGAGAAATGAACCCTATAATCTATCTTGCCACAAAGTAGGATCCTGGTTTGGACAAGATCCACCAAAAAAATAATAAAAATATCAACCCCATGAGTTACAATTTTTGTTTACATGTATTTTATTATTTATTTCTTATTCTTATTAATGTTTGATATGTTTATTGTCTATATAGTTCCACCCCCACCATCTCCCAAGCCCTTCCAGTCTTCAAACACACACACACACACACACACACACACGCACACACACACACACACACACATGCTAGGTAGATTCAAGGCAGTATGGCCTTTGTTTTAGTTTTAGTTTAATAAACACTGGAGGAATTATTGTTATTAAATTTCCAGGTGAGGAAAGTAAGATTTAAGGAGGTCAGATGAGTTTTTTCAGTTCAAGCACACAACTAGGGACTCTGGCTCTGCAATTCAAAGTAAGAATAATCTGATGATAGTCCAAGTTCATAAATATAATTTAGAGCATAAATATAATTATCATCAGAAAAATAAGAAAATATATTGCATTAATGAAAATGAATGGATTTCCTTAAGGTCACATTTCCATAACAGAAAAAGCCAGTAGAAATTAAAAAGAATATCTATAGCAGAAATGAAAAACCCAATAGTAGTGTTGTAAAATTAGACTGAGGAAATCTGCCAGAAAATAAAATGAAAAACACCCCCCCTCCACTTCAAGAAAAGAAAGAAAAGAGAAGAGGAGCAAAAAAAGAAATTGAATGACCAATCCAAGAGGTCCCTGAAGATCAAAGCACACCCTGCCAGCTCTTCTGTTGGCCATTTTCCCATTGACGGGACCAAGGAGAGCTCCATGGTAGCTTCTGTTATCTTTAATTCTGGCCCGCAGAGGAGTCTTCACCACTGAGCTTCTCAACAGCAGCACACTGGGAAAAGTTAAGGAAATTGTACATATTTTTCTAGGGGTTCAGACTGCCCATCTTGGAATTGGAAGGAGATATTTTGTCCCAGATTGATAACATTCAAACACCACCTGAACTGCAATTTGTCAGAATGATTAGAGACTGGATTGAAAGGCAAATTTTTTTCTTTTTTAAAAAGATTTTATTTATTTATTTGAGAAAGAGGGAGCGCGCGTGAGAAAGCAAAAGAGAAAGAGAGAGAGAGCAGGACGGTGGGGGGGGGGGGGCGGGGGGGGAGGGGCAGAGGATGAGGGAGAAACAGACTCCCCCCTGAGCAGGGAGCCATCCCAGGACCTTGAGATCATGACTTGAGCCTAAGGCAGATATTAACTCACTGAGGCACCCAAGCGCCCCTGAAAGGCAAAATTGAGAATAAGCTTTAAGGTATAGTCCAAGCTTATTTTTCTTGAATTTAAAATTTCTTCTAACCAGGTTCTTTTAAAAAAAACCTTTCTTCCGGGGCACCTGGGTGGCACAGCGGTTAAGCGTCTGCCTTCGGCTCAGGGCGTGATCCCAGTGTTATGGGATCGAGCCCCACGTCAGGCTCCTCCGCTGGGAGCCTGCTTCTTCCTCTCCCACTCCGCCTGCTTGTGTTCCCTCTCTCGCTGGCTGTGTCTATCTCTGTCAAATAAATAAAATCTTAAAAAAAAAAAAAAAAGAAAAAAAAAGAAAAAAAAAACCTTTCTTCCTTTTTTTTTAAATCTACTGCCACATTCAGTAAGATTTATCAATCTATCATCTATTTAGCAGAGGGAGTAATTGCTGTTTAATATCACAGCATATAATGTCTCTTATTCTCACGCGAATTGTTCTTTTAAATGTTGAGACTTTCTTTTTTTATGCCACTCTGACTTTTCAAAGATTCATTTTTCTTGAGTTTAGCTTTTCAATCCCACATTTTACAGTCATGTTTTTGCTCACTTGTTCCAAATGAGTTGATTAAAAACAAACAAAAAAAAACAGAAAAACAAAACAAAACAAAACCCCAACAACCTCGGTGCTTATTTTTCTCGCACAACGAAGTGCGAGTGAAAGAAGGACTTCTGTCCGCTGGTGTCTTCTGTACCTGGAATGCCACCCTTAGTGGTGACTTTTTTCCTTTATTTGAAAGTGAGCTCAAATGTGTCCTTTTTAGGAGGTGTTCCCTCTGGCATGTGACTAAAGAATGCGATGTAATTACTGCTCCTATTTTTTATACTCTTCAGTCCTGATCTGACGTCTGAAATATCCATTTTCACTTTTGCAACAATTGAGCTGAGCCTTAAGCTTTCAGGCTGTTGTTAACAAAATTGGCTTAATAAAGTCAAATGCTTTATATTTTTAATAGTTCTTTAGAAAATCATACTTCACAGTTGTGTTAATCACGTCTCTTTTCAATTGACTACCCGCAAAAAGTCAAGTGCCTCTTGAAGTCCTTAACTTAAATTATATTGCTTTGATGGTAAATGCAGAGATTTACTGAACATTAACAACTATCTGAAGCCTATTTAAACAGAACAGTTTCTATTTCTTTTGGTATAACCCGTTAAGGGCTGGAAAAATTAGTTTCTTTGTGATTGGGTTTTTGTACCTTCACATCGAAAACAGACAAATCCAGTAAAATACACCGGAGCTACGTCAATGGAACAACCACACATTTTAAAATGTGAAAATGCGAGAGAAATGTGCTTTCACTGCTGAGTTTGTATCCATGTTGACCATCACAGGGCTGTTCCAGAAATACGCCTGAGCACATTAACATTGAGAACATTGGTCAGTCAATATTTATGAAAAATATTCCACCTTTAATGGAAATTTAAAATGCTTCTAAAGGCTTAATAGAGTAGAAAATTTTGAACAAGGAATAAAAAGATAAGCACAGCAGTAGCAGAGTTTTTGTGATTCAAGCATGAACTTGGTTTCTGAGCTTTCTAACTTACTTTCTTTTATCAGAAAGAAGAAGCAATATTAGCCCCTTAGAGAATCGTAATACGTACTGTCGGTTCCTCTCAGAATGCAGGCTACATGTAGCGTTACCCTTGCTCACTCCTCTCTAAATATAGTAAAACACGCTCATGGGTTAAATAAAGCTGATAACGAACTGTGACGGCTGACTTTACTAGGTCAGTTTGACGAGGCTAAGGAATGCCCAGGTGGCTGGTAAAAACATTATTTCTGGGTGTGTCTGTAAGGGTCTCTAGAAGAGATTAGCATTTGAATCGTTCATAAAGAAAATCACCCTCACCAATGCAGGTGGCATCATCCAACCCACGGAGGGCCTAGATAGAACAAAAAGGCAGGGGAGGGCAAATTAGCTTTCTGCTTTAGCTGAGACATCCGTCTTCTGCTCTTGGACATCGGCGCTCCTCGTTCTCTGTCATTGTCACTCAGAACAAGATATACGCCATCAGTCCCCCATTCTCAGGCCTTTGAATTTGGACTGAATTATACCACTGGTTTTCCCAGGTCTCTAGCTTGCAGATGACAGATAGTGGGACCTCTAAGGTACCATAACCACACGAGCCAATTGTAACAATACATCCTCTCATACACAAATACATATACGTGCATATATATCTTTATGGCTTATTTTCATAATATCCGAAATTACAGAATTTCATTAAACTTCCATTGTGATTAATGTGCATCTTCTACAGGCACACAAAAATAGATATATTTTCCAACATTCTAATATCTTCATTTAAAAACCATTGTTGACATTCCTTTATCAACAGGTGGGGTCCATCTTCCCTCGCCTTGAGTTTTGGCAGACCATTAGCTACAGCGGATGGGATATTTTGTGACTGTCGAGGCTGTCGTAGAAGGTGATGCAGGCTCTGCCACGTTCAGAATGCTTGCGCTTGGATTCTAGTGCCCATGCTGGGAGGAAGTCACATACCCTTATCAAAGCTGTACGACCATCAGTAACTTAAGGGCATTATTTGGTACCACTAAAATGGTGCCATTATGTTTTCATGTCACAAAAAGAGGCTTTATGTATCTGTAAAAAGCAGGTTGGAAGGGGCAGTATTGTGTTTTTCTTCTATACAAAAAAGGGGGTGGTGAATAGATATAGAAATGTTTTGTTTTGTTTTGTTTTTGCAATAAACAATATTGTTTAAAATTGTTTTGGAATTTGAGAGGATAAAGTCTGAACATTTTATAGTCTCTTGAAAAAAGGTACAGGCAATATCCTATTTCGGAAAGCAGGATGGCCTCTACTCCTCGGTACACACAGAAGGAAGAAAGGTTTTTTTTAAAAGATTTTATTTATTTGAGAGAGAGAGAGAGCAAGCACAAGCGGGGGGAGGGGCAGAGGGAGAGGGAGAAGTAGACTCCCCGCTGAGCAGGGAGTCCAACATATGGGGCTCAGTCGCAGGACCCTGAGATTATGACCTGAGCTGAAGGCAGATGCTTAACCAACTGAGCCATCCAGGCGCCCCCAGGGCAGACATTTTTAATAATGATGTATCTTTTCCTCTTCTGGATGCCCTGACTCAGACTGTCAGGCTTGCCCTTGGGATCATGATTTTTCTCTACTGTGGCACAGAGGAGAGTATGTCAGAGACAATGCATTTTCATTTACGGAGTATCTGAAATTTCTTAAACATGGAGGACAGGACTCCTTTGAGCTGACCTTTGTTTGGTCCTAATAATTTCCAGGGGCCACAGTTTAGGCTGTTTCCCAGTGTCCTGTCAGTCAGTCCTGGCTGACTGAGCTTAAGGTTGACTTTCAAGTAAATCTTCTTTTGTTCTCATCATTTTCTCAGCTAAATGAAAGGTATATAGTCTTATTGTCTATGTAGATAAAATGTTATGATTATCAAATGTTTTATAACGATAACATTTGATACTGATTTTATTGAGGACAATGTTCTTATGTCACTTCCTCAGAGGACCTTTTTGTTATTATTATTTTTTTATTTTTACTTTTTTCCTTTTTGTTATAGTTTTTAAGTAAACTCTAGGGCCAACATGGGGCTCAAACTCATGACCAGAGGTGGGTTTGCACGCTCTACCTACCGACTGAACCAGTCAGGTGCCCCCGAGAGGAACTTTCTGGATCACCATGCAATCCATTTTCTTGCCTGCTTTCTTTTTTCACCATATTATACATATTCATTTAATTTAAAAATTCATTTGTTCTCTCTCTTTTCCATTGGAATAAACAGTTCACAAGGTCAGGGAATTTTGTTTATCCCCTTCACCCCTGTATACCCAATACCTAGAATTATATCTGGAACATACTCAGTGCTTAAAATACGTTTATAATCTGAAACAGTCCTGCAGGGCGGATAGAGTACATTTGGTGATGAGGTAGCAAATTCAGCTGAGCCTCTTGATTCGCTTAAGGTACAGAGCTAATACTTAACACAATCTATTTTCTTTTGCTGCTTTCTAACTGGGCACCGCTAATGATTAAGCTTGAACCCAAGTTCAATTACATTTGGTATTTTGAAAATACAACTTGATATGCAGAGGACTGTGAAAACAATTTAGAGCCATTAACCTGTGAAAGGAGGCTAACACTTCTTTGGCTAGGTATAACATGGGCCATGTAGATAAACAACCTTTGGGAATGCTCTGGGTGCATTAAAGCTGTACAAGTGAGAGAGTTTAGCGGGTCAGGATTCTTGAAAGCAGAATTTTGGAGGTTTTTTAAAGAAAGCCTCTATCACATACATCTCCCGAATCATTTCAGTTTATGGTTTAATTTTATGATACCCAAAGTCACAGCATTCCATTCAATTTCTGTTGTAACTAATATGTCTTTCGTCGAGGTAAATAAAAATAGATATATTTTCTAGCTTTCTAATATCTTCTATTGTCCCTCCAAATTTATTAGGCTTTTCCCCCTCTTTCTGATAATTATGGCTCCTATTTCAAGAAAAGATTTCAGATGTCAATATTAAGTCTGCTGTCTTCTGTGTGCCTGTCAATTTGTAGAGGGATGCTGGTAGATTTATCAGAGTCCACACAGAATGGCAGGTATCTATTTCTATGATAATGTAGTACTTTTGAGAATGCTATGTGACTTTCTACTTCACTAAACATAAAATATAAACGTGTGGATGATGTGCTTGGCCGATTTAAAAAAATATATATCATCAGAACTCTCAAGGATTTATTTAAAATCAGATAGTTTCTTACCTGCTCTATGGAACTGAAGGTTCAGCTACAGAAGCGCATTCAATAGCTTTCCATCTACCCCTCCTAAAACTGCACAAAACACAGCGCTAACACGATATGAGCTTAAACTTTTTGTAATGACACCCAGGTGTGCTCTTGACTCAGCACCCTTCAATTTCATTTACTTAGGTCTGGAAGAGGTGAGCAAATTGACACAAGGCCAAAAATATTTCCAACCTATGAGATTCCACCCTTTTTCAGACACTCAGAACAGAACACATCTCGGTAGTGAATCACTTCCTTACTCCCCACCTTTGACCACTTTTCAGAGAGAACTGTGATGGACAGCCCCCCACGGTGTGTGCCAGCACCCATGGGTTCAGAATAGAATACTCCTGGAGGGAACCTGAGTGTCCTCATTCATATGCCTTGATTTCAGCAGAGCCCCCAAACAAAATGTGTCCTAATTTCCCCTTCCATTTTTCACTTTTCTCCAAGGGATTGACCTGTGCCTCTTCTTGGAACGGTGCCATAGCATTTTGGCCAAGGACATGAATGCTCAAACTGCCTGAGTCAAAACCTGGTTGATTATTTGCTAGACATGTGCTATTGAACGTGTTGCTTAACCTCTCTGTACTTCAATTTGCTCCCTTTCAAATGTAGGTTATAACAGTACCTCAGTCCTAGGATGATTGTCCTGTTTAAATCATTAAATAAATGAAAAGTGTTCTGAACAGGACCTAGCAAAGAGTACTTGCTAGGCAAATATTTGCTACTACTCCAGTCGCCACACACACACACACACACACACACACACACACAAATCCTTACACACACACTCACACACACACTCATTCCCGTTAAAGTGAATTTTCGCTTCCTATTTAAAGTCCTAATTTCTCGGGGTGCCCATGTGGCTCAGTCGGTTAAGCATCTGCCTTCAGTTCAGGTCATGATCCCAGGACCCTGGTATCGAGCTCCGCATTGGGCTCCCTGCTTAGTGGGGAGCCTGCTTTTCTCTCTGCCTCTGCTTCTCCCCCAGCTTGTGTTCTCTCTCTCTCAAATAAAATAAATAAAATAAATAAATAAATAAATAAATAAATAAATAAATAAAATCAAATAAGTAAAAAAAATAAAGCCCTAATTTCTCTTATTAATCTCATTAATCATTAATTTGATATGCCAGATATTCTAATGCCTGACAGGAGAGTCTCAGGTAAGGCTTCCTGAGTGAAAATGTGCCATGGTTCTCCACACTGTTTAGCCTAATGTTTAGAGTATCCAATGACATCTTTCCAGGTCATTCCTGTGATCAAATACTTACCCTATTGCCCAACAAAAACAGACCCCCTATTTCCTGAGGATTCCCTGCACTTTACAAAGTCATATTTTGTTTTTACTATTTCCTTAATCATCAATATCTGCCTAAATATTTTCCTTTAGTGGCCACCTCAAAATTTACTTTTATTATGAAGGTGTTCTCTAATTCTGTAGTCAAAATGACTTTCTCCGTGCTGCAATTACATTTTGGTTTGGTTTTATGTCTCTTTCTCTACTAAAAAGGAAATAAGATACTTCCTTTTTTTTTTTTTTTTTTTGAGGTATAATTTGCCCACAGAGATATGTTCTAATTTTAAGTTTGCATTTCCGTGAGTTTTAACAAATGCATATACCTATGAAATGCACATTCCTTTACTCTAAAAAGCTGACTTGAGTCCCTTTCCAGCAAAGCCTTACCATCTCTCTCAAGTAAAGCTGTTCTGATGTCTATCACCATAGCTCAGGTTTGACTGTTTTAGAACATCTTATGAAATCAGGCAGTAGATACTCTCTTACATGTATTAACCATGAATTAAAGGCCCCTAGACAAAGTCATGGCAGAGGGCAGCCTATAGTGAGAGATATAATAGTCTCTCTCTAATATATGCTGCTTATCTTAAGTCTCTCCTATGGAATCTGGCTGGGATCCCAGAGTGTCCGGCATAGATTAGGTACTCTATAAATATTTCAGTCGAGTTACATATTAACCGTGGGATTGTAGAGACAATGACTTCACCTCATGTCAAAAATTCAGTCAGACAGGAGAGACCTATTACAAGCAGGCATTTCTCATCCTCCTCACGTGATATATGTTTTTCTCTCTCACGTTTTAGAGATTAGCCTCCGTTGCAGTCATGCCTACAACCATTCTGTCAATCACGAAAGCCAAACTCTTGACCTTGAGAAGAAACGGGCAAGGCCTAGAGCGTGATTTATCTAGCATTCTATGGAAAATCTGCCTACAGTACCTCAGGAAGCTTTACATGAAATGATACTCTTATGGTGTTTACAGAGAACATAATGAAATGCCAAGTTGCATAACTTGGCACCTGTTAAGCATAATCTTGTTGTCACTGAATTGGTAATATCTGTTTAATATGTATAAGTAATACAGCCTTCCCCAAAGTATATCATCTTGTCAAAATAGAGAAATTTTCAAATCCCTCTTGGCTAGATGCTTGGGATGTCATTGAAGGATAACTTTTTTACATTTGGAAGGAAGGGAATCTGAAATATCCAACATTGGCACCTAGGGATTCTAAAATCTATGGAGGGCCCACACATTTAGATGATGTGTGGAAACCCCTTAATTAGATTTTTTCCATCAAGATTATATAACTAACAACAGCCACATGGCTATACCTACATCCACGTAGTCTACCTTGGAAGGCCACACGCTGATTTCTTGTTTCAGGACTCTCCAGGGTCAGTTCAACCACAAAGTTACAGAAAAACAGAAAAATATTTTTCCTCACTTCATTTCCCAATCATTTTTAGTACGTTGTCCATTCTAAGCATCCAATCCTAATATCCCACATCTATAATCAAATGACGAAGATATGCCATAGCTGAGGAAAGTCTTAAGAATGTGCTTTACCTCTCCCCAGCCCCCCCCCCCCAAAAAACCCAAAGGAAATATTTTAAAAATATAAACAACGCGCAACATAATTCGAATGAGAACATAGCTTGGGAACATCACATTACATATACGGAGTATAAATTCAGATCTATTGATACATACAGAAACATAAAGGTATGGTAAGAAGACAGTTAACAATCCCTGCTTTAGCAATGTCAGTCCTCTCACAAATCCAGCCCAACAGAAATGTTCCCTTACTCTTCGTGTCCCAGGAACAGGGTCTGCAATACCAAATAAGACTGACACCTTTCCTGCTTTCCAGGGCAGAAACATTAAATACATAGTTATAAAAACGGTCATTGAATTTATTTGACATGTGTGTGGAAAAACTCTCTGAGTATACTTAAAATCTTCTAAATGCATGGTTTCTTTCTGTAGGCTCTCACTCAGCACTTTGACTCTCGTGTAGTGAGTACGATTATGTGGTTTCCCAGTGTGCAGCAGTTCAAAAATTGAAGCTAGAAAGAGTCTACCCGGAAGAGATCTGCTGGAGGCGGACATCTGACAATCAATAACATAAGGGACAGCAGACAACTCATAACGATGTAGCAAGAGACATAGAACCATAGCTTAGTACAAAAATTCAATATTTTTTCCAATTTATATCCCTATGTATGTGACATATTTTTTTTAAAACACGCCTTACCTGGAAGTACAAACAATAAAATGCACGAACATTGGGCAGTTTGTATGATGACTGGAGATAAAGAATGAGTGGTGGTAAAGCATTAAGACCTCTTACTTATTCCCACCCGTAACCACCTCAAATACCAAACTGATGAACCTCAAAGAATGTTCCTCAGAAATCTAAGGGTTCATCAGTTTTCCTTAAAAATAACTACAAAAAATGGATACCATCATGCTACTGAAGAGAGTTTCAATTCATTCCAGCAATCTCCTTTAGAAGATTACAACCATAAGAACAATACAAATAAAGAATTTACATTGACGAAATTGAAAGAGAATTTGAGGTGGAAAATTTTAGATTTAAAATTAGCTTTGCCTTTTGCTGTATATCTCTGTGCATATTAGCCACTGCCTATGCTTCTAATAGTATCCTGTTGCTGTTGTAACAAATTATCGCCAACTTGGAGGCTACAAGCATATAAATATATTATGTTACAATTCTGAAGGTCAGAAATCTATACAGAGCACACTGGGCTAAAATCAAGCTGCTGGCAGGACTGTATCTTTCTTGAGCCTTGTCTTTTCCAGCTTTTGGAGGCCACTTGCTTTCTTTTTGTCTCAGGAGCCCCTTGCTGCATATTCAAAGTTAGGAATGTTGGGCCAACCCCTATTTTTGCTGCCATCTCTGTGGTTCGCTCCTCTGATTTCCTCTTCCATTTTTAAGGACCTTGTCACACCTGGATAACCGAGAATATTTTCCCTATTTTGAGACCAGTTGATTAGGGACCTTACTTCAATCTTTGTACAGTCTTGTATTTGTGCAGTCTTTAATCCCCTTTGCCACATTACCTAGCATACTCACAGACTTAATGGATTAGGACACAGGAATCTCTTGGGAATGAGTATCCTTCCATTTACGTGTTCTATTGTCCTTTTCTCTAAAAGAGATTTTACTGATATATCTGTATCTATATCTGTATCTATATATATATTTTAAAGATTTTATTTATTTATTTGTCAGAGAGAGAGAGAGCACAAGCAAGGGGAGAGGCAGGCAGAGGGAGAGGGAGAAAAAAGCTCCCCACTGAGCAAGGAGCCCGATGCGGGCCTCAAACCTAAGACCCTGGGATCATGACCTGAGCTGAAGGCAGACACTTAACCCGCTGAGCCACCATCCCCTGATATATATTTTTTAAAGATTTTATTTATTTATTTGTCAGAGAGAGAGAGGAGAGAGAAAGAGAGAGTGAGCACAAGCAGGGGGAGCAGCAGGCAGAGGGAGAAGCAGACTCCCTGCTGAGCAAGGAGCCTGATGCAGGACTTGATCTCAGGACCCTGGGATCATGACCTGAGCCAAAGGCAGATGCTTAACCAATTGAGCCACCCAGGCATCCCTGATATATATATCTTAAATAAGTTGCTTTTAAGGCTTAATGAAATTTAAGTGACATACTGTATATGAAAGCTTTGTGAATGCTGTGAAGTGATATATGGAAATAGGTGGAGGGGATTGACGGGCACACATTTCCAGTTATAAAAAAAATAAATCACAAATATGTAAAGGACAGCACAGGGAATATAGTCAATCGCATTGTAAAACTTTGTGTGGTGACGGTAACTAGACATCATTGTGATCGTTTGGTAATGTACATAAATGTCAAATCACTAGGGTGTACACCTGAAACTAATGTAATATGGCATGTCAACTACTCTTTTAGTACTTCAATAAAAATAAGGTGATATTTAGGTTTCTGTTGATATCTTAACATCATTTGTTTTTTGAATTTATGAGAAAATGCCTGTAAAACATGTCTAGAATTTTTAAAAATGCTATGCCTTTAAAATGATTGTATTCACCAAAAAAAAAAAAAAAAAGATTTTATTCACCAATTCAAATGAGGAAACTGGTAAGAATGATTAATAATAATAAGGGCATTTACTGTTTGTTGAATAGATGCAGCAGACACCGTGCTAGGTTCGTCCCACACAGTAGTTCCAATCCTCACAGCAATCATGCAAATTAAGATTTACAATCTGCATTTACAGGTGTTGAAACGGGAACTGAGAAGAGTTAAGTAACACAACCTAACAATGTCACAGTTTAAGCAGCAGAGGCAGAATCTGAGCTTCAAATTCCATAGTCTCTTCACTACCACGCTCTTCTTTCCTTTCTCGTAACATGAAGAAAGAATAACATTTTTACTTTTAGCCTACTGAAATTTACCTTGTTTCTGGAGTATAACATAGTCTAATCTGACAGATAAGCTTTCCACATTAAAAAAAAACTGTTATCTTGAATATAAGTATATTTAATTTTTTGATACATAAGTATATAGTGGTACTATTATTTATTTTCTAGGCAAAAAGGGAATAAAACCAACCTAATTTAAAGGAAGGTGTGCTAATGTGCAGGTGAAGGGTCCAGTTAGTTTGACAAAGAGGTGGTTTTGAGGAAGTTTCTAAAGGATGGAATGGAATTTAACCTAAGCAGTTTGGTGCTAGGAAAAGAGTTATGGAAAAATAGATTGGAATTCCAGGAAGAGGGGGCACCAAGAACATGCAAAAATGTGAGGTGTTTTAGGTATATTTAGGGACATTTTGGCCGACACCCTGGTTACATGGAAGGAAAATGTGTGATATAAGGCTTGGGAGGCAGGGTAGGGACAGACTGCTGGAGAAATTTCACTATTAAAGTAAGGTGTTTACATTTAATTTAGTAGATATTTGGGACCTTGGAAGACTTGGGTTAGAGGAGATTGGTATATAACATAATTTATGTTAAAGATCCTGAGATTTTCATTTAAAAACTTTTTCTGCATAACTTATTGAAAAATTATAGTTTAAAAAGATTTTGAAAGATTGATTCAGCTGTTTGTCTTTTTTTCCATTGGCTTCCTGAAAAATGCCTCACTTTCCATTGTAGAGAATGGCATGATTATAAAAGTAATAGACTATCTCTTTACTAGGAAGAGGAGGTGTTTCTGAACTGTGTTCTGTGTACAGGGAAATTTTGGCTGGAAACAAGGACGACGCTGAGGAGAAATTCCTGGCTGCTCCAGCAGCTAAGAGAGCGCAAGGCAGCTGTTTTTCCCCTGAGGCTGATGAGTTGTGGTTCCAGGCAGACAAGGCTGGAGAGAGGAAGGCTCAGAAGCTGTGGGGATGGAGGGCTTCTGCTCCTTTCACCAGCCCTGGGACCTTAGGCTGGTTGTTGAACGTGCAATGCCTCAGATCTCTTCTCTGTAAAATAAGAACTCTGAAGCATTCTTGTCAAGAATGTTTGTCGGTTTATGTTTTTGTTTTGTTTTGTTTTATTGACAGGGATTGAAGGTAATATGTGAAAAAAATGGTATTGAGTATAGCTACTAAATTAATAAGGGTCATCAGCGTAGGGTCATTTTCTTCTGGGCTGTATTTTTAAGTGTTGCTTAGAAGATTCTTTGACCATTATTAGACATAAAAACGGTAAAAAAAACCTCAAGTATATTTTAAAGTTTTTATATTATTGTGGTGATTAATAATGTTTTTTGGTAATACTTTTCAATTTTATGACAAAATTTAATACCCTATGTATGTTATGAATAGGTATATAGGGTGTATATATATATATATATATATATATATATATATATAATATGATATATTATATAGGGTATTAAGTATATATATTATATACATTTTTCACTCTGTTATCCAGAGGACATATAAATACATTCTCACTGCTGCTCACCCTGGAATACACTATGAAGGTTTTCCCTGTGAGAACAAAATTGATTAAAATTAAGGCCCGCATTATACATCTTTTTCTGTATTAGGGTGGAGCCTGAGAAATTTGAAAATAAATTCCTACCTTGAGGAAATTAGTGAAACCTCAGCAATAACCATTAATTACTCTTCTTTAACATACTATTAATTTATATTGCATTATACTTTTCTGTGATGGATTCTTTCCCTCTCTCTCTCTTTCTCCCTCCCTCTCTCTCATATCTGGATTTCAAAAGTTTCTCTGTTAATAAAGATTTTCACTCAGAAACGTGACCTTACCATTGGTCTAGTTTATACTTTCGGTTCCTCTTTGATGTCAGGATTTTAAATTATTGGGAAGAACTTCACCCTATATTAATTTGCTGTAACTTAATAGGTTTTGAATCGTACTGGAAAATGTTTTTATTTCTTAATCTGTGGCATTTTGTTGCTGCTGACCTATTACTTTCAACCCTTAGGCAGAGGGCATTCCCTCTGGGCTTTATTTCACTTGCTAGATCGTACCACTGACAATCATTAGTTTTATCGTCCATACATTTGCCTTAGTTTTCACATGTAAGGATAATAACAACCTTTCTCTTTGGTGGGCAGAACTTGTTTTCTCCTTTGCTCTTGAGAGGGTATGCCCCCTCCCAATACAGAGGCTCTCAAAGTTATCTTTCAATTTTTTTCTTATACGATGCCACAATTTGTTTGTATTCGTGATGATGTTTAGTTACCAAAAATACTTGTGTATATTCAGAGGAAGAAAATTAAAAGCAATTTTTCAATAGCTAATAAATATTTATAGCCTTTTCATTTGGGAAAAATTGAATGTACATTTCTGAAACTAATTCATCACACTGTATAAAATAATGTCACGGACACATACACACATAGACATATTAAATATTCCATGACTCCTTCTAAAACTTTTAATATATATTTTCAATCTCCAGAATGTACATTTTGTGTCAGACCAAATCAAATTCCAAATGAATTCTAATGACTTTGAAGATATTCAGCCAGCCATTTCCAAGAGAGATAGGGTATTAATCAAAGCAAAGATGAAAAATATAACTTTATTATAGAAATCATACAGGTCTGAAGAATTTAGGTAGAAACTCAATTGATAGTTTAGAAAAGTTACTTTCAGCTAAAAAACCTCCTCATTGGCAATGCCTTGGAAATCTTTAGGATTGTTGTCAATTTTGTGGAAAATACCTATCAAGTTTCTTTAAAATAAGTGCCATAAAATATGGGGAAAAAATCCCAAATTCTTGCTCCATATATTTCAACCCCTGTCTCTACTCTGTCACCACCTGCCACACACTGGAGGGCATATTCATACTGCAGTGCAACTTTTGACCCTTCACCTTGATATCATTTTGCCAGGTTTTTTGGCACAATGAGTGGAAGAAGCCCAAGGAGCCATTTTACCAGGACAGCTATTGTAATTATACATAGATATGACTGCAGGTACAGAATATCTCACTAAATCCAAATTAAATCTATCTCCAGGTCAACCTTCCCTTAGCCGAATATCAGAAGTCCCCATGAAGACTAGAAGTAGTGTGGTATAAGCAAAGTTGAAGTGGAAATAAAAAATCAATCGTAATTGATTACAATGAAAATATTTTATATTCTGCAGATTTGACAAAAACATAAGACCATGTGAACACATTTTCTTTAGAGCACCTTTAGGACCTTAGAAAAGGTCTGTGCAAGTGAGGGTCTCTGGAGCCTTGCTTCGTTAATTTCATGCCTTTATATGGAGAAAATTTTCTAAACCATATAATTTTTCGAATGTCAGCACTCTATTTCCATTTTGGTAATTTTATTGTTCATGTACATTTTATGGTATGTCATATAAATCCTTTAAAAACCCAAGTGGTATAGGGGCTCCTGGGTGGCTCAGATGGTTAAGCGTCTGACTCTTGATTTCAGCTCAGGTCTTTATTCAGGGAGTTCAAGCCCTGTGCTGGGCTCCACACTGGGCATGGAGCCTACTAAAAATATATATATCTTGTATATATATATAATATATATATAATAAAGATACATATGGATATTTATAAATAAAAAGCAAGTGGCAAGTAAATCATGAATTAAAACACAAATTGGATGGGAGTCAGAAGTTTACCACTCACTTGCCGTATGACCTTACGTTACCACTCAATGTCTCTGGGTTCCAAGTTCCTAAACTCAGTGGTCCAAGGCCAGTGCAAGCTGGGTATTATGATATCTGGTCAAGTGGGTTGACCTCAAATGGCCTAATCTCAAGTTTCCTCCCCACTCTGCTCCAGCAGATAAGGTCCCCTAGCCAACACCTTCCCCAGCAAGGGGCCCAGGCATAGTTCCTACTTATCTCTGAGTAGTGGGTTTCAGTCTCTGCCAGCCCAAAGAATTATTCTAAGAAGTCAATCACTTCCTTCATAGAAACCAGGGGTCACATCATTCTGATACTACTACTTTACAAATAAAGAAACAGAGAGTAGACAGTCTAAAAATAAAAAGCTCAAGCTGAAACACACAGCCAATCACTGAACAAGCCACGCTCGAACTCCCAACAAAACCCCTCTCTCATCACTTTAGATGGACCTCAGCTTATTCTTTTTTTTTTTTTTAAAGATTTTATTTATTTATTTGACAGAGATAGAGACAGCCAGCGAGAGAGGGAACACAAGCAGGGGGAGTGGGAGAGGAAGAAGCAGGCTCATAGCGGAGGAGCCTGACGTGGGGCTCGATCCCCTAACGCCGGGATCACGTCCTGAGCCGGAGGCAGACGCTTAACCGCTGTGCCACCCAGGCGCCCCAAGACCTCGGCTTATTCTGAACCACAGGGCTCAAATAGCCGTGTGAGCAGACCTCATTTCCTCAGGGGAATTTACTTCTTTTCTCTATCAGTCCCCACTTCGGCTGTGCCACCCTAAGAAGCATTTTCCCACACAGACGGACTGTCTCTTCCACACTCTCCTGAGACCTTTTCAGCGCACTCCTTTCCACTATGGCAGAATCTCCCACGATGGCACCTGCACCGCACAGGGGACCTTCTTGTCTCTTTTCCCTTCTCCCCCAAGCAGCATGTGACTTGAAACCACTCTGGGTCTTTCTCATACATCTCAGCCATGAGACCGGCATCTAGGACACTCTCAGGCTGCTTTACAGATGTTCATCCCAGGGATCGTGAACCAATTTTCCATGAGGTTATTTGAAGGGAACAGTGCATGACAAACCGAGGGGCCTATTTTCTGCACAGGCAAACAGGAAGGGAGTTTCTGCAAAGGCAAACCAAGGGGATTTCCTATGCCGGTGTTCCGTGTTTGTTGTGTGCAGCCCGTTGAGATGCCAGAGTCTGGAACTGAACCCCTGAGCAGGAGCGCTGCCAATTTCCTCGGTAGAAGAACCATAGAGCAAATGGCGTTTGGATATTTGATGTGTGCTGTCCTTGTTTTTATTTTTTATTTTTATTTCCCCTTTAATGAATAGAGTAACTATTTCATCCATCAAAGGACAGACTGAAATTGCGGCAACATTTGCTCTCTTATTAGAAAGATGCTGAAAACCTGGAAGACTCTTAAAAACCTTTGCCTCTTGATGAGCAGGTGGGGTCAGCAGGGCTGAGAGGAAGCAGGACAGCAGCAGGGTGATGTGGGAGAGGAGTCAGGAGAGCAGCGAGACGTTAGAAGTGCAGGGATCTGAAGCATAGAAGTGGCGGGTCGATTGACAGGGTGGCAGGAATTCTTCGGTGGGGATATATGCGGATTTGAAAAATTACATCTAATGTTACAACACTATTTTGTGTATGAGAATCATAAAGAAATGCCTCCCTCCTAAAGATTCCTTGAGTGAAAAATCAGAAGTTACAAAAGGATTAGAGACTGCTTTAGAGAATCTGAGTATTTAATTAATTAAAAATATGTAAATAAATCCTTTGATTCAAATCTGCCCAATTGATTACATTTGCCTGCCCTTAATTCTCGAGCATAGTAGGAAAAGTTATAATGCTTCGTTCTAAATACCACAAGAGGGCTTAGCAGGGAACTTGTGACATGTGCAGCAAGATGTTATCAGGGTTTTTCTGTAAGAAAAAGACATGAAGAAGAAAAGCCATGAGGCTTCAAAGTCCTTACACTAAACTAGCACCTTTTGCATCTTGGAATTAGCAAGGCGAATGTTGATTATGTTAATAGAATTAATTGAACAGGTAAGAAAGGCATGTGAGACATGCTTGGAATATGTCTTTTTGAAGAGTAGGATTTTTAAAAACAGATTAACATCTGTGTGTACCGAAATAATTCCCTGCAATTGTCAACAAAGCTGACAGCTTGCTTCTTTTTCTTCTTTATCCTTAGGACTAGCGGTATAAGGTAACAGAGTGTTAAGACCTTTGCTCTAGAGCCAGACTGCTTGGTTTGAAACGGATTTCCCCAACTTCCCTGCTCTACAGCATTGGTGACGTCACTTCAATTTTCTGTCTTAGTTTCCTGATAGGTAAAAATGAGAAAAATCTAAGAATGCTTTATTTAGTAGAGGGGATAAAACAATACAGCTCTCAATAAATGTTAAATGCTTCATAATCACTTTTATTTTATCTATGCCAAGGGCCTGCTCAACATACTACACCTTATGTTTGGTCTGACCTTGTACATGCAATTTTGCTCCATAATGTGAAATCCATTTCGAATTACAGAGTCTGGGATTTGAGTTCAGGATTCCCTTTTACTGCAGAACAAGTTTGGGACAGTCATTCAGCTTTGACTTTCAAATTTCCCAATTGTGAAATAAAAACAAAATAGTATTTTGGGAAGATTTTTGGTAAAAATTAAATGATTCATGAATCATCGTCACATAGTGTCATTTATGTACCTTTCCTTTTCTTCAGTCTTTCCTTAATTGTACTAATTGTACTGCTGAAACATATTACTACTAAGATTTAGCAAGTCTCATATTGAAATAGAATTGGATATGAGTTGAAAATATACCAATCTGCCCAACTTTTCTTATTTGGTGCTCGGGGAGGGTTATAAGGTACAATGCCTTTGAATGCCCTGTTAGATACAATTTTTTTTTTCATTCCTTTTGCAATGCTTATTAAATTATATTACTTTTATTAAAAGAACATTTCTCTAAAATTGAAAGTAATTCTTATCACGCATTCTACTCAGAAATAGAAAGGATCAAATAAGTCTGTATATGGCCAAAAGGAAGTATTTATCCTTCCCTTACCAAGCTTATAATATTCAGAATATCAAAGTTTGGAATAGAGTTCCAAAATGCTTGGGTAAAATTTGAATAATTCTAATTTATTAAGCGATGACGAATGTCAAATGATGTGAGGAGCCAACAAAGAGAAGCCTGAAAGATGTTCCCAATGGGCCTGCCCAAATATTTACAGACTCCTTGGAGAAGACAGTCTTTGAGATGAGACATGAAACCAAGGCAAAGTACATACTGGCGATCTGGAGTGGAGGGCAGATAAGACAAAGTTCGGATTCAGTGCTTTAGTATTGCTGTATAACCAAACACTCAAAATTTACTTGCTCACAGGCTCTGTGGACAGAAATTTAGGCTTGTCTTTGTTCCATAACTTCTGGGGCCTCAGCTGGGAAGCCTCCAAGGCTCGAGGTGACATGATGGCCTGGGTCAGAAATCATTAGGAAGTTTCTTCACCCATACTGTTGTCACATGGCCGGAGTGACTAGAAGGCTGAGTTTCCCTGGAGCTCTGAATTAGAACACCTATACCTTGCATCATAATGCAGCCTGGGCTTCCCAAGCATGATGGCTGAATTTTGAGAAAAATTTCCCAAGAGCAAGTAGCCCTGGAGAACAAGGTGGATTGCACGGCATTTTCTCTCCTAGACTCAGAAGACACACAGCGTTACTTTGAATACATTCTCGTCTTTACACTGAGTCACTCAGGCCAGCTAGTTTCAAGGGAAGGGAGCACAGCCAAATGGCAGGCTTATTTGAAAATCACCACATAGAAAACAGTGACTTTATCTTCCTATTTCTCACAGTCATAAATATGAGATATTTGACCTGTTGCTTTGGAATATATGATTTCAGCGGTGGATGGTAGGATTTGGGGGATAATGGTTGTATAGGCCCAAAAGCAACTAGCAGTGTCCAGATTCTTGTGATTTTCTTACTCTTTAACTAGTTCACAATGGAAGATGTGGTAGTTGGTTCAGAAAGTAGTAAGTGAGCTTTTATAGAGACTGTCTAAAAGACCAGAATATTTGAAATCTCATTACAGAAGAGGATAGGGAAGGTCTCAAACATCAGATGCATGAATAATTCTTTTTATATATAAACATTGTGCTTTTGTGAGCAAAGGTAAGTTTTGCCAATAGATTTATTTCTTTTTAAGGCAATAGCACCATTACAACATGACTTTTCTATGGCTCTTTCATAAAGAAATCACCTGTGATCTTCATTAAAAATCGAACCCTCTAGATATCCCATAACTTCCTTAATATATTAAATGACAAGGGTCTCTATGTTTAAATTAAATTAAATTTGCCTATCTTAGCTTTGACAGTAGGAGCTTGTGCCTGCCATTACTTCGTTATAATTCTGGAGATGGGTCAGAGAATCATAGAATTTTAAACTTCAAAGGACATTGGGAATCATCAATCCAGTCCTTGTATCTTACGCTCTCAGGGTAATGGAAATCAAAGAAGTTAAACGACTCGCCCAAAATCCTAGAGGGAATTAACAGCACAGCTTCCAATTCTAGAACTTTTTCAATGAGTGTCTGTCTCTTCTCCTTGTCTTTTTTAAGTCTCATTCTCCCCAGCTCCCACACTTTTCTGTCATTAAAAAGAAACCACCTTTGTCAGACTGGAAACATTCTTTCTCATCAAACTGTAAAGAGCACAGTTTTAATATCACATTCTGACACAGTTAAGAAACTCGTTATTGTGACCTTTTTCCCAAATGTAAGGAGGATGGCTGTCAGTGTTTGACAGTTGACATAAGGTTTCATGTTTCAGACAGATTTGGACGGCAAACAGTTCTTCAACATTTTATAGTTAACAATTTGCAGATGATGTGGATAACACAGGAGTTATTCAGTGTTTTATTCATAATGTAGAATGGTTAAGCAGAGAGAAAAAGCACTTACTGACAATTTAAGTATTTTATGTATGTGTCTAAGTAAAATTTATTTTACTTTCGGATGACAGTAGGAGAAATATCCTTATTATCTAATTACTTTCATTTCTTGAACTGTACCTTGGTTTTATTTTATTTTATTTTTTTAAAGATTTTATTTATTTATTTGTCAGAGAGAGAGAGAGAGAGAGAGAACAAGCAGGGAGTGGCAGGCAGAGGGAGAAGCAGGCTCCCCGCTGAGCAAGGTGCCGGATGTGGGACTCGATCCCAGGACCCTGGGATCATGACCTGAGCTGAAGGTGGACGCTTAACACCTGCGCCACCCAGGCGCCCCACACATCATATACATTATTTTAAATGAAATAAATTTAACTACAACTTTGCTTTCAGCAACAAAGCTGAAATGAAATAACTTTTATAAATGAAATAACTTTTACCATTCTTTCTCACTTATTGACTGATTGGTTGATTTATTAATTGATTCAATAAACACATGTTGAGTTCTAGTAATGTGATAGGAACTGTGTTAGGCATTGGGGATAGTACGTGCCCTTGAGTACCTCAAAGTAGGTTCAAACCCTATTCAGATTTGTTTGCCCTGGGAACAGAGAAAAAGAAAGGATATCTGACTCCTGCTATTAGGAACATGAATTAGTGGCCTGGAAAAACCAGGAAGGGGACAAGAAAGGGATCAGATCATATGTTATGGTCCTTCTTCTGTGAATCCTACCAAGATCAAGGTCTCTTCCTATGGAAAGCTACTACTAATCATTCTAGATCTCAATGACATCTTTCTTTTTGTGTTTAGAATATTTGTTGGTCTGTATCTTTTATTTCGTGCTTATGTAAAGAGATTTTGAAATAAATACCTAACTAACTCTCTGTCTACACACACACACACACACACACACACACACACACACACACACCTACATCTTCAACAGCACTGAAGCTCCTTTGGGAAGGGAGAGAATGAGGGAGAATATATTAATCATGAGGTTTCTTCTAAATTATCTGCCAAAGTCTTTTGGGAATGTAGATAACAAAAATCATTTGTTGAATGGTTTAACTCACACCAACTAATGTCCATACATTTCCTTTTATTCATCCTAAATTCCGTAGTTCATCTTTTAATTGTCTCTTTGCAACCATTTTCAAGTCTTTACCACTTACTTTTCTCTTTGTCACATTGTCCTTAGCAGACACCCCCCCCAACTCAGATTTATCAGTGAGCTATTGCCTTAAGAATACTCCATAACAAACCATTACAAAGAACTTAACACAATGATTGATTCTCATTCATTCATTTGTGAATCAGCTAGACTTGGGCATATAATATAGACGGAGTGGATCGCTATTTGGCTCTCAGCTGTAATTTCTGTGCAGGTCTGCTCTATGCATCTCTAGTCCTCCTTGGTCCAGCAGTTAACCAAGTCATGCTCTTCCTATAGGAAAGGGTGGGTGAACAAAGAGCCCAATCATCATGAAAACATAACTTAAGTCTCTGATATTGTCAAGTCTGTGATCTGATTGGACAAAGTAAGTCACATGGCCATGCCCCAAGTTTCAGGGGTGGATAAATACATTCTGCTTATAACGAGTATAAACACATGTGGATTTATAATTCTCTGATATGAATGTTAAAGGATGTTAGTGATAATTCAATCTGCCATCATTATTAAGCCCATTTACCCCTCTATTCCAGCGTTGCACTGGAAAGTTAAACAGGGATAGAGAAAAACCTCCAAACTGAGCTGACACACTGAACATGGGAGAGAAGAAAGATGAAAAGTGCTAGGGCTCTGATGACATTAATGGGCCATTGGCTTGAGCAACCCTGGAGTTGTCCTTTCTAAGGGATTTTGTTAGTGACATGATTTCCTAAGGGTTAAACCAAATGAATCAAAACGTGGTGTTTCTTCAAATAGCTCATTCTAAGATGCTCATCACTGTAGATCATGGGTAATAGCAATCTAGAAAATGCATTAGAATAGAAACAAGTTTTTATTTATTTTTTATTTATTTTTTTAAAAAAATTTTATTTATTTACTTGACAGAGAGAGAGACAGCCAGTGAGAGAGGGAACACAAGTGGGGGGAGTGGGAGAGGAAGAAGCAAGCTCCCAGCGGAGGAGCTTCACATGGGGCTCGATCCCAGGATCCCGGGATCACGCCCTGAGCCGAAGGCAGACGCTTAACGACTGAGCCACCCAGGTGCCCCAGAAACAAGTTTTTATATTGTCAGCTGTTTGTGTTAATGTTTCTTATTGAAACATGTGAATATTTATTTTAAAATATTTTTAAATTTTTGAGATAATTGTACATAAATATATATTTTTAAGAAACAGTGCAGATAGATTGCTTGTACCCTTTACCCAGATTTCCCCATTTTGCAAAACTGTAGTGCACTATTGCAACCAGGGTATTGACATTGACACAGTTAAGGTATGGACTACTTTCTACTGTATGTTCCCCCTTTATAACCACACCTACCACCATTGTCCTACTTTTGGTGACCACTACTATATTCTCCTTTTTTTAATTTTGTGATTACAAGAATATTACAGAAATGGATCATACAGCAATGTAACCTTTTGGGATTGGCTTTTTTTTTTTTTTTTTTTTTGCAGCATGATTCTTTGAAGATTAAAGCAGGCTGCGTGTATCAATAGGTTGTTCCTTTTTTTGATGAATAATATTTCATGGTGGTGTGTGCCCCAGCTTGTTTAACTACTTACCCATTGAAGTGTATCTGAGTTGTTTCTATTCTGTGCTATTACAAATAAAGTTGCTATGAACATCCGTATACAAGTTTTGTGTGGACATATGTTTTTATTTCCCTGGGTATAAGTATCTGAGTTTGATTTCTGGGTTATATGGAAGTCATATGTTTAATATAAAACAAACCAAACCAACAACAACAACAAAAAAAACCTGCCCCTTTTCCAGAGAAACTCTACTGTATTATATTCCCACTAGCAATGTATGAATAATCTAGATTCTCCATATCCTTACCAGCATTTGGTGTTGTCATTATTTTATATTTTAGCCCTTTTGATAGGAGCATGGTGATATCTTCCTGTGGCTTTAATTTGCATTTCTCTAATGGCTAATTATGTTGAACATCTTTCATGTTCTCATTTGTCATCTGTATATCCTTTTTGATGAAATGTTTGTTCAAATACTTTCTTATACACTTTTAATTGGATCGTTTGTTTTTTACTGCTGAGTTTTGAGAGTTCTTTATGTATACTAGGTACTGGTTCTTTGTCAGAAATGCAGTTTCAAATATTTTCTTGCAGTTAATAGCTTGTTTTATAATTTCCTGTAGGAGTTCTCAGAATGAAGTTTTAAATTTAATGTCATAATTTACCATTTTTTTCCTTTTATAGATTGTGCTTCAGGTGTCAATTCTAGGAACATTTGGCCTAGTCTCAGATCCAGTAGAAATCATATGAATTTTTTCTAAAATATTCGTATTTTCACATTTTGCACGTAACTCCATAATGTCTTTTGGTTTTTGTGTAAGATGTGAGATAGTCAAGGTCCCCTACCCCCACCTCCAGGATATCCAGTTGCTCTAGTGCCTTTTGGTGAAAAAAATCCTTCCACTGAATTGCTTTTACATCTTTGTCAAAATCATATTTTATTGGTATATTTCCTATAGAAATACAAAAACTCTAGAATAATGAAAACAAACATTAAAAAAAGAATAAAATGGAGGGATCACTCTGTAATTTCAAGATTTATTTTACAGCTACAGTAATTAAGAATGGAGCAGAATCGAGAACACAGAAAAACATGTGCTTTCAAGTTTTTCTTTCTTTAATTGTCAGAGGCTTAATTATCAAGTGTCTTGACATGGATATTTTCGGGTTTATGTTATTTTGAGATTCACCTTGAGTTTATGCCTTTCTTTTCTTCTTTTTTTTTTTTTTAAGATTTTATTTTTAAGTAATCTCTATACTCAACATGGGTCTTAAACTCACAACCCCAAGGTCCAGAGTCTCACGTTCCATGGACTGAACCAGCCAGGCTCCCTGAGTTTATGCCTTTCACCCAGATTTGAGAATTTTCACCTTTTATCCTACTACTCTTTCTGTTTAACATTCTTCAATTCTTTTGAGACTTGAAATATATAACTTTTTGATTTTTTAATGTTCCACTGATTCCTTGAGGCTCTGTTCATTTGATTTTTAAGTCTATTTTCTCTCTGTTGTTCAGATTGGGTAAATTCTATTTTTTTTTAAAGATTGTATTTATTTATATGAGAGAGAGAGAGAGAGAGAGAGACAACGAGCAATGGGGAGGGGCAGACAGATAGAGAGAAAGAGAGAGAGAGAGAAGCAGACTCCCTGCTGAGCAAGAAGCCAAATGCAGGGCTTGATCCCAGGACCCAGAGATCATGACCTGAGCAAAAGGCAGGCACTTAATGGCTGAGCCACCCAGGTTGGGTAAATTCTATTGATCTGTCCTCAAGTTCACTGGTTCTCTCTTCTGTCATCTCCATTCTACTTATTGAGCCCAACAGGAGAGATTTTGATTTCTGTTATTGTATTTTTCAGTTCTATAATTTCCATGAGGTTTTTTAAAAATGATTTTTATTTCTTTGCTAAAATATTCTATTTTTCCATCTGCCTTACTGGTTCAGCTTAGTGTTATCACGGGAACTTTTGTCCAACCGCAATAGGACTGAACCTATTCTGGGTGGTCTTTTAATGCTGATTTTGGGGTCAGGAGACATTGGATCTGGATTGCCTTCTTTAGGATGGGGGTTGTAAGATGGCATATATTGCTATGCTGCCTCCCTAGTCCTGAAGTCTTCAACCATTTTGAATTACTCTTTTTTTTTCAACTCTCAGAATTGTCTTTTATCTATTTCTTGCTATATTTCTCTGGTTTATAGTTATACTTTGGGGGCAAGAGGTAGGGACTGATGAATTTATGCCATCTTGTCTGGACTGCCAGTCTCTGTTTAGTTTCACATCTGAATTTTAGCTTTACGGCTATACCAGGGCATTGAGTGTAGCTCATGGTTGATTTAAAATGTTTATTCCACATTTGATCTCAAATGGTTTAATTGTAAAATATCAATGGGATCCGCAGAAGGCTCTTTGATTAATGAATAATGATTTTAGTCCCAATTAGAATACTATACTGTTTAATTAGCTAAGTCTAGCAACCACCTATCAATTTATGGGCCAATTGCTAAGTTAAAAGCTAAAGGAAGAAAGATAAGAAGGATATTTTAATCAAAACTGAAAGTGGAAAAGATGGTTGTTGACCTCCTAGGAATTAAGCCACCTTGGCTAGTGATGAGGATAGATGACATAATGCACATAAACTATGTATTAGGGACTCAGTATATTGTAGTTGCTATTAGTTTCATAATTGTCATTGCAGCTATGTTTAGAATTAAACCAATTCAATGTGAGTAGCAGGACATTTAGCATTAGGGTCCTAAGAGCAGCAAAATCCCTCTACTACTCCCCAATTCCCTCATATGCTGCTATAATTACACTAATTACTAACATTAGCATACTCAGACAGCAGTTACTGGAATTCGTATGAAGAACAGTCTCTGGAGTGTAGGTTATCATCACTCATAACAGGCTAAGTGATTAATCTCTGTGGTTCTTAGCAGGTCTTAAGTTCTAGCTTCTTCGTTTTCCCCTACTTGTATTTAAAAAAGAAGAGCAGCAGTCTGAAAGGTGGACAAGATTAAAAATGAAGTCAAGACATCTATAAGTTTTCTTTGAGTGGATGCCATCCAGAAAGATCCTGTATGTGGGCTGTCAAGGGCTCATGCCTCTGCAGTGTGAACGTCCCCCCAGCACATGCACACGGGCCCTGGGACATCATCGGCCCAGGCATTATGATGGGAATGACGTCATCTGAAACAATCCTTGGGGATCCTGCCACAAGGTGACAATCGTATTTTGCATATAATTTCCCTTGTGCCACATATTGCGGGGCTCACATCCTCATACAGTAAGCACAACACTAACTTATATTTCACAGTTTGTATGGTGTTGTATATTTTATGTTGATGCCAGGCATGGAGGATGACATTGCTTTGTCCCGACACATAAATGCTAAGTAAACATTACATCAACATTTTACTCTCTGGGGACGTGGATAGGTATGTGATAGATATCTGTCCTGAATTAACATATATTAACTTTACATGTGAAAATAAGTTTAGGAAGTATTCAATAAGTAGTGATGGGCTATAATAGACATAAGAGGGATTTTTGGAGACAGAGGGACAAGGAGCTGAGACCTGGTTAAACTGTTTATGACCTACATGCATTTGATCAAGTCATTGGCTTTTGGAACCTATTGTTTTTTTTCTCTATAACAGATGCAGTGTCCAATTCTCAAGGCCCTGAGGCTTAAATAAAAGAATATGAATAGAGCCCCTAACACAGGGCCTGGTACCCATATAATGATTTTCTTCCCCTTCTCATTAATTTGTAATATTTCAAAGACTGTGTATATTCACATGTACACATAGCGAGAGACATACACATATTTACATGTACACAGACACACACGTGTGGATAATTGTATGGATGCATTATAATTTAGAGACTAAGGATTTAGGGATTGGGATAGGGTTATTTAATACATTTCCAAAGCATTGTCAGATCTCTTGAATGCACCAGATTTAGAAAGGATAATAAATTTGATTTCAGAGAAAGAATATTTCTTTGAAATCTATAAAACTGCTGGGTTTGCGACAGATGACATTGACAGGAAGCATTGTCATACAGTTTAATCTTTTAGACCCCCTGGTCTTTATTGCTGTGTTTGGTGCAGTCTATAATGTGAATTGGAAATAAGCCCTGGCCCTTGAAGGAAGGACAAGGTCTAAATAAACAGGAGTGGAGAAGCTCCTGTAGGAAACACATTCATGCTGTGGTGACAGCAAGACGACAGAGTCGAACCAGTCAAGTCCAGCATACCTGTTTTTCCCAGTGACAGAGGCAAAATTTTGCCTTCCCTGCTAAGCAAATATATTCAAAATCCAAAGGAGAAAATGACTTGATACTTATTGGTAGCAGCTTTAATTACTTTGATCCATTCTAGTCTGATTGTAATCAGCTCTCCGAGTACTTGATAGGACAGTGTAACGTCACTGAGCTCTTGTTCTTCATGAATAATTTTTCTATTCCCAGGGAAGGCATTTCACAGAGCGAGACTCATTACAGACCAGCATCTCATTCCTATCAAGTTGTCCATTGCAATTTCCAGGGCCTAAGGTGTGCTCACGCATCGCAGTAGGGCTATTCACGACGCCTCTATGCTGCCAGTAGAATCACACAGAATTATTTGGTGGATAATGTGAAGTCCCCAACGTATTAAGTGCAAATGACGAGAAACGTCAGAGACAAATGCTGACTCTTGTAGCTAATGAGGAAATCTGCCAGAAGAGGGAGAAATACCATTCTGAGAATCAGCTGTGTTATAATGAACGTGACAAAGGGTTTGGCCTCAGGAACTCCAGTGTCAGAATTGCTTCTGTCACCTGCTGGTTACAGACCTTGGACCTTTACTTTAATCCATCTAAGCTGTTAGGGTTTTTTGTTTTTGTTTTTTTTTTATCTATAAAATAGATCTTCTCTATGTAATGATCGTGTTCATTGTGAGCAATGAATAAGATGCTTTAAAAATGGTAAAGGAAGGTCCAAAGGCTTGTTTTATTATAAAAAGTCACTATGTAGCAGATACCTTGAAATGTATCATTTGTAGATATAAAAAAAAGAAATTTTAGAAACGCAAAAGAAAGATGATAAATAACTCCAGGTAACACAAAGCTGATCAAAAACAAACAAACAAACAAACAAACAAACAAAAGAAATATAACCAGAGTTCTTTATGTGGCTCAACTGTGAAAAACATTTACATGATTGCAGTAATGGAAACATGAAATAATGGTTTGATCAGAAAGCGTCAAATTGTTATACTGAAAAAATACAGGAAGAAAAGCTTACAGGGTTTGAAATGGTATGAGTAGGAGTATACAAGAGAGCTAAATTCTCATTCAACATTCTTGGAAGTCTATGTATTATGTCTAAAATTCAAAAGTCAGTAATGGTAGCATACATATTACTGAGAAATACGGAAGTAAGGAGAAGGTAAGAAAAAAGAAAGTAGCCATTTCTAGGTGTTGGAGACTGAGGTTGAGGAGGGTTGGGTAGGAGTTTGCTATAGTGCATTCCAACCTTTGTCATGCTATTTTTAAAAATTTAACTTTATTTCATCGTGGTAAGAACACTTAACGTGAGATCTACATCTTAAAAAAATTTTAAGTATATAATACAGTATTGTTCACTATAGGCACAGTGCGGTAAAGAAGATCTCTAGAAAATGTTCATCTTTCATATCTGAAACTTTATGCCCGGTAATTAGCACATCTCCATTTCCTCCTTCCCCAGCCCTGGCAACCGCCATCCAACTCTCTGACTCAATGAGTTTGACTATTTTATTTATTTATTTTTTTAAGCTAGTAACTGGATCCTTGAATTTTTGTTTTTTTAAAGATTTTATTTATTTGACAGAGAGAGATACAGTGAGAGAGGGAACACAAGGTAGAGGGAGAAGCAGGCTTTTCACTGAGCAGAGAGCCCGATGTGGGGCTCGATCCCACCACCCTGGGATTATGACCTGAGCCGAAGGCAGATGCTTAACAACTGAGCCACCCAGGCGCCCCAAGTTTGACTATTTTAGATACTTCATAAAGTGGAATACTGTAGGATTTGTTTTTCTGTGACTGATATTTCACTTAGCCTATTGTCCTCAAGGTTCACCCATATTGTCATGTATTGTAGAATCTTTTTCTTAAGACTGGAACATACTCCATTGTAGGTATATGCCACATTTTCTCTGTCCATTCATCCACAGAAGGACATTTAGGTTGTTTCCACATTTTAACTACTGTGACTAGAGCTGCAATGAACGTAAGAGTGCTAATATTGTGCTAAGAGTGCTCATATTAAGATCCTGATTTTGCTTCTTTGGGATAAATACCAGAAGTGAAGCGGTACTGTGCTCTGCTGGGTGTGAGAATTCCGGTAGGAGGGTATCTCAAATTCTGAAGTCAGCTTGGATGTATCTGGTTTTGTGCTTGCTTGGGGTGCAGAAGCCTCTCAACTGATTTCTGGATGTCTCACAAAGTGAATTGTCTGTGAATTATTGAATTGGTGTTTTTGTTGGGAGCAGGGAGAGGAAGACCCAGGGTTTCCTGTTTTGCTATTTTGCTGATGTCATTCCCCATTTTGCTCTTTACCATGTGAATGTACATTAATCAATAATGGTGCTAGTATATATTCTTTACTGCAAACTGCAGTAAAAACTTCTAGGAAATGGTAGAGGATAGTTTTACTGCGAGCAGAAACATAAATTCTCAATCAAAAGATTTAGAATTGAATTTTGTTCTTCCATTTATTAATTACATGAGTTCGGGTAACTATCTTTCTGAGGATAAATAATAAGTAAGTATATTTGAAGTATCCAGTGTTATTTAATTTAAAAATTATATTTCTTTGTTGATCTAAACAACCTTACAGAAGATATTCTAATTTATTCCATGGCATCATGTTCATTATTCCCTCCAGCAGAAAAACACATTTTATGCAATTTCGAGCTTATATTTTGCTCTCTGTTTTTTTAATGCATCCCTTCAACAATCCTCTAAATCATGCTTCCTCATGTTTACATACAAAGAGGTATGGAAAATGGAGTTCTAGGATAATAGCGCTCAAAGGGATATTAGAGACCATTTATTTCAGCTGCCATCTAAAGTATGAAAGTATATGCCTTTATTTCTTTTGAGACTTTGTTAATCCCTTAATAAATAATATTTAAGTGTTATCTTTTGAAATGAAACCAAAATCTAACATTCTTAAGATATAAAAGTCCCCAAATATGCTTTCATTTGATAGTTTTTTGGCATTATTTTTGGATTTTTTTCTAATTCCATTTATTCATTGGTTATTGATGGTCTATAGAAAAGCTCATGATTTATACATACACATACGCATTTCCCTGTTTTGCAGGCCATTTACTAAACTATTTTGTTAGTTCTAATAGTGTTTACAGTTTTCAATTTTTGCCTCTTATTAAAAATATATAAGAATTTCATCTGCAAACCGAAAATTTGGATTCTCTTCAATATTTGAATTTAATTTTCATGAAATAATTCCATATAAAAATGTATGAAAACATTTGTAGACAAAAGTTTATCACAATAATATACAAAAGACTAAAAATTGGAAACAGCCCAAATAATGCCCATCAGTGAAGACTGGCTATAGTCTGAAATGAATGACATAATATTGTATATCCTGACTTTAAAAAGATATACCAGAAATAATATTTACCTCTAAAATCTTGTTGCAAAATGTAGGCATTACGTGTTCAATTTTTTTTTTTTTGCCAAATTATTTTGGATTTGTCCTGTAGAAGTCTAGAAGATACTGTAAACAGCCATTCCTATTTGACAGCTCACATATATCAAAGATCTCATATATAGACCTGCTTAAAACAGGCAAAATCTGTGACTGCAAAATATTACAATATATAAATATTTGAAAATACTGGCTTATACACTGCCCAATTGAAAATTCATGGTATTTCTGTCATAGATTCAACTTACTGGTTGTAGGAAACATATCCTTTTGATTGCTGGAGGGTATACCCCACATTGCACTCAGACACTAAACTTTTATTTTTATTATTTTTATTTTTTTAAAAAGATTTTATTTATTTATTCGACAGAGATAGAGACAGCCAGCAAGAGAGGGAACACAAGCAGGGGGAGTGGGAGAGGAAGAAGCAGGCTCCCAGTGGAGGAGCCCGATGTGGGGCTCGATCCCACAACGCCAGGATCACGCCCCGAGCCGAAGGCAGACGCTTAACCGCTGCGCCACCCAGGCACCCCAGACACTAAACTTTTAAACACTTCTGATCTAGATCCTGTATCTCAGATTGGTGCTTAATCGAATTGGAAGGTAAAAAATTACTTTCCCTGCTTCATAGGAGGCATTTTCCCATGCTATTTTGAAGCACAGAGGGTCAGGGACTTAAAACCTGATGCATTAGGAGATGTGCTGACTCTTCAGAAAGCAGTTGAGGGACAGGAGACTAGGAGGCTGCAGACAGAAGGCTCTTGCTTTAGGAGAGACGGTGCTTTGCTAAGTACCTCACAGAGTTCCTGAAAGAGGCAAGAATCTCCTAGAAGTCCTCAGAGAAGAACTGCATATACCTTCGCCTTGTGTTTATAGGCTCCACAGGACTCTGATGTTTTATTATTGTGGCAAACACAATTTATTATTCATGATATTTTTAAATCGTTTGCCAAGGACAAATGTGGAGGTAGTAAGAAACCCAGTTCAATATTCTGCAAAATACCTGAAGCTAAACTCATGATTAAATCTTTTGATTACTGCCTAAGATGCATTACTTTTATTTCTTTTAGCACACAGCAAAGTCAACAGACAAATGCTTTCAAAATACAATTGCAGAAATATCGACCTTAAGCATTAAAAGTCAATGGGCTTTTGGGGCGCCTGGGTGGCTCAGTTGTTAAGTGTCTGCCTTCGGCTCAGGGCGTGATCCCAGGGTCCTGAGATCGAGCCCCTCATCAGGCTCCCTGCTCCGCTGGGAGCCTGCTTCTTCCTCCCCCACTGCCCCTGCTTGTGTTCCCTCTCTCGCTGGCTGTGTCTCTCTCTGTCAAATAAAAAAATAAAATCTTTTTTAAAAAAAAGTCAATGGGCTTTTAACAGTTCATTTACTTAAGTTTTAGTAAATTTTGTAATTTTTGTAATTTTTAGCTTTATTTTAGTATTTGGTAATGATTATAATAATAATGATAGAAACCCACTACTATTGTCATTTTACTTTTAGAGAAACTTGTGTTGGGGTCTAATTATGGAGAATCGAACCAATTTCCAGTTAAATACACACCTCCACCTGAAAATAAAAGCAATTCAGTCTTTCACTCTCAAGTTATGGTATCATTATGTTCAGGAAAGCCAGCATACTAATAATCAGTATTGCTCCTATATAGTTTAACTACTAAAAAGATTTTGCAAAATAAAAGCTCCTAACCTATTTTATATAAATTGTTCCTCCAGAGCACGTGAAGCTGTTGCTATCACAAGCCCTTTGGAACCTTTAGTTGAACAAATAATTTTAGGCTTGTGGGTCAACAAAGAAGTCAGTTGTAAGTGGGAGAAAAATTGCTCCAAAAGTAAAAGTTAGACAAAAAAGGCCATCTTCCATAGAAAAGTTATTAAAATGTGAAGGAAAAGAACATTAACACTTATAAGGGAAAAAATGCTCATTTCTACCCCGAACCTTTTGGACTTCCCGTATTACCTAGGAGTAAAGAGGAGAGGTTCATTTTGTATCTCTTGGATATCTTGCGACAGAGATAGCCTGTCAATACTTTCAAATTTTTTCCTTCAATACATATTTGTTAAGTATTTATTCTTTGCCAGAATTTGTCATAGAAATAGAAATATTGGGATTACTAAGACCAATAACTACCTTCAAGAAGTTCTCATAATTCAGTGCACAAGACAGATGTGTGAACAATCATTTCAAGCACTGTAAGGTTGAAGTATTGTCTACATAATATAGAGAAGAACGAAAAGGGGAGTGATCAGTTACAATAGTAGCAGTGTGAGCTGGGTGGCGGGAAGTGTTTCACAGTAAGGAAATAAGGAATTTGAGGCTTATTATATTTTGGCTAAGATATGAAAATAAAAGCTAACACTGTTGATTCCTTAATAGTTGCTAAGTGAATTAATGATCTCATTTAATCTTAATAACTGCTCTATAAGGAAGGTAATATTCTATTTTACTAATGAGGATCTGAGGCTCAGGTGATAAAGATAGAACAGGAGAGAGTTGAAATATGAACACAAGCATCTTGCTTTTGAAGCCATTGCTCCCAACCACCCCCTACGCTGCCTCTCATTGTAAAAGGAAGGAGAGCACATTGCAAAACCCAGATTGTGAAACAAAATTATGCTTTGGGGGAAGTCAGTGTAATTTAGCACATCTGAAGCAAAGACTGTATATGAGAAAGTGAAAGCGTATAGGATTGGATAAAAGGATTAGAGGACAGACCAAACGGGACCATGCAGGCTGTGCAGATGGAGAAAGAAATGGGGAACATAGGACTGAAGGCTAGGAGATCAGCTGAGAAACAAGCTAACCATGGCAAGAGAATGATGGCTGCCTCGAGTAAAGCAGATGCAGTGATGAAGGGACGGGAGTGGATGGAAAGATGGTGAAAAAGAAGAGTGGAGGGCATGGGGGTGTATTGAAAAGGGCCCCCAAAGAAGACTAGAATAAATCCTAGATTTATAACCTGAGCAACTGGGTGTAGCTGGACACAAGGGAGAGAATGCTTTTCCAGAGTCAGTGCCCTTGAGGGTTTCCTGTGCTTCTTTCAGAGATGCTTGTACCTAGTGAGTGAATGCTTAAGAAATCATTATGTATTCATTAGAGACCTCTCTGAGAGACGCATGCTGCTGTCTTTGGGCCACAGCAGGATATCTGTCTCTTTTTTCCACGTAACAAATTGATTTTCCATTTTTCCCAGTTTGTGTAAATATACAAAAATAATCCAATATCATGGGTCTACTCTTTAGATTCTGGGCCAGAAGGTCCAGCAACTTGCTTTGAAAACATCTAGCATCCTTTTTTTTTTTTTCTTTTTTTTGTGAGACATTCAAATTGCTTTGCAGTCATGACCTCACAGATAGTCACATTGCCTCCATGAAGTGGGCCAAAGAACAATTTATCCCTATTCTTCAAAGGTATAAGAAGGTCAAGTGACTCATTGGATTGCTCCAAACAGAAGCTCAGCTCTGAAGTCAGCTGGGCGCATGTAAGAGCAACCACCAATTGGCCGCATGACAGGCTGTAAATTGAAGTTTATTGATACTTGATGTAGATCGAGTTCTTAGAGTCTTAGTTTACTTGTGAACAATGAGCTTAGAAGTGAAAGGGGGAATTGAAGAGGCATTTTTTCCAAGGTAGGCAGTTTATTCTTATTCTTTGTAAGCTTTTCTTCTGACCCATGCTTTTCTATAAACAAGAATCTCAAGGTGATGTTCAATATCAAAGAAATATCCGCAATATGTTTGGCAGCAATGTTTACTATGTAAAAATGTCTTTATAGTATATATTATCCAATATTCTATTTGGCCTTATATACTTTCATATTTTATAATTTTACATCTAGGTCGTCTCATCTAGTCTCTGCTGATGAATATATATGTCAAATGCAGTCCTTTTCCCTGAATTCCAGACCCACATATGGAACTCTTGGCTGGCAGATCTTTCCAGATTAGTATATTCACAATCAAGTTACTTAGCATTTTTCTATTCCAATTTTGCTCCTCCTACAATCTTGTACAATTAGTTAATTGAAACTCTATTCTTCCTATTTCTCAGGCCAACTCTTGGAATCTTTCTTAATGACTCACCTTTTCTCAGGCCCCAAATCGGGACTTTGATAAAATCCTATAGCTACATTTAGAATCAAAGAGATATTCCATTTGCTTTTACCGCCTCCGCTAACTCACCAGTTCAAAGCAACAACATTCTTGCCTGAAAAAAATGGAATAGGCTTCCAACTTGTCATCCCGATTCTATTTTGCCTCCAAATTCTATTCCCACCATAGTAGTCAGAGTCATTCTGTCAAAATGGACAATATACTATTCTTTCATTTAAGCCCTCCAGTGCCTTTACTTCTTACTTACAATACAAATCAAGGGGCACTTGGGTGGCTCAGTAGGTTAAGTGTCCGACTCTTGGTTTTTGCTCAGGTCATGATCTCCCAGTTGTGGAATCAAGGCCTGCATCAAGCCCCGCATTGAACCCTGCACTGGGCTCTGCGCTTCCTGCAGAGTCTGCTTCAGATTCTTTCTCCCTCTCTCTCTGTCCCTCCCTGCTCTTGCTCAATCTCTTTCTCTCTCTCTCTTTCAGATTTTTTAAAATCTGAAAAAAAAAAACCAAATCAAAGTCATTACAATTCATAAGACACAATTTGATCTGGTTCTACTGCATGAATTTTCTCCTCCTATGTTCCCACCTTGACTTCTTCATACATGGGGCAAACTCCTGCCTCAGGGCCTTTGCACTTATGGTCCAATTTTCCTGAAATTATATCTTAGAGACATTTACATGACATCATCCCCTGCATCCTTTAGGTATTCACTTTTCCTTCAGGACTTCCCCAACTACCTTTAAAATTGAAACCATTACTCCTACATACAGTGTCCTCCTTCCCTACTTTATCTTCTTCCTTAGCTCCTATTGTTATTGATAATATGCAATATATATCTTATTTATTTTCTTACACACTAGAATTTAGACAGCATGAGGACAGGGATATTATCTGTTGCTTAATGGTCTGGCACATGTAGTCACTCAACAAATATTTATTGAATGAATGAAAAGCTATACATTTTATACTTAATAGAATAACCTAGAATTTTGTAAATTGTATTGATGGATTTTAAAAAACTTCATCATAGAAGAATGGTTGCTGTCATGGCATGGATGCATGAAAAGTTGTATGTCTATTTCATGTATTAGATTGAGTCACACAAAATTGACTCAACTTTTCAATATTCAATATTGATATTGATCAATTTTTAAATAAAATTGGTCACTTTTTTGCTCAGTGCTGATTGTTTTTCTCCTTTGATTTCTTAACAGCTTTTAATTATAATTACCAAATTCTGAATTCTAAAAGGTAAATGGCTATTGGTTACTTTAGTTAAAGAAAAAGAAAGGTTGTCAATTACTCAGAATTTAACTAGCTTGTAATCAGTTGCATGTCTGTAGACATATGTAGGTCAAATGCTGGCATTCCTAGCGTGGAAGAGAAAGGTTCTGGACTCCACTATTGCAGCATCAGGAAAAGGTGATCATGTAATCACTGTTATTATTAATTTTTACTTTTTTCAAAGGAAAAACTCACTATCATCCCCTGAAGGTTTTGAAACATTGGGTTAAGTTCTTATTTTTCCCTTTTATCTCTGTAATTCCTTTTTAACTGGGTTTCTCTTGAGCAAAGCCAACTATTTTACATGGAACGAAACTCTGTAGCTTGTCTCCTTCCACAGAAAAAAATTTTAAAATAAAAGAAGTTATGTTACTGTTTTCTTTTTGAGCAAAAAATAATTAGCAGTGAGTTTAAAGCTTTGGGATAAAATATGCTAGTAAACTAATGAATACACACATGTTGCCTGTATTATTTATTTCTCCCCTACTTTAAAAATTAGCTGCACTGCTCTTATTTATCTATTTCTATAAACATAAAGACAAAATAAGCAAAAAACACTCTTAAATATGTTGAAAGCCAAGGAAGACAGGACTTCCATTAAAAGCGGCCAGTGACGTATAGACCAGGAGGAAAGGATGTGCTTGGAATCTGGGGAGGTAGGTTCGGGTCAAGGGCTGAGATAGAAAGGGGATGCTGAAGTGATAACTCATGTTCAATCAAATTGTGTGAGTTCTTTTCCATAACAACACTCTGGCAGGGTAAGATTTTCCTATACCCATTTTATAGAAAAATAACTTAAGCTGCTTGTCCAAGAAAAAAAAATTATATTGTATATGCATAGATAACTTGGATGGAGATAATATGTATATATAAGATATAATCCTTTATGGCAAAATAACTTGCTAGCTTTCAGGTCTTTAACATAGTAAGCAACAGAGCTAAAATTGGAATATTTTCATGTGATAAATAGCATTACGCTTCATCTTCATCTTCTGAATTATACCTAATGCCTTAGGTATATGAAAGCGTGTTAATGACAGCATAAGTATTATTAAGGATTTGTCTTTCCTCATACAAAAGGATTTAAGTAAGTAGACTGTATAATGTGGCCAAGGTACTAAAACAGACATCAGTTTTCCTCTAATGGAAATAAAATAATTCTAAGACACTCTTCTTATCTCTAGGTTAAGCCATATATGTTTATGACAACACAGTAACTCCTGGAAAACTTTTGACTAAGAAAAATTTTCTTCCTTAATATGTTGTCCTTGAGGTGATATATTTATTAGAGTGTGGAGGAAGGCTTTGTAAGGAAAAGAACAGGGTGAGAAATACTGATAATTAACACCTTTGACCCTCAGTGTCTGCAAGAGCTGGTACACAAATATACCAAGTCCCTCACAATTTGTGTGGTGCATCTTACACTGATTTCCGGAGTTTCTCGCGAGAGAGTAACCTGCATCCACTGACTAGGGTAGCTGGCTTGAAGAGGTGATCTCTGTTGGCTGCCTTGTTCTCTCAGCCTCCATTCTCCACCACCGGTGATTCCTTCACATTCTGAGCAAGCTGCTTGCACTTGAATCCTTGCCTTAGGGTACACCTGTGGGGAACTCACACTGAGACACACATTTTAAAAACTGGGTGCTTCCTGCCCTACTTTGCAATGACCCAAATATCTGAATGATCACTCCTGGCGCATTTCCGGGTGTCTGCGTCCTAGACTCTTCCGCTTGGTCACTCACCTCTTCGTGTATTTTAAGAAGTTAAGTTTTGCTGACATTCTAGTCCAGATATTGGGTTTCTGGGTCCTTTTAAAGTCTGTCAAAGCAAAAATTGCCCTGGACAGTTTAGCAGGCAAGGAAGACTTTATACAAGAGGAGTGTAATAGGAGAGAAACAGTGAACTCAACTTCTGCTGAAACAAAAGCTGGGAGCGCTCGGAAGTGCTGGGGTGAGCCAGTGGAAAAGTACTGCGTGATGTTCGTTGGTCAACAGCACGTGGAAAGCACGTGGCCATTACTACCATGTCAGCAGTTGTTTTTGTCTTGTTTTGATTAGGCCAAGTGTAATTGCTCCTTGGTGCCCATTTAAGGTAGGTTACCACCATCCAGGAAGACTGGGAGATGGCAACACTATTTCTTTCAATGTTTACATTTCAAAAAGATGGTTCCCAAGTTGTTGAGAAAGACTGTCCTCGATTATAAAACTGAAAAGAGTCTGGGAGAAGATTCGTACATTTCAGATAATGTGTACATTATATACAATTACAAACTGTCTAAAGTAGGTGCTGTTAAGAAACGAGAGGTCAAAGGCCAATTATCGGGAAGAAAGCTGTCTAAAGTTCAGCCAAGCTGAGGGGAATATTAAGGCCATCTTGGTCAATTCCTACTAGTAAACATCTAAGGACATGCTTTTCTAGTCCTTTCTCATGTAGTGGTAAGAGTTGTCCGGATGTGTCCTTCGCACCTTGTGTGATCTTGGGACTTTTACTTAGCATCTCTAAGCCTCACATACAAAGAACTGGTAGTAATCACACCTTCCCCAGTATCAGAACATATTAGTCAGCTAAGGTGGCCATAACAAAATACCACAAACTAGACAGCTGAAAACACAGAAATTTATTTTCTCACGGTTCTGCGGGCTAGAAGTCCAAAATGCTGGCAGGGCTGGTTTCAGGTAAGACCTCTCTTTCTAGCTTGTAGAGGACCATCTTCTCACTGTAGAGGACCATCTCCTTCTCACACAGCCTTCCTCTATATATAGCATTCCTGGGGTCTTTTCCTCTTCTTTGAAGGACACCAGTCCTGTTGGATTAATGCTCCACCCTTATGACCTCATTTAACCTTAACTACTTTCTAAAAACCCCATCTCCAAATACAGTCATACTGGGGTTAGGGCTTCAACTTAGGAATTTTGGAGAGCCACAATTCCGTCCATAACACATAGTTTCTGGATCAGAGTAAGAAATCCATAATTGATAACTATTATTAATAAGCACAGAGCAATTGGAAGCTGAGTAAAAGGTAACTTTAGTCGAGTGTTGAGGAGGTTTGAAAGCACAGAACCTGAGCTCTTTGGAGGAAGACAGTTCTATTCTAAAGTACAGATATAACTAATCCACTTATCAGCCATGATTAAGAAAATCTAGTTCTAAAAGTTCTTTCACTACTGCCTCTTTGATTTGATAAGTTTTACATTGATTTGGCAGGCTGATATTTTCTTATGCTACATAATTATTCAGGAGAAATAAGCTTATAAAAAAATATCCTTCTGGCAGATTTGTATTTTAGAGTTAGACTAAAAAAAAATTAACTTTAGAAACTAGCCTGAAACAAAGAAGAACCCCAGTAGATCCAATTAGCCCTTTCACTACTGATCATATTGATTGTGGGAGGAAATACATATAGAATACATAATTGGCTTTCGGTGATATATTTGCAAGTAAAATTCTAACCACAAAATAGGTTTAATGAAAAAAATATTTGACAGAACAAACCTTTAAAAGAGAGGCAGTGAGAGGTATTTCAGGAAAAGCAAAGCTGAAAATAGAAATTTTTCTGATGGAAAATTTTCTGGAGAAATCCATTTTTTTTTTTGTTAATCTCATATTTTAGGAACTTCCAACCTGTACCATTAGAACATTTTACATGATTTTCAAAACCTTTAAAAGTAAAGATTCATAGTCTTGCAGTCACGAGTTAGTCTTGCATCAAGAGGGAAGAATTCCAGAAGTCTGAGAATACAATCAGAAAAGCAAACTGCATGTCGTATTTCCAGAGGCACTGGTGGGTTGAATGGAAAATGCTAAGCTTGAATATCTATCCGCTCCTTTTCCATTTATCCTGATCTAGTGAATTCAGTAACCCCTGTCTGAACTTCTTGCCCTGAGTTCGAGCCATTCAGCAGTTTTTGATGATAATATAATGTCACAGACGTGATTGGCTTTGTAATCTTTGTTGGATTGAGAGTGTGAAGCAAGCACTGCAGAATAATATGATGTGACAGAGAGTCAAGGCATCTTGTATGTTGAATAAGGCAGGAGAACGCCTCAGAGCTCCTTTATAATATCCCTGCAATCCCTTGCCAGGAAATCTGCAGCGTGGGGGGAATCTTTCAGGATTATTACCTCAGGACTTTAAGTGTGCATATGGAGACGGGGTGGAGAAGAGACTTGACTTGACCCTTGCTTCCCAGAGTCCAACTCTGACAAATCTTCTTTACAATAAAAAGAGAATAAAGAGAATATGAGAGAATAAGGAGTGGGAAGTAAGACCAAAGAGGAGAAAAAAAGGTTGTGATGTTCTGGAGCAGAATTAAGGGCACCAAAAATCTGGACCCCTGAGCCGCCTTACTTCTTATGTCCTCTGGTATTGTTTATCCCATTAGCTAAATTAATTAAGCAATTAAATTAAAAGTCTTCTTGACTCCTGATTAATCAGCAAGATTTTCAGAGTGCTAAATTACTCTCTGAGGAAACATCAAATTTGACTAACACTTCTTGTCACATTCACACACACACACACACACACACACACACATATACACGTGCACACACAACACTAATTACTAAAGTATTATTTTGATATCTGAAAGTTAATCCTCATTTTCAGGAGTAATTTCACAATTCTTTTATTTAAAATTCACATCTTTGTGAAATAGGTATTATTTGTTCACTTTCTGGATGAAGAAAATGAGACTTATTATGTCTGTTACTTGACCATAGTTCCCAAACTAATGAATAGTAAATTTAATATTTTAACCTACTTCTGTCTGATTCTAGAGCCGCTGTAGGGAGACAAGAGAGTTTGGTTATTCAGAGGTAAACTCTTGAGTCAGATGGCATATCTTGAATTCTGAATGCAACTAATTACAATCCATGGAAACCTTTGCATGTTAGCTTCTTTCTTTGACTCTCAGCTCCCTTTCTGTGATATGAAGATAATATATACTTTGTACCTCATGGAATATTGTGACAATTGAATGAATTAGTGTATGTAAAGTACTCAGAACACTACATAGAATGTAGCAACATGTCCAGCAAGTGTTAGTTATGAAGATGTAAAGATGATGATGATTGATGAAGATTGATGATGATGATGGTGAGGATTAATGATGACTGATGATGATGATGAGGAGGAGGACCTATGTCTCTAGTGACGAAAAAGCTCTTTCTGCAGTGGATGAAGCTTCTACCCCTCACAGTTTGCTGACAATGATACATGTACGCTGGGAAGGCTTGCCTCTGCCAAAACAAGCCTATCTCTTCTATATGTATTTCCTGCACTGTTGTTACTGGTTGGATTGCTGTTGACCATTTCTGTGGGTAAATATGATGTCTCCTCCAGAAGCTGAAAATGCAGTTTATTTCTTATTTCTTATTCTAAGAAACTTCTTCAAGTCATTTCTCCTAATGAAGTTGGGGGAGATGGCATCCAGCAGGAGCAGGATGAATACACCAAGGCTCCCACAGTTAATTAATGGGCTTTCAGAGAAAAACCCTGCTCTTTCCATTTGAAGACCTTGGATTGATTCTTGTTGCTCATTCTACTTTTATAATCAACCTCAATCTGAATGGGAATTTAGGGGATTACTGATGCCATCTTCTGGTTGAAAACACTGCAAGTCCTTTAAAAGTAATCAAAGAAACTCTGGCATCAAAGATAAAACTAACTAAAAATTGCAATTTGTCAGAAAATTTCTTGAAGCACCTTTGTGTTTCAGTGGTTGCCAGTGCAGTACAAAGACAAATATTTTTTTTAAACAAAAATACTCTTTTTTTGTGGACTGTCATATTTGGGAAATTGACTCTGTTTTTAGATGCCCTTTTCATGTTGTGTTTGATTTAATGTCAGGCCAGAGGCAGGATTTTGTCTTCACAAATAATGATAGCATTAAAAATCGTAAGATTAGTAAATGGAGGAAAAAGTGTAGTTCAATAGCATGTACTCAATTTTTACCATTTTTTAAAAAGATTTTATTTATTTATTTTAGAGAGAGAGAGTGAGAGCAGGGGAAAGGGCAGAGGAACAGGTAGAGAGAGAATCTCAAGCAGACTCCCCACTGAGCACAAAGCCTGATCCTGAGCTCAATCTCATGACCTTGAGATCATGACCTGAGCTGAAATCAAGAGTCAGAAGCTTGACTGACTGAGCCACCCAGGTGCCCTTCACGTTTTACCCTTTACACTTGCCAGCAAATGTTTTAAGAATAATTGGTGGATAGATCTCTTAAATTATTTCATTTATTTTTTTGTAGATTTTATGGGATGATATTTATTTATTTGTTTGTTTTAGTAACATGAAATTAAGAACATACAATTGTACTTGGTCGTCAGCTTTCATCATCAGATTGAATGCCAAATGAAGTCCAACTGTTTCCAGAATTAAAACGTAGTCAAAAGACAAAGTTAAGCTATATTAGAGAAAATAAAAAATAATTTGTTTCAGTGTCTGAAGACAAGGTCAGGGTTTGTGGAAGGAAAGGGGTCTCTGGAGACCCATGAGCGCAGTGTAGTGATGAGTTTGGATCATTAACCATTCATAGTTAATAGAATATGGTTACCGTCACCGTATTTCAGGACTGTCTACAGCGACCAAGTCCTGTTGGGATTAACAGGATATAGATTATATGGTGCCTAATATTGAAACGGCTTGGATAAGAAGATTGGTGCCGCATTTATATTATCACAATACAATTTATTTCCCTCCTCTATTCTGTGTCTTGCCAACTAAATCCACGCGTGTAAGTCTAAATTGCATAGGATACCTGAACATGAAGAGGTGAGGGGTGCACACATGCTAAGATACTAAAAAAGCAACGGTGGGGAGTCCTAGAAAGTGCTCAGGCTTTAGTCAGGGCTCTGGTTTCTCATCACTGCCACTGAGTAAACATTCTTTAAGATTTAGTTACCTAATTGGTAAAATGCAAGCAATAAATTCTAACACATAGCTATTATGAGAATTAGATGTGATTAAATTCATCAGAGTGTTTTGAAAGTTGTAAAAATTCTATATACAGTTGACACTGGAACACAGGTTTGAACAGCATTGTCCGTTTATACACGGATTTTTTCTATGAATACAGTACAGTATTATAAATTTATTTTCCTTATAATTTTCTTAATAACATTTTCTTTTCTCTAGCTTATTTTATTGTAAGAATACAGTAAAAATACATATAATATACAAAATATATGTTAAGCAACTGTTTCAGTAATGCTTCTGGTCAATAGTAGGCTATTAGTAGTTAAGTTTTGGGAGGTCAGAAGTTATATATGAGTTTTGAATGTGTGGGGATGTTGGTTTTCCTAGGCCCTGTGTTGTTCAAGGGTCATTGCACAGTTGTAACTTATTACAATTATTTATATTACTTTAGTCTCTTTATGCTATAGATCTCAGCTAGAGTCAATAAATAATTGGTAATTGGTAATAGGTATAAAAGTATGTATTATATCACTGATCCCATACTAATTTTTTTCCCAGGAGAAGGAAGACCAGAAAACCAAACAAACAAAAAAAAGCAAACACAAATAATTGAGGGAAAAAATTTAAAAATTAGTTTGAGGATTGGAAACCAGTTTTATATAGCAGTAGATATTGAAAAATAGTCCAAAATAACATCACCCTATTTGTGAAAACTTTGTTTTTATTATTAAGATGTGTATGTGGTCACCATACCCATGGTCTAGAAATAATGTGTTATAGGCCTTTATGAGTAAATGGGAATATTCTGGAGAGTGAACTGAGCTAAAGTTTTGAAGAACTTAATTCTTGGCTTATTTTCTGGTCAATTTGAATAATAACCTCACACTGTCCACATCTTTAATAACACAAATGAGAAAATTAGCCATGCTAAATGATCTCAAGAAGTCATTCAAACTTCAAAGTTCTAGACTGGACAGCAAGACACTGCTTCCAAACTAACACAGGCTTCATATCAATGATACTTTTATTATTCCACTTTATTAATAAGATAAGCATCATACATTTCTATACCTCAAAGTGTACTTTGATCTCTACACTTTTGATTCATGACAAAACTCTGAGTTTCTTTCATCAATGTTTTATAATTTTTAGAGCACAGTTATTTCACCTCTTGGTTAAGCTTATTCCTAGGTGTTTTATTATTTTTGGTACTGTTGTAAATGGGATTTTTTAAAAATTTTTTTGTCTGTCACAATAAAGTGTTTTATGAAAACAGGCTGGCATGGGGACAAGGGGACAGACAAGTGCATTTAGGTTGGGAGGCTCAGGTGAAGGAGTGCAGCTTCCTCATATTGATGCCATACTCGCTGAGGGCAGGGGTCAAGTCCTCCATGGTTAGAGTGTACTTATGGTCCTTGCTCTTGCTTGGGAGCTGCCAGAAGCTGTGAATAACCTTCATTTCAGTGCTGTATGGAATTGTTGGCAATATCTGAGACGAATTTCTGGGCAGCTAGGGAGATGAGCCGAATTACGCATGGGTTGGAGGCCTCAAAGCCAGTGTGGTTCAGGCTGTAACCAGTCCCTGCATCTGGGATTGTGGGCATGTGATCTTCCAGCTGCATCAGGAAGTCAGCCAGAGGGGTGCTGGACACCACTGGCTTCACAGCATGTAAACCCCATTAGACGTGGCCCCTTCCATGGGTGCCCCACCACCCGCTGACACCAGAGCCATCCCACACCACTTAGGGGGCTTCCCAACCAGCTTGCCACAGTCATGTGCTCCCTGCCACAGCTCCAGCCCCAGGAGCGATGCTGTCCTGGAGGAGCTGGCCTTGTTCTTCCCAGTAGATCTGGGGACGGTGCTGAGGGGTGACACGGGACACCAGCCCAGCCCAGGCAGGGGAGGCCTGCTGCAGAGCAGGGATTGTGTTCTTAATTTCTCTTTCTGCTACTTTCTTGGTGAGAATTTTTTTTTTACCATGAATGGATGTTGTACTTTGTCAAATGCTTTTGCAGCAACCATTTAAGGTAGTCATAATGGTTTTTAGCCTTTCTCTTGTCAATGTGATGTATCACACTGATTTATTTGCAAATATTGAATAACTCTTGCATCATTGGAATAAATTCTAATGAACCGGTTAGAGTGGCTTTATCAAAAAACAAGAAATAGCAAGTGTTGGCAAAGATGTGGAGAAAGGGGAACTCCATTCACTGTTGGTGGCTGTTGGTGTAGCCACTATGGAAATCAGTATGGAGGTTTCTCAAAAATTAAAAATAAAGCTACCATATGATCCAGCAATTCTATTTCTGGTTATTTATCCAAAGAAAATGAAAATACTACCTTGAAAAGGTATATGGATTCCCATGATTATTGCAACATTATTTATAATAGCCAAGATATAGTAATAACCTGAGTGTCCATTGATGGATGAATGATATATATACACAATGGAATATTACCCAGCCCTAAAAATAGAGTGAAATTTCACCATTTGCAACAACATGGAAGGACCTCTAAATTCAGGTCTGTCTAAATATAAAAGTCAAAACTTTTGTCATTATTCCAATCTCCTTTCCATCAAGAAGAAAACATTGAAGCAGGGAGACATGAGGATCAAGGTTAAGGCACTCTGTTTCATCTAAGTGAGTAGTCAAGGATCCAGAGTAATCTACCATTTAGATTAAAGACAGGAATCTAAAAGTGGGCCAATAGTCCATGAAACATGTTATCTTGGTACATGGATTTGTAAATGCTGATTACAGAACTTGACTCTGAAGACAGCTTTCTATCCCATCCAAGGAAGATATTTTACTGAGCATTTTTTACTGAATAAATCTAAGATTGCCAATAGATGAATATAGGTATGTAGATACATGGGTCCAGATAGGTAGAAATAGGATGTATGTAGCTTAATAAGATGAGAAATTAGTGGGTGGTAAAGGTGAAGAATGGAAATGACATCACCTAAGAAAATGAGGCTGCCGCTGAATGGAAATTTAATGGGCCCTGGGGAGAGATAGACTGGGTTCACATCCAGTCTATATTATTAACTGTGTCATCGAGGCTAGTTATGCAAATTCTGGAGCCTCTGTGGGCTTTTCTATAAAACAGAGACAATGATATTTACCATGTGTGATTGCTGTGAAGATTAGAAATAATATATCCAAAATGGCTAGCAGTACCCCCATAAAGTAGACACCCAATAAATGGCAGTAACGGTTGTCTTTATTGTGAATACTGTTAGCCTCACATGAAGCTGCACGTCCTTGAAAAGCGAAGGGAGCAGAATGATAGGTTCTGATGGCTAAATAAACTTTCTTATGCACCAGAGAACTGATAGGATAAAGCAAAAGAAAATGGATATATCAGAATAGGCAGGTTCCATTTCAAAGCACTCAAGGAATCAGCAGTTAAAAAATTTAAAAAAAAAAAAAAAAGCTCTTATCCATTTGTGTTGAAAAAAGAGACTAACTTGGAAAGTGACATTTGTGACATTAAAGAACCTGCTTACTTCAACCTTGCTATTTTTACTCTTTGGAATTTGAATTACGGGGGAAAAGGTCTTTGAAATTTAGTTCCGTGTTTCCAATTAGCAAATGGCTCCTTAAATATTATGATTCTAACTTGGGGAGACTAAAATAACAGTTCACAGATCTTTTGTAGCCTTTCTAATAATAAAGAACAACTGGTAAGTTTTTAATTTTTAAAAAAGTTTTATGTAATTATTTGTGAGAGAGAGAGAACGAGCTGGGGGGGAGTGGGAAGAGGGGCAGAGGGAGAGAGAGAAGCAGACTCCCCACTGAGCAGGGAGTTTGATGCAGGATTTGATCCTAGGACTCAGATCATGATCTGAGCCGAAGGCAGATACTTCACCAACTGAGCCACCAGAAGCCCTTAACTAGTAAGATTTTAGTTAAAATAAACATACACGGATAAACGAAAAGCTGAGAATATAGATAATCTGAAGCCAATTACATTGTTCCTTAAAAAGATCATTTTGGAATAAAAACCTGAGTTTTTCAGGTAAAAAAAAAGGATAAAGACCTAAAATATCTCTTCCAAGTGTACTTACAGAAGACAAAAAGATGGGTAGGTGGACTATCATAAAGATGTTGACATTATGCTCTCAATTTAATAGAATATAGCCTGTACATAGCTTCCCCAATATCATGACATATGTAGCTTATATACACCTGCCAGGCTTCCTTGATATTATGGGTGTGTGTATAGACACCGCTTTAGAACTCAACCCGGAAATCTCATTATGCTCTATTTAAATATGTGTGCTTGTAAGTATGTTGTAGGACACATAATACATTTCTACCTTAGAATAGATTTATCCTATCTTGAGTAATAATTGCCTAATGAATAGTGCTAACCATTTGAGTACTTTAATATGGACGAGAATTAACACGAGGAAGTCAAATACCCTCAAATAAGAATACATATATAACGTAAATGGCATGGTGGTGTGACAGCTGTGAAGGATCAGTTAAACACTGCTTCAGCAGAAGTAACCTGGAATTTATTGTAATTACTGTGAGTCTATGGTTATTTACAGAGAAAGCAAGTAGGAAATAAGAGCAAAAGATTTTATTTTCTCAATTAGGCAAGGGATCACGCTGAGAGAGGTCAATTAAGTCATGATCAGAAACATCTAGCCTATCTTTACTGAAAAAGTAAAAGCCACTTGCCAAAAAGACTAGACAGTAGGAGAGCAGAAGGTATACAAAGAATCTGGCTGGCAACTTATAGACAAATTGCTTGAACCAGATACCTCATGAATCATAGGCTCCCTATTTCACTACTTGTAGACATATCAAAACATGGAATGTTTTGTAGGCTAAGGTAGCCTACATTTTTAGTGAACTTAACTTGAATGGTGGAGAATGGAGGAAGGTCATTATCAATGCAGACCTAGTGAAAATAGTAACAAATTACACCTCCAGATTTGAAACATTTTAAATGATTTAATTACATATACTCTTTATTGGGATTAACATTATTCAATAAAAGCATTTTTAAAAAATGAGTTTAATTTTCCTTTCTCATTAGCCATGCCTAAGGGTAAGCTTATTTCTACAAACCATAATGCATACTGGCCCCAACCTACCACCTAATAATTAACCTGAATTCACTTATCCTAATTTCTAGAAACGTAGAAGAAAAAGAACTTCCTTTTTAAAAATCTGTTGGTTATGATAAAATTAATGATAACACAATCATTCATTCATTTAATCTAACTTTAATTGAATAAAGCAAATCTAATCTGAGTCTTGGTCCATGTTGGACTTTACCCATAGTTAATAATAATATGAAATTATAGAATGACATTAATAAGTTGAGATCTGTGCCTTCTCCTCAAAATAGTCAACAGGATCCACAGGATCTATGTTTTGTCTTTGACCTTAAAAAAAAATGAAATTCAAACTATCGTCAATTTAATGAGTTGAATAAATGTAGGAAGAGCAAAAGTACATAGAAATAGAACACAGGATAAATTAGTTCAGATATTGAGATTAATGATTTACTTTCATAGCCAGATTATAAAGACCATTTACAAAATTATAAATAGAGATGCTTTTCTTCTGGTTATACAGGAAAATAAAATACATTAATCTAACTTCAAAATGAAAGTTTTAAATGTAAAATGATATTTACATTTACGGAGTAGTTGATGATGGGGTGGGGGGAGAGATAGTGTTAGTCATGTCTTGCACGTTGGATTCTCCAGATGCATACAGTGAGATGCAGTTTGAGGAACAGAGAGCTTATTAGAGATCAGCCTGTATAAAGGAAAGGTGGACAAAACAAGATTGGATAAAGGAAAAAATTTAATTCCAACTCAGGGCTGTCTATACTGTGACTCAGCATGTGAGAATGGCCTCTCAGTGTGTTCCCAAGAGGCTGAAATGGCTGGGCTTGTCTATCCCGACTCCCTCAGTCACTGGATGTAGCTTCCCCCAAACAAGGCAGCTGTCTGCAGGTGAGGCAGACCTAGAAGACCTGGAAGTTGGAGGCTGTCTGCCGACTTCACAAACTGCAGCTGGGCAGCAAACACGGTTTTGAAAGATTTGGGTGGTGAATCTCCGTGTCTACTACAACCGACCTCTGGTGGCCATTTTGATTCACTTTTCCACATTCATTTGGAGAGCTGCTCCTCGAGGATGCAAACAGGCCTTTCTTTCTGAGGAGAACCAGACAAAACAGACATGAATTGGACAAATTGTCAGGGCTAAAAATGACGTTTCCTATCTCCCTCCTTCACTATCTATTTCCAGTTTCCCAGCACTCTCAGCTCCCATCTCTGTGGCCTTGGTTTCTTGCATGATGAAGTTACCTAGACCCTGCTTCCAAGGGAGCCTGAACCCTGATCCCTCTGCTCTTCTCAGAATACGGCTGTTGTTGTTATAAATTTACAGTTACAATTGGCCAAGATGTAATGAGAAGCATCCAAATGGGACAACTGAGTTTAACATGCAGTTCTTCTTGTGTTCCATTAGGAAGCAGCAGCCCTACGTTCTCATAATTATGAGGGTCCATTACTCCTGCCGGGGAGTGATTCCTCTTCTTGTGTAAAAGTCCTGGAAACAAAAGGAGCCCTATATGCCCAGGAAGCAGCTAAATTTTATAATTATACTTCCATATGATACTTTTATGTGTCCCAGGTGAAAATAATTTCCTTCTAAAGATCAGGATTTCTGATGCTACAGGGTCCACGGTTGTAGAGACAGAAAGCATAAAATCCCCCTTAGGTCATCAGGAATGATAATGAGATCACTCCAGCTTCCAGGCTTGGTTTCTAAATGCAATATCTCCCTGGAGGGGATGACTCAGCTGTGCTTTCAGCACGCTGTCCCAGTAATCTGTCAGGCTGGAAGCTTCCAGAAGGAGACAAGTGTGATTATGACTAGTGGATCTCCCAGTCATAAACCCACAGCCACAACTTCTTTGTTGAAAGAAGGTCCCTTAGTCTTCTGTGATGTTATGTGGGACCCCATTCCAGTGCATCAAGTACCCAGTAAGCCCTCAGAAAGTGGTGGTTAAAGTCCAGGGGATGGAAAAACAAACCTGTACCCAGAATATGTGTTTTTTATTCTGTTCCTTTCAGGGAAAGGCCCTAGTGAAATCAGCTTTCCAGTTGGTTTACTCAAGAAAGGATGAATATGAAGGCTTCACATTGCTCTCTGTGGCTGGCATGTCAGACATTAGGCAATAATGATGATTAGATTAGTCTTGGAAAGTAGAGTTCCTGATATTGGGCTTATGTGTGGCCTCCATTCCTACAACTGTCTTAGTTTATGTGTGCCCATCAAAGCAGAAATATGGTGGCTGAAGACAGAAGATAACTGACATCAATTGGCTGAGATAATTTGTCTACTTAGCTGTTCAATGGGTTTTTTTTCTACTTGTATGCTTTCTGGTGGATATTAACATGTTACACACAATGTCCAGATGTAGACCGTGATTAATTAAAGGCCTATGCTGTAAACCATGAGATGACCAATAAAAAAATTAAATCCTTTTGTTATAACATGTAATTATTGGAAGAGCAATGAACTAAGAGTCACAAAGCACAAAGTCTCATCTTGAATATGACATTAGTAGGACCTAGACCTTGACCAATTGTAACCACATTTGTGAAAATAGGAATATTACTCGCTCTGAATGTTTCAATGTGTTATTGTGATAAATAGTAAATTTTGATGAAATTTAAGTAATGTTTAATTTTTTTAATTTAAATAATAATAATAATAATATGGAATAAAGATGGTCACAAGCAGAAAGCCAGCCAATGAGGTTTTTAGGACTCTTAGTCATAAGGATATAGGTAGAGTGATTCTCCCTTGCGTAAGTTTGATTTCCTTCCATCTCCCCTATAGTTTACCTAGGTTTAATGATTTCTTTAGAGCATTAGTCTCTAAAGGCTATGACCACATAAATGTCTTTCAAGTTATTTTAGAGGGTAGTTTTGCTAAATAGTTTTACCTCAACGCTTCGTGATTTTAGCTCAGTACTTAGATGTCACTAGCTTTTGTATGTTTCTTTACCACCTAGTCTCTGATACTAAAACTAAGGGTGCACATTTTAGTTTTTGTGGTTGTCGTTATGTCAGTATCTCACTTCTAGGTATAGTGTAAATTATCTGAATTAGATAGTATAAATTGTCAAGCTACCGCGAAAGCCTGCAAAAAAACCCCAGTTAAACAATATGAAAGTTTATTTCTCCCTATGTAACCATCTGGCGGTGATTGGTTCAGGGCCAAGTGAGAAGTTCTGCCATCTTTTTCATCCAATGACATCCAAACTTCCTCTAGTCATCACCATTTTCTAGTCACTGTAAAGGGACAGAAAGTACAGAGTAATGGTTTAGGCTTTAAAGAGTGATTTATGGGGCACCTGGGTGCTCAGTCGTTAAGCGTCTGCCTTCAGCTCAGGTCATGATCCCAGAGCCCTGGATCGACATTGGGCTCCCTGCCCGCTGGGAGCCTGCTTCTTCCTCTCCCACTCTCCCTGCTTGTGTTCCCTCTCTCACTGTCTCCCTCTCTGTCAAATAAATAAAATCTTAAAAAAAAAAAAAGTTAGAGATTCATGAAATAAAGATCCATTAATTCTTATTATGAGGACGGGCAAAATTTCTACGACGACCTAACAGACTTAACCGTGCCATTTTTATGGAAGTACATTAAAACTTCTCTAGCATCTGTTTACTCTCTTTCTTTCCTTGACTGGGATCAAGAAAGTTTTTATGCCTTACCATTTGCTGAACCTTAATAAAAAACTCAAATCAACTAATTTTTGAAGCCAAAATGACATTTAATTTAAAATTAGTAGCCTGAAAAATATCATATCCATCGTGTTGGCCAAAATAACTTTCAAGGTGAGCTTAAACCATGGAGATTCTGTCAGTACAATGACCAAAACCACTTTTGGTCACTCATTGCCTCATCAGTGCAATTTGATCGATCCAACAAAGTCATCGCAAGAAATACTTGGTACCATTCATACCTGGGCATATAGGCAAAGCTTTTTCCTTCCAATGTACAGATATATGTCAACTTCCACCCAACGTATTTTTATTACCAGAATTATTTGTTACGTTATGATTATTTATCAATATGTCATAAACTACTTATAACTATGCTCATATTGACGAAGTGCTTATTTACTGACACCAATTATTTCCCCTTAATCTTGTCAGATGGCTGCTGTTCAGTATAAGGTATCCTTAATTAACAACTAAGTGTAATTAGAAGTGTAATGAAAACATATTATATTGTCAAGACTGTTCTCCTCTTGATGTTATACAAGGACAATAGTACTGTTTCTATGAGAATGCAGTGCTCAAATATGTAGGTCCTCAAAATTTTCTCAGTGCATTTCAAGGATTAGGATTTTGAAATCTTTGGTTTAGAATTATAATAAGTGTTAACCTTGCTAAAAATAATATATACCAAACAGCTATTTATGAAATAGTTCTCAGAAGTGGATACTTATTTTTTATGTGGAATAAAAAATGAAAGAATTTGGTAATAATTTGTTCTTAGTAAGACTCAAAGCTTGAAGCCATCTCTTACTTTTAATCTAATTATATTTCAGTTAGCTCAAATCAAGCCATAAAAATTAATGGTAGTAAAATTCATTGAAAACACATTAATATCTTTATTTAGACTACATCTTTGATTTAATTCTGTCTTGGCAGTCTGTTGAGGTTTTCCTTTAAAAACACAGGATTGAGGTATTTGCTGCTTTGTTACCTGCTTTAAAGAAAAAATAATGTGTGAAATTTAAATAAAAAGCATGTTCAAGCAATATTGGAAGAAAATTAGGTCACTACTTTTTTTAAAATTGGTTTTCTGCTATATTATGTAATTTTTTTTAATGTTTTTTTATTATATTATGTTAGTCACCATACAGTACATCCCCGGTTTCCGATATAAAGTTCGATGATTCATTATTGCGTATAACACCCAGTGCACCATGCAATACGTGCCCTTCTTACTACCCATCACCGGTCTATCCCATTCCCCCACCCCCCTCCCCTCTGAGGCCCTCAGTTTGTTTCTCATAGTCCATAGTCTCTCATGTTTACCCCAAAGATACAGACGTAGTGAAGAGAAGGGCCATATACACCCCAATGTTCATAGCAGCATTGTCCACAGTAGCTAAATCGTGGAAGGAGCCGAGATGCCCTTCAACAGATGACTGAATTAAGAAGTTGTGGTCCATATATACAATGGAATATTACTTAGCTATCGAAAAGAACGATTTCTCAACATTTGCTGCAACATGGACGGCACTGGAGGAGATAATGCTAAGTGAAATAAGTCAAGCAGAGAAAGACAAATATCATATGATTTCTCTGATCTATGGAACATAAGAACTAGGATGATCAGTAGGGAAAGAAAGGGACAAAGAAAGGGGGGGTAATCAGAAGGGGGAATGAAACATGAGAGACTATGGACTATGAGAAACAAACTGAGGGCCTCAGAGGGGAGGAGGTGGGGGAATGGGATAGGCTGGTGATGGGTAGCAAGGAGGGCACGTATTGCATGGTGCACTGGGTGTTATACGCAACTAATGAATCATCGAACTTTATATCGGAAACCGGGGATGTACTGTATGGTGACTAACATAATATAATAAAAAAAAAAAAGGAAAAAAAAATTAAAAAAAAAAATAAAAGCCCCTTTCAACCACATCTGAGTGACTTTTGGATCTGCCTAAGGATGAGGGCTGGTTGTCATGGGAACCCACACTGTGTTTGGAAGGTTGGAAGCTTCAGTCCCACCCTTCTGACCTCTGGGGAGAGAAGATGGGTTAGAGGTTGAACGGATCAACAATGGTCAATGATTCAATCACCCATGCCATGTAATGAAGCCTCCATAAAAACCAAAGAAAGATGGAGTTTAGAAAGCTTCCAGGTTGGTGAACACATAGAGATTTGAGGATGGTAGTGCACTAGGAAATGTCACGGAAGCTCTGTGCCCTTTCCCCATACCTTACCCCATGCATCTCCTTCATCTGGCTGTTTCTGAGTTATATACTTATACGAATTACCTGTAATCAGGTAAGTAAATTGTTTCTCTGCATTCTGTGAGACACTGTAGCAAATTAATCAAACCCAAGGAGGGGGCATTGGACCCTCCAATCTATAGCTGGTCGTTCAGAAGCGCAGGTGACAACCTGGACACGCAGTTGGCTTCTGAAATGTGGGGCTGGGCGGGGGCAGTCTTGCCGGATTGAATCTTTAACCTGTGAAATCTGATGCCATCTCCAGATAGGTAGTGTGAGAATTGAGTGAAATTCTCAGGATTTCCAGCTGGTGCTGGAGAATTTTTGTTGGTGCCAGGAAAGAACCCACACATCGTAAATTGGAATCGGAAACATGAGACAGCCCGGTAGGAATGGGGAGGAATTAGTTTCTCTGGTGTTCTTTTCCATAGTTTCTTTCTCTTTTGCACAACATGTCAGTTTGAGTCTCAGAAATTTTGCAGGAATTATTGAGGAATAAAAGGATAGTTTCTTCCTACTGGGGTTCCTAATTCTGAGATGTGATTCAGGAACACTAAGCAGGTATTTAACCTTTCCATGGAGTGACAGCCTTCCTGTTACAGAGGCGGACAAAGAAGAAAGAAAAAGACAAAGAAACCCTGCTTGAATCCAGAGGGTATCTCTTGACCTCCTGCATCCATATATGCCTGAAAAATTTCATGCTTGAAGTCCATACATGGTCTTTTCAATAATGAAAGCCAAAATATTCCTTTTTTTTTTTTATTCCCCCTAAAGCTTGATTGACTTGGGTTAATTTGCTACAACTGAAAGATCCCAATCAAGTTAGACAGGTTGAAACCAGTGATTAAAGAGGCAAGAGAATTGCAGTGTTTTCCTTTAATAATGCAAATCTAACCTGCACTAAGGGCTCCTTTGGGGGAAGATTTATTTTCCATTCAGATCCTTTAGCATACAATACAGTACCTTCCAGATATTTTAACCACTGCTGTTCTATTATGTTTTTCTTCATAGTACTTCTGTTCTGATGCTTTGCCTTCTGATGCCCACCTCTCATGTGGTTGGGGCAAACCCTGCCTCCAATAGACGCCCTGCAGTTTCCCTTTATACTGATCATTTCTTTTTTTCTCCCGCCACCATATTTTTCATAGAAGTATTTATGGTTCAAAAACTTCTGGAAGCAGTTAGATGGATTGATTTGGTTGCTGAGAAGTCAATTCTGTCCCCTCAATTTATTTAGCAGCATTTCCAACGACTTTGCACATTTTCAAATGTCCATAAATTCCAGGCTGCTCATAGGCTGTATTGCATATTTTTGACTTCAGTCTATTTATCACCCAATGAGTATGTTTATTGTCCCCAAATGGATCTTCAGATTGCATGGTGAAAAACTGGAACTGGACATTAAAGAGGTTAAAACAGATGTTATTCAGGACCATGGCATTAGGAAAAAAGAAACCTCAGTACAGAACTGAGCTTAATCCAAATATAACATGGGCAAGTTGGAATTTATAGCCAAGAAGCAGAGTGGGGTCACTGGATGGAAAATTAGTAAGAGGAAGCATTAGGGTTAAAAGGACTTTGGCTGAACCAATCTGATGGGATTCTTGCCGAAGACAGGCCAGGGTAATCAGGCATCACCTGGGGGTTGGTGGAGGATGAGCAACCTTATCAGATATTGAGGGTGATCAGATATCCAGGATGGGAGGTTCTGGGCAAACTGAATTAGCAGGCTTTTTGCTAAAACTGGATTCTACAAGGAAGTGCACAAATGGGTCTAGAAAAAGTTTCAGGAACCTGACTAAAGTTTGGATGAGCAGCAAATCTTTGCCAGGAGAGTTCATTGTTCTTGGGACTCTGGACTGCAGAGGAGAGGGGAAATCAGAAATGTTAGAAATGCAAATCAGCTCCTTGAAATGACATGCTCTGTGCATCCCACCACCCTCCCCCCACCCAGCCTACAAAATGCCTAATATTGTACCTTCACTTTGTAGGTACTTAATCAACATGCTAAATTTTATATATCCAAGTAGCACCTATGTAATTTGGAGATTTGATATTCCATGCATCTTGTGTATAAACAGGACTCCTCTTGGACAACATTAGTCATTGCCCTCATGTTCATATAGAACTTTCCAGTTTTCAAGACATGTTACCGTACATGGTCTCATTATTTTTTTTCTTCACATAAACCTCAGATATAGACAGACACAGGGGTTCCATGAGGTTAATGACTTGTGTGAAGCCTTACGGAAGTGAAGAGTGGAAGGAAGCAAGGCCTGGAAGCTGGTATAATGTCAGCTCAAGTGCTCTTTGCACTCCACTCTGCTAATTCCTGGATTTTTCAATAGGATGCTGTTTGGTTTTTGAATTAAAATAAATGCTTTATCACTTATTTTGGAGTAATATTTAAAAAGAGTCTGTCTTCCAAACTGAGGGTAAGAGATTTTTTTTATAACGAATCCTTCTTCTGAGTACATTTCCTTTCTTTTCATTCAAATGTAAATTGGTTTCAGGGAACCCCAAATTCCAGATGAGAAACAGCTTCTTAGGTCATTTCTTTGTTTTACACTACTTATTACATAATGCTGGAAACGTAATTCATCTCCAGAAAGTACGGATATCTACGATGCTTGAACCTAAACACGGAGATTGCATTCGATGGGATTTTCAGCCACTCATTGGTCTATCTTTGCTGACAACACTAAAGATTTTCCCCCCTTTGGAAATAACAATATATGTATTATTGCCTCTGAAATCTTTGCTTTATGATTCTTAATTCTTTTCATAATGTTTTCGTTTTTGTTGTTGAAGAAGAAAGTTGACTCATTGCTGATAAAGATGGTGTAAAGCAGGCAGTCTCAGTGTTTAGGTAGAAACAGCTTACAGGAAATTTTCTACTCCTGCAGCTCCTCATCTCCATTGATGAACCTCTTCCTTGTATAAAGCATTGAACCCATACAAATTTGAGCTGCAAAAGAGGAGTCAAATGATCAGTCTCAGTAATCCTGAACTATAGCAGAATAGGCTTCTCAAATTGGCCTCTTTGCTTTATTGGTTATTTTGAGCCGGGGGCTTTTGAAAAAATGCAAATTCGGAGAGGACTCTGGACTTCCCTTAGCTGCCTAAATAAAGGTCCTACAAAAGGAACTCAATTGTTATAGATTCCCTCCACTGGAGCTTCTCAACTGGAGAAGACCGACTCTTTTTCTTTTTTTTCCTTAAGATTTCATTTATTTATTTGTCAGAGAGAGAGAGCATGAGCACAAGCAGGGGGAGCAGCAGGCAGAGGGAGAAGCAGACTTCCCGCTGAGCAAGGAGCACAATGTGGGACTTGATCTCAGGACCCTGGGATCACGACCTGAGTGGAAGGCAGATGCTTAACTGACTGAGCCACCCAGGCGTCCTGAGAAGACTGACTCTTATCACAGGGAAAGAAACTGGAAGTATCAGCACCACACCCAGACAGACTTTGTCACAAACCGTATACCTTCCGTCTATTCTTCTAAGGGTCTATTCACCTTTTCTAAAAATCATATCCTATCCCCGAGGAAGCCTACATCCCACTCCCTTTTCCCTATTAAGATGATGTTTAAGTCAGAATTGTAAGCTACCTGCAAAGTTATTCATTTTTTTCTAAGTGTCTCCTATGTATATAGGAACTCAGAGGAGTAGAGGGAAAATTATTTTTTCTCCCCTACAATCCAGATCAGCTCTTTGAAAGTATGTGCTCTGCAGATTCTGCCCACCCCTGTCCATTTCAATTAACTTAAAGCTCTTTCTAAATAGCCTTTAATTTGGGCAAATGTTGTAACATTTAAAACCTGTCAGAATGGCTAAAATCAACAACATAAGAAACAGCAAGTATTGGTGAGGAAGTGGAGATAAAGGCACACCAGTGCACAGTTTGGGAATGCACATGGGTGTAGCCACTGTGGAAAATAGTATGGAGGTTTCTCAAAAAGTTGAAAATAGAGCTACCTTATGATCCAGCAATAGCACTACTGGGTATTTACCCAAGGAATACAGAAACACTAATTCAAAGGGATACATACACCCTACACTTATTACAGCATTGTTTACAATAGCCAAGATATGGACGCAACCCAAGTGTCCGTCAACTGATGAATGGATAAAGAAGTTGTGAGGTGTGTGTGTGTGTATATATATATATATATATATATACATGAATATTACTCAGCCATAAAAAAGAATGAAATCAGTGATGGGGATTAAGGAGTACACTTGTGATGATGAGCACTGTGTAATGATATATGGAAGTGTTGAATCACTACATCGTACACCTGAAACTGATATAACACTGTATGTTAACTAATTGGAATTTAAATAAAAACTTAAAGTACAAAAAAATAAAATACCTCAGAGAGCTCAAAAAAATTAAAATCAGAAAACAAAATTGAAGTTCTGAACATAACTTTCCAAATACATGTATGGACAGAAAACTGTAATCACTATGTCATTATGTTAATAATAATCATTTCATGTCAGAATTATGAATATTAAAGTTATTTTTGTTTCATCTTTTTCTTTTTTATGATTCTTTCAAATTGGTTATTCATTACTTATGATTGTAAGGTAGCAAGTCTGGATGACCCAGAGCTTAACATGGTAGAGCCTTTAATATAGACAGTTCACTTCTGAATTCATTTTTCAGACAGTTTTTTTTTTCTTTTGGCAAGTAAATAGGCTTGATCTAATCATTTTAATTGTATATCTACTATAGCTACTATATATTACCATACTTAAACTAAATTTATATATTAATGCATCAACTATATATTAAGGCCTCAACAAAGTAGATTATATTAATGACTAAGAGATGTCCCCATCCTTCAAAGTGTTGGAAGTCTAGTGAGAAAGATAGAGAAGAAAGCAGATGATTAAAATATAGGATATTAAATGGTGCAAAAGACTGAACCTGAAATATGTTAGGAACAGAAAAAAAAGGGCAGTGCTCTCAACTTACAAATGTCAGAGAAGGCTTTCAGCAGAGAATTACTAAGAAATCAAAGTGAGTAGAGGTTGTTTGAGGTTGGAGAGAGGAGAGTGCTTCAGGCCTAGGGGAGGGAACAGGTTGTTGAGATCATGGTGTATTTAGGTGACTAGAGTAATTGAGCTTGTCTGGAGCCATGATGTTAGGGAGACACGACTAAAGAAGAAAACAGTCAACAAAAATGCTTAGGTTAGACTTCATTTTGATGGCAGGGCACGTCACCAACCAGAAGTCAATGTCCTGCAAAGTTTGAGCACATTTTAGGAATATTACGTTTTAAGTTGAAGGTCACCTCTTTCAGAGTGGAAACCAAATAGAAACTTAGTACCTATTTCATTTGAAGGTAGAATAGAATCTTAAATCATTGCAAGTTCCCATGTAACATCTTCATGGCTTAAAAAAGGAAGATGAGCTTTAGATTTTGGCAAAGTTTTGTTCAGTTGTACTACTTTGTTCAAATACCAGCATCTCCCATCAGTTATGTACAAGGGAAAATTACTTAATCTTTCAGAACTTCAGTTTCCATGTTTGCTAGATGGGCATTAATTCCAACTACAGGAAGAATTAACAGATTACAGGGGACATCAGATACAAAGGTAAATCAGAAAAATGCCTAATAAGAAGACACTCAAAAAGTATTCTTCCTATCCTCCTTTCAGAGATTTCTAAGATAACACATGAAAATGACTCTAACATGTCACAAGCAAAATAATCTTTAAATGCAGCCAACTCCACCTGACAGGCGCTGGGTACTACATTCTAAACACTGAATCCGTCTGTCCTTAGTCCTTCAAAATATGCAAATATTCCTCTTGAAATTCCATTCACTGCTTACCAACTCAGCAATGCATCACCTTACTTGGCACACATTTTCTCATGATATGCCTTGAAAAGTGCAATATTTTAACTTCTACTTCAGCAATTGTTATGCTATTACTTTTTATAATACCCTCTTAAGTGCCCCATTGAAAGAGATTATAATCACTAGGCCCTGAATTTTCAACACTGCTTCGCAATTCCTCACTCCCACTCCACTTCACTCCCCACGTCAGCACCCACAATAGTCTCTGCGCCTCTATTATTTAGAAAACCATGAAGCACTGTATCAGTACGTGCACAGATGGCTGTTTCTCAGAGCCCTTTTCAGCTTCTTCCAGTGCTTGCGGTAACTGAAATCACTCATAATTACAATTCTAACTACCTACGTATATTTACAAAGACCGATCTTTGCTTTACTTTCTGACAAAAGCCTCAGTTGGTACAACACAGATCAATGACTTAATTATACCATTGCAAAATTGAAACAGAGAGACCAAACATTTTTCAGGTTTATTGCCATTGGTCTTACAACGAAGTAAAGGATATTCAAACGAATTACAAACCATGTTTTTATGTCTTTCTTTGTATTTGTGTTCAATTTCACATACTTCAAATACAATGAGATTGTGTAGAAGTGACTTTTAAAATGGTTTTCAGCTTATTTTCATCCTAGTACCTCCATATGTAAAAATGGGTAAAGGTGGGTTTTAAGCCTGAAATCACAGCACCTTCTGATCTCGAATACAAATTTTTGGAAGCATCTTTATTTTTCTTGGAAGAAGCTTCAGGAGTCGCATTAAATTTTCAATTTAGAAAACATCCAAAATATTTTTACAGTAGTTGATTTTTTACAGAAATAACTCTTTAATCATGATAACCACTGTTTTTTTTTTTTAATAACCACTGTTTTTAAGAATTCTTGGAGGACTCACTTCTATGCATTGTTAGCGAGAATGAAATCTTGTTTAATTTTTTTCTTGAAATTTTTAACACTGTTATTAAAAGTCACATAAATACATATATTTCCTCTCCCTATAATTTCTTATAGCTTATCCTAATACAGTTATTAAAGATGCAGAAACAACTTGAGCCAAAAGGTTATTCAACACAGCATTCTTATAACAGTAAAAAGTAACAGCAACATACAAAACAATGAAACTGGTCCACCTTCTTACACCATACACAAAAATAAACTCAAAATGGATTAAGAACCTAAATATGCAATCTGAAATCATACCAATCCTAGAAGAGAGCACAGGCAGTAATTTTTCTGACATTGGTTGTAGTAACATTCTTCTAGCTATGTCTCCTGAGGCAAGGGCAACAAAAGCAAAAATAAACCATTGGGACTACATCAAGATGAAAAGCTCTGCACAGTGAAGGAAACAACTAACAAGACTAAAAGACAACCTACTGAATGGAGAAGATATTTGCAAATGAATTATCCAGAAAAAGGCTGGTATCCAAAATATATAAAGAACAGATACAAATCAACACCCCCCAAAACAAATAATCCAATTTAAAAACGGGCAGAAGACATGAACAGACATTTCTCCAAAGAAGTCATCCAGATGGCCAAAAGACACATGAAAAGTAGCTCGACATCACTCATCATCAGGGAAATGCAAATCAACACCACAATGAGATGTCACCTCACACCTGTCAGAATGGCTAAAATCAACAGCATGAGAAACAACAAGTATTGACAAGGATGTGGAGAAAAAGGAACCCTCTTGAACTGTTGGTTGGAAAGCAAACTAGTGCAGCCACTATGGAAGACAATGTGGAGGGTCCTCAAAAAGTTAAAAAAATAACTACCCGACGATCCAGCAACTGCACTACTGGGTATTTACCCAAAAGAATACAACAACACTAATTCGAACGGATAGATGCACCCCTATGTTTACTGCAGCATTATTTATAATAGCCAGACTACGGAAGCAGCCCAAGTGTCCATCGATGCTTGAATGGATATAGGAGAGATGGTCTCAATACACAAGGGAATATTATTCAGCCCTAAAAGGGAATGAAATCTTGCCATTTGCAAAACATGGATGGATCCAGAGAGTGTAAGTCTAAGCAAACTATGTCAGTCAGAGAAAGACAAATGCCATATGATTTTCATTTTTTTGTGGAATTTAGGAAACAAAACAAATGAACAAAGGGGGAGAAAAGAGACGAACCCAAAACCAGACTCTTAACAAGAGTCAAACAGATGGTTACCAGATAGGAGGTGGGTGGGGGGATGGGTGAAATAGATGAAGGAGATTAAGAGTACACTTACCTTGAGGAGCACTGAGTAATATAAGGAACTGTTGAATCACTATCTTGTACACTCGAAACTAATATAACAGTGTATTAAATTTAAAAACTGTAATTTAATTAGTTTTAAAAGTAGTAAATTAGTTAAAAAAATACATCAGGCATAAAATGCAATATTAAGCAGCCATGATACACTGATAAGAGAACAGTGTATCTTCCTACCTTAAGATTTAGCAACCAATTTGCTTCCATGCCTAGTCTGTCTTTTTTCCAGTCACTATGGACGAACCCTGATCTCCTGTCTTAGGCCTGCCTTTGTCCCCTTGTTCAGTTGTTCAATTCCTGCCCGACATTATGCCCAATGACAGACAATTAGAGCTGCAATTCAAACAAGAGATTTTTTTGGACTCCTAAACTCATGTGCTTTTCCCTAAATGCAAATATCCAGAAACTTACTATAACTGCTGAAATTTTGTTTCTCTTCAGGGCACCTGGGTATCTCAGGCCATTAAGTGTCTGACTCTTGGTTTCGGCTCAGGTCACAGTCTCATGGTCGTGGGATGGAGCCTTGCGTGGGGCTCAGCGCTCAGTGCAGAGTCTGCTTCAGAGTTTTTCTCCCTCCCTCCCTCCCTGCCCCTCCCACATGTGCTCTCTCTTTCTCTCTCTCAAATAAGTAAATAAAATATTTTTTAAAAAAAGAAAAACAATCTCTCACTCTGCCTCTGCCCCCTCCCTTTCTCCCTCTCTGAAGAAAAAAAAAAAAAGTTTGTCTCTCTTCGGTATTTCTTCAAATGGAGATAGGTAAATAGCAAAATGAAGTCAGCCAGTCCATTAAGACTCAATTTCTTGTTCTCTTTCTAATGGCATCACTATGGGATTATCGCTTCTTTTATTTATCAATTTTTCTTGTGAATATGCAGACAAAATTAACACCTGTCTTAATCCCAGGATTATTAATTATGCTATAGCAGGATTTCTCTGATTCATTTTAAGATCTGTTCACACTCCATTCCTTTTCTTCCCACTTCTCTGGAATTCACTCCAAGTTAGATTTCATCCCCACAACTTTTCTGAACTAACTCTTGTCAAAGTCAGCAATGAACACCAGCGGCCCCTTCTCTGTTCTAAATCTGATTTTGACTTCTCAGCATTATTTCATACATTTGATCCTCTTCTTCTTGAAATTCCATATTCACGGGAGTTTCAGAAATTAATGCCATACCTCTAAATAAAGGAGTTTCATGGGACAGTCATTGCAGTTTTTCTTTTTTCTCTCTACCTTCACACTCTAAGCTAGGACTGTTCAGGAAAAACGTCAAACCAGCCACAAATGTGAACCACATTATAATTGTAAAATTGTATACAAAGTGAAAAGAGTAGGCAATTTTAATTTTAATAATGTATTTTATTTAAGACAACATATTAAAACATGATTAAAAAATACAATCAGTATAAAATCATTAGTGAGATAGTTTAGGTTATATTTCACAAGAGGTCTTCAAAATCTAGTGTATTTTATGCCTACAGTACGTCTCGACTCAGACAACTCACAGTTCTCATGTTTGGAAGCCCCATGTGGCTAAGTCTACCATATTGGTCCATGTGGCTATAGAGGATCTCATTTATGGCTTTAAATGCCACACCTCTGCTGAGTGCTGTCAAATCAACATATTTGGAACCACTTCCCTGAAATGCTCTTCCCTAAAAAGCCTGTTTGATAGCTTTACCTGGGTGTCAAATAGTTACATCAAACTCGTGCTCAAAATGATTTCTAGCGCTTACACCCACAAACTGTCATGCCCCCAATATATATATATATATACACGCACACACATATGTATACACACATATACACACACACCTTTATATATATATAAAAGCATTTAATGATCACCTACTATAAAATATATATACACACACACACACACATGAATACACACATATACATACATTTACATGTGTGTGTGCATATACACATGCACTCACACATATACTTGGAGTTATACTTGACTGCTGTTCTTATACCCAGCATTTGATTTGGCAGATAACCTTGTTAGAACTAGAACTGCTTCAGGGTGCCTAGGTGGCTCAGTCTGTTGGGTGCCTGACTCTTGGTTGCCTCTGGGGTCATGACGTTGGGGTTATGGGATTGAGCCCCGCATAGGGCTGGGTGTGGAGCCTGCTTGGGATTCTCTCCCTCTCCCTGTGCTCCCCGCCCCCCCCCCCCCCGACTCTCTCTCACTCTCGTGCTCACTAAAAATACAAACAAAAAAACTAGAACTATTTCTATAATGTGTCTAGAATCTGGTCATTCATGTCCTCTGCTACACTATAATCTCCCTGCCACTAGGTCCAAGTAGAAGTTGCTATTTTTCACGATACTTGCACTCTTGCTTTTCTACAGTGGAGATTTTTTTTTTCTGTCTCCAGAACTCTATAAACAAATAGAGGAAGAAAGACAGACTCATGCAGTTGTGTAATTTAATGTTTGCATCTCATCAAACGTACCATTTTCATTCCTGCCTGGCCTCTGTAGGCACCTGTGCTTGTAACACCAGGTGTAGACCATAACACATGACACACGGGAGGCTTAACATGTCTTGACTAGCACCTGCCCTGGTCATCACATTAAAGATGTTGGGGATGTTTGCTCGTGTTGTTATTTCTATAAATCATTAAATAAAATGATGACATTTTCCCCTTTTAAATTCCATAGCTGGAGGCTTTTTTACACGTGAATCTAATCATATGAGCAATGTTTAGGGGAGCAATATTTAGAGGAACTTAGACAAATATGCTTGAACTATGTTACCCATCATACTGGTTTTGAACATGATGATGTATTTTTGATTCCTGAAGAAACAATTTTGAAATACAATATAAAGTGATCATTACATCTAGTTGAATATTTTATTTCTGTGAATAAGAAGAATATTTGTAATATGTTATTTGTGCTGGGGTCTTATCTATAATAAACTGAAACCCTTGCGCTTATCTTGTTATTTCGTTACGTAACACATAAAAACTAAATTAACAACAACCACAAAGACAACAAAAGATGAGTTTTAAAATGCTCAAAAGGATTCATTTTCATGTGTGTGTTATTTAAATGCCATAATATACAGACAACTTCCAATTTATATTAAATAGAGATGTAGATATGGGTACAAAACTAATCGCAAAGAAACCATGGAATTTTCAATGTAGACAAATCAAGTTTTCTTTCAAAGTATTAATTTAAAGTAGATGAGACCCATGATCCTCTGGTTAAATACATCAGAGCGAAGGGATTTCCGACTTCATTGTCATCTCTGAAATAATCAAAAGCAAACCAAGAAAATAAATTTCAAAAGCAAGCAGCAAAATGTGAAAACGCCACTCATTTAAAAAAAATTTTGGAAATGGTCACGACACCCAACTATTAAGTGGAAAGAATAGCTGTTATAAATCGTGAAACTTGAAACAAGCCGAGGGGCAGTGACAAAGTAGATGAGACAGATGATCAGACTTCGCTAGAAGTACCTCTCCCTCTGGGTTATAATCCAGGGCTCGTTCTTCTGGGGTTCAGTAGAGACGCAGAGGAGCTCAGGTGTGACTGTGAAACGTCTCTTCCATTAAGTTCTGTTTTATCCTCATAGTTTATTACATATTCTCTTAAATGTTTAGTACCAAAGGGGGTTTATATCTCATCCTATGGAGAGACAGTCTTGTAATTTTCATCATAAACCCATTTTCAGAGTTAAGGATAGGTTCCATTAGAAAGTTATTTTATTAACCACTTTTCCTCTTTTTCCTTAGTAGTATGCTTAATTAAAGTAATTTGTTGGATTATGGTTAAGATAAGAAAGTATGAAGATAGTTATGTTCCACTTAGGTTTAACTACTATGCCGGTAAATATTACTCCAGTCCTTATGGTGAACTTTTAAAACGAAATCTTGTATCATAATGGTATAGTCCTTGCTAAGTTACATTATATTGGAACAAAATATAATAAGCATAATGTTTGTTTCTTTCAGCCAAGAGTCAAGGACTTGTATTATCAAAATAATTATGAAAAAGCATTTAATCCGACAAGTAAATATATTTGTAGTGTTGTCCAAAGGAAGCTATGCTATCACACGTGAGAAGGAACAGGACGTCTTCTGGAAGGAATGCTTGTTAGACCTTATGATGTCCACATTTCACACAAATGTCAGATGAGTAAGACGTTATGACTATTTAGTATCATTGTTGAATAATTAGTTCAGAGAAGAAATCAGCGATGTGCGTTCATTAGTTATTTCAGCCAACATGTAATGAGCACCTACCATAAGCCCAGCCCTGTTCAGCATCCTAAGTATGTAGCAGAGAATAGACAAAGACTTATTCTAGAAGGATGTTAGATAGTAAGTATGGAAACAAATATAGATCCAACAATTTTAGGTTCTCTGAAGATAAAGGGGGGAAGAGATGAGAAGATGGGAGCTGGCTGCTCTTTCATGCAGGGGTGAGGGCAGACTCTCTGAGAGTGACAATGGAGGAGGGCGTATATGTAACATACTCGATGAATTGGTTTGAATGCTGAGATTGTATGAAATCTGCCCAAGTTATCAGTATAGGGGTTTAGATATTTCATATTCTCCATAAAAACAGTATTTTGTGTTGCTATCAACAAAATTGTGAAAACATGTACTGGCGTTAGTAGCAATGATGTAAAAACAATAGGAAGAAACAATAATGTTATTATTAATTGCATTCACACACTCAGGAGAACTTTCATAAATGAGTATTAGTGGTTAAAGAGATGCCAGCCTTTTCACATCCATGCAACAGAAAAACGTGTGAAACAGGAGATAATTCTCTTAACTTTATTGTAACTTAATTATCTGATTTGTGTAAAGATTTTTTACCGTCAAATTCCTTCTTTGAATAGTGTATGGGCTTGAACTGACATATGCTGGGCACTCGAGTTCCTTTGAAATGCAGATTGTTTCGAGGTTCTTGGGGACACAGAGCTCTGTCATTATGCCATAACAACAGGGAGCCTCTAACTCAAGAAAAACATTGGACAGCTGCAGTGACTGTGTACAAACGTTTTCTGCAATTCCAGTTTCCAAAACAAACAGAAGCACACACTGTTCAATGACCTTTATTAGCAGGCTATCCTCTAATTTGGTCTCTTAACAATCTGTCAGTGTTTTCTTTAAATCAGCTTTCTAAAAGAATATATATATATATATATATATATATATATATATATATATATATATATTATTTAGCTGTTTTTAATTCCAGCAAGGCTAATATTTGGCACTTGATCAAGACTGCTATTTTATTTCATTTTTCCCCTGCGAAACGATTAATCATTATAAAGACAGTGATAAAAACATGTATATAAATACTAACCCTTAACTTGTGCAGTAAGCGTATATGTTGCCTTAGAGAGTCGCTCTGTATTTATCGTTTTTTCCCTCAACACTGAAGGAATCAGAATTTGTACATAAAACCTCATTAGCTTGGTCCCTTCAACCTTGTGTAATGAAATGGCTCTTTAAGTCTAGGAGACAGTCTTATGGAATGACTGGAGCCAGGGGGCCCGGAACCTGGGTTCAGATCCTGACTGCCCCTTGCGAGGTGGGTGGCCACGGACTGGTTACTTTACGTTTCTGAACTTCACGTTCCTGATCTATAAAATGTGAACGTTAATAGCACCAGCTTCCTAGCGATGCTGAAGGGACACATACATCTGGCTTTTAGAGCTTCACCTGGCTCCTGGTAAGAGCTCAATGCATGTTGTTTCCTCCTGTTCATGTTCATTGAAGTCGCAGTAACTATACTGAGCACAAGCCCAGTGTGTAATCCCCCACCCAAAAAAGTAAAAGTGATTTTTTGTTATTTGATTAAAGAAGCGATCATCAAATAGTTCTAGCAATTAGGAACATGTGCGAGTGACAGAAAGCTTGCTAAATGGAAGCCATAAATTGCTTTCTCACCTAGCCAGGCTTGGAGAGATGCACTGCAGCTCCTGTAGGTTCCGTTGCGTCACGGTGTTATCCAAGAACCTGGCTTGTAGCCTAATGATTGCAATCATTCACCCATGTTTCTAATAGCTGCTATACAGAGGGATACGTCAAGGGGGAGGGGTATGGGAGTGGAGGCAATCATTTCTGCTCCTTGCTCTTTTATCAGGAAATCAGCAGATTTCCCACAACCTCCCATTAGAATTTTGCTGAGGACTTACAGTTATTGTCTGTGTCCCTGTGGCAAGAGGGACTGAAATAGCAAGCTGGGACCTTGCAATCTCCAACAAATTTAAGGTTATATTAATAGAAATGAAGGTGAGAAATGCATGTTGTGTAATGTTTTAGGGTCTGCCATAATGGTCATCCAGGGAAACATCAGAATTGGGTTAGGCTTCCACATATATATATATTTTATGGTTTAGTATTTATTGTTTTAATATCCAATTGCCTATGGGAAAGTGATACTATGAATTTTCATTGCCTAATTCCTCTGAAGTTTTAATTTAGCACTTGTATGAGATTTTATTTTGTAACTAAAATGTTTTCCTTGCTTTTGTTTGTTGGTTTGTTTTCCTGGAAAACAATCAGCAGTCGGGCAAAGCGCTTCCAGAGTTCACGCAGTTCACTCCTCACGCTTCGGCTACACTGGCTTTCTTTTTATTTGTCAAATACGCCAAGTTCAGCCCTGCCTCCTGGCTTTCCTACGAGTTCTGGCATCAGTTTTGGAAACTTCCAGCCCAAACCTGCACTTATCATCACCATCTTCCCACAACTGATCCCTCCTGTAGGTTTGGTGAAAATATCCCCTCCTCAGAGACTCCTTCTCTGATCAGATGTCCCTTCTAATCAGCCTCTATCTCGCTAATCCTATCTTTTTTTTAAAGATTTTATTTGTTTATTTAACAGAGAGAGAGACAGCCAGCGAGAGAGGGAACACAAGCAGGGGGAGTGGGAGAGGAAGAAGCAGGCTCCCAGCAGAGGAGCCTGATGTGGGGCTCGATCCCAGGACTGTGGGATCATGCCCTGAGCCAAAGGCAGACGCTTAACGACTGAGGCACCAAGGCCCCCCTCATCCTATCTTTTTAAACTCATTTTCTGGTTTCAATTTTCTTCCTTTAAAACTGTCTTCTATTTTATGCCCTGACTTGTTAATCTGATGCTTCCAAATTTACTGTAAGTTCCTCTAGTCGAGGGACATTTGTCAGATCCATCACTGCAGTTTCTCAATCTAAAACAGTGTTTAACACAGAGTAGCCACTTAATAAATAGTTGTAAAACAAATGAAAGCATTCTTAACATAGGGTTCTTGATTAAAACAAGAGGAGCAATTTAAATATTAAATATTTGCATAGTCGATAGCAGCAAGAGAAAATGGGTTAATCTCTCCATTCCAACAATTGGACGTACTTGAGAACAAGTCTTCTTACACCTGACAGAACCTGAATGGACATGGTAACAACTTTCATTCATATTATACCATGGCTGAAAAACTTTTTTATTGACACAGATTTCCATTACTCAGTCATCTACTCCAGGTCAAATCCTGCTAGCTCGGGCATCATTGTCTTTGCCTATGTCTGTCCTGAGGCATTAAATATTAATTTAAAAATGCAGTTCTCTCCAGTTAAAAGATGGACAACATATCTGGACAGAAGTCTCCCCAGAGAAGATAGACAGATGACAAATAAGCATATGAAAAGATGCTCAACATCATGTGTCCCTAGGAAATTGCAAATTAAAACAACAGTGAGATACCACTACTTGCCCGTTAGAATGGTGAAAATCCAAAACACTGACGACACCAAATGCTGGTCAGGATGTGGAGCCGTGGGAACTGTCATACAGGACTGATGAGAATGCAGCATGGTACAGCCACTCTGGAAGACAGATTAGCAGTTTCTGACAAAACAACATATAATTTTACCATATGATCCAGCAATCGAGTTCCATAATATTTAACCATATGAGTTGAAAACTTATGTCTACTCAAAAACCTGTGTGTAAGTGTTTATAGCATTCATAATGGCCCAAACCTGGAGGCGACCAAGATGCTCTTTGTAAATTAGTGGAGGAACAAACTTCGGTACGTCCATATCCATACAACGAATTATTACTCAGCAATAAAAAAGTGAGCTATCAACCCCTAAAAAGACACGAGGAACCTTAAATGCATATTGTTAAATGAAAGGAGTCAATGTGATGAGGCTACATACTGTATGATTTCAACTATTTGACATTCTGGAAAAGGCAAAACTATGGAGACAGTAAAAAGATAAGTAGATGCCCAGAATTTGAAGGGAAGAAAGTATAAAAACTATATAATGCTCAACATAAAGAGTGAACCTTAATTTAAACTATGGATTTTAATTAATAATACTGATCCATACTCATCAATATTAACAAATGTACTACTCTATACAAGATATTAAAAATAGAAGAAACTCAGGGTGCCTGGGGGGCTCAGTCAGTTAAGCATCTGCCTTCCATTCAGGTCGTGATCCCAGGGTCCTGGGATGGAACCCTGCATTGGGCTCCCTGCTCAGTGGGGAGCCTGCTTCTTCGTCTCCCCCCTGCTCATGCTCTCTCTCGCTATCTCTCTCTCTCTCAAATAAATAAATAAAATCTTTAAAAAAAATAATAGAAGAAACTTGAGGAAGGGAGTTGGGGTACGTGGGAATACTTTGTACATTCTCCTAAATTTTTCCGTACACCTGAAATTACTAAAAAACATAAACAAAAACAAAACCTAAATGCTATTTTTTAAAGTTTTTTTAAGTAATTCCCATAGAGTAATATTTACGTACACAGCGCCTGTCTGTAGTGTCTTTGTATTAAAACTTGTAATAAGAAAATTTGAAAGAGTGATTGGCTTTGTCATTCTTATCCACAGGAGAATCGATTTGTTCTCTTGGGTTAATTGAATAACCGAAGACCAAAAACATACTAAATCCCATTTAATTCTGGACTCTAAGATTCTGTGGTTTTCATTCAAAGTTCTGTCTGGAATGACTTTTGTAAGTGTTAACTAAATAAAATGTCAGCCTTCTCAGAGAACAGCATGTCTCAGGAAATTTAATTAAAAAACAAACTGTAATAATAACTGCCTGTATTTTAACTGACATGTAGATATTTGGTTTTCTTCCTCAAAAAAAGGAAAATTTTGGCTTCGAGGAACAATTAAACTCTCATGTACACTAATCATGTGTACAAATTGAAATGTGTTGTTTTGTTATTTATGAATAGAGAATAACGCCTTGCTTACTTGCTAGGCAAACAAACTTCAGCCCTAGAAGAGCACTAAAATTAAGACACTTTAGTATCTCTTTATGCTTCTGTATTATATGGAACAATGTAGTTCATGTTATTCATATATACATGAGAATATTTCTTGTGGGCTTTTGTTTTTTGGACACAATCAAGGATGAATTAAGGCTTGAAAATCCAAAAACATTAAAGAGGATCAGAAATTATTAATAATCATGATATTATGTAGCTTTATCACTGTTAGCCAGCAGAGTAGTTTCACAATGGTTTTATTTTCTTTTATTTATTTTTCCTAACAAATATCTATAGTGCAGTAAAGGTTAGGGATCATGAAACTGCCCCGTCATTTACAAAGCCTGAGAGATTCATTGATTGCTGGTCTCTTGACTCACCCTTATAACTAGCTAAAAGGTTATCTTCTTGTTGATGAAAGTCTTCCAGCAGGCGAGGCAATAGGATGTATTGATGAAATGTCTAATGGCAAAAAAAAAAAAAGAAAAGAAAAGAAAAATGCAATTGCAATTCTAATTGGGAATCTGTTTTAAGACTTCATAGTTGAGAGAGAGTTCCATTTGTTTTCTCCTGTTTGTAAGTCAGTGTTTTAAAGTGAGCTGATTGCTAGAGGAAGTTGCAATGACTTATCCTGTTTCTTTCCTAGTGATCTAATGGCATAATCCAGAGACTAAAAGTTTCTTTCCTGATACTCTTAATCTTAACTGAAATGTGGCTCTTCCCAGGACCACATGCATTTTCAGCTTTTTTTTTTTTTTTTTTTTTTGAAGATAATCAAAAGTGCTACATGTATGAGGTCTGCTACTGAGGCGTTAATATAGTTTATCTCAGGCAACAAGACAGTCACCCTCTGAAATAGACATTACTACCCTATTGAAGAACCTGAGACCCAAGAATTTAAATATCTGTTCAAGGTTTTGGGGTACCTGGGTGGCCTAGTCGGTTAAGAGACCTCTCTCGATTTTGGTTCAGGTCGTGATCTTAGGGTCCTGGGACTGAGCCTGAGTGGGGTTCCACACTCAGCATGGAGTCTGCTTGAAGATTTCTCTCCCTTTCCCCCACCCCTCTGTCGATGCTTTCTCTCTCTAGTAAATAAATCAATCTTTAAAAAAAATCTGTTCAAGGTTTCAAAACTAGAATGTGGCAGCATGTGATTTCTACATCCCTGATTCCATTCTAATGATGTGCCCATTCCCCATGCGTGGCACGGTCAGCGGAGGGGAACATTGAAATTCTCTGAGTCACTGTTGCCTTTCCCATTATTTGTTGCCATATCCTGGTATTTTCATATACAGATAGAATCTTCGAATCCCATGTAATTTTGTTATTCTGTACATCTTTTATTTTTTTTTATTTTTTTAAAGATTTTATTTATTTGAGAGAGAGAGCAAGCTGGGGGAAGAGCAGGGGGGAGGGACAAGAAGACACTGCACTGAGCTTGGAGCCTGACCCAGGGGTCGATCTCATAGTCCTGAGATCATGACCTGAGCTAAAACCAAGAGTTGGTCGCTCACCTGACCAAGCCACCCAGGCGCCCCTGCATACCTCTTTACTGATGTCATTTGCTAATCTACTGGCTATTTACACCTACTGTGACTTTGATCCTGGACTTGGATGTTTTCAGTATTCATGTTGTGAACATGTTTTATGCTGTGATTTCAACATTTCTTAATGGCTTCTCCAAAGTCCTTCACATACACTCCAGCAAATCGTACTTCTGGAGGCATCTGGACTTTGTTATTGCCCCCGGGTGCTTCATACCTGAGGCGTTAAACTCCGATGTCTCTCTTTTACTACTAGTAGGCATTGTTACATCTCTCTAAGTCTTAGCTATTCTTGTTCATTCCCTCACCAGTATTCCCTTATCTTGACCTCTCAGTCTATTAGCTCCCTCAGATTATCAATTACTTGTCACTGATGATCCAGTAATAAGAGTAAAAGCAACACCATCAATATCATTTATCACTGTTTAGCAAATATTTGCCACACACTGCAGATAGCACTTTATGTTTTGTAAACTGAGTCTCAGAGAAGTAAAGCAGACGACTCAATGCCATAAAGTTAATAAGTGACATAACTAGGAAAACAGTCTTGCCAGTGTCACTCCGAAGCCCCTGTTCTTTTTATTATACGGTGCTGCCTCATTAGCATAGACTCCTCTGACATGCAGCTGTGATTGTCACAGTCAGCTCTCTTATGTGCAAAGCTCTGAGTCATCACCATGCAGCCCTGGTGGGTCTCCGATGCTGTGTAACTGTCTTTATGATGGTAGTCAGCTTCCATTCCCAGCTGCCTCAACTGTGACTGCAAACTCACTTTCCCTTAACTCCTCAAACTCTCTACTAAACATAAAAGGCACATCCCGCTCATACAGACACATTCAAAACAAGTAACTTTGCATCCTACTTTATAGAGAAAAATTCAGGTTTTCAGGCAAAAGATTTCTCAGCCTGTTGTCTTCCCCTTACCCCTCTTTTGAACCTATATTCATCCTCACACCCATCCTTTCTGTCCTAGCAGAAAAACCACCCTCAATCTTCTTGTCCAAAGCTCATGGGCTCTAGGAGTCCAAGCCCTTAGGGCCTTGTCTCATCAACATTTTTCTCTTTCATAATTTCATATATGCGTATCTTTTCTAGTTTCTACTAAATCTATGTATATGTAATTTTGGGGAATGATTTTTTTGCCTCCAAATGACAGAAAAGACTTCTACTGATGGCTTAAGAAAGTAGGGGTTACTTTTTTTCACCGAGTAGAAAGTCTGGCGCTAGAATGTAGCTGTCACTGGTCTCATAGCTTAGCAATGGCAGGACGGTGTGTTCTTAATTCTCTCAGCTGTATACCGTCATGTAACTACGCTGCTGTAGTTCCAGGCATCGCACCCATTTAGAGAGCTCCCCAGCAGACTTCCACTCCGATCGCATTGCTGGAATGTATTGGTCAGGTTGGTTTTACAAAGCTATCCCAAATGCTTTAGAGAATGGGAGAGTAGGGATGTGTTTTTAAAGCTAAATAGTGAAGGCAGGGATGCCTGGGTGGGGCAGTCGGTTAAGCATCTGCCTTGGGCTTAGGTCATGTTCCCAAGGTCCTGAGATCGAATCCCACCTCAGGCTCCATGCTCAGCAGGGACCCTGCTTCTCCCTCTGCCTGCCGCTCCCCCTGCTTGTGTGCTCGCTCTCTCTCAAATACACAACTAAATAAATCAATAAAATCTTAAAAAAATTAATAGTGAAGGCAGGAAAGGAAGAAAGGAGCTGGGAAAACATACTATTTAGGGAACCTACAGTGTCTGCATACTTCAGTGTCTCCTATCTTTCCAAGAGGAGGGTTATGCAAAAGAAAACTGTGACAGATCCAGATTTTCCATCAGTGTCTCTGTGTTCAGCTTGTGTCTTGTCCCTCCTCTGCAGTTCCTGGACTGCTTTAGGCCTGTCCCCCGGCAGGAGTTTGTTGGCAATGAGTTCCCTAATTTCTAGATCCATCTTCGTGAACACTTGGAGCTGGGACCACCTCTGCCCTGATAGGAGTCACACTCCTCATCCACTTGTACCTGAAAACACAAGGTGGAGCAATCTTGTGTGCTCAGTCCTCTTGAGTTTGCTCTGCAGTTATTAGTTTTTCCATATTTTATTTCTGTAGTATCATTTTAGGACTGCATGTGAAGAGAAATTGAAAAATGTGTTGAATCTGCCTCCTTTAACTGTGAGCTTTATCTTACTACATTGAGTGATTATTTGTATGTCTGTATTTGCTACTAGGTTCTGAATTACAGAGGCAGAACCATTTGTTTACTTTGTTTCAGTTCCTAGAACCCTGCCTAGTTCTTAAGTACTCAATTATTGATGAATGGGACTAGATAAATTGATTAATTAATCACTAAATGCTCACAAGGATTTGAAATTCCAATACCAGACTTGGAGTACGGGATTGCCCCTTTATGACCTGCCTGAAGCAGCAAAGTTTCGTTCACATCTCAGATCTTCAGTTTCTCAATATTTAAATTAAAAATAATACTCTACACTCTGTGTACTTCCTTCGTATTCTATCCTAAAATAAAATCAAATAATGGATATAAATGTGCTTTATGAATTAGAACATGTAAGCAGTTATTATTTGATACATGTTTCTTTTGACAGTTGTTACATAAACACTGACAAAAGGATTAATCAATCCAAAATTGTTAATTAACATTCATCAACAATTTATTGAATATTTACTATGTACCAGTCACTGCTCTTGATACAAGAAATACAGTGACCACAGATCAATTCCTGCTCACATGAAGCATGTTTCCGTGTGGGCGATATTAGTTTTCCACTTGCTGCTGTAACAACTTACCACAGACTTACTGTTTAAAACAAGAAAATTTGATTATCTTACGTGGCCAAAAGTCTGACAGGTCTCACAGGTTAAAATCTGGATTGAGGCAAGGCTGTTCTTCTTCCTGGAGGCTGTAGAAGAGAATTTGTTTCCTTGCTGCTAACAACCCCCCCCTTTTAAAAACACATTGATAGTGAGAAGCCTGGGAGTTCTTTCCCATAAACCATTATGATGGAATGGAAACTGATAAAAAATGTAATACACTAGCATTGAAAAATTTTTTTTCAAAAACATTCGTATTCTCTTTTTTTTTTACATTTCTAAACTGAAATCTCTTTACTGTAAAAGAATTATATATAAAAACCAGGGGTGCCTGGATGGCTCGGTTGGTTAAACGTCTGCCTTCGGCTCAGGTCATGATCCCAGGGTCCTGGGGTCAGGCCCCGTGTGGACTTCCCTGATCAGCCAGGGAGTCGGCTTCTCCCTCTGCCCCTCCCCCTGCTCATGCTCTCAATCTCTCTCTCCCTCAAATAAATAAATAAAATATTTTTAAAAAGAATTATATATAAAAATCAGTTTACTGAAATTCCTTTGGGACTAAGTCAAGTAAGGTACATTTATTTCTACTACCAACCCAACAAGATGGTTATAATTCTTGTTTCCTCTTAACATATGAGTAAACTCATAAATGCTTAAAAAATTGTAACTTACCCAAGATATGCTACTGGCTAGGAGTTGGCCAGGATCTGGATGGAGGACTGAGCAGACCTTGGTACCAGCCCCTTGGTAGCTATTAGGCAGGCACACCCACCTGCCCAAAGTGTGTGAGCCTTTTCCATGGCATCAAGAAAAAGGTCACATATTTAGAAAGAGTAGAAGAAATACCAATTAACACAGAGAATTTACAAACCACACCAGGTTCAAGTTACTTTTTTTTTTAATTTTCCTTTTGAGAATTTGATGAGATTAAGATAAGGGGAAGAGCTGGGAAGGCAGAGACTACACCACTCTCTTGTGCAATACGTCTGTGCAAACAATGGGAACTGTAAAATGTTTCAAAGAGTAAAATCTTAAAAAGTGTCACAGACCCAAAAAAGAACAAAAGAAAAAGAATACTGGAGCTTAAAGCATTCAAGCATAAGGATCTTTTTTAACAAATGGCCTGGAGAATCACAAACCTCAGTGGATTTTGAATTTGATTGCTGGGTATGGAACAGAATCTGTGTTGCAAAGATTCGTATGGGATAAACTTCAGAAATGATTTTAAAAATTCTCATATCTCAGTGGGTCAGAGAATAATGGGGCCGCGCAGTGAACCACCAAAGCCCATGGGCTATGAGGCTCTGTGGGAATGGAAAGATTTATTCATCACTTCAAATGCAGTGTGAGGTCATTGCAAGGATACAGATTTTGGAATCAGACAAACTCCACTCAAATCCAGACAGGTGTGCTGTGTTCTGTGTTGAACCGATCAATGTCCCTCTTTGAATATCATTGTTCATGTGCCTAAAGCAGGAATTAACCAAGATCAAATGCATTTAATGTTCACACATGGTCTCATATACTTAAGTTGAGATTTATCTCAACACACTAAGCTTATTTATTCATTCATTTGTGGATCATCCTCTGAGCACTGGAGAGCTCTGCTAAGGAACGATCAGTCCTGGGGATAAAAAACAAGTAGCGAGGCAATGTGTTATGGTACAGTGATGAATGCCTGGGGTGTAAATAAAAGCATCTAGGAAAGGCGATGTCTCATCTTAGATGCCAAGGACGCATAATAGTTCATTCGAAGAGCCTGGAATGTATTACAAGACTAGAGAGAATTAAGGTCCTGCAACAGCCCAGGAAGACCAGACATTGACATCTCCAGAGACGGGAGCTGGAGAATAAGACATGTAGAGACCAGAAAAAAAGACCTGGTTATGTGGCTCATTCCTTTCCCTTTCCTCCTCTGTAAAGACCAATCCAGATTAGGAACAACCTACATCTCATTTTTTGTCTCTCTCTTTTTAAAGATTTTATTTATTTATTTACTCAGAGAGAGAACACAAGAGTGGGGGTTGGAGTAGAGGGAGAGGGGGAGAGAGAGAACGTCAAGCAGACTCCCTGCTGAGCTTGGAGGTCAAAGCAGGACTCCGTCTCTCAACTCTGAGATCGTGACCTGAGCCGAAATCAAGAGTCAGACACTTAACTGACCGAGCCACCATGTGCCCCTTATTTTCAGTTTCATCCTTTTTCTACTTACACAGTTAGGAATCAGCCAATCAGAGTGGTGGTTGTCTTGGCAATGGGACGGGGGTTCTAGGGGAAGGAGTAGAGGAGGCAGTGGCTATTTTTAACTCAAACAGAAGAATAAACTTTAATAACTGGCATGTCCATGCCATGTGTACCATCTGAACTTGAGCCTTGGATCAGGTTGAGTAACTGATAAATAAATAAATAAATAAATAAATAAATAAATAAATAAATAAGGTTGTCATTTACGTTGATTTTTTTTAATGTGGAATTTACTTTGTAGTAGATTAACAACCTCCTCTAACCCATGTGTGTGCACGCACACATGCACACACACTCCAGAACACTCTATATCCCAGCTATGAACGATTGGGTCAAATGTTGAAACTAAGTACATTATTTAATCTCATGGAATTAACTGATCAAAAGGTCCATGATTCTGGCACCATTAAGAGCTTGTCATCAATCTAAAATGACCCACAATTCAGAAATGATGCCGTTAGTAGAAGAGTTTTCCAGTTTCAAAGCACTTTGACATTATCAAAGGTGATCCTCACAACAACACAGTGAGGTAGAGGGAGCAGGAGCTAAATCATTTGCAAATGCTAAAGTCAATTTCCACCAGCCGCCATATGGCCAGGAGCCAAAGAAGCAGACAGTATCATGATCTCTACCTGGAAAATGAAAAAATTGAGACCTAGCGAGATAAAACTGATAACCCTAAAATAATATGCGCTACTCCTGAAATTTAAAAAAGACAAATAAATGTAGGCAAACAGAATTTTATTATTAAAGACACTTTACAAGTTGAATTAAAAGGGATAAAGAATGTTAGAAATCAAATGATAGAACCAGTTTCTTTTCCTAAAGTTTTTATTTGTAGGCTGTTTGGAATTGCAAAAGATTAAAATTTGGTTTTGGACTCACTAATTGATGTGTATCTAGTTAAATCTTTTTTTTTTTAAAGATTTATTTAGTTAAATCTTAAAATAGAATTTGCAAAGTGTTTTGACTGTACAAGATGCAGTGACACATTTTCCAAAAAAGAAAAAAAAATAGTGGAAAATCTGTTTCTTTTTACCCATAATTGCTCCCAAATATAGTCCAGTTTTTGTAAGAGTTACCCCTGATGTAATAGGCTCATCTACACAATTGTGATATTTTTACATAATGTAGTCCACAGAATTCCAAGGTAAAGTCGGCATTTCTGAGGAATCAGGGCAAGTTTCCTTGGACGATTGGTACCTTGAAGAATGGGCTAAATGATTCCAGGCTCAATTAGGGTAGAAAGCTCTGCTTCCATCCTCTAACACACCCCTTCAATTTCAGCAACCATTTTGCCACAATGAACCTCAACCTATCTATAGAACATTTTCTTGCCTTCTGCCTAGACCACAATGCAGCCTTATCATTTTCAGCCAGAAAAATGAAGATGCGTGTGAACAAATAAAGTATAAAATTGTACCAATGAAGGGAGAATGAACAAAATCAGAATAAAGATATTCCTTTTGGTATCAATTTAAGTTATCTAGTACTCGCTAAATACAATGCATTCTGGGAGGGGTATGTATAGAGGAGAAGCACAAATTACATCTAGACCTTGGGGAAATATAATATATGGCACAAAATATATTCTATTATCCTGCACATTTTATTATGTAATATATATTCTGTTATATCATATTATTCTCTATATAATACAGTATATTATAATGCATGGTAGAGAATGTGATGAAATGATTTAGGAAGGATCTCAATACATTGCTATGGGATTTCTGAACAGATTAGCAATTCATTTTGGCTTAAGGGGCAGAGGTAGGGTAAGGGGCGCTGAAGACACAGGAAATGGGGAGAAGGCGGCAAAGGATTGCAGATACAGTGCCCAGGAAAAGCAATAGGGCAGACGTGGGGAAATGCAGGGCAGAGGTAGGCAACCATTTGGCAGAAATATTAGGTGGTGGACTTGAGAGCCGTGAACTCTGTGGTAGTGTGGAGACTGTGAAGTACTGTGGGGACTGGATCAAGGAAGGCCTCGAGCATCCTTCTTTGGAAAATTATTGGGAGTTCAGACAAGCTTTTAGAGGATAACCTCACAGTCCTTTGAAGGATGGATGGGAGGCATGAGAGAAGCCAAGAACCTAACTGGGAGCGCATCACCACCGCCCCCAAGACTCACCAAGCGTGAGATATCCGTTAAAACTCCAAACATGTCAAGCTTCACAAATAGGGTTCTGCCTTTTATTATCACTTTTCATTAATTTTCTGAAACAAGAAAAATGTACTACACAATGTAGTATTTGAAATCAGTGTCAAATCTGACTGGGGGGGAGAATAAAGACCTATCGAGGCTATAAGACATTGAACAATGGTGGCATTTGACTTGGATGGATTACTGATGCGTGTTTTTAGAAGATTTTATTCTGAAAAGAACAAAGCATTCTGCTGAAAGACTGGCCTCTTTTCTCTCTAATGTTAGTCCTCCTTTTCTGCTGTTATTATATTGCTCCAACTTTTAAAGGGAATATTTTACTACCTCACCTCACGCCAGGTAATTCTTTTGCTGCCAGCATATTGAGAAGGCCATTTCTATTGTGCTCTTTTTCAATCAGAGGGTGACATCCAGACAAAAGTCTTCCCCCAGCACACTCCCATTGCTCGATGGCATTGCACAGGCTGTGCTCAAATGTGTCTCCTGCAACAGTTTAGCAGTCACAAGAACCTGTCAGGGGCACTAAGCCAGACCAGGAGAAAGGCTTCCTGATATATTCCTGGTCATTTATAACATCGACAGCCATGTCGCACAATGAGAGCGGAGGCATTTCTAAACCTAAAGAAATCTAAAAGCCGTTGCCCTTAATCAGTATGTCTCATGCTTTTGCATGCATTGTTTTAAGCAAACGATTTCATTTAAGAACATTCTATTTCTGACAGCACTCCTCTGGGAGAGTGTTGAAAAATCTAAATCTCAAATCAAGTGTGAAATGTTGCACAATTTCTAATTACCGAGCCCCATGAAAAGAGTAGATGTGATTGAAAGTAACACCAGGGGACTTATGGCATGGTGTATTAAGAACACCTGTTGTCAGGCAAAGTGACTTCTAAAGATGCTGGCACCATCTCCCAATTAAGGCGGTTAATGCTTGCTTAGGGTAAAGCCAGTAAAATTCACAGTAAAACATGCTGTCAGCTGAAGGGTAACTGCAGAGAATAGGCCTTGGGGGGGTTGCTGTTTTTGTTTGTTTTGCTTTTTTCATTTCCTGCCAACACCATTACCACAGTTTATTTTCCCAGTGGCTCCTTGTTAATCTGCACAGGGCGCAACAGGTATATTAAAATACAGTCATCTTTTGCTGACCTGGTCTTGAATGAATGCTGGCAGGTGTTTGTTTTTCGCTAAAGGACAATCTGTCTTGAACAACAGGTTTCCGAATCTCTTTAGTGACTATCTTGGAAATAAAGGTTTTAAATGCTGGTGTTGTCATTGCTTTTTATGGCACATGGCTCCTGTCTTCCCCCGAATGCAGCCCGCCTTGCGGAAGCCAGCACATTTGTCCTCACAGTATGGTGAGCACTTGTCAGCGATTCTTCTGGTTTTACAGATGTCAAAACAGACATGCTGGCAGGTGGTGACTTCCTCACCATCACAGCACAGAGCTGAAGCTGCCGTTCCTCCCCGGACCTACTAGTTCACCCACACACTGAAGGAGAAAGAGGAGAGGGTGTGAGTTAGCGAAGAGTCAGAAAAAGAAGAGGGGAATAGCTTTTATGACCTAACATAATCTCTGTTTTCACAGGCTCATTTAACCTCATTTGTCAGGTCTGTGCGTGGGAGGACGCGGGGCTTTAGGCTTCCACACCTTGTACGTCACCACAAAGCAAATTAAGAGGCAGAGCTGGCATTTGAACCATGCTGACTCCTGAGACTATTCCTATTGTATTTTGAAGGTAAGTTTGTCTTTACTCATCACAGTTTATTTTTCTTTATCTGTCAGAGGGGCTGCACAGAAGCAACAGCAAGTGCTTAGGTAACTGGGCTTTATATGTCTGTAGAAGTAGGGGAAAATTCTAGAAAGGCAACAGTGACCAGGTATGGAGAAAGCATGAGGTTTGGGTTTGCACTAAGGCAGGCATGAAGTGCGCCTCTGCTCCTCACTAGGTGATAACATCTTTACCAGGTACTTAATTTTTATCCTTCTGGTTTTCCATCTGAAAAGAGATACAAGCCTACCTAGTTTGAAAAATTGATATAATAATAAAAGGGAATGTGGTTTTCATGAATATTTGCATGTCCAAGAAATACCATGATCTCATGTGTTTCACTTACGTTCATGGATCGAAGAGGGAATGTCACAATTGAGCCTTACAGCTCCAACCCATGCGAGATAGGGTAATAGAAACTCTAACATATTCTTGGGAAAATATGTTTCATGTGATTGGTTTTAGAAAGCATCAATATTGTCATGCATTTCCTATTCCTAATTCTCTATTTGCAGTCTTACCTTAATAAGTCTTATGTTTTGAATTAAAATGATACATATAAGATTCAATTATGGCATTAAGTATCTTTTAAGTGGTAATTTATTATGAGAACCAAAGCCAGTGAGAATCTTTGTAAATATGAAGCAATCAGTGGCTACTAAATTTTATTTATCATGAGGTAGATAAGGGTGACAATGGAGCCATTAGAAGTTCAAGTTCCATTGAAAAGTTCATTAACAATTAACTACCTCTTTCTCAATTGAAAGCAAGAATTAAACACCAATATTTGGTGAAGAGATATATACATTTTTATATATAACAGCTTTATTTGTAGGAAGATCATGACTTCTCCAGTGAAGAATGGTGAGGCAGAGTGTACGAAGACCCTGATTTCCAAGAAACTTAACATTTTGCTAGCTTTTTACTCCTTATTTATTTGAAAGAAGCAGTAAGGTGATTCCACCGTAAAAATTGTCCATAAAAATTTAATATTTTGTAATGGAATACTGAATGCCAAGAACACTAAATTGGAGGGTAAGGTTTTTTGTTTGTTTGTTTTTACTTGTAAATCAAAGGAGAAAATAAGGCATTTTTGTTTGCACGTAAACCAAATGATAATATCCTACCGATTGAAAGCATGGCCAAAACACCAAATGTTAGAAGGTATCCATTAGGGTTAGGGCTGTTTAACGCTAATTGATTCAGCTGTGAACACTATAGCTGTCATTTAATTCAAACATTTTGTGCTTGAATTAAAAATGTTCAATTTGGGATCAGATGAACTGAAAAGGCCTTTTTTCCAATATCCGTCATAAGCCAATTTGAAATTTTTTAAGGCAATAGGTGCAGCTCAGACCAAGCAAGTAAGAGAAATTCTCTATCATCTAATACTTCTTAGCGGCCTAATGTCTTTAAAAGTGAACTACAATTGTCTACTTCAACTGGCTTAAGGAAAATCAGAAGACCTTTAGAATAAGGCAACCTCAGTAAGAGTGCTTTTAAGTTCATTCTAAGCACGCATTAGTTTATGGAATGCTTACTAGAGTCTGCCTCAGCATAAACTGACATATTTGAAGTCCAAATCAGGAATTTGAATAGCAAGCTCATAAATCACAGATCATAGAATCATCGATCCATGGGAATTTTAGAGATTATCTAGTCCAGTCCTCTTCAACTGAAAGAGAACATTGAAGATGTTAAAAACTTCGAAGAGCTCTTGTGTACACCCTCTCGCTCATTCTCACAGCAGCTTTGCTATCTGGGGGCATAGAGAATGGTCATGTTATTTTACAAATACGATGAACAACCCACAGAGACTATCTCCTGGTTGGTCGCTGGAGGCCACAAGTGACCCCAGGCGACTAAGGATTCTGGGACTTTGAAAGCATGCACAGAAAATTCAGGAGTATCTGTAGACATAAATGGTGATTGGGAATTACCGGAACTCCATGGGAGTGTCCCATCTCCAGGTGGGATGTCCATTGGCTGTAGCACTGTGAGCCCTTGGGTTTTTGGCAGGGGCCAGTTAGCGACTCAAGGTGAGGAGTGGAATGAAATGAGTGAGCAGAGGGCCAAGTTAATAATCAGTATCAGGTAAATTTTAAGCGCTGAGAGAGCTGAGCAGCCATACTCCCCACCAGCCAGAGGAAGAACCCGAATGATGGGCCAGGGAGGCTGAAATGCGTTATTACAAGGAACTGGAAGCATGACAAACACAAAAGTGAAGTCAGGCTCTGCCTCTTTCTTTTGACTTTGGACTTGGAAAAAATCACTGCTTTCTCTGAGCCTGAGATTCCTGATAGTTTTGTCTCCAGAGAGTTCACAGTTTCAATAATATATTATTCATGTTCAAATACCTTACTGCAGAGTGCTTAGAATATTAAAGCTTTAGCAGCAATGTACACAATAACCAAACTGTGGAAGGTGCCAAGATGCCCTTCAACAGATGAATGGATAAAGCAGATGTGGTTCATATATACAATGGAATATTACTCAGCCATCAGAAAGGTTGAATACCCAACATTTGCATCAGCATGGATGGAACTGGAGGAGATTATGCTAAGTGAAATGAGTCAAGCAGAGAAAGACAATTACATATGGTTTCACTTATTTGTGGAACATAAGAAATAGCAGGGAGGACAGTAGGAGAAGGAAGGGAAAATGAAGCGGGGGAGATCAGAGGGGGAGACGAACCATGAGAGGCTACGGACTCTGGGAAACAAACTGAGGGTTTTAGAGAGGAGGGGGGTGGGGGGATGGGCTACCCGGTGATGGGTATTAAGGAGGGCATGTATTACATGGAGCCCTGGGTGATATATGCAAACCATGACTCATGGAACTCTACATCAAAAACTAATGATATACTGTATGGTGACTGACATAACATAATAAAAAAAATTAAAAAAAATAAAGAAAGAAAAAAATAAACAGTGGGGATTTGCTTGAAAAAAAAAGAACACAAAAGCTTGAAAATCACAAGTTATTATTATCATTATTGTTATTGTTTAATATATACCCATCTGGTCAAGAAGGCTGTTTTGTTTTGTTTTTTTCAATCACCGGGCCTATAAGCAACATGATGCCATCTGAACATGGAGTTAGCTGAGGGCAAAGGGATGGAATATATTCCTCCTAATTTAAATGTCTAACCAAATTTTTGGAGAAAGAACAGGAAGCAAGTTTCCTTCCTTCTAAGTCATTAATTTCCCTTTAAATAAGCCATTATAGTTTTGCAAACTCTTATTGCATTAAAAACAAAAACAGCAGTCCCTTTGTTATTCTCAAAGCTGTATTTAAATTAACCCACAAATATGTATATTAGAACATTCATATCTGTAGTTTTTAATAGAAACTCTACTACTGCTTGTGGTAATTTTGCTGATTCTGTTAAAAAAAAAAAAACGGGAGGCCCTCCTGTCACTATTTTAATGTTCTGCCTTGTGAAGTTTGTAAACTTTCATGCAGAAGAACCACTCAGTGTACTTGTTATCTTAAGAGATAAATGCTGAGTCTTCAATTAGGGGAATGGTTTTGTGTGTTTTTTCCCTGAAGCAAGCAGTACCTTTGACTAAAGCATGAAAGAAAAATCAAGTTTATAAACAGATTTACCAATCAAAGGAAATTTTAAAAATATACTTTGTTTATCCAATAACACAATATTTTTGGTTTTCCAACATATATGTCCTGACACTCCTGGTCTTGATATAATTTTTTCCTACTCCTGGCTCATTTGCACATCCTTCCAGAAAACTTATGTTACGCTTTTAAAAAATTAGTTTTGATTGTTCTAGAGCTTCAGATAAGTGGAATCATACAACATGTACTTGTTTGTTTCAACTTCTTTTATTTAGCGTATCTTGAGATATACCCACGCTGCTATATACATAAGTAGCTTTTCCCTTGTTCCTCCTGGGGAGCACCCCGTGATGCAGTATGATCAATTTGTTCATCCGTGAACCTCTGCTAGACACTTAGTTTGTTCTAGAGTTTTGGGTTATTACAAATTCAGTTTCTCTGGGCATTCAGACACATGATTATTTTAAACATACATTTTAATTTTTAACTGTAGTAGTAGACATCTAGGAGTAGAAGTATTTGAAACACTCAGACCAATGAAATATTAATGAGGTTTCCTAAAACTCACTTTCCATTATGGTTGTCCAGGTTGCTGTGGGCCTGTCTAGGTGGGAAACAAGTGGATCCTGGTTCCCTTACCAGGCTACACAACATGGTATGATGCATCAGCATAGGAATCAAGTTTAAGGATGATAGGCAGGCATCTTGCGATAAAGACTCTTTAACAACAATAGCAAAGATTAATATGGTAATTGCTATGCATAAAGTACTATTCTAAGTACTTTCTAAGTATATTCTAACATAACATTTTATATTATTTACCATGTGGGGTACATATGGCTAGTTATCCCTATTTGAGAGAGGAGAAAACCATGGCATGACGTAGGTTAACTAACTTAGCCATATCACACAGAAGCCAGAGCAGTGTCACCAAGACACCTGGTTTAAGCGTTCCTGCTATTAAATAACACAATTCTGCCTCTTGTAAAATAGACTCTGGGGCGCCTGGGTGTCTCAGTCAGTTAAGCATCTGTCTCGGGCTCAGGTCATGATCCTGGAGTCCCGGGATCGAGTCCCACATCAGGCTCCCTGCTTAGCAGGGAGCCTGCTTCTCCCTCTGCCCCTCACCCTGCTCCTGCTCTCTCTCTTTCTCTCACTCTCTCTGCATCTCTCTCAAATAAATAAATAAATAAAATCTTTAAAAAAATAACATAGACTTTCAAAGCACTCTTCAAAATAACCAAGACATGGAAACAACCCAGGTGTCCATCAATGGATGAATAGATTTTAAAAAAATGTAGTGTGTGCACGTATATACATATACAATGAAATCCAGACATTTGTGACAACATGGATGAAAATTGTGGGTATTGTTCTAAGTGAAATAAGTCAGACAGAGAAAGACAAATTACTGTATGATCTCACTTATATGTGGAATCTAAAAGAATCAAACTCAGAGACAGAACAGATTGGTGGTTGCCAGGGACTGGAGGTGGGGGAAATGAGAAGTTGGAAGTCAAAGTGGATATACTTTTCGGTTATAAGATGAATAAGTTCTGGGGGTCTAGTGTATAACGTGTTGACCATAGTTAACAGCGTATTGTAGATTTGAAATCTGCTAAGAGAGTTAATGTTTTCACCACACACACACAAAAATGGCGACTATGTGACGTGGCGATATGTTAACTAACTTTATTGTGGTAATCATTTCACAATATATACGTATGCCAAATGATTATGTTGTATACCTTAAACTCACATGGTGTTATTTGTTCATTATATCTCAATGAGGTGGACAAAAATTTAAAAATTAAAAAGAAATATACTCTTTATAACAGTGTAAGAATTACAAAGCCTATGGCAGAGTGAAGAATGAGGGGACAGATTAAAACCGCTCTTGTTCGTTGGCTAAAAAAAAATCATATTTTCAGTTGATTATTTGTTTCTTTTAACTATGAAACATCTTAGTACTAGGCCCGTGCTGGTATGTACAATCTAGGCAAGTTAGCAAATTCTTAATGATGCCAATTCAAAGTTTGGCTTTATTAGGTCAGACACAAAGGAAGGCCAGTAATCAAGAAAGGAGGATGGCCAAGATTTAGCTGCATAAGATTCCATAAAAGCTAATTGGCGCTATCCTTCATACCATTATTTTCCCTTTCCCCACTAGGTCAGACCTAGAGACTGTCCACATATGGTTAGCCTGCACAGATGTTTGCCCCTCCCAACCCCTCCCCCAATAAAATTCTGTTGAGTGAATCCAGCCCAAGTTTGTACATCCTACATTCCTTTGGGATTGAGAATGATTTGCCTAATCTGACCATTGTATAAACAAACACATTTATATGATATAAGGAAAATATTAGCACTTTTTTATATTTGTAATATGGGAGTGGTCATGCTGGTGTACTCATTTGTCAAAACTCAGCATTTTGCTCACAAGCACTTTTCAATAAAAATATAGGACAAAATAATGTAATTTGGCATGAAAGTCAATTAGGGAAGCTTATTAAATTCTGTAGATTTGCCAGTAATGCCAAGTATTGAATAATTCATCAGCTGTTTATCACATTTGACCCTCCCCCAATTACTGGAATTTTTTCTTTTCCTTTTTAATTTTGTGAAAGGATTATATTTTTTCAACTGGGAGATGCCAGAAGTTTAATTGCAATTTTGTTAACATGAAGCTTTTGTTACCAGAAAGAGCTTTAGCTAACACTATGCTCTGTGCCCATATTAAGGGACCTCACTACAGCATTAAATAAAGTGTATTTACCAAAAACTCTCAGTCTATTTATTTATAGGACAAGCAATAGAGAAGAAAACGATTCTTTCCAGTATTGTAAGCCGCAGATAGATAGCATCTTCCTTCCAGTTGTCGGATCTGCAAATTTTGAAACAAATAAAAAAGAGTTAAATAACATCCTTAAGCTGAACCAAAATAATAAAATCTAAAGTATTTTCATTTCATGTAAGTGGACTGGTCTCCCAGAGATGTAAAAAAAAAGGAAAAAGAATTAGTAACATAAATACATAAACATATATAGGTTATGCTAAAACATAATTAAACATTAGGTGACTCAGGATAGCTTAGATTATACTAAATAGAATTAATGTTATATTAACTAGGGTATCCTATGCTTCTGTTAAATATTATACATTTTGACAATTTAAATAATCTGTCATCAATTATTTTAAAATGTAAATTATTATTCATATTTTATATTAATATAATGAATTCCTATTATATGCCGGCAAAAACACTAAATGCTTCACATAACTATGAAAAACATGTGATGTCTCGGCATCAAGTCTCTTGCACTTTATTTTATAGGCAAAACAGAATTTCATATATGACTAAAGCAATAACTTGTAACAGGAACTTAGAATCTGTCTATAAGGATAATACTCTTACCTGGACCAGAATACAAACTCTCTTGATATTTGTGGTACAAGTTAACAAACAGCATGGACTATCCGTTTTTTTTTTTAAAGATTTATTTATTTATTTATTTAAAAGAGAGAGAGAGAGAGAGAATGAGAGCGCCGGGTGGGGAGGAGGGGCAGTGGGAGTGGGAGAGAAAAGCTCCAGCAAATTCCACACTGAGCACAGAACCTGATGTGGGGCTTGATCTTATGACCCTGAGATCACAACCTGAGCTGAAACCAAGAGTTGGACGCTTAACTGACTGCAGCACCCAGGCACCCCAGACTATTCATTTTTAACATGTGTTTGAGATTAATTAAAAAAAAACAAACAGGTTTTGAATTTGTCACATTCACCAACATATTTTCTTTCTTTTGCAAGATAAAAGCGCCTCAATAGATTTTCTAAACTGTCAATTTCCTAAAAAAAAAAAAAAAAAACAAAAAAAAACTGAGTTTCTTCTTTAAAAAAAAAGATTTATTTATTCTAGTGAGAGAGAGAGAGCATGAGTGCATGAGTGGGAAGAGGGGCAGAGGGAGAGAATCCCAAGCAGACTCCCCACTGAGCACCAAGCCCATCTCGGGGCTTGATCCTACAACCCTGAGATCATGACCTGAGCTGAAACCAAGAGTCAGACGTTCAAATGACTGAGCCACCCAGGTGCCCCTCAGCTGATTTCCTTCCTAATGTATGTGAGCTTATAGGTCAAAGAAAACAAAAGATAAATTAGAATAAATTTAAGCATTTGAAATTACCTTTCTCCTTGCAATTCTGTACAAAAAGGCTGCATCTCTACAAAAATGGGAGAATTTAGATCATAATAAATTATTTATCTATTGTGGTCTTGAATTTCAGTCAAGCACACAAAGGCAATTTTCTCTTACACCTACAGACCATATTTCTCACATCTTAAAGTTTCAACATGGTGTTTTCAGTAGGGTTATATTTGCTGCATTATAAATGCTTTACAAGTTTGCAATTGTAAGAGGGGTAAAAAGGCACTTTTCAGAGCCGTTATGTCCTGCCACGTTTTTATAACATTCACCTAATAGAACATTTAGTGTTTATTGAGGCCTACTACAAGCTATTCAAGTTTTTCCATTTGTCTGAATCCCAGGAAATCCCGATGATGCTTCAGAATATAGCAACAAATAGCTCTAGATTACCTTAGACGAACTTAGCCCCCAGTTATAGGCCAGTCTTTCAGTAATTGAGGACTCAGATTTCTGGTTTCCTAAAGGGAAAATATTCTCCCCTTTCTTCTTCACTTTCTATTCTCCCATTAATGTCTTCTATACTACTTGCTTATTTTAATGGTAGCAAAGGTCTTATATAAAAATCTGCATTTCCCAACATTCTTTTCATGTAATGGTGAACATGTGATGTAGTATTTTTGGCCAAAGAGATGTGAGAGTTGTTTGATGAGTCTTCTAGAAGCTTCTCTTAAAATGGAAAAGGGGACTCATCTACCTAGATTATTTCGACTTTTGGTCTTTCCATTTTCCTCCCTACAAAGAAAACTAGATTCTAGAATTGAACACCTGTCTTTCCATTATGAACCAAGAGTACAGGCTAAAGATAACTCATAAAAACATGAAAGTCCAGAAACCTGATAGTTTCATGGAATCACCACGTTAGTCTGAAATACCTACTTCCAAACTTCTTCTTCTTCTTTTAAAGATTTCTTTCTTTATTTATTCGACAGAGAGAGCACAAGCAGGTGGAGCAGCAGGCAGAGGGAAAGGGAGAAGCTGGCTCCCCGCTGAGTAGGAAGCCCAATGCAGGACTCCATCCCAGGACCCTGGGATCATGACCTTTGCCAAAGGCAGACGCTTAACCCAATGACCCAGCCAGGCACCCCTAATTTCAAACTTCTACGTTAGAAAAATAAAATTTCTGTTTTGTTTCAGCCAGTGTTTTCCAGATTTTTTACCTACAGTTAAATATAATTATTAGCAAATATGCAAGTTATGTCATTATTGGTAGATACTAATTCTGTTCTGAACGTTCTTTTTATTCATTCATAAAATAAGTATAATAAATAACGAACGAAATAATCTTATTGAGTGTGCTGGAAGAATTAAATGAGAACACACGTGCGAAGTGATTAACCCAAATCTTGGCAGAGAATTTGCACTCAATGGATTGCAAATATTAAAGTTCCTTCCCTGCCCCCATCTATTTTCAATGTTATATTTGAAAGAACATATCAGCAATCAAATACTTTAAGATAGAATTAATCCTGTATCTTCACATCTCTCTGTATTTATAACTTTAACAATACAACCAATCAAGAATCAGAGAAATCTTAAGGGCACAGTTTTCCAAAATTGCTATGAATCTATGCCCTTGTGAAGTCTCCTGAGCAACATTGCTACTCCACGTCAAAGCGCAGAGAGGAATGTATGCTTTAGAGCTGGATGGAGTAAAACTTTAATGAGTGCAAAATGTGAAAAAATAAAGTACAATCAGATATTCCATGCCTTATAAATGAATAATGTTAGGTGGTTTTATTTTTACAAAATTAAAAAGGCAGAAGTAATGTTAATTTAGACAGCTGAACTGTTTCAGATAAACAATGACTTAAAAGCAATTACCATCGCAAATGTGCTAATGATTTTGAAGACTATTTTAAGTAAAATCCATTTAACTGAGGAAATAAAATACAAAGCACTAAATCTTGAGATCAGGCCTCAATAAATCTTACATCCTCTTTAAAGTGATGCATTACTTATTTATTGCTTTTAGGAGATTTTTTCCTCAACAAAGCAATTAATTTATCCTAATTTAATATATAATTTTCTTTTGCAAAATTATATTCCTTTCATTTACATTTTTAAGAAACTACAGAATTTCAAAATAAAAAGTTCATTACAATGCTAATATTTAAGACTTCAAAAAATCCCCCTGTGCAGATAACTAAATTAGTTGCTTGATTAACTCTACTTACCACACTCTTTTTCTATTTCAACCATGCCATTTATTTTTTTCTTCCAGATTCACTCAAGAAGTTAATTCTTTATGATTTATTAGAAAAGAAAATCTTTTTCTTGGTTTATTTGGTTGACTTGTTTTCATGTGTGAACTTTACATTTTTTATTTTCCTGCTGTCAATTACTTCCAAAAAGCAATTTTTAAAGTTGTCCATCAGGCATAAACTGTATATTCTCCCCACCAAATCCTTCTGAAAATCCTCCATTTATCACCCATTATTTAAAGTCTAAAGTATGTTCCTATAATCTTTAATATAAAATGAAGGTATCAGATTATAGAATAAAGCTGTTCTAAATAAGAGCTGACTTGTTAGAATTCTAAAATTCTAAAATAAAAGATTAGAGAATTGTATTATATTTTTATATATATATTATAACTAGAACAATGGGATGAGGGAAACTGACCCTCTCTTGAGGTTACGCGGGGGGTTCATATATTTTATTTGTTGCTTTATTTAAATTTTTAATGAATGTTAAATGCATACATAGCACTGTGATTAAATGAAGGATGAGCCCATGAAGTACGTGATGTGCCCAATTCCTTGTTGTCTTCCCCAGTCTCCAACACAATAAGGAAAGAGAGGAAATATACCAGATAGTAGAAAAGAGATGGGAATAGGGAAAAAAGGAGGGAAAGAAGAGAGACATTGTCCCAAGTTGATTAGAAGAATGGCCTGTGGCAGAAAATAAGTCTATCTCCAAGTCAGGCTCTTGTACTTTAGATAAGTGTGTCCCTGGGCCTCATTTTCTCCATCTGAATAATGGGAATAATAGTGTCCACTTCATAGAGTTTTGGGGAGAATTAAATGAAATCATCTCTCAAAAGTATCTGGTACAGAGTAACCACTCAGTACTTAATATTTGCCATATCTGGCAAAACATTTTGTGGACATCATCCATTTGAGTAGATTTGTTCTCATATCCTTGTTGATAACTTGAATAAAGGAATGAAGATCAAGCTAATCTTATCTCACAAAGTGATGGATAAAGTGAGCTCACAATTTAAAATCCAAAAGAATTCACTAATATTACAGAGCCAAATAGTGAACTCCAATAGAGCAAGTAAAAATTCAAATATAGAATAAGGAAGAACTGGCTACCAGAATTAAAAAACAAAAAACAAACAAACAAAAAAACCCAACCAAACAACTAATAAATTAGGCCATGGAAGGCAAAGCTAAGTATCACTAGAAAAGAATACTAGATTTGAATACTTAATGATTCAGATGTCAGCCTTCCTATTCTGTAGTGAGCAATTCCTCCTTAGAACCCTGCAGCTTGCCTCAGTCACCTGGATTTAAAAAGGAAAGTTAAAACTGGGAAATGTCTGAGGATGAATGATAGAGATGGAATCAAACCCTCAGGAGCAAATGACAAGAGTATTTTAAGCTCTTTGACTTGACAAAAATGCTATGATGTGATGTGATTAGCAATTCTGTCTTTGTTTCTCAGCAGCGAAGTGAATTGTCAAAGCAAAAACCTAACGAGATAAAATTAAACAGGCAAAGAAGACTTTATTCAAAGTAACTCTTGGGGAAGAGAGGTCAGAAGCCTGTCTGAATTCATCTCTGTTGGAAAGAAAGGAGGGGCTCTAAGCACTGGGGTGAGCTTGTGGAAAAGTACTGGAAGACATCAGGGGAGGTTGATCAATGGGATATGTGGAACACATGGAGTTATTCTTGAGTTTGCAAATGTCTGTCTCTAGGATTCTGCCTAATTAGTGCCGAAGGACGTTGGGCTCTGATACTTCCCCAGATAAGGGCACTACCTTCCTTGATATTTATATTTCCAATATGTGTCCTGGTACCAACAGGTCCTACGAATGAAGGGAACAAAAGAGATGGCTCCCCGGTTCTTGAGAAAGACATTCTTGGGTTTCAAAACTGGCAAGAAGCTCTTCAATAGATTGATATCTCAAATGGGCAAAAAAATAATTTACAATTACAGGTTTTCTAAAGGAGGTTAGGGCCAATTTGGAGAAAGTCTGTCTAAAGTTTAGTCAAGCTGAGGGAAATATTAAAGCAGTCTTGGTCAGAGTGTTCACTTTCCAAGTCCATAATAAAGCAGCAAAAGAAAGATAAAAAAGGTAAAGAAAGTAAATTTTTTTAAAAAAAGAAAAAGTTTTCAAATAAAAAAGAGAATTTAGTTAGAATTAAGAATCATGAAGTGAGTTGTCACTTTGAGTTTATTGCAAGTGTAATAAAATACTGAAAAATATAGTTTGGAAGAATTTTTATTGTATCTACCCATGATGAGCATCTTTGTAAAGAAAAACAGTTCTTTTTTTCCTAGATAGCTTACATTTATTGCTCTTGAATGTTATGAAGGCAGACCAGTGGATCTCTCATTTTGTGCCTAATAATTTCATGAAAACACCAATCACCTTTAATTTAGTAATCCTAAAAGAACGAACTAGTTGTGTGGCCAGTGCTTGACTGTAGTGGCTCTTAGAGTAGAAATTCAATTCTTACTTAGCTTGATAAAATGCAGCTTCTAGGTAATAATAATAGTTGACATTCACTGAACATCCACACTTGTCCTATAATGTGGTAGCAACTTGTGTAAATGTTATTAAAATTTGCTCTATTAAAATTTAATCTGTAAGAGAAACTTACAGATTTCTCTTGTTATCATTGTCGTTTTGCACATTCTATAATACAGTTTACAAAAGGGCACACGGTAAATTTGAAAGTGAAAGAAGTCAGTCAGAGAAAGACAAACACCATACGATTTCACTCATAGGTGGAATTGAAGAAACAAAACGAACGAGCAAAGCAGAAAAAAGAGAGAGAGAGACAAACCAAGAAATAGACTCGTAACTATAGAGAACAAACTGATGATTACCAGAATTGGGAGGCACGTGGGGGGATGTGGGGTAAATAAGTAAAGAGGATTAGGGAGGGCACTCGTGACCAGCACCAGGTGTTACTATGGAAATGTTGAGTCACTAAACAGTACACCCAAAACTAATATTACACTGTATGTTAACCAACTGGAATTTAAATAAAAACTTAAAAAAATAAAATAAAAAATAAAATAAAAATAAAAAGGTAATTTATCCTAATTAAAAAGAAAAAGACTTAAAACCAGAGTTCTCCTTCCCAATTGTATTATTATAGGTTTGCCTCAGGAAAAAAAAAAAAAAAAAAAAAAAAAAAAAAAAAAAAAGAAGGAAAAAGAAAAAAAAATAAACCTCTTTTAAAAATGGCAAAGTAAGATTATAATTAACCTTTGGGATTAAATTTAATCTGTTTTCTAAAAAAATAAAAGACTCAATTATTTCTGATTTGTAGTTCTATAACTGCATATATAACATAATAAAATGAGACAAGACATTGGGTAAGATTTGAAGTAAAAACTAATCAATGCAGCTTGTATTTTAAAATGTATTTACAAAGAGAAAATAAGACTTTTTAAATTATGATATGAAATAATTCCACTTGCTACATGGTATGTTTTCATAATCAAAAAGTTCGTTAAAGGTGAGAGAGAGCTCATGATGGACTGATGCTTCTAGATGATTCTCCTGTTTCATCCCCTGGCAATTTTATATTGCTAGTGAAGATAATGTCCACTATACAACAGCATAAATTTATACTTGTTGGGGCGCCTGGATGGCACAGCGGTTGAGCGTCTGCCTTCAGCTCAGGGCCTGATCCCGGCGTTCTGGGATCGAGCCCCACATCAGGCTCCTCCGCTATGAGCCTGCTTCTTCCTCTCCCACTCCCCCCTGCTTGTGTTCCCTCTCTCACTGGCTGTCTCTATCTCTGTCGAATAAATAAATAAAATCTTTAAAAAAAAATTCATACCTGTTGCCCCATTTACTACTTACGCTAATAAAGGGCCATGTTGCAATAACCCAGTAAAGATAGCTTAGAAAGAGTATCACATATCAATGTTCAGTCCTTTCCCCCAAAATAAGTGAAACGTCTTACCTCTGGGGCATCCTCAGGTGCAATAGTCCCCATGGCTTCTTAGAAATATTACAGAAGTGTTACAGAAGCAGGTGAATCACTTCATTCTGGAAAGTCTGGGATTAAATAGTATTCTACCAATAACATTCTGGTGGTTTCTATACATAATTGATGGGTATGGTCTTCATAATCTGAAAATTAATAGAATTTCCGGGGATGTAAAAATTTCTCCTTCTCAAGAAATTGGAAAGACTGTTTTTATTTATTTTTTTAGTATAGTTGACTCACAATGTTACCTTAGTTTCAGATGTATGACATAGTGGTTCAACAAGTTCATACATTCTGCTATATTGTCCACAAGTGAAGCTACCATCCGTCACCATACAACACTGTTATAATACCATTAACTCTATTCCCTATGCTGTACTTTTATTGACATGACTTATTCATTCCATATCTGAAAGCCTATATCTCCCACTTTCCTGCATCCATTTGAATTTCCAAATCTCAGAGCCAAGTAGTTAAAGCTGTGATAAAGGCAATTTTACAATTTTTCTAAGCAATTTCATGTGTATATCGCTTTGTTTATACCACCGTTATAAAATCTTTCATTTATTTGGTTTTTTTTTTTTTTACTTTTATACAAGTGATAGCATGGACCTGAATTAAGTGCTTCTACTTCCTGTCTCACCTACAACTAGACTTCAGCATCTTTTCTTAACACAACCGTTTAGGAAGGCAAGAGTAATCATTTATAAATGGCATTTGAATTGACATTTGCTTACTATATTAACATAATATTTGGACAGGAGGAAATATAAGAAAATGTTTTTATGATACGTGCGTGTTTTTTCACAATAGGCTGTGGAAAGAAATGGCGGAAGTCAGCAGATTAGAATTCAAATTGGCTCTATGAGCAGAAGAACAAGGACAATGATGCTTAGCAAGACATCTCAGATATACTCTAATCAAAATATTCCATAGCTTCAGGGCTACCAGCAAGGAGTTTACTTTATTGTATATGATAAACCAAAGATCCTCAGAGCTGAAAGAGTCCTGAAGGTCACCTCCTCCAACTCTGTCTCTGGTGTATTTTTCTCCTATCATCTTTCAAAGTGGATTTCAAGATTCTGCCTCGGTATCTTCACAGCTGAGGAAAGTCGCTGCTTGCTAAAGGCAGCTCAACTTTATTTTAGGGCAGCTTCAATTATGACATTTAAAAAAAATTTTACCACCTAATCCTTAGGCATGGGCCTTCTGGATGTTTGAACACAGGTGATTTGTTTCCTTATTTATTTTATATTTCACTCAATCAAGGTCTCCTCTTTTCATGTGATTTAACATCTCACGCTGTTTCCTTATCTGCAAATGGAGATAATTAGTAATTAGTAGTTAATTCGTTTTTTTTTTAAGTAGTGGAACTCTTTCTATGAAACAAAAATCCCATAGAATACCCCCATAAATAAAATTTAGACCAGAAGATAAGCTGTGGTTGGAGAGGGTGAAAAAGCCAAGATCCCAATTACTTGGCTTGGAGACCCTACGCAGAAGTCTGGGGCTCCATGGCGGGAGTATTGAAAAGTATCATTGCAAGCAACATGAACTTATTGACTAGCTAAAAATATTAGTATAATCGCTAAAGGTGAATTATCTCTTTCCCTTCAGGTGGCCTTTATAGATGGTTCTGAGTCCCTTTGGCATCCTGGTCATTTTGGGCCGACACACCTCAGTGTGTCACACTGCGGAATCAGTCTTCAAATGTCCTATTTTAAAAACATAATTTTGAAATTGAATTTAAGATATGCAAAACTGATATTTTGTTGGGTTTTCATAGAAAAATTAATCAATTAGAAGTGATTTACACCAACATAATTCGGATAAACCTTGAAGATTTGATTATGTGAACTATCATGGATGAAATATAGCATTCCCTTCCTAACCACAAGACTCTTCCTTCTTAAATATCTGAAAAACTCTCAGAACAAACAATACAGCTGAAGCAGGGCACATGCCTGCATGATCTTCATATGTCATTAGATGAGGCAAAATATCATCCAGATCTTCTAATCTTACACTTCAGTAAGCAAAGTCTATATAGGTGTGGATGGTCACCTTGATTTGTTTTCCCAATCTAATGCCTTATACATCTAGTAATGTTAAAAAAAAAAAAAAAGAGTCACTTAAATGCAGTACTGCTACTCTGATCCTTTTGATTACACAGGACAGAGTAGTACATTCTGGAGTGGCGATTTTAATTTTAATGTGCTTTGGGAATTTGTAAGTATGAAAATTAAATAATAGTTGGAATACTGAAGGAAAATCTTGGCTTTTTAAAGGTAAAACAAAACTTCTTCATGACCTTTTCTAAGAGACTTAAATCTCAACCAATAGGATAATATTTAGTTTAAAAACATTTTTTATGAGCACAGTATTAAGGCTGTGTTTTCAAGAACATGATATTTGGTCACCAATTTCTGTCATGTCCAGTTTTTCTTTTAGTTTAGGTTTTCAATTAGTATTTTGGGGAAAGAATGTGGAATTTGAATAAGAGAATGGGCATATCTATATCCACCATCATTAACTGAAAGAATGTATTTTCTATTTTTTCTGCTCTAAGTTACTTTCAAGATGTTTTCTATCAATGTATTAATATGGCTCAACTATTATATTACTAAAGGTTCCTATTTTCACTGTAATGTAGAGAAGTGAATTATCTGAATGTAACATTATATATAAAAATAACAATGAACCACTAAAGAATTGTGCCATTCATCCTGTGAGCCTCAGTTTTCCAATTATGTAACTTAAATGAATGCATTAGACCAGGTACAAGTGACTTATAATTCTCCCTAAGATTAGGAAAAAAAACATAAGTGACTGTAACCCCCTTTGAAAGTCAGATAAAATGGCACATGTAAGCACAGATAATAATTATGATATTTTTAAAAATCAGATTAACATCGAACCAAAAAAAGAAACAGATCCATTCAGCAGTCAATAAAGAGCAGAAAAGTCTTGCAGACCTCATTATCACCTGAGCTATATACAGTTAAATTAAAAAGCTATTTCAATTAGTCATTTAGTATCATTTTTACCTAAAATTAATCAAAGTTGCATTTATGTCTGAGTTCTATGTCTAAACATTCAAACTATATAAAATATTTTGTGATAGATCCTGAAGTATTATAAAACATAATTTGGCAAATATTTATTAGGGTCCTATGTATGCATTATTATTGCTGCTTTAGATACAATGATGATGGGGAGAGAGAGTCCTGTTCCCAAATTGGGTTAAGACCAACGTTAAACAAATTAATACACAGGAATATCTCATCTACTAATAAATACTATAAAGAAGATGAAATAGAGTCATGTGGAAAAGAGACTGGCAGGGCCACTCTTGGAGGTAACCTTTTTTTTTTCGGTAGTTTCAAGTTTTTATTTAAATTCTGATTAATTAACACACAGTGTAATATTAGTTTCAGGTGTACGACTTAGTGATTCATCACTTACACACAACAGCCAGGGCTCATCACAACCAGTGCCCTCCTTAACCCATCACCCACTTAACCTATACCCTGCCCACCTCCCTCCAGCAACCCTCAGTTTGTTTCCTAGAATTCAGCATCTCTTATGGTTTGCCTCCCTCTCTGTTTTTATCTTATTTTATTTTTCCTTTCCTTCCCCTATGTTCATCTGTTTTGTTTCTTAAACTCCACATATGAGTGAAATCATATGGTATTTGTCTTTCTCCGACTGACTGATTTTACTTAGCATAAAAGTCTCTACCTCCAACCACCTTGTTGCAAATGGCAAGATTTCACTCTTTTTCTGATGGCTGAGTAATATTCCACTGTATGTATACACCACATCTTCTTTATCCATTCATCAGTTGATAGATATTTGGGCTCTTTCCATAATTCCGCTGTTGTTGATAATGTTGCTATAAACATCGGGGTGCATGTGTCCCTTCAAGTTAGTAGTTTTGTGTCCTTTGGGTAAATACCTAGTAGGGCAATTGCTGGATTGTAGAGTAGTTCTATTTTTAACCTCTTTGAAAATTAAAAAGAGAGAGAGAGAGCACACACGTGCTTGTGAATGGGGGAGGAGGACAGGAGGAGAGGGAGAGAGAATCGTAAGCAGGCTTCACGCCCAGTGAAGAGCCATGTGGGGATCACAACCTGAGCTGAAATCAAGAGATGGATGTTCAACCACCTGAGCCACCCAGGTGCCTTCTGTTTTTTAACTTTTTGAGGAACCTCCATACTGTTTTCCAGAGTGGCGGCACTAGTTTGCATTCCCACCAACAGTGTAAGAGGTTCCCCTTTCTTTGCATCCTTGCCAATATCAGCAACATACAAAAGAATGAAATTGGACCACCTTCTTACACCATACACAAAAATAAATTCAAAATGGATGAAAGACCTAAATGCAAGACAAGAGAACATCAAATTCCTAGAGAACACAGGTAGCAACCTCTGACATCAGCCATAGCAACTTCTTGCTAGATACATTTCTGGAGGCAAGGGGAAAAAAAGCAAAAATGAACTATTGGGACGTCAAGATAAAAGGTTTCTGCACAGCGAAGGAAACAATCAAGAAAACTAAAAGGCAACCTTCAGAATGGGAGAAGATATTTGCAAATGACGTATCTGATAAAAGGTTAGTATCCACTTAGCATAATCTCCTCCAGTGAATAAGTCAAGCAGAGAAAGACAATTATATGGTTTCACTCATTTATGGAACATAAGAAATAGCAGGGAGATCGGTAGGAGAAGGAAGGGAAGAATGAAGGGGGAATGAACCACGAGAGACTATGGACTCTGAGAAACAAACGGAGGGCTTCAGAGGGGAGGGGGTGGGGGATTGGGAAAGGCCGGTGATGGGTATTAAGGAGGGCACATATTGCATGGAGCCCTGGGTGTTATACGCAAATAATGAATCATGGAACACTACATCAAAAACTAAGGATGTACTCTGTGGTGACTAACATAACATAATAAAAAATTATTATTAAAAAAAGGTTAGTAACCAAAAATCTATAAAGAAATTATTAAACTCAACACCCCCAAAACAAATAATCTAATAAAAAAATGGGCAGAAGACACGAGTAGACATTTTTCCAAAGAAGATATCCAGATGGCCAACAGACACAGGAAAAGATGCTCAACATCACTTAACATCAGGGAAAAACAAATCAAAACTACAGTGAGATATCCCCTCACACCTGTCAGAATGGCTAAAATTAACAACACAGGAAACAACAGATACTGGAAGTAACTTTTGAGTTGAGAACTGATGAGAAGGAGACAGCTATGGAATGATCTGGGGAGGGGAGCATTTTATATATAAGTTTTATCAAGTATAGGTGTGTTTGTTAGAAATACATGTGGCCTATTGAAGTGACGGGGGAAAAAAGCTTAGTAAGGCAGGGGATAGTGAAAGAAGTGAAAGAAAAGGTATAGGGAGAGCAGTCAGGGAGAAAATAATGTAGGGCCATTAACTGAGAAAGAAAAAAATTCTTAACAGGTGGAAACTGGCTTGCCATTCACAGCTAGTCAGTGATGTTTTCCTGTTGAACAGGTATTTCTCTAATATTTGTACATTTATATGAAAGTTATAATACTACTTAAGCTTGTTTTATACCCTCTGTTCTCTACACCCTTTTGTACATAGTTGTTTTCTTTTTTGTTAATTTTTATTTTGTTATATTAGTCACCATACAGTACAACCCCAGTTGTTGATGCAATGTTCCATGATTCATTATTTGCATATAACACCCAGTGCACCATGCAATATGTGCCTTCCTTAATGCCCATCACCGGCCTATCCCAATCCCCCACCCCCTCCCCTCTGAAGCCCTCAGTTTGTTTCCCAGAGTCCACAGTCTCAACATGAGAGACTTCTGCTTCTTTCCCAATACCAGGTTCAGTCTCATTCCGTTCTTCTTGCTGTCTAGATAAGAATTTTTAAGATACTTAAGAATGCCTAACAGCATTCAATCTAGATCAATGTCCCACCTACTTAAACCCTTCTCGAAAGTAACTAACGCATGCTTAAATTCCTTGTAAGTCATTTCTAATACTCTCTTACAGAGATTGCTCATGGTTCCCCAATTAGTCATTATCTCTGTCATTGAAGTGAGTCAATAAACAAAACTGAGTTTAAGCAAGTGGATGCCTAATGGTCTTTCATTGAAGGGAATTGACAAGACCATTATAAGGAGCCTGGCATAGTATTTATCCTGGTTACAAGGAGAAATTTGCAGCACCAAACACTTTTATTAGAAAAGTAAGAAAGGTTGCAAAACAGTGACATCGGCATCTACTTTAAGAGCTGGAAAAAGAATAACAAATTAAATCCAGAATAAGAAATGCAAAAAGGCACTTGACAAAATTTAGTATCTATTCTTGATTAAAAAAAAAAAAAAAAACTCTCAGCTAACTAGAAAATATGTATTTATAAAAAACTATAGCTATTATCACACTAATTGTAGAAGACTGAATATTTCATCTGTGAGATCAGGAACAAGTCAGATATGTCCAATTTGATTCAACATTATTGAATTGAAACCTTTTTTAATCTATTAAGATGAACATATAATTTTTAATTTATGAAAATATGAAATGCATTAATTGATTTTTACATGTTAAATCAAACTTGGATTTGTAAGATACCAAGGTTGAGGTCTTAGCCAGTACTGTAAGGCAAGGAAATAACCATATGTAGGAAAGGAAGAAATAAATCTGACTTTATTTGCAAACAGCACATTGCCTAAGTAGAAAACACTACCATCTACAAAAAGCTACTAAAACTAATATGTGTGTTATCATGGTTTCAGGTCATATTGTGAACATACGCAAACAGTTATGTCTATACAATAACAACAAACTATATGGAATTGAATTTTTAAAAATCAATAGCATTTAATAGCATCAGAAAATATGAAATACTCTGAGATAAATATAACCAAAAAATGTACTAGGTCTGTAAATAGAAAAGTACAAAGCATTGTTTGAAGAATGAAAAAGAACGAAATAAATAGAGGATACACTATGTTCATTGACTGAAATACTCAATATTGTTTTCATGTCACTTCTCTCCCAATTGATCTATAGATTCAATAAAATCTCCATGAAATTCCTACCTGATTTTTTGGGTAGAAATTGGTAAATTGATTCTAAAATACATATGAAAATACAAAGACTCCAGAATAGCCGAAATAACCTTGAACAGAAGTAAGAATCTTGAAGGATTTATACTACTTAAATACAAGCCTTATTATAAAGCCACAATAATTGTGACAGAGTGGCATTTGTATAAAGACGGACAAAAAGATCAATAGAATAAAATGAGTTTGGCATAACCACCGGCATACATTAAGTTGATTTTCAACAGAAGTGCAAAACCATTGCAATGAATAAAAGATAATTTTCCAACAATTGATGCCTGAAAAGTTTGGCATCTGTATTCAAAAAATTCAAACTCTACATTTTGTACAGCATATAATATTAACTCAAAGTGGATCACAAGTTAAAAATAAATTATAAAATTCCTAGAATAAAACGTAGGAGAAAATCTTCATAACTTTTGGCTAGGCAAGTATTTAGGAGACATACCACCAAAAGGAAACCTGATCAGAATTAAAAATATCTGTTCTTCCAAAGACACCACTAAGTAAATTGAAAGACAAGCCACAGACTGAGAGGAAATATTTCAATAGTATATATCTGAATAGAACTTATACATAGAATATATAGAGAATGATAAAAAATATTGATAATAAGAAAGTAAGCAAAATAGTTTTATCTACACTTCGCTGGATTGGCAAATGGATGGCGAAAAAACTCATACACTGGTTTCAACACCGAAGGCTTGTACAAAAATATTCACAGCAACTCAATTTATTACAGCTGCAAACTGGAAACACAGGTGTTCATCAACAGGTCAATAGATACTTAAATTATGATATACCTCTAAAGGAATACCACTTAGCAATAGAAAAAATGATGACTTGTTAGTACAGAAAATAGCATGGTTGAATATCAAATAAGTTGGCTGAGTGAAAGAGATCAGACACAAAGAAGTGCGTAGTATGTGAGTCTACTACGTGCATTACTATAAAATGTAAACCTATTTTGACGGAAAGCAGCCTGGGAAGGGGAGGGAAGTCTTAAGTTCCACATATTAAGGCTTATAAGTAATTCTAGAATCTGTTCCAGAAGGAAAAAGAAAATTCAGATGAATGAAAAATTGCTGCAACAGAGACACTTGAAAATTGTAGACAAATTGATAGAGTCTTCTTGACTCTAGTCTTTGGTCAGAAATCTTATTGCCAGAGAATTTATAATATTGGTGACCTATCGGCAAGGCCATGAGCATTCCCAATAAGCAATACCATTATTCCCTCCTCCCTAGGACACCTGTCTCAAAGTCACTGCTAGACACTGCCTTCATATTCTGCCTAAATAACTTGACGCTCTTCCTCCTAATGTTTGGTTTTATGACTCTGGCTGTCCTGGAGGTAGGTCACTTAAGAAATACTGCTGGTACAATTTCTAGCAGTGTGACTTTCTCGAACACTCATAGGTGAACATTCTTTCCAGGAATGCCCTGATAAGTTTTCTTCACGGAAGATGGCTGGATTTGCATAACCTCCACTCATAACCCTTGAGAAATTGTGAAAAGTAAGACTAAATATTTAACACAAAGCTATATTAATAAGTTTATGTAATATAAAACAGTTTGGTTCGGTTTGTATAATCGCCTATCCACATGGTTTCCAATACTTTGCTTCTAAGAGCACACTTGAAGAGATTAAAACATTTCCAAAGCAACAGCAAACAAGTCAGACATAATTGCAATTCAATCATTTCCTAATGGTAATGATGTCTCACAGCATCAATGAAAACATCCGCTGTTTGCACACTATTCATTTGATTGACTTTCAGGTTCTGTTTGACTAGGATTATTTGCTCTGAATTCCACAATCCTCCCTATATTCATTTTAAAGTTCTTAATGTTTAAGTAAACATGCTTTTATTTTGATTCAGATTTGAACCATTGCCATAGGTTTTCTTTTTATTTAGCAGCCCAATATACCCCATTGTCTGACCTACTCAGTACAACCAGCTTGCTTGCTGGCTTCCTTCCTTCCTTCTTCCCTTCCTTCCCTCCTTCACATATTTTGCAAAAGTATAAGTCAGAAATTTATAACACAGTTATGAAGAATTCATGATACAGAAATAAGAACCAATTCATGCTGGCTGTTGTGCATTGTACCCCAAACTAGTTTACTGTAAGAAGTACTGGCCTTAGACCAATGAAGGCTTGCACTGGCCCAAGGCTCAAGGAGGCCCGTGTTTTGAAGTGACTTTTTCAAAATTGTCTCTGCTGTCCTCTGGTGCCTGGTACCAACACGGGAATGTCATTCCCCACTAGGTGACACACCCCAGACCTAGATTGGGACCCATATGGGACTGAGTCACCACTCCTCCATTTAGAGGCACAGTGTGATGCAAATTTTTCAGGGCTTAGCTTACAAGCCTTCCCAGAGAGAAAGGTCTTATCCTATTTTTAAATTTTCCACAATGCCTAGATCCAGCTCAACTCCAAATCAGATTACTTTAGGGCCCTACTCCAGCGGTCTGATGGAACAAGGAGCATGTCCTTTTAGGTTATAAATATATATATTTTTTTTTACTTCAGACTCTATTATCCTACTACACCAATGTCCTTCACAGAGTCAAAAAATATCAAGTCAAAAAACTACATATAACGTATAATGTTGGAGATATAAAATAGTCAATAAAAGCAAACTCAGACTCCCAAATTTAGAATAATAAGATATAAATATGATAACATTTTTGAAGAATCTGGTGGAAAAATATTTAACAAATACGCAGAGATAGGATCAGCAAAGAGGTCGCAATAAAATAAATAAAACTAAAGAAAGAAAAAGTGACATGAAATGAAAAATAAAATGTATGATATTTGAATAGAAATAAAATTATTAGCTCCATTTCGTAGCCAATTGGACACAATAAAGGAAAAACAAGTAACTTAAAAACAGATAACTGGGTCAGTAAAATATATACAAACTAAAACACATGGGGGTGGGGGAAAGTGAGAATTTTGGAAAAAGCATTTGTGATCTCTAAATAAATAGCATGAAATTGGAGACCCAAATAGATGAGAAAGATAGCATGAGGTAGAAAAAGTTTGAAGAGATACTTGCCAAAATTGATAAAAGACACTGACTTACAGATCTAAGAAGTTCAGCAAACTCCAAACCAGATGAATACAATAATAATATGCCGAGATACGTAACTACTGGGAGAAGGGAATGAAGAGAAAAAGAGGGAAGGAAGGAAGGAAGGAAGGAAGGAAGGGGAAAGAAAAAAAGAAAAAAGAAAAGAAAGAAGGAGGGAGAAGGGAGGAAGGAAGGAAAGAAAGGAAAAAGGAAAGAAAGAGAAAGAGAAGCGAGAGAGGAAGGAAGGGTTTAAAAAAAAGAAGAAAGAAGAAAGCAGCGTAAGAATAGGCACTTAACAGACACAAATGATGTTTTGCAAGGAATGTCATTTTAAAATACTGAAAGCAAAATAAGGAAGGAAGGTAAAAAAGGAAGAAAGGAAGGAAAATGGGAAAGCAGGAAAAAAGAAGGGAGGGTAGGAAGGAAGGGAGGGAAGGAGGGAGGGAGGAAGGGAGGGAAGGAGGAAGGAAGGAAGAGAAGAATGACAGAAGACAATGAGAAAGTACACTACAATTCCCGCTGACCCTAGGTCTCTGCACCAGCATTCTGAGACTGTCCTCTGTTAATTGCCTTGTGTGGTTGTGTTAAATTAGCCCAGTTCTTAGGTCTCCCAAATTAATGTGTGGGGTATTCTCTCACCAGTGAATGTACCCAAGATATTAAAACAGGTCATTTTGGGGTTTCAAGAACTTTTATTAGTTGCTTCCACATTTCCAATGGCCTATCTGCTCTCTCTGGACCCTAATATCAGACACTTGTCAGAGGGCAAGGGACACTGAGAATGAGACCACTCTAGTGTAAGAACATCGCTTAAGGACAATTTCTTCATCTCTGGATTCTCTTTCATCGTTTTTGGTCTCTCTGTTCCCTGAATTTCCCCTGTCCACCACCCGAGGGCTGGAGGGGAACATGTCTTTGGAGGGAAAGCCATGGTTCCCCGAGTTGGGAGCTGTCAGGTCACTTTCTCCAGATGGGGCTATGCTTCTCGCAAAGTATTTTAGATTCTGAATAGTGGAGACACACTGTTAACTTAGGCGGGGACCAAGCAGTTGCAGTGCTTCAGGCCCCCACTGGTGACGTAGAGCGCCCCTTGGCTCAGGTCCCTTAGGATCCCGGACTCACCTGGTGCTGAGGCCCAGCCCGGCCTGAACTGCATGCTGTCGCCTGCCGGGGTCCTCCTTCCCTCGCCGCCTTCGTTCTCCCTCCTCCTCCGGGTCCTGTCGCTCCGCGGCGCCCGGCTCTGTCCCTGGCCGCTGCCAGCCCCCTCCTGCGGTGGGCAGACAGAGATGGACCGACGGACAGGCGAGCGCCGAGATGCTGTCCCGAGAGGCGAGTCCTGCCCGGGACCGTCCGGCGCCGAGGCTCCCAAGCCTGGAGGGCGCGTTGTCACTGGCGCTGGAGGCGGCGCGGGGAGCGGGAGGGGGACCTGACGATGGCCCCGAGCTCGGGTCTACGCGCGCGCGTCGCTTCTAGCCCAGGGGCACCATTGATTCCTGCTTCTGTCCGGAATGGGGAGGAGCGGGATGGGAGTGGGGGTGGGGGCGAGGAGAAACCTAAGCTGACAATGACTAGATAGGTGTACTAGGCAGGGAATGGGGCCAGGTTCGCGGGGAAAGACTGTCAGGCGTTTAGAGTCGCAGGCAGGTGTCCGTCACCTGATCACACAGTTTAGGGCTGTAGGGAGGGCGTTTACACATATTTTTTTAAATTAGAAATGCAGAAGACTCCCCCTAGTTCAGGTGAGTGGATAGGGGAGTGAACCATGTCCAGAAATACGCCCTGGCCCCATAACGCCACTGCAGGTTTCTTAACAGGTAAACGTGGATTATAAAAAGGGTTCGGGTCAATCAGGACGCGTGCTGCGTCTACGTTTTGAAGATTTCTGATCTTCCTCTGGCTTTAACCTCTCTACTCCCACCAGCAACTGACAGTGGTCTGGAACTGGTGACCAGCGTCCACTCACCTGCAGGGATTCTTTTCCTCAGGCGAGGTTCACGAGAGAGACATAAACTTTAAAGAAATTAAGCAAAATGTTAAACAATAATTAACAAGGTTTGATGGTGTTGGAGGGAGGTTTTTGTTACTGTATTTTCTAAATATTCCAAAATTTCCATAAAAGAATGGAAAACTCCGTGAACGCAACTGCGGTCCTTTCTCTCAGATGAAACCCATAAAGGAGGACTAACTGAAGAGTTACTCAAAACAATAACAGTAATTAACTGAGAGTGATGGAATTGGAAAGAAGAGGATTTTGTTATTAGATTTTCTATTATTTCCAAGTCTTCTATGAGGTGCATGCCATATGCAATAAACTTTACTTTGAAAAATAAATTACACAAGTGAAATTATGAAACTCTTCTACAAAACATCTTTTGTGGAAAAAAAAACCTTCTGGAAAATCAAAACGTATTCCACAGACTGAGATAAACAATTGTGGACATTAGCAATAAAATAAGTGACTCTGGATCCTGCGATATAACCTGGCTAAACTGTTGTTTACAAAGCATTACCAATTCACTATTTCACTGGATTCCCACACTCTTGAAACAGTTAGAAATAGGAATTAATTATATGCCCGTTGTAAAGTTAAGAAACCGAACCTCATCAAAGTAGTTTATTTATATTCCTCTGAAAATGGAGTTCCTGAGTTCTCCTGCACCTAAACAAGCCTTACTCTTGGGAAAAATACAGCTGACCAAGTGCTTGGCTCAAAGTTGGGTTTCAGCAAAGATTGCTGTTCATAGAAGGGCACACAAGATAAATTGGTCGGTAGGGATGCTTGTCCGAAGGGTTCAGCCCAAATTTTCCATCTTAAGGGTATGTTATTGGCATAAGAATAGTAGATATGATAGTTCCCTTTATCACATCCTTCTGTTAAGTATATATGTAAAACTCCTCCCTGTCTTTCCAAGCCTTATTATGAAGAGATAGCACATACACTAATCTATTATTTCCTTCTTTTAGTGGAATTGAAGTAATAAGCATCCACGCAGAACAGAAATAATATATTTAAACCTCCACCTCACTATAATAACTGAGAAGCAACATATGCAAACTGGATACACTCCATTGGCTAATAGTAAAAGTGACACAAATACAAGTAGGCAAAATCAATTCATATTTGAACTGCATGCATATCATTTGGTAAGTGAAAATGACAACACCCTTTGTTAATAGAGGACTCTGACTTGAAGGTTACAAAATACAATTTTAGTTTGCCCCTGCTAGAGTTTGCTAACAATAGTCTTTCCTATTCAGTTTGAAAATTAATCATCTGAAATGCATTTGTCTACGAGATGTGACCATTTTCCATTAAAAACATGTGTAAGATAGGAAACACCATTGTCATTTGAAGCTATCATTATATTTGCATGGCAAGTTTATATTTATTATCTCATGTGCTCATCACAGAAGACAAGTGGATCCAGCATTTTTATTATTCCTCTCTTTTTTGAGGAGTAGGTGGTCACAGAGAGGTCAGGTAATTTCACACTCAGTTAAAAAGAGAGAGAGAGAGACAGTATTCCAATTCTGTATCACTTTACAACCTATTGTGATAAAGATTCCTCTGAAACCACAGAAAGGGAAAAAAACTCTTGCCTCTACTCGAATTTTATTACTTTCTTCTAGACATATTAGCATAAAGTAGTAATCCTCACATCTTTATCAATTTAGAAAAAAAGATCGAAATAAATTTTGTGTGGACATATTCACCCAAAGTCAGTCCTGCATTGTTTTTGCAATTTATATCCAAAAATAACCCCCAAGTTTAAGTGATCTGCTGTTCATTTTCTGTAGGAAAAAAAAAATTTCTATCTTAGATACACGTCAGCAAACTTTATCTTGGGAATGAAACTGTATAAGATTTTGAAACATTTGTGGGGTTTAAGAATTATATCTTGAATTGTTATTGTTCAATCACACATCAGAAGTCTTTTCTTCTTGGGGCGCCTGGGTGGCGCCGTCCTTAAGCGTCTGCCTTTGGCTCAGGGCGTGATCCCGGTGTTCCAGGATCGAGTCCCACATCGGGCTCCTCGGCTGGGAGCCCGCTTCTTCCTCTCCCACTTCCCTTCTGTATTCCCTCTCTCGCTGGCTGTCTCTCTGTCAAATAAATAAATAAAATCTTAAAAAAAAAAAAAAAGAAGTCTTTTCTTCTGGTGGGGATTACAGAACCATAGTCCTTCAATGCCCAGGATACTCTCTCTCCTCTGTCACAGAGAAACTACAAATTCAGAAATTGATTTTATGGCTTCAGAGTTCTGATGCATGAATTTTAAAGATCGAGCAGTGCAGACAACAAGAACTCTTAGCATAGAACAATCCATAGTGAATTGCAACAGTTAGTGTTGCTACTGATGGAGATACTGCGTATCTAATTGGAATCTTACATATGAATAAACAATTTCACTACAATCTCTCATAGTCCAGCTTTGATTTTCTTTCTGGATTTCTTTTTTTTTCCTCTTGTTTTTTTAATCTTCTTTTTAAATCATATACCTGTTGTATAGATAAAGAAATTGAGCCTCATGAATGTAGTTTATTTTTCTTTGAAAACTCAGGGGGGTTGGGGGGTGGAGGGTTTTTTTTGTTTGTTTTTTTGTTTTGTTTTGTTTTTTAAATCTAAGCTAGACTTACTCTCAAGGAAAACACAATCCCTGGACTTCAGTTCTTGATGCACTTCCATGTTTTTAATCAAGTGGGCTTATTATCTTTCTCATGACTTGACTTCTGCCAATATTAGATAATTCCCAAATACATATAACTCTGAGCGTTATCCATTATTCCTACTTCTTCCTCTCCCCTATATCATCAAGACCTGTGGACTTTATCTCCTATATGTTCCATTTCATCCAGCCTACCACCCCCATCTTCATTCTCAAACCAGAGCCCTCATTTAAGTATTCACGACCACCTGTCTCTAAACTGAACTCCTTCTTCCCTAGAGTGATTTATATAGACTGCAAATCTCCTCCTTGGTTTAAGCCTTCTTGGAAATGACCCCTACTTTTCTTGAGAATATGTGCCTCTCCTCTTGCTATTCTCTTCCATGTTGCATTTGAACATATTCATTCCTCTACTGAAAGTATATACTCTGAATAACATTAGAGTGATTGTAAAGATGAAGAAATATAACTTGAGGGAACTTAATTCTGTCCTTCTATCTAACATATGGAGCATTTACTATGCAGACATGTTATACCTCATATCATCATTCTTCAGGATCTATTTGAACAGATTCCAAATGTATATTTTCTATCTGTCCTGCTAGGGGTAAGCAGAGGGTGATATGGGAATGCTCAGAGCCTTCAAACAGTCTTGAAGCCAGAGAATGCTTTTCAGAGGAGGCAACACCTGATTATATTCCTTAACAAGATAAATGGATTTGCATATAATATGTTATTGGTTACACAAAGTTTTTCACATATAGGATATGTATTATTCAATCTTCACCAGAATGTTATAGAGTAAGAACATTTATCCTAATTTTACTGATGAAAAAAATCTAGCCTCAGGAATATTATATAAGTTGCTAGAAGTCATACAGGCAGGAGATAGTTGGACAGAGCGTGAAATCAGATCAACTTTAAAAAAGAAAAAAAAATGAGAAAATTGCGGGTCAGTAATTAGCTCAAGGTCAGTAGTGTCGGGGGAGATTTGATTTGATCTTCTGATTTCTTGTTCAAGCCCTTTTAATTCTACTTTCCCCACCCCCATATTTTTCATTTCCTCCAGCAACAAATGCCACCTTACATTTACTCTGTACACGTGATTAAAGATACGGCACTGCCTAATCCATGAAAACATTTGGAGATCAAAACTAATCTTCTGAAAATTTTCAAATAGATTAATGTTTATCAAGCACTCTAAATGCCAGGTGTTGGACCTGTAATACCGGCCATAAACAACCAAGCTATACAATCAAGGCATTCTCTAACCGACTTAGCTTTTCTAATCTAAATTTTTGCAAAGAACAATGCTGAAACATTATTTTTACCAGTTTCCTGTTAAGCTGCCTATTTTCACTTTTATTTTAATGTTCTATCTTATTTAAAATTTTACTTCAGTTTATCACGGAAAAATTACTGTATTGGTTGAACACTGGAGAGAATAGCGATACATACGATTATATTTTTTCATTGCTGGTAACATTCATACACTTTCTTTGGCATTTCTGTTATTCTTCCATAACCTCCTGAAATAAAACCATGCATAGGGTTGTTGATTGTGAATTTTACTCCACAAGTCAGGTTAAAAAAAAAAAGTAAGAAATCACAATCACAATGGAGGAGCTCTATGTCTCATCAGATTGGATCACTCGCACTTGCCTCACATGCTACTGACCTCAAAGCTGAAATCTTAAGTAGAACCAAACCAATAGTCATTCACCAAATATTTACTAAATGACTCTTTTTATGTGAGCAAGAAATGTGAGTTCAAACTATATACCTACACACATGTACACACAAAATTTGTGTACATATATGTATATAAAAACACTATTACACATGAATAAGATATATATATATGATCAAAGTAATAAATATAAATATATAATCAAGATACATATATACAATCAAGATATATAAATATATACACGGTTCAAGGGTAGATATGTCCTGCAAATTTGACCAATTAGTGATTCCATCTCTTGACAAAAAGACTGGTGTGAGTACTGAGAGAAATTATGCATGTGAACACGTAACAGAAGATCACATCAAATGTGCCATTTGAAGATTTCCCGAATAACATTTGAAGCCTCACTTTCCACTGTTTCTGTGGCTCCTGTGGACTTTGAAAGTAATGGTAGCTGCCAGCCATTTCATTTTCCTTCTACTAGGGACTAAGTGGGATTTTGCACCATATGCCAGACCTTAATTTCATTCACTTTAAACAGATCCCGGAGTTTAGTTCCCACAGTCTGTGCTGGCTTTGGATCTGCTCTTTAGACCACAAATATTGAGATTTCTAGGAACTCAATGATATATTTGAATGATAATATTAAAATCCTTTTATATTTATAGACGTACAGGTTGAAAAGATTTTGTTCATATAATTAGGTAGATGGAGATAAAAAGATAAAAGGGATGTGTTGAAAGCAATGACATTCAATGTTTTAAAACCTTTTGAAGTTGTATGCTAAGAATCCCAGAGTAATCTATCATCAGAATTCTTTAAGTTATCAGTTGATGACTCAATTAAACATCCCTTCTAATTTTGCTAAAAGCACATTCTGTTTTCCCGGTCAAAGCCCTAAAATGCTTCCCATGTTCTTTCAGTGTTTGAAACAACCATATAAGGCCAGGCTGTCCCTGGTCTCCTTGACCTTACGTCCTACAAATCCCCCCTTGCTCACTAAGCTTTAGTTGTAATAAATTCCTTAGACACAGTAGACACTGATGCCACTTTAATTGATTTTATTTTTTTTAAGATCTTTTTTTTCCGGGGGTGGCAGGGGAGGGGCAGAGGGAGAAGCAGACTCTCTGCTGAGCAGGGAGCCCAGTGGGAGGCTGGACTCCATACCAGGACCCTGGGATCAAGACCAGAGCGGAAGGCAGGCTTGGAACCGACTGATCCACCCAGGCGTGCTTAATTGCTTTTATATCCCTTGTTTCTTCTCTCTGAAGTGCTAAAGTGTGAATGTTACCTTTTCAATAAATACCCTTTCAATGACAAATAATTGTCCTCTTTACTGTTGCAAACCAGCCTCCCTACCTTGACACTATCCACCTTCTCATGCTGTTCTTCCCTTTAAAACTCTTTATTATTCTATTGGGTATTTACCAAAAGAATACGAAAACACTGATTTGAAAAGATATACACACCCCTACATATATTGCAGCATTACCTACAAAAGCCAAATTATGGAAGCAGCCCAAGTGTCCATCAATAGATGAATGGACAGAGGCGCCTGGGTAGTGCAGTTGTTAAGCGTCTGCCTTCCGCTCAGGGCGTGATCTTGGCGTTCTGGGATCGAGTCCCACATCGGGCTCCTCCGCTGGGAGCCTGCTTCTCCCTCTCCCTCTCCCCTGCTGTGTTCCCTCTCTCGCTGGCTGTCTCTCTGTCACATAAATAAATAAAATCTTTAAAAAAAAAATAGATGAATGGACAAAAACAATGTGGTATATATAAAAGAGAATATTACTCAGCTATAAAAAAAGAATGAAATCTTGCCATTTTCAACAACATGGATGGAGTATAATGCTAAGTGAAAGGAGTCAATCAGAGAAAGGGCAAATACCATATGATTTCATTTATATATGGAATTTAAGAAACAAAACAAATGAATATCAAAAAAGAAACAAACTAAAAAACCAGACTCTTAACTACGGAGAAAAAACTGATGGTTGTCAGAGAGGAGGTGGGGGGGTGATGGGTGAAACAGGTGAAGGGGGTGAAGGGTACACTTGTCATGATGAGCACTGAGTAACGTATAGAATTGCCGAATCACTATATTGTACACCTGAAACTAATATAATTCAGCGTGATAACTATACTGGAATTAAAATTTTAAAAGTCTTCATTATTTACTTATTAATTTATTATGTTTTGGTCTATTTCCTCACTAGAATATAAGCTCCATGAAAGCAGGTAACTTACTGAAGGTTATGCAGATGGCAGGAGAGAACAGGATTGCAAATCAAGCAGCCCAGTTCTGGGGTCAGTACTCTTCACCACTGTGTTCCAAGCCAAACTCGACGATTCCCCCTCCCAACATGCCCATTCCCTTCCCAATAAAACCATTTATTTCTCTCCTACCTCTTCAGCCTCCTTGCCTGTCAATTATGATTTTTTTTCCTCTCTCTCTTCCTCTACTGAAGGGACGAGGTCCTTGAGTGCATCTTAGTTCCTAATAACATGCCCACCAGTTGACATTGCAATGCTGTGTCACTTTTTAGAATTTTTAATTAAAAAAAAAAAACTCATCAATAGTGAAAATGTATCATCTATAGAAGATCACCTGTACTGGTCAGAACAAGGGAAGAGGGTGTTACAAAAGGAGACTTTTCATTTCTTTATAGAAGAGCTGTGGGGTTTACAATACTCTGCATGACTTTGGGTAGCCACCTTTCTCTTCTGCCAATCCAGTCCATTTAGGAAAAGAAATTAATCTAGCACAGTGATGGGAATTTGTATGTTAAGAGGATTGAACTTTTATCACAGGAAATAAAAATAAAGCTCTTATCATTTATTTTTCTCTCTGCTCAGCTAAGGTTGGAAACAAGAAAGGACTGAGCAAGCTGCTCCAGAACTTTCTATATCTTGGGGAAATTTATCTAATAGGGTACAATAGTAGTTCTGGTTGTGTATTGGAATTCAAACTTGATATACTTTCTGGAAATGTTCTAGCTTCTTTTGTGGGAAGAGTAAATTTGATAAATCCTGGGCCTAACTTGCACTGGGGGAATTAAAGTAACTCAAGTTTGGATCACTTTCCAATGGTGCATGCACGTACACACACACACACACACACACACACACACACACACACACACTTTTCTCAAATATATAGGGACTGAGCTGAAAACTAGGAGGAAAGCTTTATTCCAATTGCTGCTCGCAGGGAGCTCCCATCTAACATACACTTAACTTGCCTGGCAACTGGTGTTCTGGTTTTTTAAAGTTACAGGAACAAAGGTGGCATTTTGCCAGGCGCTTCCTAGCCATAGAGGAAACAGAAACTTGTGAATAAAACATCTGTAGGGTTTGTCAGTTTGTTTGTGTTCTGACTTGAGGCCGGTGTGGTCTAGAGAAAGTGAATTTGTCTTTTACTAGCATGATCACAGAATGGCAGTTTTGGTGTTGATCTGTGAGATTGTTTCCTTCTGTGGAAGAACACCATGGTCCAGCTTTAGTGTCAGGTCAGCTCCGAAAGAAAAGTCAGAGGATGCTTTTTTTTTTTTTTCCTTTCCTTTCTCAGCCTTAAAATCCAGACATAGTTTCAGCAGTAACATGCTCACAAATGTATAGATACAGATATACACATAACTCATTCATTTTTTTTTTTTATTTGACAGAGAGAGAGACAGCCAGTGAGAGAGGGAACACAAACAGGGGGAGCGGGAGAGGAAGAAGCAGGCTTCCAGTGGATGAGCCTGATGCGGGGCTCGATCCCAGGACTCTGGGATCACGCCCTGAGCCGAAGGCAGACGCTTAACGACTGAGCCACCCAGGCGCCCCGCATTCATTTTTAATAATGTAAGAGAATCAGCTTTTCTTATCTTTTGTCTCTTTTTTAAAAAAATACCCTTAAGCACTTGTATATAACACTGGCAGTTAGAGAATACTTTCTTTAGTCAACTGACTTCAAATAAAACATTAGCATGCCTTAATTATATTAGATCAAAACTTCTTGTTGAAAACTGACCAGGAGCAAAAGTTATCTGCTAATACTTTATTAGAGTGTGTAATTTCAGGAATGCAGAAATGAAGGAAAAGGAAATTGAGGCAGGGAAGGAAGGAGAGAAAATGCAAGAAAGTCTGAATACAGCTTGGATCAAGCGTTAGTGATGGCTCCATCTCATGGAATTGTCTTCGGATAAACTAAACTACACACCCACTACTACATAATGACTATTCAGTAAATGTTCAGTTACTGTTCCCCATACTAGCTCTTGAAAAGTGTACCCCTATTTGGATGGTTTTATTTTTCCAATTTAACAACTTCTTCACACACAATCTAGTAAACAAATACTATAAGAATTAAAATTTTGACATTATAGTTTCAGACTATAAAACACACAAATGTACCAGATATAGCAGTTTCTAGTCTGTGAATATCAATAGGAAATAAGTTTGAATTGTGTACCATATTTGAATAAGATAAAAATATTTTATTTCACATGCATTTGCCAACTGAATAAGATAAAGAGGTTGCTACTTCTAGATCTGTGCGTTCCTTTATACATGTCTTATTTCCGCATGTTTTGAAATATCCTGTGTTTAGTCTTGTGCTCTAAAAATATTCCTTTATAGCTTAATTATTTAGGTGCAGTTTGAGTGCAGAATATGAGCTCCAATAAGGTTGAAATTTGGTGACGTCACCAATGCAGAGGGAAAATGCATTATCCAAAGAATGACTCCCACATACCCATCTTCCCCTGACAGTCACCCACTATCAAGCCTTATTTTCTGCCTTGGCAAGTAAAGTAAACATTTACTACGTTGCACTATATGTAAACTCTGTTCATTTCCCACTTGTTGCTATTGGTTATGTAAACTTTATTCATTATTTTTCAATTGCTATATTTTTATCTTAAAAAATATGGTAGTAACTTGGATTGAACTGGAATGCATCATTATTTGTCAATTACAATCAATGGAAAACATTTCTGTTTAAAAGATATTTTATTTATTGCCATTTTTTGGGATGTAATTATGGCTTTAAACACAAGATATGCATATTGTATTTCAGGACAGTCTATTCAGGTGAATAAGAGAATACATCCCCTAAATTTTGTTTCCCATTGGTAAATGTTCACCCCCATGGGCATTGGCTGCCCTGTTTTTCCAAGTTGTTCATCCCCAGAGCTGGATCCACAGCTTCTCATTTATCAGCAACTGGGAGGAAAGGAGCAAAAATTTTATTAATTTAATTTAATTAAAATTTAATCTAAGGTGAGAGGTGTGAGCTGTGGTGGGCTGGTAAACTGGCTTTCCAAATAAAAGAATAAAAGAAGGAAGGAGGGAAGAAAATAGAAAGAAAAAGAGAGAGAATGAAGAAAGGAGAAGGAAGGAAGGAAGAGAGGAAGGAAGGGAGGGAGGGAGGGAGGAAGGAAGGAAGGAAGGAAGGAAGGAAGGAAGGAAGGGAGGGAGGAAAGGAGGAAGGAAGGATGGGAGGAAGGGGAGAAAGGGGGAAGGGGGAAGGGAGAGAAAGGGAGGAAAGGGGAGGGAGGGAGGGAAAGAGAAAAATCAAAGAATGCCCTGAAGTATAGCACTGGTTTCATTTGTCTTAATTGTATTATAGAAATTTTCCCACCAAAGCCAATTTCAAGCTACCAATGATTTAACAACTGGCTCTCAAAGTTCCTGAATATTTAACATCAGCTCCAGGAGCCCGTAGGGGTTGCTTCAACAAACAAGTAAGTGTGAAGAATAGTCATGAGGTGAAGCATTAGTCTGTGTGCAAGCAGTTGTCACTGTGGCTCATATAAAACAAGTGGCTAATGGCCTTAGAGAAAGACTATGCTACAGGATCTAAATTGGTATCTAAGAAGTACGGGGTACAGGCCTCGATTATCTCAAATTTATGTTTAAAGTAGTTTTTGCTTTTTTTTGGTCTTGACTTCCATTTTCCATTTTTAACAACCATAGCTTATAAACGCGTTCAACGAATATTTATAAAACACCCCCTTCATCATGGCACTACCCTGTTTATATATTATTTGGTAGCACTGTGCTATTTTAACTCTATTCGGATGTGCTGAAATTCATTTCTGGTGCTGACCATCTAGAGTTAGCATAGCTCTCTCAAGTTAAGGACTCAGTCTCCCACAAAATTGTGGGAGTCTCACTACAAGATGCCAGCTATGTGTGGGGTACCCAGGCCACCTGCACAACTGGTAGACTAGCTACAATTTCAGAGGTTTCCACAAATGCCCTCAAGTTTGATAATTTGCTAGACTGACTCATAGAATTCAGAAAAGTGCTATACTTCCATAAGGGATGCGAAATCAACAGGAGCAGACAAATGAAGAGAGGAATAGAACAAGGACTGAGAGGGAGCCCAGAATCCTTGCATCCTTACCTAGACTCTTGTGATTATGTTATGCCCAGTTGTATAATCCAAGATGATGTCCCTTTTTAAGAGCTATTCAATCTGCAACCGTAATTTCCCTTTGCTACGCAATGTAACAGATTGACAGGTTCTGGGAATTATGAGGTGAACTTCTTTGGGAAATCATTATTCTACCTGCCACACTACTGAATGTCTGTGGTAGCCTGGTTGTAATAATCATGTTTTTCCTGAAAAACTAGATCTATGGTCAGTTATGCTCCACCATCAGTACAGGCAAAGCATAGTAAGGGCAACGGTTACCTCATCAATTCTTTGTCACTCCCCACCTCACCACCAACGTCCTACTTTTTTTTGCCAACTTCCTCTTGGGAAGGCTAGCCATGGTGGAACTTCTACTTTCAGCCTTCTTCTGAAGGAAATGACCTAATCATATCCCCTGAAGATCTGAGGTAAGAAGTAGTGTAGGCAGCATTCTCTTTTACTATAGCTGCCTGGTCTGGTGCTGAACATTGAACAGAAAGATGATTAATTTAAATGATCATTGGTTCACAAACCTCTAATTGCCTCCAAGTATCTATTGCCCATATTCTGACTTAATCATAAAACTGGGATTTTTAGATGTGAGTGTTGATACAAGTCCCAGGCCTCTACATATAGGTATAGCCTTTGACTAGGTTTTGGACAATGGAAATTAGCTTTGTGTGGAATTTCTGTTGGTTTTGATTAAAAGGAATTTCCTTCAGCTACTCCTTTTCTTCCTTACTGCTACGTGAAATAAAAATGTAATGAGTAGAGCCCCATCAACCATCTAGGACCATTATGGGACCATGGGAAAGCAGTAAGAAAAAATAGTACTGCTCCTTGATACAATGCAACCAATAGAGCAGAGCTGGTTGCACAGCAGTGCTGGGAAATGCTTCACCACCAGTTCCAGAGTAAAAAATGCCTTGATTTTTAGTGTTTTATGATTTCTGTGAAGTAAATACACAGAAGGAAATGGCTGATGTCAAGCTACCAATACGATGTATAGCGTCACTGAATGTGGAATTGGGAAGAGAGGCACACAATTGGCTCTTGCACGTCAACTTTCATTCAGACTGCTTCTTTAGGGATTTCACACTGAAGGCAGAGAAGGAGCATTGTTGACTTGTAGTTGGATTATTTACAAAAGGATGCACTAGGACATGCAGGGACAAAGCTGTTGTGTCATGTTAACATGGAGACCTACAAGCAATGTCAGCAACCTCCCCCTGCAGACACCTGCAGATAACCCAACCAGACACCTGCAGATAACCTCCCCCTGCAGACACCTGCAGATAACCCAACCAGACACCTGCAGATAACCCAACCAGGCCTCTGGCACAGCCTTAGAGCATGAACGGTCCTTGATTTCTGTCAGTTACGAAAACTTCTTCTTTTGGTTTCATTATTTTCTATCGCTTTTCTGTTTTCTATTTCATCAATTCCCATCTAGTCTTCATTATTTCCTTCCTTCTGCTTTAGGTTTAATTTGCTCTTCTTTTTCTAGATGCTGAAGGTGGAAACTTCAATTATTGGCTTAAGACCTTTCTCTTTTCTACCCTTAGAATTTAAAGCTATAACTTTTTCTCTAAACATTGTTTTAGACTGAATTCCATAAATGTTGATATGTAGTACCTTAATTTTCATTCAATTAAGAATATTTTTTATTTCCTTTTTTATTTTTGACAAATGTGTTGTTTAGAAGTATGCTCTTTAATTTCCACATGCTTGGATACTTCTCAAAATTCTATTTATGATTTCAAATTTATCCATTGTGATTGGAGAACATGCCTTGAGTGATTTCAATACTTTTAAATTTATGGAAATTTATTTTACTGCCTAGCATATGGTATCTCCTGGAAAATGTTCCTTGTGGGCTCGAAAAGAATATGTATTCTGCTCTCGTTGGCTGGAGTGTTTCATAGATTTCAGTTGGCTGGAGTGAGTTGGGAGTTCATTCAAGTGTTGTCTATCCTAGCTGAATTTCTCCCTAGTGATCCCATCAACTATTGATGGTAGGAATTTGAAGTTCTCAATAATCAGTGTTACTCCATCTTGTTAACAAAATGTTGTAGTAGAATCTATTTTATCTAATATTAGTCCTGTTTCTGAGTTTGTTATTTTAATTTTTGTTTTAGTGGTTACTCCCGTGTTGGAATAATTTGGTGTAAACCAATGACTGGCTAGAGACTGAGCTCAAAACACCTTGACCCAGTAAGGATTCCACTCTACCAATGCAACCATGCATGGGCTGGGTGTATATTCAAAGTTCAGGCAGGTTTTGAATCTGCCACAGTTTTTGCTTTTTCTCAGAGCTCCTCAAGTCTCTCCTGTGTGTGTCTGCAACTACCAGTCAGCCAGGGTTTGGTACAGAGTGTGGGCTCCCTCAGACATCCCCCACGTGAATCTGTGGTCTCCCAGTTGGTCAGGCATGTGTGGTGAATGTATCAAATGTGTCCCCTTCCCCACCCAATTGTCACTCATATCCAACATCCCCCTTTCAAATTTCTAAGTACAGGTAAATTTTCAGAAAAGAAAAGCTGAAGGGTAATATGTTATAGTTGAAGTAACCAAATTAGCAAATACATAGAAATAAAGCCCATGGTATGTGAGGCCTGGATAGTGAATCCGTGGCAAGAATACCCACCTGAGGAATGTGTCATAAAATTAAATCATCCCAAAAAAGAGAAGACAGCTTTCTTTTCTGCCATGATTCACCAAGTCTGGACACATAATTTTAGTGCTAGGTATCACTTTTCTTCTAGAGTCTCTTCTCTTGTGTAGTAAATCATTTATTGCTTTCAACCAATGTTCTTTTTTATTCTCCTTGCAGAGAATTCTTCAAATGAGACAGAGATTTACTCAATAGCAGTTTATCATGGCATGTAGCCTTGAACATTTTACCTTAAGTACATTCTTGTTTCTTCCTTATAGGCCTTAAAAATATAAGTAATCATAATGAAATCCTGTTGCTGCTAAGTCTTATGTGCCCCCATGGTCCTATTTAAATAACTAGTTTCTAGAATCTTCTCTTTTATAGCAGGTAGGCTTTTTTTTTTTTTTTTTTAAAGAGTGTTTTAGTTTTTGTGGGTTTTTTTTAGTATTATTTTGAAGAATAGGTCTTCCTAGTATTACATATATGTAGATCTATATATATGATGAAAGATCTATCTATCTATCTATCTATCTATATGATGAAAAGAAAGATATTAATAGTTTATCATGTGACTGGCACTGTGAAATAAATGAAGAGCTCAGCTACCCCTGAAAGTCCTCCAGCACACTTCATTTTAGGAGAAAGCTTTCTCAGAACCCAGCAGAAGTAGCATCTGCAGGCTTTAGCTATGATCATACTTATTTCTAGACATTTTTATTCCTTACCAAATAGGTTCAATCACGGTAACCATCTACTTACATAGCATTAATAATTTACATAATGACTTAGAATCTATTATTAATCTTCAGTAGCACCGGGATAATAGTATCAAGTTATAGGAACCTGGAATGCATTTGTTAGTTTATGGTTTCCCATTGCTGACTGAGTTATTGTTAGCTTTTTAAAGGTCCTTAGTGACAAAATGAAACGGGAACGATTTCCATCTACTATAATAAGCCCTTGCATCGAAAAGGGCTTTTAACTTCACCAAGCATTATTACTCGCAGTGCTTCATTTCATCTAAAAGGCAGTCTTGTCAGGAAGAGATGGCAATTTCTTGATTGCTATCGGAGACAGAGCTCAGAAACTGAGACAGAGTTTAGTGACTTCTCAAGGTCACACTGCTTGCATCAGAACTGGACTGATACCCCAAAACTCATAAGGGAGAAAGGGGACCAAATTGGTGTTTATTAACTAGAATGAGTGAGGCCCTACGCTATATACTAGAGGCAATGTTTGTCTCACTCAAGAGAAAACTCCAGTGAGTAGGATGTCTTTCAAAGCGATTTCACAAAATGAAAATTTGAAGCTATTAGGGACAAACCAATTTACCCAAATTATATTCCTAACATCAGAACTGGAATTAAAACCTAAAATTTCTGGGGCTCCTGGGTGGCTCAGTAGTTGTTAAGAGTCTGCCTTCAGCTCAGGTCATGATCCCAGGGTCCTGGGATCGAGCCCCGCATCAGGCTCCCTGCTCAGCGGGAAGCCTGCTTCTCCCTCTCCCACTCTGCCTGCTTGTGTTCCCTCTCTCGCTGTATCTCTCTCTGTCAAATAAATAAAATCTTTAAAAAATAAATAAATAAATAAATAAATAAATAAATAAAACCTAAAATTTCTTATTGGCAGTTCAACACATGGTTATATACTCCCTACCCTTAACTGAGAACCAATATTAATATTTCTTTTTTTAAAGATTTTATTTATTTATTTATTTGACACAGAGAGAGAGCACAAGCAGGGGGAATGGCAGACAGAAGGAGAGGGAGAGGGAGAAGCAGGCTCCCCGCAGAGCAGGGACACTGGGATCATGACCTGAGCTGAAGGCAGCCACTTAACCAACTGAGCCACCCAGGCGCCCCAATATTAATATTTCTTAATGTATGTTAAGTACTTATAATACAGCAGGCATTGTATGAAGAACTTTAAATCTCTGTATTTCTAATTAGGGATGCCATAGGAAAATAGAGGAGGCCACATTTGCATTAAGACTTCCCTACTATATACGCCAAATCAATTTACATCTTTAGCAAAAGATAGGGTGAATTAATCAATTTGTGTGTTAAGTCCCTTGGGTAACTGTCCCTTAAATTGGAGATACAAACAGTACTTGTAATTGCTCATGGCAAAACAATTTCAAGCATATAAATATTCCTATAAAGGCTCCGTTTAGCTGCCTCCTATTTTGACACCTAGCCTTTAAAATTAAACCAGCTATGTGAATTTCCCCAGCATTAATGTCACTTTTGTCTCCCCTTTAACTGGAAAAGCATTTGTTAATGTTCTCTGGCATCACTGTATTATTAATTCACTGACTACAGATCAAGCCTATTTAACTTCTAAAGGAATGCCATTGTTTACTTTTTATATCTCACTGGATTCACACTCTTGGAAAAATAATTTCGGCATCAAAATAAAATAAAAGCCCATATAACAATAAATATTAATCAACTTATTAAATTTCCACAAACATATTATCCCCCCAGAATTAGTCTTATGAAGTTCAGGTATTCATATGTCAAGTTAAATCACTGTTGATGCAACTCTCTCTCTCTCTTTTTTTTTTTTTTTTGGTCTGGTCTTGCCCTAGAGGATAAGCCTCCCGATGGAACTCACAATAAAAGGAAGATTTTTTTTCCTGTTTGGTGTTGGCATATGAATGCCGCTTGGTATTCTGACTTATGAAACTTGAGAAAGTCCCAAAAGAGACCCTTTAGAACTGCTGTCTAGGGGTCAAAATAGTGGACATTATTTCAAAATGGTGCCTCTGTTGCTAACATTTTGAAGAGATGTAAAATCATGTCTCGCTTCTGAAAAGCAGCTTAGAACTTTCCGGGGGGGGGGGGAGGGGAAGAGCGTTTTAGCTTCTATAAACTTCCAACATCAGGTTTTCATTCCCTTGGGCTGGGTACTTAACTTCAACATGAAATACCTTCAAAACACAATTTAGTTTTAATAGTTTGTGATAATATTAATGAGGAGGAGATCGATCCATCAAAGATGGCTCCGCTAGAGTGCAAGTCTAGCACCTGCGTTTAAAAGAAAAGCTCTCCAGTCATTTGCTTAGATGGGTTCCTAAAATAATATTTCAAAATTTCTTTATCTTCCTAATGGCCACTTTTAAAGTGGACTGGAAATTTGGAATTAATCTTGTATTAAAAACTGTAAAAATAAAAATAGTTCAAATAAAATATGTTAAAACATTTCCTTTTTTTCCCTCTTAAACAGCAAATGCAATCAAATGTGCCAGAAATAAACTTCCTCAAAGAACAAGATGCACTGAAGCTTTTGTAACTATCCAGAAAGTCCTTCCTGGCCTTCCCATATCGATACCTTACAAATAAAAAACAACACAAAGAAACAAACAAAAAACAACATGGTATCTATTGAAGGAGTGGTTTAATGACTGAAATCTATCAATTAATGGCTTTGTGTTGTTAAAATTATTATAACAAATCACCGTCCAAATTGATCTCTCGCATCCCCTTCCCTGCCTCTATTACAACACAGTATTTGAGTATTTATATGAAAGTGTATCTTCCAGATCAGAGTCTGAGCTCCTTGAGACAATGGGGATTTTCTTAACACTTTTCAAATCTTTATAGCTTCACCTGTGCCTAATTAGAGCTCAATAATGTAAAAGTGAATTGATATTTTCATATGTCAAGGAAATTAATTTGTGATTAGATTATCGTGAAAGTCATTCTCCTTATTTCTTACATATTAGAAAGTTTTTTTCTAATAGTTATATTTGCTTATCAGACAAAATAAACCTACAATTACTACCTATTTATTTGATGCGTCTGCGGTATACCAGAACTATCTAAATCGATATCTCTACCCATCTATGCTTCTATGTGTATCTGTCCAGATCTAATTCAACTAATGACAACCTGATGAGGTACATCCTACTATCTTCCTTTGAATTAGCCAATTTCTCGTAGCTAGCAAGGGGTGGTGTGCTAGGATCCAAATTGTTTCTTTGTGATTCAGAGACTGCACACTTAACGAGCCTGCCTAAGAGAAGAAATCTAAGAAATGTAGTTATGCTCATTTCATCTTAGCTTGCTGTTTTACAGATTTGTGAATTTGTGGATGGAAATGTTACGTTTGTGACTTAAAGTTTCGAATGTGTCTTTCAAAGTGTACAGCACTTTTACTTTTGATGAAGGGTGTATTAGCATCCCAAATTGTGGGTCACAGAGCACTTACCATCTTAGTGCAAGCGTTTGTGTACCGATCAATCTAAGATATTTTAGGCAATAGGTAAAAATTCCTCCTCTTTTCTTTTGGAAGCTCTTTTCTTTCTAGAACTTCCTGCTCCCACTAAGTTTACTCCCAAAGACATGCACAATGAGAGTTGCTGTAATACTGAAGTTAGTAGTGTAATTGTGAAAAATGAAAGTAAACATGCTTTTAATCATCCTTTAATCAATGTACCAATTTACTGATCCTGGAAAGTTGATGTTTGTTATCAGATAACATGGTTCATACGCCATAAATTTTTTAAGCAGATAACATTTGTAAAAGGGGTTGCCAAAGGAGTAGTTATTTGCTAACATTAACTTACGTATTTCCTTCAAAGCAATGTGCACTTATAATTGTTTACAAATGACCAGTGCATTTGTAGAAGTCAGTCTCTTCCCTACTCCCCCAGTTTTGGTATAAACTCTGAGCTAAGAATTTATTTAAAATAGTAAAAAATTGTTCAAAATGCCAATAGTGATTGGGTTATCTTTCTATGCTCTGAGACAACTGTTTTACTGCAGGACCCTTTTTCTCTTCTCTCTGGGTCTTTTTTTTTTTTAATCTAGAAATGACAAATGGAGAAATTTTTAAAAGTCAGCTAACCAAGCTAAGAGAACTAATAAGACACTTGAAGAAGCATAGGATCTAAAATAATTGGACCAATATTCAAGAATATTCTATATATTTTTTCTAAAGTAATTATCCATATGATCTTAACCCCTTCTCCAGAATTATCTATGTTTAATCAAATAAAAAAGTTCAATTCTTCCCAACAAGATATATTTTCTTGAAATTGAGATGCAGGTAGCACCGAGGAAGAAATTTTTCCTTTTGAAACAAATTACAGACATTATGGTCTATTTTATTGTTATCGTGTTCTATTTTATAGCTTTAGCTTCTAAGTGTTCAGGTTTTAAAATCTGCCATTAAAAATGAGATTATTTTGTATTGGAGTGCTTTGATTTTACCAAATCTGAAGATGCAACATTTTTCATATGATTTTACAAAATGGTTTCTGGATACTTTTTAAAAAGTGTGTGTGTGTGTGTGTTTTTTTAAGATTTTATTTATTTATTTTTTTTAAAGAGAGAGAGTCTACGGCCATACCACCCTGAACACACCCGATCTCATCTAAAGAGAGAGAGCATGAGTGAAAGGAGAAGTGGAGGAACAGAGGGAGAGAGAATCTCAAGCCGACTCTGTGCTGAGCATGGAGCCCGACATGGGGCTCAGTCTCACGACCCTGAGATCATGACCTGAGCTGAAATCGAGTCTGATGCTTAACCGACAGATCCACCCAGGTGCCCCTAAAAGCCCATTTAAAAACAGTTCTCTTTGGTGGTGCCTGGGTGGCTCAGTTGGTTAAGCATCTGCCTTCGGCTCAGGTCATGATCCCAGTGTCCTGGGATCCAGCCCCACGTCAGGCTCCCTGCTCAGGGGAGAGTCTGCTTCTCCCTCTCCCTCTGCTCCTTCTCTCTCATTCTCTCTCAAATAGATAAATAAAATCTTTATAACAAAAACAAAAAAAACAACTCTTTTCAGTTGCTGAAGCACTTTGGATTTATCATCCCCTTTAAATCGCACGGCAACTTTGGAAGTAAGGTGATATTCCTATTTCAGAGAGGATGAAAAAGTTGAGGAATGAGTTACCATGCCCATGATGTTACTGAGAGTCGGCCCTGGAACTCAACCTCAGGTTTTCTATTTGCAATAGAAATATTAAGGAGTATCAAAATGTCCACTCATCGGGGCACCTGGGTGGCTCAGTCGTTAAGCGTCTGCCTTTGGCTCAGGGCGTGATCCCAGGATCCTGGGATCGAGCCCGTCATCAGGCTCCCTGCTCCCCTGGGAGGCTGCTTCTTCCTCTCCCACTCCCCCTGCTTGTGTCCCTCTCTGTGTCAAATAAATAAAGTCTTAAAAAAAAGAGAGAGAGAGAGAGACTTCAAGGCATTAAACTAGAATTCTTAAAAAAAAAAAAAAAGTCCATTCATCTTTCACCAAGCAGAGAAAGAGAGTAAAATCCAGTTATGTTAATAGCCTTCACTTCAATTAATTCGTTTCTCTTGACAAATGTTTTTAGTGGCGTCAGCTATGTGTACCTATTATGGTGAAGAGCTGATGGCCTACACGTCCTCTTCTAATCGTGTAGGGAATGGGACAGAGGGTGGGACTGACCCCATGCCCACCTACCTGCACTGGTCCTCGGCTGGCCTACATAATCAGCAAGTATAACCTCCATCTATGTCAACCAGTGCATCATATCCATGACATAAGGACTGCTTCATCCTCAGGCACCTGAATGGTGAAAACTGCAATTTCAGTCCCAGGGTTGGAGAAGAGAAACTCGCCCTCTGCAGATTTGGCAGCAAAGCTGAGGGCAGTCACCGTGGAACTAAATGAAGAGAAGCCCTAGAATAAGACTGCATTCATAAGATGGACTTGAGAGAAAGATGGAAACTGGGCCTCGAATGACATCGGTGGGTCAAAATGACAACGAAGCCCACCTTACCTCTGTAATTCCCGGTTACACGAGCCAGCAGATTCCTTTTATTGTTCAAGACAACTTGCATTTGTTTTCAGGTTACTTGTAACCGAAAACATTCTAACTGATATGCTGTACATATTACATAATCATATCATCAGTTTAAAAATGTTATTGCTGCTTACAAGGGCAAATTAAGGCACCGTCTGACTCATTTATTTTTTTTAAAGATTTTATTTATTTATTCGACAGAGATAGAGACAGCCAGCGAGAGAGGGAACACAAGCAGGCTCATAGCGGAGGAGCCTGATGTGGGGCTCGATCCCATAACGCCGGGATCACGCCCTGAGCCGAAGGCAGACGCTTAACCGCTGTGCCACCCAGGCACCTCGCACCGTCTGATTTATGATCACAGAATTCTCTTGGAATAAAGATGGGTTGTTGTTGTCTAATTAACTTTATTTAACTGTGTATATTGTTATTGATTTTTCTTTAACACTGCGCACTGCAAGACTAGATAACCAGCTCCTTTCCTCAGATTATTTTGTGACAAATTCTCAAACGGTCCTTCTGTTGTGATTAAAGAATAGATATATGCAAGAGCTCGCCTTCTTGTCAATCACTCTCACTGACCTCACCGACGACACTCTTGTCTCAAGATAGTTGCCAGTGTGCAAACTACGGCTCAAAGCTCAAGATGGTTTTCAGAATGACAACAGAATGATGGATGGAGGCTGATCAAATGCATACTTGCTCCCATTTAGGAGAAAAACCATGAATGGGCTTTGCTGCGCTGGACAAAATAATCAAGTAGACGAGAGAGTTGAGGCCATAACCCACCTTACAAGCAGGTAAAGGCAAAGAATGACCATGTGCTGTCAGCCAGATGGAGCTGAAACTGTTAACAACTGCGTGGGACCTTCATATCGCAGAATATTGGATTCCAAGGGAAGAGTTGGTTTGTGAAAAGTGGACCTTAAATAGACTTTCAAGAACCAGGTCCATAGAGAAGATGCCAAATTTAAGCCATGATGCACACGCAAATTGAGTTAAAGAATTGCAATCCGAATTTAGGTCAGGGAGGTAAACTGAACGAGTAAGGTTAAGGAAGTGGTATGGAAAATATGTTCATAGATCCAGATGATTTTGCAGCCAAGATCTTTTATGGAATGGGATCATTTTACAAGAGCTCCACTCTAACCCCTGCCGTCATGTGCCTGCTGGTTAGCTTATTACGTGGGCGTTCTGTACCCACTCCACACTTGCAGCCCTTGCACCTCCTCTGCTTACCTCCCGCACTCTGAAGCAGCCAATCTATAGCACATCTTTTGTTTAAGGCAGTGGCTGAGTTGGACCCTGTTGCAGTGGCAGATTACTGAGTAAGAGAGAAAGGCTTCCTGCTTCCTACTGTAGATATTCCGAGACATCCCACGAGAGTTGTATGTTTGCCTTTCTGAGAATCAGTGACTAAAGCTTTTGCTTCATTTTGAAAAGCAAATGTCCCTGGGAAATGTAAATTTCAAACAGTCACATTCATTCATACTGTAGAGAGCAGAGTGCTCAGAGAGAATTCTCCCATAGAGGCAGGACAGGCATATGGACACACTGCTTATACCTTAGTGATACCATAAGGGAAACACATATTCTGTTTTCATGGACACAGGAAGTTCAAGAAGAGTACGGGTCATATCATGAACAATGATTTATAATGAATTGGATGAATAATTACATTCATAACTTTTCTGGTGACGTAATATCACACTTACCTAGAGGGTGTGTATTTGAAACATGTTTGAAAGTAACTAACTGAAAATCAAATGAAAGACATACATGAGTCCAGTTAGGAATAACCTGTTTCTAGGGTTAACATATTACCATCTGGAGCCCACAGAAATTTGTATGACTTCTCTTTCGTGCAGAAGCAGCCTGACAGTCATATTTAACATGTACGAGTTGGAAACTGCCTTAAAATGTTTGCATTTGTTGACATAGATAAACAATTTAATTAAAAATATATTGTTATTAAGAAGATTTTGTAATCAGTTGAAGCTAATGAAATTCAAATATAATGCCTATTCCTGTAAGAAATAAGCCCAAGCCTCCTCTTTTGTTTGCTTGAATTTTCACACATTGTGGTTTAAAAACAATAATCAAGGGGCCCCTGGGGGGCTCAACTGGTTAAGCCTGTGCCTTCGGTTCAGGTCATGATCCCAGGGTCCTGGGATTGAGCCCCACATCGGGCTCCCTGCTCAATGGCGAGTCAGCTTCTTCCTCTCCCTCTCTGATCTCTCTGGCCCGCACTCTCTCTCAAATGAATAAATAAAAATCTTTAAAAATAAAAAAAAATTTTAAATTAAAATAAAAAGAATAATCAACTGGATTTTTTTTCTATTTCACGTATTTTACTTTTTTATTGGATAGCGGATATGTTTTTTGGTTGTTATCTATAAGTACACCTCCACATAGATTATAAGAAATACAAGTAAAATGTTAAAGTTACATTAGATACAGGCATCACTATAAATTTTTCATTGTTTTTTAATTTGTATAAGGAAGTTGATTTGAATATTTCAACTTATGAGATGTGGATATGTCATCTGGGTATGATTTTGAAGAGTTATTATCACATTTAAATTCCTCAATGATTGGTTACAATATTAGTCTTCTCAGACTGCCATAATAAAATGCCGTAGACTAGGCAGCCTAAACAACAGAAATTAATTTCCTCACAGTTCTGGAGATTGGAAAGTTCAAGATCAAGTTTCCAGCAGATTTCAGTTTCTGGTGAGTGCTCTCTCTTTGTCTTGCATATAAACTTGCCTTCTTGCTGTGTCTTCACATGGCAGAGAAACTCTGGTCTCTTTTGCTCTTCTTAAAAGGACACCAATCATCTAGATTAGGGCCCTATTCTTATGACCTTTTTTAACCTTTATTACTCCCTTAAAGGCTCTATTTCTAATAGTTGCATTGGGGTTTAGGGCTTCAACATATGACTTTTAGGGGGGCACAATTTGGTCCATAGCAGAGACCTTTCAGCATCTGCATAGCTTATATTTCCTCTGTTTAATCGCTGCTTTGATTTGAACACAAATTTAAAAATACTTGAATAAATCAATGAGATGTCAGCATGCCCATCTCTTCTCCATCTGATTTGTGACTGGGAATTTCAAATCGGTTCCATTTTCAAGGAAAAATATTTAAATATGTAAATGATAATTTTACATATACTTACATGTACATATGGCATTCCTTTATTAAATAACTTGAACTCCAGACTCTACTGGAGGGAGTAACAAAATGGTAGCAAAATGCTGATGTATTTTATAACTGCAGATACCAGTTACCTTATAATAAGATTGGAGTTTAGGAATATAAATCTATATCATTCTTAACATTTTTCTCCCTGGTATATAAATACGCATATATTAAATAGCATTTCTTTCCCTGCATCCTTGTAAAAGGCATCTTGTTATTATTTTTCCATGTTGCATTTGCAAATCCTGAAGCCGACTACTTTCTTCTCTCTTCTCAGCCACTGCTGAGCCCTTAGAACTTTTTCTTATTTCCTTAGCCAATTTTTTTTTAACCATAAGAACACGTATATTCTTTGTAATTTAGAGAAGCGGAATTTCTGATACATTGCTCTTACTGTATGACATTCACTCAAAATGCATTTTAGTAAAATTGAGTTCTACCACTGAGTAGAAACCAAACTGGGTAATTGCTGCTTGAAAGTAATCTATTCCTTAGGAAAACCCAAATATGTCCCCTGATTCATTCCCAGTCTATTTTCCTTTATGTTACTTGTACGGAAGAAGCAATATTTAATAGGACTAGTAGCCTGTTGACATCCTTCTACAATTAGAGTCTCCATAAATAATAAAAATATAAATATAATTACTATTGAAAGATTGACTAGAAAAGTGCCAGAAATTCCATGCCGTTTTACTGACGATGCAGCAAATTATAGAAAGTAGAAACTGCTTTTCTAGTTCTCAGCCACTTTCAATTGTTCTTTTCTCCATTATACTGTGTTTTTCCCTCTAGACAGCGATGAACTACTACCAGAATACAGTTTGTATTTTTTTTTACTTAGAAGTCTTCTTGTATAATGTGACAATTACATTTCACATATATGTAAATTAGTAATCAGTATTAGATTTTTTCATCAAAATTACTTTTTAAATCATAAGATAGAATTGTTGCCACCCCATTTCACAGCATTTACTTTTCCTAGTCTAACTCCCCATGACTCCCCATTCGCAGTCTGTACTACGCAATTTATATGTTTCACTAGCTCAGTGGGAAGTTTTATGGTTGTTATCAGGACATAAAATAGTAGACTTTTAAAAACAGATTAAAGAATGCTACTACCCCAATTACATATGATTGTGATTTTATTGCTTAAAATATTTCTATAAAAAATAACACCTTTTTTCCATCCTAACCTGTAATTTTTATTCCTATTAAATGTATTAATCCTTTCAGAGACATTGTAAAAGAGACTAAGGTCTCTGGTTGTTGGATAGCCATGTAACTAACTGTGAAAGAGTCTGTGTCTCTGTACGTTTCAGTCCTAGAATCAGGATTGGGACGAATCTGTATCTCAAATTCTTTATAATAATAATAACCACGATTGGGCAATATAGAGGCACTCAGTGAAATTCCATTTTCTCATCTAGTTTTATAGGCCCATATTAATGAGAAAATAAGTAAAGTGAAGAGTGATCCTGTGTCAGAAGCAGCAAAGTAATGTCAAAGACAATGTGACTTTCAAAGGAGTTTAGCTGTTGGGCAACTCAATCCACTCTGTTTATAGGAGTAACGGGACATATATTTACTCTATTACAAAGTATGAGCCGGTGAAGTGTGTGGAGGGTTTGATGACTTTTCAGAGCTTTGAGCCGTATAGACAGGCTCAGCCTGGTGTTTCTAATTAAATAGGTGTTCAGAGATACTTCAAACAAATACCTTTTGTTACCTTGGACATTATAGAATCACATTACCAAACAGACCATAAAGGTTATTTAGTATTTTAAGCTCTTCTTTTAAGTAAATATCCTTGAGATATCAGATAATTTTATCTTTGCCAATGGAGTAAATCAGTGACACAATAAATATATAGGTATATTAATTCTAGAGCAACTCAAAAGAAATTTTTCAGTGTGTTTTAGATTTTATTTATTTATTTATTTATTTATTTATTTATTTATTTGATAGAGACAGCCAGCAAGAGAGGGAACACAAGCAGAGGGAGTGGGAGAGGAAGAAGCAGGCTCTTGGTGGAGGAGCCTGATGTGGGGCTCGATCCCTTAACACCGGGATCACACCCTGAGCTGAAGGCAGATGCTTAACCACTGCGCTACCCAGGCGCCCCTCAGTGTGTTTTAAAAAGCTTTATTGATAAGATAAACTCCCTGTTGTATAAATACTTCCAATAAGTCCTTGATGCCTTCCTATTATGTAGAATGACACCTAAAACTAGACTTTGCCCGGTCTGCTCCCTATAGCCCTCAGCCTCCTCCTTCATACAAGTGCATGCTCTGTAATTCTGTTACATTTATTTATTCAACAAAACAGACCACTGTGTGTTTTTTGAGGTTGCCTTGGTGTGACCCTTCAAAATCTAATCTCAATTTATCTTATGGATTTTTGTTTTCACCCTTTCCTTCTGCTCTCACAGGGCATCCTGTGAATGTCTAGAATTGGGAAAAAAAATCCTTTCTACATACACTCATTCTTTTGAAAATGAATGTTTTTGTCTATCTTATAACCATTAGATGGGATTTTCCTTCTTCATTTTTTAAATTCAAGCACTAACTTAAATGTCAATTACTTATGGTTTCTTCATTTATCTCAACCACCTGAATCATTGTTACTTCTGTTGGGCCTTCTTAGTATTTGCTCAGACAGTATTACAGACAGAAAAAGAAATGGAAATAATAAATGACATTTTCAGAGTATTTACCATGTTCCAGTTTAAAGTTGAAAGTTTAAGCAACTTTAAACTCAGCAGTTTCATGAAGTGGATTGTAGTCAGACAGGAAGATGGCAGCCAGCTGCCCAGTGGTCATCCACCGGATGGAGAGGCATGTTTGTTGAGGGACAACTATATGAGTAAGTCATCTTGCAAGCCGACCTTTCAGGAGCAGATAAGTCTTTTTAATGGCATGGCCCTATTCAGCATTTCAACTGCAACTTGATGAGAGACCCTGAACCAGAATTAGCCAGAAAAGCTACTTCAGGATTTGTAAAGTGTTTTCTTTTTTCTTAAATGTTTATAATATTCTTCTAACTGAACTCTCTGCCCTTGCTCTATCTTCTCTTATTTTCACCTGCAAGTACTGTGCTTTGTTTTCTAAGAAGAAAGCCTGACTCTATTACTTTCTCATTAAAAATTCCTCCATGGTCTCTCATCAACTTTTGATCTGGTCCATCTATATGTCTCCCGCAAGCACCCACTACAATTCTTTTCACCAGATTCTGCATGTGATAGGTAAATTAGTCCTCCAAAGTTGCCCATGCCTTAATCCCTACAACTTGTAAATATGTTATGTTACCTGAAGAGGAGACTTTAGAAATATATTTAAGTCTGAGGACCTTAAAAAATGGAGTGCATGGTAGATTATCCAGATAGGCCCTATCTAATCACATGAGCTTTTAAAAACACAGCACTTTCTTTGGGTGGAGGAAGAGAGATATGGAAAAAGGAAAAGTTGAATAAATTCAAAGTGTAAGAGAGGCTTGACCCACTATTATTATAGGGTGAGGTAGGGAGGGAAAAGGAGGACAAGTAGAAAGCATGAGAAAGAATGTGAACATCCTCTAGAAGCAAAGGCTGGTCCCCTGGCTGATGATCAGTAAGGAAACCAGGGCCTTAGTCCTGTAAAAGCGAAACTGAATTTGATCAACACCCTGGCTGAGTTTGGTTGCGGGTTTATCGCCACAGTCTCCATGAAGCCATGTAGCTGACACTTGATTTCAAGATTCTGTGCTGGGATTCTAAGCAATGGGCCCTGTTGAACCATGCTACACCCAGACTCTGACCTACAGCACTATGAGATAGTAAATTGGTGTTGTTTTGAGGTATTAAATTTGTTACAGCAGCAACAGGGCACTAATACATTCTAGCATTGGAAACCTCATTGAGATTTCGAGAACATGCCTTCCTATTTCTAGCTTCCTTGCTTTTCTCAGTTCTCTTTCCTGTCTGTAACTTTACCCTGTCTTTTATTTATATGAGAGATTCATTTTTTCCACTATATATATTCTATCATCTTCCCAATAAAAGATTAGGTGAGTTTTACATTTCCTAATGTCCCAGCATGCTGGTGGCTTCTCTATCTCTGCAGAGCAATGCCATGGTTAATGCTGGAGCACTAAAGTTAAATGGAATAGATGGTATTCCCCAAGCCTACCAACGGCTAGTTGAGCAGCCAAGAGTTAATTGTTACAGTGGCCCTTCCCCTGTTAAATTCAAATCAGCTATTACTGAATTCATGTCTAGACTGTAAGATTCTGAGTGCAGAGACCATGATTTACCCTTCTGTGTATCTCCAGGGGGAGACATAGTGCCTGCTCTATAATAGCCACTTAATATCTATTTCCCAGACCAAATTGGTATGTCAATCTGCCATATGACTCATAAAGGATATTTATCAGCAATGTCTTAAGGCTCACTATGAACTCATCTAACTTTATATTAAGTATCTCTCTATCTGTACTTTACATATAAGGAAACCAAAGCATAAAGAAGCTTAATGTCCAAATGAATAGATGAGAGAGCTGTTTCACACTGAAAGTTCTTATTCCAAAGGCTACGTTATAACCACCTTATCACAGCACATTCTCAGCATGGAAATTCTCCCTTGTCTGACGGATTTCCTCATTAACTATAAGCGTCAGATCTAGATCTGAGACTTGTCATCCTTTGCATCATGGGATTTAAGTTATGCTTCAAACAGTTCCCTAGGCATGATTTGATTGGATACATGGGGGGCACAGTGAATAGCCCTACACTGATGCTTAAGCACACCTTACACCCCAAAAATTGTAGTGGACGACTTGATTGGGATTAATTACCGTACTGTTATGAGTCTTCCTTTCTAAAATGACTGTTCAGAGAATAAAAAGATTATTCATGAAGAACAAGAGCTTAGTGACTTTATACTGTCCTATCAAGTATCCAGAGAGCTGCTCACAAGTGAACCAGAATGAATAAAAGTAATTAAAGTCACTACTGATAAGTATCAAGTCTTTTTATTTTATGGAATTTGATATGTTAGATGAGCAATGAGAGTAGAATTTTTGCCTCTTTCTTCGTAACACTGGGCAAGCTGCAATTGGGATATTCAATGCCAAATGTTTTTGTTGTGAACAGGTCATATTTTTTGCCCCTGTAAAGACTTTTCCTTCCTAACTGCTGGGTATTTGGATCTTGTCCATCCTCCAGAAGTCAGGATAGGTCCTTTCTCTCCCTTATAACTCTCCCAGACGATGATGTGATTTCCTAGTTCGAATATATGAAGTTGTAAAAACGTATTTTTGTACTTAAAAAAATGACAGTTTCATGCTTCAACCTAATATACTTGCTCTGATGTCATCATCTATTATCTTCTTTACTCTTTTGCAATTGAAGCATTCTGGAAGTGCTTTGGAAAACTATTAAGTAACCATACAAAAACTTGGAATTATAATACGTACGGAGAGTTACCTATGCATATGTATGTGTGTACATTTGTTTATCCATGTATCTATACGAACTATCTATACAATCTAGTAAAAAACTATATTTTTTTAAAAAAAGAGAAAAATGCTAGTGTTGTTTGGATACCTGTTGAGTGTCAAACCCTGTTAGGGAATTTAAGTACATTCTGTAATTTCAGTTGTAAGCCTTGAGTTAGGTATTAGAGCATCAATTGTAGAGACAAAATAGAATCAAAAAATTTAAATCTCCATATCAAACCCATACATGTTATGAGGAATGGAGCTAATTTTCACATCCAATCATCTGTCTCCAACCCCCCCCCCCCAAGGGTAAACTCTTAAGCTCTTTTCCCTTCTCCCTTGTTAACAAGCACGGCAACTTTGGAAGATGGACTTTCATGAGGGAAGAAAACTAGATCTCTAACACACTTGGAGAGAGATGCACAATTTGAACTTTATGTGAATAAAAAGTAAACTTCTGTTGGAGTAAGCTATGACGATTCAGAGGTTTATCTATTCCAGAGTCTAGTGTCATCCTATACAAACTAGGGTTTTGTATTGTGCTCTTGCATTCAGTTTGTCACCTGACCTAGTGTGCCACACTTTTGTGGATGAACCCTTATTTTAACATACTCTGTTTCTTTATATTGTCTTGTATAGAGATGGAAAAACTGTTCAATCTAGCTAAAACTAATTATTTGATAGCAATTCCTCAGAGTACTGGGTTAAGAAGGATTCTGGGGCTGCATCTGTCCTACAGATTGACTCTTTCTAGCTTAGTGCATTTATTACCTAAACTGAGTGTGCAAGACACACTTACACAGAGATTAATTCCCTTGGCTTCCCTCGGAGACTGACAGGCTGGGGTCTTTGGTATCAGTTGTAGTGGATCCCACAGACCTTTGGTACCACTCAAGCTGGTGGGCATTATGGCTGGCCACTGACATGAGTCCAGTGGTGTGAATGATATGTAGGGAGCGGGCTCCAAGGCTATAAATAGTGGCACAGAGCCCCAAGAGGTTAAAAACAAATGGGAGATTTTCAGTTTCTTCTGTGACATGTGAGAAGCTCGACCTCATTGCTGCCATCCTCACAGCAAGTAAAAAGTTGAACAAACTGGAAAACAACTCTTCTGGATCCAACATGGAATTGAGGTCCTAAGGTAACCTGCTGCTTCTAAAACTGGAGACACAAGCAAATACAGAGAATCACAGCTTCTTTGTTTAATTTTTCTGTAAAACCAAAATTGCTCTAAAAATTGTCTATCAAAAAATGGGAAAACTAAAAAAAAAGAAGCTGAACAACTTTCCTAGCCTTATCTAGTAGTAAATGGAGGACCCATCATTCATAACCTGTACTTTCTGATCCAGGGTTGTTCCTGGAAGATCTGTGTTGTGCACGCAGGCTAAGACAAAACACAGGTGCAATACAATGTTCGTGTTATTGACGCAGAAAAGATGTCTGCAAAGGAGAAAAGAGAGCAGATACTTCCATCAGTTAACATTTTTGAGTGTGATTCACCATACTAAATGTGTCCAAGAGCTTTAAACACTCAACGTTTTTCATCCTACATTTCCTTTCTCTTCCAGGCAAATCATGGTTACATCTTGCTGCATATGTCACAAGGTTACAGCTATGCAGTGTTGTGGTATTTAAAGTGGTGCCATTGTAACTTGTCCTATTACTCTGAAGAATTAAGAGCAGATAAAGGTAATCAATTATGACATCTGTTAATCAAATGATTTATGTTGGTATTTATTTGATGAATTAAAATGTACATTTTTAACACACTGTTTTCAACTTTTTTAACTTTGCATTTTTTATTTGTGAAAATTTCTCAGAACTATCCATTCTCTAGTTTGTGTTATTAGGACAACAGCTATCAGCCTGTTTCCTGGGTGTCCAGTTGTATTATTTTTACAGTAGATATCAAATTTGTGTTTCCTAGATATAAAATGATAATCTAATATTAAATTTCTCCACTCAAAATCAATACCACCCTACTTTCTCTTACCTTCCCCTTGAGAATCTCTGATGTTGCCATCCCATGTTAATCCTTTTATGAGCCCTGGTTTCCTCTCCTGCCTCCCCGGGCAGTTTCTCTCCCTCCCCTTGACTCCACACCTGCTCCCCACAAGTTGAGTCTTTTTAGAATCCAGCAAAGTTTCACCATTTTGCTAATATAAAAAAAACATATGCCACCACAATTTCATTTTGTCTTCTGATAGACTGCCTTCAAAATTGTTATTTGATCTAGAGGGTAGAGAAAGACAAACATACACACAGAACAAGAGAGCACTGGAATTCAAATACCATTCTTTTTATTATTCTTTATTTTTTCTTTTTATTCTTTTTTAAAAATGCTTTTTCTTTCATTCTTTTCTTTTTCTTTTATTTTTGTTCTTTATTTTATTATTCTTTATGTTTATTAGCAATGCTCTTGTTAAATCTAGTCATTCTAAACAGACATCAATGAACCTGCCACTTGTTTTCAAGAGGCAGCACAGAAGAAAAGACATAGCAAAGGAAACTCAACATCCTTGTTTCCTTTGCTGGAAATACCTCAGTTTTGCATTCAGTGTCCTATGCAAATAGGTCCAGGGAATGCTGTCTTGTGGGGGTTGAGAAGAATTTTTGTAAAACAAGCCAAGAGTAACCTCTTTGCCAGTTTCGAGGCTGAATAGTGAGAGATCCAGAATGGAGAAGAAACTACACACTTGTGTTGAAGAAGTAAAGGGTGACAACAAGGTGACTTGTGAAGGGTCAGTGTCATGGTAGGAAATTCTGCTAAGGGGGAAAGGAACGTTGGAAAGCCAGTTGGAGAAAAGCCCCCAGCAGAGGTCTGAGCAGAGTGAGAGCCCACCTGTGGGGGCTGTTGAGGAAGTTGTGGAAGGAGTGCTGCCAAAGGAAGGGAAAAAAACCAAAAACACCTCGCCAGGAGAATGCAACTCTAAGAAAATTAGCATGGCCATAGCTCATAGAAGAGTCGTCATAGAACTTGGGTGTCAGAACCTGAGAAAATAGGATAAACACACAGATTGTTAACCATTCATCATACGGAGCCTCACAGATTCTCACATGGTAAGACATTTACTAAGTGCACTAATAGGTATTTATTTATTTATTTGTTTTTACTTAGCATACATGGGCCAAGCACAGCTCTAAATACAACTAGGTAACGGACACTGATGTAATCAAGAATCAGAATATTTTCATGACTATACTCCTTTCTCATGTTGATCTTTCATAGCTGTTCTGACTTCCCTCCTGCCTCCACTTCCTACTTGGCCCATGGTCACCATTAATCCATTCTTTGTTTCTATAATTTATCATTTTAACAATATTAGATAAACGGAATCATACATATGCAACCTTTTGGATTGGCTTTTTTTCCACTCACCATAAATCTGTGTCGATTTATTCCAATTGTCACTTGTGTCAATAGTTCATGCCTTTTTATTGCTGAGTAATACGCCACGTCCCACATTTTGTTCACTGTTCACTCACTGAAGACGTTCAGGTTGTTTACAGTATTAGGCTCTGACTAATAAAGCTACTCTGCATATGCACTTACTAGATTTTTGTGTAGACATAAGTTTTTATTTCTCTGTGATTAATGCCCAGCAGTGCAGTTGCGTGTTGAATGGTAGGTGCATATGGAGTTTTTAAAGAAACGGTCAAACTGTTTGTAGAGGGGCTGTACAATTTTACCTTCCTTGTCACTAGCGATGTTCGAGTGATCCAATTACTACTCACCCTCATCAGTATTCAACGTCACTATTTTTACTTCCAGCATTATGATAGATGTGTAGAGATAGCTTATTTTGTGCTTTTAATTTGCATTTACCTAATGGCTAATGATTTTGAGCATCTGTTTCATGTGCTTATTTGCAATCTGTTGACATACGACATCATTACTTTTACCCATTTTCTGATTTGATTTTTTTAATCTATGTAGATTCGAGAGTCTTCACATATTTTGATTTCATTTTTTTCCAGATGTATGGTTTGCACATAATTTTTTCCCAGTTGTAGTTATCTTTTCACCTTTTTAACAAGATTTTTCATAGAGTTCACATTTTTAAATTTAATGAATTTCAATTTATCAATTTCTCCTTTTACGTATGATGCTTTTGGTGTCAATTGTAAGAAGTTTCTTCTCAACCTTAAAGATTCTATCTTAGGTTTTCTTTTCTTTTTTTTTTTTTTAACTTCTTAAAAGAGATCCAAAATGAGTTAATTACTTTATATGGTAGAAGGCTTAGATATTATATTTCTTTTTCTTTTGCCTGTGAATAACCAAATACTCTAGCAGCCTTCCATTTGCTAAAAATACTGTCCTTCTTCCATTGATTCCTTTTGTACCTTGTCAAAAGTCAGTTGGGCATATACACTTGTGTCTATTTCTTGGTTTTCTGGTCTGTTCTAGTTTTCTGTATGTCTGTCCCCTGCTAATACCACAGTCCTGATTGGGGTAGCTATATAATAAGACTTAAAATCAAATAGACTGATTCTTACCACTTTATTCTTTGTTTTCAAAATTATTTTAGCTGTTCAGGGACTGTGTATGCCCATATAAATTTTAAAATAAGCTTGTCTGTATCTGTAAAAAGTAACTTGCTGAGAAATTGGTAGTATTGGTATTAAACCTGTACACCAATTTTAGAATAATTGACATCTTTACTATGTTGAGTCTTCCAATTTATGAACATGATATGTCTTTTAACTGCTTTAGATGTAATTTTATTTTTTCTTTAGCATTTTGTATTTTCAGCATATGCCTTATACAGGTTTTGTCTGATTTATACTAATATCCTTTATTGACTGATTATAAATGGTATCGCATTCTTATTATCTATGTCCACACACTCATTTCTAGTATATAAAAAATCTATTTGAATTTTCTTTTATTTTGGATTCCATGGCAATAGTGTCATCTGAAAATAGGGACATTTTCTTTCTTTCTTTCTTTCTTTCTTTCTTTCTTTCTTTCTTTCTTTCTTTCTTATAGGTAGGTCTTTTATATCCTTTTCTTATCTCATTATATTGTCTAGAATTTCTAGCACTGTTATTGAATAAGAACAGTCAGAACCAGCATCATGATCTGATTTCCAATCTTAAGTGTAAAGCATCCAGTTTAATCACTAAGTACGATATTAACTGTAGATTTTTTTAAAAATACAGATTGTCTTTATCAAGTCGAAGAAGTTCCACTCCTTTTTTATAGTTCTGAGAATTTTATTCATGAAGGGATATTGAATTTTGTCAGATGGTTTCTCTGCGTTGATTGATAATGACTCTGTGAATCTCTTCTTTAACTTATTTATAGGATGGATTATATTGATTTACTTTTCAATATTGAAACACCCTTGAATCTCTGGAATAAATCTCACTTGATCATCATGTATAATTTTTTAATATGTCATTGAATTCTACTTATTAATTTTTTAAAAGTAGTTTTGTGTCCATATTTATGGGTGATATTGGTGTGTAGTTTCTTTCTTTGTACTATTTTCATCTGGTTTTGTTATCAGGGTAATACCAGCTTCATAAAAGGAACTAGTAATTGTTGCCATCTCTTCCATTTTCTGGAAGTGATTGTGTAGAATTTGTGTTAATTTTTCTTTAAATGTTTGGAAGAATTCTCCGATGGAACCATCTGTACTTAGAGATTTCTTTTTAGGAAGAGATTTACTTACAAATTCAATTTCCTTAATAGTGACAAGGCTATTAAATGATCTATTTCAGACTGTGTGAGTGGTGGTACTTTGTATTTCTCAAGGAATGGTCCATTTCGTCTGCGGTTAAATGTAGGCATGTAGAGCTATTTGTTGTAAACATTTATTATCCTTTGATGTTTGCAGGTTCTCCAGTGATACCTCTTTTTCATTCCTTACCGGTTATTTGTGTATTTTCTCTCTTTTTCTCTATCAGGATTGTTAGACTTTTGTCAATTTTATTAACCATTTCAGTACCTTTTTGTTTCAGTGATTTTCTCTATTGATTTTCTATTTTCAGTTTGATTGATTTCTAGTTCCACCTTTTTTATTTCCTTTCCATGCTTGCTTTTGGTTTATCTTGCTCTTCTTAACCTAGGTTCCTAAGGAGAAATTATAGAATATTGATTAAAGACTTTTCCTCTTTTCTACACTATGCATTTAGTGCTATGAATTTCCCTCTTAGAACAGTTTAAGCTATGTTCAAAACTTTTGATATGCTGCATTTTAATTTTCTTTAGTTCATTGTATTTGTTGATTTCTCTTGAGAATACCTCCTTCTCTTATGGATTATTTAGAAATAATAATAACACTTTGATTTCTAAGTGTTCAGAGATTTTCCCGTTATATTTCTGTCATTGAGTTCCACTTTGAGTTCATTCAGCTTAGAAAACACACTATGTATGATTTCAATTTTCAAAAAAAATTTAAAAAGTGTTGTTTTCTGGTTCAGGATATCACCTATCTTGACATATGATCTATATGCCCTAGAAAAGAATGTGCATTCTGCTATGATTGGATGTAAGTTCTATAAATGTCAATTAGACCCTGCTTGTTGATAGTGTTTTGAGTCCTTTATATCTTCTTCTTTTTTTTTAGATAATTCTTTTTTTTTTTTTAAGATTTTATTTATTTATTTGACAGAGACAGCCAGCAAGAGAGGGAACACAAGCAGGGGGCATGGGAGAGGAAGAAGCAGGCTCCTAGCAGAGGAGCCTGATGTGGGGCTTGATCCCAGAACGCTGGGATCACACCCTGAGCCGAAGGCAGACACTTAACAACTGCGCCACCCAGGCGTCCCAAGAGTCCTTTATATCTTTGATGGTTTTATCTCTAGTTGTTCTATCAATTGTTAAAGTGTCCAACTCTAAGTGTGTATTTATATATTTCTCACTTCACTTCTATCAGTTGTTATTTCACACATTTTGCAGCTCTGTAGTTGATGCTTACATATTTACTACTGCTATGACTTACTGGCAAATCAAACCTTTCATTATTATGTAGTGTCTCTCTTTTTCTTTGGTACTTTTCTCTGAATTCTAGTTTACTATGATTGATATAGCCTTGCTGTCTTATTTTGATTAACAGTTGCATGATACTTTTTTTCATCTTATTGCTTCCAACCTGCATATATCATTATATTTGAAATGAAATTCTTATAGAAATATATGGTTGCTTTGTATTTTCAATCAATTCTGCCAACCTCTTTCTTTTTATCAGTGTATTTAAGCCATTTACATTTTATGTGGTTATTGATATGATAGGGCTTAAATCTTTAATTATATTTAATGTTTTGCTTTCTACTTATTCTAGTTTATTATTACTGCTATAACAAATTGTTACAAATGTAACAGCTTAAAACAACGTAAGTATTTTAATTATATTATAGTTCTGCAGCTCAGAATTTCAGGGGGAGCTTGGCTGGTTGCTTTTCTCTGGTTCTCATGAGGGCAAATCTAGAAGTTGGCTGGCCTGGGCTATTCACTGGCCCTCTGAGAGAGAAACCAGTTCCAAGCTCATTCATTTTGTTACCAACACTCATTTCCTGAACTGTAGGCCTGTGAAGTTCCTGTTCTCTTGTTGGCTGGCTATCTGCCAGGAGACTTTCCTAGCTCTGCAAGCGGCTTGTATTCCTTGTTATGCTGCCCCCTTCGGGTTGAGATTAGGGCATATCCAATGAGTCCTTATACTCCTTATCTCTCTGATTTATGTCTTCTGCTGCATCCTTCAATCTCAGTAGGAAAAGTTCTGCTTTTTAAGACTTATGGAATTACATTAGCCTCATCAGTCTAGTCCAGGTTAATAATTTCTCTATTTCGAGGTCCATAAACTTAATTATATGGACAAAGTTCTTTTTACCATATGATATTATGTGTTCACAGGTTCCAGAGATTAAGGCATAGATGTCTTTCCAGAGCCATTCTGTTTACTGCAGGGATTTTAGCAATTTTTCTGTAAGGGAGATGTTTGACATTTAAAGTGCCATTTACTATAGAAAGATCACGGACTAACAACAGCTTGAAAAGATGCTGGAAGCCTGGCTCTTGTCCAGGCTCTGAACAATTTTATAACTTGCAAACAAACGTGGTATTTGGTAGAGTATGATATGGAGCTGCATGAGCCATGACATGACCCATCAGTGGTGTAGAGTAGAAAGCTGCAAGCCACAATCGATGCCTACCATCTCATTAGTTTCAGAAAGAAATTTGCAGCCTCTGTCATTCTTTGTTGAATACAATCTTCCGAGTGTGCAACATCCTCAAGAATTAGCATAAACAGCAAACTAAAGTCCTCTTCTTATTCAAAGTCCAGGCATTAAGTTTAAATAGTTTATTAGAGAGAGAAAAAAGAGAGAGAGAACGTGCATGTGGGTGTATCATAATTTGTACTGTATAGTGTATTTCTTCCCCTTTCCAGAAGATTTTCTTGACATAACTGAGATTTCTCTGTATTTATTATGCTTTTGAGAGAGGAAATCCTAGCATGTCATTCTTACCCACAGCCCTCTTTGGGAAATACTAGACTGTATTGAAGAGCCAGTATACAACAAGTATCTATTTCATTCTTTTTCTTGTGGTTTTTTATCATAGGATTTCATGTAAATTTTGTTTGTTTTGTTTTGTTTTGTTTGTTTGGGGGTTTTTTGATCTTCATCTGTGCCCAGCAATAGGCATTTTATAAATTTTATATTTACTTCCCTTTCCTCTTTCCCTTTTATGATTGCTAGTGATGATTAAGTATATTTTTAGTAAATGAAGGAAAGTAATACTAAATTTATGTCTAGACGTTCTCAGTTTTCACTTTTACAACTGGGTCATAAACTTTCATTTTGTGTATGCTGAGCTTCGCTCTTACTTGACTGAAAGCAGGAGACTTTTCTAGCATCTATTTCACTCTGCTGATGGCAGTTAGTCTCATATTTACAACATCTGAACTTCAGAGAATTTTCATTCTTCTACTGTTTTATAATGGAGTTTTATACTCAACTATTAATTTATTTACTAAATAATAATTTAACAAGTATCTACTCTGTTTCAAAAGCACTTCTAAGATTTGAGGACATAACAGAGAACAAAACAGTTACACATTTCTATTCTCATGGAACTTAAAATTGAGTGGCAGTGCAGAGCACCTCCTAAGAACCATGAGAGCTGTGCCCTGTACAACTCCAATGCATGTTCTTCACATGAATTACAACATGGGTGGGACCCACTGGGGGAAGGCAAGATGGCAGCCTTACTTACGTACAGACCACCAATAAAGTTAATAAATGGCACCAGCTGATTCATTAATTCCATAAATATCATTGAGTATTTACTATGTACCAGTCTACATTCCAATTACTTGGAATACCCAATGAATAAAATAAAGATACCAGTTGCATAAATTTTACAATCAAATAGAATGATAAAGATAATAGAAATGATAGAAAGCTTAAAATTAAATTATACTAGAAGGTGCCTTAGGAAAAATATAAAACAAGATGAGAGAGATTGGGATCCTAGGGGAGCACATTTTACATTAATAAGTGTGGTTCTAGATATAGTTTAAAGCTAAAGTTCACTCCTAAAAACAGAAGTGAGACCTCTGGATTTAATTAACTCCTTCCTGAAAAGGATACTTAGTAAGATCCCCATAATTTCAACAGTCTCTCAGTGTCATTTTTAAAACAAATATTCAGAGAGAATTTTTGATTGCCATGCATTTTCCTAGGAACTCCGGGACATGCCAAGAGGAAGAACAGCATAGCTCTCGAACTTAAGGAACTACAGTTGAACAAGGAAATAAGACTCTTGCATATGCAAAAAATTAACATATGAGTAGTGTGTTAAAATCTACAATCACAAAACATTAGAGGATTATGATAAAATTATACAATTTTAGACTGGAACATTGGGTAACATTACATGCATAAGATTGTTCTTGGGATATATCTAAAAGGATAGGTAAGATTTTATTAGTTGTATGTACAGTTCTGCTGTTTTAAATCTCTAAGCATATGGCAAATAATAATATAAGCTAAAGGCCAAAAAATAACATTGGCTAAATATATGCAAAACTAAATAATAATTCCTTCATTTGCTCTTATTCCACCCTATCCTTGTTAGCTTCTCCTTCTCATCCCAAGTTTAAATGATGCCACTAATATCTACCCAGTTGTCCTCACTAGATCCTTAAATTCCTCACTTTCCCTCACCATTACCCATAATCTTCTCTATCTTGAATTCATACCCTGGTCACTTATTAAATAAATTTTAACTACCATCTAGGACCTGAGCTGGAACCTAGAAATCCAAGAGAGAAAAATACAACAGGTTAAGCCTCCATCCTCCAGTCCTAGGGACATTGCCTTAATTTGGGCCTTTATCATCTTCCTAGTACTAATGTGCTTAGCTGATGTCCTTTTCTCCACTCTTTTATGGCAATCTGCCCTCTGGTGTCAGAGTGATAATGATCTATGTAAAATATGTAAAAATATGTAAATATGTGATGTTATTATCAGGACTTTATTTTTAGTTTTAGTTGCATGGAAAAGAAGTTCAACTCGAACTACAAATTTCAGGTTTATTTCTGGATTTAGGCATGGCTGAATTCAGTCCTTACTTAGTCTCTCTCTAACTTTAGACTCTGTTCACTGATCCTTCTAGGAAATTCTCACTGAACAAACTTGAGTCACTTTTACTCATCCCTCAACCAATCACTGTTGCCATGAGAGTGGAATATTCTGACAGGTAAAAACCCAGAGATATCTTTTTCACCTGACTCATGTTTACTTTAAATGGGGAAGGGTTGGATCCCCAAAGGATAACTGTAGTGCAATTATTAGAAGAATAAAAAAGCAGAATGGGAGGGAGGCGGAAAACGCTGGGTAAGCAAAATCAACCCATGTCTACTAAATCTGCTTAAATATTACTATGACTCATCATTGTCCAAATCCTTGGGTTGGTAAGCAAGTCTTTTTTAGAAGATGGCCCTACCCACTTTATCAGTCTTTTACCTGCCATGTCCCTTTTGAGCAACTTTTTACTCAGTGATACCAAATTACCATCATTCTCTAAATATTATTTCAACCCTCCCACTTCCACACCTCTGCTGTGCTTATTCTCCGACTGAAATGCCCCCTCGCCTTTCCCTCCTAGAGCACTCCATTGGACACTTTCCCTCGTGCTACAAGAACTCTAAATCTTATTTGAACACACTTCCTTGTCTCTCCCTCCCAAGCAGAATTAATTTGCTACTTTTTTTCCTGATCCCATTTCACCTAGTGTTGCATTCTGACCTGAATTATTTCTGGTGAATTTCTGTTTACATTTCTTTCTGCCTCTTCAACTATCAGTTGCCAACTATCCATTTAAATGAAAGCCTGCTTTATTCATCCCTACATTTCTAATCCTTGCATAATATCTGAACATGTTAGATTTTAGTAAATTCGTATTGATTTATAATCAGAGTAAAATAAGATCTGTAAATTTGACCTTAATTTAAAAAGCCAAAATAACAGGACTTATCTTTAAATATTTTCTGAATTTAAGACTAGGCTGAGTATTCTGTGCAGGAACAAAATGCCCAAGATATGTCTGGTTACAGACTCTTGCTAACAATGAATTTCATTTATGGTTCCCTAGGCTTATATCTATTATTTCCTAGTGATTAAATACAATATATTTTACTGTTGCTGTGACAGGGTTGTCAAAGGTGATGACAAGGGCCTTTATTTAAATAGCTTCACAACAAATGGAAATAGATTCCCCTAAAGGCCTTTAAGGCTGGCGTGAAAACATAGCGCACTATTTGGCCAGGTAGGCAGTTGTGATCTATCTGCTCACTGATCCAAAAAGACTATTAAAAAAGGAGCAAAAGAAAACAAATATCCCAAGTTTCCCTCTATAAACTCTGTGTATGTGGTAGGAGAGTTGCTGCTAAATTTGTTTCTGCTGGAGATGAGGAGTGGAAGATTTATGAAGTAATACAAGTTGGGAGGCTTAGCGTGGACAGTGGACAGTGAAAAGAACTTCCAAATAGCAACAAACTTACAGAAGGTTGTTATGTGTCTTTTTATGTCACTTACAATCTGCCAATGTTTGATGTTCAGCGCTCTTTGTTCTGTGTTCTGTTGCTCTTGCTGACATTAGGAATTCAGAGACTTGGAGCAGTAACCATGTTTGGCACAGTGTTACAAAATACCGTGAGTGAGAGTGAAGCTGTCCTATGGAGCCCCAACCCCCAGGCAGACACGCATATTCACCCGTAGTTTGTACCCTGCCTACTTCCTGAAAGGATTTGTAGCAGCTTTCACTAAAACGCACATCAATGATGTGACACCAACATGGTGATGTAGGTGAGGAGTTTGGCTATCCGCTTCTACGTGCCAGTCTCATTGACCTAGTTCAGCCTCGCATGCTCTTCCTTGGGGTCTTTCAGGGTGCTGCTGAAAGGTTCCAGAACTCATCCTTCAGTGAGTCCTGTAGCTTGGAGAAAATGGAAGAAATGCAAGGTGGTTAGAGTTCACGCACTGTTTATACCCTGCTCTTGCCCTCATTGAATTTTGCCTGAAGAGTCCTAGTTACTATGGGGTAAGGTCAATTTTCAATCAATGAAATGCTCCCTCTCTTAGTTCCTAAAAATGGTGTGTGTGTGTGTGTGTGTGTGCGTGTGTGTGTGTGTGTGTTTTTATATGTTCTGTAATTTATTTGTAATTAAACCAAACACAAGCTAAATTTAAACACAATTAAAAAGCCATACAATACAATGAAAAGAGAAGACCCTGGGCTTCAGCTTCTCCATAACACTATAGGCAGTGATGGTCCTGGCCCTTCCTTCCAGTCCCATGAGACACTGCACCCACCATCTGAATGGCAGCTCTGCTCTGTCCTTGGTACTCTCTGACTTTACTTTTCTCTGATCACCGATGCTAGCGTGATCTTTATTTTATGCACACCATTCACTTCCTCTTGGGAGATGTGTGCTTTCTATTGTCTCTTCCTCCTTTAGCTTTTATTCACAGTAGTGTAAAAGAAAAAAAATGAGAACTGTCTGTAATTTTATGTCAATATGTTACATTTGTTACTATTTTTAGGATAGTCTCCTCTATGGATTTGTGATAACTACCAACATTCATTAGACCTCCTTTCATCAGTGCCCTATGCTTTCCTGCTTGCCTGTACTGAGTCTCATATCTTCCCACCTTAGTGACCTTCAGCCCTCCTTACAAATCCCTACTCAAATTCTGTCTTCGTTTTTCACCTTCCACATATTACCTGAAAGTGAAATAAATGTTTTATTTATCTCGGCCTGTTATTTTAATGTCCCTAAGGTTTAAAGTAACAGAGTCATGCCCTTCTATTGAATGCATCTTCCCTAATATTTGTATTTGGAGCCTTCCCAAGTAAGAAGATGCCTTAAAAAAAAAAAAAAAAAAAAAGAGCATTGTCAGAAGGAGTGAATCTAGTTATAAGTCATTTTGTTAGTAGCCTAAGAAAGAATATATTTAACATAGACTTAAAGACATAATGGATTTACCTGTCATACTATCCAGAAATTCCATTTATGAAAGGAAGCATGATCATGGGTTTAGGAACCAGGGTTCTCAATAAACTTCTCAACTTCATTATTTACTCATGAGAACTTGAACAAATTATTTAACATTTTTCAGCTTTATTGTTCTTCAGTGTTAAAAGTAGTTAAGAACCCATCTCCCAGATTTTTAAACATCAAGAAATGTAATTTCGCATCTTCAAAGACCTACAAGTGACCGAAAGGGAAATCATTGGCTTGGACACTTTTCCCTCTTTTTGACAACCCTCTTTTTTTGGTATTATTCTTCTCAACAGAGTTCATGATCCACTCTAGATACATATTTCTAATGTTAAAATACATCCTTGCCTAAAGCTGAGGTTTGCTTTGCAGATTCTCCATCATTGGGGTGAGAATGGAAAGGCCCCATAAGAATATCTCTAGGCAATCCAGTATTTGTTAGGTGAAGAATCATTTAGTCCTAGGCATGATTTTAGAAGAGTTTAATACAGGGGCATAAGTAAATAAATTTCAAATGCCCAGATACTTTGAATTAAAATAGGTGCAGTTCATTCATTTGTTCACAAGTCTCTGGTGTACTGACTGTAACACCAAATAGCTATGGGCACTGAGAACACAGTGATGGGCAGGACCAAGACTGCTCTCCCAGAGCCCGTGCAAAAGCTCTAGTGTGGATTTAGAATCCAGGAGCTGGCCAGTGTAGGTCTAGAGGATGTCTATCAAAGTCTATCATGACTATAAAGCTTTAATGCCAGTTAAAACCTAAAAGGCACAGTGCTCACAGTAGAAAAGAAGAAGCATACGTTTCCAAGGCACCAGTCCTGGGAAGCACACATCATGTGTTCACAGGGGATTATATTTTTGAAAAATTGCAAAGAAAAATAAGCAAAATCCGTTCATTCCACTGCCTCTCCCCACTCCGACTTCTCCTATATTATATTCCCCTCATGCCAAGTGGCCTTAGAACAGCAATGGGCAATTTTGGAATCCAGCTGAGAGACAATTACATAAGAGGTATATTTAGTTTTCATTTAGTAAGATATCATTCTGGGCCTGCAGTCATGTCTCTTCATAGATGTGTTCTTATTACTCATCTTGGGCAGAAATGGCTTCTGGGACTTTGCCCATCCTTCACTTGTCACTTACCTGGCAAACTGATGTGAAGGTATGGGGCCAAACGTGAATATGAATAAATATGTGGTGTAAACATATGCCGTTGTGCCTAGTGCTGGAAATAAGGGAATATTACGTCAAAGATAAGGTTTGAAACACAGATAACCAGAACTTACTTTCTGGAAAATGTTTAGTTCAGATATGAAAGCAGCTTGAGAGAAATATTTCCAAATTTGAAAAGGATCTTGGAGGTTTACTTGATATTACCAAATTCAAGTCGTGAAGCTCAAGAAACGTTTTATAAAATCAATAATAGTCACATTTCAAATAACAATGTGAGAGAAACGTTGGCCACTTGTCAAGAGGGGTGGAGTCGGAAGCAGACAGGCAGGGGTTGAGAGCGAAGGGGCCTGAGCAAGTGAGAGCAGCCTAGAAAGTGGTGCTCCCTGCCTTTCTAGCGTGGGGGTGCGGTAATTTGAAGTGAAAGGTTTCCATGACCACTGCTGTGCTAATCGGCATTAGCATTGTATGTAGCTGGCATTTTAAGTTAAAATTACCGCCTTGGTTCCTAACCCTACTGTTGTTATTAAAAGGCTCTCCTACCTCATGATTTAGAGCTGTTAGTCCCAAGAAACAGGTTTAGATGTTTTGATGGAACCATTTTTACTTTTGCCTCTTCTTTTTCTTAAAATTGCTACCACTTCTGTCTCTTACATGAGGTCCTCAGACTGTTTTTGAGAAAGAAAACCCCAACATTGGGCATAGCGTTAATTTTCAAAAGGGTTTATAAGGTTCAAGTACATAGACATCACCTTGCCGTGTTATGGCAGTCTCTTGAAACTCCTATATGGTAGGAGAAATTTTATTATCTACCCATTACCTCCAGACTCATACGATTTCTTTAATAAAATGATGTCCCCATTTTTATGTATTCATGCATTGGCCCAGAAATGGCTGTTTGGATGTCTAGCCAAATTATCAGATATGTTTGGGATAGTATGACATAAAATATGTTATGTGGTGTATACTCTTTGAGAATCCACGTACTACTGCAAAGTATCTTAAACTATATGCACGTGTGTGTGTGTGTTTAGAGAATGGTGTGGCACACCATTTCAAAAAGGTGAGTGAGCTGAGTTGAGAAATAGACACTCAACTTTTTTTTTCCCCAAGTAGAAGGATGACAAGTAACTATTAATTTTCTAGTTGATTGCTTTTCCCCACTGTGGATGTAATTTAGAGTATCTGAAAATTTCATCACAAACACAAAAACTCTTAGATTCCTATCAGCAAAACTACTTCTAAGAAGGTACATTGGAAAGAATCTGAAATTGGGGTGGAAATGTGCACTATCAAGGACAAAAGAGGTAGAATAAATTTTGGCTATTCAGAGAGGTTGTCATTGTCTTTAAGAGACAAAACTGAGACCAAACCAGTGATTGTGAGATTGTGGACTGAAGTGTATTTTCCAGCTTGAGCCAGTGAAAAACAGCGCAGGAAGAGCCATGACTGGTTGATAATAAAGAAAGACTTCTCAGTAGCAGTGTGACAGACACAAGAACTAAAGGTGATTTTGAATATGATTTGAATCCCTGTTAGGCTAAGAAATCAAGTAATCAGGTTTACTGTAGGAAATGTGCCGCTAATTTAAAACTCTGACCTAGAAAGAGGAATTGAAGTTGTAAGTTGAACCAATGGTAAGCTCATGTGTGAATCAGTTATTGTGCTCCCAGGTGAAAAGTTTTCTTGTCTTTAAGTATATAAAATATAGAAATATAAATATAATCAATTAATTAATCTTAATATTATATATATATCTTTGAAATATCACTGATTTCCTTAAACACTAATTCCTTCAAAGTAGGAATTTATTTCTAAATTTCTTTCTCTTTTCTCCCTCTTTCCCCCTTTCTCTTTCTGTCTCTCTTTGTTTACAAAAGATCACCACCAGGGGTGCCTGGGTGGCTCAGTTGTTAAGCGTCTGTCTTCGGCCCAGGGCGTGATCCCACGGTCCTGGGATCAAGTCCCACATCGGGCTCCCTGCTCCACTGGGAGCCTGCTTCTTCCTCTCCCACTCCCCCTGCTTGTGTTCCCTCTCTCGCTGGCTGTCTCTCTCTCTGTCAAATAAATAAATAAAATCTTTAAAAACAAAACAAAACAAAAGCAAAAACAAAAAATCACCACCAGAAGATGAACAAACAACTGCTTTTTCTCCCACCATCTGATGGGACAAGGGACCATTTTTCTTCACCACTGCCCTTACTCCACCAGAAATTCTTTGGTGTGAGGAAAACACTCCAGGGAAATCTATTCTCCATACTAAAGGAATGGCAGACTCTCTTTGTAATTACATCATTCCACTCAATAGAAAATTACGTTTTATCTTTGTGAAAAGTATAATGGCAGATGTCCTTTTACTCCACTAGGAAATGAAAAAATAAAACCAGTCTCTCAAATGTCTCACTTATTAATTCATATGTTTTTCTATAATTCAAATATTCAGAAAGACATTTCCCAGTTTTGCCCTGGAATCTCCAGCAACCTGAGGGTAGAATCTTTTACATGTGAACCCCTGTATCTCAAAGATTTTCACTGGTGCCCTGTTGTCTGCTAGATTAAATGTAAAGCACTCATGAAAGAGGCCAGATGTGAAAGCTGCTCACAGATTCAGAATTCTAATAATTCAGAATGAGTCAGATAAGGACAGGGAGAAACTAATTTAAGGTGAAGATTTTATCCTGAGTGTTCACCAAAAGAGTTATTTACGTGGATGTCCCCAGTTCCTCTACCTTAGAAAGATTTGGCTCACCTAATTTTTTATTTTTTAATACAATTATCATCAAGGCTTTTTCCCTTACATAATGGGGAACTGAACAATGTTCCCATATACCTGGAAATTTTGAAGGGATGCATATTTTACTCCCATTTCTTACTTCTTTTTTTTTTTTTTTTAAGATTTTATTCATTTATTTGACAGAGAGACAGCCAGCGAGAGAGGGAACACAAGCAGGGGGAGCGGGAGAGGAAGAAGCAGGCTCCCAGCAGAGGAGCCTGATGCGGGGCTCGATCCCAGGACTCCAGGATCACGCCCTGAGCTGAAGGCAGACGCTTAACGACTGAGCCACCCAGGCGCCCCCCATTTCTTACTTCTGATAGAGTTGTTTTGACACTTGCTTTGTGTTGGGATTCTTAAACATCTGTCTCTTTTCCATTCCAAGTTTGTGAGCTAGGTAGAAGGTTCTATCAAAAGTTTTTGAGTCGGTAGAAGAGATACATTATTCTATATCACAGCCAAGACATATTTGGTTTTAGCAGTTCTCATTTTTTAAGAACGACCCAGCCTTTTTTTTTTTGCCCCTCCAGAGACGGACATAGAGTCCTATAACTTGATTCTATGGCTGCTTTTCTTGACTGTTGATGCTTTTCTAACTTAAATCCATATCTATTTCTACCCAAGCATGTTAACTATTTCTCTTTCCTGATTAAGCTTGTCTTAAGGTCACTGCTTTGGAATATCATCTAAGAAAACTTTCATTAGCTACCCGATTCTAACTGAATCCTTAAAAGTTACGATTGTACCAGAAATTTAAAATTCAGCCGAAGACACTATCCACATATTTTAAAATACATTTTAGTCAATTGGAAAGAGCATAGCATCCTTACAAATGCTACTTAATTATAAAAAGAGATATTTGCCATTCCACATAAATCCTAAATATACCTCTGACATCCCTCTATCAATCTGTGATTGCACGGAAGGCATCCAACCTAATATTAACATCTGAGAATTTGCCTTTAAGTGAGATCCAGAGTTATCATAAAGGAGAAAAAAAAAAGCATGAGAATCTTAGAGAGACAGAAGATGGTAGTAGAAAATTAGAAGAGATATCTATTTTTACTTATCTTCATTCAAGGCAAATTTATTACAGTGGCAATTAAATGGATTGTAGTGATGGCAGGTGCTATGCAATTAAACCATAAAGTCAAATGATTTGGAAGTAACGCATGGCATAGCTAAGCAGAAAACAGAGCCTCCAAAATTTCTGCTTTACTACATACAATCCTGAGTTAATAAGCTTTCTTATAAAGTAAATGAATCAAGGGCACACCACAGACAGTTTATCTATATCGTTTATCATATTCTGGCTGATCATAAAAATGTCAGTCTCCTTTCCAAGGTAACACCGTCGAAATCTTTTTTTTTTCCCATTTCTGTGTATATTTTTCACAGTACTTCCAAATATTAAATTCTATTGAACTTTCTCTGGTTGAGGTTTCTTACCAATACTACTTGCAAGAGTAAAAACAAGCAAGGAGTACAAAACACTACTGTGCTTCAGGGGTGCCAGGAGAGAAGTAACAATGATAAAGAGATTATGTTACTTCCTTGCTGTGTGCCCGACACAAGTCAACCTTGGAATTTGCTTTACTATTAAGAGAATAGACATCCCGCCATGCTGCCCACAATACACTTTACATAATACATGCTCTTTGAGTATCAAGTCTGTGTCAGCTATGATTCTAGGTTCTGGGGAGATAATGGTGAAAAAGACAGAGAAAAATACTCCCCTTCCTGGAGAACCAATTTTCATGGGGGGGGGGCAGAAAATAAAATAAATGAAGGAATGCATAATAATGAGAAGCACTCTGAAGAAAAATAAAGCAGCGCAAATGGATGGAGAAGTGAATCCTCCCTGAGGAATTGCCATGTGACTGGAGTCTTCTATGAAGAGACAGTGAAACATACTTACAGGCGGAGAAGAGCTTTGAAAATTGTGAATACACAAATACACTTGCACATATATGCAAACATGCGTAATAGATGTAACGAACATACACACATGTGTGTGTGTACAAATACTATCTTCCTACTTCTTAACTTTAAAAAAAAGTGATAGGCATCAGCTTTGATACACAGACAGTTTCCGTTATCATAGCCCAAAATATAGTCCCAGAAGTCAGAACAGGGGATTTGTTAGACGAGTTTCCTCTTCTGGCTTCCAGAATATTTCAGAGACTGTATAAAAAATTAGAACTACTGTCTCCGACAGTCTTTTTAGTCGTGCCACAATAATCCAAGTTCTATGAAAGGACGGAAGTTGTCTTTTTTCCCTCACACCAGTTTGGCTAGATGACTAGTGACAGAGGGTGGCCGTGCATCAGGGAAGGGCGAGTGTTTGTTTACATTTGAGATTTCTGCCCTGGGTGTAAGGACGAGGAGTGGAGGCTTGCCAGTCAGGTAGTCATCATCCGTATTCTATAAAATCAGCTTAATATCTATGCTGCTTCTCAAAAAATTAAAAACAAACAAACTATGGGGGGCCCCTGGGTGGCGCAGTCGTTAAGCGTCTGCCTTCAGCTCAGGGCGTGATCCCGGCATTCTGGGATCGAGCCCCACATCAGGCTCCTCCGCTAGGAGCCTGCTTCTTCCTCTCCCACTCCCCCTGCTTGCGTTCCCTCTCTCACTGGCTGTCTCTGTGAAATAAATAAATAAAAATCTTTAAACAAACAAACAAACAAACTATGGACTATTTTTCTTATATATTCCAAAATAGATGCTCAATACTATTTGATGAGTGAGCAAAGGTCAGTTTTCATAGTAGTTGCTGCCCTATAGGGGAGTTTAAAAATTATGAGAATCTTGGAGAGACAGAAGGTAGTAAAAAATTAGAAGAGATGTCTATTTTTACTTATCTTCATTCAAGGCAAATTACTTACAGTGGCAATTAAGTGGGTTGTAGTGATGGCAGGTGCTATGCAATTAAACCATAAAGTTAAACGATTTGGAAGTAGTGTACGGCATGTGCTAAGCAGAGAAGCAGAAAGCAAAGCCTCTAAAATTTCAGCTTTAGTACAGTTAATACGCTTTCTTATACAATAAATGAATCAAGGGCACACCCTTAGGGAGTTTATCTATATCATTCTTATTCTGGCCGACCATACACACGTTAGTCTCCTTTCTAAGGTAACATCACTGAAATCTTTTTTCCATTTCGTGTCTATTTTTAACTGTATTTCTAAATATTAAGTGCTATTGAACTCTCTCTGGTTGAGGTTTCTTACCAACAGTATTTGCAAGAATAAAAGGTACCCAGGAGGACAAACAAGCTATTTTCAAGTTATTTTCCAAAAGTTTGCTGCAGCTGCAGATAGACGAATCCAAGCCCTTGATTTGTCAGAAAATTCCAAGCAAGGAAACCACTCGAGTGTAGCTGGTCGGAACACGTTCTCAGGATATGACAGCTCATTGCTTTCACAGTTCTGTGCATCTAAGCGGTTTCAGACAAGCATCCAGTGGTTAGTAAACTCCCGTCCCCCTTCTGGAACGAATGCAAGGCACTTCAGATCCTTGAGCCACGAACCCATGGCGGTGATGAAACTAACCAATGGGTTCATTTGCAAAGTGCAGTGTCATCCATGACTCACTGAAAATCCTTTCAGATTCTGTGGCATTTGATACATGCATTTTTGCCATTTCTCTTCTCACAAAATAGGAAATTAACTTGAAAAGATATTTTCAACTCTCTTCTTTGTGCTTCAGTTGCTGAACTTAATTTATTTCTACATTTGGGTTATAATTGTAAAATCTATCATTGTAAGACGAATCATCCCTTTAATCATTGTAATGTAAGGCACTGTTTATATTAACGTAGCAAATAAAATCATTCAATTTCTCAATCCTGCTTTACTGTGGGGAGTGTTGCTTTGCAATTTACTTATTTGTTCCTACAAATACCTGCTAAGTATACATTAGGTTAATAGGAAGATGCTCTCATCTGTCACAAACTGGTCCTGGATATGGGGTCTTCAGCTCCAAATGACCACCCCGCAATCTACTCTTGTCAATGCAATTGCTTCCTGAAGTACCTGAACATTCTCCTCTCTACTGCTTTGTCCCAAGTGTGGTCACAGACCTTTGCTTTAATTATCCTTAATAACAGCTGAGACCAGATGGCAAATTGTGATGAGAATGAACCACAGATTTAGAAATGACCCATGAGAGGTACAGCCCAAGAGTAATAGAAGTGACTTATAACTTCATAGAAACCCAGAGGTCAGTCCCAGCTTAATGGGGTTCCTGTTGAATTCAGAACTTTTTCATCATGGAAGTTGTCAGCTTATCCCTGCTCCTTCATGGCATTTTTTACTAGGTGTTATCACTCTCTCAATTGTCAAAAATATTGAAGATAAGAAAGAGTATATTACTATGTTTTAACTTAACATTTTAAAACGTTTAGATAAATTTAAGGATTTCAATATGCTCCAGATATGTTTATTTTATGTGACATATTTCTTCCTAATCGTTGTTTAATTTATACTTTTTGTCTCTTTTGTAAATTATTATTACATTTTATTTTAGTTTCTATTCTGCCACACTTCCATAACCCAGATTTTAACCTGATAACTGGATTATTATCATTAATTCGAATTTCCTGCGTGTTTCTCTACCGTACCAGCATTCGGATTCTTTCTAGTCAGTTCCCATATATTATTGTGGCACAAACTATTATCCATCTGAATTAATTCTCCCTCTTTTTATAGTAATAAAGTTTAAACTAGGCATTCAAATACCCAGGTAGAAAACTTCATTCCCAATCTGGCTAGAAAAGCCATGTGACTAATTAATTTTTTTAGGTATAAAAACATTAAGTAAAAGGATCAAATTTTAAGCATATAATTTAATCCATTTCCACAAAGGCTTAGATTTGTGTAATCTTCACCACTAATAAGACAGAATATTTCTATCACTACGGAGTTACCCTGTGCCCTTTGCAAGGTAATGCGTCCCTGTATCAAAGCAAACAGTGAATTCTATCACCATACGTGAATTTGCTTTTTCTAGGATTCATATAAATACACATTCTATTTTGTGTCTGCTTTTTTTTTTCACACAGCATTAGGTTTTTGAGATTGCTACATACATCAGTAGTTTGTTCTTTTGTATTGCTGAGAAGTATTCTATTGTATGAATACAACACAATGTTTTTCCAATCTCCTGTTGATGGATACCTGGACTATTTGCAGTTTTTGGCTAAAATGAATAACATTTTAATGATCGCTCTTGCACGAAGTTTAATATGGATATATGTTTTCTTTTTTTTTTTTTTTTAAGATTTTATTTATTTATTCGACAGAGATAGAGACAGCCAGCGAGAGAGGGAACACAAGCAGGGGGAGTGGGAGAGGAAGAAGCAGGCTCATAGCAGAGGAGCCTGATGTGGGGCTCGATCCCATAATGCTGGGATCACGCCCTGAGCCGAAGGCAGACGCTTAACCGCTATGCCACCCAGGCGCCCCTGGATATATGTTTTCATCTTGAATAAATGCAGGTGGTGTATTGCTGAGTTGTAGGGTCAATACAGCTTTTTAATAAATTATAAAATAGTTTTCCAAGTTGTTCGTAGCATTTTACCTGCCAAACAACAAGATCATTATGAGGGTTCTGATAATATTATGTCATGAGTCAGCAATGTTTTTCTATAAAGGGCTCTCAAGAAAATATCCGTACAGTCTCTTGTAAAACTCAGCTTTGCTATTGCAGCGTGGAAGCACCCACAGAAAATGCACAAATAAATGGGCATGGCTGGGTTCTAATAGAACTTTATTTAAAAAAAAGCACCAGATGGATTTGACCCATATTTTTCCACCCTGGCTCTGCATCATCTCCAACATTTGGTGTCACTAATATTTTTCATTTTAGTTATGTGGGTAGATGTGATCTTAGAACTTTGCAGTTCCCTAGTGACTAATGATGTTGAGCATGAGATCTTATGCTTACCGGACGTTTATACATCTTTTTATTACTGGGGAGTAGACAGGTCCGTTCTTAAATGTACATTTGTGAATATTTTCTTTTGCTATGGCTTGGCTGTTTATTTTCTTCATGGTAGTCTTCCTGAGCAGATGTTTTTTCTTTTGCAAAAGTTCAAATTATACTTTATCTTAAAAAATTCCTAGTGTTTTCCCTTTTCTCTTTATGAAATCTTAGCTTACATTGGGAAGATATTCTCCAATGATTTCTTTTCCAGAAATTTCATAGTTTTAAATTTTACATATAGGTCTGTAACCCAACAAAAGAAGTAATTAGAAAAGACATCCTAGTCCTTGTCTCTGAACTTAGAAGGAAACACTCTCTTATCATGTATGATATTAGGTTGTTGTGTTATTTTCTAAGATGCCATTTACTGGAGGAAATTCCATCCTGTTCTTATTGTTGATAGTTTTGGAAACAACGTTGAATTTTGTCAAATGTTTTCTCTGAATCCACATAATCATAGCTAGTAAATGATAAAACCAGATTAGAACTGAAGCATTCTGGAGGTGGGGCCTATAATCTTATTGACTGATGTATTTAAATTTGAAAAAAAAAAGTCAGTGTGGATATATATAATATATAGTTACATGTTTCTCAGTTTGAAATAGCCAAAGTAGGACACGGGCAAGACCTTTGACCCAGTACATGTATGTAATCATTTTATTCAAACTAGAGCATTAAAACAAAGAAGGCACTGGGAATTTGTACACATACCGCCCCCTACCCTCAAGTCACCCAAACAGCAGCCAAGAAAACAAAACAGCAACAAATTCAGGAACTTCTCAAGGAAATAGAAAAATGAAAGATGTGATCATTTCTTCCCTTTTCTGAGTTTAAATGAGTAAATATAGTAAACATATAAAAGTACCATCTATGCATGATTTACTAAAATAGAATTGCTAGCATGATCCGGTTTTTCAGTCTGTCAAAGCTGCCAGCTATGAGTGATCCAAGAATTTGCCTATAGTTTTTTTCTTCAGCCTCTTTACCTCATGTCAGTACACGCAGTCAATAAGTAGGAGAGACTGACTTCAGTGAGTCACATGCAAGCTGACAATGAGATGAACAGGACCAGTTAGCTACGTTGCTGTTGAAATGAACAATGACACTCAAGCTAATATCCTGATGTCCTGCTGCTCATAAAAGACAGAACAATTCTCTGTAGTTCTTGAAGCAGATGACAGGAAATATACACCAACCACTTCATAGAAATGAATACACATTATGAACTTCAGATAATTGTACCCATGGATGCCCTGAGTATATAAGCTAAATATACTGGACGTTTTCATATATGTCCTAAGCTGACATTCCCTTCATTCTAAATTGTGGGACAGCATTCAAGGTAAGTAGGCTTCAAAGGTTAACATTCTCATCATCAGAAAATAGCCAAAGGCGTAACAGGATCTTGTCACTACAACATCTCCTTTGATATTTTATTCATTTATGAATGACAAACATATGTTAGAGACAGTTCATATTTTTGAAGAAAAATCAATGTTGAACATACGAATTCTTTTCTTTCCTTTTCCTTTCTTTCTTTCTTTCTTTCTTTCTTTTTTTTTTTTTTTTTGGATAAATGAATTGTTTTCTGATGGAAAAAACTCATTTCATCACTGGTATTATTCTTAAATATCCAGGTTAAGTATGGTAAACAAAACATTGGGTGATATGATTGATGCAGAGAAAAATATAATTGCAACATAAAGTTTTTTAAAAAAATAAATGCACATGGAACACTACATCAAACACTAATGATGTGCTGTATGGTGACTATCATAACATGATAACATAAATATAAAAAAAAGAAATGCACATTTAAGTCTAAAATTTCATGTCAAAATGATAGATCCATATTACAATTAGTACTTACTAGGTTTTGACAAACAAAATCCTGGATCTGTTGCATTTAGGCACCATGCAATTAGTAGCATATGTTCATCAGCAGTGTACAGAAGAGCAATAATCAATTTAGTAATAATTAAGATAATTTGAAAAGACTATGTTACAGTTACTTTAATGTGTGAAAATTAACTGAGTAAATACAAAATATGAATACTTGCATAATGTATTCTATTTGATTTTTATTAGTAATCACAAGGGTTGAACAATTAGCAATTTAAAATTTCAAAGAGAAAAATATGGTTCTCCAAATAATTATGTATCTGGCTTTTAAGACTTTATCTGATAATAAGCAAACATTTGTAAACAAATGTTAACAGTATGCATTAAGAATTGAGGTATTTTTAAATGTCCTTGTTTTTAAAAGATCAAGAAATATTTTGCCTGCAAAATAATTTTAACAATAGGATGTAGAGTGATAGTTTTACAGAACATTATCTATAAATAGTTTTTGATCACTCTAAATAAAATAAATTGTAAAAAGAATAAAATAAGAGCAAATGATTAACACCTGGACATGTTTGACCAATCTCATCTCATGCCCACTGAATATTACAGAAATAATAATCGATAGTGTCTTTAACATATGAGTACCTGTGCTCAGGGTCTAACATGTTCTTATGGTTATTAGAGCGTAATATCAAAAATGTATAAATTTTAACTGCTGTAATGTTTCATATGTCATCATAATACAGTCTTAAATTATAAATGGCACCAAATAAGAACTGTCCAAAATATGAGAAAACCAATTTCTTCCTAACCGTTTAATAACGTTTTGTACTCTTTTGGCCCACATTTGCGAATCACTCTCTTAAGAGCCATCTTACTTCTAATCTAACACTCCCTCGTTGATTTATCCAACCAATACCTTCTTTTTTTTTTTACTGCTATCTACCCTTAGGAATTTTAAAATCTCAGTACAACCTAATCATCCCCTACAGGTAAACTCATTGAACAAGATAGCACAGTTACTGCTCTGTAAGTCTTTCCCATGCTTGGAATAAGAGTAGGGGAATTGAATATCTATGTTTTTGAATACAACATTTGGAGACTGCGTAAGAGCAACATTGCTGTTTTGTATCAAATTGCCAACTGACACCTGTTCTGTGGAGCACTGTGCTGTGCGAGAGAAATAAAGAGGTCTCGAAGAACATTTAGCCTCCTGGGGAAAATAAACATCATTAATCTTCGTATAAAGCAATGTACTAAGAATTACAGTCCCAATGTTTAAAAATTTTACTCAAATGCCAAAAAGGCCTAAGGGCCCCTGGGAAGATGTCATTTAAGCTGACATTTTTTGGATGTATAGTGTTTTGTTAGAGAAAGAAGAGCTTGGAGGAAACTTCATAGCATTGAATAGAGAATTTGCAAGTGAAAGTGTAGCAGGTATAGGGGTATAGAAGTGAGAATGCATTTTCACATGGTTTGTTCTATGCATACAGTGCTTATTACCCAATAACAACAAGAATGCTGCAATCAGCAGCCACATTTATCTATGGTGTAGATAGATACAAGTCAATCGGATTTCTCATTTGCTTTCACACATTTGAAACTACACTATTTACTTAGCAGATGCTCTGCACAGTTGCCTTGACAACTACTCTTTTATAACCATTGAGCCATGAAGACAAAAGTTCCTGAGCAAAGTAAAAAATAGCTATTCTTTTCAAACAGTTGCTCTGTTCAACTAATTAATCATAGTAAATGTGATATGGCTGTGCAGTTTTAGCCAGTTTCAGACCAATAATTAACATGTGTTCTGTTTGTATAATTGGTACCAATTATCTTAACAAAGGTCAAGAGCATCACTGAGGCTTCTAATATTAAAGATTTGTGATGAACAACATTTCCAGCATTATGTGAGCTTTCTGCACTGCTTGACCTAGAAAAAGACACTGTCTTGACCTTTCTGAATATTGATGTGTACAGCAGACCATGAACAAAAGATAACACAGTTAGAAAAACAATCATGGGAGCACTTTAACCAAAATGGATAGGTGTTTCAATCAAGCAGTTCCAAATTTCTACTAAGGTACAGATGACAACTAATGCTGAACAAGCAAGACAAGACAAAACAAGCAAAAACCCAAAACAACAACAAAACAAAAACAACCAGAGTTAAACCTCATTAAGGCAGTAAATATGTCCTTGCTGCTCAGACAGCGGAACAGGTGAGTAGCTCATATTTTTCTGTTTCATCTTCGCATTTCTTACTAATGTAATAGTCAAAAGTTCCCTTTCTTTAAGTTAGTTATTTACATGGATGAATTCAGTATGTAGAGACACAGAACCTTGAGACTGCCAACAGCAAGAGAGCTGTGTAATGGCAAACGTGGAGAAAAAAAGGAGAAAAAAGCCAGTCACCGTCTGCCGAAGGGGCTACCGATGCTTAGAATCCCAGTACTACTGCTACCGTTGTCTCCAGTTCAGAATTCTAAATGCATTTTAATGGCTTGCAATTATCCTGCATTTCAGATTTTTACTGGAAGATGTGTGTTCTAATCTTTGCTTTAAAATCTAACAACGATATAAATTTTGTCCAAAAATTCCAATGTCTCCTTTCCTCCTCTTAAAAATTGAGTTAGTAATGACTTGCCTCCCTACTGAAACTGGTTCATTATGGAAATCCAGAAATATAATAGACCTTAAAATTGTTTCGTTGTATTTCACATGGAAAACGTATATGACAGTTTTTATTATATGTATGAAAGTTTTGTTTTTTCCTAGAAAGAGTTCTTCTGGTGTTCTGAGGGATTCCAACTTAAAAACACGCAGACAAGTAGAGAGAAATCAAAGTATTTGTTACTAAAATTGAGCTAGAGAATCCAGCTTGGACTTGATTACAAAATGTGCATTTTGCAGTATTTCTACCGAATTGCAATCATTCTCCCAATGACCTACAGAACACCCAAAGATTCTGCAGCCTCTCTGGAAGTGAAAGATGTCATAGAGTGCCCTCATCTCATGGACAAGTGGAGAATGGGCTCAGCTTAAAGAAAGGACAGATCCCAATCAGAGACCCAAAGAAAAGGTAGAGCACATTCGTGAGGATAATTTTCTACATGTTGCCAATCGAGTAAGAAGAGTAAATAAGCACAGAAACGTTAGTCTCCTCCCCAATATTTCCAAGATGGTGGAAATATTTATTTTATGAATCAAGGTAGAAATGCAGGGAGACAGGAGGAATTTGACCCCCCTAGATTCCTTATATTTTGTCATTTCTTATACTTTTTCGTTTCGAGTCCCACGCTTATGGTTAGCCAGGGCTATCGCTGGCACCCCGAGGGGAAGACAAGCAGTGCCTTCAGGGAATCCTGTTCTGAGCTTTAAGAAGCAGGCTGCTAATATGAACTGCTTGTACAGCTCCTTTTGAAAATTCCCAAGAGGTCCACATCCCAAAGTTTCTGAACTTGATTAGAAAGCTAGGGTGAATTTTTCATCCCCATAACCACTAAAATATGTTTTAATCTTGCTTCAAGCCACTTCCAGGACTAAGAAAGAAACCATCAGCTCACTTTTTTATTTGTTCATTTGTCCAATTACATATTGAATAATAGATTGGTGAATAAATATCTATTCACCATGGATATAATAGAATGGATAGCTCTTGCATATCAGGTATTCTTACTGGTGCTGTTATACATATCAATAAGTAAAAGAGACACACAATTTTTTTTTCTTACGTAGTTGCATTTTAATGAGAAATTGACAGGCAATGATGTCATACATAAGGTAGTAAATTATGTAATTATGACTACTGTGGCAAAAAGAAAAAAGGAAAAAAGAAAAGGGTGGGGGTCCTAGAATAAGAGAGGGGAGTTACCTTTTTAAGTTTGGTGATTACAATAGCATTGTTGAAAAGGTGACATTGAACAGAAACTTACAGGAGATGAAGAAATGAGCCAGCATTCCATGTTAAAGAAAAAAAAAAGAGGTCTCAATATGACTTTATCATCTATTACTGAGAAATGCATTTCTTGTAAAAAAAAAAAAAGAAGGTATGCATTCAAATGCAAACAGTGAAATGTCTAAAATCAGTATTTAAAAAAAATCAATGTTCTGATGAACAATGTTATTTTAGTGACCCTAGGTTTATAAACTGCTTTTGGCAATAGAATCCTTTCTTTATGTGAATTTCATATGGTGCGGCACCCTAGGATATAAAGCAGCTAAAAGCCTCAAAGTGGGGATGAGAAGCCTCATTATAGGTCATAGGTCACACAAAGAACACAATTTGATTTCTCAAATAATGAAGCACCAATTCAAATATGTAAGGTGGATTTATATCTGTAAATATGGAAATGTGTTTCATAACAAAGTGAAAAAACTGTACAGAACAATTTTTATTATGAGACTGTCTTTAAAAGTGTGTGGTGTATAATGTGTGTATATAGGAGAAAAAGGTCAGGAAGAATAACCATTAACAGTGGTTACTTCACGGAAGTGAGCTACAGAATGCAACAAAAGTATCTACATTGTTTCAGGGGCTCACAGTGACTTTGCATTGTTTTGCTAAATATGTATCCTTTTAAAAAAGAAACCACTGCTCAATATTGTATATAAGTTAAAAAATACGTATTTAGGGGCGCCTGGGTGGCACAGCGGTTAAGCATCTGCCTTCGGCTCAGGGCGTGATGCCGGCGTTACGGACTCGAGCCCCAAGTCAGGCTCCTCCACTATGAGCCTGCTTCTTCCTCTCCCACTCCCCTTGCTTGTGTTCCCTCTCTCGCTGGCTGTCTCTATCTCTGTCGAATAAATAAATAAAATCTTTAAAAAAATAAAAAAATAAAAAATAAATAAAAAATACGTATTTAAATCAGATTCTTTTCAATTTAAGTCAAACTCAAAAAGTAAAACCAACATGATCATTAGGTACCACCATGGAATTCTATGCAAACCCCAGAGATGATTTTTATCTGCCAAAGTACCCCCTTTTGCACAGTATTATCCATCACTCAAACTCAGTATTAACACTGCTCTAGCAGATGGTGGTTTCTAAGATCAATCGTACCCGATGACTCATGAGAGGCAGCACCCTAAGGATTATATGGACACTTCGGATTTGCAGCACATATGCCATCCAACACATGTCAGATAACAACACTCTTCTTTGCCGATTACTAACCGCAACCTTGTCCCCTAATAAAATAGTTGTATTAAGTAAACGGAAAGAGGGAATGACTTATTGCAAGGATTTTCAACTGTATTTTTAAAGACAATTTCACTTAAAATTACCAATTCATATGCTTCTTATGAAAAAAGAGTTACAGACACAAAATACTCTTCCTCTCCGAATGGAAAAAAAAAAAAAAAAAGACTGCTGATTCCACATCTTTAAACCACAGATTATTGGGGAGGGGGGCAGAACAATCCAGACAAGGCAAGAGAGCTAATATATGCAACTTCCAATAATACAATATTTTAATAATGCCACAGGCACTTGGATAGTTTATTTTATGTGTCAGCCTGACCAAGCCAGAGGATGCTCAGATATTGGGTTAAGCATTGTTCTAAGTGTGTCTTTGGGGGTATTTCTGGATGAGGTTGACATTTGATTTAGACTGAGTCAAGCAGCTCGCCTGCCTCAGTGTGCGTGGACATCATCCAATTAGATGAAGGCTTGCATAGAACAAAAGTCTGAACAAATAGGGAGAATTATCTTTCTCTGCCTGACTAGATTAGAGCTGGGGCATCTGTCTTCTTTTGCCTTCAGACTCAGACTCAGACTGGAACCACACCATCTGCTTTCCTAGGTCTCCAACGTGTTGACTACAGTTTCTGGGACTTAGGGACTCCGTCATTACATGAGCAAAGTCCTTATTTTATCCATCTACATAGATGATAGATGATAGATAGATAGATAGATAGACAGATAGATAGATAGATATAGATAGAGAGATAACCTATTGGTTCTGCTTCTCTGAAGAACCATGACCAATACAGGCACTTTCTAAAATTAAAAAAAAATGCTTACAAATAAAAGGTTTAGAAAATTTTCTCCTCATTCTCCACTTCGTAGGCCGCTGATCTAGAACCAGGAAAGAGACTGGCTGAACCCTCTCTCTGCCTACTTACTAAGTGTTCTATAGTTCTGGGCTTTGCCTAAGAACTACTTTAGCCTTTGGTTAGGACAAGATATGGCTCCTTCTTTCCAATTTGCAATTCCCTCGTAGATTTTGCAGGAAAAGATATCTGTCCGCATATAGCCCGGTAACCCCAACATCCAGGGAAGAGCCACAGGTACAAGAGTAAATTCTCTTCCCATTGCTCTACTTGCTGCGACTTCTGTTCACCACCTTCTCTTCTATCCCTCATGATAATCTGCCCTTGATTCCGTTTTGTTTTAACCCCTTCAGGAAGTCAACAACAACTCTCAGTTAAATTCAAATATGTAGGAAGATGAAAAATATAAACTAAAGGAAAATAATACTGAGTTGGGAACATCCAACTAGATAATACTCAAGAGAATCGCTAGAAAATAATTTATCATAAAAATAATTTTTCATCTCTTGCTGTACATGAAGCTGGTCCTGAAAAATCAAACAAATAATTAAATAAGACTTTTATGCAGCCACGCAAATCTTTAATGACTGCTTCACAAACTCACAAACAAAATGAGTAAGAGATAGAAGAGATATTATGAATCATCTGGAACAGTGTTTCTCAACCTTTTCTTTATTATCTCCCTCCTAAGAAGCTATTTTAGACATATTATTTTCTAACTGTCCACCAATGAAATTCTAACATCACACTTAGTACATCAGTTTACATACCAGGTGTACATCTGTGTTTTATACATAAAAAGAGCAAGGTTTTTTTTGGTTCCCCCAAAATGATTTTTACTCTCTTGGGGGCAATATAACCCCACTGAAAATACATAATCTAGCACTAATGTGGGAATGGAGGCCCTAAATGGCAAAATAACTTCTTGATGATCCAGTTATAACAGAGCTAGTATTCAGATATACTCTTTTTTTAAATTTTGTTTTTAAGATTTTATTTATTTATTTGACAGAGCATAAGCAAGCAGGAGAGCAAGTAGGGGGAGCAGCAGGCAGAGACGGAGGGAGAAGCAGGCTCCCTACTGAGCAGGGAGCTGGTGTGGGACTCGATCCCAGGACCCTGGGATCATGACCTGAGCTGAAGGCAGATGCTTAACTGACTGAGCCACCCAGACGCCCAGATACACTCTTTTTAAAAGAAGATTTTATTTATTTATTTTAGAGAGAGAGAGTGCATGCGAATGGGGGAGGGACAGGGAGAGGGGGAGGGACAGGGAGGGGGGCCAACAGACTCCCCACTGAGCCCAGAGTGCTCATTTTTCTGCTGACCCCTTCCTAGTGTCGCCCCTTGATATGCTCTTTTCTAGTAGAAAACTCTTTGCACACAGTCACCTTATCACACCAAATCTGAAAACACATAATTTTGTGAACAATGGAACATAATTTTGGCTGGATAAACAGAGATATACAGAAGTGAAATAAAAATTAGTACTAATGTGAATTCATACTTTGAAATTGTATTTGAAAATATAACTGTACTTCATTATAATTCATATGCTAATGTAGAAAATATCATTTGCTATTTTTGTTATCGTCACTGTAATTATATGTGGTTCATAAAAGTGGCCTCCTTTATGAAGAGTATGAATTAGAATAGACTTTATATTTATTAGACATTTTAGTAGAATTGATTAAATTTAACTTTCATCAGAAACTCAAAATTGGATTTTAAAATGTTATAGCTCCATGTGTTATGGACAAATTAATGGGTAGCTTAAAAATATTTTTCCCAAAATGAAATGTCCTAACTATATTATCAAGCAAATAGGTATGTTTTCAGTAGGAACAAAATATATACATATATGGAGAGTAAGAGGAAAATCAAAAGGCAGGAACGTTTGTCTTTAATAGTTCATTTTTGTCTTTAATATTTACTACTCAATAAGTATGTACATTCCCTATGGAACCACCTGGAAAATATAAAAATACAAATTACAGAATCTGGTTCTTTCTCGGTGTTTCCTCTCTTGGTAGGGGGCAACAGCCAAAAATCTGAGAGTCATCTCTGACCCATCCCTCATCCTTATTCTCATTATACAAAGTTCTGTATGAACCTGGAGACATTCACTGGTTTCAGTCTCTGCTTTCACACCCCACACTAAGCCAGTAAAAGTACTGCACTGAACTGGCCTTACTAATCCCAGTCACGCCCTTTTCCAGCCATTCACCTCATAATAAATACTGAGCCTAATTCAATATTTTTAAGGACAAAAAAAGCAAGTTGAGTCACATCATTGCATATATAAAATCAGGTAGATAAAATGATATATTGTTTTCATTCATATCACTTTTTAATATTAAAGATAATGATTTTAAAACATGTGTGTGTATTGGGGGGGTTTCCTAAAGTTTCTGTTTCATATCCTTTCATATTGATTTAGCTTGGTTTTAAAGTATTTAAAATGATTTGCCTAAACTATTTGTAAATTTATAATTGAACTCAATGTAATATTTATTTACTGTAAGCATTTTCTAATATTCATCTTAACTATATTTGACTTTTGGCTTACATAAATTCTTTTTTTTTTTTTAAGATTTTATCTATATATTTATACGACACAGAGAGAAATCACAAGCAGGAAGGAGGGTCAGAGAGAGAGGGAGAAGCAGACTCCCAGCTGAACAGGGACTCCAGTGTGGGACTCCATCCCAGGACCCTGAGTTCATGACTTGAGCCCAAGGCGGATGCTTAATTGCTTAATCAGCTGAGGCCCTTGCATAAATTCTTAATATTTACATAGAAAACATATTTCTTTTGTATTTGATTTTAGCAATACATTTAAATGTTCATAAATATTTATTATGGTTTATTTTTTAAGGTTTTTTTTCCAAATTGCAGTTTGCTTTGGGTAGGTTATATTTACAAGTGTTAGATCTATTCAAAGATGGTTTCTTTATTTCTGATTTTAACTAACGTGTTCTTTTTTACATTACATTATTTTATGATTGATGTGCATGAAAACCCATGAGATCATCATGTTGTTTAACTTACTAGTTACATTTGGTGTTATAATTTTATCAAGATCATAATATACATTAGGAAACAATTTCCTTTATTATTTAAGTGGACAATCAGATGATACATCATGGAATACTTAGTTACAGTGTATATAAACTTGAATAGCGTGCACAGGAATATAGCTCTTCTGCTGCTTTGTTTCATTGGTTTTATGTTTGTTGATCATAACAAAGGAAATGAAAGTAGAAAGATGGTAGGATGTTTAAGGTAGAAAGAAGGGCTATCCGGAGATAGAGAAGAAGAGGAATAGGAAAAATCTTTAACATCGAGTGAAATGTTAAGGTAGCGAATGTATATTTGCTGAATGATACTTCAACTTCTCATTACTCATTTAAAGTTTTTATAAAAAATCCCAACTTATTGCAAACATTTCTGTGGGAAAATTTTGTTATTCGTCTTTGATGTTTGCCCACACAGAAATAATTGTTTTTATAATCCAATATTTCTTAGAGCGAGGCGTCTTAAAATGTAATTGCCTTATTATTACAGCTGCATCCATGATATAGTCACGTCCACATTGTCAATGTGCGTTCAGACTTGGTGTTTAATGCATGCTTGTTCCATTATCCATAACGTGGACCCCTTGGCACACATATCCTTTAGGTATAGGATGAAAGCCTTTTTTATACTCATCAGATATTCCTGGCCATGGGCTGTGTATCTTCTTAGCCAAGTCTGCTTCTAAGAGCCAAGGGAAATCCTTCAAAGATATAGGGTACTTAAGAATCTTATTAGCCCAAACTTGTGAAGCAGCTGTAAAGTGGTGTGCTGTGCCAATGAAGAGGCAGAGTAAGGTATCTTATCGTGTATTGTACCCCATTAAGCATATAAAATCAATGTTGATGACCAAAGTCCTCAAATGTATTGTTAGTAGGATAGCTGCCGTTACATTTGTACAGTAAAAACCAAACCAGAGAAACAATACAAAAAGTATAAGTACATCTTTCTATTTTAGTTCTTCTATTGCCTTTTTTTTTTTTTTTTTTTTTTTTTTTTTGAGACAGAGAGAGCATGAGCAGGAGAAGGGGCAGAGGGAGAGGGAGAAGCAGACTCTCCACTGAGTGGAGAGCCCAATGCGGGGCTCAATCCCAGGACTCTGGGGTCATGACCCAAGCCAAAAGCAGACACTTGACAGACTGAACCACCGGGAGCCCCTCTTCCATTGTCTTTTTATCTGTAATGTCGGGTGTGTGTGTGTGTGTGTGAGTGTGTATGTGTGTGTATCTGTTTCTGGAATTATAGTATGTGTTCTAAATTCTAGAATCAACCTTGAATTAATATTATGCCACTTCACATTAAAATATAAGGAACTGACAATAGGATATTGCATTTACACAACCTCTGACCCTTTGTGTTACTGTTGTCATATATTTTAATTCCACGTATATTAAAAAGTCCCATAATACATTACCATTTTTTAAATTACAGTTAATTGTCTTGTAAGGAATGTAAGAAAATAAAGAAAAGTGACCTTTTGCAATTACCACTATATTTAGCATTCCTATTGCTCTTTATTTCTTCCTGCAGACTTAAGATTGCAGCTGGTGCTATTTTCCTTTGGCCTAAAGAGCTTCCTTTATCAGTTCTTACAGTATATGTTTGCTGGTGACAAACTGTGGAAGTTCACTTAGCTGAAAATGTCTTTATTTCACAAACATAGCATTATAGATAACAAAACAATAGAAGAGATGGGATGGATTAATATAAATACACCAAATTAAATCAAAAGAGGTCAAGAAAAGAAGAAAAAAATGATCAAAAAACACACTGAATAAATAGAAAATAAGTAGCAGATGGACAACACACACACAATTTTGTCAGTAATTTTTAAAATACAAATTAAAAGAGATTGTATGAATTATTTAAAAAATAAGGACCAAATAGTATCTGCCTACAAAAATTGAAGAGACAGTTTATCCACTTCTACTTCTTTTATTCAAGAGAAATGAATATATATATATACGTGTGTGTGTGTGTGTGTGTGTGTGTGTGTGTGCGCGTGTGTGTGTGTGTGTATAACCATAAAGAGACTTATACTGGAATGTTCATAGCAGCTTTATTTATAATAGTCCCAAATTGAAAAGAACCCAGATGTCCATCAATAGTTAAATGAGTAATCAATTGGGATATGTTTATTTGATGGAACAATACTCAATAATAAAAATGAATAAGGTACACAACAGCAGGTTGTATCTTAAAAATACTATGGTGAGCCAATGAAGCCAAGTATAAAGTTTCATTTTTATGAAGTTTCTAGAACAGAAAAATTAATCTATGGTGATAGAAATCAAAAGGATGTTTGTCTATTTTAACGTGAGAATTAAATGGAAATGAGGTATGAGTGAAAGTTTTAGGATAATGAGAACGTTTCACTGTTGTTTTGACTTAGGAGCGGTTACACAGGTGTATTATACCTTTGTCAGCTCATAGAGCTGCATAGTTAAAATTCCAGCATTTTAGTGCATGTCAACATACTGCAATAGAAATGGAAAGCAAATATCTATAGAAAGTACTGCAAATCATTTCTGAAAAGGGATGATAACAAATTGATAACAAATAAATACAAAATTAAGAAAATATCAGTTTTACTTACAGAGCCAAAAGGCGTGTTTGATACATATATGGTAAACCCTATTATTGGACCTGATCACAAAAAGAAATAATCTCATAAAGGGAATTATCAATTTTGTCATGGTATAAATAGAACTCTCTTTTTCAAGGCTTTGGAAAAATCAAATATTTAGTTTCAACATTTTAGATGATAATTTATCAGTATGATATTACCTAAATATCATTACTTAATATCATTACCATGATTTTAGGCTCAGTCTAATGGGGGCCATTTCATGTGGTGGAAATAGGAAGGGCTTTAGAGTCAGACACTTGACTTCAAAAACTAGTTATATTACTAAATAACAGATATTACTAAATACAAATAACTATTGAAATAATATTACTGACTCAATATGGCAACATTGTAAAGGAAAGAAATACAGTAATTTTATGTAAGGTCTCTGGCACATGGCAGGATCATATTAACTCTTTTCCCTAATCTTGATTTACTAATGGACAAGACACTACATTAACATGAGTCCATCACTAAAAGCATCAGCTTTCATTGATTAGGTATCCTTCCCACTCCATGGAAAAAATAAATATTGGTTAATGAGGATTGTTCTAAAATGCTAGGTAATATAATGCTTTATTTTAAATATAAATTTAGCAAAGGATCTTGGATATAACCTAATGTGAATTTTGTGCGGCTTTTCTTCTGTTCTCAGGTTAATGTTATGCAGTATTGATTGCTTTCGCTAGACAGTGTGTTTCTTTTGAATTAATAATATTAAAATGACATAAAGTTTTCAGCAGTGAAAATGCCTGGAATTTCTTTCTGTCTTTCTTTTTTAAGATTTATTTATGTATTTGTCAGAAAGAGAGAGCGCGAGCACGGGGAGCAGCAGGCAGAGGGAGAAGCAGCCTCCCCGCTGAGCAGGGAGCCCAATGCGATGTGAGACTCAATCCCAGGACCCTGGGATCGTGACCTGAGCCAAAGGCAGACACTTAACCGTCTGAGCCACCCAGGTGTCCTCTGGAATTGCTTTCTGATAGTGATTACTGAAAATACTTGGCATGTAGTCAGAAATATAGGATTCAGGGACTATGGTATTAGTGATTGTTTAAATAACTTGTTTCTTTGAATTTTTTAAAAAGATAGAATGCTATTTTTTCCTGTTCATTTGGAGATTAAAAAAAAAAAGTTTCCGTATTATTCCTGAAGTTATTTTTGGATTTGGACAAGTCACTTAGTAGTTTCAGCCTCCTGAATAGTAGTAAAATCAAAATTGCCTGGAACCAGACTAACTGGATTAAAATTCTGATTGATATTTAACTTTCTACTTAACCAATGTGTATCTCATTTTTATCATATTCAAATGGACATAATTATAGAACCTACCTCATAGTAATAAGAAGTGTAAAGGCAACACCATAGTTCCTGTGCTTAGAACAATGCCTGTCGTAATGCCTGTCTAATTGTCAGACATCAGTCCTTCACCTACCAAAGTCTCTGAAGTGGATTGCTAATGTTTTTCCAATTCAAACTTCTTAAGTTTACAATTCTGCTTTTTTTCTATCTGTAATAGTTTTTGTCTACTATATTCTAAGACAGTTTCCCTGTGAGCCAATATATTTTTACATCTTATATGTTTGATTTTTATTGCATATTTCAGTGTGAAACTTGATTTACTAACATAGATTGCATTGACTTTAGTTTTTTCTTTGCATAATCTACACAGCCACAACATATTTTTTAAGATGGTAAACTAGTCATTTGTTTTTGGAATACTGTGAGGTAAGATGGGTTCTATTTTAATTTCAAACTTTGATTCAAGATTTCCTAGTTTGTCCTTTCATAGAGAAAACTGTGCTCCAATATCGTTTAAGGGGGCAAAAAAGAGGGAAAAGAGCCAAAGATGTGCTTTTTTTCCCTTTCTTTTCAAATTTGTATTATGTTCTCTCTCTTTCACCTTTATTTATGCTAAGAGAAGAAGGCAGAAAAGTCAGGGAGCATAAGACCTCACTGAAGTCTTGCTCAGCAGTGTGTAATCACAGAGGTCCCTGTCCATCATGCCCGAACAAAAATGACCTGGCAAATTCAAGCAGATGACAGCTTGCAAGCAGATGAGCAAATGGTAGAATTCTCCTCACGTGACTATTTGTTTTCTAATCTACTCTAGTTACGTGTCAATGTAATATGATGAAACACTTGTCTATTTGATTCCAGCTGTTGGAACTTCTGCTCACATTTCTTCTTTCCCTATCTTACCAGGCTTCTTTCCCTGTGTACCCTTCATGATTAAAGTGTTCCTATTAAATACTATTAATATTGTTTAATGAAACTATGTTATTCCTTATCTCCTGGATCCAATTTTTATCCAATGTACTTTATTGGGATTATCTTAGGCAGTTTAACAAGAATTTAGAGTGTGCATGGTTAAATTTGACTAGTAAAATAATATTTATTATATAATTTTATATGTGGTGATTTTTATGTCTAAATGATATTTCTACTACCACAGAAATATAGATGGAATCATTATCAAATGAGATGAGCAGAAATGTGGAGAAGGCTTCTGGGTTTTGTTTTTAATAAGGTGAATATTGTCAACCAAAGGTCTTTTTATCATATGTGGGTACATATTGGAAGACTTTGTGCCTCCCTTTCATGATGCACAGAGGCTCGAGAAAGCAAGGTTCTTACATAAGCAACCTCGATTTTAGAGATCTTAACGTGTTGATTTCTTTTACACATGTCCTCACAAATACCCTGACATTTGGTAATGAATCAATCTTGGTTTACAGAAAAAAGCAAACAAAAAACTCATTAGAAATCATATCATGCATTTGATAACCTTTCACCACAAGTTACATTGCGCTGAAATGAAGGTTTCTTGTTAGAATTAAGCACGGAAAATTTATTTAATTCCTCACATTTAACTTCTTTATTTTGGAAAGCAACCTTTACCAAAATGCTAAAATTGTTTTTTACCTGAATTCATTATATAACTGAACTTATAAAATTTCTTCATCCAAAATAAAACTATTCTCTTAGCTTTAATTATTAAATATTTTTTAAAGATTTTAAAGTAATTTCTGCACCCAACATGGGGCTCAAGAGTCCCATGCCAGGCACCCCAAATATTTTTTTATGTTGATTTTGGTTTTTGTTGTTGTTGCTCTTTGGTGTGTATGTGTGTGTGTATCTGTGTGTGTGTGTTTGTGTTTAAGCATTGCATTGAGAGCAGTAACAATCGGACTCAAGGTCTTATCATAGATTCCCCATTGTCTGGGGTAGGAGTAAAGTCAAAGTTGTTCCACAATTTAAGGAAGTACATCGATTTTTTAATCTGTTAAACACAGTATTTCAAAGGATAACCAATGTTCTCTATTCCTTTTTCCAGGAGACAAAATATTATTTTTTCATTCTTAGTATGTGTCTTCTATGATACTGGATATGGAGGAAAAGTCCAGAATTTATGATACCTTGAAAGGCCAAAGTTGCTGAGGCAGCACAGGAGAATAAATTGGGCCCTTAAAGGATAAACATACGCTCTTTGTAGATTACAGTGGCACTGTGAGTCTTTGGTAGGAGACTTTCTGGATGTTAGAATCCAGGAGGAGTTTGCAAATAAAGGCCTCCCAGATTCCTGGGCTCAGGCCAACTCTCTGCATCTTTAAAGCTCTCAACGTTGCATCTCTCTGGCCATTATTCCACAGTCATGTCTTGCTCTGAAAGATTGCTGCCGAGAAATCTCTGCTTTCAGGGATTGAAAGGATTAGATTGATCCCATTTGGATAATCTACCGTGTCTCCATCTTAAAAGTGTCCGTAACCTTAATCACATCTCCAAAATGCCTTTTTCAATGTAAGGTAATGTATCCACAGGTTCTAGGGATTTGGGGGGTAGAAATCGTTAGAGGGTTATTATTCTGCCTACCAGAATGTTAAGTACTTTCACTAATAAAAATAATTAAAAAGATAGTGCAAAAAGTAAAGGAATACCAATGGTCCATACCAGTTTGCAATGGACTGAATTGTGTCCCCCCCAATCCATAGGTTGAATCCGATTCCCAATGTGACTGTATTTGGAAAGAAGGTCAATAGGAAGTACCTAAGGTAAAATGACGTCACAAAAGTGGGGCCCTCACCCAGTAGGGCTGACGTACTGCTTGAAGTGGAAGAGACATCAGGGGTTTACAGACAGATGTCTGAAGAGACTTCAGAAGTTTCTCTCTTGCCATGTGAGGACACAGAGGGAAGGCAGCCATTTACAAGCCGGGAAGGGAGCTCTCACCAGAAAGGAAATGGTCTCGTACCTTGAGCTTGGATTTCCTAGCCTCCAGAACTGTAAGAAAGAAATCGTTCTTGTTTCAGCTAACCAGTCTGGTAGTTTGTCACAGCGGCTCAAGCAGACTGATAAAGCGTTCTACTCATTTCAAATTAGTAACAAAGTCTATAAAGGATCCCCTTCATGCTGTAATAATCTCAGTAATGTGTTTATACACGTGTTGTGTTTGGTTTTGAACATTATAAGCAACACAATGATTGATTTTTAACATTTACACTGGTCATATTTTATATCTAAACACATGCTACTTAATACTTCTGGTAATGAGTTCAAGGTGAACGGATATCACTCCGTATCTCCTCTTCCAAAAGAAACCTGTCGTTCACCATTTCTCCCCTGACATTTTAAGAAAGGAAGATCAAATTTCCATCACCTTCTGTGCATTGCTAAATCTTCACAATATATAAATTAAAAAATAAAGAAGGTAACAGGAGGAAAATGTATTGAACACAGACAAGGAAATAACAAGGGTACCATCTAAGCTCAAAAAAGCAAGGCCCAGGGGCACCTGGGTGACTTAGTCAGTTAAGCAGCTGCCTTCAGCTCAGGTCGTGATCCCAGGGTCCTGGAATTGAACCCCACATCGAGCCCCACATCGGGCTCCTTGGTCAGCAGGGAGCCTGCTTCTCCCCTGTCTGCCGCTCTCCCTGCTTGTGCTCTCTCTCTCCCTCCCTGTGTCAAATGAATAAATAAAATCTTAAAAAAAAAAAAAAAAGAAGAAGAAGAAGAAGCAGGGTCCATACAACTTTTAATATGCCAACAAATAGTACTCTAACTATTTAGAGTTGTTGAACTCTGAGTTCTCTACCGTTAGTACTCTAACTGAACACTTGAATGACTGAGTAGAAACAGATTCCTTCCACAAAAACACAGCACATAGCCAAGGTAAAGCCTGCAGCATTGTTGAATCACTCTATTGGACCCTGACACTAATTTAACACTGCATGTTAACCAACTGGACTTTAAAAAAAAAAAAAGAGAAGCCTACAGGAAATGACAATAGTTATCACTGTGCAAAACCAAAGATGCACCAAGATGGAGCTATTCATTTTATGTGGATTTAGTAATTTAATTTTTGTCTTTAAACCGGGGGTATTATAATTGACTCCATTACACAGACAAGAAACTGAAGCTCAAAAAGTTTATTTTGTTCAGTGTTAAATACAGCAAGGAGTTAAAAGTCCAGAACTTAAAACCAGTATTAGCAGATGTCTAAACCCATATGTTTACATAGATTATACTACCCGCCCCAATAATAAATAGCTTAACAGATCATTTAACAGCCTTTGAACATGGAACACCTTTGTCTTAGAGAAGCATCCTCAAATAGTAGAATTTAATTTTCTTCCATGTATGTTGAATATAACAGGGATAGATTTTATGGATTTCACTGTTAGGTAGTTTGGTTAGATCTGTCTTCCTCCACTGGCCCCTGGGACTCCCAGTCCCAGATCCTGCCTGGACATCAAGAGTCATGTTAGGAAAGTACTGGTGCTGCTCTTTCAACTCTGCTTTTGATAGATTGTGTTTGTGCTCATAAATCAGCCCTGGAGGAGACTGATTTGAGAAATGTTAGTTTAAAAGAAGTCAATTTTTATCTCAGGACTTAGGAAAGCCTATAGCATGGCAACGTTTAATCTACAATGTCAAAGGATATAGCCTGATGCCTTTCTCAAATCTATTTAATCCTTAATCCTTTAATAACTGATCAGTATTCTATGTAACACACTTTGGGAAACACTGGTTGACTAATTTCAGAACTCTTTAAATCACTTTCACAACGACCCTGAGGATTAGATAATGTATTATTAACAGACCTAAAAGTAGAGTCAAAAACAGGCTGGCTTTACATAATCTCAAGGCAACTGAAGATCCCGTGCCGTTTTAAAAAATGAATTACTTTCAGAAAATGCTGCAATTCCAATAACCTTGATGGCAGAAAGGATGACATTGGGGGAACAGGTAAGGACATCTGCATTTATGAACACAAGGAGAATTCAGAAAAATTAGGCTCTAAATGCCAACAGGTTTTTAGAAATAATTAACTGATTGCTTATATTTTCCAGGGTTTTTTTTTTCTTTCTTTTTTTGGTAAATCTAAGAGTGATATTGATAAGACTCCAGGCTAAAAGAATTCTTTCTACCTGCACATAATTAGTGAAAAGATTATGACATAGTATAAACATGCTGCTTTCTATTTCTTAGGCAAAAAAAAAAAGCAACAGAATGTCTTAATTTCAGCCCTGTCCTAGAATGACAAACTACGGTCATTTTACTTCATAATTGAAGAATCTGGAGCTTAGTAAGTCTAACCTCTTTGTCAAGGAACTTAAGGTCTAAAAAGACCTAAAGTGATTAGATAATTTCAAAAAACCGTAAAGGTGTACATCTTGCCTCCTACATTGTTATACTGAAACTACCTTGGAGCGAGGACTTAAATATATATATAAACAAACAATTTAAGGAGCCTGAAGTAAGCTGCTGGGAATGCGTCCTACGACGCAGTTACTCTGCAGCAGGATGACCAAGGAGCCAATGCAACAGCCCTGGCCACCCTCTCTGACATTTGTGAGTTCCTTAGATCTATCTTCTTACAGGAAGTGCATATCAATGGACTTCTACTGACCGTGTTTCAAATAGAATTTTTGCTATTTAAAAGTGTTTAAAACTAATGATTAAATGATTATGAGTATGTCATTATGGTTCACTCATCGGGGCCTCTACATATGTTGAACCCTGGGCCAGGAATCCCCCTTTTCCTGCTTTCATCCCCATTGGTCTCGATGCCTCAGTTCCCATGAATATTTCCTCTTCCACAACATTGTCTTGTCTCACTTTAGTTTCTTCCTCCACCTGAGATACTATGTCCTACATTACATTGCCTCTCTAATGACATTATATTTGTGTCTGCCTCTTTCACTACCTTGTAAGCTCTTTTATGGAACCCTGGGCTTAGCATTGTATTTAATACATAGCCGCTATAAAGTAAATCATTATTACGTAGCATACGAGATGATTCAGTCTGAAGTTACTCTGTTTCAGCCTTGATCAGGAACCCTGAGGCACAACATTTTATAAAATTTTAAATGTGCTTTAAAAAAGAAATTAGTTTTGAAGCAATAAAGTAGAGAAATAAATGTTCTCATGCTTCACTGGAGTTAAAAATGCAGAGACAAAGCAGGAAAACAAATACTTGGTTTATTTTCTCAAAAAACCGCCATTGAAATTGAAGTGGTTTTTATAAATAGTCACGCTGGTAATGCAATCCAGTCGGTGTGGCTTACTTGCTTTAGTAGAGGTTCCTAGGGTCTGAGTTATTTTCATTCTTACTATAAATTTATTTTAAATGTATTAGAGAGAGAAAATAATAAAAATGTACTCAACTTTCTTTGCTGTAATACAAGTATCTATTGGAGAGATTGATAGGAATTCCCTCAAGGCAAAAATAATGAAGCCATTATTTGGCTTAATCTCATTTGTACTAGGATGTCTGTGGGATTGGACTTGATGCTTTATTCTGTCCTTTGGAGGGAAAGAACACTTCTAGTGGAACAGAAATAAGATTCTGGATATAAGGGGAATAAAATTGATCTCTGAGAGTTTAGTACAATCAACATACAATGAGATAAGGGAGAAAGTTTATTAAACCAGGTAAAACCACTCTCTGAACTAATCTGCTTAAAGAAACGAAGTATCAGTGGTAGAAAGTAGCCAATTCAGAAATCAGGGTTTATAATATCTACCCATTCCCGACCTTGCTCTAATTTTTTGCTCACTACGAATCTTCTCATTACTATTTTGAATGTCCCCGTGCCCAGGTACAATGAAATTGTGTGTGTGTGTGTGTGTGTGTGTAGGGGAACCCTAGCCAGGAATATACCTTGAACAATAATAAACTCATGAAGAAAATGCTACTTGTCACTTGGCCTTCTTTTGCTGAAAGCCCTCTCTCCATCTCAGGACCCATATAACTGATCTCCCCGCTTTGAATGTGCCTTTGGTTTTTATTCTGTTTCCAACTGTATCACTACATATGTTTGCCTTCCTCTTTGAACATGCAAGTCATGACCTCAACAGTCACAGAGATGAGATTCATTTCACCTTTCTAGAATCCAAGGCACAGGCTTGATTTTACGTTTGGCAGGAATTCAGCTAGTAACCATTTCCGCCGGACGTGAACACTACGACTTAGCTCTGAAATGAAAACTTCAGGTGAGTACCGCAAATGTTACCAAATGCCACTTCATAAAACAATATTTTTTTGACAACATCATGCGAGCAAAGGTTGGCAGAGGGTCATAAAAGTTCTCAGAACCAGCTTTTGCCTGTAACTTTCACCAAATAAAATGTGTTCCCTCACTGTTTACAAAACGATGGCTTGACGACCGGTAATCCAGTCCCTCACTGTCCCTGAAGCCCTTTCTCTGGTTGAGCAGAAGTTTTCAGACTGAACTCATTTATTATTTTAATGTGTGTCGTTTATCAAACAGTTTTGACTTGGTTCTCAGACTAGCTTCACTCCTTTGAAGAAATTAAAATGTTCTGTTTTGATCTTTAAAAACTGTGGTTTGAAATGGATGTGATGTCTCAACGACATTCCGGTTTCTAATACAGTACATGGTAGTCTTTAATCCGGAATACTACTCATACATCTTGCAAGGGCATCTGTTCCTTCCTTCCTACCTAGCATATGATCAAATGATATGGGGTCTTTTTTCTAGAAGGTAGATTTAAAGTTCTCATGAATGAAATATTTCTTCCAACAGGCTTGAACTTTATATCACTATTTCTATTTTTACTGTGTAATTTTTAACTTGAATCTTTACTGCTTAATTTTTCCTGTTTGAACAGATCCTATGTATTAATTTCATGCCAGTGCAACAGCTTACTTCCAGAATTTTACATTACAAAAATTGGCTTATTGAAAAATGTTACCGGCTGAGTGATCCAGTTAACTGAGCAGTTCATGATTGAAGAAGGAAAAAATATAAAGAAACGATATGAATATATTTATAAATCTAAAAAAAGTGGGGCTCTCATGAGTTTCATTTCTAAATCCAGCAAATAGATTTTTAGGTTTTTCTGTTTATTTTTCAATGAGCAGGTCTCAGAGATCAGCGGTTGTTAAAGTATGGTTCCCATCGCCAGCTGCCCTGCAAAGACCTCAACCTGAAATTTATTAGAAAAGCATATTTTTATTAGAAAAGCACCCAGACCTACAGAATCAGAAATCAGGGATTTGGTCCAAGCAGTCTGTGTTCTTAACCAGCATCTAGGTTACTCTGTTATGCATTATAATTTGAGAACCACTAAATTGATATAATTCCTCATTTTGAAGAACTTTCTCATCTCTATCTGGTAAGTACAACACTGTATTATGTATGGCCTCCCTTGCATAAAATGTCACTGCTTTAATAGCACTCTGCCATTCAAATTGTGTATTTATAGAATTAGTTGAACTATGTAAAAAAAAATACTAAGACAGAGGAGAGATTATTAAGCTTTACAGATATTTTGGAAACTTGATTTATTGGCATTAAAATATTTACCAATTACTGTTTTATTTAGTTATTGCCACAATAATGTTAGATAGAAACTTCCCCAAAACTCAATACTTAAAACAGTAATAATTTATATTTGTTGGTGCATCTGTGGTCATCTGGGGGTTGACTTATCTGGGTTCTTTGGGTCTTGTCTACAAGTTGCAAGTTGCATCTAGGTGTGCTTCACACATCTCTCATCCTTTCTGAAGTAGCCAAATACCAAGAGCATGTTTTTCTCACAGCAATGGTAAAAGTGAGTATTTGAGATGAAGAGGGAGAAACATAGGGTGCCTTAGTAAGATCTCGATTTGGCACACTGCCGCTTTCATCGACATTTCACCAGCAAAAACCAGTCACGGACACACTCGCCATCAGTAGGGAAGGAAAATACATTCTACCTCGAGTGGGAGAAACTGCAAAATCATATGGTCAAGCCTACATACAAAGAGTGTGGTGAAGTACTGAGAACAATAATGCAATTTACTTAAGTACCCACTGCGTCCTCGTCACTTTTCCTAGCACCGAGAATGCAGAGTGAAATAAACTAAATTCCTCTCTTTTTTTGAAGCTTATTCTAATGGAGGATATAGACATTAAATAAATAGATAATACAGCAGGTAGTAAGAAAGAAATACTTGGGAAAAAATAAAGCAGATAAGGAAATAGAAAGTAACGGGAAAGAGGGGAATAGTTACTTTTTAAATTTAAATTCAATTAACCATTGTATAGTACTTTAACTTTTTTTTTAAACGATTTTATTTATTTATTTGAGAGAGCGAGAGAGAGAGAGAGAGAGTGCACAAGCAGGGTGAGGGGCAGGGGGAGAAGCAGAGGGAGAAGCAGGCTCTCCGCTGAGCAGGGAGCCTGACGTGGGGGTTGATCCTGGGACTCCAAGATCATGGCCTGAGCCCAAGGCAGATGTTTAACGTACTGAGCTACCAGGTGCCCCTCCATTGTTTTAGTACTTTAAATAGGATTATGAGGGCAGGTGTCTGAGGAATTGAGTCTTGTGTGGAAATCTAAATAAAAAGGAAGGGATAAGACATTAGAATGCCTTGAGAACAGAGCTTTCCCTCATACGGAGTATGAGGACCCTGTAATATAGGATGGTTGGTATGTTTGAGGAACAGTAGGGAGGCCAGTGTGGCTTCAGAGCCTTGGTAGAGTTTAGGAAAAAATAGGAACAAAGAAATAGAATCTGATCACAATGGCTTTGTAAGTTATGGTATAGAATTTGAATTTTAACCTATACATGATGACAAGCCTCTGGAAGGTGTAGAGCAGAGATGTCATGACATTTAAATTTTAAAAGAATGATTTTGGATGCTTTATTGAGTATAGATGAGGAAGGACATGTAAAAATACTTGAAATTTTCTTCTCATGTTTCCAACATTTACAAGAGACACTATAATTTTTAATATGCATCATTTGAAGATTATATCTTCTCTTGGAATAACAGAAATTCTGTTTGAGTAGACATTGATCATTGTGACCCCGGGAATAATTAAGATTAGACAGATTAGTTAGGCTGCACAAGCTTGGAACAGTTTAATTGGTGCTATGATGATAATTTCATTATGGAATAAGCTTATAGATTGGTCTTGTATGGTCTCTTCTATGAACTGAATTATGTTCTCACAAAATTCATATGTTGAATCTGTAACCCATAATGAGATGTTATTTGGAGATGAGACCTTTGGAGATAATTAGGTTTAGATGAAGTCATGAAGATGGGGCCCTCATGCTGGCCCATATAAGAAGAGAAAGTGACTTTAGAGCTCTCTCTTCAATGTGTGAGGATACAGTAGAAGGCTACTGTCTGAAAGCGAGGAAACAGGTCCTCACCAGGAATGGAATTGGCCAGCATCTTGAAACTTAATGAAAGTCTTATGGAGAACCATATATGTCAGATATTTAGCTGTACCGGATGAATGGGAAATTTTGCAGAGATCAGAGTCAAAAGAGATTTACAAGAGGTGATTAATTAAAAGAGTAGCCATGAGTCTTCAACAGGCTTTACACAAACACATCAGAAGAAGCACTCAACACAAAATGATCAAACACTACTTAGAGAGTTGAATAGCCTAAGAGGCACATAACCAGCCAAAGCAGAGGTTGAACCAGAGGCTCTGGCTAGAGGAAAAGACTGAGAGTAGCCTTTGCTGGGACTGATATTTTCCTTGAACAAAGATATGTTCTATCAGAAGATGGAACCATAAAAGAACTTAGCACTAATTTGTTACTGTTCTTCCCTGGAAGCAGGAGACTCTTTTAATATGTTTGAAGAATAGCCAGTTAGATTTTGCTTGAACACTTTCCAACATGAAAAGGTCATTTCTGCATAGAGGAACCGTTTCCACTTTTGGAAAAACTTCATGGTCAAAGAGTTCTTCCTTATATTTATAATGCTTCTGTATGTCGTCTCAGATGTTCCTTTTTTCCTACCCTCTGGAAACTCAGCTTGAGGCAGAGGAATTTCGATCATCCAAGCCATTCTCTTTCATGTGGTTATTCAGGGCTTTATCACTCCCCCACATATTCCATCAAGCTAGAACTGAGTCACATGGCCCTACCAAATTGAAAAAAGAGTGTGTGAAATGTAGTCTGCCAGTGCACCACAGTGCAGGGGAGAAGGAATTTATTATGTTAAGGTTCATGTACGCAACTCAGTAAGAATGTGGAGCCATTGAAGCTTGCTGTCAAGCTTGGGAGTGACAGAGCAGAGCAGAGTTAGGGCATATATGCTCTGTTTAATGAAGAAAATTAATTGTTAATGATGCCCTAAGAGGACTTTTGTCTGTTTCTAACTCAATGTAGGAAAATTAGTCCATTGCCAGTTAAGCTTTTACTTTTTCCTCTAGAACCAAGAGGACATGGTGACCATCGTATCACCTACATAAAAGAGAAACTTATACATTTTATTACTGCACTTCAAGCACTGGAGTTTGAAGCCTTATGTTAATATAAGAGCAGGCCTTGTTTTATGTTATTAGTCTCACTTTGAAATGACTCACAAGATAATGAGGTTTCTCCACCTTTTCAATACAATTTTATCAAATTTCAGTTAGATTAAGAGTCAGGAAGTAACTATTGGGTCCTAGGATGTGTAGATGTTGTGGTAGAAATTTGGTTGATAGCTTCGGCATTCCTCATAAAAATGGGCGAAGTGAAGGACAAAATGTACAGTTGACTCTCAGAGTATATGTAGAACTACCTGTTTTAAAAATCTGTCACAAAGCTCTCTATTCTTTTACTCAGCTGAAAAACTTAAGCAGCCGTGTCATGGACAGATTAATTTGGAGAGCAGCTGGGCAGAATAGAACTCCTTCTGGGAAGCACAAGGCTCCAGGCCGATTTTGAGCGAGGTAGTAATGTTGTAAGTAGTGAAAGATATTTCAGATCATGAAAATGTTACCAAACAATAAAGTCCCCATGCATGTTTGTGAGTAGAATGGGCAGTTGGTCCTATAGTACCCTGTTTTATTTGATCTGATCTGTGAAGGAACATTAATGAATGCTCTTAGTACTAAGATAAAAGGCTACAACCACAATCAGGGACGACATGCAGTTCAAAATGATGTAGAGGTGGGAAAAAGATACTAACATTGGTTTCAAGAAGTCAGAGTGGATTTGAGCATATGGTAACAGTTGGATAATTAGTTAAATAAGGAGTGAAAAATGACAAAATCTGGAGGAGACAGACTGATCGTAGCGATATGTGGGGCTGAAGCCAAATGATGTAAACAAGAAAAGAGCAAATGAGTACGAAAAGTTTAAGTCAGTTGAGACACTGTGTTTCTTACAGTCGCTATTTTGTATACTGACCTCCCTTTTGTATATCTATGTCCCATTTTCATAAATCCATCATTGTCTACCTAGAAGGGAAGTTCTCTGAGCCCAGCATCTACAATGTTCTTATCATCAAGGCTTTAGAAAAATGCTTTAATATTCAAAATTTATATTGTTCTACTATTAATCATTTTGCATATGATTTATAGATGGGAAATGCAAAATCTAATTGCAAGTTCTGAAGAAAAAAGTCCAAGTGATTGAGCAGAAAGTTGTATTGCCCCCCTTTTTTTAGTATAATAAAATGCCTTAATTTTATATGGATATTTTCCAACAATAGTACTCTTTTATTTGTAAAACATGAAGTTCATGTCCCTGTCTAGGAAATAAGTAAAATTTCATAAAGGGCTACAAAACTGTGAGCTAAAAATGAATTGCCTATGCTTCAGACCACTGGAAAACCTTATCCATATGGCAGGTTGTATCAATGTGCCTATACAATCATTTCTTAAGGCCTCAGAAAGATCTAAAGTAGTGCTTTAGACAAAAAGTCTTCTAAAGAGATTAAGGGTGTGCTTCATAGTTTCTGCCTAGCAAACAACAGAACTTCTCACAAAGTCACAGGAGTTTGTCACTCAACCTTCTCAGCAGAAGCCAAAAGTGAAGACAAGCTCTCTTGAAATGATGTATGGGTTTGGCTTTTTCCATTTGGAGTGGACCTTGATACTATCTACAGAGAACCCACAAAGCTTTTAAAAGAATAATATATTCAGAAACACTGCCAGCTTGGACTGAAAAGGAAAAGAAATAGTAAAAATAGAAAAGAGGCCTTTAGACTCCCGAAATACTTCTGGCAGGAATCAAACGGAGAAATCCACTCAGGGGGCACCTGGGTGGCACAGCAGTTAAGCGTCTGCCTTTGGCTCAGGGCGTGATCCCGGCATTATGGGATTGAGCCCCACATCGGGCTCCTCCACTGGGAGCCTGCTTCTTCCTCTCCCACTCCCCCTGCTTGTGTTCCCTCTCTCGCTGGCTGTCTCTATCTCTGTTGAATAAATGAATAAAATCTTTAAAGAAAAAAAAAAAAAGAAATCCACTCAGATGCAAGGATGTATTACCTTTCATAAAAACAGAAGGATGATTTAGGATGGAATTAAGAACCCAGAAGGCAGGACCAAGAGCCATCGACAATATTTCCTGGTACTTGAGACCTAATCAAGAAATGTCCAACATTTGCCAAAACTGATTTCAGAATTGCTATGGACCAATGACTCCTTGATATCTCCCATTTTCTCCTCCATTTACCAGTAATGTCTACAGTAATTATTTTATACCCGTCCTATGATTACGTGTTAAGTGTGTCTGTGGAGAGTAACTTTTGTTAGTTTCACAAGTTGAAGGGACATATACTCAAGTAGTCCTACCTGATGAGCTATGTCCCAGGAGTCTCATCTGGATCTTGCTTTAGGTGTCACTTAATGACAAGTTTTTGGGCATTGCAAGGGAGTGTGTATTGAATGTGAAAGGAACATGTATCATTCTGGACCAGAGGACAGTCTGTGCTAGCCAGACTCCAAAATGGTTCCAAATGATCCCTGCCTTTGGTATTCACATCCTTGTGAATTCACATCCCACACTGTACTAAAAGTTGTTCTGCATAACCAGTAGCATATGGCAGAAGTGATGGTATTTAACTCCTGTTATTAAGTTATAAAAGGGACTGAATCTTCTCTCTTAGTTTTTCTCTCTCTCTCTCTTTCTCAACACTTCCTCTGAGAAAAGGAAGCTGGCATGTTTGGACTAGCTCTATGACGTTGTTCACAAAGCAGGTTACTGAAGCATCTCACCAATAGTCAGTAAGGAACTGAGGGCTGCCAAGAACCACACAAGCAAACTTGGAAGAAGCCCAGCCAAGTGTTGAGATGATTGTAGCTCTGGCCTACAGACACTAAGCTAAAACTATTCAACTAAGCTGTTCCTGGATTCCTGACCTTCAGAAACTGGGTTAGATAATACATGTTTATTGTTTTGAGCTGCTAATCTTTGAGATAATTTTTTATGCAATGTTTGTAAACTAATATCTTTATCTAAAATGAAAATTCTCCTTCTTTTAGAAGGTTACTCTTTCATTGCAATTATCACATTAAATTATGATAATTTATTTACAAATTACTAGAATGTGAGGGAAACTATATTTAAGTCTTTCTCCATTGGTCAGACTAGCAACATGTAAATACTAAATATTTACAGAAAGGAAGGAGGGAAATAAGTAAGTGTTTCTTTTTTTCTTACATTTTCATCAATTTTCTAGACACAAATTTCACTCAAGCAAAAAAACAAATGAAAACTAATTAAAGCCCAAGCACCCCAAAATACTTATATTTTCCCATTACATATATCTTTGAGAAATTGAAATCTAATGGAATCATGAGGAAGTGGTTAAGCAGGTCTGCGTTGGAAAGTTAAAGACCATGTGGGCTATGCAGCTATGTGCTAAGTAAAACAAACAGTATTCTCAATCCCAAATCACTTCCCCACCTTTTATTTTCTTAGTTTCTTTACAACATACCATGAAAGACAAAGTATTATCTCATGCAATTGCTAAACATCTTCACTGGACATAGATTGTTGTTTACCTGTGGTATGATTTTTCTTCTCCCGTTTAAAAAAAGTGTTAAAAAGACAGCACAGGCAGGTGAATAAATAACATGTCATTGTGTGAAACAGTTCCGTAATCTCAGACAAAATGGGATCTGAGGTAGATGCAAGCACATAAGAACATTCTTAATGGACCAAAGGGAAAGACTGCAACTAAACCCCTGACAGAGGAGCTAAGCTCAGCAAGCTGGGCTCTCCAAAGTTAATGCCCTTTTTGGGTTAACACCCAAAATATATAAAGAACTCTTACAACTCAATATCAAAAAACTAACAATCTGATTTAAAAACAGACAGAGGAAGGGCGTGTGAATAGTTCAGTTGATTGGACATCCGACTCTTGGTTTTGGCTCAGGTCATGATCTCAGGGTCATGGGATTGAGCCCCATGGCAGGATTTATGCTCAGCATGGAGTGTGTTTGAAATTCTCTCTCCCTCTCCTCCTTCTCTTTCTCTCTCAAATAAATAAATCTTAAAAAAAAAAAAATGGGCAAAGGATATGAATAGACATCCTTCCAAAGAAGATATACAGATGGCCAACAGGCACATGAAAAGATGCTCGACATTACTAATCATCAGGGAAATGCAAATCAAAACCACATTGGGATACCGCCTCACACCTGTCAGAATGGCTGCTATCAAAAAGATAAGAAATAACAAGGATTGGTGAGGATACAGTGAAAAGGGAACACTCTTGTGCTGTTGGTAGGAATGCAAATTGATACAGCCACTATGGCTATGGAAAACTGTATCGAGGTTTCTCAAAAAAAGTATAAACAGACCCTCCAAACGATCCAGCAATTCTACTTGTAGGTCTATCTGAAGAAAATGAAACCACTAATTTGAAAAGACATATGAACGCCTATGTTTATTGCAGCATTATTTGCAACAGCGAAGATATGGAAGCAGTTTATGTGTCCATAAATAGATGAATGGATAAAGAAGATGTACACACATGCATCTTTATATAAACAAGAATATTACTCAGCCATAAAAAGGAACAAAGATCTTGCCATGTGCAACAACATAGATGGACCTAGAGGGATCATGTTAAGTGAAGTAAGTCAGAGAAAGACAAATACTGTATGAATCTACTTATATGTGAAATCTAAAAATAAAAACAAAACCCAAAAATCAAACCAAAACAAAACAGAAAACCCCGAAACAAGTGAACAAACTAAACAAACAGATATAGGGAGCAAACTGATGGTTGTCAAGGGGGATGAGAGATGGGTGAAATACCTGATGGGGATTAAAAGGTACAATCATCCAATTATCAAATAAATAAGACATTGGCATGCAATGACAACATAGGAAATGTAGTCAATAATATTGTAGTAAATTTGTATGAGGACAGAGGGTAACTGGACTTACAGTGGTGACCATTTTGTAATGTATATAAATATCGAATAATTGGGTTATACACATGAAATTAATACAATATTGTATGTCAATTTTTCTTCAATTAAAAAAACCAGACAAATAAAAAAAAAACAAAAAATAAATTCAACTCCCTTTTCAATTAAGAGTGTTTTGGCCGCTTTCCACATGCACTGGAAGGGAGCTCATCTGTCAGTTGTGAGGGAAGAAATTATGGGGCTTAATGTTACCAGGTAATTAGTAAACTGTATACGGTCTCACCAACACAGGATGTCCCCAGCCAAACTAGAGCATTCATATTCATCAAACAAGACCCATACTTCACTAGTTCTCATATTTCTCTCCCTACTTCGAATCCTTTTCCTTGCTTATAAACTCACATATTCCTGATTTCTATTGGAATTTAAATAATATATAAAATGTCATTACAATTTTCTTTAGATGTCTTTGAGAACTTTGCAAACAACATAAATTCGTTAAGCAGCAGCGTCATTTGCCGTAACAAAGCACAGACCAAGATATCTGTATAATAGTTTTATTATTCAATCTTCAAAGACTGTCATTAATTTAGGAAACTTTAGAATCCCTAAGGCAAGTTACAATCCAGAACTCAAGAAGAATCAGAGCTCTAAAATAGTTCATATCCGTTTTTATAAAATGAATTGAGTGCTTCTTCTTTAGTTCCCCCCCAATGACACTTACAAAAATGATTATATTAATTACCTGGAGTGTGAGAGAACTCTTGTGCTCCCCTACATGCCAAAGCCACCCATCGGAGTGCTTCAGCCCCTTGCTTCCCATATTAATATAGCTTTGGCAAAGCTCCAGCTCATTGGAGGGTTGTTCAGCCTGAAACTCAAAGGGCTTCATGGTAATCCACTTATTTTTCATTGTTAACAGACAAGTTTCTTTTTCTTTGAAAAGCCATGTACAGAGGCAGAGGGCATATGCATACAAATCCTCAGACTAAAATGAAGGTCAGAACAGCGCACTAGCCAGAATCATTCAGTTTGGCTCAGAGATTAGATAGCACCTTCTGAGGTTAAGTAAACTCTGGGTCGTGATCCTATTATGTGATGTTAATCAGTGCTGAATCTCAAATCTTGCTTGTGTACAAGTCTTGCGTCTTGTCCGCAGGCAGGTAGCTGTTTTCTTTAGCCTTCTCTCCTTCTTGGTATGTTCCTCCTCTCATTTTTCTCCTAGACATACACATAGCTTCTTTTTTTATTTTTTAAGATTTTCTTTCTTATATAGTTTTACTGAGATGTAACTGACAAAGAAAAACTGTATATATTTAAGGTGAAAAATGTGAAGCTTTGATACACATATACCCTATGAAATAATCAGCACAACCGAGCTAGTTAATCTACCCATCATTTCACTTAGTTATCATAACTAGAATCTTTTTCAGCAGTCTTTTTTCTAGGATGCTCTAACTTTCTTAATCCTGCTGCCAGAGTCCCTTCCAAATAGTAGGCTGTACAGTATTTTGTTCTTATTAAATACAGTAATGAAAGAGTTGGATTGTAAGATCGAAATATCAGTTCTACCATGTACCTTGGGTTATTAATTTCATAGGCTTGTTTCCTTGTTGTCTTGATGTGTTTTGTACAGTAATTGGCATCTTATGAGTTAACAATATTAACTATTAATACTATTAGTGTTAATGAACAAATACCTGAGCAATGGAGCAAATAGATGATTGTGATTGTTGTGAAAGTGAGGGACTCTCATGAAAAAACAAAGAACAAAAAACAAAACTCCCTGGAACTAATCCTTTAGTACCAGAAGAGTGAATAAATTTACCATTTACCCCCTCATAAGGCATTTTATAATGACTAATGGAAAAATGTCTTGCTTAATTTTCAGCCATACGCTCTTACTTTTTGCCCAGATGTCTTCAATTCATCCCATCTTTCTGCTGCAATAGCCACATCTCATTTGACCCCATTCCCTTTTCTAGATTCAAAATAAATGCCAAGTTTCTCATGAAGGTGCTAGACGCCTCTACTTAATTGTTCACGGTAAAACCCAAGCATCAGATTTGAGCGTCCCTCCCTTTGAGTCTCTCCACGAGTCCATCAGCAAGTCCTATAGCCATTTTACCTCCAAAATATATCATCAACCATTTCAGATCCACCCAACCCTCTCCATCTCCAGTACTGTGAGGTCCAAGTCCCCCCCTTTCTCCTCTTCCGTATTAATGGCATTCACTTGGGGACTACTTTCTGACACATACCCCCAGTCCATTCTTCATACAACTATCAGCCTGACTTTTTATTTTTTAAAAATTTTAAAAATATTTTCTGCACAGTGAATTATCTTTTATTTTTTTATTTTTATTTTTTTGATAATATTTTTTGTTATGTTATGTTAGTCACCATAAGCCTGACTTTTTAAACATCAAACTAACTCATATCCTTCCATTTCATAGATTAATACCTCAACTTAGAACGGCTGGGAAGGTCTTGGAAAGATAGCTCAGCATGCCGTCTCTCTTCCCTCAGCTATGTTTGCTACAGTCAAATTATGCTCAGTCTCTTTCTATTCTGAAATAGATTTTTTTTTCATGAGGGTTTTTGAAATTCTTTTCCCTCTGCCTAGAATTCCCTTCCTCCAGGTGTATGCATTATTAAGTCTTTGCTATAATACACTTCCAGAGAGATCTTCTCCAACCACCCTTTTTATTCTTTTTTAAGTTTTAGTTTTAAGTCCAGTTAGTTAACATATAGTGCGATACTAGTTTCAGGTGTACACTACAGTGATTCCACAATTCCATACATCGCTGGTGCTCATCACAAGTGCACTCCTTAATCCCCATCACCTGTTTCACCCATCTGCCCACCCGCCTCCCCTCTGGTAAGCCTCAGTTTGTTTTCTATAGTTAAGAGTCAGTTTCTTGATCGCCACCCTTTTTAAAGTAAGCTGCTGACTCCCTGTCATTTTACGCAATATAGCTTTCTATCATATCATCTTGTTCCCTACCTCTATAAGAATTACAATAACTTAAAGTTATCTTTTTTATTAGTATGCTTATGTACAGTAGAATGCAGCTTCATATAAGTATTTTGGCCTATTGATGTATTTCTAAAATCTAAAATCTAAAAGAGTTTCCTTTACATAGAAGGCAATTGAAAAATAGTCTTTTAATAAATAACACCATTCCAGCCAAACATTATAGTATTTTTTTGCTATAATTCCTTATGGTATTTTATTTTCATCTATTTTATGAAGCAGGTTACATTTGTTGTAAGTATAATATTTTCTGTATATGGTCTCTCAGCTTAACTAAAATCAGTCTCTTGAGGACACATTGAATGTCTTCTAAATCTTTGTCTCCCCTATGGGCAGCAGAAGGTAAATTGAAAAGAAAGACCATTACTTCAAACTTAATTTAGGTTCACACTGTGCCTCTCATACTTAATAACTACAATCTGGAGAATTTTCTCTGAAACTTAGTTTGGGCAGCTATTATAGTCCTTGAAATGATATTAAATTAACATATCCACTATCTGGCAAACTGACACCCAAATGATATATGTGTGCTTTATTGATTAGTTTCCTATAATGTCTAATATCATTTCTTAGACACAGACACTACTCAAAAAATTAATTTATTAATAATAAAACAAAAACTCTATTTAGTATTTATTGCGTGCCAGGAATTGTACTAAGTATTTTATTTGAATTACCTTCCATGTTCCTAGCAGCTCTGAAAGGAAAATATTATCCTCATTCTATAAATGAGAAAACTGACAATTTAAGTTACCAAACAATTTCCCCAGGTGATTTAGCAACTATTTAGAAGATCAAAGATTAGAACCCAGATTGGTCTGTGCTTTTACACTAGAGAATTCGGACTTTCAATTCATTTGTTTATCTATTCATTTATCTAGAAGAATTGAGCATTGAGCATTTTTTAGATTGTGATTACTATTAAGAAAGGTAATTATAAATTCTAAAAGATAAAGTCGTATAATTTTCTTTCAAATGTGTCTTTAGGCTAGGTATAAAGAGAATTGGCTTAAGTATCAAATATGGATTTAAAAGATTATCTTAAGAGGTTTTCCCCTATCTTTTATCATATTCTCTATTACATAATTATTTTAATTACGAAATAGAAAATGATAGTTAAGTTAATTCACTGGTGTTCAGTACATTATCTCATGATATCAGTATCTGAGAATAACAAGATATGATCTTATTACTTTTGTGTTTTCTCTTTTTGTTTTTGTATTGTGTGTTGTTTAAAGGAAAGGGATTAGAAGTCATTCCAATATGGGTTCTTAGAATAGGATACTTCTTTTCCTGGAATACAGCCTGCATTGTGTATCTTCTAAGGGGAAAGACTAACTATTGGATCTGCTTCCAAATGAAATAACTTCCAATATCTCAGTGACACAACTATGCAAATGTCTGTCTTTTTCTATAAATCAATAACTACTCTTGTAGAACTATGGAATTGATGTATAATCAAACAAACAGACCCCGAGTGTTGTTTTATTCAATGAATAAATTCCGCTTTGCTGCATTCTTGATCCATTTATTGGTCCATAAATTCACGAGTGCCCTGTCCAGGGACTGGTTGTGTTTATTTAGCAGGAATATTCCTCTTTGCAGTCAATGTTCTGTACATTTTACTTATCCGGATGTCCTCAGCATCTGGGAAGTCCTGCATAATTCAGTGTATAAATAAGATGGGGAAAAATCATAAAAAATTTAACACTCTGGGACTGTGTGTATTTTCAATAGCAAAATTGCTCAGTTTTTTGTGGATATTATTCGATTGTCAATGAATTTGTAAAAATTTCGTCTATTGATTTTTTTTGGTTAACAGGGTTTGCTACAAAGTACCAAGATGAGGTAGGAAGCTCTCTTGAGCTTGCTATTCATTTTGACATTAGTAACTCTTTAGAATAGCTCTAAACTCATTTAAACTGTCTTGTGGGGTTTTTTTTTGTTTTGTTTTGTTTTTTTTTTTTTTTTACCCTGTGACTAATGACAGTGATATTGTAACATGCCAGGTGACCACGTATTTTATCTTCCAAATCAGGCCAGTTTTGATCAAAGGCAATGCTACTACTAACTATACTAAAACAACAGGTGCAATCCCAGACCATTGTCCTCTGCAGTCATGGTTGTATGACACTACAAGCCTAAGAAAAGGGCATGGAATTTAGGTTCAGACATGATTTGAATATTACTTCTGACCTTTGTTGGCTGTGTGAACTTATGCAAGTCGCTTTAATTCTTGAGCCTTAGATTTACCCAAAAAATCAAAACAATAATTGAGTTGATCTTATAATTCGTGAAAATTACATTCCAATTATATCAAATACAAAGAAGGGATTCAATAAATGGTAGTTAATTCATTGTTATATTTATATTCTCAGGACTTACATGGCTTCTGACATATGGATGATAATCAATCAAGATTTGTTGAATGAGTGAATGAGTAAATGAACAAATTAATCAAATTAATAAACGCAATAACAAATAAACAGATTAAATGTATACTAACTGAAGTCACAGGTGCTGCTTACGACAATCCTGCAGATGATAGATGGGTCAGTAAACTGACAAACCATGTATCCTTGGGAACTGTCTCTCAGGCACAGAAAAATAACAAAATAAGGAAAACAATCCCAAATTTAATACTATGAAGCAGAACAATAATTTAAAAACTTTCCTGTATACATTTAAATCCCCTGGATGATCAGAATCATAATTTCTATGCATTCATGTTAATCATATAAAAGAGAGTAAGACATTTTCTACTTTTGTTATCAAATGTTTTTGGCTTTTTCCTTGCTCTGTTTTAAGCAGTGTTGCATTCATTCTGATAGGCTGTTATGCCGTATTAAATAAGCACAAAATACCAAATGCAACAAGGATTTATCTTCCGTGTGTGTAAAGGCCTCTACGGCTCCAGATGATACTCTATAAAGCAACTGTCCCCATTAAAGCAGCTAAGTGGTCAAGGGTGTTTTACTTGTGGCTCCATCATCATCCGCACACAAGGATTCCTCTCTAATCTCTATTTGATGAAACATTGTTTTCTCTTGCCTGCTTTTTTCCCTGGGACTCAGTCAGCCTGGCCATTTTTCATAATATGCTATAGCAACTCTGGATACAGATACTCCTGTCCTCTGGGCTTGTTTTTGTTTGCTTGCTGATTTGCTTCATGGCTTTGCTGACTATTTTAGTGAAGTCTGTTCCCAACATACTGTGCAGTCTCTGAGGTCTCTCCCCAGAGCGTGCAGCCTTGGGTGTGCACGCTGTCGTCCTGGGACAACAACAGTTTCAGCAGGGCTCCCTTTGCTTCCTTTTCCCAGAGCTCCCCGGTGAAGATGTCTACCTCCGTTAGTGTTATTTCCAGCTGTTAGCCTCCACTCATTGCCAGCTGAATGCTCTACTGGTTTCTACGGTGTCCTGGAGGCATAAATGGTTCCCCATTCTGATCCCATTAAATCTGGGCTGCTTTGCTGGGATGGTTTTTGAGACCTGTCTTTAAGGGATTCTTTTTGCTTGTTTGTTTTTGTTTTTTCAAACTCCGGGTGGGTTCTTAGTTGTTTCTTTCCTTAGTTCTACTGATCAGTTAGTTGGGTTTAACTCTTCGTGAAGCTACCGACTTCCTCTTAATGGCTTTACTGCCAACATTGCCACTGTTTCTGAGAATAGCTTTAGATTTCAGTTTGCAATACTCTGTTGCAAATAAAATCCATTCCCAGGAAAAGCTTTGAATCTCTTTGTCTGTAAGGTCAGCCTCTATCTCCTGGCAAATCTCTTCCACAACTCTGGAGTTGGGGGCAGAGACAGTGGCCTTTTTCTTGTGGATTGATACTCCTGCTTTATAAACAGGGCCCTGGGCAGGACCAGTAGTGTCTGGTTTTCTTGGCTTACTTCTCATGGTGGGGGGCCTACACCCTATAAGCAAGCGGGAGAAAGGGCAATCGGGGCCCAAGTATTCCCAATGGACTAAGGTAGAGCCTCTGCTCTACCAGTGGGGGCAGAATGGAGGTAGGGAGCCCCCAAACTCTTGCTCTTACTTGCCTGAAATTTAGCTTCTAAAACAAGTGGGGGAGGATGAGAAATGATGGCAGTCTGTCCTTCCTGGGGAGATACTATAGCTTCGACTAGTAGCTGGGAGGAGAAGGGGTTGTCAACTTCTGCTCAGAGTGGAACTTACATTACAGTGAGTGAGGGAAGAAGAAACATGTTGGGGCTCAAATACCATAACATTGTCTCGTTAACTAGATTCAGTATTTTTCTTGAATAAATGTGTCTTCATTTGCCCTTAGGGCAATTTTCAGAGACTTTAAATATTGTATTTCTGTTGTCCTTGTTTTAATTTTCATCATTTATGGTTGTTTTGCTGAGATGAGGGTTCATGGAGCTTCTACTTACGTATCTCCTCTGGTGTTTCTTCTTAATGTGCACTACACATTTCAGTGGGGAGCTTTATAAGAATATCAATGCCTAGCCCAAATCTGCAGAAATTCTGATTTAACTTACTGAATGACATTCAAAGAAACCAAATTAATGGTCATAACTACATTTATTTATAGTATATCTTAATATCATGCTATCAAATAGTATTAGTGCTCATTAATATTTCTTTTGTCAGCCAACTACTGGAAATTCAGAATACTATTTTTTCTTTCCCCTTATGTGACCAGATATTGTGAAAGACAAGTAGTGACATATATCATTTTGGGGAACAAATGCTTAAGCAGCGGTGTTCAATTTTCTATTCTTATTTGATTCAGTTGTTTTTTCCTATTCTGACAAGCCCTGAAGTCTCATCTTGAGGTTGAAGTGACAGAAGATCAATGCAGCCTGAAATCCTGAATCCCTGGCAAAGGTCAGTAGCCTTGAAGAGCTATCTGAGTCTATAGCAAAGAAATAAAACTGTGGTGTGGATATCCTTATTTCTTAGGCAAAACCTAGTTTAATCTGACTGAATCAACCATTATTACCAGTTGTCTGCCAAATAATTTATAGACTGAATGCTATTTGAATAAAGATGTCAACAGCATTTTGGGGGAACTTGACAAATTGATATTAAAATTTAAATGAGTAAGAAAATAATTTCTGAAATAAGATGAAAAAGTGCTAACAAAAATTATTGATGTGTTTGACTACATTGAAGTTAAGAACATTTTTTTGCAAAAGAGACCTTAAAGCAACTACAAATCCAAGCCATAAACAAGAAGTATTTGTTGCATCTATCATTTACAAAGAATTAATGTCACAAATATATGAGGTAAAACTTTATAAGAAAAGTGCAAGAAAAAAAAAGCAGATATAAAATGAACATTTCCTTAAGGAATCATAAAATGAGATATTTAATCTCACCCTAAGTTAGGGAAATACAAAGTGAGATCATAATGATTCAACTTTTAAATTGCTCAATGGGATTAATTAGGATTAATTGAATAATATAAAAATGAGTGTTGGATAGTCTATAGCTCAATTCTGTTATACTTTTTTTAAAGATTTTTTTTTTTAATTTATTTATTCGACAGAGATAGAGACAGCCAGCGAGAGAGGGAACACAAGCAGGGGGAGTGGGAGAGGAAGAAGCAGGCTCATAGCGGAGGAGCCTGATGTGGGGCTCGATCCCATCACGCCGGGATCACGCCCTGAGCCAAAGGCAGACGATTAACCGCTGTGCCACCCAGGCGCCCCTCAATTCTGTTATACTTTTTGTTTGTAGTGTAAGTTTATCATTCACTTTGGAAAATACTTTGGCACTACCTTTTAAAGTTGAACATGCATATATCCTAAGATTTACCATTCAACTCCTAAGAAATGTGTATGTAGATGTTGTCAAGAATATCCACAGCAGCACTAATTTAATAGCAAGAACTGCCTGGACACATCTACATGCTAGCAACAGGAGGAACAAGCAAATTGTGTTATGTTTACATAGTAATTATTATGTAGCCATCCGAAAGAATGACCTAGTGTCACACATGACAACATGGGTGAAATTTTAGAGCCTAAAATTGAATAAAGAAATCCAAGAACCTAGAGACGATACTTAATATGATTATCTATTTAAATTTAAAGTAGGCAAAATTAAACAATTAATGTTTAAGGGTGTACGTATATTTGTGTGTGTGTGTGTGTAAAAAGAAAAAACAACAGAAGAGTGATATGCACAAAATTCAAAATGGTGGTTCCCTTTGAGCACTGAAGGAATTTGGATAAAGGAGGCATTACATATATAAGTATAGATAATAAATAATATTTTAGTCCTTAAATTGAGTGGTGAGTTTAGGAATAAAATAATAATAATGAGCCAAGATTGGATTGATGATATTATCATGTCTTGAACCAAGGGTTATTTTTAATTTATTCCTGTGCAACTAAGATCCAATTAAAAAATTCCCCTGGCAATCTGAGTGTATAGCCAAGGTTGAGAATCACTGAACTAAATGAATCCTTGTTATTCATTTTATGATATGACAATTAGCAAAATAAGAATCTCCTGGGAGCTGGGTAGAATCACTGAATCTCAAGCCCCTGTCAGACCTACTGAATTAGAATCTAGCTAGTGGTTATGTTCAGTGCTATCTTCAAAGTGTGGAATCTTCCTGGTTCTCATAAATGTTGCCAAATATGACATACCCCTGCCTCTCCAGTCTGAGATCCCTTATTCTCTGCTCTTGCCTAGAAAAAGACTCCAGAAATTCACCTTCTTGCTTGATTCTCTCCTAGTTCCTCTGATTCTATTCAGTGCTTCCATTTACAGTACATTCTTGGAACTCATACAATTTTTTCAACCATCTTCCTTTCCATTTTAATCGTAATCATTAGTATTTGGAGATGGGGTCTTTGGGAAGTGTTACATAAGGTGATGAGGTGGGGCTCTCATGATGGCATTAGTGCCTTTATAAGAAGAGGAAGATCTCTTTCTCTCTCTGCCTTAAGTGAGAACATAGAAGTCAACCATCTACAAGCCTTGGGGGTGGGGGTGGGGGTGGGGGTGGGGGTGGGGGTGGGGGAAGGAATTCTTACCTAAATCCAACCATGCTGCCACCTTGATTTCAGATTTCCAGCCTCCAGAACTGTGAGAAAATAAAATTCTGTTGTGTAAGCCACCACTTTATGGTATTGTTTTGTCAACCTGAGCTGACTAAGACACTTGTTGTTGTTATGTTCTCTTTATTATTTTCAAGATATTTCTATTTTTTTTTTCATTATTTTTTAGGAATTTGGAAGGAGATAAGAATCTAGCATCCTCTTCTCAGGAAGTTGGTTCTGACAGATTTACAGTGAAGTTTTCTATAAATTTTAAAGCAAAATACTTAATTGAGCCAAGGAAAAGGAGAGAAGCATTCCAACACATTTCACACCTCAAGGTCAATTTAACTTATTATCAACCTAATTTTTTCAATCAATAAATTGTATAAAAAATATAATTAGTGAATATACACAGAAAACAGTGATGAAATTTGCCAGTTATTCTTCATGAAAATTTAAATAAAATGGAAATAAGAGTTGTAGCAGTCAGCTTTCACTAAGATATATATTGTAGCTACAAAGAACGGGGAAATCTCAGTGGCGATGAAAGAATACGTCTTTCTCAAAATCCATTGTACTGTGGATTGGCTGTGTTTCGACTTTTCTCTCTCTCTCTCTTTTTTGTTTTTTTCCTTTTCTCTCTCTGTTTCTTTTTTATTTTTGTTACCACTCTGCTCAAAAGCCTTCAGTGGCTTCTGATTTATTATTTATTTATTTATTTATTTATTTATTTATTTATTTATTTTTGCTTATTCTTGATACACAATGTTACATTAGTTTCAAGTGTATAACATAGTGATTCAACTTCTAGATTTCTCTTTTCAACTTTGCTTCCTCTATCTTCTGCATTTAATCATTCAAGATGAAGAAGAAGCCCTAGTCAGGAATACACTGTTCTTATGTCTGAGGGAAAAATGCATGTGGCAAAATCTTGCAGATTCTGCTTGGACATCGTAAGCTATGGTTTCTGCTTATGCTCCATTCAGCAGAGCAAGCCGTACACGATTGAGGCTGCTGTCAAGACTGCTGTCCCAGGAGCGGGGATGTAACTCCTTCCACAAGGAGGCACTGCAAGTCAAATTACAGTAGGCAAGACACTAAAGCCCTTTTACAGCAAGGGCAGTAACTACCTGGAACAATAATTAAATCTATCTCAGAGGTGACCAGTATAAACGTCGAATAAGGTTCATAACCTCAGCTTCTCAGCCTACGTGATACTTGATGGTAAATGTTGATATTATCTTTATTAACAGCATGAATAAAACAGGAATGCCTATAATTAGCTTTATTAGTCATCTTTGTGTCAGTCAACTAGTATTTTAAGATAATATAAAATAATGACTTTAAATAGTCAAAAAGAAGACAGTGCTTTGTTGTTATTTGGTAATAATGTTATTCAGTATTTCAAGACACTGAGGATCTCTATTATTAGAAAGATGGGAGAGAGAGGGAGGAGAGATGTGGAGCAACACTTATTTACAAAAAAAAAAAAAAATCTAAGTTAGTCTGTAATGGAAAACAACAAAATCTCCCTTACACAATGGTGGAAAAATTTATACAATAACTAGGAATAAAAATAACAACAATCAAAAAATACTGAAAATTTCAAATAACTTAATGTAACCCCTGATGACAAGTTAGAATGCAAAGTTCCAAGATAAGAAGATCTAATGTCACAAAAATATTAATACTTCTAAAACTAAAATACAAATTTAATGGCACTGAAATCAGTATCCCAGTTGTTTTTTTCTAGAGAAATATATTTTAAATTTCATATCGTTGCAATGGCATACACTACTGTTCCTTTTACTTCCTTTGTTACTCCTTTTCATAAGTCTCTATTTTCCTATTATTTAAATCCTAATGGTTCTTGGAAATGTACTGTGGGACTTCTTTGTCACTCTTGTTATACTCTCCCTAAGTGACATCAGTCATTCTTACCATGTTAACTGCCGTTTAATGCCAATAATTCTCAAATTTTTGTTTGCAATACTACACTGTCTTAGGTTTATACAAGTATATCCCGTGAATTGATTGACATGTCCACTTGTATATTTCATAACTATTTTAGACTCTATCAACCTAAAACCTAACTCCTACTTGTTTTACATATCTGGCTCATTCCATTGCTTTCTCAGAGCAGCTTTACTTGTAATAGCCCCAAACTCCAACCGACCCGCTCCAGCAACAGGTGAATGAATAAATAATGTATACTCATATATCAAAGGAGTACTGAACAATAAAAAGAATAAACTATTGATTCCCATAGTAATATGAATGAATCCCAAAATAATTATGTTGAATAAAAGAAGCCAGACAAAAACAATTAGGATGTAGTGTATGACTCTATTTATTTTTAAAAAATTTTTCTCATCATTTAAATCAAGAATCCCAATATAACTAAAAACTTTATAAGTATATAAAAAAAGAATATCATGGATATCAATACACATTTTAAAACTGCCACAAAAAGTGTGATAATTTTAAATATTCTGGCACACATTCTTTTCCTCCTCCATTCCCACATTGTACACCATACCTACCAAGTTTCTTTAACAGAAAATCACTCTCTCAACACAAGTCTTTGTATTAAGTGATCGTGAAGATTACTTTTGTTTTAATCTCACTAGGATTCAACTCAGATTTTTAATTATTGATTTATTAAAAATTTCCCCATTTTTTAAATTTAAATTCAATTACTTAATATACAATGTATTACTGGTTTCAGAGGTAGAGGTCAGTGATTCATCAGTCTTACACAACACACAGCGCTCACCACAACACAAAGCCTCCCCAGTGTCCATCACCCAGCCACCCCATCTCCCTAACCCCCTCCCCTCCAGCAACCCTCAGTTTGTTTCCCGAGATTAAGAGTTTTTTATGGTTTGTCTCCCTCTCTGGTTTCATCTTGTTTTATTTTTTCTTTCTTCCCCTATGATCCTCTGTTTTGTTTCTTAAATTCCATATATCAGTGAGATCATATGCTAATTGTCTTTCTCTGATTGACTTATTTCACTTAGCATAACACCCTCTGGTTCCATCTATGTCTTTGCAAATGGCAAGATCTCATTTTTGATGGCTGTGTAATATTCCATTGTATATATACATATATATACCACATCTTCTTTATCTATTCATCTGTCAATGGACATCTGGGCCCTTTCCATAGTTTGGCTATTGTGGACATTACTGCTATAAACATTGGGGTGCAGGTGCCCCTTCAGATCACTATATTTGTATCTTTGAGGTAAATACCTAGTAGCACAATTGCTGGGTTGTAGGGTAGCTCTATTTTCAACTTTTTGAGGAAACTCCATACTGTTTTCCAGAGTGGCTGCACCAGCTTGCAATCCCACCAACAGTGTGAGAGGATTCCCATTTCTCCACATCCTCGCCAACATTTGTTATCCCTTCTCTTGTTAATTTTAGCCATTCTGACTGGTGAGAGATGGTATCTCATTGTGCTTTTGATTTGTATTTCCTTGATGCCAAGTGATGTGGAGCATTTTTTCATGTGTCTGTTGGCCATTTGTATGTCTTCTTTGGAGAAATGTCTGTTCATGTCTTCTGCCCATTTCTTGATTGGAATATTTGCTCTTTGAGTGTTGAGTCTGATAACTTCTTTATAGATTTTGGATACTAGCCCTTTATCTGATATATTATTTGCAAATATCTTCTCCCATTCTGTCAGTTGTCTTTTGGTTTTGTAGACTGTTTCTTTTGCTGTGCAGAAGTTTTTTATCTTGATGAAGTCCCAATAATACATTTTTGCCTTTGTTTCCCTTGCTTTTGGCAATGTGCCTAGCAAGAAGTTGCTGCGGGTGAGTTCACAGAGGTTGCTTCCTGTGTTCTCCTCAAGGATTTTGATGGATTCCTGTCACACATTTAGGTCTTTCATCCATTTTGAGTCTATTTTTGTGTATGGTGTAAGGAAATGCTCCAGTGTCGTTCTTCTGCATGTGACTATCCAATTTTCCCAACACCATTTGTTGAAGAGACTGTCTTTTTTTCCACTGGATATTCTTTCCTGCTTTGTCGAAGATTAGTTGACCATAGAGTTAAGGGTCTATTTCTGGGTTCTCCACTTTATTCCATGGATCTACGTGTCTGTTTTTGTGCCAGTACCATACTGTCTTGATGATTACAGCTTTGTAATAGAGCTTGAAGTTCGGAATTGTGATGTCAACAAGCTTTGGTTTTCTTTTTAAACATTCCTCTAGCTATTTGGGGTCTTTTCTGGCTCCATACAAATTTTAGGATTATTTGTTCCATTTCTGTGAAAAAAGTTGGTGGTATTTTGATAGGGATTGCCTTGAATGTGTAGATTGCTCTGGCTAGCATAGACATTTTAACAATATTTGTTCTTCCAATCCATTAGCATGGAATGTTTTTCCAACTCTTTGTGTATGACTCCATTTAGATAGAATTCTAGAAAATGCAAACCAATTTCTTATGACAGATGCACATTGATGACTCCCTGGGAATAGAGGGGGTTTGGGGAAGAGGGAAATTACAAAGGTGCATGAGAGGTGATAGATACAGTCCCAAGGGTTTTCATATGCTAAAACTTACCACTTACATGCTTTACACATGTGCAGCTTGGTTCATATCAAGTTTACCATAGTAAGAAGTAAGATGTTAGTAGAAATCTGTACCTCCTACTACCTCAGGTCTTTCTTTAGTTTCTAGCCTAGACAATTTGTTTCCTGTACTTTTTATCAGTGCTGTTTCGTCTGGCTTGAGCCCTTTTTTCCTTGCTTTTTATATGTCTGGCTGCTTCTCAGTTTTCAAGTACTGTTTCTTTGAGACAATGCTACTGAAGGTAGTAGGGCCCTCTCCTCATCATCCCTTCCCTTTATATTTGTGTTTCCTTGTTTTTGTCAATATAAGGATGCTAATATTGCTTGCTTCCAGAAAGAAATGCAGCCCTGTCAACATCTTGGGGCTAGCCCAGTGGGACTCATGTCAGACTTCTGACCTAGAGAACTGTAACATAATACATTTGTATAGTTTAGGCTTCTAAGTTTGTAGTAATTTGTTATGGAAGCAACAATAAAAATAACATAATCAGTCTCTGCAGTTTAACTTCAAAATCAATTAGAGCAAGAACCAGGTCATTCTTGTTAATCATCAAAACCGCAGCATCCTGTAAGACTTTGGTACGTGGTAAGGGCCCAATAAATATTTGTCGATTGAATTAGCTACACCAATATCAGCAATCTAGAAGTTTGTTATATCAGATTATTAAGTACTTCACTTCCTTCTATCCATATGTTGTCAGTGCTATTACTACGCATGTGCATAATGCAGTACTGTGGATTTTATGAAGATGAACAAGTTTTGTCCAAGCCAGTGAACTCATTAAAAAAAAAAAAAAGATGGCACAAAAGAAAAACATGATCTTTGCCTTGAAGAAATATCCTATTTGATGCGCATGATAGGTAGACATACAATGCAATATTACACAAGGCAAGATTTACAAAGAAATTGAGACCAGAAACTGCTATGTGAAAGAAAGTAAAAATAAGTGATGCTGATTTGAGATGTCAGAAAAACTCTTATGGATTTGATATAAGCATCAAAGAATTAGAAGAATATCAATAATCAGAAATGCAGAAAAAGTTCTACACAAAGAAAATTAATATTGCTATCAACTTATATCAAGTTGAAAAAAATTAAGAGGTAATCATGATAGGTATAATGCATCATATTTATTCTCAATGCAAGAAAAAAAGTACCATTTGGTTATCTGTGTGGCAACTTGACTTTATTAATTTGGGTATTCATTTGGTGATGGTATTTAACTTTAGAAATATGAAATAAGAGAAAAATTTTTAGATTTTTTTCTTTAAACACACTTACTGTAATTTCTTCTTTGATATTCTTTCTGCCATTCTCTTGCTATCTCTACTGTCCTCTTCCTTTACTTTTTCATTTTAAAAATATTATCACTTTCAAGATTAAAAAAAATCAGCAAACTCTTCTCAGAGCCTCACACTGTACAGCAGAAATAGAATATGATATTGAAAGATCGAAGTTATAAACACAGTGCAGGCTCTGACAAAAGAGGTGGTGAGTTCAAGACATGCTCCAAAATGTGAAGATAAGATTGGTATCTGGTAAACAAAATTGATTAAATTATTGATTTCAGGGCACACGCATTAAAAATTCATCATGGGCTGTACAATTCACCGAACCTAACAATACGCAGGGAAAAAAACCTGTTCTAGAGACATGAGTTTCCACTTCTCAGGAGAGTAAACCTTCAGGTCAGTCTTTCGACCCAACACTGACAAATGTAAATGAAGGTTATTCTATTGTTTACAGAATATTGCATAAATTTTCTGAAGACGTTTCATTCTTTGAACACAGTTTAGCCAAAAGAGAAATTGTAAAAACTATGTGGATTATGACACTTACCAAATTTCAGTCTGTGCAGTTTTTCTGTGGAAAGAAAACAGTAGCATACTGGTGAATATTTAACAGCCAGCTCTTTATGGAAGCATGATGAAAGCAAAACAACCAAGAAATAATAAAGACGTATGTCAGAAATTCACCTATTTGCCAATGACGTGGGTGAATTCTTTGCTGAATTGGATAATAGTGTTCAAATTCTGAAAGAATATTTTCTCATTTTTTTTGCATTACTCATTACTCACAATGTAATGCTAACAGATGTGACAAAATTTTTAGTTTAATCTGTTATTAACGTTTCATATCTTAAATTGAGACAATCAGAAGAAGAATAAATCAAGCCCTGATTTGTAGTTTCTTCTGATTTCCATGGTGCAAATACTCCCTCCCTGGCCAGTTTCAAGTGAGCAATATGCCATCACTGAATGGACCTGGAAAGAGGTTAGAGCAGCACCTTATATGTATTTACCATGTAGATTCCACAGATGTACATAACTTCAACAGAGAGCAGTAAAATATAGTAAAATAATTAGAAGCCAATGCATTTTCAATATTTAGCACCTTCGTTTAATATAATTTAATACAATATAAGTCTTAATAATGATTGCATTTATCTACTAATGCACAAAACTTCTAAATATTTTAACACTAAGCTCTCTGATCTGATATGAACCAACTCAGCAATGAAAAACAATTGATTACTCTTCTTTCTAAATTACCCCACCATGCAAAGTGGATTTGGGCTTATCTGGTATAACATACAAGGATGAAGCTTGCTCCTCTTCTGTCTACCTCATCTCAAGGAATGGTACCAACTAACACCTAGATACTTCACCTACAAGTAACAAAAACCTAATTGCAGTGACTTAGACAAACGAGGGTTTAGTTGGTCTCACATAACCGGAAGTCAGAAAGTAGGCAGCCAGCACTGATGCTGTGGTTCAACACTGGTATTAGGAACCTGGAATCTTTGGGGTCTACCAACCTATGTGTTGGGCTATATCATCATGGTCTCAACTTTAATTACTATACCACCAGGGAGTCCCACAGAAGAACACGGTTAAGGAACAAAGAATTGCCAACTCTTTGTAAGTCTTTGTTTTTAAAAGCCATGGATTTTCCAAAAATCTCACCTAGACAATTACTCATCTGTTTGGCCTGGACAACCTCAATTGGCAACACTTTTGTTTGTTTCTTTTTGTACGTGGTACTGCTAAGTGTAGGCAACTGGTATTAATCCCTGGATAAGTGTGACAACCCCTCACTCCCTCTAGTATTACCCTCATCAAACCATTTTCCTTACTCTATGAAAAGTGGACTTTCTGAAATGCGATGCTGATTATGTAACTCTGTTGCTTATAATCCTTACTATGGTTGTTCTTCCTTATAAAGTCTGTGTTGTTTAATATAACAAATAAGACCCTTTATATTCGTTCTGGCTACTGCTTCCCTTTCCAGACTCACTACTCACCAATCTTCCATCAAAGGTTTTGGGGAGGGGGTGGTGGTAGATTGAGGACATCCTCTTTGTCACCATCTAGGATTGAAAAAAAACAAACAAATCCACAAAAGTGGGATTTGAGTTGACAGTAAAAGAATGGAAAGCAGTTTAAGACTCCTGGCAGACTGGTGCTGTGGAGTCCTGTCTAATGCAAGCCTTCTCAAGTCAAGCCCATTCTGCCCTAGAGTCTCATCTCGTCTAAATGCCAAGTCAGTGATGTTGGAATCCTGGATCACACCTGGAGAGCTTTAGCCTTTGAGCTAACAAAAAAATCAACTCAAATTTAGTTAAGTGTTCGTTAGCATCCTATAGAGAAATCATCCAGACGATGATCTGAATTGATTAAGTGGTTTGTGATTCTGTAGTTGCAGCAACTGTCCAGAATGGGTAATAAGATCGAAGCAGCTATTAACATGCAAAAAAGGGTGTGAAAAGACAATTGTAAGCCGTTCATTTTCAAAATTACAATATACATTTGAAGGGAAAGGACGCTAGTGTTAACTGAGCACCTCTTATGTATTAAGCACCGTGCAATGTTATGTTGAAACCTCTGTTCTTCCCATAAATCTCCTTTCAAGTAAGAATTATTATCTTCGTGTTACAAATGAGGACATAGAAATTACAGCAAAATAAGAAACTTGACAAAATCACACAAGTATTAAAAACCTGACATGGAGTCATAATTCGGGCATTTTATTCTCATTTCTTTCCACTACAAGTTTCTCAAAATGGGGAAGCAATTTTTATATTATCTAGAAGTAAAAAAAATTATAAGAAAAAGAACCAAACATAATTTGAATTTAGCACTCTATGTAAGGTCTCACATTGAAAATATAATCAAAATATAGATATACTGACTGAAAGTTAATACTTTCAATATTTATCATTTTTCTGAACACTAATATTTGAGATATAAAAAATTATAGTTTTTCTTTACAAAAAGTAAAAGGAGACTTCCCTACTGGCATATGTGATTAGGTATATAATTGAGACTTAAATAAACTTTTAAAACTTTGTAATACCTTATTATAATGAAGAGATTCTAAAGAATCCTGATAGATGATCATTTCATTGATTTGCAGATAAAGTTTACTTGGGCGTATTATGAAAATGTTATTATTCTTGGGGGACAAGCAATTATGCAGTGTTGACTTCTGTCTGAATATCATTCTTAGAACGTGGACATTTCAAAAACATGAGATCAAGAAAAATGAAAGACTTGCTGTGTAGATTTTAACTAAAACTCATACAAAGCTATGAGGTTTTTGTTCTGTTTTGTTTGTATCTGAAGATGAAGGTTTTTTTTCCCCTAAGTTCCAATTAAAGTCTATCTGCCAAAATCAATAAACACTGTAAGTGTGTTAAGTAAGCACTGTGGAAGATTCAGAAACTTTACCACCTTAAAAACTAGTCCAGTCTGCGAAATTGTGCTATCACTATTTTGAAAGACTAAGCTCTTGCTATCATAACGAACAGAAAACTACTAATTAGAAAACCACTTCAAAATCACAAAACACATTTGTTGAAGACAGATGCTTCTTTTGTGCACTGAGCTAGGAGCTGTTTACACCTCCACTGCCTCAAACAATAATGTATTTTTATTAGGCGGATTGTTTTACTTGCATTGAAAAAGAATTGCTTATGAAAACATACTTACATTTTTTAATTTCAATTTATAATTACTTATTGTTTCTAACACTGTAGGTAAAACAGCTTGAAGTTATTATGTCTTACATTTGCTATGCTTCCCCCCCCCAACTTTCTGCACTGACTATAAACTGTAGACTGATCACAGAGAAGCTAGTAAATTATCACAAAGAGAAAGAAAAGCTTAAGTTGAATACAGATTAATGGCTTTGCTAATTCATTTGCCTTCCGCACTGCTCAGCTGCTATTTTCTTTAACCTTCCATATATAGTCACGGATTTTATTTATTTATTTATTTATTTATTTATTTATTTATTTATTTTTTTAAGATTTTATTTATTTATGTGATAGAGAGACAGCCAGCGAGAGAGGGAACACAGCAGGGGGAGTGGGAGAGGAAGAAGCAGGCTCCCAGTGGAGGAGCCCGATGTGGGACTCGATCCCGGAACGCCGGGATCACGCCCTGAGCCGAAGGCAGACGCTTAACGACTGCGCTACCCAGACGCCCCTAGTCACGGATTTTATAAAACACCTGGGAAGGCAATAGGCATATTTATTCCTATACTTGTTCTCTTTGCAACTTTTAAGTTTATGCATCAAAACACGGTGAGATTTCAACATAAGTAGTAATAGCAACCTCAGTATTTACTTCCACTTTCTTTTTTTTTTTTTTTAAGATTTTTTTTATTTATTTGGCAGAGAGAGAGACAGCCAGCGAGAGAGGGAACACAAGCAGGGGGAGTGGGAGAGGAAGAAGCAGGCTCATAGCGGAGGAGCCTGATGTGGGGCTCGATCCCAGAATGCCGGGATCACGCCCTGAGCTGAAGGCAGACGCTTTAACCGCTGTGCCACCCAGGCGCCCCCCAAGGCTTTCCTTCTTAACAATACAAATATTTTAGAATATTTTCATGCTATCAACTCTCTGTCCCTATAATGAAAGAAGTTAATAAAATGCAAAATAAGCTAGGATGTCTTTGTGTTGATGTCTTCCAATTTGAGAAAATATTAACAGGGATCAAGACAGGGATTGAGTCAAAGAGTCCGGAAAATGTCAAATTAGACAAAGATAAACGGGCATCTTCCCTGAAGGATTTCTCACACCCATAATGTGAGGTTGTACGATGTTAAACTCTAGGATGAAGATTTATCAGGTAATGTTTCACAGAATTACTGAATCATAGCATTCTATTTACATCTCCAAGACTGGTTATTTTCAAAGAAACAGTTTTGTAAAAAGCTATGCAGTTTAGAACAGGCAGGTGGGAAAGAGAGAAAGAGGTCAGAGGTCAAGCCAAGTATAAGATGATGGTATTTTTGAAATGTATACATAGAAGGTGAATTTTTATTATTATTGCTATTAGGATTTTATCCATCTAGTATATTCTAACTTCCACCAGCCCAGATGGAGGCATAGGGACCAGGAGTGGAACAAGGACCAACTCCGGTGTTGTTATCTACTTTTATACCAAATGTTATTTTCTCCCTGTTCCATTCATTTTATTTTCTTCATAACATGTATTTGCTGAAATTATCTTGTCCATTTACTTACTTGCTTATATTCTTATTTCTTTCGTTAAGAGAATAGAAAATTTGACTTCTCCACAGTGCATCACTTGTTACACACGTTTGAGTAAATAATACAAGAATCAAATTGGTTATTGGATAGCTTGAATGTTTCTTTGTGATTGCGTATTTTGTCTCTTTGCTCATTCAATTATTTATCTATTGATATATTTATTTATGGTGTGAGAGTAGGCAGTAAATCCTCTCTCCGTTTCCACTTTGGTTTTGGAGACTATTAGAATTGTAGAAACAAGGGGCACCTGGGTGACTCAGTCGTTAAGCGTCTGCCTTCGGCTCAGGGCGTGATCCCGGAGTCCTGGGATCGAGCCCCACATCAGCCTCCTCCCCTGGGAGCCTGCTTCTTCCTCTCCCACTCCCCCTGCCTGTGTTCCCTCTCTCGCTGGCTGTCTCTCTCTCTCTCTGTCAAATAAATAAATAAAAATCTTAAAAAAAAAAAAAAAAAGAATTGTAGAAACAAGTTCCAGTGGAAACTGTAGTCTGGAAATATTGAGCCAGAACTTACTAATTTTTATTACGAATGATGTGATGTCATTTGATTTTAAATCTATATAATAGCACTCTCATTAAAATAAAAATTAAAACATAAAAGTTGTCTTTTCTGTGTATGTGTATCTTTCTGAGTCTCTTCCATCCTGTTTTCACAGACAAAATGAAAGAGGCATGAACCATTAAAGTGCCCATTAAATAAGTGAAGAGGGGGAGGAAATATGCTTGAGATCTGAGCACCACTTGGATAGGATAATGGGTGATTTCTGCAATAACCTTTATGAATGTGAGTACTAGATACTTGAAAGCCTAGAATGCAAGAAGTAGGAGTTTGAATTCTACCCAATTATTAGTGACCTTGAGGACCAATGTTGTTACTCTTTAAACAGTAAAGAAATAATTAAATTATGTATTTATCCTCTGCTGAATGTCCTTTTTTTCCCTCTCTCTCACTTCTGAAAGTTGTTAGTGCTTTTCTGAGCAACATGATTTGAAAAAAATGCTTCGAGGATAAATGGAAACATCAAGTATAGAGAGGATTAAAATAATAGCCTAACAGTTAACATTCAGGTCTGAGTTCAAATCCTGACTCTTGGAAGGCATTTGCTGTTGGCTGTGAGCAAGTCAAGTCATCTCTCTGAGCCTCACTTTCTCACCAATAAAATGACAAATTCCTATACTAGGCTTTTCCAGGAGTAAATGATGTACTTACAGAAAGTAACACAGAACCTGATATGTGATATGGACCCAGCAAACATTAGCTACCGTATTTTTAAATAAATTGTCTGATAGTTCATTTTCTCCTGATGCCTATATAGATTTATAACGAGGCAGGAAACATTCTCACGAAACTGCTTTGATAGTACTACGAAATATGTCTTGATTGCATTGTCTCTCACTGCAATGATACCAGCAGTCTCTGGCTCTGTGCGTGAGGCACTCGACACATGAATGCACTAGTGCATCAGAAGGTGAAGCTAATTTTACTAAGAAACTCCATTTTTGGCCAAAGTTGTTTAAAGAAGTACAAGTTCTTTGCTATTGCCTTTCCTAAATATCCTGACTATTTTCATGTACTCCTAAGTCTGGAAATAAACTCAGCTTTAGAAAAATAGATCCAATAATCACCACATGAGTGCAAGAGGTGATATTCCTGAGTAGACAGTAAGCATTTTGGGCTTAACACTGAGTAATTATATAAGAATTTAATGCAATTGGCCATGTAAATAGGGGGGGAGTTGCTTTCAATGTGAAAATACGATTTTCAAGCATTTAAGGAAGACATACAGTTCTAATAAAGAAACTTCCTATTATCATATTGTCATTATTTATGATTTTCACAAAAATTAAAAGCAGGAAGAGTAAGAAAAGAAGATAAAATTTTAAATGATATCTCAAAAGATATTAGAATTTAGGTTTGAGTTTGTCAATATGCTCTTCATATGATTTATTTTTCTTTTAATGTAAGTACTATGTACTACCCACTTTGTTTCTTACTCAGCTAATAATAAAAATACAAATTTCCTGGGGCAGATAAAAAGAAGCTTATAACACGTTTTTCAAATATAAATGCTTTGGATGTACAGAGATGTTTTTATTAAGCGAGTCAAAATATTTTATGTCATAGAGCTCAAAATTTTAATCAACTTATTTATTATTTTATTTCGTGCATAAAATATAGCACTATATCTTTTGAATCTGCACTGCTTTTGTTTTTTAATCATTTTTGTTCTTGTCTGAATTGGGTATTACCCATATTAATAATATTAGTAGCATGAGTAACACATGGGCAAATCAATGTTAATTTTATCTATTACACCAAGAATTTTACATTTAAATTATTTACATTGTTCATTGTGATTTGTAGGACAAAAAATACAAGAACAGACCAGTTATTAGCTGTCTGTCCATCTGTCCTTTCTATAATTCAAATCTGGAAAAGGATATAACTGAGTTCAAGGAATTGCTGCTGTCATTTGCCATATACATTTTTTTATTTTATACATTTGTTATTAATATGGTTAGTAATAACAATTTTGCCCAAGGGATAGATTAACTGGTCAGGAAGAAGGGAGAGCTTACAAATGTTTTCTTGTGCAGGTGGCCCTACGTCTTGGAGACCTAATATCTTTTTTCAAAATGAAAGGAGTGCTCATGAAAAGGGAGATAGAGCTTAAAAACAGAGAAACATTTAAAAACTAAAGTGGGATTCTAAAAGAGAAAGCATTTAAAATGATAGAATTGATCCTTTATGAAACTTAAAAAAATCACGTTTATACTTGGGAAATGCCTAATAAAGCCTTTTCCAAGTTTAGTATTTAGTAACTATTTTTTCCCCCAATTTAAGTCAGAATGTGGCTCTTACAGCTATGTGCCGGTCAACTTTGTGGAATAATAGCAAATTGACATTACTGCCAATGACTTAAGCCGTTGATAAATACAGACTGGCCAGACAGGAATTAAAGAGCAGCGTTCCTAAAAACAAACCGATGCACATACAAGGGTGTCACTTCGATTTCCATGAATGTAGAACAGGAAGCTAAAAACAAAGAAACCCACTGCATCTGGTCTGCCACCGACTCACTGCACGTGCTGTGTCACCCGTGAGATCCCAACACCTGACCTTTACTGTCCACCTGCTTGTACTCACTGACCTTTGTCTTACATTTAGGAAGGCAGATGAAACCCCAAACTACCCCTCAGGTGATAGCAGCAGCACGGACAAGACCTCCTGTGGGCCCAGACCACCCAGACCCCTTGGGCTAACCCACCCCCCACTCAACTGGCACCTGCACAGATGGACTATGGAGTGACTCCTGGAACGACCGGCAATTACCTCTACCTCATTAGCATACTAAAATCTCCACCCAGGGAGGACCCTCGGCCTCATTTACATAACATGCAAAGTCTAGTATGTATATACAGGCATGTTTCCTTAAGGCATAGGCGTAACCTTGTGCCCGCCTCCACACACAATGACAAGGCTTCCCTATCTCAATATTCACCCTACCCCTAAACAAAAGGTGCCCATTCACCCTCCCCTGAGGAGTCACAGCTTTGAATACTATTCCCTGTGAGCTCCTTATTTGCTGAAAATAAAGTTTGCTTTGTGCAGCAACTCTGCCTGGTGTATCTGTGACTCTCCAAGGAGACAACGTTTGAGTTGGGTTACACTTGCACAAACTATTTAAGCTTCAAAGTTTCAATTTTCTCTTCTACAAAATGAGATTAGCTCTGAAGTGCCTGCCAGTGGCCAAGCTTTCCCATTCTGCAGTACTATTCAAAGACCTTGTCTCTTCTTCCCCTCCTTCATCTCTCCTCCTCCCTTCCTGCCTTTCTCTTTTTCCACATGAGGTTTCTTTTTCCTTTCTTCATTTGTGTGTGCATGTGTACAGAGTGAACATAAATATACAGACTTCATTACAATACACGTGTATAATGTTAAACAGGTTGCCCAATTACGGAAAAGTTTTGAGCTATAATAAATTTAAAAGTAGTTTTTATTATTAAATGCAAAAGATAGATGGGTGAGAAATTGATTTTTCTTTGTTTTTTATGATTTGTCTCATTTCCTTAGGTTAAAAGAACAGGTGATTAATGATCCAGAATAAAAAGAACCTGGAGTTCTTTGAGTCCTAGCTAAGTAATTTAATTGGATACAAAAATAGGATTGATTAGGATAGATACACATATGCAGGTTCTAAGATATAAATGCATTTGCATTTGGTTTTATAAATGGCCTGTTTAAAATCAGAGTTCATTAAAAATGCTGAAAGTACATTCTTTTTCTTCCTTTTTTCCTTCGTTCTTTTGTTTCTTCTTTCCTTCCCTTCTTTTCTTCCTTTCTTTTAATTTGATATAACCTGACTAATGAAATTTGCTTAATCCCATTTAGTACGACAAAAGAGGATAGCCAGGAGAAGCACTATTAGGATTTGCTCTTCAGTAGAAATAAATCCTGAAGACCATGCTGCTATCTATTATTCTCAGCGTTCATGCAAGGATATTTGCATTGCAATTAGCTTCTTATTTATTGTGCTCATATCTGCAACAGCTGATTATGGCCTTTAATTTATTTTCCACAGTTAGTAGCTAGAGAAATGATTATGACTTCAGTTAGAGTAATCACAACAAGAAAGGAGAGCTAGAAATATACACGTATGTCCATGTGCTTTTGTCTGCCTATGTACATGTGTTTAACACACACATTCATTCAAATACTTCATCTTATGCTGCTTGAATTAGGTCTACCCCAGCTTACTTTTAACTTGAGAGTCTAAGTCACTTGGTCACTGTTAAATGGACTGAATCCTATATCCCATCTTACCCACCCTGTAAGACCTTGTATTGAAATTGGTTATTTGCACCTTTCTGTCCTCACTTCAGAGCAGTAAGTATGACTTTTTACATTTGCCGGGGTCACAGATCTTCAGTAATTGTTTGCTGAATGAATAACAAGAAAAGAACATTTAGAATGTGATACGATATAAATATCCTAAATACTTAAGAGAAAGGATTTAGAAGAAGGTAGCTATTAAACTTTGAAGATCATTGTAGTTGTAGATCATGCTTTCTTTATATTTTAGAATATTTGAAAAGAAGCCACAAATTATCTAAGAAAACAGCAAGTAGCAAAACTGCAAAATCTTTTTTCCAGTGACCATTTGGAAAAACTGTTTAATGAGAATCAAGCCAAAAGTAATTCCTCCCTCTTCCCCCAGCAGATTTTGACCAATTATTCCAAAAACCAGCTAGGTTTGGCTGGCCCACTTGCCAATATTCCAAAAAATTTTGCCCTTCTTCAGACAGATATTCTTTGAATTCTCACTGTTGACATATTTGGGGAAGAGGGAGGAATTACACTTGGTTTAGTAGCTGTTGACTGGACAATTTGTGTTCATTTAAAGAAGTATGGAAGACAGAGGCTACAATAAAATGCATGAGGATGGGGAAAAAGAGCTATGATGGCCAAGGTCATGTGAGGGTCACAGTGGAATAATTTTAGTATTTTAGAATTTCATATAGTCTTCCTTTTGGTCTATAAGGATACCGAATCTCATGTTTTAGCCACATTTTGGTTTGCTTGGTTCTCTAGAGGCACCTCTTAGGTCATTGAAATCTTAGACTTGCTGCTGATTGAATGCATATTGGGCACGTGACTCACTGAACACAAATAAGTGTAGGTATCTTTAATGACCTCAAAAATAAAGATTATGGTGACACTAGTTACAATAGTATTAATAAACATTAACACTTCTTGAGGGTCTTTTCTAAGCATAATGAAGATGATTTACATACTGTACTAGTATTTTATATATAGTGTGTGTGTGTATATATATTTATACATATATATACATGATATATACATATATATATATGATTTGTTATAAGATATTGGCTTAATTGACATAATTAATGGAGGCTGAAAAGTCCTAGGATCTGTCCTCTGCAGGCTAAAGACCCCAGGAAAGCTAGTGAGCCAGTGGTATAGTTTGGCGAGTTTGGCAGCTTGAGAGCCAGAAAGCCATTGATACAGATTCTAGTTTGGGTCCGAAGGTTTGAGAATCAGGAACATTGGGGACAAGAGAAGATCATTGTCCCAGCTCAAGAGTCAGGCAGTCATTTCAACTTTCCTCCTTTTTGTTCTATTGAGGCCCATTTAGATTAGATGAGCCAAATACCTTATTCAGCCCACCAGTTCAAACGTTAATCTGTTCTGGAAACCACCCCATAGCCACATCCAGAAATAATGTTTAACCAGCTATCTAGACAACCCATGGCTCAGTCAGGTTGATACATAAAACTAACCATCACACATACATGACCCCAATTTAAAGATAACCCCAGAGATCAATGTTATTATATTCCATTTATAGAATAAGAAACACATCTCAAAGAGGACAAGTGATTTATATAATACTATGAAGTTAGCTTATGCCAGAGGTAAGATGTGAACCCAGGCAAAGCAGGTGCTCACTCTTCTCTAATTTACCTGAGGGAAGGAAGTAAAAATGAGGTGTTCCAGTTACTGAACAATCTCTTCTCCAGCTCCTGGATTAGCTGTCACAGAAGTCGGGGGGCAGGCAGGATAACTGCGCATCTTTCTGGTTCTCACATGTGCTTATTCATGCTTACTGTTTTTAAGTTGACACAAAATTGCACATGATTAATAAAGCATTAATACTTGTAAGGAGCTAGGGCAGGCTGCCCCTAGATGGGCCACTTTGGAAAATATTATTTCGAGATAAAAGTAATAAAAACCCAGCCCATGCAGGAAAAGCTTCCTGCCTCCAGCTCAACTTCCTAAATTTGCAGTGAAAAGGAAAACTCTGTCCTAGAAGAGAGCTTTTAACAGAGACTCCCCTTTACCTAAGGACCTTGGTAAGGAACTGCATAAGAGAGCAACCTTGTTTTTCCAAATATCTGCTCTCACCTTCTTACTAATGATCATTCTTCTTTTTGTATCCTCAGGTCCCTCCCCTGTCCTTAGCTCATATAAACTTCATGTTGCCTCATTGTCTTTGGAATCTCACGTCTGTGTGGATTTCCTGTATGTATGCCTATTGAATTTGATTTTCTCCTGTTAATCTGTCTCAAGTTAATTTGATTTTAAGTCCAGGTAAAAGGACCATGGGGCAGAGGAAGGTCTTCCTCCCTCACATACTTCATAGTTTATAATAAATGACAACTGTCCCCTACTCCTCCCTTTGACCTTTCACTGCTAACTCCAATAATTATGCTTATCCGGGTAACTATTTTTAATTCCTCTGTTTCTTTTGGTAGTTAATTCAATATCTCTAAATAATATGCTCAATGTTTTCTTCTTATTTAATGTTAAAACCTTTTTTGTATTATTTCATTAATAACATCTTTACTTCTATTGTCTCTGCTTTCACTTCCTGGAACTTTATTTGGTCATTATTAAATTCCCATATTCCCACACATATCTTTGTATTGATCATAGTTTTCCCATATTTCTAACCCTGAAAGATTTTTAAATTTTTATTTTCTAGGTTATATGTGTGTGTGTGTGTGTGTGTGTGAGAGAGAGAGAGAGAGAGAGTGAGAGAGAGAAAGAGGGAGAGAATGAGAAAGAGACATACCTGTACCCCTCTATTCACTGCACATTATTTACAAGAGCCAAGACAAGGAAACAACCTATGTGTCCATTAACAGTTGGATGGGTAAATAAATATTTAGGAATATTATTCAGCCATGAAAAAGAAGGAAATTCTGACATTTGCAGCAACATGGATGAACTGTAACAGCATTATGCTAAGTGACTTCAGACCAAGAAAGACAACTATCACATATTATCACTTATATTTGCAATCTAAAAATGTGAACTCAGAAACAGAGAGCAGATTGGTGGTTGTAAGGGATAGGGTAGTAACGGGGGGGGGGGGGGAAGCTAGAGATGAGTGAAGGTGACTAGAGGGCACAAAGTCCAGTTTTAATATGGATATGTTCTGGGGACAAAATATACAGCATGGTGACTATAGTTAAAAGTCTTCTATTGTACATCCGATTGCTAAGAGAATAGATTTTATAAGTTCTCACCACAAAATAAATTGTTATTTGAGGGATGGATGTGCTAATTAACCTTATTGTGGTAATCATTTCACAAAATACACATACATCAAATCACTACATTATATACATTAAAACTGGACAATGTTACATATCAATTATATCTCAATAAAGTTGGAAAAAATCAGAACATGGTACAAGAAATCTACTAATATATATATATGCAATAGTATATTGTAGTATAGTAATATATATAACTGAAACTAAGTCCTTGAATTATTCCACTGTCCATTATAGCATCTGGAGTATTACAAAGGGACATTTTTATTGGGATAGCCAGAATGTATTAGTCTATTTTTAACAGATTAATCTTGTGATAATATTAGTGTAACCCACAATATAACTGCTATTTAATGCAATATTTGATTAAATGCTATTATTAAGTTGATTGTGTTTAACAAAACCTATAAAAGTACTACTATTGATCAGGGATTTTAGGACATTGAATTAAAACTCCCAAAAGATATTATTTGCTATTCCACCAAGATGTTCTAAAGCGTTTTGTCTTTATAAATATTTTTAAAGAATTACACAGCAGGACTCATATAAAAATACACAATAATCAGAAATACAACATCATTCAGTTACATCTGAAGTTTGTCATCTAATAAGCAGCTCGGTTCTTTCCCTGAGGATGACATCCTTACTTTTATTACAATCATTTATTTTTCTATTTATGTTTGTAATGAATAACACATAAATGCAACAATTTGACTTTTTAAAGATAGGTCTTTCTTTTAAAATCCTGGATTTTCAAAGCAGAGGTCCTTTTTCGTACTTTATTCATGAAGTGACACACTCATGAATACAACCTGTATTTTTCCAAGGGGTAAACTTCCCTTCCCACAAATATACCTGTGATAAGAGAATTAAGAACTGATTAAATCTGTGGCAGCAACAATTTTCTGAGAACCTGATTTTCTCTCAGAAAAATTAAATCCAGAGAAACGTACGTATGCTTATCATTGCTTATAAATAAAAGCTAAATAGATTTTCATGGTAATCCAGTTCAACAGAAAACTGAAGCTACTTTATTTTACATTTTTCCTTACTTTTCTTTGAATTGTAAAGGAAATGGACATAAATAGCAGGAGCAGCATGTGATACCAAGAAATACACAACTATTCAAAGCCAGCAAACCTGGTATCTAAAGTTAATGCTGTTTTCATTAAAATTTTAACTTGGGGAGACGAATTGAAAACCAGTTAATACGCCAAGGAAATTCTAGGAAACATTTAGTACAACTGAATGATCTTAAATATAAGGACCCATGGGGCGCCTGTGTGGCTCAGTCGTTAAGTGTCTGCCTTCGGCTCAGGGCGTGATCCCGGCGTTATGGGATCGAGCCCCACATCAGGCTCCTCTGCTGGGAGCCTGCTTCTTCCTCTCCCACTCCCCCTGCTTGTGTTCCCTCTCTTGCTGGCTGTCTCTCTTTCTGTCAAATAAATAAATAAAATCTTAAAAAACAAAAAACATAAGGACCCAGAGAAACGAAGTAATGTTACTCATCAGTTAGTACTCTTGCACCTTACCACAGTCACCATTTGTCTTGCCTTGTTCTTATTTTCTGGATATTTGTTCATCATTACAATAGAGCTTATCAATGTTCTTGAAACCTATTTTTCGAATTGCCAAGGTTAATCTTAACTGTATAATTTTCACAGTACCCCTGAAACCTTGTAATATTGAAAACCTCATGAGAATAAAATATTTATTAATTGCTTTTATTTCTAATAAGAACCAACTTACAGGATCTGAAGGGAACTGAACATCATGTATCATGATATTCGATTAAAAAAATACGGATATTGGCAATAGTGCATAAATTAACAAAACTTTCTCAAGATGTGAGGTTACATGACCTAGTGGAAAGTTAACTGTAAAGGGACTCAAAAGGCTAAGATAATTCCAACAGTACCATTAATTCTCTGGTATGTCTGTGGACGTGACTCTATAAGCTGCAGTGAGAACACAAGCAAAAGAAGTGAATAGATTAGTTAGATTCAAAAAATATATATCCTCTAAATTCTTTTATACGATCCCAGAAATAGGGCACCAGGGTGTCTCTAAATTCCCAATTTTACAAGCTTTAGTCATGTCTTTAAATGAGTGCAGTTTTGCTACTTCTTTTGCCATTTTGCATATTTGAGACCAAATTCTTTGCAGTGTTCATGTGTACAATTTTAATAGTCTAGAAATGAGGATGGTGTGTGAGATATCAATTTTCCTTCCATTAAGTTTAGGCTCACTGAAATGACTTTAAAATAGAGAAAATGGTTTTAATATGGCAGGTTATCAACTCATCAGTTACAGACGTGGCCTGATTTTACTGGGATTTATTTGCATGACAAGTCTCTGATTCATCATTAATATAATAATGCACTGGCAATTAAGCATTGGGGTTTGCTGGCCTAGTTAAATATTGCTCAATTTACTCATTTCTCACATTTGTCACATCTGAAATTTTAGTTAGTATTAGTTCATTTTTAACAGAATTCAAATTGCTGCAATTTGTGTTCTAAAAATAAGTACTTTAGTGACCTCAGGAGAAACTGAGGCACGTAATGTCAATTTGTTTGTCCTCAAATAGTTCAATTTCTTCAAAATTAAGTAGCTACAGGAAATTTCAATATAATCTATATAAAATGCTCATGTTTGTTGGTATTTCCTTTGTGTGAATTAATCAGTGAATCTAGGGAAAAATTTTAGTTCACAATTTGTATAATTTTGCACTGTATAATTATCTTCCTTCAATAAAGGTCAAAAATTTCTCAACTTTAGTGACATTCGCTGTACAAATAAGATAAACCACCTATTTGTCTGAGATAAAACTTTGTTTTCCTAAGACTCACTTGAATTCTCACAAAATGAAGACAATGGCTTAATCATGTTAATGACAAACCCAGTTCAGTTTGATACCCTGGAATAATTTTGTCCACTCACAGAATATTTACGAGTCTCATTTTGTATAGTTTTAATGATACACAATGTCATTTAAAATGAAATATACTTGAAATATTGCACCATGAGAATGTATACAGAGAGACTCTAAAACATTTTGAGAAAAATAAAAACCTTTGAAATCCTTTTCCTTTAGTGACTTAGAACCCTCACTAGGTTCTAATGACCCAATAAGCCAGCATAGGCTTTTTGTACACATTTGGGGTTAATGTGGTCACTGTGGAGTCTCAACTTCCCTTGGTATTTTTGTTCTTGATCCTGAAACTGTGCGCATAACAATTTCTGGGCTCCAAACAAATGGCTACATTAAGGCTGGTACTCTGCTACTACTGGGAGAACAATCTTTGTTGCTATCAATCCCTTCCCCTTCCTCTAACGCACTATTATCTAGTGCTGCAGTCTCAGAACCTAATATAACGTTGAAAACAGAAATGTGTAATTTGAGGAACAACAAGAGCTATCTTGCATCTTTGCGTTTATTTTTGTAGTATTTTGTGTTGAAAATGTCTTTCATTTACATTTTAATTTCTTCACTCCAATTAAGCAAGTCTTTTGAGTAGGCACAAAGATTCTTCTCTGCTTTTATTTGTACTCTTAAAATTTTATAGACCCTTCATTTTATTATCACTGAAATGAGCTAATTTTCATCATCATTTAACAGAACCACTTTCTTGCCTTTGTAGAACCCAAATGTGTGAAAATAAGTTAATTTTGAAAAGTCTATAAATAGACTTACATGGTTCTAATTATATAAATATGTAGAAACAAACACTAAATATATTTCCCTAAGGCTGACCAAGTTTTATTCAAAACTTTACCAAAGCAACACATTTTTTAAAAAGGTATTTTATTCAACATTTCTTAACTGTTTCTGGGTATGTATTCAATGAAGAAGCATCAATCCACTCTTCAAGAACATATTTCAAGTGGACATTCTTTAAATTTGTATTGCTTCAATTTTCTTTAAATGATCTATCTTCTTATACGTCAAATGTTAGCTCCTAGAAATGCCACCAAAATAATTTTTTTGGTAAGTAAAGCTCAGTGCATCACTCTGCGCAGTAAAAGGGTCACCTCTGTGACAGGATCTCAGCAGCATGGCAGAATGGTTAGAGCGAATTTGGGTTATTTATTTAGCTTTTGCTAGGCCTCCTGTTTAATCATGCAGGGGCTTGATTATGATTGGTAAGGATTCTAATATAATAATTTGGAATTGGTAGACTCAGTGTGGTGGGATTTTCTAGCAAGTCTGAGAGACCATTATTTCATGTTATCTATTGGAAAGTTAAGTATTCTGATGTTTGTTTCAATAGGTTTGCCAAAAGTTCCTAAAACAACAGTCATTTTCCATTGTTGATCTTTTTTTTTTTTAAAGATTTTATTTATTCATTTGACAGAGAGAGAGAGACAGCCAGCGAAGGAGGGAACACAAGCAGGGAGAGTGGGAGAGGAAGAAGCAGGCTCCCAGCAGAGGAGCCTGATGTGGGGCTCGATACCATAACGCCAGGATCACGCCCTGAGCCGAAGGCAGATGCTTAATGACTGAGCCACCCAGGCACCCCATCCATTGTTGATCTTAACAGGCAAAGGGTGAGTTCCTTAGGATAACAAAGTTGTGTTAATGTGCACAGAAATCTCTATAGGAGTAGATGGTTTGGGGTTTTCAGGTTATTCTATTCTATTTGTTTGAAGACCATCTGTTGGAACATTTGATGATACAGCAGTTGCGCAGCAGAATTTAAGACTCCTGAGATAACAATCTGAACACTTCAACATAGAAAAATAATAAAAAAGGATTATACTCAGAGTTTGTAATACATAACGAAAAGCCAAGCGTACCCAGATTAAGCTACATAAACAAAACTCATCTCAACGTACAGTCTACAGAATGAGATATGAATGATTAGGCCAATTTTCTAATTTTATTGTTTGTTTGCTTGCCAAATAACTTTTGTAATGTTTGAGGATAGTAATATTCAAGAACTCAGAAAAGTGTTCACAGTCTTCTTAAGACTTTCCCTAAAACAGCACATGATCTCTTCAAAGGTTAGTATTAGATCAAACATGTCTCTATTCTAAACCTGTCCAATTCATGAGCCTATCAGACAATTAAGATCTATAGCATTGGGTGCATTTTCTATCACTGCCTGTTAGATTCTTCCTATTACTTTGGTCTATTGTAAAGCATGAAATTGAAGAGATTTAGGGAGAGAAGACACCATTTCAGAATTCCCCTTGAGTGACAAGGTTTCTAGTTCTCAATTGAGGCTCCATTTTCCTCCTTCTTGAATTAACTTATCTAGTGATTTCTTCCTCCAAGAAGGAAAATGGATATGACAAAAAGGATCCTGGGTGATGTCAGGGACTTTCTGAAGGCAGCCATTAGTTTACTAAGATAACAAATTCCTGTACAATTTCCAAATAGTAGCCACTAGACTTTTGAGCCATAAATCCAATACTAGTCATTGGACATCACCCAGCGATCTGTTTTCAGCCAACATATCTCTATGGGTTGTCAAATGGTACTGTTAACATTTTGGTGCTCCTGATTCTTGAGATCTTCAATTTTGGCTCAATTTATTAAAGTATCAGTAAGCTAGCATCTAAATTATCTCATATCCTCATGAATAAGGTAGCCCTTGGAGATAGCAAGGAAGAAACCAGCCGAATATTTAATCTAGTAATTTCATCTGCACTGGAAGTCCCTCCCTATTAAGTTAGTTGATGTGGTATCACAAAGGACAAAGGAATGATCCTCAATTAAGGCCTGTGATAGTATGGGCTGGGTCATGGCTACTGTCTGAGATAATAGAGCTCATTGGCACCTGAGAATTGACTTCAAGGGAGAGATTTAAGGGTAAGGAAATTTAGGTACTCAATTCTGTCTCAGAGCTATTGTCCTTCAGAAAATGTATTCAAATATATCACATAAATGTAATCTCCATACAGAGATTTAGCTTTATAAATATGCATAAAATGTGGTGAGTCTTTAGATGGTATAAAATGTGAAAGATTCCTGTTTCCTAAGATAACTTACATTTTTCTTTTTGATTTATTCAAACTAGTTCTGAATTCATTCTAAAACCTGGCTCATCTTTCTTGTGATGATTCATTCAGATAAATACAAGAAGTCTGGTGGTAACCATCACTGAACTTACATTTCTCATATTAAAAAGAAACACAAACAAACAAAAACCCATCTCTCTTCTATTTGGTTCTATTTAAGCAGGATGCAGAAGGCTGATACTTCAAAGAAAATTGAGTGCCTGGGTGGCTCAGTGGATTAAGCATCTGACTCTTGACTCTTGATTTCAGCTCAGGTCATGGTCTCGGCGTCGTGAGGTCAAACTGTCCTTGAGGTATGACGAGCTCCATGCCGAGCTGGGAGTCTGTTTGGGATTCTTTCCCTCCCCCCTGCCACTCCCCCCTCTCTAAAATAAATAAAGCTTTTTAAAAAATAAAAAAAAATTAAAAAACAAAGAAAATTAAGTAAACTACATTATAATCTTCTGTAGTACTTTAAAAATAGCATTAACTCAAAGGCTGTAAGATACTCAATATTCTCCTTAAATTACAAAAGCATATAAACTAATGCTTTAAATAAATCCTTGTGTTCACAGTTATTAGAGGTGATGTATCTTATAACAGAAGTCCAACTTGTTTTGTCTTTATGCAAACACCACTTTTCCAGAATACCAAATGCTTTTACATTAAGCAAAATTCAATATTGGGTGTATTTTTATGCAATGAGAGAAATAATTTCCAACATTCATTTTGCCAGGTGGAAGAAAAATTTAAAAAAATGCAACCAATTGCTTCACAGCCTTTTGGCTAAGATCAAATGTAGTAAAAAAAAAAAAAAATGCATCCAGTGTGATAAGTATATATTTTAGAACATATTACCAAATCCTCCTATTTCATATTTAATCCATTTCATATTTAATATTATCATGAAGCTAACTTAATTTAATAAATATGAGTCAGGCTTAGAGTATAGCATATCTTTGAAAAGATTAGACCTTTTGGAAGCTTGGGTTTGGTTTTTATTCTTTTTCAGGTATTAAAACTCACTAAATCTTAATTTCTTCTTTCTATGATTCTCAGCAAGAAAGTAACTAAAGTGAAAAATGAAGGAAATTTGCTTATAGGCACCTGCTTTATCTTTTTTAAAAAAATTTTATTTATTTGTTTGACAGAGAGAGAGAGGGAGAGCACAAGCAGGGGGAAGAACAGAGGGAGAGGGACAAGCAGGCTCCCTGCTGAGCAAGGAGCCTGATATGGGGCTCGATCCCAGCACCCTGGGATCATGACCTAAGCCAAAGGCAGTTGCTTAACCAACTGAGCCACTCAGGTGTCCCTAGGCACCTGTTATATCTAACATATAAATGATCAATGAAGAAAATGATATAATTACATTAACATATTTCCCAGAATTACACGGGAGATTTTGTTGATAAGAAAATAACTTTTTAATAGAGATTTTAGAAGTGGATTTGTCTAATGGCTTGAAGAGGAAAGAACTTTTGTAGACATTAAGGTGGATTTCTACTGGGTTAGCAATAGGGGGCCAAATATAATCAAAAGTAATGAGACAAAGATTGTTTTGCAAGATAGTATGTTTAATAGTGAGTTACCCACATTGTAAATTAAGGAGATATTCTCAAAAGCAATGTACTCCATGGGTCAAAATTAATTCAAAATGATTGATAGGATGGCATGAAGATATACTCTATTAAAACTGAAGTTTAGAAGAAAAATATCTATTTTTTTCTGTTTTCCAAAGGAAAAAATACTGTTTAATCCCAATTTACAAAAACTTGACAAGGCATATAATTACATTCATACTTTTGTCCCAGTGATTTTACCAGTTTTGTTAGTATGTGGAGGATTTGTAACAGACTATGTTATAAATGGAATTGTATCTTCCCCAAATTCAAATGCTGAAACCCTAATTTGCAATGTGATGGCATTTGGAGATGGGGCCTTTGGGAGGTAATTAGGTTTAGATAAGTTTAGAGTCCTCATGATGGAATTAGTGCCCTTATAAGAAGAGGCACAGAGAGCTTGTCCTCTCTCTCCTGCCACAAGAGAGCTTGTCCTCTCTCTCCTGCCATGTGAGAACATAGAGGGAAGTTGGCCATCTGCAAACTAGGAAGAGAGCTCTCCATGGAACCCAACCATGCTGGCAGCCCAAACTCACACTTTGAGCTTCCAGAACTGTGGGGAAACAGATTGCTGTTGTTTAAGCCACCCAGTCAATGATATTTCATGATAGCAGCCCAAACTGACGAACATAGACTCTCTCTGAAGGGAGTGTTCTCCCATTGAGTTTCATGGAAAACAAAGGCACTTTTACAAAGGATTTCTCTATCTGAATAGAAAGAATGTTTCCGGTAATGTAGAAGACCCTGCAACGGGCAGATGCTCTTAGGATAATCAGCACCGGTTGATTGTCGTCTCTCAGCGAATCTATCCTGTGGAAAGTCACAGCATACCTTGCGGGCTACGGTGCAGATGATACTGTGGCAGCATCCCAAAAGTCTGTGAAAGCTAGAACATGCAAGCTGACTTCCTGCGGAGGTTTTCCAATTCATGTAATAACGATGATGATAATTTATTATTTACAGATGCCTTTGTTCTCAGATACATCACTTGATTCTTACAACAATCTTCTGGGCTGGTCAGGGCAAGTATGATTTTTACCATTTTGTAGATGAGGAATCTAAATGCCTAGTGATTTCAGAGGTGACCTTTATTATAATGTGCTGTCAAATACTGTGTTCCCTCCACCCAGCAGTATATTTCTAGTTGGTTTATTCAGTTCCACCAGTCTCTGTCTAGTAAGGATTTATTATCACATCATTTACTTATAGAGGTTTTCTGGCATGTTTTAAAATCCATGGGACTACTCACCCACTGTAGTTTTCATTTTCCATGTTTTTATGGATACTCTTGAATATTTTTCATATCAATATTACTATCAGCCTAATATTTTAAAAAGGTCTTTCTTTTTCTTTCTTTCTTTCTTTCTTTCTTTCTTTCTTTCTTTCTTTCTTTCTTTCTTTCTTTCTTTCTTTCTTTCTTTTTTCCTCTCTTTTTCTTTCTTTCTCTCCCTCCCTCCCTCCCTCCTTTCTTTCTTTCTTTCTTTCTTTCTTTCTTTCTTTCTTTCTTTCTTTCTTTCTTTCTTTTCTTTCTTTTTTGGAAGAGATAAGATCATGTTAAATTTATAAGCTGACTTAGGGGCAATTGACATATTTATCATGTTGAATCTGCCTGAGAATAAGGGATGCTTTTCCATTTGTTCAAATCTAATTTACATCTTTTAGAAAAGTTTCAAGTTTTTCCTCATAATGGATTTTGCATATTAGTTTATCTCTATATATTTTATCTTCTTTGTGGCTATTGTACTTGGCATTGTCTCTACTATCATACCATATGAATTGGGGCTTATGAAGGTGAATGATTTCTGTATGCTAATTTAATATCCTGCAACCTTACTAGATTATTTTGTTTGATTTACTTTTCTTCATTAAGGCTGAAATGATTTCCAGAGACACTACAATAATATCTGCAAACAAAGATTGTTTTGGTTCTTTTTTTCAATTATATCTTTGATGTCTTTTGTTTCATTGCATTTACTCTTCCATCTATCACAATGTTAAGTTATTTAAGGGAGACAATAGCAAATCATGTGCTTCATATATGGTTTAATAAAAATGTTTGTATTGTTTCCTGTTGAGTAGGATGCTACATGTAGTTTAAAGGTGTATTTATCTATCATCATATTAAAACAATGCTGACTAATTCCATTTTCTTGTGTCTTTTTATCAGAGTAAGTGCTGAATTAGGCCAAAAGCTTTTTCAGCATGTGTGGAGATAATTATATAATTTTTGCCCCCAGATTTATTAAAGTGACTTATATAATGGGTTTCTAATATAAAAATCTTCTAATCCCTAAGATAAATACAACTTGACATTAGTGTATTATTATTTTTAATGTGGTTTTGAGTTTTGATTGCCAAAATTTTATTTAACTTTTTCTCACTGATATTTATAGGTAATATTATCTATAATATTTTGTAGTACATTTATCAGGATTAGGTATCAATGATATACTCACTTCCCCAAATAGAAATTTTCCTTCATTTCCTATACTCTGGAATAATTCTTCTAACCTTGGGACAATCTGATATTTAAAGACTTGGTAGAGGGGTGCCTGGGTAGCTCAGTCGGTTAAGTGTCTACCTTCAGCTCAGGTCATGATCCTTGGGTCCTGGGATCGAGCCCCGTGTCAGGATCCTTGCTCAGTGGAGAGTCTGCTTCTCCCTCTGCTTGCAGCTCCCCCTGCTTGTGCTCTCTTTCTCACTATTTCTCTCTCTGTGTCATATGAATAAATAAAATCTTTTAAAAAAATAACGACTTGGTAGAATTTGCTTTAAAACCATTGGGCATAAAGATTGGGGGGTGCTGTCCTTTAATAAGATTGTCTATTATTTTGTAGGTATCAATTTGCTTAGACTTTTTACCTGTAATGGTTTAACTTTGATATTGAGTTTAAAAATGAGATTTAGCTAGAAAATGCTTATTTCTTCTAGGTCTTTATGAAGGTTAATAAAATAGGTTCATAAATTTAAAAATTCCTCTGTGTCAATGGTCATTTCCTCTTACAGTTTCTTATTTTGTGTATTTTTGCTTTCCCTCCATTTTCTTGACTAAGTTAGCTAGTGGTAGCTTTACTATGTTATATTTTCACAGAACAGGGTTTTCATTTATTAGTCAGGGATACCTCCTTTGCATTTTCTATGTAATTAATCTCCTTTTCTTTTTATTATTTCCTTTCTTGTCTCTTTTGAATACACTCAAATTATTGAACAATAAAAGGAAACCTGCTATACACTTAATTAACTCCACATAACTGTTTACGTCTGCCCATTTGTTGTAAAATCTCTTTCTTTTTTTCTCTCCTATTTGAAAGTAACTAATGCACTTGGTTCCTTTAGCCTATCAGTGTATATTTCTTATTAATAAGATATTTTTCTGACATATCTACAGAGCAATTCTCAAAAATCAGGAAATTTAGCATGGATGCAATGCTATTATTTAAATATATAATCTATGGCCCATATTCAGATTTCCTAATTCTAGTACTGTTTTTTGTTTTTGTTTTTGTTTTCCTCCAGGACAGAATCCTATCGAGGATCATACACTCTTTTTTAAATTTTTTTTTTATTTTTTATTTTTACTAACATATAATGTATTATTTGTTTCAGGGGTACATGTGATTCATCAGTCTTACACAACACAGAGCACTCACCACAACAAAGCCTCTCCAATGTCCATCACCCAGCCACCCCATCCCCCTACCGCCCCTCCCCTCCAGCAACCCTCAATTTGTTTCCCGAGATTAAGAGTCTTTTATGGTTTGTCTCCCTCTCTGGTTTCATCTTGTTTTATTTTTTCTTTCTTCCCCTATGATCCTCTGTTTGTTTCTTAAATTCCACATATAAGTGAGGTCATACGCTAATTATCTTTCTCTGATTGACTTATTTCACTTAGCATAATACCTTCTAGTTCCATCCATGTCATTGCAAATGTCAAGATTTCATCTTTTTTATGGCTGCATAATATTCCATTGTGTGTGTATATACATACACACACACACACACACCACATCTTTATCCATTCATCTGTTGATGGACATCTGGGCTCTTTCCATAGTTTGACTATTGTGGACATTGCTGCTATAAACATTGGGGTGCAGGTGTCCCTTCAGATCACTACATTTGTATCTTTGGGGTAAATACCTAGTAGTGCAATTGCTGAGTCGTAGAGTAGCTATATTTTCAACTTTCTGAGGAACCGCCATGCTGTTTTCCAGAGTGGCTGCATCAGCTTGCATTCCTAACAACAGTGTAAGAGGGTTCCCCTTTCTCTGCATCCTTGCCAACATCTGACGTTTCCTGACTTGTTGATTTTAACCATTCTGACCGATGTGAGGTGGTATCTCATTATGGTTTTGATTTGTATTTCCCTGATGCCAAGTGATGTTGAGGACTTTTTCACGTGTCTGTTGGCCATTTGTATGTCTTCTTTGGAGAAATGTCTGTTCATCTCTTCTGCCCATTTCTTGATTGGATTATTTGTCCTTTGGGTGTTGAGTTTAATAACTTCTTTATAGATTTTTGATACTAGCCCTTTATCCGATATGTTATTTGCAAATATCTTTTCCAATTCTGCCGTGGTGTTTTTTTTGTTTTTGGTTTTGTAGACTGTTTCCTTTGCTGTGCAGAAGGTTTTTATCTTGATGAAGTCCCAATAGTTCATTTTTGCCTTTGGCTATGTGACTAGGAAGAAGTTGCTGCAGCCGAGGTGACAGAGGTTGCTTCCTGTGTTCTCCTCAAGGATTTTGATGGATTCCTGTCTCACATTTAGGTCTTTCATTCATTTTGAGTCTATTTTTGTGTATGGTGTAAGGAAATGGTCTGGTATTTTAACTGCCATATATTTTTGATTCCTATTCATCTGGAAAGATCTTTAGTTTTTCTTTGTCTTTCTTTACATTGATACATTGATTTGAAAAGTCAAGACCAGTTATTTTGTAGAATGTTCCTCAATTTGTATTTGTCTTATGTTTCCCGTTAATTAGATTCAAATGATGCATTTTCATAGAAATAAATTTATCAAGTATTGATAATGTTTGATCATTTGGTTGTAATGATATCTGCCAAGATTCTTCACTGTAACTTACTACTTTACCCTTTGTTATTGAAAAGAAATCTTTGAGGGAAATTTTAACATTATGCAAATGTTTCAATATTCTTATACTTAATTTTGATGCTTAAATTGACCTATATTTGGTCATTATGAACCCCTTCAGGCTCAATCCTTAGTTATTTTGATATATCCTCATTATTCCTTGAGTACTTCCTGACTTTATTATACAGGAAGATAGCTCAAGCTCATCTCATATATGTTTTCTCACTCCATCTTGAAATGTGTCTTTACTAGAAAGAGTCCTAGGTCTTTTTAGTGAAGATTGGGGTTTAGAAACAGAGATCTGAATAATAAGTGTGCTTAATGCTACTCGGATGTCATTGTTTCTAGGCTTCCTTACTGGACAGAGATGGGGGAAACTATACATAAATATACATTCCATGTACATATGTGTATATTCCATCTATTTACATGTATATGTCTTTTATATTGATACTTATCTAGATATTAAGCATCCTGAGTTTATACTTGTATCTCCACTATAAATCAACACTACAGAGTGCATTCTAATTTTCTTCCTTCTGATACTTGTAACTCTCTTTTCCAACAATGAGCCTCAATATAATTTCCCATTTGCAAAAGACATTTCTAGTGTTCTTCTTCCTGTAAGAGTGAGTTTCTATCAGTTGACATAATTTTCAGAACATAGAATTTCCTTTAGAATATCCTTGTAGGGGGCGCCTGGGTGGCACAGCGGTTAAGCGTCTGCCTTTGGCTCAGGGCGTGATCCCAGCGTTCTGGGATCGAGCCCCACATCAGGCTCCTCCGCTACGAGCCTGCTTCTTCCTCTCCCACTCCCCCTGCTTGTGTTCCCTCTCTCGCTGGCTGTCTCTATCTCTGTCGAATAAATAAATAAAATCTTAAAAAAAAAATATCCTTGTAATGACGATCTGATGGAGAGTTATTTTTTCTGCTCCAATGTCTTCTCTTCTTCTAGGACTCCCATATCTTTTATCATTGCCGGATACTACTGCACAGAGGGCTGACGAAAATCCTAGATTTTAGTAGGATTTGCATATAACGCGTGGAGAAATTTTGCAGTCCTTAGTATGTCATCTTTTGTTAACATGAACTCTGCATGACCATCACTATTTTAGCTTCAGGGACGTCAAATGCTAAGTGTCAATCTATTTGTCATAAGTATCTGCAAATGACCTACATGATGACTTTACAGTAATCGAGACTATTATTATTTATGTAGTTAACTTTCCTGGGAGAAGGAAATAATTTTGCTACCACTCTGAATCCCCCCCTGTGCCTAGCTCAGCGAGCCGCTCCTCAAAAATCTTCCGCTGATTGCTTATATGTCCCCCTACTGATCTCCATTTAATTCTTCATCTCCCCAGGGCCTACTGCAATCTCATATTAGACAAGCTCCAGAGAGTAGAGAAGCAATATAGTGTATTATGTGTGTTTACACTGATAGCTCTCTCTTTAAAATATGTATCTTGCAGGCAACATTGTAGTAGTAAAAAAAAATCAAAGGGAAAAAATTGGTACTAATTCTATCTCTGCAACAAATCAACTTTCTTATTCCCCCATTGCCTTTCAGTCATTATTGGTGGGTTCTACAATTTTGCATATCTAAAATAACAAGTTGGTTAAAATTTTATACTCAGCATTAATTACGTTTTTAATAAGTTTATAACTGAATGTCTATTATGTGCCTAGCACACAATGACAAGCCAAGCCCTGGCAGTTTGTAGGGAACTTAGATCAACCCATAAGTCCATTGAAATGGCCATGGAACACAGGTTATTAAAGATTGAAAAATACATGATGCAAAATACTGGCTTTTTCTGTAATGAGTAACTCCCTTAAAATTGAGGCTGTGGAAATATGTATGCTAAACATATTTTATTCATTTATGCATTGAGAGCAATTTGGAGAAAATGGAACTTACAGATGGGGGAGAAATGACTTTGAAAACCTGGGTTGAAAATATTTTGAATCTGTCAATAGGCTAGAAAGAAGTTGAAGAAATAAAACAGGATCACAAAATGAGTTAAATATGGTATAATCATTCTACTGGTTGGTTATTATTGATTCTCTTTTCCCAAAGAAGACAATTTGGAACCCAATTGCCACATCTTGGTGAGGAGTATGGGCAAGATGAATAATACCAAAGTTCTTTTTCAATCTAACATTCTAGGTTACACAGTATTGCTTGACTCTAAAAACTGTGGCCTATGGGAATAGATGGATGAAATCAAATCCCAAGTAATACAGAGTTTTATTTAGCATTTCATCTGGTCGTATAAAACCCCAGGGCTTTCCACATTAAAAAACAATCTAATTATTATGTATAGAAACCATACACAAAGGGGTATATTATTTGCATTCCATCTTAATACATAGCACAAATGTTCTCAATGCAAATGTACTAGATTTAACACTGATTCTACTATGAAGTCTCCTTCATGTGCTTATTATGTCTTTTCATATTCAGCTGCTTCCTGAATATTTGATGGAGGATGGTGGCATTTGAGTAGAAAATTTGGAAACACAAATTATTTTTGAAGTCTCTGTTAATATTGAATATGGATACTTCCAATTAATAAAATATTTATGTCTCCAGGAATCAAAAATCAGGATTTAATGTGACATATGCCAAATGCTTACAGGCTTGCTATAGATATAGGATTGTTTACTTGCATATGTAGAATGCAAAAATGACACTTATGCAAAAATTTGTCACTAAAATTGACTGAGCACACACTAAAGGTCATGTATCCTGTTAAGTAATTTTCCTATATAACAGCCCTGAAAAATTTGCACTGCTGTAATTTACAGATTAGAAAACAGAGAGCTAGTTGGATTTAAAAAATAACCTGAAACTCACATGTAGGAAATGAGTGATGGATCTAAGCTTTATATACAGATCTGTCTAAATTCAAAACCCATATTATTTTAACATTGAGTTAAAATTGGAACTTTTTCTATTGTTAACAATGGAGGGTGTATTGGGGGAAGTACCATCCAAACCTTTCTGATTCATAGTAGAATGAATTACTCATGCACACACAGCACTATAGATAAGGTTAATTTTGATCTGTTAATGAATTCAAGTCATTAACTTTTAATGACTTGAACAAGTTCTCCTTTCAAAAGCATGATCAATTTATTTAGTCATCATTCTTGATCTTATATCACCATATAGACATTTTAGAGTTTATAGAACACTGTCTGGTTTGAGCCACATAACAATTCTGTGACAAAGGTAAGTGAATAGGACCATCATTTAAGATAGAGTCTCAGAGAGGCAGAACCTAGTGGGTCTAGGTTTTCTGGAAACTAATGTGATTTTTTTTCAATTGTATCACACTTACTGTTTATATTTTTAACAAACATGCTAAGAATTTGGGGATTACATTTTTTTCTCACGTGAAGCCATCCTCTTTCTTTCTTTCTTTCTTTCTTTCTTTCTTTCTTTCTTTTCTTCGTTTCTTCCTTTTCTTTTCTTTCCTTTCCTTTTCTTTTCTTTTCTTAATTTCTAGTTCTAGAAGTGTTCCATACTTTGCCTTCTTGCCCTAAGGTCTTTCTGATTCTTCTATGTAAAACACTGTCCCTATGCCTTTGAAGGCCCTTTACCCAAACATTTATATCCTTCTCAAGGAATCTCAGCTTTTATTACACAAAGTATCAAACTGCTGTCCCCATGTCTCCACAATGAAGAAGAGGCACATCATACTTAATACACATTATTACCCCATCAATCTTTCTGTTCCAAAAAGATCATATTTACAACCTTGCACTTATTTGTGGAAATATTTACTTAATTTCTCTCTTCCCACTCCACCCCCCCTGTAAGCTCTGTGACATCATCCTTCTCTACCACGTTCATTTTTACCCCTATCCCCCACAGCACTCAGGGCTTTGTTCAGCATAGAGCGTTTGCCCAGTACATATTTCTGGAGTTGAACTGAATATGGTTACTTATTTCAAAATGTATTAGCAGTGATTTAATATGGTATAATGAGACTAAATCGACATTTAGAGTTGATTTGGTTACCGAGAAGATAACCTCACTAGGCAGCAATCTGAAAGAGAACTTCGCATGGGGGGGCAAGTGAAGAGCTTTCAGTGTTGTTTTTCAGCTCTGCCTCAGGTGTAAGACCTAAGGTCTCTGAAAGGATAGTTTTTTGTTTGTTTGTTTCAATCTTTTGCTTTGTTTTGTTTTCCTCTCGTATCTGCATGAAACACAGAAAGATCTGGGACAATGAGAATAAAAGGGAACTTAGCTTCTTTTTAGAATCCTCTAGGATAAGCATATGTGAGAATGCAAGACAACAGAGAAATACCATCAGTGAAGACAGTATTGTGGTATGTGGCAGAGGGTCAGCAGACAAGCTCCAACCTCCTGGCTGGACAGTAGTAAGTACTAACACCTCCCAGTAATAAACTCATACTGGGCTACATGGAAAAAGTTATCTGTGGATTCCCAGAAAAATAGGATGGAATTCTCAGGGGACGGAAGCCCATCACTTATTCAGAAAGGGGCTTTGAGTAATGGTACCCAGGGCAAAACATTACCCACATTATCCACAGTTTAATTCAACTGGCAAGTGTTGTATTAGCAGAGCCAGAAACTCCCCGGTGTTGATGATATTAATCAGTGATATTAATGAATGGAGAACAATGTCTGAATTCTAAGAGACCTGGCTTGGAATTCTGGTTCTGTGTGAAACCCTGGTTAATCTCTCAGATTCTTAGTCATCTAATCTTTAAATTTAAGATAATATCTTTAATGTTAATAATGACATTAAGATGACTAAAGGAAATAGCAAATATTTCACATTACTTTTTCAGAGTATATAACAGATAGTACTCAATAGGTCTCGTTTCCTTTCTGCCTTCTTAACTTATTTCTCTAATACTTGGTTTCCCCGACAGAACACTTTATGACATTTGCATTTATGGTGTTTATATTTAAATTACCATTTTGTATGTAATAGAGCAAAATGTTTTTATGTGCATAACTCTAAAAATGAAAAAAGGTGAAACAAGTATTTGATAAATGGATTTAAATTCGTATAGTTGACTTTTAATTTTTCATAAAGTGTTTGTCAGCACAAATGCAAATGAAAACATAATTATCGTTATGTTGTTATTTTTGACCCTTTTACAAACCAACAACCAGCTATTTTTAAAAAATGCCATTCATTTAGACAGGGTTGTGATAAGGATTATATTTTGAAGCATTAATGTTTATAATTGACGGAAACAGATCGGCCACAGTATAAGTAACAGACTAAGAGAGCCACTTTGGGAAATTTACATAAAATATATGTAGGAATATTCCATTCTTCCAAGGGTCATATATTTGACAACATTAGATCTTTAGAATGAAACTGAAAATGAATATACAGAGAAAAACAAAGTAATTAGATAGCATTATATCCAAAACAAAATGTTTATAGTGAAGAATATTATGTCCTCTATTATAGCTTCTTATTAAAAGTATATTTCTCTGCTTGTAAAAAAAATTACATTTTATGAAAATTATAGAACATAATGAAAGATTAAATAAAGACAAAAACAATCATTCACAATCCCATAATATTGAAGTATATTTCCTTCTTTTCTCTATATATGTTTTTGTAAGCTACAGAGAATCATAATTGCCAGACACAATAATTACAGACTTAGAATAACAAGTTTGACGTATTGTCACTGTTCAGGGTTAGTAATAATAACTGCTGGTATTCATTAACCATTCACTAGTGTTCTAAGCAATGATCTACGAATGTATATTTTTATGTAATTTATATTACATACACCACAAATAATCTATTGATGTGGTTACTAATAGAGACATTACTCATGATGAATGTGGGGTTTTAAGATATTTTTTTATTGAAAGTTACACAGATAACAATCTGTGGATTGCATAATCAAATCCAAATCTAAATCTAAAACTTATTTTTTCTAAATCTAAAACTTATTTTTTTTATCACTATACCATGAGAGTCAAAACATTTTATTACTGCCTCCCCTGTATAACATGCTTGACACATATTCAAAAATCATAAACATTTTAAAAAGTAAGAAAATTTGATGGGGGGGGGGCATTCAACAAAGAAAATAGTCCAGAGAAGCAAATCCAGAAATGGGCCAGATATTGAAATTATAAGACAGGTAATTTAAAATGACTATGTTAAAACTTCTAAAGTATCTAGGGGAGGAATTTGGCATCATGAATGAAGAGACAGGTATTTTCAGTAAAGACATGGAGAAACTTAAAAAAAAATTTTAGAAATAAAATTTTAAAGTCAGTAATGAAGATTTCCTGATATAAACAACAGAGTGGATACAGCAAAAGAAAGGATCAGTGAAGTTGAAGAGAGGCTGATTGAAACCATCCTGAGACATTAATAATAGTGGTGATTATAATAGAATGAAGTAAAATAAAACAGCATGGACAAGACTTCTGTGGGTAATATAAGTTAGTCTAACACAAGCATATTTGGCAATCTAGGAGAGAAGAGATGATAGGGCAAATGAAATTCTTGACAACTGATGGCAATGATATAAAGAAAGATATTAACCAACATATTCATTAAATTCATTGACCACCAAGTACTATATGAAACAAACACAAACCAGATAGGCATTCTATTTTTTCAACAATTGAAAATCAACAGAAAGGTTCTGACATTGTTATGTTTGTTTTCAAACCACTGAGATTCAAATAATGCATAGGTTTCTTCACATGGAATATTTCATATATAAAATTTATCGCGTAGGTATTACCTATTTCGTGTTAAAAAAATTTGTGTATTTAGTAAAATCCAAGTTGCTAGAGCCTTGTCTGTTTTCAGTTTGCAGAGAGATAAGATTTCATAAATCCTCCATTAATTCACGAAGAGTATGTCAGTTGTACAGAAGAAGAGCTTTGCCAAGAATTTACGAGCTAATGAAATTAAAGAAATTAAGATTACTATTTTGCAGATTTGTTGATAGTCACTGGCTTTAAATAAATGATTTCCTCAACTGACCTAAATAAAAATCAGAAATTGCAAGTACCATGAAAATGTATGCCAACAAACTTCAAGGATTCAAAAAAGAAAAATCAGACATTGGAAAAAGGAAGTGGGCTAATGTACAAAATATTATATTTGTATGTACTTGAGGGGAAGTTCCATCATTAATTGTAAATACTTTAAAGAAATAGAATTTTATTCAGGATTCATATGCTATATTATTAGAAAATTTAATGTAACACTTCTTTTTAAAGGAAGAGAAGCTTGATCTGCAAAAGAATTTCTCTTTTGAATTATATTATTTGAAAATCAAATTAATTGGCATTTTGTGTTGGCAAGCAAAAAAAGTAAAAAAAGTTCCTGGCAATGAAATAAAAAAGCTGCACATATTTTTTTCTGTCAAGTGCTACCTGATAATTGTACAAAATCTATTGTTAGTAGTGACCATCAGTAAAATGAAGACATTATTTATACACACCTTGATCAGAAATTGCAGCTCACTATTTAAGCATAAAATTGGCTATAAAAAATATGTTCACGAATACAAACTCAAGTCTCTCAAAGAAAAATAATACAATGTTTATTTTCCTCCTACTTATGTAAAGAAAGTGTGACGACTTACTTCACCAGGATTCATATAAACACACTGAAAGCCCCACACTGTAACTCGAATTTCCAATTAAATATACTTTCCTCTATGGACAATGATGGAGAAATCACCAAGAAATGTTGTATTATCGTATATTCTTTCTGATTATCTAAAAAAACAGAAGCAGATCTGAGATTTTTTAATACTTGACGAAGTCCTGAGGAGCTAAAAATTCAGATGAATAACTAAACTTCAGACAATGACAAAGTTAAGACACAATGCCAAAATATAATCTCTGGAGCTTTGCGTGAAATGAGACTATAAATCAGTTGGAAAAACAAAGCAAAGAAAATTACAAAAATGTTAAGAATTTGGTGTTTTTTCTGAACCAAGTCAGTTTTCTTGGTTATGGAAAACTACAGCAGTGCATGGACCGTAGATGTGTCAGATGTTATAGATTTTAAAATTTGGACGGGAATAAAATTCTCTTCGTTAAAGTTCAAAAGATGAGTACTAGTGCGTTTCACCCAAGCGAAAGGTTTAACCTAAATGTGTTCCCTTGAATATGAGTCTATTATTAAATATTCAAATGAGACACTTCTGAGGGTGAAAAGTGACCCTGTTAATAAAGATCGCATAATGATTAGCACAAATCAACCTGGTCCTGAGCAAATCAAGACGTATTGTTTCCCCGATTTTAATCCTAATAGTAATAACAGCTATAATTACTTCTTACTTACTGCTGTGTAAATTGCAAAGGGCGCCATTTTATATCCATATCATGTTGCATTCCAGATGTCACTAATCACATAATATTCAATGTGAATGCTGTTCCCTAGATTTGTTGATCTCGTTTTCTCTACCTCAGCACTCTTCGAAGGCTTTACATATTTTAAATTATTTGTTTTTCATAACAACTCTGAGGTACACGGTATTATTACACTCATTTTACAGGTGAGAAAAAAGAGATAAAGAGCTTAAATTAACCTATCCATAATCTCACAGCTAGTCAGGAATGGAGCTGGTTTGAACACAAGGAATTCATCCCTCTATCCCAGGCTTTTTATCCCTGAACTCTAGCTTTCCCCATTAGCATTTTTTCTCCAGTCTGACGTCCTCAGCAGTAAGTATAATGCTTTGAGGGTATAAACACTAGGGGATTCAACATGCTTCCCCCAAATTTATTCCATTTAAATTATTTCCATCATATGAGCCAAAAACAGGTGCATGAATTACACAGAAGTGAATTGAGACCATCCCCCCCCCCAAAAGTTTGAAGGGACAGACTGTGTTAAGTCAGAGGTTCACTTTGAATTTTCAAACATACCGCAAGTTCTTAGAAATGCATTTATAAGTTTATTATTCAAGCTTCGTGAATTCCCATTCATTTAAAGATTCAAAACGTTCCTCCCTTGGCACAATCGCTCAGTTGACAGCAGTTTGACCGAGTAGTCACTACCCCATGATTGAAACATGTTCCTCCAAAAAGTTTCCTTTAAATGGGAAATTAAATCATTCTCAGTTTGACGTTATATCAAACGTGAAGTGAAATAAATGTTTTGTTTTCCCGAACCCACAGTTAAAAAAATTAGCACTGAAATATTTATATATGCTATAATCAAGCCAATACCTAAATATGCAAATCACCTAAGGGAAGAGTGAGTGCATAATGGGAAGAGAGTAGCAAGGGAAAAGGAAGACAATGAATGCATTAAATGTTAAATATTCATCATAAGGATAGCTCCTTTCTCTTTTTTTAACTTCTACTCCACAGTAGATAGGAAATGCAAAATGGATGTTAACATGTGAATATTGAAGTGTTAACACCGTGTGTCAGTTTTACGAAAAAGTGTTAACTTCCCAAATGATGGAACGTTATTTGGACTTAACTAATAAAAGAAAATTATCCATTTATCTGTATATACATTTTTCTTCAGATAAGGAACATTAATAATTGAGATAATATGTAGAGAGATGATAGACAAGTAGATACAAACATATGGATACATGGATAATTGTTTTCTCCCTATATGTGTATAAATCAAATCAATGTTTCCACTTGTCCATTACTGCATCATGTGAAATATCTAAGTGAGTCATTTACCTTGTACGTCTTGACTTGTCACCTCGGGATATAACACACACTTATCAAGCTCTGCTCTATACAAGCAAAGCAATAAAGTTAAAAAAAATGTTGGTAGGGACGGGCAGGCAATTTAGCAGACAATTAAAGAGTAACTGTGTTCTTGCCTTATAATAAATAAATTTTAGACTTGTTAGAAAAAGTTAATTAAGCATATGTGTAAAAAATGTAGAAGTAACCACTAAAGGACTAGCAATAAAAGATAAAGTTCTCAAACAAGAGTAGGCAAAACAAAAAATTAGAAAAACTTTATGAATCCATTAGGAAAAAAATTCCAAATAAACTAAACATTAATAATAATAATAATGATAAAATGAATTACAGATTGCTCATTAATTTAAAAAAAAACAAGCATTTCTATATATTGCACATGTTTTAATGACAATTTGTAAAGTGAATAAAGCACAGGTAGGACCTCAGTCATCCTTGTCACTACTGGGTTGTACCTTAAGCAATTTACTTCATTTCAACATGTCTTAATTAGGTTTCCCATTTTAATTATAGTTCTTAGATTGACAAAGCATTTGTTTCATAATGTTTCCACTAGTCTCCAGAAGTTGAACAAAAGGACCCTACCTATTAATAAATTTCCTAAGTAAAAGAAAAGAAAGGAAGGAAAAAAAATATATATATATATTTTAAGATTTTATTTATTTATTTGACAGAGGTAGAGACAGCCAGCGAGAGAGGGAACACAAGCAGGGGGAGTGGGAGAGGAAGAAGCAGGCTCATAGCGGAGGAGCCTGATGTGGGGCTCGATCCCATAACGCCGGGATCACGCCCTGAGCCGAAGGCAGACGCTTTAACCGCTGTGCCACCCAGGCGCCCCAGAAAAAATATATTTAATATCTAAATTATCACTGTAAAATTTCTCTAATAAGATACCTTACCTTTTGGAACACAAAAATACCTATCTCAATGTTTTTGGCCTAAAGATTGATATCCTATATCCAAAGAATAAATCAAGATTTTTTTTTAATGGATCTATGTACAAAGAATACAAACTAGTGTTCTTGCTGATTCTTCCCTCTCTTAATTGGGGTGGATTCCCAGCTTGGGGAAATAACCAAGACTGTGGTTGAGATACAGATGGAGAAAAGGGGATTGGACACAGATCTCTGATAAGAAGTGTTCTGAGGAACAATGTTCTCGGCTCCCTCTCTGTGTCATGCAGTGATTGGCCTAGAAAAAGGACCCCCACCCTTTGTGAGCTTTATTCCCTATAACTGTGACTCTTATCAGCAGTGACCAGACATCTATGATTTGAGCTTCCAATGCACAAGCAACCCTCTCTACCTTTCAAATTATATGGCTAAAAGCCCATCACATGTTAGCAATTCAAACACAGCACTAGAAACTAAATTTGAACTAAGGTACTGTGAATAAAGTTGGTCACTAATAAGGCCCATGTGTTTCGATAATTTTATAGCACAACCTGGTAATCAAAGAGGTAAAGTTTTATAATAGATTGGCATTTGCTTGCAGGGCTCAGATCTTAAAAAAATGGAAATTCCTCCTTGGGATTCCTACCGTAAGAAATAAAACAAGCAATAGAAACAAGATTGTAAAAAGTTAAGGTCCTACACATTAACTTCTGTATCCTTTTATGTATTACCTGGCTTTTTCCAGAGTGTTCTATTCCTCTCTTCAATTTTTATTAGAAAGGACAATTTCCTAGACAGTTTCTTCCCTGGTAGGAGCTATTGTCAACACCAGCTGTCCTAAGTCTGAAGGTGTGGTAAACTGTTTGTCAAAACAAAGATGTCCCATCTATCTTCACATTAGAAATTCTGATAGACTCACATTTTTAAAAGGAGAATTTAGTGACTTCTCAATGTATATTTTTAATGTGAATATGTGTGTATATTTGCATATGTTCACAGTATGTCTTATAGAAGGGTTCTAACCTCCTCACTGTAGCTACAATTCATGACAATGTCACAGTGAACTGATGTTTCCTAGGTCTTTCTATGGTTTTCGAATAACAGATTGAACCGAAGGAGCTGCATGCTTACTAGCTACCTAGAATTACTTTTCCCTTTAGAAATAAAAGTAATTTACTATCATCATTGCAAACCTAAGCTACTTCCTTCAAGCCTGAAGCTCCTTCATAGTGGTTTTGAGAACAACATGGTGTATTACATATAAAAAGGGTACAAATAGTGTTTGAAATTCCTAGGACTCCGAGAGTTGTTAGCATAGATAGTCCCGCAGCCTGCCAAAGTGAAATCACGCTCCCCATGGTATACGTTGACCTTTTATCCAGGGTTGGAAATAAAGATTGTTGGAGCCCAGGTAAACAGTGCCATACCCTTCTAAACTGCCTGTTTATGGAGACAAACTCTCTGCTTAGATCTTTTCTGCCAAGTGGAAAACAACCGTTCAGGAAGATTCTATGATGTTGTTTATTTTTATTCCTAATTAATATGCTAATTCCTGCTGGCAATTTTCCCTTCTAATGTCAATATAGAGCAACTTCATTATAAGCAAAGACTGGCTTTGTCATGCGACTTTTCAATATCTGTGAACAAAACTAATTCAGATGAAAGTTTATCTGAGGATGAAAATAAATGAGAGCCCAATCAAATATGAACTCTGATATGTGCATAACTCTCCTTACCAATACTCATGAGCAAAGCCTTGAAGCCTCACTGTTGCTGGCTGTTTCTCTACTACTTGTCACGCCATCCCTGCTTATTGATCAGCAACTCCTTTCCAGGAAAACACAAGCTGATAAACAGAACTGCTCCAACAGCATCCTCATTGCCCTTGAGTGCAAACCACATTCTACAAACTGCTTCATATTTCTGAGCCTCACGCTTTGACATGACATTATGTGGACACGGCATTTTCAGTGGCAAAGGAAAGCACCCTCACACGGCCGCCCCCAGGAAAGTGCCTTTATTTACAGAGTCAGACATTTGGCTACTAATCACGTACTGACGTTACTAACACTATAGCCCCAAAGTTTCCACTTCCAACTTTTTCTGTGTCCTGGGATCAGGGTCAGTACAGATCCTGTAAAAAATAGCCATTATAGTGGCTCATCCAAAACCAGACTCAGTTTCCAGACATTTCTTTTTCACAAATAAGATCTTAAATACTACCTTGTTATGAAAGTAATGTAAGTAATCATAACTATGCTATTATTTAAATTTAGGAATTACATCAAATAATCATCATGCTGGGGCTGAAAAAAAACCAGAAAGTTCAGTCAGAATAACCTAGGAATAAAAGGAATGAAATGTTATTTTCTCATATTTTATATATTGCTTATATATTAAGATCTTAATAAAATCTGATAATTAAAATATGACAAAGAACTGGATAGGTATGTGTTGCTTTTGTTTGTCTGGGTTTTTGAAAATCACCTACAGCCTAAGAATAAAAACATAGACCTAGTTTTTCTCTTTGATAACTGCTTTAATACCTTAAGTTACATTCTCATAGTTATATCTTCTGAGCCCTAAAGCCCCATGACTTAAAAGTGGGTTTTCTCTGGGGCTCCTGGGTGGCTCAATCATTAAGCTTCTGCCTTCGGCTCAGGGCGTGATCCCGGCGTTCTGGGATCGAGCCCCACATCAGGCTCCTCTGCTGGAAGCCTGCTTCTTCCTCTCCCATTCCCCCTGCTTGTGTTCCCTTTCTCGCTGGCTGTCTCTGTCAAATAAATAAATAAATAAATCTTTAAAAAAAAAAAAAAAGTGGGCTTTCTCTCATTCTCCCCCAGCAAGGTATTCAAGGTAAAAGGCCCAGAAACTTATCAATCATATGCAAGGTTGCCCACCAACCCCCACTGTTCACTACTATGGAGAGGCTTCAAGGCATCGGTTTTAAGAACTCCTATCCCATAGATCAATTATTAAGAAGACAAGACAAAAAAATAAAATGTGGAGTCCCCCATGGGTAAAAATCCAGACACTGCAAATCAAATTTAGTACAAAAACTCTCTTTCTCTGCCTGTCATTGTTGTTATTATCATTGATACTATTATCATTTTATCTTTGAGGACATGCATATTCACCAATGCATTGAGACAGAAATCCATCCTTGATCTACCCCACAAGTAGTCTTGTGCTAAACAAGAATCTGTGGTCTCCTTACATAGCATCTCAGTAACATTTAGCAGAACAAAAGGTACACATTTTAATTCACCTTCAGGAGCCTTGAGAAAAAGACTTCTCACCTCATTTTAGCAAAGTATAGTTTATTTTATAACTCCAGAAGGAATTTATTCTGCTTTTCAATTATTTGGTCATTTGTTTCTTTGGTTTCTTAGGCTTTTAGCTTCTCATTGGAGCCACTTCCCAAGAAGTCAGCATGTAGAACAAAAGTACAGGAGATAAAAAGCAATCACAGCTCATGTTCTATGTCCTTGATAGAACCAAATACCATCTGCAACCTGAGCAGTTAAGAGTAGATGCTGTCACAGTTTAGGGTCTCCAAAAAGCAGTCTCTCAGTTAGAATTTAGTGCATTTTCGTAATTTCTCATTTAATAATTATGCACAGAAAGCTGGTTTTAATAAGAATGTTTAAATACAAAAAGAAAAAAAAGAATGTTTTAGAAAATTGTATTTCATACTTGAAAATTCTTATACAAAGATGCCATTATTTCAATAAGATAAAGATGTTCACATTATATATATCCTTTTTTTTTCTTCTTGAAGATAAGGTAGGAAAAAGAAGGTTTATTGTGTTCACCATTGGGATTCAAAAACGGAAAAGTTTTATTGTGTATTATTTCTACTAGTAAAATGGAATAATAGAAGTTGGTAATCATAAAGACGGTACCCATATAATAATAGCAACTCTTTACTGAGAACTTATATTTTCTGCAGTATGTCATATTATCTCCACTTTATAAATGAGGAAATTGAAGCACGGTGATTTAAAAACTTGCCAAGATCTCACAGCTTGATGGATGTTGTGGTTTTGTAATATATAAACTCAACTAGGCTATACTGCTTTTCCAAGAATTTACTTTCCTATATGTTTCCTATTAGGATGGGCCACAAGAGACATTCTTGTGTGAAAATTAGAGGGCATAAATGAATCATCATCCAATTTTTTTAGCTCATATGCATTGTCACTTATCAGTTAAGTATGCAACAACTCTGTTTTTCACTAGATTGGGCCAGGTTTGTGTTTAGCTCCATGATGGAGGGCCTCAATTTCTCCTACAGACATCCATACCATCCATGTCAGAGACAGCAAGAATGAATTTATATCCTAACATCCCTATGTTAACTCATAAACGAGAGAGCCAGGCTTGAACCCAGGTACTTTTCCTCTGGCGTTGGCATTCATAAGCTGTACCACTGTCGAATAGCCATTCTCCTTAGCTGGGCACACAACAACCCCAAATTAAAAACTACATTTCCTAGGTTCCTTTGCATTCATGGGATGTCTCATAAGGGAGTTCTGGACAAAACCTCACTTAAGGGATAACTGGCAAATTACCTTTGCCCTTTTTAATTTTATCTTTCAGTTGTTCTGCCACCTGAAACACGAAAATGATCGTCTGGAAACACAAGGATCAAGGCCACCCCTTGGCAGTGGAAGAGGAGTAAGCAGGGAGGAACCTGGAATGCACAGGATTTCAGGAAGTATAGCACCAAAGTAGCCCGGAACCATATACTTTTGGATTTTTATAAAGAAAGAAATAGGCTTCTATCTTGCTAAAACCACTTTTAGTTTGGGTCTTTGTTACATGCAGTTAATCCTCATCTTTGGATAAAGTGCTCTCGAAGCTTTGTTTCCATCTTCTGCAAAATGGAATAATGATGTGACCTATACATAGGGTTGGGGTGTGAGGATTAAAGTAGAAAATACATGTAAATTGCTTAGCACATTGCCCGGCACTTAGTAGACAGCTGGGATGTGTGCGGCAGCAAAATAAGAAGGAGAACTCAGAATTTCCGTACACCAGAGTCCAGAGCAGGACAGAGATGAGAAGAAAACTGTTTGCTTATGAGAAAACTGTTCTGAAAGATGTAAGTAACACTCAAGTAAAGTAAAAGTCGGAATTCAAACTTAATTTCAAACCCTAAACCTTTGATCACTATGCTATCTTGCTTTTCAAATAATGAAGTTCAGACAAAGATGATGAGAGTCCGAACCCAGAAAACCAGGGTGGACAGTAAGAAAGCATTACGTGAAAAGTCACAGAATGATTGAAAATAAAGAAAACTATATATTTATTAGAAATAAAATATGCCATTTTGTATAAAGTTTGCTTTTTATTTTTTAAATTTTATTTTTTAAATAAACTCTGCACCCAACATGGGGCTCAAGCTCACGAACCCAAGATTGAGTCGTGTACTCTTCTGACTGAGTCAGCCAGTTGCCCCTAAAGTTTCCTTTTTAAAATCACCGTTTGCTTTCCAAAAAGTACGCAGCCATTTACTTCTTTGCAAAAATAAATTATTTTCAATTAAAACAAAGATTCAGTATTATACAGAAAAAAAAGTTGAGTTTGCCAAAACAACGGAATAAATTTTAATTAAGAAAATATCTTAGAGCAGATATTTTACCAGAACATGGTTTAGCATCCCAACCTTTGTCATAAGAAATGAAAGTAAAAGTTCGTGTAATTAAAAAAATTAATATAGAAATTATTAAAAAGAAAAAATGTTTTCTTCTTTATGTTATTTATTTTCTTTTATTTTTTCCTCTTATTGGTGAGTCAAAAAAGGATGTTAATTTTCTCTCTATAAGAAATGGCTATTGTGAAAATAAGGAAACAGATACCAGGTCTTTCTCCCTCAAAACACAACACTTTAATTTGAAAAAATCATGGTAGCATTCCTTCTTCAGATAAATCATGTAAGTCTCTGAAATTCTCATATCTTGCAAGATCTTTACTTTGAAAATATAAAAATAAAATCTTCTTGTGATATGAGTTAGCACCCAAAGGCTTTTCAAAATAAATGTGCCCATTGGGCATGGCCCATAATCATGACTGACACTTTGTGTCCTGTAAAATAATAACTAAATAAGTAATAGAATATACAGGGGCATAGGATAATTGTCTTCCAAGGATCACAGACCAGGATAGTTGAATTCTCCCTGAACAAAGTTTAAAAGAATAACACCTTATGTTCTTGTTGTCGCTGAACAGAACATATATTTACTCTGATGGAGATCTTTTACATCTCGATGCATGCTCTTTACTCTGTAACCAGCCCGCTGCTAGAGAACAGCTCCAGATCTCTCTGCCCTGCCGTGGTAGAGAAACTAAAGATTTAATAAAATTGAGTTTTTCTCAATTTCCCTCTTGAACTCAGTGAGTTTCTAAGAACCTCGACCCTTACGTCTAAACCACTTGGTAATGCCTCAGTATGAGAGCTTTGATCCACTTAGAATTGCTCTCATGACAAAATGAAAAGTTCTATAGAAATCTTGGTACTAGCTGATCCCTCTCCCCCTCATTGATATCTTGGGAGGAATATATGTGATGAAATAAACTGGTTCTATGCAAAAGTTGCTACAGGGCTTCAAATTAGTAAATTCTTAGAAGCTCAGTGAATGTTTGGGTTTTTTTGAGAAAATACATAAATACTGCCAGATGCCACTGCTTTAATGGCACTTTGTTGGCATTAAAGATAACCCCTGAGGCTCCTTTATTGCTATATCTTACTGGCTCAGCAAAGAATTCCTAGCTTTGCTTTGTTACATTTTAACAGTTAAAAACTGAATATTGAGACAATACATTGAATATTCATAACATACACAGAGACCAAGGTTATGAAGATAGGATAATCGTTGAGAAACAAAAAATGGGAAATTTATACAATTCAGAAAAATCTACTAGAAATGCACGTTCTGAAAACCCATGTATTGTTTCCATAGCATATAAAGCTGACTGAAATAAAGATATTGTGGCATCATCCTTCTGGATATTTACTTACGCACTACAGAGCCTTAGGTAATTAGAGGAGAGGGAGTTATTTGAATAATGGGAAAATATAACTGATAACATTATAGGCCTTAAACACTAGGCAGCATGGCTCTTCTGACAGGGGCTGAGGACTAGGCTCTAGGGCAAAACGGAGGAGGATTTGAGGCTTGGAGCCTGGAGTAGACGGCACCTTAGAAGTTACTCCACAGCTGAGGGCCATGACAAATGTCTGGGAGGGAGGAAGGGGCTACTCAAGATGGGACCTTGGGTCAGCCTGAGGAGGAACATTCATCAATGTAGGATGGGGTAGTGGAAACCAAAGCGAGCACAGGACCTTCAGAAAGGCTTGGGATCTCCGATCACCTTGAAAACTTGAAAGGAGCCGAGCTCCCAAAGTACCAGGGCCATCTGTTTCCCAGCCCGGGAGATAAATGCTAAGTGCTCTGGAATGGGTAGGTAAGCCAGGCCACATGAACATTACATACTGTATTTCAAACTGATCTAAGAAGTAGAATGAGGGAGAAGGGACCAAAGTCCCAGTCCTACCCATTCTGTCTCACTAACAAAGAAGACAGTAGAAAATTGTCACAACTAACGGGAAAGGAGTAGAAACCTATGAGCTCTCAAACACTTCACAGAATGAAGCCATTGTAAAAGTAGTAAGATGGGAAAATGAATATAATATGAAAGAAGAGAAAAATAATGCAAAGTAATCCACACTTTGGCGAAATGGATGTATACATATTCTCCTCTAAAGAGTATTTTGCTTGAGAACCTTAAGTTACATCTAGTACCATTCAAGAAATTATTTATTCAACATATAAAATGCTTCACTGGCACCCTGATATGATTAAAGGCTATTTGCTTAAATGACTGGTATTCTTCTGCTGTAAAGTCTATGAACCTAGAGAAAGAACAGGAAAAACACAGGAAAGATGTCCAATGCAATGATTAAGCAATAATTACAATAATATTAGCCGTATATTGTATTTGCTATGTGTTAAGGACTTTTAAGTAATTTATTTGTTCCTTTCAATAAGCTATGAAATAGTATTTACGTATTATTATTATTGCCACTTTAAGGTAGTAGGAATTAGGGTTCAGGTCACAAAGATGATACATGCCTAGGACATATAGTTATGAGGCTGAAATTTAAACTCTGTGGGCTGGCTTGAGAACACAATCCTATGAACTGCAAAAGACGGAAAATCAGCAACCAACTAGAGAACAGAAGATTAAAAAAAAAAGCCCTCAATGACTTTACTCAGCCTCATCTCTTTTTAAACAGCATATCTTATAGTCTGATTATAAATGTCATCTTTCCGCAGCTACTAACATGGATTTCTCCTGCTCTTTAAGCTCTCCTCCACTGCTCTAATATCACATATTGTTCTTTTATTTTGATCATTACACTGCTGTTACCCTTTTGCTGAACAGAAGCAAGTAGGTATAGGAATATCAGTGGACTGCTGCTAAATAAAGTATTTGAATTAGAAATAGAGACATGGGGCGCCTGGGTGGCACAGCGGTTAAGCGTCTGCCTTCAGCTCAGGGCGTGATCCCGGCGTTATGGGATCGAGCCCCACATCAGGCTCCTCCGCTAGGAGCCTGCTTCTTCCTCTCCCACTCCCCCTGCTTGTGTTCCCTCTCTCGCTGCTGTCTCTATCTCTGTCGAATAAATAAATAAAACCTTAAAAAAAAAAAAAAGAAATAGAGACATAGATTTCCAAGTAAAGGTTACATTACCATATTAAGAAATAGCTAAGGCAAACATTATCAGCAGAGTAAATAAAAGTAAGAAAATGTTCGAGACATGGAATAATGCCCAGAAGACAAAAAGAAGAAATCGCTTAAATATGCAGAAAAAAAAGAAATTTCAATAACTGATGCTTGTATTGCTTTTTATAGTTTACTGATTACTTTTATGACATTATCTTCTTTAATGTAGCTGTTTTGTTTGCTTTTCACAGGTGAAGGAAATTCGATCAGAGGTTAAATTGTCCGTGATAAAGATGAACACTATAAATGATTTCAGGCCTTCAAAACCAAACGCATTGGTAATTTTAATATGGCTCGAGTCAATAAACATGGTTTAATACATACCCTTTCCAAAACATTGTACGAGGCACCACAGTCATCGTCGTAGTGGGGGTGGTAGCAGCAGCTGTAATATAGGGCCTCAGGAGCTCATAAGCAAATGAATAATTTCATGTAAATAAATCCTTTGATTCAAAAGATCACAGTAAGGGTTATATTTAAAGTGTAAGACATAGAGAAATAAGAGAAGAATATAAAAATGCAGAATCCATCTGGGAAGGCATCTTGGAGAATATAAATATGAATGGGCATGAGAAGAAGTTCACACTAGCTTCAATGGAGGCAGAGAAATATTCTATACAGAAGTAACAGTGTAGGCAAAGAGCCACAGGCAAGAAGGGGAAACCGGGTTTCAGAGGATGACCTCACAGGCAGTAAGACTAAAAAAACCTGAGGCATAAGAATATAATCAGAGTTGAGATCGGAAAAGTAGAAAGGGACAAATGTGGAGGATGTAAATGACAGGCCGAGGATTTTGAACTTGACATTTTGCCCAGAGCCAGCCCTTGGCTTACTTTTCTAAAACTCAGCCGAGACAACACAAATAAGGGAGAACCGGGATGCAAATGTTTCGACTCACTTTATGATGTTCAACTGTCGTCAAATGTTTGATGAGTTTCAGAACATACTCTTCCACGGCTTTGAAATAGGATGACAAAGGAGTTGGACAAGCATGTTCTTAATATGCCAAAGCTCAATTCCTCTAGTGAAATTTGTTTTAGAAAAGTGCGGTGATCACACAGAATTTCAGAGACTTTTCATTGACTGACAATGCATAATGGAATTCTAAAAGTCATCTTTTTCTGGTTAAAAAGAATCTATACAAAATTAATTGCTGCTGCCAATTATCTCATAAATGTTGGTAGTGCAGCTAATCATTATGAATGACCCAGAGCTTACAAATCTACCCCAATGAAGACGCAGTGCATTATTCACTCGCATATGTCACAGCCCGTAATAGCCTGAACAAAAGCAGCCGTGAACATAATACAAAAAACAGAAAATGTGAAGGGGGGAAAATGCCTAAATACTTTTACCTTACTTCATACTTCTTTGTGATTGAAGAAACTAATTTATGAGTAGAGGACTGAAAATGGAAAAGAAAATCTGAAGTTTTTGAAATACACTTTAAGTAATCCACTCTGTCTTTATTTAACAAATGCATAGAGCCCTTACTTAATGTTTGACATGGTTCTAAGAACTCATTGCAGCTTGCTTCTTCAAGGCCAGCAGACAGATCTTTCCGGTTGGCTAAGATCACAGGATGACTATCCCATCATCTTTGCATATTCTATTGGCTAGAAGGAAGTCACAAATTCTGCCCACACTCAACAGAAGGAGATAATCCAAAGGCATGACTCATTGCAGGTCATCTTAGAATTACGCCCACTTTATAGAATGTGTCGTACTAAGATGGTTTCACATTCTTTTGTATTTAGAAACTTCCAGAGATGAAAAAGTAAATGGTTTTCAGTTCCTACTTTTGACATTCTTAAAAAGTATTATTACATGTTCCCCCTTTCATATAAATGAACATATGTCCTTTTAATCCTTTTTCTAAAATACATTGATGTATTTCGAATCCTCTCCAGATGCCCATGTTGCCAGTAAAGGATACAGAGAAAAAAGTATTAAGAGGGAGAGAAATGAGAATGACCTTATCACCCTTCTAATCCATGTGTCTTAATCACATATATTATACTGAGAAATAGTTGTTATGGTACTTCAACATGTAATTCTAAATTATTCTTCTTTATGGTTGTATAGCCAACATATAATCAGTCAAAACTCAGAACCCCAGACACTGTGATTTCTAATTAACAAATAATTTTAAAGCTTGCATTCCCTGAACAGTACTTTAAAGTAGGAAAACAGAACACACTAGAAAGCCAGTACGGCGTGTGGCCCACCCCTGTTGACTGTCTTGATATTATTCTACCAGGAAGATAGCTATTTTCTTCTCTCACAGCAAAATATCTCCTTTGAGAAATTTTACAGTCCCTCAACTTTGACAAAACTAGCCAGGATATTAACAGACGAGAAACTGACTAAAGCAAAAAAGGATAAACTCAGGAATGGGGCAGGAGTGGTAGCCTCAGAGCACCACCAAACTACAACAATAGCAGTGGGAGGACATCTCTGGAGAAGGAGGTACAGATTCTAGGAAAGAACAAGTTCCTATTCTATATCTTTTTCTCTCAAATCTGGCATTCCTCTCTTTGTTTACTTTAGGGCTGAGACCTCCTGAAATAACTACCATATTGTAAGTATCTCTGTGCAAACATCTAGCAAGACATTCTAGGATTCCCATATCTTAGCTCTGACCTAACTTTCTAGCCAAAACAGTCAGCTCATTACCAACATTCCCTGGCCTGGATCAGTATGTCATGTACCCCAATACGACTCAGTCTTCTCATCTATAAAATGGTGTTTACCCTATGAGTCGCCTACCTAATTTAATAAGAAATAAGAGGTTCTAACAGCATGCCTGTCTCAGCAACTAGGTTTAAATTAAACTTAATTTTACACAAAGAAAAATAACTCTTTCCTCCACTGAATGAGTTGAACCTTGAAAAAATAGGAGAAAGACTTATTACGGTAGGTAGGGAAAAGAGGTCCAGATGAGAGCCTGACAGGCTAGCTGGAAGAAGCCCAAAGAACAACCAAAACACAAATGGAGAATATTTCCTATGTGATGGGCTTATTACTTGAGACTAGCTTGCTATAGAATAACTTTATAAAATATAATATTATGCTAATTGCTATAATTAAGAAATGTCACATTCAATTATGAAAAATAAATATATTATGGGGAGTTAGGAGAATTAGGGATATATTTGCCAAGAGAGAGCCATAAAAAATTCCAGAGAGAATAAGAGCACTTGTATTTTGGAAAGATCCACCCAGTCCAATCAATGCCTGGGTTTTCAGGTGAGAAACTCAACACCAAGAAAGTTGAAAATTACTTGCAATCACATAGCTAAAATTAGAATTTTTTTTCCAAATAATACACTTTCCATCATGTCTCACTTCTATACATTAACCTGTCTTTAATATTTGTTTATTTAGTGCTTAAAACTTTTATTTAATAGTTTCTTTTGCACTTTGCCAGAGTCAATATCCAGTCTGTCCTCTGCAAAACTTCTGGTATCTGCATTGCAGATTAATTTAATATGAGACAAATTTATCAAGGTTAGATCATTTGAAAGGGATTTATTATTATTTCCATTATGCATTTATTATTTGCAAGTAAAGAAAGTACTTATTTTGAATAAAATGTCAGCTTTTTCCATGACCAAGTTATTTTGGATTTAACCCAAAGTAAGAGCTAGAGTAGGTTTAATATAAGGATTTTCATTAAAATTTTTCTTCATTTGTCATCCCAGTGAAAAGATCCTCAATATCTAGGCAAGAGGAAGAGTCCATTATATACCATACTTAATAAACTCAAGTTTCAAACTTATGGTACCATTAAAATCGAAATTCTGGTCCATCAAGTGTTGACAGAAATCAATAAAAAGGAGAAAGCAACCAAACTTACCAACATTTGAATAGATTCTTTTTTAGAGGACTAAACCTGAGCTGAAAAAAGTAGAATCTAAATTGTCTATTATTTAAACTCAAATAGAAAACTCAGCATGACCCAGTGAACCATTTTTTCCCTTCTTTAATTTATCCAGTTTAAAAATTATATTTGTCTTTCAAAACCAAGTAAAATTAGTATTTTTCATGAAAAAATAAAAAGGACTAGCTTTTAGTCATGACATATAATATATTAGACACTTTCCCATATATTCTTATTTAATCCTATTAACACGTATGGAAAAAACTGGGTTAAAAAATGTTGAGTGTCTGGGTGCCTGGGTGGCGCAGTCGTTAAGCGTCTGCCTTCGGCTCAGGGCGTGATCCCAGCGTTCTGGGATCGAGCCCCACGTCAGGCTCCTCTGCTGGGAACCTGCTTCTTCCTTTCCCACTCCCCCTGCTTGTGTTCCCTCTCTCGCTGGCTGTCTCTGTCAAATAAATAAATTTAAAAAAATCTTTAAAAAAAAAAAGTGTTGAGTGTCTTACACAAGTTATTAAGTACTGAAGCTGGAATTCAAATCTAGGGTTTGTGCCACATTTGAAATGAAGGATTTTAATGATGTTTTCTTACTACTTTTATCTTTAATGTGGAATATCATAGCCAAAAATTTGCTTAAAATTGTATTCAAAAAAGGGCGATGACTATGTCTCATTATATCTATCCCACAAACACTACATTGTGTGTTCTGTGTAGTGACAAATACTCAGTTGTATGTGTGTGTGTAACAGAGTTTAGAGTCCCTGAGGAAAGGATTTATTGCAAAGGATATTAGAAATCTGTATCCTTGATGCCGAGGAAGGAAGATGAGATAAGCAGTTGGCAATCGCCACAATGCTTATCCCTTTTAATTTTGTCTGAGAGGATCTTAACATTTCCCTCAGCTTGACCAAACTTTAGACTGGCTGCTTCTTGATTCTAGCCTCTTGGCTCTATTTTCTTAGAGCATTTGCTTAAGAAAACTTGTCATTCTAAACTATTTCTCTGCCCACTTGAGATTTAAGATTTTTTTTTTTTTTTTTTTTTTTTTAAGAAAAGCCTGTTGCCAGTTTTACAACCCAGGTGTCTGTATCTCAAGGACCTGGGGACCATCCTTTTGAAATGTAATCATCGGGGATATTCTGCCACTATCTCCCAGTCCCTATGAGGGAGAAGGAGCCAAACTTCAGTGCGTGTCTTGCTCAATGTTTGTAAAACTCCCTCCTGTCAAAGGCACTAGAAGTCTACTTTTCCTTTGGGTGAAGCCAGTTAGAAAACACAGATGGCCCGTGTTCTCCCCTGGCACGTTGCATTCCTCTCGCCATTCGTTCCAGTGGATTGAATTTAGACTGAGTTCTGGTCTCTTTCCTCTCTTGAATGAAGTCCTCCTTGCCTGGTGCAATTTTTGCTTTGACAGTTTCTTCCCTGTATCACAGGAATAAACAGGAAACTTCACTTCCCAGAATCTCTTGCTAGTAGAGTTCTGATTAGATGTCACCAATGAGAGAAAGTCACACAAGATTTGCAATGGAAGGAAACCACAAACCGTGAGGCTTTTTCGGCGGGAGCCGGCAGATGCATGGGCTTTGTCAGAATTCTGAGCATCGGTCTGTGAGTCACCTATTTTAATGCAGACGTGTACTGTGACCACTGTTGGCAATGTCTTGACCTGGGGCAGTAGCAAATTCTGATGCTCTGTGGGCTATCAGTCACCCTAGCAGAAGTTTTTCCTGACCAGTTCTGCAACCCTTATAATGATTTTGTAAGTACCTAATTCCCTGTGTTAAATCTCCTCTTTCTTGAGAAAAGTAGAGTGTTTTCTATTTTCCTAACCAAACCCTGACTATACCAGAAACAAGAGAAATAACTGACTGATGTTTTTTCCTCATTAAATCCCACTTAAAGAATCTCACCACGATGCTAGTAAAAATAGAGAGAAGCTTTGAGTTTAGAAAAAGAAATAGATAGCAAGATTCTGTTACTTTATAGGCATTTACATAAGGCAGATTCCCTTCATGTATCTGGAGACAGCCACACTTGGCAAAACTACACAGACCATGCTCCATTCATGACGATGACTCCATAACAGGACCCAAACCAAAAACTGCACTTTGTGGACCTTCTTTGTCAATCACTTTTAGCAAGTCTCAGCCTTTTCCACTAAGTTTTGCCACATATATTTTATTTTAACTAGTGTTACTTCTCTGCAATCTGCATTGCAAAACTGTCCTGCTCTGTATACTTATTTGTTAATTTTTCTCTTTGCAACCCCAAATTCCATCTTCTCTAATGCTATTACCCAGCTAGTATGATAAGATACCTGTTACGAGGGGCAAGTAATAAGCTATAAACTGCCAGTTGCAGAGCTCATGTTCACAATTCAAATTATAAAAGTCCTCATCATATGATTTTTCAAATTACCTCAATTTATCCTAAAACTAATAGTTGCAGAGAAAGCCCTTTTTCCTCCCAAATATTGAAATAGGTCAGCTTTAATGTACAGAAAGTGATCTGTATAGTTCTTTAAAGTATGTCATTTCTCCTTTTTTAATATGAAGAGATGTTATTGCCCTAAGAGAAAATGTCTATATTTTAAGCATGACTTTAAAGATAATCACATACTTTAAATATATATTATCATAATGGTCATTATTATTAAGGGACTGATAATTAATTTCCTGTTTACTATTAGAAGGGGTTACCATGACTCATTTTTTTTATTTATTTATTTTTATTTTTTTATTTTTAAAGATTTTATTTATTTATTTGACAGAGATAGAGACAGCCAGCGAGAGAGGGAACACAAGCAGGGGGAGTGGGAGAGGAAGAGGCAGGCTCATAGCAAATGAGCCTGATGTGGGGCTCGATCCCACAACGCCGGGATCACGCCCTGAGCCGAAGGCAGACGCTTAACCGCTGTGCCACCCAGGCGCCCCCATGACTCATTATTTTTAAAGATTTATCTATTTATTTTGAGAGACAGAGAGAGACAGACACAGAGAGGCAGAGAAAGAGCATGAGTGGGAAGGGCACAGGGAGAGAAAGAGAAAATCCCAAGGAGACTCTGCACTGAGTGTGGAGTCCAGCGCGAGGCACGATCTCACGACCCCAAGATCATGACCTGAGCCAATACCAAGAGTTGCTCCCTTAACTGACCGCACCACCCAGGCACCCCACCATGACTCATTTTAAAACTACTCAAAAACTTTTTTTTTATTGATTTTATTTATTTATTTGAGAGAGAGATGGACATCGTGAGAGACAGCACGAGCAAAGAGAGGGAGAGGCAGCCTCCCCGCTGAGCAGGGAGCGCTATGCAGGGCAGGATCCCAGGACCCCAGCATCATGACCTGAGCAGAAGGCAGATGCTTAGCTGACGGAGCCAGCCAGACACGCCACTCCTCAAAAACTTTTATAGTATATTTTGCTTCCTCACTTATGAAAACCTAATTCGTCAAGTCATTTTCTCTCTTTTAAGTAATTTATTTTAATTTTGATTTAATATTGTGAGGTTTTGTTCTCTTTTTTCCTTTTCCTTCTTGAAAACAACAACAAAAAAGAGGTCTGAAATTGGAAAGGCTGGACATCTCATCAGCTCTACACTTTGCCACAAGTGGATCTGATGAAGAGCGCTTGCATAAAGCTAGAAAGCTCTTTGACAGTTAATGGCAGGAACAGAAGAGTGGGCAAAGGAAGTGAATGAATGGTTTTGTGAACCTAGAAAGGTAGAAATATTGGAGTGATAGAGGTGATCATCTAAAATTACCTGGACATCACTTAAATTGTTACGAGAAAATTGCAATTAAAAAATATTATTTCCCTTAAATCTTAGTATGTTTTTCATTCCAATCATAGGAACATGTAATTTAAATAAATGTATAATATTACTGAATATCCATTTTTATACCAAGATACTGAGGTATTAGAGTTCACTTCCTTGTATAAGTTAACATAAAAAATTACCCAATAAGATGTAATAAAGTTAGTGAATATGCCTGATTTAAAATATATTTGTTAACTAAATATACAATGTGTCCACAACTTCTTTGTTTATAGAATTATTTAGAGGAGCAACAATAACAACAACAAAACTTGTTTAAATGTCTGAACATGTCCACTAGCATCAGAACTCCATTTTTGAATTGGCGTCTTTATTCAGAGTGTCAGAACTGCACAAAAATGGCTTTTATTATTTGCGTGTCTACCATATAGATGCAGATTAACATTTTAAACTGCCAGAGGTCTGCATACTCCCAGGAAACACACATTGTGATCAATTTCAGAATTACAAATAAAATAATGTGAAGGAACGTACATTTGTTTCAAAGAATAGAAGAACTCATTTTCTAGTCAAAAGGGAGAAAAAATTGAAGATTTTTTCTAAGAAAGCTCATACTGAGATTAAGTAGTAACATTTTAGGGAATAGGGAGGTTCTTGCTTCTTAGACTAGTTTCGTTTGCTCTTAGACTAGCTTCTAGACTAGACTGATAAACTTCCAAAGGGAAAAAAAAAAACAACTTGCCTATCCATATTATGACAGATTTACCAGTAATCAGATACAGATGATTTTTAATTAACACAGCATATTAATATATAATGGAATGTCATTCAGCTATCAAAAAGAATGAAATCTTGCCATTTGCAACAATTGGATGCAACTAGAGTAGATTATGCTATGTCGGTCAGAGAAAGACAAATACCACATGATTTCACTCATATGTGGAATTGAAGAAACAATACAGATGAACGTGGAGGAAGGGAAGGAAAAATAAAATAAAAACAGAGAGGGAGGCAGACCATAGAGACTTTTAACTATAGAGAACAAATGGAAGGTTGCTGGAGGGTGGGGGGATAGGCTATATGGGTGATGGGCATTAAGGAGGGCACTTGTTACCATGAGCACTGGGTGTTATATGGAAGTAACGAATCACTAAATCCTACTTCTGAAACCAACACCACAATATATGTTAACTAACTTGAATTTAAATAAAAACTTGGAAGAGAAAATAAAATAAATTAGCATATTAAGAGAACTTAAAGGAAATGCATTTAGATTGTGAAAAATGTTCTTTTTACATAAAAAATGTAATTTTATTTTTCTGTGTATGTGTGTATATGTGTATACTGTTGAAGTAATTAAACAAGGAGGCTATTAGACTAAAGGTGTCTCTAATGCCCTGGCAGTGTATGCAAGCTAACATCTTTGCTTTCACACTTCCTTTCTGGAAGTCTTTCCCTTTGTTCTTGTCAGTGGAGTTGTTCTCCTCCACTCCCTGTTTACCACTGCGCAATTCCATTTGATTTTTGCTCAAATAAACTCTTAAAAATTGTAATGTGCTCATTTAATCTTTAAACTGGTAAATTTGCATGGAGTGATTAAGAGTAAGGACTTTGGGTCAGACAGCCTTGTAAATCCTCACTCTTACGTTTTCCTCCATTTATCTTAATGTAAGATCTTAGGTAAGTCAGTATCATCTGCCTCAATTTCCCTATCTCTCTCTAGCAAAAAAAGAAAAAAAAGAAGCAATTCAAACCATCGAATTAAATTTTCTCTTCATTCATTTATTTTAAGAATACCAAAAAAACCCCCCACAAAAACACAAAAGTACACCAGGACCAGCTTTATTCTAGTTCACACTTTATAGTGAATAAGTCAAAAATCAGGACTTTGCTTGGTTATGGAATCTGGCATTATTAACCTTAACACAAAAAAATACAGATTTTTATTCCAATCTTTCCCACCCTAGGCTGGTCCAATACTTGGGGAAAGCAAGTTCTTTATTGGAGTTCAAGTTGCAGCTGTGCATGGATACCACAAAAACTGTGCAAAACCCATAACAGACCAGGCACTATACACTGACTCCCTGATAGTCTAGAATCATTTCTCTATAAATCCAGACCTAGATGCCCCAAATCTCCAGGGAAAAGTGCTCTTCCTGGGCATTCAAATCACTCAAAAATCCTTCTGACTCTGAAGTTGTATTTTCGATGATGATAAAATACGGGCACACAACACACGAGCAGTGTGCAGCTCCAAGCGGGCCACGCAGCCTGGTCCCTGCCTGGATTATTGCACAGTAGATGGCTCCACAGAGACAGGGGCCACGTTCAACCCTGGCTCCATAACTTTATCTACTTCCATTTTATGTATCTGTGAAAACCACTTCTATATATTTTGCAATTAAAGCTGCTCATGATGAAAACTCAGAGGCATGCCAAACACACAGAGATGCTAAATGGAGTGGAGAGCATTGGCAATAGCTTGGTACAGGTTGTGAGGAGAAAAATTTGACTCTATAGATCCAGTTAAATGTAATGTAGCAGATGCCGCTCTGTAAATATAGTAACTTCTCATTCAGCCATCTGTGCTCTAACTTGCTTAGTCCAAACATACATTTACAAAGGGTTTCACTCCATTTACAAGAGTTTGCACGTAGGCTTTCTTTGGATTCCAGCTGTTTTTCATTCAACAAGCATGCAACTTGTGAAGAAGGAGGATCAGAGGTCACATTGGTTATTTGGTTTAAAATCTCATGCCTAAATAAGAACATATAGAGGCTTTTTGCTCCCCAATCTTATTTTTGTCAAACTGTTCTTTTTTGTTTTTTGTTTTTTGTATTCTTTTTCTTTCCTCTTTCTTTGTTTTTTTTTGTTTGTTTGTTTTGGTTTTTTTACTTTGAGGTAATTGTAGATTCACATGTGGTTGCGAGAAACAAGACAGAAATACTACATACCCTTTATCTAGTTTCCCGAATAACAACACTTGTAAAACTACCACAATCTCCTTTTCACACCTATAATAAAAACCTCTTGTTACTGGATCATAGGATTTGACTCACCTTCCAAATCAGTTAATACAGAGCAGGAACCACATTTTATTCATCTTTGTATAATTCCTAACAACACACTCCTCATTGTGACTCAATTATTTGGAATAACTGGTCTTTACAACTTGAAGGGCCACATCATAAAGTGGCAAGGGGCCAGGTGGAAGTCAGATTTCTGTTTCTTCGCAAGGTGAGGTCATGCATCTCTCCAAAACCGAAGACTAAAATACTGTTGGAATCAGCTCAACCTAACTTTTCAATCTCTGAAGTAAAACTGGGTCCATTTTGATTCTTTCTGTCATTGAGAACTTGTTTTAAATGATTCCAAAATAAGTAACCCATATATTTGTATTTCTAGTCTTTGAAACATAGTCTTACAATAATACTAATTGTTGGATGTTTACAATCAATATATAAAAGTGTAACTATTTCATTTGATTTTAGTAAATCTTCTCTAACCTTCGAATTTCAAGGGATCAAATAATATATGAATGTAAACATATGAATACATAAATGTGTATAAAATACATGTACTTATGTATAAAAGAATTATGACACCAGCTCACAGTATTTATTTCCAGTATGTATCATGGGATACTACTCAGGAAATTCAGCACACAACTAACATTCTTATTCGCAAAGAAACTAGATTTCTTGGCTCTTCTTGCTTTTCTCATTAACTATGAATATTTTGATGTTTTCCCCACCTTGCCACCATGAGAAAGAAAAATAAAATGTACTTCAGTCAACTTTTGCTTGTTAACAACTCAGAGAATTAAAGTAGACTAAAATTAAGATGTATGATTCCTTGGAGGTTTATTGTAATAGGTCTATGAGCCGTAGAAGTGAGTACTTAAGCCTCTGTTATTAGTCAATGAAATTGAAATGACTGGCTAATAATAGGGAGAACGCTTGGATCACTGGAAGACTGTATTAGCCACTGCATTCGTTTTCTGTGGCTAAATTGCTGCAAACTTGGTGGCTTACAATGACGTGCCTTTATTTTCTGACAGCTATGTAGTTCAGTAGCTGAAATGAGTCTCATGGAGGCTGGTAGGGCAATGCTCCTTTCCGAAGGCTCTAGCGGAGAACCTGTTTCTTTGCCCTTTCCAGGGAATGGAAGGCTGCCCACCTTCCTTGCTCATGGCTCCCTTCCTCCATCTTTAAAGTCAACAGCTATGTGTTGCATTCTCACATTCTATCACTCTGAGCCCCTTTTCTGTAATCAAATCTTCCTCTGCTTCTCTCTTCTGCTTCCCTCTTCCACTTTCAAGAATGCTTGTGATTATAACCCATGATCATGTCTCCATCTGGAGCTCCTGATTAACTGCAAAGTCTCTTCTGCCATATAAGGTAATATGTTCATGGGTTTTAGGAATTGGGAGGTGGACTTCTTTGGAGCACCATTATTCTGACTACCACAGTCCCGGAATTGTATGCTTTTACTCACTGATCAAACATTAAATGAGTGTCTATTATAAGCAGAGAGCTTTGGGTAATTATAATAAATCTATGCTATAGTATTTGTGCAAAAGTAACTTCAGTTTATTTAGGGAGAAAGGGACTTCCACGGAGAGAAAGGGAAATGATCTAACAAATGTTTTCACCTTTAGACCTGGAGCTATCCTTGATACCTTTTTTTACTCTGTCCCCAGCCCCATCCACTCAATAACAAGTCTTATTGATTTTGCCTCCTAAATGTCCTCAATCTTATGTTGTTATGACCCTGACATTGCAGTCTTTGGACTGCAAAGCTGTTAAAGGTAGGAGTACCATCTCTCTTCCTTATAGATTGAACACTGTGAGTTGAAAGACTGATCATTGATTAAGAAAGAGAGTTATAAATAGTGCCCAGGCTAGGACAGCCAGAATAGAAATGAGAAGAAAGGCATGACTTCTGCCCATAAGTTATATCACATTATATGGTGTATTTATCAGAAACTACTGGTTTTGTTTGCTTGTTTGCTTTTGTTTCTGATATAAATAAACAAACAAATAAATAAGTAAATGAATTATCTTCTGGAAAACAATGTCAGATATGAACACCGTAGTGATTCAAAAACAGATGTGCTTTTATCTTAGCTTAAGAAATATGCTGCAAAGACAAGCCAAGTTCTGACGGTACTGTAACTATTTCATTCTGTCCTGGAATGATTTATCCAAGTAATTGTATGCAAAGAAAATTGATATTTGGTGTTTCTAATTTTATTAGCTGGGAACGAGCCACAGCAAACTGAGGTGAAATGCAAATCCAAATGCTAAAAGGTATGAATCTCTTAACAAGATGTTATGGGCTGCATTGCAGTGCCCCTCCCCCCGCCCCCCCAAATCTGTTAAAGTCCTAAACTTTAGTATCTCAGATGTGACTGTATTCGGATATAGGGTGTTTAAAGAGATAATTAAATAAAAATGGGGTCCTTAGAGTGGGCCAGAGTCTCGGATGATGAGTGTCCTTAATAAAGAAGAGAGCATGTGAAGACACAGGGAGGAGATGGCCAGCTACAATCCAAGGAGAGAAGCCTCAGAATGAACAGCCCTGTGGACACCTCCATCTCAGAGTTCCAGTGCCTAGAACTGTGAGAAAATATATTTCTGTTGGTTAAGCCACCCAGTCTGTAGTATTTTCTTTTTTTACAAAGCCCTAACAAAGTAAGATAGTAAATAACCTTGAAAATTACCATTGAATGGAACACAGTCACAAGGCCATTGTTAAATGGTTAAAAAATTGAGTAAAATAAAAGATGGCAAAGCTTAACCTGGTTCATTGTACGACACATACAAAGAACTATTCATAAGCTGACCCATCTTCTTTTAATCATCCAGCACCTTTTAAAAGTGGAAGTTATCTTTGTAGATGGTAAACTGTCTTAATGGGAATAAAAGATACAAAATCTAAGAAAAAATGATGTAATCCAACAGTTGTAATAATAAAAGCTAAACAATTGGGAAAAGGGGACATGAGCATCAATATATTCTGTTTAAAGGAAAAAAGAAATGATTTTGGAAATGTATCATGACTGGAGTAGAGCAGATTAGATAATTCACAACTGAGTGGCATCCAAAAATCTTTAAAATTACTTGACTATATTACATTACTAAACCCGACATTAATGCAAAAACTTTCACTTATGAAAGTTCATAATATTCATGAACATTAGTTTCGTGGGACCTAAAATGTATACATAGATGTATCTAGAAAGAGAAAAATAAAATATGGGAACTGACATATTTATTATAAGATTATTTCTAATTGTGGAAAATTATAAGACAACCTAAATGTTAAATATGAGAGAATAACTAAATATATGATGATATATCCAGTAGATGAAATATTAGGTAGCTAAGGGAAGTGGGAAAATGCTAAGTATCAAATTATACCTATTTATTTGAGAAGGTAAAGAATTTACCTGAAAAAGAAAAAATAGGGAAAACATGATATTTTCGATATATAATCGGGAGCAATTTAAAAAATATATTGTTGTTATGTTGTTCTTATAGTAGTTCGATTTCTTTGTGGCATATAAGGATTAAAATACACCAATAAAAATAATGAAGATCCATTTTATAAAGTGCTTACCTTTACTATTACTGATTTAAATATCAATTTGCCCCTGAGAAATGTCTAACAAATCTCCACATCCTTGTTGCCACGCATACCTGGCAAACAAGAGCATTTTGTGAGATAGTCAAGTGGGTAAGAACGTGAACTCTGGACCCAGACTACCTGAATTTGATTGAGTTCTACCACTTACTGGCTATGTAAATGTTAATCTCCCTATGCCTTGGGTTCTTCTATAAATGGTTGTAATAACAATGCCTATCTCACAAGTTGTTATTAAAACAAAATGTAGACGTATTTGAAGTACATAGAACAATCTGGAGTGTAGTCTGTACTAGAAAACAGAATTAGGGAAGGAATGAAAGATCTTTAAACTCTTTAAAGCACCTCTTTTCTCCAAGTGTTTCTACCAAATTTCCTACTTCTTGACATTTCCTTACTTGTCTTTCTTCTTCTTTTATGGTGATGACATTTTGAAATGAAAATAATCCCCATCATGCTCAGTGCTCCACAGATTTGAGAGAATGCTTGTACGACAGACACTACATTATTTTATTTTTAAATGTTTATTTATTTAAGAGAGAGAAAGAGAGAGAGTGCGTGCGTGCACAAACAGGGGGAGGGGCAAAGGGAGAGATAGACAAGGAGACTCCCCACTGAGTGGGAAGCCCGACGTGGGGCTCCATCCCAGGACCCTGAGATCATGACCGGAGCCAAAACCGAGAGTCAGTCGCTTAACTGGCTGAGCCACCCAGGCACCCGGGACACTAGGTTGTTTTAAAGGCAGAGAAGAGAAAGCAGAGTGTCCAGTCACGTATTCCACAAGTAAAGCGCCTGAATGCACAGCCGGGGTCTAGTAGGTACTGAAGAAAGGGCAGAGGCAGAAACCCCCAAATGGAATCGGTGGATAGACCGAGATAGGAGGTTAGAGAAGACAAAGGCGGCCGTAAAACCAGAGTGGCCTAGTTTTTACAATTTTGCCTGGAAAGATGCCCTTGGAATTTGCTTAAAAACTGAAAAATACTGGAATTTCCTTGAAGCTTATCTGCTCTCTGCAAAGGTGTTGCTAAACTTAGAATAACCTGAATGTAAACTTTCATTTTGAATTTGCCACAAAATCTTCCACTAATTAACCTTTCCTAGCGTGTTCTCAAACTGTGTGTGGAAAGTGTTGAGTCACCGATATATTCAGAACCGCAGGATAAATAAAAACCTCCTACTCATCGAAACTAAAAACATCTGAATGCAAACCTTAATTTAAGCCCATGAACATTTACTGAGCATCTCCTATTGGTGCAGCAATGAACTCAATTTCCTGAGAGACACAAAGATGCAGAGGACCCAGGTGCTGCTCTGACGCTGATGTACTCAACTGATATAGTTTGTTCAGTTGTAAGAATTTCAGATTAATACATAACACTTTTCATATCAAAACCTATAAGTGTCTTTCTTTTTTTTTTTTTTTTTAAAGATTTTATTTATTCGACAGAGATAGAAACAGCCAGCAAGAGAGGGAACACAAGCAGGGGGAGTGGGAGAGGAAGAAGCAGGTTCCCAGCGGAGGAGCCTGATGTGGGGCTCGATCCCACAACGCCAGGATCACGCCCTGAGCCGAAGGCAGACGCCCAACCGCTGTGCCACCCAGGCGCCCCTAAAAGTGTCTTTCAATAAAATGAACTTCTACAGAAGTTCAGAGAAGGTTTTAATCATCCATTTCATAACTGTACCGTTGGCACCGTGTGTAAGTCAGGCTGTGTGCTCAGCAATGAGGCTGTAGGACAGAGACTACCAGAGTCTGTCCTCAAAGACTTCCGGGACTAGAGAGAAAGATGGGTAAATAAACACATGAAGAAAGTGTGGTGATGAGTTGCTCTGTTATGAGCGCTTATAGGAGAATGAGCCTGTAGCCCAGGAGGGGATGTCTGCCAGATTCTCCCTCGAAAGGAAGACTTCTAAGTCCTGAGGGTCAAAAAGGTAGATGATACAGCAATTCACTGTTGTTGCTATTATTATAAGCAAAACATTACCCGTTAGAGTAATCAAGAGTAAAAAAAAATTTTTTTTTGGAAAGAAGATTTATTTATTTATTTATTTGAGAGAGAGAGAGAGAAAGAGAGAGTGCATACAGGGGGAGAGAGACCGGGCAGAGGAATAGGGAGAGCACCAAGCAAATGCCTTGCGCACTCCAGCACAGAGCCTGAGACAGGGCTTGATCTCACCGCCCTGAGATCATGACCTGAGCTGAAACCACTTAATGGACTGCACCACCCAGGTGCCCCTGGAGGAAAAAAGCAAAGTTTTTATTTTACCTTCACTTATTCCTTCTTTGGTGCTCTTCTTTTCTTCAGATAGATCCAAGTGTCTGGTCCTCACCGAAGACTTTTTTATTTTTATTTTTTTAATGCTTCAAGCTTTTATTTAAATTCTAGTTAGCACATAGTGTAATATTAGTTTCAGGAGTAGAATTCAGTGATTCATCACTTCCTGAAGAACTTTTTAAAACATTTCTTGCAAGTCGGTCCCTAAATTTTTGTTTGCTTGAGAAACACTTTATTTCCCCTTCACTTTTGAAGGATAGTTTTGTAGCATCCAGCATTGATTCTAAACCCCAAATATCATCCAAAAAAGTCCATTTCAAGTCCCATTAACTACATCATCTAAATGAGATATAGGTGAAGTCTTCAGTAGGATTAATCCTGGGACACAATTCCTCTATATCTGTGGGCCTGTGAACTATAAAACAAGTTACTTGCTTCCAAAATACAATAAATTATGAAGTCAAGTGTGATTTTTGCTTTGAGATGGAAGAAAGCAGAGGATATTTATATTTTGATGAAAATGGTCCAAGAGAGAAAGGGGCTAATACATTTTGAAGGAAAGGAAGTGGTAGATTAACAAAAGAATGACTGTGGGGGAGGGGGAATCCTGAGTGGCTCAGTGGGTTAAGCATCTAACTCTTGATTTTGGTTCAGGTCATCATCTCAGGATTGTGAGACCGAGCCCCACGTCTGGCTCCATACTCAGCAAAAGTCTGCTAGAGAGTCTCTCTCTCTCTACCTCTCCCTGTGCCCCTCCCCCATTCTAAAATAAATAAATCAATCTTTAAAAAAAAAAGAGTGAATTCCTTAAAACTGGAGACCAATGATCTCCTCCAAAATATGGGGAGGTTGCCTTTTGTTTGAATATGAAGCACTTCCTCCATTGTCTCAGGAAGCAAATGGAAGAGGATTGGTAAACTGGTTGGCTTAAAACAACAGAAATTTCATTCTCTCACATTCTAGAGGCCAGAACTTCAAATTCTAGATATTGGCAAGGCCATGCTCTCTCTGAAAGCCCTAGAAGAGGATACTTTATTGTTTTGTCCTAGTGTCTTGTGGTCACTGGCAATCCTTAGTATTCTTTGGCTTTTCGATGCATCACTCCAATCTCTCCATCTTCACATTGTTTTCTCCCTTGTTTATCCGTCTTTGTATTTCTTCTTAAGAGGATACTAGTCTTATTGGATAAAAGTCCAGTCTAATTGGGTATGACTTTATCTTAACTTGATTATATCTATAAGCCTATTGTCAAATAAGATCGTATTCATGGATGCTTAGATTGAGATTTCAACACAGCTTTTTCTGGGGACACGATTTAATCTATGACAATCAGTGAATACATAAGGGATCTAGTGTCTCTTTCCCCCTGATGTCCAGCCTAAGAGCCCGGAGACAAAAACAAAGAAAGCAAACATATTCAAGACAAAGAATTTTTCCACAACATCTGTATTGGTCTTTTTAAATTGCACTTCCTACACATTTAACTTGTCACTCAGATAATGAAAACTACCAGTGGGTATATGTTATCAACAATTTATACTTAACTACTACACCTTGCCTTGTCTCCATCACCAAAATAATGCAACCAAATGGTCCCCACCTACAACTGATACTTCCTGTTTCAGAAGCAACAGGCTAACATACTAATCCAGACTTGTCTGAGTGCAAGTGCTCCATATTTTAATCCTGGCTAGAGGTACCAAAGAGTATGAAAGATAAGCATTCAATTATTCTTAGTTATTTAATTTCTTTTGGTGTCATGGGATTTATAAGAATTGAGTCCTAGAAGGGGCGCCTGGGTGGCACAGCGGTTAAGCATCTGCCTTCGGCTCAGGGCGTGATTCCGGCATGATGGGATCGAGCCCCACATCAGGCTCTTCTGCTATGAGCCTGCTTCTTCCTCTCCCGCGCCCCCTGCTTGTGTTCCCTCTCTCGCTGGCTGTCTCTGTCTCTGTCGAATAAATAAATAAAATCTTAAAAAAAAAAAAAAAGAATTGAGTCCTAGTAGGGATTTCTCCACATTTTGAAACTGTGAATTCAAAGTAGAGTATCTACTGTTTAGCAAGATTTCACAAATATTTATGTACACAAACACACGCATGTAAACACTGAAATGAATACACAATATCTGTGATTATCCTCAAACAAAACAATTTCAGATTTATTCTTTTATCAGAGAGGTTCTATAATAATGACATATGACTTCATGTTTGGTGTGGGAAGAATATTAATCAGTCATTTGGCTTTAGTCTGAAACTATGTTTCATTAATTCCCCTGGTAAACTGGTATACTATCTCCTTGTCAACAATAACTATTTAATTTACTCTTTACTATTTTATCTTCCATTAATGAAAAATTTGCCTTCTTGATTTCTCACTGGTACTAATTTTTGATCTCTAAATTTCTTTATTTGAAAATATTTTGAGTTATGTCAAATGCAGAGAAAAATATAGCAATTAATTAACAGACAAGGAATGAAGAGACTTTGAATTCTTGTTCTGTTAATGATATTTCTAAATACATCTTCTTCCTTTCCTCACAAGTAACTAGTATCTTGGAGTACACGTTATCACAGACATGTGTTTTTCCACCATTACTCCATATATATATGCATAAACATCATATTTAATCAAATATGATATCACAAATATAGGATATGCCATCATTTTATATACTACTAAAAATAAAAATTCTCTGAAATTGAATTATGATTCACAATCTCAGAATTCAGAGATGTCAATGTGAAAAAGTGTATACCTTACCTGTATGAAAAATGGAATAGATAAGGGTTTGTGCATTCAATTTTTTATACTATCATCTATTTCTCTCATACCAATTATCATCTGTTATATGGCTTTTAATTTGGAGCTTTTCTCATCTTTACTCTCATGAAGTATATTCTTGTTTGCATGTGTGATAAGAAAGCAGCTATTCTGAGTTGCTGCCTAAGTATTTTACAATAGGACAACCCTATTTATACCCAGATTCTGGACATTTAGATAAGGATTTGAGCTTAGGATTCTGACTCCAATCTCCTGCTTTGCTTTTTCCAGGGTATCTTTTAAAGTAACCATTTAGATTTGAGACCTTGAAAAGTGAGTGACTTCTGCCCCAGCCACCTTATAAGTAATAAGTGCTTGCTATCCTCCTCTCTATTGCCTTCTCCTTCCTGACCTGGAACAAAAGACTGCCCACCCACCTCACTCCCCTTGCCTGTTTCTGGAATTTTTAAGTAATAAATCTTGTGACTTTACTTCCTTTATGAGAATGTATTGAAACTGCACCTTCAGTCAAAAGGATCCTGGGGTCTTCACTTCCTCAAAGTGGGAGCTCTGATGCTGAGGGAGCTACCTGCAGACAGTGTGTGGGTGACTTGTTCGGAAGGTCATAATCTGCATATTCTTAGTATACCAGCTACAGGCCTTCCAGCACAGATGGAGATCTAATTCATTTATTTCTATTCATTTTATATTAAAAAAAATTGTTAACTTCTTTAGAAATAAATAGGCATTTCCTGCTTTTTTCTCTATTACAAGCAGTCCTACAATAAACATATTTTCCATGTTCCACTGTGCCCATATTCAAAATGTTTTCTGGAGTAAAAACCTAAGAAAACTCGCAAATCCTGCACTGGTCTTCCAGACCAAATAGGGTCACATTCTGAGCTAATAAGGATTAGAACTTGAACATGTGAATTTTGATGGGGGACACAATTCAGTCCATTAACAGTGGGTAAAACTGGATTTACTTGTCTTAACTTCCTGTCATTGCCTCCCTCCCCACCAGTCTGGAGGGATAGGGCACAGGTTGGTTGAGTTTGCAGACATCCGCTGACAGTTACGGTGGCATTTATACCATAGCTCTGCTACCCATTCTGGGATGTCTGCCTCTGAGAAAACCCTCAACCAGGGTACAAACTGAGATCAACAGGTAGGTGCCAAAAAAGAGAAGAAAAAAAAAATTCACATTGTGATTTTTCTGGGTATGACGCAATTGTTGACTGACACACAGCATTGCTCATTTGTACCTTTTTCATTGACTTTTTAAATCAATCTTACCAATCTTAATAGAAGTTTGGATACATCGCAATAAAAAATAAAATGAAAACAATTTTTTCGATTTGGTTTTTAATTTCCAGTTATGTGGAGTTTTTTCTAATAACACTTTATTTTATAGTTCCAATTTTATTTTATTCTCATATTTTTGTTATACAATCTTAGGATATTTACTATTTGCTACTTGCTGAGATTTACTTTGGAACCTAGTATTTTTTCAAATTTTATTAATTTTCGTGGGTATCTAAGTACCCACTTAACTACTTCAATACATATATAATTTATTCTTAAAAAGTCATTTTAGTTCTGCCACATTTAAAAATTTTTCACCTTCAATACATATTCAATAAATATATAATTTATTCTTAAAAAGTCATTTTAGTTCTGCCACATTTAAAAATTTTTCACCTTCAGTCATGTCAGTCTATTAAAAGCAATAATAATAACATTGATACTTCTACTTTGGATCATCTTTTCCAATTATATCTACAAATAATATGGCTTCCTATAAAAGGCAACCAGTTGGGATGCCTAGGTTGCCTAGTTGTTTAAGCATCCAACTCCTGGTTTCGGCTCAGGTCATGATCTCATGGGTCCTGACATTAGGCTCCACACTCAGCAGGGAGTCTGTTTGAATCTCTCCCTCTGCCCCTCATCCACTCATGCTTGCTCCCTCTCTCTCTCTCTCTTTTTCTCTCTCTCTCTCTCAAAATAAATAAATAAATAAATCTTTTTTAAAAAAAGGTAACCACTATTAAATGTTTATTATCTTAACTGTAGGTTCAATACTTGTCAACGATTGAAGAAGAAGAAAGAAACCTTTTAATCTTTGTCTTTGAAAAGCAATGATTTCATGTCTGAGTTTATTTTTTATAATTAAAACTTTTGAAGAACAAAGCAAATCTCTCCCACTGGCTCTATACAAAGAAGAAATCATGGCTCCTACAGGCCAATTTCTTATTCAGAACATTTCACAAAGTTTGTTCTAGGAATTTTTAATCACAAACTGAGGGATATTATTTATTGTTAAACTAAAATAACCAGATATTAGTTATGATACTTACTCAATATTTACTGAGATTAAAAAGGATATAAAAATTGAGTGCTGAAAACGATTAAATTTGGAAATATTTCTATCGACAAAATTCACAAGTTCCATGACTACATATGGAAGAAATGCCCTATATTTCTTCCAGAAAGATTCTAAATATGCTGAGATACAGAGTAATTTTGAATAAATTCAAACTTGAAAACAAACTGGGTAAAAATTCCAAGTTAATGTGAAAACTGAATCCAAAATATCTATATTACACTCTTGCATACATTTACAACCTTTTGCTGTTTTGAAATTTTAGAACTACCTCAAATTGATTTGCTTTTTAGAAATAATGAACTGTTACATAAAATATTTTAAAGAATTGCTAATTATGCTGATAATGTACTCTTTGCACATATAAGAATTTAGTTTCTATAACTGTTTACTTTACAATTTTTCTCCTGTACGTGATTTCCTAGTTTTATATTCTGTGAATCATTATAATACACAAAATGTAAAAAATTTAAAAAGTAGTGATATTACAGTTTTTTGTGAATTTTTAGTTGTATATAAAATCTGGGAAATGGCTGACAATGGCCGACTGGTTTCCAAGGAAGCTTTAGATAATGTAGGAATTGTTAAGTGAATTTCATTTATTGCATATATAATTGATTTTCTCTAAACACTATAAATAAGTCAGACATGCAGATTAATCACCTCAATCTTGATTATTTCCTATTACAAAAGACTATTAGCTATCTTTAACTCTAAAATTCAGTATGCACATTTCCAAGAATCTCCACAAAAGCTAATCCCTGCATAATCCAATAAGCACCTGGCCAACATTAAGAGAATATTGAAAGCAACCATATCTGCTTAGTCCATACTACCAAGACCAAGACTTCCAGTCCTTTATCAGAAAATAAACACACACACAAACAAAACAACAAAGCCAAGCATATTTTATAGTATTAGCTCTAGTTGAAGTTGTTAATTACATTGGTGACAATGGAATTGGGAACTGTGCGTGTAAGTAGTTATTCTGTGCAACTGACCATCTGTTCACAGGTAAAAGTGTGCTGGGTAGTGCAAGGGTGGATTGCAATGGATGTAAGTATGTATCATTTGGAGATTTAGCTCTTGTAGCTTTTATACAGTAACCATTTTTTTAAGTTCTACTGAAACCTATGCCTAACCTCTATGCCCTAAAAATATTCTTCACTTAAAAATATGAGAAAGAATAGTTAATAACTCTCTTCCTCAAGACATGATCCCTGCACTTCGTGAGTTTGAATAAGTCTATGTAACAAAATCAATGACGGGTGGTTCAAAACAGAATGATTTGGCAAAGAGCTCCAGGGAAAAGAATTGGTAACCTTGATTTGGAACATAATTCCAACTTAAACAAGCAACATTTCTAACTGTCAGTTTCCTTAGGCTTAAGAAGGAGACAGTGTTACTTCAAGGTGCATTTGGGATTGTGTTTGGAAATGTGCACTGAGTGTCTCTCTTGCACAGCAGCAGGTTAGATTAGAGGCTGATACCACCTATCCTGGGTATCTTCAGAAACACAAATTTCCTACCTAAAGTCACAAAGCCTCCTATTATATTCCCTGATTAACAGGAGCTGCCACTGTGGAGAAACAAATACTCAAAGATATTTTCAAGGAGGATTCCAATGTGGTTAATGAGCTCAACTATAAATTTTAGTTTTCGAACATCTATGCAAACATATGCATTTTATCTGTTTCCAAATAAGTTCTCTTTCATAGGTACCTGGGGTTAGGACTTCCGCATACTTTTTTGAGGAACACATCTCAACCCACAACAAGTGATAATATACTCTTTCGTATTTGCTTCTCTCCTTCCATGCTTCATTTCTTTTTTTAGTTCACTCTTTGCTGCCCTGGAATTGTACCTACCAATAAAGCTTTATCATATGCAAAAAAAAAAAAAAAAAAGAGAGAGAGAGAGAGCGAGAGATGAATTTCACATGTAAACAAAAAATATGGTTTTTTTATGGCAAAAATCACCATATGCAATTTCAGGACAAATGATAAAGTAGAAGATATTTATAACAAATATCACAACAAAAAGGCTGCACTTTACAATATATAAGTAAATAGTTAACATGGAGGAGGAAAGACCAAAACATGAGAAGAATGGGAAAAGTAAAAAGACAATGAAATAATAAAAATGCAGAGAGGCAGATTCTCTACTTCACTCATAACAAGAAATATGCAAATCTATGCTTCTCTGACAAAACTTTTTCAGCTGAAAAAAATTAAAAGTTTGGCAATATTCTAGTGAAGCTGCAAGAAATGGCCTCTCGTGCATTGCTGATGTTAATGCAAGGTGGTAAATGCTCCCTTTCCTGCTAGAACCAGCCCTGCCCCTGGGCCCAAGATTGGCCAGTGCAGTACAGGAGGGATTTCAGAAACCAGCTGTCTCTTAGCCAGGAGTTTTGTTTTGTGTACAACATACACAACCACCCAAAGTAAGTCTGCTCTCATTAGTTACTAGGAGTTACGCAATATTTCTTTAATCTTACTTTCACTAGCATTTGCTATTATCAACCCGCTGAGCTGCTTGTCCTTCTGAGATAGCTGGATTTCCATAAAAGGGCGCTGGTAATCCCTTTCAGTCGCACTGATTACCTTTTCTTCTCTCGATTTCCACAGGGTTTATTGTCTGTGGCTCTAAACTTCATTGCCAGCCTTTTAATAGTACAGAGCTTCATTTTATACTACTTCCCTTTAACGAAAATAGCAATTATCCAAAAAGTTTCTCTAACCCAACCCAACCTATGCTATTCTTTGTTCTTGATCATAAATTCAATTAATCTTCAAATCATCACATTTACAGTGTGGTCATGACTTTCATGATCAGTACTTTTCTTTAAGGTTTCCAATTATATTTAGCAAAAATGTTAGACTATTATAAAAGAGATACCAAGGTAGGAAATTATTTTAATTTAATAAAGGCCAATTATCTTTCAAATCATTCTATAGCTTTCTGTAAGTATCAGTCATAGTTCCTGTAAAACTAAACTCATTTCCTTTTCTTCCTGGGTGCAGAGCTATATATATGATGCAGTGTCCCTTTTGAAAGATGTGGCCATGTGACTGAATATTGGCCCATAGAGTGTGTGGGAAGGGATATGAACTCCTTTCGGGCCTGGCCCACAAGAATCTCAGAATATATGATCTTCATGCCCTCTCCTCTTTTGTGACCTAATACCACACACACACACACACACACACACACACACACACACACGATAGCAGAGCCATGAGTTACAAGAATCCTAGATGTTCAATTAACCTCTCAAAGGAGAAGAGCTACGTGTGCCTATCAGGAAAACACGTTTTGAAGTTTAAAGAAGCATGAATCCATATTTGAGTTATTACAGATTTGAGGACTACTGTTACAGGAACAATCATAGCTGAACTTGCACGTGGCCATCATTATGAAATGCAAACAAGAAGACAAGCATCTTGCCAGAAGACAGGCAGAAAATCTTACACTCACAGGCGTTGGATTACGCACATCTAATGAGGACTTATTTGGATAACGCTTTGTATATATTTCATCGATCTGGATTTTAATGAAAATGGTTTGTCTCAAAAAAACAAATGACAAAAGAGAGAGGAAGGAAGGGAAGTTATAGAAAGGGGAGTGGGCGTTAGGGCACATACGCTGTCAAATGTAAGAAAAAATGGGTTAGGTAGAAAACTAGTCTAACGAAATGAATGAGAACTGTTATTAAGTACACTCAGTTAAAATGCTTAAAATTGTTGTATTTCATTTTCACAAAATCTCCTTTGAAGTGCTTGTTATTACAGCTGTAAACAATGACGTCCTTTTGTTTTTCTCAGTGGTTTGATGTCACATTTTTTTTGATTCCATTTTACTCAGAAGTACAGTGTCAGAGGTCTGAAATTTAAGAGATATTTTAAGTCTCAAAATGACTAAAATATTAACACTGAAAACTTTGTTGTTCAAACTTTCCACGAACCTCCAAAAGGTTAACTTTCTATAGAGCATTTGATGTTCAACTTTTAGTTATCAGAAATAGATATTCTGTCTCAAATGGTTCTTTGCCGCCTTTATAACCTTCGCCTCTGAAAGTACCGTGAAAGTGCTCTTTGATGATTTTCAAAACAGTTGGAATTTGGTGTGAAGCCTAGAGCTGTATTCTAATTTGGGGACTAATTAGCCAGTTCCAACATGGGGAGGAGCAGTTACCCCCACGCCACCAAGCGATTCTCCAGACACCAGCCGGGTGTCCTACAATGAAACTCAATTCAGATAGCATCAGATTCCGCAGGTTAAGGGCTCAGTCTTATAAGACTGCCCATCCTTCATCAGACACCAGTCACAATCTCAGGTTGACACCTGTGCTTATGACCAACCGGCTATAGACCGGAATGCCTTCTTTGGACTTCAGAGGTCAGTGGCAAGTCCAGGTTGTCACCTGTATTTTGTACTGACTGGATATAAATCGGAAGTTCCCATAATCTCCTCCCCTTTTGGATCAACTAATTAGCTAGAGCAACTCACAGAATTCTGGGACACATTTATTTATGTTTTTTAGTTTATTATAAAACGATATAATAAAGTATATAGATGAACACCCAGAAGGGAGGTGTATAGGGCAAGGTATAGGGAAAGGGTGTGGAGTCTCCATACTGAGTCTGGGTACTCCGCTCTCCTAGCACTTCCATGTGTTCATCAACTTGGAAGGTCTCCAAACCCAGTCCTTTTGGGTCTTTATGGTGGCTGTTACCATAAGCATAATTGATTAAGTCATTGGCAGTTGGCAATCAATTCAACCTCCAGTTCCAGTCCCCTCCCTAGAGGTGGGGGTAAGGAGCGAAAGGAGGTGGGACTGAAAGCTCTAACCCTCTAATCACAAGGTTGGTTCTCCCAGCAACCTGCCCGCATCCTTAGGGGTGGTCCGAAAAATCACCTCATTAACATAGACAGCTCACCTCATTAACCACCTCATTAACAAAAGACATCTTTTTAGCTCTCATCACATAGGAAATACCAAGGGTTTAGGGAGCTCTGTGCCAGAAATTGGGATGAAGGCCAAATATATATATATATAATTATGCATATATAATAAATCATAACATCACAGGGACAAAGAGATGAGGATTTTACGTAAATAGTTGGCAAAAAGATTATTAAACTGTCACTATACTTTAATGGATAATTTAAAAGAGTCTTTCTAGTAACTTTCAGTCCTAAATCATTTAAACACATTAGCAGTTAATACAGATTTGTGTGATCTATTTCAGTATTTCAGCTTTCCTCCAAGTTTAGTTTTTAAATGCCTAAATAACATTTCTATTTCCACCTAACAGTTTATGATGACATTTTAATATAAACTTATCAATAAAATAAGCACAATATTTTCACGATAGCATATGACTCTATGAATTGCATGTACCTACTTATTTTAGAGAAATGGCTAATGCTAGAAACTTTAAAGGAAATAGATTTTCTTAAAGGTTTTATTTTATTTATTTGAGAGAGAGCATGTGTGTGTGTGTGTGTGTGTGTGTGTGTGTGTGTGTGTGTGTACAGGAGCAGGGGGACGGTTAGAGGAGAGGGAGAGCCCACATGGGGCTCAATCTTAGGACCCTGAGATCATGACCTGAGCCAAAACCAAGAGTCAGACTTTTAACCGACTGAGCCACCCAAGTTCCCCCATAAGGGAAATGGATTTTATTTTTTTACTATGCAAAATCAAGCCATAGCTATCTTTTTTTTTGGCAGTAATTAATGTTGGAAACAGTTCTTTTTTCTTTTTTTATAAGAAAAATAAAGTTTGGAGACAAAGTATCTGTTCTCAGATTCATGTCTAAGCAACTTCTAGAAAGTACAATGGATTTGTAGTTTAACACACCATTAATCTGTCTGACCCCTTTCCTGTATAGATAACATTAATACATTGGATATTTTTCATGCTGGATAGAAAACTCCTTTGGAGAGAAATAAGCTGGTCTCATTCATTGAACTGCTAATATCTTGCTATCCTTTGCAATATTTATAAAGTGAAAAGCTCAGCACCCTTACACCGTGCTATACATTTACCAAAAGGTCTAGGGGAATGGATGCCTTCTTCATGGTTAGAAGGCAATAGGTTTTTCCAATCACTGATATTTATGTTTATGAAAGACCAATTAAACTTATTCAAAGGGGAAAATATCTATTTAAATAATTAAAAAAGCTAAGAAAACTTGCCAGCAGTAAATACTGGCAATATTTGTAGTAGAAGTAAAAATATATATTATATAACATTAGAAATCTGAAAAAGCTATGGTTTTCAAAATTGTTTTACACATCTTGAGCCATTTTCAAGTTTTTACTTTAATATTAGTCAACAATTTTGTACTTACTGGGTACCAAATGCTATTTTACACATCATATAAGACATTATCCTATTCAATGTTTGCAACTGCCCTATGAGGTAGACACTATTATCTCAACTGTTACAAAGGAGGAAACTTTTTTTCTTAAAAAGTGCTTTCTTTGTGCATATTATATCTCATACACTATACTGAGCATTGTATAAATATTAATCACTTAATCCTCATCACAATCCTTTGACGTAGGCACTTTTATTATACCCTTTTTAAAGATGAGGAAACTAGACCAGAAAGGCTAAATAATTTTCCCAAGGTCATACAATTACTACTAGTATGGTAAGAATACGAACTCAGGCAGTCTGACCCAGACTACTATATAGAGCAATGTTTCTCCAACTTTAGTTTTCATTATTGCCCCTGTAAGGAGACTTTTTTAGGCCCCCGTTTTCCCTAATTTCCCCATTCTTCCCATGAAATGTTAATAATATATTTTGGGTACTATAGACTTATCTTTTACACACAGAAGAGTAAAATTTGGTTTCACTCTTAGAAACGGATTTTTACCTTTAGAGAAGACATAACCCCCATTGTGAATATCTGACTTAGAGAGATAGAAAAGGCAGTTACACCAACCTCTTTCTGAAGTGTCACTTAGTCTCAAATAAGAGGGGCCCCTTCCCTGCATCTGAACATTACAGATTCTGCTTTAGTTCTCCTCTGGCCAAGACTCTTCCTATGGAACAAGGAATTCAAGAGGTTCGGCAATATGCCATCCCATGCTCCACTTTTGAATTGCACAACAGAATCAGAGAACCATTAGTCCCAGCCTGAATGGGCGTGCTCGTGCTTCTAGAACCTACCTGAGCCTCTTTCCTGGGGCTAAATCTGAGCAGACAGCAGCATGTGCGCATCTGGGCTTAAGTGTGGTAGTCACAAGGTCTTTAGGGAAGGTTTGGGTGTGTAAGCAAGGATATTATTATATGCTTAACGAGGTCTTTTTGATGCAGGGCAGAGCAGGCAGATGAAAAGTTAGTGGTCCACAGGCCAGGGGCCAGCAGTCAGATTTCCTTTTATGGCCATTTTCAATGCAGAACTCTAAGGAGTTTAAGGATCCCAAATTTCAATGTGGTCTTCAAGACTGTTGTGAAAGAATATGTACTAAAACAGGAGGATAGACTATATTTTATTTAGCAGTTTGTTATCTTGATTGATGTCTCAAATATTGTGACAAATACTAGGGTATGCAGACCTCCAATTATACTTTTACTTTGGAAAAGTGGTGCACTAATTTCACTCCAACAAACACACCTTGCCTATCCATAAAACGGTGTTGTTTCTTTAAATCTAAATAGGAAAATGTGTTGATCGAAAGAGACAAGCAGTGGATCTAGCATTCCTGTATTGAAGAGAAGAACTGTCCTCCCCTCAACTGCATTTTATCGATCATTAGTTGGACAAGTCTTTGTAAATTGTATGTGTATACAATAGACGATGGAAGAAAGGGGCGTTGTAGAGGCCAAGGATGCAGTTCGAAGAATAAATAGCATGTCAGAAAGCATGAGGGAATCCTTTGCAAACTCATCAGTGATGCCTTTGAAAGTAGTGTCCGAAAAGGCAGTCCATCTCAGATATTTCTAGAACGACTGACTGTGTTCTGCTCCTGGTACTTTTTTCCAAATATTTGTTGATGGTAAATAAGTTCAGTGATTTACATTTACTAGCTTGTCTTCAAAGTATTATTTGTGAGACTTGGTAACCATGCCTGTGAATTTCCGCTATTATATTTTAATGGAAGGTATCAGAAGTTTCTTTAGATAGTCCATTCTGTTGGAAATCCATCTTGTGCAAAACCTTGCTGTTAAAAATTAGCACACGGTTGATCTGGAAAATGTTTCCAATTTCCAACAAAACACAACTTTAAAAAACAATATTGTATTAATTCTGTGGTTGGCAAGAACTTACGAAGAATTGAAAACAAACAGCAAGAACAGCCAGAGACAGTAAGAAAGAACAGGCATATATACAAGGGAAAACTTTTTTGGTAAATAAAGATCTTCCAACCAAGAAAGAATAATATTTTCATTAAAAGTTAATATAGCTTCATTTTGAAAAATGCTCTTAAAGCCATAGTCACACATGAGCAGAAACCCAGTCAGCAAATCCTGTAGGAGACAACTCATTGCCTTGGGAAAAGAAGAGGTAATCTAGAAATGTTCAGAAGTTTTCCATATTCTGTTTAAAAAGCCTTCTATCTGATCATTTTAGGTAGAGATTTTTATTACAAGATTGTGATTTTTATGAAGCTAATATGGAAATCCTGGTTACATCTCACTCTCTTAAAATTATTCTCAAATCTACAAGGGGAGGTCAAACTATAATATTTAATCAGATTTCACCTTTTCCTGCCCTGAAGTCTCCTCTTCAGTATCCTGCTAATGCAAATTTCCATCTATTCCTCTAACATGTTAAAACCTTTGTAATGATATAGCTTTGTACACATATTGTAATGATACACATTACGAAAGAAATACAACTTTTTTCTCTTTAAATCTGTCTTTGCAATAAGGAGACATGATGCATATTTTTCTATTGTGTAAGAATTTGTACATTTCATAGCTCATCCTCTCAAAACAACTTGTATTTTTAGCAGTAAACAACCACGAATATTTCTGGATATTTAATATTGAAAACAAAATTTTAAAGAAGAACATAATCAACAAATACCTGTCTGATCAACTGCTCACATCTGTAGGGGGAAGTAGAAGGGGGAAACGTTATCCATTATTTACATTATATGTTCATGTTGTCATCAGAATCTGGTAGCTTAAACAAATGTAAGATGATAGAAAATTTTTTTGTTGTGTATTATGAAAATATTGGACAGGGAGAAAGAAAATTACACATGTGAAATAGTGAGTAAAGTGAATTTTGTTACTCAATTGACATTTAGGAGAACAGATGGTAGTAGAAATGCAGCATCTTATTTTAAAAGTTCCCGGTCTCTGAAAGCATTCTGATTTGAATTATATTATGATGAACCATTTGAAAAGTGAAAAATTCATAAGTTTCTACCTGTCTTGACTAACTTGAATCTCCCCGGAATCCGTCAATTCGGGAGCTAGTAACATTTTCAGCAATGTTACACTGCTGGTAAATAAATGATGTTCAAAGGGTAACTGAAGACATTTTTGTCATTAGCCAAAATATCTGTTTCTTCTAGTGTCTAATTTCACACCTGGAGTGGCCTATATACTCGTGGATGCCTACAGTTAGAAGGTCTGCTGGGACCCACGGGGAGGAAAGAATAGTTAATGAACCCTATGGCTGCTATTTTTATTTCCTTGTTCTTTGCCAATGACTCATTTCAACAAATCTTTGAACACATGGTGGGATTTGTCAAGTCTCATTTTTAAATAGCAAATGAAATAAAAAAGAGTAAGTTGAGATGTGCTTCAAAATAGTTTACTAAAAACCAAAATATGAACAGTTACCTCTCAGAAGTTACCTCTCAGAACTAGACCTATTGAGATGCACACACACACACACACACACACACACACACACACACACATTAAAGAAACACACGTGTGCGTGCATGCACGACACACCATTAAGGTCCATATTTCTATTTTCTTCAGTTTACGCTCAGATATCCTCAAGTCTAGGATTTGGGTTCTTGCACCCAAATTTGAGAACTGGAATGATCCTTAACACCTCCTATTTTAAATTTACTACTATTAACAAGAGAAAACACAAATGCATAAAGTTCATTGTGTGTCAGACACTGCTCTAAGCACTTTACATATATATTACACATTTAATATTTTAACAACCCAATGAGATAGTACTATTTTTCATTTTTACAAATAAGGGTCTGTTTTGTTTTAAGGCAATCAGTTCCTTCATCCTTAATTTTTTTCATCCTTAATTTAATTAATTTATTCCTTTGACAAGTTTTTATTAAGAACCTATTTTATGCAGGCATTGTACCTGGCACTGAGTGTACAACAACAAATATATGCATTCTCTTCCTTCATGGAGTATAGAATCTAGTGGAAGAGAGGAACGGAAACCAAGAGCCACAGGATAATAAGTTCTGCTTAGGTGTAAGCAGAGAAGGTTCTAGTTAAACGGGCTCTCTAAAACAGACCCACGAGTTTTAGAAAACTTTAATCTGAATCTGAAGGACCAAGTAGGAATTAATTAGAGGGAGATGTAGGTATATGAGAGGCAAAGGGTGTATGGACAGTGGTGGGTGGAGTGGCCATTCTAGGCAGAGAGAAAAATATGTACAGAGGACAATTTAATTATACCGAAACAAATTTTGACTTGTTGCAATTGTAATTCTGATGACGTTTTAATTGCAAGGCTGTTTAAGGGTAGGTGGTCACCCAGGTATCTAGAAAGCCTTGATGTTTGACCTTCAGCTCCACCTCAAAAAAGCATTTTTGTCCATTACTTGTCCAGTTCACTATAAACTGCATGGTATGATGAAAATTATTTCTAAGTGAAGACATAGTAAACATAAAGAAGATGGTTAGCTTGATAAGTGGTCATACACCCAGGAAATAGAATTCTTGGAGAAAGAGGGAAATTAAGAGCATCATTCTGGTAAAAGTTGGGATTTTTTTTTTTTAAAGATTTTTTCAACTGAGGGATTATAAAGGTCATGAAAGTTAACGTTCTTGAAGATCCTTTTTGATAATAAATTACCTTCTCCAACTTGCTAATGGTTTAGGGTTTCACCAGTGTAGTGTCTAGTATCACCAGTATAGTGTCTTCTTTTCCTGTCTCTTGCTACTAAAAGACCTGTAGATATGCTGCCATGGTTTAATACAGCATATTTTTAATACTAATTTACATAAAGTTTTTATACTTCTATTACTCCATGGCCAGAAATGTTTTCTCACTAAGTACACAGAAAAATGCATATAGCCCAGAAGTTTAGAAGCACTGGCTTTCTAAATGTAGGTTTTACTTTGTCCAATTCCAGTAGATTAATATCAGCCCTGTGGACCTATGAGGAAACCACCACCAAAGCTCTTCATAATTTCTTCCCTGGCTTTCCAGGTTTCCATGGCTGGTGTCAGTTACAGGCCAGGGTACGTTTTAGCTTACTCAGGCATGCATAAGGCATTGGTTCCTTGTGAGCCCCACTTCAAAAGACACATCTTAAATCTATGCAAGTGGATTTCTTGAAGTCCTGTCACTAATCATGGAGGGCAGCCCATACGGAGATTTAGAGTACACATACAGCTCTCTGAAGAAGCTTCTTCATTAATGTATCTCTCCACCTTTGTGACTCTCTCATATTCTAGAAGTGAGTAAAGGGGTTCCAGCGTCATGGAACAGGTTCTTCTTCCTCCTTTTGTAAAAGATGTAAGGAATTCTCTTTGTAATCAGAGACTTTAACTGATTAAATCTGGCAGGGCACGCTGATCCCAACACACTAGCCCTCTCTAGAAAGCACTAACAAAGCCCTTTGTCATCCACTCTGTCTCACATTCATTTTTGTGTGCTGACATTTATTTCCCTGGTGGCACAGTCAAAACTAAAGCTAGACAATTCCTATTCTAAAAATCTTACTATATAACAGCTTAAAATTAAGTAGGGGGGCACCTGGGTGGCACAGCGGTTAAGCGTCTGCCTTTGGCTCAGGGCATGATCCCGGCATTGTGGGATTGAGCCCCACATCAGGCTCTTCCGCTATGAGCCTGCTTCTTCCTCTCCCACTCCCCCTGCCTGTGTTCCCTCTCTCGCTGGCTGTCTCTATCTCTGTCAAATAAATAAATAAAATCTTTAAAAAAATTAAGTAGGAATCATATTTAAATATTCCTTTCAGAATTCTCCTTTAGCGTATATTTTTCAGGAACTATTAGATCTTTTTTTTAATTGGGCAAATTATTTAGAAAGCATTCTCTGTAAATCAGCACTGATTTCTGGACTCTTTTTCTTTGTACCTGTGACACTCAAAGAAATGCCAAATGCAATTGTTTCCAGTCAACTGACTAGGAAATTCATGAAGGGGAAATATATTTACTAGAGAATTATAGACTAATAAAAAGCTTAGAAATCATTTATGTCCTCTTGTCATAACTTTGTTAAGATAACCCTACAAAATTGCTGTTGAAGAATTACCCACGTCATTCAGTACAATTAAGTTCCATAGCAGTGATATTGAAATTGTTAAAAAACAGGAAAACCATAGCCAAAGGAATACTTAATATTGTTACAAAAGAAATATAATCACGGTAATATTTCAGCAGAAAACTTTTTCTTAGCATGAAGCCAATCTGAAAAATAGGGTTCTTTCTTAACACAAATTCACAGTCTTTATTGAAGCCCTTGGAAGGAGATAGTTTTGGAATTCAGAGTTTTCTGATTTATAAGGTAAGAAGGGCAAATACCATATATTATGTAACTCCCCAGAGAAGTTTGGTATGTTACTCTGTAATCAATCATAAATAATATTAGTACAGTAAAATGTATGAGTATTCACAGTAAGTGGAGTAAACACCAAAAATAGTCTCATGTCATTTTGTTTCAAGGCTGACCATGAAATGAGTTTCAAAATCTTTGATTAGAGGAGACGTTTGTTACCTAGTATTGATGTAAAAGTAGCTAACTGCTACACATAGGTATTGCTTGCCACAGAAGGAAAGCACAAATCATAAAGAAAAACATGTAAATGGAGAGCTGGAGTACAAAATGGGAAAGCAAAATAAATCTTATATTTGACACAAGAGGGCTTAGATAAAACACTTCCAAAATTACGGGTGAGACAAAACATGAGCACACCATAATTGCCCTCCTGCCTATGTTTTAGATTTTTGTGAACTCTTCTCTTTTCTGTGATTTTGAAAATTGGCGTGAAGCTAAATTTAAAAATGATCACTTTTGAGTTTTTTTTTTAACAATAATGAAACATGACAGTATAAATTCCTTACCTCTAAACTTTCACTAGTTGGAAAAGGCAATGTTAGGATTTCTTCCTGACAACAAAATAATCTGTAACAAGGTTTATGAATTTCCTTTAGGTAGTTTATCAGTGAGAAAGTTTTGGAGTTAGTGGAGGTGCCCCTTTGGAGTTCATGAAAATTCTCTTATAGATTTATTTTATTTTAAATCACAACTGGTTAACTTTTTAAAATGTTTTTCTAATTAACATAAATGTTCGATTGAGTGAATAAATGAACAAATAAACTAAACTAATGAGTATCATCCAGAAGAGTTGATCCACAAAGGATCTTTGGATGTAGGAGTATGGGGACAAGGAGGTTCCACTCTACAAACCAATACATAGTAATAAAATGTTTATGAAAATGGGAATTTCTTTGTTTCCCCACTGAAACTATTACTAAGGCTACTGTAGCTTTAACATAATTTTGACAAGAACCAGCTAACACTACGTTTAGTCACTAATGCATGGAAACTATAAACTGTGTGTAGGAGATAGAGTCTCTAACTAAAACATGGTTACAAAAATAGATTAGTTGGAAACCAAAATTCTAGGTCCCCAGGAAGTTTGTTGTAAAACTTCTACATTTAAACCTTACACCATGTAATTCATTCATTGTTTTACAAGGTTTTAAGAAAACATCTCTTATTTTTCAATCTTACTAAAAGAAAGGATTCTGTTACATTTTTAGGATACCCAAACAATCCTAAAGAACAACTCCTATATACACTGATATATGAAAAATGCATGTGTAGAGCTTGGAGAACATATTTAGAATAGCAGAAGTCATCAGTGAACACAATATTTTTGTCTTTTCTTTTTTGAATAATTTACAATATTTCTCATTTGATATCATATCTAAAAATTGTCTTTGGCCAAGCTTACATTTTTCAAAATAAGTTCAGATGAAGAAATCGAAAAAAATGTAAGTATTACTCAGTCTTATAAATTTTTTATGTATGCCTAAACCAATAATGTTCTATAATAGCTCACAAAAAGAACACTTCCCTATTTAGTGATAATGCATCTTTCTTTTTCTCTCCTTTAGTAGAAATTCTTAGTAGAAATACTGGCTTTTATTCTTTTTACATTGTTAATGGATATTTAGTCTATAAACAGCTTTAACATATTTTTTACGTGGTCTAAGTCTCATAAAGGGAAATTACATTTGCAATTTTTCATTCTACTTCTATTAGTTTTGAGGATCTTACTGAGTTTGTTAATGTATTAAATTTACAAATGCAATTTTCATAGTAGTTAATAAAATAGGAATTTTATTGACATAACCATTCTTTTTTAATGTCAAGAAATTGTTTTTTATGAAGCTATTATACTATATTATGGCTTTTTCTCATTGTAATAGAAATATACTTTCATAAAAGGATGCAATAAAGAAAATAAAATCACCCCTAATTCTACTCATGCACAGCTACTCTTAATATTTTGAAGTATTATAAATGTGCATATACTCATCATGTTTGTAATTTCTTATACAAAATTGGAAATATCGGTATTCTTTAACATCCCTGACATGTCTGGTTTGGATGTTTGCTCTATCTCTTCAAATTGTGTTGTTTGCCTTTTGGTATGCCTTGTAATTTTTTTCTTGCTTGCTAGATATGACATATTGGGTAAAAGGAACTGCTGTAAATAGGCCTTTAGTAATGCAGTGGTGAGTATTCTGTAGTCCTATAATTAGGTCTCAGTCTTTTAGTGAGCTTGTGCCTCTAAATTATAAACTTCACAAGTGTTTCTCAGTTTTTTTTCTCCTCCTTAAGCAGGTAGAGGTGGCTAGAGTAGGTTGGGGTTGGGTGTTTCTATTCCCCTAGATCAGTTAGGCTCTGATAATACCCCAGCAGTTTAGCCCCTAGTCCCCTGAAGGCAAGACTTGTTAAAAGAGTGCTCAGGCATGTTTCAGAATGGCTCCTTTCCCCCTCCTTCCAGAAGCATATTTATTTTTCTCGTATATTTAGTTGTATATATTTTTTTCTTGTATCTTTACTGTGTGAACCTGGTTGAGCTCATAGAGGTAAATCTTATAAAATTGTGAGGACCTTCTCATGGCTGAGTCCCCCTACAGTCTGTCACTCTGAGTTGTCCACACTGAGCCTCCAGTAAATTCATCAATGACAGTGCAGGTTTTCCACCTGGGCACTAGTTCCCATGAGATTCTGTTCTAATAAGCCAGTATTCTTTTATCTCTCCAATCTTGGGAACAGTGGTTTGTCATGTGTGCTCCCCTGTCTTACAGATCCTAGAGGAGTTTTTTGTTTTTTCAGTCAGTTCAACTTTTTACTCGTTGTTAGGGTAGAGTGGCCACTTCCAAGCTCCTTACATGTGGACCAGGTGGCATTCTTTTTAAACTTTGAGTTTATGAAGGTTGTAGTAATCACATTTTTCTGGGATTTCTTGAAGTATTTGAAGCCACTAAAACTGGTTGTTTCAAAATTACATCTCTATTAATCCATAATAATTTTATATTTAATTTATGCAATTAAGACAATTAAAAAGAAACACCTAAGAATGCACAAAAGATCATTTATACACAGGAGTCCACAAATACAGGCAGAGAGGAGAGAGAAAGAATTAAACATTGACTATTATTTAGGGAAACAATAGTAGGTGTTCTTGAAACATTAACTCAAAAATCATTGAATTTAGAACTAAAGAAAATTAGAAATAACCTACACTAACAATTTACTTTACAAAAGCAGAAATTGAAGAGCATATAAGTTAAGTGATTTATCCAGAAATAGACATTAAAATGGCAGGTTTGAAAAGAAACCCAGCTCTGTTGTTGACCACTTTTTCTTTGGTTATTTTCTTTGACCTGCTGTCTTTCTCTTTCAGTCACACAATGATGTTAGGACCCCTAGAATTAGACATGGTCCCTGCAAAGGCTGCTATATACAGCCATATTTGTGCTTAAAATCATAATAAAAATAGTCTACAGCTAATATAATGTCTTTGATTCCAGAAAATCCCATGTTGCAACCAAATGGAATTCTGCTCCTGTGACTGATACTGTAGTGTGTATGTGCGTGTGTGTATGTTTGTGTGTGTGTGTGTGTGTGTGTGTGAGCATTCATGTGCCCACACACCCACACTAAATGTCTTTTATTTTGTCATCTACATATACTCTTTATTCTTTTCCATGTTGGTCTTTATCCTGGGAGGCTGACCTGTATTAAGTAGATCAATGAGCTCCCATTCCTCTGGCTTCCACTTGGTTTACCCAATGGGTAGTCACAGTAGGGGTTCCAAAGAAAGGATAGTAAGGTTATAGTATGAATTCCCCTGGGTGTGTAGTTCAAGTGGATTCTGTCTTTTGAAGAAAGGTTTTTGCTCCTATCAAGGTGACCTCTATACAACTCAGAGTAAATCAGTATTTGTATGAATGTGTGTGTAGTTGCCCAGCTCAAATGTAAAAACCCAAAATGGTACTGGAGAGAAAAAAAAATTCAAATACATAAGAATAAGAACATAAGAGTAAATGAAATTCAGCATTATATATTGTAAAACACAAATTCTAGACATCTTTTATCTGCTATTATACAAAATTAAATTTTTTTCTCATGATAGAAACCAAAATACCTTCTTGTGGTGAGAAATAGTCTTAATATGTCAGTTTGTGTCTTTCATACTATAACAGGGATGGCCGGGTGGCTCAGTCAGTTAAGCATCTGCTTTTGGCTCAGGTCATAATCCCAGGGTACTGGGATGGAGTCCCCCATCGGGCTCCTTGCTCAGTGGGGAGCCTGCTTCTCCTTCTCCCCCTCCCTCTGCTTGTGCACTTGTGCTCTCTCTCTGACAAATAAATAAATAAATAAAATCTTAAAAAAAAAAAAGGAATAGGGGAGGCCACATTGGGGATAGGTAACATTATTGAAAATATTATACAGAGTTTTCTCGTTTTGTAACTTACAGAGGAAAACCTGTGGATTTCAGCACAATGTTGACATTGTATGTTTTTCAGATGGAAAGGAGGAAATATATAGTAACTCGGAATTGTCTCCTTATTTTCTTGTCAGAGTCCATTTGTAAAAAGGATAGTGACTTTACATCTATTTTGAATACATTCCTTTTATAGGGTAAGTCCCAGATAAAAAATTATGTTCTCTTGGCTGAGACTTTTTTAAAGACATGTTAGTGGCTATAAAATAGTTTATTTGCAAAAAAAAGAAAAAAGAAAAAAAAAGAAAAAAGAAAGAAAAAAAGAAAACATGAAAACTATAAAAAGGGAAATGATTATAGGACAAGACAAAAATAAGAATAAAATAAAGGTCTCCAAGTGTTAGGTGTCAGGGAAGAGGGAGATGGCCATAAAGAATAGGATGTTTTAGGTGGTATAATGTCTGGAAATTTCTTAATTGATGCATAAAAGCTGCAGTAGGAGGGAGAAGTAGGAAATAAAATGGGCCTCACGCTCCATGATGATTTCCCAGTTGTTAGTAGGAAAGAGATTAATGGAGTTCCTCAAGCCAATGGATTTACTAAAGAGAGGAAATAAATGATTAACAAGGGAGCTACAAGGAAGGCATCTACTAGGAGCACAGGGTTGCCTGGTCTCAAGCCTTACAGGGTTCTGGTTTTTAGGAAAGTAGGGATCCCTCCACTTAGTTTCCGTTAGGGTCCTGGATTTTTACAATGCTATCCATAGGCCCAAAGACAATAAGCAATTTGTAAAACCTTTGTCTTTAAAAGTAATCAGAGCTTTTTATTCCATGCTTGATAATTAAATCTTTTATAATCCTGTATTGTCCTCTTCACTTCAGTGGCTAATGATTCTGCTCTCTGTTCCAGTGTGTGGAGGTTTTTTCACACCAGCAAGCAATTCTTGAACACCAGCTGGGTGTCCTACAATACAATTCAATTTTGATACACTCTACCTTGAGAGAGCTTTAGATCTCACAGGTTAAAAGTTCAAGACTGCCCCCACTTCAGAGGCCAGTCAAAATTCCAGGTCGTCACCTATACTTCTAACTAGCCAGCTGTAGATGGAAAGCTCCAACAATCTCTCCTTAGGTTTGATTAATTTCCTGGAGCTGCTCACAGAACTCAGAGAAACACATTAACTATTAGATTACTGGTTTATTATAAAAAGCTATAACTCAGGAACAGCCAGATGAAGAGATGCCTAGGGCGAAGTATGGGGAAAGGGCACAGAGTTTCCATGCTGTCTTCCAGTGCACCACTTCCCCTCAGTCTCCATGTGGCCACCAATCCACAAGCTCTCCTGAACCCTGTTCTTTTAAGTTGATATGGAGGCTTCATTATATAGGCCTGATGAATCAAATCATTGGCCATTGGTGATTGAATACAATTTCCAGCCCTTTTCCCCTTACCAGAGCATAGGGGTGGGACTGAAAGTTCCAAACCTCTAATCGCATGGTTGGTTCTCCTGACAACGAGCTCCCCCATACTTAGGTGGTTTCCAAAAGTCATCTCATTAACATAACAAGAAACACCTTTATTATTGTCGTCACAGGGCATGCCAATGGTTTTAGAAGCTCTTTCCCAGAAATGGAGATGAAAACCAAATATATATTTCTTACTATAGATCACGATATTGCAGTGTCTAATATGTACATTTATCTCTAAGATTCGTAGCTTTCTTAGTGGAATCATATAAAGATGATAAAATCTACATAAAGAATAAGGTTTTGTTGTGATGAGCACTGGGTGTTGTATGGAAGGTTGAATCACTAAATTGTACACCTGACACTAATATTAGACTGTATGATAACTAACTGGAATTTCAATAAAAACTTCAAAAAATTTTTTTAAAGAAATTGAAAAAAACAAAAAAAGAATAAAGTTTCTTTCAATGGATTCTTGGATGATCCAGAAGTACAGCTTATGCTTCTCTACTACAAGATGGAATAATGGCCCAATTCATCCAAGATAGTGGTTTTAAAGCCAGGGACCTAGAACTCCTGTGGTAGGCAGTGTGATGTGATGGTGAAGACAGAGCTTGAGAATTGGTACAACCACTATGGAAAACAGTTTTTCTTTCTTTTCTAAATATTTCTTCCCCTTGAGTCATGAGGAGAAAACTTACAGCATTCATTGCAACATTATGCAAGTCATATCAGTGGATTACCAGTAAAAGACCCTAAAAGATAGTTGTCTAGGTACCAACCACAGGGGCCACAAGAATTTCCAGAAGCCAACTTTATATAGAAGGACTATGAAATATTCTTATATAAAGAGACATTCGTGGGCTTTGAAACCAAACAAACTTGGAATCAAATTAGAATTCCGATCCATAGTTCACATATTGTTTTAGAATCATTTCAGTGGAAATTGATAGTTCAGCTTCTTACTAGCGTAAGTATTAGGGTATCGATTAAAAAGATACTGAGATTCCTTGCAAAACTGAAGGAAGAAGTGACAGAATGTGGCCAGACCATAGGACTATAGGGAACAATAAATGGTACTCAATACCAACAGAGCTCTCTTTTATCTATATCTTTAATTCTCTTCCATTTCCTCCAGCCTTCATCCCCTCATATGGCACTGACTGGGTTACTCTCAGCTCTAAATTGCACCGTTAAACTCATCTCCTTAATCTTCACACTAGCTCCAGCAGAAAATCCAGAAAAATAAATAATTATACCAGCTTAATTCCCTTTCCAATCCAATTACCCAATCACTGTAAACATGGGGCTTCTTTTTTCAAAGAGAACAGGTCTGTCACAGAAAGAAACAATTTGTGAGGATTGTGCCAAGTAAAATCAATGGCTAATACATGGTCTTATTTTGTTTTTACCTGAAAAATTAGATACTTTTATCTAACACATAGGTTTATAACAAGGATAAATTAAATCATGTAGGGAAAGCACCTGGGGTACTCTGGGGGTTGAATAACTCTTACCCTTACATTTTTTCCCCTTCTCACTGTTCTGGACAGCTGCTGCCTAAGACAAAGATCATTAGAAGAGAAAGAGAAGGGCAGGAAAATTTGCTATTGTGCTTCTTCTCTACCTTATTTTTCTGCCTTATGTTCTAAACATTTTACAAATCACCTATTAAAGTGGAAATAGACCAAGATGATACTCCTCTCAGGAGTTTACTTCATGCTTTCTTGTCTGTGTTTTTATTGCATTTTATATTTTGCCCAACTATAAGATTATAGTTCCACCACAATACATTATAGTTATTTGTTTGCGTATCTTTATCCCTTGGTAAACAGATAGGTGGTAGGAAGCATGTTTTATTCATGCGCTAATCCCCATTAGAAATACACATGGTGACTAACATAACAAAAAAAAATTTAAAAAAAAAGAGAGAGACACATGGTAAGTACTCAAAAATGAATAAACGAATGAGTTCCAGATGATGGGGTTTATCCTGTGATTATGTATTACATTGTTTATAGCAGATGTATAATAATCACCACAATTTTAAAGATGATGTGTCACTTATTAAGAGATTACTATATGACACACACTACTAATTTCTTTCATATATTGTTTTATTTAATTCTCATAACCTTATAAGACATATAGTATTATTTCTACCCGCCCTTTCCTACTCCTACCCTACCCTTTAATTTTTCAAATACAAAAACTTAGAATTAAAAAGGTCAAGTGATTTTTTTCCTCAGTACCAAATTAGAGTCAGAGTCAAAATTCTGGAATATTTTTTAGTATAACATTTGTCTGAATGTCATACACTTCACATAGGGAAATACATAAATAGAAAGTAGTGCGTGCTGCTGTGGGCTTTGTTGGGAACATCATCTGTGTTCCTTGATCTGAGAGCATTCTTCCCCGGGAGGGGTTTGCTAGATACCTGAGGGAGATAGAGTCAGGTGGTATTGCCAGGCTTCTCACTTGTTTTCCTGTTTTGTTTTGTTTTCATTTTTTACTGAAATATACACCTTTATGAAAGCACTTTTCACCTGATTCTTTAGCTTGTCCTAAGAAGCACTTTAAAACTTATGTCATATAGCCCATCTTGTAATATTTCTCTCAGAGAACTTGCAATTCAACACAATTATTAAGGTTGAGGAAGACGGTGAAGTTAGCCTTAAGAGCAGAATTGCTACCAATCACAGGGAAATAATTTTGAATTTATGAGCCGCTCTCACCCATAGCAAATGATGTTCTCATTCTTTCTCAGATACAATAATGTCCTGGTACGGCCTTCCACGAACTAAATTCAGGTGACAGACAAATGTGGATTCCACATGTTTCTATTTGTAGTAGGAAATGTTCCTTCTCAAAGATGAGGATGTCCGAACGCTGATCCAGGATATTACTTCCAAGTAGGAAGATACATAGGTAGGAATATTTTTTTTCATTAGAGATTTTACTCAGTAATCCCAGAATTAGAATGGTTTGGGAAGGGGGTGCATGGGTGGCACAGCGGTTAAGCGTCTGCCTTTGGCTCAGGGCGTGACCCCAGCATTCTGGGATCGAGCCCCACATCAGGCTCCTCTGCTATGAGCCTACTTCTTCCTCTCCCACTCCCCCTGCTTGTGTTCCCTCTCTCGCTGGCTGTCTCTATCTCTGTTGAATAAATAAATAAAATCTTAAAAAAAAAAAAAAAAGAATGGTTTGGGAAGAACATATCCCTCAAAATCAGAGAGCATCAGTGATCTCTAGATTGACACTCTGGACCACAGAATGGATTTTGTTTTTTTGTGCTATTTTGGTTTTATTTGATTTCTTTTCCATTCCAATGAGTGGATTCTATCTTGGGCAGTGTTAGATTCAATGACAAAGTTTCTTCTCTGCATTTTATTTTTCTTAAATGGTGAAATCCTATCTGTTCACCTTCCCTTCTCAGTTCAGACAATGGTATGTCAATGCTGTATTTTGGCACTTTTTCCATAGCTCACAGTAAAAATGCATTTTGCATTTACGTGTATGCCTACTCTAGATAAATACAACTCCAATGCAACAAACTTTCACTTAGTAACTCTTACCATGACTATGTGTGATATATTTAGATATGTTCTATCTTATCCTACTCTCTCCTATCCTTTTCAGATATTATAAAACAAGTTATGACCACTAAATTGATTTCATGATCTATTAAAAGTCTTGACCCTATCAAAGCAACCTTGAAAAAGAAAAGCAAAACTGGAGGCATCACAATTGCAGACTTCAAGTTATATTACAAAGCTGTGGTGATCAAAACAGTATAGTACTGGCACAAAAATAGATACATAGATTAACAGAACAGAACAGAAAACCCAGAAATGAACCCTCAACTATGTGGTCAATTAATCTTCAACAAACAGGAAAGAATATCTAATGGGAAAAAGACAATCTCTTCAACAAATGGTATTGGGAAAACTGGACAGCAACATGCTAAAGAATGAAACTAGGCCACTTTCTTACATCATACACAAAAAGTAAATTCAGAATGGATTAAAAGCCTAAATATAAGACATGAAACCATTAAAATCCTAGAGGAGAACACAGACAATAACCTCTTTGGCTATAGCAAGTTCTTTCTAGATATGTCTCCTGAGGCAAGGGAAACAAAAGCAAAAATAAACCATTGGGATTTCATCAAAATAAAAAGCTTCTACACAGTGAAGGAAACAATTAACAAAACTAAAAGGCAATATACTGAGTGGGAGAAGATATTTGCAAATGACGTATCTGATAATGGGTTAGTATCCAAAATATATAAAGATCTGATATAACTCAACACCAAACAACCAAACAATCAAATGGGCAAAAGACATGAATAGACAGTTTTCCAAAGAAGAGATACAGAGGGCTAACAGACACATGAAAAGATGCTCAACATCACTCATCATCAGGGAAATGCAAAATTACAATGAGATATCACCTCACATCTAACAAAATAGCTAAAATCAACAATGCAAGAAACAACAGGTGTTGGTGAGGATGTGAAGAAAGGGGAACTCTCCTGCACTGTTGGTGGGAATACAAACTGGTGCAGCCACTCTGGAAAACTATATGGAGTTTCCCCAAAAAGTTAAAAATAGAACTACCCTATGATCCAGCAACTGCACTACTGGGTATTTGACCAAAGTATACAAAAATACTAAATCAAAGGGATACATGCACCCCAATGTTTGTAGCAGCATTATATACAATAACCAAACTATGGAAACAGCCCAAGTGTCTACCAGCTGATGAATGGATAAAGAAGAAGCACACACACACACACACACACACACACACACACACACACAGGAATATTATTCAGCCATAAAAAAGAATGAAATCTTGCCATTTGCAATCCTGTAGATTATGCTAAGTGAAATAAGTCAGTCAGAGAAAGACAAATACCACATGATTTCACTTACATGTGGAATTTAAGAGAAAACAAATGAGCATAGGGAAAAAGAGAGACGGAGCAAACCAAGAAACAGGCTCTTAATTATAAAGAACAAACGGTTGGCTACCAGAGGGGAGGTAGGTGGGGGGATGGCATAAATAGGTGATGGGGATTAAGGCATGCACTTGTAATGAGCACCAGCCGTTGTATGGAAGTGTTGAGTCACTAAATTCTATACCTTAAGCTAATGTTACACTGTATACTAACTGGAATTTAAATAAAAACTTGAGAAAAATAAGTTGAGGTTTAGGAGTTACATGAATCTGGCTCCATCTCCCATTTACTATATAATATAAACATGGTATTTAAGAGATCCATCCACAACCATCTCAACTGTGAAATAGTAATTAGAATAATGTCATTGCAACTGCCCAATTGTTTTGACAATTAGATGCAGACACATTGAATATTAGTACAACAAGCTTCATAATTTACTTTTTAACCAGTGTCTGAAAAATAATTATGACCTAAAAACCAAAGTCATTCATTGTATGTAATTAATTAATTTCTCTTTTATGTATCTTGAATGGTACTAATTACCATTCTTCTTTGAGGACTGAGAAAATAATTATTCAACCCCTTTTTTTTTTCTTCTGTGCTTAGATGGGAAACCTCAGTCAAGCCTGTAATTCACGTATATACAGATTCACAAAAGATCCAGTATCTCTTAATCAATGCCTTTTTTCCCAGATACAGGCAGAAATCCAAGTACTTACTCTTGTCCAAAGGTTCCATGTCTCTCCCTGCTTGCCACTGCCCTCATGCAGGCGCCCAGCCCAGGATATGGCACATCATGAATTTACCAGAAAGAATGTCTTCCTTCTCATGCTAACTCATCCAAAACTAACCTCAGCTCCCAACAGCTACATAGATTCACTTCACTCAGTCACTTCGCAGGGCACAAGCCTGTCAAGATAATGATGAGTTCATAATAGATTGTAGAACCCATGACTTTATGATCCCAGATGCTCTTCTTTAGAAAAACTAGATATATATTTGCTTTTTTTTAGAAAATAGAGCTTATATGTGAAATTAGTAATTATTTTCCTATTTCCTCACCATGTAGAATAATGGAAATGAATTAACATATTCAGTTTTCACTCTCTAGGAGGTTACTATCTAATAAGGGAGATACGTATGTACTCTGTTATTTTCATGCAAAGATACGTTTTCTTACATTTAACCTATCTATCATCTAAGCGAGTCTCACAATATTTCAGTATTAATTTTTCCCTTAAAAGGAACTGTTATTAGATCAATGAAGTGTTTTATCATCAGTTGCCTCTCAGAATCAAATTAAGAAAAGGTATTACTATAATACAACATTTAGTTTGCACTGTCTAGATCTGATTCTGTTTATGAATCTAGTGATAGAGACTTTGAATAATAGAAGTCATCAGAGTTGGGATATAGATACTTCTCTCTGCTCTGTCCTCTACACAAACTATCAGCAAATAAAATGTACAATTGTGGGACATAAAGTAAGTCATTTTTGTGTCAGTCTCATTTTTTTCATCTATCATCTATCTGAACACACTGGTAAAAAAGAACACTTCAAAGGATTTAATAACCCCCAAACAATGTTGAAGTGGCAGGGTACAAATTATTCTCAGCGAAACTCCAATTATCTGCGTTAATCAGACACAAAGCTCATCTCCATACTCTTCAATTAGCATCCCCATTTCTTATGTAAGTAAGAATTTGACTGATGCATTGAAATCCAAAACTGAAACTTGAAAATATAAGGCCAAGCCAAAGGGGGAAAATTATGAAAAAAAAGAAAAATTTCACTTAGCTTATACAAAAGCCTAATGCTGTCTTAAAAATGAGTGCAAAAATTGATATCATTGCTCTTATGAAAAGATTAGCACCTAGACTTACAAACAATCATAGATTTTCCACATCCATAGTCAAAATAGTGCCTATTCTTGTGGTTTACAAATATTTACTTCCAAGGAACATGTTTTTAGATATAAATATAACTCTTTGAAAATGATGCAGAAAAGGAAATTATCTGTACTCTTTTATACACATACACACACGTTCAGAATGCTATGGAGTGATGAGGAGTTAAAACACTGAGCTACTTTAAGGTAGTCTAATGACTGCATTAAAAGGAAAATGCTAGCTTAAAGGAAAGGGTGCTTTTTGCTTTATTTTTATGTGGTTCTATTCCTAATCTCTTTCAAATTACGGGGAGAATTCATTTCAATATGGATGATGTCTCTATTTTTTTTAATGGTGGCTCTCAGCAGGGAGATGCCCTTGGGTCCTGGAGGTCACCGCAATTTGCTGCCATGTTGCCCTTTCTATGGATAGCTCACAACATGGCCATTTGTGTCTTCAAGGCCAGCAGGTGGATCTTTCTTTCCAGTCTGTTCAGGTGGAGTCATACAATATAATGAAATTATGAAAGTGACATTCTATCACCTTTGCCATAGTCTATTTATTAGAGGAAGGTCACAGATACTGACCCCATTGAAGGAGTGGGGAATCACAGGGGCATGACTGATGGGGATTGTGTGACTCCTCAGGGTTCAACTTAGGGTGTGTCTATCTCAGAAGTGACAATAGACACATTTGGTCCGTCTCCTTTCATCATATTTGGGCCACAACATAAGGCAGGAGTGATTGCAGCAGCAGCAGAGCTGGGACATAGACACGAAGGAAATGAGTCACACCAGTATATTTTTCTGCAGGCTCCTGGATCATGGCAGGTGAAGGGGGAATAATGCGCGTGGAAACAGATGATCCAAAGGCAGATGTAAAGCTTGCTTTGTATGGGTCACTTAGCCCTGAGAAGTCTGTGTGCACATGGTCTATGGTAACAAAGTCTAAAAAAGAAGGGGATTTAGCTGGAAACTATTCTAATTGCACCGCAGAAAGTGCTGCAGATTTACTGGGATATCTGCTAAAATGAAAGATTTTACAATAGACATCTAAAACGGAATTTATCACAGTACTGAAATTCACCAATCAATGTCTATGCCCATAACACTTTTCAATTGCCTGTGTGAACAGAATAGGTTAGGTTGAAATAATCCCAACAAAGTAGAAACTTCTTTGTGATATGTATTTTTTTTACTCTCCTGTCATAACATCTGCTACAGAAAACAATCTCGAACCTGAGTCACCATTTTGATTTCATCCTTAACAGGTGCATTTGAAAACACAGTTAAGTTAGTATCATTAGAGTTTTAAGGTAGATAATTATGGCAGTAGTAATAGTCTACAGGAAAATATAGTAAATGTTTTATTCACCAGAGTGGGTGAAATAACTATTAATACAAATTCAACATTTATCTTAAAATGACTTCCTCTGTGCTAAATACCTTGTGTTTCATGGATTATATCTGATGGTTAATGACTAAAGTGAGATTGTAATTTTCTCAGGCTATGCTACCAGGAGGAAGTAGAACTAGTCTTCAAATCCAGGTTTCTCTGACAAACTAGTGTTTGCCACAATACCTATTACACTTTGAACCTGTGAAAGATAGATGTCTTCTTCTGAGGATGCTAGCAATGAGAGAGAGGAAAGAGAGAAATATAACAAAGAAGAACTACAAGTCTTGTCTCATCAGGGGCAAAAAAGCCAGGCAGAAGGCTGAAAAATGTTTCCTTGGCATGAGAAGAACAGTTGAGAAAGGTCGCACTTGAACAGCAGGAATTTCTAAATGAAGGTAAACTAAAAATTGTAATATTTTTGCTTCTCAATCTTCATATTGGCAAGATTAGTGCAGCAAATACTTATTATATGGAGTACTATAGATTTTCCTCAATCGAGTTAAATTATAAAACCATCTCAAAGGATACTAACTTACTCATTTATTTAACATCTAATAAATACCAGACAATATGTTAAAATCTATCTAAAAGGCTATAAAGACAATTCCTGTTTTCAAGCGGCTTATAGTCTAATGAGTGGAACTAGAAAAAACAGTCACGGCTATGTAAACAAGTAAATGAGAATGCAACTAATAGCAGCTTATTTTCACCATTAGCTTCAACACCATCCTGGAGTCTAGTCACCATTGTCTTTTGGTTTGTTGAAGAGGAGATATATACTTCATTTCAGACTTTATTGGAATATCGTCTGCTGTTTACAGATAGTTCCTTACCCACAATAGTAATATTTACAAAAGTTTTCTGATAAGTAATGCTAGGTCTTTGGAAATACACTGCATGTGCATTAGGAGAACAAAAAGCATAAATAATAACAATTTTTAAAGTAGTTTAATAAAGTTCTTCTAGTAATTATGTGTTTACACAAAACAATTGGATATCCAAACACAAATAGGCACTGAACAGAAATGTGGATACGGGGATAAAAAATACCCTCAGAGGGTAAAAAATACCATTAGTTTATTATTCACAGGAGTAGTGAGAAAACAATGCCCCCTTTTTTAAAAAATAATTTTTATTTTGTTATATTAGTCACCATACAGTACATTCCCCGTTTGATGCAATGTTCCATGATTCATTATTTGCGTATAACACCCAGTGCACCATGTAATACGTGCCCTCCTTAATACCCATCACCGGCCTATCCCAATCCCCCACCCCCCTCCCCTCTGAAGCCCTCAGTTTGTTTCCCAGAGTCCACAGTCTCTCCTGGTTCATTCCCCCTTCTGTTTACCCCCCTTCATTCTTCCCTTCCTTCTCCCACCAATCTTCCTATTTCTTATGTTCCATAAATGAGTGAAACCGTATGATAATTGTCTTTCTATGCTTGACTTATTTCACTTAGCATATATACAATGGAATATTACTCAGCCATCAGAAAGAACGATTACACAACATTTGCAGCAACATGGACGGGACTGGAAGAGATTATGCTAAGTGAACAATGCCCTTTTTGATTGACAGCTGGGTTCTACACCTGTGATGTTAAAATTGTGACCTTGAGAATGTTACTTATATTTGAGTCCTAATCCTTCATTTTAAAAATAATCATATTAAATACTGTTAAGGGCTCCTGTAAGGATTAATGGTGACAAACTAAAATATTCATTAAGGGTTACTTTCAATATTTACATGTCATTAAAAGCTTAAGAGAGCACAGGAGAACAACTGTCACTTCAAAGTTATAAGAAATACATTTTTATTTTTGTATGTCCTTATTTTCTTTGCATTAGCTTGTGAATTGCTAGCAAATATGAAAAAAAATACCCTCCATCTTGGTAATTTATGACATTAACTTCTATTTTTGAAGCTATTGTTGAAAAATAACTTGAGATTCCTTCAAAAATGTCTTCTCCTCACTAAGCAGGCACTTGTAGTTATCCAGAAAATAAACTACATAAACCAAAAGTCTTTTAGGAGATTCCATTGAATATACGGGCCTAACAAGGTGAAAAAGCTAAAACAAAATAAAACAAGGGCGCCTGGGTGGCTCAGTCGGTTGAGTGTTTGGCTCTTGATTTCAGCTCAGGTCATGATCTCAGTCAGGGTCCTGGGATCAAGCCCCACATCAGGTTCCACGCTCAGGGAGTCTGCTTGAGGATTCTCTTCCCCTCTCCCTCTAACTCCCTCCACCCACCGCCCACTCTCTCTCTTTCTCTCTAACTCAAATAAATAAATAAATCTTAAAAAAAATTCATTGTGTACCTGACTTTTGTTCTTGTCATTATTCCACTTCTCTAAGGAACTTAAAAGAAAGACATCCTTATGGATAAGAGATGTGATTGGAGAACATTGCATCCTCTGACTCTGGTCAGTGATGGATGGGTTTTTTATATTGTTTGGTTTCTTCCAGAAAGCAAGTCTCAGATTTTGATAAATATTTCTTAGAAGACAATATAAAAATAAAGAGAGTGAGACACAAAAAATCAGACTTGAGCCACTTTCCACATATAAATTCAAGGGATACAGGTGGTAGATGAGCTCTCTCCTGTCAAATCTCTTCATTTTAGAGAATACGGTATCTGAAATTCAAGAAAACTAAGTAATCATCCTAGTATCAAACAGCTAGAAGAAAAGGGGCCTAAACCCATAGATCTTATTTCTGAGCCTAGCATTCTTTTACTTCTCTATTACCACAGTTTACTATTTACAAAAATTGGAAGGATAAAAATTTGGAAAGAATCGAAAAAGTCAAAATATAAAACTGAAGTGTGTGTTTTTCTGAATAAGGTCATATTACTTTTCTTTCTCACATGGTCACTCTTATTATGTAAATAGAAAATGTCTTCTATATTTACACACTTATCTTCTTTATGTTGGGAACTTAGAATATGTTGTTAAATACATTTTAATGTTCACATATGTTTTTCAATATATTTATATTTTTATTATGGAATATTTGGAATGTACGAGTGAATATTTTAGCAAACAGCTGTATGCGTAATACTGAAATGAACACCAGAGACACCACTACCAAATTGAAGAATTAGGATACTACCAAGACTCCGTTTCCCTTTCTGCCCCTCATGGCCCCAATTTTTTCCTCTACCTCCCTTTACTCATGAGATAATCATTATCCTGAAGTTGGTTTATTTTTTTTATCCTTTTGCTTCTCTTCATAGATTTATACACCATGTATTTTTACTTCTTTTTAAAACCTTCACAGTTATTATTTAATGTTGTATATTGAGCTCCCATATTATATTCCTTTTTACTCAATAATTTACTTTTAAGATTCATCTATAGACATGTCCTATGATATTTAAAATGTAAAATAGGAACAGTAATTTCCAGACCATATACACTAGACAAAAACATATTTTAAGACCAATATTTGTTGAGATGTGCCAAATAAAAAAAAAATGAAGTATTAAAATTACTTGTAGTATTACATCTTCAGATTTGGTAAAATTGAAATACTCTCATACCAAATAAACACTTGGAAGCTGATGCAATAAAACTGAACATAATGCTGAAGTTAGTTTGAGACAAAAATCGTGTTCCTTTGTGCAAGTGCACCTAAAATTCAAGAAATACTACATTCCTTTGGGTTTTTTTTAACTGGGATGAAAACATATATATGAAATTTATTCTATTCACAACTTCTCAAGTGTACAGTACAGTATTGTTAACAATATGCTCACCGTTGTGGAGTAGGTCTCTAGAACTCTTTCATCTTGTGTAACCAAAACTCTGTACCCATTGCCCAGCAACTGCACTTCTCTACTCCCTCTGCCCAGCCCCGGTCCATCAGCATTCTGCTTTCTACTGGGTTTGACTACTTTAGAAAACTTACACAAGTGGAATCCTGCAATATTTGTTCTCCTGTGAATAGCTTATTTCACTTAATATGATGCATTCATAGTTCATCCAGTTTATAGCATATGCCAGAATGCCCTTTTTAAGGCTGAATAGTATTCCCTTATATGTATATAATACATTTTCTTTATACATTCATCTATTGATGGACACTTGAGTTGTTCCCACCTCTTGGTCATTATGATTAATAATGCAGTAAACCCAGGGGTGCTAATATCTCCTTCAGATCTCAGTATCAGTTATTTTGGGTATATACCCAGAAGTGGGATTGCTGGATCATATGAAAGTTCTATTTTTTAACTTTTTCAGTCTTCTCCACACTGTTTTCATGTAGCTGTATAAGTCCTGATTTCTCCATATCTCACTTACTCTTGCTATAAAAAATCTAAGAAATATAAAGTTGTCTGTGAGGATAGGCCAGTCATCATTGAAATTAACATTTCTGGTTAGTTGAAATAAATCTTTACAATTTGTACCTTAAATAAATACATGAGAAAAAAATCAACAGCCTTATACACATAGCAATCCTATGAAGCCAGGATGTGTGTGTGTGTGTGTGTGTGTGTGTGTGTGTGTGTGTGTGAGCACACATTGGCTTGTGGGTTTATACTGGAGGTATGTTGAATTTATGTTAGCAATTAATAGTTGAGCAGTTGCTTTAATCTTTAGCAAGTTAATAGTTATTTAACCTTATCTGTTGTAAATGATGTATTCTCAATATCTGATCTTTTATTCTTTCCCAGATTTATACTTTTCCTCCACACAATGGAAATAAAGTTTTTCTGCATATAAATCATTGTAATTCAGAACGAACAACAAATTTTTTGGAATCCTTATCCACAAGGAATTTAAATTGACTTCCTTGGAGGAAAAAAATACCCTATATTATACAGAAAATTTCTATTAGCCTGCACACCTGTTATTCAAATTAGACTACCAGACTTCAGTTTCACAACAGCTTTGAAGACTAATGTCTAGGAATGAACTCAGTGAGTCTAGACAGTATGACAGACAATTACTTGTCTCCGCTTACTACATGATATGAAGGGGCTTGATGTCCATATGTCTGAGATTAAGATGAAGAGTATCAGTTCTGTCCTCAACGTGTGAAGTCTCTGGGTATAGTTAAAAAGCATGTTTAAATATTACAAATAACAACACTGCATTCAAATGTCAAAGCAAGCATATGATAATTTTAGAGGTTAGTATTTATCTTATCTCAATTAAAGTTCTTAAAAATGACTTGGATAAGATATAGTAAGCATAAGTACATTGCATAGATTCAACCATTGTAGGCAAGATAATTGAGTGCATTCCTTTGAACACTGAATATACGTGAATCCCAATACTAACTCTTACCAGGATTTGGACCATGGACCACTTATGTAACCTTTCTGAACTTTATTTCCTAAGTTCTAAAAGGTAAATAGTAATATTGACTCCACAGGGTTGTCATGAGTATTCATTAACATAATTTATACAAATTGCATAGCTCAGGTCCTGGTACGTAGTAGGCGCTCCCATAGATTACAGTTATTTTAATCTGTCACATAAAAATATGTAAGAGCTAAGCCTTTTACAAGTCAGTTATTTTGGGAAATAATCTACACCCTACGCTTCTTTTCTTTGGTATCTGGAAAATAACACTTCAGTTTTATATTTCGATCATTAGGGCCATGAGATATTACGAGAGATTTGAAAAATGATAGGAAGAGCTCCTTTCCTCAAGAAACTCACAATCTGAGTTAGACTTTTACATAAATATTCTAAAACAAAGAGCCATAATGGAGGTGTGATAGTTGGAGAGATTAATTCTGGCAGCCTGATCTAGTATAATTTTATTTTAACAACACAGAGCCAGCCAGTGGAAAGATTTTTGTGATTGATCAACTCCTGCGCTAAAAGTCTGTTTAACTTACAGGAAAAATCAATATAAAAGGATTGCTGTGTTTCACTAAATATCTATAAATTCTTCAATGCATCTTATTTAAGGAGAGTCATGCATGCTACATTTGACTGCATTTCCTATTCAAAAGAATAAAAAGAAATAAGCTTAAAGAACAGATGATAGATTCATGCTCCAGTGAAATTGGGCAAAAATCTCAGTCTCATGAATATAACAAATTATTAAGAAAAATTGTACTTTGAGGACTTTGCATGTTGGAGTTGAAGCACTTAGGGTGAGGTGATGAGGCAATTTATGCTTGGTGCTGATTAGAATGAATCATAGTTATGTGGCTTTCGCTAAAGCTGAAATGCTGTTTATTTTTCCAAACATGGCAACACGATACTCTTCAGAAGCAAAAGATTGTGGAATTGGGTTTTAGAGTGGCAATTAACTTCTAAGAGAGGACTAGATAACAATTTTAAAACTGTGTGACACCAGAATACTTGAAGGTTAAAAGGTTATTTTAAAAGGAAATGCTTAGCCAAGATTTTTGATTATTGAATTATTTTAAATTACCTCAGTGTCAGTCACTGTACAGCACGGGGCAAATATTGACCCTATCTCTGAGTTTTACCATCTGTGAAATGGAAATATATAAGCCCAGTTAAGTTCACAATGTTTTCTAAATATCAGATAACACATCCATTTAAGAGCTGGTTACTGTCTTCCTCAAAGATTATCTGGTCAGTGTGTTCCTTGACTCAGGTATCCTGGAGTTTCCTAGGGAGCCATCAAGGCCCAGAGGTGGGCTGGAGTGAATAGTGAGGCATGTCATTTGGAAAACATATTAAGATCTTAAATGTACCAATATTGTCCTTGAGGGTTTATGTCATTATACGTCATCAAGAGTTTTCTTTTGGTCTTTAATTCAGAAATTAAATGTATATTTAGCTTTTTAATGAACCATGATTATGTCTCATTTTACTTTTTCTTTCCTATTTGCATAGCTCATTTTCCTAATTTCATTACTGACTAGTCAAACCTTTCCCTCTGTTAATGCCATCTCTTTCTTAATCTGAATCTTTTTGTGCCCAGCTGAAAAGTTCTTTTATCTTGGACGACTCATTTTACTTCTCATACATCCAGTTTTATCCACAGACTCTAAGATTGAGTTATAATAATCTTTAGATCATTTATACATCTAAATTTCAGTGATTCTAACTTCTTTGTTTATTCTTCAATTCTCAAAATGGAAATGTATGGAGGAGTGGTGTTATAGGCTGAATTGTTTCTCAGCCCTCCACTGCCCCCCCTCCTACCGCCCACAATTCATATGACCTCAGTACCTCAGAAGGTGACTATATTTGGATGGGGGCATCTGGGTGGCTCAGTCAGTGAAGCATCTAACTCTTGGTTTCAGTTCAGGTCATAATATGGGGGTAGTAGGATCAGTCTTTCATAGTGCTCGGTGGCTCACCATGGAGTTGGCTTGAGATTCTTTCCCTTTCCCTCCCCTGCTCCTCCCCCTACTCAGGCTCTCTCTCTAATAAATGAATGAATGAATGAATGAATGGATGAATAAATAAATAAATAAATAAAATCTTAAAAAAAAAAAGAAGATGAATGTGTTTGGAGATAGGACCCTTAAAAAGGCACTTAAGTTAAACTGAGGTTATTAGGGTGTACCATAATCCAGTATGGTTGGTGTCCTTGTAAGAGGAAATTTGGACCCAGGTACGTACAGAGGGAAGACCATGTGAAGATACAGGGAGAGGACAGCCATCTACAAACCAAGAAGAAAAGTTTCAGAAGAAATCAACTCTGCAAGCACCTTGATCTTGAACTATTAGCCTCCAGAACCTTAAGAAAATTCACTTCTGTTCTTTAAGCCCCTCAGTCTATGGTATCCTATTGTGGCAGCCCTAGCAAAATAATATAGGCGGGCATACTTCAGAAATGCTAAAAATGTATTTTTCAAACTATCTAGTGGTATCAAAATGTAAAGCAGTTCTGTTTAATGCAGTGTTGATAACATTCATAAAACTACTGCAATATTTGGCCATCTGTTTTATTTCTTGCTCTATATTTGTATAGAATAAAATGAAGTCTGAAAACTGGAAACTGAATCCCTCCCTTTGGGATTTTTTGGACTCTTTTTTTCCCCCCTGATTTATGTCCTCCTACCTCTACTGCAGTGCTGCAGTCTTGAGCTGACAAAAGAGTCACCTTTCTTTGTTTTCAGGACTAGAGAATTCTTTTATCTGTGGCCTTTGAAAAGCCTTCTATCCTTTCGTTTTTACAGCTCCACTCTCAAAGACATTTGGCTAGTGCTCCATTCTATGACCCATCTGAAGTCCTGGGCCTCTGCAGCTCAGGATTGTCCTTGCTGGTAATGGTAAAATACGGTTGGAAGTTCACATAAAATAAGAATTCGTAAAGTTTGGAGGATCTCCTAAAATTTCCCTGGCTTTTAGTCTCCAGAAGAGTTGCAGTGTAATGCAAAGTCTACCTCAATCATTCTGTGTGCCTATAAACCGGTTGCTTAGCTTCTCTGAGTCCCAAAGTCCTTATTTGTAAAACAAGAATTTTAAAAATTCTCCACTGGGAGTTGTGAAGATTAAAGTAAAAAATGAATCGAAAACACTTAACTGCTTGCTTTTTATATTATATATATTTGGTAACTTCATAAAACATAATTTCCACTCATCTTCATTCTTTAATCTCATACATTTCTAACTTATTATTTATTTTCTTCGAAGTTTTTATCACTAACTGAAATTATGTCAGCTACATTTTTTTTTAAATCTCTATATTATTTCAGTCTCCCATGAAATCTCTTGAGTAGGAACTTTGTTTGGTTCTCTACTAGATTCTCAGTAGAGAGGGACAGTGTCATTTATTATGTTTGAAGTAAAAAATTTTAAATAAAATTATAAAAGAGTTTTGTTTAATTTCGAGGATATATCTTTGAAAAATAGAATATAAATGATTATAGTTTGACTGTTGTTTCTCTGATTATTGCTAATATAGCTAAAAGACCAGAATCTGTGCTGACCTATTTTCACAAAACCAAGAATAATGAGGATCAAGAGACCCTATAATGTCTTATTCTGTTTGGTATCCTATAGGTACTGGTACTGTAATTATGAGCTAGCTCAAGAGTTTTAATATAGGGAAGACTTGACCTATGGAAAAGAAACAATAATGTGTTCTAGTTCTCCGGTGTTTTTTCATATATAATCACATCTAAAATCATTGGATTTTAGAGCTGGAAGGATCATGAATTATTGTTTTCTCACCATCACCAATACTGTTAGTCATTCACATATTTATTGAACACTTACCCCAAACTGATAATGGTAAATAAAAAAACAAAAAAACAGAAAACATTTTTGTTGCCATTCCTTTATCTAATATACACTTATCAAATGCCTATATATATATTTTGAGTATGAGTTTTCTTCCAGGTGTTTGAGACATGGGGATAAAAGATATTGTCTCTCTATGTGAAGAGCTCACAGTCTGAAGAAGCAAACCAGAAACGATTCTACCATCTTATGGAAATAATAATAAGATATACCAAGTAGTAAACTGGCAAGGCAATGAGAGGTTATGATCAGAAATGACATAGTAAATTAGGTGATGAATGAGGTATATCTTTACGGGCATGCAAACCTGAATAGAACTAAATGGGGAAAGGATATTTCAAACAAAGAAATCACCATGTGTGAAAGTACAAAGCTGAGAGTGAACATCAGGTTTTGGCTAAACTGCAAGTAGATTTGTAGGCCTTCAGATGAATGATGGATCCTGGATAGTGATGGCTGAGCGTAGAAAAGTGGCGACCAAATCCTGGTCTCAGCCTTGGGACCAAGCGAATTCTGATTTTATAGCCTCTGTTATTGCAGGGTCTAAGGGCAGGCTGTTCCAAGACTAACCATTTTGGCATGAAGATTATTCTGAGCTGAAGGCAATGGAGACCCTGCAGCCTCAAGAGAAAAATTTGCCCCTCCTTTAACCAAATAGAAGAATCTAAATTGGGAGCCTAGCCCAGAATAAAGGTTATTAGCAGAAATAACTTTTATTAGAGTAATCCATCTACAAGGCAGGACAAATATCTAATTATCAAACATCTGCTCTTCAACTTATTGCCCTGTGAATTGCATTCCATTCCTCCAAAGTCCCAGACCCCTACTCCCGTAGTTCGGGATGAAATATATATGTATATATGTTTATATATACAAATTTATTTTTATAAATATATGTATATATTATTTTGCCTGTCTTTGGAATTTCCATGTCTATGTGGATTCTCCATATGTACACTATTAAATTTGATTTACTCCTGCTAATCTATTTCATATTGATTTGATTCTTAGAAAGACCCTTGAAGGGGACAGGAATTCTTGCTCCCTGACACTACAGAGATATTTAGAGTATGACATGATCAAATCAGTTTTAAAAAACAAAACAAAACAAAACAACAACAACAACAACAAAACTTACCAATGTAGGGAAAGGATAAAACAATTCATGAGATTTGAAGAAAGATAATCTAGATTCCCAAATGAGAACAAATCATTCAAAAATAAAACCACAAACAAAATAACATTTGAAATTAAAGATACATATTTGTAGAGATCACCTTTGGCAAATAAATTATGAAATGTATTTCCCCTATTTTCCCTTCTGTTTGCTGTTTCTTTTTCTTTACCTTCAACCAATTCAGTTTGATTCCATAGACAATGTTCAAATTTTATAATTCCTTATTCAACTTTCAAATGGAAAATTTATAAATGTTGATGCCATAGTATGGATGAGAAATTGACTCAGAGAATAGGAATACTGACACGTGCCTCACCGGATTTATGGTGCATCTATCTTTAGATGTTGTGGCTTCTAAATAATGACTCTTCTATTTTACTGTCAAAATATAACAAATAGAGGAACGTGTCTATTAAATATTGAAGGCACCAAATTAACTTAAATTTATATTAACCTTAAATTTATATTAAACTTAAAATTATATTAACCACCTCTTTTAAAGAGTCTCATTCCTGGAAACATTATTGAATACTTTGATAAACCTAAGATAACAACAATTACATCATCAACACAGTAACAAACTTTAAAAAAAAGCATGCAAAGTAATAATCTGTATCACATAGATACTTTATCAATGTACAATTTGTGTTATATAACTCAAATGGGTAACTATTGATCTATAAGTGCATTTCTAACTACTTTTATATTATAGTCTCAAGATTATCAGCCTTTAAAAAGTAGATTTTTATTATGATGAAAGAATAATGTTAATGAGGTTATATTTTCTATGTTGACTACATTAATATTTCAGATTCAAAAAAAATTTTGGTACTATGGTAAAGAGTACACAAGATTATTTTATTATTTCTGTAATGTTAAGTAAGTTATTAAGCTTATCTCTTTCTCAGTACCTTCATCAAGGGCAAGAGTATAATTTAAGTACATTTGGATTCCTTTTTAACTATGATTATGTATGAATTTCTAGAATATATAGTAATACTTAAATATTTATTGTGTTCAAAATTACATAAGGAAGCTTAAAAGAAAAGAAATAGAACTTTTCCTTGGAAAAGGCTCAGAGTGGAACTTAGACTTCCAAGACTTCTAAATATTCATGTTTTAAAAAGAAGACTCTGGAGGTACTGTGAAAATTGGGTTAGATTTGGGATATCTAGAGGTTGAAAGACTAGAGACAGATAGGGAGACTTGGAATATTCTCCTGAGGGATAATGAACAGCATTCCTAATCATGTCCCCTTAAGCTACATGCACTTGTCCATCATACACAGTCTGAAGAAAAGTAAGGAGCAACAGACATCAAATTTAAGAAATATTTTTTTAAACACCACAAAAGTTAAGAATAATAGTCAAGAATTGGATAAGGAAAACTTTGGGTCTAGTTGAAAAACATACCAAATTCTAAACTAGTAGCAATCTGGGTCTTAGAATGAAACTGATGACAAAGTCAAGCTGGATTATTTTGGTGAATTTTTTAAAAAATCATTATTTTCAGGGAGCCTGGGTGGCTCAATCAATTAAGCATTCAACTCTTGATTTTAGCTCAGGTCATGATCTCATCGTGAGGTCAAGCCCCATGTCAGGCTCCATGATCAGTGCGGAGCCCATTTGAGATTCTTTCCCTCTCCCTCCTCCTCCCATTCTCTCTCTCCCTCCCTCTCTCTCACTCAAATAAATAGAATAAATCTTTAAAAAATGATTATTTTCAAATATTCGGGAGATGAGGGAAGTAATAATAAAATAAGAGCATTGCTCCCAGTCTAGGAACATGGTAGAAAGCAATTACCAGAATTCAGAGGGAGAGTTACATGGATAGTGGGACACAGGGGACCTCATAGGGAAAAGATAAAGAGAATAAATATCCCAGTCTCACTTTCTTCCTGTCCCTTGTGAATTCATGCTGGTATACCTAATTGAATTTTCCGAAAAGCTAGATGGCAAGGATGCCTGATATTGTCCTTAACAGTCAAAATTCTGGGGCACAGAACATAGTAAGGAAGGTTTATAAATGTATTAAGGGTTAAATGGAAAGCATTCAACAAAAATCACATAGAATAGTCACAGAAAGAGGATATTATCAGGAATACACTCTTCTAGTAATTAGGGAATGTACAGATGAGCAATTGCCTACATTATATTGCATTTCTAAGATCAGAGCATCAATAAATCAGGCTATTACTTAATTCTAAATGTCTGATACTTAGGAAGTATATAATGAATGTTTCATGAATGAACAAATGGGGCAATGAGTGATTCAACTTACCTTTATCATCTAGCCAATATTTCATCTCTCATTTGTGACTACACTGTTATCTTGTGGACTTGGTCTTTTAGCATATTACATATATGTTTTACATATATAATGTTGAACATATTATATATATGGATTTTTTTAAAATCCTGATTGAATTCTGGTGCTGTAATCTTTGCTTTCATCTCAGTACTTACCTGAAAAGTAGCATTTACATGGAGTAGCACTCACATTAGAGCAGTGGGAAATAATGATCCAGAAATAGTGAGAATGATTTTAAGAGCTATTTAACAGATGGGATCAATAAGATTTAACAACCAAAGGAATTAGGGTATAAGGGAGGCATAGGAGCCCTAATGAATGTCATGTGAAAGGAGGCACAATTTGCAACCGCAAAATATACCTCTTTGGCAAAAACATTATCTTCAAGTGATTATTTTTTAAGAAATAGCAGGCATAAGAAAAGCTCTGACAACTGAGTAGAAGTTACCCTTTCATAAGGGACATTTACACCTATAAGGGAAATCTTCATTTGTAAGGGTCTCTCTCTCTCTCTCTCTCTCTCCCTCTACCAGGAAGAGAAGGGTGACTCTAAATATCTAGAAAGTTATCAGTGGAAAAGGCAATGACTTAAGTCTGCATAACAACCTTACTCTTATTCACTGTGCTTTTCCTGGTAACTTCCTATAACCGCATTCCCCCCCACCCCACCCCCAACCCTCCCACCCCCTGCCGCCCAATCTTTTGTCTTTAGCCAGCAATGGTATTTAAGGTGATGGCTTTGGCCATTTCAGAGAGTTACTCAGTGTTCTTGGGTAAGTTTTCTTTCCCATGTGTCATTAAACTTTTGTTTTTTTCCTCTTAATCTGCCTTTTACTACAGAGGTTGTCTCAGCCAAGAACATAGAAGGGTAGAGGAAAAATTATTTTTCCTCCCCTACACATGGATTGTGACTTAATTAAACATTTCTGTTGGTTAATTAGAGCCCTATATTAAACAAGCCCACAAACAACAGCAGCAGCAGCAGCAATAAGAACACCAACGGCAAAAAATAGTTCCAATATGTTTTTAACAAAACTACTTAGTAGTTTCAGGAAGACATTGTTGCCTCCTAAGTAGTCTGCATGAGAATTGCCATCAGAGCCCCACAGAGAAAATTGCATGACTGTAGCAACTGTGCCATATACAGTCATGTTATTTAAGGATGCCCAACCAATTTTGGAGCTCCTGATGGTTAACTCCTGCAAAATGAAATTTGTAATCACTGGGAAAAGTGATGCACATGCTGTGATTTAAGGGACTCTGAGATGTTCTAAATAAAATCTTCCCTCTTTGAACATCTCTTGTAACATTTCTCCGCTTTCGATTATATCAGTTACTGTCAATGTCTTATCTACCCCCTTGTCAATTTAGACTAGGAGCCCCCTGACGTCAAATGCAATGTATTTATTTATATCTGAATCTCCTTCAGTAATGAGCATAGAATCTAACATAATTTCCATATATGTTTAATTCTATTCTTTATGCATCAATTTAAATTCTGTTCTTTTCCATCTTTGAAATGGATTTTAGAAATGGCCTCCTACATCGTGTTCCTGACCTTCATCTTTTATCATTACGATTCTCCATTATGCCATTTAACACCTCCCCAAACACACCTTTCTAGCCTCATCAACTTCTATTTTGCCCAACCGAGGCTGGTATAAGCACTAATAACAATGACACTTGTTATTCTCTGAAAAATACAGCTGCATTCTTGCTTTGCCTTTAATTATGATTTTTCAAAAGCCTCGTCTCACAGTTATTACTTTTTCTCTCCATCTATTAAAACCTTCCTAGTTCTCAGGAACCATATCAAATATAACTCCTACAAACTTTTAATCACGTAGCGTGTTAGTAATAATTAGACTACAGCTTAATACATGGGATGTATTGGATGTTCAATAAATGCTGGTTGTACTAAATCGAATTGCAGTATTCATTTCATTTAGATTTGTTCAATAGTTAGGTCTTTATTTGCCGCTGAATTATAAGATGGCTGTGGTCAGGCACCAGGTCTAAATCATATTTGCATAGAGAGTGATGTTGTGTATGTAACAGTTTTGAGATAAATTCTTTTTACTAAATTTACTAAATTTAAGTATTTATTTATTTATTTATTTATTTATTTATTTATTTTTAAGATTTTATTTATTTATCCGACAGAGATAGAGACAGCCAGCGAGAGAGGGAACACAAACAGGGGGAGCGGGAGAGGAAGAAGCAGGCTCACAGCAGAGGAGCCTGATGTGGGGCTCGATCTCAGGACTCCAGGATCATGCCCTGAGCCGAAGGCAGACACTTAACCACTGTGCCACCCAGGCGCCCCTAAATTTAAGTATTTATTAAGTATTTATTAACATGTGACTCATGGCCTTCCAAAGACTAGCAGAAACACTTCTTTAGTTTAATAAAATTGGGTGTATTGGTTTGCTCAATGAGGGAAGACTCAGAGCTTGAGGAACTATGGGGGTGTCTTAAAGGCATGATTTAAACTTGTGTTTTAAGCTTTTTTTGTGGATTATTGCTGTCAGGAAGGAAGGATAATTCTATAATGTGATATTTTTATAACTCTAGTAGTAAAGAAGCATAAGGTAAATTTAAAACTGTAATTTGTAAAGAAACAGTTGTTACTCATATTGGTAATGAATTATGGAGGTATTTTGGTAGTGGGGTGGGTTTTTTTTTTTTTTTTTGGTTTAGACAATGTTCCTGTTTTTGTCTATATTCCTACATTATTACTTAGTAATCTTATTTTTTGTCTTACTTTATCATGCTCATAAGTGGCCTTATCTGATGTGGTATCTTTGATATTTTTACGTTCAACAGTAGTGCATGGTCTAGTGTGTTCACTAGACAGAGTCCTGGCTGTCAGAAGCTACTTTCGTTCTCATGAGTGAGTGGGAGAGCCAAATCCAATCCCGGCCTCTATCGAGTAGTTGATAATAAAGGAATGTTGGGCATCACCGCCTGCTGTTGTCAACATCATCATCTCCAGTAGAGATTATTATTGTGCATGTACTGTGTGCCTACCACGGTACACAGAGGTCCGCAATCATCATCCCGTGTCATCCTCACAGCTCCGGAAAGGCGCTACTAATCACGCTCACTTTACAAACCAAGATATTACCCAGCCCAACCACATTGCTAACAATTTGTACTTCTTTCCTTCAATCATCTAATTCACTTCCTCTCTATTTTCAAATCCCAGCTCCACCAGCTGTATAAAACATTGAAGAGCTGTAATTTCACAAATGTCAGGAGGTTAAGTCACCTTTAAGATATTTAGAAGATACAGAAGATTTGGTACACTGCCCACCACAAAGCAGAGCTCAACATATTCTGATTTACTTTCTTTTTCTTTTAATACAGAATATTTGCAGTCATGCTGGGCATTTATGCTTTCTTAATACCCAACACTTCCTATGAGAACATTACAAAATTAAAATAATGAAATCAACTAATCTCAATAATACAAACTTAGAGGGAATAATTTATTCAATACTTTGTCCCTCTTAAGGCTGATTCTACTGATATCTAAGATCGAATTAAGGAAGAAACTTAAAAGCAAAAAGCAGACATCTCCCTACTATCCATAATTACTGAAGTACCTAAATTATCTCAGTCTTTTAGGACTATGACCCTGAGTTCACTTCTACTCTCCAGTCTCCTTCTAGAGTTTTTCTAGTATCTTTAGAAAAGTGATATCTCTTTCACTAGCATACTGTGTTGAAATCGCTGTAAAAATGGGTTGCAGCATTTCTCAAATACAAATAGCATGAGAAGGAAACTGGAGCCTAATTATTAAAAATAATTTACAGCTTTATGGGGCATCTGGGTGGCTCAGTCAGTTAAGCCTCTGACTCTTGATTTGGCTCAGGTCAGGATCTGAGGGTCCTGAGATCTAGGTTTGTGCTCAGCGGGGAGTCAATTTGCCTCTCTCTCTTCCCCTCTACTCCCCTTCCCCTTCCCCTCTACCCCTCCCCCCCACACATGCATGCTGCCTCTCTCTCCAATAAATCATTTACAGCTTTTAAAAAATAAATAGTTCATGCTTGACTAAGTAAAGAAGGGGAGAGGGAGGACATCAGCAAAATATCCCAGGTAGCCATGAGGTTGTGCGTTATCACATTTCATTAATCCTTCTAGTCCCCACAATAATTAGTACAATGCTTAACACATAGGAGTACTCAATAAAAAGAATGCTTGCAGAGGACTTATAGCAGTTAGACGAGTAAATTGGATTTTGTTCTGTATCACAATCCCAGCTCACTGATCATCATTCAGGGTGACTTTGGGGATATTACTTTAACTCCCTGTGCTTCATCTTTCATTTAGTATAATACTACTTCGTTTTATGTCCTGCATGCTTTGAGGGTGTCAGAGTGTTATAAAGACCAAGCTTTATTTTCAATTACATTTGTATTCAATTTTAACCAAAAGCTTGTCCAATCAGTTCTTCTCAAAGAGACACATTCCCCATTTGAACCTTCAGATTTTTCCATGAATGGCTGAGGTCTCACTATAACTCCAGGTAACTGTTTATGGGCAGCTTGATTTCCTTAGACAGCACAGAAACAAAGTACAGTAGATGGAATAGTAAAACATATTATCAAATAAAAAATAAAGACCTGATTTAGATACAGACTTCAATGTTACATGGCTTTTACAATCACCTGACAGGCTACAATATCATAGAATGAAATGTGTCTTTGAGCATCCCATGGGGCAATGCATGGAAACATATAAAATCCCACTATTTATAATCTCAAACTGAAGATCATGAAGATGAAAACTAAGCAGCGAGACATGGCTTAGTATGGAACTGAACTTTGAAGACTCATTTAACTGAATGAACACAAGTTTTGCCATAGAGTGAAATCCCACATAATAAAGAGAGGAGGCAGAGTGAAATGGACCAGACAGCTGCCATTACTTTCACAGAAGCCAGAAAGAATAAAGTAAAATGGAATTTCAAATGTGGTCTGGAAAGTCCTCAGAGGTTGACCGGATATTTTATGTGGGCTTTTGTACTATAAATCGATCCTCATAAAAGTCTGTGCCTGACTCTTACTTTGTGACTTGAGAGAGAATATGCCAATCAGCCAAGCCTGAGGCACACGTGTGCTTCTAAAAATTGGTAGTGTCTTTACCCCATTTAAACTCAAGAGGTTCTGCTGGACAGCATGGTGATTATAGTTAATATTGTCCTGTATATTTGAAAGTTTGTAGGAGAGTAGATTTTAAGTATTCTCACCACACACACACACAATGGTAACTGCATGAGGTGATGGGTATGTTATTTAACTTGATTATGGTGATCACTTCACAATGTATATGCGTATAAAACGGTCACACTATACACCTTGAAAAAAAATCACATTTTATAACCTAAATATACAAAATTTTTATTTGTCAATTATACCTCAAATAAACAACCAAACACAAGGATTAAGAAAGATGAGGATTGTTTTTTTCCCTCAAAGGAAAATCAGTGTTTATTTTAGAAGTAAGATAATGGAGATAGGACAAGCAAAAGAAAAAAATGTTATAATATTCATATTATATTTGCATTTATATTTGTATTTATACATGTATTTTATATTTATGTTTATAAAAATATATTTATATATTATATATTTATATATTATATTTATATTTACGTATGTATAAACAAATATACAAATATACATGTATGTGCAAATGTGTGTATGCATATGCACACATACACTACAATAACTCATTTCTTTCTTACTCAGCTAAAACTATTTGAGTACCAGGTATTTGATGATATTGATATTTGTGTGAGGGCACCTTTGGGTAGGATTTTGCATGAGATTTCAGTTTTGATTTCAATAGATGTGCAGAGGCACATTTGGGTGATCTGACTTCATGAGTCATATGACCCGCAGCTTGAGTCAGGCCCCTTCCCTTTCTTGGAGTAAATACCACAAAGATCTATAACACACATTATTTTATTTCTAGGTTTTGTGGATGAATTACATGAAGTAGTGAAACAACTGCATAACTCAATTTATCAATGGAGACTTGATATAGTGAGTATTAATGCCTTCTTTAATGCTGTCCTAATACTGCAGGTTTGTAAGTGAGTAAATAAAACAAAACAAAACAAAACACAGGCTAGTGCCTTCAGTAAAGCCTGAAAACAGGCAGCTTTAAAGATGGGAAAGCTGGTGAAATGCCATATCAACATATTTCACTACAAAGTTTTATTTTATTTTATTTTTTTCATTGCAAAAATTTTAAATCAGAAGAGCTTAAGATAAGCTTAGATAATGTCTTTATTGTGTAGCTTTCTCATTAGTAGCAGGAATTATAACTCTAATACTTACAAAAATTGGTGAACATTAATTAAGATCCTTAAAGAAATAAGTTTAGGTCAATAAACTATGTATTTGGTTTATATGCTTACATTAATATATATATATATATATATATATATGCTGGTTTATATGCTTACATTAATATATATATATATGTATATATATTTTTGTATATATGTGTGTATATGTATGTTTGTATTTATATATCCATGCATAGTGAGTAGTGTAAGTTGAAAGAGGCAGTTTACTAGACGGTATGATATATAGAAAAACAAAAATAGGACAGGACTTAGATTGAAGTCAAACCTCTACAATTAATACATTATTGTCTTCAGGATTAAAAATGCAAAAGTGAAAACCAAAAATGTGTTTATCTGGGTTAAAGTCAGACTTTGTTACCTTTTAGCTGTATGACCTCTGGAAACTTATGTAGTTTCTGAGTCTCTTTTCTCCAGTTCATGTAGTCATTAAATAATATCCTATACATGAAAAGAATAATATAGAAGTTACTGCTCCTTGTAAAGGAGTATAATTAGCTCTTGAAAATTAATTTTAGACCTCTAATTCAGTAGAATTTAGCAAATAACACAACCGGTTAAATTCTATAGGCTAAGTAATTTATAACTTATGTTATAAAACACATAATACATAGCATGTTTTAATAAGCATTTATTAAGAGAATGAATAATTCACTTTAAAAGAAGAGATAAATTAAAAGAATAGGTGTAGCAAAACCTGGGCCAAACTAAATTATGTATTGAGACATTCCCCAAATTAAATCATACTCCCCAGATGGAATTATTTACAGTGAAACCCTGATTGATGTAATTGTCTCCCAATCCTATTAGATTGTGGAGAGAGGGCTCTCTGTAATTTTTTAAGATTCTCCTGAAATCATTTATCCAGGTGTAGGGACAGAAAACTTTTCCCTTCCTTCCTTCTAGATTCTTCGCTGGTCTAATAATTAAATTGGTATAAGACAGATTAACAGGAGAAAAGCAAATTTATTTGTACTTAGAGGAGCCCCAAAGATAAGAGACTTCTAGAAGTGACCAAAGAAGATGGCTTTAATACTTTTTAGACACAGAAACAATACATTTGTGAAGAATTGGCAAAGCAAAGAGGTTTGGGCTTGGGGTAGCAAATTAGTGAAGAAGTGACAAAGTTTGTTGATACAGCCTTTTTGGTCCCGAATTTGCTATCTCTGGAATAAAGAGACTTCATTTCTTGCTTTCAGGAGGAAAAAAGGAGGGTCAAAGTGTCCTTCATGCACTGGCAATTTCTTAAGTAACTTTGATTCAGAATCATTAATATGTCAAAGTGGCATATTTTAGGGTGACATATTCTGCTTCCTGTCACAGACTAACGTACAGGTTTTACAAAGAGCTATTGCTCATCTGTGTTGGACTCAATATAGTATGGAAGCTATCTGAAAGTATCTGAGTAACAGGTGGATGTTTAAAACTTATGTACCCATCCTCTGATGCTAAAAAGTCACTTATGGATTTGAGTATCCCTGCCACTGGTGACTTCTTATATTAGATGATGACATATGGCTTTGTAAGTCCCCAAGAAGAGAAAACTTCCACTGAGAGGCACAGTGGCATCAGAATTCAGGGGATTTCTTCGATCATCTAAAATTGTAGGAATTTTGAAAACCTCACCTAGGCTCATCTTCCAAGATGTGCTTTCCTATGACCTTCTAAATTAGATGAATTTTATTTTTCTTGCCGGAAATAGATAACAGGGGAATAATTTCAGGGTTATTTAAGGAAGTCTGATACAGTAACATACTCAACTCATTTTGTGTGAACGAATTCAAGAGAAGTTCATTTTGATATTTCTTGGGATAATATGATTGATAAGGATTATTGTTTAATGTAGGATTCTCTAGTAGAAAGTAATACGAGTTAATGTGGGGGCAAATCTTTTCTTTCACTAGTATGAAAAAAGGAATATCAAGTAAATGCAAATTTTGAAGTGATGGAGGTTTTGTTGAAGGCCATTTACACTATTTTAGCAATGTAGGGAACATGAGCAAATTACTTCATCTTTTTGTGATAATTTCTTCTGGAAAAGAGAAAATTGGTAAAAATAACTGGAATACTTGCCTTCTGCATTGAGCACATAGGATAACAACATAAACATGTCACACAATAAAAAATGTACACATTTGATGTTATTTCCTCTCATACACATCTTCATCCTAGATACTAGTCATATGCCTTTGTAGAGAATGCATTTCAAATGATTGCCTTCTAAATGACCATTAAGATTTTTTTTAACCATGGAGACCTATTTCTGTTTTATGTTTTGTTTTTACTTTTTTATTTTGAAATAATTGTATTTTCACATTCACCGGAAAGATACTACAGAGAGGTCCTCTGTACCCATCACCCAATTTCTCCCAATGGCTTTGTCTTACATAATTATCGTACAGTATCAATACTAGGAATTTGACATTGCTGTAATGTGTGTGCATAGTTCTGCGGTAGGTTTTTAAAAATGGCCTCCCAAAGACGTATTCAATTCCTGATCCCAAGAATCTAAAAATATTACTTTAGATTGCAGAAGAGTTGAATATGAACTAATAATGCAAAAGATGTGATGAAGTCAAGGATCTTGAAAGAACAAATTCATCCTGGATTATCCAGTTGGGTCCTAAATGACGTCACAGTAGAAGAGAGAAGCTGTGGGTGACTACGGACACACATAGAACAGAAGGCAGTGGTGAAAAGAAGCAAAAGAGATGTGATCACAAGCCAAAGGAATGCTTCTAGCCACCAGAAACTGGAAGAGGCAAGTAATTTTCCCCCTAGAACTTGTGGAGGGAGGGCAGCCTTGCCAACACCTTGCTTTCAGCAGAGTGGTACTGATTTGGGACTTTTGTCCTCCAGAATTTTAAAAGGATAAATTTCTGTTGTTTTAAGCCATCCCGGTTGGTGAGAATTTATTTCTGCAGCTACAGGAATCTAAAAGCAGTTCCATCTCATTTTAATCATATGGAGAGATTGGTATAACTACAAATGCAATCAAGACGCAGAACTATTTCATCACAGCAAAGACCTCCCTCGTGATAACCCTTCTAGTTTCTGCCTTTAAGGATCTTTTTTATGACTTTTTAAAATATAATGTCCAGGGTTTTTATTTGTAGTGAGAAGAATAGAGAAAATTACATCTAAATGTAATTTTAAACGTAAATGTAAATGAAGATGAAAGTCCTCATCTTTTCTGGAAGTAGAAGTCTCCAGAGTCTGTTGTTAACAAAGTGTGCTGTGGTTTCCCTCCCAAGTAATATGCAATTCACACGTGAGTCCAATTGTATATGCTACTTATATCTGTTGTGAATTTTACTGTTACCCAAAGGCAGGTACACAGCTTGCAAAACTACTCATATATTTTAATGGCTATTAAAGACATTATGTCTGCTCTGTATTTATGTTTTAAATTTAAATCTCATTAAAAAAAGACAATGGGTTAGCAAAACTGCTTCTCTTCAAAATAAAGCTTTGACTAGGAGAGGATATGCATTTGCCCCAACAAATAACAACTAGAATTCTTTTTTTAAAAGGAAATGAGATTTTTTTTTACAAAATAAAAGTCACCGAGGGCTGCATTTTTATAGGAAATTCGGAACAGATAAGAAATAAAAAGCATAACAACCCCAGTCTTGTAATCCCATCTCTCTGCATTAATTACTGATGTATTTTTTATTGGATTATGTCTATGCGATGAGTCTCACCAAAGGAAAGGAGCCCAGGTATGGAGTTGGCAAATACCATTTGGCCTTAGTGTACATGTCTGGATGCTGTTCACTCCTGCTCCCTAAATCTCTCTCCCCCTTTAGAGTCTGCCTCAGATTACTATGCCTTTTTAATCAAAACAGTATTTTAAACACCCTCTTTAGAACACTGTTCTTCCAAACACTGTGTAATCAGGTGAGGGACACCTGCCTGCGACCCTAAGCCTCTGATAGTCCTTTCCCAATGAACTCGGCGTCACCTCCTGTGGAGTACTCAGGTTCCACTACTGGCACATTGGAGTTCTCTTCGCCCCAGCCCGACCCTCCCCATCCTCTAGAGTGGCGGGAATAAAGGATCGGCCTCATTGGGTGTGCAGCCCGGAGACCCGAGCGCGCGGGGGCATGGCTGGGCATCCCCTCCCTCTCCAGCTCGAGAGACAGCGCACCCTCCGGCCTCGGGAGCAGCGGCGCCCAGCGATCCCGGGCAGGGCTCCCCTAGGCCGCCAGTGACATCACTGGCGAAGCGGATTCCAGGCGCCCGGCTCCTGGTTTTGAGAGACGTAGGTCGGTTAGTCCGTCTCTGTCAGTGGGCCGCTGAAGAGGGCTCATCGCCGGTTCCGCACCGCGGAGCGACAGGACCCGGAGGAGGAGGGAGAGCGAAGGCGGCGAGGGAAGGAGGACCCCGGCAGGCGACAGCATGCAGTTCAGGCCGGCGCACTTCCCGCTGCCTCTCCTGCCGGCGCTGGGCCTCAGCACCAGGTGAGTCCGGGAGCGTGAGTGACCCGAGCCGAGGGGCGCTGCCGGCGCGAGGCTGGTCCTACTGGAAGCCACTTACGGGAGCTAAAGGCACACAGTTCAGCTCTATGCGTTTCCTGCCTCTATTAGAGTTTCTAAGATCAGAATTCTGATCTACTGTGGCCGCAAAGGCCTTTTGGAGGAACTTCAGGACTGCTTCCTGTGCAGGGACAAAGGATTTTTCTTACCAAACACATGTTTCTGTCCAGCCCCAAGAGTAGTGAGCATATCGTCTACAAGTAACAGAGACCAAAGACGTGGAATAGAATCAAGTTACAAGGAGGAAATTGTTACCAGGGAATGTCCCTGCGACAGCCTCTTAAGGCAGGTGTCTGGTTTTAGGGTATAGAGAGCCAGAGAAAGCAGACTGGCTTTAGGATACCTGGAACGTTGTACAAAAAAAAAAGAGGCGAGAGAGAGAGAGAGAGAGAATGAGAGAGAGAGAGAAAAAGAAAGAGAGAGAGAGAATGAGAAAGAGAGAAAGGAAAGAAATAACAAAAAATGCACAGAACTCTGAAATGACCTGGTTTAACTTCTGGAGGAGGCTAAGTGGTGTGGAGAAAGAATACAAACATTTTTATTTGTGCGTCCTCTGACCTGAGCTAAACACACAGCAGACAGGGCCAGTTGTAGTTAGAAACACATTTAGAGTACCGATGTCCTCTCACTGACTCCAGATGTGGCTTTTTAAACGTATTATTTATAGGTAAGAGAATACACAGATTTTAAGTGTACAGCCAGATTGAGTTTGGGCAAATACATGTAAATTAAGATACAGAATATTTATTTACATTACTCCAGAAATTCCCTGAGTATCCCTCTTCAGGAAACACCTACTGAAATGTAAACACTTTTCTTATTTCTGCCACCATAGTTTAATTTTGTTTGTTCTTTAAATTTTTATAAATAGAATCATGCAGTATATATACTTTGTGCAGTTTCTTTCACTTAGTAAAGAGTCTCAAATTCATGCATATTTTCGAATCAGTAGATTGCTCCTTTTTAGTGCTGAGTGATATTCCATTGTCTGAAGAAACCATGATACGTTTTATCCTTTTACTTGCTCATGGGGCATTTGAATTGTTTTCAGCCTTTGTCTTGTAAAAAAAGTTGCTAAGAACATTCTTGTAAATCTTTTTTCAGATATTTAGGAATCTCTCTCTCTCTTTTTTTCTCTCTGTAATTGCTGGGTAATAAAATAGGTATAGTTTAACATTATGAAACAGAGGCCACCTGTTTTTCAAAGGTTTTGCACCATTTTTCACTATGACCAGTAAGGTAAGAGCAATCTAGCTGTTTCACATCATGGAGAACACTTAAAATTTTAATCTTAATTTTAGCAACTCTAATCTGCAGTTTGCCTTTTAATTTTATTAATCACACTCTTTGCAAAGCAAGTATTTTTTCATATTGGTGAAATCCAATAAATCATCTTTTAACGATTAGTGTTTTTTTCCTTACCTAACAAATATTTTCATACCACTAAATCATAAAATTATTTTGCATATTCACTTCTAGAAACATCACCATTTTAGCCTTTATCTTTACATCTATAATCAACTCAAATTAATTTTTTGTGTTTGGTATGAAATAGGGGTCAGGGGTTTTTGGTTTGTTTGTTTTATTTTTCCAAATGGATATCCAGTAAGTAATTTCAACATTATTTGCTAAAAAAGTGATTCTTTTCCCATTGGATTGCATTGCAGTCAGTTGAAAAGCATTTCACTGTAATTGTGTGGGTCTATATCTGGCATTGTGATTTTGTTTCATTGACCTATTATCTATATATCTTTATGATAACTTGAGATTATATACTTTAAGGTACTTTTATAGAAGTTCTTCAAATCCGGTGATGTAATGTCTCAAATTTGTTCTTTCTTAAAAAGCTTGTTTTTCCAGCTTCTTTGTATATGTACATATATTTTAGAATCAATTTCTTAGGTCCTATAAAATGTCTATTGGAATTCGATTCAGATAGCAATGCACCTTCAGAAAAGTTTGAGGAGAATTGACACCTTAACAATTATAAATCCTCCAAGCAATAAGTCTGATATATCTTTCATTTACATAGATCTTTTTAAAGTTCTCTCTGCAATGTTTTGTAATTTTTAGTGTATCACACTTTACATTTTGGGTTAAATTTAATCCAATGCAATTTATGTATTTTGGTGCTATTGCAAATGGCAATATATTTTCCGATTGTTTGTTGCCTATTTTTAGAAATATGATAAAATCTTGAATATTTACTTCACATCCCTCAACTTTGTGACATTTGCATAGTTTTTCTACATATTTTGTTGTTGAGTCCTAAAACATGTCTTATAAACACAACTATTTTGTCTGGGAATAAATATGGTTGTGTGTTTTTCTTTTCAATTATTATGTGCTTTTTTTTCTTGCCTTATTTCACTGACCTTTTTCATTTGACTAGGTTCACCAGCATAATGCCAAATAGGAGTGTGGAGTGTGGCTACCCTTACCTTTCCTCAGTCTCAGGGAGAAATCATTTACTATTTCACCATTAAGTATTCTGATAACTATAAGGTCCCTTTACCAGCCTAAGAAAGTCCCTTCTTTTCCTAATTTTGCTGGGAGTTTTTACATATGAGTGTTAATTTTTGTCATTTATTGCATCTATTATAACTACACATTGCTTACTTGTACTGTTATTATGGTGAATAACAGTTTCATATTTGATTGTTGAAATAATCGTGCCTTCCTGGGATGAACTCAATTTGGTCATAATATCTTGCCATTTAGATATTGCTAGGTTTTAGTTTTATTTATTTATTTATTTAGACACAGAGAGATGGGGGGGTGGCAGAGGGAGAGGGAGAGAGAGAATCCCAAGCAGGCTCCAGGCCCATTGTGGAACCGGTCTCAGGGCTCGATCCCATGCCCTTGAGATCATGACTAGAGCCAAAATCATGACGCTTAACTGACTGAGCCATCCAGGCACCCCATTAGGTTTTATTTCTAATGTCCTATTGATGAATTTTGTGTTATGTTCATGTATGGTATTGCTTTGTAGTTTTCTTTTGTTGTAATCTTCCTTTCGTATTTTGTTATCACTTTATATTGGTCTCAGGAAATAATCTGGAAAATGATTTTTTTCCTACTTTCTGAAAAAAGTTTTGTAAGACTGGTGTGATTTCTTAAATGTCTGATAGCATACAGCAGTGAACTAATTAGTGCCTAGTATTCTTTGAAAGAAGACTGACAATAATTCCATCTTTCATAGATATAGATACAGTTGTGCTCTTTAAAGAAGAGTATCAATTATATCTAAATTGTTGAATTTGGGGGGCATGAAGATGTTCATATTTCCATTTATAATTGTAATATTTATAGATACCATAGCCATATCTTCTCCTTCATAATTTTAGTAATTTTATTTTCTTGGTGAGTCTTACTTAGGATTTTTCAAGTTCATTTCCCCCCCCCAAAAAGCTTCTATTGGCTATGCTAATTTCTCTTCTCGGTTGTTATTTTTTAGTTCATTTACTCCGTTCTTCCTTTATTATATTCTTCCCAGTATCTACTCTGAGTTTATTTTGCTCTTCATGTTCTAGTTTCTTAGGGTAGAATCTTTTAAATTGCTTTCGAATTGTTTTACTTTTTAAGTATTAAATCTAAGTTATTAAATCTAAGTATAAATTTTCCTCTAACACTATTTTAACGTTTCCTTATAAATTTGGGGTTTTTTATTGTTTGTTTTAATTCAGATTGAAATATTGACTAATTTTTTGTATGCTTTCTCCTTTGACCTATGGTTATTTAGAAGTATTCTACTTAATTTCCAATCACTTGGGAATTTTTCTGATATCTTTTTGTTACTATTTCTAGCTTAATTCATTTTTCCTGAGAACGTATTATACGATTTTAATCATGTAAAATGTATTGAGACATATTTTATTGTCCAGCATATAATCTATTATAGTGAATATTCCTTGTATATCTGAAAAGAATGTGTGTGTGTGTGTGTGTGTGTGTGTGTGTGGTTTTGTTTTTGTTTTTTCATTTGGTGTGTGAGGTATTTCATAAATGTAAATTACGTTAATTTCTGTGGTACTAATATTCAAAATTTCGATAATCTTATAAAAATCCCCAACTATGAATTAAGGATTTAGTACTATCAACTTTTTTCACCATGTTTTTTGAAGTATCTTTCTGAGAGGCACACTTTCTTGGGTTTTTCTTCTTGATGAATTGACCATTTTATCATTAAGAAACCTCCCTCTTATCTCTGGGAATATTCTTTTTTTCACGTAAAGTCCACTTTATGTGATATTAATATAGCGTCTCCAGTTTGCTTCTTTTCTTTTCAAATCAGTAGAACTTTATTTTCAGTTTTTCTTACCAATAATATTAGGACAGAGCCTGTTCTTCCCTCTGGGATAGTTACTTATTTTATGTATTTATTCCAATCATCTGTAAGCATTAAAAAGAAAAAAAGTTACATAATGCACCTTTAACCTGGCACTTATTGCTTAGGCTTGGTGAGTTAGGGACACTAAGGTAGAATGGAGAAGTTCTTAACCTGTGCCTCACCAATCTAGAAGTTAGAAGATGGGCTGGCATAAGCCCTTTGAAATTGTTTGCAACGTCAAAGATTATGTATGTGTACATTTTCTAGGTGGGAGATCTGAGCTTTCTCCAGAGGATTTCTTACTTTCCCAGCTAAGCAAAGTACAAAACGGAGGCAGCATTCTTAAATCTATAAATATCATGTGGATGGCTTCCCTCAATCAGAAGATGTAACTCTAGCCACTTTGTGCCTAGTGTTATTCACTAAAACTAATTTGTGCTAATCCCTTAACAATGCTTTATCATTGAAATTTTGGTTGCTACAGTTTATGCCTCAGCAGTTTTTACATCCGTAATTAGCCTTTTTTTCTATTATGAAAATTTTAAAACACATTTGAGCAAAAGAGATTTTAATAAGGCCATAATTATCTCATGCTTATAGATACAAATTAGAAATAAAATGAATTAAAGAAATACAATGATCATTACATAGGGAACAATTTCTGCTGAAAAAAGCACTCAGGCCCTGTGAAACTCCCTCCTATTTCATGCTTTTTATAAGTGTATGTCAGCACACAGTATGTGTACATCCTGGAATTGCATCATGGAAGGGCAGTATCAAGAGGATCCCCGTTATGGATGCGGATTCAGGTGACTTGAATGTGTTATCAGCCCTTGCAGTATCTTCCATAGTGATTATGGACAGGTCATACTTCCTGTCTAGGACCCAGTTTCTGCTCTCTGGGACCAATGTTATCTATTGGAAATTTAGAGTGAACCACACATACAAGCAATAGGTATTTTAAAATTTTATAGTAGCCATTAAAAAGAGTAAAAAGATAGCAGCTAAGTCAATGTTAATAATATATTTTATTAACCCAATATCAACATTATTATCATTTCAATATGTAATCAATATAAAATATTATTAAAATATTGTATAATATTTTTTCAAGCTAAGTTTTTAAAATCTATTGTATACTTTTTTTTTTTTAAGATTTTATTTATTTATTTGACAGAGATAGAGACAGCCAGCAAGAGAGGGAACACAAGCAGGGGGAGTGGGAGAGGAAGAAGCAGGCTCATAACGGAGGAGCCTGATGTGGGGCTCGATCCCATAACGCTGGGATCACGCCCTGAGCCGAAGGCAGACGCTTAACCGCTGTGCCACCCAGGCGCCCCTAAAATCTATTGTATACTTTATGCAGCATATCTCAATTTCGATTAGTCACATTTCAAGGGCACGACTTCAACATCTGACCACCTGCTATTGTACTGGCAAATAGCCTATATAAAATTACTGCTTTAATTCTATGAACATGGAAGTTAATGAGAAACAAAAACTCATCTTTAGAAGTTTGATTTGTGGCTTTATTATATCTCCTATGTCTCTGATTAGTATGTTCAATTATTTCTCTATCTTCTTGAAGACATGAAATAAAATTGTGCTAATTTAATATCTCTATCTACTAATTCAATCATTTGTGACTATGGCTCAGTCTGGATTGACTGAATTTCTCATTATGGATTGTGCTTTCCTGCCTCTTTGAATATCTGGTAATTTTTTACTGGATGGCATTGCATTGTAAAGGTGACATTATTTGGTACTGCATATTTTCAGATTTCTAAAATTTTCCCTGAGTCTTGTTCTAGAATGCTGTTATTTGGAAACAGATTGGTCCATCTAGGTCCTGCTTTTATGTTTTATTACGTAGGACCAGAAGGATGTTCAGTCTAGGGTTAATTTTCTCCACTGCCCAGGCAAGTTCTTTCTTAGCACACTGCCATGTGAATTATTAGGTTTTCCACTACGACTTATGGGAACTGGTGTTATTCTTGGTCTCCTATGAGTGCTCGAAACTGTCCCCTGTAATGCATTTGGTTGGTTCTTTCCTCAACCTGACATGGTTTCCTTATGTGCACGTAGTGATCACTACACCTGAGGGCAAGCAGAATCTGCCAACCCACGTGAGCCAAATGGACGTGTACATTGTCTTGTGCTGAAGGCAGGTAAGACCCAGCAGACTCAGGTAGCTTTGTACCTCTCCCCTGAACTGTCTAAAAGAATTTAGACAGGAGGACTAAACCAGGAAGAGAACTATTACCAGGGATAACTTTTATCCAAAAGACTTTTCTGCATGCCATGGGAACCATTTGTTCACCAAACTTTTGCTCTTCTCATCTTCCTGTGAATTGTCTTCCTCTTCTTTGAAGTCCCAGACCTCTGTCCCGTTCTCCTAAGCTCAAGATGGTATATAAACCTTAATTACCTACCTGCCTTGGAGTCTCCTATTTTTATGGGGCTCCCATATGTATGAAATGAAATCTGTTTTTCTCTTCTTGATCTGTCCTTTTCAATTTTGTTATTGGCCAGTCTAAAAGGAAAGAAAGGAATTTTTCACTATCATTCAGTCGAGCATAATTGGACTTTCCTTTCAGTGTAAGGATTGTTGATCATTCTCAAGTTTTCTGATTTGTCTTTCTTTGCACATGAAATCTACCTGACCTTAACAAAATGAAACAGGATGCCACTAATATACATTATTTCCCCATAAAGTTAACACAATATAGATTGTTTTAAAGAAAGCATGTTGTTCTTCAATACCATTATATCTTGCTCCACTTATAGGTATTTAATTATTTTTCAATTAACTCTATAGAGAACCAGGCGAATTTAAATCACAGTTATTCTTTGGGACTTTCTGCCCTTTTTCCTACCTTTACAGCTGAAATTTAATAATCACATATTTATTCTTCTAGAAAAAAAAGAAATGCTTAAAATTGTGCACTTAGGCAGATGCTTCTCAACACGTTAAAACTTATTACAAAAATATAATTTGTAAACCCTCATGATGCAATAATATTCAAGACAGAGGAAATAACATTCCTAGAGTTGCAACAGTATATTTGCCTTTTGAATATTTTATAATTTAACTATCTCAGAAATATTTGTAGTTCCTGGCTGCCAAAATATTAATGATGGTTAAATTAGGCAAGAGAAATAACCATAATTATTTTTATGGTGATTTTTTACAAGGTAAAGGATAAAGTCTTTATTTTAAAATTTTACATGTTTATTAGCACAAAAAATTAGAGTAGACATTCCTACTAGTGAATTTGGAAAGGAAACTTCTGAAACATAAATTTATTTGAAGACTGTGATAGATTCTTCTTAAATTATCCTCCACTGTCAATTCATCAAGAAAACAAAACAAAATGAAAGAATGGACTTGAAAAACAAAACCCAAAGGATCAACGTGTACCTTGTTGGTATGTTACTGTTTAATTATTTATGTTACTGAATACTTATGGTGCTCCATCCCTGTGAGCAAATTTGAAAATGAATATGGTATTATCCATGTTTCATTTTGCAAAAGAAGATATGATTTAATTGACTTTAATATAAGGGCACTCTCTTTTCTCCTCCTTCCTTTCTTCCTCCTGTTCCCCTCCTTCTTTTCATTCAAGAGTTCTTATACGCATTTTGTTATGATGCGGGTTACAGTCTGAACCACACAGGTTCAAACAAGAACCACTTGCAAAAAGTGCTGTGGCACTAAGTGGCAAGTTCATTTTTCCTGTCACTAAAAACTGCTTCACTCCTCTGTGGTCACCAATAACAGGTGGTTTTCTAGCTCAAAACTTCTGGAAACCTAAGTTCTATGTAAAGCAATATCTGTCATATCCGCTTAGCCAGTATTGAATTCTTTTCAAATTTTGGGGAATGTGAGGGGCGCCTGGGTGGCACAGCGGTTAAGCGCCTGCCTTCAGCTCAGGGCATGATCCCAGCATTATGGGATCAAGCCCCACATCAGGCTCCTCCGCTGGGAGCCTGCTTCTTCCTCTCCCACTCCCCCTGCTTGTGTTCCCTCTCTCGCTGGCTGTCTCTATCTCTGTCAAATAAATAAATAAAATCTTTAAAAAAAAAAATTGGGGGGGAATGTGAGATTGAAGATCTTGGTTCAAAAGTATATTACTCAGTATTTGCTGTTTTTCATTTAGTAGCTCAAAGGATCAGCATTGTTTTAAAGTAAAGAAATGTGTTAACTGCAATTAGAAAAATAATAGTCATTGTATAATAACAACAGGGATAAAAGGTCTTCATTTAAGTATGACATCTTATAAATTTTATGGTTTTGCCCAGTCCCACCTTCTCATGAACAATTTTTGTAGCGGAAGCACTATTGCACTTATTAGTCCATAATTTTCCCCACATTGAACATATATTAGGGCCCTGGTGAGACTTTCTTTGTTGTCCATCAGGAAAACTCATAATTCAGCGTTCAGCAAAAGCCAAGCATTATGCTTTTTTTGAAGTGGCAAATCCCATAGAGATAAGAAAGCCATTTAATCTTGACAATTGGCTCTTCCCCTCAGGAGGTGGCAGGTAAAGTCAGTAAAAAGCAATTTAATGACAAGAATAATGTAACCAATATAGAAATTCATTTAAGATATGCACAAATAAGCATGGTCAAAGAAAATAAACATGTGTTGGTTTAATAGATACAGCATAGAATGACTGCACTTTTTAAAATGACTTCGTTCTGTAGAAGTATTAAATTGCTATTCCAAGACAGCCAGTAATTTACTTTGCAAGGAAAAATGTTTAGATATTCAAAGAAGTAACATGAAGTGTTCTTTAGTTCTTGGTGAAAAAAGGACCAGGGGGGTGCTTGAGAAGGCCTGTGTTTTATTCTGTGGAACCTTTTTGTTCCTTCATGCTGTGGTTCTGCTGTTGGTTTCTTTGGTTTGTTAAGTATGAAGTGACTTGTTAGGGAAAGGGACATCGCAGGCAAGGAATGTAATTCGACCAACTTCTGGTAATTTTTGCATCAAGCAAGTGACTTTAGCAGATGGTCAATTATAGTCCTCCCAAAAGGGGGCAACTTGGGGGGGTGGTCTCTCCTCGGCCCTCAGATCTGCAGCAGTCATACTATACATTTATTTGTATTCTATTTTAAGGAAATGTTTTATGTGGATGATACCTCAGGCTCCTCTTTTTCTCTCCCTTAATCTAACCTTAGTACCAATCAAGTAAGTTTGATGTTGGAAGCCGTTCCAGTATAACTTCTCTGAAATACTCAAAGAAATCTGAGCTAGTTTTCCTCAGTTCTACTCGCAAAATAAGGTTTCCACACACCCCTTCATGGGACTCTAAATGCATTTATTCATTTGTGATCAGTTTTATGCCATTCTGAAGAGTCAGAGTGTAGAAATTTATTCCTCCTATATTTATAAGATATTAATATGCCAGTGATGGGGTTTTTTGCAGGGGGCAGGGTTACTTTTCTGGACAGAAAATGTAAAATGCTCCTAGGAATGTACGTTTTCCCTCTGCCACTAATCTTTCATCTCTGCCAACTGAAGTGCTGGAAATATTGTTTTGTTTTGTATTACTTCAAGAAAAAGAAGTGGAAGCAAGTTAGATTTCACATAGTAACTTCGAGTACCTAATAACTAGCCCAGTGTTTGTTTTGTTTTTGTCTTATAAAGATGAAAAGTAACAGGTTTTAATAAAAGGTTATAATTTTCCTGGAAAAGTCTGACATGGAGGAAGGTGCAATTGGAGAAAACCCATAGAACCACCTTGCCTTCCCTCATGTCATCAAAGCAGGTGCATCATCTTCAGTGTACCCGCCTTTAAACTGTGTTAAAACATCTATCATCTTAGGAGCACCTGGGTGGTGCAGTCAGTTAGGCGTCCAACTCTTGGTTTCAGCTCAGGCAGTGATCGCAGGTTGTGAGATCAAGCCCCCCGTGGAGCCCTGCGTTGGGCTCTGCACTCAGCACAGAGTCTGCTTGAGATTTTCTCCCTCTCTGCCCCTCCCACTCATGCTTTCTCTCTCTCCCTCTACAATAAATAAATCTTAAAAAACGAAACAAAACATATATCATCTTATAGCAGAAAATAGAGACTGTAGTATGAATATCAGTATGTTTCATGAACTTAATTCTAGAAACTCTTGTCAAGCGTCTATGTCAAAATGTTGGATGCTTTTCCATTTTCCTAAAAATAAAAAATCTGAACCATGCATCTAATCATATGATTTAAAGATATTAACATACCCCTGATAATGTTAAGTGTATCTCTAAGCAATCCCAGACGTAAGAGAGAGTAGAGGCTCCTCCATTAGGCAGAAAGTCTTTTGAGGCAGAGTCTAAGTCTTAGGATTCTTAATGCTCTGCATGGATCATTTTTGAGTCTGGCAAGTGTGCTAAATATATATATATATATTTTTTGAGAAAACAATCAGATTTTTGTGTTCTCGGGTGACCTCTAAGCACTATTCCTACTTTTATAAGAGGCTGTGTCTTTTGGTGTTTACATAATACATTGGGAGGATATGGTATGTTTAATAGAGTCCCATGAATGTTACGATCATACTTTTGACAACAAGAAATTCCTTTTCAGTTGCATTTCTAGTTTTAGTCCTACTCATATAATTATGATTTTTCAAACAAATTATACATAGTCAAACTATTCCAGATTTCTGACTTCAAGGAGTAGACAACACATTTTTTAAAATATCCTCTGGTTCCTCCTAATTATTTGCCTAGGAATTATTTCATTTATATCTACTGTATTCTCTCTCTCTACCTTCTTTCTATGTCTTTCTCTGTGAATCACACACATACACATACACAATCAAACTGCTACCTCCTACCTGGTTTCTTTCATCCATGTAATAATCTTAACCTGACACATCTTCTTCCTATGCTTCTGAGGTGGGGAGGCTGTAGGGACTCCATTTTAGAAAGGTTCCTTCTCTGCTAGTTTTCTGTTAGGCCCCATTGACTCATGTTCTATATTTTGCATGTGAATAAGCCACAGAAGCTGTGCTCCCACTCCAAGCGGGAAGCAAGAAAGTTAATCATCTGAGTTTCGTCCTAAGCCCCAAACAGCTGAGAACACCTAGAAAGAGCCAGTTTCCAAACACTTCCAGGTCATCAGCTATGAACAAACCTCAGCTGATCATCAATACCCACTAAAGAACACCCGTTATTCACCTGTCACTCACCTTTGATCAGACCCTACCCTGGATTCCTGAAAGAACACATATGCTGGACCTCTTTCTGATATAAACCTCAACCCCAAGTAATGGACTCACTCTCCTTTCCTTTCTGAGTCTCCCAGCCACTCCATCTGTTCTACTCTATCGCTTATGCTATTTAATAAAACTCTGCTTTCACTTTCTCTGGCTTGCATTTGATTTCGATCCTGCATGAAGTCAAGGAGTATTTTGGCTGGTATTGTGGGACACCCTCGGATTCTCAGATGCAGCCTGCCTACATCACTATCCATCCAATTCATACTTCCTCTTTCCTTCAAGGCAGATCATCTGATTGTCTCTAAAAAGTCTCTCCCTGACCAGCTTTCAGCCAGCATCAGGTTATAGAGTGAGTCTGCCATATGCTTGCATATGTATTGCCTTCTATTTTTTCTTTTTTTAAAAAATTTTATATGAAATCAATTAACATATAGTGTATTACTAGTTTCAGAGGTACAGTTTAGTGATTCATCAGTTGCATATAATGCCCAGTGCTCATTACACCAAATGCCCTTTTTAGTGCCTGTCAACCAGTTACCCCATCCCCCCACCCACCTCCCCTCCAGCAACCCTCCATTTGTTTCCTATAGTTAAGAGTCTCTTGTCTCTTTCTATGACTGTGTTGTATTTTATTTCTCCTTTCCTTCCTCTATGTTCATCTGTTTTGTTTCTTAAATTCCACATATGAGTGAAATTGTGTGGTATTTATCTTTCTCTGACTGACTTATTTCACTTAGCATAATACCATCTAGTTCCACACGTCATTGCAAATGGTAAGATTTCATTTTTTTATGGCTGAGTAATATTTCATTGTATGTATTTTTCTAACATTAAACTTTTCAGTATATATATATTCCTCATGTAGCTCTATTTATTCTTATATATGAACTCTTTAAGAAATTAAGATTCTGGTCTATACTATATGTCCTAGTGAACCATACCTTATATTACTCAACCTCCTCAAATATACAACCCCAGGAAATAAGTTCCTTCTTTTTAAAGAAACATTTCATTTCCAGAATACTACACTATATAATTTTAAATTAAAGTACAGAAAAGTATAAAGACAAAAATTAATGCCTCCTGTAATCCAAGTACTTAAGCACTGTTGCCATTTTTTGAATCAATTCATAACAAGGGTATCAATATATAAGAAAAGTTGAATAATGATTTGTGATTACATGAGTTCACTTAACAAGTTGCAAATGCCTTGATATAAATCAAGCTCTGAATTTAGATTAATTCTAAAAGCTGATTACTTTCAACTTTGATAATTCATGTTTAACAATACATTACAATGCAGATTTCGGTAGTGTTGCTTAACCTATCAAATTGGCATATTTAGATCATTTATTTGGTTGCAATTAAGGATCTTGGTAACTAGGATTTACAAGTAAATTAACCAAAGGAAGTAACTTATTACCTTAATAGTTTAAAGAGGCTTTACCTAATTTCTCTGAGTGGGTAATTTTAGTTGACTTGGTTCTGAGTATATGCCTGCATCAAAACTTTGGATCTTAATAAACCACCTCGTATCTTGGACTTTAGAAGCAGTGCATGAGAAAACATTAGCTAAAAGTACAGCTATTATTTATAGGTATGTTTTGTTTAAACAAGGTAAAGATCTTGAAATTTATTCTATTTGTGTGAAAACTTACCAAAATGCTCCACGTAAAGTGGGGCAAAAGGAGAGAAAAGGGCTGAATTGACTCTTTGTTGTTGTTTATGACAAGAATGAGACAACTTTATATGTGCTAAAAAAAAAAAACAACTGTTGGATATATAATTCTGGCTCTCAAATTAATGATCTTGGATTCTGAAAGTGCTTCAGGAGTTTAGCTGGCCAGTTTCATCATTTTATGCCAAGTGATAGAGATTTTAATTGTTACATTACATTAGGAAAAAGAATACAATAAGGAGTATTTCAAAATAAAGCATAGTTATTACAGGCTGCACACTGTAATTTAAGTCCTGACTGTTGGCCTCTTCTTACAGGGACCACACAATGTGATGGCATGAGCCTGGGTTAACCAGGCATGGCCCAACTCAAGCACCCTCTTCTATAGAAAGATTCTACCCTACCAACTATTGTGACGTCTAGTTTAAAGTTTACCTATTTTTTTCTTTTCATTTCAATTCAGAAGTTGAATCTTTTACGTAGACTTTAAGCAACTGAAGATGAAATGATAACCAGTCCTTTTCCTAAGATCCACTAAGCACAGTAGCACTGATACATTTATTGAACAGAAAATAGTATAGTTTGCACGTTAGTCTATTAACTGCTTCATATTCATTGGTTTAGCATCCAGGGAGGATGACAACACAGTTCTAAAATTAAACCAATCCACCATCTTAGTTATAAAGTATTGAAAAGCAATTGTTGAGATTAAAATGATAGGCAGCAATAGGTTAGACTCCTAAAAAGGATGTGAAACCCTGGTCTCAAATATCATGCAATATAAATGTATTCTTTGTTAATTTGTAGAACCAAAAAGGAAGCATTTAATCCTTTTATGTTGTTTCAAAGTTATGATCTCAAAGATCATTCAGTTTTGAGCATTTGAACCTCTATAAACTAGTTTACAAAGCTTATGGAGTAAGTTATGTCAGGGAGCAGGGACCAAAAAAAAAAAAAAAAAGTGCAGAATCTTCCTGAATTTTCTAAACTTAAAGAATTCAATCTCTTAGCTGTCAAGAGTTTTATATGAAGCCACCATGAATAATAATCTTTGCTTCAGGGAAAGTGTCCAAAAGTTTTGTTAAATCAAATTTACCCTTGATCTGAAGGAGGCAATTATAATGATGTCATTTCTTGAATTATCTTAAATAAATTTAGAATCTGAAAGAACCATAATGATTGGTGAGCTCATACAGATTAAGGGCAGCTACAAATACCAGTAAGGACATCCCCTCCCATTTTGCATCGCCCAGGCCATTCTCCTTCTGCACAGAGTAGTTCATCAAGTATTTTCATTTCTTTATACTTCACCTGTTCCTAAAAGTATGTATTTTATATTACAGTACATGACTTCAGTAGTAGGTGAACAAAGGCCTAGATAGATAGAAAATAGATAGATAGAAAATGTTTGCTAGATGTGCTCCATAAAAGAGTCTTTAAAAATTATGGGGACCCTCAAAGACAAAAACATTCCAACTATCATACAACTAAAATTGTTACTATCTTATTGGTAAAATTTAGAATCACTTCCCTTAAAATGTTGTATAAAATCTGGCTTTCAAATTTAAAATCCAGAGTTATTTTAATGTGGAAACTTCAGTGAGTATTATAGTGGTATCTCCTACTATTTTGACTTTTTTTGATTTTCAAGCACGCACCCGCCCACCTACACCCCCCCCACACACACACATTGGTCTTTTGCCCTATTGCTTGACATGTATTTTCTCTTATGATTTTAAGTTTTTATTTTTCTTTTCAATTACTCAGGTTTCAATTAACATCTCAATGATTTAACATTTAGCACACTGATTAATAATAATTACAATACTTAAAGTTCTTGTCATAAATGTATGAAATTGCGTTATTTACTGACAGGTTTTTTTATATGAATATAATTCATTAGTACAAATGATTATTTTTCTCTTATTTTTAAGAGTCTATAGATTGAAATACTGAGCTTTTTTTTTTTTTTTTACCTTTTAGCTTTATTCACTGTCTATGTTTTTCTTTTTTTTTTTAAAGATTTTATTTATTTATTCGACAGAGATAGAGAGAGCCAGCGAGAGAGGGAACACAAGCAGGGGGAGTGGGAGAGGAAGAAGCAGGCTCCTAGCGGAGGAGCCTGATGTGGGGCTCGATCCCATAACGCCGGGATCACGCCCTGAGCCGAAGGCAGACGCTTAACCGCTGTGCCACCCAGGCGCCCCTGTCTATGTTTTTCTTAATCCCACTAAATGAAAGGATTCAGGTCTAGTGATGCCTAATTCCAAGCCGATGCATAATTGCAACTACCCTACCATTATACAAAGAATGATATTATTTATACTTCAGTACTCATTCAATTTAACTAAAACGATTTAAAAATTATACTTGACTGAGTTGAAACATTTTCACACCTGAAAGTCTTCCAATATGTTAAGTCCTGTTCTTTCTTTGAGCCTCTTATATTTATATTTTTATTTCTTACATCTGATAAATGGTGACTTTAGCAATGCCTTAAATTAGATTCCCCTCAAAACCTTTATTAGCTTAATAGATCTCAGTTTTATGAAGTCTAACCAAGATCCCATTTCCTCCTTACGATATTCTCCCTGGTTTGTGATAATACTCAGAGCATTATCTGTTTTTGTTCCATGTTATTTTTTTTCTGATACACATATTTAACTTCAAATATTAGAGAGTTTCTTCTACTAATCAGTGAAGTAAATTATGGCCTTTTTAAAAAAAAAGATTTTGTTTATTTATTTGATAGAGAGTGCGCATGCACGAGCAGGGAAGGGGGAGAGGGAAAAGCGGGCTCCCCACTGAGCAGGGAGCCTGATGTGTGGGGCTCAATCCCAGGGTCCTGAGCTGAAGCCATGACGCTTAACTGACTGAGCCACCCAGGTGCCCAGTTATGGCCTTTTGAATTTGATTTCAGACTACTAGAACATTCTTTAAAAGGGCAAGTATAAGAAGACCTGCTCACACATGTAGACATGCAGGTGTATCACATTAATACTTATGGACAACTTAGAAAAAACTTAAAAAAACAGAAAGGAATAATTTAAATAAAATGGAATATTAGGCAGTATTAAAAATGATGATATGTACTGAAATGAGACTCCACAGTTTGAGAAGCTAAATAAAAGTATATAAAAACATGCATTTGACATATTTTACTGAGCATTAAAATGGTATATCATAAAAATAACATAAAATAAAATTTGCTCATAAATACAAAAAACTCCAAAATTGTGTTTATATTTTTGTATGTATTTAGTAATAAACTTGTATTTATGCATAATATAACTAGTAAAGATAAAAAATTAATTTTCTTTCATTCTAGAAAGCTTGGATTATACAGAATTCAAACAATAAAATTAAGATTAACCACAATGTCTAATGGTTTAAGATCTTTTTTTGACTTTTATCAAAAATTCTGCTCAAGATTTTTAATTTTGCCAAAGAACTTCAAAGTAGAGAAACAAGACACACTTAATCAGGTCTCTCTGGAAAAATCTTAGTCAGTGTAGCAATTTCCCCTTAATTTTTGAGCAAATATGCCAGGAATTCTAACTGCTAGCTTCTTTGTGCCACTTTTGAAATTATGTGTTTACCAATTCTTACTTAAGGATTTCAGTGTTCTTCGTACATGACCAGCTCAGCACAGTGCCATGTCACCTTCACATTTGATGTCTGTCCCTCCTGTGGTCAACAGTTAGTTAGTAGATTAGGTTGTTTCCTGTGTAGAATTTTCCCATATATTACCTTGCAGATTTTCTTACAGATTTTTCATCTATTTTTGGGTGTGGAAATGTCCATATATTTTTAATTACATTCTGGGGAATTAGACACAAATTCCAAAAGTGATTTCTGTTCTTCATCTGTGTTAGACAGCAGTTTCTTTCAGTTAAATCTTTCTGTTGGGTGTGTGTGTGTGTGTGTGTGTGTGTGTGTGTGAGAGAGAGAGAGAGACTATTGCTTGCCTTATTTTATTTTTGAGTTTTCCAAAAATTTATTGAAGCAGAAACAAGTTGGTCAGATACTTGTTGGTAAAAAGTAGTTCTAATGGTGTTCAAAAATACTTTTCAGAAAGTATTCTAGCACAAGTGTTCTTCATAAACTAGATTATGTTGTAAACTTTTTTTTCTAAATCTTTCAGGAGTGTTAGTTCTTAAGACCTAGAGATTATTCCTATTCCAAATCTATCTTGTACTCCTGAAAAACTGCAGAAAGTCACTTGAAAGCTGTTTCTTTAAGATAAGGATTTCTTTTTTATTTTTGCCGGTAGTATATTACTGCACCGAGTGTGTGTAATTTTCACTGAAGGTTGTTGTGATGCTGTGAAGTTTCATTGATAACCTGCCCAGCTCTAGTTTCAACCATCTCAATCAGAAGTATCCTTTCTGATTGAGTGTCAGCCAGAGGGAGTGAATCCAGATTGGTTTCCCTCAGGTTCAGGGAAGAAGCTTTTGGAAGGGGCAGAGCCATCCTGCTCTCCTGCTTTCTGGCAGCTTCATATAGGTGGCAATCTCACTGCCAAGAGCCATCTTGTAACATTCAGCAGCTCTTGGTATTCCCAAAGGTGACCTTCTTTCATGTTCGGAATCTCCCCCAGCAGGCAGCCAGTGGTGTCTTGGTAGTTAGCTTCAATGGCATTCACGTGGATTTCACGCACCTGGCGTTCCAGGGACCCATCAGTTCCTTTGAGTGCATCCACTTCACAGGTGAGGGACTGCACCTGCTGCCGGTGCTTATCTGACTCCTGCTTCGCCTGGCGTAGGGCATCATTGTCCAGTTCGCAGCCTCAGAGAGGTCAGCAAACTTGGACGTGTACCCTTCCTCAGCCTCCTGAAGCTTCTCCACACCCACGCTTTCACACTGCTGGAGCACATCACTCAGGGCTTGTCTGCTTATTTTAAACTTAGTTTTACTTACAATGAAAATTTTGAGATCTAAATTTATTTTATTTCCATATGTTTTTCTCTCTCTTATTGATATCCTTTTAGAAGGACATGCTTGGAATTTAGATAAATATTTGTTTTCTAAGTATCATTAGCTTTAGGTGAATGTCGCCATGTATCTCAGTAACGTAACCATCATTCCTTGTGCTGCCAGAGCATTTCATGAGGCCTCTTATAGTATTTGTTTACACAGTAACTTTTTGTTAGTTATATTTTTATTACTGATGCTTGCTAACTGTCTATGGTAATTTATTTAAACATCTTCCCTCGCTCTTGGTATGTGCATATGTAAAATCATACTTAATGAAAGCCACATTGCAGGGATTAGGATTTTATGAGATATGTGTATGGCACTGAATCTGTACATAGTTCCCTGAACACGTTTGTATCATTTATCTGTGCTCTCTCTCCCTATATTTTTCCACTCATCTCCACCCTTTACCGTATCATAAAATTTTCCTGTTCTTTTTTGTAAAATCATTCCCAAGCTTCTTTATTTCTCCCATACATGATACACAGAAGGAAAATTTTTGAACTAATATGCCTTTATTTAGATTTTTAGAAGTCATATCTTTATTCAGTGCAAAAGACATTAGTATTGTGCGTGGGGGAATTAAAAATATCCTGCCCAATAACCCTCCTTTGTTTGTTCATATCTGTATATTTTCCAAATGTCAGGCTCCAGTTGAAGATTTGGAGGTGATTTTACTTTGTTAATTTTTATGATAAATATATGTACATTTAAAAAATATATATATACTTTATTGTATATGAAATCTTTTTGTAGAAAGGATTTGAAGTTAAGTGCAAATTAAATAGATGCACATTTATATACACACATGCGTGCACATTTATGTATTTGAAGACTTAGCAGCAGAAAATAAAGATCATAAAAAGGAGGAGAGAGAAACATCCCTGAAGGGTAAAGTAACTGAATATTAAATTCATTTCTGAAAATTATTATAGATAGGAACATTCAGTAAGCTAATATGAATCATTTGGTATAATAATCAGAATAAAAGCATATTGATTTCTACCAAGAAATGATGTTTTCATGCCATCAAGTTATAAAAGAACTATTTTGTAGGAATGTTTTTAGTCAAAATTAAGCAACGTGTTAGGTAATGTCATCAGCAGAGAGTTAAAATATGGAAGTGACAATTTCTTTGCATGACCTTTGGGGATGCAGACCATTAGAAGTAGATCAACTGAGTTTCTAACCTTCCCTTTAAGACATTTCCCACCACAAGTTACATAAAGATTGACCTTGGCTGTTTGATTTGTTTGTACTAAACTCTATGAAACGAGTCAATGTGTTGACATTTTCAGTGCTATCAGTTTGGATACAATCAAATTGTTGGACTTATAATGACGTAGTTAATAAATAAATGTCATTGACAAATTAAATACAAGCCTACTTTCTAAAATTAGAAAAAAATTGGTTGTTTCTGAAGAAGACCTTTGCCTATGTATGTGAAAATCTTTTTATCAAAAATTTTTAGTTGAATGTTTTACTTATTTTCTTGCAATGTTTTTAAAAAACATTTCTAAATTCTAACAAATGACTTGGTCCCAACATGGCTATTTTATGAGAGACATATTTTAAGTTGAGGATATATGTATTAAAATTAGAGGTATATTTATATTGATAAAGAGAGAGTAGGTACTAAAAATAAAGAGACCATTTTTTTTTCTTAAGGATATTTCACTCTTCCTTGGGTTAGCATATTTTCTAAGGCAAGAGCCATGAAATAAATTTTCTTCCTTATGTAGGTAGGCTCGACATCAATTTTTGTTTACAATTTGAAACTTTTATTTTGCTGCCTAGCTTTATTTTTAAATAAGGCAAGCTGTGCTAGATTTAAGAAATATAATGTTGAGCTACCTTTATGTGTGTTTTCTTCAATAGTAATTATTTATATTTATCACAAATATGTTATAGTTTTCTTGTTGTTCATCTCCTTACAATTCTTCTATAAAAGGTAGCATCCTGCTCTAAAATAATTAAAATGATTTATATATCATTATAGAAGAATTAAAGATATGAATAGAAAAATCATAAATATAATAAAAATGAATTAGTATATAAATATATTCTTAACCTTCCTAATAATGCATGAAGTACAAATAAAAACAATAGTACAGTCTTTTCTAATACAACAATTTTGCAAATTAAAAAAAAATCAGTGCTGACCCAATAAGTAGTCAGAAGTCAATTCTTTTTTTTAAAGAATTATTTATTTATTTTGGGAGGGAGGGGCAGTGGGAGAGGGTGAAATAGAATCCCAAGTAGACTCTCTGTTGAGAGCAGAGCTTGATGTAAGGCTCTATCCCAAGACCCCAAGATCATGACCTGAGCAAAAGAGTCAGAGGCTCAACTCACTGAGCCACCCAGGTGTCCCACAAGTGAATTCTATTCATAGACAATGTGGAGTGTGAAATGATATAACTTTTGGGAAGATAAATTATAAATGTATCATTAAATCTTAATGCATATACTGTACTAATTACATTTTTTGCAATTTATTCTATATAAATATTTTCATGAGTGAGAAATTGTATAAAATATTATAATATCTATAATAGTGGGAAGAATAATAAAGTAAGTTAACAGTGCTTTCCTTCTCAGAAAATTTATTTTATTTATTAATGCTATACATAGACGTAACTCAAAAGAACTAATCACATAGGCCAAGATGATAAATACGTAGAAAGCTCAATATATTGATCTTCATGAGATGCATTTGTAACTGTAACTTCAACTATCCTTTTGTTGATATTATCATGAACCCAGTCATGTTACCCCAGATTCTAACTAGCTTCTGCGAAGTGCATGCCACCCTCACGTGAAGTTAATCTGTAGCACTTGCTTACACAATCTGTGTGACATAGGAAATAACTCAATAAAAATTTAGCTTTTATTGTCGTCATCATCATCACCATCATCTATGTGACTTTCCTTGATCATCACTTTTCATACACACACACATACATTTAAAGCTAAATGGAACTTTTAATATTTTCCAAAATAGAAGGAAGTATTATACCTGCAAGAGACACTTAGAATATTTTGATAGATATGTAAGTAGTCTTAGCATAAGAAATTTTTATCTTTGAAATAAATATCTAAATTTTGTATTTTTAAGAGCATAGAAAGATAATGCCACAGACACTGAACTGTCTAAATCATCTCTATTTTCATCCTTCAGTTATACATAAAGACCAAGCTAAGTATTCTGATTGTCTTCCGTAAGACTTTATTGAGTGTCGTATCTTGTTCAGTGAATAGCAGAAGGATAGAGGCTGGGGAAGGATGAATGTGAAGACTAATGTTTTTCGTTATCTTTGTAGCATGGCTATTGCCCCATTCCAAAATTTTAAATGGATACAGTTGTCATAAAGACAAAGCAAAACAATAAAGAAACAATCTGACTAAAATATAAAACCTCTGTAGCTGTCACAAAGTACAAAGTAAAACAATCAGCAGTGAGTTGGAGGCATCCTCTCACAGATATTTTAGTCCGTATGATGACTGACTATAGAAAAGAATAGTAAATAAGGAATATCTTAGTTTGAATTTTGCAGTGTATCTCGGTTAACCTACCACCTACTGGTGTTCCATGCTTCTAATTCAGAATTATGACTTCCTGAAAAAAGATTCAGGAAAAGCTCACCTCTAGTGAGAAGTTCATCAACTTTTTTTTGTCTTTTTGTCATCTTTCTTTACCTCTGTTCTACCATTTATTCACTAAGGAGTGTGTATCTATATTCATTTTCACCTTTCTGCTTGAGGAATTTAAATGTCAATACATTTCTACATCTATCTAGTGATCTACATGAGACAGTGACACTATATTTTCATGGAGTGGATAGGTGTGTTTGTGGGTGGGGTGGGGTGGGTGGAGGTGAGGTTATATAATTTGGCACCAGACAAATAAATGTGCTCAGATGCTATTTTTCCTATACTACTTATTCCCTTAGTGTACACTGACGAACATAAGGACAAAGACCAATATATTAAGGATTGCAGAACAGAAATAAACATGTTACCAATATATTAAGGATTGCAGAACTTGAAATATTGAGTAGCTTCCCCATCCATGGATTTCCTGCCCTTGCATTTTTTGATACATAAGAAAAACAGTACCTTATTTGTTTAGCTTAAGTCTAATGCATCCTTTAGAAATATAATAGATTTCTTATGTAGCATTATTGACCTATCAGTGATGTTAATTTGCCATGCGTGTTTCTTTAGCTAGCTAAGTATTATACAAAATATATTCTAATATGCATTTGTGATGTTATGAACAAAATAAAAATGCACTAATAGTATAATATATGGTAGTGTGTGTGTGTGTGTGTGTGTGTGTGTGTGTGTGTATTGTAATTCATGAGTACAGCTATCTTCCTGGGACACAGAGATAGAAGTTAAAGGACTAACTGGAAAGGGACAGGCGCTAAGGAAGGCGTGAGATACATTTCTTCTTGGAAAACACTAATCCCATTTAGATATTATAGGGTAGTTGGGCAGAGGAAGTGGGATGAGATAATAAATTTCCAAAATTAATGAAAATATTTACCTAGGGACATTCTGGAAGAGTGCTCTTTATAGAGTGTGATAGATGAAAACATAAAACTGTTTCCACACAATATTCTAGATAATTAGCTTAATAATGAATTAGGTAATAGTCATTTCCAGTCATGAAAAGATTTGGTCCACAGTTCTGATGAATGGCTGTGTCACATTTAGCAGTTTAGGAGTTATCTATAGATCCATGCTGAAGATTAATGCAGATTACATTTATTTGTCCCTAACTATTTAAGAGGTTAACCTTCAACTAGATTTTCCCAAGCACCATGGCAAGAAAGATCTGGAATAGGACTCAAGGAAAATGTACAAAGGACAATACTGTCAAGTGTCTGCTCCAACAAAATTAAAGATAAATGTATTTCCTTTACGTACCCACCACTCCTGAAAGAGTAAACAGTCATCAAAAATCCAAGTAATGGCATTCTTAAAAGTTTGATACTTTGTCAAAAAAAAAAAAAACCCCGAAAAACAAAAGACTATGTTTGTTTACTTTCTTTCATGCTGGGATGAATTTGTTTATCTCCCCTTGCCCCATCTCCTCTTCTAAGAGAAATGACGTACTACATGGATGTGAAATAGTTGTCCAAGAAAACTGATTAACTCAAGAACAACAAAAAAATTCATTTGGCTCATTTTATTTAAGTAACACTGTTCTGAAAGGAAGGTTTTGGATTACTCTGCTTTAAAAAATCTGCTAGAAACCACTTCAGACAATGAAAATACCTGATAAAGATTAAATATACTTTTGTTTTATTTTCAGATTGGAATAACTCTAATTGACCTTGTCTCCAAGTAACAGATATGGCAGACCTTGAGGACTACCCTGAGTCTATCTGGACTTGTGCATAGGTGGCTCACCATTTCACTTGGGAAACAGACACAGGCATAGCCACAATAGAAATAGCATTTATTTCTGTGAACTTCTTCCTTCTTACACTAAAGCAGATACCTCAAATGAGACCAATTATAGGACTTTATCTAAAAATTTTGGCTAAAATAACTATCCATACTGCCATTAATGGCTATTTTATGTGTTATCAATTGGGAAATTCAGAATAATAAACAAGAAACAAAATTGCAGTTGCTCAGAAAAGAGAGATCAGGATAAGAAATCTAAGCCCTGGTTTAGAAAAATCCTATGAATACTATTCTGAATTATTGAACTTCTAAAATTGTGTCTGTATGATTTCTTTTTAATATTCAAACTTCCATATGAAATATTTTCAATGATTTAGGGTTTATGAATACCTATGAATCAATTTCATTGCTTTGATGTGTAACATATCAATCTCATTACACTGACTCATATACGGTATATTTTCTATTAATTCCTATAAAAGTCACTCTGGAGTTAAATATTTAAAAATAGAAGCTACAGCACACATTCTGTTTCAAAAATATGAACCAAAATCGTTCTTAGGATGTTTCTTTGAGGAATACTTTGGGGGTTTTATTTTATGTTATTTCAAAACATTTTCCCAGTATTAAGTTAAAAAATAAATCCATTATTCACATTCTTTTAGAATTGGATTAAGGGAATTATCAGTGAATTTCATTTTACTAAATAGACAAAATTATGTAGTGGGAACAACTTCGTTAGAGCAACACATTTAGACTCAAAACAGAATTTTTAAAAAAAGATTTATTTATTTATTTGAGAGAGCGCTTGTGCACGCACACGCAAGTGGGAGAAGGGGCAAAGGGAGAGAATCACCATGCAGACTGCCTGCCCAGAGCAGAGCCTGACATGGGACTTGATCCCATGACCCATGAGATCATGACCTGAGCCAAAACCAACCAACTGAGCCATACAGGTGCCCCTCAAAACAGAATTTTAATTCACTGTCCTCTAGCTTTCTACCTATTACTCAGTTCCCTCTATGGAAACTAAATATCCACCAAACCTCTATCTGAAACTTCTGGAGAGTTTTTAAAATAAGTTGTTTTTAATCAGCTACAAATTCCTCTATAATTGTCACTAATTTGTTCTTATTTTGTCATCAGGAGAAGGACCAACACTACTTTACTCCCTGTGTGGCCTTTTTCCAGTATACGTTCTTAGCTGGACATCGTTTTTCTTTATAGATAGTCCCAAATAAATCTCAGGATCCATTAATACATAAAACTTACAGGTCTTTTTTTTCCTCATTCAGTGAGAAAACTAATAATAAATTAGTTTCTTATCACTTCATGATCCCTTGAATCTTTGGATTCGATTGTACACGGAAGGTCTATTTCCAAAATTGCAAGATTATTTTTATTAAGACTGGATACTTGAACTGATTCCAAAGAGTTGTATTTGGAAAAACTTTTTTAAAAGATTTTTTTTTTTAATTTATTTGAGTGAGAGAGCACAAGAGTGCGGTAAGGGGCAGAGGGAGAAGCAGACCTCCACTGAGCAGGGAGCCCAACTCAGGTCATGATCCCAGCAAGCCCTGAGTCAGAGGCAGACGCTTAACCTACTGAGCCACCCAGGTGCCCCATGGAACAATTTTTAAAGATAATGGGAAAGATTGCTCAGTTGTTCCTTTCATATAGAATTTTAAGACTAGCTTCTAAGTTAGATTATTAATATGTGACTATGCTTCTATTGCTTCTACAAATATAAAAACTAGGAAAACTCAAAGTTTTTTACACATGTATTCTAGGAGTGACTTATTTCACAGCTGATGTCACACCCCTACTCAGATTGACTGAGTTTAACTCTTTCCCCACTTTTAAGTGAAAAAAAAAATGATGTGACCATGAATAACTGGGGCAATTGTCACAGTACCAGAAAGTGAATTGAGATTTTTAGATCCAAAGTAACAAAAAACCTTTGAAATGATAAATTGCCTCTATATTTATAGTTTTGTAAATAAAGAGAATTCTTATAAAGAACAGTGAAGCTCCTGCTAAAGTTTTTTATTTTTTAAAGCCTTAGAAAGGGCAAAAATAGAACTGACGATAATGATAAAGCAAAAATTTTGACATCTCATATCAGTTTGAATGGCATGTTATGTTGCTTTCCTGTAAGATGAATCCTAAGGTAAAAAATATTCCTTTTTGGATTCAAATATGCAATTGTGTGTATTTTTTGATATTTCTGTTTGAAGAGGAAAGATCAAGGTTGCAAAAAAATTTGATTTTTCTGAAAAAGTCATTATGTTGGCAAGGGTGAGAAAATTTTTGTTTTATTAGGCAGGTCCTCATCAAAGGAAATGTAGTCTATTCTTAAGGGGATGAACGTTACCTCAGTATATACGGTTAATTGAGCTTCTTAGATCTGCAGGTTTATAGTTTTCATTAAACTGGAAGATTTTTTTGTATTACTTCTTCAAGTATTTTTCCTGATCCTTTTCACGTAGGGATTCCAATTATATGTATGTATATTAGGCTGTTTGAAATTGATCCATGGCTCACTGATTCTCTGTTTATGTTTTATTTTCTAATCTCTCTCTCTCTTCTTAGTCTGTATTTTATTCTAGATAGTTTCTATTGTTATGTCTTCAAGTTCATTAGTATTTTCTTCTGCAGTGACTGATCTGCCCTTTTTCTCAGCTATTGCATGTGTTATTGCAAACAATGTTTATTTCTCTGTTTGTCTAAAGTTTGATTTAGATTATGGTTTGGATTTTCTACATCCTCCATTCAAAATCTCAGCATTCCTCTACCTTCTTGAACCATATATAGTTCAAGTTATAGTTATATAGTTATAATAACTGCTTGCATGTTCTTGTTTATTAATTCTATCACTTGTGCCATTTCTGGGTCTCTTTCTATTGGAATAAATTTTCACCTTCTTATGGATTGTCTGTTTCTTTGCATACAGATAATTTTTTATTGAATACCAACTGCTGTGAATTTTGCTTTCTTGGGTATTGGATATTTTCATATCCCTATAAATATTCTTGATCTTGTTCTGAAGCACAGTTATTTTGAAAACATTTGATTCCCTAGAGGCTTGCTTTTAAAATCTGTTAGATTTTAAAATCTAGCAGTGCAGCCATGAATTTATGACTAATTTTGCCCCACTACCTAGCCAAAACCCTTTGATAACCCTACTTGATGCTCTCTGAATCATGAGTTGTTTTCCATTTTGGCTTGTCACAACAAGAATTATTCCTGACTTTGGTTTTGTTTCAGATTAAGTGGTAATATAATCCTTATTGACTGTTCTTTCACTGGTCTGGGTTAGTTTCCTCACCATTATATGTGAATCATTTCTCAGCTAAGAGCTCTAGGGTGACTGTGTTTGCAGATCTCTGGAGCCCTCTCTTCTGTGGTATTCTGCACAAGAGACTCCAGCCACCTTGACTTCTACAGATACCCAGTTCTCCTTCTAGATAATTGCATTTTTACCATGGGGACTTTTGAGATTTCCTTTCTGCATATTGGTCACATGTTCTTGACCTCTTCTGGTTTTAATTCACTATGTATGTTGTCTCTGTTAAGTTCCTATTGCTTTTCAATTCAGCTTCTCTCTTGAAACCTGCATAAGCTATAGGTAAAATATTAGGAAGAGTTCACATAGTTGGTTATTTACTCCCTCGAAACTGCTGCTGTTGTTTTTCTCTTGCTATTTAACTTTGAATTCTATTACACGATTATTCCTTGTTACATTATGTTAACATTTCAATTATTTTTCATGTTATTGTGGCAGAAGGTAAAAACTTATTCCAGGTTTTGCATTATTTTAAGCCAGGGGTAGGCAAGCTACCACCCATAAGCCATATCTGGCCTTCAATCAGGTTTGTAAATAAAGTTTCATTGCTCATTTGAATACGTATTGCTCATGGTTGCTTTCACATTATATTGTCAACACTGAATAGCTGTGACACAGCTCATTTTACATCTAGCAAAATCTAAAATATTTACATTCTGGTCCTTTACAAAAAAATGTCTGCCAACCCTGTTTTAGGCTTATGTATGTGTGTGTTGGGGGACACTTGTATATATTTAGTGTTTATATATCAAAGCCAAAGTGTTTTTGGACTTAGTATCAAAGCATCTGAATTAAAATTCAGCTGTAAAGCTTATCAACTATTTAATTTTATCCAGGTTACTTGACCTGCTTAACACAGCCTAATTTCAAAATGGAAATATTATACATTTAATACTTATAATTAGGAAAAATGATAAAATGCATTGAAATTACTTCATAGTACATATTCAGTAAAGCCCCTTATTTCCCCCATTACTAAAATGAAGCTCATGAAAAACAAGATAGGGGATATATATGTTTCCTTTACAAAATAGAAAATATGTACATCTGAAACATCATTAGATTGGAAGTTCATTCTCTTTCATTGTTGTCTAGGTGTCAATGTTAACCTCTAAATTCTTAAATTCGTAGAAGAGGCAAGTACTCCTACACAATCTTTAACAAGGACCTGATTTTTAGACTGAAGCCTTTGGTAAATAGATCATTTCATAGCTGTGGGATAGCTATGGGATAGCTTCTTATAACTCTGGACATGCTTTATAGCAAAAATCTTTTTCTTTTTTTTTTTTTCAAAAATCCTCTTGTTTAAAGATTGTTTTCTCTTTCCATTTTTTCTTTTGTAGTTTTATTTACCATTCTGTGCATATTGTTTCAGATACCCAGAGACCTAAGTGAGAATATCAGTCATGAGCTGGGCTGTGGTACATCTGCGCCCACATCATTTCTGTGTCCTCCCCCACTTTTACATTTTAAGCGCTAAAAAATCAATGTTCACATTTAAGTTATTCAAACAGGCCATTTCCCTGCGTGATAACTCTCTCTCTATGAGAAGAGAGGAGTAAAACTCCCATAGTCATGAGTGTCCTCTGGCTCTCCCTGGACTGAAAAGACCTTGAAAGTGTTTTTGTCTACAGTTCTGAAGAAGAAAGATTTTGGGCAGGCCACACCGGAAACTGTTTCTCCTTCTGGCACAACTGCTCTGTGGCATACAGAAGACTGGAAGTTTGATGTTTGCTTTTCTTTGTAACTGTGACACAAAAGTGCCGATGGCTGGGCTTTAGCCTCTGTATCCAGTCTAAAGTGCCAACAGGGAGAACATGAAAGGCTAAATTGAGAACTGCAACTTCAGAAAACTGAAATCATTTGGGTAGGCAGAGCTTGATTTTTCTACTAGGCTGATTTACTTCCTGAACATTCTAAAAATAAATGTATGAAATGTCAGACATATCCTGTGAAATATAGTCATAGAAGTAAAGAAAATATTTTAAAATACACATGCATATTATTCATGTATTTGGATCAAGACTAAGAGAAAACAAGAAAATGAAAAGTCTAAAAAAAAAAAAAAGAACATGAAAATTCTGATTTGCTTGTAACACATTAAATAATTTTTCTTGTTTTGAAATGTCTTACTAGGTTTCCTTAATAAAATAAAGTTTATTTTAGAAGGTGAACATTTAAGATAAAATGATAAAATGTGAAATTGTTTTGTGAAGAAATATTATGCTTCATACTGTGTATGTAACTTTAAACTACCAATTTAATTTTTATTAATAGTATTTATTAGGAAAATGTTTTTCTTTGTGTTTCAATTTAGCCTATTTTTAAGTCCTCTAAAAATACAATTTGATCCCTATTGTTTTCACTAAACTACCAAAAAAATCTTGACTATGTTTCTTTAAAATATTTTAATTAACGGATGACATGTTATTGATTTTATGAATGCCTGGTGGGATATCTGAGTTTGTGTACCAAAATGATGGTTAGTCTCACTGTTGGCTATTCGTTGCCATCAAGGATTATTAGATTCAGAATCTAAGAGGATGTCAATAGAATAAAATTTACCTTATGTTGTATCTTATGTGGCTCTGCATGCAGCATATATTGGAAATGTCTTAGGCATCTTAGTTAACTGATGATTTGGTTACACAGGAGTGGAATTTAGTTGCCAAGAAAATTAATAGAATCCAACTGGGAATTAATAGAAAAAGAGTATCTCAGAAAAGGAACTGGGACTCCCACTTGGCTGGCCAAGAGTACATCTTTGGCATCCTATTCAGTTCTGGCTGTTGAGTTTTAAGGAAAAACAAAACCCAGACTGAACCCATTCAGGGCAGTGAGGACGTTTTGAAAGCATTTTGAATAAGAGATGAGGGAACTGGATGTGTCTACCTTGAAGAAGATTAGATGACAGGAGGAAGAAGTTGTGTCAGTCTCAAATATTTGAAAGATAACATGTAGGAAAGAGTTGTAAACTCTTCTCTCTGGCTTCATAATGGTATAATCAAGATCAAATGCCAGAATTTAGGGAGATGAGTTTGCATTCAATAGGAGGCAGAATTTTAGTGTTACCCAGAGATGAAAATTGTAGGTTTTGACAGGTAGCGAGTTCCCCATCTCTATTAGGTCATCTTTTGACAGGGATATGTTCAAGAGAATTGAGAGACTGTCAGCTCGATCAGACTTTTTAAGGTTCTTTCAAATTCATAGAGTATGAAATCTATAAATTTGTTCACATACACACACATGCATACACAAAGCAAAAGCAAAAACAATTTCTTTCTGCACAAAGTTGCTGGCCCCTACTCTTCAGATTTTATAGTTCCTTTACTTTTGTTAAAGTGATAGAAAGGACTAAATAGGACATAATCATTTAGAATAAATACCAATCTGATTGGATTTTGATTTTTAAAAAATATAATTTCTTAAGGTTTCAAAAAAATCCGGTTTTGTGTTATAGTAAAGGATGGGGGAAAAAAAGAAAGAAAGATACTGACAGGACGCTGGAGGCTCTAAAGGGGTCAGAGGCTTAGACAGAGAAGTGCTGCTGTTCCCTGCAGGGCGTGGTGGAGCTAAGGTTACAGCACATGTTGGTGATGAACTCGGATTCTGAAGTCATACCGATATGAGTGCACATTCTGGCTTTGCTCTTTTCTAGCTGTGTGTCCTTGAGCAATTTATCTCAGCATTCTTGGCCTCAGTTTTTGTTCCTCTGCAAAACTGAAACAGCAAGAGTACATAGCTCTGTATAGTTATAAGAGAAACACAAGATAATACATGTGGAGGATGTGGTACTTTTAGTGCTCAGTGATTATAATTATTACTGTACTCTTACACATGAGGTACATTTGCTTTACACTGACAAATTCTTAACTTCAATGACACAAATATAAGATTCACATTGAGGAGCGTGTGTGTGTGTGTGTGTGACAAGATCAGTAATTATGACTTTTAGTGTATGTGGAATTCTAGATTTTGTTGTGTTTTGTGTTTTTTTATATGATAAGGGAACTTGACCCTCCGCTAATAAACAAGGAATGATGATTATCTAAAGCTATAATCTTATCTAAATAGAAAATAAAAGTATTTTTGATGTTCCCAAGATATGTTGAATGGTTGTTTTCAAATTATTTTAAACCAGTGTGTTCAGATTAAAGAAATGAATTCAAATATGTGGCTAATCTCATCTTCCTGAGAAAGAAATGCTGTTCAAAAGTAGATAAAATTACTTTTCTTTGAGTCTGTTCTTCCATTTAATCCACCTACAAGTTAGTGTTTTCTTCAGTTTTTTTAAACAATGGTGAATGGTGGTGCTCTTCCAACTGAAAAAATACATTCCATTATACATTATAGTTTCAGTAGTATCAGCTAAACTAACAGAATCAGATGATTGTTTAAAAAATAAACAAATAAAATAAACTTTTGTGAGTTTCCAACCTCCCCACCCTAAACAGGCTGACACGTTTGGTGAAATAATGTTTTGTTATAATGTAAGCCTTATGAAAAACCATAACATCTCTTTTTAAATGTTTTCCCCATACTTAATTAGTGTTATTTAATTTAATAATGTGTGATTTAATAATAAAAATACAAATGACCATATTATAGGGGATTCTAAGATGTTTAAGACCTGTCCTTGTCTAGTGGGAGACGAAGATAAGTTTACAAATATATACAGCTCAAGAACATATGTTCAAGATTTTACATAAGAGGGAAAAAACTAAACAGAGTTATATAGAATCAGAGAAAGGAGAAATGCATTCATTCAGTTAATTCAATGGAGGCTTCATGAGGGAGGATGCATTTGATGGCTACATCAAAGAGGATGTGGAATTTGGAGAGAGATGAAAGAAGGCACCTTTGAAAGAGTTAAGAGTCTGAAAAACACACTAATGTGGAGAATTGTGTTTATGTTCTATCGACCATTCTCTTGTGGCTGATTTGTGGAAGCCTAGAAAATTAGAGGCCTTTACCAGACCCCTTTTCTTTTCTTTTTTTTTTTTTTAAAGATTTTATTTATTTATTCGACAGAGATAGAGACAGCCAGCGAGAGAGGGAACACAAGCAGGGGGAGTGGGAGAGGAAGAAGCAGGCTCACAGCAGAAGAGCCTGATGTGGGACTCGATCCCGAAACGCCGGGATCACGCCCTGAGCCAAAGGCAGACGCCTAACCGCTGTGCCACCCAGGCGCCCCTACCAGACCCCTTTTCTGACTTAAGTCACATTCATCTCTATTATTTACATTGTTTACCACTGTAATGCCTTCTGAGGTTTTCTTTCAGCTCATTACCCCAGCCTCTAATATTAGAGTTTCCCTCCTGTGCTTACTCTAACATGTATAACCAGTCTCTCTCCCTCCCTCTTCTCTCTCTCTCTCTTAGGACATATGCTATTAATTTCATTTTCTCAAATCTGCTAAGCTCTTTCTGATCATTCCGCCCAGAATGTTCTATATCCCTATCTGTCTCACCACCCTATCTTTCCCTAGTTAATTGCTCTTTATTCTTTATGCTGCAGCTATTATTTCCTTTAGGAAATCTTTCCTGACACCCCATCTTGCATACCTCCTGTGTGCTTCACTTGACCAGGAATTCCGCTGTGGCATTACCACACTTGTTTATAATTTCCTATTTTCCTGTCTGTATTCTATCAGCCTAGAAATGCGTGAAAGCAGGAGCCCTATTGCTCTTGTTTCTCCATTACTTAGCACTGTGGTTGCCAAGAAGTATATATGAACATAGCGGTTATTCTTGGTTCAGTGAATGAGTGAGAAAATGAGTACTAGATTCATTAGCATCTTAATGTCTTGAGAATTATTAGAGTGTGAATGTGGACTATCCAAGCTAGTAGCATAGGGATAGCATGGCTAGAGACCCTGAGTAGTCTGGGGCAGCTGAAACACCAATCTTGATTGGACACCGATGACTAGTCAGTGAGAGGATATCTCTTTGGAATTCACTCAAATAGAAACAAATGGGTTAACATGTGAGAAAAAGAGGGGCGCCTGGGTGGCACAGCGGTTAAAGCATCTGCCTTCGGCTCAGGGCGTGATCCCGGAAGCATCTGCCTTCGGCTCAGGGCGTGATCCCGGCGTTCCGGGATCGGGCCCCACATCAGGCTCCTCCTCCATGAGCCTGCTTCTTCCTCTCCCACTCCCCCTGCTTGTGTTCCCTCTCTCGCTGGCTGTCTCTATCTCTGTCAAATAAATAAATAAAATCTTTGAAAAAAAAATAAAATGTGAGAAAAAGATTAAAGCAACAGAGTGAAAAGAAAACAAGACCTTTCCACATTTTTTGTCAAATAAAGGTATATTGAAAGTAAAAGACATTGACAAAAGGAGTATCAAGAAAAAAGTCAATAATGGAACATTTTTTAATGGAACATATTTTTTTAATGATGGTTATGTCAAGTTGAGAGGCATAAAATAATGACTGTTATTGATTAGTGAAATTTTAAATAAACATGTTAACTATGGATGAAAATTTGTAAGACCAAGTTTCTATTTTATATTTATGTTTTCATTTTTGTTTTTGTTTTTAAACATTAGTAGATGGAAACACACATGTCAAGTTGTGAAGATAGTTTAAAGCTACACTAAAAAAGCTCTGTCTATTTCTGGGGATGCCTATGCGTCTGGTTTTTTGACTCTTGGGCAAGATAAGGACTGTTAAATTCAAAATGTAATGTTTAAGATCCCTGAAGACCCTCTGGGTAATTTCTTTATTTATGGTCTGCAACTGATCTAACCAGTTTGACAAACTTGGCTTGATGCTCTCCCCAAACCAAGAGTCCTTATACAGATCTTACTGGTTCAAACCACAGAAACAAGGACACTTGGGGAGCTTGAACATGGGACATCTCTTAGACTAAAGATGGAAAAAGTCTGCACTCTATTTCTCTTCCTGAATAAAGTGATAATATTATGCTTTTCCAGAGCCCTGTAAAAAGCCAAACATTTATTTAAAAGGCATGGAAACTGAAATTTAATTCATAAGAGTTCCCTTCCCTTCCTTCCTCCCTCCTTTTTCTTTTTTCTTTTCTTTTCTTTTCTCTTTTCTTTCTTTCGCTTTCTTTCTTTCTTTCTTTTCTTTCTTTCTTTCTTCTTTTCCTTCCTTCCTTCGTTCGTTCGTTCCTTCCTTCCTTCTTTCCTTTTCTTTCTTTCTTTTCTTTTCTTTCTTTCTTTCTTTCTTTCTTTCTTTCTTTCTTTCTTTCTTTCTTTCTTTCTTTCTTTCTCCTTCCTTCCTTCCTTCCTTCCTTCCTTCCTTCCTTCCTTCCTTCCTTCCTTTTTCTTTCTTTCTTCCTCTCTCTTTCTCTCATTTTCTTTTTTTTCTTTCTCTTTTGCTTTCATGATAGCTTTAGCTCATCCAACTTTAATGCACTCCCCCCCCCCCCCCAGTATCTCGAGATATACAGGTAAGTGCATTTAGGATTTTCCAAAGGCCTAAATTCAGTGCAAGTTTTAGAAAAAATAAACTTTAAAAGCAGTGTATCATATATGCTGGCCAGTGGATCCACCAAAATGACTGTGTTTATAATTCCTATAATTTATAGTTATTTGTATATTAGATTTAAGAACAAAAAGATGTGAGGGTGACTGGGTGTCTCAGTTGGCTAAGCGTCCTACTCTTGATTTCAGCTCAGGTCATGATCTCAGGGTCGTGAGACTGAGCCTTGTGTCAGCTCAGCGCTGGGTGTGGAGCCTGCTTAAGATTCTCTATCTCCCTCAGCCCCTCTCTGCCATGATCTCTCTCTCTCCCTCTGGGAGGGACGGAGAAGGAATAAAACACAGGAAAAGAAACACAATTACATTTATCTTAAAATCAAGTTATTAACTATTTTATTGCCTGATTTCTCGGGTGTAATATAAAATGAAAAATTTTTAAAAAAAGAAAAAAAAAAGGAAAACACTGCTTCTCAAATAGCACATAACAATAATTATGATGATTTGCAGATTACAAATTCTGTGACAGGCATTGTGATAAGCCCCCTACCACTCTGTTCTTATTTGATCTTCTCACTTAGTAAAATAAAATAATTATTGGTACTCATTTATGAAAAAAGCTTTTTCAATTTTAAGCTAAAATTCAGATTGAATTTTACCCATGAGGGTAAAGCTAATGTATTAATAGCAATTGCACTCCGTTTAAAAAAAGAAAACAAAACAAAGTTAAAGAGTAGCTTAAGCAAAATAAGGATTTCACTTTTTTATCATAGAAAGAGAAGTTTAGAAGTAGGCATTTTAGGACTGATATGGCGGCTCCCTCATAAAATCAGGATTTTGGACTTTGATATCTCTATATACCTAATCCTTTACTCCTGTGTCGATAGTTTCCCTAGTGAAATTATTTTCACTGTTAATAATAATAATAGTCATAAAAATAATAATAGTGTGGCTTAAATTCTAGAATCTGGTTTTCCTTTCAGAGAGAAAAAGGAATGGCAGTTCTTGCCAACTGAGTCTGTCTCACCATTTTAAGATGTTTTCTCAAGCCCCTTCCAAAAACTTCCACTGAAGTATCAGCAGCCAGAAATATATGGCTTAGTCAGTTTTAATTGCAAAGAAGTCTGGGGAATATAGCTTTTTATCTGAGCACTTTGCTACTACATCAAAATCAGAATTCTGGTAATGGATAAATAAAAAAGAAAGGGGGCAATATATTTTGTAGTAACCAGAAATCTGTATTTATAAAGGGGCAGAGTTAAGATTTGAAGGCAGATTTTCTAATATCAAACCCAGGACAAATCTATGTTACAAAACATCCCTTAGTTGCTCTGGCCTCAGTCATGTGCTAAAACTTGGAATGGAATGAAATGGAATACAATGGGATGGAATGTGGTAAAGCACTCTCGTGAATCTGGTAAATGTCACAAATATCAGTCAGTATATCAACAGGGAAATGGAACAGTTGGGGAATGCTATATAAATATGGTACGGGTCACAAAAGATATGTGAAGGGCTTCTTTCTTTTCTAGTTTATTCTCCTGATAATTGAAACCCTGTAAAATATTTACCATTTGCCAGGCTGACCTTACTTGACTGAATTAGTTTAACTGTCAGAGAACATTGTGAAATATCAAGAATAAGAGAAATATGCTCTCTTACTGTAAGATACAATTTATTTTAGGGGCTTGCATGAAGTCCAAGACCACAATAGCAATGCTGATATATTACTATTTCCATTCCCCATTTTTCTAGGGCATAGAAACATATTTCTGCAGAATTATAGGAGCAAAGTTATTATAAATACTCAAACCGCTTCGTTTTAACATTTGATTTGTTCGCCTTACAAATCCACCTTCCTGACTCTGATCAAACCTTAAATCATGTTGATACTGAAATTATTACAGGGTCACTGCAGATTATTTGTTTTTTTTCTTGGCCCTTGCTTGAAAATCCAGGCATTTTATATGATATATTGATAAAATATACTCAGTAGCAAATCAAAGTCATGTGAAAGTGAGTTAGCTAAGTATATTCTAACTGCAGATAAATAAATTAAAAAGAAAATCACTTTTTAAAATAATTCAGTTGTATGTTAGGAATATGGCAGTTTAGAAAATCAACTTATGGTATTTAAAAAATATGAAGAAAATACTTTAATGAATGTGGTCAATTCTAAAATTAATTAATTTTATTCTTAAAAAAACCCTAGGAAACCTCTCAAGCATATGTTAACACTTAAGCTTAGAAATCTATTATTGGTATTTATTTAAGCCACTGATATTGTTTAATATCAGCCAAAATAGACTTACATCCTAACAGAGACGGATTCTGAGTTATATCCATAAGTTCATATCTGTTCTACTCATATTCAAAATTCTCAGAAATTTTCCATAAAGTATATTATAAGGAAGAATTTGAGCCAACAGATATGTGCTGTTCTTTATACTCATGTATGTAGCATTTAGCATAGTGGCTGGCATTAAAAGGCGTTCAATAAATATAAGTAAATTAATAAGTGAATGTATTAAAAGAAATTGGTGACAGAGTTTCTAAGATAGAGATATTTTATGATATTTAAGAGAATCACAGGATACCCTAGCTTTTCAATTTTATGTCTGTTTTATAATTTAAGTTACCATACATCCTGTTGGTGTTTAATCATGTTTGAGTAGAGCTTATATATGTTTATGCACACAACTTGAAAAATCTTCTTTTTTATTTAGTTCAATAGCACCACTCAACTTATTGAAATGAAACTTACTTTAGGTTTTATTATATTCTGGTTCAGTTTAAGGACAATAGTGTTTATATCTCCTTTTTGCTTCAGACATTCTAGATCAGACAATTAGAAGCAAGACAACTATGCATTTGTTGCCTACAACACTGGGAAGATTCATTTTCCTTACCCATTAACTGTCATATCAAATAAATAGGCTGAGAGTTTCTTTGTGATAAATGCACTCTGTTTAATGCAATGAGACAGTCTTTTAATTTGAGAACCTAGCATAGTGTCAGTTAAATCTCCTCTGCTGATTTAATTAGCAAGAAGTCAATGTTAATTACTTTGCATTTAAACTTTTGGAGCCTCACAGATGAAAAAATATATAATCCTTTTTGAAAATGAAAAAATCAAAGCCCAGTAATAAAATCAGTTTGTATGGTTTTTAAGGGTGTGTAAATATGTTAAACAGCTAATGAATTATTCAACACTGTACGTACTTGGAAGATGTACAGATTTTAATGAGCCTCCCTAATTCTACTTTCCTACCATCTTACATTATTTTATTCCAAGTTGTTTTTATTGGATAGTGTTCATTAGAAGAAATAGTCATCAATTTACCATATCTTGAAATGAGGAAAGATAAAATATTTATTCACCATAAATTCTTATCAACTAATTGATTATACTGCCTTATATAAGGTAAGCAAAGTAAAAGTAGAAACCTCATTTTGATTATGTTTTTACACAGAAGCTATCTGTCAAACAATTACATAAAATCCAATTTTTTAATATGTGTCAACATTTTAAACTATTTTGTTATGCCTTCGTTTTGAACTCCTGGCTCGAACAAAGCTCAGTAAGAGAGACTGCTAGATATACAAAACCTTGCTTCATCACAATTTTTTCAGAGGCACAGAAAATATTTCTTATTCCTTTTATTGGCAAAGTGACATTGGGATATATTGGGGTGGCTCTAAACATTTGATGTTAAGAAGGAATGTGTTGGGTTTTTTGTTTTGGCGTTTGTTTGTTTTTAAATTTTGAGTGGAGAAAAACTAAAGGCAAGCTCAAAATAATTGTGTTTGAGTGTGCAAAGAGCTGTCATGACTCAGGGGATAGAGGACAAAATCTCACAACAAAGGATCTAGAAATCAGTGTACCAAGGAGTTAACAGTGGATGTCTCCAGATAGGAATCCATATATTCATATATTTTGCAATAAACATGTTTTGTCTTTTGGAGTATTACAGTGAGATTTTAAAACAGGCATAGAGAATTCTAGAGCTAAAGGATCAAGGATGAGTAAGTGAGTATCTAAGAAGTGTTATTTCAGATTGCAAAATCTCCATGTATTTCAAACTCAAACCTCCACTAGTGGTTACATGTCTGTGTTGATTGCTATTTCTAAGCTGATTATTAAAAGGTCAACTGATACCAGTTAACATCTTTATCTACCCTGGTATAGAACATGGATCTATGGGGGCGCCTGGGTGGCACAGCGGTTAAGCGTCTGCCTTCGGCTCAGGGCGTGATCCTGGCGTTCTGGGATCGAGCCCCACACCGGGCTCCCTGCTCCCCTGGGAGCCTGCTTCTTCCTCTCCCACTCCCCCTGCTTGTGTTCCCTTTCTCGCTGGCTGTCTCTATCTCTGTCGAATAAATAAATAAAATCTTAAAAAAAAAAAAAAGAACATGGATCTATGGGGAATCAGGTACTGAAAATCAGGAGCAGGAACTCAGAGAAATCTTCAAGAAAGAAGATCTAGGAGGGAAAGGATGGCCTAACATGGGAAGTGAGCAAATGCCAAACTTTGTGTCCACTTAGTTTGGCTAAATTCAAAAGAATTTCCTCCTCATTTCCAAAGAAAGTTAAGTGTACTTAACATTAATCTATGCTATTATACTCCAATTTATTTTATTTTAATTTTGGGATTCGGCTTCTTTCAGTAGCTTGGGATTCCTATCAGGAATCCAAGCTCACTTTGCATAGCCAGAGGAATTATTGTAAGGGAGTTAGGCACATGAGCTCTGGAACATGACCTTGGGAAGGTGGTTTAATTCCCCCAGAATTGTTTTTTTTTTTTTAAATACAAGTGGACTTGTGTTTTGTAACTATTAAACCACAAATTACATAAAAGTGGTAAGAGAGTCACTAATAATACTTAAGAACACCCTTAAGTATATGATTTATTGAAAGTCAGTCCTCAACACAAGGGTTTAAAAAAAAACAAACACTAAAAACCAAAAACCAAAATACTTAAGAACAAAAATAAAATAATATTAGTAACCATTGTTGGGCAGTTTCTCACTTTATTTTCCTTTTTAAAAAGCTTTATTGAGGTATAGTTGATATAAATATTGCACACATTTAATATATATAACTTGATGTTTACACCTGATATACTATCACCACAATCACAATATCCATCACCTCCAAAATTTTCCTTGTGCTCTTTTGTGGTTTTCTTGGGGTTTTTTTGCTTGTTTTGTTTTTGTCGTAGTTGTTTGGGATGAGATCTATCTCTAAAATATATTGAAGTGTAAAATACCATATGGTTTTCTATAGATACTATGTTATACAGCATTGTCTTCATTTCATTGGTGAAGAACTGATGTGTAGAGAGGTGAAGTAACTTGCCCGTTACTGAACCCAGCTCTTTACCAGCAGGACAAGGAGCCACATCTGACTGCTAGCATCCGTAAACCATACTGGGAGTGCGTCCTACTGAGTTCAAGCCGCTACTTTATGCTTGATTGCTTTAATTCGAGGGATGTAAATTGTGTGTTTCTCTAACACATATAAAAAACATCACGTAATATTCATCAGGATTCTTACTAACTTATAGAATGTTGGTTTTCTCACAGACTCTAACTGTAGCCTATTTGAAAGTTTTGAAAATATTTTTTCTTGACAATTTTTCCAAGTAAGTCTGAGGTTGGCAGTCCACACAATTATCAGTGTGCTTTTTGCTCACTTTAATTCTGAGTTTGTTTTCTATAAGAAGACAGATTAGAGAGAGAATGGTACCAATAAACTGATGTTATCGTCTATGGGGAGATATATTTGATATTTTACTGTAAACTTCTGGCTTTAGCATTTTCAAGAAATTAGAGATAAACAACCAAAAGCCTTTTTCCATTTTCATCAATCTGATTTTTAAAATTTATGTAGATTTAAAAACTGACCTAATCTTAAAAATGTATTACACTCTTGTAAGTAATAAGAGCTCAATACACGTTGGTTTCCTCAGGCCTTCCTCTAAGACTTGGTTAAAGGTACCAAAATTTAGTGTATGTGGTTGGTACTGTCTCTCTCGCTTTCTCTCTCTCTCTCTCTCTCTCTCTCTCGGTACTGTGTTCCATATTAAATTCAAGAATAATATACATCACATAGAGCTAGCAAAAACTTATGTTTTCATCCTCGGGTAACAGACAGATAATCTATGAGTTCACCGTTCTAGTTCTGACTCTGCTGCTGAAGTATATATATTTAAATGTCTTTTTTATTTATTTATCAGTGAATTTACAAGATAGTAATATAAAGACCACCTATTTCTTTAATTATGAGGAAGTAGAAAAGGAATATGTGAAACCATCCAAATCCTTCCCTTGTATTTACAGCTGACACGTGGTGAACAGAGGAGAGCATCTGAGAAGCCTGACCATATGCCACTATTTCTCTGATTTGACCAAGGAAGCAAAAGGAAGTAATGGCGTGAAAGAGAGCTCTGGGTATGCTTTCATGGAATCCTCTGTGGCCAACTCTTGGCTGTCTTCAATCCTTGATCACTGGCCTTTCTTTATACTTGGCATAATAATACTTAAGCACACGTCATTCAAAGACACTCACTATGTCTGGACTATTTATTCCTACAGATACAGGGTTAATACTATATCAGTTCAAAATTAAAACAAGCATATAATCAAACAAACTGTTATTTCTTAGTTAATTGTTAGGAAATGGCTTACTCTGTCCCTTCATTCTCTGCCTGTGGGCTCAGTTTCTTCTTAGAAAGTTGTCTAGACCCATATTAGAGGGTTTATGTTCAGAGAGATAGAGGATCATACTAATGAGGGCTCAGATGCTGGAACTAGATTGCTATGTTTGAATCCTTAGCTCTTTTTTCCCCCTGATATGCAGTTTTAAGTATATATATTTGAAGTGGCTAACACTTTCCCCCAGTATTTCCTACATTTGCAGAATTTGCTATGTTAGACACTTCCATGTTGAGAACAGCTTCTCGTGACTTGGTAAGTCGGAGGGAACTTTGCCCTTTCTGTTTCCACTTCTCCTTTGTCCTCATTCTCTGCTAATCTTCCTGTGCCTTATCAATGAGTTTAACTTCTGTCTCGTGTTGGTTCTGTCTTTTGCCCTGAGACTTTGGGAAATGACTTAACCTTAGCATGTCAGTGCCTCATTCCTCAGATGAGGAACATGATAAAATCTATGTCATATTTTAAATACACACATACGCACACACACACAGTATTATTTTTATAGAAAACTTAGAATGACAGATTTTACATAGAAGGTACTGTGTACTAGTGTTGCCAAGATCATTGTCCAGGATCGCTATGACTTATTCTTAAATATTATTAAACTTCATTCTTTTGCCAATGCACTATTAAGAGATTATGAACCCTTATTTCACTCCTTTAGTTTCTTTCACTTTTACTCTGTTGCTATTTGATCTAACTTAACCTTCTTCCACTCTCTCCCTCTCCCCCATTTCCCGCATGGTCTTGCCTTTTATTCATGCCCCCACCACTGACCACCGCAGTCCCCTGGCTGAAATTTGGGTGTGACATTCAGAGGTCCTCCAGTACCTGAGATATTCACAAGCTCTTTATATTTAATCCCTAAGCCTTTGCTGAAATTGACATTCATTTATTATTGTTCACCTGGAAAGAAAAGCACTAGTCTCGATCCATTCTCTAATTACACCTCTGATATTTGCTCACCAGGTGGTTAAGGGTGAATGAATGCCTTAACTTCTCTTGATCAAGCAGAGAGCCCTCAGTAACCTAAATGCTACTGCAGTAGTAGCTTCTTCACAGCTGTTAGGTCTCTTAATTAAAGTTATTAAGCTCAAACTACCTCCATACTAGGAAATAAATTGTGCTCCAATTTTTTGAGCTCCTTGATTAATGGGCAGTGGAAATAGAAGAATCCTTAGCATGTAGCCTATATCACCATATTATACACTTAATAAATATTTATTGTTACATGTTATAGGAAATGATCTGTGGAATGCAAAAGATACCGATTTGAAAAGGACTTAGATGAAGTGGTTTAGTTACATGAATCGGTTTATTTCAAACCTTCTCTTTGTTTTATAGGAACAGTCATAGGTCTGAAAAACAAAAATGGTAACAGCTGGTCTTTTCCCTTATGGAACTCACTGTTTAGTTTCACCAGATGTTCTAAAATGCAAAACACACACACACACACATACACGTACACGTACACGCATATACATCAATAACACTCACAACACAACACTACCTCAAAACATCCTGATAATGATAAGGTTATGAAGCATGTTGCACTTTGAAAATACGGGAAAAAAGGGCCACTATTTAGTAATTTACTTCCCTTGAACACTAACCGAGGACAAAGACCAATCTTTTATGAATGCTATATCATACACTTTTTTCCATATATCTTGAGTTCCTCTGGTTTCTTCTTATAAAATAAATGATTCAATTTCCATAAAAATTTTCAAAGGGCTATGAATGCAATAAAGCATTTCCTTTTGGACATATTTATTTTATTTTTGGATAAAAGGAACTCCAGATCTTTGCAGTTCTTTGAAAAAAGCAGTTCTTTGAAAAAAGCAAAACAAAGACCAAAAACAAAACAAAACAAAACAAAAACCCAAACAAACAAAAACGACAACATAAGTTTTGTTGAAATTAGGCCAATTTTTTTTTTGAAGCACGTTTTTTAGAACAAATGTCTCATAAGATATTCTTGGGAAAGGAATTTCCTCATCAAATAAGTTTCAGAAACACTATATTCTATGTCTCTATCTTGGTGCTTGACAATGAATTTAGACATATTGAAATATCTGAGAAAATTTTTAATTAAGAAACAAGTATAAATGGATTGGCCAAATCATTTTCAAACTTAATGGATCATAGAATTCTCTTTATTTCCCTCTTCCTACTTGTAGCTTAAGTAACACTGGTATTTTGAGAATCATCTTGCTTTAGGCTGAATGTGTATCAATTCTGAGGCTCAAATGCTGAGAAAATGCATTATATCATTTCATATTACCCATAGAGAATTCTACATTTAGGTTCTTGGATGATCTTTGCTTGTATTTGAATGCCTACAAGCTGGCCTCTACATGAAACGTAAAGAAATCTCTTTTATTATTATCATTCTTATTATTAACCATTATTATTATCATTTAATCATGCCCCTCTGTGTGAAGAGTGCTGCTGCTCAGATACTCTCCCTGTGTAGTCTGAATGCTGAAACATTGCTGGGGGGGTGGGGCGTAAACCTGGATAAATAAGCGAAACACAGGGAAAGCACACAAGAAGATTCTTTTCTTCCTTCAGATTGTCTATTCACTTTTCTTACATGCCTTGAAAGACTGTAGGAACACCATAGTGAATGCTGTCTTAAATAAAACAAAAACAGTTTCAAACAATCCGTACATTTAGTGAAGCTGTTTTTAACTGGACTTGTCCAAATGCTACCAGCCAGAATCCAAGACCAAGGCTTACTTGGGAATCAACAGCCAGTGCCAGACCCAAATTAAATGTTACTGCTCTCAGCTTCTTGGGTCCTCATTTCAAGCCTCACTGTGTCACTTAAACCAACAGGGATGATTTCTTTAGCTTACTTAAAAAAAAATCATCTTATTTCTGCACTTCATAATGTCATAGTCACCGTTCTCTTTCTTAATTAAATGATACATATGCTGCTCCTTTTAATTGTGAGATAATGAACAAACGTCTGACCTCTTGTATTCCTCAGTCTCTGCCGAAAAGCATTTTCTCAAGGGTCATTGAGAAGACCTTTTTGGAAAGCATATTCAATGTCCAAATAAAAATAAGAGGAGAAAAAATTGCTAAGGTGGCTCCTGTTCTTTTGATTGTTACACGGACCTCTATGATTCCATTTTATCCCCCTATCACAAAAGCAAGGTAAAACTTTGACATTTGATCCTAGAATAATGTCACTAAAATTAAATATTAGATAGTTCTAAAGGCTTATGAGTAAATCTCAATGGCTGAAGACAAAAAAGTAGCCAGTTTATGATAACTATGATAAGAAGAAAAAAAAATTGGTAGCACAAAAGATTCAAAATGTGAGTTCTTTTTTTATTTTCCTCATAAACAATTCTAATCTCTCTAATTTTTCCCCACCAGGAATACTTTGCTGTCAGTTAGACTGTAAAAGAAGAGAAAGAGTTTTGTTCCAATGGTAACAACAAGAAAAACAGACAAAAAATATATAAAAATCATATTTTTCTATGAAGTAGAGAAGAGTGGAGGTTTGAAAGAAGCTAAACGAACTGAATTTTATAAAGAAACAAACCCTTCAGAGAAGAGGAGAGAGAAGTAGCTACTTCTTTCTGGGGGTCAATGCCAGGTTTGGATTCAGAGTACCGCGGGAGGACTGAGGATGCCAAGAGCTAGTTGGAATGGACTGTAGGTTGGAGGAACCCCAGCTCAGCTGGGCAATTGTGCCTCTTTCCCCACCCCAACCTTGACAATAAAAAACAGTGGATAAAGACCTGGTAAGTAAAGAGAAGTCACCCAGTTTTGGCTATTCTCTAAATGACTGGATTCCAGAACTTTGTGGAATTGAAACCAGTAACGAAGCAAGCCTATCTGAAAGTGCAGCCAAGTCTTCCAGCTCAAGTACAGACACCATCGAAAGCTGACAGAATATAACAGAGATCAGACTAGAGTCAAGAATTAGACCTATACTTATATAACCCCTTGGTTTCAACGAACATGCCAATGCACTTACAAGGGAAAAGAGAGTCTCTTTAAGAAATGTTGGGAAAACTTCCTTTCCATATGGAAAAAAAAAAAAAAAAAGAACTGATCTCTATTATACGCCAAACACAGTAATGAATTTGCGATAGATCATATCCTTAATGTAAAAGCTAAAATTATAAAACTTCTAAAAGAAAGATAGGTGATGTCGGAGTCATCACTTACAGTTGTTGTATCTGCCGTGGGGCAGACATTGCAACTGTGTCCCCACCAGCTTTAGCCTCTCTGTCAGTGACAAGTCCCCACATCCAGGAGCTACACAGACACGTAGACTCTGCCCAGGGGGTAGCTACTGCACAGGAGCTGGAGGTGAGCAGAGAGAAGACCTCACCTTTCTTCAGGGAGACCACTCGGGAGACCAGAAAAATGGCCTCGGGGCTCTCAGCCAGGAGTGACCCAGCCCTTGTGTCATTCCATGATGTAGCTGTGGTCTTCACCCGGGAAGAGTGGCGGCTGTTGAGCCACGCTCAGAGGCTGCTGTACAGGTGTGTGATGCTGGAAAACTACAGCAACTTGGTCTCCCTGGGAATTCCATTTCCCAAGCCAACACTTGTCATTTCGCTAGAGCAGGGGGAAGAACCCTGGAGAGAGGAGAGCAAACATCTGCCCAGCCCCTGTTCGGCAGATGCAAAGCCAGAAATTCAGCGTGATTCCTCCTCTGCTCTGGACTTCTGCAGTCGGCAGTTATGCCAGCACGTGCTACACGATCACTGCCTTCCCATCTGCCCGGGCTTGCTAGCAGGTGCTCTCCGCCCGGCATACCAGAAGCAGCAGCCACCACTTTCTTATGAAAGCTTCCGCAACGACCAAGTGAAAGATGAAGGCAGAGAAGAGGGCTCCAAATCATTGTTTGAGAGGACAAAGGGGAGGTTTACCTCCAGAGCTTTCTTCAGCCCACCTGATGGACAGCTAATAAGCTTGAGGGAAGGCAAGGCAGTGGTGGAAATAAAGCTCAGCTCGGCTGAGAAGGCAAACCGTTTAGAAACAGACGAAGTACTAAAGTGGGTAGATCTCTCAGGATTTGAAGTAGTGAACTGTGGAAATTGCGGGCTAGGCTTTAGCCAGAAATCAGCCCTCTTTGTTCATCAGAGGACCCACTCAGGAGGAAAGCCTTATATTTGCAGTGAGTGCGGTCGAAGCTTCAGCTATAAATCAGCTCTCATCACACACAAGAGATCACATACCGGGGAGAAGCCTTACTTCTGCACCGAGTGTGGGCAAGCCTTCAGCCAGAAGTCAAACCTAGTCACACACAAGATGGCACACTCTGGGGAGAGGCCTTTTGCATGTGAGGAGTGTGGACGAAGCTTCAGCCAGAAGTCGACCCTCATCAGACACCTGAGGACACACTCAGGGGAGAAGCCCTTTGTGTGCCGGGAGTGTGGGCGGCGCTTTCGGGATAAGTCAAACCTTATCACACACCAGAGGACACACTCATGGGAAAAGCCTCATGTGTGCAGGGATTGTGGGAGGCTTTTTAGAGACAAATCAACTCTCAGCAAACATCAGAGGATCCATTCAGGGGAGAATCCTCATTTGTGCACTGAATGTGGCCGGAGCTTTAGTCAGAAATCTTACCTCATAAAACACAAGAGGACACACTCAGGAGAGAAGCCTTTTGTGTGTCGGGAGTGTGGACGAGGCTTTAGTGATAAGTCAAACCTTACCACACACCAGAGGACACACTCAGGAGAGAACCCCTATATGTGTGCAGAGTGTGGCCGAGGGTTTAGTGTTAAGTCAGCTCTCATGACACACCAGAGGACACACTCGGGTGAGAAGCCTTATGTGTGCCAAGAATGTGGGCGAGGCTTTAGGCATAAGTCAACCCTTGTTGCACATCAGAGGACGCACTCAGGAGAGAAGCCTTTTTTGTGCGGGGAATGTGGGCGAGGCTTTAGACAGAAGTCACACCTCATCAGTCATCAGAGGACACACTCTGGGGAGAAGGCTTACGTTTGCACTGAGTGTGGGCAAGCCTTTAGCCAGAAAGCAAATCTAGTCAGGCACAAGATGGCCCACTCAAGGGAGAAGCCCTTTGTGTGCAGGGAGTGTGGGAGAGGCTTTAGCCAGAAGTCAGCTCTCATAAGACATCAGAGGACACATTCTGGGGAGAAGCCTTTTGTATGCAGGGAGTGTGAGCGGGGCTTTAGTGATAAGGCAACTCTCAGCACACATCAGAGAACACACTCAAGGGAAAAACCTTATATTTGCAGTAAGTGTGGGGAAGGCTTTAGGCTGAAATCACTCCTTATTAGACACCAGAGGACACATCTGTTGTAAAGAACCTTTATGCGCAAGGAGTGTAAGCAAGGCTTCAGTAATAAATCACAAATCATACCTCAACATGCAAGAAGAGAGAACTTTAGGAGAAATCTCATGTGTGCAAAGGGTGGGACTTCAGAGATACTAACTTTCATCAGACGACAGGAGAAGACCTACCTGTGTAAAACAATGGTTTTCAATTAGAAGCAATTTTATCCCCTGCCTAGGTGATAGCTGGTGAAATCTAGAGACGTTTTCTTACTGTCACAACTGGGAGGTTGCTTCTGGCGTGTGGTGGATTGAGGCCAAGGACACTGCTAAACGTCATGATGCACAGGACTGCCTCCCACAACAGAAGTCTCCTACGCTGTAAGACTTGGATCCCTCTAAGGCTAACTTTGGCTCCCAGATCCCCATCGTTGGCTCAGAGGAAAATTTCTTACACTCTCCTGCAGCTGAGTCTCCTGCCCAGACCTCCATCCACCCCTCTCTCCTTCAATCCAGATCTGATGCCTCTCCCTGCCTTCTCTGACTCTTTCCATTTGTTTTCTCAAATATGGCTTTCCCAATAGCCTCTTAACACACCGAATCCCAACCTCTTTTTCAGAAGACTCCAACTCACACAATCACGAGGAGAGAATGGTAACTTTACAATGAAGAAACTCGGCCTACATCACCTAACAAAGTTAACCACTAACATTGAGACAGAGTGCCATCATAAGCCTCCTAACAGGATTCATTGATAAAGATAACATGTCGTTTTTAAGACCTATTTCTGCCAAAAAAAGCTGTTACTTAAGTCTTGTCATGAGAAATTATTAAATAAACTTAAATTAAGTAGTATTTTACAAAACAACTGTCCTGTCCTTTTTAAAAATATCAAAGCCAGGAAAAACACAAAAAGGCTGACAAACGGTTGCAGATTACAGGAGACTATGGAGACATGGCCACGCAATGCTTGATAGAGGATCGGATCATGGACTTTAAAAAATATAGTCACGAAAGACTATGGACTGGACAATATTGCTTAATCAATGTTAAATCAATGATAAGCACAGCGTACTGTAGTCATGGAAGTCATCTTTGCTTTGAAAATACACAAGTGAGTGTTTAGAGTTAAAAAGATAATGACGTCAACTTATGCACAAATTGTTCAGAAAAAAATGATCTGAAATGTTCTTAAAAAACAAAATGCATATAAACAATATAAATATATTTTCCAGGAGTGGGGAAGGGAGCAAGACAGACAGGCAGACAGACAGAGGGAGGGAGAAAAGGGACATAAGTGGAACAAGTATGAAACAATGGTAAATCCACTTAAAGGGTATACAACAGTGCCTTATATTCTTCTTGCAATTTTCCTCTTTTTGGTATTTTATCAAAGTAAAAACATAAGCAAAAAAGAAAAAAAAGGATGGAAGGAAGGAAAAAGAGAAGGAAAGAAAGGAAGGAACGAAGAGAAGGAAGGAAAGAAGGTAAGAAGGAAGAAAGGGAGGGAGAGAAGGAAGAGATGGCGAAGGAAGAGAAGGAAGAGAAGGAAGGAAGAAAGAGTAGGAAAGAAAGGAAGGAAGGATGCTTCTGGGATGGTGGGTTGGTTGGTGGTTGGAATAATCGCTGTTAGAATTGCACTTGTGACACAGCCCAGAATAACTCAACTCCTGAAGAAATTAGAAAAATTAGCTCGTAATCCTACCTGCCAGATAAAAGAAAGGACTTGCATTCTTTGTGAAGTATCCATACATTAGTCTCCAGCATTGTTTAAAAATACACAGTGTTCTGAATATAATAAAAAATGACCAAATATGGAATAAAATAGAAAAATGTGACCTTACTCAAAGAAAAAGGATAGAAGCAGACCAACAAGTCACCTAGTTATTGGAAATCACAGCCATGGCTTTAAATCAATTATTATAACTACTTTAAAGAGTTTAGAAGTAAATTGGCAGGATATTTCAAAAAGGAAAAGCAAAACTAAAAAAAGAACCAGATATGAATACTAATATTGAAATATGCAATATCTGATTTTTTTCCATGCCTGCCAAAGCAATAAAATTAACTGCCATTTTCCTTCCATTTCTTTCTGAAATAACTTTCATAAAGATTCAAACGAATGATTTAAATAAACCCAGAAATAACATTGAAGGGAGCCATTGCTTTGAAAGTTATTCATCGACTCATTCTTTACAACTAGGAAAACCAGTCAATAAACCCTGATCTAGTCAACCATATTATTAAGAAGTACTACATTTAAAATTTGTTTTTCATATTTTGGACTCTAAAAATTATACTGCTCCTCTCAACTCTGCCATTTGCTTGGGAAGCAGATCTGCTTCTGTGATCCTTATTTAGAATTGTTTTTATTTCCAAATTTTAAACAGGATATTTGCTTTCTCTTAAGGCATCTGCCCAAGTAGTTTTCTTTTTCATAAATAAATGTTTGAAAACTTATATCCTTTTCTAGGTGAGCAAGAATCTTCGGTCTCTTTCTCTGTCCCTTTCTCACTGTCGCCCTTTCTTTTACTCTGTTTCTATGTCTATTGCATTTAGACCAACCCCGTCCCCTAATTCAGTAAATATAACTTCTCAGTTTTTGCAACTCAATTTCAAAGGAGCAATAACCATTAAAAGTCATATATTTTCCTGGTTGGGTTATTTTCATTAATCAGTATTCCCATATTAAATGTGGTGTAATAACAATGGACTGGCCAGATGTGATCCACTTAGTGTTGGGATTAAAATGGGTGAAATTTCCAGGGAATGATTAGTGTTTCTTATGGAAAGCGACCCTGCAATGAATATAGTATGATGAAGGTGTTTTGGAAAGTGATGATTTGTGTTCTTTTTCTCGTATTCTTTGACATCAGAGAATGATATGAATCAACTTCAGTTCATTGTGTTAGTATGAAACAACACTTAACAGTTTTGGGTTATTAAAATTTATCTGTTTTCCCCTTTTGGCAGACAGTATGAGCTTATGTTAGATGAGTTTATTATTTCTTTTATATCTCAAATAAACCTTTTTAAAATTGAAAGGATTTTACTTGTCATTTCACACACACAAACACTCATACACACACACTCCAACCACAAAACCTATGATTTCGTACAAGATTGTTATTAGGAATACTTCCTTTGGAAAAGTTCAGAGCAAAATGAGCAGCAAGTGCATAAGGATTTATTCCTATAAGTTTTATATTATAATTCAATTTGTGTAATCTTGGACCTTTCTAGGATATCTTCTTAAGCTCAAATACATATTGCTTTATGAGTCTAATGTGTGGAATTAAAAACAAAATGTGAAAGAGAGCCATGGGTGGTGTCAATCTGGAACTGTGACATGAGAAGTAGGTAGTAAGTTTGTCCACAATATCTCCTTGTCAGACTTTTCTCTCTGGAGTCTCCTCCAGCACAAGCAGAAGGAGTCTAGATAGAGGAGTTTCTTTCTAGACATTTGGTCCTCAGAGAAACATTTCTATGGATTTCCCATATGTTAAATCTGGGTTGGGGGACAAGATCTTCTGTCAACTTCAAAGTGTCAGCTGTGATATACAATAGTAGGAAGGCCACAGAAAAATATGCAGAATGATTAAAGCAAGCTGCCCTTCCGATAGATTTGGATATTGATGGATTCAAGTACCTCCTACTTCCCTCACCTTCTTACACCCAAGTAGCTAAATCACAATTGCTGTTTCTATGCTGTAATCTTGGCAAATACAGACAAACTGTTGTAATAGTAAAGATCACCCTGCAAAATGTAATGAAAAGAGTCATAGGGATCACCTGGGTTCACACTCTGGCTCTACCCTTAAATTTGCTCCATGAACTTGAAAAACATTGGGTACCTCTAAAAGCTTCATTTTCTCATCTGCACCATCAGTAAGATTAAATGACAATATGTAAACTAGGATTATGGTAAGCAGTCCTTTTAAAAAATACCCTTTTTCTTCTGCTATACCCTATTTAATTGTTCTCCCGTAGTTAAGAAGAAACTGAGTAGGTCCATGGTAGTTGCAGCTTCCAATCATTTTATGACCTTGATCAAGTCATGGAACTTCTTAAGAGTTTCTTTTGACCATCTGCAAAACCTGTTTAATCAGAGTTGACACCTGTTTACCATGCTGTGAAGATGAATGTAGTAACATCCACAATGCAGGCTGCACTTTAGGGGAAGCCAAATGCCACTGGCAATAAAAATAACAGCAATAATAACATTAAGAAATATTTATTTCCCAGATACTCTCTGAAGAGATTTGGGCATCTGTTGTCCAGGACATATTGGCCTCTAATTAAAAACAAATACTTGCCAGTTTTCATTAAAGTCCATTTTAGTAAATTGTTACTGTCTTATAATATACCTATTGAGTGTCTTGCAGATTAACAAAGAACGGTTGGGAAAAAGCACTGTACCATGCAGGCAGCCAATGGAAAACCCCACCAGGGCACATTCTGTGCACAGTTAACAGTCAGCCAGTAGCATTTTTCACTAAGATTTTATGTGCCTTGCCCTGAGCAAATATTAAGCTTTTTAATTGGGAGGTTTTACCACGATTTTTGATTATATGTTGCCTGATAGATAGCAGTGTGCGCCAAATGTATGTGGTGACATAAATCTCTGTGTATTACATTTAAACAGATCTAGTATTGTCTTGGCTCTTAGTAATATCTGTGGGACCTTTCCATATTTAATTTGGGGTTTTGATTTTTCACCATACTTCTAGGAAAAGCACTGTCAACATTAGACTGCTTTTTAATGCAATTGTGTATTTAAGAGATGAACGAAATAATGTGTTCGAAAGCTTGACGTGTGCTTATTAAAGAAGTCGGCATGTTTTATGATATGTCTTTAGTTTTCAAAATTCCTCAGCTATCATTGTTTAGATATGGTTTTCAACATCTAGCTTAAAAAATTTTATCTGAAAGTCTTTCTTCTAGACAGACTTGATGCCTGAACACGTTCTACTGAATGCTAAATGATTCAATGAGGTGTATTGAAAGCATAATCCATGTATTCAGGGCTAGTATGCTGGAGAAAAACTTTATCTGAGTGTCATTCTCTGGACTGAGAAAGAAATCATAATATAAATGACCTTCTAAATATTTTAGTGGTCAAATCATTACCTAGCATGTGAAGAAGGAAAATATCTTTTTTTTAAAAGTCAGAGCCAAATAATACTAGGAGTAGAGAAAGAGAAAAATAGAGAAAGAGAGAGAGAAAAACAGTCAGTCTTTCAGGAGAATTCTTTGTGCTTTTCAGAACAGAATCCATTGAAGATATACATCAGTGATGCACAAAATTCTAGCAATGGGTGTTCTTCAGTTTTCTGCTGACTCAAATGGACTTGTAGCCTTTTCTCTGCAAGATTTGAATGTTACTTTAAAACAGACTGATTTACCAGAGTCTGTTTTTCTGGCTGAAGAAAATTAAAAGGATAAGAGAATAAAAGGAATCTTGTTTATAAGGCTGAGCACGTTCAGAATTGTAAAGGCTCCCTCACACTCAGTAACCCTCAGGGGGCCAGTGTGATGGTCTCCCAGTAGGACTGTCAGCTTCTGCCCAGCATCCCACGCAGCCTCCACAGAATCGCTGGGCTGATCTTCCTGAAGCCTGCTGACTCCCGATTGTTTTACAGATAAATGCATGCAAGGCCTTCCAAGATCTCATTCCGAGTTGAGTTTATGAGCTCTTCCCACCGCTCCCTTACACTTCCGTGTGCCTAAACAACTTACAGATTGACTCATGCCCATGCTTTCTGCTTTCTTTTTTTCTCAGATTTCCCATGCCATGGACAGTTTTGATTTTTCTGTATTCACATGTAATGTGTGTTATTTCTTCAACTACTAATCTTCTGTCCCTTAAGCCATAACTGATTTTACTCTCTTCAGAACTTCCATGGCAGTGTATCTGGATCTTTCACGGAGGGTTTCATCATATCCTCTGCTGTGCATTAAACCACTTATGTAGATGCCTCCTGTCCTCCACTAGGTCTGCTATTTTGATCTAATATGATATAATCTCTCTGAGGTCAGGATTTAATTTGTGGTTATGTCAGCACTGTGCATTGATGCCTGAGCATGCATTGAATTTAGTGAAAACTATACAATTCATTGAATGCATATAGAAGGGGATATTTTTATCCTAATTTCATCATTTCTTCTTTCATTTGGTACAGTTTTATACTTTGTTCACGTTTTTCTTCATTTGTTTTGTTGAAAATGACAAAGTTCCTTCAGTGCACAGAAAGAGACAATAAAATAAAATGCCCTGAAGAAAGTCCAGAAGTCCAGAAAAGCAAGCTTTAAAGCCACCAGGATCCAGGTATTAGGGGACAGGGACCCGAATGGCAATTTCACAGCAGGAAAAATCCAGTTAAGATACTCCTGTCGGAAGAAATAGAAACCAAACCGTTTTCTATCAAATTGTCAAATTCTAAGAAAGGAGCATCTAATTGGTCTAATTGGTCATGCAAGGCTTGTGTTGGGGAAGACGTAACTACTATTTACAGTCTGTGTCTGAAAGACTTCTTCCAGTAGTGAAGACATAGCTGCAGGAAAATAAATGAGAGGGCTATTAGCAAGGAAAAATAGAAGCTGTCAAAAACAGGCGCACATCTGCTACTGAAGATTCATCATGTGGAGACATTAGGTGAAGTGTGAGAGATAATTGTTATTATTTTTTATAGTCTGTAATTAATGCACATGTTCTTCAAGTGTTTTATTATACTTCATTGTGATGCATCAGACCAGGGCTGTGTTTGCTGCATAAAGGGACCATATTGCATAGGTTTCCACATGATTGCCACAGAATGGCTTTATTCAAAATACCTCCAGATACGATAAACACCACCTAATTTTCTATAATCAGATTTCTGGGTAGGAATATAATAAGAAGTGTCAAACTGCAGATTGTATATATAGTATGCTGGTTGGTATGGTTTGGGATATCTTTAAGTATAAGCAGATTTAAGGAGATAAATGGTAACTAACTCAAAAAGAGGAATGAGACTTGATGTACCTTTAAATGAAGTGATTTCTTCTGTGGACAAAAAGTGCATATCTAGTCAAAGCAGTAGACTCTACATGAGCCCTACTGGCTGGTCCTCATGGCAAGAAAACCTATATTGTAGAAAGCAAAATAACAGTACTTCTCTTGCAATATCATCTTGAATAGCCCTCCCCACTGCCTGTACATGAGAGAGCTGTTCAGACTGGAAGAAATAGTATTGACTCATTTGTTGCCTGGCTAACAACATTCACGAAGTGCCTACTCTGTCTTGTAGGGACAGGAGTATTGGGCTAGATCCTGAGAACAAAATGAGAAAATCCAGCAGAAGTCTTGTAGGAGATGAATTGATGATTTCAGTAATTATAATAAGGGGTTATTATTCCCAGAGTTTATAAGAACCTAGAGGCGGGCTAGCAAGAAGTAAAGGAGAAATACAGTATGGCATAAATGACTTTTCAAGCAGATGGTGCTTGAGTGCCATATTTAAGCAGGCTTTGAAATCATTCAGATGAAGAAGGTATGTATGTGGGTAGGGCTGGAGAGAGGTAGACTAGAAGCTGAAAGTACACATCTCTCATTTGTTGATGAATGAAAAATAAATTCGGCCACATTGTTCCTGAAAATGAGCTACATTAGTTAAAGCCAGTGAGTACCTCTTTGAAAAGATAACTCTCAGGCAGGTCACCATGCCATCTACAGAAAAACAGCCTTGCAAAAGTAAGAAAGCAATCTAGCTGTGCCCATCTAAAATGAAACTTGACGGGATATGGAAAGGCTGCAGATGTTGATAACACAGTGGGATATTTTCGCCTCCAGAGAAACAATCCCAAGGACAGATTTGTTGCCAATACAAAAGGGTCAGGAACAAATAAGAAGTTGTTGTAGGGACCATAGTGAAAACACTGATTCTGTGCAAACGGTCAAATGATTGTTTTTATGTAATCTAAGCCAGACTGTGGTCTTTGGAATTTTTCTTCTAAATAGGCTGTCTAGGTAGAAATTTTATGACCAAAGTTTTTTTTTTTTTCTTTTTTAGTTTTATACTATTTGGGTTAACAACTAAGATTTATCAGCCTCCATTTAAGACAGATTTTTTTTTAATCCATCAACAAAGCAATGAGAATATTAAGATAGTCATCCCTTTGTCTTTGAGGCAGTCAGGTGGAAGGAAAGGCACTAAAATATAGACACCAAAGGAATTAGCTTTACTAAAGTTGAGCCAGGAAAAAATACTAAAGTTACAGATTCACATCTCATATTACTATTATCACCCCAAATGAATGTATCAGTGAATTCATGTCAGATCTTCATGGGCAGCTAGTCAGCTGACCTCTCTAGTTAATTCCCTCATAGAAGACAGCCTATTTCATCTTTGGACACTTGAATTATTAGGAAATCCTTCTGCATTTTGCTTGCAATTATCTATTGAACCTACCTTTAGTATCTTGCCTGTTGCCTAACTGTTCTGCCTGCTGACACTTCCAGTGCCCACATATAGCAAACATATTTCACAATGTTTTACTACCCAGGCTAACCAATTCCTCATTCCTCAAAAGTTTCTCATGTGCTATTAAATGTGTTCTCCTCATCCTTCTCATTTAGAATATGCTACATTCCTTTTATTTTCTTCTTAAAAAAAATGCAACATCATTTGTGAATCTCACTAGTCTGAGTTATGTATCAATAATTCCCTTGGAGTATAGAAACCTCATTGAATTTGGGAAGTAATGAAAAGATGAAGACTTCTTTCCTTTTCTTTTTTTTCACTTGCATTGTTTTCCTGCAGTTGTAATTTGCAATAACCCAAATCTTTTCCCAATCATTTACACACTCAAGTATGGGTTTCCATTTATGGATGGGGGAGGGGATATTCAAATTCTAACGTCCTCACCTCCTTCTTCTTGACTTTTTGGGTTCCCATGTTAGGATATGTTTCCCTGATGTTTGAGAATTGGTATAATGTGATGGAAAAGTCAGTCCTCAGAAAGATCTATGTGTAAATCCCTGTTCTGTCACTTGTAGCTAACTATTACCTTCTCTGATTCTCAATGCTTACATCTATTAATTGAAGACCAGTTTCAAGAAGTTATGTTAAAATTAAATGACAGTATGTTTGGAAAGTATTGAGAATAGAGAGTGCCTTGTTCATGGGAAATGCTCTATGAATGGTAGCAATGTTGGGGGAAGGACATCTAATTCACCTCAAGCTTAAAAATAAAGGTATATTTTCTAGACATGACAGAGAATGAGCCCTTCCAAACCAAAATGTCTTCCCCAAGTTTATAGAGCTACCTAAAATAAGACTAAAGATGACAATACTAATCCTCCATGTTGCATCTTGCTTTCTTTCCATGATACCAGTTACTATTGTGGATTATGACCCTGCTTCTGTTGTTACATATAAATATATATCTAAGAAAATAGGTATTGAATAGAAGAACAGATATTCTATCAGATTTACTTCAAAGTACCTTTCTGCAATAAAAATCTAAGGTACTATTATCTTAAAAGTGCAAATGGTGTTTTAAAGATTAATATGCGCACAACAGTAAACTAAAACTGTATTAATACCAGATGTAAAGACATCACCTCAGGGTTATAATTTGTTTCCTTGTGTCTTAGGCAGATTTGTCAGACCTTGAGCATGACAGTAATGCTGAAATGTAATATACATAAACAAACTCAGGTAAGCATGAAACTCTACAGTAGCAGGAAAAAAAATAGATACTGTGGGCCATTGGAACCTATTGGAACATTCCAGAATTGTGGTGATTATATTTTTAAAATATATTTTAAAATTAAATATATTTTTAAAATATATTTTAATATATTTTAAATGACCTTTATTAATGATTTTGTGGTTAAAGTTTGAGGGTGATAAATTCTTCCCATGTTTTAACTTTGAAATCAATAAAAAAAAAATATGGATGCAGGAAATAAACACTTTATCTGGGGCGCCTTGGTGGCTTAGTCATTAAGCATCTGCCTTCGGCTCAGGGCGTGATCCCAGGTCCTGGGATCGAGCCCCCATGTCGGGCTCCATGCTCTGCTGGGAGCCAGCCTCTTCCTCTCCCACTCCCCCTGCTTCTGTTCCCTCTCTCGCTGGCTGTCTCTCTCTCTCTCTCTCTGACAAATAAATAAATAAAATCTTAAAAAAACAACAACAACACTTTATCTCACTTTTCATTTATGAAATAACCTGATCATAGATTCTCTTTTCTCCAGCTGCCATTTGGCTTCCTGGAGCCAAACAACAGACTTTCTCCTGACATACCAAATGAAGAAGTGTCCTCCTTAGAATTGTTCTAAGAGATAAATCCATCATTTATTTTTCTTCTTATCTTCAAATAAAAATTTTAGATGGTAGTCTCATATAATAAAATAATAATAATAATGACAATAATAAAAATAAAGATAATTACTGTGTAAACACTTTGTATCGGTTAACTAGCTATTCCTATGTATTTTATTTCTATAGTAGTACTGTTGTGGCAAAAAAAAAAAAAAGTGAATTAAACAGAACACGCTGTCATTCAGCCATACACATACATACAAACAAAAACAAATGATGCAACTTAATCTCACACAAAATATTTTTTTCCTAAATGCTGTTGCATTGTCCTATTTTATCTGACGTATTGACCTTAGTTCTTATAAGACGTAGCCCTTTTTCTTTCTTCCTAATGCTAGAACTGAAGCCACATGTAGGCTCATGAAAGGAGAAGATTAAGCACCAGTCCAGTGTACTGGGGAAAAAACCCTTGAGAAGGAGGGAGGGGATACAGGTTTCAGTTCTCTCCTTGCCGCTGACTTGCCATATGACACTAAGTTGCTAAGTTGCAAAGATGGAGTTCTATCTCTCACTCTAGGTGTATCTCCCTGTGTGTAAAAAGTTGATAATACCCTCCCTGAACACCTTTTAGATTATGAAAAGGCTCAACTGTAAGTAGAAAGAAAATAGTGCTATAGAGAGCTAGTTTAAGGTGCCAGTTACGCCTATTAGTTGAATAAACTATAAATTACTTAACTTGAGCTTCATTTTCTTCTTCTGCCAAAGAAAAAGTTGCACTAAATCTCTGAGGAGCTCTCATACCTAATGCAAAATATGTAATCCCCCCTCACTCCATCACACATGGATTGATTTCCATATGCTCTGCCTAATAATGAGAGATATACTTGGGTTTTTCATAAAATTTGTAGGTTAACATATGTTCTAACTGTACTTTAGAAATACACAGATCAACATCGGTATAATATCTTATTGTTTAGAAAAAAATGTGAACTATTCAGAACGTCAGCCATCGGTAAGTATATGATATGGTACAAAGAACATGAGATATGGAATAAAGCCCAAATTTAAATACTGTTTCTGTGTTCACTTAACCTCCTCAAGGGTTTTTCTTCCCCTTAAAATGGGCCCAAATGAGTACTCAACGTTTTGGGGAGGATTTGATGGAGTCACATTTGCAACAACTTTCTCAGGTACAAGTTCGGCTATTTAAGGTAACAGCTAGCTAATCTTTTTTTTTTTTTTTTAAAGATTTTATTTATTTATTTGACAGAGATAGAGACAGCCAGCGAGAGAGGGAACACAAGCAGGGGGAGAGGGAGAGGAAGAAGCAGGCTCCTAGCGGAGGAGCCTGATGTGGGGCTCGATCCCACAACGCCGGGATCATGCCCTGAGCTGAAGGCAGACGCTTAACCGCTGGGCCACCCAGGCGCCCCACAGCTAGCTAATCTTATTTAATGTTAGACATGGATGGATGCCAGAAGCCTGTTTCCTATCTCCCTTTACCTGGAACGAAATCCAGAGGAGCCATGTGAACACAGAAGACTAGGAAATTCAAGCTGGATCAGGTTAAAACTTCCTAGACTGGGATAAACCAGAGTAAATATAAGCCATCTCCCAGGGGGTAAAATAGAGAGAAGTGGTAACATTGTCCTCAAATTAAGTCATCTGTGAGGGCTGCCCACCAAATATATGGCTTTGTTTTTTGCTTTCCTGTCTTAGTGTTATTTTAAAACTCTAGAGGGACCGTTTCTCTTCATCTGGTAGTGAATTTAATGATGAGATGTGGAAGACAGATGCATTCACACAGAGAGTGGTGGCCACTTCCCTTTCTAATTTCAGGGTTGAGTTTTGCACTGTGATCAGCTCTGGTGAGCATTAAGTGTATGTTAGGGGACTCTTCTATCCTGCCTGTGAAGATGGTTTCTCCAATATTTACCGTGCACTATGTCAAAGCTTGACAGGCAGATAAACGGAGATCATTTACGATGCTGTGCCTGGATCTCATGCATCTATTTTAGGAACACTGAATTCTTGAGAACACACTGTCTTTCTTAGCTGTGACGGACTTCCCATGGACAACTTAAGTACCATGAGTGAAGAAAAGCTCTCTCTGCAGCAGTGGGATGCATTACCTGGAAACTGACACCTGGGAAATTCAGGCTGAATCATTATACGACTGCAGAGAGTGACTTGAGTTTATTGTATGTCCTGTTTTTACACAGGGACAAGTTACGTAAAGGCCATTGGCTAACCTAGAGTGTTTGAAGGCTTGAACTCCATTTTAAAATCTGTCCTGTTGCTCTCATTCAGTAAGATGTTATCAAAAACTGAACAAACCAACAGCATCACTAAGGCACCTAACAGTTCATTTTCAGGAACTACAGGACATCTTAGAAGGCTGTCTGTGAAGCTTTCTGGTGAAAATTCTGTACTTGGCTAAATGAAATTGTAATGAAATATAACATGGGGAAGCACCTAAAAGATAAAAAAGGACAGAGAGCAACATACTTTCTATCTAGTTTTTTTAATGTTTTGGTTTAAGAAATAGTTTAGAATTTAAAAAAATCCCAAAATAAACAAACAGTTGTAGAAGTAAGAGCTACTCTTACTTAATGTTTACCTTCCCTATAGACTCAGATCTCCTTGTGAGGAAAGATCATGTTCAATTTTCATTAGCCCGGGTACCAATGCCTAGCACAATGCTCTGCACAGAGCTGACTCACAATAAATATTTGTGTAGTGAAAGAATGCTGCTAGGCCTCTTTTTTTGGATGGAGACATTTTTTCGTGTTGTCAATAAAGATTATTCAAAAGGTCACAGAATTTAATGATTCTGCTTATGAGGTATGAGCTGGTTACTATTAGTTTGGGGTCCCACTAGTGCATTGTATTTAGAGCTTTCAAATATCTAGAGTTGTATAGTCTTTGAAGAACTACACCAGAAGACTAACTTATCATAATGACATCGGACTGTGGACTAATGAACACTTTTTTGGGCACTATTTTGTTATATCTCATGGTCTATGATTTAGAAGTATTACTTATCTGAACTACAATGTCTCAAATGTTTCTAAGGAGCTATAAATGCTCCTGTTTTAGGGAGCTGTAAATGCAATAAAAGGTCTTAATTTGTTTTAATTTAAATCTTGCTAATTTGGAGTATCCATTCATAAGTTAATGTTTTTTTCTCCAGCTTGAAATATAGCTGACATATAAAAATTGTATATTTTTAAGATGTACCAGATGACGTTTTGATACATGTATACATTGGGAAATGATTACCACAATCAAGCTAATTAACATATCCATCACTACACATAGTTACATTATATGTGTATGCATGTGTGTGTGGTCAGAACATATGGCATCTACCCTCTTTGCCAATTTCATGCATAAGGTGCATTATTAGTTATAGACACCATAACATTAGGTCTCCAGAACTTACTCATCTTATAACTGAGAGGTTGTACACTTTGACCAACATCTCCCCGTCTCATCTACCCTCGGGCCCTGGTAACTACATTCTACTCTCTATTTCTACGAATTTGACTTTTTTTTTTTTTTACATTCTGTAGATGAGTGAAATCGTGTTTAGTAAGTGTTATATGTGGTGGATACAGGAGATGTGATAATAAATAAAACAGTCTCCACTCCAAGGAACTCAAAGTTGATAAAATTATATATATATATATATATATATATATATATAGCAACCACAAATAACACTTGGATGTTGCTCAGGATGTGTCAGGCACTTCGGGAAGAAATTTACAGAGATATTTCACTTAGCAGTCATAAAATCTTATGATGTAGGAAGTATTATTCTGATCACTTTACAGAGACATATATGTATTTATACCATATAAATATTACATGCAATAACACAGCAGTAAATATACACAGTACTATAGGATATGCTCTATCATAGATACTTGTGAACTCAGGCAAGATTTGTTTTATAATGTCAAATTTTGCCTCTGTCATGAAATACGACTGAAAGTTTGCCAAGCCGAGAAGTAGAGTGGAGAAGATGGTGTTTCTGGAAAAGAAAACACCTGTTACAAAAATACTGAGGTTTGCTTCTGCATCAGCATCAATACCATTATCATCATCATATCAGAACTAACATCGATGGAGCTATTACTCCATTCCAGGTGAGTCCCTAAATTTTTAATTAACCCTTTTAAAAGCCAACGATGTAAATACCATATTTACCACTATTTTACAGATAAATAAATGAAGCATGAAAAGAGCATCCAACATCACACAGCTAATAGGTGGCGAAGCAAAATTTAACTAAAATATCCTCTCTCTAGAGTGAAGCCCACACTCTCAACCATTAAATACAGCCACTTTCACAAGGAATATGATGTATATATAGGAAATAGTAAATCATTAATATGGTTGTAATGCTGAGGTAATCATAGGAGTAAAGGATAGAGAAGTCTTAGACCGTACTATCTATTTAGTGCCAATATATATAGATTTGTGGAAGTATTGAGTTACTGACAATTGCGTGAAATGACTTGTTTTCTCAAATGATCAATTTTTGCAGAGTTGACTCAGGTAATGAAGACATTTTGAGGAAGAGAAGTTAACTTTCAGGAAAGTATGATAGTCTAAGCTAAGGAGGATGAGCGTTTAAACCAAGGGAATGGGAATGGGAATAGAAAAAGAAGACATTCAAAACAATAAGTTAAAGATACAGTATGACAAATGTGATCATCAGTTGTATGTCAAGGAGTTAGGGAAACAAACATTGTGCTGAAAACAAATATTCCAGTGAGATGAGCATAACTTCCATCAACTAATCCATTTTCTTCAGAAGCATATTACAATGTTTAATTTCTTATGTGTAAACAGCTTATTACAGACATTTTATGCTCTTATGGCAAACTCATTTTTCAATTTAAAGCTTATAATATAGCTGAAACATTCTTTTAAGGATGAAAAACCCATGTAGTGGGTTCTGTTGCTGTAATTTCCTTCACTGGGTTTGATCCTCTTGTGTTTAATTTGCAGAAGTGCTATTTTGAATGATTCACCATAAAGTTGTCTCTGTTCCCTGTCCCTGGTATATCGCGTCATCAGTTTATTTTTATTTTTGTTATCTTTGTAAATTTAAAAGGGACTTTTATTTACCATATAAGATTATTGTGTATTTTCCTTTCATAGTTTGTCATATCCCTTTGGTCTCTTCTGCGACAGTTTTTTATTTGCATTGATAACCTTGATTCCTTTGAAGCGTACTGACTAGTTACTTGGCACAATGTCTCCCTATTTGGGTTAGTCTGATGTTGTCTTATGCTTAAATTCAGGTAATGCATTCTGGGCTAAATTGCCATGGGGTGATGCCATACCCTTTTTAATGTATAACATCAGGGGGTGCATGATGTTGAAATTGCTTTATTACAATGTTAACTTTGATCACTTATTTAAGATAAGTAGTAAAAGTCAGGTTTCTCCCCTATAAAGTGACAATTTCTCCTTTTATAGTCAACAAGTATATTGGAGAAAAAACTTTAAAGCTATATACATATATTTTTTCCCATCATGTTTGCTTCCTGCTTTTGGCATTCATTGATGAGCTTGGTGTTTGCCACATAACTTTCTGTGTTCCTTCTACATGTGTTAGCTCCAATTCTAATGTAAATAATGCTGTCCTTTTACTTCATTTATTAAATTGTTTATATCACTACAGACTCATTTATTTTATTCAATGGGTTTTAATCCATTACTATACTTTTTTATTTTGATTAAATTGCCCCAGACCTGACCACTGGCTTCTGTGTAATCTCAACATGGCTCCATCATTTTTTAAGTACTTCCTTACTTTCTGGCATAGGATATTTAGACTCATATTGTACTTTTTTCTGCCCAACTCTAGAATCTGTCCATTTTCCCAAGGAGTTCTCCCATCTTTTATGTAACAGTGATATTTATAAATCAAAACTCTGATTATGCTCTTAACAAATGGTATGCCATTGCCTCTACACCCTCCCAAAGGACATAGCTAAAAAATACATGTATTATCCATGTAGAAATACACACATTTATTCTATTTATACACATATTTTTACTATTTCTATGCCTATCAATATCTATGTCATTCTCACAATTCTGATTCTAATCCAACACCAAAGGTTCATTCTAGTCTTCTCCCTTTCCTTGTTTGTAAATTCTTTCTTGGCTAGTAAGTTTTACACATCTATTTATGTTTTTGTTCAAACCTAGAATACAAGCAATTTCAGAATTGTTAACACATAGTCCTATGAAAAACAAATTTACCAACTAGAGTACAGTATTTGTATGTAGTTATTTTGCATTTCTGTCAAAATCTTGTTTCTAGAATTAACTTTATTCCACACCATCTAGTGAGATTTTGCTAGACATGCAAATATATGCATCTGTAATACATTTAAGATTATTTATTGCCATTAGTATCCCAATTTATCTTCCACCCACTCCCTGGTTGATTTTAACTGATTTATTTTGGAGGTATGTAAAGTTTTTCAATGATTTGAATAGTAAAAATATACAGAAATTTATCATCGCAGAAACATCACTCCTCCCATATCTTGTAACCTGTTTCCCTTACCCTGTTCCTTCTATCCCATTCCATCCTATGCCCTGTAATTAGCATACCTCTTTAGTTTCTTGGTTTTCCTACTTTTTTCCTTCATATTTATTTTTTTCTTTCTTTTGTTTTTTTAAGATTTTATTTATTTATTTGACAGAGAGAGACAGTGAGAGAGGGAACACAAGCAAGGGGAGTGTGAGAGGGAGAAGCAGGCTTCCCACCAAGCAGGGAGCCTGATGAGGGGCTCCATCCCAGGACCCGAGCCAAAGGCAGATGCTTAACGGCTGAGCCACCCAGGTGCCCCTATTCATTCTTTCTTTCTTTCTTTCTTTCTTTCTTTCTTTCTTTCTTTCTTTCTTTCTTTCCTTCTTTCTTTCCTTGCACACATGTATATTATCATATATGCACTTCTTTCTGATTTGAAAGTAAACATTATAGATACTATTTTGCATTTTGATTTTTTTTTCATTTAACAATATATGCTAAAAATCATTGATGGGAGGTCATAATCTTTCTCCTTCGTTTTTTAAAAAATATTTTACTTATTTATTTAGAGAGAGAGCACACGCAAACGGGGAGGGGAAGAGGGAGAGGGAGAGAGAGAATCTCAAGCAGATTCTGCACTGAGTGCAGAGCCTTGCACGGGGCTCAGTCCCATGACCCTGAGATCATGACCTGAGCCAAAATCAAGAGTCAACCAACTTAACCGACTGAGCCACCCAGGCATCCCGTATCCCTCATTTCATAGCTACATAATATTCCATTGTGTAAATGTATCATAGTTCACTCAATCACTTTCATATATAGGATATTCAGGCTGTTTCAAATGTTTTGCAATTATAGACATTCGTACACTGTTGGAGGAAGTTATTGAGAGGATATGACCACTGGTTGATCCTGGAACTGGACCTGAGAATTAGGGGCTCCTCATCCCCTCCCCTGCCCTTGTAATGTGCTTTCCACCCATTCCCACAGTAGAAGCTGTTTCAAGGACATAGCCTTGAGAGAGTAGTGTGTTGTTGAGACCACCAGGGTTGTGTATGTGACTAAACCCCGTTAGGGTCTGTATGTAAACTTTTAAGATTCTGGCAGGTGGATGCAGAGATTTACTCATCTTGAGACCACCCACGGCAAGCCTAATATTTAAGTTCCCTTGCATATTAAATCTACCACCTATCAGTCTGGAGTGGTCTGCCTCTTTCTCGGTTTCTTCTAGTCCTCTACGTACAGGAGCCAGTTTGCAAATCAAAATACATATATACATAAGTTTGTATCATTGAATCTTCAGGATATACTTCTAGAAGTGGGATCCCTGGGCCAAATGGCAAGTGTATATGTAGTTTCCAGATTTCCCACCAGAAGGATTGCAATAGCTTGTATTCCTACTAGCAATGTGCAAGAATGCCTGTTTCTCTATATCATTCATCAGAAATGTGATCACTTTCAATTTTTGTCAATCTGATATGTAAATAATGGTGTCTCAATAACTTCCTGGTTTGCATTCTTTAACTGTGAGTTTGAATGACTTTCATACGCTTCAGGACCATTTTATTTCCTTTTTTGTGTGAATTGTCCATTCATGAGTTTTCCCATGTTTTCATCATTTGTCCTTTGTTCCCCATTTTGTTTTTGTGAAATATTTTGCAAGGATTTTCTCCCTTTGTCAACTGCCCTCTGACTAGTTTATAGCTTTTTTTCTGGCCATGCAATTAAACAAATTATATATTTATATGTATCAAAATTTTATTGCCTCTGGATTTTAAATCAAATTTAGAAAGACTTTTTCTACTCATATATTTTTCTAGGGCTTTTATGATTTCAATTTCTAACATTTAGATTTCTGACACATTTTCAATTTATTCTTACATATGATATACTAACGGCAATACTTCAGATTACAGGAACAAGTATTAACATAGGCGATACCTAGACAATTGGGTAAGCTTTTATAACAAGATAAAATTAGATCCATGCCTTATACAATTGACTAGTTCATGGATCAGTACCACACTGTTTTAATTATAGAGTCTTTGTGATATGTCTTAATATCTGGTTTACCTGTTTTAATATCCTTGTTTTTAGTTTTTGTTTTTCAGTATTTTGTTGGCTATTCTTGCCTATGTGTTTACCTATATGAACTTTTGAACCATCTTATCTACTTGCACATAAAATCTTTATTTTAAAAATATTGGATTAAAATTATAAATCAACATAGGGAGAAGTGATATCTTCTCAATATGATTCATTCCAACTAAGATGGTGGGATGTTTTACTATTTGTTAAGGTCTACTTATGGTTCTTTCAGGAATACATTCAAATTTTTCACATTTAGGTTTTGCTTGTAATTCATCTGCTTCATGGAACCAATCAATATTTTGTTTGTGACCAATTATTCGACCATTTTCTGTGAGTGTTGCATGAATACACAGGAAGAGATCATATCCTTTTTCAGTGGGGCATAAAGTTTCACGTGTCCTTAATATCTGTTCAACTTATATTATTCAGGCTAGTTACTACTTTATCTGATATCAAGATCACTAACAATGCTTTTGTATTTTTTCCACTCATCTTGTCCATCACTGAAGTATTAATCTTTCTAACTCTTAGATTTATGTCTTATGTACATAGTTGGACCTTGCTTTTTAAGTCAAATAGAAAGATATGTTTTTCAATGTGTATGTTAAGCCCTTTCACATTTATTTGTGTGACTGATATGTTTCATCTCAACTCTACCATAATATTTTGCAATTCTGTGCATTGTGTTATATTTTCTGTTTCTCTAGAAAATGCATATTTTTTACTCTTTAATTCACAAATATTTTGGGGGCTATTTAGGCAGTTTTACATTTTTATTCTAGTACCAACCTTTGTATTTATACCTTTAAAAAAAAATGTCCTTAGTTCTTTGCTATCTTATTGAATGTTATACAAGCTGTTTTGCTAATTTTTAATGTAATCATTTAACTTCTACTTATTAACTAATCAATGAGTTTATTCTCCTTTCCCTTTTTCTCTCCCTATACTTTTATTTTTTCTTATATGACATCTACTTTATATCAGCACATCATATATTTTACATATATCAAATTGTAGGCACCAACTCTTCCAAAGAAACTTGCCAAGGATACTGTATATACTACTTTATGTACCCACATCATATCATCGCATCCTCAGATCACTTCAATAATTGTTTAGTACAATCAATATTAGTAGTAACTTTTACAAAGATTCTAAGAGTGTTCTGAAACACTTTTACTAAAAGTGAGGATTATTTTACGGTAATTACCCATCTTTTTAATCCTTGTTGTTCCCTCTTATCTCAAAAGCATTTTGTGAGTTCCAGTTTCAAGGTTTCACTAAATAAGACATATTTCAGTTGCTGGTTCTAAAACCAAATTATAATTTTGTTAACTCCTTATAAAATGGCATACTGAAAAGAAGCTTTTGAGATGAGAATCTGCTTCTAAAATTTATATGTTTTAGAGACTTTGGAGAAAAATAATTTCTAAGCTTTTTTTTTTAACCATAAAGACTGAAATGAGAACACTTGTGATAGTTCTTTAATTTTAAATTTTTATGCCCCTACATATTTCTTTGGATATTTCAGTCCACAGATACCAAACTCATTTTTGTTGTCAAGATACATTTTATCTCTCCTGTCTCAAGTTCCTCATTTAGAAAGTAGAGATGATGGGAATTCCTGCCCCTTTTCGCTCCCAATGGTACTACAGCAATAAAAGTTAACTTGAAGTGTTTGTAAATTATTGAATAGCTGCTCCATTTCCTTAACCATATTGTGTGAGGATTACATTTGATGATATGAAAGTGCTTTGAAAATGGCAAGGTTCTATACAAATGTGATTGTCTGTGATTTATAGGTCAGTTTGGCTGGATGACACTGTCTCTGTGGTGCCAGAATCATCAACTGAATACTATAAATTTAATTTAAAGTTGTAAATAAGTAATGCGGCATTGTTGTTATTGTTTGAAACCTAGACTATTTATTGATTATTGGAGTGTATATCCTGTTGAACTTACACACACATACACACACACACACACACAATAGCAGCAGAATATTAAATTACAATAAAGTAAATTCAAAGTAAAGATGATTTAAGCTGTGATATAATTTGTCTTTTAACCTAAATCCAGATTGATGTTTAGCTGTTACACAAAAGGATGATTATTGTGGTTGATTAAATGTTGAAATTTTTCCATAGCAATTTGAAATAGTTACTATGCTGAGCATCACACTGCCCTGATCCTTGATTCCTAGAACTTTCCATGATCCAGCTCCTAAAAGTTGATCCTTCGACCAACAGGGTTTTTCTGGACCCCGTGCCAGTGCTGGAGCAGCTAGCGTCCTCGATCACTGGTATCTTAAGCTCCACTCTTTCCTAGCCTTATGTGAAGCAGAAGATGAATGGCTGAAGATTTGGGTTGGTTCTGATCTTGATCAACTTGACCTTTGCTTTCTGTCTAGCCTCAGTGTCTGTCATCTACCAGGATCTATTGTAAGAGGCTGGACGTTGCATCTATTACAGTATGCCTTGCCTCTGGCATACTTGCAGTGCCTCTAGCTCGAGAACGTTTTCCTGTCTCCTCCTTCACCTGACTAAATGCATCTTTCATCCAGCTGAGATACTGCCTCTTCCTGAGAGGTTTTACTCATACCCCGGCATATCTGGATGACATTTCTGGGTGTTATTCTAGCACCATGTACATTTTCTATCACGCTACACTGCAATGCCTGGTTCCTTGAGGATCTTAACTTCTAAATCATGTTCCTTGGGCAGGGTGTTTGTGGTCTACTGCTTCGTATATGGCATCACAAATAAATACAGTTAATATGTGGAAGCAAAGTCTATATCAGACCCTCTGATGGGTTCCCTATAAATTTTATCTTTTAAAATTATTCTTTTGAAGACCAGATAAAAACTCAGAGAGATAAACTAATCTTCTCGAGCGTACAATGCCTAGACTTGAACTGGAAGCTCTCTGACTCTGATGTCTTGCCCTTTCAGCTGCATCACACTGTGTTTCTAGTGACTTGCACATATGTCATTTCCTATTTAGCTCATACAAGTACTGAGCATCTATGTATGTCTCAATACCTGATTTGCTTTTCTCCTTTGAAATCTGAAAAAAAAAAAAAAAAAAAACCAAACCAAAACAACAACAAAAACAACCCACTTTTTAAAACCATTTCTAAAGTGGTTCATCCTATTTTGTAACAGCACTTCAACGGGCCTCAAAGGTTAACTCAATTCAAGTTCACACACTTGCTGACCTAAGTCCCTTGATCCACAGCAGGCAGACCACTGGCCTCTGGTGAAGAACAACAATTTCCTAGGCCACAGAGGCCAGCAAGCCTGTTTGAGCTAGCTCAGCTTTCAGATTAGTCTAGCAATTTTTTGGTAAAATGTTTTTCTTTTTTAGGTCACACAAATGATTTTACTAACCTCCCTTTGTGTGTCTGTGGACCTTGTCCTCCTTTGTAGAAAGAACAGAAGACTCCTTCACATTACAAAACGGGGACTGGACGCCATTGCACCACCCTGAGAACTAAATAAAATAAGGACTGTAGCTGGTGCACTGAGCCTGCCCACAATCAAGAAATGTTACCTACCACTGCACTCTCTTTACTGATTAACTACTCCAAACACCTTTAAAAGCTCTCAGGGACAGGCAGAAACCCCATCTGCGTTTTGGACAAGGGTCTGCCTTCTCTCCAGGTGGCTGACCTTCTGGATAAAACTCAAGTTCTTTTCCAATCAAAACTTGTCTCCTGAGTATTGACTTTTTGAGCAATGAGCAGCCAAACTTGGGGGTTGGTAACATACTGAATTCTTGAAACACACATAGCATACTGGATATAGCAATCAAAATAAAAATTGGCTTAAAGGTGAAAATTCCCTTTGTCAAAAGTTAAAATTCTGAGATTCTTTTTTTTTTTTTTTTTAAGATTTTATTTATTTATGTGACAGAGAGACAGCCAGGGAGAGAGGGAACACAGCAGGGGGAGTGGGAGAGGAAGAAGCAGGCTCACAGCGGAGGAGCCCAATGTGGGACTCGATCCCGGTACGCCGGGATCATGCCCTGAGCCGAAGGCAGACGCTTTAACAACTGTGCTACCCAGGCGCCCCAAAATTCTGAGATTCTTACTCTTAAAATCTTTGTGCTTCTATATTCGATTTTTTCCTGCATCGATGGAATACTCTTCTTTAAACATGTGACTTTTTAAAAGCGTTTTAAAATTTCTATCACTCGTACGGAAGAGTTACATAATAGAGTGGAATGCTGTCTCTCTACTTTCCACTTTAATAGAATACTGTCTTCCTAATTTGTCTCCATAACTTGTTTTAACCAACCTAAAATCTTTGGGGAAGAAATAGTCAATTAATAGCATAAGGTGGCTTGTGATCTTGTTGATTGTTATTTATCCTGCACTTTCTAAAGAAAGAGCGTTTTGTGAACATAATAAAACCTCACACATTAGGCAGGTAGGTGTGCAGGTTGGGGACCAGCGGGTTGATTCCAAGAGCTATGCAATTACATGTCAAATTTAGGCAACTTATTTTAATGTTGCTAATTTACTTTCCTCCTTATTAGGAAATATAAGAAAAATGCATATATAAATATAGCAAATATATAAATACAAAATACATAGAAATGTCATATAAAAATATAAAATATAATACCTATTCTTCTCAAACTATTCCAAAAAATAGAAGAGGAAGGAAAAATTCCAAATTCATTCTATGAGGCCAACATTATTCTGACACCAAAACCAGATAAAGACTCTACAAAAAAAAGAACACCGCAAGCGAATAACTCTGATGAACACAGATGTGAAAATCCTCAACAAACTAAATCCAATTAGCAAACTGAATCCAATAATACATTAAAAAAAATCATTCACCATGATCAAGTGTGATTTAGTCCAGAGATGCAGGGGTGGTTCAATATTCACAAATCAACCAACGCGATACATCACATTAACCAAAGAAAGGATAAAACCATATGATCATCTAAATAGATGCAGAAAATGCATTTGACAAAGTACAACATCCTTTCATGATAAAAACTCTCAACAAAGGAGGTTGGAAGGGAACACACCTCAACATAATAAAGGTCATATATGAAGAACCCACAGTGAACATCATACCAAGTGGGGAAATTGAGAGTTTTCTCTCTAAGATCAGGAACAAGACAAGGATGTGTCCAGTCTCACCACTGTTTTTTTTTTTAAAGATTTTATTTATTTATTCGACAGAGATAGAGACAGCCAGTGAGGAGGGAACACAAACAGGGGGAGTGGGAGAGGAAGAAGCCGGCTCATAGCGGAAGAGCCTGATGTGGGGCTTGATCCCGCAACACCAGGATCATGCCCTGAGCCGAAGGCAGACGCTTAACCGCTGTGCCACCCAGGCACCCCCAGTCTCACCACTTTTATTCAACAAAATAATGGAAGTCTTAGCCACAGCAATCAGACAAGAGTAAGAAAAAAAAGGCACCCAAATTAGTAAGGAAAAAGTAAAACATTCACTATTTGCCAATGACATGATACTATATATAGAAAACCCTAATGACTCCACCAAAAACCCACTAGAACTGATAAATGAATTCAGTGAAGTCACAAATATAAAATCAATATTCAGAAATCTGTTGCATTTCTATACACTAATAATGAAGTAGCAGAAAGATAAATTAAGAAAACAATCCCATTTACAGTTGTACCAAAAATAATAAAATGCCTAGGAATAAATTTAACCAAAGAGATGAAAGACTTGCACTCTGAAAACTCTAAAACACTGAAAGAAATTGAAGATGACACTCACAAGTGGGAAGATAGTCCATGCTCATGGGTTGGAAGAACGAAGGTTGTTATAATGTCCATACTACCCAAAGCAATCTACAGATTTAATGTAATCCCTCTCAAAATACCAACAATGTTTTTCACAGAACTAGAGAAAATAATACTAAAAATTGTATGGAGCCACAAAAGACCCTGAATAGCCAAAGAAATCTTGAGAAAGAAGAGCAAAACTATCAGTATCATCATCCCAGATTTCAAGCTATTCTACAAAGCTTTAGTAAGCAAAACAGTATGGTAATGGCACAAAAATAGACGCATAGATCAATAGAACAGGATAACCCAGAAATAAACCCATGCTTATATGGTCAATTAATTTATGACAAAGGAGGAAAGAATATCCAATGGGAAAAAGACAGTCTCTTCAACAATTGGTGTTGGGAATACTGGACAGCTACACGCAAAAGAATGAAATTGGATCACTTTCTTACGCTACAGAAAAAAATAAACTCAAATTAAGATTAAAGAACTAAATGTGAGATGTGAAACCATAAAACTCCTAGAACACTGCATAGGCAGTAATTTCTTTGACATTGACTACAGAAATATTTTTCTAGATATGTCTCCTCAGGCAAGGGAAAAAAAGTAGAAATAAACTATTGTGATTGGACAAATAAAAAGCTTTGGCACAGCAACAGAAACTATCATCAAAATAATAAGACTACCCACTGAATGGGAGAAGATATTTGCAAATGATATATCTGATAAAGGGTTAATATCCAAAATCCATAAAGAACTTATACAATTCAAGACTCCCCCCAAATAATCTGACTAAAAATGGGCAGAGAACCTGAATAGACATTTTTCCAAAGAAGACATATAAATGACAAACAGACACATGAAAGGATGTTCAACATCACTCATCATCAAGGAAATGCAAATCAAAACCACAATGACAACTGTCAGAATGGCTAGAATAAAAAAAAAAAAAAAGAAATAACAAGTGTTGGCAAAGATGTGGAGAAAAGGGAATCCTAGTACATTGTTGGCGGCAATGCAGATTAGTGCTGCCACTGAAGAAAATAGTACGGAGGTTCTTCAGAAAAATAAAAATAGAATTACCATGCAATCCAGTAATTCCACTACTGGGTATTTACCCAAAGAAAACAAAAACACTAATTAATTTACTGAGGTAAATGGCATTGTGTTTTTAATTTTAGTTTCCACTTATTCATTGCTGGTATATGGGAAAGCAATGCCGGTATACGGGAAAGCAATATACAAAATAAAATGTTTTGTGTATTAACCTCATATCCTACAACCTTGCTATAATCATCCATTAGTTCCAGGAATTTTTGTTGACTGTTTCAGATTTTATACATAGACACAGACTGAATATCATGCAGGAAAGAGAAAGACATGAAGTGGAACACACAGGGAAAATTAAAATTTCATATACTTTTAATGTACTTTATAAACTATACTATAGTTTAGTTACATTTACACTATACTATAGTGTAGTTAGATACCATAGTTTGGCTAACTCTGACCTCTTTCTCGACTTCATTCTTCCCTTCTGCCTCCATTCTGAGGCTTGAAAAACTGAATACCCTTCCAGTCTCTAAAGCAGCATGAGTGGCCAGGTCAGTACAATCTAGCCAATATGACCGAAGTGGAAGTCTGTAGGAAGTTTCTAAAAAGGTGTGATGCTCAAAGCTGCAGCCACATATCGACACCATGAGGTAAAAGCAAAATAATGAGATGCAGCCCTTGATCTTGTTAAGCTAACAAACCAATGACAGCAGCTGCCTACTTCCAGATTTGCTGTTATGTGGAAAACAAAACAAAATAAAACCCTCTATTTGTTCAAGTCACTGATAGTTGTGTTTTCTGTTTCTTGCAGGCAAAGCGTAAATAATAAGTAATTACATGCACATTGAATTAGTGGAGACTGAAAGGGGAAAATATATATAATTAATAGAGAAACAGGTTGATGGAGCAAGATACTGAGATGTTGGACTCCCAGAATACAAGAAAAGAGAGAACACCTTCCACCAGAAAAGGAAGAATGCTGTGAATGTGAGTATAGGTTCACGTAAGATGACAAGTAAGGAGGGACAGGCTATTGAGAAATCTCTCACCTGAAACTTCAATTTTCTCCAGGAGGTACGATGTAAGATCATTTGCTATGTGTGCATCCATGTGTGTGTGTTTACACATAGTTGTTTGCCAAGAGTTTTGAGGAGTCTAAGGAATAATAAAGTTTGAATTGAGAGTTTAAATAAAGGAGACTGAGATTTGACTGGAATAATACAGAGAGATCAGACACAATATTGAGGACACAGGTGGAGTTTGAAAATGTGACTTGGTGGCATTGCTTCTGCACATCTTTTCTCCCCGTAAGTAGCTTTTTTAGAGATTTCTTTTTCCTGATTGCCCTCCCCATACAATTTAATATTACGATATACTTTTCATGTACATATGCCTTTTGAAGGACAGAAAACCATTATACTACTTAATTTTTTTCATCCCCTCTCCAACCCAAGAACCAATTTTTATTGGAGTGAATAATGACTCAGAGGTTGCACTGTGCAGGACAGATGAGAAGAGATCTGATAAAAAAATAATAATTGAGAGATAATTAAAGGATTCTATCTTTGTTATTCTAGCAGTGTGGTGTAGTGAAAGGAACGTGACCTTGGAATCATACAGAAAGACAAGTTTCCTTATCCTAATATATCATTTACGTCCTGTGTGAATTTGGATGCTTTGCTTCACCTCTATAATCCTCAGTTGTGATAACATATGAAGTGCCCAGGACATAGTTGTTTAAAACAGATGGCATTAGTTATTTTTGATGCTGTTGCCATTTTGCTGTATTGAGATGGTAATTGAAAAAAATAAGGGAGTTAACAGATTGAGATACAAATAAAAAAAGTTAAGACATGAAAGAGTAATGATGAGGTAAAGAAAAAAACAGTAAAAGTAATAATGATGGAACAAGTTGTGTTATGAGTGAGATGTTAAAGGTTTAGTATTTCACATACCAAGTGTTTTGGGTTAATGACAATGTCAGGCACATCCCTGAGTATAGTTTGCTGGAGCGGATCTGGAGAGCCTTGGAGAAGCTAATAAGAGATGGTAATATTAGGTGTAAAGTAGATCGTCAACAGGAACATTGAAATCACCCAAGGCCAGGGAAAAGGCTCAGTATAAATAATGGGATTAACCAGGAGTTTCACGGATGATTCAATAATATAACGGAAGCTGATCAGGATGATATGAAAATTAGAAAAAAAAATTCTTACACAGGAAGGCGGAGGTATAGTAAATAGAAAGCGGTAATCACGGTCTGGACAATACTACTGTTCCCTCCGCTTGATGGCATTGTGCTATGCAGGGAGAGAGAAACTCAGTGTTAAGAGCAAGTATTACAACTCAAATGATCTGATGTGCTATGTTATAACATCATACAACTTATTAAGTGTTTTGAGTTTCAGGTTCTGACAAAATTCGGGTAAAATGTCAAAATTGGGGAATTGTTTTTTTGATAAAAGAGGCAACGTCTATGAAACGCTGAACAGAGGTGTGGACACTAGTAATCCCTCAACAAATGATAGCTACTTCCATTCCTATCTTCCACTGGGTGGGGAAAAAGATGGATATGCGTGTGGTCCAAGGGAAAGGCTGGTTTCAGTTAAGACGGGGAGCAAAAGAAGAGTCTACATTCCTTCAATTGTGACTGCTAGAAAGAAATTTGACAACTGTTATTGCCTCAGCCTGCAGTGATTACCTATGGTTTAAAACACTAGCTTATAAGTGGGAGAAAACAAATGAAATTACCTCTCAAGTGTGAAGTCTCAAAACAGATTCCCAAGAGGAATTTCAGAGTAAATCACAATTGCATTTTCCCCCTTTAGACATTTCATCGATAGTTTATAGCGCCATGCCTCCTGGTAGACTTTCATCAATGAGAAGGCAACATTTAGCCAGCTATAGAATGAAGCAGGAAAGCAGCAATCAATGAAACTTATGGGTTCTGTAAATGACACAGACTGTTTCATAATTTCTAACGAGCTGCTCTTTACCCAATTATTTGAAAAGAAAAGACTACTGAGAAAAAGGAACTATTATTATTATAATAATGATGGTAGGAAATATCATAATAGAGATAGAAAATGATGCTTTTTGTTAGGTCTGATAATCATTCAATGACTTAAAAGTTGCGATAATGTTGGGTTTGTGCTTCAATTTGTCATACTAACACATTCAAGCCTTGATTCAATATCGAAGTGGTATATGGCAAAACACCATAGGAAGTACTGATCATGTTATTTTATGAGTTATATGAAATGTTGTTATAAGACCTTAATTTTTACTCGTCTCCTAATACAGGATTTCATTTTTATATTGTGGTTTATAATAAGAAACACGTATTTGTTCTTTGTTCCCATTCCTGGGACAGAGCTCTTAAAACCCTTGAAATTTCCTAAATTAAAAGAGTGATAAAGATGTCTTGATATTTACAACAAACCCTTTTCAACTACACCTGAGTTTATGTTAATGAGGTGTCTTTTGAAAAGCACCTAAGGATGAGGGTTTGTTGCCAAGGGAACCAATTTTGTGATTAGAGATTTGGAACTTTTTTGTAACAAAGCAGTAATCTAGGAAGTAAACTACTTTCCTGATTTTTGTGAGCTGCTCTAGTAACTTAATTATACCCACGGAGGGAGTCATCGGAACCTCCAATCCATAGCCTGGCGGTCAGAATCACCTGGACTTGTGAGTGGCGTTGGGCGTGTATGTGTGTGTGTGTGTACAGTCTTGTAAGGCTGAGCCCTTAACATGTGAGATCTGATGATATCTCCAGGCAGGTAATGTCAGAAAAGAGATCAATTGTAAGATTCTCGGCTGGTGTCAGACAAGTGCCTGGTGGCATGGGGGAAAAATATACATTGGAGCTGGTGTAAGAATCGTAATATCCAAACTTAAGATGCATCATTTTCTACCATATGATTATTAAAATGACACATTATACACACTACATCTTATAAATATGAGTTTTGTTTTACCTCAGAGCCAAATAATCACTTTTTAGAAGAAAATCAAATTTGTACTTATTAGTTTATATGCAGTTGATCAATTTTACTATTACATGTTGACACTAAAATTTCCCAAAGCAATCTGGTCTCTGAGAAGCATAGAAGCACAGAAACTCATAGACTTGAATTAAATAGTGGTTAGAGAATTTGGAACATTTGTGTTGTTTAATAAACATAAAGGGAGAAAGATGATAAATCACCACTTTGTACACAAGAATTCCAAAGTAAGACAGCCATTTTAAAACACTCTTAGTGCAAGTTTTTAGTATACAGAAACTATAGGCAAGTGCTTCAAAATAGAAGAAAAATGTGAAGTTTTATTATCTGGGAATACGATTTTTTTAAATTATATTTAATGCCTTGGAGCAGACATTAGCAAAGGCAAATGGCTGTTATGCTGGCCAGATGTGACCCTGATCAGTTGATAAGATATTGGAGAAAAATCTGTAAAAAGAAGAAAGTTTGAAGAGATGTAATAGCACAACAGAGAGCTTTTGTATAGCCAGAATTGGTGGTGTCCATTAAGGCATTCACCAATGGTAAAAGGGCTCAAATGGTTCTATATCATCTCTATTACTAGACCTTTATACTCTGGTGTGATAGAATGCCTGGACTGAGGGCTGGAGATACTAATCTATTTTTTCTGATGCAATTAAATCAGGGTTTCTCAAAGTCAGCACTACTGGCATTTTGGGTCCAATACTTGTTATGAGAGGCATCCCTGTGCATTAGAAAATGCTAAGGACCATTCCTGGCCTCTACTCATATGACCACCAAGAGTCTCCAGACATTGCTGAATGTCCCTGGGGAGATGGGGGCAAAATGACCCTTGATTGAAACCAGTGAATTACATATTTGTTATAACGGCTGTGATAATCTACTATTTTTAAGGTCAGCTTGTCAATTTCTACAAAGCAGCCATTTTGAATTTTCATAGGGTTTGCACTGAGTTTATATATCATATTGAAAGAACTGCTCTTCAATAATGAGTCTTACGATCTATAAACATGGTGTATCTCTCCATAGTTAAATCTTGTTTAAATTTTCTCGGCAATGTTTTGTAATTTTTCAGATAAGAGTCTTATACTTTATTTGCTGAATTTATTCTTTATATATATTTTCATATATATTTATATTTTTAATATAAAGTATACATGCATATATTGATTTTTTTATATTTATACATGGTATTTTTTCATGGAAGAGTCTTGCCCTTCATTTGCTAAATTTATTTGTAAGCATTGCATTAGTTTTGTTGCTATTGCATCCTCTTAATTTCATTTTTAAAATGCATTATTCTAGTAAAATAACAACGTAATGATTTTTTTCATATTGATCTCTTATGCTGCAAAATCACTAAACTCATGTATTAGTATTTTTGTGAATTCCTTAGGATTTTTTGCTTATAAGATCATGTCTCCCTTGAATAAAAACTGTTTACCTCTTTCTAATCTTTATGCCTTTTATTTTACTTGATGGCCTTATTTCATTGGATAGAACATCCAGTACTAATGTTGAACAGGAGTTGTGAGAGAAGAAATTTTTATCTTGTTTCTGAACTTAGAGAGAAAACAGTTTTTCACTATAAAATATGATTTTGGCTGTAGCTTTTCTTTAGACGTTCCTTTTGAATTTGAAAAAGTTTCCTTTTATTCCTGTTATGTTTATAGTTTTATCATAAATACATGTTGAGATTTTTCAAATTTTTTTCTGGGTCAGTTGAGATTTTTCATGTAGTTTATATCATATATTCCATGAATACTGTAGATAATATTCATTGACATTCAAACATACCTTGCATTCCTGGGGTAAACTTCACTTGGTCATAGTATGTAATTCTTTTTATGTGTTGCTGGATTTAATCTGTTAATGTTTTGTTAAGGATTTTTGTATCTATGTTCATAAAATATATAGGTCATGTTTTGTGAAACTTTGTCTTTTCCCTTAATATAAATTAAGAAATGGCTCTTCCTGCATTTTCTGATGTATTTTATGTAGTGTTGGTATTATTGCATCCTTCAATATTTGTTAGAATTTATCAAAGACACAATTTGGGCTGGAACTTTTCTTTGTGGGAAGATACTTAATTACAAATTCACTTTCTTTACTTTATATTTATTATTCAGGTTTTCTATTTCTTCTTGAGATAGCTGTTATGTTTTCCTAGGAATTTGTCCATTGTATCTAAGCAGTGTCATGTGTTAGGTTAAGGTTTTCATAATATTCCCTTATAACCTTTTTATTTTTATTTTTTTTAAGATTTTATTTATTTATATAACAGAGAGACAGCGAGAGATGGAACACAAGCAAAGGGAGTGTGAGAGGGAGAAGCAGTCTTCCTGCGGAGCAGGGAGCCCAATGTGAGGCTCATCTCAGGACCCTGGGATAATGACCTGAGCCAAAGGCAGACGCTTAACGGCTGAGCCACCCAGGCGCTCCCCCCTTATAAACTTTTTAATTTTGGTAAGAATTTTTAGTAAGGCCCTCTCTTCATTGCTCATTTTGTTGACTTGCATATTATCTCCTTTTATCTTATTCAGTCTAACTAAAAGTTTATCAATGCGGTTTATGTCTTCAAAGAAACGCACTTTAGTTTCATTGATTTTCTATATTATTTCTGTTTTCTATAATTTTGATTTCTGCCCTGATACTTATTATTTTCCTATTTACTTCAGGTTTTTTTTTGCTTTTTTCCCCCTTTCTGACATTTTACCTTAAATTATTGATAGTAGATATTTCTTATTTTTTAACATAGGTATTTATAGCAATGAATTTCCCAGCTTCATCTTTAACTTGATGTGTGATTAGAAACAAATTACTTAATACTTTACATGTCAGTTATCTTTTTTGTACATGCAATAAGGATTTCTTGAATTATTAAAGAGCTAAAAATGTTAACTGACATTTGGAGAGTGTCCTATATGTGTTGGTGTTTAATATTACTGTTATTTGGATGGATCTGACAAGTAAATTTTGGTAACATAATAAGCACAAATTGTTTGGTTGACATGATAGAAGAGTTTCAAAACTAGTTAAAGTTATTGTTGACACACTAAAAGTACTACAGATTTAACTCTTGAGAACACACAGTAGCTTTGCTCAATCTTCTAAACTCATCTATCACATAAAGGCATAGGCTCCAGCCAGAACTTTTTTCTTACATTATCCAAATGGTGTTCTTCAAGTTAGTCAACATCTCTAGCGCGACTTATTTCAATAAGACATGAGGCATTTCTAGAGCTCCTCAGCAGGACATACCACTAGAACCTGGAGCAGACCACTTGAAACAAACTCAGTAAATGAAAATTTTCATTCTTTACAGATAGACGATTAATTTTGAAAAACAGCTAATTGTTTTAGTTGCTACATAATGCAGGTAATGAAGTTTAGCAATGCTATTTATGGTTGTAAATGAAATGAGATAGAAACAAAAACAATTATTTGTTTTTCTTTTTGCATGACTGAATGACTCTACCTTATAAAAGGGAGTTTTAAAAAAAATGTCTTGGAGGTGTGTATCTGGGCGTGGTGACTTGTTTAAACCAAAATCAGGCAAATAAACTAAAAAATCTAACACTACAGTGAAATTGCTAAGTGTGAACATCATGGATTTATGGGCTAATCCTTTAGAAATGCACATTAGAGTGTTTGAGTTCTGTTTGATTGAAATCCTATTTGAATTTTATCCACAATCAGATATTATTGAGCTATTTTGTCTAGGCATCCTAAAGTTAACTAAAATAACACTGGCTTTATTGAAGTCTGAACTAAAAAAAAAAAAAAAGGCATCCACACTATAGTGGTTGCTGATTTTTTTCTGAAATCAAGGCAATCAGAGGCATCTCAACGGTGGTAGCTATGTGGAGTTTCTGTTCAAGATTTGCCACACTGGTAATAAGCAACTCTAAATATACTTCTTATTCTCTCTTTCCTGATCAATCCCCTTCATCTACTAGTCTACATGTATGTTCTCTATGTGTGTGTTATGATTCACAGTTTCTGCCACTTATCTTTGGTTTTCTCCCTTGCCTTTCTTTGTTATGCTCCTTCTGCTTCCATTCTTAACTTGCTGCTAAATGCCATGATTCTTTGGCATTTCTCAGTAAAAATATTCGAGAAATGACATCTGATTAGATAAGTCATGTTTTTATGCCAGGTTTGTAATAAATAGGTCATTGGTTATCCCTAGGTTTGGCTATGACTGAGCTCTGTGTCCTCAGTTTATCTATTCTGCTATGGCTAGAAATGGGAGTTGGATGCAATCCTGGCTCCTGGGAAGCTTTCCCACAGTGGAGATGGTGGGAGGTGCAGGCAGTCTGTGGTATCTGCTACATTAGATAGGCTTGATACTATTTACCTAGCTGAATGCAAGGAGCCTTAGAAATTTTGTAGGTGAGAATTCCCTAGCCTAGTGGGTCTATTGATTTCTTCCACTGTTATCTATTGCCTCAACCAAAAGTGACTGAAACATTAGCTTATAAATATTTTTGACAGTCCCCCCCATCCCCCAACCAGCTTCAGCACATGACCAGCTCTGACTTAGCAGAAATAAAAACAAGCCTCTTAAGCCAGTCTTCAAGGCAGCCCCCAGACAGGCCAGATATGTGTAATTCTGGACAACTGAGGTTGGTTCCAAATCGTCTGGTATTTGGAATGAGGGCTGTCATTTTCATGGCTACCACTGAGCTGGTCAGTGGGAGAGGGTCCTAGGGTAATTTATAATAATACAAAATTTGCTGTTTTTAGAGAAAAATCCGAATCTTTTTTAAATAAGTGCTCCTTGGGTTGCTATAAAATTGTTTAATTTCCAGAGTTCCAAAAAAAGTTGATTCTGATAGTTAATACAAGTTCTTTGTTGTTTTTAAAGAGAAGCATTTCTTACTCCTCCACCTTCACTGACATTACCTGAATATTAGAACAATAATTACCAAACAATAAAATGAGTATATATACATCTGACACCATTCTGACATTTCTATTGTTGACTACGATGCAGACACTAAAATAGCTGACCCAGTCCCTAGTCTCTCCCATCTATCCTGTGAGCAAAAGTTTTATTTTATTGGAGGTAGTAATCTTCCCAGCCAAACACTTGCTATCCTTTGCCGCTGGAACTAACAGCTGGACTCAGATCTAGACAGTAAAACATGAGCAAAAATCTTATAAAAATGTGGGAAATCACCTTTTGTGAAGAAAAGGAGCAAAATTAGTTGTCTCCCCCATATAGCACACATCCCCACTTCTTCCTGTATTGAATATGGGATTTGGTGAGTCCAGCCGAAACAGTCATATTACAAACATGAAATCCTGGAGAGCAAGATTAAAAGCCAAAAATAGCAAAACTTTAAAATAGAAAATCTTGAGTCTCCGATGTTATTCCTGACCAACTGAACCGCAGATGCTAGTAGTAACACAGTCCACTGCTTCCTCTTGCCTGAGAAAATGATACCTTGTAAGCCACGCTGGTGGCTGGGCTTTTTGTCACTTACAAAGAAGACACTTTTGTAATTGTTACAACCTATTTGATACTTATTTGAAAAGCAAATGTAAGCCATTCAGTTTCATTTTCTCTTACTTGGCCTTTGGTGACCCTGTGTTCTTAAGGCTCAACACTGCTGCTGAATTCAGTTACCCAGAGCTTAATGGAGGTAAACAGGAAGGTGTCTGCATTCACTGAGCTCCTCCTACTTAAGCCAGCTCTTATTCCTTATCCTAGAAACTCCATGAATACAGTGTTATTGTTGTTAACAGTTTACAGATAGAATCTGAGGTTTGAAATTATGAAGTAGTTAGCCCAAGGTTATACAACTAATGAATGTAAAATGTAAATTTGAACTCAGGTTTGTCTTGCTCCTATTTTTATTAATCACTGTGCAATATTTCTTCTAGAATTAACGATTCATTTTACTATACAAGGTGAAAGGGACCAAAATGTAACTTAATGTGCAAGCCCTGATTTGCTCAGGATTGATTGAGAAAAGAAGAAAGTAGGAAAGAACCTTTCTAAGACGGCATATAGGTTTATTGTATATAGTCAAGTTTATTGTTGACGCATACTTCTGCAATATTTTCTATAATTGTTTCTTTATCCTTTCTCATGAAATAGTTATAACCAAAGGGCCAAAATGCATCCCTAACGGAAATGAAAATGGCCAAGTAATGTATGTTTTAAATTTTTTGGAAGACTACTTCAAGGAAAAATACAAGCAAGTGGTTAGGAGGCCAATTGCTGGGCACTTTGCTGATTAGCTTTATTGTACATAGTGTGTTTCTGTTTGTTTTGAAAACTGATATTTGTGGAAACATTTGAACACAGCTACTGGAGCAGTCGAATGTTCTTGAATTAGGACTCTCCGTACCCATACCGTCCCCACCCCAAAGGCTATGGCCTAATTTCAGGGTTTTGTGACTACAGAATCCAAGGCCAATCTGCATTTCAAAGAAATGTGAGTGGCTGTGGTTCTGCCAGTTCCACTCCTACAATTATGCAAATGACAACTTGATAATAAGAGGCCTTTATAAAATGAGTTAATTGGCTTTCAATATATTCAAGAGAACGAACTCATATTTTTCATCTTTAATGAAAAGAGGAAATTCTTGAAAACCTCACAGTACTTGTCTGTGCTTCTCATCATCCCTCCCCCACCCCCATACACTCCTCCTCCTCTGAAAACATGTTTTCTTCTTTCATTATGAAATTGGCAACAGGCAGGCAAATAGTGCTGAGTATACACATCATTATTATACACAATGCCAGCAGGCTTCAGAATAGCTTGTATTATACTCAAAGTAGAATGAAACATGAAAACACTTTTGTAAGCAGAGTTACACCAATAGAACACTTAGGGAAGGGAGAGAAAGAGAAAAATAATTAGAATTCAGGGCATGGAAATGGACTTTTCTTAATATTCATCAGCCCTAAATCTTCAGCCCAATAAGAATAGATATACGCCGCATTTTATTTTTTGAGAGCTGTTTTTGATTAGAAATTCTTTGACAACTTCTATAGATTTTATTACTGGGGTGAATCAGACTCCTTAGTTCTGGTAAGAATGAACGAAATGTGTCATCATGTATCATCCCATTTGTCTTTAGCTGCATGATATAGAGAAATTCTATTTACAAATGATTGATATGAATATATTTTTTAGAATAAGAGTACATGCTTAAATATTTTCTAAATATTATTCAACCAGAAAATGTTAAAACCAGAATTCAATTTAGGTCCTATTGACCTCAGTGCCACTTCTCTTTTAACAAGGACAACACAGAATGCCTTAAAATATATTAATATTGCAAGATGCATTTTTATGAACGTTACAAGATAACCTACTAGAAATCAGATTATTTGTTTCTTGATCAAATAAATGTGTTAAATTTGTTTGATCAGATATTCAAGAGGAAGACCTGTTTTCTATTACTTTTAACAAAGAAACAACAGCATAGATTAAAACTAAATAAACAAAACAAAACTGAAAATCAATTACTATTAGCATTAAATTGTTTGGTGCTAACCAAAGATTGAGTAGGTATTAAAGACCTAGAGGAAATTAAAATTGACCTTGTTTTGTATAGGAGTTAATCAAATAAGAAGGAAGCCATTATACCATGGAAGGGGATTTTTTTATTCAAGAAAGTAACTCCTAATTCTTTTTTAACAGTGGAAAATTTAGCACTTTATTTTGAATACTTATTGTTTGTGTGTATACTTAGAAATGTGTGGATAAATATATGTACCATTAAGTTGATGTAGGTTTTTACCTGCAGAAAAGTGGCTTGATGGTTGGTATAAATTTATAGTCACAACAGAGTGTGCCAAGTGGACAAGAACACAGTCTGAGGCTTTAAGTTAGACGAGACTCAACTCCTAGTTCTACCAAGGTAGATTTTCTCACTGTGAGCAGATCACTGGGTTTCTCAGCCCCTGTTTCTACTATCTATAAAACAATGGCAATGGTGCCTGTAAAATACTATTGAGAAATAAATTAGAACACAAAAAATAAATATTCAAGATAAAATGCTAAAGTTCTTTTATATAGTCAATATATTAATATAGTATTTGATATTTGTGCATGTTCAATAAGTGCCTGTTTTTTCCATTTAAGTGAGACTTTCCAAGAGAACAAATCAAAATACATTTCTTGGGTATTTTTTTTTAAAGATTTTATTTTTGGGGGCGCCTGGGTGGCACAGCGGTTAAGCGTCTGCCTTCAGCTCAGGGCGTGATCCCGGCGTTATGGGATCCAGCCCCACATCAGGCTCCTCCGCTAGGAGCCTGCTTCTTCCTCTCCCACTCCCCCTGCTTGTATTCCCTCTCTCGCTGGCTGTCTCTCTGTCAAATAAATAAATAAAAATAAAATCTTTATTTTTTTTTTTAAAGATTTTGTTTATTTATTCGACAGAGATAGAGACAGCCAGCGAGAGAGGGAACACAAGCAGGGGGAGTGGGAGAGGAAGAAGCAGGCTCCTAGCGGAGGAGCCTGATGTGGGGCTCGATCCCAGAATGCCAGGATCACGCCCTGAGCCGAAGGCAGACGCTTAACGACTGTGCCACCCCGGCACCCCCATTTCTTGGGTATTGAGCAATCTTCTCAGTAATGATTTGAGATATTATCGAAAATATTCAAGGATTAATAGCTTTTAAGGCACACATGATACAGGAAATTCCAAGTTTGCTTTCTTTTTTTTTTTTTTTATTTTTTTATTAATAATGATTTTTTATTATATTATGTTAGTCACCATACAGTACATCCCCGGTTTTCGATGTAAGGCTCGATGATTCATTAGTTGTGTATAACACCCAGTGCACCATGCAATATGTGCCCTCCTTACTACCCATCACCGGTCTATCCCATTCCCCCACCCCCCTCCCCTCTGTAGCCCTCAGTTTGTTTCTCATAGTCCATAGTCTCTCATGTTTCATTCCCCCTTCTGATTACCCCCCCTTTCTTTATCCCTTTCTTCCCCTACTGATCATTCTAGTTCTTATGTTCCATAGATGAGAGAAATCATATGATAGTTGTCTTTCTCTGCTTGACTTATTTCACTAAGCATTATCTCCTCCAGTGCCGTCCATGTTGTAGCAAATGTTGAGAACTCATTCTTTCTGATTGCTGAGTAATATTCCATTGTATATATGGACCACAACTTCTTAATCCAGTCATCTGTTGCAGGGCATCTCGGCTCCTTCCACGATTTAGCTATTGTGGACATTGCTGCTATGAACATTGGGGTGCATATGGCCCTTCTCTTCACTACGTCTGTATCTTTGGGGTAAACACCCAGTAGTGCAATGGCTGGATCATAGGGTAGCTCAATTTTTAACTTTTTAAGGGACCTCCACACGGTTTTCCAGAGTGGCTATACCAACTTGCATTCCCACCAACAATGTAGGAGGGATCCCCTTTCTCCACATCCTCTCCAACAATTGTTGTTTCTTGCCTTGTCTATTTTTGCCATTCTAACTGGCGTCAGGTGGTATCTCAGTGTGGTTTTGATTTGAATTTCCTTGATGGCTAATGATTTTGAACATTTTTTCATGTGTCTGTTAGCCATTTGTATGTCTTCATTGGAAAAGTGTCTGTTCATATCTTCTGCCCATTTTTTGATTTGTTTATTTGTTTCTCGTGTATTGAGTTTGAGAAGTTCTTTGTAGATCTTGGATACCAGTCCTTTATCTGTAGTGTCATTTGTAAATATATTCTCCCATTCCGTGGGCTGCCTCTTAGTTTTTCTGACTGTTTCCTTGGATGTGCAGAAACTTTTAATCTTGATGAAGTCCCATAAATTCATTTTATCTTTTGTTTCTCTTGCCTTTGGGGATGTGTCATGAAAAAGGTTGCTTTGGCTGATGTCGTAGAGGTTGCTGCCTATGTTCTCCTCTAGAATTTTGATGGATTCCAGTCTCACATTGAGGTCTTTCATCCATTTGGAGTTTATTTTTGTGTATGGTGTGAGATAGTGGTCAAGTTTCATTCTTTTGCATGTAGCTGTCCAATTTTCCCAGCACCATTTATTGAAGAGACTGTCTTTTTCCCACCGGATGTTTTTTCCTGCTTTATCAAATATTAGTTGCCCAAAGAGCTGAGGGTCCATTTCTGGGCTCTCTATTCTGTTCCATTGGTCTATGTGTCTGTTTTTGTGCCAGTACCATGCTGTCTTTGTGATCACAGCTTTGTAGTACAGCTCGAAATCCGGCATTGTGATGCCCCCAGCTTTGTTTTTCCTTTTCAACAGTTCCTTGGAGATTCGGGGTCTTTTCTGGTTCCATACAAATTTAAGGACTATTTGTTCCAGTTCTTTGAAAAACGTTCTCGGTATTTTGATCGGGATAGCATTGAAAGTGTAGATTGCTCTGGGTAGCATGGACATTTTAACTATGTTAATTCTTCCGATCCATGAGCATGGAATATCTTTCCATCTTTTTATGTCTTCCTCAATGTCTTTTAAGAGTGATTTATAGTTTCTAGAATAAAGGTCCTTTACGTCTCTGGTTAAGTTAATTCCAAGGTAACGTATGGTTTTTGGTGCTATTGTAAATGGGATGGATTCCCTGATTTCTCTTTCTTCGTTCTCATTATTCGTGTACAGAAATGCGACTGATTTCTGAGCATTGATTTTGTATCCCGCCACGTTACTGAATTGCTCTATAACTTCTAATAGTTTGGGAGTGGCTTCTTTTGGGTTTTCCATATAGAGTATCATGTCGTCTGCGAAGAGAGACATTTTGACTTCTTCTTTGCTGATTTGAATACCTTTGATCCCTTTTTGTTGTCTGATTGCTGTTGCAAGGACTTCTAGTACTATGTTGAATAATAGTGGCGAGAGTGGGCATCCTTGTCGTGTTCCTGATCTTAAGGGAAAGGCTTCCAGCTTTTCCCCATTGAGAATAATATTTGCAGTAGGCTTTTCATAGATGGCTTTTATGAGATTGAGAAATGTACCTTCTATTCCTACACTCTGAAGGGTTTTAATCAGGAAAGGATGCTGTATTTTGTCAAATGCTTTTTCGGCATCGATTGAGAGGATCATATGGTTCTTGAGTCTTTTCTTGTTGATATGATGTATCACGCTGATTGATTTGCGAATATTGAACCACGCTTGCATCCCAGGTATGAATCCCACTTGATCGTGGTGGATAATCCTTTTAATGAACTGTTGGATTCTATTAGCAAGTATCTTGTTGAGGATTTTGGCGTCCATCTTCATTAGGGAAATCGGTCTGTAATTCTCCTTTTTGAGGGGGTCTTTGCCTGGTTTGGGGATCAAGGTAATAGTGGCCTCATAGAATGAGTTTGGTAGCTTTCCTTCTGTTTCTATTTTTTGAAATAGCTTTAGGAGAATAGGTATTATTTCTTCTTTGAATGTTTGGTAGAATTCCCCAGGAAAACCGTCCGGGCCTGGAGTTTTGTTATTTGGAAGGTTGTTTATCACTGACTCAATTTCTTCATAATTATTTGGCCTGTTTAAGAAATCAATTTCTTCCTTTTTCAATCTTGGTAGTTTATAGGTTTCCAGGAAGGATTCCATCTCTTCCAGATTGCTTAGTTTATTGGCATATAGCTGTTGATAAAAATTTCTAATAATCCTTCCAATTTCAATGGTGTTCGTCGTGACCTCTCCTTTTTCATTCATAATTTTAATAATCTGGGTCCTTTCTCTTTTCTTTTGGATAAGTCTTGCCAGTGGTCTGTCAATTTTATTGATTCTCTCAAAGAACCAGCTTCTAGTCCTGTTGATCTGCTCTACTGTACTTCTGGTTTCTGCTTGATTGATTTCAGCTTTAATTTTGGTCAACTGCTTCCTTGTGCGTGGATTAGGCCTGTCCCTCTGTTGCTGTTCCAGCTTCTTGAGGTGAGAATATAAAAACTGCATTTTAGATTTTTCTATTCTTTTGAGTGAGGCTTGGATGGCTATGTATTTCCCCCTTAGGACTGCCTTTGCAGTATCCCATAGGTTTTGGACTGTTGTATTTTCATTCTCATTGGTCTCCATAAATTGTTTAATTTGATTTTTGATTTCCTGGTTTATCGAGTCATTCCTGAGCAGGATGGTTCTTAGTCTCCAAGTGTTTGAGTTTCTTCCAAATTTTTCCTTGTGGTTGAGTTCCAATTTCAGAGCGTTGTGGTCTGAGAATATGCAGGGGATAATTTCAATCTTTTGGTATCGGCTGAGACCTGTTTTGTGTCCCAGAACATGGTCTATTCTTGAAAATGTTCCATGGGCATTAGAATAGAATGAGTATTCTTTGGTTCTGGGTTGTAGTGTTCTATATATATCTAAGAGGTCCAACTCGTCGAGTATGGCATTCAAAGCCTTTGATTCTTTGCTTAGTTTTTGCCAGGGTGTTCTGTCTATTTCTGAGAGTGGAGTGTTGAGGTCCCCTACTATTAATGTATTTTTATCTATATGTCTCTTTATTCTGGTTAAGAGTTGGCTTGTGTATCTTGCTGCTCCCCTGTTGGGGGCATATATATTTATAATTGTCATATCCACTTGTTGAATACTTCCTTTAAGAATAATATAGTGCCCTTCTGCATCTCTAACTATAGTCTGTAGTTTAAAATCCAATTTATCTGATATGAGAATTGCTACCCCAGCTTTCTTTTGAGGTCCATTTGCGTGAAAGATGGTACTCCATCCCCTTACTCTCAGTCTGAATGCATCTTTGGGTTCGAAATGAGTCTCTTGTAGACAGCAAATGGATGGGTCATTTCTTTTTATCCAATCTGCAACCCTGTGGCGTTTGAAACCAGAATTTAAACCATTAATGTTAAGGCTGAGTACTGAGAGATATGCTTTTAATTCTGCCATGTTGTCAGTAAAGTCTTTGTTTGTATTGGCTGTGACTTTCTGTTTTGTATCACTCTTGGGGCCTTTTTACTTTTATAGAACCCCCCGTAATACCTCCTGTAGGGCTGGTTTCGTGGTTACGAAATTGGCTAGTGACTGTCGATTCTGAAATGTCTTTATTTCTCCATCAATTCTGAATGACAGCCTTGCTGGATAAAGGATCCTTGGCTGCATGTTTTTCTCTGAAAGAGCTTTAAAAATGCTCCCCCAACCCTTTCTCTCATTCCAGGTCTGTGTAGACAGGTCTGATGTAATTCTGATGCCTTTGCCTTGGTACGTGAGAAATTTCTTTGCCCTGGCCGCTTTCAATACTGTTTCCTTGGATCTCATATTTGCGAATTGCACTATGACGTGACGTGGTGTAGGTCTGTCATGGTTGAGCTTGGGAGGGGTCCTCTCTGCCTCTTGGACACGAATTTTTGTTTCCCTTGCTAGATTAGGGAAGTTTTCAGCTACAATTTGTTCAAATATCTCTTCTAGACCTCTGTTTTTCTCCACCCCCTCGGGGATGCCGATGATTCTAACATTGGATCGTTTCGTTGAGTCAGAAATCTCCCGTAGCCAACACTCGTGGGCGTGGATTTTTTTAAGACCATCTTCTATTTTTATTTTTTCCTCTATTAACCCATCCTCCAATTCACTAACCCTTTCCTCCGCTTCCGTGACCCTGGCCGTCAGAGCCTCTAGTTTTGCCTGCATTTGGCTCATAGAATTTTTAATTTCTGTCAAATTCGCTCTCATTTCCGCCATTAGGGATTCTATATTCTCAGTAATATTTTCCTGAATACTTTTTTCAAGTCTACTCATTATCTTGACCATTGTTACTCTGAATTCCATTTCTGATAATTTGGTTACATCCATATCCGTTACTTCTGTGGCAGAGGCCACTGACTCACTGTCTTTTCTTTGCTGGGGGGGGCTTCTCCTTCTTGTCATTCTGATGAAGAGAGGTTGCGGGGTTTCCAGAGCCCAAAATTATTGACTGGGTCCCAGGCCGTGCCCCTTGTTTTATAGGGATCTTAGAGATCTGGGCTTCTTCTTTAAAGATTTTATTTATTTACTTATCTGAGAGAGGGAGACAGACAGTCAGCAAGAACGAAACAGAAGCAGGGGAGTGAGAGAGGAAGAAGCAGGCTCCCAGCAGAGGAGCCCGATGAAGGATTCCTTTCCGGAACGCCGGGATCACGCCCTAAGCCGAAGGCAGGCGCTCAATGACTGCGCCACCCAGGCACCTCCGGTTGTGGGCTTCTTGATTTTTCAGCCTGCCTTCTGTGTTCTGGGGGAGGGGCCTGCCGCGCCGATACTCAGGCAACCCTGTTTGGGTAGAGTCTCCGTGTCCCCTGCGAGGGAGGATGGGGATGGGCACTCTCTGAGCCGGTATTTCCAGGCTTTTGTTCTCTGGCGGCTTTCCCTGGCGGCCGGCTATGCCTCTTCTGAGGGTCAGAGCAGCAGAGGCTGCATTGTCGCAGAACAGAGGGATTGCGGCCCGTTCTCCACTGATGTTCTGGCCACTTTAACTCTGTTACTGTTGGTGCTGCTCAACCCTGCAGCGTCCCGGGATGTGCGCACCAACTCGGCGACCCTGCCCTCACTTCCAGGGCCGGCGCGTCTCTGTCCTTTGTGTTTCTAATGCCGCCAGCCACCGGCCGCCCCGCGCGCTCCCGGGTCTCCCGGTCTCAGTCTATGCCCGGTGAGCACACCTCGATTCCGGAGTTTCGTGAGAAGCCTGGTGGCGCGCGCACCCGGTTCAGGGTCTCAGCCTGCTGTTTCGCGGGTGCCGACCGCGAGTCCGCCCGCTCCCCCGTGCAGGTGGCCCGCCAGCCGCCAGCCGCCCCGCGCGCGCTCCGGGAGTTCCCGGTCTCAGTCTGGATCCCGTGAGCACACGGGGATTCCGGTGTTCCGGGAGATGCCTGGTGGCGCGCGCGTTCACGGCTCACCGGTCTCAGTCCGCTCTCTCGCGGGTGCCCTCTGTGTGTCCGCCCGCTCCCCCGTGCAGGTGGCTGCCGCTTCCCGGCGCCCAAACGCGGCGGCTCCCTCCCCCTTCCGTTTATCTTCCGATATCCGTGCACGGTTTACAGCTCCCCTCTTGGTACCTCAATACTCAGCGCTGGAGATGTTCATTTGTAGAGATCCAGATGCATCATCCTGCGTCTCAGGCTGATTCCGTGGTTATATAGGCTGGTCTGGTACCTATCCAGCTCGACTCAGGGGACCGGCTGAAAAAGGGGTCCCCTACTCCTCCGCCATCTTAACTCCTCTCCCAAGTTTGCTTTCTGATACTTGTTTCATGATTAGCTTCATCCTACTGCTACTCCAATGAAAAAGAATTACTGCGACATGTATGTGTTGACATAACCTAGCCAAGAATTCCACCTGTTTTCCTTTCTGGTTAGTTTTCTGTGTTCTAGTGCTTGTTGATTTGGCCGTCTTGAAACCTAGCGTGCATGATAATGTTGCAGAACCAACCCTGCTTGAGTGCCAGATTTACAAATAAACATGTTAGCATTTTAGCTACTTATTCTAGCTTTTCCCATTTGGTTTGCATAGCTGTGCATAAGAAGGTTGCAAGCAAGGGAGGGTGGTATGCTCTTCTGATGCAGTGTGAACAGGAGGATAGTGGCTGATGAGGCAATTACTTCTCATTGCGCAATTGTATACAGCATCTAAGTGAGATCTACTGGAGCTCCCAGGGAAAGCACACTGTGAGTAACTCCCATCATACTGTTCTTACAGCCCTCATCTGCAATTTTCAACATAGTAGTGTGAAAGCATGCCCAGCTGCCACCAAGTGACAGGATAGAAACTCGAGGCAGATCCAAGGAACATCTACTCTAGCAGCACAGCGGGACTGTTGGATGGAGGCTTGAATTTTTTTGTAAAAAGCTAGGGGAGCTGCAGACACACTGCAGTACATTCCAGAGGCAAAAGCCAGGGTTAGATTTAGATCACCTGAGAAATCAGTGCAGGGACTTGGGAATAAGAATATTTAATCTCATCTACAGAACTAATTCTTAATTTCGGACCATAAGTAGGAAAATTGCCTGCGTGTTTGGAAGCAGTATTAAATCAAAGAGAAATTAGAATTTGTTCTATGTGGCCTCAGATTATAGGTAAATCCAGTATTACTAGCTGCAAGGGAAGGCAATTACAGTTTGAATCAAGAGAACACATTCTAATACTTAGCATCATTCCAAATTAAAGTCTGTAGCCACAAGAAACAGAGAGCTCTCCTTCACTCGAGGTATTCAAGAGGTACCAACAAAGATGATACAGAGGATATTTAATCTTAGATGGGCATCCTCTTAAAGTGAGAGTCCTTAATTAGCCAATTAGTGATGAAGTTAGGACAACCTACTCTGCCTGTTTCCACTTGTCTTGCAATAAATCCTCAGGGTTCAGGATCATTTGAACCACATTGTTATTGACTAGTCCATACATATTCCTGGTTGAATGGGATGTCGCATAGGCTCATGTGTTGGCATGAGAGAGAGGATTTTTACGTGAGAGCAAAATCTGCCCTGAGGTCAGTGAGAATATCAGCCTCACTCTTGTACCGCTCGAGACACACAGCGGCTGTTTTGTTTGGTTACCAGTCTTGGTGATCTCGATGCCGTATTATTGCAGAGCAAATCTATTTTTGTTCCTCACTTTGAATCAACAAAAACATCTTGATTTCATTCCCAAGAGAATTCTGAATCCATCGGAATCACTTCCCTCTTCTCAATCTCTATTACAAACCCTCATAATTTGGATTTCCATGGCTTACACTCTGCAATTTTATACTAAAGTTCTGACTGTCCTCACTACTTTCTATTGTGTTCACCTTGTTAGGCCTTTCACTGGCCAGCCTTAAAGAGCTATCTAAATTCAAATATAATCCTTCAAAAAAACCTTCAATGGCTCCATACTTCCCATGAAAGTAACTTCCAAACTTTTTAGCTGAGGAATCATGTATTTCACATAAAGTTATGTGTGAGATTCCACTATTTCACTAATGGCATATTTCTATGTTATTAAATGTTTATAGGCCACGAAATGTTAACATTTGCTCATTATTAAACTCATTACTAATTTATTTTTAAATCATTTTGATTTTAATAATGTTTTAAAGCTGGCTATTCTAGATAACAGTTGCATTTTTATATTTATTTCTTTACTTTAATTTGAATATATACCTTCTAGAAAACCTTGATCGGCAACCATTGTGAATCATATTCTCATTATAAGGTGAAATCCTGAAATGTGTTCTGATCACAAATCATTATGAATATAATACCTATGTAATTTTTAAACCTGCAATGCTGTTTGCTTGGGCCAGAAATTTGAAAATAAAAATAAAATTTCTTTTTATTTTCAAAATTGATGCATAATATACTCATTTTCTTGAATTTATACATTTTTCGTTTAGAGGGAGTTGAATAAATTCTCAGCAAGATTGGTTTATTTTTTGTGTTGGGTGTATCCAAATATACAGCACTTTGATATTCCCAAGAACATCATTTAAATATTTTCAAATACCGTATTGCTTATCCTTTACGTTAATTCACTCAGAACTGTAAAAGTCAAATTGTTCAAGAGTCCAAACTTCATTTGAATTTTCTCATTGAATTCTGAATCTTTCATCAAGGTATATCTTGGCAACTCTAAATCATCTAACCAAGTTTATTTAGCGTGTTAAAAATAGCAAAGCATGTATGTTGGTCTAATCATAGTGTATCAGATAAGTATTTCAATAATGGATTTTCTTTGTCATGGATTTTTTGTCTCATTAGAAAAATTTGTACCAGCATCTTCCCTCAGTATAGCCAATGAACTTCGGTATAAAAATGGACATTCTGCAAACCACTTCCTGTTTCATTAAAAATATATTTGGAATGTCAGTAATTTAAATTTAATGAATTCACATTTATATGTCATTATTAACATTTTTTTTGTTAATGCTGTCATCACCTAAATCACCAATGCTTATCTAACATCCCATGATTGTCTGAACACATCTTTTTTTAAAGATTTTATTTATTTATTTGAGAGAGAGAGCACGCACACAAGCGGGGTAAAGGGCAGAGGGAGAAGCAGACTCCCCGCTAAGCAAGGAGCCTTATGCGAGACTGAATCCTGGGACTCTGGGATCATGACCTAAGCTGAAGGCAAAAGCTTAAGCAACTGAGCCACCCAGGTGCCCTCTGAACACGTTTCAAAGCAGATTTATTGTGAGCTGGAACTCCTATAATTTTCTGCCATTGTTTTTGCACCATCAATACAACTGTCCTATAATTTTTTATTCCTCAGTTGATGGTGTATTAAAATTTATCTAAATACACAGAAATATTTTCTCTCGTGGCATAAGTATTATATCCTATGAAGAGATACAAAACATCTAAACTTTCATGCAAATAAACTAGAAATATTTTGCACAAACTAAATTCGCCGAACTATTTCCTCAAATATATTAGATACACAAACCATTTCATTTAGGTCTCTTTAAAAATCAACACAGCCAACTAACCAACTATACCTAATGTTTGACCTACCTAATTTTTCTTCATGAAAAATGTAATTATACTGCATATTTATTTGTCTACTTATATATTATCTATTTCCCACTGTAGCGTGAAAGACTTTGTTTCATTTTATGCTGCATATTTGGAATCTAGAAAAGCACTTTACTTATAATAGGTGCTCAATAAACGTATTTTTGAAAGAATTAATGAATATATATGCCTGGTTTCTTCTTTTTGCTAAATAATACTAACTGGATTTTAATAGTGGCTTCCTTGTCTATTACACTTATAAGCAATGTCAGCATCATGGAGTCTAGTGAACATTTCTTCCTGAAGATGTATGTCTCTTCATTACATATGTGCATTTATATTATAAGATTAAATTTTCTTTGTGTCATTATTCTTATAGCACAGAGTAATTGAATTTAGGCTGAAAGCAACAAGAATTATTTTATGCTTATTATGTTTTGTTTCAATATAATGTAATTTGGCAAGGATCGTATGATTTCTTTGCAAAATCACTATGAAAGTTCACCTTGTAGACTTGGACAGCATATATTGGAATAATAATTAAATGTATATAAAATAATTTTCATAATCCTTTCATATATTTTTTGTGATCCTTTGTGATTACAGCTACTATCAGGATGATATTTTTAAAATGAATATCCAGTTCTGGCTGCTCCTTATGTTAAACAAATACCTTAATTCCCCAAGTTGATTTGGGAGTATAGTGCAAATTCCAACTATATCCTCCCATAGAAGTGGGATATATAACTCCTACTTGTGGAGAACACTTAATAAGACATGTACCAGAATCTCATAGAAGCAAGTAAGCAAACAAACAAACCTAGAGCTATTCCCTTCAGTAAAGTATTCACAGTTGTCCTGTTGATTTCTCCTTCTATCAGGTTATATCCAGGTATAAAAATAAAGGACACTTAGATTGTAGTTTAGCGAGAAAGGCAAACAGACCTTAGCATAAAGTAAAACTAGTGATGGAGGATTGCATATTGCAAAGAAATAGACTATATTAAATTTCATATACGAATAGACATTATCTAGGTGAAGAAAATTAGGAAAAATAAAAGGAGCAGAGTTTACATGCAGAAGACAGGAGAAAAATAGCAACACAAAAAGTTAAATCCCTTAAGAAAAGTATACAATTTCACAGACACATAAAAAATTGCTCTAAGAAAATTTGTTGACAAAATTAATTCATTATGGCAAGGTCTCAAAGATATGAAGATAAAACAACGGAGAGATAAAAATGGAGATACATTGCAGAACTAAAGAAATAAAGTAATGACCAAACTAAATCCATCAGAAACTAATATATAACTTAAAACATAAGTGAATCAGGTAACTCATGATTGAAAATCAAGTTTCTTTTGTAGAAGAAAAGATTTGTTTCATTAAATGAAGAAAAAAATTCACTTAGAGCAATGGCAAAGGGAATGAAAGATGAAGAGTCCAAAATGTTCCCACAGAAATATAATTAATAACAATTAATATTAAAAAAATAAAAAGATATTATTATTAAAAAGTGGTTTCCTGAAACAAAAATAGGATCCACATATTTAAAGGACAAACCATGTTTTAGACAGAGAAAAATGATCCAGAATAAAAAGATTAAGCCATACATGTTACATTATTGAATGTCAAACATAAAAGAAAAAAAAAGGAACTGGGTGGAAGAAGTCAAAGACCAATGTATCTTACGATCTGAGAGAAAGTGTGTCCCCACGTTTTGTACCTACTATAGTCAATTTAGTAGAAAGAATGTGAGAACTCAAGGACAACAGCTCCTGTAAGTCCTTCTTAACGGACACTAAGGATAGGAGGCTACGGTTGAGTCAAAAGAGTAATATAGTCAGTCATGTGAAGCACTTAGGTTGGAGAAACTGGTTTGTAAAAAAACGGTGTGAGCATTTACTCCATTTACGTATACAACTAAGAAAAACTATTGCTGAAGAATTATGTTTGTAGAGGACAATATAAATGGTCTAAATCTCCACAGTTTGTAGGAATAGAATAACTCAATCGGAGGCTAGGAGAAAGGGCAAGAATAACGTCTCAATTCTTACAGCAAAGAGTTAAAACACTCTAATACTGAATCATGCGGTTAATGGTGACTTCTTTTAACTTTCTTCAAAATCTTAAATTATAGAATGGTCATCTTGAAATATCATTATTAGAAACAAACAATTATCTCAACCTGTAGTGTCCAGTACAGTACCACATGTGGCTACTGAGAAGTCGAACTGTGGCTGGTCTAAAGTGAGATGTCCTCTAAGGGTAGAATCCACACTAGATTTCTAAGACTTATATGAAAAAAAATTTCATTAAACATTTTTATATTGATATAGTATTGACATGACAGTATTTTGGATATACTGGGTTATATGCAAAACATATTAAAATTAATTTCACTTTTTATTTTTTATATTGTTAAATGTGATTACTAGAAAATCTAAAACTAAATGCATTCCTCACATTATATTTCTATCAGATAGCACTGACCTAACATTTGATTTACTTTATATAATTGATACCTAGTAGGGCTGTACTTTTTAAAGAACTTTCTTGGAGATATATCTATCTATATCTATATTTATATGAACCAAAATGACCCAACATAAATATAATAAAATAATATAAATATTAAATATGTGTAAATACTAAACATCCTATAAAATTAATATTAAATACAAATATTAAAGTATATTAATATTTTTTTGTTTTTAAACTTAATATGCTTATAATGTAATACTATGACAACATTTTATTTACTGAATATTACTTGGAAATTTATTGGTAAGAAACAAAATTAACAGCACTTTAAATATGTAGCTTATGTTATTATTTAACTTTTTGAATTTTTTTTTTTACTGACTTCAGAATAGTTATTGATATGCTTCTCCATTTTATATATTTTATTTCTAGGATAATGGCACCCATCATTATTGTCTCATTATTTCTGAGATACTGGCTGTATTAAAAGCTCATTACTGCTTATAGCCACTGTTTGAGCTTTCTCTCAGCCAAATTCTCAAAGAAAAAAACCTGTTTTTATTTCACATATCCCTTCCTTAGTGGTTGAAATGCTGTGAATCCCCTTCACTTTCGTCACTTTAATAATGCAAATTGCTTTCAGGGTGCTTACCAAACTCAATACCTTCATTTTCCTTGATGTTCCTTAAGGTCTTACTTTTTTAATCCTTTTTTTCTCGCATTTTATGCCAGCTTTTTCCCTGAAAGAATTCATCTCTGACTATGCAATTTCCTCCACACAAATCTCATAGGTTCACTTGTCACTTCTGCAATGATGATCTCTGAACAACAAGCCTTTTGTAAGCCTTTGTAAGCCCATAAGCTTCCTACTTCCGTATTTCTTTCAATGACATTACCATTCCCTACTTACCCAGGATGGAAACCCTGTAGTTTTAACACTTGCATCCCTTTTATACACTCCAAAACCAAATTATTTCTTTGTGTACCTTATCCTGTCTAATTCTGTCAACACCACCATTCTCACTGCTTCTTATCTAGACAACTGAAATGGTAAAAATGATCACTCGGTCTCCCACTTCCTTTTCTCCCATTGGTATAATATATGAGAGAGTGGTTTCATAGGACTGCACTAGCTCTAAAATTTATCTGATTCTTTGTAGCACTTTCCCTCCTTCTCACCACTAGTGACGATTTTCATATATTTACACGAACATTGTTCAGTATGAATCGTGTCAACATATGGTTTTAGACATTGCATTAGTTTTCTATTACGACCGTAACAGATTACTCCAGATTAAGCATCATGAAACAACACATTTATTACCTCACAGATCTGACTGGTCTGCTCCAAGTTTCACAAGGCTAAAATTAATGTGTGGGCTAGCTGGGCTCTTACTAGGAAACTCAGAAAATTCGGTTTCCAAACTCATTCAAATTGTTGCCAAACCATGTTCTCTGTGGTTGCAAGACTAAAGTCCCCATTTTCTTGCTGATTATCAGTCAGGTGTCGTTTTCAGAGGGACGCCTGGGTGGCTCAGTCTTTTAAGCATTTGATTCTTGATTTCCACTAAGGTCATGATCTCAGGGTCCTGTGATAGAGGCCCACATCAGGCTCCAGGCTCAGCATGGAGCCTTCTTAAGGTTGTCTCTCGTCCTCTCTCTTTGCCTCTCCCTTCCGCGAAGGCTTTCTCTCCCTCCCTCTCTCCCCCACCTCTCAAAAATATATGCGACTAATGAATTGTTGAACACTACATCAAAAACTAATGATGTACTATATGCTGGTTAATTGAACATAATAAATAAATAAATAAATAAATAAATAAATAAATAAATAAATACATAAATACATAAATACATAAATACATAAATACATAAATAAATAAAAGGAGTCATTCTCAACTTCTGGAGGCTTTCTGTATTCCCTTGCTGGTGGCCCCCTTCATCTACAAAGCTGGCATTGTGGGACAAGTTATTTTCCTACTTGGAATCTCTCTGATCTTCCCTCTGCTTCATCTCTCCTGCTTCTTCTTCCATCACATCTCTGTTGCTCGCAGCCAGGAAAGGTTCCCTGGATCTAATGCTCCATCTAGTTAGATTGGACCCTCTCAGATAATCTATATTTTAAGGTCCACACCCTTCTTTATATCTGCAAAATTCTGAGATTAAGAGCATCCTCTGAGCAACAACTGATGACTCTGATAGATTTGCTCTTCACTTTGCAAAAAACTTTCCCTAAGTCTATGGAGGTCCAAACCTGCATTCTTTTTAAATTAGGGGAGGAGAGGGAAAATGCAGAAAGTACAAATTTAGTCTAATACTTTACTATATCTTTTTCCCAGTAAATCTTTAAATCCAGCAAAGAAAATGCTCCTAGTTTGGTGACTTAACTCCTCTCATAAAAGTTTGACATGAGTTGATGGATAGAGTCAGATTCTTCAGAAGAGTCATTTCCACAAAAATAGCGGTGTCACTGAGTAGGTATTGTTTTTTCCAAGCTCCTGAACTTCTTTACTCAGGGAATCTGAGTGCTCATAACAGGAATATTTCTTGTCTATTCTCTTGGAGACACAATTTCAATTTGAGGGTTATCCTTTATATAAACCCTAACCCAATCACAGCTCATTTGCACTATTTTCACAGGTCTGGTTAGATCTCCAATACCAGGCACGTAGCAGGGAATGACTTTGGCCTAAAGGCATCCATGTGAGGATTAAATTTCCAATTTTGAATGGCCTCTGGGCTGGTTCCTCAATCTCTAGCCATATTTTCTTTATCCCTAAAGTTCCTGTCACTGAAGCATGAATTTTTCTAAAAGCACAAAATCCTTAAAGACTTGACACCTTAGGCTTTCCAAAAGTCATCTTCAAATATTTTGGCTATAAAACTTAAATTTCTGCACTCTTTTGGCAGTGGCCTTCACCAGTATTCATGGGTATATTCTCCCAAGACAGGTGCATGTTCCATAGAAGATCACTTTCCTCATGAGAAAAGACCTCCTTCACAGCTTTTTTCAAGGTATATCTCTAGTCTCTTGTGGTATTTCCTGAGTTGTCGGAGGTGGGCCACCTGGACCATTGTATGCTCCTCTCTTTTCAGGTAGAAGATAGCCCACCTTTTAGGAATTCAGAATGTTAAAGAGATACTTAAACTTTACCTATTATACCTTTTCTTTTATAGTCTTTTGTTTGTTTGCTTCTGATGACTACCTTGTATCTTTTTAGGGTTATTAAGGCTTTCTGAAGAACTATGTCTTTTTCCATCCCTTTTCTATTTTAATTTCAGTGGCTGATAATCATTTTCTATTTTATGAATACCTGGTGTTTAATTTAACTAATTTTCATTTTGCTATTGTAAACATTGTTATGTTCAACATCCTTATAACTATATCCTTAAGATAAATTAATATTTTATTAAGATTAATTCCTGGAAATCATGAAGTGAAAGAAAACACTGAATTTTGCAGTTTTTAATATGTGTTCCCAAATGTTTCTCCAGAAATATTAAACCAAGCTTCACTCTCACCAACCAGATAATAAAGTTCCATTTTCCATGAATTTTTTTTAAAGATCTATTTACTTATTTGAGAGTGCGTGTGCACACATGAGCATGAGTGGGGGAAGGGGCAGAAGGGGCAGGAGAGAGAGAATCTCCAGCAGACTCCCTGCTGAATGTGGAGCCCAGCTGATTAGGGGCTGGATCCCAGGATCCTGAGGTCCTCAGATCCTGAGATCATGACCTGAGCCGAAATCAAGGATTGGACACTTAACCGACTGAGCCACCCTGGCGCCCCTTCCATGAACTCTTAAACACAATGCTTATAATTAAAAAGCTACATTGTATTTTGTTTTTACCTAATTTTATGTTATTATTATTTTATTTTTGATGTTATGAGCAGTGGGAACTTGAATGTTCTTACTCTTTTTCAGAGAAAAAAAGAGATGCAACCAAATTTCAGGAAGCTCTGTGACTTATTCCTTCCTTTTTATATGTACTCCAATAAAACAACCAAGTAAAAAAATCCTATATGCTCTAATTGTATATAAAAGTTAAAAGCTAATTTACTGCAATAAATAAAGAAGTAGATAAATACTCTATGGTATGCAATTCATTTGAACTTGGTTCAAGTTCAAGTAAGAGCAGTAGCAATAAACCATGGAAGAAATATTTCTTGTTTTGGCTTTGTATTTAAATTTTTGCTATCTTTGTTTCAATTTGCAGACTGCTATAATTAAGCCCTTGAATTCAGTTATTGTCAACAGGGGCACTAATCCTAAAATTAAAAATGACATTTTGTTAATTATATGCAGGTGGAAGTCCATTTATGGTTGGTTACAGTTAACCTGAAGCACCTGGAAGAGGGACTTGGAAAGTGGCAGTCTGTGCAGGTTTGGAAATAACAATATTAATATTATAGCTTTTTTCTTTCATAGTTTTCTGAATAATTACAGACTATTCTGGATTATGATCTGGAAATGAATTGAGAGTGATGGATTGCAAGGTAATGTTGAACATTCAAGGTCTGAAGATCATAATCTCCTGAGACTGGAGGTACTTAATAGGGCATTATAAAAAGTAATAGCACAAAAACTGGTAAAGTGAAAGGTAAAATATTAAGCTTTCAAAGGCAGATCACAAGACAACGCAGAGTCGGGCTATCTCTTGCCAGGTTTGTCTGTCGTGTGAGAAATCCTAAGAGGAAACATGCATAGCCTGCAGTGTCAAAAGGGAAAGATTTGGTGCTTAAAATTTAGTGACTAGTGTTGCCTCTTCGAAATGATTTTTTTTTTCTTTGTAACTCTTAAAAATGTTTTATCTCTTTCTTGGAAGTCGCCGAGGCAAATTTCGGAATCTGTATTTTTTGCATATTTCCTAGTTGTCAGGCACCTGTTAGTTTAGCTCTTTGTCTGACGTAACCATCAGGCAGAAATTACATCCCAAACTGGAAGACTAACTATTGGAGGAGCAGAGCTGAAATTTGAGCAAAAGTTTATGGGATTTCAAAGTCTACCATCATTTTGTTAAGTCATAAAGGCAAATACCCAAGAACTTGCTCTAATTTTTTTAAAGTTTCTATTTCAGACTTTAAATAGTTCATGTCAAAATGAGAACGATAAACCTATCAATACCAGAAACATATTATTGCCAAAAAGGTGTCCTACTCTTGAAGAAAAACCACATGTCATATTTACTTGTGAGGAGGTAGGAGCATATACCGAAACAAATTCTTCAGTTGTCATCGAAATAAAGTCCAAGCGTGATTTTTAACCTGCTTTCTTCTGTTACTACCTACCTTAGGCTGTCCTTCCACACATGCCATAAACAAGCCATGATTTCACGGATGTTTTCTCTTTCTAACGGCTAAAACACTCATCTCTCTGACCGCCAGACATGTTCTACCCACTCTTGGTGTGGTCGACTTCTACTTATCTTCCTCTTTCTCTCAAATTTTAGTTGTTATTGTTGCTTATTACCCTGGCCTCTACTCCTGTCTAGTTTTATCAGAGAATGTTTAGATTACACTATAAGCTTTATTGTTGGCTTTTTTCCACTTGAGGCTTTTACCTTTATTATCAATCCTCAAGGGTTAAGCCAGAGAATAATTTCTTGGGTTAGAGATGGGGCAGCTGAGGGAGGCTTCAAAGATTGAACTGGACTTTTTCATAGACATGTTGGACCATCTTAGGAGCACACATGAACTAAACTTCAAATCATTTCAATCTCTGAAATTGGATGAAGATGATCTTGCATTCAAAGTGTTAATAGAAGTAGACATAAATTCTACTGACAGGATAATATTATCATCTTAGGTCTCAAAGTTCTACAAACACTTACTACAAATATAATGGCTTGCATGAAGTAAAACGTATCCATGCAGATGAGAAGATAATACTGCCTGACTGAAAACCACCATGAAGGAAAAGGAATATTTGACCCATAGGGGTTACTGATAGTGGAATTATCCATTACAGAGTTGTACATGTTGATCAGTGCCCGCTTGAAATAATAGCTTTATTGGACCACAGTTGAATTGGTGAGATGCTATTTTAGTTAGGAAAGGTGACTTTTGATACCAGAATGAAGTGAGTAAGCCAGTTAAATATCTGGAAGTAGAACATTCTAAATCCTAAAATTTAGATATGTAAGACCCTTACATAGAAAACCAAAGGGAGTGGGGGTCTCTTAAAAGAAGGTTAGTGTGGCTGCATCAGAGTGAATGAGGAGGACACTTCATAGACATAGTCAGGGGTCAGGTCATGCAAGGCTTTGTAGAACACAATAAGGAGTACTGGGTTTCTTCTCAATGTGATGAGAATCTTATGAAGGCATAGAACATGATTTGTCTTGTGTTTTTTAAAGAATATTATATACAGAGAAAGACTATAAAGCTAGGATTCCTCAACCTAAGAACCATTGATATATTGAGGCAGGTAAATTTTTGTTGTAGAGGGCTGTCCTTTACACTGTATGGTGTTTAGCAGCAGCCCTGGCCTTTACCCAGTGGATACTGGCAGGACCCTTTAAGTTCCACAACCAAAACTGTCCACAGACTTTGCCAAATGTCCTTGACAAGAAGGAGGGCACAATCACTCCCAGGTCGGATACACTGCTACAGAGATAAAAAATGGAGGTAAGAAGATGTGTGAGAAGGCTACTTAAGTTGTGTCAGTAAGATGTTCGGCCTGATCTTAGAGAGTAGTGGTAAGCATAATGAAAGTGGTTGGACTGAGATGTATTCTGAGGATAGAGGGGACAGGTCTATGCCACTGAATGTGGAATAGGAGAAAGAGAAAAGCTTTGGAGTGGAATTCAAGATCTACATTTTTATTCTGCTATGGAGTACTTTGTCAGTTTGATGTAGACTTTTCTCAGAATATTATTCAATAAATACATATTTTAAAAAGAAAATCAAATATATTAAAATGAAGTTGCAGTATTGCAATTTATAAGAAATACACATTTCATTCAGGTGACCAAAATATATTTCTCATGTATATTTGGTTTCCCTCCATGGCTCCTGGCTCACAGCTCCTAAACCTTGAAATTTCCTAAGTGATAAAAGCAATGGGAGTGTCTTTTGTTATAATATTTGATCCTGTGCTCAGTTCTTGAAATCTGATTCTAGGCCATAAAGGCAAAATGAATGTCTTATTATCCATATGTCCCTGTCCACCACAACTGGTGGATTAATGTTAATTAAGTGACTTTTGGAAAGCATCTTATGTCTTATGAAACAGAAGACAGTGGGACTTTTAGTCCCACTCCCTGATTTCCTGCGAGAGGAGAGGAGTTGGCAGTTAAATCAATCACCAGTGGCAAATTATTTAATAAATCATACCTATGCAATGAAGCCTCCAAAAAACCCAAAACAATTGGATTCAGAGAGCTTCCAGGTTGGCAAACATGTGGACATTAAGTGAGAGTGGCTCAGAGAGACGATGGAAGCTCTGTACGCTTTCCCCATACCTTGCTTGCCGTATGCCATCTCTTCCATCTGGCTGTGCTTGCATTATACCCTTTTACAATCAACAGGTAACCTAGTAAGAAAGATGTTTCTCTGAGTTTTCACTCCAGCAAATTAATTGAATCCAAGATTCAGAGGTACAGATACAGGTAACAAAAACCTGGACTTGGCATTCTGAGTTGAAGGGGATTGTAGGACCCTCCAATTTGCTGCTGGTTGGTCAAACATATAGGTAAAAAACATGTGACTGGCATGCGAGTCTTATGAAACTTAAACTTAAAACCTCTGGAGTGTGATGCTATCCCAGGTAGATAGTGTCTAAATTGAATTGAATTTTCAGATACCCTGCCTGTTTACTGTTTGCTTCTTATTGACGTGGGAAACACCCCTCTTCCTACACAGTGGAATTAGGGCCAAGAGCCTAACATACCAGGAGAACATGAATAGAAATTTTATCAGAAATCAAACTATGTTCCTATAATTTCTACACTCTTTCATGTTACAGAAGCAAGTTCTACACTCTTCCATGTTCTGGCCATAAAAACTATTTCATAGGTTTTATTGTCACTGTTTTTCTCAGACATGGCTTATTTTTTTATAATCACATTTTTAACTAAAGCATTGAATTCATAGCCCTTCAATTGAGAAAATACGAATCTCTGAGAGCACAGATTTTAATCACTAAGTCATTCTTATTTGCTATAAAACAGTAAAAAGTGACTTCATTCTTTTCAGACTTTTAAACGACAACCAGAAAGAACTTGAGGCTGTGATATACTAAAAAATGCAATATTCTTTGTTACCTTAAGCTTTCAGCAATTCTCACCAATCTGTAGGCAACAGTGAATGTTGAATCCCAGGAAAATTTCAACTTAAACTGTTCTGCTCCATTGTCAAGTGATTGTCTATTAGGAGGAAAATCATGCAGACGTTGGCACAGGAATTTAAATTAAACTTCCTGATGATTGTTGCAACTTAGAAGCAACACCTGCTGCCCTTTTGAAATACTTCGCATCCTTTCTTGGGTTTCTGTGGGCCCCGTTCAATGAGCCAGAGACAGATGCTTCTATCAGCCCCAAAGCTCCTTTTCTATTTCCTCATTTGATTCTCCCCTTGAACTAAGACCAAACTTGATTCTTGTGTTGGGGCTAAGGTTTGAAAACTTTATCAGCGAAGTTAGAGTGGATACTCTGGATTGGTGAACTCATCAGATAGGGCTGTGTCTTAGAATTGTAAGTCCTGCTCTTTCACTTTAGCAATTTTCTCTGTTGAAGATGAATCCAATAATTCTCTCTGATAAAATGAAATGTTCGAATGATTTATAAACCATCCAGTGCTAAGTAAGTAATAAATATGATCATTGCTTGATAGGAGAACTTGATCACAGATAATCATTTTGTCTGGGCAATAGGAAATGCTTACAAAAACAGAATCTGAATTAAAACTGTCCTGGGGGGTGCCTGGGTGGCTCAGTCAGTTGAGCGTCTGCCTTTGGCTCAGGTCATGATCCCAGCGTCCTGTGATCGAGCCCTGCATCGGTCCTCAGCGGAGAGCCTGCCTCTCCCTCTGCCCCTCTCCCTGCTTGTGTGCTCTCTCTGTCAAATAAAATAAACAAAATCTGAAAGAAAAAAAAAACAACCAAAAACAAAAACAAAAAAACTGTTCTGGTTTTGGGTCCTCCAGAAGATCTTGAATAAACTACTTTGCCAATTAAAATAAATTATTTTTGTGTTCAGAATGTGGATGCCTCTATTATATGGTAGATGAGGGTAAAAATAATGTAAAAACAGCAGAGTGCTTGGCACATTGGAAAATCCTATTAGTAATCACATTATTAATTAACTTAATAAAAGTTATTTCTCCAATCTTGTTAAAACTTAAAACATTATATTAGAATTTATTATTAAATTTTGAATTCACTTAAATTTTCTTAATTCATGAGCATTCTCTTAAAAAGGTTGTTAAGCCACTTAAACATTAAATTCCCCTTTGTCTTTCTTGACCAAATTAGCCTTCCATCCAAGATTCCTTTCTCAAAGGAAACTTAATTGACCTCAGTGGATGCTCTTTTCACCCTGGGAACAATTTCAGTCAGTGCACAAGAGAGGTGTTTTCATGTTTGTTGCTGTTGCTGTTTGTTTTGTACAGCTCAACCAGAGAAGAGCTCATTTCCTGAATATTAGACTCACCTTGTAAAAAATCTGTTTGCAAATCTTTGACAGCATTAAAGGTCGTTAACCTTACCAATTGTAAGACATCACAGGAATGGATATGATCAAGAGGAATGATGCTTCAAATCAGCTGTCAAAAAAAGAATAGAAGAGGATAGGAGCTATTTCCCCCACTTTTAGTTAGCAGAAACAGACACACACACAGCACACACACTCACACATATATTTAGTTCTATATGTACAATGTTTATTAACAGACACACAGAGCATGCTGTAAAGGAATGGGTTCTTCAGCAGAATGTACTGTGGTAAACTTGCATTTGTAATTGAAAGGTGTCTCTTATGGTGTGTCATGTATTAAATGTTGTGCAATTGGTTTGGGGAAAGTATTGAACTCATTCATACACTCATGTAATGCTAGGAAGAAATTATATTATTATATTTTCTGAGCAATATAATGAGCCCAATATATTCTTGTTCACTGAGACAAAACTTCTAGTGAAGTCTTAGGTCAGTTGGAGAGTTATTACAAATTTCCCAGCAAGGGTATGTGGAGAAATCAGGCTCCTCAAGTGAAATGCAGTAATACTTATGACCATTAAGTTTAAATCATAATTTACTTTATTTCTATGAATTTAGTGGTTATTATTTTATGAAAAAATGGAATAAATTTATTAATGTCTCTCTTAAAGGCAAAGAATTAGCATGTATTATACAACTACTATGTGCATTTAACATAGGAATTTTCTTTTAATCTTCCAAATAGACAGGTATTGCTAGGTGGAACTCACTGAATGAATGAGTTGTTCAAGATCAAATAGAGTGATTTGTAGAATCATGGTTTATATATTTATTCATTTTTCCAGCTTTATTGCAGTATAATTGACAAATAAAATTGTATATATTTAAAGTATACAATGTGATGATTTGGTATATGTATACATTGTGAAATGATTACCAAAATCAAGTTAATTAACATGTCTAACAACTCACATAGCTCTATTTCTTCCTCACTTTGGTGAAAATGCTAAAGACCTACTCTCAGCAAATTTCAGATATAAAATACAGTATTACTGGAGTGCCTAGCTGGCTCAGGTGGTAGAGCATGTAACTCTTGATCTTGGGGTTGTGAGTTTGAGCCCCACGTTGGGGGTAGAGATTACTTAAAAATAAAATATTTAAGAAATACAGTATTACTTATTACTATGAGGTATTAAATCCTCAGAACTTATTCATCCTATAACTAGAAGTTATACCCGTTGACCAACATGTCCTCAATTCCCCTATACTCAAACCACAGGCAATAACCATTCTATTTGTATGAGGTTTTTTTTTTTTTTTATGTTTATTTAGGTTATTTCTGTATCTTGGTTATTGTGAATAATGCTGCAGTGAACATTAATGTCCAAATATCTATCCAACATATTTACCCAGAGGTGAGATTGCTGGATTTTTTTTGGTAATTCTAGTTTTAATTTCTCAAGGGATACTGTTTTCTATAATGGTTGCACCAATTTACATTCCTGGTAACAAAGTGCAAGGGTTCCCTTTTCTCAACATCCTCACCAACATTTGTCCTAAAAGGTATTAAGTAATTTTGATTTGCAATTCCCTGATAATTATTGATGTTGAGCACCTTTTCATATGCTGTTGGCTATTTGTATATCTTCTTAGGAGAAAAGTCTATTCATTTCACTTCCTGATGTTTAAATTGGGTTATTCTTTTTTGTTATGGAGTCATATGAGTTTCTTACAAATTTAAGATATTAACTCCTTATCAGATATGAGGTTTATAAATATTTTCTCCCAATATTTTCTTATTGATTGTCTGTCTGGATGATATACCTTGTTGAAAGTAGGGTATTGAAGTCTCTTATTACTATTGCATTGCTACCTCTTTTCTCTTCACGTCTGTTCATATTTGCTTAATAAATGTGGTATACAAATGTTGGGTGCATATATATTTATAATTGTATCATCTTAATGAATTGACTCTTTTATCATTGTATAAATACTTTGTCTCTTGCTACGATTATTGAGTTCTATTTTGTCTGATCTTAAAGTATAGCTACCTCTGTTCTTTTTTTGTTTTCATTTATATGGAATATCTTTTCTCATCCCTTCACTTTCATCCAATGTGTGTTCTTAAAGCTGAAGTGAATCTCTTACAGGTGGCATATGATTGTATCTTTTTAAAAATCCATTTAGCCACTCTTATGTTTTTTGGTAGGCTAATTTAATCAGTTATATTAAAACTAATTATCAATAAGTAAGGACTTACTCTTACCATCTTACTAATTATTTTCTGGATAATTTGAGTTGTATTGTTCCTTTCTTCTTCTCTTACTGTCTTCCTTTGTGATTTGATGATTTTCTCTAGTAGTATGCTTTGACCCCTCTCTCTTTATCGTTTGTGTATCTACTATAAGTTTTTGCCTTGCAGTTACCATGCAGCTTGAATAAAACTTCTTGCAGTTATAAGAATCTATTTTAAACTTAGAGCTTAACTTTGATCACATATAAAAACTCTACCCTTTCCTCTCCTCACTTTTTATCCTTTTGTTATCAGAGTTTACATGTTTATACTGTGTATTCATTAACAAGTTATTGTAGCTATTACTAGTTTTAATACTTCTGTCTTTTAATCCATCCTGGAGTTAAGTGATTTAACACATCCCCACAGTGTCACAGTATTCTGAATTTGATTCTATATATATCTTTGCTAGTGAATTTTACACTTTCATACATTTTCAAGTCACTAATTAGTGTCCATTCATTTCAACTTGAAGAATGCCCTTCAGTATTTTGTGAGGCAGGTCTAATTGTTTGTCTGGGAAAGCCTTTATCTGTCCTTCATATTTCAAGCATTCTTGACTGGCAGATTTTTTCTTTCAGCACTTTGAATATATCATTTCACTCTCTTGTGGTAAGTAGGGTTTCCTCCGAGAAATCTGCTAGTAGCCTTAGAGGATACCCTTGTAAGAGATTAGTTTCTTTTTTCTTGCTGCTTTCAAAATTCTCTTTATTTTGATTTTTGATAGTCTTATTAATACGTGTCCTAGCAAAGTTCTCTTTGGGCTGTATTTGTATGGGGACTTATGAACATCATGTACACACACAGACACACAGCAGGAAGCAAGTGCTTAAAAACAACATGGTAAAGATAATTTATAGCTATCATAATCACACACACACACACACACACACACACAAATTCTCTCTCTTTTAAGAGCAGTCAGGTTCTGTCTTTCATTGTCTCCCGATCTGTACATATTTATTTGTAGACCACTGGTTTTAATCTTTCTTTCAGGGAAGATCATTACCAAAATCATTTAGAAATTCTGAAGCATTGTCCAAAGGGCCATATTTTCCTCTCCGTTTCCTTGGGAATTTCTTGTGTTTTGTTTCCACAAACCCAAAGCAGCTTTAGATGCCAGTCTTGCTTGCCTCCATCTTTGGCCACCCTCCTGAGGGATGGTCTGCACAAAGAGTCTCTGCTTGGGACCTCCATCCTGGCTTTGCTGATGTCTTGTTTGTGCAAGCAAACTCTATTTCTTCTTTATTTTTAACTCCGTCCTTTCTTCTGACTCTTTTCTCTCAGCATGAGAACATATTTGTGTTGTATTTTTTCCTCGGGTTAAAATAAGCAAACCTTCCCATGAACTTATGTCTAGTTCATTCACTGCAAAGTCAAGCTCCTGAGTTCCAGGATTCTCTCGATATATAAAAAAATATTTATCTACCACACATAATTCACCCTTAATTCACACAGATGAGCTTCTACTAGTATTTTCAGTGTGAAATTTCTTATTAATAATATCATTAAACTTCTATTGCTAACCTCATTGGATGCTTCTGCCTTTTTCTGAAATTCTAATACATCTGACACTACTGAGCACCCTCCACTTCGGGGTACTTTATGAAAAGTCACACATTATGAATTAGCCTTTTACTGAAGGGCAAATAATACAAAATGACAATGTATAGGCACATTGTTGTAGGATTTGTTCCTCAGAATATCTCCTTGGCATTGAATTATTAGTTGTCTTTGGCACTGCTGACTAACGTATTCATGAGATGCATCCTTCCTCATCATATTTCTATTGCTTTTGGGTCCTGAAGTCCTAGGTTGGGTCCAGACCTATGTATCTCTACTTTTCCCTCCCAAATGATCCCACAGACTTAACACGAATCCTAGCTACAAATGTCTCCTTCATCCTTTAAATATATCTTCTCATTTGCCTGGATTAGAGCATTGCAAAGTGAAGTACAATCACCAATTGTGTCTCTTTTTGATATTCCCACAGAGACGTGCCCAGGTCTTTTTTGTTTCATCAGTTTCTCTAGAAATAACAAGGAGACAACAGTAGTCTGTATAACATCAAAAGCAGCAGCAATAACAGTAACTATAAATAGGTGAGGTAACACGGTTTTCTAAATTCTTGAAACAGTGTAGTTGATGATTTCCTAGGATCAAGAAATGAAGTTTCCTTTTTTTCTGGATATCCTTGTAAAGTAAATTGTATGAAGGCAACTGTCATTTTTTTCATGCAAACTGTCACTTAAACATATTTTTGTCTCCAAGAAGGAGATCCTGCCATTTGCAACAGCATGGGTGGAACTGGAGATACATTATGCTAACTAAAATAAACCAGAAGCGGGGATGGGTAGATGCCCAAAGGGCACAAAGATGCAGCTACGGAGAATGAAAAAAGTACAGAGATTTAAGGTATAGTCTATAATACTGATAACTACAGTCAATAATACTGTATTGAATACCACTAATTTACTAAGAGAATAGCTTTCAGATGCTCTCACCACACATACACACAAAAATAACTATGTGAGAAAATGACTATGTTAATTAGCTTGATGTAGAAATCATTTCACATTGTATATGTATATCAAATCATAATGCTTGTATATAATTAAAAAACAAATTTTGTCTCTGGATTAACCCATTTCACCAGGCAATACAGTCTACCCAGTTTGTTCTCTATAGGTAATGTTTCTCTTTATATATAATTTTGGTGCATCCGATTCTTCATTCAAAGATACAATTCAATGACAAGTAGGAAATGATGGTAGAACACAAAGTTAACTTTTTAATAAATTAGGATATGTAAGATGGCATTTACATGTCCTCTATTGCTTTTATTTTATTTTATTTTATTTTATTTTATTTTATTTTATTTATTTTAGTGAACAAAAGCACTTGTGTGTGTATATCTGTATATGGATGCAAATTTGTGTGTCTGCACATTGGCTTTAAATTATTCATGAGCAATCCCTATCCAAAGGTTATTTTCCAAACTTGATTTTGGTTATTTTCATCATTAAATTCTATGTCTTTTGGACAAGCTCAAAACTAAATCTTCATAGCTTGACTCAGAATAATACCCTCTTTCTCCTGCATTTTTTTCCTTCTTCTGCCCTCCTTCCCTCATCTCATTCCTCTTGTCCATCCCTCCCACTTTGCCAGCTCCAGGCCACAAGTTACAATGGGAGTTTTGCTAATATAACTGTTTCACAGATAGAAAGAAGTTAGGGGGAAATTCAGAAATTTTGGGTAGCAGACATTCTAATTTGAAAATCTGAATACATTTTTATGTAAAAATACTATCTGATATGTAATGACTAATTTGATTTCTTAGGCTGGCCTAGGAAGCTAGCCATATCTTCTACAGTTGCTCCTATGGCATAATACTTATGAGCTCCCAATAACTATTAACCTTTGGGACTTTCTCCTGGGAATCAGCACATACTGTTTCTTTATACAGAATTCCAAACTTCTTGCTCCTAGCAACACCGGCTTCCTCTCATTTTTCAAGACTCTTCAATACCATTTTTACTTTGTTGACTTGACTCTTGCTTATAATATATATTTACTGGCTTTGAAATGTGTCCAAACAGAACAAAGTTGGCTTCAGTGTATGACTTTCAATCTCTCTAGAAAGCACAGCACTTATTTAATTTGTTAACTTAGGAAAAACAACTGAGAGGTGAATTTATTTGTGAGACAGTCCATATATTCATGAAGATACATTCATTCTTGAAAGGTTATTTTCTGCAAAGTAAGATATAGTATTACTTCCTGTGTTCAGCCCTCTATGCAAAAGAGCTCTTTCCAGTCTTAGGACTAAGTGCTATGTCATACAGCTAGGAAAGGAATAAGAGATTCATTTTTTTCCCCCTTTCTAATTTCTGATCTTTTAAGAATTTTCATAGGCAATGATAATAACCTTCACATTTACGGGGTACTGAAATAACATATATGTAAGACTAAGTTACTTCTTTCTGTGAAAGAATTCTGGTTTAGCAGAAAGGCAGTGCATCTCCAAATCAAACATTGGTTTATAGCCCAGCTCTGATGTGCCCCAGATATGAGAGGTTTGACAACTATTTAACTTTGGTAGGCCTTGGTGTCCTCATAGGTAATGTTGGTCCTTTCTCATACCTTTGTAATTAGGAAATAATAAATTATTTAAAACCTATATAATAAGCATTTAAGAATGTTGTCTATAATTATTATATATAAAGAACCACAGAATACTAGCATTCTATAAAGAACACCTGTAAGTAACAACAAAAGTATGTAGATTAGTTCTACTTCAAGGAACACCACATAAATAGGAATATTTTAATATCTTTTATTCATTAATTCTCTGTCTCTTTAACATAATACGTTACATTAACACCTACTACGTGCCAGGCAATGTGCCAAGATCTAGGCGTACATTGGTAAATGAAACAATCATGATTCCTAACTTCATACAGTTTACGCTCTGGACTTCGTATTTCTTCAGTTTTCAAGTTTCCTTGACTGTCCAGTTAAAAGTTATGCTTTGTTTTTCTTTTTTTTTTTCTTTTTTTTAAAGACCCCATTTATTTATTTGACAGAGACAGCCAGCGAGAGAGGGAACACAAGCAGGGGGAGTGGGAGAGGAAGAAGCAGGCTCCCCCAGAGGAGCCTGACGTGGGGCTCGATCCCACAACGCCGGGATCACGCCCTGAGCCGAAGGCAGACGCTTAACCGCTGTGCCACCCAGGCGCCCCTATGCTTTGTTTTTCAACTAAAAATTATGATATTTTTCATTTTTATTTATCTTAGCCTCCTCAATGTAGAATGACTTTTGGAACTGTCCTATGCAAATCATGGACGATTGATGTGGTAGATAACTGTCTCTCCAATATGCTCATACAGTTCTATGTAATTCTTCATTATGGTGTAATTACACTAGCTTATGATGACTAGCCCTGCTTGAATATAGGCTTCTTTTATGTAGGGGCTGTATTTTAGATTTGCTCTTCATTATTAGCACCTGCCATAGTACACATAATAGGCACTCAATGGATTCTGAATGAGTAAATTAATCCCTTTAGGAATAGCCCCATTATTTCCATTATGGGCTGAATATTCACACTTCATCTTGAAACGTTAATGTAAGAGGAAAAGAAGAACTTTTGCAAATTCAGGGATCAACACTGACAGCATTTTAAATTCACTTGGACCAAATCTCAGTAAGGAAATGTAAGAAATTAAAGAGTAATAGGTGTAAGTGTTAAGTTGGTTGTCGTATTATCTAGGAATTTTAGAAAATCAGTAGTCTCAATTAACCAAGCCCTTACAGTCAGAAAAGGTGACCCTGAGTACAAACTGCTTGGTTGTGTAGACAGAGATAATGCAATGAATTTGACTCCCAAATGATCCCCTAAACACAGTACAGCTCTTCAACTGTTTTCCTAAGAATTATTGGACATTTACTAAGAAAGATGGTGAAACAAAGCAATATGAGCCTCATCTCTCATCCTTGCTCAACCTGCTTACAATCTTTATGGATATAAACAGCTGAACAGAGACAGGACCAAAAGGAAAGAAACCAGAGTGCTTAGAAAACTTTCATGATATATACCACCTACTAAAGAGTTAAGAGTTGGAAATAGAGCTTAGTTTTGGCTTTTCTGTAATTTTTGTCATTTATAGGCATAGCACGTACTGATAATTTTGGATATATATTAAAATATGCCATAAACTATTAAATATTAATTTGTTCTCTCTCTTTTTAACACATAATGTATTATTTATAGAGTCCTCATAGTAGTCCTAGTACAATCTATTGAATGTGGATATTTTACAAACAAGTCCTGTTGTCATTATTACAATACCGGCTTTGTCTTCTAGAATTGTTTAAAATATCAAGAAGATAAGGAAAAATTCAAGAAACCAAATTTTAATGGTGCAGAACCCAGACTTTTAACTAAAATGTTTTTGCAGATGTTTCCGCTTGCAGTTGGAGGAACTGCATTTTAACTAAAAATGCCTATTAGCATGGTGTGTTTTCATTTGAAACATATAATTTATTCCAGGAAAAATACACATCAAATCGCATTAACTGCACTTTGCTAGACATAGCAAACTAAAGTAAATAGTGTATAATGTAAATAAATTGAAATAGGCTAGAGATTACTGGTGGGAAAATGAAAATTAATATATTTATTAATATTAATATATTAACATAAAATATATTTATGTTTTAAGAAACATATAGTTCTTATTGTAGGGAATGTGTTTTACCTCTCTATGGTAAAGGAGTGAAAAAACAAAAAGAAACAAGAATAACATAGTACAGCCATATAGGACTATGTAATTATAACAATAAGCTAGTGGTGTATAACAAATCACCCCAAAACTTAGTAACTTAGAACAAGAATGATGTAGTTTGCTCAAAATTCTGTTGCTCTGCTTGGCAGTGTGCTTGGGTCACTAATGTGGCTGTAGAATCTAAAAATTTGGTTGGGGTAGATGATAAAAAATGGTCTCGTTCACATGTTACTGCTAACTGTAGGCTGAGCCTTTTGTCTCCAACAATTTAGTTCTAGTCTGGCTTTTTCATATGTTGACAGCATTCTAAGGAGGCAAGACCCAAGGAGCAAATGCTCTTCAAGCCTCTGCTTATGTCATGTTTGCTGACATCCCATTAGCTGCAGCAAGTCAGCTGACCAAGCCCAGGACCAGTGTGGCTGGGGACTACACAAGGGCATGGAAAAAAGGAAGAGTGATTCATTGGTGCCATTACTGCAACACTTCAACATGAGAATTAATCAGTATATATGTCTAATATACTCCTACTATCATCTATGCATGTGGATAGGTAGTAAGGGTAAGAATATAGTAAATAAAAGCCATACAGGCCATAACAAAGTGAGAATTTTTTATCGTTAACCCCCATTAAACACAGGGAAATAATTAATCATCACATCTCCTCCCAAATTGTGTATTTATTGGCAATCTAAGTCTTTCTTCTTTCAAAGGAAATCAAAACCTCTAAGCCACTATATTAACAAATGCTTGAGAAGGCTTGTAAGATAATAAAATCTTAGAAACATAGTCTTTTGAAAAGTAATGCAGTCACCAATTTATACAGTGTTCACTAAGTTCAGTCCCTTCATGATGAATGGCAGTGATTCGTCACTTAGGAGTGGGAAGAGTATAGACTTTGGAGTCAGGTTCAAACTGAAATTAGTCTCCAAGCTCCTTTAAAAAAAAAAAAAATCAAGGATAGTTTAGTTTAACTGAATAAAATATGTCCCATTCCACACGCACTTTGTAAATATTGTATGTAATTTTTATGGCCCAGAGTCCTTATTGCCTTGACCAGAGAGGTTTGCGATCAGTGGCCTCACAGCAAGACATTTTCATTTAATCATCCAAAAACACAATTAAAAATTCTAACCCTAGCAATCATGCAGACAGAAAGCAGAAAAGGGGTCTAAGGATTGGTTCTACCACTGGCTCACCCTCTGTCCAGCCTTGAGATACTGTCTTTGTTTCATTGACCATTTGTTTCTTCTTGTAGGAAATGCAGGAGTAAAAGGAAAAGTGGGCATGAAGAAGTCTAGGTTGAACCCAAGCTGAATCATACTAAGGAAGCATATTCAGCACATTATTAATCTTGCTGTGTGAAGAGGAGGCCCAGATATTTCTTTTTTTTTTTAAGATTTTTTATTTATTTATTTGACAGAGAGAGAGAGACAGCCAGCGAGAGAGGGAACACAAGCAGGGGGAGTGGGAGAGGAAGAAGCAGGCTCATAGCGGAGGAGCCTGATGTGGGGCTCGATCCCAGAACACTGGGATCACGCCCTGAGCTGAAGGCAGACGCTTAACGACTGCGTCACCCAGGCGCCCCTATACAGATATTTCTTAAGATTTAAAAACTATCTGACATGTTTGCCTTCTAAGCAAGCTTAGTGCTCCTACACGAGCATCACAGGGAAGCTGGGAAGAGCTCTAAAAATGTGGAAATACTGAGCCTTGCTCCTTTTTTTGCCATAAGGGCATCCAGGGAATCTTTACCTCCTTATTACGTGCCTAGGAAGGAAAATGTTAGCTTTTCTGTCTTCTCTTCTTTCTGTACCCCTCCCCTTACTTTACTTTTCTTTCCCCTTCTTTCCCTACTTCAAGTCAATCATTATGTAATAGTTATCAATTACTAGTAATGTTCAACGATGCCAAGCTGTACAAGTCATGAAATGTGAATTGCCCCTTATCTTCTATCAGACATCTTTCTACGGAGAAGTTTATTTCTACGGAATCGGGCTTCATCGCTCAGCACTGCACAACCTGTTCTGTTAGATGAACCGTTTCATCTCTTTCAATAGGTCCAATACGCCTCACCTTGACCATCTGAAGTTTGATCATCCTTGGCGTGTGTGTTCATTTTCTGGATTTCCAACTGACATTTAAAAGTCAATTCATCCAAAAGAGGACCCATTATCCCTTTATCATCAGGTCCTCACCACACCAAAATCAGTATCCTAAATTCTTGATTTCAATCTTCCGTCACATGTGCTTCCTATAGACAAACTTCACGTCCTGGAAATTCTACCTCTATATTTCTCCTATCCTTTCTTCTCTCTTTTTAAACTGATTTTCCTCTTAAAAAATTGTCAAAACTTTTCTCTGCAATTCTTGTAATTGCCTCCTAACTCTCTGTCCATTCTCTATTTATTTCCCTTTCAATCCGTCCTACACGTGATTGCCAAACTCATCGTTCTGGAGCTTAGTTTTGTTCACATCCTTTCACTTGCTCTCTGTTGCCTACACAAGCAAGCAAACAAACAAAACAACCAAAATAAAATGTTCCACAATCTCACACCTGAATCCTTTAACCATTATCTCCCATTAATATTTCCAAGGTTCTTAAGCTCCTGTTTTCTTGGTCACTCTTGCTCTGATGACTCATACTTTCACCTAAGCTATTCTGTTTTCTCAGCCCAGGTTCACCCTAATCAGACACAGTTACTTTTATCTTAACCACATTTACCTCAAAGTTCCACTTCCATCAAGCATTACGTTACTGATGTTTGCTAAGGATTATTGATGCAAGAAATAATGGTGCAGTTACCAACATAATGTATAGCTGTGGTTTGAATATTTGTGTTCCCCAAAATCCATGTGTTAAAATTCCGATACCTAGGTGAGAGTATTAGGAGGTAGGGCCTTTGGAAAGTACTTGGGTCTTGAGGATAGAGCCTCCTGAATGTGATTAGTGTTCTTCTGAAAGAGAACCCAAGCCTTCCTAGTCCGCTTCCATCACATGAGGATACAGTGAGAAAACCAGGAACAGAGCTCTCACCAGAATGTGACCCTGCTGGTACCTTGATCTTAGAGTTCCCAGCTTCCAGAACTGTCAGAATTAAATTTTCACGATTTATGTGCTATGTAGTTGCTGGATTTTGTGATAGCAGCCTGAATAGAATAAGACACATATCAAATTATATTAGGCTTTGCTAGATGCCAGGAATGACTTTTTGGACACCTTTGTTCCTAGTAGGCTGGCCTTCTGCTGCATTTCTGAGACCTTTATCTAAGTTAGTCTTACAGCTCTGTTCTCTAAGCCTTACCAACCATTTCAAAAATAAATCCCTCATCTTTTCTTCCAAGTATAAATTTAGCCCTCTGAGACTGATGCTTAGATGGGACCAATGGCATGACAAACAGGTACCCATTAGCCTCAGAATAGAATTCAAGTTCCTTAGTCTTTCATGATCCAGAATCTACCTACCTATCCACTCTTTTTTACAACCCCACTCATGTGTTCTTCCCCCAGTGAATACTGAAATGGCTAGGGTGTTTTTTATTTTCTGAAAGTACCATGTTTTCTTTCCTCTGAGGCTTTGCACCTGTTGTACCTTCTACTTGTAACAGGATATGCAATTTTCCCTGTCCCATACTGTAACCAGCTCAGAGGTCATTTCCTAAAAGACTTTCCTGATTACCCATCCATTCTGACCTGGTTTAGGATCCCCCTTCTCTGTATTTGTAGTTGTCTGGTCATGCATTGATCCTAATTAATGTCTTCTTGCATATTTCTGTTAAATAATGTACAGTGTGATTGTCCTTGAGAGCTGAAACTATGTTTTGTTTTTAATTCACGTGACTCCACAGTCCCTTCTCAGCATAGAATAGACAATCAATAAATGTTTTTGAATAAATTAATTGTCATTTGAGTTCTGATTTGCCGGTAAAATGGGACCATCTAATGCACTTTGATGACCTGTTTCCAAATATCTTTGAAAGAGAATTAAAGCATGTCTAATACTACACTACCTTATACTGAAACTGGTTGTAAGGACTTATCCTCTCATGTTTGATTGACACAATCATATATGTACTATTCATTCCTGACATAGTTTTAAAAACTGTGCATCATAGTATTGAAATAGTAGGTAAACTAAGAACATTAATAGTTACTGAGGTTGACAAACGTCATCTTGTGCCTTTGTTTTCACTATGAAATAAGGAAGGATGAGAAGTCATCTATACAGCATTGGCAGGCAGGATTTCAGCAACATTTGGGAAGGAAAGAAAGTATGGTTTATTTACAAAGTGACAGTTCACTGAGCTAATTTCTTTGTCATTGGAGTAGCGTATTGTTGCTGCTTTTCATTTCCCTTTGCTAAGTTACATTCTCTGCTTAACTGTGGTATCATTTAGTGCTTGGAACTATTGCTCCCTAGACATTTGTCTTTCAACATAAACAATTCAAGGCAACTTCGGAATGTTCCCAAGCTAGTTATAGGATATACTAGAAAAGGAGCTTTAGTATGTCCTATGTCCCTTACCCCCTTTGTTAAGTTAAACGACTCAGCAATTATGCTTTAAAAAATCATTCTCCCACTCAGAGATCTAAGTACATCTACTCAAAACATATTTGCATTCTTCTCCTATTGAATATGTTCTATGAGGCTCATCTAAACAGTCTCTCATATGGTATCTATAGGAAACAGTCCACTTCTTCTTAGGAATTTGGCTTCCCAAATGCTGACTTCCCAAATGCTGACTTCTCGCTTCCTTGGCAGCAATTTGGTTGAGTATTTATGAGCACAGTGACATCCAAAATCCCACCACCGTTAGGTGGACACTTTTTAATTCTTCTTAATATACCTGGGCCTCAAATTTCTTACCTCACAACTGGATCCTTTGAAGTTTTTATGAGGAAGGTCTGACCCTGCTCTTGTTGCTTTTTCTGTCCTCCACAGAGATACCAAGGAACTTGGCATTCCAAATGTGGAATTTCATGGAAGCAGCTTTATTTCTACTTGCATGGCCAAAGGATCTGCTGGGCTATGCCTCATAAACTGGTCTATGATGAAGGTTTCACATGTCTGAGAAAAAGAAAAACAATGTACCTCAGACTTTTCCATTAAGCTGATTTGATTCATTTAATGGATGTTCTTTCATTTTGAGATAATGTCTTTTCTTTGTGTTACAGTATCATTTGTTTTATGAAATGATAACAGCAGTAGATGGAAGTTAATTACTTTAAAATGTCCTGAAAAATCAAAATTTTTAAAACTTATTTTTCTTTTTTTTTTTAAAGATTTTATTTATTTATGTGACAGAGAGACAGCCAGCGAGAGAGGGAACACAAGCAGGGGGAATGGGAGAGGAAGAAGTAGGCTCCCAGCAGAGGAGCCTGATGTGGGACTCGATCCCGGAACGCCAGGATCACGCCCTGAGCCGAAGGCAGATGCTTAACGACTGCACTACCCAGGCGCCCCAAAACTTATTTTTCTTCCCCAAAACATATTTTAGAGATACTTACTTGCCTTTGAAATTCAAAAGATTAAGAATCATTATAAAAAAGCAGCAGTAAATTTGGTAAGTAAGCTAACATTTACTATATTTTGGGCACTCTCTAGCACTTTGTACATATTACGTCTCCTAACGTTCAAAATGTCCCTGTGAGATACTATTTTTAGGTCCATTTTATAGATGAGGAAATTGAGGCTCAGAAGAGTTTTAGAACTTTCCTAAAGTCACAGGGACAATAAACACTAGAGCAGGCCGTGGACTGAAGTGGTTTGGGCCAAGTACGTGCCTCTAAACGTCTATACTAAACCGCTACACTTTCTCCACACACTTCCCTTGGCTACTGGTTTATCGGCTGATTCTCTCAGCTACTTCACTGGCACTGTAACTCCTTGATGTCATAGGATCTCTTGATCCATGTGCCAGTATATATTCTTCCTTTGTAAGCAAGGTATACAAACTCTCTGAGATTTGGTTTCCTATAAAACACATAAACCAGAAACGTGAATGCCAATGCCCCAAGGTGGCGTGAAAGAATAAATGTATTTGAAGCTATTAGGACAGTTTCTAAAGCACAGAATTTCTATCAGTGGGCCTATGTGAGCTCTTGCGTTTCAATCTTTCTATCTCATGTCCTCTACCGAATTTATCTTGCGGCTGGAGATGGGTTCTTGCCTACTGTTCCTCCCTACAATCTCTATAATTTCTATTCCTTTCTCTTTACCAATCGGTATTTTCATCCTCAGGAGCTGTTCACATAGAAAGTATAACCCCCTCTCCTACATGGAATTTTTACCAAAAATATTGAGATAACAGCAGCAATGACAACAATACTATTAGCAATAATGATGCTTAACATTTATAGAGCATTTGAGCCACATATTTCTGCAAAGTATCCTATGTACTCATATAATCTCATCTAATCCTCATAACCAATTCACCCTCATGATTCTCAGCTTCACAATGAGGAAAGCAGGCTTAGCGGAGTTAGTACCTCACCCCATGTCATCCAGTTAATGAACTACATAATGTGGATTTAAAGTCAGGCAGTCAGACTTCATAATCAATATGTTCAATGAGAATGTCTAAAATGTCATTGGTTGGTTTGTGCTTTTCTTATAGTTTTAAAAATAGGACTCTTGAAACTCAGTCTCCAGATCGTACTTGGCTATATAGTACAGGGGTTCAGTTGCATTTTGCATTCATTTTTCCAAAGACTGGAACCTTATTTATCATCTTCATTTGTCTTCTGACAGATTTTTCCAATGCTGACTACATCAATCACCGTATACAGCTTGGCCCTGGCTTCTGTGTGCTCATGTTCTGATTGTTCATCAAAACCCTGTGGAAGCCCTTAGTGCTAGCAGTGCTACTGGGCTTTCATCTGTGTCTGCTACTGTATCTTCTGGATACCATGCTTTGTTTGTTGACCTTAGCTCTCTTCCTAATATGAAAAGTATTCTTGACTTTCAATCTGGGACAATTCTCTATTCTTACTGTCAGATCTAGTTAGAGGTCCCAGGCCTTCTCACCTGCCTTATCCCACTGTTATCAAATCGGTTTCCCCTTGAAACTACTAACTTTACCTTTTTCATCTTACATCTTTAGATTTCCTTACCTTCGGGTCATCACAAATGATCTCATGCCTCTGCTCCAACTTTTGCTCAGCTGTATGTATGCATTCCCTTTTTCTAATGCCCTCTCCTCTTACCTACCCATTTTCTTTCTCTCTGTCTCACTGTATCTAATTTAGCCAAATATTTGCTTCCTGGTCCCCTAATAATTTTCCTCTTCTCATTTTTTTAGACACTTTAGTACTTGAGTAACTGATACTAAAAAGTTAGTCTAGACTTTTCATCTTACACGTAAATAAGTAAAGATACAGGGAAGCTACAGGACTGGTCTGAGGTAAGAAATGGAGACGGGACCCGAACTCCACTGTCCACTGTGTCAACTTATTTGGTGTCATGACCTGGAGGTACAGGTTCAGAAGTCTGGTTGAGATATGAGTATATGCTCTGAACACAGGAGATATGAAGTAAGAAAGAGAAATAGTGTTTGAAATGGACTGAAAGAAAAGCTGGCACATGGGAAATTCCATAATAATCCAGAGTACAAACTTTTCTCTTTCTTTCTTTTATTTTCTTTCTTTCTTTCTTTCTTTCTTTCTTTCTTTCTTTCTTTCTTTCTTTCTCTTTCTTTCTTTCTTTCTTTCTTTCTTTCTCTCTCTCTCTCTCTCTCTTTCTTTCTTTCTTTCTTCTTTCTTTCTTTCTTTCTTTCTTCTTTCTTTCTTTCTTTCTCTTTCTTTCTTTCTTTCTTTCTCTTTCTTTCTTTCTTTCTTTCTTTCTTCTTTCTTTCTTTCTTTCTTTCTTTCTTTCTTTCTTTCTTTCTTTCTTTTTCTTTCTTTCTTCCTTTCTTTCTAGATTTTATTTATTTATTTGACAGAGAGAGACAGCCAGCGAGAGAGGGAACACAAGCAGGGGGAGTGGGAGAGGAAGAAGCAGGCTCCCTGCGGAGGAGACTGATGTGGGGCTCAATCCCAGAACGCGGGGATCACGCCCTGAGCCCAAGGCAGAGGCTTAACGACTGAGCCACTCAGGCGTCTTTCTTTCTTTTTCTTTTTTTCTTTCTTTCTTTCTTTTCCTTTTTTTTTTTTTTTTTTTTATTTTATTTACTTATTTGAGAGAAAGAGAGCATGAGTGGAGGGGGGCAGGGAGGAACAGAGGGAGAGGAAGAGACAGACTCCTCATTGAGCAAGGAGCCTGATGCAGGGCTTGCTCCCAGGACCTGGAGATCATGACCTGAGCTGACGGCAGACGCTTAACTGACTCAGCCACCCAGATGCTCCCAGAGTACAAACTTTTAAGCCGAAGATTCAATTCTCATGGTGATCCAGTCAACATGGAAGCTCACTTCTGCTAGGAATCTATCCAGTTAGGAAGGATATATAATTATAAACATACTATATTTTTGTTTTGATGGAAATGTCATGAAATCAAGTTTATCAGAAATCCTGCATTTCCTGGAACGTGCAACATGTTCACCTGTGTGGTAAGCTGTGTACCATATATCCCAGTGAGTTGGATCGCATCTTAAAGTCTTTGACATAACTTATTCTGATGAAGTCGAGTGATTGTAGACAAAAAGCTGGCAAAATTACCACAGTGGAATGAAATGACCTCAAGTGAAGTAAAGTGTTCCTGGAAAAATTTCCCATACATATCCATCAATGAATCAATGTGAATAGTATGAGATTTAGCAGGCAACTAAAGTATTGATAAAGTATTATGCTATGTTTTCCGGGATATTGTAATAGTTTTGACAATTGTCAGATTTTTAAAATTAGGTCATTTGTTTTTATTCTTTTCCTTTTGCAAAATTATTTGTATATCTTATTTTGTATTCACAGTATTGTATTCCTTTTCTTAAAAAGACAAAAGGAAGTTGTAAAACTTCAGTTCTATAAAACTAGATCTGCTCCTAAAAGCAAAAGACAGAAAGGTAAATTATGTAAATTCCTCTCCTTGTTGGTGAGCACAGGCAAAAAAAGTGCCTTGTCATTATAGAAACATTGCAGAACAAGATAAATCCTCTTAGATAAAAGGGGACAGTTATCAGTTATGTAGGAGGACTAACTGGAAACAGTGGATGGAGACTTGGGGAAATAACACAATTTTGGAGCTTATAAACATTGGAAAATCTCTCTCTGTATTGGGGTGAGAGTGGTGCATACATTTTTGTCAAAGGCATGATGTTTTCCATTGACCAATAAAACCCAGTGAAATTCACCCAGCCAGATCAAACTCTCTTCTGATTATGATGGTTCCTGCCTTCCTAGGAACCATCACTATAGGATGCAATGTGTACTACTAGTAAGAGGAAATAAGAATTCAAAGGATTATAGAAGAATTTTCCTATCACAGTAATTATAAAATGATCACATCTGGGTAAAATAATATAGTGCACCTTCTGAAATTTTCAGGAAATTATTTCAATTAGATCACTTAAAAACAATTTACAGTCAGACACCCTTATTTCGGAAGCCATTTCCAATTGTGTCTGTATTTATTTAAATCCAACCATTTATTCAAAAGTTTCTTTTGGAATCTCATAACCAATTCACTAGTCTTTATTTTTTAAAATTTTAGTAGTGGTGCTATAATTTTTATTCTACACTGCAAAAGCTATCAAAATCAGTCCCATCTCATTTAGGCTCTGAGAGCAGAAGTGCACAAAGCACTGTAAGTTGGCTTTAAGAGTTTTATTGTCTTAATACCATATGATTTCACTCACATGTGGAATCTAAAAAACAAAATAAGTGAATAAATAAACAAATAAAAATCAGATTTGTAAATACAGAGAGTAAATTGAGAGTTGCCAGAGAGAAGGGGTGGGGGAATGGCATGAATGAGTCACAGAAATAAAAGGCACAGCATAGGGAATATGGTCAAGGATACTGTAATAGTGTCGTATGGGCACAAATGGTAGCTACATTTTCGGTGAGCATCGTACAATATATAAAGAAGCTGAATCACTATGTTGTATATCTGAAAATAATGTAATATTGTGTGTTAACTATACTCAAATTTAAAATAAAAAAAAGAATTATATTCTCTTGACTGCTCCTTGATGTTTTTTGTTGGCATTGACCATGAAAATGAAACAGAACACAAGCAGAAATTTGACTTTTCTATTCATTGTACCATTCTTTATACAACAACAACAACAACAAAGTGGACATCTTGATGTCAGAGCCTTATTGTCCATAATATATTTTAATGCACAGTATAACATTATTTTATGTTTAACCTTCATAAAACACATGATCATTGCTCTGCAAAAGAAATGACATATTGATAAAAATCACAAATACTATGCATATGAGAGTTGAATAATAGAGCTTACTATAAAATTTAGAGGTGATTTTGAATTAAACTAATAATAAAACTTCCATTTATTTGCTTTTTTATTAAATGCATATATTTCTTTTTAAAAAAATTTTATTAAATTTTTTATTTTAATTCCAATATAGTTAACATACAGTGTTATATTAGTTTCTGGTGTACAAAATAGTGATTCAACAATTCTATACATTACTCAGTGCTCATTATGTTAAGTTTACTCCTCTTTAATCCCCATCACCTATTTCATCCATTCCCCCCCCCCCCCACCTCCCCTCTGGTAACCATCGGTTTTGTCCTCTATAGTTAAGAATCTGTTTCTTGGTTTGTCTCTCTCTTTTTTATTCCTTTGTTCACTTGTTTTGTTTCTTAAATTCCATATGAGTGAAATCACATGGTATTTGTTTTTCTCTGACTGACTTATTTCACTTAGCATTATACTCTCTAGCTCCATCCATGTTGTTTGTAAATAGCAAGAATTCTTTTTTTATGACTGGATAACTATATATATATATATATATATCATACTTTATCCACATCTTCTTTATCCATTCATCTATTGATGGGCACTTGGGCTGCTTCCATAACGTGGCTAATGGAAATAATACTGCAATAGACATAAGGATTCATATAGCCTTTCAAATTAGCCTTTTGTATTCCTTGGGTAAATATCCAGTAGTTAATGCATATTATTCATACACTATATTAATACGATAATTTGACTCCTAATGTGACAGAACAGAGACAAAATAAAACTTACCTTTTCAATGAAATTTTAGTGAGAACATTAGGTACATTCACATAAATATACAATAGATGATTCAAGTGAAAAATAAATACAAATGGGCAATGTATATATGAAAATTACACTCACTGATTATTATAAATATAAAATAAATCATCAATTATATATTTTTATTAATCAGATATGCCATGTTTAAGAGGACGGTAGCTTGCTGTGGTTAGGAGGAGGGGAAATAGGTACCGGCAAACACTTTTGGTCTGCTGGTAACGTAATTCAAAATTTAGAGAAGGTGTTTGGTCAGTATATACCAAGTTTTAAATGGGCACACCTCTATCACCATAATTCCGCATGTAGCTGATTATTCTGACATAGCAGTCACAGTGATGGTTTAATTTGAACTATAAACCTTGCAAGTTATCACTGTATATTCCGAAAGTCATGTTATTTCCTCCTTCTGTGAAGGAAAAAGGGAAATCAAGTTGGTAATAAACCACCCATCTGAGCTTTAATTTTCAAGAGCAATGATTATCTTAAAACTTCTTTAAACATATTTTCTTCTTTCTAAACTTTTGTAGTTAAAGTAGGTTGTACTTATTTGTAGAATATAATAAAGCAGAGGAGTTGATGGAAGAAAAGATAAGGAGAAAAAAATTCTTAAAGGTATTTGTAGAAGGGGATTATGGCTATGTTTTATTTTCCCTAATAGTTCTTCAAGTCAACTCTTTATAGCTAAACTTTCATTATTTGCTGGAAAGCAAACCCAATCTGGATTTTAAGACTAATGGGCCAGTTTACAAAATTTAGAAAATCCAGAACTAGGCAGTGTTCTCTGAAGATATGAAGCTAAGCAATTGTGAAGCTGTTGGTTTCAGTATCTACTGAAAATAAATCCTCCATATATATTTCTTGTGATTGAGAATAAGAAACAGTTGTGCCTGTTGGAAACTGTTGGAAAGTAGCAACCCGGTGACAGCAAGATAACATGTGAATTGTTCATTTTTAAAACAGTATGTTGGGAACTGATCTAAACAATTATAATGAAAGTGTTGCATATGGCCTCCACTGATTGGAATAATGCCAATTGGTACTACTGGTCCCCTCAATTAATAGTTTTTTACTATGCCACCTGGGCCTTTAAAAAAGGACGTTTTATGTTTTTAATGTGGTTATTAATATAATTATTAATATAATGTATACACTCAGTCATTAATAATATTGATACACAATCTCAAATAAATTTGTTTACATTCCAAAATCCTTTTACAGTGAAATGTGTGCTAAGCCCGCTAAAAAATAAATAAATAAGTGAAAAATAAGTGTCCCAAAGCTGCTGATAGCCTTTTTAGAAAGTGTGGAGTGACAGCTAAGCCAGAGCATGTAACCATCAGGGTCAGACCACCTCCTAAAACAAGGGGAATTTTTCCTTGTGAGTTATGTAGCGAATTATCCTTGACACACATTCTCCAGATGGGTGAAGAAATGGACATATTCTGAGGCCCCAGAAACCGGGCCATATGGCTCTGTTATGTATAATGTTTTTATTAAAATGGTATGATGGTGATGGGTGATGCGGCTGATGAAATGATTTTGATAATCCTTTAGAAATTATCACATATTTGAATATATTAAGAAGGATAAATAAAAAGAGGTGAAATAACATTTACTGAATGCCAAATAGTTGTCACATATATGATCTCTTTTAAGAGAAATATCACTGGCTTGAATATATCCCAAGAGTTCCACTTTTTTTTTTTACATTTATTTTAAAAAGTGTCTCAATCCCTAATCCTGTGCCATATGCAGATGGAAACCTAGTGCCATTTTTCAGTACCCTTAAGACTTTTCCAGGACCTTCTTTCTCTCCTAAGAAACTCTTGCTAGAATTTTTTACTTCCACTCATGCTTGGGTTGTTCTTCTTGTTGTTACTTTCTTTGTTTATTTTCTAATCTATATACCTTAGAGACCTCAAGTAGACCCCTAAAATGCTTCCTCTCCTTTAATGGCTCCCAAAATCCAACAGACAGAAGACAATTACTGAAAATGTTGGATAATCAGGAGGCAGCATATATCAGAAACTGTTATAAAGTTGAATAGCTTATAGGACACCTTTGTTCTTCACGTTTTGCTTATTTGCCATTCCTCTTATGGGCGATTTCCCATGGCCTTGTACCTACTCTTCTGTCATTTGTGGAGCTATTTCCTTCCTTTCATTTCTTTACTTTTACCTTCTACCTTTTTCCACCCCACCCAACACTACCTCTTCAAGGCATGCCTCACTTTTCCTGTCTTCTCTCACAGCAATACTCTTTATTCACAGATCAAACCAGCCATCTATGTATTTATCAACTTCCACATCTTGAGCCTATTTTTATGCTAAAATTTTTACAATCAATGTATTTGCTAACTAAAAGAACACAGAATCTTTATCTACAAGGGATTTTGCATTAAAAATGTAATCTTTATTTTTTAAGAAGTTGACATCCTCACTTTTAAAATAAGAAAACTGAGGCCCCGAGATTAATTCCCATGTCCAAGTCAGAGTTTCACTGGTAACAGAGTTTGCATTTACATCAGTGTGCCTGTTGGTATGAGCCCTTGCCCTTGAGTATTTGTTTTTAGTTGATGTTACTATTTTTTTTTTAAATATAGATTACATTTAGTCTTTTAGGACAAAGATGACATTTAGTGCAATAGGCAGAATGGGCAGACTTAATAACATCAACTGGCATTCAGGAAAGCTTGCTGGTAGCCAAGACGGTAGCAGGTTTCGGAGAGATATGGGGAGACTTGAGGCCCAGAGGCAAAGAATGCAGACATGCTTTGGCAAAACAAGAAGAAAAGGCTCTGAGTAAACGCAATTTCCATTCAAAAGTCAGATACACAGTGACAATTTTTCTTTGTGTAATCATGATTTATATCTATTTTCTTAAATCCACTAAATTTTACTTCCTACTGCAACTTCTATGTTGTCTGTTCGCACTTTTCACAACTGCCTCTTACAAATCACATTGTACAGTCGACCCTGAAAGGCTAGCAGTTTAGGTTCAATTTTACTGGGAACCTACTTCTTGAACATTAAATCCATTTACACCCACATCGCTTATTATTGACATTAACATGGTTTTAATAGTCAAAAAAGCCTGGAAGATGAACTTAAAAATAACTTTATTTCAGGAACTTATGTAAACAAATTTACCTGAACAACAGATGATTCAGCTAGGCAAATTCCTCCTTCACAGGACAACTGAAAGCTCATCAAATGACTGTTTACTCTTGAAGCCTTGCATAGAAATCACCTTGCTGTATAAACCACTTCTAAATTATTATGCCATGAACTTTGCCCACTGCTTATCAAACCCCTCATCCTACCCTCATACTGATATGATATAAAGATCTACCTATACCATAGTCCAAAGCCATCATAAAACCCAACTTCTCCCCTCCTCCCTCCGAGATGCTATTAAGACCTTCTCAATAGTGGTCCCCTTTAGCACTTGTCGTAATGAGCACTAGTTGTTATATGTAAGTGATGAATCCCGAAACTAGTATTATGCTATATGCTAACTAACTAAATAAAAACTTGAAACATTAAAAAACTAGTGGTGCCCCTTAAAGCAGTGAAATATAAAATCAGTTTTGCTCTATGTCAGGTCATCGTGTTGATATTTTGCAGGATTCAGTATTTGACCTGTAAAACTCTTTCAGGTGTCAAGAATTACTCTAGACACTGGAAATTTCATGATATATAAAATATCCTTTCTTATATTCCCAAATTAATTACACAGCCAGTGTATAATAGAGGTAGCTCTCTTTGTAGGAAGCTTATTTTTCTACGTCCAGAATCTATCATAGTACCAGAAAACGGGAGATGCTTGAATGGGAGCAAACAAAAGGACAACAAGAAGTAATTCTTAAAGTAACAAACAAATGTATTTTATTTTATTTTTTAAAAGATTTTATTTATTTGCAAGTGAGAGAGCACAGAGGGAGAAGCAGACTCCCTGCTGAGCAGACAGCTTGATGTGGGGCTCCATCTTAGGACCCTGAGATCATGACCTGAGCCAAAGGCAGTTGCTTAACCAACTGAGCCACCCGGGCACCCCCAAACAAATGTATTTTAAAACACCAAACTACTAAACAAACTTCTAACTTTTACTAGTCATTGGTCAGTTGGCCTCTTTCACTCATGCTCGATGGTAGGATTCACTGAGGTGAAGAATGTGCTTCATTAGTGATGAGAGAAAAATTTTAAAGCCATCTGAATTTGGCTAAGCCAAAAATCCTAGAGACTGTTGGAAATATGATATCTTAAAACTCTCCTTATGATTACTAATTTAGTCATGTTTGTTTTATTTAAAAATAACTTTTAAAAGAATGCTATGGAAAAAAATTTAAAAGTCCAAAGAATGACTTGAGGTAGCAAAAACATTTCAAAGAGGCTAGCTACAACACAGAATGTGAGACTAGCTACAGAAAAAATGACCCTGTCAATACCTGATCAATGTGCTGCCTTTTGATGAACTGTGTGCAGTTAATAAAAAAACACATTTCACTAGTAAAAGAGGTATCCATGACTGATTTATGACATAAACCTTCTGCAGCGTATACCTGATGGTGGAGCCATACTGTAGCCCCCGTATCTGAGGTTTTGCTTTCTGTGGTTTCAGATGCCCACAGTCAACTGCAGTCTGGAAGCAAAAGATCCTCCTTCTGATATATGGTCAGAAGGTCAATAGTAACTTAACACCATGTCGCATGCCTACCTCATTCACCTCCCTTCATCTCATCATGCAGGTATTTTATCATCTTACATCAGCATCATAAGAAGAAGGGTGAATAGAGTACAACAGAATATTTTGAAAGAGAAAGAGACAGCATTCACGTAAGTTTTATTATAGTGTTAAAATTGTTCTATTTTGTTGTTAGTTATTGTTGTTAATGACTTACTGTGCCTAATTTATAAACTTTATCATGGGTATGTATGTGTAGGAAAAAACATATATATATATATATATATATATATATATATATATATATATATATATATATATGGTTTGGTACTCTCTGTGATTTCAGGCATCTGCTGGGGGTCTTGGAAGCATCTCCACGGATAAGAAGGGGACTACTATATTCATTTGGCAATCCTCGTATGTTGTGTGGTTTTCAAATCTGTCATGTGCACATTATACCCAGTAAGGAAACGACTCTACAATGAGAAATATGAAAAGCCATAGGCCTGCATGATTCCTCTGCTTGTACATGTGGAGATCTCCAAAGGCACCTTTATAGTAGTGAAATCATCAACTTCCATTTCTATAAATCCTTCCATTTCGGGAGCTTCGTGTGGTTCAGAAATGCCATCCCACTGATCCTTACAGTTGCTCTTGAAGACATAGACAGTGGCTTATTAAAATGTTAAGTGGGTCTGGTCCTAGCAAACGATAATCATAGTAAACTTGGGGGCAAAGATAATGCTCTTGCCAGAGGAATGAATTTGTATTACTTCCCAAAGTAGGAACATTTAGCTAGAGCTCAGACTCTGCCACGTGGTCATTGCAGTGCCTCACCATCTGAGGGTTTGATTAAAGCAGCAGCTGAGAGAGGCAGACATCACAGTAGCTATTTAATGCACGAGCTGCATTAAACTCAATTTGTTGCTGAACAGATATCTGAACTGAATCCTTCCACCATTCTCTTTTCCACTTTTCTGCCTGTCTTTGAAGCTAACAGATATAAATATATAAATAGCACACAGATGTAAATAAAAGCTATACATATCTTTTAATACAGATACCAGATGAATGTCACCATTATTTACTTTGTGGGACCCATTTAGAAAGACTCCAAATACCCGAATGACTCCAACTAAGATAGGTTTTGTTGTTTTTGTTTGTTGTTTGTTTTTAAGAAAGAGTCTGTGCCTTGCTGGGGTCCCTACATTAATCACGGGGTATCCACAGAAAGGTTTCAGAGAGTTTGGACATCTGTGACTTCTGGGGATTTTTTTCATAGAGTTTTAGAATGTATGAATGCATTTTTCCTCTAGGTAGAATGTTTATGATCTTTACTAGATTCTCAAAGAAGCTTGTAAGTCTCAAAGTTTAAGAACCACTGCTCTTCAGCCATCATAGAGAGGAGTCAGGAGAAATGTATTTGTCTGCTTTAGCTGCCATAACAAAAATATCACAGGTGGCTTAAACAACAGGAATTTAGTTTCTCACAGTCCTTGAGGATACAGAGTCAATCTGAAAGAGCTCTCAACAGTCAACACTGGAAAATTTGAGTAACAAACAAACAAATAAATAAATATTGATAAATTGGATTATAACCAAAGAACAAAATAAGTAGGAACCTCTACTTATATAAAGAAACGATTGAGGGTACAAAGGGTGGAGAAGAGATAAATCTTCCTTATAGAAGCTTCTCAAAGCATAAATGCAGATACACACCTATTCAGGTGGTGGAGCCTAATTTCCCTACTCTTGAGTGTGGACTGGACTTACCAACTCACGAAATAGAGTATGAAAGAGTAGAATAGTAGCTTTACATTGGAGACATCTGGCTGGCACGATTTTAACAAGTAATCAGTAAATAATCAATGTCACCAGTGATAAGTCTTATATTCTCTCACATGAAGTAAATAAAGTTACTTCATATCTGTGGTACTCTTTCCAAAAATCCCATAGCATAGTCTCATTTTGAGAAAACATCAGGCAAACCCAAGTTAAGGGACATTATTCAAAATATCTGACTGGTATACTTCAAAACTGTCAAGGTTTAAAAAAAAATACGAAAAATCTGAGAAAATATCACAGACCGGAGGACACTAAAGAGATGTAACAAGCAAATGCTGTGAGGCATAATAAACTCAGAAATAGTGGTTATATCTTTATTTGGTGGCTACTATGGGTTCAGTGGTTTGCAAAGATTTATTGTGAAATGAAATATTTGCTACAAGCTTGCTTTACTTTTAGCCATTTTAGAAGTAAAACAAGAAAACACCACTGTCAATTAATGCATAAGGTTTTACTAAAAATGCAAGGGGTAATTATTATGAAAATGGCTGTTTGTGACAGGTAAAGTTTCAGGTTAAAAAAAAAAGCCAAGGGCAAGCAATATCATGAAATATATCACCTTCATAATAACTTATATTTCTCTTTTTCTGAGCAGTTACTATTGTCCTAGAAGTTTGCCATGCATTATTTCATTTAAATCTAACGCCAGATTTAGAAAGTATATACTATTATAATTTTCCTCCACATTATTGGTAAGGAAACAAGCTTAAATTGTATAAGTCACTTGCTGAATGACAGAGGTTAACAGCAAGAAACTGAACCATGGCAGTCACCATCATCTACCACTCTCTCCATTCTCCTTAGCTCTTATGCATTCATGTGATGATGGTGATGGTGGTACCAACATCTTCAATTTATTAAATATCTGCAAGACCTTGTGTTAGATATTCCACTAATATAATTACATGTAATTCTCACAGGAGGACTATTATCGTTATCCTTATGTTAGGGGTGGAAACAATGAGGTCCAAAAGGTTTAGTGATTTTGCCAATGACAGAGACTGAGTCAATTTCGGCGACAGGATTAAAACTCAAAGCCCATGCTTTTGAAACACAGAATTGGGGAAAAATATCATTTGCTGTTCAGAGAGACACAGAGCCATGAAATCTACATTGAAGAGAGGGACTAGAAGTACTGTTTGGAACATAAAGGAAACACCATTGAGGGGAAATATAACTTAGTTTGGATGAAAAGGGATACCCAGAAAGATTCCTCGGGTAGCACTTTAGGCAGCAACCTGATATTGAGTAAGATTTTGCCAGTTGAATAAGGTTGGAGAAGGTGTATCCAGCATCTGTACATCACAGAATCTTGAGAAACACAGTGTGTTTAGAGCAATGCAAGTACATTCTGGAATTCTGCAAACCTGTGTAACCAAGAGTGATTCTGAAGGAATTTGTGCTTGAAACACTCCTGGCACTAGGTTTCTCTATGATTGGCTAGAAGCCTTGGGAAAGATGCCTCACTACAAAGCTAGAAAGGCACTTGGTAAATGTATTCTTAAGGGCTGACAAAATAAAATAAATTATAAAAATTATAGTTTATTACATGTCAACTAAATGTCAAATAGTGAGCAAGGGCAATACAAAGTAAACATGATTACACACAGTTATATCTGAGGAAACAAGGGTTGATATAACTATCATTTAATTAACACAATGCCTAGTGAGTGGCATGGGATGCCACCACCTCCAGGTGCTGTGGATACAATGTTGATCAAGATATATGAATTTTCTCACCTCAGGAAACTTTCTTTAAAAATACTACTTATAGTGATCTAGGGACTCATTCAACTCTGGATTGAAAACTAGAGCCCTTATATTTGTTGTATAACTTTGGGCAATTCACTTGACCAATCCAAGGTTTACGTCCTCAGATATAAAATGTGTGTAATAACATTTACTTTGTATTGATTTTGACCAAGATTTTGGTAGGATAAAATATTTATTTTAAAATGTATCTTGATCATCACAATATCCACAGCACCTGGAGGTGGTGGCATTCCATGGCACTCAAAGGCGTTGTATTAAGAAAAGACAGTTATATCAACATTTGGTTGTATCTTAGTTTCTTTTTAGAGTGCTCATGGTGTAGCAGATGATTGATACTGTAATAAATATGTGTGTAATAAATACATTGCCAGGAGTACCTAGACATCTGTGATCTCTTTGAGACTTCCTTATAACCCTCTGAAGTAGGCTCATCAAAATCACCTTTTTTTCAAAAAGGTGTAAATTAAAGAACATCTTTTTTGACTGCCCAAGATCAGATGATTTCTATCCATTTTTACTCTCTAAATCCAAGTTTGATAACTTGTTTTCTCACTTTAAGCTCACTTCTTGCTTTCTTCATATTATACTATAAAAATTATTATTTCCAAATTAGCAGAACTCATTTCACTGATTCTTTCTTGATTATAAACTTTAAACTCTTCAGTCTTTCATCTTAGGGAGAGGTTCATCTTGCATCACTGCTATAACACATCACACTCTGTTATTATAATTGTCTATATTCACTATTAGATTGAAAGATTCATGATGGCAGATGCTATGCTTTTGGAGTTCTTTATAATTTTTGGAAAGTTATAGTTCTTTAGTAAGTATTTGTTAAATGTGTGTTTTCTTTCTGTTGTTACTACCTCTTGCAGCCCCTCCAACTAAAAACTATACCATGCTCTATGTTAACTAACTGGAATTTAAATAAAAACTTGAAGAAGAAAAAAAAATCAACTGCTAATGTAATAGAAATGAGGTCACCTTGAAATTTATAACTATAATGTTCAACTAAGGAACCTCTTAGGGATGGTTAATAAAGCAACATGTAGTAGCTGAAAACAACATTTATTATCTCATGGTCTCTCAGAGTCAGGAGTCTGGGTGCAGTTTAGCTGTACTTCTGGATGAGGATTACTCACAAAGCAGCAACTGAAGTGTCAACCTGAGCTACTACAGTCTCAAAGTGTGACTATGGGAAGATTCACCTCCAAGCGTACTCATTTGGCTATTGTCAGTCCTTGGGTTCCTATAGGCTATTGGCTAGAGATATGTTTCATAGAAGATATGAGTCTTTCCATAGAGTAGCTAGCAATGTGTTAGCCTACTATTCCCAGAGTGGGGATTTCCAGAAAGAAATCGAGAGAGAAGGGGAGAGAGAGAGAGAGGAAGAGAATGAGAGAGACAGATGTATATACAAGTCAGTTTCATGGTGACTTAATCTCAAAAGTGACATCACATTACCTGTGCCATATCCTATTGGTTAGAAGTCACTAAGTCCTGTCCACAGGTAAGGAGAGGGGATTATACACCCAAAAGAATGGACACTAAGAGATGGGGATCATTAGTAATCATTTCAGAGGCTGCCTACCAGAAAAAGATCAGTGATTTTTTTAGGCTTAAGTCATTGTCTGCTAATGTTGGCTCTTTCATATTAAACAAATACTGGTTGAGGAGTTACATTATTTTAAAAGTTTTTCTTAATACCCTATCTTTACAGAACTTTTTTTTAAAAAAAAATGGATTCTAGATTTCTGTGGACTTAATGTATTGATCATAAATAATAAATAGAAAGGACAGAATGGCTACTTATCTTTGACTTCTTTGATCATGAACTGTGTGATGTTTGGATTTATGTAGGAACACCATTTATTACCCCTTGTATTTGTAGAAACTAAGCTGGACCTGGTATTATCATACCTGCAGAAAACACAGTAAAACTTCAAAGACCAGAGATACTATTTTTATATTCTCTTATAAAAAGAGACTTAAATTATTTGTAGAACATTTTCTCCCCCTATTGAATTTATAAAGGCCAAGGCTCAGGTCATTCAGTTTGACCCACTGGGCACTGAAATGCATCAATAGATATCATAAATTCCTATATGTGGTATTAGAGCTGTGCTCACTAGCATGGTTTTTTTTTTTTTTCTTTTTGTACATTATTGTTTCTGGGAATAAGTGCGGGCATATCATGTCCATTGAGCTAGAAGTAATATAACCTCCATTTTTCACCAAAAAACCCCTCCTGCCCCAATCCCTTTTAAAGCAGTCTTTGGAAAACCACAAGAAAATAACCACAAATAATGTTCAGAAGCTTCTAAAATCTAGAATTAGGAACCCCTTTTCCTTCTCCTCTGTTTTCATTTTTCCTCCCAACTCCCATCTCCAGATCTGCTTGCCATCGTGACTACTGTGAAATTATAAATTTTTATTTTTCCAAGATAAACCCTGACATGTACTACAGTTTTGGAGACAGGAAATCAAGGGCAACAATTAAAATTAAAAAGAGAAAAATAGTTCATGTTGTTTGAGCAACATGTAAATAATTTGTTGATACTATTTAGTGTTCAATAAGAATCTGAGAGGTGGGAATATTGCTAAATACGTAAATGTATGAAAAACAATTTCTACTAAAATTATTGAATGTAGTTTGACCTCCTGGTTCTCTATTGTACTTCTCTCTATATACCTTAGTCAGAAAGACCCTGGTAAGTTTCTGCCTATCCATAGGGAGACAAAATTATGTTGAGTGAAATGAAATAATAGTACCAAAATTTGGCCAATGGGAATTCAGCATCCAAGAATTGTGGGGTTGAATTAACCCTTACCTAGAAAAAAAAAATTATGAATCTTTGACAAAATGTTATTAAAAAAAAAAAAAAACAAATCAGGGGGACTGTAGATTTACCAAAATAAGGCAGAAACTGGAAGAAAGTCAACATTTGAAGACGAGAATGACACTGGGTGAGATTTAAATATCTCTGGCTTTTTGTCTGAGAGTAGGATATTGAAACCTTGATATTTACTGGCTAGATATGTTAGAAGACAATTTTCAGCAAGAAAATCATAAAACAGAGTCCTAGAAAGGAGAGAGCTGCAGGGAGAGTAAGCTTCAGAATCTGTACTAAACCCTTTACAAATGCTTACCTGAACACTGAACTACATATACATGGAAGATACCTCCGAGGGTTGGTTAAAGACAGCGAATGGAAGGTGAAAGAACTGAGCAAACATTTCAGATGTTTCCTGGCATAAGTGAGATGGAGATTGGAGTTTGAGTCCAACAAAATAGAGTGCTGATGAATGAAAACAAAACAAAAAACACAGCAACAAGCAAGCAACAACTTTTCAGAGAAATGTAACTTAGTTCAGGGTCTCCACAAAGTATTAATCACAATTTCTAGACATGTTTATGTTATGTTGTAGAGATTCTTGGTTCTGCTATATTTCTCCAGTGTTGATGTTTTTGTTTTATCAGGTTACACTCAGACTGCTATGCCTATGTTGAACAGCATTTTCAATCTATTTAGTTCTTTTGGTCTTAATTCCAAGCTTCTCTGAGACTGCCCCGTATATGCATGTTGGAGGAATCAGTCTGTCAACAATATAGAGAATAGATGTGGAATTAGTTTATATACATAACAGTCGTGATTGTCTGATCTCTGTTCCCTTGTTTTTAACGACAGACAGATAAGTTTTTGATCAGGGGCATAGCTGTCCTGTGCTGCACATGCAGGTGCCCTTCAAGCTAAAGCTGGAAAATTGAGGAACTCACCTAGTGCCAGTCCCTATTCCAAGTTTTGACTCACGGCCAAAATCTGACTGCTTTTGTTCATCCTCCAGAGACTTTTTGTACTTTGCTCAGGATTTATAGTCATTCCTTTTAGGAGAATAATGTGGTAGGAGCCTACTCCATGGCACTGGAAACAGAACTCTCATGTTCATGTCTCTTGGGAACTAGAGAGGGAATTCTAACACAAATTGGAAAGTTTTAAATTTTAAAATTGATTTTTCTCTCCTTTTTTCTAGAAAGTTTGTTCCATCAATTTCAAATTTAAAGAAAAATGGAAATAAAAAACAAAAGAAAAAAGAATCTCATCTAACATTGGATCTCTCAGAGAAGATACCTCATTGATAATGTCAGTACCCTCCAGGCCAAAACCATAGACAGGCAAATATGAGTTGATTGAAATGAGGCAACAGGAGAGACAGCATACCAAAGTGAAGTGTAGGGAACTCATTTAAAGGGCCTAAGGATGGTTTCTTAGAGGAGTTGGTCTTGTGGCCAATTATTTAATCAGGTATCTAAACGACTTTTTACTTGGCAGGTGAGGACTAAAGGTGTAATTGAAAAAGATGTAGTAGTCACTTCTGTTTGCTAGAAGAAGTGGACTTTTGGTCATGTGTGTGGTTTTGTTCTTGTTTTTTGTCTGTGTTCAGACATAATTACAGGGTGGTCTTCATTTTGTCTCCTTCCATTACAGTCAGCTAATGACCGTGTCTTATGTTGGTATTTTGTGACATAAATCATGTTTGGTACGGAATGGTCAGTCATTAGAGCTAGCTGACACCAAGTTGACGTCAGGGCTGGGTGCTTTTGTTTGTTTGTTTGCTTTTGTTTTGTTCTTCTTTTTCAGTAGAATTATGGTGCATAAAAAGTGTCATAAAATACTGATAAGTTCTTTTTAAAAAAGAAATTATTTGTGAAGCTATCTATTGTAAATGGCAATTTTTTGGACCAAAAAGATATTTGGTGGAATTTTTCTTTCTTTCTATTTTCAACAAGTGAAGCAGAGCGCATGCTTACTAACACGATTGTTAGCCAAAGTAGAAAAGCATCTCTGGAATGGCTTTCTTCCAGTGTCTCCAGTCAAAGAGATCACACTAAAGTTCAAATTGAGAACTTTTTTTTTCCTCCTTATTTTCACAGAAAGACAGGTCTTTTTTTTAAAGATTTTATTTATTTATTTGACATAGAGACAGCCAGCGAGAGAGGGAACACAAGCAGGGGGAGTGGGAGAGGAAGAAGTAGGCTCATAGCGGAAGAGCCTGATGTGGGGCTCAATCCCAGAACGCCGGGATCATGCCCTGAGCTGAAGGCAGACGCTTAACGACTGTGCTACCCAGGCGCCCCAGGTCTTTATATCATAAAGTATTTTTGATATGACATAGGTCTGAGTAAATAAAGATTACTCAATTAGGAGTAGCAAAGGGGAATACAAATTTTACTCTATTAGCAAGGCTTGAGTAACTTTTTTTCTAGCTGGTAAATTCACACCTTGGTAGGCTTGCTGTCAATGGAAATAGCTTTCCAGCATTATTATATTACTTGCATTTCTTTCTTTTTCTATTAAACTGCAGAAGTAATTAGATCTTTGTAGGTCATTCAAAGTCAACTCAAAGAGATTGATAGGGTAATATATGTTTTTAAAGACAAGAAGCAGCAAAAATAACTTACCAATAGTATTCCTTACGTTTAAGAAGTACTGAGGAAAATTCTTAAAGATGATGAAAATGAATATACAAGAAGGTAGGGAATTATAGGAAGAATAATCATTACTGAAAACATAAAAAATATGTGAGGAAATACAAGAATTAAAAAAAAATAAAAGACTATTGGTTGTTTAAACAACAAAAGGGGAAATTTGGTGCAGAATTTGTACAATATATAACCTTAAGATAACTATAGAACTGTAGTGAAATTGATAATGTCCCAACAAGAATGATCCAGAAAAAAGAGAATAGTATTAATTACCCATATTAAGAACAAATCAAGGTTATAGCAGAGATAAGGGAAGATCATAGAAATTTTTATAACAGTATATATGGCATATAAAATTAACAAATTCTTTGAAAAACACAACTTATTAAAGCAAAGATAATAGAAAATTAATTAAATAAGTGAATCTATAACTGAATATCTTCCAAAAAGATAACTTCATTCTAAAATAACTTCACTGGTGAATTCCATCAAATATGCTCAAGAGAAAAATTATCGATTTTAAACAAAATGTTTTAGATAATAAAAAAGGTGGAATTACTTCTCAAATCAATTTTTTTTGAGGCCAACATAATCTTAATACAAAACCTGGCATGAGAAGAAAATTACTGTTCAATATTACTCATGAATATAAATACGAAAAGTCTAAACAAGTATTAGAAAATCAAACCAGCAACATATCAAAAGGGTAATACACGATGGCCATGAGTAACCAAAGTGAATGAAGAGTTTAACAATTGGAAAATCAATGTGATTTATCACATGAGTAAATAAAGGAGGAAAACATTTATTTATTTATTTAAGAGAGAGAGCGCAAGAGGAGGAGCAGAGGGAGAGGGACAAGCAGACTACAGAGCAGACTGTAGCAGTCTGTAGCAGACTGTGGAGTTCAATGTAGGGCTCGATTCCATGACCCCAAGATCATGACCTGATATGAAATTGAGTCAGCAGCTTAACTGACTGAGCCATTCAGGCACCCCATGGAGGAAAACTTTAATGATCACCTCAATAGATTTAGGAAAAGCCCTTCATACAATTTAACACTCACTTATGTAAAAATTTTCAATAAACTAGAAATACAGAGGAACTCCTCAATCTGCTAAAGAATATCCAAAGATAATTAAAAAAAATGACATCATATTTAATGGTAAAATATTAAGCTTATGACTTCCTTCTGTCAGAATAAGACGAAGATATCCACTATGATCTCATCTATTCAACACTGCTAGAGGTACTAGACAGCGCTGTACAGAAAGAAAAATAAAATATATAAATACAAAAAAGAAAGCAAAATGTTTTCACTCACATACGGCATACTTTGTTTAGAAAATCCTAAGGAATCTACAACAATAATTATAATTAGTGAATTTATGAAGCAAGGTCACTAGATACAAAGAATTGTCAAAATTTATTATAATTTGATATATTACCAAATAAAATTTGAAAATAGATCAAAACCAGTTAGAGTGGCATTAAAAACATCAAATACCTAGAAATGAATTTAACAAAAATGTGCAAGAGTCCTAATAAAACGCTACATAAACTTTCTGAAAAATTTTTTAAAAATTCTTAAATAAATGGAAGGTTATAGGATGTTTATGAAATGATAGATTCTTTATTATCAAGATAATTATCAAGATAAAAATTTGCTCCGTTTTGATGTATAGGTCCAGCACAATCTTTTTTTTAAAGATTTTATTTATTTATTTGAGAGAGAGAGCGCACACAAGAAGGGCGGAGGGGCAGAAGGACAGGGAGAAACAGACTCCCTGCTCAGCAGTGAGCCCCACCTGGGGCTCCATCCCAGAACCCTTGGATCATCACCTGTGCCGAAGGCAGATGCTTCACCGGCTGAGCCACCCAGGTGCCCCGGTCCAGCACAATCTTAATCAATATCCCAGTAGGTTTTTTGAAGATATCAACAACCTGGTTCTACTAAAGATATAGAGATATAATCTTGAAATAAAGAAAAACTTGGAGGACTTAAACTGCCATATTTTAAGGCAAAAAAGCTATAATTATTAATACAGTGAGGGATTAATGTGAAGCATAGACAAAGGGTTCAATGGGACAGAATGGAGAGTATAAGAGTAAATGTGTGTGTGCATGTGTGTGTAGTCACTTATTGAATTGTTTATTTTCAAATACATTTAGTTTGTTATGAAAACAAGATCTACTTAATTAACCATGTTGAAGCAAATGGCTATCCATATGGAAACAAGTCAACCCTTACCTCACATATACCAAAAAATTAATTTAAAATGGAATACAGGTCTAAATATGAAAGTCAAAAATGTTTAGATTCTAGAAGAAAACATTGGTGGATGTCTTTATTATTTGGTATAAGAAAAATTTCTTAAACAACACACAAGTTAATAGTCTCTCTATAAATTCGTGTGCGTATGTGCATATATATACCACGTATTTGTGTGATATATGTGTATTTCTCTATACACAGTAAATTTATAGAGTTTATATATATGCACATATCTGTAAATTTAAAACTTATACTCATCAAATGATACCATTAAACAAATGAAAGCCACAATCATAAGAAATATTTTCAATACATATATCTGACAAAAGCCTTTATTTTCCAAATACAAACATTTTGACAAGACAGTAGGAAAAAGTCAAATAGCCCAATACAATGATAAGCAAAAGACTTCAACAGGCACTTCATAAAATATATCCAAATGGCCATGAAGCATCTAATAATGTGCCAACTCCTCCAGGCATCAAGAAAATGCAAACTAAAATCACAGGAGAATACTGTTACACATCTCCCAAAATGGCTAACATTTAAAGAATTACAAATCTTTCAGTAACTGCAGCCCCATGAGTAAGATGATTCTCAACACAGTCATAAGAAGGCCCTGATTTCAATTTTTGCTTCAGGTAAGAATTTCAAGTGGCCTTTTATTTTTAATTATCTATTTTCATTATAAACAAGCATCACACATGCTTTCAGAATGAGGATTCTTTATTGCTTTTAAGTTTTTGGTAAGAGCTATCTAATCCCTAACGTGCCGCAGGCTTACAATACTGCTCTATGAAGAATAACCTTTGCTAGGGATAATTGCACCCCTATATTTATAGCAGCTTTATTTATAATAGCCAAATTATGGAAGCAGCTTAAGTCTCCATTGATAGATGAATGGATAAAGAAGTTCAGTATATATCTACGATGGAATATTATTCAGCCATAAAAAGAATGAAATCTTGCCATTTTGCCAGGACAGGGATGGAGCCACAGAGTATTATGCTAAGCGAAATAAGTCAGTCAGAGAAAGACAAATACCGTATGATTTCACTCATATGTGGAATTTAAGAAACAAAACAAATGAGCAAAGAGGGGAAAAAAGAAAGAGGAAGAGAAGCCAAGAAACAGACTCTTAACTATTGAGAACAAATTGATGGTCACCAGAGGGGAGGTGAGTGGGGTGGATGGGTGAAATAGGTAATTTGGGATTAAGGAGGGCACTTGTGATAAGCACTGGGTGATGTATGGAAGTGTGGAATCACTATATTGTATACCTGAAACTAATATTACATGGATTATTAACTGATGAATTAAAATAAAATCTAAAAAAAGAACAGCCTTCCTTAATACAAAATAGATCTGTCCTTTGATCTAGAAAGGAAGGAAGGAAGGAAGGAAGGAAGGAAGGAAGGAAGGAAGGAAGGAAGGAAGGAAGGGAGGGAGGAAGGGAGGAAGGAAGGATTGAATGTTTACAGGGGTGCCTAGGTGGCTCAGCCGGTTAAGCATCTGTCTTTGGCTCAGGTCATGATCCCATTGTCTTGGAATCAAGCCCCACATTGGGCTTCCTGCTCAACGTGGAGTCTGCTTCTTCCTCCCCATCTATCCCCCCACTTCCCCCTGCTGTGCTCTCTCTCTCTCCCTTTCAAATAAATAAACAAAATCTTTCAGAAATTTTAAAAAGATAAAGCATTACAAATCAAGTGTTGATGAAAATGTGGAGTAACTGAGACTTTCATACAGTGCAGGTGGGAGTGTAAAATGGTGCAAACACTTGAGACAATTCTTTTTACTTTATAATAAATTTAAATTTACATATATCCAGTAACTAAGTTATAGTACCCCTAGGTAAATATTCAAGAGAATGAGGGCTTATGTACATGAATATCAATGTTTACAACAACTTTTTCATAAGTATAACAAAGTGAAAAGAATGCAAATGTCCATCAAGAGCAAAATGGATAAGCAACCTTGGCATAGTCCTACAACAGGATGCTACACAGGAGGAAAACAAAACCAAACCAAAAATAATGATGCCTACAACATGAAAATGAAAAGAAAATAGAAATGACCTGTGATTCCAGCACCTTGACATGCTAACGACAGTTTTTAAACACGGTAACTTTTTTCACTGCAAAATGTTTTCCAACTACGTAAGAATGTGTATGGCGTATAAGAAGCATGCACATCACATACACATTAATATCAAAATAGCACTTCTTTTCTGTATTACGTAATGATTATGTTCCAATTAAAAAGAGAACACTTCTTTCTTTAGTGGCTATAAGATATTTAATTATCTCGATTTGATAATCTGAATATTTAAGAGGAACACTTCAAGTCTGTTTCTGAAAGTTATTAAAATACTTCCTATATTTTGTCTTAAAATTTATCATTATCATTATTTGATCATTATGCCTTTTGTCCATTGAAAGAAAAAAAATGCAGGTATTATTTATGCAAAAAAAGTTTTGAATACCCACAGTATTTAGTAAATTCATAGATAACATAAAGATGGTGTTAGATGCAATATCAAAACAGATTTTTAAAGGCAGGAAACTTGTTTTGATCTAATTCTGATCATAAGCACTTTTTTCCCCCTGAGATCTACACTTTTCCCCGTCTTGTTAGCCAAGTGGCAAATCTACCAAAACCTTTGTTCTTAGTAGAAAACCTGTACAGACTTTCAAAGCAAATGTGCTCTCACATGCGGCCAGCGTGTTTTAAGATATTAAAGTGCATTTTATGAATTTTACTACCTGGGATGATTTTTATGGCTTAACTTTTTCTAAATAAAATGTAATTTGTCTAAATATGAGTCAGTTTTAACCTCTGACTTTTATTAAGAATAAAGAATTACTATGTTTTCCCATTCTTTATTCAAAATGAAAACTAAAATTGTCTTTCTGAGAATTATTTTATAAGTGTTTTCTAAGAGTATTAATTTTTTTTCAGTGGGGTTAAAACCTGCTGGAATTCTATCTAGGCCAACATTTTCAAAATGCTAATGCTTTTGAAATGATCTAGATGTGTTTAAAAGTTCTGAATGTTTGAATATTGTATTCTCATAGAAACAGTACTACCATCTTGTTTTAATATGAAGTGAGCACAATTTTGACATTGCAGTGTATTTTCATTAAGCTTTGCATTAAAATTAGTTGTTAAATAGGAATAATTGATATTGAACGAGAACAATATATCAGAATTCAAGGGAAATAATTTGCACCAGTGAATAAACAGATCAATACAAGCTGTTAACTTACAATTTTTTAAAAGGTAAAATCATGGCTTTCATTCAAATGTAAAATGGTTTTAGTTAATTTATTAATAAATGAGAGCCATTAAGATGTTAAACCAATCTAAAAGCCACCTAAGAAATTAGCCATATACAGACAATTAAAAAAAAGAAGTTAAGAATGATTAGATATAGAACTCTTAATAGATTTAACAAATAAAAATAAAGGATATCCAGTTAAATCTGAATTTCAAATAAACAATAAGCATTTTTTTAATATAAGCATGTTCTAAAGCATAGGACGTACTCGTACTAATGAAACATGTCCTGTACTTGATCTGGTGACCCAGAATAAGACAGCAATACCCAGTAACTATTTTATTAAACACTTGGCAATTGGAAGATTTGATTAAGATATATCTCCAGTGGTATGTCAAGGAGGTTTGACGAGCACAGGAGAGCTGGGATGGGGAGAAAAGTAGTCATAGTGTGGGGAAATAGTATTTTCACAGCAACTGCTGATAAGATGCCAACCCTGACAAAAATCCCTTCTTTCCATAAGGAGGAAAACAAAAGAAGTAATTATATAAAGTGAGACAAGGAAAGAAAAGGAAGTCCTGATGCTTATGGAGCAGAACTATGGACACTGAAAACATGGGATTCCTGTCCTGCCTCACTTTCCATGACATCTAGAGTTGTTTAGCTCATTTGCTAAATTAATTAAGCACCTCTATTAAAAGTCATCCTGACTGTAGCAATCAATCAATCTTCAAGTTTGTCCTGGTGCCTAAACTTGTTTCTCCAGGGAACATTAAACTTTTATTAACTTCTGGGCACACACACACAAATGCCTATGGAAATTTTATTCTGGTATCTTAATTTGCTTTGCCATAAACTGTGCTTAGTAATGACTATGAAATAGGTAATATTGTTTGCATCATTCTAAGGATGAGCAAACATGCTTACAATATCTTTGATACTTTACTATAGCCACAAAGCTAGAAAGTGACAGACTTAATCCTTGAAACTACTTCTGCTTCTTCTAATCAGCTTCTAAACCATTTATCACAACTCAGTGAATAGTACACTTAAAAAGGGACAATTTTATTGTATGTAATTACTAGAGCTGAATTTTTTTTTAAAGTTAAAGAATGCGTTTCTTATGGGCAATGAAATGTGAGTCATTCTTGTTCTTAGTCTTTTTTATACTAAAAGCATATTAATAAATGTCATCTAAAAATAAAAAGAAAGTTAAACTACTGCTGAAGGCAATATAGTGTTGAGATTAAGAGATGAATTTTGGCATCCTACATGCTTCATTTAGAAACTTGGTTCTGCCCCTAAAGAGCTATATGACTTTGGGAAGAATTACTTAAATTCCCCAGAGTCCATTTGTTCATCTGCAAAGTAGACTAACAATATCATGGCTTCTTTGAAGATTTAATGAAATCACTATATATATATATATGTGTGTGTGTGTGTGTGTGTGTGTGTATGTATGTATATGTATACATGCATGAGCATGTGTATATATATACATACATGTTATTCGTGTGTGAATATATATGTGTGTGTACCATAGGGCACATAGTGGCCTCTTACTAAGTGGCATTGTTATTGGATTTAATGAGTTCCTTTCCTCCATTTCTTGAAGGTGAATTGTAAGGACACAAAGAAAATAAGAATTTTTTATATTCAAAAACCAAAAGTGTGGACAAGGAAGAAAAGGGCATTAGAACATTGCATCTGCATTGCTGGAGATAAGTGTCCCAGGAGAGAAAAAAGGTCTCTCGAGGAGGTAGTGGAAAAACAGCCAAGACATAGAACGCAGGTCCATTAAGTCTCCTAAAGAATAGGAAGGTAAAAAAGTGGGGTCCTCTGAATTCATGCTTTTTCCTTTGCAAAGACCTACGATATTGCCCTCTGAAGAAATTAATTTATTCAGGAAACGCTTATTAAGTGACATAGAAGCTAGGTACTAGAGGTTTGTGTCCTGAAACTGTCAGAAATAATCTCTTAATGCATTTGGGTCGTTGAAGAGTGGAGCCAGGAATAGCCATTAAGATATTGTAGCCCACTAACTTCCAAATGTGTATCTTAACTTCTGTTCCCCCCTTACCCCAAGCAGAGTAGAAATAGTTTACTGGGAGGTAAAGCAAACATCAGAAAAGACAAGTAGGGAATTCCAGTTGAAAGGGTACATTATAGTGACAGCTTCTACTGAGGGTGACCTGAGCTTAGTCATGGGGCAACTCAGCAAGCTCAGAGTGTGAGGGAAGCAGAGCGTATTAGCACGTCAACTCTCGCAGAGGGATGCTGCGGTAGGGTGGAATTAATTCCTCAGCGTATGTGGTCCTCGACCCGCAGACAGACACTGAGGGTTGGGACCAAGAAAGCCCTCAGGAAGAGGAAGCAGGTATCAGCAGATTGTAGATGGGCAGATTTGCACTGAAATAGGAAGAGGAAGGGGATCTGGGTGGGGCTAATGACCTCATAAACTTAGATCTTATTTTGATAAGAGCTAGGTTAGGCAAACATTCCTTTTGTTTGTTTGTTTGTTTTTTTTCACTCCAAGTTTTCTCAGTTCTTTTTTTTTTTTTTTTTTAAGATTGATTGATTGACTGATTTGAGGCAGGGGAGGGACAGAGGGAGAGGAGAGTGAGAATCTTCAAGCACACTTCCTGCCGAGGACAGAGCTCCATGGGGTGATGGTCGGGGGCAGGGAGGGGTGTAGGGGGCTCAATCCCAAGACCCTGAGATCGTGACCTGAGCTGAAATCAAAAGTGGGGCACTTAACCAACTGAGCCACCCAAGTGCCCCCAGGTCTTCTCAGTTCTATTGGTATCTGAATGTAAATATGTATTGTGTTATTTCTGGATCGGGTATATTATGAGGGTTTCCCGAAAGGTTTAACAAACACTTTTACCATCCAAACATAAGACTAGACTTTTTAGGGGCGCCTGGGTGGCACAGCGGTTGAGCGTCTGCCTTCGGCTCAGGGCGTGATCCCGGCGTTATGGGATCGAGCCCCACATCAGGCTCCTTTGCTATGAGCCTGCTTCTTCCTCTCCCACTCCCCCTGCTTGTGTTCCCTCTCTCGCTGGCTGTCTCTATCTCTGTCGAATAAATAAATAAAATCTTTAAAAAAAAAAAAAGACTAGACTTTTTAGTAATACTTCAGCATTCTAAGAGCTAATCCCATTGCCTATATTTTATAAGTGAGGAAAATTAGGTCTATATAAGTAGTAACATGTTCATAAGGACTCAAAGTGCAGAAATGTAGAAAGAGGACATAGATTTGTCTGGCAAGAGTTAAGGCGGTGGGAATCAGAACACGTGACAGCAGTATTGTTAAGTACATCTTTATTGCCCTTCTGTAAAGCTTGCTTTTAGGCAACAGGCTCGAGTAAAGGAAACTTGGGCAATGCAGAAGGGTCCACGATGACCACGGAACTGAATGTAAATAGGATCATTAAGAGACCCACCTCAAGGGGCACCTGGGTGGTTCAGTCCTTTAAGCGGCTGCCTTTGGGGCTCAGGTCATGATTCTAGGGTCCCCGGATCGAGTCCCACATCGGTCTCCCTGCGCAGCGGGAAGCCAGTTTCTCCCTCTGCCTGCCCCTCCCCTGCTTGCGCTCGATTGCGCTCTCTCTCAGATAAATAAAATCTTAAAAAAAAAAAAAAAAAAAAGACCCACCTCAAAATGGCCATAGGCCCTAACTAACCAATGGGCTTATAACCAGGCACAGTTAGCAAAAAGGGAAAATACGTTCCCACACTTCCTCATTCCATTCTATAACTACAGTCCCTCATCACCACCTCCTGGTGGACAGTCTCTCCTTGCCCACTGCAGTCCTACCTGCTACTCCCCTGCAGCAAGCTCCTATCTCCTCTGTTCAGTCTTGGGGAATTCCTTCACTGGGCTGCTGTGCTGGCTCGCACCCAGTCGGAACACACCATGCCTTCCTTGTTCTATCTATTCTTTTCTCAGCCTTTAATACACTTGCTGTATTTTCTGAGACCAAAGCTTTCCAGCAGCCTGAATCTAAAATATATATTTTATTATAACCATCATATGAATTGTTACCTAATAAAATGTATATTATTAAATAATGTAATGATATTTTAACACTAGTTAATACATTGGTATATCAATATCAGTACATTAGTATCATTATTCCACCTCCCTTCAACAGAGAACTTCTAATTCTTTATTTTCTACTTATTATCCCTGTGAGAAGATTATGCATGGAGGGTTATGCTTCTTTATTAGATGAGGAGACTGAGGCTGAGAAATGTTGCTGATTTCTAAAAGTGCTAAAATAATTTATTCAGAATCAAGATTCAGGATCAAAAATGAAATTGTTGCCTCTGACCAGCCGAGGCTAGTGCTGGCTCTACCAATTTCCCTCCCTTCTCAAAGTCTTGGAATTAATGTTTTTGAATATTTTAATCAGGGTTATAATGGTCTGGTATAAAGTCTAAATCACTTTTCATAAACTGGTAGCTCTCATGCATGAGTTTAATATTCTATACCTTATGAAAATGCCACAATGCCAACGAAAACCATGATGGAAGACAGACCAATTAGCCTCAACCCACAATTGAGCTATAATGTAAAATTATATATATATATATATATATATATATATATATATATATATATACACACACACACACACACACATATATAAACTACAATGATCTCTCTGAGTTTGTTATTTGTATTTGTATTGATCCTCAGTTGTTTAAGTCCTGGGGATCAACTACCTCTAGAAAAGTGCTATGTCAATCAAACAAATCTACGTGAGTGTGGATCCTGAAAGGAACACCCAGCCCAGGAAAGACTTAGTCTACCTGTCAGAGAAGGGATTCTAAGAAACATGGCTTTCTTGTTCAAAAGAGATCCTTGTGCAGATCTCCATGGAATAATGCATGAGTTATTCGGTGGTGGAGAAGTGCCCAGTTAAGGGGGAAAGTAGAGAAACAGGCATTTCATTTAAAAGATGGCTAAATATTTTGAGATTCATACAGCGCTATTTAGGATCCATCAGAAACAACAAAGGGTAGAAAAGGGAAAGAAATGATCTGGATACTTCACACCAGGGCAACTCTCATTTATGGCCCATTTCGAAAACCGAAGGGACACTGTGGAGCCAATGCTCCCAGAGGTTGCATACAAATGGTGAACGAGGTCAGAAATAAAAGTATATTCATCAAGTGGAACACGTGTCTCTTCAGAAACACTTGGGGGGACAATATTGCTGGAATTTGGGCTACTTCATTACTAAATCAGCTAAGAACACTTAAAAAGAAATAAACCCTTTAACAGAAATAAAGCAACAATGACTATTTTATGGCCATTTAGTTTCCAAAGCACTTTCTTGTATATGATCATCTTGAATTAGTCAACTGTATTAGCTTTCCTGCATAAAACTTCACCAGAAACCTAGCGGTAAGTCCAGCACTAGGGCTACATCACTATGGTTGGGTTCTGGGTAATTGTCACGCTTTATTATTTTATTTTTTTCAGTTTAAGTAACAGGTATTCCTTTGGCTTGTAGATTTTATAATTGGAGAATTATATTTGTAAACCTCAGGAAGTCAAAGGTGGAAACGATCATCATTCAGGAAAAAACAGAATAATTTTATTCATAGTATATTCATCTAGATTGCTGTGCCTTTTTTCCCCAGGATCTCATTTTATACCTAGATTGAACCATGTGAAATTAATGTTTTCATAGTTCGAAATGAGTCAATTATTGGTATTCATATGGTCAATTTAATAGATAAAATAGACACAGGACTTCTGATAGGTTTGTAACTGGTAGCAGACACTTTTCATTATGAGCTGGCTGAAATTATGATCAATACATACGGTAAAAATTTTAGGCTATTCTAGTAATCATAAAATCAGTTGTTCTTCATTCATTTAGTGAATATTTATTGAGTCATAACCATATGCTTGCTATGCATGGGGCATAGTACAGAAAAGCCAATTTCTTTATCCTCATAAAATTTACAATTCAGGGAGGAAATGGAAAATAAATGAATAAATAAATAAATAAATAAATAAGAGGTATGCACAGTGTAAAGAAGAAACTACATGGGATCATGTAGGCACTGAGCACACACAGAGGAGAGAAAGAATGTGAGAGCGAAGCCTTGGCACAGAATGACCAGAAGTACTCAAAGAAAATCAAGTGATTGAGGAATCCCGAAGACCAGATTAAATATATATACACATTATTTCAAGGAAGAGAAAGTGACCATTTGCCTTCCTTCCCCAAAATGGAGGGGTTTCTCCATTAGGAATGTGGGGCTATAGTTTGCATCCAAATTTTCCAAGGTATAATAAAGACTATAGGAACAGAACCAATTCTTACGATGCTTTTGAATAGCAGAAACACCTGGATTACATAAAATGATTAGATATTCAATATCATCTGCACTACTCCATCCCGGTAATAGTGACCAGCAACAGTATGGGTGAGATGTAATACAAAACTACTTTAAACACAGTAAACGTTATTGTCCATGTGCTGTGGATACTCCGTTGATATTGAAAATCCCTTATGATTCTTGTTTACAGAATCTGTGGGTCAGAGGAAAGCTGACGCAGAAATAGAAAAACCTATCTTCGGAAAACGATCCTCAATTCCTCTTCCATTTCTGAGCTCTTTATTTACCAGTAAATGATGACTCCAACAACTCACGTCTTGTGAAATAGCAAGAACCTTAACTCACACCCATTTATGAAGTCATTTGGCAGTCACTCATACACACAGAGCTGATTCTGGAGACTGAGCTATTTCCAGCTCCCCAGATGAGTCATTTAACCTCTCTGTACCCTTTGAAGATAGGAATAAATTGTTCCTTGGCCTACCTCACCAGGATGAAATGGCTATTGGTGAGATAATGTCTATGACACAATTTGAATGTCTTAGAAAAAAAAGGGCCAAATATTTTCAAAGCGCTTGCTGGAATTTCTGACCCGGAGGTTGAAAAGGAAATCCACGAAACTGGATTCTTGCAGTGACTTTAGGAGTACTGGGGAGGGATGAACGGAGATTCTTTCTTGCCTGCACATGGGATGCCATTGCTCTAGAGTTACATGAAGGTTGAAGGAGAGAGGCTTACCTGCCTTGAATAAATTTCTGATGAATGCTTACTGCTTTCACAATGGGTCACCAGGCATAGGCATATCTAGAAGATGTACACGAAACTGTCAAAGACAGCAGACTGAAGGATTCTAATTTCTGAGAAAGCAGCTCTTCCCTGGTTCCTGGCTTACGGCATTTGCAACTACTAATTTGGCCTTGGTAATAAATCTGGAAGTTGTTCTAGTGTTCTTCTTCATTCCTCACATCCAATGAATCTCCAAACTCCGTCCACCCTCTGTCACCGCTCCCTTGCTCAGCACTACCTGCCTCTCTATACTTACCGTTGGCTTTAATCAGTCAGCCAGCATGCTAGTACCTTGATTACTGTCGTCTTCTCCCACTGATGACCTGACCTACTGTCTTACATTTCTCCATTTCATCCTCTACATTCATGCCTCTACATTCTGCTTCCTGATGCTTCCATTGGACCCTTTATCCCACCACTGCCAAAGACAGCCTTTGTTCCAGCCATGCTGAGCTATTTATAATTCTCCAGAAGCACAGTGCTATTTCACCTCTGGCTTTCGTACATGTGACTTCTGCCAAGGATACTCTTCCTTCCTTCTGCGGGAGCAACAGTATAGTATGGGTTAAGCAAGGGCTTTTGCAAAGATCAAATGCCCCTCCCCTATCGAATTAGCTCTCTTTGGGCAAAGTTCTAAACTTCTCTGTTCCTCAGTGCCCCCTCTTCGAAATAGAGATAATAATAATACCTGTATCATAGGTTGTGATGTGATCAGATGTGATCATTTACACAAAGTGCTTAGCACATAGTAAGAAACCCAAAGCATCAGTTATTACTATTATATTTTGGCTAAGCCTTATACTTTAAGTCAAACTTGCTTATTTCCTTTTTGTAAACCTTTGTCACCACCCTCTTCCCCCTGCAACAGGGTAACTGCTTACTCCCTCTTTGGTCCCTACTCCTTTAACTTAGGCAGATAGTGGAAGAAGCCTAACATGTGTTTGAAGTCATTTGTTACACCTGTCTTGTACACCGGATTGTGAAAATTTATCGAAGGTAGATCCGGGCCTTATTTATTTCCCAAATTCTAACAAATAATAGGTCCTTAATAAATAGGTATCAAAGAAATAATGTGGCTGTTACTATTTCTGAAACTGTACATTCTGAAATGTCCAGAAACAGTTCAAAAACTATTTCTGAAATTCAGTACAATTTCTGTACCGAATGTCTTACACTGAAAGAAATACAACAATGGCAAAGTTGCTGACCCTACTTTGCTCATTGACGTGGAGAGATGGTCACTGTCATGTGGCAGGTCAGCAGGTCACCATCTCATCTGCCCCTTTGCAGGGACCATAGGGCTCTGCCCTTACCCCCTCCCTTTGCAGAGGGGGCTGTGGATTCCAATATTCTCTCACTCATACTTTTTAAAAATTTTAAACTAGTTTTGCTGCTTTCAGTACTTTTTTTTTTTTACAAAAGCAGCCCAAGCCATTCACATTAATTACACATACCTATGTACACGTGACAGTAAATGACCTTCACTAACAGCATTTCAAGTGGCTAAATATTACATCCTTGAATAAAATGAAATAGGACTTATTTAATCATACTTATTGTTGTTCGTTTGTATTATTTTGTAACTTTTCACCATGGTATAATAAAGATTTTTACTTGCACTTTTGTGTAACTCCTTTTTTTTCTCCTTCAGGGTACAAAAGAGAATTACAAATAATGAGGAAGATACTACTGCAATTGGTTCATTAAATACTGACCCTGACTCCCTTCTAGATTCCCTTCTGCACTATGGTATTTGAAAAACTACATTTACTAGACTCCAGGGTTCAAGGCCATGACAAGAAGCTTGGTCCTCCTCCAAGTGTTCAGTTCTTCTGGAGCTTCCGAGGCAGAGGTGTTGGAGACAGGCCCCCAGCATCCTGGTTACCATGTGATATGCAGTCCCAGCAGTAGTTTTTCATGCATACTGTTCTTCAGTGTTCTTAGGTATGTTTCCAACTAGGTTGTATCAAGGTTTATGGTATCCAAACTCAATTCCTTAATCCTTCATCAGATTCTGTAAATGAATACTCTTCAATGAATCTTCCTTGGCTCAAATTAGCTAGAGTGGATACTTTGTCATCTACCAGGAATCTGGAATAACGTAGGTGATGCTTCTGAATTTTGAGCCTTTTGAATACATATTACTTGATTTATCTTCAAAATATTTGTACCATTTACATTCCCACAAGCAGCACACGAGTTCCCTTTCCTGAAACTTCATCACCAGTAGATATGATTGTTAAAAAAATTTTTTTAAAAATATAAAAGACACTGAATAACCCAGTCCCAATCTGTTCGTAAATAGATAAATTTATTTTCTCACTAACATATTTTATTTCATTTTATTTTATATTGGGGGTAAGGTTTCTTTATCTTTTTATTTTATTTTATTTTATTTTATTTTATTTTATTTTATTTTATTTTATTTTTTTCATCATGGCAAGTGTACTCTTTAATCCCCAACCTCTATTTCCCCCATTCTCCCCTACTCACCTCCCCTCTGGTAACCATCAGTTTGTTCTCTAGAGTTAAGAGTCTGGGGCTCCTGGGTGGCGCAGTTGTTAGGCGTCTGCCTTCGGCTCAGGGCGTGATCCTGGCGTTATGGGATCGAGCCCCACATCAGGCTCCTCCGCTATGAGCCTGCTTCTTCCTCTCCCACTCCCCCTGCTTGTGTTCCCTCTCTCGCTGGCTGTCTCTATCTCTGTCAGATAAATAAATAAAATCTTAAAAAAAAAAAAGTCTGTTTCTTGGTTTGTCTCTCATTTTTTTTCCTTTTGCTTATTTTGTTTCTTAAATTCCACATATGAGTGAGATCATATGATATTTGTCTTTCTCTGACTGACTGATTTCACTTAGCATAATACTCTTAATAGCATATTTTAATTTTGTCACTACTTTTGTTTAATAAGATTCCTGAATGTTACATATTGAGTACCTCCTATGTGCACATAGTATATATACCTTATCTTATTAAAATCCACAAAGCCTAATGATTTGGGATTTTAGCCGTTAATCTCTTCTACAAACTAGGGTCAACAAGACTTTACAAGTATACTTACAGCAAGTAAATGAAAGTATGAGAATCCAAATCTATGTAATCTGACCCCTTAGCTCATGCTAATTCCAGCTCATCACTTATCCTATGGAATCATCTGTTAACCTTCACACTCCTCTCTTGATATGTGTAATTTATGAATTATGTATTAATTATTAGTACTTATTGTGGGCAAAAGAAATAATCTGTAAATAAATATATTTTTAAATTTAATTTTTTTAAAGATTTTATTTATTTATTTGACAGAGAGAGAGAGAGCGCACAAGCAGGGAGAGCAGCAAGCAGAGGGAGAGGGAGAAGAAGGCTCCCCGCCGAGCAGGAAGCCCAATGCACGACTTGATCCCAGGACTCTGGGATCATGACCTGAGTCGAAGGCAGATGCTTAACTGACTGAGCCACCCGGGTGCCCCTAAATTTAAACTTTAAATCATTGTTGCTAGTGCACCAGGCTAATTTACTAAAATATGAGTTGTTTATGAAAGTTGCTTCACTTAAAGATAAACCAGTGTTGTTTAGCCCATCAATTCTCTGATAACTGCCTGACATGCACCCACCTATACCGTAAATAGTATGAAATTGTAAGTATGTTTATGAAAACATGATTTGCGTACAAGTGATATGTCTAAGCCCCACCCTGCTTTACTAGGATATGAAAGTACTGATTCGGATGACGCATTGTTACACCAATAAAACATAAACTGTTTCTAAATAGTCCAGGACGCTAATTAGCAAAGGAGCCTAGTTCTGAAACAGAATATCTGAAAACAACAACAGTCTTTTTTTCCCTGTCTCTTCAGAGAGTACTGAGCAGGACGTGTACTGTTCCGAAATGGCATAAGGTGACTTCCATCACCTTCAACTGTTTAAAGAACATGCCCAAACAAAGGCTCACTTTCAAGTAATACTTAGGAGTAAACAGCAGGCAAAAGTAGTAAAGTGACTAATGTCCTGGAACAAGGTAGTGCATACCTCCTTTTCTGTTGGCTCACAGCCGTTCCATCGTTAAATTGACTGGCTGTGCGATTGGCTTGTTAACTGAGAATCATGAGAGACAGTAAATGGTACACAGCTTCCAGGTTGCCTTCTCTGATTAATATCTTGAAACCGAGTCTTCTCTAACCCGAGCCAGCCAAAATTCTGAATTCAAAGTAAGCGTTCAAATAACATAATTGACATTTGTCTCAAATAAAACGTTTATCTTCCAGGCCAAGTTAATAGGTCACTCCTTCCTGCTTCCTTAGCACTTATGTTTACTTCCCGCGCCACGCTTACTCCGTTGAGCGTGTGTGCGTTTTTCTTTATGAACATGTTGTTTTTACTCCCTAGATATTTTGCCGCTTGAGATTTTTTTACACATTGTAGCACTTAGTGCAGTAGTTGATATCGCGAAATGAAAATGAAATCTATGGATGGAAAAATAAACCCTTCTCCGTTGCTAAGAAGTGGGCTCATTTAGAATCTTTGGGTATAACACAGAGGAAGAAAAAAAGATGTCAAAAAGAAAAGCTAGTGACTTAACATTTTCTAGGGTGTGTTTATTTGTAAAGGAGTATATAAATAGTTAACACTGAGTATAATTAATGCTGCAGTCTAATCTGATTGGTTAGAGGAAAAATAGGAAATGATTGTTGTAGTTGAGCACAAACGCTGAAAAATTCCATCTCCACTGAAAGGTGTGATTTCTGCAGAACAAAAGAATACAATATTGACACACTGGAAACAATATTGGAGTACTGATGCCCTCTAAGCTGCAATTTTCTAATTGTTGAAGTGATGATAATGGCATTTGACTCATGAATCTCCTACAGTTGATAGAAGAAATGAAAAAGAAAATATGTGAAAGTCTTAATGGATAATTATTAAGGAACACTGCTTTACTTTCTGTTTTGCCACTTATTGATCTAGCATATACTATTTAAATTCCCTGACTCTGTCCATTTCTAGAAAGGAATAAGGATAATTATTTTCTGTGGTTGCTGTAAGCCCAGGGCTTCCACCAGCAGGATTTCCTCACCTATTGACATGAGTTTGGAGGGTTCCAGCAGGAATACGATTAACTGATAAAGAATAAGGCTGATAAAATAGGCAGTATTAAGGACACTAGTTGATTTTTTTCTCTAAAATCACAAGCTGGCTGATGATTACAGAGTAACTGAGATATTTATGATACTTAAAAAAAATTCGAGTGTTTTTTTAAACCAAAATACACAATAAAACTGAATATTCAAGAATATTCAATAATCCATAAAAAAAGTTTAATGATTGATTCATCTGGATGATACTCCCATTTAAATCAATCCAAAGGAAAAATTACTCGGAAATAGTTCTATTCCAAAAATTAAAATCCTTGCTAGACAAAAAGAAATTAATAAGATAGTCACTGATCTTAAGAAATCCAATATCCATTAGGAAAAATAAGATAATGTTATACAAATAACATTGAATAAATCAAAATATAACTTGCTACATACCAAAAGTGTGGTACAAAGCTCATTCTGTAGGCTCTTGGAACTGTGTGGTTACTAAAAACACAGCATTTATCACACTGAACTCTCATTTCCTAAAACTTTTTAGGTATTAAACATTTTAAATTTGGATATATGGATGAATGGGAGTTAACAAATATATGTGATCTTTCTGTATTGGATTTAGCATTTCCCAAGCAGGCTACATTGTCTATTCATTTGTCGTCAAATTTGGTCTCTCAGTAACAATGATCATAGCAATAGTAACTACCCTGTATATTCATATCTCTATAAATGATATCACCATGAAGTTTATATCACCCAAGCAAGAAATTTGAAACTGGTAGATAGTATTTCCCTATATTCAACCAGTCACAAAGTCCTGTTAATTTTACATCTTTAATATGTCTCACATTTCCTCTATATCCATCATCCTTACTTACATGGGCCAAGTTTAAGACCTTACTTAATGCCTATTACTTAAACTATTGTGAGCCCTTTCTGACTCTCTGCCCCTAGCAGATGCCATATTTAAAAGGAAAGTCCGACCATATCATTCCCTAGTTTACAACACTTCAGTGATCTCTCACCATCTTCGGGGCAAAGATAAATTCTACAGCACAGCTTACAGGGGCTGCCTTGGTGTAGGCCCTGCTTCTCTTTCCCTTTATCACCAGCTACTCCTCTTTCACAAAGAACACTCTAGTAACAGAAAAATCATTGTGATTCCTAAAAAACACCATACTCTTTCAAAATTCTGAAATTTTACTAAATCCTTTGCCTGTGCTTATAAATTTCTCTTTTTTATTGTAAGTAGCCTGTACTTGTTCTAATACGAAACTCAGTTATATTCTCCATTAATATATTCTAGAGTGTCCCAACTTCAAGGATGTGTTAGGTAAGCTACCTTTGCATTAGCGGACTGCTCATCCCTCTATCCTAGCACTATGGTATGGTGGCTAAGACTGGGGCTTTGGAGATAAATGCAAAGAGATTCAAATCCCTTCTCTTCCACTTTTGAAAATTACCTTAGCCTTTCTAAGAAACTCTCTTCTCATCTCCAAAATGAAGTTTAAAATCATAATTCACTCAGCAGAATGTGAAGATTGCATGCTATTATGCAAATAAAGTCTTTTGCAGAGGACCTAAAAAACATAGGAAAGGCTCAATAAATTTTATGTATTGCACCAGTCCTTATCACATTGAAGGGAAATTATGTCTTACTGTTTTCTTCACTAGACTATGAAGATTTTTGAGAGTAGTGACCCTGACTCATTCAACTGTGGCTCTCCGAAGGCGGATCCAGTGCGTGACAACTGGTAATCACCTAAAAGCTCTTTGTTGAACAAAAACAAGCAAAAGGACCTTGCTTTACCATTTCTCAACACTATTAGGAATATTGTCATAGTGTAGAAAAAATGAACTCATTCACTATATATTCAGTTGTCATATCCATTTTGTAGAAGAGAAAATTGAGGCATGAAGGGATTGAGGCAATTGTTGAAGGTCAAGAGCTAATAAGCAGCAGACTAGCCGATTTTCCGAGAGTAAAGCCTGTGTTTTATCTACTTAGCACAGCAGAGTCTCAACATGGAAACGCTGCTTCTTCTGATAGGATTCCTCATTAGCTCCAAGAATCAGATGTGGTTTTTATGCTTGTCATCATTTGCACTTCATGCATCAGGGAATTTAGATTTTGCCCCAAACAAAAGCCATTAGGTATGATTCTGCTGGCAACATAAGCATCCGGCAAACAACTCTATGTGAATGCTCGAGCACACCTTGTTTCCTGGAAATCGTGGTGGACAATTTTACTGGAATGAAGCATCGGACTGTAATGAGAATCTCTTTATAAAATACATGTCCCAGTAAGAGAAAGATTATTCATGAAGAAAAGAATCACAGTGACTTTTTACTGTCCTCAAAATACCCAGAAACTTGATCACAAGTACGTTATAATGAATGCAAGTAATTAAAGCCAGCTACCAATAAATACCAAGTCATTTCCTCCCTTAAAATTTGAATACGTTAGCTGAGCAGGAAGGGTAGAGTTTTGCCTCTGTCACTGAGAACACCTGGCAGGCTGTATTTGGCCTGATCTACTCGAAATAGGCTTGCTGTGGCTGGAGCTTTATTCTGATCCCTACAACCCTATCTAGAACTTGTCCATTCTTCACGGAGAAGAGCATATCCTTCCTCTAACTCACAGTCTTCTCAAAACACAGGTCTCCCAGGCTATGACATATATCAAGTTGAAGCAGATATAATGGCAATATTCAGCAATTTTGACCACAAAAAATAGAAGATTCGTAACTTTCAGTCAAATCTAGGTGCTATGAACTCACCATCTACTCTCTATTTTCACTTTGGTATTCCTAAAATCCTTAAGGGCTTTGTTTGGAAAGCTGTTAAATAACCATACAGAAAAGCCCTGAAGTATGATAAAAACGAACAAAGACAAAAACCCTATATGTCTGCGCATATGTGTGTGCACAAATACTGTGTGTGTGGATACACACGCACAATCTGCGAAGTCATGTGAATAAATGAGACGGGGAAGAAAGTCAACAGTTTTTACTGCCTCCCAGATGTTCCACTGCATGTTAGGCGATCCTTTACATTCTTTTATTTCAGCCTCAGAGACTTGAGAGTTGGCCATCACTTTACCCATGACACAAGCACACAACAACAAAACAGGCCCCCAAAAGCCAAATCACTTGACGTTCTGTAGCTTTAGCCAGGTTTATATCCTAGTCCAGGTATCTCAAAAAATCCTCCCCTCTCTTCTGCACCTTGCCACAGTGTGTTTTACAGTTTCGTTTTTTATTATAATTTATATACATATGAATTCCTGCAAGTCAAATTAGGACCAGGATATGATTGGATACTTCTGTGAATGCCTCAGGAGTCAACAGCTTTGTGTCAGTATGACACGCTGCCACCCACCACACCTGACACCAACAGTAAGCCAGAGCAATCAGCTACATACTACAGAACATAAACACAATTCTGTTTTCTCTATGACAGTGGAAACTCTGCCATATCTGCCCCTCCCCGCAAAAGCAACTAAGAAGAAAGCATGGGTGTCATTTTGTGAAGAGATCTAAAATTCCTGTGCCGGCATATATCCTTTCAGTCCCAGTGCCTCTGCCTATAGGCTCTAGTGTGTGTGTGTGTGTGTGTGTGTGTGTGTGTGTGTGTGTGTGTGAACACTTTTATACTATCTGGGTAGGAGAGGGAATATTGAGATATGCATTCTCTCCTTTAATATATAAAGATACCCGTATATGTGTATTTCCTATCTTTCCTACATGGCAGCTGCTCAATAAATATTTACAGATTTATTGATTCTCACCTTTAAATCATCCATCTTTCAGAGTTGTTGCTCTTTTTTTTTTTTTTTTTCCAACTGGGCAAACACATAGACACAAAGACTTTAGATGTGCAAAGTATCTGGATACTGGCCGCTTAGCCTGTTACAAGGTTAAGGTTAAGTTACAGCCCAGAAGTGAAAGGTTTCTTGATATAGATTCCAATCACTGAAACTGGGGCTCCATAATTAGGTTTATGATAGTAATTAAAGTTATTCATCAAGTAGAGAAAGGATGCCAGGTGTTATAAGAGTCTTTGGTGCCCTTAGAAAGCTGCTGCTTTAATATGCTGCTCCAATGCTTAAAAGATTTGGTTTTAATCATGTGTGTATGCAAGTGTATGTTGTTTGTTTGTTTTATGAAAGTGATACTAATTATTATTCCTTTACTTCATTCATGTCACAGGAACATCAACAATAGTGGCAAGATGTTCAACATCACTAATCATCAGGGAAACACAAATCAAAATCACAATGAGCTATCACCTCACAACTGTTGGAATGGCTGTTATCAATAAGACAAGAGATACATGTTGGCATGGATGTGGAGAAAAGAAAACCCTAGTGTACTATTGGTGGGAATGTAAATTGGTTCAGCCATGATGGAAAACAGTTTAGAGATCCCTCAAAAAGTAGAAATAGAACTATCATATCACCCCACCATTACACTTCTGGGTATATATCCAAAGGAAGTGAAAATAAGATACTGAAAAGCTATCAGAACTCCCATATTTATTGCAGCATTATCCACAATAGCTAAGGCAGATATAGAAACAACCTAAGTGATAATAAAAAGATAAATGGGGGCGCCTGGGTGGCACAGCGGTTGAGCGTCCGCCTTCGGCTCAGGGAGTGATCCCGGCGTTATGGGATCGAGCCCCACATCGGGCTCCTCCGCTATGAGCCTGCTTCTTCCTCTCCCACTCCCCCTGCTTGTGTTCCCTCTCTCGCTGGCTGTCTCTATCTCTGTCAAATAAATAAATAAAATCTTTAAAAAAAAAAAAAAGATAAATGGATAGAGGTCCCTGTCAGTTACATGTCTGACCTTGATATCGACTCAGGTCATGATCTCAGTGTTGTGAGAGAGAGCCCTGCATAGCGGGTTTCAGGATTAGCAGGGATGGCTTGATATTCTCTCCTTCTCTCCTGCCCTCTCCCTCTGCCTCTCCCCCTGCTCTCTATAAATACATACAAACATAAAATCTTTAAAAAAATATAAATGGATAAAGATGATGTGATACATATGTCAAAATGTATCTCTCACTCAATCAACAGATGGATAGATATCTGTATCTATATCTATATCTATATATATCAATAGATAAACGTATATAATGGATCATATATTTTCTACTATGAGAAAGAAGGAAATCTTGCCATTTGTGACAATATGGATGGACCTTGAGTGTATCATGCTAAGTGAGATAAGTCAGACAAAGACAAATACTGTAAGATATCACTTATATGTGGAATCTAAAAAAACTTAACCTATAGAAACAGAGAATAGAAATGTGGTTACCAGGATCTGGGGAGTAGGGAACTTGGGAAGATATTGATCAAGATGTCACACTTGTAATTAGAATATGAATAAAATCTGGAGATTTAATGTACAGCATAGTGATTCTAGTCAACAATACAATATTATATACTTCAAAGTTGGTAGGACAATAGATCTGAAATGTTCTCATTATAAAAAAAAAGATAATTATGTGACATGATAGAGGGTTAGCTAACATTAGGGCAGTAATAATCTTGGAATACATAAATGTATCAAATCACCTCTTTGTACACCTTAAACTTACACAATGTTTTATGTCAATTATTTCTCAATTAAAAAAACAGTGACAAGATATCTATTATTTATTGGACCCTTACTGTGTAGGTTATGTGCTTTATCTCCCTGTCTCACTACAACAATGTGAGCATAGTACCATTATTATCCCATTTTATAAAAAACAAAACTACACAGAGACATAACTAACACAGTTACCAAGTTAATAGATAGTAGACCCAGGACTATTAGCAAAAGCCATCTGATCTCAGTATCTGGGCTATTAACCAATAATGATCTATTGAAATGTTTGAGAAATCATCACCACACTAATTATAATTTCACTAACATGATTTTAATTTCATTCACATGTACTCATTATAATAGCAATTAACATTATAGAAAAACATGGAGTAATGAAAAGAAACAAAATAAAAAGTGATCCCAAATTCCATACATCCAGACAACCTCTGCTAACAACTTTGTATGATTCTTTCCAATAACTTCCATCAGCCTCGATACATGCTGGGAGGACATATGCCTCCACTGATAACCTATGTGTAGATCTACATATATATTTGAGTCATCCTTGATCCTGCATCATTCTTCCTGCTTACTCTCAGGGCTATATATACACGAGTTTTCTGATGTCCATCAGGTTTCTCTTTTTCTTTAGGGAAAAACCACTACCAGCAGTGAAAATTGGGTTATTTCCAGCAGGCAGGCACTCACTCTTACCACATTCACTTCTGTTGCACACCCTACTTTATGCTAACTTTAACTTCAAAATCAGCCCACAAGCTGATAGGCGGGCCTTTGGATTTAACTAATTAAGATATCCCCAAATGTGAATATTGTATTTAATGAGGGACCTCAACTCATCATTCATTAATCACACAACTGACTGAAAGCATGCTGGTATTCTATAATTAAACCAATTAGGACCAGAAAGTTAGGTGTACTTTAAGATCAGGCAGAGGCCACATTCATTTTCCTGGTATGGTTGTGGGTAATGTTCATGGGGGGTGGGAGGGAAGAGAAAGAAAAAACCTTAAGTGTAAGAACTTTGCAATTTTACAAGTATTCCTATTTTAATGCCTATTTTTGAGATTGTTACTACTGGATGATCCAGAACGAAGTATAATGGGATGCTCTTAGCTGCAAGCAACACAAAATTCTGACTCACTTGGTTTAAACAGAAAAGAAGATTTACCATCTTTCAGAAGTGGCTCCAGGGTTAGTTAAATCAGTGGCCTAACAATGTTCTAAGGATCCAGGATTTTTCATCTTTCTTCTCTGACAACTTCAGTGTGTCAGTTTAATCCGACCCACAGTTACAAGATGACTGGTAAATTTCCAGGCATTTCAGAAAGACTTTCAGCAGAAAAAGAAGGCCTTTCTCCCACTGTGGATGACAATTTTATATGTCAGTTTGGTTAGGCTACATAGTATACAGTTTTTCAATCAAACACTCATCTATGTGTTTCTGTGGAGGTATTTTATAAATGTGATTAACATCTATAATCAGTTAATTTTATGTAAAGAAGATTATTCTGGATATTCTGAGTGGGACTCATCGAATCTGATGAAAGGCCTTAAGAAGAGACCTGAAGATTCCCTAAGGAAAAAATTCCACCTGTGGACTACACGATAATCAGCTACGACCTGAGAGGTTCCAGCCTACCTTCCTGACAGCCTGCCCTAGGGATTTTGGACTTGCCTAGGCAGCCCTCAAAACGTGCAAACTGAACATATCTTACTGCTCTGTTTCTCTGATGGAATCCTGATTGATACGCCATAATTCTCTTTTCATCAGGGATGAAAGATTTACCAAAAAGCCACTCCCAGAGGTCTTCCCGTCACATCACATTGGGAAGAATTTTATCAGATGTTTCTTCTGAAAGTAATTGCTAAAAAGGTAAAAGAATTTACAGTTGTCAAGAGTTACCTCCGGTCCAGGAGTTACCTCTAGGAGTTACCTACAGTTACCCCCCGTAACAAGCATAGAGGTGGACACAGAGAAAAAAAAAAGGGCACAAGTTTTGTTAATAAAGAAACAATGAAAGATTTAAATAAAAAAATTCAGCATCTTTTCTTTACATTCTAAGGTTTAATATTTTACAACAGAAAGAGGACTAATCCACAAGTATTTCTGGGGTCCCAATGTGGCTCTATTTCAAAGAGTTTATGAAAACTTGGCTATGTCCCGTAGCCTCTCTGGTCTCTAGTTTCATCATTATTAAAATGGAGAAGCAGAGCTAAGTGAATTCCAAGCTTTTTCCTGGCTTGTTCTGGGATAGAGCTACTATTCTGTTCTTTATAAACTTGGTGAAATTTAACACATACTCATGACCCAATTCAGATTCTTCCCCTTGCATTAATTCCTCCTGCATTAATTCCTGCCCTAGAGAGAGTAAACCTTCCCCCCAGCATTTTAGAAAATCCATATCATCATACATATATTACTACCATATGTGTTTAAATAACGTACATTTTTTGTGTTATCTCCCAGTAGATACTTTAAAGAAATAGCATTGCCTTAGTCATGGCAATATCTGTAATGCCTAGATTACTATCTGACCCACAGTACATGAGTAAACATCTGAATTAAATTGCTGAAAATATACTGTAATTATATCACTTGGTAGACTGCTCTTTTTTTTGGAAAGATTTTATTTATTTATTTATTTATTTATTTATTTATTTATTTATTTAAGAGAGCTCAAATGCATGGGGGGAGGGGAGGGTAAGGAAGAGGGAAAGAATCCCAAGCAGACTCTGTGCTGAGCAGGGAGCCCAATGTGGGCTCCACGTGGAGCTCAATCTCACAGCCCTGAGATCACGACCTGAGCGGAAATTAAGAGCTGGAAGCTTAACCCACTGACCCGCCCATGCACCCCTAGATTGCTCCTTTAAAAATAAATTATGTTACTGGGCTAGGGTTTATGCCAGTGCATTTGTGATAAATGCCTTAAAGAGTAAGTCATATCCTCTGCACTTTAGAAATGATGGTTGTATCATGGAAAAGCAACCCTTAAGCACTGACCTAATGTTAAAATGGGAGGACTGTTTAGTACAACATTTGCACATTTCTGGAAAGTATGATACAGTCACTGGTCATTATTAGTCAGAATCTATGTGATATTGACATGAATTTAAAATTACTTGTTCTTGTCCTTGAATAGGGAATGAATCCAGTACTCATATGCCAAGATTTGCTTTAGATTGTAGCATAGAAAGTTCATTGAATGAGTATAGTTTCACTCATGGAGATGAATAAGTTTTAGAGATCTATTGCAGAACCTAGTGTCTATAAGTTAACAGTACTATGTGGTGTATGTAAAAATTTGTAAAGAGAGTAGATCTCATTAAGTGTTCTTAGCACAAAACTTATGAAAAAAAGGACACAAGGAAGCTTTTCGAGGTAATACATACATCTATTACCTTGCTTGTGGTGATAATTTCATGGGGGCATGTATATGTTTAAACTCATCAAATTGTGTACTTTAAATATGGACTGTGATTTGTGTATCAATATACCTCTTTCAAAAAGTAAAGTCTGTCTTTAATATTGATCAGGCAGAGCTTGTGGGTGTGATAGGTAGATACATACGGAGCTTCTCAAAGGAGGTAGAAGTTTAAAAGAATTCGGAAACCTAAGAAGAATAAGACATGATTTCTAATTTATCACCCCTTTATCTGTGTCCATTCCCTTTAAGACTCAGGTTGGGCTTCATTTCCTGCTCTCTATTCCTATGGCACACACTTCCTTTATGCTAGACTCTGAGTTTTGAAGGCAAAAGCCATTTCATGTTCGTATTTTTATTCACAGCTTTTAATAGTTCTTAGAATATGGTTAGCACAATTCCTAGAATATAGTTTTTGTTACACAGAAAATTGGTAAGAAAGGACAACAATGCTGCTGTTTCATTTTTATGATTTTTTTCTTGGTACTGGACACATTTTTAAATAATTAGATGAGTTCAATCTGCCATTAGGTTATAGTACAGGGAAATACAGAATCCAGGAACAAAATAAAATTAGACAAAGAAGTCAATCTCTTACTTTCTCACACTAAAAACAAGCTATGTTACTTAGGCATGTATGCCAGACACCTTAGGCAGGAAGATCAGTCTCTGTGCTTGACCACACGTACTATATTATCAATAACACATTGAATAACTCCTTATTACCTGCATAGTTTCAAAAATTATCAGCACAAAAATGTTGAAAATCTGCATGTCATCAAAATCTATCTTCAAAGTAAAGCATTTTATCAGCTGTCAAACCATGGCAGCTCTTTTCTATGTGAAAATTCAGGACAAAGACAGCAATAATGAGTTTCTAGAGCTGTGCCACTACTTGGTATTAAAACTATGTTCTTTCCAATTTTATGAGAAAGGATACTGCCTGACTGAGAAAAGCAGGTTTTTTGTTCATGACAGAAAAGTTTGGGAGGGGGCATAGTCTGACATAAAAGAGACAGGCAGTAGAAATGTGCTGGGTAATCATTTTACTGGGAAGAATTCTAAAATTGGAAATTCTACCATTAATTAATTACATGACCCTTGGACAATCACTTAATCTCTCTGAAATTAATTATCTTTGCACATAGAACAAGGAGGTTGGAATGAAGATCTTCAATGTCCCTTTAAAGTTTTTATATTTAAGGGTTTACTCATCTATTTCTGAAGTAAAACCAAAAGACTGGCAAGAGCAGGTTTTTTTGTGTTGAAGCTGTAAGATCTGTATGGTTCTAATTCAAGGACTGAGAGCCTTGTCCTTGTCCAAAGCTGAAATTATGGAATTCTAAGTATTCTTGGTTTTACTATGAAGGCTGCAGGATGATTTTATGTGAGGCTTTTTTTTTTTTTTTTTTTTTTTTGTGGTGTTATCTTATGTCTTCAGAAGAAATGAACCAAATAGTGAAGCTCACTTTGAACATGAAAGCAAAGGCTCTGTATCATAAAACTATCAATTCGACACACTATTTTTTTTCAAATAATTTTTGTCTAATGAAAGCTCAAGAATTCTGGTGTTTTAGAGCGTACAAAAAGCCCAACATTTGGGACTGGATTTAGAGTACAATTCCAGCTTTCCAATTCAACGAATTTCCTTCATCTCAGGATGTGAACTAATTGAAGAGAAGATTTGTGCTACATCGATGACCCTCAATGAACCATCTGCTTGTAATTTGCTTCTTTTGTTTAGTCTTCTCCAACCACTGACTCTGGGTTAGGGCAGATGGGACCTTAGCGAAAGGAATGAAAACAGAGGGTTGATAATCTCTTGCAGAGAAGGGAGATCCAGGGGCCACAGCAAAAACTGGACAAATAAATTCATGTAACTCAGAATAATCAGGGTTTAATTATAAAGGCCCTCTGCCCACAGTAAAGAGTTGCGCAATCTTTGCCAGGCTTTATTGCTATGAGCCAGGGAATGCTGTGTGTTTTCTATTCTTCTCTTTTCTTTGAATGGGAGGAATTATTGCTATTTCTCATGATGGAGCTATTATCTCAATCCACCACCACATGTGGGGTGTATGTGTATGTATAGAAGATAAATGAATTAACTTCTTATTCCATAGGTTGCCAGACAATATGGAACAACAAATGGATCTAATGGGGGAAGATTGCGCATCATATAGAGATCCTGGATTTTTTATTTCAAAGCACTTATCCATGCTGTTCCCTATGGAAAAGGGTGAATATGATATTTTTATACACTGAAAGAAGATAAAGTGAATGCTTGGTTATGCACAAGATATAATGTGGCAGACATTATGTTTTCACCAAAATCTATTTTCTTCTTTCCCTGGAAACATTGCAAAACTACATTTCCCAGCCTCTTTTATAGTTAAGGTGGTCATGTGGCTGACTATAAGCTAGCATAAGTTAGACAAAGGTGATATTTGTTACTTCTAGGCCTGTCCCATTAAAATATCCCATGTTTGCTCCAAGAATGTGTTATGCAGATAACTAAAAGGTATGGAATATAGTAGACTTCTCATCAAAGACTCTTCCCTCTTTTATTGTATTTTATTTTTAAAGATTTATTTATTTATTTTAGAGAGAGAGACAGAGAGAGAGAGAGAGAGAGAGCGTGTGCATGAGTGGGGGGAGGGGCATAGGGAGAGGGTAAGAGAGAATCTGCAAACAGACTCTGAGCACAGAGCCCGACACAGGGCTCAATCCCAGGACCCTGAGATCATGACCTCAGTCAAAATCAAGAGTTGGACACTTAACTGAGTCACCCAGGCACCCCACCTCTCTCTTTCATTTTATTTTTTAAAAATTAATAAATAAAGCAAGGCACAACTATTCATTGTCAACAAGAAGCCCACTTTAAATATAAAGACATCATTATGTTGAAAGCAAAAGGATGTAAAGATATACCATGCTAGCATTAGGCAAAAAAGATCCCCTGGAATGACTGTACTTATATCAGGCAAAGTATAGTTCAGTGCAACAAATATTACCAAGGATAAAGAAGATCATTTTAAAATGACTATGCTTTTAATTCATTAAGAAAATTTAATAGTCTCAAACAGTTCTGTACCTAATAATGGATTTTCAGAATACATGAAGTAAAAATTGATAAAATCACACACAGAAATACACAAAAGTATAATCACAGTCAGAAATTTTCAAACCAGTGTTTCAGTAATGGCAAGATGTATACAGAAAATCAGTAAGAATAAAGAAAACTTGAACTCTGTAAAGTAACTTCACATAATACAGGATGTATAGAGCTATATATGGAGGCCACTCCACTTATGAATAGCAGAATACACATTTTCTTCAAGTATACACAGAAAATTTATGAAAATAGTCCTTTTCTTCACCCTAAAGCAAGTTTTGATACATTTTAAATGACTCAACTCGTGCAACATAGGTTTTTTTCCTAGATAATGGAAGTAATTTTGAAATTTAGAATAGGAGAAAGATATCTGGGAAAATTCCCAAATATATGGAAACTAAATAGAAGCATTTAAATATCTCATGGGTCAGGGGCACCTCATTGGTTCAGTCGAAAGAGCATACTGCTTTTGATCTCTGGGTCAAGAGTCTAAGCCCCACATAGGGTGTAGAGATCACTTGAATAAATAAACTTAAAAAAAAAACACCTTTTAAATAAAGGGTCAAAGGCAAAACAGAAAATAGACCATATGTGTACTGAATGTTGAGTGACAGGACAATATATCAAAATATGTGAGATGCAGCTAAAGAAGTACTTAAAGGGAAATTTATAGTAGTAAACATATATGAAAAAAGGAGAACATTTTCAGATCAGTGAACACAATTTCCATTTTAAGAGCTAAGTAAAAAAGAGAAAATGACACCAAAAATATGCTGAAATAAAAGGAGATAACAAAGATCAAAGCAGAAACCAGTGAAATAAAAAAAGAAAAACAACGAAACCAAGAACTGATTCTTTAGATCAATAAAATTAATAAACCTCTAGGTCAGTGTTTCTCAACCTTTTGCTCAATTTTAGCCCTGAAGTGTATTTGCCCCAATAATTGCCTAATTTCCTCTACTAAAATTTTAATATTACAGATAGAGTGTCTATCTACTTCTGTACTATATATATGTATCTCTGTGATTTATACAAAAAAAGAGTAAGATTTTTTTTTCACTCTTCTCTTCCCCTGACGAGAACCACTTTCATGATCTTCACAGCCATATTGCATCCCATTGAGAATGAATGATCTAATAAGCATTGGTATGTGTCTGTGGGGGAGAATATCTAAATCACCAATATCAGGAATGGAAGAATGGATATCACTAGAGATTCCAGATATATATTGGATTGTCAAGGAGTATTATGAACAGTTTCATACCAATAGATTGAACAACATAAATAAAATGGAGTGATTATTTAAAAGATGCAAACTACTCTTTGAATAAAGGTAGATAATCTGAATAACTTTACACCTATTAAAGACATTTATTTCTTGTTAAAAACCTTCCAACAAATAAAATTTTAGATGTAGATGAAATCACTGAAAATTCTATCAAACACTTACTGAAGAAATAATACCAACTTTATACAAAGGCTTCCAAAAAATGGAAGAGAAGTAAACATATTTCAACTTAGCTATGAAGCAAGAATTACTCTAATATCAAAACCACACAAAGATAAATGAAAGAAAAGGAAACTGCAGACCAATATCCTTTATTAAGATGGATGAAAAAATTCTGAAAGAAAATTTAGCCAATTAAATCCAGCAGTATATAAAAAGGATAATACATCATGATCAAGCAGCATTTATCCTAGGATGCAAGAGCAAAGGCAATTCGAGGAAGAAAGTCTCAGGGGCGCCTGGGTGGCACAGCGGTTAAGCGTCTGCCTTCGGCTCAGGGTGTGATCCTGGCGTTGTGGGATCGAGCCCCACATCAGGCTCCTCCACTATGAGCCTGCTTCTTCCTCTCCCACTCCCCCTGCTTGTGTTCCCTCTCTCTCTGGCTGTCTCTATCTCTGTCTAATAAATAAATAAAAAATCTTAAAAAAAAAAAGAAAGTCTCAAAAAATGATGGTATACCAAACAACTGGATACTCACATGGGAAAAAAACAACAGAAACAAAACAAAACAAAACATTGATTCATACATACCTCACCCCACATATAGAAATTAACAGAAAATGGACTATAGATTTAAAAGTAAATATAAAACATGAGAAAAGATCTTTCCATCTTTGTGTTAGGCAAATATTTCTTAGATGCAACATCAAAAAGCACGGTCCATAAAAGAAAAAAAAATAATAAATTCGATTTCATCAAAATTAAAAAAAATTGTTTCTTTTTTTTTTTTTAAGATTTTATTTATTTATTCGACAGAGAGAGACAGCCAGCGAGAGAGGGAACACAAGCAGGGGGAGTGGGAGAGGAAGAAGCAGGCTCAAGGCAGAAGAGCCTGATGTGGGACTCGATCCCGCAATGCCGGGATCACGCCCTGAGCCGAAGGCAGATGATTAACCACTGTGCCACCCAGGCGCCCCCAAAAAATTTGTTTCTTGAGACACTGCTAAGAAAATGAATATACTAGGTCCAGACTTGGAGAAAATATTTGCAAACCATACATCTGATATAAAACTTTTATCGTGATTATATACATAACTCGCAAATCTCAATAATAATAAAACAGCAATGAACCAGTCCTGTAAAAAATAGGCAAAACATCTGGATAGACACTTAACAAAGAAGTTATATGAATGGTAATTAAGCACTTTAGGAAGATGGTTGAAACCATTAGTCATTAAGGTAATGCAAACTAAAACCACAGTGAGAGATTTCTATACATTTATAAATATAGATAAAATTTAAAAGACTTACAGTATCCAGTTTTGGCAAGGATGTGGAAAAACTAAAGCTCTCGGGCACTAATGGGTGATATGTAAAATGATAGTAGCATTTTGGAAAACAGTCTACCAATCTATTCCTAAGTATTTACCCCCCAAAATGAAAGAAGATGTCCACACACGTACATACACATGAATGTTCACAACATCTTTATTTGTAATGGACAAAAATTAGAAATATCCTAAATGAGCATTAACAGGTGAATGATAAACACATTATGATATGGCCATACAATTCTACTATGCAATAAAAAGGAATGACTATATAAGCAATGACAGATGAATCTAAAAAATAATTATGCTGAGTGAAATATGCCAGTTAAAAAAAGGCTACATTCTGTATGACTCCACTTATAGAAAATTCTTGAAAATGCAAGCTCCTCTGGACTGAGAAAAAGTAGATAACTGTTGCATGAAAATGGGGCCGGGGCGAGAGAGAAGGATTACAAAGGAACACATGGAAAATTTTCAGGATCATCTGTATGTTCATAACTCGATTTCTGATGTTCACATAGGCATATACAAATGTCAAACTTGCCCAATTGTATTTCTGAATTGTATAAAGTTTATTTTATGTCATTTTTAAAAAAAGTTGTATGTGAATGCTTTGCACAGCTTTACTGAAACTACTGAGTTACCACCATACTCAACAATAAAAAGTATTCAACAATAAAAATGGATAAACTATAAGCAATAATATGCATTTCATATCAAAAGCATTATGCTAAGTAAAGAAGCTAGACATAGAAGCTACCTACCGCATGATTTCATTTATACAACATCCTGGAAAAGGCAGCCATGTTTGGAAAGAAAACAGACTAACGGTTTCCAGGAATGGAGGGAGAAGGGGTAGACTGGTTACAAGCAGCAAGAGGGAACGCCTTGAGGTGTTTGAAATAATTCTGCATCTTTTCTGTGGTAATGTTTATATGACTGTATGTATTTGGCAAAATTCATATAGCTATGTTCCTAGAAGAGCAGATAAAATTTTACCTATGTAAATTATACCTCAATAAACCTGCCTTAAAGACATATTCTAAGTATGCATTAACAATTGCCTTTCCTATCCCTTCAATTGATTACATTCACAAAATCAACAGTCATTCTCTATGCTAAGTGCAAACTGCATGGTGTACAGGTTTAATACATAAGAATTTTAAAGACACATTCGTACCTTTTCTTCCATCTTAATGCCATTCTTTTACATAAAAACATTGTATTTTGCTGCACTTGTCATAGAGGCTCTGGAACACTGCTGTATTTAAATTGATGCATTATAACTTCTCCTAATATACTAAAGAGTTAAAAGACAAAAATGTAATCAAATAGCTAAGATTTTCATCAAATGATCTATTTGTCTATTTGATTGATTAAGCATGAACATTCTCTAAAGTGGGGTTTCCCAATCATTTTTTAATCCCCTTTTCTCAATTCATGAAAATTTCTCTGAGCTATACATTTTATGATTTGTATTATGAGAACAATGATACCTTCCTTTGTTCCTCAGATATAAAATATTATAATGTTACATGGGACTTTTCAAATATATATAATATATACATATTCCTCTACCCTATATTCTCCCAGAATTCTCTTTTCCACTTCCTATCCTCTTTAAGAACCTCTGCTCTAACACCAGGGAACAGCCACACTGTGCCCATGGCTTCTCTTCCACATCTCAGGGCCACAACTTAGCCTTGGCTCACCCTGGCTCTCTACACCTGCTCTACCTGTGAAGAATTTTTTGGACATTTTGCCAATATGAATAATGGATAGGTTTTTAAAATTTCATTCTGTCTTCTGACTGGCAGCCTTTGAAATAGGGTGAAATAAAAAAGAAAAAACAAAACTCGCAAAAAAGCATTCAAACCCCACTATTGGGGTTTTGCTATTCTTTCCCCAAGGAAATTAGCGACATGCTTGCTGAGGCCTGTTCCTTCTAATCAGATCCTAGTGAACCTTGGTACCGTATGTTTTCAAGAGGCTGCATAGAAAAAAAAAAAAAAACAGCAAAGGAAACTCAATTGCCTTGTTTGCTTGGCAGAAAATAGCTTTCACAGACCTTAATTTTGCAAGTCCTGTCTTGTGTAAATAAGTGTTAACAACCATGGTAGACTGAATAACGGTCCCCAAATATATCCACGTCTCCCAGAATCTGTGACTATGTTACTTATATGGAAAAATTGACCTTGCATATGTGATTAAGTTTCAAAAAATCTACTATAAGCCATATAGCTAATTGAGAATAATGTGCCATTTTAACTGTCTTCCTGTTACCAAATTAATCTTTAGTATTTCAAATTAGCTGTCTTGACGTTTCTTGAACCCTCCAGCTATGTCTTCCACTTAGGACCTGAATGATCTATTGCTGCACAACAAATTACCCCAAAACTCAGTGGTTTAAAACAACCAATTTACATCATCTCAGATTTTGTGGTCAGGATTTTGAGAGTGGCTCAAATGGGTGGCTCTAGTCAGAGTTTCCATGATCTTACAGTCAAGATGTTGGCCAGAGCTGTAGTCATCTGAAAGACCGACTAGGCTTTGAGGATCTACTTCAAGATGGCGCATTCTCATGTCTGTAGCCAGGAGGTCTAAGTTCTTCATCAAAAGGCTTCCTCCTATGGCTGTTTGGTGTGTCCTCACATACGCCAGTTGGTTTCACTCATAAAGAGTGATCCGAGAAGAAACCAAGACAACTTCAATGTTTTTTGTTACCTAGTTTCAGATATCACATACCAAACTTTTGTTTTATTGGACTCATTGAAAGCAAATTACAAAGTCCAGTCCACGTTAAAAAGAAAGGAAATTTAGATCCAATTTTTTTTTTTAAAGATTTTATTTATTTATTTATTTGACAGAGATAGAGACAGCCAGTGAGGAGGGAACACAAGCAGGGGGAGTGGGAGAGGAAGAAGCAGGCTCATAGCAGAGGAGCCTGATGTGGGGCTCGATCCCACAACGCTGGGATCACGCCCTAAGTCAAAGGCAGACGCTTAACCGCTGTGCCACCCAGGCGCCCCTAGATCCAATTTTTGAAAGAAGTACCAATGAATTTGTGGACTTATTTAAATCATGATTGGCCTTTGCTTTAGATCTCTGTACTTATTGAAATGCTCTCCTCTTTGACTTCTGCTTGGCTATCTACAACAAATTTCAAGTCTTTGTGCAAGTCTACCTTGTCAAATAAACCTACTATGACTATTGTAGCAGACACATTATCCAAATCCCCTAATATTCATTTTTCCATTTCCTTATGCTATTTCCCTGGCTTTCCTTCTAACACCTGCATCTATGACACTCTACGGAAGATTGTTCTTGTGCTATTGGAGATGCTTTGCCATTTGCAGAGACCCAGAAGTGCCAGGGAGCTTACATTCCACCTTACTTCACCAAAGTAACCCTTGGCTTGATGTGGAAATATAATAGTCCAGCCCTCTTATCTCTTGCTAAGACAGAAACTGATTTACACTCCAGAGCTCCTCTGCAGTATCAGGCTGAGGCCAACAATTTGCTTTAAATTGAATCTTTGTTTTTTTTTTTTTCTCATCATTATCCTGCTTACCCCAATCTATTACCATTTTCTTTGATAGCACTTGGAATACTTCATTTGCACACTAACTTTGACCTCTGGATCAGTTTCTTGAGAACCTGATGTAACCACACATTTTAATCCTGCAAAATTCCTACCACCTACCAATACACGTGCTACTTATTTCTTTTATTCAGTAGCACTTATTACCTTATACTATACAATATACTTATACATTTGCCATTTACTGCCTGTCTTCCACAACTAATAAGTAAATTCAACTAGCACACAGTCATTATCTGCTTTGTTTTCTATGGCTCTAAGTAGGTTTTGTTCCTTCCATTATTTTGGGAATGTTAGAAATTTCCCTGAAAGGGTGATGCTTAGTGACCAAGTGAAAGTGGGCATTACATTCCAAAAAGCAGCTATCTGCATAGATGATGACTAAGCTTTGAAAGTTTTTTTTTTTTTTTATAATTTTAACACAAATAGAATCTTCAGGAGAAATTAATGTGGACAAGCATCAGCTTTAGGCAATCAAAGGCACAGAGCAGAAAACTCGTTGCCAAAAATCTTTCCCAGCATCATACTGATGACTAAAATTGTAGACCTACAGCCTCTGTGATTATTCTTCACAGAGTGAAATTTGATCATAAATAAGCAAGAACAGAAAATGAAGGTATCCTAATTACCCTTACCCTAATCATCTTACTTCAGAGTACAAAAATTCAAATCTAAGAATTTGCAGCAAGGTGTGTGTGTGTGTGTGTGTGTGTGTGTGTGTGTGTGAGAGAGAGAGAGAGAGAGAGAGAGAAAGAGAGAGAGAAAGGAGAATGTGAATGTTGTATATTGCATCTTTTTTTTTCTTTTTCCTGAAACATTGTTCTGTCATGTCTAAATTTTTTGTTTGTTATTTCTTACTGTTGATAGATGATATCAAAATGGCTATGTACCTCACTCATAGGCTTCTCTGGCATATACTAGACTCTATCAGAGATCCAGCATGTACTGAATATCAATTTCACCCTGTTTATTACAGACCTAGCTCATGGAATCTCTTATACCAATTCCCCACCTGTATGTATCAAAATATATTTTATATCTTTGATCTTCTCTTCCCTTTCCCCTTCCCCGTGGCTATTAAAGATGATGGAGTATAGTGTGAAAGAATGTGAATGTGAAGAAATAAAATTTATAGCTTGCTATTCTTGATTTTTACTCTTCCAGCTAAATCATAAACATTCACTAAGTGCCGTGTTGATTTTATCTATTATTTGACAGAATGTAGATAAATGTCTCATTCACTGTGCTAATGTCAAGGAGCCCTACATTTAAAATGTCTAAGCCATCAACCTCTGTTGAATTGCAACCTTCTAATATTTTTATGATGGATGATTTTATCATTCATTCATTTATTAGTCATTAATTGAATGCCTACTCTATGTCAGACATTTTTCTAGGAACTGAAGATACAGCAGGGAACGAAATAGATAATTATCTTTGTCTACCTTTCTGGGTTTCAGAGACTGTGCACATAGTTTTACCAACAACAGCATTCACACAGACTATAATATATATATTATGCAATGTGGCACATTAGTACGTAAACGCACACTAAACAATATGAACACAAAACAGTTTATTTATTCAGTATATTTTGTTGACTACTTCCGTGTACTACTTACTTCTCTGCTCTAGATATTTAGAATGCCTTGAAGAATAATATAAACAAAAATTCCAAATTTCATGGAGATTTTGTATTTTATTGAAAGGAGGCAGACATTTAAAAAAGTTAAAAACAACAAAAACAACAAAAATATTAAAAAATTAAAAATAAAATTATAGACATGGCTAAAAGATAAGTCATATAAAAAAAACCAAACAGATTACATGGTGAGGGGCACCTGAGGAGGTTGGTATTGCTGAGTAGACACGTTTTGCAGCAAGAAATGGGGTGGTCAGGGTAAATATTACTTGAAGAAGATGAGGGACTTTGCCAAATATCTTATGGTAGAGTACTCCAAGAAGTAGGAGCAGTTAGACCAAAACTGCTAAGATGTTAAGAAGGATAATGGGGAATATGATAATATAAGGTTTGTGGGTCATTGCAAGGGAGTTGACTGATAATCTAAGTAAAACCGACAAACCCTGAGGTTTCTGAGCAGTGAGTAAAATAGACTGACTTATGTCTGAAAATCATCACTCTGACTGCTCTCTTCGACAACAGAAGCAAAAACCAAAGAGAGGTCATAGCATAATCCAGATGAGAGATGATGGTGGCTTGAGCTAATGGTAACACTGGATGTGCTAAGTGATGAATTCATGAATATATTTTAGATAATGAGTCAATAGAATTTTTGATCTACTGGTCCTGGGGTCCAGTAGAAAGGAATAAGGTTGACTTCGAGATTTTTGACCAGAGCAACTGAGGAAATGTAAGTATGGGATTGCCATCAACTGAATGGGTGAATCTGGTTTGGGAGTTCAGCTTGAGACATGCTGAGTTGAAATGTCTAATAGACATCCACATGGAGAAGTAAAGTAGGTAGATATATAAGTCTGGAATTAGAGTTCTGGGCTGGAGGTATGTATCTTGAAGCCGGTTGGAAGGTGACAACTATAATGGAGACCCATACACCAGAAAAGTTTAATTCTAATGCAGGATATCCTCCACGAGAGGATAGCATTTGATGACACCTGAAATACAAGGGAAAGAATCATTCAGATACAAATGGGGAAAATATTCCAGGCCACAGTAACAGAACATACAAAATTGCTGGCTGATGGAATTGGGAGAACGTTGGGCCTGCTGTGTGAGGGCAGCGTGGTTATAGCAGAGTGAGCAAGAAGAGAGGAGAAGAAAGATCAGAGAAGGAGCCTGGAGTCAGATCCTGTAGGGTACTCCATGTCCTTTAATGTCAATAAATGAGGGGGCATAATGAAGATCTTGATCAAAGAAGTGACATGATTGAAAAGTCTTTAAAAAACCATTCTAGCTAGTGAAGTAAGGACATTTTGTAGGAGCTGCAAAGATGAAAGCAAGAAGAAAATTATAGAAATTATTTCAAAAATCCAGACAAGGGATACTGGTGGTTTGGACAAGTGTAGCAATGGAGATAGCGCTTTTATTTGTGTTTCTTCCCCAGATGCAGATTTTGAGGCAAACATCTCAGGGCAAGTAGACAAGAGACACAGGAGGGAACTGGAACAGACATGAAAGACAGGAAGTCAATAGAGAATACATCATCTAACGAGTTACTTTGCCTGCAGGCACCTGGTGCCCAATTCCTCTGGAAACCTCTGGGAGAAAGTATAGAACATACTTCAGAGTTATTCCAGCCACCGGGTCAGTTAGCTGGGGAAGATTTCTGTCAAATTTCTGTTAATCAGTGGCTGAGGACTACTTCAAGGGACCTTTCTGGTTTGCCCTCTTCTGGTCAAAGTGCTCCTGTTTCAAGTCAAAAGCCCTCAGGCAGAGATTCGTGGTTTGCGTGATAAGTAGGCTGTAGCATGTAGAGGTAAGTTCTAGGAAGATATCAATGGGGTAGTGAAAGCAGCTGAGAAGTGTTTGGATTTGGGAGGTATTTTGAAGCTAAAGCCTGAAGTGTGATACACACACACACACACACCCTATAATTCTATAAAAGATGTTCATTGTGAATGAGCACTTCAAGTTTCTAATTTCATTTTTTAAACCAATATTTACTGAGCTTCTACACAGTGCCACACATTTCTGAAGAACTCTGAGAGATACCAGGAGGAAAGAAGCATGAATACTGACCTCAAGGACATAAATTTAAGTAGAAAATGTGTTTATTTTTCATTAATTACAATATGCACTAATTCTTTATGATGAAGAATATCATAAAAAATAGTAACATAATAATACAGTACTTATCTTAGGAAAATAATGATAAGGCCTAGATTAATAAAGTGATCCTAGCAATGGAGGCTAGAAACCTTGCTTACTTTATTCCACCTTGAATTCCCTGGTTCGACCCACAGCCTGACACATAGAAAGTGTTCAATACATATAGTCACATGGGTGTCTCACAATATGGTAGCTTCCTTCTTTAAATGCAGCTAGAGGGTCTGTCCCTTTCAAGCAAAGGCCCAGTTCCTCTTTGAAGGTTTTTCACCTGATTAGGCCAGGCTCACCCAGGATAATGTCCATTTTAATTAACTCAAAGTTAACTGATTTGAAGCATTAATTAAATTCAAAGAATCCTTCACCTTTGCCATGTAATGTAACCTAATCACACGAGTGTCAGATTCACAGGTCCTGCCCACACTGAAGAGAAGGGATTAAACAGGGTATATATAGCAGACAGCAGGAATCTTAGGGGTCACTTTAGAATTTTGTCTACCATATCTCTGAATGTGCAAAACTCAAGGTTTTATTTGCCACTGCTTCATCCCACCTCCCTGTTATTAGTTCCTCCTCTTCATTCCCTAATTTGTGTAATGTTATTATGATCCACCTAGTTGATCTCACTAGAAATAGATGCATTTCAGTAGATTCCCCTTTTTCCTTGACCACTTCTCATGCCATCCATCAGTCTCTCTATATGGAATCTACCTTGTCAGTGAACTATGTATTAGGGACACTCTGTGCCAGGTGTTGAGCTTGGACCTCCTGATTCTAGGTGGAATAAAATAGGTAAGGCATCGAGCTTCCACATATAAGATCCTTGCATTAATCAAGGTCATCTTCAGTATTTTCCTCTTATATGAGCTTTTAACCTGATCTTTTCAGCTTCATACTCTCTGCAATCTGCCATAAACTGGCATCTGAAGGCCAGTTATCTATATCTAAAATTACAACTGTATTTAACATTATAAAATATAACCATATTAAACCCTCGTTCTTCTATTTTGGTTGCAAATGAAGGAATCTTAATTCAAATTAGCTTCAGCAAAATGAGCCTTTTTTTTTTTTTTTAAATACTTTACAAACAGAGAAATTCAGGAGCATTTCGGGCTTTAAATTAGGCTCTGGCTCTTCTTTTAACCATCACAGCAATGTTTCTGAGCTGTCTTCTTAGTGGACCAACATGAGTCATATCCATTCTTAAATAATTTTCATTGTCAGGAGAAGGAGCACGGTATACAATCTATTAGGCCTCAGTTAGATTCTAATTACTAGACTCATCTTTAGTAAAACAATATTGATCGAGTATACAAGGGAATTAGATCCTTCAAAGAAATGATATTATTTTATGAAAAACAAACAGCAGGGAGGAGTCACACTGTGGGGAAAAAAGTCGATACAGAAGATTGTCTTAAAAATTAGTATGGGTCATCGTATCTGTATTTCTTAGGTTGATATACAAGTCTTCTTACTGCATTGTCTCTATCCAAGTAACTAGCTTCTCCATGCTACTTCTTTGGATAGCTTTATGTTCCAACATCACATTATTATCTACTCTCTAAATTCATTCTCCATATCCAACTCTCTCCCTCTGCCCTTCCCCTCTTAAAGATTGGAGAAAATCTCTTATTCAACAAAACTGGTTTCTCTGTGAAACTGTCCCGGTTTCTCAAGCAGAATTAATTGCCACTTATTCTCTGTTCTCAGTGACGTATAAAAAACCCTATTTTGGCCTTAATTTGTGTCTGGTAAATTTCTATTTAGAGTTCTGCCTCTTTTGCTATAGATTGTATTTGAAGTAAAAAAGCCTACCTTATTCAACCTTGTATTTCTAGTGTCTTGTATGATGTCTATGTATATCAGATCTCAATCAGTGTTTGTTGAATTCATAAAATTAAGGAAAAGGAAGGGATACAATATTTAAACTTCATCTTGCCAGCCAAAGTAATGGGACATTCTCTCAGGTATTTTGTGAAAATAGATTAGATTAATATTTGGGGAGGCAGAGGAAACTACTATTAGCAGTCTCTTGTCAAAAATTATTTTAATCCATGATTTCCCATGTTTTTATCTCTTAATCCTAATGATTAAATATATGTTCTTGATTTTGTAAACAGGTTGCCAATGGTGATGATGGGGGGGGGGGCTTATATTTAAATAGTTTCCCAATAAGTAGGACTATGCTTTTTAAAGGTCTTTGAGTACAGTCTGAAGACACATATTTTTATTTGGCTAGGTAGGCAATTACAACCTGCATCCTCAATGATCTCAACAGTCATTAAATAAATAGGCAAAGACTAACACATGCCACAAGTTTCGTAAAGAGTCCTAGCCCTGGTCATCATGTAGAATATAGTCTGGGCCACATTTGTTTCTGCTTGAAGGTGGGAGGGTGGAGGTGAAGTGTGGATGGAGCAACAGAATTTGGGAATAAGATGTGGGTGATGGGCAGTGAGGAGACGAGTCTCCATGTTGCTATAAATCTATGGAAAGTTGTTATTTATTATTTCATAATAGATTACAAAATGCCAGAGTGGGAGGGAATAATAGAGATCATCTCTTTCATTATTCTGAGTAAATCTCACAGCACAGAGACATTAAACACAAACCTAATGTCACACAGCAAATATGTGGTAAAACTGACATAAAACCTCTGACTCTCAGGCTAGTCCACGTGTTTTTCTTTGATGATTTATATTTAAGATACTTACTTCCTGGAAGGCTTTTCAGTGGCACACAATGTAATTCACTTGAAAAGTAAGGTGAATACAATAGAAACGGGGGGATGTCATTTGAGGCGTTACATGGAGAAAGCTTTTCCATCTATTACTCACTAGCTAGTTGATTCCAACCTCCTCCTCTTAGGGGTTTCTCAGGCAGCTGGCAGCATGTTATAGACTCATCCTCCGATGAGCTAAACGCTTGGAGGAAGTGGGGGATAGCTAAGGGCTCAAGCAAGGGTTAAGCCACACCCACCCTTATCCATTTTGTATTTTGCCATATCATCAAAATAACTAGTTAAGACGAACTGATGAGATCAATTTTCTATAGGTGACATGCCCCCTCTACTCCTTCCTTAAAAGGATACACATACATACGTGCATACACAGTAAAATGAAAGCAAGTGTGAGCTACTCTAGTTATCCATAAAGGCAGGTTGGGATAATGGCAAGACAGCAGGAATGTATGAGTTTGTGAAGCTAACGTGACAGGTTAGCTTCTTCACCTGTAAACAAGAATTCTTGACTAGGTGAGCACTGAGGTCCCCTCCTCCAGGAATGTGAATCCTATGAACTTGGAGTCAGCAGACAGTGTGCAGGTAAGCTGGGCTCTTCCCGGGCCGCTGGCGTTCCTTGGCCTCACCTGTCTCTTTGATCACTGATGCTGGTGGGATCTCTATTTCAAGCACGTTTTTCACTTACTCTTGAAAAATATACTCTTTCTTTTTTCCCCCTCTTTTCACTCTTTCTTCTACTTTTCTTAGTAGTTTGAAGGGGAGAAACATGTTAAATTCATTTTTTGCCACTGCTGGTTCTAATGTCAGTAAATTGTATTTGCTAACTTTGATGATGACCTTTTTAAAAACTCATGAATGAGCCTAAACCTCTTGGGCCCTCTTTTCATCACTTATTTTTTCTTTTATACTTCCTGAATTCCTAAGTCAGTTCATTTCTCTAAGTGCTGCCTTCATTCAGCCTCATTCCTCCCTGCTCACTTTCTGCCTCCTTTTCTTGCTCCATGGTCAATCTCAACACAGTATGTTCTATTAATCTCAGCCCAAGAGTTTAAAGTCTACAATGTATAAAGAAAGTGATCATAAGTGACTACCTGAGGCATAATTAAAATTAAAAAAAAAATCACTTTCCTAATAAGTAAATGCCCTTGAAAGGAAAAATAGCAAAGTCAGAAAGAATACTATTGATAAGCTGTTGTTAGTAGCCCAAGTGTAGAAGCCATTTATCATAGGATTGAAAGAAAAATATTCCTAGATATGCTGTCTACAATTTCCATCTACAATAGAAGAGATGATCATGGATTTGGAAGCAGCAAGTTCTCAGTTCAAGTGTCAGCTGTGCCCCTTACTCGACAGGACCCAAGCAAATTAATTATTCCTAAGCCCTAATATTCTTCACTGTTATTTCTGGCTAAGATTATCTATCTCACAGTGTTTGATAAGCATAAAGAAATTTAGTTTTGTGACCTCCTAGTTTTACTGGGTGGCTGTAAAAGGGGGAAAAAGAGATAAATAATAATTCTGGCAAACTCCTAGGCATTTTATCCCTTCTTTTGAAAACTAACTCTCAAAAGGATTCATTGGTTCACTCTAAATTTATATTTCTAAAATGAGATATTTTTTCCTAGCCTAAAACTAAGCTCTTTTTTCATAGGTTCTTCATGAATATATGAAAAATAGTATAGGAATTAGTAGAAATGGAGCTCTAGGTTTTCCAATATTTATGATGTGGCAAATCATTTAGTTACACCTATTCTAAGAGTTTAACTGTTTGGTGATGAATAGATGAATGCCAAGCACTTTCGGATCATTGTGAAAGATGAGCTATTTCATTCATTCAATCATTTCTTACTCTGGGCACAGAGTAAGAAATACTGTAGAGCAGACACAAGCATTAAAAAGTCCCTGTTCTCATAGAGTTCTATGCTCAAATCCTTATCTCATTTAAGGAACAAGACACTGGTTAGTATAAGTATAGATGTATCTTGTAAGCATTATATGTTCATAGTAAACCTAAAGAAGTGAAGTTTCAGAAAGCCTCATTCTAACTGAAGTTTTCCAAAGCCCTGGGGCAATGCTTGAAAAGATATCCACACGATCATAATTTTTTCGCAGCTTTACTGAGGTATGATTGATATACAATGGATCGCATGTTTTCAAGTGTATAGATAGGAAAACACCCATGAAACAATCTCCATCTTAAAGACAAACAACATATCTATCACCAGCAAAAATTTTCTCATGACCCTTGCTTTTAAAGAATTCCATACTCTCTTGATTACTATAGACTTATGATAATAAAAAGTCCTCCATCTTCGTTCTTCTTTTCAAAGTTTGTTTAGCTATTCTAGTTCCTTTATATTTTTATATCAATTTTAGAATCAGTTTGCCAATTTCTAAACTTGTGTTTGCATTTAATTCATAGATTGATTTTGGAGGTATTGCTATCTTAAGAATATTTATTGTTGCATCAGCGTGCATGATAAATTTCACCATTTACTTTAGGTCGTTTATAATTTCCATCAACAATGTTCAATGTTCAGGTACAGGTCTTGTACATATTTTGCCAGATTTATCTCTAAAAATCATATTGTAATACTATTATAAACTATATTTTTAAAATGCCAATTTGTTTTTTTCTTTGCTACTGTATAGAAATATAATTTGGAGATATTGATTTTTGTATCCTACTACCACGACAAACGCATTTATTAGTTATGCTATCACTTTTGTAGATTATATAGAATATTCTAAGTAGTTGAATAAAAAAGTCTTTATTTCTTCTTTTCCAACCTAGATGCCTGTATTTCTTTTCCTTATTATATGACCTAGACCTTCATGTATGAGGTTAAAGATGGCAAGAGAAGTCATCTTTACCTTATTCTTGATCTTAGGAGGAAAGCATTTAATCACTCATCATTAAGTATATGTAAGCTAATGGTTTTGAAAGATATATTTTAGGATGAAAAAGTTTTTCTTTATTTCTAGTTTACTAAGAATTTTGATCAGAAAATGTTGGCCCAGGTCAAATGATTATTCTGCATATGTTGAGATGATAATTTGATTTTTCTTTTTGGCCTGCTAATGTGGCAAATTACATTGATTAATTTTCAAATGTTAAACCAAACCTACATTTCTGGGGTAGAATCTCCTTGGAATTGATGGATTATCTATTTTATGTATTGTTATATGGAATTTTCTAAAAGTGTGTTAAACTTTGCATTGATATTTGATATTGGTCTGTAATTTTAATTTAATGTAATATTTTTGTTTATTTTGGTATCAGAGTTATGCCAAACTTTTAGAATGAGTTGGTAAATATTTCTGCCTCTTTAATTTTCTGGAAGAATTTGTATAAAATTGGTATTATTTCTTCCTATGTGTTTAGTAGAATTTACCAGGAAACCATGGGAATGGAGGATTCCTGGTAGGAAGACTTTTAACTAAAATTCAATTTTATTAGCAGATATTGAGTTATTCAGGTTTTCTATTTTTTCCTGAGTGAATATGATGGCTAAGTCTATGTGTCAGCTTGACTGGGCCACAGGATGCCCAGATATCTGATCAAACATTATTCTGGGTGTTTCTGTAAGGGTATTTTGGGATGAGATTAATAATTAAATTGCTAGATTGAGTAAAGAAGATTGCTCTTCCCAATGTGGGTGGGCCTCATCTAATTAGTTGAAGGATTGAATACAGCAAAAAGGCTGACTCTCCTCTGTGTGAAAGATAATTATTTTGTTTGATAGATGGAGCACTGGCCTTTTCCTGTTTTCAGACTCAAATTGGCTCTTCCTGGATCTCAAGTCTGGTAGACATTGGCTGGGAGAGCTTGGTGACTACCCCTACAGATGCTGAAATCTGCTAGCCTCCATGATAATGTGAGCCATTCCTCACAACAAATACCTCTCTCTCTCTCTCTCTTTCATCTACCTCTCCATATGTATACTGATTCTGTTTCTCTGGAGAACTCTCATACAGTGATCTTCGGTAGTTTGTCTTTTAAGGAGCGTGTCCATTTCATATAAGTTGTCAGATTAATTGGCATAAAATCTTTAAAAAATATTTCCTTACTATCTTTTTATTTCTATACAATCTGTGGTGATGTTACTTCTCTCATTTCTGATATAGATATTTTGTGTCTTCTCTCAATTGTCTGAGTTTCATTCTAGAACTCTCAGACCTATTATTTGAAAATATAATACTTTATGACATGTGGTTGCAATTGGTTTGGAGAGACAAAATGTTTTTAGCCGTAGAAAACTTTTTATAACTTTATTTCCTTACTAGAAGTTTCTGAGGTGGCTCTTATTGCCATTTTTTTGGAAACTGTATATTCTTCAAAGTGTACCTTAAATTTGAAATCTTCAGTGAAACCTTTCAGATTCTTTTTTGAGTCATTGACCTTACCTTTCGAGTCTTATAGCACTTTATACTGGCATCAAAACACAACACACTGATTTGAATCCTAAATATTTACATGTTTTTATGCTCCTCATTGAGCAGGGATTTCTTTTAGAATGGGAGTTCTTGCCCTGTTCGACTCTGTATTCAGAGCCATGAGACAATAGAATGTATTCAACACAAATTTGCAATTGAACTGGTAAAAAGGTGACTGCATTTGTCCATCTTGGGACCATCAGTAATGCCTCAAGATGGCCATTTCTCAAAAGGGAGTGGCTGGAAACAGATTAAAAAAACGGTTAAAGAGTGAGGGGGCGTGTGGGAGTGAAAACAGCAAGTTATACTCACACATTTTACACTGTGTGGAGCTGTAATTTTGAAGTGAAAAGTTTCCATGACCACTGCTGTGATAATTGGTATTAGCACTATATATTCTTGGCATTTTAAATGAAAATTACTGCCTTGTTCATACTCCCACTGGTGTACTAAAAAGCTCAGCTACCACATGACTAGAGCTGTTAGTCCCAAGAAATACACTTAGATCATTTGGTTGAACTAGTTCTTTTGATTTTCCAGTTTTTCATCTCAAATTTTCCATCACTCTTGCCTTTTCAAGTACTCTTTTAGAATATAAGAGAGATCTCTAACAGTTTAGACAGTGTCCACTTTTTGTAGCAAGTAAGGCAAGCAACTTACAAGAGTTATCTTGCTGCCTTCTGGCTGTCATTAAGAATTCCTGCAAGGTAGGAGGAATTGTGTTACCTGCCTACCAACAGCAGACTTATATAATTTAAACATATTTATCAAATTGGCGGGATGTGTTTAGGATAGTTTGACCTAAAATATAAACTATATATTGTGTTGAAATATATATGTATTTATGGGATGGGAATTCTTTAAAACAGGTAGATATCTGCATCTCTTTTTAAAAGTATATATAGATAGTAAGTATTTGATATACTTTAAATATACATCTACTTTCAATTATATACATATATTTTAAATATATATTACATATATATATATTGTTATCAGATAGATAAATTTGAGAGGATATGGAACGAGGTCAGGAATGTACTTTCTCAAGAACAAAAACAAAATAAACAAAAACCTTTAAAGAAAGAATAGTCACCGAAAGAGAGATGCTTTGATTTCCAGAGAAATTCACCCTGATGTAAAATGAATAGACTGTTGGACTGTTGATTGGATATAATATGTTCTAGTATTAGGAAATAAAAATAAAGTCCGGAGTGAGCAATGTCCAGGAAATAATTGGAAGAGACAGGTCAGCAGTATCAGGATGTCTTGAATGCAAGAAACTCAGATGATTTCAAATAATATTTCAAGTATGTTACATTAAGGAACTGGTCAAGTAGTTCACTACTTCAAGTTTTTCACTAATGTAAATTCTGACACAGAAAGAGGAACTAGGACTATAATGTAGATCACTGGTAAGATCATGTTTGAACCAATTCTTGTGACCCCACTGACAATCTTTATTAATGGAGAAACTTTGTGAATCCAGACATGGGAGGGGGGAAAAACAAATTGAACATGGCGTTCAAGTCTACAATACATTAACAGGAGCCAAAAAAAAAAAAAAAAAAAAAAAAAAAGGAGAATTAGTATTTATCACCCAGGTATCACTCAGTTCCTCAAAATAGAAAATCATTAAAAAATTTCTTCAGATTATAACAGGCTTCACCAAAGAAGAAGACCTATATTGCAGGTTTTGGTTTTTATCTGGCTGCTTCTTACATGGGAAATTTTTCAGTCTGTGCCCCACAGTAAACAGCAGAGTAAATGTATTCGTGTGGGCTCTGAATAACCTAAACTATAGAATATTAGATTTTGTTATAAAATTACCATTATTATAGCTCTTTACTAATTGTTACAATTATAGGAAACCATTACAAGTATATTTTTCTATTAAACTATTTAATGGTGATTAATGATTCTCCCAAATACTTAAAAATGCACCTAGCAATAAAATACTTTAATACTTCCTTTTTTAATACTTCTATTTAATGAGTGCCTAACATATGTCAGACATTTTACATATCTCTAATCCTAACACACCTGACAAAATATGTTTTATAATTTCTATTTTACATATATGAAAACTGAGGGTCACATAATTTACACAACTAGCCTAAGGTCACATATAACATACTAATTTCAGTTATACTAGTGATTAAGTATTTGATAATTATTTATTAAATGGGTATCTCTTCTGTTAAACTTTGAACACTGAAAGTAGAGACTCTGTCATGTTTGCTATTTAGACACTTTTCTTGGCACAACAAGAAAAAAAGTAAATGTTTCATTGGGCTGGATTTTCAGAGGTTTGAGATTTTTCAAAAGCAATTTGATTAGCAGGTTGTTGCTGCTTTTGTGTGAATTTCCTGGTGCACATCTAAAGTATGAAATAAAATAAGGAAGAAGAAAACTTCACTAGGTATGTGTAACATTGTGCTTAAAGTACCCTCGGGGCACGTGCCTGGCTCAGTCAGTGGAGCATGGGACTCATTTCTGGGGTTGTGAGTTTGAGACCCACGTTGGGTGTAGACATGACAAAAAAATAAATAAAATCTTTCAAGTACCCTCAAATGTCCTAAAAAAGAATTGCATTCATGACCTTCAGATTGGATTACTTGAATGTAGTCAGCATTCATTTAGGTATTTTTTTAATGGAATCTTGTTTTAAAAATCAAACCAAGTGATCATTAACCATAATCTGAATATGTGTGATCTCTACAGATTTAGAATGGAGTTTTGAATGTTAAAGATTTTCAATTCCTTTCATTGATTGGAACATTTTAATTTTATTTAACTTTATTTTTTTATGTGAGTATAATTGATACACAATGTTACATTAGTTTCAGGTGTATAACATAGTGATTTAACAAGTTTATACATTAACCTATGTTCACCACAAGTGTAGCTACCATTTGTCCCCATATAACACTATTACAATATCACTATCTGCCGTTGTCTTTTATCCCTGTGACTTTGAATGGAACATATTTTGAAAGGAGGGAAGTAAACATAATTCATACCTAAAGTAATAAAAGACAGCGTTTGTGAGTGTTTGTGTGAGTAATCTAATAGCAAATCCTTACATAAAAGTACAGAATGCAATACACTATTCTAAGAACTTTGTATTTGTTAAATTATTTTTATACCATCCTTTGAGATTATTAGTATCGTTATTACCATTTAACAAGGGAGGATACAGTGGCACAGAGAGGTTATACAACTTGCCCAGAGTCAAATGCCTATTAAGTGGTTGCTGTAGCCTCTGAACCTGGATAGTGGAAACATAGACATTGTCTATATCCACCACACCATGAAGGAACATAGGCTAATTTGTGTGTGTGTGTGTGTGTGTGTGTGTGTGTGTGTGTGTGTGTGTGTGTTGTGTGTCTGTGTGTGTGTATCTATATATGCATACATTGAGGACGAATTTTGCTGACTTTGTAATTTGTTTCGAGGCTCTATTAAAGTCAATTTATGAGAAAAAGAACTCTCAAGTTCCTTCAAGAAGTATTCTATTCTGAAAATTTGGAAGCCACCATACACTGTAAATAGAACATGCATCACTGTCTGAACAGCGGCTCACAGGGGATAATTGGGAAAGAATTTATTCCCAACAAATTCACTACCACACCTGTGTATTCAATAGAAAGGACAGAAAGGAATATATTGGAGACACTTTTAGCATCATTGGTGATTTGCTCACCTCTCCCAGGTCAAAGAAAATAAATGAAATTCAAAGAGCTCTGGGTAAACAGTACATCTGGGTGTCATTGCAATGAACTTAAGTCCATATTGTATTAGCTTTGTGTTTTGGACAGATTTAGAGAAAGAAGATTGTGTGGCTGAGTTTGGTCAGAGGAGATATCTGTTAGATGGTGAACCCCTTTTTCTGTGCTGCTTTAGATTATCATAAGGTTGCTATGTTAAAAATAGTAGATATGAGAAATTTAGGTGTCTACTATTAACCAACTGAATCCTCAAGAGTTCTGATAAAGCCAGAAATTCAAAAAACTCATGCCAAGCACATACATATTCATAAAACTAGGTATGCTCAATTTTAAATGGATCCTGAGCATTTGTGAGAGTCCTCTTTTATCATTTTATTATTTCATAGTATACAGCAAATTTAATATTGAAAATTTGAGTTTCTTTAAATAAAAATTATTATTTTAAAGCAGGAAAGGTTGGGATAAACTTGCAGGGACAAAAGAAGGTAATAGGACATGAGAAAATATATTTAGTTGCTTTTCTTAAATGTTTATTAAGGATAATGTCAATTAAATGGATTTCTGTGATAGTAGGTGTAAATAAAATAAATGTTATCATACAAATAAAAGGTTAACTGAAATAATATGGGAGTGTTAACTGACAAGTGATCAAGCATAACAGAAAGCCTCTGAAATGTCTGTTTCAATAGTTTCCTGATCTGTTGAACTTTCTAGAGAGTAACTTCAATGAATCCTGTAGGTTCTTTTACCCTCATGTACGGCTAGCCATAAAAGTCATGATTTCTTTTTAAAAGGTAATGATTCTGGATTCTTTTCAGATTTCTCTGTATATGTTTTTTTTTTTCCTGATTGCTAAGTTTCACTGGATTTTCTCTGATTGTTTCTCCTTATCAACCTCGTTCCTGTGAGAACAAACTATCAACAAGTACTGAGTAACCTTAAGTTTCGGAGACGCCCAAAAAGAAGGCGGCAAAGACAAAGGGATTATGCTGTTTACTGTGTGTGTGTGTGTGTGTGTGTGTGTGTGTGTGTGTATTTTAAACAAGTCAAGAGACACTTCTGATTTTGCTTTCTTATCAACAAAATGGGGCTTATGCTATGCCTGCCTCCTGCAATTGTTTCATATTTTGATTAAGCATTAAAGATTTGAGAAGTCTGCTTTGAGGTACAAAGTTTACATGGTGGATAAGACAAACAAAATCCCCTGCCCCCATGAGCATATATTCTAGTTCAGTCAGCTCTAATAGACTGACAGGATACTGGGTAACAACTCAGAATATAGGCCCTAGAAAATTTTAAAGCCAAACCAAAAATTGGCCCAATGGCTTTGTAGAAGTGTTGTTACCTATCTTCCAGAACATTTTAGAGAGATCGCAATCAAAGACAGACTCCCTCGACCATACCAGAAAGTAGGTATTTGAAGAGAAATAGAAAAAAGTCCTGTCCCACACAGGGAGCCTGACGGCTGGTAGTGACAAGTGGGGACAGTTTATTGGGAAGGGGAAAGCGTGTCTGTGGACTCCATTAGAAATATCTGTGTTGGGTGTTAGGGAGGAGAGTGGACCTGCCAGCCTGTTACTTCCCATCACTGCTTAAAAAATCTGTTTAATGGTTATGCTGTCTTTCAAGCAGAAAAACTTGAGCTTCCTAACTCAAATTCATATATTAAACACATATTGTTCAATATGAAAAAAATATAGCATCTCTATCACTCATAAGCATCATGATTTGTTCCCTCTGGAAAAAAAGACTTCTATCCCAACTCTCCATATTATAGACTCAGCAAAGCCTCTTTACGGCAGGAACAGATAATGGTAGCATCTTGGTGGAATAAAACAATACCCTTGTCAATGGTGAAACAACTTTGTTAATGTATCTATTGTAATTGTATGTTTGCTTCCCTCTCTGAGCACTGGATTGACAGATAAAGATATGTCCTTCTGTATCCCCAATGACCGGCGTAACATCATAGGCAATCAACAAATATATGATGAAGGAGCAAATAAAGAAAAGTTGTCATAACGCTTATCCTGCTGAGTATGATGGTGGCAATGGGAAAGCTAGGTGTTTTTAGTCATTTATCTAAACAACTACAGCTGCTAGAAGATCAGTCCAAGAATGTGATTTGTCAGACAAGCCCAGGCGAGAAAACCCTTTTTTGATCTTCTCATTTTCAGACAGACTGATCACAGCTGGTAAACACAAACTCAGGATGTGAGATTCTATAGGCATGGCAATTATTGTGCATCCAAGCAGTTTCAAAAAGCATCCCACCATTAGCAGGCTCTCATTCATTTTCAGGAATTTCTTGCCTAAATGGAGCAGTTTGTCTAGATTCCTGGATTCATATGCTCAAGGAATTGTCATAATGAGCACAAACTGGCCAGATGCAAAGGTGAATATGGTCCCTCTGAATACAAAACACTTGGCCCTTTAATAGCAATTAAGTGATTTTATACATTTGTTCCTGTTCTCATGATACATGAAGGGAATGTTGTGTTTCCTTTTTAAAAAAATCCTTTGTTCATGCTTTAGCTATCATACTTTCATTTGGGCATGTGAATTACCATTTTAAATGAATCACTCTAGAATGACTCAATTTCTTTATAATATGAATCTGCTATCACCTATTTTTATCAGCTGAGGTTTTTTTGGTGTTGTTGCTTTTGTTTTGGTTAATAAACTAACTTGTCATCACTCCATTCTCTCCTCCTGCTTTACTTTGGTGAGTCTTGTTTAGTTGGTCACTTGCATGTTCCCACCTTCATGTGTTAAGTGTATCTTGGATTGATAGAGGAGCTCCCAGCTGTCCCAGACTTGTCCTAGGTATGGGCTCCTCTGCTCCAAATGGCTACTGTGCACTTTCTCCATAGGCCTAGACACTTTTTACTGGAGTTCACAGGATTTTCTATTTAGAGAAATTTCCTAAAAAGAAAATCCACTTCCTCTTTTTCGCTCAGGCTGCTACTGTTTTCCTCTTTACTACTTTGTTCCAATTGTGGTCACAGACCCTTGCTTTAGCTACCCACAGTAACAGCTAACATCAGATAGTAAATCGTGATAAGATATTAGACACAAAGTGAGATATAAGGAAATAAGTATAAGACAAAAGAGGAGTAATTTATTATTTCTAATAAGCCCACCTATGCAGTGCCACTGCCATGGTGATCCTGTTGAGAACAGGGCTGTCTCTTCACAAACTGAGTCAACTTTTGTCCCATCTGCAGTGTCCAGGACAGTGTTCACGGTTTACAGATTTACAGATGAGTGTTGTCCTCACCGTCTTCCACAGTTCTTTTGTCTTGGTACCTGATCTATTCCTAGATACCATGATTAACAACAGAAATACCCACTTTTCCAGCAAAACCCCATCAACCATGCACAAGGAGGTGGTCTTATCTAATGACCCTGAAGAGATCAATTACTCTCAAATAGTATAGGCCAGCAGTAGTATGTTCTAGAATTTCCAGCCATATACCATTTAGTGTACAGTATATCAAGAAAATATGAATAATCTAACCTTGTTTGAGATTGCTGAGGCCAGTTTATTTTTGTATGTTTTTCCCTTTGTCTTTTGCAGATGTCTGAATATCCTTTCTGCATTGTCCTCTCAGCTCCTCATTGCCTAAGAGTTTCATAACTTCGCCTTCCCATATATATAGGGACAAATAATATAGGAAAGACCAGTTTGGGAACAAGTAACAAGGAAACAGTGCCATTTAAAATTCTCCTTAGGAAAAATATTACTTCCTTTAAAAGATTAAGAAAGAATAAAAGATGTCCCAGAAATATATTCGTCTTTTACCATTCAAATTCAACCTTGTATTAAAAGAATTAGCTGGTGAAATGAGAGAAGAAAGAGGCATATGGATTAGAAAGGAAGAAATAAAACGGTCTTTTTTGGTAGATATCATGATCGTCTACACAGAACATCCCAAAGAATCTATGAAAAAGCTCTTAGAACTAGTAACTGCTATGTGAGATCACAAGATAAAAGATCATATACTAAAGTTGATTTTATTTCTATATACTAACTTATTGTTAGTATTTGAATTATTTTTCAACTGGGAATTAAAATTAAGAAAATACTATTAATAATAGTACCAAAAAACCCACAAATCACTGGATAGAAATCTAACAAAATATCTAGAGGATTTTCATGGTAAAAAGTAAAAGACATTTATGGAGGAATTCAGATGTTAAAAATGGAGAGATAGACCATATTTGTGCACTGCAAGTATCAATATTAAGACAACAAATCTTCCCAAACTGATCTATAAATTCAGTGTAAAAATCTATCAGTATTTTTTTATAAATCAACAAGTTAATTTTAAAACTCATTACAATGGAAAAGAACTAGAATAGTCAAAACAACTTTGAAAAGGAGAATAAAGTTGGAGGCATTGTTCTCATCGATTCTAAGTCTTGGTATAGAGCTACAGTAATCAAGACAGTGTGGAAGTGATGCAAACATAGCCACAGAGAACAATGAAACAGAAGAGGAAGTCCAGAAATAGATGCAGACACATAAATGGTCATGTAATTTTGAGAAAATGAACAAAAATCACTACACAAAGTGTAACAAATTTAGCTTCAGTCAATTGATTGATCATCAACTCTCATCTCTGTGCACATTTCTGGCCGTCTCCTGCCCATTAATTATCATATGTGCTTCTTTTGAATAAACTTACACCAATCATCTTTCCTAAAACGATTAGCATTGCTGAGTCTTTCACATCAGTGACACATGATGCCATCCATTTCCAGCATTGTGTCAGCTTCGTGACACTGTCTGGCCTAGAAAGAGCTATGCTTGTGACCTTTCTGATTATTGAGCTGGATGGAGTACCATGAAAGCAAAATTACACAGCCAGAAATCTAATCATGAAAGCACTTTCGCCAGAGTGGATAGATGTTTCATCAAGCAATTTCCAAGCCTCTCTAATGTGGTAAAAAAGGGTTACTAATGTAGAACAAGCAAGACAAATAATAAAGAAGGAACAGCATTAAAACCTCATTAATACTGTGAAAGACTCTTAGCTGCTCAGACAGCTAAAACGATGATTAGCTCACACTTCTCTACTTAAACTTCTTCACATTTCCTATGAACACAATGGTCAAAAGTTTCCTTCCTTACATTAAGTGGACCATTTGCATGAGTGTCCTTGGTCTAGAGGGACACAGAGCCTTGGGATTGCTCACGGCAAGAGAGCTTGGTAATGGCAAAAATGTCAAACGTCTTGACATCTACCACCTGAGGATTTGACTGTGATTGTTCAGATTTCCAGGACTAATGCACCACACTCTTCAGCTCAATTACCTAAATGCATTTTAAGGGTGTGTAATGTTCCTGGAGTATAATTTGATATTGACAGATCTTAGTTCTTGCCTCAGCTTTGCCATTTAGCATCCATGTAAAATTTGGTGGGTGATTTTACCTCTCAGTTCTCAGTTCCCTTTTCTTTAACACAATTTAACAACTTGAATACTTTGGCACTTATTTGTTATAAAAATCCATAAAGGCAATAGACTCTAAAAGTAACCTGTAGACATTTAGTCATCTGAAGTATTTTATTGCTCCTAAAAGAGTTCCATGAGAGTTCTCAGGGAAGCCAAGTTGAGAAACAGAGGAAAGGACACAGGGGTCAAGATGCTTGTTGCCGTAATCTCACTAGAGAACATAATATGACTCCGGAGCAAATGGACTTTTGGTAGCTTCTCCAATGTATGAAATTATCCTCACATACACACCCAAAACAGGAGGAAGGACTGCTGGCATCTGCTGCAGGGAGGCCCCAGTGGTTTTACTCCATGGATCACTAGAGAAGGATTTCATCTTGAAAAAAATAGGAAGATACCAAAAGACAGATCCAAAAGGGAGCTCCACCTCTTTTGTACATGTAATGGCCATTCACCCTCAGATTTAACAACCAGATAAATATGAATAGGAGGTCAAGAGGTAAAAAGTTAGAAGCTTTCTTCTTAATACTTCCAAAAGAATGCAAGTTTCAATTTTTTTCAACCAAGGTACAAATATAGGAAGGAAGAATAAAATTCCCTAAGCCCTGACCAAGACTGTAGGATTTTGATTAAGATTTCCATGACACAAAAGTGATAAACTATGTCAGTAAACAGATAAAAACAACCAAGTAGCCTTATTTTACAGAATACGATTAATTTTCTTTGATTGAGGAAAAAACCCAAACTGAGTGAAATTATAAACACAACATCTAAAAAAAAAGGCAATTTAAAATTTGTGTCTCTCTAGGAATCAGATGTCCTCATGAATTCAAAGAGTAACTAGATCAGTCTTAAAAAAATGTTTCAGTCTCAGAATTGAAAGTAAGAGAATACAGAGAATGAATATTTAAAAAAGGAGAAGGAAGGAAAGATGGAAGGAGAAAGACAGGGAGAGAGAAAGGAAGAAAGAAAGAGGCCAATTGATCTAGAGAAACAAGAAGCATTTTTCCATTTTATTTTATTTATTTTATTATTTTTTTAATTTTAATTCCAGCATAGTTAACATACAATGATATATTAGTTTCAGGTTTGCAATATAGTGATTCAACAATTCCATATATTACTCAGTGCTCATCAAAATAAGTGTATAATACAAATATCTAGGAGGTTAAGGGAGCCAAAAATAAAGAAGAGAATGACATATATTCAAAACCAACTACTGTTCAAGATGGAAATAAGAATATGTAACCTAATCCAGTTGTCATGAGAGTTAGTGGGAGCCAGAGTAATTAAATGGAAGAAAACAGGTGAGACTTAAAAAAAAAAAATGAGTAATTTCCCCCTGAGGAAAAACCAGAAGCAAGAAGACATGGAAAGATTGGCTCTCAAAGCTGTAACTAAGGAGTTAATAGAAATAATTGAGAAGTCTGGAACAGAAATATTCTATTGTTACATAAAACCTTGAGAAATTTGAAGGGCATGATTAAATGAAATATATCAAGCTTTATCAGATGAGATTCAAGGTGATAGTTCTTTCTGCTGGTGTGCAAGTAAGGCAACTGTGTGACATCCATCCCCAGCACGGGTATCAGATTGAATCTCTTCAGAAAAGATAAGCCATATGGAAGAACGTCTTGAGAAGAATGGGGATGAATGGAGATACTTCCTGAGTGGAATTATCTGCTTGGGGAGATGGAGGTGAGCCAAATGTATTGGAACAGATGAACTGTCATTTACTTCATTTTTCTTGCTTTAGAGGATATCCATAAATCCAAATATAGAGAAGAACACAATCAGAACAAATAGGTTGGCCTTAAAGCAAGCACACAAACAGAATGTGAAATAAATGATGGCACACTGCTCTCAGCTAATCAACAGTGATAATACTGCACACAAAAAAAGAAAAGCGAAAGAAGACAGCATAAAAGGAAGGCTACAATGTTACACACTAAAGAAAGCTGAGTAGATATGCTGGTGCAAAACAGAATTAAAAAACGAGGGCAATAGTCCATAGTGCAGGAAAATTCGCGGTATAAAGCAATATACTTTTGATGACCTTGAGGTGGTATTGGTCGTTGAAGGAAACCGTATTGGTCTTCACTGGGTCCCTGAAGACGAAAAACTTCAAAAAGCTTAATGCAGCTAAAATGTGAGAAACTATCCCAGGTAATTCTTTTATGAAAGAAAACACAGGATTGGGAGAGGGAATTATAGATCACAGAATTTTCAAAAATAAGACACTGATAGTAACACAGGGCTACAAGTCTTATGTTATAATAACATAATATAATAATAATATATAATAATATAAAGACGAACATGAAAGATGAATAATGTGGTGAATGCAAAACTAAGATATGAATTTGAAAAGTTTCCTTCCAAATGCATGTATTGATATATCAACATGATGGGGTGGAGTTAAAGTTATTAGAAAGAGCCCTCATTTAAATTAAATTTAATTAATCATTTAATTAAAATCGATTACCAGAGACACAATGCTTAAATAGTCAAAACAGTGCTTTTAATCCTGTAACAATTTGTATGTTCAGATAAATCACTTCTAATACACCATCCCTAAAATACGAATATACAGTAGAAAACATTGCTTTTTTAAATGCATGCCTGAGCTGGTCTTTCATGAAAGGCAAGCTTTACAAAACACATTTAATCCAAGGGTTCAAGCTACAACTGGATCCAGATTTTGACTTTCAGGCCTCTGCTGATCCCCGAGCCTGAGAAGACTCTTAAATTCAGGGTATCCCTCATGTGCGTTTGCGTCTAAAATTTACACACATTTATGTTCCCTTCAATAAAAATTACACTGGTGTTACTGAAAAATTAAATCCTCAGAAGTCTTGGTGAAAAAAATGCAAAAAATTTAGTTAACTTTTCACTGGTAGTTAAAGTTGCAGAAGCATAATAGGTACAAATATAATTTCTCTTTAAGACAGTGGGTTCAAATAACTCCAGAGAAATGAGGTTATAGAAAAGTATCATTGAGCTCTTAAAAAAACAAGCCATGGAAGATAGTTAGCAAAATTTTTAAAAAAAATCTATACAACCAGACCAGCAAAATGGATGCCCTCTCCCCTATCATATATTAAAATTAAATAAATTTAATGTAACTCAAAGAAGTAAAAAGGCAGAAGTATTATAAAATAATATGAGGCTATTGAAATTGAGGCGACAAACTGGAAAAAGAACAAACTCAGTATAAAATAGTAAAGCATATTAATAATTAGGAAGCTATAGTTATTTAAAATATATTAAAATATACATTAATACTGGAATTTAATAAGAAGGTTAAATTGGCTAAACATAACTAAAGAGAGAAATATAGACTATCAAAAGAAATATCTAACATATGTCACAAGAAATAACTCGGAATAAATTTCACAGACACAAAAATAAGAAAAATGTTTGCAGTGAAGAATGTACAATATGGAGTATAGAGTGAGAACACTGAACATGAACCTAATGAGAATTAGAGATGAAAGAAAATGTGGAAAGGGACATATGAGAAAACATAATAGCCAAAGACTTCCCAGAAGTAATGTAATCTACCAATTCTTACACTGAGGAAGCTCAGTAAATCCCACGCAGAATAAAAAAAGACAAAAGACACTGACAATTAGAGACTTCACAACATAATTTACAGGACAGCAAAGATGAAGAGAAAGACGTATGAGTAGAGAATTGCTAGGAGCAGCCAAAGGTACTGGTGAGAGATATTCAAGAACCGCAACAGAAACCAATAGGGGAACCAATAACAGAATACCAATATGCAGTAGAGTCATATCTTCAAAGCCCTGAGGAAAAACACCTGTCATTCTGGAATTTTATGTCTACATTTTCTCTAAAGTATGAGCATTACATAAACATTTTCAAGCAAAGAAAATCTGAGAGTCCACTGTCAACAGGCTGCACTTTATAAAGGTATTTCTAAAGGTAGTATTGAGAAGGAAGAGAAGGACACGAGAAGAACATTTTAGATGAACTCTTGAAAAAAAAATATTTACTTTGGAAGCAGACTGGATCTGTGACATGTAGTTTTTTAAAGGACCAGGATATTTATGATCTCCTATGCTCTTCTAAAATTTTGTCACTCCCTTATCCAGAGACGGTATTTATTTCTCCTCCTTTTTAACTTGAGCAAGCCTTGTGATTGCTCTGAAAAATAGAATATCATGGAAGTTGCATTTAATGTCTTCTGACACTGGATTGTAAAACCGGATGTGGCTTTTCTCTAGCTCTGGAGAGACCGTACGGAAAGGTCACAAGACAGACAGAAATGCTCAAGCAGTCCCAATTATTCCTGTCCTCAACTGTTTCGAGTTTCCTAGTACAGGTGACTGATGTGTATCTCAGAGATTTCAGCAGATTCCAGCCCCAGTCACCGTCTGACTGAAACTTCCCGAGAGAATCTAAAGAAGAACCATCCAGCTAACCCAGCCAGTCTTCCAAATCATGACAGATAATATTTATGTGGTTATTTTGATTTGCTAAGGCTTGTGCTGGCATGCCACACAGCAATAATAACTGGAAGGCAGAGGAGCAAGGCTAAAGCATGTGAAAGTGGCTTTCAAGCCAGGTAGCAGGAAAAAAGTAGAAATTCCTCAAAGGAACTTAGCAAAAGCCTGATGGGTCTCAAGGAGACTGTCAATAAGAACCTAAAAGTGAGGACAGTGATCTTAGGACCTGTAGGAAATGGGCACTTGTCCTTTGGTGACAGGAAGTTTAACAATGCTATTACCTGCAGTGACATGGCAAACGGATAAAGTACCTATTAAACTAGGCAGACAGTTGAAGGTGCTGATTGTCTTCTTATACTGGCTGACAAAATATAAGAGAAGATAGATAAGCCAGTGAGGTAACTGTGGATAGAAGGGCACCAGGATCTGCATGGACCTAAAATAAAACCATTTCTTATTCTGATTATCAGATTCTCAATGTTAAAATTGAGAAATGGCTTCTGGGAAGAAATAGAATCCAGGGAGCTGTCAAAGAAAACGGAATTCCATATTCCAGTTATGGAATGAATACGTCACGGGAATAAAAGACACACATAAGGAATATAGTCATTGATATTGTAATGGTGTTGCAGGGTGATAGATGGTAGCTACACTGTGGTGAGCAAAGAATAATTCACAGAGTTATTAAATCACTAAATTGTATACCTGAAACTAGTGTAACACTGTGTGCCAACTATACTCAAGTTTTAAAAAAGGTATGTGACAAGGTGTGACTTATAACCTTTTGCTGACACCTTAGAAAGATTTAGGAGGTGGCATAAACAGAACTCCATTTAAGGATCTTAACATGTCTTATAAATCTTTTCTGTTAAGCAACAGAATTTCTAAAAGCCTTAAGAACATTGTCCTTTAGTGACCTTGTAGGAAATCCAAGACAGAAAAGGCATATTTTGAAAAGATTTTTGGGTGTGGATTTAGTCTACTAAAGCGAATCATAATAAGGATTATAGGAACCACCAATGCTTTAAAAAGAATTATGTTGGCAAAACACCACCAACTAGGTCTAAAATGGACAGACTGTACAAAATCAGACAAACGTCTTTGGATTCTAGAACTATTATTGACAAAACTGACTCAGTCTTAAATATTGTTATTTTTTTTTAAAGGAAAAGAAAAGATGACTTAGAGGGAAGAACCAAGAATCCAGAGGCTGAAGTTAAAAACCATTGTAAATAATTCCCAAATCGTAGGACTTGGTCTGAATCAAAATGAATCACTCTGGAATTATTATAGATCAATGACTTCTGGTACCTTGTATTTTTCACAGTTTTGAGTGGAATGGCCTGTAACTGCTATCATAGGACTATCCCACTATTGTATGTTGGTTGTGTGTGTGGGAGTGTGTATGTGCAGATAAATTATATCTTTAGTTTACACAGGTCTTTATATCAATTAGCTGACTTAAAATTAACTGCAAGAGAAATCTCATCTACACATAAAACTTATCTATATTATGTAATCCTGGACCTCAAGCCTTGAGTCTGATATTGTAAAGAAATGAGATATTTTGGGGAAGGGTTGATTTCATTTTGCTTTAAGAGGGATGTAAATTATTTTGACCAGAGGACAAATTGTGGTATATTACATTTTCCAAAAGTAGCCATGGTGACATATTTGGTTTTACATGGTCTCCTTTCCACTCCCCATAAACAGGTAGGACCTACTTCTTCTCTTGAAGCTGGATGGACCTTTGTGACTGCCTCAATGAATAAAATGTAGTAGAATTGACATTGCTTGATTTCCAAGACTTCATCATAAAAGACAAAATAGTTTTGGCTTGACATTCTCTCTTTAGGGACAGATGTCTTTGGAGCCTGAGACATCATGCAGGAAATCTGGATCTATTGACCTTCCAAGGTACCAGATATGTAATTAAATGAACCTTCAAATGATTCTAGACCCAGCCTGTCTGGAATAGTATGTGGATCAGAGATCACAAAAACAAAACAAAATAAAACCAACCAACCAACCAACCTGTTTGGCTAAGTGATAATAAAATATTGTTTTGTAAGCCACTAAGTTTTGTAATGGCTATTATTCAAGAGTAGATAACAATAGAGTTAAAGCATGAATCCCTCTCTGATTTAAAAATGGAATGAAAGTACTAATTATCCACCTATTTTTGTTAAGTCTAGTATGTAGGGTAAAATTCATATGTTAACATTTAAAAACATCAAAATAACATTTATATGTACAGTGCATACATTTATTGATGGTAAAAAATCACAAAGGCAAGAAAATCATTAACACAAAATCAAAGATAGTGGTCATCTCTTGGGGAGGTGGATACAATCAGGGTGAGGCTTACAGAGGATGTTAAAAGTATGATGGTGTTCAATTCATGAAGCTTGATGAAGGGCAGAGGTTTTTTTAAACACTTTAAAAAAGTTTTACACACAGTTTTCAGTATGCACACCACTCTACAATTAAGATAGAAAAGCAGTAAAAATAGAAATCTCCAGCAAAATAAAAATCTCAGTAAATGATGATGATGATGATGATGATGATGATGATGATGATAATAGTGATGTACAAGGGAGATGAATTCTCATATATCATGGTAGGTAGTCAACAAAGAATATTTAAATGTCCAAAATTAATCATTTCAGAAGTAACATTGTTATCATAGATTTACCAGATGAAATAGTTAAGAACTGCAAAAAGGTAGCTCTTTTAGGAAATAGAAATGGAAAGAAAAAAATGAAATAGACATGGGATAGGGTAGTAAGATGTGGGGCAGGAATTTTCATAAGCTTTTCTTCATATTTGAATCTTTAATGTCCATTAAATTATGCTTTAAAATACTATAAAGAAAAGGGGCGCCTGGGTGGCACAGTTGGTTAAGTGTCCGATTCTTGGTTTAGGCTCAGGTGTGATCTCAGGGTTGTGGGATCCAGCCCTGCATTGGGGGTGGGGGGTAGTCCATGCTCAGCAGGGAGTCTGCTTGAGTTTTTCTCTGCCCCTCCCCCTGCACTCTCTCTCTCTCAAATAAATAAATCTTAAAAAAAAGAATAAATATTAACTTTACCAGTGAGTGTAAGCACTAGAACATCAAATTCTAAAATTTGAGAAAAACAAGATTGCCACAAATACTATTCTGTGAAAGAGAAGGCATTATGTTTAAGTTAATTGTTTACCTAAATTCTGTAAACATATCATATAACAATTGGTCTCTAGCTGAAAGTTTTCTTTCAATTTCATTTCATTTTTGAAGCTGAAATTCCGAAAGGTTGAAATTCTAAAAGCTGTCAAAGATTTATTGTCTGTTATCTTAGCTAGGCTGACCAAATAACTTTTATCTTTGTTCTTACGACTTTTTTGAATACCTTTTACAGTCAGATATATTATGCCTATATATACTAAATGACTGTCAAAAAAAAGTAATGTGATTCTAAATTACAGTGTGTTTTGAGTTTCAGAAACATCATTTTCTTGGGATAACTGTTGTGGGGGTTAATGACGTGCACGTTTTTTCCCCTAACCTTTCTTTTGAAAAACCTATGTCTCATTTTGATACTTTGGGCTCAATTAAAAAGTGAGAGCAACTTTAATGCACAATAAAAATTCCTGGACTAGAGAATATCATTTATGAGAGTTTTGGATCTGTCTGAAAAATATTAAGATTTTTTGCCCCATGTGTATTGAAATTATTATGGGGCTTCTCTCCCTTATTCTATTTATATTGTGTATTATATTAATCGAAGTTCAGACATCAAACATCCTTGTATTCCTGAGATAAAGCTTACTTGGTCATGGTGAGAGGGATGCAAGATTGCTGGCTTTCAGATGAAGGCAGCTCACCAGCCACGGAATGTGGGCATCTTTTAGAAGATGGTAAGGCAAGTAAATAGACTCTTCCTTTGAGCATACACAACAGGAACTCAGCCCTACTGGCATATGGATTTGATCCGGTGGGAATCATGTCAGACTTCTGATTTACAGAACTGTGAGATAATAAATCTGTGTTATTTTAAGCCACTAAGTTTGTGGTAATTTGTTACAGAAGCAATAAAAAGCGAAGACAATACTCCTAGCTGAAATATTTCCCAGGCAATGGCAATGATATAAAATTATAATACCCCGAGGTAAGGGGAAATAAAATGATAGAACATGTAATGCCTGTGTGCCGCTTTTGTTCAGGGCATTTCAGGCAACTTCTCACTGAGAAATTGATTATGGTCTTTAAGCATAATCACCTTGAAAAGTAGGACAGTGAACACAATGCTGTATACACCTTTTTATTTTCTATGTGTATTCACTCAACATTAAATCAGTATCTCAGTCCAAATTCAAGCTTACCCTCAGCAATGTACAGAGCACTACAATTGAGGCATTTTAAACATGAGTTAGTATGACCCTTCTTAAGCATTTATCTCACTTTTTATCAGCCTGTTACATTATTAAGATTATTAGAAAAGTAGCGTGCCAAATTTAAGAGATACATATTGTAGGGTATATTTCCAGTTAAGGTATTATTACAAGATGGATTTTAGGGGGTACTGAGTAAATCTTACTTGCCTACTCATATTTAAAAATGTTATAAGCTCTTACTATTTGTGAGACCTTGAGAGGAAAAAGATGAATAAGATAAAATCCTCGTCATTCAATAAATCACAATCTCTTCTAGCAGGGGAGAGAAATACAGTCCAAATGCAATGTATTATGATAGTGTTTATAAAGCACATATACATATATAGGATGGGAATAATAAAGGAGGAGTAAGTATAGGCAGCAAGATGACAAATGATAGGAACTGAAGTAGGTAAAGTTGTCACATGATGAGACAAGGTTATGAATGGCCTCACAACCTGTACCACTAGGATTGGACCTCACCCATAAGCCATGTTTTCCAGATGTTAGTAATTTGTATACTTTTTTCAGGATGTGTATTACTTCCACACATCAACTAAGCAAAAAGCCCTTCTTCCATATTCTCTCTGTAGGATATAAATAAATGGATCCACTTCTGTCTCATTCTAAGAAATAAATTATAGGCTCATATATCACATACATTTATAACACACACGTCACACACACATGCATATACATAAAGTGGGATCTATCTTGAGTGAAATTTTTTACATGCCTTTATGTGTACAAATCATAGTACAGACATTATTATTACTCTGGTTCTGCGATTTTTCCAGATTTTCACATTTTTAAAAATATTACTGTATATGATATTCATAAAATCCCTAGCAATCTTTTATGAAGCTGGACAAAATAAAACAGAGACTGAAGCCTCAGTTCTTGTTTTCCTCACCGATTACACGGCTTTCTAAACCATCTGGGAAAAATAGTGAGGAGGATGTAGAGACTGAGGGTTGGGTAACTGAAATCCTGGGACTGACTTTTCTGCGCAAAGATGGCAGACAAAGGCAGTCTTAAGACAACTGCTGGATGAAAGAGGTGGAGTGGTATAGACACAAAAAGCTAATAACCTATCCAGATGGATGAGGAAGCCAATCAAGGGTGTGTGTGCAAGGCGTAGGGTGGCACATACGGTTAGGAGAAACGTTTGTTATAGGCGAATGAGGCTTTCATCACACATAAATTCCCTCGTTTCAGCCCCTGGGAATGCTTGTAAAATTGTCTCAGTGGAATTGAATGCAAAAGCCACTATCCGGGATCATGGAAATAATTTACCATTGACCAGGACGATGGGCCAATTGACCAGGAAATACTAGAGGGGAACATGGGTGAAACCTAAGTCAGGGTGGGAAGGCTGGAAACCAGCGCAGAAAGAGGAATGATCTCTGCAAGGAAGTGGAGTAAGCAGCTCTCAGGAGATTGAAAGCTGACTGCAGCACCAGACAATCAACAAAGTGGTACATGCTCAACTTCACCAATTAATAGACATTATATCATCTGGGCGAAGAGACATTAAGAATAGAAAAACAGATTATAGCATGGCGTAAATATAGATCTCATGGTAGAAAGCCCTGTAACTGGTTAAAAGCATGGGTATGATCTAGATTCAAATTCCTATTTTTCCACATATATGCTGTGGATCATCCAGCATACAATGTTTAACCTCTCGAATCTCAAAATCTCGTGTAATAAGCTGTAAAACCATCATATTAATAACATCAATTGCAAATATAGCTGTGCAGATTAAATGGGTTAATACACTTAAAGCAATTAGCTAAATGTTTGAGACATGGCAAATACTGGATAAATGCTAAGGATGACAACCGATGATCATGATTAAAAACAATGGTCCCAAGGGTGCCTTGGTGGCTTAGTTGGTTAAGCATGAGACTCTTGATTTCAGCTCAGGTCATGATCTCAGGGTGGTGAGATCAAGTCCCAGGTTGGCTCCATGTTCAGCACAGAGTCTGCTGGAGATTCTCTCTCTCTTCTCTCTGCTCCTCCCCCTGTGCGTGCGTGTGTGCGCGTGTGTGTGTGTGCGCGCGCGTACGCTCTCTCACAAATAAATAAAAATAAAAATCTTAAAAAAAAAAGAAACAGTGGTCATAATGGCAGAGGAAGAAATTAATTGACATGGTGAGGAAAGCATGGAATCTCAGAATAATAATCATATCTAATACATAATGAGTGTCTTCTAGATCTCAGGTATCATTCTAAGTTATTTATATTTATTAATTCATTTAATCCATACAATGTCTCTGTAGTAATTGCCACTGTCTTTTCTATTTTTACCAGTGATGGACATAAGGTGCAGGACAGTTGGAGTAGCTGAAATTAGAAAGCGAGTAATAGGGCTGGATTTCACATGTAAGTTCACAGTCTTTATACAGCTTTCCATGATGGTGAGCTGCCATGAGAAACTGTGTTGAGTGGGAACTTATAAAATTCTAATAATTATTGCTAAAGAAACTTGAGGGACACTTGGGTGGCTCAGTCGGTTAAGCGTCTGCCTTCAGCTCAAGTCATGATCCCCACAACTTGAGTCCTGCAATGAGCTCCTTCTTCAGTGTGGAGTCTGCTTCTCCCTCTGTCTGCTGCTCCCCCTGCTTGTGCTCTCTCTCTCTCTGACAAATATATAAAAAATCTTAAAAAAAATAAAGAAACTTGAATATGATGATACCTGAAGAAACAAGGATTAGAAACAATTCCGGAAGAGAAGAGTCACTATAGAAACCTGAGCAAAGTTTTCGAAAATACAAACTTTGCTAAAAGAAAAAAAATCCCACAAGTTTCAATAGATTATATCCATCCAGCCAATCATACTATACTGATTAAATAATTTATTATGCTGAAACACAAAAATGACTTTATAGTAAAATCAAAATTAAATGGAAATTGATTATTTGAAAAATACTGTATAAAGGAAGCAAAATGAAGAAAGCTTAACTTTATCAAAAATTTTCGTATAAAGGAAGTGAAATGAAGAAAGCTTAACTTTATAAAAATTACATATATGTGTGTGCATTTTCATACATCATTCTCAGAAAACACTGCAGAAATATAAAAATTACAGCAGAGAGTTAATTTTAGCATCAGACTCTTCACAAACGAAAATAAACGAATTGGGTCCCCAGAGAACATTTCCTCTCACTTTCTGTGAAGTGAATTTCAAACTTGAAAAAACTTGTAAAAATTATGGGAGAAGGTCTTAAACATATATACCAAGAAATTTTAAATCATTGTATTTCTCCACATATCATTGTTCTGAAAGTAATATTGTTTTAGAAATCTTAGATTCATATCAGTTTTTAGAAATAAAACTCTATTTAAATAAAATTATATGAGACTCCCTAGTGTATAAAATAGCTATAAGTGGAGTCTGCTGTTAAAGTAATAGTGTGGATCCCAAATCTTGCCCTTTTACACTTTCTTCTCCCCCAGCAGGTCACAGAAAGAAAAAACATAAATGCATTTTTCAAAACAATCCAGCTCCAATTAAGATAAATACAATGAATTTACATGTTCTAACATGGAAAACTGTCTCCAACATATCAAATGAAAATGCATTTTGAAGAGCAATACATATAATATAAGCTTTTAAAAAATAAAAATAGGAAATGGAAGGGTGTATGTGTATATGTGAGTGTGTCTAGAAAATTGTCTGATAGAACATTTATTACAATGTTAATGTGGTTGCCTTAGGGAAGTAAGCTACAGAATTTAAACAGCACACTTTTGTATTGTTTCACCTGTTTACAGTGAAAAATGTATTATTTCATAATAAATACATAGCTTTAAAAGAAAACACTGCTCCATGCTGTCACAGTGATGACTTAAAAATAGAGATTTACTTATACTCTTGTTCAATATAAGTCAAGTTCCAATAACCCAGCAGCAAGTTCTTGAGGTCTAAGTGAGGAATGTTATGTAACTCCTAGGCGTACTTTTCGCCTGCCATAATCCTCTGCCTTTTTGAAAAGCAGTGCTCAAAATCTAGGTTCAGCTCTTTTTGGCCCCAAAGATAAGAATTTTAGTCAGGATGACAATTCTTGAGATCAATCATCACTTTGCTCATTGGGAGAACAGTATCCTCAAGAATTACACGAATTAATAGAACATATTTAAGTAAGAGTAGGAACATTTTTTAAACTATGTTTTAAATGATGATTTCACTTTACAGTTACCAGCTTATTAGAACTCAGGGAAATAAGAAATACAAGATCTGCCAAATAAAATAAAATAAAATAAAATCCCCGTTATCTCTGGGTGTTCATTCCTTAGCTTCAAGCCACAGAATATAGTAGAGCAACTAAAAAAAGTGTTTGAGTACAGTCACCTTATACTTAAAAAATCATGATATTTTGCTATGTCACAGATAGAATGCTAAATTTTTCCTTGAAATAATATTTTTTAATTTACTTATGAACTTAGGTCCCCTTTCAAGTCAGCTATAAATGACGTACCCTACCAAAAGTAATATAAAGGAAGATGGAGGTTTCACAGATGAACATTAAGATGTCTTTGACATAAATCTGTCCAAATGAAACAAATGGGCTGATACTCATTCACAAATTCAAGTATTCATTTCTAACTATTTACTGACTAGATGTGCTACACTATGCTAGTTATCGAGTTGACCAACAGTACTATCCAAATGTAAAAATAACCTACCTTTTACTTCATCTTTGGTATCTAACCTTGTGCCTGACATTTAGTATCTGGTACAATAGTTTGTTGTCACTGTTATACCTAATTAAATTCAACTTAATTTATTTGAATTAAATGCATACATCTTGGCTACCGGTCTCCAGTATCTCAAAACATAGAGAATTAAAAATATATTTAAAGCACAAATGAGAAGTTAAAAATAGAGCTACCCTATGACCCAGCCATTGCACTACTGGGTATTTACCCCAAAGATACAGACGTAGTGAAGAGAAGGGCCATATGCACCCCAGTGTTCATAGCAGCATTGTCCACAATAGCTAAACTGTGGAAGGAGCCAAGATGTCCTTCAACAGACGAATGGATAAAGAATATGTGGTCCATGTACACAACGGAATATTACTCAGCCATCAGAAAGAGCGATTACCGAACATTTGCAGCAACATGGACGGGACTGGAGGAGATTATGCTAAGTGAAATAAATCAAGCAGAGAAAGGCAATTATCACATGGTTTCACTCATTTGTGGAACATAAGAAATAGGGAGATCGGTAGGAGAAGGAAGGGAAGAATGAAGGGGGGTAAGGAGAAGGGGTAATGAACCACGGGAGACTATGGAATCTGGGAAACAAACTGAGGGCTTCAGAGGGGAGGGGGGTGGGGGAGGGGGATAGGCCGGTGATGGGTATTAAGGAGGGCACATATTGCATGGAGCACTGGGTGTTATACACAAACAATGAATCATGGAACACTATATCAAAAACTAATGATGTACTGTATGGTGACTAACATAACATAATAAAAAATAAAATAAAAAAAACAAATGCATACATTGTGGCTACCCGTCTCCAGTATCGCAAAACATAGAGAATTAAAAATATATTTAAAGCACAAATAAGAAGTCCCAAATAAGCAAGTTTGGCCACCAGATCTCAGAAAATCTGACTTTGATACTGATGAGGCCTCACTCTCCTAATCCACATTATCGGCAGTAATTGGTCACACCTTTAATGAGGCTTCTGCTCCTTTGTTTACCAGTCTCTAAAATTAGGTAATTATTTGAAACCCAGTAACTGAACTCGTAGACTTCCTATGTATCCAAATTAATTCAAATCTGGTTGCATCGCTGTACCCATTATAATTCTACTTGAAAAACTGACATCATGATACATTTGGGATTTGGAGGATGAAGGGAGAAGTTGGTAACTTTTCCATCAACACAAGAAGAAGAAAGAATGAAGAAGGCAAATGATGACTTACATATTCCCCTACTTAGCCTAAGGCTAACCAATCTGAACTAACGCAAAGGTTTTTGAGACTCACTACAAGTTATGCTACCAATTCATAATGGCTTTCCCCTGCAGAGAGACATTTCTACATGACACTTAATGGCAGAGGGTACAGTCACTGGCATGGCTGATGGGTGGACCAAAGTGGGGAAATGTGAGCTGACTTATCTTTGGCTTGTGTATTTCTGACTTCATAGATCTTCCCTGGCATAACCAATGAAGACTAAGGCTTTTGGTGGGGTGGAAAGACTGAAGTCTAGCCTGAGTAGCTGAGAACTGAATGCTAATGTGCTCTAATCTTACCAACAGGTTGAATATGCAGATCATGAACATTTATATTACCCACATACTCCTGCTTTCCCTGCAGACTATTTACTCTCTGGGTCCTAGCTCATCTATCACACAATATTCAGTTCCTGCTCATGTCTTTTGCGCATTTATTTTGGGCAAAAATATTCCTCAGGGAAAATAAAATTTAGAGAGATTATTGGGAAAAAGAAAGAGTAACAATTTTATCACTTAGTAGGTTTGAATTATTATTTTTTTTAATAACTTGGGCTTTGCAATAAAAGGAAAATATAAAGTATCCTTGGGGTAGAGAAAGCCCCAAGTGTTTAGACCATTTCTAATAAATGTCATTCTGCAGAATTCTGAGGGTGAAATAGATTTCAGGTGAATAAGTCCAAATATTACAAGGCAAAGGATCGTAATGAACTTATAAGTGGCCTTTCAGTCTATTTAGAGATTCTCTTTCTTTTTATGGAAAAATATGATTAGTCAATGAAAACTATATGGGATAAAATATGTACATAAAGAAATAGTAATAAATCTTATCCTAAGAATAAAAACAGATTATCTCATCAATTTTGTGAATTTGCTACATTTGGAACACTCAAATCTGCTATTATGCAACCTCTCTGGATGATTCATTCTTGTATTTAAAAAGAAAAAAATAACATTTGGGTGGCAATATTTTAGTCATGTACTATGGTAGGAAGAGCAAAACACGTGGACATTATAACCCAAAAAGAGAGCTAAACTTTAAAATAATAGCCACACTTAAACTGTAAAATCAGAATTATGTTTGAAAAAGGTAGGATGCATAGTTCATATTGTAGTAGGGAAATTTGATTCCTTCAGAGAGACAGAGGAGGGGTAATGGAAGGAATGGAATATCTGAGCTGAAATATGAAGGCACTGATTATTAATATTTGAAGAGGAGAAAAAAATCATGCAGGGCGGATGATATGAATATACAAATCCCTTGTAGGTATAATGAGCAAAACACCTGTGGATGCAATCAAGACAGTTGACAAAAGAAGACTAGGGCACGACAATTGAGACATTGATTCTAGAATCATTCTGCTGCCACTGATTGCGACTTTGGTAGCTCATATTGTAAAGAAGCTACTGCACAGAATATCAATTTAACTTTTTGAGCTTCCTGGACACATACTGTGATCTTGACAGCTTTAATAATCTTTTTGTCAACTCTCTTAATTTTACTCATAGCAAAATCTGCTTTATATTACATACAGCAAAATAACCTAAGGAAGGAAGATATGAACGGCGCCACCATGTATGAACTTTATAAGAACCATATAAACAATGGAGCTTCACTAGATTTCAAGAATTTGAGGCCATCTTCCTATATTTTTACTAAAATAATGATTAGTTTCCTTATGTAAATGTGCAAGCAGTATGAGAAGGATGACAATCAGCACAGGTGCATAGCCAGCACTGATTAGATTCCATGATGATCACCTCCACAGTAAAACAGGAAGCTTTCATTGGTGGTTATTTTCAATGTCACCAAATATGTTGTCTTGGTGAACATCTGTATGATACTGAAGCCCATATTCTCACCAGGCCAAGCTTTGCTCAGAGCTTCATGTTCTGTATTTCCAGCTTTAACTTCAGTCTGAACATTATAGGGGCAAAGGTGACCTGGAATATTAGTCTCCTGGGAGGAGGGGTTTCCTCTGTTTATTCACTGTGGCATCCTTAACTCCTAGGACAAGGCTTGCACACAGTGGTCTTTAAACGACATCTGTGGGAGTGATTAGCTTCCTTTGAATATTTTGGTTATGTAAGTGACATGGGAATCTGACATATGGGAGAAGTGACATCTTTAGTGCAAATCTGCCTTTTAAATATTTTTAGATAAAAATGAATATAAATAGATGGCTAGATATTGTTATCCTATACTCGACTTGGAAGACTATAAGTTTAGTCTAAAGGGAAGACTAACTGAGGCTTCTTTCCTACCTACTTACTGATTTTACTTCTAATTCTGGTTTTAACAAGATTTTTACCCCTGCATTGAAATTAGATTTGTCTATCCCTTCAGAAATTTCCATTATCCCTGTAGAGTTTAGTCGATATGATTACCACATCAGAACTAACATAAAACCCCAACATAAATCGTATACATAGAGCAACTGAGGGGCTCTTTTCTTATATAAATGTCCCATGGTTTTCCTGCTATTGATGACCTTTCCCTTTTCTATCACCTCTCTGTAACCTAAGCTGATCTTGGGATGTTTTTTTACCTACATGTCAATGACTGATTTAGTTTGGTGTGCATGTAAGCAGATCTGAAGCCTGAAGCTAAAGGTGCATCCCTTTGAAAATGGATTTCCAGTTTCTATTGAAACTTGAGGATTTATGGACTAGAAACGGTTATCATACAGTTACCTAGATCTTCATATCTCTACACAGAGCTGGTCTTGAATTGGGGGAAACAAAAGAAACAAATAATAACATGCATCTTCTATAGTTACAGCAATCCTTTATAACACTGTTTTAAAGGCACTCAATTGAACGGCAGAGATATATGGACCCTTATAATTCAAATGTGGAAACTAAGGGACAGAAAGAAGGAACTTAACATAAAGTTTCATCTCTAATTAGTAACAACAACCAAAAAAGATGAGAACACTTGTCTCCAGTATAGAGTCCTTGGAATTTTTCAGTCTTCCCGTGATATCAAGCCTTAAAACTCTGTTATCTCCAAACATGAAATATGAATTCAATAGCAAGAAATACGAATCTTAAAAAAAAATTCAACACTGGATGATCAGAGAGGGATGGAATAGATATAGGCCCAAATAAAATAAAAATCAGTATTCATGTATATTTGCATTTTAAACCTTCTCTCTGTTAACACATAATCATGTTTCACTGCAATTATTAACATGTCATTGCACAAAAGGTATCATATATGATTTTTATAATCATATCTATAATCGTATATGGTTCATAAAATTGTGACCTCCGTGAAATAGAATATCAATTGTAATATGCCTTTTATTTGTTACACATTTTTGGAGAACCAACTCAATTAGTTTTCATGATTAGCTCCAAAAATTGAATTCTGCAAGTTATACCTCACTGTGTAATGGGTGACTTAATGGATATCTTAAAACAATAATTTAAACAAAATAAAACTCTGAAAATGAAGCCATTAACATGCAAAGTATTAGAAAGTAAATAGGTGATTATTTTAGTGAGTATAAAACAATAACAGAAAAAAGAGAAAGAAATTAGATCACCAAGCTAGGGAGGTTTATTTTCAATATCTCTGTCCTATCTATCCCAAATTTCAAAGAGCATTTTATTATTCTTTCTAGTTCCCCACCTATCCTGGGCTCTAGTACTGTCCTTAAACTCATCTTATATCATATAGCAATAAACCAAATGTATTTAACGTATTTTTCTTTATTAACTTACAAGAGTATTAGCAATTTCTCTGAATTACCCATATTGTGTGCTTGAATTTTTTAAGAAGACAGTGTTTAATCAAAATAAATATATATATTGGTAGAATGTCAGCTCTGTGCCAGGATTTTGGAAGGGGAAAAGGAACTAAGGTTTTTGAGTATCTATTATATATGAATGACAATCTACATGATAATTCATGTCTAAAATTTTATTTAAATATCATATCAATTCTATGAGGTGGGTGTTATTATCCTGCTTATAGGTGAGGGTATTGAGACTTTAATAAATTAACTTACCCACATAAGGTAATGATCATGGTCTATTTGACCTCAAAGGTCATGCTTTTTCCCCTACATGAAATTTTTGCTTATTTCTGAAGTGTGCATAACAAGTGAGTGACTAATATTTCTGGAAATTATGTTTACTATAAACAGATAATGTAGGCAGGCTAGCTCTTTAGATAGTTCTTATTTTTTTCTTTATGATTAAGAATCATTTATGCTCACTGTAAAAATTGGAAAGTAAGATTCAGTTGATATAATCTGGTTCCTTCTCAATGTTTTCTTTGTCAGAAGATGGTAACAACCGTCAGAAACCAAAAACCTAGAAGTCAGTCTTATTTTCTCTTCCTTCCTCATCACGTTGTCCAGTACAAGTTCTAGAGCATAGATCTTCAAAGTGTGTCTGGAAATGGTCAATTAGTTCCTTTCTCTGCTCTTACACCGGCCAGGACAACTGCAATCAGTTGGTCTCTCTCATCCACTCATGCTTTTCTAGTTCATTCTCCTCTCAGTAGCCAGACGCATATTTAATAAAACAAAACCCAAGCTGAATTACGTTACTGTATTTTTGTTAACAGGAAATTAGGTACTTGGTAGGAAAATACCTCATTGATGTTTTTATTTGAATTTCATCTTTAAACATAGGGGTGAAATGGAAATTGTATCTTATTTTTTATGATTATGCGGTTATATCCTATGTACATTTACACATTTTGATTTTTCTATATTTTTTATCATTTGCTTAAACTTCTTTTATATAAACCGATGTGTTTGCTGCTTTATTTAAAATACTTTTCACAGTTTTGTCTTTTAACTCTATTTATGACTTTTTGACATGCAGAGTTTCTTAACATTTATGTGGACGAAGGATTTCCTTGTGGGGTGGGGTGTGTTTGTGTATGTGTGAGTGATGGACTTAACATTTAAAAAAATCCTTTCCCATTAAATACTCAGTTGTACAATTTATAATTCTTTACATTTAATGGTTCTAATTTTGTTTGTACATTTCAATTTTCTTTATAAACGTTTGACTTAAAGTGTTAATGCAATTCACAGGTATTTTAATCACCTGTTGCAAAATTTAATAATTTTCACACCAAAAATTATTTTAGAGGTAAGTATATCCAGTAAAATTTTCATGTTTATTTTATTAAGTGTCTTAAAGATTGACAGTAAAATGGTACCTTTAAGGCTTTGGCAGGTAAATGATTTTGAACTTGTTTGCACTGTTAGTATTTTACTTAGGATTTATGCTTCTGAATTCTTAATGGTAGGATTCTTATTTTGTGGTTTTTGTCAGATTTTACGCCAGTATTCACATCTCTCAATAAATTTACACCAATCTTCATAATTGTCTAGGCTAAAACTTAACTGAAATTTTAGGAAACAATTTTCTTTATCCCTTACATAGACAATTATGCCTTACCATCATGGAACAGAAAGGTACAGGCTTGACAATTCAAAGAACAGAAATAAGGGAATTAGTATTATACTAATTCCATTTCTACGCTTCGTACGATGAGCTTTAAATTTTGTTTACCGTAGCAATTAGCAGTACAGGTATAGAGTTAATAAAAATGTGAACAATATGTAAAAAGGCTATACGTTGTGATAGAAAAGGAAAGTCTTATATTCTTCAGTAAAATGTGGAGAAATCAAATGTAGGTTTACTGAATGATGCTTTAACTTTCTTACTATGTACAGAACACTCTTACGAAAATCCTACTTATTACTAAATTTTCTGAAGGAAAAAAATCTGAATTTTCAAGCCCAGAGCTCTCTATTTTCTCATTGAAAGTTGTATTTAATAGCATATTTTATTTTATTTTTTAAAAGATTTTATTTATTTACTTGAGAGAGAGAAAGAGAGGGAGAGAGGGAGGGGAGGGCAGGGGTAGGGGAGGGGAGGCAGAAGCAGACTCCTTGCTGAGCAGGGAGCCCAACTAGGGGCTGGATCGTGGGACTCCAGGATCATGACCTGAGCCGAAAGCAGACGCTTCACTGACTGAGCCACCCAGCACCCCTAAGAGAATATTTTAAAAATAAAATATCTCAGGGATACAATTTTACCACTACAGCATCTTGCTGTGATTTTTGCATAGCTTTTGAATAGTTTATATGTGGCAAGGGAATTATACTCTCTTTAAAAGTTTGACAGAAACCAGAATTAAAATCTCCTGGGTTTATAATTGGTCATTATTGGAGAGCATTCTTTGATAAAGTTTCAAACAATCCCATATCGCTTTTCCTGCAAAGCATTGTATTTCTTCATTTGGTGATTATTTTCCAGAAGAGTGTTACCTAAGATTTTTGTACATACTTGCACAAAGATGTACATGTTATTCTGTACATGTTATTCTTATATCATTCATTGCCTCTGAATCTGTTATTTTCTTTGTTATTTTGAATTTTATTTCTCCTTCCTTCTATTCAGATCCAGAATGCAGTCACCATTAACATCCTTACTTCTGATAGTCTCATTGGTGGGTTCCTTGTATCATACTCATACAGATATTTTTCACATCAGTGCTTTTTTGTTTAATAGTAAAAATATTATTTTTTGCTTAGTAATAAAAATACTCTTTCTATTTTTGACATGATTTTTAAAACTCCGAGCCTTGTTTCCTTTCAAGAACTATTTTTATTTTCTGTCTTATGTTCTGACTCAGAATCCAGCTGTATTTCGCCTTCCTCTAGTCCAAAGATGGTGACATATCCAGGCTTATTATAGCCTCTTCAATAGGATTTATAAAATGGAATAATTTGTATATTTTTATTTCTTTTATTTTTTTCAAGTTTTTATTTAAATTCCAGTTAGGGAACACACTAATTGTAATAATAGTTTTTGGTGTGGAATTTAGTGATTCATCACTTACATACAACATCCTCACCACAAGTGCCCTCCTTAATTCCCATCACCCATTTAGCCCATCCCACTGCCCACCTTCTGTCCAGTAACCCTCACCTTGTTCTCTATAGTTGAGAGTCTGTTTTCTGGTATGCCCCTCTTTTTTTCTTTTTTCCCTATTTCACCTGTTTTATTTTCTGAATTCTATGATATGAGTGAAATCATATGGTATCTGTCTTTCTCTGACTGACTTACTTTGCTAACATAATACTCTCTAGCTCCATCCACGTCATTGCAAATGGCAAGATTTCATTCTTTCTGATGGCTGAGTAATATTCCATTATATATACACATTGCACATATATAGTAAACTCTTAAGTTATACAGAAAGTAAAAAAAAATATTTTGAGCAAGAGAGAGAGTGAGAGAGAGAGAGAGATAGCATGCAAGTGGGGGGAAGGGCAGGAGATAGGGACAGGGAGAATCCCAAGCAGGTTCCACACCCAGTGCAGAACCCAACCCAGGGCTCAGTCCCACGACCCTGAGATCATGACTCAAGCCGAAATCAAGAGTCAGGCACTTAACCAACTGAGCTACCCAGATGCCGCCAGAAAATATTTTAATTAAAGAATTATGACATTTTTCATACCATATATGGATCAAATTTTTAAAATTATAAATCTATAAAATAGTTAGCCTTAAGCATTTGTGGAAGATAATTTTAATATTACTGTCACCATAATCAAGAGATTAACCCCGTGTTGGGTCATTTGGCACATGGATGGGCTTGGGTTTTGGAACCAGAAAGACATTGGTTCAAATTCTGCTTCCATTACTCTTTAGCAGTTTGTCCATAAACAGGGATATTGATCCTGATTTGGATGTGGAGAGGGTTAAAGGAGATGCTGTATGCGAAGTGCCAGGCACATGGCAACAGTAGAATAAAAGTTAATTGCTTTTTGTCAAACTTTATTTGATAGTTCAGGAGACAGGAGTAGTGTGAAATCATGATAAAAATCCCAGGCAAAAAGAGGGAGGAGGGTACAGAAAATAAGGAGACAGTTTTTGGTTATAAAATGCTGGTTACCAGTGTTTCTGACATTTAGCAAAACAAACTAGAGTAATGCCTAATGTGAAATTGGTTAAATTGTGCATGATTTTCTATCTGCTCTCCCCAGAGATCAGTGCTGTACTGTACTGCACTTTCCTGAGGGCGTAATCCTAGATGGGAACTAGTTACGTCAAAACAAAGTAAGACTTTGAAATGACTGGAATAGAAATGACCGGAATTGCTTTATTTCTTTTTACAGTAAATTTTGTACCTTCTTGGTACACACAGCTATTATTAGAACGATAGGATTTAGAGCTAAATGAGGCATTTTTATTATTTATTTAAACATTCAAAAATTATATGATACCTTATTTTCCTGTTTGTTCAGGTACCAATGTGTCCCATATGCCACTGGGTCATTATGTGTTTGAACAATCACTAAGCAGCTTCAACTTCTAGAACTGTCTGGAGTCATATTACGTAGATTAGGATCTTGGTTAATAACTTATTAGATGTGGAACCTTAGGCAAGACACTTTACTTTGTGTATCAGTTTGCTAATCTTTAAAAGAGTGTTAATTATAGGCCTGACCGTAGAAAGTTGTTGTAAAGTGCAGCACTGTAGTACTAAGAACAAAGCTTGGCCCAGAATGAGTGATCAAAAATTGTTAGATGTTATTTCATCCCTTGAAAAACCAAATCTCTAGAACAGTTAATCTCTAACTTTAACATAAATTTTCTAAGATTCTAATTCTGCTTTATCTTTTCCCCCCATAAAATATTTTATAATGCCAGTGTTTTAAACTCCAACTGAGATATGTTTGCTTAAATGTTTTACTTCAATTTGAATTTCCCATTCCATATTTTTGTATGAAATTCCATCCCCTCTTACAAATATCATTGATTTTACCTCCTAATGATGCTAATAAGATACATGGCCACAATGTCCATTATCACAATACATAAAATTAATCCATTTTGCCTCAAATGCCTTGATAGATGGTGAGTTCTGTTTGAATTTATGAATTACATTCTTTAAGCTTATTCTCCCTTAGAGACAAACTCGCTTTATGTTTTTTTTTTACATAAAAGAACAAAAAAAAAAAGTATTTGTCATCTTTAAAAGATATTGTTTTGATTCTCATCTTCCCACCTGTTTATACTAATGGTGAGAAGAGAAAGAGAAAGAAAATGGAAGGGGAGGATTATGTCCTCTCCAATGATTCATTCATCACTGATGAATCATCAAGATTCTCCCCGAAGTGTATACAGACAGATTTGAACAGATTTGGGTGGCTTGGAAACAAATGAGCAATTCAGAAGTCAATGAGTTCTATCTTGTGTTTGTTATTATTTGTTTGTCTTTCAACACCATTCTGCTGGGTAACCCTCTGTCACATGAGTTTTCTTAAATTCAGCTGTTGAAGCCATCATCCTCTTCTCCCTATCTGTTATAGCCTCTATGCAGCCGTGTTTTTTTGTTGTTTTTTTTTTTTTTTTTTTTTTTTTTGTCCTCTGGGTTAATTGCAGGATTTTATATTATCATCCTTTCTCTGGCCAAGTCCTCATTTAATGCCTACTATTTTTAGCTACTTCCCTTTGCTGCCATTATTTTATGTCATGTAGGGAGAAATTCAAGTATGTTTGTATAGAATTTACTGTTAGAAATCTTTCACTATACAATATTATACATATCCACCTCCACTTACAAATAAAATTTCCACTATGCTTCAAAACTGGAGATGCAATCATTGTAAAATTAAACAATTAGAATGTGACGAAGACTCCAACAAGATGAATATTTGCCCCAGAGGTCTTTTCACAAAATACTGATGTCTTAGAATTCAGTCTTTATGCTTACTGTTTAAAAATGCACTGACTGAAGCTAGTGAGACTCATGTAAGAGGTCTGAACGTGTGTGTTTATTTTGCACATGCCATGCCAAACATCCATTTTAATTCTGACATTTAGCAATTCTGATATGAAGCAATCTTGGGTTGCAGAAAAAGGAAACACATGACATTACATATCAAACTATACAGATGATAGCTTTTCACTCCAATGTATATTGGACTGAAACTCTAGTTTCTAATCTCATCTTAGAATTAATAATAAAAATCCATTTAATTCCATATATTTAAATTCTGATTATTAGAAATAACTTTCATCAAGTTACTGAAATATATATAAAATAACATTAGCTTAAATTTATTATATAATTGACTTAATGGAATTTATTAGCCTGAGATTTTACTGTGTCTTGGCTTATTTCTTTTTGTATTTTCGATTTGTTTTTGTCTGATTTATTTTTAAAGTTTTCACTTAAATGTTTTATTTTGTTTTGTTGCTTGCATGCATGTAGGGTGTATGAGAATTTGTGTTTTAGAATTGTATGCCAATAATCACAATTATGTTTGAGAGACAATGAGACAGTTCCTAAGATTATGGGCTCCTTGTTGAATGGTGTGGTAATAGAATCAAAGCTGCTCCAAATAAGTGTTATATTTCCTTATTTGTTAAACAGCAGCTTTATGTCTTTCTTTCCGCTAGATGGCATACTAATTTTTTATAATTCCAGGTATTTATCATTCTCAATTTTGGGAATGGGTAAAGAACTCAAACTCTAAAATACTGGGTTGAAGGGTTCCTGGGTGGCTCAGTCGGTTAAGTGGCCAACTCTTGATTCTGGCTCAGGTCATGATCTCAGGATCCTGGGATCCAGCCCCACGTTGAGCTCTGTGCTCAGCAGGAGCTTGCTTGAAGATTCTCCCTTCTCCCTCTCCCCCTCCCCCACTCTCACACACACATACACGCACACACTCTCTCGTTCTCTCTCTTTCTCTGGAATAAATAAATAAATCTTTAAAAAATAAATAAAAATAATAAAATATTGGGTTGAATGTCTCGGTCACTGAGATATCACAAGAAAAATAAGTGAGGACCTTAAAAAGCGAAAATGCTGATACATAGATCAAGATGGAAGTGTGACTCCTCCTGAATACTTCCTGGGTATGAGAATGTTGGTAAGAGGCAGAAATCAAAAAGGAAAAATGGCTTACAATTTTTAGGTGATTTTTATTAAGAATCTTGAGAAATTTTATCTAGAACCAGAGTGTGTCCATTGCCATACTCTCATAGTCTTTAGACTGGTGATATAAATTAATAAATTCTATGAGGTTCAATGAGCCATATCTTCTTTTAAATCACCTCACTGTTCTAAAGGATCACCAGCATGGAAATGGTAGATTCTGAAATTTATAATCCACTAACTCATCAGAATTTGTTTAATATTTCTGTCATTTCCCACAGAACTTTTATATATTTAATTTCACTGATTCAAAACCATTCCTAGGAAGTTCTTAGCATCTCATGTAAAGCTCAAGCAAAAATAAAATAAATTTATGTCTTATGCCCTTTTCTAATTATAAACTCTTGAAATGGAAAAATATATTTTTCTTTCCCTCTTCTAACCATTTCCTTTCAATAGATCCCTTTATTTTACAGAAAGTAAAATGATACATGGTATTTTGTCCTGAATTCAAGTGATTCCCCTTCTGCCAGTCAACTTCTTGACTACCTCCTTATCCATGAGCTGTTCATACATACATGCTCACATCCATGAGAAAAATGAGCATAGTACATTTCATATCTTTGAAAAATATTTATATATGATAATTTTAATCCAAATTTACTCTCTCAACTTGGATTATATATTATACACAAAAACAAAGCAACCATAGGGTGCCTGGGTGGTTCAGTCGTTAAGCGTCTGCCTTCGGCTCAGGGCCCGCATCAGGCTCGCCCCCACTCAGTGGGAAGCCTGCTTCTCCCTCTCCCACTCTCCCTGCTTGTGTTCCTCTCTCTCTGTGTCTCCCTCTGTCAAATTAAAAAAAAAAAAACAACCTTTATTAAAAAAAAAACAAAATAAAACAAAACCACAAAGCAACCATAGCTGAAAATTTTACATTATGTAAAAATAAAATAGAACAGAGGAAATATATTTAAACATTCTTCAGACACACAGATCACTAGCAGTTATTAAGATGATAAACTTAGCTTCTGGTAGAGTAAAAAAAGAACAAAATTCAGATACAAATGCAACTTACTGAAATACCCAGACACTCATACTGAGAAATCAATATTGAAATTCCCTTTGCATAATTTCTATTCCAATCAAGAGACTTATTATATTGCTGAGAATATTATGTTTAAAAACAATAATGATCTAAGAGTGTCATAGACTTTATGTGGTTTATTATTTGAGACATCAGAAAGGCTTAGATTCTTAGATCAGACTTAGAGGAATCACAGTTCTTACCTAGAGCCAAATTTTTTAGTAATCAAAAGACCAGAGAAAATGTCAAAAAAATTTTGAGAGCATTCTGAAGCCATTGTAGCTCTTCAGGTTCTTTTTCCCTGCATGCAGATGCATTCTGGTTCAGATAGGACCTCACGAGGGATTCACGTAAGGCCATACTTACCTCACCATTTTTTTGATGCTATATCTTGTATATCCCATTGATTCTATATCTTTTTTTAAAAAAAAAGATTTTATTTATTTATTTGACAGAGAGAGACAGCCAGCGAGAGAGAGAACACAAGCAGGGGGAGTGGGAGAGGAAGAAGCAAGCTCCTAGCGGAGGAGGCTGATGTAGGGCTCGATCGCAGAACGCCGGGATCACGCCCTGAGCCGAAGGCAGACGCTTAATGACTGCGCCAGCCAGGCACCCCCAATTGATTCTATATCTTATGCAACTTCTGTGCAGAGTCAGAAACCATACATTCTTGGTTTATTTATAATAGGCAATTTAGACCAGGTGCATCCTCACGAAAGCATTCCTTAGACAAAAACTCTCTAGCTACTAAGTATTATTACTTTGTGATCTCTTATTAGCATGTTTAAAAGGGACCAGATCCTTTCTTCTTTGCTTTCTTGGTAAAAAGAGATACTAGATTTCAGGACTAATGATATTCATTTTCTTTCTACTACCTACTTCCCCAAATTTAGAACAATACCTACAGATAGAAAAGCTGGTAAAATTATGAAGAGCCCTTATTAATTTGTTAGTACATTTATTAAAATTGAAATTATAAAAAAACTAAAGAATAATGTAAACACGTTGATATTTGGCCTATAACAAACTAGGAAAACACACCTATATGTTACATCTTACATGTTAGATAATTTTTAAGCTCTCCCTTCCATAATTTCAGCATGATATTTTGACATATATTATGTTTGATTTTAGGAAATATGAAAACTAAGAGGTATTCTTCCTATGGGTGTAGTCACTAGGTACTCATTAAAAACAACAACAACAACAACAATGTAGATAGATTCAAAGGTCTGTATGCATTACAAAATGCACACAAAGAAATAAATTTAAGTATGGCAAAAGTTTTATAATAAAGTACATCCAGTTATGATGTAAAAGCATAATTACGTTTGGTTTCATTTTCTCTCCATGTGTTGTTATAAATGTTATAAAATGATGTGTCTAAAATGCACTAGAGTTTCTTCTCCGTTAGTTTTCCACATATGTCCCACACTATTATATGTGTAACATACACTGGAGGAATAAAATGTGTGCAAAAGCAAAGAGGTGATAGCTTCGTAACTGAAATGTTATCAGTATTCATCCTTGTGTCTTGCAGGAAATTCTAGAATGTACCGCTAGGGAAAAAGATAAACATTAACTGTATTTGATCAGAAACACTCTTTTATTACTGAAAGTAACAGCATTGCTGCCAAATTTATACTTACATGCTTCGACTCAATATTAAATGGGAAAATAATGGTTTTGTTGTTCTCTATTCTTTGAGGTAACATGATATCTTGATTTCTGAAGAAAAATAATCCTAAGAAAAGTGCTGACCAGCTTTCAAACTGGTCAATAACAAGTACTTATTCTGTACTACACAGTTTGCTAAGTGCTCAATAAAATCTTATTTATTAAATTATTTCAGTTATCATTCATATGGGAGATAAGTACCACTAACAATGTTTCATAGACATCAAGGATCATATCTTACTTTAGGATCTCTAAAATCAAGGTTTATCTTGTAAGTAATGGTATCTTATAAGCAATGATATCTTACAACCGATGTTGGCCAGGGTCCAGCTATGATATGGTTGTTGATACCTAAGCATTAATAACCATCAAGAGTAGCAATATCAAATTTGTAGATTGGGTGTCAAAAGCTTGGAAGAAAATCCAAGAGGCAATACTTAATCATTATTTTAAGCTTGAGGGACCAAACAGTTGTGGAAAGGGGAGGTAGTGAATCAAACATGTTTATAAACACTGCTAAAATTGAAGTAAAAAATAGGCTAGATTTAGTTAATTTCAAAGTCAGTTTAAGAGCTCAGTACTATTTTGTTTTTAAATATTATACAAAGTATCTTGAGATATTGTATCACCAATGCTATTTATGGCACAAAAGATGGCATTGTATGTACAAACAAGGAGATTAATCAATTTGAGTTGAAAATTGAGTTGGAATCATTAAACTCTCAATGTGAAAATATTTAGAAAAGTCCTAATCAATATCTTGCTTATATTTTTCTTTTATATATACACCAGTGTTATATTACTAAAACCTCTACCTAATAAAGACTAAAAGAATTATCCCAATCAGTATAAAATAAAAGTTACTAAAAATAAAGTTGAATTGGCCAATTTTTTTCCTTAGAGGTTTATCAAAAAATGGAGTACCTTACAATCAAAAGTGTTTCAGAATAGGTAAAATATTATATTCCTATTTTATGGATGGGAAAGCTAATGTTTAGGAAGGCTAAGCCACTTGGCAATTCTGAGACCTCACAGAGAGTAGCTAATGCAAACAAAGTGTAAGAACCTAATTTTTAATCTATACCATAACATAATTAAGGCAACTTAGCATAAAGATTTAGTTGCCATAGCAAATTATTTAAAAAGCCTGAGGTTTGCTCCTGGGGAATGGATTTCTGACTCAGTTACACTGCAGGAGGAGGAAAAGGAACAGAGGAAAATCCGGGCTTGAAATGCTTGTTTGCTCTGCCCTTGACCTTTGACCTTAGTGTCAATCGATGGGTTGCGGAAAAGAGCATGAAATTACCTCCAAATCATTTTTTGCCCTATGTTCGCTTGTTCATTCTTCCCTGTCAGATCAAAAATGTATATTAGATGGCCTAGTATTAAGTGAACAATCTACGGCATTAGACTGGATTTAATTTTAAAATATAAAATCTCATTTTAAGAAAGTTTTTAATTCCAATTATTTTCTAAGTATGCTATTCATTTTTAGTGGTCCATCTGAGAAGAGCTCTTTACCTCTGATTCTCTCTCTTTGGTTCAAGCTTCAGCTCAAAATAAATACCTCTTCTTTCTCGGAGCCTTCCTCGTCATGCCCCTACTCACCTTGATAGGGTTGTGTCCTCCTCTGTGTGTTTAGAGAACACTAAGGTAATGGCCATACAAGTTATATTTAAGCATGTTCTGTCCTTATGTTAACCCTATGTACCCAGCATAGTGTAGGCCTTCTGTAAGTCATCAAAGAATGTTAAATGAAAAGGAAAATAGTAAAAGATAATTTGATCTTATAAACTTACCCTGCAGTATTTTCTATGGTTGATCAAATCACCTAATACAAAATGTAATATGAATTTTGAAACAAATTAGGAAAAATAAATCCTGGATGAAGCACCAGGGAAGAGATTTTGTCCTATCCTTCATAACGTAAAAATGCAGGGATTTATCAGGGAGACGAGGACGTGGGTTTATCCTCCAAAGCAATTTCTGGTCAAAAATGGAAAGGTTTTTCATTTCTTTAAAAATATTAGGCCAAGACTGCAATTCAGTAACCTCGGTTAACTTATCTTACAGAGGTGCCTGAGGGTCTACGATCCACTTGAGATTCTTACTGTAGCTTGATTAAAAATATATTACAGAGCTGAGAGTGATAAAAATGTTTCATTTTCTTCATTTGCTATATAATAAGTGTTTATTGGAGAGATAGAGGTATTTCCTTCAGGAGAAAAGTGATGGAAGTAATCATTTGGCTTACTACAGTTCTTCCAATGGATTTCTGGTACTTGGCTCCATATTTTATGTTGCTCTTTGTGAACAGTACATAAAGAATAGTGAGATGTTCCACAGGATCTTGCAGGAAAATAAAAAAAAAATAGAGTTGACCTCTAAGATTTAAACTAATCAAAACTCCAGACAATGAGATGAGATAGAAAGTTCACTAAACCCACTGGAACTACTATCCAGATTATTAAATTGAAAGAAACATAGTCTTAGAAGAAGGAAATGACCAACTTAGAAAATTAAGTTTAGACTATCCCCCATCCCTGAGTTTTTTGGAATCCTTTACTGCCACAACTGCATCTCCTTGCTATTCTGCCTTCCCAAGGGCTCCAGTGAAATGAAAGTCCATGAATGTGAGTGTGTGGGTGGAGAAGAGAGGAGGTCATCTTCCTCTGATACAAGAACAAAAGTCACCTGAGCCTCGGTAAACTCAAATTAAAGTTCATCATGAGGACTCCTTGAGCTGACGTTTTGTTGGTGGAAACACCTCTTCTAACTTAGCCACTGCTCATCTCCTTTACCGACATCAGTTGTTCCTTTGATTTTTATCCTAAAACATGTATGTGACTACATCCCATATATTTGCCTCTTTTTCTTTCAAGGCACAAAAATTAGTAACTATCTGCATACAGTGATTGCCATTATATCACCATCGTAGAATCCAAGACATGCATGTGATATTACAAACGGGCTGAAATTCAGACACTAACCATGTTTCCAAAGCATAATTTACCACATTCCCCCCATCACCTGAGATCTTACATCTAACATGTTGCAAACTGCCATATCATTCAACAAATTCACTTAACAGAATCATAGAATCAAAAGTTAGAAGGGGGCAATACAGCTATCTAATTTAACCTTCCACCTGAATATTTAATCTTGTACAATTTCTTCAAATTGTAAAGTGAGGCCTGAACTTTGAGGAGCCTATTAATGAGACACTGGTAGCCTGTTGCATCAAAAGCTCTGATTGCAAAATTGTATATCTCTAGAGCTTCCAACACCTGTTACAAGGTCATGACATAAGTTATACAGAATGTTAAACGTTTTTTTGCAAATGTACTTCCCAGACTGAACTTTGCCCTGGTTTTTAATTTGTTCTTTAAATAGTTTTGACACATCTCCAGCCTAGCTGGTTGCTTTTGAATACATTTTATTTCATTTGCATAGTTCTTATAAAGAATAGTTCTCTCTAATAATTGTGTTATCTCAAGGATATTCTGAAACAGATACAAAGTAGAGTGGTACCTATAAATTTTTTTTTTTCCTATTAAGTATTACACCCAACATGGGGATTGATCTCACAACCTTGAGATCAAGAGTTACATAATCTAATGACTGAGCCAGTCAGGCACCACCGTCCCCAACGCCGTGTCCCTGAGTGGTACCTATTTTTATGTAACACTCCCACCACCTATGCTGGCATCATTATTTAGGTGACTGGGCAAGATTGGCATTTATTAGCAAGATATCGCATTTATTGCCAGCTGAAGCCCCTACGTGTTCTTACTTCCTGAACTGAATCATGTGAACCCTGTCTTCTGCATCCTATAGTTACATAGTACTTAGATCAAGTGAGGGACCTTGTCTTTCCCCATTCAGTTAACTTAACCATAATGAGATGAGAGAAATTATATTTCTGACTATTCTGAAAATCATTCATAGTGCCAATTCCATTGTGTTAATGACCTATGGTTTTAAGAAGCCATACAAATGTAAACCACTGAGACTCCTAATTCAGGAGTGTTTTTATGCTATTTGAGTTGTATTCCTTGTGACTGCTGGGCTAGAATACTACAATGACCAATTTTGGAATAATTCCCTGAAATAGCTTAGTCTAGCAGCAGCTCCGTGCTCAGCCTCTGTTCCATACTGGAAATCTAACAGTGGTTAAATCTTTTAGATCCTTGTTCTTGGTCAGCGTGATCACCATGTTCTTGCCTTGTGACTAGAGGTTTAATTTCCTCTGCATATGAAATTCAGTTCAGAGTCTATTTTTCAGAGGGGTCTGCAATTTATCTTGAATTATTTGGGCTTCTAAGATAATCACAGACTATTAGAGTTGCATGATCATACGAATTCAAGAATCAGACAACTTTTTGGTAGGTTTTGTTGTCTCTGCATAGTGCTTGGTATATGGAGCAAAGAGAGACAGTGTGACAGAAAGATTAAGTCCTCAGATTCTATAGGTAAACTGACCAGGATTTCAAATCCCAGTTCTGTCAGTTATTAAGTTTCTGACCTTGAGGAATTTACTAAACTCACTGTGCCTTGGTATCTTTACCTCTGAAATGGTTTAGAAACTTCACTATGTTTCAGTTTTCTCATCCGCAATGCACAATGTGGTTAATGTTCACATGGTGCGTTAGGGATAATTTTGCTTGGAAAAGTAAATGAATAAACATCTAAAAAGTGCTTAAAAATTGCTTGTCACAACATGTGAATATATATATTTTTTGTTTTATCCCTGCTGTTCTATTTTTAGTATGGATGCCAAATCTATCTCCTTGTAGTTATTCCATAAGTGTCTGTGGATGCACAGACACACAAAAAGCAAGGTGTTAAGTTGTGAATGGAAGCAAAGATGTCCTTCATGCAAATCAACAGAATTTTACACTGTGTTTGGGGATCAGAAAACACACACACACCTATACGCAGGCACAATATTGTGTATGCAGATATACGGCTTTGAAAAAAAAGAGGAAAATATAACTCCATAACTCAGCCTAAAACATTTTTGATGCTTACCTTTAAAACAATGAGACATACATACATATATTTTCTTTTCCAGGAAGCAAGATCATTGTTCCTGTAATATCATCATACTGGAAAGAAAGCACGGGCTTAATGACTCAGAAACTGAGACAACAATTGCACTAGACAAATGTGAATGGGAAAGGAAGTCTCTGCTCAAGGGTATTGCAGTGGGGGGAGTGAGACCAGACACACTCTGAACTCATCTTCACTGAAACAAAGAGCAGAAGGATTTCTAAGAGTTAGCGTCAGAGGTATTGCAGGCCATTTGTGTTTGCTAATTGGCCTTCACCAGAGGAAAATTAAACTTTCTTGTATCTTTATGATGGGCAGTTGTTTTACCACTTGGAGCAAGGCACCCACCCAAGTCAGGCTCCTACCCTCTCACAGAGACTGGGGGAAAGAGGCATTATTGTCCTGGATGATTACATTTCAGTGGGATAACTTCCAGGGCCTAGAGGAAAACAGACCTGGGCTGTAATATAACAAAAGACTTTTAAAAAAACAAAGATTTATATATCAAAGGGTCAAAGAAAGAATTTATAATGAAAGGTTTCCCTAAAATAAATGTTTTAAGAAGAGGAAAATTAGAGGCCTAGACTCAAGAAGAAGGCTGCCCAAAGTTCAATCAAGCTGAGGGGAATGGTAAGGCCTTCTTTGTCGACATTTAACCTGTAAATCGGATTATTGAAACAACAACAACAACAGGATCATCTTGGGCACATTACTTAATCTTACTTACATTAGGCTCTCATCTCCGAAATGGAGATTTTACTACCTGATATGTTGGATGAATTGTGAAGGTTTACGGAAATAATGTAGGTAAAACACGTAACTCACAGCCTGGAGTATTAATTGTCACTCAATGTAGTAGTGGCTATTTTATTACTGTCATTGTTTTTACTCCACAGTACAATTTTATTTGCCCCATAAATCAACCTATCACTCTGAAATGTGACTCTATAGATATTTTAAAACAAAATAAGAAATATTCAACCATGTTTTTTTGGCATTAAAAGCAACACAGCTATTATCTTCTTGCTAGTTAATCGCTGACACAGTTGAGGTTTTGTTAATGAAAAAACTTTTGACCTGCTTCAATAACATTAAAATCTGATGTTACACATGTTATACATACTTTTCACGTTTAAATAAGTATTTTCATTCTAATAAGTAATTTTATGTTTTAATACATATTCATTATTTTTCTTATAATTATATTTTTAGCACTGGGAAACATAGAATATCGTATTGTATAAATGTTAAGGAAAATTAAGTTTCTATATGGCCATCTGTTGTTTGCAAAGTCCACAGTTCCAAAATTAATAGTCTAATTCATTAAACAAAAAATAATCCATGAAAATGTGGTGCTAAATTAATGGTCCTAGTCTTATGAAGTAACTAGATGAGTAAAATATGTTCTCTTTTTCAAGAATAGTACTAGCTTTTTGCTGTGAACAACCTCTTTCAAGAAGCCAGCTGATGAGTGGGAAAAGTAATTGAATTTTGAAAGTACAAAAGGTATTTAAACATAGGATTGGATCCAATGTGTGTGGCCCCAATGTACATATGATTGCACAGTAATGAACTTTCACAATATTTCTAAGTGAACAATTCACTGGAAGGAATCAAGCAGGAAATATAATAAGGATCATCCAAACTATATAGATTTGCCTGTTTCCTAAGCCTAGAGCTCAGAACAATTTAGCCCAGAGTATAGATCTATATGGTCAAGTAATAAAATCTTATGCTCAATTGGAAATTTTCATTCTTTGAACATATTTTATATGCTCATTTTTACAGACCCTTCTAGAGATATCATTTCTCAGTATGTCAAATATGATCAAAATATTCCTATATTAAATAGACCATTGATGCCTACTCATTTTATTCAGGGATTTTGGTGCTTAAGATTTGCCAACCATCAGTCTATTTCAGTGAATATTTTCCAAGTAGTTTCCAAGTACCCACTAGAGATTAAAGATTGTTCCAATGAGCCAACAGATATATTCTGAGCACCCTATGCTTTTTAGAATAGTTTATTAATCGATGTAGGAGGAATATAAAAGAAATTATATAATTGGTGTGGTAGGCAGATCAATGGCCTTCAAGTATGTCCATGCCCTAATCTCCCGAATGTGTGAATGTGTTACTGAAAATAGAAAAAGGAATTTTGCACATGTAATTAAGGATCTTGAAAAGAGAAGATCATTCTTAAATTATCTGAGTGGACTCAGTGTAATCATAAGGGTCCTTATAAGGAAGAAGTCATGAAAGTCAGAATCAGAAAAAGACTTATGACAAAGGAAGCAGAGGACAGAGTGATATACAGGGTCATGAGCCAAGGAATGAAGTTGGCCTCTCGAAGGTGGAAAAGACAAGGAAAGATATTTCCATTTAGAGCATCCAGAAGGAATACAGCCCTACAGGCACTTTCACTTCAGCCCAGTACACTTTCACCTTTAACACCGCAAGATAATAAATTTTCATTGTTTCAAGCCACTAAGTTTGCGGCAATTTGCTACAGCAACAATAGGATAATAATGCACACTGTGGGGGCCCCTGGATGGCTCAGTCAGTTAAGCATCCAACTCTTGATTTCAGTTTGGGTCCTGGGATTGAGCCCCCTTCAAGCTCTGCACTCAGTGGGGAGTCTGCTTGAGATTCTCTCTCTCTCCCCCTGCCACTCCCCCTGGCTCTCTTTCTCTCCAAAATAAATAAATAAATAAATCTTTTAAAAAAATAATGCACACTGTATCACCACTTATGTTTCTCTTTAATCGTATAGATAAAAATTACAACCTAGAAGAATGTATAAAATTAATTTTAATGTAGGTAAAGGGAAAAAGAAAAGAATGTATGTGGTCAGAGATCAAGGTCATTCGTAGTATACTATATAAGTGAGATAGACTTTGAGTCAGAATTTCAAAAATTAAAGTTAAAAAATGCATAAACAGAATACCTCTTCATCTCATCAAATTTCATTAAACCTTTCTACCTCCCATGCTACTTCATTTCCCACTAGCCTGCTGGCATCCCAGATTGTGTCTCTCAGGTACTAATCAACATTCTTACCATACATTTGTTCTCAGCACCCTCTTGGATGCCTTCTGTCCAAAAAGCCACTCGCATTCTGAGTTATGTTGTACCATGGCTGCTGATATCCCACAGGACAACCCTGATGCCATTGCTAAGGATGTTGGTTCCCACTACTACCAAAGCTAAAACAAACAAACAAACAAACAAACAAAAAACAAGTAGTACAAGTTAAGTTGTCTTCTACTGAGACCTCTTAGTTCCAGGGTCGTATAGTTTTTTCCTTTAAGATACTACAAAACTTCTCCTCTTTCCTAACTCCTGAACATTTCCAGTTGTCAAAAACTGAGTGAAAATATCTCATTCAACTTTTGGCCTCCATTTACCTCTGTACGTGGCCAGGTGTTAAGAGTTTTGGGGAACCGGAAAGAGAAGGACCTATCCAACACAGATACCATGTTGTTCAGCCCATTCTAATACAGGTCAAAATTCAGCTCCTGAAATCAAGAAAAACTCCATTCATTCTTGAACCAATATTTTTTACATAAATTAAATCCTTGCATCTTCCATTTCTAATTATGATAGATATCCTTGCAGAAAAACAGTATTTCTGAAAAGAAAAAAAGCTCAATACGAAAGAAAACAAAACAAAAATATCATGTTTTAAGGCAACAGGGGTGTTTGAGACAATGAGAACTTGAGGATAGAAGATCACAGAAAAAAGGCACCTGGGGGGATAAAAATGACATTCTGAAAGCTCAGGATTTGGCCCAAACATAAGAAGAGGAAAGATGATAAGATTTCAGTGGAAGAATTTCAGCTAAGAAGCAGAGAAGCTAGCATAGCTTTGGGCTATCTCACAGGCTGGCGAAAGAAAAATTAGAGCGTGAAGCTATCAAGAGAGCAGAGCAGATCTGAAGGGCCAAGATTCCCAAGAGAGACATGCAAGTAAATAAGCTGAACACTGTATTTTCTTCCATTTGAAGCATTTGCTGAAGTCTTAAGCTGTACCAGGCAATAGGCCAAGACATTCAGCAAAGGCTGCTAAAAACCAGAGTGGATTTTAATATTGCAGAGGGAGGTGAGATGGACGGTTCATCAAGAATGAGAGTTCCTAGTACGTAAAATGAGTTCTTAACTGGAGAGGGCAAAGTAGACAATCACTGACCTTACAATAACTGAGGCCAACTACAGCTTATATTTGTTTTGTTTTTTAATTGGAGTAAAGTGACTTGACTTCGCTTATGCAACCTATCAGAGAATAGGATAGACTTGCACTGAAAGAATGTATTACCATACAGACCCCCACAATTTTTATAAACATTTCATCACAACATGTTGAACCAGGAGAGAGAAAAACAAAAACAATACACATCCAGATGAGCTAGCTATTGCAGTTTTCAAAAATAAACATGAAAACATTATGGTTACATGTTTTAAGAAAACAGATGACAGTTGAGGATATTTCCAAAGAAGAGCAGTTATTTTTAAAATTAATTTTAAAAAACCCTGAACATACTATTGAAATAAAAGACTTAAAATGGGTGAGTTTACACATAAACTAGACACAGCGGAGGAGAGGATCAGAAGAACATGTCAGGTTAATATATGAAATGGGAAAAATTCATAAAAGGCCTATGATCTTCTGGGCAAAAGGACTGACCAAGTGTAATTACAGTGCCATAGAGGGAGGGAAAATGAAGAAGAAGGAATAGTTGAAGAGATATAGAAAAATAATTTTCCAAAGTATATGTAATACCCTAAGCTAGGTATTTGTAAAGTTACAACAAACTCAAGTGATGTAAATTAAAATAAGCCAATACTCAGATCCACTATAATAAATCTATTAAAGATAAGACCCCAAAGATGAAATTTACAATGCAATTAAAAAAATAAAGACACCTTACCTTCAAAGAGCAACATGAGATTGATGTGACTGATCAAAAGAAATGATGGAAAACAGAAAGCATTTTTCAAATGTTAAAAGAATGAACTTCTAATATAAAATCATATATTCTTCAAAAATAACCCTCAAAAGTAGAAATGATACCGATCTCTTTAATTTACTTTGAAATTTACTTTAATTTACTTTGAAATACATCAAAATAAACAGAATGGATTAATGACTAGATAGAGGTTAAATGAAGAACAAGATAATGTGATAAAGCAAATATAGTAAAATATTAATGGTCATATCTAGGGAGTGGCTATGCTTATTTTCACCATGAAAATCTGTCAACATTAATCTATGCTTGAAAAGTTCATAATAAAATATTGAGAAAAACGAAAGCTTTTATAAAAGCTCTCCTAATGGATGAAAACATCTGAATAAGAAAACATCTTGTATGAAATGATATTCATATATTTAGTCATCAAGGAAATACTATTTAAAGTTCCAATGAGATACTACCCCAATTCCTGTAGAATGGCTAAAATTAATTGAACCAACAAAAAGAAAACCAGTAACACCAAGTGTTGGCAAGAATGTTCAGCAACACACAACACTCATACGGTAATGGGAGTTTAAATTGTTACAGCTAGTAGTAATAGCTACTAAAATCAGAGTTATGTCTGCTTTAGCACCCAGTACTTCTACTTCTATGTGTCTGCATATATACACCCTATGACATTACACAACTGATAATAGCAATAGAATTTATATTAGCCCAAACTGTAAACTAACCATATTCAGTGGATATGTATTTCACCATTGGTTGAGAGCCAACAGTCTTGAGATATGATATTTTTTAGCTTTATCAATAAAGGTATAATTTACAAAACTATAAAATATTTAAAGTATACATCAAAAGATGGCAAGAAAAGACAAATTTGCTTTATGGAATGGAAATTAGAAGAAATCCCCCAAAGCCCTGATTTCTGATCCTGTCCTAACAAGTCCATGAATCTAGCAAGGCTTCTAACCTGATGCCCCAGGCCACAGTAACCAAAAGGTATTGATAAGCAAGATAGACAGCTACACCTACATCATTTAGGAAGCCGAAAACAGAGGCACAGGAAGCAAAGGCCTTTTTTAGCATTAGTAAGAGAGACTGGAACATGGAAAATAAAATTACCTGTTTTACTGAAAAAATTCTCAAAAGGCCATATAGCTGTCATGAATGGAAAGATGCGTAAACAGGAAAGCACGAGGACAGGTGAAATGTGAAAATACAGACTTAAATTAACAGGTTGACAAGATGGTATTCTTACCTATGGGAGGATTTTTCCCAGGGAAGTTCATGTCAAGAGTAGAATAATTTCTTTAAATTAGTAAATATTTATAAAATCAATTGAGTTCATAGTCCTGCCCTTTCAGAATAGATGACATCAGGAAGCTCTGTCAGTAGATTGCTATAAAAATTCCCAAACTGGGAAGACTAAGAAGAGAACGGTAGACCCTACTCTAGAAGGGATTCATGCAACCTCCAGTGACCAAATTAATTTCAGTATGCACACACATTCGAGAAACACTTACTGGCATCGTCAATTATAATAAATGAAACAAAATCTCCCTCCTTATGGAGCTTGCTTTATAAAATAAAACTTCTTTTCAAAAATCTTCCTACTTGGAGTCTGTCTGGACAGGAGCCTGAAAACAAGGAATAAGTCTCCTGCTCCTGAAAACGGTGTACAGGATGGAATCCAATAGTATAAATTAAGTAACAACCTAATTATCACAATATGGAGGTGAGGTCAGAATATAGCTACTGTAATCACAAGGTTAAATCACATGAAAAAGTACTGTATTTGAGAAGATAGATTGATTCCGGGATCTTCTCTGTAATAAATTTGCATATGACACTGGTAGTAAAAAATACAAATTAAAAACAAGGAAGCTGAGATAAATATTTTCAAAATTAAATAAAAAATAAATTAAAATATATTCAATATTCACATTTGACTTTAAACTCATACAATATTCCAGCTTATTTTCAAAACCATACTAAAATATATTTTGATCCTGTGCAGATAATTCTATCACATATCTCTGCCGCTCAATGAAGACTCAACATCTGGGGATAAACACTGAATAAAAAACAGTATTGATATTGGGCTCTAAAGCAATGCAGTTTATACCTGGAGCCCAACAAACACAGTCTACATCAAATCAAACAGGAAAAGTAAAAACAAACATCAACAATAAGAGCCAAATGATATTTGAAGCAGGTACACACACAACAGTATTTTGGCTTTTCAAGCCACATCTATGCTAGTCTCCAATGAATCTCTGCCACCAGGCTTAATGCTTGGCACATAACAGAAATGTATCACTTAAGTTACTGAAATTAAGTATTACTATTTATGAATACATTACATCTCCATTTTCATTTTTACTCCGTTCAATCCACATTTTTATCAAAAGAAAAAGCAAAACTGCCACTTGGGCTTTTAGAATCTGAAGTTTAGCATTACATTCTGATGATTTTGAGAAATAATATATGCTCTGGGGTTCCTAAATTTCAGTCTTTCTTGGCTTTGAGCAAAAAAATTTCTAGGAAGGAAAAAAAATAGTTCCACATGAAAACCTTTATTTTCCAGAGTTTTAAGGATTTTATGCATCAGTTTTATTTGTGACCTACTGAAAATTCGCTTCAAATATGTGGGCAACTTGCAAATACAAAATGTCAAGATCTTTTTGTTATGAAATGTTCAAAGAGAACTCAGATTTCTGATGGTACAGAACTTACTATGTTACTATCCATCTTCATATTTGGCTAATGATGGAATTGTATCTTATGATGGTAATGTTTGAAATTTTTTATGTTTCAACCTCCGTAGGCCCAGGTAACTTCAAAACTTACTGTGACGTCGGGGGTTTATTTAGTCTTTACACCATAAACTTGGGGTTTTCAAAGTAAGCTCCATGGATCCTTAGATATAACTTAGAAACTTCTCAAATGTCATGGCAGAGAATAAGGAGAAGCTGGGCATTCAGAGATATGAGCCTCCATTGGCACTTCAAGTGGAGAAGCCCTATTCCTTTGTTTTCTGTTTTACATATTTTCTATGCTTCACTTTGTAAGTTCAACTAGTAACAGAAAGATTAGTCCTTACTAGTCCTTATACCATTAGAGTAATCCAGACAAGACATGAGAGAGGAAAAAAGGTGATAAAATTTATATACATACATATTTTTTTTCAGGGTTAGAATCAGTAGTTCTTGATTAATTACTAAATTTGGCAGACAATGGAGTGCAATGAAGAAGGGAGAAACTAGAATTAGTACCAGAATATAAACTAGAATATGACAAATTCTGCATTGAGTACACATAAAAAAGCTCTCAAAATTACACATGTCTTACAGATCAAGGAAGCCTTCTTAGAGAAGGTAGCTTGGTAATATTTATGTGCAGAGGTTTAACAAAGAGTCACGGAATGATAGAGTTTTTTCATGTTAATACTAATGATAACTATCATTCAGTACTATTTTGTCACACATACCATGCAAGGAACATTTCACACAGTATTTCTTTACATCTCTATTATTGATGAGGAAATAAAATATCAGTGTGGCCATATCACTTCACATTTGCCATATAATGTAACACAATCAAAGGAGTAATATCCCCTCATGTTCACAGTTACTCAAGAGAAGGGGATTACAGAAGGCCATGGGTTACCGAAGATCAGCCTACAACACTACTCAAATCCTTCTGGTGTTAAAGACATACACTATCTTTCCGATCACAGTGTTATTTTCTCCCAACAAATCATACTACAAGCACCTAAGAGATATGCTACTACAAAGCCACCAAATCCATAGGCAGTCATTGCTATGATGAGGTGTAGAAATCTGTCGGGATGTTTCCCTTGGTGGCACAAGGATCAAAAAGTTAAGAGGCACTTTCGAGAGTGACATTCTGCAAATGATCCCCTAGTGGGAATGTAGTATATTACACCTACTACCGTCCTCATTCTAGAACATGTTACTACGCTCTGCTGTATCTCTGGTCTCTAAGTGAAAATCTCATCTGCAGTTTGCCTCTGGGAATGCTTTTATACATTAGTAATGAAAACAATTTGGGGGAGATTCTTACCTGTATAGCTAAAGTTATATAGCTTTCAAACAGTCCTTCATTAAGTTTGTCATTTGTCGTAGTTCTATTCATCTATAAAAACAAATGGAATATAAGAAAAGTAACTATAATTACTGTATATTAATGTGAAAATTCCAAAGATCCCTTGAACCTACATAACACCTCTTCTCTGTAAAATTCCATTTTTTATTGTAAAACAGTTTGTGATTTGAAGGGTACACATACTTAACCCCAAATATGACAAAACTCCGGTTTTTCAAATAATTCAAAATTTCTAAAATTCTACCAGGAAATTAGACTAAAGGAAATAATCTTTCTTCTAAATAAGATTTTAAAAAAATCCCTTTTCATGAGTGAAATGTTATTTTCTACTTTCATCCCAGGCACCAATCGGTAATGTGAGTTCCCTTGGGCTTCAAAGTAGAAAGCAATCAGTTGCACGTATTTTCAGAGAACAAAGTCTAAGCCAACCAAAACCAAAACCAACAGCACGATTCAGCTTAATTTAAAGCCCAGTAATATGGCAAGAAATATGTCCTTAGAAAAGTATAGAAAAACCATGCTTTATAGAACTTTAAATATTATTGAGTTAGAAACCATCAGAGCCACGAGGTCTTCTCATCCGTTGTTTCCATCATTCAAATACGTGCAGCCTGGATGAGTGTGAACTGATATTCTTATTCTCCAAAGATATATCCCTTCATGTTCATGAACTATACACATTAAATATCCAGTGCTATTTGAGAACTACTTCCTCACGCACAATTAGTGCAGTCGTCACGGATAAAATGTATATGTAAATGTACATGTATGTAGTTCCAGGACCCACTTATTTAGAGGAAAAGCAATTTTGTAAATGTCTCTGAATGTTAAAAATCTCTGCAAAGTTATAAATTAGTGAATTAATCAATGCTGAAGCATATGTGTTATGTATTAAATTGGTGTAAAAATTTGATATCAAACTTTTGTACTTCCAAAACTGGTCATTTTAAATGGTTCAACCTAATGTCATATTTTATTATAGCATCAAGCTGATGCTATATTAATATTATTATTAGTATACTAGTATTAATAGTATTTGGATTTTTTTTTCAACTTGATTAGAGGAAAATCTATTTCTTTTTTGTCAGTTCTGTGGTTATTTATTAGTAAAAAATTAGCTTTTTTCATAGAGTCTTTTGAAAATTGGTGTAAAATATATGTAGATGAATATTTATCTACCTTTCCAGTTTTATCTTCTGCCACTCTATTTATAAATACTCTGAATTCATAGGAACTTTCTGCCTTTCTTTAGCAAATTTGGCCCAAGGATGTCCATGATTTTATTTTACACTTGTAGTTTTCTGTCTCCACTGCCCTCCACATAACCTTACAGTGAGAGGTGCAAGAGAGGCCGCCTAGAACTTTATCACCTATTTGAAGCCTTCCTAGAATTGTTCACTCAGAACAGATTTTCCCATCTCTGTGCTCACACACTAAGAGTTGGCTTAACTGTGATTGGGTATATGTTATTTGTACCAGAAGATTGCAAGTTCCTTGAGGTGAGAGATCACGTCAATTTGTTTGTATGCAATTTGCAGTCAGTGCGATGTCTATATGCACACAAAAAGTGCTCCTTGAATTGAATATTGCTACTAAACTGCAGTGCATTCCAAACACTAGAAGTACTGTAGCAAATCTCCCAAAGGCATTTTCTTATACATGGAATGTTCAGTTATCTACTGGTGTTTTCTAATTGCCTTACCACACATTTCCTACTAGATTACCAGGAGTCCCACTGAGATAGGACTGCCAGCAGCTACACATCTTGCCAATTTGTGTTAGAAAATGTTGAAATGTTGCCTTTTCAGTGATGAACTAAACAGTAGGGGCTCTGAATTGTTACCGTGGCAACAGAGACCTGCAAACTAAAAAAGGACTGAGACATTCTATTGGAGGGATGAGAGGGCTGGATCTCCCAACAAAGATGAACCCATAAAGTGCCCAAGGCCAAGTACTTTTCTCTTCTAGTTTTGAAACCTAAATTTCTTTGTGATCAGAAGACTATCCTGACGCTGCCCAAAAAGATGAGTCCAACATTCAACTCTAGCTGACTCAATCTATGCTGACTTAATCCGTAAATCATGTGGCTCCTTCCTAGACTGCTCCCCTTGCTCTGGAAGACAAGACAGTAGATTTTTAATCATTCGAAGGTTACCCTAAAATCAATGACTTTCTCACCAATTGTTGCAAGGTGCTTTCAATTTCTCTTGAATTAATGAGCAATTCAAGTCTCCAAGGTGACAGGATTTGAACTTATATTTCATAGGAATTTGAATTCTAATACTTCCAAGATCAATAACAGTTCAGCTCTCCTAATGTAGGGCTGAGTTGGAATTCTCTGCCAGAATGTCTAGACTATTGTAAAGAAAAGAAAAACAATATTGGATCCCTGAGAAAATGCTGAAGGAAACTTAAAGATAAGAGTAAATAAAACAGACTGGGAAATTACATTATGTTTTCCTTGTTGTTCTTCTCTTTACAAGATAATAAACAAAAACAAACAAACAAAACAAACTTTATATATGCTTGTCATGGCTTCTGTTTTAGGTTTTTTGAACTAGAGTTAATTCCAAAGGTTTGGTTATTTTGTGATAGCATTGATTTGTACATTTATGATGGGTAGATTTTTGTGTACCCATTGTATAGCTAAATAAGAATTTATAAAGGTAATATATCATTTTATGTATCAGTACATTTTTATATAGATATAGACATATAAAAAGATCATTTATGCAGACAAGGGATGTATATTATCTGCAATAAGTAAGAAAATAAGTTGTGTAGTAAGTATAAAATAATCTCATTCTTGAAAATAATTATGTCATATATCATATCATATATTCACCTATATACACTTATCTACAAGAAAACACAAGGAATGTTTAACAGTCACTTCTCTGAGTGCAACTGAGAGAATTCGGGTAGAGGAGGTCTTTATTAAATTAAATTGATTAGGGTGGATCTGAAAATTATTCCAAAATAAGCACATCTTATCTTTTATAAAATGCACATTTTTACAACAAAATTCTGAAACAAATTGCATTATACATCTTTTCTGTTCTGTTTATTTAATTATTTTCCATTCTTATTTTCATTATTTCCTTCAATGTTTAGTATGTTTAGTTTGTATTCCTGTCCTCACTTTTTAGATGGCTCCTTAGATCTTTGATTTTTTAGTCTTCTTTTCTAAAATATGCATGTATTGCCATATTAATTTCAGTTTAAGGATGGAGTCAGCTGCATTCTATAAGGTTTCTGTTTCTGTGCTTTGTTTAGTAAATTTCACTTAAGCTTATATACAAAAAAAATGCAGAAATCATTATGGTAGGGCTCAAATATTTTGATCATAGGGAACCCATTCATGTAGACAGCACCAATATAAAGAAACATTATATAATAGGGCATCAGAAGTCTCTGTGCTTCTCTTAGTAAAAACTGCTCATCCCAAGGGCAATACGATCATAACTATTAAGTACTTATATTAGTTTTGCCTGATGTAAATTTTTTTACAAATGGAATCATACAGCATGACCTATTTGTGTCTGGCTACTTTTGCTCAATATTATACTTGTAAGTCCTTCATTTTGTTCGGTGTAGTTGAAGTTTATTTATTCTTGTGATGTGTAGTATACCATTATATGAATATGCCACGATTTTTCATTCATTCTGTTCTAGATAGGCATTAGAGTATTTCGAGTTTCGACTATTGCAAATAATTCTTCTGAGAGCATCTGCGTGTGTGTGTGTGTGTGTGTGTGCGCGTGTGCACTTACTTAAGACTATATATAGACATACCTTTTGTGTACATATGTAGGAGTGGATCATATATTCAGCATTAGTAGATACTAGGAAACAATTTTCCAAAATGTCTGTACCAATTTATACTTCTACGATTAATTTAGGAGAGCTCCAGTTGGTCCATATCCTCAACGACATTCGGTAGCATTTTTTAATTTTTCAATTTAACCATTTCAGTAAATGTGTAGTGATATTCAATTGTAGCTTTAAATTGCATATTCCAAAGGCTAATGCGATTAAGCAACTTTCTCTATTTTTATTACACATTCATATCCCTATTTTGTGAAGTGCCAATTCATGTTTTTGCACATTGTTCTTTTAGTTGTCTGTCATTATCTTTTTGATTAATCTAGTAGTTTTTTTTTATGGATTTGAATATAAATCCTTTGTTCAGCACATGCTTTGCAAATATCTTATTCAATTCTGCAGCTTGATTATCACACATTCAATGATGCCATTTGATCCTCTGAAATTTTTTATCTTAAAACAGTACAAGTTATTTTTTTTCCTTTATGGTTAGTCCTATTAGAACCTTTTTTCAGGAAAAAAAATGTCCACTCTAAGAAGATTCTGTGAGGTAATTTTCTAAAGTTGCTGTATTACATTTTGATAAGCAATTCTGAGATTAGTTTTTGTGAATTGTGTAAAATAGTAATGCACATTTTTTTTCCTCTATGGATGTCCAATCCATCCATTTATGCAAAGATCATCCTTTCCTCATTGCACTATCACCTAGTCATGAAACAGATGACCATATGTGAATGGCATCATTTTCAGTGATTCTAAATGCTTCCATTGGCAGGTTTGTCTGTCCTTGTGCCAATATTACACTGCCTTTATTACTGTATGTGTATAAGGGGCTTTATACCTGGTACTATAGAGCTAACAAATTTCATTCAGCTTCAGAATGTTGTCTGAACATTGCCCTTTACATTTACGTATAAATTCCAGAAGTCAATTTGTTAATTGCTACAAAAACTAACAAATCTGTTAGTATTTTAATTGAGATTGCTTACAATCTCTAGATCAATTTAAATGGTGCTGCCATCATTGCAAAAATTAGTCTTTAAATTCATAGTGGTGTATTGCTTCATTTATTAAACCTTTAATTTTTCTCATCTTTTGGACTTTTTAGTATTAATGTCTTGTTCATTTTTTGTTAAATTTGTTTTCAGGTAATTGCTGAAGTTTTTGCTACTGAATGATAACTTTTACATTTTTTTCAGCTTATTTTTTTTGTTCACATAAAAATAAAATTGGTTATTATAAATAGAATTTGTATTGAAGGATCTTGCTAAGTTACCTTCTTAATTTAAATATTTCTTTTCTGAAGAATCTTCAACATTTATAACTTTATTATCTGGGAACTTCTTTGATTATTCTTATTCCAGTTCATATTCTTTTATATGACTGTTTTATAACTCTGGCTGAACAGAGCTGGTACTAAAGGGCATTCGTGTTTTGCTTCCAGCCTTAGAGGATACATTGAGTATTTCTCCATTGAACTCATGGAGTTTTTATTTAGTATTGTGTGTGAATTTGTGTGCATGTATGTAAAAGAAAGACGTTTCGCTTAATTTCAATTTTGCTGAATTTCATTTTATTTTATTTTTATTAGTTGTGTGTTTTTATTAGAAGAAAAATTAAAAGGTTTAAAAAAAAGACTGGAAGCAAATGTGACAGTTATAGTCTCTTTTTTTGCTGAATTTTATAAGAAATTTTTGTCGTATGCTTTATCTATATTTAGTGAAATAATCATATGATTTTTTTCCTTCAGTTGTGGTGAACTATACTGTTTGATTTTCTAATGGTAAATTGTCTTTGCTTACCTAAAATAAACCCTATTTGTTAATCATGTTCATTTTTACCATTATATTTGATTAGCTAATATGTTATTAGGGAATTTTTCATCTACATTCAAAAGAAAAATGTGTCCCAAATTTTCCTTACTTGCTGTATGTTTTCCAAGTTTTAGAAGTAAGTTTGTGTTGGCCTTTTTCAAAACAGTTGGAAATTTCTCTCTCTTTTGTATTTCTAGAACAGTTTGTTAAAGGGTTATATTCCTCTGTTAAAATATTTGGAAGAAATAACTGGTAAAACCATTTGATCTGTCTGTATGGAAAAGTTTTCAAAGATGATTTAATTTACTCAGCTGACATCAGATAATTCAGATCTTCTATTTTTTTCTGTTGTCATCTTTGTACAGCTGTATTTATCAAGAAATCTGTTCACTTTCTCCAAATTGTCAAATATAGTGAAATAAAAATGTTCATAATATCTGTTTATTAACTTTACTTCTATCCGTATTTTCTTCAACTCATGATGGAGTTACATCCAATAAACCCATTGTAAGTTGAAAACGTCATTAAGCTGGAAATGCATTTAATGGACCTAACCTACTGATTATCATAAGCTTAGCCTGGCCTAACTTTAACATGCTCAGAACACTTAAAATAGCTTACAGTAGGACAAAATCATCTAACATGAAATCTATTTTGTAATACAGTGTTGAATATCTCATGTAATTTATTGAATACTGTACAGAAAGTGAAAAACACAATGGTTGTATGGGTACATGTGGTTCACTTCCTCTGCCCAGAATCAATGCAGAGGATCTTATCATATCTGCAGCTTAGGAAAAGATCAAAATTAAAAATTAAAAATATGATTTCCACTAAATGTGTATTCTTTTATTATACCATAAAGTTCAAAATTCAAAATATGATTTCTACCAAATGTGTATTGCTTTTACTCTATCATAAAGTTGAAATATTTTAAGTCAAGCCATTGTAAGTCAAGGACCATCTATATAATTTTTAGTGATTCTATAATTTTTCATTTTTGATACTGATATTTTTTCCCATATTACTGTTAATTGCTTTTTCAAAGACTTATTTTTTTTGTATTTTTTCAAGGAACTCTTTATTTTTTTATGATATTCTGTTATTTCTTTAACATTTTATTGATTTCTTATATTACATTGTTCCTTCTAATTTATTTCATTTTTATTTGCTGATTTTTTTCAAGTCTTTGATATAAAAATTTAAATCATTTATTTTTTTCCTTTTTTCAAATTTCTATTTAAATTCTAATTAGTTAACATACAGTATAATATTAGTTTCAGGTGTAGAATTAAGTGATTCAACATTTACACATACTTGTTCTTCTTTTATACTGTATACTTTGAAGACTATATATTAGCTGACTCACACATTTTTACCTAAATCTTAATTATATCATTCATTTATTTGCTAATATCTTCTTTGCCTCACATTATTTAGAAATATGTTGTTTAATGTCCACTTAGTTGATATTTTTATATTTATTATTTTTTATTGATTTTTATTTAGCTTAGATCCATTGTGCTTAGATAACTTACCATGAATATTCCCAACTGTTAATATTTATTGGGCTCTTATTTATGGTAAGAATCTGGTCAATTTGGTGAATATTCAATATAAACTTAATACTATGACATTTGTGGGGTCCCTGGGTGGCTCAGTTGGTTAAGCAGCCAACTCGATTTCAGCTCAGGTCTTGATCTCAAGGTCATGACTTTGAGCCCTGCATTGGGCTCCACTCTGTGTGTGGAGCCTGTTTTAAAAATTTTTTTAAATAAAAAAAATAAAAAATAAATTCTGTGATATTTATCATTTACTGTTTACAGTAGGTTTATATGACAACTAGGTTAAGTCAATTACTTAGATTGTTTAAGATTTCTAAACTTGTAGAAATTTTATTTGCCTTTTCTACTAGTTTTTAGATATGCTTGCTAAAAAAATACATCAACGTGATTATGAGACTGTCTATTCTCCTTTTTCTTCACTTAATTCTTGCTTTGTATGTGTTTAGAGTATAGAAGTAGAATTATGACATCTTCTTAAATTCCTTAAAAATTATGAAATTCTTCTTTTATCCCTAATTTTTTTTGCATTAAAATCTACTTTATGTGATATTAATGTAGTTGTCCCAAATTTCTTTTGATTTTCCATACACCATTTTTTAAAAAGGTCTCATCCTTATATTTAAAGTGCACCTCATGTAAGAAGTATGGAAGAGGAATTTGTACTTTTATACAGTCCCCAAATTGAGTCAATTACTTGGAGTATAATATATATTTACATTTATTATAATCAATGATGTAGTTAGATTTTCTTTTATCTTCCTATTATTTATTCACATTTGTGTGATTTGGTTTATGTTCCTTTTTTCCCCTTCTCATTTGAATTAATCATGCATTTATCTCTTTTTCAACTCTATTAAACATTGCTTACACATTGTTTAATACTTCTTTAAATTATTTACACATTGTTTAAGTTGTTTACACATTGTTTAATTCTCTTTTAAATTATTACTTAGAGGGTTGTAACATCAAACATTACCTTATTACAGTCTAATAAAAACAATATTTACGTCTTTCCCAATACTGCTAGAGCCCTAAATCTATTAAATCATATCCACCATATGCGTCTTCTGCCATGAATTTTAATTCTACATAGGGTTAAACTCATCAGAGTAATATACAAATTGTTCATTTTTATTAAGTTATTATTGTTCATTTTTAATCAACATTTACTTATATTTATTTGCCCATTTACTTGTTTTTTAGTTTTCTTCATTTTCTCCTACATATCCATGTTTTCACTGCTATCTTTTGACTATAATCTGAAAAATTCCTTTCTTTACGTGTAAGCCTACTTGCTTCCAATTTCCTTCTTCTACCTTACCTTTATTTTGGGGGATTTTTTTTTTCTGAGTACACATTATTTGGTTGGCTGTTATTTGTTCTTAGTACATTAAATATGCCATACCATTGCCACTGGTTTCCACTGTTTCTATTAAGAGGTCATCATCAACAAATATTTCTTTCTTTGATAGTAATGTATTTTTTTCTTCCTCGTATATTTTCAAGATTTCCACTCTGTGTCCGTCTTCAGCAGTTCTACTATGATGTGTAGAAGTGAGGTGTTTATGTGTGTGTGTCTGCGCCTGTCTGTGTGTGTGTTCATACTGCTCTGAGTTTGCTCTGAGTTTGCTACCCTTTTTGAGTCTGTGTATTCATGCCTTCCCCTTGCTTTAGAATAAACTGCTCAGCCATTGCATTTTTAAGTACTGCCTTTCTCCATTATCTCTCTCTTTTCTCCATGGAACTTGATTTGCATGTATCCTAACACACTTGACTGTGTCCCATATGTCTCTTACACTTTCATATTTTTTTGGTTTTCTTTTTATGTTCCAAGCTGAGTGTTTACGTCTAAATTCCAATATACAGTGCATTGGTAGGTCTGTCTTTGTTGTCTTTTATTCTTTTATTATTGGTCATATTTATTATCATATCTATTAATTTTTAGAAAGATTCAGTCTACAGCAAGTTTATCCCTATTTTCCCTGCATGATTCTTTCAGGGCTAGGGGTTCTTGTCTCAGTCCTGAAATAATGTGTCTCAGCTATTCTTGGCTTTCCAAGTTAGCTCTTCAGCTTCCTAGCCCATGCAATTTCAAATTTTATAAATATCTCTAAGAGAGACTATATTTATCATGAAGCAGGACCTCTCCCCATGAATATCTACTTCACCCCCAAGCATGCAAGATAGTGAACTTCCTTATATATGTTTTTGGCTTAGTTTCCTGGCCTTCTATGCAAACTCAGAGCTCAGAACTAGCTTTAAATTTGGGACCACTGAAAGGTTCACATGTCACTGTAGCCCCAAGTTTCTGCAAAATAAACTACTGGAATATCTTTCTACCTGTGGAAAGTATCTTGACTGCAACAAGCTTGATCATCAGCCCACATGCAGAAACCAGCCAATGCTAAAGGAAAGCAAAAACAGCTGGTTATCCTTAACTCATCACAATACAGTTTTTTTCTGCTAATTCTAGCTCATCCAGGCCTGTTGCCCCAAAGTCCTCAGATGCCTTTAAAAATATGGATTTGTTATTTATTTGGCTTTACTAGGTGTAACAGGAGCATCTGCTGCAAACTGCTGCATCTTATCTGTAAGTGTTTCTGCAGAGTTTGACTGAATTGTAGGTAAAAACTATATAGCTCATTGGTATCTGTGTATGTACCTTCTAGATAGGGTTAAAGTTTCTTCTGGCAGGCAGCTTGGTTAGGAGTAGATTACTTTAATCTTCTCAGAAATTAGGTTCTTCAAATTTATTTTCAGCGACAACTGGTTTATCTCCAGTCTAGTTTTACTCCTTGGGTATAGTCTTTTGTATTCTAGTAGAAAATCCTGAGTGTTTATAGAACCTCTCTATTATGACAGGAGCTCAACTCTGATTTTTATTCTACCAGTCTCCTGATAACAGTGGAGGTACAGTTTGGACACTCAGATGTTCAGCCTCAGATTTCTGCTTAGCTTCTCAGCTCAAAAAACACCTGCACCACCTACCCCCATATCAAACTGGAGAATAACTTCAATAGGAAGAGTGTTTCCAAAAGTCTGGCTCATTTTCTTAGCTTCCTTTCTCTCTAAAAATTATAACTTATTAAGTCTTTGTTGTGGTATACTCTCAAATATAATTTTTGTCTTATTTTTTTCCCAGCTTGGTTAGTTGTTCTCAGTGAAGGGATTGGTCTGCAATAAATTATCGTGCTTTCAAATTAATTATTATGTATTTTAATTCTATTTCTACTTTCAACCACACAAACATTATAAATGTAGTCCACATGTATTTTTACCTTATTCTACATATTTATCTTTTCTCTTTTTTCTCCATTGCTTCTCTTCATCTGTTTTATTCACTTCCTAAAAAAAAATCTCCTTTAGTAGCTATGCTGTTAACTAATTTTCTGCAAATAAAAGAGGATGCATGTGTATTTTTTTGCAATTATTCAGAACTTATGGGAAAAAATGGGTGCTGCTAAACTTAACATAAAAAAATTAAAATTTTTACTCAATAGACCTAGGTACTAACCCTTTTATTCACAGATGATGTCAAATATTTATAAGTATTCATCTATAAAATTGTTACGTTTTAGGGTAATGGAAATAAACTTATAATTCATTTGATTAAAGAGAATTGTCGGGACCTATGAAAAATGACTATGTAATTTCTTTGACTCAAGTAGGGAAAAAATATTTAAAAGACATAAAACTAAACCAAAATTGATTTACTTGAAAAGAAAAACATTTTGAATTTTGAGCATGGTGGACTTTACTATATAAATGTATTTTAAAGCCTTGCTCCATTATTCATGAGAAAGAAATCACTTCAAAATTTGCTCCACAAGGAGGAGTTCTGACCCTTTTCATTAACCTTCTTCTTCCTCTTCCCCAGTCTCAGTCTTCACACATTTCAACAGGTCTCTGATGTTATTGATGCATGTTAGTCCTCGAATTGAAATGTCATAAGCCCCTTAAAATTCTCCTCGATTCACATCAAACTCAGTCATCATCCCTGCGCAGTAGAACTCTTGAGGTAGAAACAGAATTTTTATTTGCTTTATGCATTTTTAAAACAATCTAATAAGTGCAAGAAATATATAATATTTATATAGGACATAAAAATAAATTAAATTCAGTTGTCAAAAGTCCTCTTTAACCTAATAATTTCCTGCAACCTTACATGGTTGCTATAGATATAATTAGCATTCTGTGCCTTAACAAAACAAGAGGAGATCCTTCAAGCCATGTGCATAACTAATTTCCTTCTAGATCAAGCATAATTTCCTTATATTAACAGCAGCTAAATGTGTCTCAGTTTCTAGGTTATTCGTTACTGACATTATAAGAAAAGCTTAGAAACCACAAAACACAGGAGAAGAAATAGGTATTCCAAATGACTTTGGCTCAGTCTAAGTCCTATGGGCAAATAATTATCATTACTTAGTGGGCTGTTGGCTCTGCAGGGCTGCCATGCATTTTATTTCAATGACCATGCAATTCTGTCATCAAAATGTATTTATCAATTAGTAAAGGATTAACAGTTTTTGGTAATCTTGGATTTGTCAATGACAAGGGAGAGGTAACTTAAGAAACATAACACATGTAACAAAAGTCACTTAAAAGAGAAATAAGTATATCTCTAATAGAAACAGCATTGGCAGATTCCGCATGCTTTTTTACTCCTCAGAAATGTTGCATAACTACAGGGGCACCTGGGTGGCTCAGTCGTTAAGCGTCTGCCTTCGGCTCAGGGCGTGATCCCAGCATTCTGGGATTGAGCCCCACATCAGGCTCCTCTGCTGGGAGCCTGCTTCTTCCTCTCCCACTCCCCCTGCTTGTGTTCCCCTCTCTCACTGGCTGTCTCTCTCTGTCAAGTAAATAAATAAAATCTTAAAAAAAAAATGTTGCATAACTGCAGTAGATCAGGCTGAATTGCAAGGCCATAACTTGTACTGGAACCCCACTCTAGGGTGGGGCAGGCTCTAGAGAAACACACCCCCTTGGAGTTATTGAAAGGAATTCTTGATGCATAGCTGAAAAAAGGCTAGACACCATCCAGACCTAAGCCAGCTTAATCCTGAAAGAGGAACACAAAGAGTGGAATCACAGATAATTGTCAGCAGTCAGTACATAGGAAGACAGTAATCTGGAAATAAGGGACAGAAATAAAATCCCAGGGGAAAATATAAGGGCCATTGTATGGCAGGACTAGAAAACATTACTAGTTCTAGAAAACAAAGTACAAGACCATGTTTGATAAGATGTATACCTGACACAGGGTGATAAAATGGGAACCTGGATCTGAGACCTGGGGTAAGAAGGTCAAGACTGGAGTAGCCACAAGCCTGACTTAAAGTTGCGAGTAAAGCCTTTCTGCGTAACCCAGGGAAAATTCATACGGTGTTGTTCTGTGTTCCCATAATAACTTAAAGGGAAACTTTCATGATGTCTAGAGACCTTGACAGCCTGCAAATAAAGGAGGAGGATGTCTTCAAACTCCTTGCAGCAGGAACCCATTTAGGTGGTACCAACCTTGACTTCCAAATGGAACAGTACATCCTTTCCAAAAGGAAAAATGATGGTATCTCTATCATAAATCTGAAGAAAACCTGGGAGAAACTTCTGGCAGCTCATGCTATTGTTGCCATGTAAAACTCAGATGATGTCAATGTCATATCATCTAGGAATATTGGCCAACAACTGTGCTGAAGTTTGCTGATACTACTGGAGCCACTCCTATTGCTGGCTGCTTCACCCCTGGAACCTTCACTAATCAGATCCAGACAGCCTTCCAAGAGCCAAGACTTCTGGTGGTTACTGATCCCAGGGCTGACCACCAGGCTCTGCAGGACTCTCAGCCTCTCTCACAAAGGCTCTCAGAGAGGCATCTTTTATTAACCTGACTACTTTGCTGTATGTAACACAGACTCTCCTTTGTGCTATGTGGACATTGCCATCCCTTGCAACAAGAGGGAGCCCACTCACTGGGTCTGAAGTGGTACATGCCCAGGAAGTTCTGAGCTTGCCTGCCACCATTTCCCATGAACACCCCTGGGAGGTCATGCCTGATCTCTACTTCTATAGAGAGCCTGAAAAGACTGAAAAGGTAAAGGAGGCCACTAATGAAAAGGCTGTGACCAAGAAGGAATTTCAGGGTGAGTGGACTGCTCCAACCTCCTGAGTTCATTGCTACTCAACCTGACTTACAGATTGGTCTGAAGGCATTAGGGGCCCTTTGTGCCCATTCAGCAGTTCCCTACTGAAGCCTGGAGCACTCAGTCTGCCACTGAAGACGTGGCTACAGTTCCATTGCTCAGATCACTGTGTGAGTACGAACAACCACTGAGTGGCCTTAAGCTGCTCTTCCACAAAGGCAAACAAAATGGAGATAAGGTTGGTGGAAAATAGCTTCTTTAAAACAACAACAAGAAAAGAAGTCGAGAGTAAAAATAAAACAAAAGAAAAACACAAAATCACATGTTGGGAAGAAATCTGAATTTTCCAAGAATATCACCTTAATCACCTCAGATTCTTCTCATAAGTGAATAAATGACAATGAACAGAACTAGTCTTAACCATTTATAAAAAGGTACGGTTATGTTTTTAATTATTTTGGTTTTTTTTGGTTTTTGTTTTTATTTTTAGGCATATAAATTTAAGACTCTTGTATGGAGAGATTGTAAGGAGGACATATTATTCTCTAAGGGCTTCCACAAACTATGAAAATGCAGTCAAGAGTATGTTGTAACAGAACAAAGAAAAGTGTAGACTTTTATCTTATATTCCAAAGAATACAAATGAAAGAAATATCAGGATAAGAATAACTGGCAGGAAGAATTTTTGTCTATGGAGGCATGAGTCTGAACTATATTTATAAAAATCTAAATGTAGAGTTGTTTTCAAAAGCAGTCATGGTGCCTGAGGCACAAGAGTTAAAGTAACTGGAACAGTTCTTATTCACAATCACACACACATAACTAGTTATTTACCTGTCTGGTATATTGATTGCTTTTAAATAGACATGGACAGGCAATTTGCCAGGGAACAAATGGAAGTGACCAACGAATACACATACACATACACACACACACACACTCACACACACACACACATACAATTTCACCTCTTCACTAATTAAATTATATTGAAATATCATTTTTCATCTATGGAGTTAACAGACAAAATGAATGACAATGTAAAATTATAAGATGTGCACATGCAGGAATATTTTTTTTTAAAGATTTTATTTATTCAACAGAGATAGAGACAGCCAGCGAGAGAGGGAACACAAGCAGGGGGAGTGAGAGAGGAAGAAGCAGGCTCATAGCGGAGGAGCCTGATGTGGGGCTCGATCCCAGAACGCTGGGATCACGCCCTGAGCCGAAGACAGACGCTTAACCGCTGTGCCACACAGGTGCCCCACGCAGGAATATTCTTATCAGTTGATATGCAAATTGCTACAGTCCTAAAGAAATCAAGTTGACAGTTAAAAAACTGTCAGATGTTGACGTTTTTTACTCAGCAATTCTTCCAAACAAATAATCAGAAATATGGGCAAACATAAATGCAAAGAAATACTTATTGCAGCATATTTATAACTGAAAAATATGTACATACATACATATATACCCCCAAATGGTATTAGAGAAATATTTAATTAAATCATGATATAGTCATATAAAGTAACAGGGTATCTGTTTTATGTGGGCCCTAGTGTTCTCTTCTGTCTCGGGAATTTATGGATGTTGCCAATGAATGTAAAATGAAGTTTATTACTGGCAAAATAAATAGCAAAAGAATAGCTAAAATTGAATGAATTAGGTTTGAATTGGCTGAAACAAGAAGAAGAGAGATGTTTCAGATATCCGGAATATGGATATTCGGATATATGCCACACACACACACACACACACACACACACACACACACAAGCATTGGGAGATCTCGCAAGAAGAAAAAAAAGAAACCTAAACTGTCTTAAGTTTTTGCCCTCATTAAGTTTATATACTAGAGGCAGAGATAAACAAGCAAACAAATAAATATATAATGGAATTGTGTCAAGCATGAAAGGTAATAGAGTAATAATTACAGCAGGTTTTCTATTTTTATGTTAAAACATCAGACAGGGTATTCATGTGCCAATGACATTTGAGGAGGGATCTGAATTAAGTTAGGTAACCACGTAAGAAGGAGACCCAGAGAGTATCAAGTATAAAATTTTGAGGAAGAAGAGATTGTCTTCTAGGAAGAACAGGAAATAGGTACAGCAGGATCGGTGACTGGGGCAAGATGGGTTAAATATTAGGTCTAGGAGGTAGCATGGATCAGATCATGAATGGATTCAATCAATAATTTCCCTAGCCAATTGAAAAACATAAAAGAAGAGTAGACACAGGAGTTATACAGATGGGGGGAAATGTATCAACTTTTGTACCAGTAAATGGTAGATCCGTGGAAATACTAAGCCTTGTAGCAAAATGGGCTTGATAACTCACTTTCGTGCTAAATTAGTCCATAGCTGGTGCAGACCTTTTTACCACACAGCAGAGAACCAACTAAAATGCATTTTACCTGAAGTCAGGTAGAGCTCAGCAGGAAGAAGGGAAAAGACGAAGATTTTAGTTTTGAAAATTCACCAATCAGGGTTGAGTTACTGCTTCCATCATGGAGAGAGAAGCAAGTAATATTACTTCATCAAATCCATAGAATCATGATGGGTTAAGTGTTCCAACTTCAAAGCTTTGTGTAGTCCATAATAATAAAATTAGAAAACAAAACAAAACACCACAGCTGGCTCAAAGCACTTATATTAGCCTGGCAGGTAGTACGCACCTCTCCTGATGGTCAAGATTAGCATTTATGAAAGCTTTTCTCAGCATAATCTGCCATGAACAACAGAGTTTGGAAGAGGAGCTTGTTGCAATGTGTATTTAAGATGAAACAATAATAGGTACTGTTAGAAAAAAAAAAGGTTTTCAAGGCAAAAAGGCTGGGTTTAAAACTCAAGTTTGCTGGTCATTAGTTTTGGGAATTTGTACAAGTTATTTCATATCATAGATCCTGTATTTTTTCCATTTGAAAAGTCAGAATGTTACTACCTATCTCCTAGAGCTGCTGTTGAAATGGAAAGCCACGTATTGTAAAGGGGCTTGGAAGATTTCTTTACCCTCTGTACATGTATTTAAAAACAAAAAACCTCTGAGAGTTCTTACTTCTAACTTCCAGATATAATTTATATAAAAATTTACTGGGTGTACACACAAAGGTAGGGGAAAGGCAAATTTAATTTTGTCTTTGAGTTTCCAAACTGTCATGTTTTCCAACTCTAAGTAATGTGTCTAAATGTGGAGATCAGAAGTCTTACAACACACCAACAAGAGATGCTCTAATTTCCATGATTTGGCTGAGCAGATGAAAGGGAAAACAAGTCTATGTTTAGATTAATCCTAGTGGAAAGAAAAAACTCAGAGCAGAAGCATTTCTCAAATTAATTGACTATCAAGGCGAGAGTGAGACTGTCAATAGGGTGATGTGGAATAAGAGTGAATACTTGACTGGTTTTCTATCTAGTATTGCAGGTACAATCTGAACTTGACAGAGTGATTAACACCAGGCACTGCAGCTCAAGGAAATAGGCAAAAGGAAACACCTAGCACTAATGAAATGGAAGATGATTTTCTGTTTGTTTTTTTTTTCAGGACAATTTTTTAAATGAGCCACTTACCATTAATGAGCCACTTACTAAGCAAGAAAAGTTTGAGTTTAACGTGGACTTATATTTACACTGGAACTCACTGCTGTGCATAACTTCAATTGCATTCATGCCATACCTTAACTATGCACAAAGAAATACGGATTCTTTCTGTATTTTTCTTACAGATACAGCATCTAGAAGACACTTTTTTAAAAACCCTCTGCAAGATTGATAGACAGATGGTTATATTAATATATATTAGGTATGCTGCAAGCACTCATAAGGGAAAAATCATTACTATCTCCTTTCAACTATTTCTATTTATCTCTCTCTCTCTCTCTCTCTCTCTCTCCCTCTCTGTCCCCTATCTTTCTATCATATCTATTTAAAATCTATCTTTACTAATATATACATACACATCTACAAAATGATTTCTGTTTATTATGTAATGATTTGGAGCTTATACTGTAAGGGCAAAAGAGATAGCTTAATCAATAAAAGTCACACAATTCTTTCATTTAATTATTTTTAGTTTTTTTTTTTTTTAAGATTTTATCTTTCTATTCATAAGAGAGAGAGAGAAGCAGAGGCAGAGGGAGAAGCTCTGCAGGGAGCCCGATGCAGCACTCGATCCCAGGACCCTGGGATCATGACCTCAGCCAAAGTCAGACACTTAGCCGACTGAGCCACCCAAATGCCCTAATTATTTTTATTTTGAAATCTACTTTTTCAGGCATTAATATTTGTATCTGCTTTCTTTTTGTTTGAATTTACATTTACCCTGCACATTTTTCTAGCCTTAAAATTATTTTCAGTAAAATAGATTGTAACAGCTTATCATTCTTGTATACTGTATCTTCCATTTCATTGGTATCCAGGTGTGACAAAATTGCCCCTATATCTTCTGCCTTCTTTGGGACATTCCAAGCGCTAGATCACTCAGCCTGGATTTAATCCACAAGTATGAACACAAGAACAGACTTGGTTCTATCTTTAAGAAATTGTAGACACTTTCTCAATCACTTATCAATCTATTCCTTTTTGTAGTTCCCTTTATTGTCATTTACAGTGTTCTTATGAGTGAAGGTAGGCCCTTTACCCTGAAGTAGAAACCTCTATCTTTTTGTTTCAGTGATGTTATATCTGGTCTATCTCTCATAAAGTGCATATTTTTGAGTTAACTCTTTTTTTTCATAATAATATTTTTATTATGTTATTCACCATACAGTACATCCCTGGTTTTTGATGTAAAGTTCGATGATTCATTAGTTGCGTATAACACCCAGTGCACCATGCAATACGTGCCCTCCTTACTACCCATCACCAGCCTATCCCATTCCCCCACCCCTCTCCCCTCTGAAGCTTATAGATAGATTTATCTCATTTTACTTCATGTCATAACAGATTGGTTGATGTTATTTTATTTTATATGTTATAGTTTTTACTACTTTATTTCCTATGTATGTTTCTATGTATGTATGGGCTATTTACATGTAAAATTTTCTTTAGTTCTTCGTTCTATATGATTGATATCTTATAACTATTTTAAGTGCTTCTAATGGTATATATTTAAATAAATATAACCTCTTTAATTCAGAACATTCAGAAATAATATATCTTTTCTTAATCAAGATAGAAAATAAATACTATTTTCCCCTTTCTCCACCTCATCACCCACCTCCACTACAGTTTTAAATGATATGCAATAAAATTTTTAATCCTAGCGAGTTTTATCTTTTATTTATATATAAATTTTTATTTAGATTGCTTGATTATTTAAATAAAGTTGACCAGATTTTCTTTTCATTAATGAGTTTCCCAGCTCTTAATACTTTATTCTAATTTATGTTTTATTTAAATAAGATTTTTTAGGAAGATTAGTTGGAGACTGAAATTCATGAGCCCTCAGATATTTAAAAAACATTTTTGTATTTGTTGCATAACAATATGAATATACTTAACACCACAGAACTGTATACTTCAAAATGGTTAAGGTTACAAAATTTGTGTTATATGAATTATACCACAATTTAAAAAATATTTTTGTGGCTTTTAAATGTAGAAAACGTCTTGGGAGTTCTATTTAGAATTCTAGTGGCACAAACTCTTCTTCTTCCTCTCAACATTATATATATATGTATATGTATATATATATGTATGTATATATATATGTATATATATATATACATACATATATATATACATATACATATATATATATATATATATATGACATGTATGTATTTTCTCCTTTGAAGGAGAAATAGTGGCTTGCCCACTTCTGTCTTAATGCTATTGTATTTTTTAAATTTTAAAGTTGATAATTTCACAATGTATATCTGTGTTTCACTTATCTTTGGATTAGCTCTGTCAAAAAGTAGAATAATGCGTATACCAGTACAATTTTCTTCTAGTATATCTAGGACTATTGTTTTTGTCTCTTTTATGCCTATGTTTTGGTTCTTTATTTCCAACCATTTATATATATTTCATCCTTCTCTAAAAACATTTTTTTTGGTCACATTTTGAATTTGGGTTGATTTCACAAACCTGCTGTTGACATCATCAGTTTCATTTTCTCTAGTTTTTTTCCTACACTTTTTGGCTTCTAATTGCATTTTAAATTCTGCAATCACAATTTTTTTTCTCCTTACCATATTTCTATGTTTCTTCCAATTTCCTTTGCTCTCAGATTGTAATTTTATCAATCTTCTTTTGTTTCACAATGCACATGGTCAAACACTATATTTGAGAATATCAAAACAATTTATGTTCCCTTGGGGAGGATATATATATATGGATATATATGGATATATATATCTATATATATATATATATGGATTATATATATATAATTTCACATACAGAGCTTTGTGTTTACATTTTACATTTTTGTTTTGTTACAGAACTTTTAGAAAAATATTTTGTCTTCATGTTTTCACATTCTTATAGGTGGTACACCTACCCAAGGCTTTTGTGGGTTTGAAAAAGTACATGAGTATTCTACCACTTCCTACTTATGCATGCAAAATTCTCCTGTTGGAATTTAAATTGAGATAATGATTGATAAATGGATATCCATCCTTTTCTTTTTTCTTTTTAAATTTTTCAACAGCAGCAATCTTATGAGCTATAAGGAAGACTGTTGGGGTTCTCAGAATTTATATAGTCAGAAAACTTGGCTTCTAATATGTTTGCTTCATGTCTCTCTTGTCCTCTTTGTTTAACTGTCTTATAACAGTAACCTGAGGTCTCTCTAGCTCTGTCAAATTCAAGGAGTGAACTGAGCTAATCGGGGTTCCCCATGTTGAACTAACTGCTCATTAGATTACTAATAAGACAGACCTAGTGGAAAGAAATTAAAGACCCCATAGTCCACATAAAAGTTTTTTTTTTTAATATTTGTCAAACCAAGTGCAATTTCTTTCAACTTTTTCATGGTGTTTTATAAGATCAAAAGGTGAGCTCTTAACTCATGTACCAGTTTCCCTACCCTCTAATACTTAACAGTCCCAATTAGGAGGAGTACTTCTATATCAGATGATATTACAGCAATTGTAAAATGGGATTTAAAATGATATTGAATGATAATGTAATTTTCTTTCTTATCCAGTAAATTCAGGCTTTTAATGGTATTTATTTGTAGCAGAAAAAAGTGTTCTACATATAGTGGTCCACATCAACCATGCAAAGTGCCAATGTCTCTAGACTTTGTTTCCCAAAAATAGAATAGTAGCGTTTTCAAAATGTTTCCTCACTTGCTAACAATTATTCTAAATAGAAAAGAATATGTAAGTAAACTTCTGGTATTCCCCAAAGGACTGTCTCTATCAGGTATCTCTTGAAGCTTATGGGATATGATTGTTACCATGCTTGCAATAGGATGTGTCCCCTTCCTCCCACAAAATAATGTCTGCCTGGAACCTCAGAATGTGACCTTATTTGGAAACAGGGTCTTTGTAGCTGTAATTAAGGTAAAAATCCATATGGGATCATACTGAATTAGGATGGATTTTCAATTCAATGAGCATGTTCTGATGAGAGAAAGTAAAGGACATACAAATAGGGGAGAAGGCCCTGTGAAAATCTCTGTGAAGACTGAGGCAAAGATTGGAGTCCAAGGCAAGAATCACCAAATTATCAGAGGCTTAAAAAGGCAAGGAAGGATTCTCTTCTTGAGCCTTCTGAGGGAGTGTGACTCCATTGGTACCCTGGTTTTAGACTTCAGGCCTCTAAAGCTAGGAGAGAATAAATGCCTATTGTTTTCAGTCAACAAGTTTTTGATAAGTTGTCCTGGCATTTCTAGGAAACTAAGACAATGCCCTGATTGAAAATGTGCTGTTTTGGTCATTTCTATATCTTTCTGAGAGGAGTTTGTAAGCTCATTCTTATATCGCCACTCTTCCCAAAGATTCTATTTTAATTTTTAAAAGTAATTAACTCAAGATTCTGTTTTCAGGTCACATAATCAATAACAAAATTCATAAGAAAACTTGTTTTAACTAACAGAGATTTGCACAGTTTAATTTTGTTTTGTTGTGTGGGTGGGGTTGGATAGAAGGATATTATGTAAGTTAATGATTCTAAACTTCCTTTTTTGAGTGTAAACACACTTCTATTAATAAAAATAGTTCAAGTGATTATTTTTCAACTCTGTTTAGAGGTCTTAAGACAGAGATAAGGTGCTAAGATGGATATTGTACAATTTGAAAAATAAAATACTAACAGTCATTTTGATAGGCTGCCAGAGGAGGACTTATTCTCCCTTGATAATCCCTGGTCTATCATTAACTTCAGTTCTCTACAGATCAAACCAACCTTAGAATGTGAAGTTCTGAATAAAATTTTAAAAAAACGCAGAAAAAAGGAAGATTTCATAAAAGAGAGACCAATAGTATAGAAGGACTCAAAATCATTTTACAAGAGAGAAGACAAAACTCAGGAAGACCAAAGATATATATATATATATATATATATATATATATATCATATATATATATGATATGTGGTATATGATGTATGATATATATGATATATTATATATATATATATATATATATATATATATATATATGCAAACTTTGGAAAAGGACTCGACCTCCTTATGTTTAGCTTTCTGAGGTAATAAAATGATTAGGAAGTAAAATCTTAAAAACAAAGCAAAAAAATAATTGCCATAAAGTTAATAAAAAAGGTCTTCTAGTGGCCAAAATATTTTGAAAATGGAAAGCATAGCGGATTGCAAGTAGGAAATTTGGTACTAGATTAACTCATCCCAACAGTGAGTTTCTGGAATTCCATTCAGTGACTCAAAAAAAAGTCAAATGTATATCCTGGTAGTAAATTGTAGAAATGCTTGATTATAACCTCAAGAAACAAAAGAAAAATATAATAGACGTGGAGATTAAAATGTATACTGTGCTTGAGTTATAGAAAACCTTGAATGGGAGACTGAACTGTCTGATTTGTCTCTAAACAATGGGGTTGGGGAGTAATACTAACAGAATTTCTTAAAATTTCTGCATAATTACAGAATCAAAATAGATTTCAATAAAATGAGCATGATAATGAAAATAAAAAAATAATTCGAAACAAACTCCAACTTTCCTATGTTTACACGTTTTTCTTTTTTACATACTTGGTTTTATCAGAAAGATATGTTCATTCTCTAAAAAGTTGTTATAAAATATTCTCACAGGAACTGAAAGAAATGGAGATAAAGTTAAGAAAAACATCAGGGCTAAGAAATAGAGACACAGAAGTAGAATAATAAACAGAAAAACTAAAATATATAGGACTGCAATCTAATGCATTTAGAAAAATTTCCACAGGAACTTGGTAGAATCTCATTTTTTGATTCGCATATTCTATTGCTAATCCTTTGAAGCATCAAGGAATGGGAATTCCTATTTCTCAGGGAGATTATAAATTTCCTTAGAAATCTACAGAAAATCCCATGAGCTCAGAATAGCAGTAATAAAGTACTGGATATGGCTGAATATGATGGCCCAGTTTGTGAGTTTACAACCATCTGTTACTTTTAATTCATAACTTACAGAGAAACCCTGCTCACGCAGTATAGCATAATTGCTGAGAGAAATACAGGGGCTTAGACACAATTTTCTATCATTTTGAAGGTGATTTTGGCTGGGCTGTACGACTTTATTTTTACCTGGAGGTTAGAGGATTGTTGAACATTTTGGCACAACCAGGCCTCATTTGGCTTTCTTTATACATTATCCTATTTCAGCCTCAGCTGGTTCAGACTAAGATTGCAATTTTATTTTATTTTATTTTATTTTATTTTATTTTATTTTATTTATTTTTTAAGTATCACTTGGCACTTTTCCTTTTTTCATTTTGAAGTCGACCAACCGAGTTTTTTACACAGAACAGAAAAACATAATGATCTTTCCACGTGATGGTTTCTTGGTATTTTAACACAGCCTAGTTGCACATCTGGGAGTAGTGTTAAAGACAGGACTCCCTGGCATATTGCAAAGGTTGAGAATACATCAGAGAAAATAGGTAGTGCACATGCCTTTGATACTCCTAAGAATAATTTCTAAATTAATTACATCAACACTCTGAAAATTTTGTTTATTTATTCAACATTACTAGGTGCCAAGAACTATGTTATGTAGTTGCTAGAAATGAAGAGCCACACAGCCTAACCCCAAAGAGTTTATAGCTGACCCAAAAAAATGTGTAGAAATAGAAATATAAATCAAAATATTAAAATGGTATGAAAATATCACAAAGGGAAGGTCTCTTCCACTAAGTGCTGGGATCATAGAAAGATTCAGTGATGTTTGAACTAAACTTTGGTGAGTTTGTGATGAAGGACCTAAGGAAACAGAGGGAAAGACATTCCATGGAAAGTAAAAGAAACACACATTAAGGCACACAGGCAGGAATGCCCAGACTGGATGAGTAACATTAAAGAAAGTTAGACTGGCGGGAAAGTAGGATCCATAGTAACAGAAAATATTATCCCAACTTGAAGCCTGGATTAGGTCATGAAATTATGTCAATAAGTATTTCATTACAATGCAAGTGACCTTTTAATAAGAAAATCAAGATTTGCTTCTCTGGAGAAGCTTAAGAGCTCCCTAACCTACATTCCTAGTGTCCATGTCTGAGTTCTTAGCTCTCTCACAGATGCTATTTGGCTGTTTTGCCTTCAATATTGTTCATGTAATCCAACCTCATTCCTCATAGAGCATCTGAGATCCTTGAAGACTGGGATATCTTCTTTTCTTTTTTTTTTTTTTTTTTTAAGATTTTATTTATTTATTTGACAGAGAGAGACAGCCAGCGAGAGAGGGAACACAAGCAGGAGGAGTGGGAGAGGAAGAAGCAGGCTCCTAGTGGAGGAGCCTGATGTGGGGCTTGATCTCAGAGCACCGGGATCATGCCCTGAGCTGAAGGCAGACGCTTAACGACTCGCCACCCAGGTGACCCACTAATATTCAAATATTTACTACAGCATTTATTATAAAATACTTAGTAATTCATCTCTAATAATGGGATTTTAACAATTAAGCTAGTTTCATTACTTTAGTAATCTAATCTCAGCATGTATTAAAATGTATCAGTTGAAGGTAACATAATTTTACATTACATTTTAATAAAAATTTGTTATCTTTAAATGCTTTCTGAAAGGCAATATCTTGCAGAGATCCTTTTTATTATTTTATGTAAAATATTATAATCTAAATCCATATCAATGGTTGCTTCATTCTCTAATTTTGGAGATCTAGACATTTGGCTGATCAGCTTAACTGATGTACACTGCTGTTTTTTTTTTTTTTTCCCAAAATTGAGCTTTAATAATGTTAGCAGAAATATACGACTAGAATATCAATATTGAGGTGTTGATAAAACATTAGAAAACTGAAGTGATGAGGGAATTAGAGATCTGAAAAGGTAACATCCTAGCTGTAAAGATAGCCCTAGAGAAACATCTGTTTCCTACATAAGGCTCCTTTTCAAAATTATTTCCAGAGTTACATGCTACCCAAGGTAATACTCCTCACGTTACTGGTGGTTGGAAAAAGCACAGTTGTAACCACGATAAAATACAAACCTACATTTTCACTAAAACAAACAAAAAACAGAAACAAAAGCTTGAAAAATGGGTTGGTCCTTCTGTGAGAAAGATCACTGGTTTTGCTAGCTATTTTTTTATTGCAAAGATTTCTTAGCTTATTTCTTAAAATGTGCTTCTAATTTCTTGAAATGTGCTTCTAATCTAGAGATAGACGATCTGTTGTTTATATGTACTTTCCCAAAAATACTTCTCAAAGAAACTGACAGTAAGTAGCAGAGATTTGCAGATAGATTAGTTTGGATTTAAGTCCTGGTCCTAGCCGTATGTTCTTGGTAATATTACCTAGTGTCTGTGAGCTTTGGCTTCTCCACCTAACACCTATCCAAGGCTTGTTGTGAGCATTAAATAAGATAATATAAGTAAAAAACCTGGTACACTTTTAGCTAACCATTTTACTTAATAAAATGGCACAACATACTTATTTCGGTGAATATATCAAAAGCTTTTTTACTGTAAAAAGAATATACTTTTTTTAAGGCCAGAATTTGTTTTATGATATTGCACAGACAACACACAACCTGGTATAAACCCCAAACAAGTTTTAGAGTAATCCTGGGATCTTGAAAAACTCCAATTTTGTGCATATCATGTAATTTCTATTTCCCCACTCAAAAGGATCAAAAAGGCACATAAAATATTTAGAACTTTGTAGTTTGGGTCCTTTATTCTATTTGTTTATACTTGCAACTGCACCATAGTAGTAAATTGTTTTGGCTTTAAAGTAAGTATTGATATCCTGCAGATTAAATACTCCAAATTTTATTTTCTTTTTCAAAATTGTTTGGTTAATGTTTTTAAAATCATTTCAGTTTTATTTGTTTTTTAAAAAGATTTTATTTTTGAGGGCACCTGGCTGGCTCAGTCAGTTAATTGGGGGGCAAATGATAGCACTGGGATACATAAGTTGTCACAGCCCACCCTCTGGCCTCAACAAATTATACTCATTTCACATGAAAAATATACTAACCACCTCTCAAATCATACGGCAGTGGGAGAGACATAAGACAATTTCAATAGATACTTACAAGGAAGAGAAAAATAAGAAGGCATAGGAGAAACTGATCCATATCATTTTTACATTCTCAATCTACATATATATTGCCAATTCCCTAATTAGAGCTTAGTCTACCTCTCAATGAATTGTTTTCCATAGCTCTTGGCCTCATATTCTAGACTCTAGGTTTTGCCCTATAGGCCACCTTTCATTTAAGAAGTAGCTTCAGTAACAACAGATGTTGGAGAGAATGTGAAAAAAGGGAAATCCTCTTACACCGTTGGTGAAAATTCAGCCACTCTGGAAAACAGTAATGGAGATTCTTCAAAAAGTTTAAAAGAGAACTACCCTATTACCTAGCTATTGCACTACTAGGTATTTATCCAAAGGATACAAACATAGTGATTTGAAGGGGCACATGCACCCCAATGTTTATAGCAGCAATGTCCACAATAGCCAAAATATGGAAAGAGCTCATGGATAAAGAAGAGGTGGTGTGTGTACGTGTACACACACACACACACAAACACACACACACAATAGAATATTACTCAGCCATCAAAAAGAATGAAATCTTGCCATTTGCAATGACATGGATGGAACTATAGGGTATTATGCTCAGCTAAATAAGTCAGTCAGAGAAAGATAAATACATGATTTCACTCATATGTGGAATTTAAGAAACAAAGCAGATGAACACAGGGGAAGGGAAGGAAAATTGAGAGGAAGGCAAACCATAAGAGACATGGAACTCTAAGAAACAAACTGAGGATTGCTGGAGGGGAGGTGGATGGGGGGATGGGGTAACTGGGTGATAGGCATTAAGGAGGGCATGTGATGTAATGAGCACTGGGTGCTATATGCAACTGATGAATCACTATATTCTACCTCTGAAACTAATAATACACTGTATGTTAATTAAATTAGATTTAAATTTTAAGAATTAATTAATTAAAAAAAGAAGTGGCTTCAATAAATAAATAAATAAACATTAAAAAACAAACAAAAAGAAGCAGCTTCTCTGGAAAAATCTCTGCCTGCTTCTACTCATAAAATATTTGGAGTTCAAAAGCCTCTTTTCATTTCATTTCATTTCATTTCTTTACAACTGTTTTTCCTATCAGGTATAATTCATTCCATTAGACAAAAGCTGTGCCTACAAATCTCTTTGAAAGATATCCTTTACTTTGGACTCCACATGAAGTTGTTGGGATGATTTTCTTAAATATATTAGAATCCTTAGTGTTTAAGAGACAGGAACTATAAGGCACAACTTTAAGATCCTTAGAAGGCCACTTGTGTCTCCAAAATGTTTTATGTGTCATTGTCTTAGATATTCTGAGTTCTCAACCAAGAATATTATAGTCCAACCCTGGATTGGTTCTTTTTTTCTTTTTTTAAGATTTTTATTTATGAGAGAGAGAGAGAGAGAGAAAGCATGGGCAGGGGGAGGGCCAGAGAGAGAAGCAGACTCCCTGCCGAGCAGGGAGCCCAATGTGGGGCTCGATCCCAGGATCCCAAGACCATGACCTGAGCTGAAGGCAGACGCTTAACTGACTGAGCCACCCAGGTGCCCCTCTGGATTGGTTCTTAAACCTCAGACACTTTTTTTACTTGAAAACCCTTTTCTAGGTGAAAAGATGGTGTTGTGCCTTGTACATGTTCTTCACGGTCCACTCAAAAACCAGATTATTTTATTCTTTTGTTTATCTCACTCCTCTGTCATTGTGTAAGAGGTAGTGAGACAATACATTCACACTCTGCATGTAAATCTCCTCATCTAGATCAAGAGTCAGGAAACTGTTTTTTTAGGCTGAATCTAATCCACTGTTGGCCAAATTTGGTTATGCCTATTCTGTGGTTTATTTTATAATACAATACTTAAGATGTGATAGGGTACAGCACTCAAAATCTGAAATACTTACCATCTGAACCTTTACAGAAAAAAATTCCCAGTCTTTAATCTAGGACATAGTTTATTAGATACTTTTTTCTGTTTTCCATGTTGCTACAAGTGATACCTTTATTGAACTTTCTGTCACTTCATAGCAATTGTTTCCTTTCTCCTAGCTTTCAGTAACATTGTTCTGACTTTCCATTAAGCCCTGATTGTCCGCCACCTCCAGGCCTCTCGTATTCCACAGTCTTTTCAAGGTTCCTGCTTCTATCTACTGTTCTATCCCAAAGTCCCTGAGACAAGTGTCTGGAGTTTTATTATGAAAAGACCCACTCCCAGTACCAAACTTTGTTTCGGTCATCTTTGTTATGTAAAGATTTATACCAACACTTAACTTAAAGAAACAGCAATTATTTTAATTCTCTTGATTTCAATAAGTCAGGAATTTAGGATGGACTTGGGTGTTTCTGCCAGTGGGCCCCTCACGTGGTTACAATCACATGGCTGCAGGAGCTAGGCCAGTGGACGTGGCCAACCATCTGTCTCCCTTCATATTTCCACGGCTTATCCTAGGCTCCTCATGTGGGAAAGTCTAGATCTTCTTAGACCATGGTAGTCTCAAGGCATATAAAAGGCATACTTAAGGCTGAGGGCTTCAAGAAAAACTATTTTGGTCAATGAGTTAGAAGTGGTCTTACCTTTCTTCTAAGCTAGCTCAGAAATCACACATCATGAAATCTGCTATATTTTGTTGGTAACAAACAAATCACAAAGCTGTCCAGATTCAAGAGGAGAAAAAATAAACACCACCTTTTAATGGGGAATGGCAAGATGGGGGATGTTACTGTGGCCCCTTTTGACTATAAAATCTACCACAATGCTTGGCATGTCCAACAAATCTAAAAAGAAAATAAGTATTTTTGTCTAAAAACAAAGTTTTTTCCCCCCTCTAATTTCACATTTAAAGTATTTTCTGACACAAAGAGTATATATTTCATGAATTTGCAAAGTATAAGTATTATCTAAGATTATTGATTGGTATAATATTAGATTAGCTTTCAAAGCCTACATTCCACTATTAAAGTTACCAAGCTTGGAATATCAGACCCTGTTCAGGGGCACAAAAAGAAACTAGTAGATTATTTAGGATCTCTCACATTAAAGTATAACTTATACACGACTGGTGGAGAAACATGATTCTTTTTCAGGAAAGGCTAGTCTATCTGATCAAAAAATTGTAGAACTATATACATATTCATGTTAAATGATGGAACCACCAGCCTAAGAACTTAGATCAGGTAAATTAATTGCATCAGTGTGATGGACATCACTGCTTGCTTAACTTGAAATTCCACATGTCATAACAAAAAGCCATATAATAAACTTTAAAGTGACATATGCATGTAAATTATTCAACATAGTACCAAGGATATAAAAATATGTTAAATAAATGCTGGCTAGGGTTATGATTATTAATATAATAATGTTAGACTCAGTAGCAGTGGTAATAGCAACAGTGGAGATAGTAATTCCATGATATGTAAATAGTAAATAAAGTCAGCTAAATTTAGATCATATTATCAAAAGCAGCAAATTATTATAGCTTATGAAGTTTTAACTTTTAGCAAATGTTTTAAACATTTTAACAAATGCCCCACTAAAAATAAACCAGCGGGTACTGCAGACCTTTTCCATTTTATCTTGTAGTTAAACTAATTTTTGCACATCCTTTGTTTTATGCACACACACACGTGCACGCACACACACACAGTATATAACAAACTATTTTGGGTATGACATTCTTTTGGGGATCATTATGACCACTGAATGGTATGTTCAAAATTTTGTAATCACAGAATACAACTATTTTTCAAAATATTTATAATAAAGATTTACAATGAAATTTTATTCAGCAATGCAATCTGGTACAGTTTTATGTTTCCTCTTTTTATTGTCAATATGTATGGTTTATTTCTAGTTACATTTAAATGTCCTAATTAATAATCCTTATTGTCTGCAGACAACATAGATTTTCATATTTCCATAGAGTGAAGATTTTTAGTGCACTTAAACAGAAAGTCTATTGGAATTTTCTGAATGATCTTTATTTGAATTTTTAAAGTATGTGTGTATTTCACAATAAAATTTATAGCTGAAAATGGAATATTTTTATAGCTTTTCAACAAAGGAATGGTTTTCTTTTATAAACTAAATGGTTTAAATCTGCATCTCAAAGAAGCAATACACTGATCATCATTTCTCTAAAGTAAGATAGAAATCTGTGTAGATACTTTTTAAAAAGCACTAATGGGCTAACTATAGAGAATTAAATCAAATCAAGATTTTTTTTAAAAAAATCCATATTAGTAGCTGAAGTAATTTGCAGGAATTATTAAATTTAAAAAACCTGTGGGAGAGAGATAGCAAAATCAGGATAAAATTAATTAAAATAATCTCACATTGCATCCAGCGCCTATAACACCAAGCCCAGTTTGTAATTATAGTGCAAAGTTCTATTATCAAAAGTGATTCTCCCTTAAATGTTCTGAGTAAATGTTCTTAAAAAGTCATTAAAGCAGAGAATTTTTAACTAGATACCCTAATAATAACTAAATAAATTTGTATAAATGATGAACAGTGATTTCTTCCGTTAAACATATTTTTGTTTGTTTTTTGTTTATTTATTGGTTTGACAAATGTGTGAAATTTAAATGTCTTCCAAGGATAGAAACTATTTGCTCATGTCAGAGTCATAACTGTAACAGGCTTTAGAAAAACAGAGATGAAAGAAGAAATCCTTAGAGTTTTATGATAAATCTCTTCAGCTGCAAAACTCCTTCTGTACCTACCTTTGCAAGCATATTTCGGTTTATCTTATACATTTTTGTTGTACTTCTACTCTAGACCAAGTACTATGCTACACTCTTTTGATAAACTGAAAATCGAATACTGTTCAACCTCTCAGGAAGCCCATAATTTAACAGCTCATGACATGTTTTCCAAATTTTTATGGGCACTAGACTGAGAACTATGACATGGCTTGCATTCAGGGTCTAGGCCAAATTCAGAGCCAGTACTGGGAAGGTGTATAAAAACTGTCCCCTTGGGGCACCTGGGTGGCACAGAGGTTAGGCGTCTGCCTTCGGCTCAGGGCATGATCCCGGCGTTATGGGATCGAGCCCCACATCAGGCTCCTCCGCTATGAGCCTGCTTCTTCCTCTCCCACTCCCCCTGCTTGTGTTCTCTCTCGCTGGCTGTCTCTATCTCTGTCGAATAAATAAATAAACTTAAAAAAAAAAAAAACCTGTCCCCTTATTTAATTACAATTGTAATTTCTACAGTATTCTAAAAAAATGGATTTTTAATTGAAGCACCAACTTCCTAATTGGAAGCACAGTAAGATTCTTTTTTCCAAACACACTGGTGCTTATTCCACAGAGAAAGCAGAATAATGCCTGATGCCTTTTCTCTCTGGAAACATCTGCCCACACATTTGAGGTTCTTATAGACTCCATTTACTCCTCTCTCTTTCCATTATAGATTATCTTCAGGGAATGTTAATTAAAGGAATGAGCCGTCATTACATTAGCCCCCAAATCCACATTGTTCTTACTTATTCTGATGAGAGCATTATCAAGAGAAGGGGTCTTTGGCTCATTGCACAGGGCTGCTAATATACTGCACCACGGGGCTGTTTTCTCACAAATTTTGTGAAATGTGGCATTCACTGAAACTTTCTTTCCAGAAAATCCTCTATTATGGTGAGTTTGGGACCTCCCAGTTTACTAATTATGGGGGCAATTGTGACAATATAAAAGCACTCTCAAAAGTGGAGATATCTATATCTATATCATCTATAACATATATATATATATATATATATATTTTTACCATTGCTGAGATTGTAACGTATTTTTAGAAGGAAGAGATTTACTTGTATGAACACTAAACTGATTCTATCTTCAGACAGTTTTGGGAAACACAAATATTCAATATCATTCCTTTCAAACTGTAGACTTTTTTTTAAATTAAAAAAAAAAAACCTTAAGCTTCTTAACATTTTTTTCTTTATGTCATTTTTGTTATACAATATAAATATCTGTAGTAATAGTAAATTTTCAAATTACTCACTTGATTGCAAAAATAACTCCCTTTTTGATTATACCTTCTATCCACAGGACACTGTCACAGCAGATAAAATATGGTTTCAAATTATTTTACCTATATACTAAAGCTCATTCCAGTGCATCTCAGAAAGGTCCTGTTTTACTTATTCCTTTTGAGCCTTTACAAAAAAAATTCTGAAAAGAATACTCTCTTAATGAACATATCTGTTCGCTATTCAGAGCATGAAATGCATCCCTAATAGTTGACAGTGGTACTTATTTACTCTAGATAGCCAAGGGATGTGAAGAACCATGAGGCGTAAGGAAAGAAAAGTTGGACGGTGTTGACAAAACTACGAAGTACACCTAGTACAGCTCAAGAAGGTCCAGTGTTGAGCTGTGGAATTCTCTTGGTACCGATTCCTTTCGATGAACAAAATTAGTACTTCACATTTATACACAAGGTCCTCATTTTTATGCAAATGATGGGTACCAACTGTTCTGTTTATTCCTAAACACATGAGAAGAGGTTTTACTCTCTCATTTAATGTGTGGGGAATAACCAAAAGCTGCTCAAAAACTAGACTGGTCAATAATAACCTAAAATATGTATTGGAATGCTTTATGTTGCGCATGCACACACACAGAGGTCAATCTGAATCATGGCATCACTGGATGTATAAAGGATAAATGCCATTTTCAGGTCATTAGACTGTGATCCCCTGAGTGATGGAAAGAATATATCGTCAATAAGTGGGGAACCCCTACACAGCATGAGTGATGAAAGACAGTCTTGGGTTAGCAGTCCCTGGATATATCATGCAGGGGAACAGCGATTGTGATTATTTTGAACAATCAGCAACATCCGGGCATTGTGAACATCCAGGAATGCTATCTCCTGGAAAGAATAATAAAAGTGCCTCCACTCAGCACCAGAGTGAGGAGAGAGAAGGAATCTCTGCCATGGTAAGCACCAGGAGGGGAAATTTCAAAATTATCATAAGGTTAGGGTAAGCCCTTGAATGAGAATGGAAACACATGTCAAGGAAGAGAAGTTAAGCAGAGAAAATAGCATGATTAGCAAAAATAGCAAGGAAACAAGCGGAAAGACAATGGCATTCTTCTCAAGCCTTCTTACTTGAAGTCAAGGATTTAAATTACCTTCAGCAGTTACAATGAGATTTAGTGGCCTCTAAATAAAATTGTTGTCTCTAGTTTTGGCTGACCAGAAACTAATGGGGCCAACTAAAATGAGGAAGCTCTGTTGATTTCTCATGTAAGTTAAATTTTCAATCATTCATTCAGTCAATATATATATTGTTTGAAAGCCTACAATTATGTCATTGAGATTCCAATGTTTGTACGTTATGTCAGCTAGAATTATGATTAATGCAACTTTGCTCTCTATAGCCCCTCCTCCTCATCTTCAATGTTGAACAGCTTATACCTTGAACTGAGAGTTCAAGCATTAAACCACGGGTTGAGATGAAGCTAAAACCTACACCCTAATCACTTGAAACCTATCTTCTTATTGGAAGAACATAATTCAGTCATTAATCACAATATTCAAATCACAATAATCACAATATTCAAAATCACAATATTAGTCACAATAATCACAATATTGTCCCCCCAATAATTCATTAACTCCTAAGTATTAATATTATGGTTTTCAATTACACAGATGGATCTGGAATAGAATGTATGCTTGATGTCCAATAAATTACAAATAACTAAATTGTTATGGCTTTTCAGAGGGCTGTAACAAAATACAATTTTAAAAAACTTACAGTGAAATGAGAATGAAGTTTGATGTGCATAATTTAAACTAGCCCAACCTTTCTTTTTTTTTTTTAAAGATTTTATTTATTCATTTGACAGAGATAGAGACAGCCAGCGGGAGAGGGAACACAAGCAGGGGGAGTGGGAGAGGAAGAAGCAGGCTCATAGCGGAGGAGCCTGATGTGGGGCTCAATCCCAGAACGCTGGGATCACGCCCTGAGCCGAAGGCAGACGCTTAACCGCTGTGCCACCCAGGCGCCCCTAGCCCAACCTTTCTGACACCAAATGCAATTATTTGTAAAAATTTAGTTGGAGATGTGAAATTAGATTTATTAAGTTAATATTTCCTACTATGTGGATACAAAACAAAAAGTACCTAATTACTTGGCTCATTAAAATTCTCATAAACCATATTAACTATGTACATAGAGATCAATGGCATATGCTAAAGTGAAGGTAAAATTAAGTTAAAATAAAGAGTTGTCCTAATAATTCCTTGCAATCATACTAAATGAGTATACAATGAAATTTCATTTAGGGTAACAGAAATATTCGTGGGCATTTGAATGGAAAAAAATTATACATATGTATATATGTGTATTTATATATGTGTACATATATATATAAGTATATGTGTGTGTGTGTGTATATATATATATATATATATATATATATATATATATATATATGGAATTGGTTATCTTGTTGATAGAAATTTGATTCTTATGATACAGAACACAGTTGCATAAGGAAGGGTGAAGATGGTTATAAAAACGAACATCAATTGACCAGCACATTGGCAGCTTCTAATAGAGTTCTATGTACCACCAAGTAAAGAGGGTATTAGACAAAACTGATGTTTCTAGTGCTGTGTTTCTATGATTCAATAAAATAAATCTTCATCAAATAATAAACTAATGTCATTTTTTCAGGATATATTATTGCATCCTGGTTAACATAAGGTAATATATTCTAAATTTGTAGTGTATCTTCTACTCTATATTGAAGATAACCTGAAAAAGAAGGCATACTATCAGAAATTAAAAAGATACAATTTATGGGACACCTGACTGGCTCAGTTGGTTAAGCATCCTGACTCCTGATTTCAGCTCAGGTCAAGATCTCAGGGTTATGAGATAGAGCCCTGTGTTGAGCTCCACACTCAGTGCAGAGTCTGCTTGAGATTCTCTTTCTCCATCTTCCTCTGCCTCTCCTTCCCACCTTCTTTCTCTCTCTAAAACAATAAATAAATCGATCTTAAAAAAAATAAAAAAATAAAAAGATATAATTTCTTACTTGACTTTTAAATACATTCTGCAGTCTTCCGTCCTTCTTCAAATTTGCTAATATTTTTTACAAGGATATGGAGATATACGGCATATCAATGGTCAGAAATTAGCACTCACTGAATATTTTGGCCTTTCTAAAGTAGAGTTTTTGTTCAATATGATGACCAGAGGTGATGCTTTATCAAAGAGAGGAATGGATCAGGATACTAAAAGGACACTCAGTTTTTACCTGGTTCTTTGGGACCTTGAATCCAATAGTCCTCTCTAAGTATCTTCCAAAGAGAAATAAGAGATTTCAATAAAGCTACAGGCCTAGACTGTCATTTGATTCTTTACTTTTTTAGAAAATTTTTTTTAAAAACCTAAGCAAGTATAGAGTTTCTAGGGGTATTCCCTCCACTGAGCTCTCTGGAGGATCTATACCCCTCAGGGAAGAAAGAAACCCATCTTTCAAGTGTAGGCCATCTCTGATTTTCCCTCTTTAACTACATTATCATAGGTCTAAATATCTACGTCATCACATTTCCTAATTTGTATAAGTTATTCAAGAAAAATGTAGTCATTGACCAGGTAGAAATGTAATTACCTCATTATGCAAACAATATGGTATTGATAAAAAATAAAATGAGCTGTCTAAGTTTCAAGGTAACATGGAAATGCATGATTTGACCACAAAAGAAGGTTTTATCTTGACATACAAAAATCTTCTATGCTGGGTTTGGGTTTTTCTTCAACTGCTTTAATAGTAGCATTTGGAAAATTACATTTTCTCTTACTAGATAAATTCTGGCATGTCAATACCATATACCTTTAATTAATTAATTAATTTATTAATTTATTTATTTATTTAGGGGGAAAGAGCACATGGGGAGGGGCAGAGGAAGAGGGAGAGAGAGAATCTTAGTCAGGCTCTACACCCAATGTGCAGAGGCAGGGCTCGATCTCAAAACCTTGAGATCAAGACCTGCATTGAAATCAAGAGTCTGATGCTTAGCCAACTGAGCAACCTAGGCTCCCTTACCATATATATCTTTTGAATCTTATTGTAATATCCCTTGTGCTTGAGTTTTCTTCTTTAATTTATTAGCTGTTTTATAACTATGATTACCCTTCACCCTCTATATGTGCTTCTAGAAGCTTTCCATTTTATTATCTATGACATGGTCAGTTCTACAAATTATTCCATAGACTTTTTAAAGAATATCATATAGAACATTTTTGCATTTAACTCACAGTATATGTTTCTTTTTCTCTAGAAAATTTTTCCTTTGATATGTGGAAATATACTTGCTTGTAACCACTCAATTTTGGCCAAGAAAAATTATTCATTTAAAAGATTCCTATTTACATGTCTCATTAGAAAAGAAGTGGAAAGTTTAAACAAGAAACACTGAAAGATATTTCCAAAAGGAATAAATTCACATACTAGAACTGCATTCACACCTATTCAGAATAACTGAATGTTATTTTAATAAGCAAACCTGAAATCTTGTGATTCAGAAGTGTGGTTACTATGGTTAATTCATTTTCCAAATGGCTGTTTTGATGAATTATGGATGTGTGTTTTCACACTTGCACTACAGAAAAAAATTTCTTACTAGCATCTTTCAACAAAATACATATGCACATGGCAGCCACCAGTAGACAAGCTCAGAAATTTAGCAGGATGATATAACAGCCTAATGCCTTATGAGTCTATTCTGCCTGAGCTGAATAAACACAGTGTAAAGGCCACAGATTTTAGATTGTGAAACACAGAGTATTTGGCCTTGAAACATTTACAAGTTTGACCTTTCAGTGAAATGTGTTTCCACATGGCTATACTATTAAAAACTCAAAATTTATTTTCACCCTTTTTCTAATTGCTAAGTAATCCTTAAATTCCTAGTATACTATTACCTAAAAGGTTAATGTTACTTTTTAAGGTCTCCAGCTCCACCCAATGTGGTGAGAAAAGGTCCTTTCCAGAATTTTTTAGCACTCCTTGTTTGTACAAACTGTTAATGCAATATTGTGGAAATTGGTTAAATCATCAGGTAATATCAACAATCATTAGTTTTTGAGATTCTATATGATATCAGAAATCCTATAATGCCAAGTTGTTTTATGATACTAGAAGTCTCCATCTTGTTATTACTTCTGAATCCACAGCAAAGACATTTAGAGAAACTACTGACAGAGCTTAAACAGAGTATTCAGTTCACAGTCCTGGGGTGGAATAAACAGTATGAGTTTAGAGAGAATGTGCTCATGGTTGACATATGAGGTGAAACATGTAATCTGGCGATGCATATCTGAGTATAAAATCTAAAGAGCAAGACAAGACAGAAAATGGGAAGAGAAGTCATAAGGTCAGATGCCAAGAAGATCATGAATTGATGAGGAAATGAAACAGAAGATGAGTTATGGCAAGAAGCTGAAGGCCTTTTCACATGGTTTTGTGAGACAGAGTCTACATGCTTAAAGAGTTCAGGAACCCAGGGGCGCCTGGGTGGCACAGAGGTTAAGCATCTGCCTTCAGCTCAGGGCGTGATCCTGGCGTTATGGGATCGAGCCCCACATCAGGCTCCTCCGCTATGAGCCTGCTTCTTCCTCTCTCACTCCCCCTGCTTGTGTTCCCTCGCTGGCTGTCTCTATCTCTGTCGAATAAATAAATAAAATCTTAAAAAAAAAAAAAAAAGAGTTCAGGAACCCAGATGGACACTCACAGTTGCCCAGGGGAGCTCAGAGAGACTTCCTGTTGGTAAGCCCCTGGGGTCCCTGCTGTAGGTCTCCTCTTTTGTGTATGTGGTGTTTTCTTCATAGTTGATCCATAAGAAATTCCATTTAAACACAATATTTTCTGGCCTGGGGAAAAACTTTGTTTCTTCATAGACCCACCACTGTCTTAAGAAATCACTTTGAACCTCCAAAAGCTCCCTGAACTCTGAAAAGAAAAGGGTAATATCCCTACTAAATGTACACTTGACTTTTACTATCGTTCACTAGCTCTGTACACTTCGTTACCAGGTGATGCTCCTCCACTATTGTCTAGCACTTAGACATGCTACTTCACCTCTTCATATCTCTCCACTTAAGAAATTCTTCCGCTCAGTAGAATAATGTCTATTACACAGTTAGGCCTACCGTATAGGAAGCTTGCCCCAATGGCAATTCTTTCTTCCCCTTTCATATGGCACTTCCTGTTAAACTGGATAAAGTAAAATGCGAAAAAAAAGTTAAAAAAAGAATTAGGAGATACAGAGATATAGAGAAAGTAAGATATATGAAAAAGAGAATTAGAGAAAAATAAGGAATAAAATTTGGACAAAATACAGCATGAAAGAACATGATATTGTGACAAAGGAAACATAGATACTGAAGAATAATTGATAAAGAAATAAACAAAATCAATTTACTTTTCCTAAAACCAAAATAAAGAAAAGCATAATATCTAAGTTTTTCTTGCATAGGGAGTCTTTGGGGAAATTATCTGACTCATGATACATTTTATATATTGATTCGTGATATATTTTACATAGAAAAATAAAGATGTGCTCTACCAAAACACAGAAATAGATATATCTGAGGAGAGCTGAGTGTGAATACACAAAACAGAGGGGAGACAACAGGACAAAGGTTAAGACGAGAAAGGTATTAAGAAACCAACTCCAGAATTAAAATAAACTCTAATACTCATGATCTAGCAATGACAGGGAAGGCTTGCAAAACACATTTTCAAGGAGACACATGTGCGAAAATCTAAAGAATTGGACAGGGATAGAATCTGTGAATCAAGCTCAGTTGATCAAAATAAAGACGCCTTTCATAGCATCCAAAGGAAACTGACAGCTTAGCCTTTGCAGATTTCCAAACCCAAGGTGCAGTCTCATTGACACTATTCCTTCTTACTCTACTGCTAATCATAAATCAATCATTTGACACTGTTCCTGGAAAGTCTTGCCAGAGCTACCTGCTGCCACTTCCCTCAGTGGTGCATGAATAACAGACATCCAGTTTCCAAATCTTAACTTGTCTCACAACAGCTCAGAAATATGCATAGTAGGAGAGACTTATTAAAGGCTCATTAATAAAACAGTGCCTTCCCTGGCAGATGGCTTAGAAGGAGAAACTGCAGTTTTCCCCAAGCCCCAGAAAACAAAAGTAGGAGGCGTGGCAGTGAAGAAGATTGAAATGCTAACGAGGAGATGGTGAATATAGTAGAAGTGACTCATCCAGGACACACAGTGGAGAATCAGAAAGATGGAATTGAGTTCTTTCAATGTGACAAGTATTAGGAAAAGTCAACATACTTTTTGAGCCAACATTTATAACTGAGGTATCTAAGAGCTCAATAATAAATGAAATATTCAACTAAAAGTATTTTTCTCAAAGTCCCTGAAAATATAGCTTTTAATAATGCTGCAGTTTAAGTCCAGTTCTGCTCCATCTTACTCTCATTTGTCTTGGATAATGAGGGGATTTTCTTCTATTGCTGACAGAATTCAGAGGGTTTAGAAATACTGTGTGATGATTAATGCCAAGCTTAGAGCTACCAGTCCCTTCTGTCTATACTTGAAGTCATGTGACAAAGCCTAATAGAGCATGAATAGAAAGAGAAGTAAAGAATTGAGCACAATAATACAATCTTCTACAATAACCTGTTATGTATCAGGCACTATTCTAAGAATTGAGAACACATGAATGAATAGCACGAAGACTTTTCCTTCTTGGAGCTTGCATCCTCTTGGAAGATATAGACAATAAACAAATAAATATATAATATGAAAGGGATCAATGAGAACACCGAAAATTTTAGAAAAGCAGGTTAAGTGTGTAGAAGCAATAGATTAAGAGAGTTGCCTGAGGGCCAGCTTTGGCCTTCTATCGATTTTTGTAAATAAAGTTTTATTGGAACACAGTCTGCCTAAATGTTTATGTTAGTATAGATAATCGTTGGCTAATTGCCAGCAAGACGCTTAATTTCTGCCTCTAGACCAAGATTACAATCAGCATCAAAAACAAGATTAGATATTTTTACTAAAACACTCACTGTCATTGCTTTTGGGAACAAAGTTTGAGGCTTTTGTCAGCACAAAGAATACTGTGCTGCCTTATTTTAGGTTCAGATTTCATACTGGAATAACCAAAATAAGAATTATATTTCTCCTCTTATTTGTCAAAGGAGAAAAAAGCAAAAAGGATCTTGATCCTACAGAAAAATTGATTGATTTTTCTTACTTGGATTCATCTGTTGAACATGTTGACAATTGCCTTTTACTGACAGCTGAGAAAAGGTTAAACTTATAATATTTGACCCAGGAGCCATTTATCCAAATATTAACATTAGGACACATTTTCAAGCAAGGTCTTAGATAACTGTATTTACCCTTCAAATACAACTCATAGACTCTAGCCTTTCACTATCTTTTGTAACTAAACAGAACTCCTCTTCCCTTCTATGGTTATGCCATATAAAATAATCAACAGAAACTTATTTTCTTTTTTCTTTTTTTTTACTATATTCAGTTAGCCACTGTATAGTATGTCATTAGTTTTTGATGTAGTGTTCAATGATTCATTAGTCATGCATAACACAGTGCTCATCACAACACGTGCCCTCCTTAATACCCATCACCCCGTTACCCCCACCCCTGAAACCCAGAAACTTATTTTCTTAGGAACTCAAAATGTTTGAATTTCCTTAGGTGTATTTAATTCATTGTTTTATTGTCGTTGCTGTTGTTGTTTTAAATGAGGGTTTTGCTGGCCAACAGACACATGAAAAAATGTTCAACATCACTCAGCATCAGGGAAATACAAATTGACAGATGTTGATGTGGATGCAGAGAAAGGAGAACCCTCTTACACTGTTGGTGGGCATGCAAACTGGTGCAGCTACTCTGGAAAACAGTATGGAGTTTCCTCAAAAAGTTGAAAATAGAGCTACCCTATGACCTAGCAATTGCACTACTGGATATTTACCCCAAAGATACAAATGTAATGATCCAAAGGGGCACTTACACCCCAATGTTTATAGCAGCAATGTCCACAATAGCCAAACTATGGAAAGAACCCAGATATCCATCAACAGATGAATGGATAAAGAAGAAGTGGTGTGTTTGTACACACACACACACACACACACACACACACTGGAATACTGCTCAGCCATCAAAAAGAATGACATCTTGCCATTTGCAATGACTTGGATGGAACTAGAGGGTATTATGCTAAGCGAAATAAGTCAGTCAGAGAAAGATAAATATCATATGATTTCACTCATACATGGAATTTCGGAAACAAAGCAGATGAACACAGGGGAAAGGAAGGAAAACTAAAGTAAGATGAAAATTGAGAGGAAGGCAAACCATAAGAGCCAGTGCATTTGTTTTTATGTGAATGGCTTAGTTTTTTGAATGATTTTATTTAAAAAAAATTTTTTTTAAGATTTTATTTATTTATTTGAAAGAGAAAGAGACAGCCAGCGAGAGAGGGAACACAAACGGGGGTGGGGGGTGGGGGGGTGGGAGAGGAAGAAGCAGGCTCCTGCGCGGAGCATGGAGCCCGATGTGGGCTCGATCCTAGGACCCTGGGATCACGCCCTGAGCTGAAGGCAGATGCTTAACGACTGAGCCACCCAGGTGCCCCTGTATGATTTAATTTTTTAATAATGAAATCTGACTCCTTAGCAATGCCAACAACTGATTCGTATTTGTTTATTGCGTGTAAAATTCTTTTAAGTGTTTGAAGAAAACTAAGATGTTCACTCAAAATCGTATTTGTTCAAAGACCTAATCTTAACATCATTTCTTTTGACTATTTCTTATACATCACAGTTTCTAGAGCTTTCATTCTCTCCTAAACAAACTCCTGCCTAATGTCATTCCATTTATGATTTGCCAGCAACTATGAAAATCAATAATCTCAATATGGTATGATGTATGGAAAACATATAAAAATGATGAACTACTTTTTTTAAGATTTTGTTTATTTGACAGAGACAGCCAGCGAGAGAGGGAACACAAGCAGGAGGAGTGGGAGAGGAAGAAGCAGGCTCCTAGCAGAGGAGCCTGATGTGGGGCTCGATCCCAGAGCCCCGGGATCACGCCCTGAGCTGAAGGCAGACGCTTAACGACTGCGCCACCCAGGCGCCCCTGATGAACTATTTTTTTAACTGATTGTTTTATCATATAGATCTCTACATTCCAAAGGTTAGTCACTGGGATCCTGAGTTTTATACAGTATAATTTTTACAGTTGTGTCATATCTAATAATTCTTTCATTAGTCATTAATCGAATTATTTTCAATTCTATGCAATATCAGATGGGTACTGCAACGTAAAAATTTGATTAGCTTGCTTTCAAAATCTGACATAAAAATGAATAAAGCAAGAGGATTACTAATAAAGCTAGTACTAAAAATGGGTGTATAATTACTTGCTTTGTAAAACCTGCTGTTGAGGCCTCTGTTCTCTCATTCAGCTGAAAAACTACAACAGCCTTGCCTCAAGCAGGGCAGCCTATGTGTCAGGAGAGCCCCAACCTGGGATAGACCAGCCTCAAGGGCAGTTGTGTGAAACAGAACCATTCTCAGGGGGCAAGGCCCATTTGCGCCAAGGCTCCAGGCTGATCTTTAGTCTGAGATGCAATGTCACAAGTAGTGACAGGTACTTTAGATCAAGAAATGTCACCAAGCAAAAAACTCTTCATGTTCTTATGTGAGTAGAATGGACACAGCCCTATAAAGGCCAAAATAGCTCCGAAATATTCTGTTCATATTACATCAGAATTCTGTGGTAGTAGAGAACTTTCTTAGCACTGAAATAGAAGGGTAGAATGAAAACCAGGAATGACATACCATTCAAAATTCTAGAAAGACATACACTAACATTAGATTAAATCAATCAGAGTAGATTTGTACATATGGTTATTAACAAGTAAAGAGAGGGTATATACTATGGGAAATGTAAAATCTGAGGGAATGAGATTGACTGGGTACTTATATATGGAGAGAAGGCCAAAAGGAATAAAACAAGAAGGTAGCAGGTGGAAAATAAGGGAATAGAGCAGTTAGAGCCATTTATTTCTTAGAAACAACTTTGTGTACCTTGACACTCCTTTATAATATCCCTGTTCCATCCTCATAGAAGCACCAGTCTATTTGTAACATGCAGCTCTCAGAGTCTGGTTTTTATTAATAATTATTGTCAAATCATAACAATCATAAAAAAAAATCAATAAGCATATAATCCCAGTATGAAGAAATTTTATACTCTCAGGGCACCTAGGCAGCTTAGTCAGTTAAGTGTCCGACTCTTGATTTTGGCTCAAGCCATGATCTCAGGGTCATAGGATTCAGCTCTGAGTGAGGTTCCCCGCTCAGTGGGGAGCCTACTTCTCTCCTTCTCCCTCGGCCCCTCCCCTGACTCACATGCTCATGTGCACTATCCCTCTCAAATGAATAAATAAATCTTTGAAAAGCAAAGAAATTGGGGCACCGGGGTGGCTCAATTAGTTAAGTGTCTGCCTTCAGCTCACGTCATGATCACCAGGTCCTGGGATCCAGCCCAGAGTCTGGGTTTCTGCTCAGCAGGGAGTCTGCTTCTCCCTATCTCTCTGCCTCTACCCCCGCTCATGCTTTCTTTCTCTCAAATAAGTAAAATCTATTAAAAAAAAAAGAAATTATATACTCTTGATACTAAAAAAAACTTTTTTATTTAATTGACAAAAGCAATAATGTCACATCTAAAACCAAGTCCTTAAACTAATTCCAACGGGCGCCTGGGTGGCTCAGCTGGTTAAGCGTCTGCCTTCGGCTCAAGTCATGATCCCAGGGTCCAGGGATTGAGCCTCACATTGGGCTCCCTGCTCATCAGGGAGTCTGATTCTCCCTCTCCTTTTGCCCCTTTCCCCACTCATGTGCTCACGCTCTCTCTCTCTCTCACTCTCGCTCTCTCTCAAATAAATAAAATCTTAAAAAAAAAACTAATTCCAAATATTTACAACATAGGGTTATTAGTTTTTGTTAATTTGCTTTTACTTTATCAAGAAACATTGAACACAATGTTGGTCTTGGTCATATATAGAGATTTTTCCAACAAGAACATTCATTTATTTACAAAACAATGACAACAACAAAAAGTAAGTTTTTTGTGGGTTTTGTTGTTGTTGTGTTTGGGAAATAAGTATAGTCAACACACAGAGGAATATGACACCACAGTCTAGAATAATAATACCTGAATGTAAGAGTGTAGGATGAAATTACACGGATGGGTGAGTTGTCTATTATTATAGATAAAACATCCTATTGTGAAATGAAGATTTCTAATTTATTGCAGCAAGTTTCCTCAATGGATATTATCAAAAAATAGCTAAGATATATCATAATCAACTTGAAATGTTCTATGAATTATACTGTCATTAAAATAAGTTAAAATAGAAAAAGAAAATTTTATCAATAAGTAAACAAAGGAAAACTAAGAATTATTTTTCTCCCAGAATTCTTTCAATTGTGGCCATCTCTTAAAAATCTCTAAGACATGGGACATTGTGTGGATTGTAGATCTAAACATGAAAGGTAAAACAGTGAAGAATTTACATCCTTTAAGGAATAATAGAGGAATTCTTAACGATTTTGATGTAGGTAAATATTTCTTAAGAACACAATCAAGTGAAAGGAAATGATTGACAAAGTATGTAAATTAAAATGAAGTACTTTTGTTCACCAAAGGACATACTAAGAAAGTGAAAAGCAAGCCACATATTGGCAGAAGATTTTTGCAACACATTTAAATGACAAATCCCTGTATCCAGATCCAGAATATATAAATAATACAAATTGGTAAGAAAAAGTTAATACAATTAGAAAAAAAACGACCAAGAGGCATAAACAGGTATCTGCCAAAGAGAACCAAAGGCCAATAAAAATGTAAAAAGATGACTAAAACAAAGAACTGTAATAAAAACAAAAAGAAAATACCTTTAATTTTTTATTTAAAATAATTTTTAAAAATTTATTTGAGAGAGAGAGTGAGAGAGAGCACAAGCGGGGAGGAGGGAGAGAATGTGGGGCTCGATCCCAGGACCCTGAGATCATGACCTGAGCGGAAGGCAGCCAATTAACCAACTGAGCCACACAGGTGCCCCAAAAAGAAACACTTTTAAATGTCAGTTAGATTAACTAAAATTAAAAGGCTAACGATTACCAATTTTGGAAACATTCTGATGAATTTTGGTGAAATAGGAATTTTATACCTTTCTAATTAAGCTATAAATTCTTCAAGCATTATCTACCAGATTGGAACATACACATTCTTTAACCCATTTACTCTTACCCCCTTTATTGGGCCACTGATAGAGATAGTACATCTAGCATTCAGCTAGCGATTGTTCAGAACACAACAATTAAGCTACATAAACAGTAGGTCTGAACCTCCATTTTGCTTAGCCCTGTTTCCTCAATGCCTGTCCCTCAGCTAAGACCTTAACGCTAACTGGAAGTTTCCTTATGACCTATTGAGAGAAAATGATGGCAGGGCTGAGTTTGTTTCACAGATAGATCAGCTCAATATGTGAGAGAAAATTGAAACAGAGAGCTGATGCACTACATGCACACTTAGGTGATCCTGCAGAACAATTGGGAAGTTCTTCCAATGGACAGAACTTAAGGCAATATAAAGAGAAGTGGGCCAAGGTTAAGTATGTGCAGAGTCATGAAAAGTGGAGGGGCGCCTGGGTGGGTCAGTTGGTTAAAGTGTCCAACTCTTGGTTTTGGCTCAGGTCATGATCTCGGGGTCATGGGATTGAGCTCGTCTGGCTCTGCACTCAACACAGAGTCTACTTGTCCCTCTCCCTCTGCTCCTCCCCACTGCTCACGCTCTCTTTCTCAAACAAATAAATAATAAAATCTTTTTTTTTTTTGAAAAGGAAAATAGTTTAGCAGGTTAAAAACTTCATACAGCCTCTCCACAGCTTAATCACTCTAGAGCTTGGAAAAATGAGCTGATGAATCGAATACTCATGATGTCAGAGATGAAAGTGTACATAAGCCCGGCTACATAGAATCCCTCTCAGCAAAGATAACTTAGTTACTGCTGCTGCTAGATATCTGACAAGTCAACAATGGAGATCAATGTTGAAGCACCAAGAGGGAGCCGCCTCTTAGATTATCCGCTATCTATTGCAAGTTGATTGCATCAGACTCCTTGCTTACATCCTACAAAGTTCAGTCATAATCCTGACCAGAATTGACACATATGTCAGAAGCTGATTTGCCTTTCTTGTCTTCAGGGCCTTATCCAAAACCACCACCTGTGAATTTGCAGAGTGTCTGATTCACCAACATTAAATCCCATATAACATCATTTCAGAACAAGGGATTCCTTATGGCAAAGAAGGTACCAACCATAAGCATGGGATTTGCTGGTCTTTGTGCAGACCACACCAACAAGTAGGTGCTGGCCTATTACAATAGTGGGATAGGCTTATAAAAGATGCAGCTGAAACACCAGCTTGACAATGATACCATCAAGAATAAGGAAGTATTGTATTTATATTCTCTAAATCAATAGCCATTAGATGACACGTTGGACTCAATAGGTAGAATTCATAATGAAGGAACCAAGGAGTGGAAGTAGTAGTGGCAAAGTTTCCCATCAGTTCCAGTGACTCAGGTAGTTCATGTGTTTTCTTTACTTGGCTAGAAAATTCTGGTTCTCATGAAGAAATACTTAAACCAGGAGAAATAGTAAGATTTCCATTAAACTTAAGGTTATAGATATTGCCTGGTCACTAACCTTGAGTAAGTAGACCAGCAAAAAATATAAAATTAAAATAAAAGAAAAGAAGAGAAAGAAGAGAAGAGAAGAGAAGAGAAGAGAAGAGAAGAGAAGAGAAGAGAAGAGAAGACATTACCAATAGAAAGCAACAGCAGCAATTACCACTGGTAAGGGTAATTAACCTTGATAATCATAAGGAGATAGGACTGCAGCTACATATGGCGGTGAGGAGGAATATGTCACTGTGATCTACCAAGCACCTTTTTTTTTTTACTCCCATGCCCAGTTGTAGCTGTAAATTAACAAGTATAATGACATGATACAATAAATGTATGGTAGCCAAGGTCTCTAACACTTCAGAGGTGAGGGGTTGGGTCACTCTACCAGGCAGGCCCCTAGGCCAGCAGTGCTAGCCAAGAGAGTGGCAGAGAAGAGTTGAGATGGTTAAAGGAGGAAAAGAGAAGAAAAGCAATAGACAGAACCTTAGAACCAACTAACATATGGAGCTTGTGGTTCGTACCACTAACCTTCTTGTAAAATTTTTGAACAACTGATAAACCAGAATCAGATACTGTAATGGATGAGATGAATCTGATTCAAATGCAAAGGGTGCACTGTGATTAATGTAGTTAATATTTCCACCTACATGTCTGTTCATGTGCCATCCCCCAGTTAGTGTGAGTGTTGGTTCCTATCAGTTCATAAGCACTCCTTACACTGGAGAATTGCTCTCAGCTGACAGTAGACACCTCTGTAGAGAGGTATTCCCCTGATGCCCAGTCTTCTTCACTACATTCAGTGAAGGGAAGAGCTCACAGATAGTGATCAATGTATATATAACAAAATGCCAGCTCCCTGGTCTGGAAGGGAAGACTACTCTGCAAAGGGATTTATGCTTCTGACCCTCCTATGGATGAGACAAATGAAGGCCGGACTTTATCTGAGATGGCATTCTAGATGGGCTTTTTCCCATCTCTATTCTGCTTCCCTCACTTTTCTGTAGGTTTTCCTGAGAAGCACTCCTTTAAAAAAATCAAATATATCTGAATATTTATTTTAGTCACTGCTTCTTGAAAACACAACCTGAAATATTCTTTGACCCAACAATAATACATTTTCTAGGATATGCCCACCAAAAAAAGAAGAAGAAGAAGAAGAAGAAGAAGAAGAAGAAGAAGAAGAAGAAGAAGAAGAAGAAGAAGAAGAAGAAGAAGAATGCATATTACACATATAACATGCACAGGAATGCTCATAACAACATCGTTCATCAAAACTCCAAACTAGAAATAGCTCAAAAGTCCATCAGCTGTTTAATGGATATGTATACTCTTCTATTTCCATCCTATTGTCATATATTTGAATACATTGTGTGGCAGACTGTAGTTTCCAAAAACAGTTGCAAAAATATCTCCCATCCCATATGCCCTTCTTAAAATATGACCTTAAACATTCCACCCATATAGTGGTGCTTTCTGTAAGTCCTTCTCTTAAGCCTGCTTTATTCTTTGTTGCTGGCTTTAACAATAGAATATGGAGGAAGTGATGCTATGGGATTTCTGAGGCTAAATCATTAAATGCCATGATTTTACCTTGATTTCTCTGGATACTCTCTCTTGGAACTTAGCCATCCTGCAATGCTGAAGCGCAACTAGACTGCACAGAGAGATGGCATATTATACTCCAGCCAACTTTCAGTGGCAGTCCTAGCTGGCAATCAGCATCAACTGCTGGATATGTGTGAAGGAGTCTCCAAATGGCTCCAGCCCTGGCCACTGAATCACCCCCAGCCTTCAAGTATTCCCTGTTGAGGGCCCAAACATTCACAGAGTAGAAATAAATTCCTTATTGTGACCAGTCCACATTCCTCTCCCACACAGAATCAATAGAATAATAAATTCATCACTTTATGTAACTGATTTGTTTTTTTGTTTTTATACAGCACTGATAAATAGAACATAGTTATAAAATATTCATATTTAGTGAATTTCAATATAGTGCAATTAGCCATGAAAATGAGTAGGAGTATATGGATGGGTCTCATTTACATCATATTGAGTGAAAAATACATATAATGTTCAAAGAAAAAGATACTGGATATATGCAATGTGAGGTTCTATTACAAATATTAAAAATAGGTGAAACTAACATATGCTTTTAGAAATCAGAATAGTAGTCAACTTTGTGGAAATGACTAGTCATTTGAACAAGCATGAAGGGACCTCTGGAATAGAATATAATTCTACTTACTGACTTAAGTAGCGATTACACAGGTGTGTTCCCTTTGAGACAATTCAACAAGCTGTAACAAGTAATATATTTTTAACATTATGTATAAATTATACCAATTAAAATAAACTTTATCTTAGTAAATGTGGGAATTGAACTTCAATTTCCTGATAGTTCAGATTATTTACCTATGCTATTTTATTTTTCAATTTTGTGTATGTCATTTTCTTATGTATTTTGAGTTTCTTACATTTTCATCCAAAATAAATACGTGACTAGTATATTTTTATCTGGCTATAGCTGACACATTTCTTTAATAAGTATGAAACATAAGAAATTATTTGTAAATACTAATATATATAATATTCATAATTCAATAGTTATCATTTTTAAAGCTATTTATTTATTTATTTGGGAGACAGAGAGTGCAGGAGGAGGAGCAGAGGGAGAGGGATTCTTCGCTGAGCATGGAACACAATGCAGGGCTCAATCTCATGACTCCTGAGACCATGACCTGAGCCAAAATCAAGAGTCAGACACTCAAATGACTGAGCCACCCAGGCACCCCAATTGTTATCATTCTTAAATGTTTCAGCACTCTTGACCTAGAAATCTAAAACTGGTTTCTAAAACAATTCATTATTTAAAATTTATATATTATTTACCGTGCATTTCCTAAGTCCTGAATTAAAACCAGGCACTAATCATTTATAGATAGTTAACTATTACATTAAAAGATAAGTGGTGTTTTAGGAGCTCTGAGAGGTCCAAGAGCAAAGAGTAAAACTGTGTAGTAGATATCAAGCTTAAAAGCAAGGAAAAAGGTATCTGAACAAATAATTTTTTTATATACCTGCAAAATCCATGAAAGTTTTCTATTGAATGTGATGTAGCCTCTTGCTAAGAAGGAATAATTTCACATGGTATTCTGAGTCCTAGAGAGAACTATCTCTAAGACTATATGTTTTTACTTGGCAAGAATAGCCTCAGACCAATACTCATGCTATTCTTTGAAACAAGCAGTTACTTCAATTCTATCTCTTTTTAGGGATATCTGGTCACTTTAAATAAAAGTCCTTTTTCATCAGATCAACTGAGTGTGAATTTGAATAATGAGACCTGACAAGGGAAGGGTCAGGACACACCAAAAATAAACAATGGAATTAGAATCTATTGAGCTGAGATTCTAGACTTTTACCAAACTAAACACCAAAGGCAGAAGTTATGTCCATTTTAACAACAGATGAATTTGAAGATAAATATTTCCCAGATACAACACAGTTGATTAAGTAGAAAATACAATCTTTCTTAAATAGAGCTTGTTTGTTACACAATCCAATGTCTGATCTGATTTTTATAATATATATTTAGATGACACTATAAAAATATTCATGAGGCAGACCGAAGAATTAATTGAAATTAAAAGAGTTGATGGCAAGTACAGATTACTGAATATTACGAATTTTCACTGTTATTGTAAAATAAATTTCTGAGTCTTGAAATATACTAAGGAATAATGGAGTGAAGATTAAATCTCTTAATATGGAGCTTTTGGTGATGTAATTCATTAGAAACAGTCTATTCTTCACAACAATTGGTATTATCATAAGGTAGGACATTACAGGGCCCCTGAAAACACTTAAGCCTTTTACTGAATATTTTTATACACTCTTGGAGAAACTGATAATCTACTTCTTAAGGATTTTGAGACTTATATACCAAAAGTTTTCTTTTATCTTCATGGATTACATGTTTAAGACATTTTTTAAAAAGCAGACTTGGAGAGCCAGTTTGGTATGATGAAAAGACTATAAGATTTGGAATCAATCATCCTAGGTTTGAATAGTAACTAAAAATTACGATCTAAGCAAACTTAAGCAATTTACTTAATCTCTCTGAAGTGTAATTCCTTCTTCTGAAAAATGTAATGTATAGTCTTTATTCCAAAAGTTTGCTCTCATTATCAAATAGCACACTGAATTTTAATTAAGTACATATGCATTGGCTAAAAGAGACTTTTTAAAAAGTCTAGGATATACTCAGTGAGCTAAATTTCTAAATATGGAAAAGACTGTTGAATATCAAAGTACAATTCTCTTTTGGCAGAGTAGCATTTTGATACTGGAAAATAAAAGCCATATTCTTTGATTTCCAAAACAACAAAAAATATTTTGTACTATTTATTAATTTCCTTCTATATCATAACAAAGATATTAAAATCAATATCAAAAATATGTTTCTTCAATGTCACAAATCTTGTATAGTATTTAGGAACTAAAATACAACTAGGTTGTATTATCTTCTTATTTGAAAAATTTCTCTATCCCATCACTGTGCTAAAATCACAGAAATTGAGCTAGAAAAGACTTAACATAGATTAGTTCCAGCCATTCTTTCTTTGAAAATAGAATGTCTCCAGAAATTTAAAACAAAACAATTAATGGATATTTGCTGGATAATCAAATTCATACTCTTCCTATTATTTCTGTAGTGAATATAGACCATGACATTATAATTATGTTTTCTATCTTCCAACTTGCTAATATGGCACACTTTTCTTACAGGGTTCCCCTCCCCCCTCCAAAATAGGAAGGTCAACATTCTTCAGAATTACAAAGAAACCTAAAGACTTTTCTAATTTCAAAGACTGGACTCTTCCTAATAAAAGACTAAGTTGTCAATTATAATAGAAATGAAGTGTGTTGTTATGTCTTTTTGCTTCTTTTCCTTTCTCAAATGTGTTCCTTTAGAGTCTGGGGTTATCGTCAGGGAGATATGAAGATTCTAGGGAGAGGGGGTGCCTGGGTGGCTCAGTGGGTTAAGTGCCTGACTTTTGATTTCAACTCAGGTCGTGATTTCAGGGTCATTCAAGCCCTGTGTTGGACTCCACACTGGTTGTGGAGCCTGCTTAAAATTCTCTCTCCCTTTCCTTCTGCCCCTCCCCTTGAACTCACACACACACTTATTCTCTCTCTAAAAAAAAAAAAAAAAAAAAAAAAAAAAAAAAAAAAGCTCCTAGATGTGGAAAAAGAAAAAAAGGAAAAATGGAAAGATATTTTACAAGGATTACATTCTTTTTCTGTATTCCAAACCCTGAAATTGGTGAAGAGATGCTTCCCTTGCTAGATTTCCCAAAAGAAAAAAAGTGTACTTTTTGTTACCGTTAAGTAATGGGAACACAAGATTTGTTTGAAATAATTTGATAACTGATGTGTGTGTTTGTGTGTGTGTGTGTAAAGAGAGAGAGAGATAACATATTAATTCAGGCATTAGGGGAAATCCAAGGCTTTGTCTTGTGTCATTAATTTTTTATAAGGTATCGTTGCTTTATTTTGAATAGCATATGACCGTATTTTTACATGATTAAAAATCTCCAGTTCTATATCAGTATCGATTTCCTGTCTCAACTCTAAATCTACCCATTTTTGCCCTGTTTTATGGTACTGTACCTAGCATTTCTGCTTTGTCAGTTACCTTAACATTAGGCTCTTGAAGGGTCACTGCAAATCAGAAAGTTTTGCCTTCAGCAAAGCAGGTACCCTCTCTGTGAGCTGTGTATGAACTCCAGGAGGTGGTTTCCCAGCTCCAGTCTATGGTCGCAGAGAATTTTTCTTCCATTTAGCAGGCCTCAGAGACAACAAATTTACAATAAAGTATATATATTAGGCTTGGTATAGGGTAGGTCCCCTTCCTAACTGGCTTCTTCCTTAAATTCTCTCACTTAGCTTTGAATGTAGTAGCTGCTCCCTACATCTGTCTATCATTCCTGTATTCTCTAGAGCTCTCTTTGCCTCTCTTACAAATTAATCTCCTCTTTACTGTTGATAATTCTTTACGTAAAAATTCCCCTGCTTAAATTATTGGCATGCTGTTTCCTGACTGGACTGTGATAGATATACATCCCTGAAGTCTTCTGTCCCCATTTTTCAAAAGCTCTTTTTTCCATATTACACAAAGGTTAAAATAAAATCAAAGGCATGGGAATCAGGTTGCCTGAGTTTGTTTTCTGGTTCTGCTACTTCATTTCTTGGTGATGTTTTGGGAAAGTTGCTTACCTCTCTAAGCTTCTGATTACTCATCTCCAAAATGGAGGTGATGGAAACACTACTTGTCTTATAGGGTTGTTGTGAAGATTCAGTAAATTAATTCACGTAAGGGAAATGGGAAATAATCAATTAATATCAGCTATTATTATTATCTCCTTAATCCCTCTTCATGGAGTTGTAGTCACAGAAAAATAAAATACACACATTCTTTCATAAATTCTGTGTGGGATATAAAAAGGAATATAGAGCGTCTAACTTAAATAGTCCCTTTAACAGGTAGCCTTTCCTAACCATCTTTCCTCCTCCCACTCCTTTGTGTTGATATACAGGACTTTATCTCTGCAATTATCACACAGCACTGTAAACAGTTTCTTTAAAAATCTATCTTGAGATGCTACATTTTGCTTGTGTCTCACATCTAGTAAACACTTAGGAAATGTTTAAAGAAGGAGGACAAGAGGTAAATAATGCATTTTTTTTCTATCATTCCCTTCGATTTTCAAGACACAAAACTAACTTGAAATATAAAACTGACCCCATCACCTCCAATCAGGGAAACTATTTTATTTCCTGTGACACAGAAGGGAGAGAGAGAAGTACAAACCTAATAGGGTCAGGTGCCCAAGGAGGTTAGGCAGAGATCTGATATGTGCTTAACAGTTAAAGATCTATGAGCTCTGCTAATGCATGCTGACTAGAGTAAACAATATTCTCTATCCCAAACCACCTCTCTTTCCTTTTCCTTAATTAGTTTGTTAATGAGCTAATGCTTCCAACGGACTGTGAAATTAAAACAATGTGCTTTCTACTGTGATTGCTAAACATTTTCACTGGACATAAAATGTGTTTCACCCTCAATGGGATTTTCTTTTTTCTATTTATAAACAAATCAAAAAGACAGCATCAAAGAGGTGCAGGTGTCTGGTGGGTAAATAAATAAACACTCCCAGCATGTGGAACAATTAAATAATCTCAAACAAAATGGGATCAGAGGCAGATGCACACACCACAGGAACAACACTTTACAGGCAAAGGGAAAAACTCCAAATGAATCTGCAATAGAGGAACTTGGCTCAGTGGCCAGCCAATTTTGCATCTGTCCCTTTGGCAATGAAGAGTGCTCTGGACACTCTTAGTATGCACTTGGGACAGAGCTCTTCAGGCACTTCTGAGGGAAGAATGATGGAGTTTAACGTTGCCAAGTAGTCAGATAAAGCTGAAGTGGACTCACCAACGCGGACTCTCCCAGCAAAACCAAGACACAATATTCCTTAAGCAGGTGCCATACTTTCTCGTCTCAGTGTCCTATTCCCTCTGCCTGGAATCTTTTTTTCTTGCTTATAAGGCCCACCCCAAATGAAATATTTTAATGTTTAATTAATATTCGTTCTTAAATCTTTGAAGGTCATTTACTTCATGAAGCATCACCTAACTGTGTCAGCCCTGTGCGCATTAAATTAGCACCCTTGCTTTAAAAACACCACCACCACCACAAAAACCTTTCTAACAAAACTTGCTATACAAGTAAGTGGTCTTCAAACGGTTGTTGAATTTAATCTGAAGGCAGAGCATCTGTAAAAATTACAAGTGAGGGGCGCCTGGGTGGCTCAGTCAGTTAGGCAGCTGCCTCCGTCTCAGGTCAAGATCTCAGGGTCCTGGGATCTAGCCTCACATAGTGTTACCTGATCAGTGGGGAGCCTGTTTCTCTCTCTCTCTCTCTCCCTCTGCTGCTCCCCCTGCTTGTGCTCTCTTGTTCGCTCTCTCTCTCAAATAAATAAAAAATTAAAAAACATAAATTATAGGTGGAATGTAATAAGAAAAAGAAAAACAACACCAGTTTGGGAGGGTGACAATTCATATCATGTTTTGGTGATGAGATAACTTACATGAAGAAGGTGATTTGAACCTTAAGGAATGGAAAGGATTTCAACAGGTAAGACGATGACTAAATGTTGCAGACAGGAGCGGACCCAGAAAGAAAGATGGGGCTAAGGGAAATCATACTGGATTTAAGGTATTAGAATTGAACCATTTTGATTCTTGCGTGGGTGGGCTTGAATAAATGGAATAAGTTACGGCTAAACAAGGAGATTAAATCAAGAGAGGGAACATAATTAAATATTAAGTATGAGCTTTGGACTTTGTCTATTAAATATTTTAAGACAACTAAAGGTTCCTAAGACTTGAAGACATTAATCTGATTCTGCACTTACCTTTAAAGTCTAAAAAAAAAAAAAGTTTTACATTTTGCTGGAAAAAAATACATAGATATTTTAAGAAAGAAGTGGTGAAAAGAAACATTCTTATACTTGTAGTTGAATACGCAATTGGACTGCATTGTCAACCTTTAGAAAAGATGTCTGAAATAGCTAATGCCAAGCAACCATTGTGTATGTGGAAAAAATGGCATTGTTCAGATTTCCACAAAACACACTTAAGCTTAAAGAAATCTACAATGACTCATTTGAACAGTTGTGGAAAACTTAAATACAACAGCTAAATAATTGAATAAACAAATGAACCTGAGGCAGAAAAATAATAACAAAGATAGAAATATATGAACATCCTATGAAAACTTTTAAAGTCATTTGGAAAAGCAGTTTTTGTAATCCTGTTATCACGTGGAACTTCAACTCTGTAAGGTAAGACATTATATAGACCTTGACAGAAAAGATACTGCCCCACAGGGGGGAAATGGTTCACAGCAGTTGAATGTATTCATGTAGCTTGTATTGAGTGCTTACCATGGGAAAAGAGATAAACAGGATCTGTTCCCTAGTTTAGAGTAAATTGCAGTTGTAGAACACAAAGACATTTGTGGTACGTGATAGATAGCTGATGGTGAGTGGGCATTTGGGCATGTGTTGGGCTCTTGTGGGCCCTTCAAAGCACAATGTTGGAAACTTCCTCCAATTGAACTGAGGATTTGAGGAAGACTTCCATGTACACAGTTCACCAACAATGTGTTTGAAATACTGGCTATGATTATTACTAATCAACAGATAACTGAAAAACAGTACAGAGTCATGATTGCAGTTGTCTTGTGGGCAAGGGAGCTCTCATTCCAAAACTCCAAAGGAACTTAGCTTATATTTAAAACAAAGAGTATATATTTTACTATTCTACCAAGGAATTTTCATATTGACAGACTGATCACATCAAAATGTTCTGTTTAATTTCTAGTATATCTTTCCATTTTATTAGCCAGATATTTTTGCCCCACCATCATTTTAAATTATCTATTACCACATATCATACTAACCCAAAACATAGTGGTTCAAAACAATGATAATACTTTACTCATAACTCTACAAATTGGGCAGCTCTCAATAGAACAGCTCTTTTTTTTTTTTTTTTTTCCTTTAAACTGCAAATGAACATCAGCTAAGGTAGCTTGAATTGGGAATGAAATCAGCTGGAGGCTTGGTGACTCATCCATCTGGTAGTTGATGATGCTTTTTAACTCGGCTGAGGCTGTAAACAAGACATCTAAAAGTGTCTTTCTGATGTGCCTACTTGGGTTCCTAACAGCTTGGTAGCTGGATTCTTCCTGAGACATCTCCGGGGGACTGGACATAAGTTTTATTACCTTTTTTTGGACTTAACCTCAGCAGTTATATCGTGTTAATTTTATTGAAGTTGCACGCCTACCCATATTGAAAGGCAAAAAACAGAGATCTCATCAATCAGTGGAAGAATATCAATATCACCTTCTAAGAAGCATATGTAGGGTAGAATGTATTTTTGAGGACTTTAGTGGGAAATAAGATCTGGTACAGTCTGCCCTCTTAGCCACAGCAGTTTATCATCTTTACACGTGCAAAGTTCCCTCAGCCTTTCTCCCCAAGATATCTCACAAAGTCTCATTTATGATGGTATTAGGCTTAGGCTGGAGGTCCAAAATCTTATCATCAAAATCTGTTCAAGTGCAGCTGAGGATCTTTGGATCTTATTCCTTAATTACAGCTCAAGTCCAATTTCCTTTCTTAGAGTTGGACCCTCATTTTGATGTTTAAAAAGGATGTAGTAGCTATTAAATTTACTTCAAAATAAAATATATTCTGGTATCTGAGAGTCACATTTATGCAAATCTCATACTTTCCTCAAAAATACCCATCAATTTCAAGGTATTACTACCGAAACGATTCATAGTCTGAAAAACTAAACGTCTACAGCCACAAAATAAATTTGCACAGAATTGTCTTCTTGAAATTTTTATGGGATTGATTGTGCTTATTTACTGAGGAATATTCCACTTTGCAGTCAATATACTCTGTATTTCCTACTACTATCTGAGCTCACCCTTATGGGAACCCTTATGTAATCCACTGATGGGAACCCTTATGTAATCCAGTGATGGAGAAAAAAGAGGCTTAAATAATTTAACACTGTGAAATGCAGTAGTATGCCTTCCAAAACATAAAATGTTTGGCCTTTCAGATATTGATTTTCACTAAATATTAACACAAGTAAATTTTAGCTAACTGCAGTGTAATTTTGTAAAGCGATCTTTTACAAAACAGTCTGCCACACAGAATAATAAAGAGTGGAAGATCTTTTGGACATGTGGTTTCATTTTCATATTGATCATCTCAAAATATCTTAATGCACATAGGCACTATTCCTCATTACACTCTGACCAAAGACCATGAGTCACAATGTAGCGATATTAAGGTGACAGTATCAGTTATCTTCAGAAATCAGAACACATTGGAGAGGGATTGGGCATGATTAGTAATTATATTAGGACAAAAGGTTTAAACCAGAATAATCCTGAGTAGACTGGGACATGAGCATAAGCAATCGTGAGTGTACTTTGTATCTGAACAAAAGTTGGAATCCCAGTTCTGCCTCTTACAAGCAATCAATTCACTTAACCTCCTAGACCCTCAATTTTCTTATGTAAAAAATTAGAATAATCAGATATCTCACTAACTGTTAAATTATATAAATAAAATACTCTAAGTACTATCTGGCACAACCAAGGTCCTCAACAAACGGCAATCAGCTTTGTTATTATTGTATCCTGATTGCCTAGAATAGTATCTAGTATATGATAGACCCACAATAAATATTTGTTTGGTGAATAAATTAATAAAAGAATTAATAAATAAATCAATGACATGCAGAAGCATTATTAGTATTAAAGAAGTCACATAACACTCATGGTGATTCTACTACATGTCATAGTAGAACTGGCAAATAGACAAATGCATGTCCTTGGACAGAGTCAACCTGGATTCAGATAAACTACAAAATATGAAAAAAAAATAGACTTTTAATAGTTTACTAGAAAATCTATACATATTTCAAACCTCAGAATATTTGTGATTATGGTTTCTATCCATTTAATCTAATCATGTAAAACAGGGTTTTTTTTTTCAGTTATAAGATACTTTTCTCAGTTTCCCTGTTGTGTTATTAGCAGTTTTATTAGGATAGGATAGATTATGTTGCATTATAAATGACAAGCTATAAACACAATTCCTTTAATGCATTCACAGACATGGTCATGGTTACATATTATGTAACGACCAATTTGTATTCTTTGGCAGATTTCACAATAGAAACTTTTCAGGCCAGAGAGAGAATGGGATGACATATTTAAAATATTGAAAGTAAGTCATTGTTAACCACAGATTCTATAACCAGCAAAACTGTCCTTCAGAAGCGAATGAGGGATAAAGACTTTTTGAAACAAAACTGAGGAAATTCATTACCACCAGACCTGCTATACAAGAAATGCCAAAGTTCTTTAGGTGGAAGTAAAATATCCATACCCCAAGTTTCCTGGCTCAACAGGACCATAGGCTTTGCTCTGCAAACCTTCTCTCAGCTAGAGCACCCCTGGGCTGCACAACTTTCAGGTGTTTTCACCAGCCCTTCTGGCCAAATGGAGACAGAATACGCTCTCCACCGCAGGTAAGGTAATATGACAGCCCCCCAACCCCCAACCTGAATGGAAAGAGGAAGGGACACTCCAGCCTACTTTTAATTTCCCAGTCTCTCTAGTTAAGAAGGGCTAGGAGCTACCCTCAGCCTTGGCTATGAATTAGTCCTCCTGCATGCATGAAGTACAGCAAGCTTCTATGCCTAATACTGGCTTTTTTCTGGGGGTGATCAGCTCCCTCTGCTCAGCCTGAGCACTGCTGGACAGCACAGCTTCCAGGATCGTCATGAGCTCTCTGATCAGGCGGGGCTGGAAGACATTCTTCACAGGGGGTGGGGCTATGACTCCACACCTTGCCTAAGCGTGAGCAAACAGGGCTTTAGGGCCCGCAAAACTCCTTGTTTCAGGATCTGAATCAGGCCAATCAGTACCTTGCTGAGTTCCCTGATCAGAGTCTGCCCCTGATTTAATTTTGCAGATGAGCAAAGCCGCTGTCTGGGATTACTACCTGGGTACTGCGGGTATGAACCTCATCTGAAGAGATCTGTGTGCTGGTTGCTACAAGCCCCTCCCCACCTTCTCTGTCAGAGTCAGATTCCCAGTGGAATCTGCCCCACAAATTCCCCTACAATTCCCCTGGTGAAATATTGGAGTAGGGTCTCCCACAAAGTGTCCCACAATGCTAAAATGTGTCCCCTGAGTTCTGTTCTCCCACGGAAGGAACTGGAGGTTCAGAGACCTCTCAACATGGTGCCGCACTAGCCCGGGTAAAGGGTTAACGTGGTCAATGTGTAGCTGCTTTTCTTACCCTTCTAATGTGATGTGTCTTAGTCTCTGAGGTGCAAGAGGGTGTTTCAGCCTTGCCCCTGTGCTCTAGGATTCTCTCAGTGGTGCCTTGCTCTTGAATAAATGTTAGTTGTTCCTGTGAGGAGGAACAAAGGAACAACCTATGACACCATTTTGGTAACATCATTCAGCCTCATTATTCTTTACTATTACCCCCATAATATTTTTTTATGTTCTTTAGAATAGTATATTTAAGAATCGTATAATATTCCATTATGTTAAATTACCTAAATTAGTTTTCTGAAGCTGCCATAACAAATTACCACAAACCTGGTGGTTTCAGACAACAGAAATTAATTCTCACACAGTTCTGGAAGCCAGAAGTCTGATATCAAACTTTCAGGGAGGTTAAAGAGGGAAGTGGAATCCTTCTTTACCACTCAATTATAAGCTTTGAAAATTTAGGTCATGGAATTTCCGGATCCATTCTTTAGCATATTCTACCCATCAAGTTCCTCAGAAGCTGGCCCTGGTGTGAGGACTTGAATGCAAGCAAGTTATTGAAGGAGTGCTCTCATAAGAAACTTACAAGAGTGAGGGAAGCAGGAGAGAGGAGAGGAATCTAAGCAAAGGTGTTATTTCAAGCAAAATCTTAGCCTCAGTTTCATATGCTTGGGGTTTCTAGGGGTAAATTCTGCCTTAGATTTGGTCCTAAGTTTTATTACTTCTGCACTAGCACCTCTCCAGATTAGTGCAAACTCAGGCCCTTCTAGATCTCTGTATGTATAGAAAAACATAGCTGGAGTAGCTGAAGAGCAGTCCTCTAAGCACAGCCATGCTTGCTATGGTCCACCCTTTGCATCTCTCTCATGCACTTGCATCTCACATTAAATACACCGTGTCCTGCCAGGGCTTCTACAAGATGATGTGTCTTCACAATTTCTGGGACAAAATTTACAATAGGTTATATAGAAAGATGAGTGATCCCTGACTACTGCAGTTTATCCTGAAATTACAACTGACACTGATTTTATCCTCCTACCAACTATTCTTGATTCCATTCATCCTACTCCAGCTCCTCTGCTGTCAAAGAAGTTTTCCTGGTGAGAAGCATTTCAACTCCTGAGTATGATCCCAAATTAACGTCATAAAGAGATGTACTGAGGAATGCTCATAGTAGCACTACTTAATAGGGGGAAAAAGGGAAGAAAGTAAGAACAGATTAAAAAATAAGAGAAAAGAAAAGAAAAAGAGAAAAGTAACAAAAAAAACTGAAAATGTCCAGAGATGAAAAAATAATATGGTAGATTTATTGTGATATATTTGTGCAATGAGATAGTTTATGCCAGTGAAAATGAATTTCTACATGCAATAACATGAATACATTTTAGTGATCTAATGATGAGTGAGGAAAATATACAACTGTCTTTTTATAAAGTTCAAAAGCACATGAAACAAAAAATGCATTATTTAGGCATACAATATACATCTGAAAAAAATACACAGTCAGAATAGTGGTTTCATCTGTGGAGGAGAAGGGGACTTAGGATAGGAAAGGTCTGTATACACATATAGGAGTAAGTAAAGGACTGAATGGTGAGTTCAGTAATACTCATTGTATTAGCAAAGTAAACACATAAATGTAGGCCAAAGATAACCATGTATCTACTACCAAGGATTATCACTAATCTCTCTGCACACCTGAGTTCCAATTAAAAATGAAGTTTCCAGGTTGACTGATTTGAATGTACAGTTAAGATTGAGAGCCACCGTGCTAGGTGATCTGCAATGCTACTCTAAGTTTTCTTTTTTAATAAGCTGAGGCAAAAAATACAGGAGAGATATTTCATTTGTACAAAAACTGGTATGCGATATTTGAGGGAGTTTTTTTTTTAATAATCAAAAACTTTAAAGATTTTATTTTGATATATAATAAAAGCATGAAACAGAACATACCAAATTTAAATTTGATCTCTAATATTCAATCAAATGCTAAATAAATAAACTTCTTCAATAGGAGAGAAATAATGTCTCTGAGGAGAATGATTTTAACAGTCCTGAAGTGGAGAAATGGCTCCACAGAGTCCTATAACCCAAGTAATTCAATTACATACCTCATTGGAAAGTATGTAGAAAATACAAAGTTTCACTTAAAAGAGTGAAAAATCAAGGGATTTCTTAACAAACTCTAACCCCCATTTTAATCTCCTTATTTCAACAACGCAGGAACCTGTTTGTTTATTCACATGGACACTTTGACCACTTTAACACAAAGAAGAGCCATAGTGTAATAATGAACCTGACATGAAGATAAATGACTCCAATTAGCTTCCTCATTAGTTTTAACTAAGATTACTTCTTTAGTCATGACTGATTTATCTCCGTTTCACTTCTCTAGAGCCTCAGGAAGTTGCCTGCCAGATAAAAGCCAGGTAAAGAGAGTTAATTTAAAATCTAGACAGTCGTCTGCTATTTTCCCTTGGATCAGTCTGTGACTGGCACTCAAGAGTGGATTCACATACATGTGCTTTTGCCATTATCCCTATAGAATAATCATCAACAATATTGAAAGACAACATTCACAAAGTATAGTCATAAGTGTGTCATGTATGTCTATATTTCATATGATGAAGAAAAAGCTACACATTTTCAATAAGTACCTAGATAATTCTTGAAAAATCCTAGATCGAATTTATGCTTTTGAGGGTCTCAGGTGTAGTTTCACTTGTCATTGCACCACAGAGAGTGGGGATTGAGAGTGGGGACAGACACACTGATGGAAGAAACTAAAAGCATTCATCACAAGATTAGGATTCTTCCTAGGTGCCTGGAGTCGCCAAGCTGGGAACAAATATGAAACTATGCTCTTTAGGCTTACAAAGAGACAGACCAGCCACAGAGATATTTGTCTTTCCTTAGGTGTCAGGTGAAGATGAACATTTTGTGCTTGCTTGATGAAGACTCAGCCTACAGAAGCCTGTACGTACCTTGTGAGAAACTGTGTTCCCCAGTCCCAGAGTTTACTCCAGGGAGAAACTGCCCAATTCCCCTGCCTCATACCTCCCTTGGGGTCTGTGTGGTGTGGGAACCATGGGATGAAGTATTTTCAAACACTAATATTGGAAAAGAGACAGATGCTTTCATCAGGAAACCTGAGATCCCACAAGCTAAGTGGAGGAAAAATGGTTTGGTCTTCTGATAGTAAATGATTCTTCATTCAAAAGCCAAAAGAGCCGAAACTTCTGCACTATGCAACACCTGATGTTTTGTCAGAAATCAAGATACTTTAGCACATGACTCAGGTCTGGAGTTAAAGAAACACTAAAGCAGAGCAGGCAAACGATTAAACACACACACACACACATACACACACACACAAAACCAAAAAAAAAAAGTGACAACAAAAAATCTACTGAGACTTAGAGCTTAACAATGTAAAACAAAGGTAAACATTTACTCAAGGAGGTCGCCTTTGAAATAGAACTGAGGGAAGAGTGACCTCTAAAATCAGATATTTGTTTAAGGAATTCTGGTTTCTTTTAGTGGAAGAGATTAGGGAAGACAACTGTGAGGTTAGAGGGCCTCATTTCTACTGGAACAATACTGTGTTCGGGCCATTTCAGTGAAAAGGGTTTGAAGAAATAAATGTTTAATATATTGCATCTAATGTGATATTTCCAGTTCAATTTGGATACTGTAGTTTTTACCTCAGTTCTTTGATTATAATTATATCTTTAGATATGGAAATTATTGATTCGGAAGACTATAACAAAATTTCTTATTCTACTTCATTCTACTATAAAATATTATTTCAAAATAACAATGCTTATGAGAATATTAAGGACTTCATATAAGTGTATGTTATTATGTTTATCTGTACCATGCATAATGTTAAATTTAGTAGAAAATAAAATCTATCAAGTTCTCCTAGCTATAACTATTAATAAGAAAAGGAAGAAATGAAGGAGAAACAGAATGTAGAAAGGGAAGAAGGCGACCATAATCCGGCCTTGAAGTAACATACTTCCTAATGAGAAAGACAGCTTTACACACAACTAAGTATTGTGCAAAGCGTAATGTAGTACGGGGATGGCAGAAATATAGACATAGCCTAAGGAAATGCTAAAGAAAAAACAGATGATTGTGACTTGGGAGTTGAGGAAAAGTTTTCATAGTATAGGGGCTTAGCTTTAGACAATGAGAAATATTTCAAAGGGCAAAAATAACCAAGAAGCCATTCTAGACTAAAAAGATTCATTTTACAATCAACCTTAGCCAAATTAAATAATTAAAAAAACTAAATATAATGGGACACTACATCACTTTTATCTTGATATTAAGCATGAATCATAGTTAGATTATGCTAGCGCCACCTTCACTTAATTGGATACCCAGATAATGATTGTACTTAATTTCCAATACCTGCGATGAGAGAATACATTTTGCACATAGAATTCTTAGAAATAATGTGATGTTACTTCATCTGATTTTTTGTGTCTGGCACTCTATTGTTACCTCTCAAATTGTTATTTTTAAATTCTCGCTACTACAAAAACATTATTCGAGATTGCAAAACCTAACATTTATTTCTTAGAACCCAAATTTCATAAGGGAAATGACATCATACTTTGAAAGTATAAGTCAGAGACAAGATGCTGGGAAGGGTATAAAAGTGACTTCAGCATGTACCCAAAAATGTATAGCTAAGATTTACATACTACGAAAAAAATTAAGTATTGATTTTTAAGGCACAGATATTTATGATTCACAATGAACTGTATAACATACAGGACTCAATAACATGCAGAAAATAAATATGTGCTAGGTATATAATTTCTTCTTCCAAGGAACGTAAGACCTATATATGGAAGTGGCTCAACAAAAATGACAAATTCGAGACCACTTCATTATCTCCAAAGTATAATGTGCGTTTTTTTTTAAATCATTTAATCTTTAACAAATATACATCTAGCACAAAAGGTATAAAGCTTTATGTATAATAACAGTATTCCAATTTACTTCTCTAAAATTAAAACTAAAGCAACAGACATCTCTTCTTTTTTTCTAAATTACACTTCCCTGAATAGAATATTTATATCTATTCTGGTATGGATTATAGAATGGTAGACATTTATTCCTTATCCTTTACTCCACATATCTGTAAACAGTACACTCACTTCTCTAGATGCTTGCCTGAAACGATTTTGGCTCTATGTAACAGAAAATCTGCCCCAAAAGTCTTAAACAAATGGAGGTTTAGGTAGCTTCATATAACAAAAATTAATAATAAGGCAGTTAACTTTCGGACAATAGCTCACTAATTTTATTCAAAACCTAGATTCTTTTTTTTCCTTTTTGCCATTTTTAATATATTGACTTAATCTTCAAAATTTCATGTTAATTAGTGACCACCAAGCATTCAGTATTCTCATTCAGAAAAGGGGAGCAGGCATAGAAGACGAAGAAGAGTGCTGGATGACTGTTTCTGTCCTATTCTTCTTCTTTCTCTTCTTTTTCCTCTCCCCTCTGCCTCCCCTTCCACTTCCTCCTCCTCTTCCTTTTTCTTCTTCTTCTTTTTTTTTTTTTTAAAGATTTTATTTATTTATGTGACAGAGAGACAGCCAGCGAGAGAGGGAACACAGCAGGGGGAGTGGGAGAGGAAGAAGCAGGCTCACAGCAGAGGAGCCCGATGTGGGACTCGATCCCGTTACGCCGGGATCACGCCCTGAGCCAAAGGCAGATGCCTCAACGACTGCGCTACCCAGGCGCCCCCCTTTTTCTTCTTCTAAGAAGTATAGTTAGAGCTTTTCCAAGAGCCACACCTAGACACTTAATATATCTCTTTGACAAAAATTTTGCCAATTGGTTATAGCTACCTATATGGGAGTCTTGCAAATCAAGTCTTTAGCTGGGCATATTATTAACTGAAAATCCAGGTAACGGAAGCCACAAAGGAAAACAGGGATATTTGGTAAGCGTTAAAACACAGTACCCAAGCCAATAAGCTGAGTATTGCCATTGACTCCATTATGCTTTCATAATTGGAGAAATACAGCATGTTTATGAATCAAAACAGTTCATGTCATTAATATGTGAATTCTGCTCAAGTTGGTCTATAAATATGACCCAAACCTAATTGAAATTCCAGAAGTTTTTGTAGAAATTATCAATATAATTCCGAAATTTATATAGAAATTAAGGAATTCCAATTTTCCCAAATTAAAACAAAACAAAACAAAAGTGAGTTGGATGACTCATACTACTCATTTTAAGAGCAATCAAGTGAGTGTGACATTAGTGAAGAATGTGGTCATAAATCAATGAAAAAAAAAGTTCAGTAATTGAACGTCAACATATAATGAATTGATTTTCGACAAGGATGTCAAGGTTGACAAGAAAGAAGAATGTTTTAAATAAATGATGCTTGGATGATTGGACAAGAATGTGAGAAAAAAGGACAATCTATTTTGTATGAAATTAAAAAAAAAAACTTAAAATGGATGATAAACCTACATATAAGAGCTAAAGCTGTGACACTTCTAGAAGTAAGCATAGAAAAATATTCATGATCTTGTTAGGCAAAGATTTCTTAGATACGATACAAAAAGACAATCTAAAGAGGAAAAAAATAATTAATTAAGCTTCACCAAAATGTATAATTTCTGCTTTTTGAAAGTCACTGTTAAGAAAATGAGAAGAAAAGGCACAGACTGGGAGAAAATATTTCTACATCATATATCTAATAAAGGACTTCTTATTTCCAGAACACAAAGCAAACTTTCACGTCCCTTCTCCAGCTTCTATCCTCCCTGCAGGAAGTCTTTTGTATTACTCTCTGGAAGAGACAGATACAATGGGGTGAAAATTTCATTCAAAGAACTTGGTCAATTGAGAAAAGCAAAATTAATTTAACCAGTAGTTTAATAAGCTTCACTACGATACAACAGAGATTTTCCAAGTTAACTCCTACTCACTTTTCCAGCCTTATTTCTCACTATCCCTCCATCAGACTACATGTGAGGAATTGCCATTACTAAAATGATTTCAACAGCAATTTTAGTTCCGAATGCAAAATTCACCCATAAGACAGGCTTTTCAGTATTTAAATCCTCAGTAGAGCTAGGTACCAATTTAATGTTATTTGTGAATCTTCCATCTCATTTAAGACTCTTTGGTCCTTTTGATAACCAAAACCATATCAAATTTAGCTAATTGTTGATCAGCATCCTGCAGACAGACATCTGACTGATTGTCTGAAATGACTACACAGTTTGGGATGTTATATATGCAATTACTGCCAAGAATAGGTAATAACCTCAAAGAGCTATTAAGATGCAAAGAAGGGATGCATCAAAAAAAAAAAAATCACAAGCTGTTCACAATCACAAGTGAAAGTATAATTACCATACATTATACAGGAAGGGAAACTAACACTGAGTAAGCACCTACTACATATTAACCATCTTGCTATTTAATTTGCAAATATCTCATCCACAGAACAGCTACTTAATGTAAGCAATAAAATCTTCATTTTTAGGTTAAAATTTTTATTGAGATATAATTAATATACCATACCATTCACCCTTTTGAAGAGTGCAATTCAGTGGTTTGTAGTATATTTACAAAGTTATCCAACCTTCATCACTACCTAATTTAACAGTTCATTTCTCCCAAAAGAAACCCCCTACCTATTATAGCAGTCACTCCCCATTTTTCCTTCCTCTCCACCCGCACCCCCAGCCCCTGACAATCATTACTTTCTTTCTCGCTGGATTTGTCTACTCTGGACTTTTCATATAAATGGAATAATACAATTATGTTGCTTCTTTCACTTAGCATACTGTACTCAAGGTACATTGATTTTTGTAGTATGAATCAATACTTCATTCTTTTTGTACCTGAATACTATTTCACTGTGCGGCTATAACACAGTTTGTTTACTCAATCATCAGTTGATGTACATTAGGTTATTCCCATTTTTTGGCTATTACAAATAATGTTGCTGTTAACACTCATGTTCAAGTTTCTGTGTGGACATAATGTGTTTTCTCTTGGGTATATGTATAGGAGTGGAATTTGCTAGGTTATACACAACCTTTTACAAAAAGTTTTTATTTTATTCTTCCTTTATTAGGTAGATATACATATAGTGAGGTACAGATAAAAATCACATTCTTAGTCAAATGTTAGCATTGCACACATATACTTCTTTTTCATTTCACTTTTTTCACTTAAAATATATTCTGAAAAATAAAACGAAAAATGTATATGCTGAATATCACTATATGGATATCCCTCACTTCTTTTTACAGCTGCATCATCAGGATGTGGGATGATTAATTGAGCCAGTAACCTATCCAAGGACACTAGGTTGTTTTATAGTCTCTTGCTATTACAAATTGAAATGGAATAAATTGCCTTATGTATATATTTTTTCATATTGTTGCTCATATATTTTTGGGATACATTTTTAGAAATGAAGTTTCTGGGTCAGAGGATAAATGCAGTTTGGTATTATCAAATTTCCTTCCATTAGGGTTGTTCTATTTTATATTCCCAGCCAGTATCCCTATGTGGTTACTTTTTATAATACATTTCACAATATATACAAATATCAAATCATTATATTTCATGAAACTAATATGTTATATGTCAATTATATTTCAACAAAAATGTTTAAAGGTCAAATGCATAGAAATAGTAGAAGAAATTTACAAACCCATAAAATTCTACCAAGAAGTTAAAAATTGTTTAAAAAGTTAAAAATTAATAATAATTTAGAATTAAAAGAATAATTAACAATTTGATCAAAGGAACATAGAACTGGCATCAAAAACTAGAGAACACACATTATTATTTTTAATTATATAATGTACATTATAAAAAGTAAACACATAGGGATTATAAAATACTCATTTTAAGTATGTGGGAATGTAGGTTTTGGAAAATTAAAAGACCTTAACAAAGTTAAGGTGTGTAACAAAGTTACACAGTTTTAAAAGGATGTTCTTGTGGTGCCTGGGTGTCTCAGTTGATTAAGCGTCAGCCTTCAGCTCAGGTAATGATCCCAGCGTCCTGAGACTGAGACCCTGGTCCAGCTCCCTGCTCAGCAGGGAGTCTGCTATTCCCTCTCCCGTTGCCCCTCCCCCAAACTCATGGTCATGCTCTCTCTCTCTCTCTCAAAAAAATAAAATAAAATAAAATCTTTAAAAAAATAAAGGGATGATCTTGAATTTGAACACAAATAAATCTGGCTCCAAAGATTCTTATGTTTCTTAGAAATATTGCTCCAAAGGAAGAGAACTATATAGGCATTATCTGAAAAAAGTCATTTCTTTTTTTTTTTTTAAGATTTTTTTTTTTTAAGTTTTTTTTTTTTTTTTTTTTTTTTTTTATTCGACAGAGAGAGACAGCCAGCGAGAGAGGGAACACAAGCAGGGGGAGTGGGAGAGGAAGAAGCAGGCTCATAGCGGAAGAGCCTGATGTGGGACTCGATCCCGTAACGCCGGGATCACGCCCTGAGCCGAAGGCAGACGGTTAACCGCTTTGCCACCCAGGCACCCCTGAAAAAAGTCATTTCTGAGAAAGAAAATAATACAATTGGAGATAGCATTCAGAATATAATACCTTAGACCATATCTCATTTTGAAAATATAATCCACTAATTAATATATTGATTATTCATATTTTAGTAACTTCTTTTAACTTCCTAACACTCCTATTTGGTAAAGAATTTGTAACTTTTGTTTATCAAAGAAAATACAAATTCTTCTATTGGCATTTATTGCTGTGTATATTATTCATAGTGAAACAAGTTTTTAAAACTCTAACAATTTGTTCTGATGGAAAAGTTTTACATAAAACCACATGTATAAGAATTTCATTTATTTTCCATAGAAAAGTTTAAATGACATATATTCTGAAATGTTATTCTCTAAAAGACAGGTAAACAAACACACACAATGGATTTCTGTCTAAACATCAGTAAGAAAATGTAGATATTTGAGACCAAACTGCATTTATCCTTTGACCTAGAAAAAATAATTTCAGCACTACCTAAATAAACCTCACTAGGGGTAATGTAGCACACTGCTCTGAATACTCCTTAGTATATGAAACATTTTTTCCCAAGTTTTAACTAAAATCTGATGAAGTTAATGAACATTATAAAGGTTATAAATAAACATAAAAAACCATATAAAAACTATAGTATGCTGAAAGCTGTTCTATTTTCTGCATATGTCCCATAACCATTTTTGAAGGGCTTAAAGTATTTTATTTCCTCTCTGTTATTCTGTAAACTAATTGAGAGGAGTAAATTAGTCTTTTCACCTCTGCATGACTATCACAGGACCTGTGACACAGTAAGCACATAAATACCCACTGAATGAATAATTAAAGGAAAATAACACTGAATAATGCTGCATTTATTATTTTCTGTGATTTAGTTCAAAACTAGCTTTGAATAGTGTGTATATTTAACTTTGAAGACTGTTATAACTTTGTACCATGTCTTCTATATTTAAAAAATAATAAAGAATACTGAAGAAAAAAAAGTTACGAAGTTCTTACTAGTAATATATAGAGAAAGCATTCAATGAGCACCAAGCAAACAGTGCTTGTCTGGAAATTCAGGGCAGTTACACATTCATTTTTCTGTTTGTTCGTATGCAGCTACTCATCTGCCTCTAAGCCATATATTTATTCAGCATGTATTAACCAACTGCTCTCTCCCAGGCTATAGAGGTAGAAGGATTTTTAAAAAGCAGTCCGTTATCTGAAGAAATAATCTTTAAATTTTATAAAAGTAGTGGAAATATGTGTATATATAGAGAGATATAGATATAGATGCACATATACATAAAATATACATACAAGAATAAGAGTATGTTGAGACCTCTTTTAAAGGAAAACTATACAAACAATAATGGTATTATATATAGTTTATATAATGACAATGGAAGACTGCAGAGTCCATCTCAATGTATTGGAGTCAAAATGAAATTTAGCCCCTGGGCCTCTTTACTGCATAAATCTACACATCATCTCCCGAGAAGTTAAGAACCTTGTATTGGAGTGACATGAAGGGCTGTCAGGAAGTTACTTTCTCAATCAGGATTCAAAGTATACTGAATAAGATCATATTCTTGCGAATCAACTGTATTCTCACTACTTGAATGAAATGAGCTTGGTATATGTTCTTGTGCTGAAGATCACATAAAAATTTATTTTAAAAAAGGGATTAGGAAACATATATTTTCTACCAATACTGTAAATTCCGTTTTCTACACATCTGCTTGAAGCAGCTGCTTCTCTCTCGCCATGTTCTGACCACAACCCGTATCCCTCCACTCTCCACTTCACTTAACAAGCTCCAGCTGCACTGACTTTCTCCGAAGCTCTCCAGTGGTCTTAATCTTTCTTCCTATAATTAGCACAATGAGCAGAGAGCCAGTGTTCCCTCGCTACTTTCAATCAAAGAGGAAAATTGGATTGAGAAGGGATTGGCAAGAATGTGTAGAGACAGAAATGGTATAATCAAGTGGGACCTATTCCTACCCATATGTAAAGTTTCCTCCAGCAGGCCCACTTAACTCAATTTACTCTTATCTACTAAATTTACAGAATACTTCACCTGATTTGGGTAGCTATTTACTTACTGATTTCTTTTTTTATGGAAATATTCCCTTTGCTATGTTCTAAACCAAAATGCCATGAACCAAATGACCCATGATCTGCTACTCCTGTGGTCTGAAGAAATCTCCATCATCCTGAAGGTCTGATGTGACTGTGGGAAGGGGGAAAGTGGGAAGATAAACTTTCTCTTTTCTATGGCTTGCAGTACAGTTGAAAAAATGCACTGAGGGGACAAGGGAAAAACATCTGGCCACTGAAAACTTTTAAGGCACAGTTGATATATAAGCTTACATTTAGTCAACAAGGGATTATTATCTTTCTGACCAGAGTTAAACCCTTTATAAATATAAATCACATTTAATATTTTAGTATTTTAATTTCTCTCTCTCTCTTTTTTTTTTTTTTTTTTTTTTTTTTTGCTGTAGGAGTATCAGCTCTTCTATTGGTTACATTCTGCTCACTACTGCTCTTACCAACTCTTTTGGTTAAAAGTCTCCACATTTCAGCAATTCATCCATTGAGGGTACAGATCCCTGCTCCCACAGGCCAGGGAGAGAAAAACTGGAAGTGTCTGCTTTGAAATGGAAATGAGGAAGGAAGAAGATGAAGGAAAGGAAATAAGAACTGAAGGCAGTGCTTTCCAATTTTTTTCCCTTGAACTACTGCTAATAGCAGACAGAAGTGGAGACGTACCCTCCCGTGAGTCTGGGGGCACAGCCTGAGGTTACCCATCTCAAGCACAGACTTCTTTTGAAAAGTAAGAGAATTTGCATTCTGTTATATAGCATAGATCTTCATTTGAGTTTAAAAGTAATGGTTTAAATATGTGAATAGAAAAACATTACCACCATTAACCTCCAATAAAATCTTAAATCAAAATACAGAATCGGGGGGTGCATCATGTTTACTCTGAGATTTCTCTCACCTTCTAGCACCCCCTAGAATACCTTAACTACTTGGCAAAGAGACAACCTTAGACCTCAGATCTAACCTGACTAAATAAAGTTTGAATAGTATTTGTGTTACTGAAACATCCTAAATTGCAAGCATATGTTTAAGAATATATATAATTCAAATATAAAATGGCATATATTGTGACATAATAGGAAATCCAATTCTTGTATTCATGCAGTTGAGATATATTTCCTTTTTTTTTCTTATTTTCATGTATGGTTTAAAAAATGGATTCAATTTTATCCGCCTTCCTAAGGCCCTCGAGTTATCCTAAACCTGTTCGTTAACTTGTTCATCTTTTTTCCTGCTGACTTCATGTGGCACGTTTATTTCATACTAAATATCCATATTCAATTTGGTCTGCTCATGAAATTATTTTTTAATTCCATTGGTTTGTCTTTCTGCTCATGTATAAATCCATTGCAGTTATGGGGAGTGTTTTGTATGTTAACATCCTGCTCCCCATTAATCGCCCTTCTTTTTACCAGCAGTTTCATGGGAATTCTTGCCTGTTGCTTTTTCTAAATGAATTTACAATCATAATGACTAGCTCAAATAATGTGTTATTACTTTACTGGGACTGATTCAAATGTAACATAACAATGAAAACTGACATCTTTATAATATTTTGTTTTTTTGTTTATGGATGTGATAGGTCTTTTCATTTGATGAATTCTTTTTTCTGAGTACTTTGGGAATGTTTTATATATTTTTTTCAAGTATGTTTTCAATATTTCTTGTTAAGCTATTTGTATGTGTTTTATTTTTATTTCTATCATAAACTGAGCTTTCTCTTCCATTATACATATATATACATATATACATATATATATGATTATTTGTATATGTATACATATTTATTAGGCTATTGATTTTGTATACTAATTTTACTATCTTCTATAGTGATTTGATCTTTAATGAAAGGAGATTTTTTTTAATTGTTCTTCCTTTCAGAATTTTTACACCTCTAATATTATCTGTTCCAAATGCCTTGACAAATTATTCCAATACAATGTTAAAAATTTGGGGAAATAGTGGGCATTCCTTCTTCTTGAATTTAATGGGAAATCCTTATTTTCTCATTTAAGATGCTGCCTGAAGTATATGCAGCTTTCTTGTTAAATAATTATCCATAAACTCCTATTTTACTGATTGTCTAGTGAGTGTTAAATTTTGCTAATATCTTTTCTGAATATATAGAGATGATCATATAATTTTTTCTTTTGGATCTATGAATATGAAAGAATTTATTAATTGATATATTTATATCTCTATACTCATGCTCTGCAGTTAAATTTACTTGGTCATGATGATGTATAATTTTTAATTTGCTGCTGGGCTCTGTTCACTAATATTGAACATTTATCAATTTATTTGATGTACTTCTGATTTTATATTTATTATACCACTTCTTTTAGTTTAACTTTTCGGTTGTTTTAATGAGGTTTGGGAATTTACCTCATTTAATTTCATTTCCATTAACATAGGCATTTTAATGCTATAAATTTTCCTCTGACAGTGCTCTAGCTTTATCCCAAGATTCTGATACATTTTGTTTTCATTATCACTATATTCAAGATATTCTGAAATTTAATTTTGTATAGATATTTGACTCAAGAGTTAACAGTGAGCTTTTATTTTAAAATTATTTTTAACCACAAGGACAATTTAAATTTTGTATTATTTTTTAGTATTATGCTTTAGGTGCAGAAAATGATGCTTTTGTTAATTTTATTCCCGGCAGTTCATTGGCATTTAGTGTGTGCTCTAAAATGTACTCAATTTTAATGCATAGCTCAAGTTCATTTACAAGGTACATTTTCTATCATCAAATTTTAGGGTTTGATCTGTGTAAGTTCTTATGTACCTGGTGTGTCTTTGATTATGAGAGGTATGTGAAAGTTGGCTATGATTAGTGTATGTAGTCCTCTTCATCTGTCTCTTCTCAATAAATTACACCATATCTACCTGGCTGCCCATATAAAAAAGTCCAGGAATCACCCTTAATGCATCTCTTTTCCTCTTCCCCTCTCCACAAGCAGCAAGCATATCATTGGATGGATCACCAAACATGTCTCAAATCTACATACATATCTTCATTTCTACATTACTACTCTAGCTCATGCAACCATCTTATCTTTCTTAGAGCATTGCCTCCTAACCAATACTAGTGGATTCCCTCTTAGTTTGCTCAAAACTGGCAACGAAAACATGCATTGCCTGCCTAAAAATCATCAGTGTTTGCCTGTAATGCTTAACTTAAAATTAAAATTCCTTCACAGGTTGTACAAGGACATGCCTATTCACCATCTTCATCTTGTAGTCCTTTCTGCTTCACTCAGTACACACCAGTCTGTACTGGCCTTCTAGTTTCTCCAACAAGTGAAGACCTCTTCAACCTCTGGGTCTTTGTATGTACTAATCTCTTTATTGGAAATAATCTACTCATTACTCTTTTCTTAACTAATACAAGCACTTCCTTTATGTTTTAGCTTAAACATCACTTAGGCAAACATGTCTTCCCTCTTAGACATCTCCTACCCTTCCTCAAACTTACCTAATTCTTGAACATTTGTACCACTGAAATTATCAAAATTTGTAATTATACTTTGTTTTATGAGTATTCAGATGATGTCTTATTTTCTCTAGATTGAAAGTTCCATGAAGTCAGGAACAGTGTCTGGCTATATAGTGCCATGTTGTATCTAACATTGTGCTTATAATATAGATCAGTCTCATGATCTTCCGTCTGCAAGCTGAAGACCCAAAAAAGCCAGTGGTATAGTTTGGAGGTGTGAGAGCTAGAAAGCTGATACTGTAGATCCTAGTGCAAGTCTGAAGGCCTGAGAACCAGGAGCACTGAGGGCCTAAGGAGACTGATGCCCTAGTTCTATCAGTCAGAGTGCAAATTTGACTTGCCTCTGCCTTTTTGTTTTATTTAGGCCCTCAATAGATTCAGTGATGCTCAACAACATTAGGCAGAGAGCCAACAGTTTTACTCAGTCAACCAATTTCAATGCTAAATCTCTCCGGAAACACCCTGACAGACACACCCAGAAAAAACATTTAATTGGCTCTCTGGGCATCTCTTGGACCAGTCAAGTTGACACATAAAATGAATCATTAAAAGTACTCAATAAATAGTAAACATATAAAAATAATTTCAATCATTTCACAACAATATAAACATCTTGACTATAATGCTTTTGGTCTTCTAATGAGAGGTACATTGCAACACATTAAGAAATTTAGAATTGGCTGCATTTGCTTGGTAGGCTAGACTATGCCTTAGGTTGAACATCTGGTAATAAAGTAGGACAAGAATCCCTACAGATGCATAATCAACCCCAAATGTGAAAAATATCACTAGAATAATAAAATTTTAGCAAAATTACTTACATATAAATCACAAGGAAGAAAACTATTGATTTGGCTTTAATTTATGGCCAAGATGGGTTGACTTGGTTTTTTGTTATATTTTATATAGCTACATGAGAAACATGTCTAAAAACATTTATAAATGAGATTCAAATTAAAACCTGCTACACAAACCTAAAACAGTTCTTTCTGTCAGCTAGACTCTAACTGAAAGTGATAAATACATGCAATAAAAAATCCAAAGAAAATTATTTTAGTCAAAATATGGCTATATATGTTCACCACGGCTCTATGTAATAAACTAAATATTACCCAGGGGAAATGAAAATAATCAAATCACTTAAAATTTCTGAAAGATCTATCAAAATATTCTTCACTATTTCCTTAAAATATCTGAAGAAGCTGATTTCTAGATCTATCAGATAATCATTAAGCTTCAAACAGGTCTCACCTTGAACATTCAAGGTCCCCATAAGCAGTTGATTAATAACATTATTTGTAAGTCAGCCAAGACCCAGATGAAAAGAAGCAGTTCCAGACAAAGTGAGACAGAAATATGTCTCTCCTCATTAGTTTTCTTTCTTACATGGATTTATGTTTCGAGTATCTGATTGCTTTCTTTCCGACTTCTGTCTTGCATTTTGTTAATAACTATCAAAAGTTTTGCCAGGTTTGGTAACCTACTTATGAGAATGCAGCATTAAATTATCTGTTATAATTTATATGGTATATGCAGATATGGAAATAGAAAAGAGAAAGGGTGTGAAAAACTATTAAAATTAAGTATTTTCATAATACTATTAATAGGCCAAAGCCTTTCTTCTTAGCAAAAGGTTTAAATTTATTATTTTTTTAACCAGCTCATAGATTTCATTGATCTTTTCTATTGTTTTTTTTCTAGTCTCTATTTTATTTCTATCTGCTCTGAGCTTTGTTATTTCTCTTATTCTGATAAACTTGGGCTTAGTTTGTTCTTCTTTTTTCTATTTCCTTGATTTACAGAATAAGGTTGTTTATTTGAGATCTTCCTTTTTTTAATGTAGGCATTTATAGCTATAAACATCTGGCTTAGAACTGCTTTAGTTGCATCTAAATAAAGTCACAAATGAAAGTGGAAACAAAAAAAAAAAAAAGAGGAGATATTACACCTGATACCATAGAAGCACAAAGTATTATTGAGAGTTTTTATCATGAAAGGATGTTGAATTTTGCCAAATCTATTTTTCTGAATTTATTGAAATATCACATGCTTTTTCCTTCATTTTATTAATGCAGTGTATCATGTTTATTGATTTGTGTATGCTGTACCATCCCGTATCACAGAGATAATTTTCTTGTTCATGGTGTGTGATCCTTTTAATGTGCTACATAATTTGGTTTGCTAATATTTCATCAAGAATCTTCATCAAGGATATCGGACTGTAGTTTTCTTTTCTAGTAGTATCTTCATCTGGCTTTGATATCAGAGTAATACTGGCCTTGTAAAATGAGTTGGGAGGTCTCTCCTCTTCAGCTATTTTTGTGAGTTAGAGAAAGATTAGAGTGAATTTTTTAAATGTTTGTAAGAATTAACCAGTAAAACCATTTGGCTTTTGAATTTTCATTGTTGGGAAGTATTTGATTGTTAATTCAATCTTCTTATTCATTATTAGTCTGTTCAGATTTTATATTTACTTATGATTCAGTCTTGGTTAAGTTGTAGGTATCTGGAAACTTACCATATTGAGTTTGAGTGCCTGTCTTTTCGTTAGTTCAAAGAAAGATGAATCACAAAATAAAAGCAAAAGCAAAATTGTTTAAAATAAAACTAAAATGAAAATGCTATAATTTTAAAATACGAAATTTAAAAAAATTGCATATATATGCATATGAGTCAGGTTATATTGTTGCTATAAGTATTGGCGTGAGTAGGTAAGGACTTCAATCTCTCTGTTGCCACTTAGTAGGTGTGTTACCTTGTACATATCCCTGAGCTTCTGTTTTCTTACAAATAAAATAGCAAGAAAGACTATATCACTATTTTGCTTTGAGAATTAGGTGAGATAATCAATATGAAAATACATTATAGGGTCACATGGGTGGTGCAGTCAGTTAAACGTCTGGCTCAGGCCATGATCTCAGGGTCATGCAATCAAGCCCTGCATTAGCCTCTGCACTCAGTGAAGAGTCTGCTTAAGATTCTCTCTCCCTCTGCCCCTCCCCCTGCTCTCTCCCTCTCTCCAAAAAAAAAAAAAAAATCTTTAAAAAAAAAGGACAATACATTCTAGAGTATTATAAAGTGTGATGCAAATATGTAACACTTCAAAGTATTATTGTTTTTATTATCACCAGATAATATTTATCAATACAATTTTATTTTGGGTTTTAATAGCCATATTAAGATATTGTTTTATCTCTCCATGATATACTTGAGAGATTGTTAGTAATCACTTAAATATTAAATATCCACTTTGCAATTTTAAAAAAGGAAACTTGGAAATGATAGCTTAGTTTTTATCATTTTAAACAATTTCTATTAATGATAGTCAAAAGAGATAATGACAATGATAGTTCTACTACTCATCCACATATATGAGGTGAGGGAATTGAAAATGCTAAATAACAATTTGCAGTATCCTTCTTCTGTACCACTTGCTAAATCAAAGGAAGTGAAAAAAATAGGGGATAAATACAAATTCTCTTAATGAGAGTGCTTAAACAGCATCATAACTATAGTTATATGCAGATACTTGTCAGTTGCTGTTCCCTCTTCAATCCAGTATCTCACATGTACCTGCTAGATTCACAGAGCATGTGATTGTACTTGTGTTTCAACAAAACTTCTACTGCAGCTTCTTACTTTGGAACTGCATTTGTTAACATTGAAACCACAGAAGTTGAAAATGTTTTAGGTTTGTGTTACAGTGAGAAAAGTGTGTTTTACTTCCCCATCAGCCTTCAGTAGATTGAGAACCGGCTCTAGGTACAAGATTGGACTGCCCTGTTCTTCTTTTGGTCTCCCTGAACTCTCTCCCCCTTTCCTTCCCATCTCCCAGGCTAGATATTACAGGTTTTCTATTACATTCTGTTCACATCCACCCCCAGAAGCATGCCATATACTCAGGGCATTTTCCAAACTACTTCACCTATGTTTCCATCGGAATAATGATCCTAACTTCTCCTTCTAGACTATGCTATTCAATATCCTCTTTGTCATTTGTCTTAGTTTCCTTTTCTGTGATCTCTGACCAATTGCAACAGATTTCCTGACTCAGCTGAGAATGTGCTCTTCTTTTACTTATAAAACTTCAACTACATTATCGAACACAAGAATAAACTCCATACTGCCTGATCCAGATTTTTAGGTTCTCCATAAGCTGTATTCAAGAAAACCTCCTATTCCTATAATTCAATATAGTAGACTCCTCTTATCAATTAGATATACTTTAATGCAATCATTTTTGAGATAATTAATCCATTCATTGTGCTAAGCAATGTAATGTAGCAAAAAAAAAGGAGTTAGACATTGAATCCACATTTTTTCAAATATCTTGATGTCATTTAATTAAATAAGCATAAATACAAACCGTCTTAATGAGAGTGCTTAAACAGCATCATAACCATAGTTACTCGCAGAAACTTGTCAGTTGCTGTTTCCTCTTCAATCCAATAACTCACATGTACCCATTCACAGAGTGTGTGATTCATACTTGTGTTTCTACAAATCACAAATCCTTACTTGTGGTCACTTGCAGTGCTATTTTTAAAAACAAAATTGAGTTTTCAATGAATTACATTCAATATAATTAGGTTTCTTCCAGAATTAAAAAACTTAACTACCAATACCACTCTCAAGAGCTTTGTTTCATATTTATATCATATATTTCTTATGGTTACATGATATTTATATATATAACAATCTTAGATCAATCCCTCCCTCCCCACTGCCTTCATTTACTATTGCCTTGTAAGCAGCTGCAAAATGTGGTAACTTAGATTGGGTTTGGGATAATAATTACTCGTTGATCTTTTTTTATTTTTAAATTTATCTACTTATTTTAGAGAGAGAGAAAGAGAGAGTGTGTGGTGGGGGAGGGGCAGAAGAAGAAGGAGAGAGAATCCCAAGCAGATTCCACGCTAAGAGTGGAGCCTGTGGTGGGGCTGAGATCATGACGTGAGCCAAAACCAACAGTCAGACGCCCAACTAACTGAGTCACCCAGGCACTCCCAATTTTTCTAATATAACTTTCTAATATACCTTTAAATAAAGATGTAAAAATTGAATAAAAAATGGCTACACATATATGATGCCATGTCTTTTCATAATGTGCCTATATTAGTTGGCTAAGGCCGTTGCAATAAAGTGCCACTGACTAGGCAGGTTAAACAACACAGATTTATTTTCTCATCATTCTAAGAGCTAACAGTTTAAGATCAAAGCGTTGAGAGCGTTGTTTTTTCCTAAGCGCTGGGAAGGAAGGATCTGTTTTAGGACTCTTCTTGACTAGCACACAGCCATCTTCTCTCTGGGTTTTCATATTGTCTTCCCTCTGTACATGTCTGTGTCCAAGCTTCCTCTTCTTATAAGGACAAAAGTCATATAGAATTAGGACCCATATTAATGATGCCCTTTAAGTTCTTTACCTCCATAAAGACCCTATCTGGTCACATTCTGAGGTGCTGGGGATTACAACATCAATATACAGATTTTTGGAAAGATACAATTAAGCCTATAACAATGCCTGATAGAATATTTTCCTACGTGTGATCTTGACTTTTTCTTTATTTTGACTTTTTAGACTGTTTGGAATGTCCACTAATGCCTTTTTATAATGTTTTCTTAATCCTCCCTATTTCTTTCCCCACCACCAATTTAACACCTCCTCTCCTTTTCTAAATCCTTACAGTATATTAGTTACATCTCCTCTTAGGGTTATTTGGCCATAAAAGGACGAATGGCTGTAACATGAAAGAATACATTTTAAAGGGAATTTGTTGCATAACAAGGAAAATTATGTTTTTTCCCCCCTTCATAGAACAGTGATTAAAAAATAATGTTCCTAACATTTCCATCTAGGGTAAGGGAACTAACAAGAAAAAAAAAATTCACAATAAGAGTAATGCTAAGGAGCAAATAAGGAAAAGAAGGAACTAGACACATTTTCTTCCTCTTTTACTCTTGATCCCAGCCAAATCTTCAGTACCACATATCATACCCTCAAGCATACTAAGAATTGAAGTTGACAGAAGGGGTGGAAAAATGGCTTGCATTGTGTTTCAGGCAATGTCAGACGATTTCACACAGAGGGTATTTCATTAATACTCTCAACATTACTTTGAGTTAGCTGCTACTTTTGCATCAAAGGTGACAAGACAGAGTTCAGAAAGGACACAAACAGGAAATGAAGGAAAGAGGGTGAGAGGAATTATAGAGGTCAATCAGAAACAAGTCAATGAAAAAAATAAAATTTTAAGTTGTAATCACCATTTATTTTCTTATTCCCAAATTATCACTATCACACTATTTTGCTGAATATTTTGCTCAAGTTCACTTACTTCTATACAACAGCTGGCAAAATAAACATTCTATGCAAATGAACTCAACTATGAATGCAATCAATGTTTAGCTTAACTAAGTGGCTTGTTTATCAGATGTCAATAATGGAAATAAAGTTGTGTTTCTTCTGTCAAAACTTTGTGTACAGTGAATTTTTTAACATTAATATTTCAGCATTACTGGGTCACCTGGGTGGCTCAGTTGGTTAAGCATCTGCCTTTAGGTCAGGTGATGATCCCAGGGTCCTGGGATCAAGCCCCACCCCCTGCATTGGGCTTCCTGACCAGTGGGGAACCTGCTTCTTCCCCTTCCTTTGCCCCTTCCATGTCCCCCGCTCATGCGTGCTCTCTTTCTTGTTCTGATCTCCCACTCTCTCTCTATCTCAAATAAATAAATAAAATCTTTTAAAAAATGTATTTCAGCATTACCATAAGTTATGGAAACTTAGAAAAAATTCTTTAATGTCCTATACAATTGAGTTCTTTCTCAAATTCTACAATAATGAATTATCATGAGAAGCTACTAATTTACCAGACACTAAATTAGATGCATATAAAATCCTTCTACTTTCCAGCTAATTTTCCTTTAGGAAATATGTGCTAGTAAATAACTGTTAAGAAAAAACATTAAGTTACATGTATAAATAAATACCAGCTTTTCGAAATCTAATGTTCACTTTTAATTCATTCTTTATGCACGAATAAGTTATAATAGTGAATGCTATTCAACTGAGGAACTGCTTTATTTTTCCTGTACTTCTCAGAGAGAAAAAGGATGGAAACATCTCTCTCTGGATCTATAGAGAACAGGAAAGAAGAGGCTTTCATCTCCCACTCATGGATAAAAAATCAACATGAGGGCTATTCTAAGAATTAATCCATCTCAATAGTTACTAAATAAGTTTCTTTATATTTTTATCATCTTGATAGTCTCCAAGAAAAGGTAAAATAAAAAGTTGAAGACACGATTTTCTTTAAAAAAATCTCTCTTAAATCTTGGTGGGTTCGAAGTTCTGTTTTAATGTGGGAAGATAATCTCTTAGATGCTGTTCAAGACTCACTGGTGGATATAGGCCTTGGCGTCAACGCATTTAGAAGCTAACAGTAAAGGGGAGGATATAATTAGATTAAAAATGACAAACGTTGGTTTCAATCTCCCGGATGAAAATATAGAATTTAGTTTTTATGACACCGGAAATGGTTAGATCTAACTTGGAAAAAATGAATGAAAAAAAATGACACATGCTGGTTTCAATCTCCAGGATGAAAATATAGAATTTAGTTTTTACAACATTGGAAATAGTTAGATCTAACTTGGGAAAAATGAAAGAAAAAAAAATTTCTAGAATAAAATATTAAGGATGAAACAATTTTCAGAAGTTTCCTGTTCTTCCCTTTTCAATGCTATGGATGTGGGCACCTGCAGTATCATGTGAAAGAGAGGTAAAATTGGCAGGTCAGGAGATGGGAAATTATTTTAATTTGAAATTGGCAAAATCTTAATGAAATCCCCTCTCCAGTCCCAAGACAATACTTAATTCTCATGGTGTGGCATATGCCATATAGTCAGTATAATTTCTTATTTTATCGAGCAAAGGATTCTTCCTAATTTATTTTGACATGTGAAGCCACAGGTATAGAAATAAATAGATCCCAGCCGTCATGACACCTATTCTATGAAGTTTAAAATCTGGGATGTTATTTAAACACAGATGCAAGAGTATAAAATATCCTATAATGCTATATATGTACACTACTAGAGACATGTCTTAATAATGTGATAGTTGTATACTTCTGTGTAAAAATAAATACACAGAAGCAATAATAATAATAATAATAATAATAATATCTATATGTGCGATACAAACTCTAGTCAAAGAGAGCTCATAGGTAACATGTTAAGTACTTTGAAGATGTAAGACTCGGCTCAGGAATTATCTTCTATATGACGCCTTTCCTATTTCTCCACTCATCTCTCAACACCCACTAAAAAGGAATAACTCTTTTTTAGTGCCCCTATTCATACTACTTCTATTACAGCATCTCAAACAATTTATTGAATCAATCTTTTTCATGTTTCCTGACCAGCTGCATCCCTAAATAAAAGGAAGTATGTATTTTGTCTCCGTGCCCCCAGAGATTAGCATGTTGCCTTGTCCATGGTGGAATCTCAGTAAACATTCGTTAATTTTGTTTGATCAAAGATTTGAGTGTAGAAAAACTCCACAAAGTGGATTTCTAGTTTGAAGCAACTGCATTAGCAGTCCTATCTCTGTGCCTAAACTAACACTTGCTTTGATTACTCTGGATATTTGTTGACCCAGAATTACCAACTATCGTTATTGTTGCAATATATACTGCAGACATCTTTTGTGATGCCTTGCCATTTCAAGCTCTCTTTATCTTGAAATTAACCTTCAGAGCATTGATGTCAGCTTTGAACGAGACCTTTGTATTGTAAGAACTTGCTCCTCCTTCTTTACCTAATGTTGCTGTTAAAAATGTTTCTAACTATTCATCTCAAATAGCAGCAGCTTAAAACAATAATAATCAAGTGTGTTACGTTTCAGGGGCCTGAGGTTAACCAAGATTAGCTAGACAGCTCTCTGTCAAAGTTTTTCATGGGCCAAGAGTCAGTGGATGGCTGGAGTAATTTCAAAAGCTTCTCTACCCACACAGCGAACTTGATAGTGCGCTATCATCTGGGAGGTCAGCTGGGGCTGTCAGGCACAACTCCTACTTGTGACCTCTCTATGTAGCTCACATAACTGCTGAGTTCCTGGGGTGAGTATGCCAAGGGAACCACAGTAAAACAGGTATGGCCTTTTACAACCAAGTCTTATAAGTCACATAGAGTTATTTATACAAGAGTCATGAGAACACCAGATTCAAGGGGATGGAACATAAATCCCCCACCTCTTGATGGAAAGTATTTTAACCATCTCATTGTAAAAAGGTAATGTGAGATTGGAGATCTTATTGCACCCATTTTAGAAAATATTTTTTTTTCCCACGAATGGTGGATAGCTCTTCCGAATTGACCATACACTTCTTTCTGAAAAGTTGAAATTAAATACATTAAGCATTTTATGAGGAAATTCTTATGTTATTTTTTAGTTTGCAATCACATGAGATCTGTGCTTTCACCAGCACAGAAGAAAAAAAAAATACTTATTATCATTTATTATGAACAAGAGTCTTTCTGCCCATGTAATTCTATATGATTCAAAGAAGTACTACCCCCTAACTCCAGGGTACTTTAAGGACAAAGATGTCCCAAATGTTAAAATGAGAGTTGAATGTTGCCACTCAGGCCCTATTATTAATGCAAACATTGTACCTGTTCTCACAGATGTGTTGTTTTTATTTATGAACATGTTCATATTTCACCTCATTCTACAAAATATTTGAGGTACAGTCTCATAGTCAATCACCAACTGAAGAAAAATACAAGTATATACAAACTTCATCATCTGACTGCACACCAACCATGTGGAGAGTTCAGTGTTAGGACCTGAAAACACCACAGAGAAGCAAGACACATAGCACTGTACCGTGGTCAAAAGACCATAACGCATAGTGAAAAAGAGTGAGAAAGAGTACACAAATCAATATATATAATTATAAAAGAGAGCATGTGATGCATATTCACATCAAATAAGTGACCCATTTGATATTTATAAAATTTAGAAAATGGCACTGAAAATTTAGCAATTCAAACAGGTTTCAAGAATGATGGAAATCAAGTGATGTTTTAGGGGAAAGGCAATACTTGGTAGGGAGAAAGCCAAATGGTTTTAAATGGTCAAGATACAAACAACAGGGGAACACGGTGGTACCACTCTCTCATACATTTTCAGTAGAAGTGAAAACTCTGTTCTAGCACCATTGCTAGGCCTTGATTATCTAGGTTCTTTTTTTTTTTTTTTTATGTTATGTGAGTCACCATAAGTACATCATTAGTTCTTGATGTAGTGTTCCATGATTCATTATTTGCATATAACACTCAGTGCTCCATGCAATATGTGCCTTCCTTAATACCCATCACCGGCCTATCCCAATCCCCCACCCCTGAAACCCTCAGTTTGCTTCCCAGAGTCCATAGTCTCTCGTGGTTCATCCCCCCTTCTGTTTACCCCCCCCCCTTCATTCTTCCCTTCCTTCTCCTACCCATCTCCCTGCTATTCCTTATGTTCCATAAATGAGTTCATTATCTAGGTTCTGACTTAACACAGCACTTAATATAGTCTTTCCCAGCAGTGCAGAGTTGGCACACAAATTCTTATCTCCTTGCCTTTCTTAAGAGGAGAAAACAACAGGAGCTAAGACTAGAGAGGACAAGTTTCGTTTTGTTTTGTTCTGTTTTTTTCTTTAGGTCCATCGATTCAAGTGTCAGATTTAATCTGATAAGCAATGAAAATGATTACAGATTTTGAAGCATAATGAGAAAAAAATTAAAGTATGTAGTGCTTTCATGAAGTCATTGTACATATATTGTTTTGAGTTAAAGGATCTTTAGAACAGAATGTTGTCAGTAAGAATACAAGGCAATGGATTTAAAGTACTTTTATTATGGCACCTGGGTGACTCAGTTGGTTAAGGATCAGACTCTTGATTTTGACTCAGATCATGATCTCAGGGTCATGGGATCAAGCCCCATGTCTAGCCCAGTGTCTGGCTCTGCGCTCAGTGAGGAGTCTGCTTGAGATTCTCTCTCTCTCTCTCTCTCCCTCTGTCCCTCCTAACCTCCCCCTCTCAAATAAATAAATAAATAAATATTTTAAAAACATAAAATACTTTTACCAACAAACATACAACTTTGTTCAACTGCATTAGCAATTAAAAATATACAGAAAAATGATCTTGTCAGAAAAAAATACTTTTTAAGGATTATTTTGTAAATCACGGTGACACCATTATTTTACCTAAACATTTAATTTAATGGAATTAACTCAAACTAACAAAAAATAATAGTAATAATGATAATCGTGATGTAGTGGTCATAATAACAACAAGAGCAACCCCATAAGAAATATTTATTACCTTATGCCTACAATTTTGCCAACTTCTTACTAAGAAAATAAGCAGAAATGCTGATACAATGTACGTGGTACAGAACAACATTCTGGCCTCCAATAAGCACTTACTGTGGAAAGGGACAAACCAACACTATCATAAAACTTCTCCCTATCAACACAGAACCTAGTAGGAAAGTCAAGGCGAAACTTTTGTGAATCCTCTTCATGCCTACATTGACCTTCATCAGGGATAGAAAAACCACCATTTTCTACCTTTTAGGGAACAGCAGTGAAGGGGGGATTAGTAAGCTTCATCAGATTGGTGAAGTTAGTCCTTCCCATTCATGGCATTTAAAGAACCTCAGGGATATTGTACAGCCCAGATTCCACAGAACAACTGCATTCTTCTTTGGTGAATCTATCTACTCACTCCAAGCCATCCCTCAACTTTATCCTCAAGTTTCAGGAAAGGGGACAAAAAATAATACCCAGTTCTTCAAGTATGGTTTTGGTATCTGGATGTTAGTCATTTCAAAGAGGATGGAAACATTTTAAAGATAATAACTCACACAAATCCATTATACTAAATAAACAAATGAAGATTATGATAGATAGGCAAATAAATATGTAAGTAAATAAAATTTGGTCTTCCCAATGTTCTTCAACATTGCCTGCTACCTCCTTTGTATGAACAAGACAAAAATAAATGCCATAATGTCGCAGACACTTTTATTAATTGTTTACCTATGAAACTACCCCACTGTTTCTGCAACCTTGCAGAAAAGCTCAATTTCATTTATCACTGCTAACTGCCCAGGCCTAGAAAGTGAATCATGATTGCTCTAATTCCTTTCCAAAAAATATTTTTAATTGCTATTGCAGTTAGAAAGTGACCATGGGATGGTATTTTGTTCAATGAGATGCAAGGAGCTTCATAGGAAGACTTTCTTCCCCACGAGTAGTAAAAGACATTTGCCCTTCTGATCCCTTTTCTTTAGATTATAAACTCTTCTGAGTATACAATGCTTGGCATTCTTTTTTTTTTTTTTTTAATTTTTTAAATTTTTTTTTAATTTTTTTAAATTTTTTTTAAAGATTTTATTTATTTATTTGACAGAGATAGAGACAGCCAGAGAGAGAGGGAACACAGCAGGGGGAGTGGGAGAGGAAGAAGCAGGCTCATAGCAGAGGAGCCTGATGTGGGGCTCGATCCCAGAACGCCGGGATCACGCCCTGAGGCGAAGGCAGACGCTTAACCGCTGTGCCACCCAGGCGCCCCCACAATGCCTGGCATTCTTGAATAGATCTTTCAGCTATGAGGAAAAAGCCAGTTGATACATAGGAAGCCAGTCCAGAGCCCTTGATATTAGTATCTTCCATGAAGGACCTAGATGTCCCTACCTGCAGTCTACCTATTATATAAATATTACAGGTCTTTTAAGTGTAGTCAGGATTTTAAATGGCTTTATTCTAATAGATTCATGTAGAAATCAGAAAACAGAATACAACCAAAGGCAGACAGAAAGAAAGGAATAATAGTAGAGAGATAGGAAGGAAAGGAGGGAGGGAGGAAAGATTATATGCAAAAGATAAGGAAGCCAGTTAGAAGAAAATGTTGCCCTAGGAAAAGAAGCAAATATTCCCAGAAAAATTTAGCCCTAAGAAAGTAAATTAATAAATTGTAAGATAGATAAAACAACAGGTATGTATGAAGAATAAAAATTCAATACACAAACTTTCCTCATTTTGTACAACTTTTTGTTGCCCAAATTATTGCTAAACACTGAATTCAAAATAGGCTGGGGTTAAAATGGAAATGATAACAGAGAGAAGAGTAGGGTTATACCCAAAAGGTATTTGTTCATCCATAGCATCTAAAATCTTGCAAACAGAATTTGAGTGTGCTCAACCAAGGAGGATTGAATTGAATTTTGGATCAGACAGAATATATTTATACAGGTGTCCTAACATGTTGATCTGCATGCAACATTCTAACTCTGGTACAGCTGCAGTTTTACTTGCTGGCCTAGCTAAGGCAAACCTAGTTCTTATTCTGTACTATAAATACTGCAGGACAGACATCTGTTCATATAATGTAGAAGAAGCTATTTAAATAATTTGGGAGGTGGAAGTGTTTGGGATCCATCATGTGTCTATCCTCCCTCTAAAAAAGACAAGAAGAAGAAGAAGAAGAAGAAGAAGAAGAAGAAGAAGAAGAAGAAGAAGAAGAAGAAGGAGGAGGAGAAGAAGAAGAAGGAAAAAGGAAAAGGAAAATGAAAAAGAAAAGGAAAAAGAAAAAGAGAAGAAAGAGAAGACTTATCTTTCATTCTGACTTGGAGGCACAATTGGTGTGCCAGAATCTTAAAGAGTTCCATGCTGTTTTACTATGCTGCAGATGCTGGTGGGAAGATCTACAATTAGAATAGGCTCCTCATTCTCAATTAGGCTGGAAGGGGCTCAGAATTGCCAAGCAGAGATAGCTACAATTTTCTGTCACACAGTGGAAATGTGTGCTCATCACAGTCAGCAAAAGAATCAGATTACTGAGATTGGTTTACCCAAAAAACTCACGGTTTAGTTTGTTGAATAAGTTATTTCAAAAGATAAAATTAATAGGCAAATTAAAAAGAGTATACGGCTAACATGTAAGCTCACACACTAGAAAGTCTGGTCCTTCATTTTTCTGTCACTTGCAGAATACCTGACTGAGGTGAGGCTTTGTGCTCTTAAGAGGGGGCCCTGCATACCACATGTGCATAGTGTAAATCTTCCTTCTAGCCTTCACTGATGGAAACTGCAGACTAAGTTTTCCTGTTCTGGAGAAAGAGTAAAACCCATACCTAGAGACAACTACCGGGTAGTGGCTCTAATTTTATATTAAGTCCAAAGAACATAGAATACTAGTATAGACAACTGGTCCATAGGGGAACTTATAAGGGAACGATTCATGAAGTTCTCAAGTCCACCTTTCTTGGACTGTGGAATTGAAAATTCAGCATTTTCTGAGAAATGCTATCTGAGTTAGGTTTTATTTTTAGAATTTGTTTTGAAGTATAATATACATACAAGAACATATACATATTGGAAGTATCTAATTTGATGAATTTTAACAACCAGGACATCATAAAAAAACAAACAAACAAATTTAAAAAACACTGTGATAGCCTCAGGAGCTCCCTTAGTGTTTCCTTTTGATTACTTCCCCTTCCCTGTCATTCTGCTTTCCTCACTTAGAACAGCACCAGTGAGTTTTCCTATTTTTGTACTTTTTAGAAATGGAAACATACAGTATGTATTCTTTTGAGTTTGTCTTCCTAGAACAAACAATCCTAAAATTTGTATGGAGCCTGTCTTCCTTCAGTGAATACTGTATTTGTGAGGCTCACCCAGATGGTTGTTATGTATTGTAAACTGTTCACTGTCGTTGCAGTATAGTAGTCCCTGGTAGGACTATGCCACGTTTCCATTCAACAATAGATGGGCATTTGAGTAGTTTCCAGATTGGGGCTGTTATAAATAGTGTTGCAATGAACATTCTTGTGCTTTTCTTTTGGTGACATTTCTAGGAGTTGAACTGCTGGATCATGAGTCATAAATATCTTCTGTTTCAGTAGATAGTGCCCAACTGTTTAAAATCGGTTGCACTAATTTAAACTTCCATTAGCCATTATGAAAAGTCTGACTGCTCCATATGCTCTGCTACTGTATTATGTTTCATAGCAAAACTTTTCGTTTTAGTCATCCTTATGTGGTTGTACTGGGATACCAATTTATTTTAATTTGCGTTTCCCTGGTAATTAATGAAATTGAGTGTCTTTTCATACATTTATCATTAACTCTTACAAAATGTCTTTTCAAATCCTTTAAATCAATTTTTAAAATGAGGTTTTCTTTTCATACGTCTTGTGAACGCACACAAGACTACCCCTTACTATAAAAGTGCCCTTCCTAACCAGCACGTTGGCTAATCTATCTTTGGATGTTTGTCAGCCTCCTTCTCCACCCGCTCAGGATCTACTCCAACAGCTCAAGAGTAAGTAGCCAGTTGACAGGAATATAATCTAAACAGAGTCTCAACCACATGGACTCTCTCTCACCAAGGCTGACTTTGGTACTGTCACTGCCTCAAGTCTAATTTGCTACCAAATTACTACAGGACACGTGTAAGGCTCTCTAAAACATTGTATTTCTACGTGGTTCTGTGTGCGTCAGTCATTCCATCACAGAAGGCTTGCTGCTACCCTGCACTCTATTTAGGAAATTACAGATTTTCCCTCTTTCATTACCACCAATAACTGTATCTCGTCCTAACTCCTCCATTTTTTTTTTCTCTTTTCTCTATAACCCAATGGAATCTTCTATTTTAAGGGAATAGAAAGAACACTGACAGTGGTGGAAAACTTGTCTTCCCTCCTATGTTTCCTCAAAACCTCTCTCTTACCTAGAGTTTCCTGAGAATTCAGGACTATAAGATCCAGGAAAATGCATGTATTTTCTTTCTGCCAAATCTCATTCATGACTTGAAGCAGCAGTCATGGAATTGACAAAATCTTGATCGAAGGAAAAGAATAATACTATAAATATCAGGGAGAATATTATTTCAAATACCTACATAATGTGTTGTGCCTAAGCCTCTCAGTATTTTCCTTTTTTAAATTTTAACTGAGTGAACTTGAACATCTTGTTTAACCTAACCCTTATTTCCCTCATCTAGTGGAGAAAGGGCCCACGATAGCAATGTCTCAGACTCGCTGTGATTATTAAATGGCATGCCCACAAGTGACTCAGCATGGCATCTAGCTCCTTTTAAATATTGTTCGGTAAAGGTTAGCTATGTGTAAGCTGTGTGCTGTTATTCAACTAATTATAAAAGACAGCTAAGAAGGGACAAAGTCTCTGAACTTTCCCTGCAGTGTTACTCAAATTCTAACTGCTACGTTTGTGATACTTGGAGTAGTGCTATGGACATGTCACCAATAATTTCAGAAAATATCCTAACAATAACTCAAGTTCTGAAAGGCCTTCAAATGTGGGGCTGTGGAAGTCAGCTGCGAAACCTAAGGAACTAGCTAAATTGACAGCATTCCCAAGGAGAAAGAGGCAGGTTAATACTGGCTGCCAGGGATCTTTACTCCTGCATTTCAAAACTCAGCGGAGGTCACAGATGAGACAGCCTCCCAGGGCCTCCTATAGCTTCCTAATACTGCAAATTCCCCTGCAGTCCTGTCATGTCACATGCCAAGGATAAAAGCTTTCCCTTGTGCTCTTTCTCAGCAAAGTTCCATGGTCTTTGAATTTCAGGTGTAAAAGGAGACAAGTGCAACACTGCATTACAGCGGCTTGAGGACCCGAACTGTTTCTGAAATCCTGTTGAGAGTTCACAAATTGTAAACTCTGAGTGCAGAGGAGGGCCAAGATTTCAAGTGTCTTTTTCGTTGTGATTGCTTTTAACTCATTTTAAAGCTGCATTGTGTGTGTGTGTGTGTGTGCGTGTGTGTGTGTACGCGCACGTGAGGACATGTGTATGGGTGACTCTCATTTGTGGTATGTATTCATGTACCTGCTATGGCTGTTGAACATTTAAGGTGGAGAATTAAACACCTTCTGGAATTAGGAAGCCCTTAAAGAACATCTATTCAGACTCCGTATTGAAGGTAAGTGCCGCAAAATGCAAACAAGGATTCAGACTTAGTATAAATGTGTTCTCACGTGCATATGTAGGCAGAACATCAGTAGTTGTTGTAGGGGCATTCTCTTCCTTCTGCATCTCGATTGCTCTCATTCAGGACAACATCACCCCCGCCCCAACACACACACAGGCACATGCACCCCAGATGAACCTTGTTTCCCACGTAAGTAAGCCTCAATAGTTTTGCTTCTGAAGTTTATTTTTCTGAATGTTTTTGTCTCTGAATTGACTGCCCTTCTTCCACATAACTGTGTCTCTAAATCATTTACTTACACTAATTGAGAACCTACAGCATGCCAGGCATTGGACTGAGCTTTCAGTACATTCTGTAGAATAAATTATAGTTAAAGAGGTGATTCCTTTCTGTTAGAAGAAAACACACCGTTCTCAGAAATTACACAGAATGTAAATTGAGCATTCCTTATAGACTACATTGTCTTCTATGTTGCAGTATACTCATCTGACTTTATTTTAAACCTTCCTAATTACATGTCACTCTATGTGGAACAATGTAAATATTTCAAAAATATTTTAAAAGAATAAATGAATAATAGAATGAATATAGCAAATGCATATTCTATGAATCAATCTATTTTCCTAGGGAGCCATCTGCATTTAAACAGATACAAATACCAAGGCAGTACCTTAAAATCCAGCACAATCTTAAAAATTCCTATTATGTTCATTCACTTTTCATATAATAAAGTATTTACAGTGTGCCTACTATTTGCATGGCTCCATAGTAGACAACTGAGATACAAAGATGGATTATAAAGACATATTTTTTTTATTAATCTGCTAGCCAAAATCAATATACAAACAAATAAATTCTAATACTCAGTAAAAAATGAAGAAATAGCAATTTAGAAGATTGGCTAATTCTATTCAACAGGAGAAATATCTTTGAAGGAGATGTCTTTGCTGGGTGTGTGTTCTTGTGTATAAAGGTACAGAGTCAAGAAGAAAGCCTGGCATGATAAAGAAACTAAGAGACATGTTACTGAAATAGAATTGAGGTAAGGGAGGGGGATGCTGTTTGTTGTTTTTCTAGGAGATGTGGTCAAAGAAGGAAGCAGGGGCCATAATTTGGAAAGTCTTGTATTCACACTAGAATAATTTTATATTGTAAGTTATGGGAAATTATAATAGGATGTCCAACAGTTTACTGACATGGCTCATAATGTAGTGATGGAAAGAACAGGCTCAGAATCCACATTGCCAGGATTTGGAACCCAGCTAACAATTAACAAGCTCTGAGACTTTGGTCATTTTATGGAAATTTTCTGTGCATCAGTTTTCACATTCATAAATGGTGATAAAAATATAACCTATATAAAAATATATATATAACCTGTATCTAGAGTTGTGAGAATTTAATGAATGAATGCAAATCACTTACAGCCGTGCCTGTCTTACAGTAAACCCCAAACAAGTGTTAGCTCTTACCCTTACTGCTTTTCTTGATACACCAAAGTGCTGGCAATGTCAGGAATGTGAGAAGATCAAGGTTAGAGTCAGGAAGTCAATGAAATAGAAGAATTCTATGATGAGAACTTGACACAATTTTTTATAAATACTTAAGAGCAATGAGGTCTGAAATGACTGTGTGCAAATTGTAAGGATCTTTATGAAGCAGATATGAGGACAGAAGCTGATGAGAATCTCCCATATTATATAACCTTTGTAAAAGTTTCAGTCGGTTGTTGACCAAAACCTTCTTTTGGAAAACTGTGATCACTCAAATTCTCAAAAAAATTGCTAGTGTTGGCTTTCTGTGTGTTCTGCAAAGGAAACCGCTATGTTTTCTAACTGTTGAGTACTTACTTAGGGTGCCAAGATTTGCCCTGTATTAGAACGTAGAGTAGGTAGAGTCATGGTTCTCCAAAGAAGTTCATACCCTAATCTCCAGAACTGATGAATCTGTTCTGGTATATAAGGCAAAGGGGAATTAAGGCTACAGATGGAATTAAGGGCGCTAATCAGCTGATGCAAAGATAGAGAGATTATCCTGAATTATCCACATACATCCAGTGCAATCAGAAAGGTACTCAAAGAGAAGAGTCAGAGTCAGAGAGAGATGTGAGCACAGAAGAAAGATACTGAGAGATGTGATGTTACTGGCTTTGAAGATGGAAGAAATGGGCCTTTAGAAACTTGAAAAGGCCAGGAAATGGAATCTCACATAAAGCTTCCAAGCAAGAATATAGCTTTACAAACACCTTCATTTTAGCCCCTGAAAATCCGTGTTGGACTTCTGGCCTACAGAACAGTAAAATAATAATCTGTGTTGTTTAAGCCTCTAACTTTGGGACAATCTGTTACAGCAAACGGAATACCAATAAAAAAGCTACTGTATATATATTTAATATAACATATTATTGTAAAATTATAATATGTAAAATAGTATACGTAATTGTATATTAATATATAATCATATACAATACATACTATTAATATAGTATATATTATGTAAGTATACTATTATAATTAATATATAATCATAATATACAATATTAATATAGTATATGCTATATTATAAATATACTATTATAATATGTATACTAGTATATATTATTAAACAAAGATATAATAAGGAATCTTACGTATATCCCCAAAATGTTTTTATCTTTTAAAAAAATGTTTCACTGAAAGAGGGGGTGCCCAAGTGGCTCAGCCAGTTAAGCATCTGCCTTCGGCTCAGGTCATGATCTCAGGGTCCTGGGATGCAGCCCTGAATCAGGCTCTCTGCTCAATGGGGGGCCTGCTTCTCCCTCTCCTTCTGCCTGCAGCTCCCCGTGCTTGTGCTCTCTCTCTCTCTTTCTGTCAATAAATAAATAAAATCTTTAAAAAATGGTTTAAAAAATGTTTCACTGAAAGATATCTTCATGTTGAGTTTGGAAGAAATAAAGTAATTAACAATTAGTTCTCAAAATCTAGTGATGTAGATGGTATTCATTTTACAGATTGAAAAATGAAGGCAATGTGAATTTAAGTAATTGTCTTAGGTCATAAGAGTTAATATATATGGAAACAAGGAATCAAACTGGGTGAATTCACTTGAGAGCACATACTGTGTTTTTTTTTTATGTAAAAGTTATGGAAAGTTTTTATACTTAACAAGTAAAATGGTAATATATTTGAATTCTAGAACATGATTTGACATACATATATACTGTGAAAGGACTCCCACAGTCAAGTTAATTAACACATCCATCATCTCATATGGTCACACTTTCTTTTTTTAGCGGGGTGGGGAGGTGAAAATGCTTAAGATCTACCCTCCCAGCAAATTGAAATTATACATTACAGTATTATCAGTTATAGTCACCCATAGTATACATTAGTTCCTCAGAAATTATTCATTTTTAACTGAAAATTGGTACCCTTTACTCTAACCATTTTCCCCACCCCCCAACCCCTGGCAACCACTATTCTCATCTGTTTCTGTGAGTTTCATTCTTTTTTTAAGATTCCACATGTAAGTGACACCATGCAGCATCTATATTTCTGTCTGGTTTATTTCAGTTAGTAACACCCTCCAGTTTCACCCATGATGTCAGAAATGGAGGGATTTTCTCCTTTTTTAAGACTGAATAATCTTCCAGTGTGTATTGTAAATGTGTGTGCATCACATTTTCTTTATTTATTCATCCACTAGCAGACACACAGATTGTTTCCATATTTTCCATACCTATTATGAATAATGATGCCATAAACATGAGGAGTACAGATAGCCTCTCTGAGATTGTGATTTTGTTTCCTTTGGACATATACTCAAAAGTGGGAATGCTGGATTATGTAGGAGTCCTATTTTTAAACTTTCAAGAAATCTTCATCCTCTTTTCATAATGGCTGTACCAATCCCTCATGTTCCTGTTGTGTGTCTTAAATTCCACATATAAGTAAAATCATATGGCACTTGTCTTTCTCTGACTGAGTTATTTAGGTTAGCATTATACTCTCTAGCTCCATCCATGTTGTTGCAAATGGCAAGATTTCATTCTTTTTTATGGCTGAGTAATATCCCATTATATATATAAAATACTGCTTTATTCATTCACTTATTGAGAGACCCTTGGGCTACTTCCATAATTTGGCTATTGTAAATAAAGCTGCTATAAACATAGTGGTGCATGTATCCTTTCAAATTAGTGTTTTTGTATTCTTTGGGTAAATACCCAGTAGTGTGATTACTGGATCATAGGGTACTTCTGTTTTTAACTTTTTGAGGAACCTCCATACTGTTTTCCACAGTGGCTGCACCAGTTTGCATTCCCACCAGCAGTGCAAGAGGGTTCCATTTTCTCCACATCCTTGCCAACATCTGTTGTTTCCCATGTTATTAATTCTACCCATTCTGACAGGTATGAAGTGATATCTCATTATAGTTTTGATCTGTATTTCTTGATGATCAATAATGTTGAAGGTCTTTGCCTATTTTTTTAATTGGGTTATCTCTTTGTTTGCTACTGGGCTGAGTTCCTTGCATATTTTGGATATTAATCCCTTGTCAGATGTGTAGTTTGCAAATATTTTCTCCCATTGCATAGATTGCCTTTCCATTTTGTTAACAGTTTATTTTGCTGTGCAGAAGCTTTTTATTTTTTAAAAAGATTTTCTTTATTTATTTGACAGAGAGAGAGAGAGAGAGACAGCAAGAGAGGGAACACAAGCAGGGGGAGTTGGAGAGGGAGAGAGAAGCAGGCTTTCTGCTGAGCAGGGAGCCCAACGTGGGGCTCAATACAAGGACCCTGGGATCATGACCTGAGCCAAAGGAAGACACTTAACAACTGAGCCAACCAAGCGCCCCTAGCTTTTCAGTTTAATGTAGTCCCACTTGCTCATTTTGCTTTCATTGTCTTTGCTTTTGGATCAAATAAAAAAAAAATCATTGCCAAGATTATTGTCAAGAAGTTTACCTCCATGGGGCGCCTGGGTGGTGCAGTCGTTAAGCGTCTGCCTTCGGCTCAGGGCGTGATCCCGGCGTTATGGGATCGAGCCCCACATCAGGCTCCTCCTCTGGGAGCCTGCTTCTTCCTCTCCCACTCCCCCTGTTCGTGTTCCCTCTCTGGCTGCCTGTCTCTCTCTCTCTGTCAAATAAATAAATAAAATCTTAAAAAAAAAGTTTACCTCCTACGTTTTCTTCTAGTTTTATGGTTTCAGGATTTATGTTCAAGTCTTTAATTCATTTTGGGTTAATTTTTGTGTATAAGATATGGGTCCAATTCCATTCTTTTGCATGTGGATACCCAGTTTTCCCAAAACTATTTAAGGACATGACCATCCTTTCCTCATTGTGTTTTAAGGATTCCTATTCTCACCACTTCTATTTAACATAGTACTGGAAGTCCTAGCTAGAACAATTAAGTAAGAAAAAGAAGTAAAAGGCATCCAGCTCAGAGAAGAAGAAGTAAAACTGTGTGTTTGCAGATGACATATTATCTATAGAAACCCCTAAAGACTCCACCAAAAAATTATTAAAACTAATAAATTCAAACAAAGTTGTAGGATACAAAATCAGTATTAAAAAGTAAGTTGTGTTTCCATACACTAATGCTGAACTATCAGAAAGAAAAATTAAGAAAATAATTACATTTATAATAGGATTGAAAACAATAAAATACTTAGGAATAAATTTAACCAAGGAGGTGAAATATCTCTATACTTAAAACTCTATGACATTATAAAAGAAATTAGAACATATCACAGATAAATGGAAAGATATTCCTTGTTCACAGGTCAGAAGAATTAATACCATTAAAATGTACATATTACCAAGGTGATCAACTGATTCAGTAAAATTCCCATCAGAAATCCAATGGTACTTTCCATAGAAAGAGTAAAAGCAATTCTAAAGTGCATGTGGAATTACACACGACCCCAAATAGCTAAAGGAGTCATGACAAAGCTGGAAGCATCACACTTCCTGACTTCAATCTATACTATAAAACTATAATAATCACAGCAGCATGGCATTAGCAACAAAACAGACATACAGATCAATGGAACAGAAGTAAGCCCATACACATATGGTCAATTAATGTTCAGCAAAGTCACCAAGAATCACCATTTGAGAGCACATGCTCTTAATGACTAGATGATCCTGCTTTTCGCTATATTCCAAGGGTTGAGTCCATAGCATGTGAAGCCTAAGAAGCTTTCTGAGTAATTCTCACACTCGCTTTTAATTGTGAAGCATTAGTTTAATTGCAAAACTCCACTTGCTGCTTCTTGGGCAGACTTATACTCGCTGTATCAGCTTTTTCCCCCCCTTGATATACAAAAGGGATGGAAAATTTAACAAAAAGGCAGTTACATTAAAGAGCTTTCTGTTCGAGAAAAAAATTAAATGAGATACTGCCATAATACTTCCTGCACAGTAAATGAAATGATTCTTATGAAACAATAGTTTGTATCTCACTTTTTATCCTGAGCAGTAATACTGTGTAGAATAGTCAGTCAGATTTGACACTTTAGCTTCAACATCTAAATGTTAACCTTTATACACGTATAGCATGAAACTACTCTAAACACTTTGGGGCAACTGTCCAATGCAGTTTTAAAGTACCTTTTCATGTTATTTTTATCACATTGCTGCCCAAAAGACTTCTAAGGTGAGGAATGATGTTATTTTCCCTATTTGATCCAGAAAAAACCTGAATATCAGAAAGTGGTGAGACAAGTAAGGTTACTATTGGTTCAAAAATATGTGTCTTCTAATACCATATGATTTCACTAATACGTGGAATTTAACAAACAAAACAGATGAACACAGGGGAAGGGGAGGAAAAAGAGAGGGAGGCAAACCATAAGAGACTTAACCACAGAGAACAAAATGAGGGTTGGATGGAGGGGAGGTGGATGGGGAGATGGCCTAAATGGGTGATGGGTATTAGGGAGGGCACTTGTTGTGATGAGCACTGAGTGTTGTATGTAAGTGATGAATCACTAAATTCTACTCCCAAAACCAATAGTACATTATCTGTTCACTAACTAGAATTTAAATAAAAACTTTATTGGGGAAAAAATACATGTCTTAATGGATTCCTATCTTGTCATCTGACTTTGCTTAAAAATGATTGTTCACAGATTTGTAAAATTCAAGGTTACAACATTCAGCTCAGCAAATCATTTCTCTTGCACATGCATTATGAATAAAAAGTATTTCATAAATCAAGAGGCCATATCAAGAAGAGAAGATGTTACATAAACAAGCATCTGGTAGTCATCAACCAAGATTTACCAAACCCTACAGAAGGAAAATAGGCCTCAGGTACAGCAAAAGTAAATGCATTCTTGTGAAACCAGTCACCTGAATAAATTGGGACCAAGAAAGTACAAACAGCTGCTTACCATGAGTGCAGAGAAATCAGATGAGAGGAGCAGATGCTACATTAGCAAGTCTTTGCTGTCTGTGGAAGAAAGAGAAAAGTACAAATGGAAAATGATGACTCTATTGAAACAGTTTCCCATACCTCTATTATGAGACGAATGGGCAATCTTTTTGTTTAACCACATTTTCTTCATATTTAAATAATTCTCTGGTGTTCTGAATTGGTGATGTAGGCCAAGTTCACTCCTCAGACAATGAGAAGTAGAACATGCTCTCTGAGGAAGAACTTTCTTTCTTTCTTTCTTTCTTTCTTTCTTTCTTTCTTTTTCTTTTTTAAGATTTTATTTATTTATTTGACAGAGAGAGACAGCCAGCGAGAGAGGGAACACAAGCAGGGGGAGTAGGAGAGGAAGAAGCAGGCTCCCAGTGGAGGAGCCTGACGTGGGGCTCGATCCCAGGACTCCAGGAACATGCCCTGAGCTGAAGGCAGACGCTTAACAACTGAGCCACCCAGGCGCCGCTCTGAGGAAGGACTTTCTTCCCACATTGAGAATCGATGCTGACTTGGGCTTTCCTGTCCTGCACACATGGATTTGGCATTTAAGACTAATATGTTTTCCTTCTGGGACTTCTCCCCATGATCTGATAATGAAAAATGCCCTACAAAATGGTGTCCTAAGAATCAATATAATTATACTTAAAAGTCTTTGTGTCAATTACCTACATTTAATCCAACAACAAGGCCTATTAATTCTGCCTCCTAAATTGTATTCCAAATATATCCAGATATGCCCCCCCCTTTTGCTGTTATTTTCCTGGTCTAGGCCATCATTAACCCTTGCCTGTCAACACACTCCTACTATATGGCTGTACCCATCTTCACTATTTATCCTTTTAATCTAACTCTACATAATTTTTAGAGTAATCTTTTTAAAGTTACATTGAAACCTTCAGTGTCTTTCCACTGTATGTCAATTACATTTCAAAGTTACCTTGGCCAATATGTAAAATGACCATATAAACTTTTTCCAAATTAGGGCACCTTTGAAACTAATAAAGGACACTATTAATAATTACACCAGAAAAACAGATATAACATAAAACAGATAGAAATACTCTTCATGACAATCTGGGTCATATGATCACTCTACCTGTAAGAGTCTGCATCACCTGATCTATACCTAGATCTTAAAACCTTTATCTTGTTCCCCTCCTCTTATCCTACCCCCGCTGGGGTGGATACTTTTTAGTTTTTCAAACAGAAAAAAAAAGTCTCAAGTTATTTTCTCTTCCTGGCATTTTTTCTCTCTTTTTTCACATCCTTTAAAAGTCACCTCTTCATAGCTTTCTTTCCTGGAACAGCCCATCTGATACTCATCTTTCCACTCAAAATAATGATCTTAGATACTTGTATGCATCTTTTATAGAATGATGTGTAATTAATTAACTAATTAATTAATGTTAGTTTTTCTCTCCTCTAATATAATACATTGGAACCTATTGAAGATAGGACTATATCTTGCATCTTTAGCACCTAAGCAGTATGTCTGACACATAGTGGACGCTCAGCAAACATCAGATAATGAATGAGGAGTGCAAAGTGTTGACTGGATTCCCGGGAAAGATATGGCTAACACACCAGGGGTGATTATGAAATATTGTTCCTCTATGCTGGAATTTTAAAGGTGAATCAGGCCTTATCCTAATAACACATTACTCTAACCTTTAAGCAAATCAAGCACAGAAAATGGAGTGGTGTGGTTCACCTAACCATACTGTAACTTCCCTTATGGATGACTCCTGATTTTTAATTAATAACCACAATGAGACTAAAGACATTTTAATAAAGATAATATTTTATGGGGTAAAGAAGAGTAAGAATTATAAATTTCATCTTCAAATAAAGATGGAATCATAATAGTAATGGAATATCTCATATTTCTCATCAAATTATAATTATAAGGTGCTCTGTGCCACCACAACCCTAGACAATTATCAACACATATCTGTATAGTTGCAATTAACTACTGTTTTATTTTCCCTCTAAATCCACTCTTTATATCACTTACAAATTATTCTTGAATATGGGACATCATTTGCCAATCCTCTAGAATTAATTAGTTGTGTCTTATAGTGTATCATATTCTTGGTCTATATCTATATTATAGCATTTACCACATCATCTCCTAGTTTATCCAATCATATGATTTTCTTCCAGACAAGAATGAGTTCTCAAAATAACAGAGATTCACTCTTTTGTTCCTCTAGGACCAAGCACAGGGACCAGTAAGCGGTGGGTTCTTCAAAGATATTGACTGAAAGAATAAATTCCCCCCTTTTTTTTCATTCTGCATTTTCCTCATTAGGATATTTCAAATCTCCTCATTACCAAAACGCAGCTACATAAACACTTCAGCTTGACATTCAAAACCCTTTGCAATCTGGCCCCACCCTAAATACCCACCCAATACAAGTAACCCCTCTATGGCAAAGCAAAGGTCAGGTAGTTCCCAGTTGCAGGATGGTAAGTACCACCCAAGGGAATATCAACTTCCTGATGGACTTTGCCTTGCTTCTACTTTTGGAATTTTCAAATTTGAGAACATGTGTAAATTTTCAAATTTAATCCTTTAAAGATAACTGATTAAAGAGAAAATAGTGTTCAGAGGAATAAGATGATTGCATGTTGCTATAACATAAGGCAATGTGTAGGATGTGACTGAAATAGTCAGATCTTACAAATTCAAGATCAAAGCCAATGCTCTGTGACTTTGAGTTTAGTCATTATCCATAGCAAAGCTTTTGATGTTTTCTTTCTTACTTTTTTTTTTTTTTCGAGATTGTCAAGTAATTATAGGTTAGGAGATAAAAGATTAGAAATTTGGTGTAAATGAGGCTTGCTTCTTTTATTTTCAAGGTATTATCAGAGCAAATGCAAACAAATATATTTCTTACAAGATTGAGACAACAGGAAAATAGAAAAAAAAATAGAAGTAATTCTGCTGGTTGTGGGGATATTTCATTTTATTATGTTTTACTTTCAAAACTAGAAATATCAGTAATGTGATCTTCAGCAGCTTTTTACCATAGAAAAATTAATAAGAACAAAGAGCAGTAAACATATTTTTCTTTTCAAACACCATTAAATTATTCAATGTTTCCATGAAATTTTCTTAAAAATATACCAAAGTTTAGCCAAAATATCTTTTCCTACCCCTCCTAAAAGTGCTTCTATTTTCTAATAAGAATCCATAAAATACATACTTAAACAAGGATTTTAGAAAATACTATGACATTGTATCATGCTAAACAAAATGATATATGATTGGTGGCACCTTAATTTATTTAAATATATCTTGGAACATTTCATACTGTTAATCTCACTTCAACATCATTTATTACTGATTTAAAGAGATGATTATGATCTAGGAGGAGGATCAGACCCTTGAAAAAATAAGCTAACCATATAATTATTAGTTTTGGAAATCTGAATTCATTTCTTTTCACTTAAATGCAATTTCCCCCCCTTCCCCAAATATTTATTTACTTAAAGCAGGAGAATAGCTTGTTTCTTCATCAGATAAGCGTCTTCTCACCACTATGAGCTCTTCCTACAACCAAATTTGTTTACTTACCATCTTTCAGATATATATGCCCATTTCTACCTTATAAATGATAATAAAATGACTTTACTAGGTAAATCTTCTTGAAGGTTATTATTTCCAGGTCCTATGCAAACTACTTTGGTGTGTTTACCTCATTTAATTCTCTCAACATTCATAATTGGGTAGGCATGACTCTAATAAGCATACATACATATATACATGCATACATAAAAGAGAAGGGGAAAAAAGATAGAGGAACAGTTTGGAAGATTAGGAGAGGATAGATTTTTATCCAAGAAAGAAAGAAAGAAAGAAAGAAAGAAAGAAAGAAAGAAAAAACATTCTTCATCTCTGCTGACTTTGCTCTATAATTAAGATGACAATATTTGGCATTGTCCTTTATGGGAATTATATTCACATTTAACTGAATTTTTCTTCCTAATTAGAACCAGTCCAAGGAATCTAATAGATGTCATAAAATTTCATTAAAACAGAACATCAAATGTACTTTAAAACATAATAAATGTTTTCTGAAAGTAGGTGACATGCATTGAATGTTTAATAGGAAAGAACTCTGAGTTTATTCCTATAATACCACCATCCTGATGACACCTGTATGGGAGATTCAATAAACTCATCCTTTACATAAAGTATAAAGCTGAAATTATTTCAGAAGACACTTCCAATTCTGTTTTTTTTCTGTGATCCACCACCCAAAAAAAGGCGAGGTGGGGGGCTTTTTCCATATTACTAAGTTAATGAATTTTTGCCATCTTTTAACAGAGTTCAGTGTTTTTGTTACAGTTGCCATTCTGCTTATTTTGCAATGCTTACTGATCAGAATTTCTGTATTTTGCAGAAAAGGATCATCAACTTTTCTCAATAAGTGTATGGGCACTGAAACAGCTTAAATCAGAACAAAGTGTTCTAAAATGGCAGGTTATCAAGCCATGAATTACAGATGCGGTTTCATTGTGCTGAGATTTGTTTGCATGATGAATCTTTTACTTGTTTTAAATATAATAGTGCAGTGGCAATTAAGCTTTGGAGCTTGTCTACATAGTTGAGTATTTTTCTCTTCACTCATCTTTCACACCTGTCACATCTGAACTTTTAGTATAAATTTATTTTTAGCAGAATTCTCACTTCAACATTTATTACTCTAAAGGTAAGTACCTTAGTTTCCCAGTAGAAGCTGGGGCATATGACGTTAGTTTGTTTCCTTCTATATAACTCAGTTTTTCTTTAAACAGAAAAGCAAGTTTCAATAGAATCTATGTAACTGTTCATATTTGAGGAGATGTCTCTTGTGTGCATTAAACTTAATCAGCAAATCTAAGGGACAATTCAGTTAATATTTTAGGGTATTTTGTACTGTATAATTATTTTAATTTAACAAAAGTCAAATAAATGTTCAATTTTAAATGATAAATAGAAATTCTCATCATAAACATCGCAAAATAAGAATGGCAAATATAGCAGCAACACTATATACTCTTTTAAAGGATGACAAAAATTTATAAACCTAGTAATATGGAAAAATCTTAGAACCCTTGCTTTTCCTTTTTGATCACATGAAAAAATGGAGTTGGAGGTGATTATTGAAATAATTTCACCTATTTGTTTTCTTTTTTTTTTTTAAGATTTTATTTATTTTTTTGACAGAGAGAGAGCCAGCGAGAGAGGGAACACAAGCAGGGGGAGTGGGAGAGGAAGAAGCAGGCTCCCAGCGCTCCCGGTGGAGCAGGGGCCTGATGCGGGGCTCTATCCCAGGACCCTGGGATCACGCCCTGAGCCAAAGGCAGACGCTTAATGACTGAGCCACCCAGGTGCCCCATGTTTTCCATTGTATAAATACGTTGAATCATTTACTGGTTGGGGTAAAATTTTTCTTTGTATTCATCTCATTTTATATCTCACAAAATTAAAGAAAAATGGCTTAATCATTTTAGTTACAAAACTAGCTCAGATCTTTAGACAAAATAATAATTTTTTAAAGATTTATTTATTTGAGAGAGAGAGCACAGGGTGGGAGGGGGAGAGAGAGAGAGAATGTGAAGCAGACTCCCTGCCCAGAGTGGTGCCCCAACATGGGGCTCAATCTCTGGACCCAGAGATCATGACCTAAGCTGAAATCAAGAGTCCGGCAATTAATCAACAGAGCCACCCAGGTGCCCCAGAAATAAAAACAGTTATAATCACCTTCTTTCAGTGCCTTCAAACCCTTACCAGAGCATTAATGCTCAATAAACAATTACATTTTTTGGTAAGTATTCAGAGTTTACATGGTTTCTGTGTCACCTCATTGTCCTCAATCATTTTGTTTCCCTTTTTCTTAAAACCACACACTTGAGTTCTACGGGTTCACATCAAGACTGGTGTCCTTTTAACTTTTGGAGAAAACAAACACTAACACACTATTATTCGCAGATGCATTCTCAGGGACTAGCATTGTTTTGAGTGAATTAAAATTGTTAAAAATAATAATAAAACCAAAGAATAGAGTCATCAATCCTGCATCCTAAAGTAATAAAAGTAATAATCTGATAATAATATATTTTATATTTTTAAATGTTTTACACTTAATTTTTTCTGGCTCAAATAAGTGAGGCATTTGAGTATACACAAAGAATATTTTTTCGCTTTTATTTATATATTTTAAATTTTATAGGCCATCCCTTTTATTATCACGGAAAGAAACTAATTTTCAACATCATTTAACAAAACCATTTTCCCTTTGTAGAATTCAAACATGCCAGAATTTGGTTTCTAAAATACAACTGAAGACTTCGTTTTAATTCTTTCAGTTTGTAAGACCTATCATTGAAAATCTCTCTCTACAGCTGATCAAAATTTATTTGAATGTTTAACAGCATGTCCCACTAGCAACAGTGATGCTATTATATTTAATTCCTCTTAACTTCTTTTCCCTTTACACTCATAAAGGCATTTCATACTGTTATATAAGTATGTAATTTCAAATGTGTACATTTATTTATATATTTTTTTTGGTTTTTCCAAATAATCTACTTTTGGAATGTTAAGCACAAAACCATCTGGAGATTATGCAAATATTAACATAAGGGTAAACTGTCATGCATTCTTTTGCTTGGACCTTAAGTGAATGGAAGCATTCACTGAGGATAGATCTCAGAATCTTATTCCAGAGTGAATCCACCATCTCATCCAGAAACAATGAAGCCATTAAAACAAACAAACAAACAAACAAACAAACAAACAAACCCTCCTGTGAATATAGGCTACCCATATCATTTTTCTCTCTCCCTCTGCAAATGAGACTTAACAATTTATTGTAAAAAAAAATGACTTGATAAGTTATTACCCCTCTGCCTGTGGGATAGTGTTTATCAGAAACATTTTCAATAATATCCAAACTATAGAAAAATAATATCAGTAAGTTTTTTCAGCTTTTTAAATATTTGGAAGCTATTATGAGTCTTTGCTATTACAAACAAACAAACAAAAAAATGCTTTATTTTCCAATACACTTTACAAGCTCCATAGTATGCACATAGAACTGGATGCTATGGGTCCAAAGGAAGAGAAAAAGAAAATGGAAACCAAATGTGGAAATATGACTTTGGGATAACGTTGATACAATTAATTACATTCAAAGTCACAAGGGCCATATAACCATTATGGTAACATAAAGCCATTTCTGAGAATTGTTTTGGCCATGTCTTCAATATAAATCTAAGAAAACTGATATATTCCTTAAGCACTAGCTACATGCTAGGCACTATGACAGTCTTTCTATAATTGTATTGTATTCACTGTATCTGTTTAGTGCACCCAGAAGCTCTAAAATATAAATGTTATTGTTATCATACCATTTTACTGATTTGGGATATGGAGAAATTAAATTAATAGTACCAAGAAACACAGTAGATAAATGGTCAGTCTATCTCCAAAGTCTTTATTCTTCATCAGCACATATGAAATGCCAAAGAGCCTCACATGAAAAATATCGTTTATTGTCCATGCATAGGATCATAGTGTCACATATTTACAGGTACCCTCAATGTTCATCTCATACAATGTTCCCAAACTCACACTTGAATTCCACTCCACAACATCTAAGGTTCACCTATGGATAAATTCCAAAGACAAATAATTAATCCCAGCTCTTTTTGTCATTGGGCAACCTTACTCTGGCTTTGAAAGGCATTTATACTAGTGCCAGACAAGGCTCCATGCTCTTAAGAGTCAATGGCTTTGAGGGTTCCAAAGCAAGTTAATAGGATGAAGACTGAGTGGGAATGTACTTTAAAACTGGATGTTTATAGGCTTTTCTAAGAACATTTAAGCTGAAACCAGAATGACAGGAAACTCTTAATATGTGAAGATAAGGAGAAAAATGTTCCATGCAGGGGGGTAAAAAATAAACTCATGCAGGTATCTTAAGGTGGGACACAAGCATGACCTATTCTAGAAAAGGAAAGCGGGTCTGTATGTAAAGAAAGCAGCCGGACAGACTGGCTGTATGAGAAGGGTGGGAGGGGTGCTGGGACTTAAGGGGCACTGCATATCCTGTTGAGGGGATAGAGTTTCTTTCTAAAAGAAAATGGAGCAGGGAGCCCGATGCAGGGCTCGATCCCAGGACTCTGGGATCACACCCTGAGCCGAAGGCAGAAGCTTAACGACTGAGCCACCAGGCGCCCCTAAAAAAAAGATGGTTTTAAGCAAGGAAGGGACACTAACTTATTTCTATTGTTTAAAGAAGCAACCCTGCATGCTGTGCTTTGAGACAACAATAAGCGGCCAGAATGGAATAGAGAGACCAGGTAGGAAGCTGTTGGTAAGTGTCATTATCTTGGGCTAAGTTTTGGAGGTCTCGCTCAGAGATTGCATATGGAAGGGAAAGAAAAAAAAAGCAATAAGTGGTTGGTTGCTTCAAGTTTTTGCCTTGAACAAAAGAATATTGATTCAATTTACTAAAATGGGGTTTTACTATCAGATGAGGTTTAATTCAGGAGGGAATCAAGGATTCAGTTTGGAATTGTAAGGCTGAGATATCTATTAGATACAGGAGATAAAACCTATATTTTTAATCCATTTTTTCTATTTTATCCCTTCGTATGAGAGTCATAAAGCCTAATATCTCTTCTGCATGACAGTACTTCAAATAGTAAAAGACTTCTCGCTTAGTTAATATTAACCTTCCTTGTAGGACTTGTCTTCAAACATGTTTCCCTCACCATTCCATTTTTCTCTCCTCTGAATATATTCCAATTTGTTTATATAATCCAAATTGGGGGGCTGAGAACTGAACATAACTAGACAGAGTGGTGGCATTGGGAAGATATTTTAAAGAAGAGGATTTTAATGCTCAAATCATAATGGGTCAAGTCCTGCATTCTAAGAAGTAACAGATGAGAGGATCCTAGCAAATGGAAACTTATTTTCTGTCACTTAAGAAATACATATTACTTGACTTAACTGTGTTAGTTTAGGACTAGGATAGATTAGTAGGTAAATGGGGAACAGAATACTCTCTTAGGATGGTAGTTTGTGTTGTGTACTAAAGAGAAGGTCCTAGGGTACTGTATTTTTCTGGTAGGGCCACCATAACAAAATACCACAGACAAAGCGATTTAAATAACAGAAATTTATCCTCTCACAGTTCGGGAGGCCAAAAGTCCAAAATCAAGTTGTTGCCAATTTAGTTTTTCCTGAAGTCTCCCTCCTTGTCTTGCAGATGACTGTCTTATCCTCAAATCACCCTGGTATCTCTTGCTCTTCATATAAGTGTACCAGTCCCATTGGAGTAGAGCCCCATCTGGATGGCCTCATCCAGCCTTAATTATCTTTTTAATGTCTCTATTTCCTAATACAGTTATATTAGAGGTTGGGATTTCAACATACGAATTTGGTGGGGGAGGCACAATTTAGTTCATAACAGATGAGAATTTCAAGCATTAGGGAGAGGAAGATTTAAAGGGTATAGTAAAGACAAATGATTTTGTGCAGCAGAGAGAGCCATATTTCTTTAGTGTAGCATAAAGTGGGACAATATATGAAGCTAGCTTAAACCAAGTCTGGGTGAAACATAGTATATATTATTAACTACTTAGAATTTTAGTCTATTCTTTAAACTACAAAAATCTCACATGAGAAACTGGAAAAGTCCTCAGTTTTAGATTTCACCTTTGTCTAGGCAATGGGGAAAATCAATAAGATAATGTCAGAGCCAGAGACAGTTCCACATTATACAAACTTACAGATTCTCTCAGCCAAATTGTGTTGTGTCTAATTCTGGTACCTTTCTTTTTAAAAAGTAGCTTGAGTTTGAACACATTTAAATTTGACAAACTGTCATACAAAGAGAACCTGAAGCAACTAGGGATGTTTAGCCTGTAGAAAATATTTAGAGGAGAAATTATGTTTGCTTCAGATATTGGAAAATTTGCTCTATGAAAGAGCAATGTTTTGTGCAGTCTAGAGGGTAGAACTTAAAATCATTTGGTGGGAGCCACAGGGAAATTGCCAAGAAGACTGTTTTAACAATTACGTTATCCATCAAGTTAATGTTTTGCATTATAAAAATGGAACTTCAAACAGCCACTTGGAGAAAAAAAGCACACGGGGAAATCAAACAATGATTAGACATTTGAACTATAGAATCTTCAAAGTTTCTTTCAACTCTGAAACCTAACATTATACAATAAAGAAAGCCTTCATAGTTTAATTCAATAGCTATGGAAGATATTGAAACACATTTATTGAGATAGTAAGTAGGGACAGAGATGATATTATTCAGTAATTTTTCTGCCCGTCATTGAAAATTCAAAGCTTGTAATCAAAACTTTTATAACTGGGGCGCCTGTGTAGTTTGATTGGTTAAGCATCTCACTCTTGATTTTGGCTCAGCTTGTGATCTTGGGGTCATGGGATCTGGCCCCACATTGGGATCTGCACTCAGCAGGGAGTCTACTCGAGATTCTCTCTCTCCCTCTCCCTCTGTCCCTACCCCTCTTGTACTCTCTCTCATTCTCTCTCTTTCAGATAAATAAATCTTTAATAAATAAATATAAAACCACTTGTAATCAAAACTACTATTATTCCCAAACCCACAATTCTTTCTTGAAGCTAAATAAAATATTAAAAGAATATCATTTTAATTTTCACTCCTTAAGTATGGAAAGTAAGACTTAGAGCATGTGTACATAGTGTTCAGAGACTCGATATATTCATTTAAAACTTTCAATAATCCAAGATACTTTTTAGTGGTCACAAGTTATAAATATGTGTTGACTTATTATTATTTTTTTAAGTAGGCTCCATGCTCAGTGTGGAGCCCAATGCAGGGCTTGAACTCATAACCCTGAGATGAAGACCCGAGCTGATAATCGAGTCAGATGTTTAACCAATTGGGCCATCCAGTTGCCCCTGTTTTGAATTATTGAACTTGTTTCTCAAAACAAAAGTAATGAGGGCCACAGTTTTATGGCTGAGTTAAAGAATGAAACGAGGCAATATGAGAAATTGCTCTTTTTCCTACATCTGTCACTCAAACTAGCATACTGTTACAATATAATGAGGAAGAGGACCAAGAGCTGCCAGGACTTGGGAAGACAGGAGAGAGAGTGGAGTTGGTTTAAAAAGATATCACCCAGGCCTCTACCTCAGAATGTCCCTGAATAGATGATTTGCAGACATCAGTGCAGTTGAATCATTATTCATGAGGAGTCATTGCCACTGAATACATTTTGACGGGCAAATATCCCAGGAAAACAAATTTAACTCCCTCCAAGTTATCCTTAAGCCCAGAGGTGGAAAAATGGAGATATAGGTGAAGTCAATGCTACGTTCTTTCTTTTTTACATTCCCAAATTTATTGTTGTTGTTTTTTTTAAGTAACTGACAAAATGTATCCCATCAAAACATGGAGTGGATTAGGGAATATTGAAATAGGCTCCATTCAATTTACTCAAGCTCTTACTGAATGTATTCTAAAATACAACTCATCTTTCTATGTAATTTATTAAAGAACAAATATCAGGAGTTTAGTGACAGCCATTACTGAACCTACTCCACTGACATTTAAAAATGTTTTCATTGCTCTTTAAGTAAGAATCAGGAAGAGAATGTTCCTCAAAATAGACTATATTAATGATTTTTGTAATACTTAGAAATAATATTAGCTCATAGACTATCAAATATTCAATATTCTCATAAAGTTATAAAACAACATATATTGATACTTAAATTATTGCATTGACAGATATTGTGGGACAAATAGTTATTAGTAGAAGTTTAACATGTCATTTCTTTATACTAATAACAATTTCAAGAATACTAATACTTTTACATTAAAAAGACATATTGTAGGGGTGCCTGGGTGGTTCAGTCGGTTAGGCATCTGCCTTCAGCTCAAGTCATGATCTCAGACTCCTGGGATTGAGCCCTGTGTCGGGCACCCTGCTCAGTGGGGAGTCTGCTCTCTCTCTCTCTGTCAAATAAATAAATAAAATCTTAAAAAAAAAGTCATATTGTGGGCATTTTCAAATAATGGATGAAATAGACTATAGGAATAATTTTGTCATGGGAAAAAAAAGCCCCACACTTCTCCAATATAAGCATCATTGTCTTGAAACTAGCATAACCACATAAATAGGAGTTAGGCTTCGTAATTTCTTGGGCTTTAAAAAAAATGGTTGACTCATTAGGCAAAATAAAGTTTTTCTTATCCCGTTATTTGAACCTAGGATGGGGTAATTTGGTGATGGGTATTGAGGAGGGCATACGATGTGATGAGCACTGGGTGTTATATGCAACTGATGAATTACTGAACTCTACATTTGAAACTAATGATGTACTGTATGTTGGTTAATTGAATTTAAATTAAAAAAAAGAAACTAGCTTAACCATGTAAATAGGAGTCAGGCTTTGTAATTTCTTGGGTTTTAAAAAAATGATTGACTTACTAGGCAAAATAGTTCTTCTTATCCCCTGTTATTAGAACCTAAAGAATTCTTTCTAAAGATTTTATTTATTTACTTGGGAAACAGTGAGTGAGAGAGTACAAGCAGAGGCAGAGGGAAAAGGAAAAGCAGACTCCCCATTAAGCAGGGAGCCTGACGTGGGGCTCAATCCCAGGACCCTGGGATCATAACCTGAGCCAAAACAGACACCCAACCACCTGAGCCACCCAGGCGCCCTAGAACCTAAAGATTTTAATATACATTTGTAATACTCAGTGGAAAAGATGAAGAAAGCAAAAGGTAAAATTATTTAATAGACCCCCTAACTTATCAATATCTATAATAAGCAGATAATATATATAATTATGAAAATATAATATGAATATGAACAGATCTATATGACTATAAGAATGGCATAATCAAATTAATAGGTTTCGGTGGAATGCATGGAAGTTGTTATAATAAGACAATAAACATTTAAGTGAATGTGTAGTAAGCCAGAGATGCCTCAAGGCAGAGTGAAAATAACCATTGTTTTCTAGGGCAATTTATTGGAAGAGGATTTCTATTTGGTGATCAGTGGGAGACAAAATAAAACACATAAGTAATGAGATGAAGATTTTTTTTGTACATTAGTTTGTTTAAACAGCCTGAGTTATAAAACTAAATGAAGATATACCTTAAAGCAATGCACTTTAAGCTTCAAAATCTATTTCAAGTTGTTTAATAGGATTACATTTAATTCATGTTATTTTAAAACCGTTCAATAGGAAAATGAAAATCTGTTACCTTCCGTTTGGTCAACTACAAATTGCATTATTCCTATTGATTAAAGCAAAAACTACATGGTGTAGGTTTTTTCCATGTGTTTATTTCAAGTATTCTATTATTTTACTGGTACATGTAGGAATCACAGCACTTTACCTCAAGAAAGAACAAGGCCAAATGAATGAGTTATCATCCAGGGTTCATTGTTGGGATAGAAAAGTATATTTTAATCAACCAGGGATTTATGATGTCAGATTTTCCTACAAACTTCAGCACTGGCATATTGTAATCATTTCCAGCTACTTTTTGCTAAGAAAACCCAACACATAGGTGAGAAAATTACAAAGTAAATCATTTCACTGCAGTGTTGTTACAAAAGATAAGAAATTCAGAATGATTTCTTATCCAAGTATCCAAATTTATAATAATGATATTATTATTCTACACCTATTCTAGTATTCTATTCTCTATATTATTCTAATGACAATGGTATTATTTATTATATCTAGCTATATAATATTCTAGTTATTATAACCAAAATAATAATTATTATGACCACACTAATAATGGTATTGAAAATATATTCCATAGAAAACTTCCACATATGTTTCTATCAATTGATCCTCACAGCAGCCTTTCATGTGAGGAAGGAAAACTATTTTCACCTTTTTATAGATGACAAAACAAATGCACAAGTGTCTATATGACCTGGCCACAGTCATCCACCTAATGAGGCAATATTATGCTCATTATAACACTTGGCCCCAGAGTCATGGCATGGAATTTGCAATCGTTAGACTTACACATACAATTATGAGGAAAATCATGAAGTGGCTAAATATACCAAGGGGATATTTACAAGTAATTACATCTATCTCAAACAATGGAAGCATTGGTTAAATTTTTATTACCAAATCTTTCGCTCAAGAATTGTTATTTTAGCTGATATGGGTATATCTGAGTCACTTTCTTTGTTTTCTTGATTCATGTTCCTCTTCTAAAGATGTCCACAGTAAGTTTATGGATTGTACTACTTGATCAATTTTATTCTCCTAGAATTCTTTTATCAGAAAGATTATGAATGCTATTTTCACTGCTAGTAATACCAAGCCTAGCCATTCTTATTCTTCTCCAGTATTACTATCCTTAAAACAAATTTTTATTTGCTCATTAATTTATTTCTTTCTGCTTTTTATACTGTTTCCTAATCCCTTTGCTTATGTCTGTTTTTTTTTTTTTAAGATTTTATTTATTCATTTGACAGAGAGAGAGACAGCCAATGAGAGAGGGAACACAAGCAGGAGGAGTGGGAGAGAAAGAAGCAGGCTTCCAGCGGAAGAGCCTGACGTGGGGCTCTATCCCAGAACTCCAGGATCACGCCCTGAGCCGAAGGCAGACGCCTAACGACTGAGCCACCCAGGCGAACCCGCTTATGTCTGTTTTTGTGTTGTTCTTTGCACTGCCCTACTCTCTAATAAGTTTCCAAAGTTTTATCAGTCCTCGTTATGCATTTTATATCCTTCCTTCTAATGTTTTCAACAATTTTCCACGCCATCCCATTTTTCTGGATTTCCTCCTGGCTATGATTTAATCACTTTTCCACTTCCATTTTATACTGCTCAAAAATAGTGTGCCCGCACTCACTTTTTGTCAGTCATCAACCCAAAGTAATTGTGGTTTCTTTTCAGGTGTTTTATGTCACAAACCACGTCCCAATTACCAAATCAAATGGATAGTTTCAGACTTTGTCTTTCTGCAACTCTCAGCTGAATCTGCCTGTCTGTACTTTTTGTTTCTGGATTTATTTTTGCTCAGCCTTCTCTAGGAGATGTGTCTATGTTATAATATTTATGAATAATGTGTTTATTCTTTTTGCTTTATTACATTACATTTTATAAATATATCATAATTCATACATAGAGCATACTGTTGATAGGCAGTTGTGATGGGTACCATTCAGGGTTTTATAGTGTCCTATAAACATTCAGGAACATGCCTTTTACTGAGCATTTGCACACGACACAACTCTGATGGGGGTGCATGGAATTGCTGGGTCATGGAGTATGCCTACATTCAGTAAACACTGCAAAATACTGTATTTTTTAAAATAATTTTTATTTTGTTATATTAGTCACCATACAGTACATCCCCAGTTTTTGATGCAATGTTCCATGATTCATTATTTGTGTATAACACCCAGAGTACCATGCAATATGTGCCCTCCTTAATACCCACCACCGGCCTATCCCAATCCCCTACCCACCTCCCCTCTGAAGCCCTCCGTTTGTTTCCCAGAGTCCACAGTCTCTGTATTTTAGTATACATGAAGTTTAGTAAACACTGCAGAATAGATTTCCAAATTGTTTCAAAATAACTTATGCTGCTACCAGCCAGGTCTGGGAGTTCTACTTCTCCTACATCCTTGCCAACTTCTGGTGGTGTTAGTCTTTTTCATTTTAGTATTCTTGTGTTATGGATAGAGTGTCACAGTTTTATTTGTATGTTTCCAATATTAATGAAGTAGTTAAACTTTGCATATGTTTATTGTAGACTTGAAGAATCTCTTTTGTGAAGTGCTTATTTAACTCTTTGCCTGTTTTTAAATCTTGCATTATCTTTTTTTCTTGAGGATTTGTAGCATTGATTTAAGTATTGTTTTCATCTTACATCATGTCAAATGTCTTCTCTCTATGCCTTCTCTTTTCACCCTTCTTTGGTAATTATTGATAAACAATTCTTAACACTAAATAATAATAAATAATTCTTAATTTTAATATAGTGTAATTTATCATTAATGCTTCTGGTATCATTACTGCTTTTTTTATCCCAAGGAATCTTTGCCTACTCATAGCTCATAAATATATCATCCTCTATTATCACCCAAAAGCCTGTTGCTTAACTTTCACATTTAGATCCACAGTCCTTCTGGAATTAATTTTTGTGTATAGTATAAAATAGAGATCAAGATTTATTTATATTTTTCATGTGGATTCCAAATGACCTAGCAGCATTTATTCTAACAAACATCTTTTCATTCATGTGCTGCAGTGACACCAGTGCCCTAAAGCAATAAATATATATGTGTGAGCTTGAGTCTGCACTTACTATTCTGTTCCATTTGTGGGCTTGTCTGTCCTTGTGCCAATTTCACACTATCTTAATTACTGTCCCTTCACAACGGGTCCTGCTATCAGAAGTATAAACTCCATCTGTGTCCTTCTTGGACACAGTGTTTGTGGATATTTGCATTTCCATTAAATTTTAGAGTCATTTGCCACTTAAAACAACAACACTGCTGACATTTTTATTTGGATTCATTGGTGTCTCTATAAATCAATTATATGGGTTATTATTATTATTTTTTTACCTCACATTTCTTTCATTACTATGGTATTTTGAAAGGAGCTAATTACCAGGCACCAAGAATTCCTATGTTTAGATGTTACAGGGTCTTTTTAGTCATGTGCACAAAATGGACTTTTCCCCCCAGGTGTAGAATGATGAGGGAGAATTTTTCTAGGGTGCTTTCCATTCTGTCACTACAGTGAGTTTATAACATTGCTTAGGAACGGCAGTCTTAACGAATGCATGATTTTATAGGTGTTTAATACTCCTTCCATGTCTTCCTGCTTTCTGTGGTATATAACAAATAGTGACTAAACAGTGTCTCAAAAGGGCAATATAAAATCCAAAACCAGTCTTCCAGTGGGATTTAAAATTCCTAAACTGCCATTAACTATCATCAATTCTTTTACCATTTCAGTTTTTATTTTCATCTCCTATAAATATTTGGCTATCTTAAAAATATTAAAAATGATTATGCATATTAATACCATTTCTTCATGTTTATTCAATTTAAATACACTGCAGTTTGTATTGGGTGGAGAGAGAAGATACTAGGGAAGCAGCTACTGCTTTAGCAAAACCAATTACTATTTAAAAGTTTGAAATTTCAAACAGGGCAGGATTTTTCCGTCAAAGAGAAGATTCCTTAGGCTATAGCCATTTCAATGGGATTAGCCAAGGCAGAATCCCTGTAGAGTCTGAGAAGCTGATCTCATACCCATCTCTTGAGGAGATGGGCCCCGATAAATTCACACCAAATCAGAAGGCCTGTTTACCCACAACTAAATACATATCTAGCCCCTCCTGAACTCATACTATGGTAAGCTTTCAGGGGCTGGAGGTAGACTGGATAGAAATACAGCCTTCTTTCTTCTTGGACAAACAAATATCCAATGGGTGGACATTAAAATGTCCTGACTGGCCAAAATGACTTTCATCATGTATCTTCTTGTTCAAGAACCTACATTCTCCTACTGCATGAAACAATGTATTTTAAATTTTACAAGTTGCTTTCTTGTATCATCTCATTCCATGCTGGATTTTTTTAATAAGTTGAAATCACTGTACAGTTCATTTTCTCATAGAATTTTCATTAAGGGAATAATCAAGCTTCCTCATGTACCTTAAGCTGCCAATTCCCCGCTAACAATACTCAACTTGAGAAGCTGCAATAAAGGCAAATCTGTACTCGGAGCTCTCAGAATCTTCACATTAAGATCACAACTAATTGATGAAATACATCTTAAGACCTATTTTTTCAGCTATCAAATTGGCAGAAAACTGTACAAAGCTTGATATTGCCTAATGTTAATACGAAGCATGGCAGAACATGCAAAATCCTATAACACTAAATCTCTTCAGAATGCAAAAAATAAAAATTAAAAAACTCTTCAGAATATAATTGATGTCCTTCAAAATTGAAAATGTACTTTCACTTTGACCCATCAAGTCCACTTGTAGAAATTCATTTTATAGATGTAATCATAAAAGTGCATACAATAGAAAGTCATGCAGCATTGCTTATAATAACAAATAACTAGAAGCAACCTAACCATTCATCAATGAGTAACCAGTGAAATAAATTACAATAGATCCATACAGTGAAATATTATGAAACCATTAAAAAGGAATGAGGTAGATTTCTGTTCTGGTATGAAAAGATAAACTCAGATGAGGAAAGAGAATCTCAATAAAGCCAGGCAGCTTTTCATCTCTGTGGTTAACTACCACCTAAGCTAAAAAGTTTTAAATGAACAACATACAATTTCTTTCTCTTAGACACTTTGTTATGGGAATACTGTGCAGTATTTATGAGATCATGACAGAAGTAAAATAAAACCTACTCTTCCTGGAAATCACAAATTCAAATCTTGTCACCATCACTGCCCTAGATTGCTACCCAGCTCTATTTGACTTTTAATGTACTGTATTGTAATTAATCTAGGCAAAAACATAGAGTGACAGTGAGTGGGAAGTGTTACATAGCCTAATCCCAAGGCTACAAATTATAAAAGAACACTAAATTCTGCCTCAAGCGGTAGTCTGCGGTAGAGGGCGTCCTGCTCAAAATCCAGAAATGAACAACTTGTTATTCTGTTAATTATGGATGATTAAAAGATCGCAACTTTCATGAACTTATTTTTGAAGCACCGTATTAAGACTAGAAGACTGGATTATTTCTGGTTTGGGAGCTACACCTAAGGCATAGTTGAAATCTGTTTCTGCCCTGTCTTATAGCTTTAAAATGCTGGGATAATTAGTCCTCCTCAAGTTTCAGTGGCATAGGTGGAGGTAGATGGAGACTAGACATTTGCAAAGAAAAAAAAAAAGCAATAAAGTAATAAAGTCTATTATTTCTTCTATGATTCAACTTAAGTTAAGGAGACACTGTCTTTATTACTGTGTCTTCCATTATGCCTAGCTCAGTGAGCAGCTTTTCAATAATCATTTGTTGATGGCCTATGAATCCCCTGCTGATCTTAGCATTTAATTCTCCATCTCTCTAGGCCTAGTACAATCCAATGTTAGACAAGCTCTAGAGGGTAGAAAAACAGTGTAGTATATTGTGGGCATTTACATTTATAGTGTTTTATTTAAAAATATTCAAGAAACATCATAATAACAGCAAAAGTCCAAAGAAAAAAATCAGTAGATATTCTACTTTCTTACAAATCAACTTTTTATGTCTTTGTTCCATTCCAGTCTTATTATATGTGCATCTACAATTTTGCATAGCCATAATCACAGGTTCTATATGTTTTATTCCTCATGGAATGTATCTTAATTTGAAATATTGAATGTTGTGCCACTGTCCGATCCTAAAGATCTAAACAGAAGATAAGTTAACAAATGCAATTAACATAGTAAATTTAAAAATAAATTAAATTGACAGATTATATTAAAATGTAAAATAATAAATTAATAAATAAGCATTGAAGTGAATTAAAAAAAACACAATTTTTTAAAATTTAAATTCCAGTTAGTTAACATACAGTGTAATATTAGTTTCGGGTATATAATTTAGTGATTCAACACATACATACAACATCCAGGTGATGATGCCAAGCTCATCACAAGTGTACCCCTTAATCCCCATCACTTATTTAACCCATCCCCCCACCCACCTCCCCTCTAGTAACTATTATTTTGTAAATACACAGTGTTTCTAAGGTTTATATAACGGGTGTCTGGCTGGCTCAGCCAGTAGAGCATGCGACTCTTGATGTGGGATTGTGAGGTTGAGCCTCACATTTGGGTGTGGAGCTTACTTAAAGACAATATAATATAAATAGAAAATTCTGGATTTTTGACCTACAAATAATAAACCCCTTCAAATAGAGATTTTAATTATACATAGGCATGTTTCATTTGGGTAAAGGTAGGTCATAGACAAAGAGAGAAAGTGATTCAAAAAAATGGGCTGAACTATAAGGCTGAGTGTATTGAACTAAAGGGACAACGAGTAAATCCAAAGCCCCTTTCGACTCAAGAATTTTGCTTGTTACCATCAAGCAAGATGGCCTAAAATACCAAATGAATTGTGCCAGATCTCAAATTTCTCAAAATTTCATCTACCGTACCTCAACAGAATAAAGATCATACATATATGCCAAGCTAACATCACACTCAATAGTGAAAGGTTGAACGTTTCCCCTTTAAGACCAGGAACAGGATAAGGGTAGCCCATCTCACCACTTTTATCCAACATAGTACTAGAAGTCTTTGTCAAAGCAATGAGGCAGTAATAGTAACCACAACAACAACAATAATGATGATGATGAAAGCCATCAGAATTGGAAAGGAAGAAGTAAAATTCTATTTATAGATTACATGATTTTATAGAAAATCCTAAAATCCTACAGATTCCACCAAAAAAACCCTGCTAGTTCTTAGCAAAAAAATTCAATAAAGCTGCAGAATACAAAATTACCATACAAAATCTACACACGAGTACATTTGTGTTTCTACATACTAACAACAAATTATTTGGAAAAAAATAAACAATCCCATTTACAATAGTATCAAAAACAATACAATATTTAAGAATACATTTAATAAAGGAGGTAAAAGATCTCTACACTAAAAACTATAAGGCTTTGATGAAAGACACCGAAGAAGACACAAATAAATGGAAAGGTACACTGTGTCTACAGATTGGAAGAATTAATATTGTTAAAATGTCCATGCTTCCCAAAGCTATCTATAGATTCAACATAATTCCTATCAGAATTCCAATGGCATTTTTTACAGATGTAGAAAAAAACAATCCTAACATTTATGTAGAACCACAAAAGACTTTGAATAGCTAAAGCAATCCTGAGAAAGAAGAACAAAGTGGGAAGCATCACCCTTTCTAAGTTCAAGCTATATTACAAAGTTATAATAATCACAACAGTATGGTATTGGCATAAGTACTGGTACATAGACCAACGGAACAGAATCAAGAGCCCAGAAATAAGCCAATGCGTATTCAGCCAACCACTATTCAATAAAGGAGTCAGGAATATTCAATGGAGAAAAGACAATCTTTTCAATAAATGGCACTATGAAAATTGGATATTCACATGTAAAAGAATGAAACTAAACCCTATTTTACAGTACTCATAAAAATTAACTCACAATGCGTTAAAGACTTAAATGTAATACATGAAATCATAAAACTCCTTGGGGAAAAAAAACACACACACACAACAGGAAAGAAGCTCCTTGATATGCACCTTTTTTGGTATGACACCTAAAACACAATTCGACATTATTAGAAACAAACAAGTGGGGCTACATAGAACTAAAGGTCTTCTGCACAGCAAAAGAAACCATCAACAAAGTGCAAAGACAACCTATGCGATGGGAAACAATATTTACATACCATATGTCTTATAAGGGTTTAATATCGAAGATAAAAAGAAAACAAACAACTCAATAGCAAATAATAATAATAATTATTATAATTATAATAAATTGTCCAATTTAAAAATGGGCAAAAGACCTGAACAGTCATGTCCTCAAAGAAGATACTGAAGAGGCCAGTAAGTACATGAAAAGGTGCTCAACATCGCTAATCATTAGAGCAATGGAAATCCAAACCACAATGAGATTTCACCTTATGCCTGTTAGAATGGCTGTCATCAAAAAGACAAGAAATTGGGGCACCTGGGTAGCTCAATTGGTTAAGCATCCAAATCTTGATTTCAGCTCAGGTCATGATCTCAGCCTACGGAGATTAAGCCTTTCATCTAGCTCTACGCTCAGTAGGGAGTCTGCTTGTGATTCTCTGCCCCTCCCCCTGCACTCTCTCTCTCTCTCTCTCAGGTAGGTAGATAGATAGATAGATAGATAGATAGATAGATAGATAGATGAATAAATAAATAAATAAAATCTTTTTTTAAAAACGAAAAATAACAAAAGCTGGTGAGGATGTGGAGAAAAGGGAACACTTCAGCACTGTTGGTGGGATTGTAAACTGGTACAGCTGCTATGGATAACAGTGTCAACATTCCTCAAAAAATTAAAAATAGAATGATGATATGATTCAGCAATTCCATTTGTGGGCATATATTTGAAAGAAATGAAAACACTATCCTGAAGAGGTATCTTCACGCTCATGTTCACTGCAGCATTATTTGTTACATCTCTGTGGCAGAACTAGAATTTGAAACCAAGCAATTTGACTCTTTGTTTTTTTTTTTTTAAAGATTTTATTTATTTATTTGACAGAGATAGAGACAGCCAGCGAGAGAGGGAACACAAGCAGGGGGAGTGGGAGAGGAAGAAGCAGGCTCATAGCGGAGGAGCCTGATGTGGGGCTCGATCCCGTAACGCCGGGATCACGCCCTGAGCCGAAGGCAGACGCTTAACCGCTGTGCCACCCAGGCACCCCGCCATTTGACTCTTTGTATGTATGAATTACTGGGTAAATTTATATTAATCTAAAAGTTGCTAACATGTATGAGGGTTTGCAATATGGAGAGGCATAGGGGACCAAATCAAAAAGATATTTAGAGTTCAAGTTTAGAGTTTTTCTAGTGTTTCCCTCAATCACATGCATTTTTAAAGCAAAATTTGAAGAGCTTGAATTACGAAATATAGCCTGAGACCCAGATTACCAGGGTTTGGATAACGAATCTACAGTTATGAACAGATAATGCTTCCTAGGGGTTTTGTAAGTAGCTCGAGCTTGCTACATTTTAGAGTGCCAAGCAGCAGTATTTCTGCTAAACATCTTGTGGCACTGACACTGGTTACATTTACATTCATCATCTTACCTTCTTCCAAATTAGATTTCTGATCCATTTATCACAAAGCTAAGACAATCAGAAACACTTTTTTGTCTTTTTGTTTTGGTAATAAAAACTGTTGCCTATGTATCAAGATTTGACCAGTTTGATGACCTCTGATCTTGCTTAGCCTGCAGTTAATACAAATCAACAATACAATGAAGTGGGGAAAAAAAGATTTGAGTCATCCTTGGTGTAAGAAACAAATGCTTTCATATTTTTCTCCATGTTTTCTCACTGAATTAAATGGGCTTCATTCTGCAGTTATGTTGAAAGAGAAATAATTAAGAGGTTATAGAGAATCCATTATTTTTCTTTCACTCACTCATCTGATAAATATTAATGGAATACCTACTATGCACCTTCTTTGTGGATTTGCTAGTGAATGAAATAGACAAGTCCCCTGCTTCTTGCTGCTAACAGAGTTTTATAATAAACAAGACAAAATTAAATAAATCAGAGGTGCCTGGGTGGCTCAGTTAATTAAGTGCCTGACTCCTGATTTGGGCTCAGGTCATGATCTCAGGATCGTGAGATGGAGCCCCAGGTCAGGCTCTGGACTGGGCATGGAGCCTGCTTAATAAGATTCTCACTCCCTCTCTCTCTCTCTGCCTCTCCCCCCACCCCCACCTGCCTCTCTCTTTCTTAAAAAAAAACAATCAAAGACATGCAGATGTAGATGATTAAATGAAGACATGAAATACAGCATATGATAGAGAGTGGAGAATCTTTAACTGAGCTAGCCAAAAAGTTCTTTCTAAGATTTTACATTTGAGCTACGACTTAAAGAGAAAAAACATGTTAGCAGTGCAGAGATTGTCATTCATTCATCCACAGATTTATCAACTATCAAATATAAATTTATATAATCGGTCAGAATATTAAGGGATGCTCTGCCATCAAAGTTAGGAAAGGGTCTCTAGAAGCAACTATTATTTTCTCCAGGATTAAGATATCCATCACAAGGCAAATCTAATTACTAGAAAACTGAATATTTTTTCAGAGTGCATTTGCAGTTAACCCATTAAAACAGTGAAATTCATTTTATTCCTATTCTACAGATGAGAAAGCTAAAGCTCAGTGAATTTAAGGTACAGTATAAAATGTACAAAACTACTACAGTTGTGAAAATTAATTATGACAATTATAGGATAATAAGAAAAGCAATAGCTGCTTTTCAATGACTACCTTTCCAAGCACTTTATTGCCTAACTGCATCCTCATATTGATTCTGCCAGTTCGTATTATTAATCCATTTTACTAGTGATAAAACTGAGGCTCAGTTTTACTTACTTTACCTAAGTAAGTAAGTGGAATATGGATGGTGGGTGGAAAATCCACAATTTAACCCCAAATTTGATGAATTGCAACTACAATGCCAGGTGCTCTTAAAAGAGAGATAACTGGGGCACCTGGGTGGCTCACTCAGTTGAGTGTGCCACTCTTGATTTCAGGTCCAGTGCTGACCTCAGGGTGGTGAGATCCTCTGGTAGGGTTCCACGCTAGTGGAGAGTCTGCTTCTCTCCCTCTCTCTCCCTCTGACCCTCCCCCAACTTGCCCTCTCATAAATAAATAAATAAATAAATAAATAAATAAACTATTATACATATAAATATAAATATATGATTATATATATAAATAATTCATATATAAAAATAATTTTATATATAATTATTTATATTATATATCAATAATATATATCTATATATAAATAATTTTATTGTAATAATTTATATATAATTTTATGATTTTATATTATATATTTATATAAATAATTTTTAAAACATATATATGTTTTATATATATAAATCATTTTTATTTATATATATAAATCATATATATAAATAATTTTTAAAACAAAAGATAGATAACTATGTTTTATCATAGTATTTTTGAAGAAAGATTATCAACAGGAATTAATTAAATGGCTAACATTGGGGAATGTCCCCCCCCCAACTGATGTATAGGTCAATTAATCAATTTTATTAGAAACACCGTTGCTAGTGTACATAAACCTTACAGCACAGAACCTTACTCATGCAGGAGTACCAGTACTTTAAAATAAAATAAAATCCCACATTATGACATATTGCTGTAGCACTTTTCCATTTACAAAATACTTTCAAACTCAGTTTTCTCATGTTGTTCTCAGAATGACCCTATGAAGTTGTTATTACTATTTTTTTTCTCTTTTACAGGTGAGGTCACACCAACTTACTGAAGCACAGTGATGCGCTTAAAGTCCCACAGACAATACATAGCAGAACTTGCTTCAAAGCCTATCTGGATGGTTTGTCTAGTACTCTTTCCAATGTATCATGTTTCTTTTCAGAAAAATGAGCTATTTTTGTTGGAGCCCAAAGTGTATATAAACATGAATGGAGATAGGATAGAAGTCAGAGGATGACAATAACTGTGTATGTATGTGTGGAGATCTTACAGGACAATTCATATATGCTCATTAAAATATCACAAGAGAAAGCTAGATAGTACTTTTCCCAGGTAATTGCTGCCATGCCTCAAAAATATCTGCTGAATTTTGAAATAACTACTATCAAAGAAGATTCATTCATCTGTGAACTACTTGGATTTTTCTACTCTATAGTCAAAGAAGTCAGTGCTGTAGCTTTGAACCAGCATATCATAATTATGACAAAAGAGAGAAACAAAGGATTAGCAGAATTTAAATGCAACACAAAATATTAATAAAGTTAGTAATTAATAAAAGTGACAAGAAACCAAATATACATTGCTCCTCTACAAGGTTTTCAGAAATGGCCAGCTCAGGTCACCAGAGTGAAGCCCAATGATTAAAACAGTTTCCAGTATTGGCAGGAACCAGCACTACATAAGTAAAGAGCTTTAACTCTGAGGTTAGAAGGAACTGGCCTTAAGCCACTAACTCTTCAAATTGCTAGTGGTTTAACCTCAAGCAAATAGCTCAATCTTTCTGTGTCTTAGTTCCACCACCCTATAGAAATGAAATCTATACCTAACTTCTAGTTTTTTCATGAAAATTATTTTTAAAAACTTCCAGGAACATGGCTGCCTGAGTAGCTCAGTCATTAAGAGTCAGCCTTCTGCTTGGGTCATGATCCCAGCGTCCTAGGATTGAGCCCTGCTTTGGGCTCTCTGCCCAGCGGGGAGCCTGCTTCTTCCTCTCCAGCTTCCCTCTGCTTGTGCTCCCTCTCTCACTGTCTCTCTCTGTCAAATAAATAAGTAAAATCTTAAAAAAAAAAACACAAAAACCCTCCATGAATGTACTGTGTAGCACATAGTAGGTGTTTAATATGCATTTTTTAAATTTCTCTTTTCTTTGCTCTGTAGTAATCTGCAGAATAAAGAAAATAAAAATGGATGAATAATTCAAGGATATTTCCAAATGGAAAAGGTCTCTACTAGAGGTAGTTTTTTCAGTGTACTTATTTGTTCTAATGTCAATATGATGAAAATGCAAGAAACTGAAATTACAGTCTAGAATATATAGTGTTATATTTATTACGAATCTCTATTTTAGATAAATAATATGTTTTGTGCAAAACCATTCTGAGGTGATTCTGTGATCAAGTTCAACTATATTTTTGATATTTGATAGCAGACAGTTTCAAGTCCCACTCCTGTTTGTTTTCCTGTGCCCCACACCTGGACAAGACAGTAGAAAAGCTCAAGTACTCCCTTACCTGGAACAGGTGGAAAAATCCAAACCACACAAAGCCTGGTACTCTCACCTGGGAATTCTCACCCCCAAGCCCACCACCTAACCATAATACAAAACGAAGCTGTCACCTATTCCCCTTAACTAAAGCCATCCAGGACCAGCTTAGATGTCTGTCTACTCTCCCCAGAAAGCCCCACTACGTGAGTAAAAAACCTCTCCATACCTTGTTGCCATGTGTGTGGCATCATCAGTCTCCACACATGAACCAATTTTGGTAATGAGGGTAGATCATACTCTCAATGGGGCAATCACAAGATAGGGTCATTTTCATAAGGCAAGTTATCCATATTAAAATGTGTGCAAGGGGCACCTGGGTGGCTTAGCCTGTTGAGTGGCTGATTCTTGGTTTCGACTCACGTCATGATCTCAGTGTTTTGGGATTGAAACCCGAGTCTGGCTCTACATTCAGCAGGAAGTCTGTCTCTCTTTCCTTCTGCCACTCCCCCAACTTGCTTTCTCTCTAAATACATAGATAGATAAATCTTTAAAAAAAATTTTAAAAATAAAATGTGTCCAAGAAAAAAACAGTTGGGAACATGAGAATATATATGAATAAATGCATTCACCTATGTATGGAATGTATGTATATACATATATAAATCCCCCCATATAATTGTATGCATGTGTGTGTGTTTATATTTAAACCTACATGCCAAGTGTGAAAACAAATACAAGTTGTCTTAGAATTCTTAGAAAGCACAATGGCTGGTGGCATACTACATGATCAAGAGAATACGAAAAAGGCTCTTATTCTTTTTTTTTTTTTAAGATTTTATTTATTTATTTGTCAGAGAGAGAGTGCACAAGCAAGGGGAGCAGGCAGAGGGGGAAGCAGACTCCCCTCTAAGCAAGGACCCCAATGCAGGGCTCGATCCCAGGACCCTGGGATCATGACCTTTGCCGAAGGCAGGTGCTTGACTGACTGAGCCACCCAGGCGTCCTGAAAGAGGCTCTTGTTCTTGACTTTAGCTGGGCTATCTTTTGAATATGACCCCCATGAAATCTAGGTGTGAATGAGAATGAATAAAGAAGGAAATGAATGAGACCCCGGACTCTGCTTTTGGTTTATGTTCAGAATGAAACTTGACCACTCTCTCACACCATACACAAAGATAAACTCCAAATAGATGAAAGACCTCAATGTGAGACAGGAATCCATCAAAATCCTAGAGAAGAACATAGGCAGCAACCTCTACAACATCGGCCAAAGCAACCTTTTTCATGACACATCTCCGAAGGCAAGAGAAACAAAAGATAAAATGAACTTGTGGGACTTCATCAAGATAAAAAGCTTCTGCACAGCCAAGGAAACAGTCAGAAAAACTAAGAGGCAGTCCACGGAATGGGAGAATATATTTGCAAATGATACTGCAGATAAAAGACTGGTATCCAAGATCTACAAAGAACTTCTCAAACTCAATACACGAGAACCAAATAAATCATAAAATGGGCAGAAGACATGAACAGACACTTTTCTAATGATGACATACAAATGGCTAACAGACACATGAAAAAATGTTCAAAATCATTAGCCACCAGGGAAATTCAAATCAAAACCACACTAAGATACCAGCTTACACCAGTTAGAATGGCAAAAATAGACAAGGCAAGAAACAACAATTGTTGGAGAGGATGTGAAGAAAGGGGATCCCTCCTACATTGTTGGTGGGAATGCAAGTTGGTACAGCCACTCTGGAAAACAGTGTGGAGGTCCCTTAAAAAGTTAAAAATTGAGCTACCCTCTGATCCAGCCATCGCACTACTGGGTATTTACCCCAAAGATACAGACGTAGTGAAGAGAAGGGCCATATGCACTCCAATGTTCATAGCAGCATTGTCCACAATAGCTAAATCATGGAAGGAGCCGAGATGCCCTTCAACAGATGACTGGATTAAGAAGCTGTGGTCCATATATACAATGGAATATTACTCAGCTATCAAAAAGAACGAGTTCTCAACATTTGCTGCAACATGGATGACACTGGAGGAGATAATGCTAAGTGAAATAAGTCAAGCAGAGAAAGACAATTATCATATGGTTTCTCTCATCTATGGAACATAAGAACTAGGAAGATTGGTAGGAGGAGAAAGGGATAAAGAAAGGGGGGTAATCAGAAGGGGGAATGAAGCATGACAGACTATGGACTCTGAGAAACAAACTGAGGGCTTCAGAGGGGAGGGGGGTGGGGGAATGGGATAGACTGGTGATGGGTTTTAAGGAGGGCACGTATTGCATGGTGCACCGGGTGTTATATGCAACTAATGAATCATCGAACTTTACGTCAGAAACCAGGATTGTACTGTATGGTGACTAACACAATATAATAAAAAAACATTAAAATTTTAAAAAGCATTAAAAATTACATTTTTTGAAAGTAATATAAACATATATGCAAAAATTTTAATATGCAAAGCCCTTGAGAAAGAAATCCCACTTTTGAACAATAATTGTCAGTAGGGGTAGGGCTGGCATTCATTGCTTATGCATAAGCATGCTTGTACTGACTGTTTATAGGTGATACTAATTTTTATTGGTTTGGCACTTCTATTAATTAGTGTGTGCATTCTTATAGTCAGTGTCCATACCTTACTGTTGATAAATATCTTGAATATATTACGAAGATTGAGTGTGTCAGGGTGTGTACTCAGGCAGCATGCACATAACTAGATAGCTTCTTTTCTATGTTGCGTGCAATAGAGAAAAACTAACATAACTTAGGTGATTATTAATAAAGAAAGTTCTAAGTAAATCATTCAAAATTTATATTTGGGAATATTATGCATCTGTTAAAATCTGAGGTAGATCTATTTGTATTTATGTGAATACATACGTACAAGAAAAATGCATGGGAATATGGAGACAGACACTTAAGAGTCTGAAGACTAGGAACGTGTAGATGGAAAACATACTTATATAGGTGTATGTAGTTGAATGTTTAATTTAGCACACAGAGTTTTAATGTGTAGATTACATGCTCTACAATGTATTATATATGCCATTATAGCTAATATTACTTCAGTAAAAATTATATCTAAGCAGATCATGAGTTTAGGACTCTATAAAAAGAGAATAAAAACAGTATGAACTGTTTAAGAAATAACAACATTTATCTTTGAAAGTGAAGCTGTAGGGAAGAATCTAGATTCAAACACTTTACTAAATTAACCAAGCTTAAATTCCAGCCTCTTTTCCAGTTGTTACAAGAGATGGAATTTCTGTATTTAACTACACAAGACCACTCACTGCTCAGGAATAAATTATACACACTCTAGCCTCAGTGCTCTGTTTAGGCTACTCCTTGGTCATGAAAGTTTCCTCTCACCTCCACTCTCTCTCTGTTTGTGTGTGTCATGCCTAATGCTAACCATTCCAGTTACAGCTCAAGTATCATCCCCTCTGTAGATTCCCCAGCTCCTGGGAAAGTTAATCTCTCTGTCCATTTTTCTAATTAAGCATATATCACTTTTCTAATTAAGTATATACCATCTTAGATTATAGGTTTTGGTGTGTGTGTGTGTGTGTGTGTGTGTGTGTGTGTGTGTGTGTGTTTTACGGATGTCTCTCTCCTATACTTGTCTCTGACACCCTTTATCAAGACCAATGTCCTATTTGCCTTTGTATCTCCAGAATATAACAAAATACATCAAAAGTAGGAAGTGCTTAAAAGATTTTGTTGAATTACATTTATTTCAATTCAATAAGAATGTACTCTACAAAGTGCTCTAAATTTGATTATATGCATGTACTTTAAACTACATTCAAGAGCAAGATATTGCAAGACGTTTTTGAATTTCATATCACAAACAGCACTCCAGTATAGCTTATAACCTCAAAAATGTAATAAAGTAAAATTGAATAAAGAACATAAATAATTCACTTATAGGTCTTTGAAATTCTACAAAGATAGGACTGACGTTATTTATATGTATTTTAGATACATGCATATATAATTTATATTATGTATTTAATATAAACATTTATATTACATATAAATATATATTCATTAAAATAATCTATTTTTAATTAATCTGCTTATGCTATACATTTTGTACTAATACAAACAATGAATTAATTAGCACCTGTGATGATGGGGGTTGCCGTTATACAGTTACATGCACTGTTAAATGGATACTTGAAAGTTCACGTAATAAACTCCTCCATTTTTTGATAGAACATGAGCAAGAGAAAGGAAAGACAGAGCGAGGGAGAGACTTTTAAGAACAGTTCAAAATGGATTTTATTATAATCCAAATTCTCTTACTAAATTTCTACTATCAGAGTACACTATCCTTAATTCTTTTCTTTAGTGTCTAATAAATTCACATAATCAGAGGAAATAGGCTTAGTAATAAACGCTCTATTATTATGCTATCCCCATAAAATTGCAGATTTAATGTTGGCCACCATCAGCCAGATGTTTTTTTCCTCTTAGTTTCTAATTTTAAAGAGTTAACATGACAATATATCACTAATAACATATATACATTATGTGAAATATTTCATTAATAATGAATTATATTTATTATATATTCAAATGATTATAATTCAAATGTGCTGGGTTACATTAAATATATTATTAAAATTAATCTCACCTGGTTCTTTAACTTTTTTAAATGAAGTTATGAGATCATTTAAGTTTGCACATGTATCCTATATTTCTAGCTTATTTTAGCTATCACTTGGACAGCACTGTTCTAGAGGTTTTTGTTCAACAGAACCCTCTTTCTTACACTGTTGATGAGAATGCAAGCTGGTACAGCCATTTTGGAAAACAGTATGGAGGTTCCTCAAAAAGTTAAAAATAGAGCTACCCTATGACCCAGAAATTGCACTACTGGGTATTTGCCCAAAAGATACAGATGTAGTGAAAAGAAGGGCTACATGCACCCCAATGTTCATAGCAGCATTGTCCACAATAGCCAAAATGTGGAAGGAGCTGAGATGCCCTTCAACAGATGAATGGATAAAGAAGATGTGGTTCATATATACAATGGAATATTCCTCAGCCATTAGAAAGAATGAATACCCATCATTTGCATCGACATGGATGGAACTGGAGGGGATTATACTCAGTGAAATAAGTCAAGCAGAGAAAGACAATTATCATATGGCTTCACTCATTTTTAGAACATAAGCAATAGCACAGAGGGGAAGGATGGGAAAACTGAAGGGGGGATATTGGAGAGGGAGATGAACCATGAGAGACTATGACAGATTTCCACTCTCAACTCTGTACATAGGTAGTACAATTATTTCAATTACTCATCATCAATTAGCAAGTTGTGGGAAAAGATAAGTTTGTTAGGCTTTCATACATGTTAAATTTCAGGTGTTTGTGGGGGACTCATGTGGGGATATGTGGCTAACTGTTGGGTCTGTTTCTTCAAATTGATAGACAGTTGCTGCCCATGAAATGAACGCCACAATTGTTCTAAATTTCCTATGACGATATTAACAAATTTCCAGAAAATAGATATGTGACTGATCAGCACATAGATGTCAGTGGGAGTTACCAGAAGGGATTAGAGTATTATGAAAAAATATAACCAGAAGAAAACGTACAGTTGCCATCCAAGATGATGGATTGAAAACAAGAATATGCTTCTCTTTTTTAAGATATTCTTGAAGTATAAAATATTAATAATATTAATAATGAAAAAAACAGGAATGAAGCTATAGAGTGATGATTCAATAAAACCCTTAAACTTAAAAATTAATGAAGTGTTGACTGATAATGCACACTAGTCTAGAATACATGCAGAATGAACTAGAGCCAACGGGGAAGCCAGATGGGCCAAAAGACCACTTGAGTCTGGCCTACTGTGGAAGGCAAGAGAGCAGCTGTTGACAGAAGAAAGTTGTTTATTTACCTTTTTGTTATGTGTATCTACTTCTTGTTGTTTGTTTTAGGTAGAAGTCCTTGGATTTATTGTACTTCCTTTATAACAGTCCTTCGCCCAGTATCTTACAAAGAGATACTTAGTAAATACTTAATGCCCTGAATTGATTTATCAATGTGGATATGAAATAATTTCAAATATCAGAAACTCATTTAGGTAAAAGAGAAAGATCCATTTATTATTGAGCACTAGACAGACCTATGATTTTCAAGGTTTTGAACATGAATAAAAGAGGTCTATAAGAGTAAATGATATTTTAATAAAGAAGCATTTTGAATTTATTATTTTAAAACAGACATCTTAAATTTCTTACTAGTTTGGCCCAAAATAAAGTACTTTGAATTTGGGTGAAAAAATTTGAATTCAACAAAACACTGCCTATGTCTGTTTAGTGTTTGTTGAACCTTTGCTATGACAGATTTCCACTCTCAACTCTGTACACGGCCATAGTATACACACTGCAGATATAAATCTTTGCCCTATCCATAGATCTAAGTTAGGAAAATCTTAAAGAAAAAGCAAACAATTCAGAGACGATGAAATAATCTCAGCTTCAAAGAAGTGAACCCTTTCTAACTTTACTGTTTATCTTCAAAGCTTCTCACAGTTCTCCCAATTCTTTGTCCTCCCTTACCAATATTTTCTTTGTTGCTAAATTTCCACTAGCTTTTTGTGAGAATAGAAACAGTTCAGTTTCTACCTTTCAAACTTCCACCTAAAGAGAGTCCTCTTAATACCTTGGAAAGAGCCCTCCAGGTAAAGTAAATGGTACGTACAAAGCTCCTGAGGGTAGAGTTTCCTTGCTTTGGTCAAGGAGGAGCTTGGAGGCTAGGTGGGAATAGAGGACTCAAGTGGCTGGTAAATTATGTGAGAAAACTAGCAGAGACACCAAGTAATATATGGATATAATATTATTAGAGTTAAGCTTTATTCTCTGTGGGACAGGAAACTACTGGAAGGTTTTAAGAGGAGGAATAACACAATTCGACATCATTTGAAAACAATCCCAGTGTTTGTTGTGTAATAGACATATGAGGGTGGGACCATTGGAAGTACAGAGACCCTTAGGAAACTATAGCAGTAATCCAGGTAACAGATGATATTGTTTGGCTTAGGGTGCATTTAGGAAAGTCAGTGAAATTTTTCAATATCATTTGTTGATGAATAAAATGTGGCAAATGCATGGAAAAAAGAAAAAAATCAACTCCAATGTTTTGGGGGTAAACAGTGCTGATCTGGATAACAGCATTTTTATCAACTGATTGATTTTTAACTCACTTTATTGAGATATGACTAATATTCAAATGCTATACATATTAATGTATATAACTTAATGAATTTGAAGTATACATCCATGAAACAATCACCACAATCTATAAACATATCCATCATCACCAAGTTTCCTTCTACCTTCTTTATTTCTATTATTATTATTATTATTATTATTATTATTACTATTATTAGATAAGAACACTTAACAAATGATCTACCAGTTTCAATGGAGTAGAGTGGGTTCAAGAATGAACAGAAGAGCAAGTAGAGATCACAAATATGGACAACTGTTCAAAGAGTTAGAGGAACAGATAGAGAAGGTAGTAGCCAGGCAGGAATATGGATTAAGGGAAGGGTTTTGTAAACTTATATTGTTCGTGTATAGTGATGGTAATGAATGAGTAAGTACAGAAGAAAAAATTGATGATAACAAAAAGAGGAGAATAACTCTTAACACAAAATCCTTGAATAGGCAAGAAGATTAGGAACAAATGCACAGTGAATGGATGTTCTTATACTCATGGAAAGTATATCCATCAGGAGTCAAGAATAAAGCTGAATATAAGGGCACCAATTAAAGCAGCTTGGTAGATTTGGTGTTGGATGTGTGGGAAAATTCTTTTCTGATTACATTATTCTCTTTGAAAGAATGAGAACTGGGGGAGGGTGTGTAGGAAGTTTGAGGAGGAAAGATGTGGGAAATAAATGTCTGGAGATGGAGAAGGTAAACTTACCAGCTTAAATATAGTAGAATTGATGAAATCCACTGAGGACTCATATGGTCATAAATTTAAATTGAGACCAGTTAGTACACTTGTGTAGTTCTCTATACTCATGGGAAAAGAGTGGAGAGATATTAGTATTGAACCCAGTTTGGAAGTGCATTTAGGTGAGTTTTCAGACAGAGAGAGATGCAATGGAGTTAAGACAATAAGCAGATAATTTACTGAATCTAAGGCAGGAAAGGAGTGAAATAAGAATATGAGGTAGAGGGGGCGCCCGGGTAGCGCAGTCGTTAAAGCGTCTGCCTTCAGCTCAGGGCGTGATCCTGGCGTGCCCGGATCGAGTCCGGATCAAGTCCCACATCGGGCTCCTCCGCTGGGAGCCTGCTTCTTCCTCTCCCACTCCCCCTGCTGTGTTCCCTCTCTCGCTGGCTGTCTCTCTGTCACATAAATAATAAAATCTTAAAAAAAAAAAAAAAAAAAAAGAATATGAGGTAGATGACAGGCAGTGGTAGATCCAGAGACAGGATGTGCAGTTGGGCTATTTCAAGTAGGTATTTTAAGTTGGGCTATTAGAGTGAGTAAAATGGAAGACAGTAAACAGTCATTGGAAAATGAGATGCTTTGAGATTTTGGAAGGTCTGAAATTACTGGAAAGAAAAAAAAAATAGGCCATGATAGTGTTGGGAGAGAGGACTGAGGGTAACAGGAGATGGAAAACCTAAAAATGTGAGAGGCCAGAGAATGGGGGGAGGAGTGGGGGAGCCAGCGGCACAGGGAATGATTAGGAATTGAAAGAGAATGCCACACAAGGTATCCAGGTACAAGGTGAGTGGGGTAGCAGGTAATAGTATCTAATGAAATAAGTTTCAAATGTAGATGTTGAGGAGAGATTAATAAGGCAAATGTTATTTAAGGATCTAGATGACACATTCTTTGGAATGAGAAACTGTAAAGATGTACTACTATGTGATACAATGTTCCCAGAGGACAGCCAGATTTCTGTCAGAGGGAGAAAGTTAAGGAGACATTCAAGTCAAACATTAGAAAAGAGTTAACTTTGCTGAAGCCATATTATGTGTTTCAGGGGTTATAGAGGAAAGGTTTGGGGCATCAGGAGATGGGATTAGAAAAAGAGTTTACAGAGATGAATGAGGCGTAAACTCAAGAGTAATGAATTTTCTGTGGTTACTGAGGTTAGCACAGATATAAGGAAGAATGAATTCACCCTGAAACTCTCTTGCAAGAGGTCAATGATCTATTCTAATTATAGCCTCTTTCCTGGAACTGGTCTCTTAGACAGATTGTGATGGCCATTTGCATAATAGTGGTAGGGAGAAAGGGAAATCCTGCCAAAATTTGCAGAACTCCATTGGTTCCTTTTTTAAATCTGCCAACAGCAGTGTCAGTGCCAGGCAATTAAAATATTTCTCAACATATCAAACCTATAAATACAGAGAACAAATTGATGGTTGCCAGAGAAAAGGGGGTTGGGGAAATGGGCAAAATGGGTGAAGGGTAGTGGGAAATACAGGCTTCCAGTTATGGAATGAATAAGTAACAGGAATAAAGGTACAGCATAGGGAATATGATGATACTGTAATAGTGTTGCATGGTGACAGATGGTAGTTATGCTTGTGGTGAGCACAGCATAATGTATAGAGATGCTGAATCACTAAGTTGTACACCTGAAACTAATGTAACAATGTGTGTCAACTATACTCAATTTTTTTAAATTGTTAAGATGGTTAAAAAAATTCTCAACAGCAGAAAGTTATAATATAGTTGCCATATTTATATTTTTGCATATATTTTGAAATACTTGGCTAAAATTGTTCATATTTTTTCCTGTTAGATAATGAGCCTCCTTATCATTTCATGTATGTGTTTTTTAAAAATTTTATTTATTTGTCAGAGAGAGAGAGCCTGCAAGCAGGGGGAGTGGCAGGCAGAGAAGGAGAAGCAGGCTCCCCGAGATCATGACCTGAGCTGAAGGCAGACTCTTAACCATCTGAGCCACCAGGCGCCCCTTATTTATGTGTTTTTAAAAATACTATGAAATACTGAAAAACAATAAATGTTCAGGTGTTTGCCTGTTCTACGAGATAATTCAATCTAGTGTTTCTTGGCAGGAACAATGGGAAATACTTTCCTATTTTCAATATTTCCAGATCTTTCTCATCATTTGAATCAGGTAGAAACAAATAGGATTTTGTGTCATCTAAAACTGGAAATGTAAATCACTTACAGCATTGTATATAGTGAAAATTAAAAGACCTATACATGACATATTATGTATATACTAGACCAGATATTCTCAAAATATACCACCTTCTCCATCAGAATCATCTGGGATATTTATTTAGCATGTAGGTGTGTCTATGCCTCAGAGCACCTTCTGAATCATGTTCTCAATGTGTGGGATCCTAAAAGTCTAAATATGACAGATAAATAGATACATAGATACACAGACATTTAGTGTCATATATATAAAATAAATACTAAAATGTGACAATAACTGTAGTTTCAGAGTGAGTAGGATTTGGAAGACAGAAAGACCACATATTTGTTTTAACAATAATCAGGGAAGATTGCTTTGACTAGGAGTATAAATAATAAGACTTTTTTATTCTTACTATATGCTGTGTTAAGCAATGTTTTAAATTGGGTTCCACCCAGAAGCAAACCCTAGACTCGAGACAAGAACTCAAGTACAAATAGTTTAGTTTAACAATGAAGGAAACATGAGTTGGGGAGAACAAAGTGTGGTAATTTTGTACCATGTCAACTATGCTTCCTACAATTATCTTACCTATATGGTTTCAGGTTAAAGTTGGCCACAAGGTAAATGTGCACAAGATCGGGAAGGCGGACATGAAGCAGCAGCTGTCATGCTTAGATCAGGGGAGGGTGCCTGGGCTTTCTGTTGCTCGACCACCTTTCATTGATCTATTGGATGCAGCCAGGGCTGTAGCTCCTCCCTATTCTGCAATACCTCCTCTCCAAGCTTATCGAGTCCCTGACAGCACATGAACAGTTCTGTGGCAAACAGCTCCAGCCTCTTCTACAGAGCATCTGCGCCCCTGCGGTCAGAGACAGTGAGAGACAAATGTCTCTCCTCTCTGTCTTCATGGACTCCAATCTGCATCCTTCCCTCATTCCACAGCAAGCTTTTTTTCCTGACTTCCAAGTGTGCTGACCTGGAACAATTTCCAGTCCCCCCCCCCCCCCCCCGCCCACACACACACACAATGCAGAGGCAATAGCCTTTCACAGACTTTTCCACTGTCTCTCACAATTTTCTAAAATCGAATCTGAAAAATAAATCCCGTATTTCACATCATTCATGGTGGTCCCATCTTTTTAATCAAACCCTAATTGATGAAACAGGGAAGGAGAAAACCAGCCAAGAGGGAGTTATCAAACAAGTTGCTACTGTATTTGACTAGAGCTCAATTCCCCTGGAGACTCTGGGAACCAATACAGAACACATGTCTTAGAATTATTTCACTCTAGCAGAGAAGCAGCTGAAATGTGCATCTACCTACTTCTGCCAACCATTCATTAACAGCTCCTCTCAAGGAACAATTCTCCAGGTCTTATTATCTGGCACATCTATAAGCAAACCAGGTTCAAATGGCCAGATAAAGCCCTCCAGCAAAGATACACAATGGAAATTAGATGAACTGAACAGAAACCATAGGGGCCAACAGGATGTTATCAGTCACTGACAGAATCATTTATAAGAACTTTATAAGAATTAGCACTTTTATCCTCATAGCTACTCTTCAAGGTATTCAGTGTTATTTCCATGTGCCTTCTGCAGTTTAAAAAAAAAAAAAAAAAAAAGCTTTAGCCAGCTTAGGCAAAGTTCTCAAAGTCATGAGGTAATAAATGGAGGAGCTAGGCTTTAAGTCCAGATACAAATTATTTCAAAGTCTATACTTTTAATGGCTATGATAGCGGACAGACCTAAGTTCAGTTTCTTCAATTATATATGGCTATAGTCATGGTTCTGCCCAGTTAAGGCAGAGAACGGTTTTCCCTGTAGCCTGTATCTCAGACTCTTTTAGGTTGCTTAATTCCTCTGATCCTATCTATATTATGGAATTTCCAGCAAAGGTACCCAGGCACCTTAATAGAGAAAAAGAAAGTCTTGTGCTGAATTTATTGTATATTTATATGGGAAAAAAAGACCATCAGTTCTTATCTCACACTACATGGAAAATGTAGCTGAAACTGATCATAGTTATAAGTGTAAAAACTAAAACTATACAATTTCTAGAAGAAAACAAAAGGTAAAATCTTTGCAACACTGGCAAAAACAAAGATATCTTAGATGGGACACACACATAGGAAGAATGAACTAAAAAAAAAAAAGAATGTATACATTGCATTTTTTTTTGAGAGAGAGAGAGAGAGAGAGGGAGAAAAAGAGAAAGAGATGAAGTGCCTGAGCTGGGAGAGGGGCAGAGGGAGAGAGAGAATCCTAAGCAGGTTCCACACTCAGTGCAGAGTCCATGCAGGGCTTGATCTCACAACTCTCAGATCATGACCTGAGCCAAATCAAGAGTCTGATGCTTAACAGCAGTCTGAGCCACACAGGCACCCCTAAAGGCTTAAATATTGAGAGTCCAAACTATGAAACTCCTAGAAGAAAATACAGGTGGAAAGCTTCATGACATTGATCTTGGCTATTCTTTCTTAGATATGACACCGGAAGCATAAGCAGCAGAAGTAAAAATAGATGACTGAGATTACATCAAACTAAAAAGTTTCTGTACAGACAAGGAAACCAATCAACAGAGTCAAAAGGCAACCTACAGAACGGGAGAAAATATTTGTAAATCATATACTAATAAGAGGTTAATTTCCAAAATATGTAAGAAACTTCTACATCTCAATAGCAAAAGCAAAAAATGCAGCTACAACAAAAATCCCAAATAATTCAGTTTAATTCTAAATAGATCAGACTTTGCTTATGGCAGGTAGTGTCGTATATTATCATTTTAAAATAGGCACTACCAAAATACCTTTGCTATTGGAAGAGTAATTTGCGTGGGTTGAAAATAAAAGTAGCATTGACTGAGTATTAAATTTTTTTATCAACTTGATTCTGATCTAAATTATGAATAATAAATTGTATCCTTTGAAATTGCACAATATGATAACTTTTGACAGCTGGGTATAACTGTGAAACTATCACCACAACCAAGATACAGAAAAAATTGCATAACCGACAGAAAATTCCTTATTTCACTTTGCAGTGCAACTATTCCACTATCATCTGCGCCAGGCAACTACTGATCTTCATTTTGTCACAATATTTTGCTTTTTATTTGTAAAGATTTTACATAAGTGGAATCACACAGTGTATGTTCTTCTGGATCTGGCTTCTTTAACCTGCAAGGTGACTTTGAAATTGTCTATATTGCTATTTGTATCAGTATTCTGTTCCTTTCTATTGCTCAGTAGTATTAAATTATATACATATACCAAGCAAATTCATTCACCCCTTGATGGACACTTGAGTTATTTCCAGTTTTGGGCTACTGTGAATAAAACTGCAAAGAACAATAATACATGTATTTCTTTATATATATGTTCTTATTTCTCTTAGCAAATAGCTACCAGAGAAAAATCTGGACCTAGGGTAAATGATCTTAAAGATTTAAGAAACTAGTGCTATCCTTTCACATTTCCATCAACAGAGTATAATTATAGTTGCTTCACATGTTGACAGTTGATATTTTTCAGTCAGTTTTCATTTTAATTTCCCTGATAACCACTAATTTGTAGAAATCTTTTTTGTACTCACTTCAGTGAGTTTCACTCATCTTCACTTGCAGTGTCTATTCACATATTGTGCACACTTCTAATTTGGTTGATTATTTCTGAGTGGTAAAAGTTATAAATAGATATAGATATTCCGTATAAAAGATCCTTAGCAGATAAACCGTGAGTATGTGCTCCTAGACTGTATTGTCTTTTTTGTTTCTCCAAAGTGTTTTTAGAAGGACATTTTTTTTTTTTAATTAAAAAAATATCCAGGGGTTCCTGGGTGGCTCAGGTGGTTGATCTGCGTTCATGATCTCAGGGCCTGGGCTGGGGCTCTGTGTTCAGCAGGGAGACTGCCTCTTTCTCTCCCTCTCCTTCTGTCCCTCTCCTGCTCATGCTCTCTCTTCTCGAAAATAAATAAATAAATAAATAAATAAATAAATAAATAAATAAATATTTAAAAAAATATTTGTCTTTTAATATATTTTCAGTTGATTTGGGGGCATGGTGCAAACTAAGAGTTAATTTCATTCTTTTACATGTTGATATGAGTTTTCCCAACACTATTTACTAAAGAGACTATCCTTTCCCCATTAGGTATACTTGGCACCCTAGTTGAAGATCAGTTGACCATGCATATGTTAGTTTATTACTGTGCTCTCTATTCTGTTCCATTGGCCAATATGTCAGTTTTTATGCCACTTCCATACTGCTATAGCTTTGTAATAAATTCTGAAATTGGGAAGTGTTATTCTTCAAAACTATCGCATCACCTCACATCTGTTAGGATGGCTATTATAAAAAAGAAAAAGGAAAAGGAAAGAAGGAAAGAAGAAGAAGGAAGGGAGGAAGGAAAAGAAAAGGGAGAAGAGAAGCAAGGAAGGAAGGAAGGAAGGAAGGAAGGAAGGAAGGAAGGAAGGAAGGAAAAAAAGGAAAACATGTAAGAAGAAAAAGAAAAGACACAAGAATAGAAAAGAAATAGGGTAACAAGTGTTGGCGAGGATGTAGAGAAATTGAAAAACTCTTGTACACTGTTGGTGGAAATGTAAAATAGTGTAGCTGCTATGGAAAACAGTAAGAAGTTCCAGAAAAATTTTTTAAAAACTACTATATGATCTAGCAATCTCACATTGGGGCATATATCCAAAAGAATTTAAATCAGAATCTTAAAGAGATATTGTCACTCTCATGTTCATCACAGCATTATTAACAATAGCTGAGATATGGAAACTACCTAAATGTCCATCAATGGATGAATGGATAAAGGAAGTGTGGTACATACATACAAAGGAACATCATTTAGCCTTAAAAAGAAGAAAATCCTGCCATTTGTGATAACATGGATGAACCTAAAAACATTATGCTAAGTGAAAGAAGCCAAGCACAGAAGGAAAAAAAATACTGCATGAGCCTGCTTATATGAGGTATCTAAAGTTGTAAAACTCATAGAAGCAGAAAACAGAAAGGAGAGAGAAATGGGGAGTTGTTTAATGAGCACAAAGTTTCATGCATGCAAAATAAGTAAGTTCTAGAGATCTGTTATACAGCATGGTGTCTGTAGTTACCAATACTGTATTGTGCACTTAAAATTTGGTAAAGAGGGTAGATCTCATGTTAAATGTTCATACCACAAAAATCAATTAATCAATCTCTTAAATGCCAGTTAAAAAAAAAAAAAGAATTAAGCCTCATGTTGCTAGTACAAAAGAGTAATACCCAGGTCTAAAGAGTGTATCATTAAAAAAAAAATGAAAGAAAACAAACAAAAATCTCTCTAACACCTGCTTAAATAATAGCCTCATAACAACAACAACAAAGGTTTTACATGAATATACAGTGTTGCACCAAAATAACACAATTAAATTTGCTGCACTGTTAATTGATACCAATGTCATTATAATTATTCATACTAGGGTCACCAAAAGTTAATAAATACTTGTTAATTGCCAAAGGCAATTTTTCACATTCTGCCTGACAGTAACCTGTAGCTGTGCCAGGACAATTTTTGCAAAAGAAAAGTTGTGCTATAAAGAGCTGCTGAGCATGTCATTTCACTAATAATTGATTTTCTTCCCTTCATTTTCAAAACTCTTCAGGTAGAAGAAACACTAACTAATCAATTCACAGCACCACAGGCAGAGATCTTTTCAGATGTTCGTTTGTGATACTGACGTCCTGTTGGGCTCCACCAAAATAACTGTGTATAATGTCTTATGCCTCTAAATAAACTATTTTTTTTCCTCAGCATAAGAAAAACAACTATTGACTTTTATATTCTGCTTAAATAGTACTGATCACCTTCTAAACCATTCATCACATTTAAAGCAATAATTCCTGAATGTTCTCTTAGCTTCCTGAATGAGTTTAAATTGCAGAACTATAGATGTTTAATTCATTGCTTCATCTTTTACTTTTGTATTTGCTGCTCTGTTGTGTCATATCACAAGTATATATAGTAATAAAAACAAAAATACACAAAATTATAGATTTTTAAATACTTCATGTAGTCACGCTTCCCCCAAAAACTTATATGCAATTATTAAAGATCTACTTTGTACATGGTATAGAGTTCAATTTAAAGAAGGTTAAGACATACTTCCTGTTCCAAGATGGTCTTATCATCTATTAAGTTATGCTAATTAGTTCAGGTTCTCTGATAAAAAGAAATCAAGACAGAAATATGAGTGTAAGAGATTTATTGGGGAAAATTCTTTTGAGGGATAAGAAGGAGAAGGCATGAAAAGGCAGGGGAGCTCTCAGATCAGTATATAGGTCGGACATTTTTGGAAAAGATAGGGAAGTAAGGAAGACTGGGTAACAAGAGTCTCAGACTGCAGCCAGTTGTAAGAAAGTTTGATCAGGCAAATGAAGTCCATGAGTCAAGATTGCATATCAGAAGAATTCTACATCTTGCAGGTATGGCCCAGAATTAGTATCTCCACTATGTTAAGTCACTGAAGAGGAGCCCACAGCAAGAATGATCCTGGCACCAATATCATTCTGTATTTACAAGGAAATCTTGTAGAGCTATCAGCCAATGATGTACCTCACAGTAGACCTGAACCAAATACTGTCATAACCACCAAATACATCATCTTCTCCATGCAGTCCAGCAAGTAACTCCTAGATTGGAGCTCGTCATAGTAGTGATAGCTCTTAGTAGTTCCTATTGGCATCTTTTCCTGAGGAGAAAATTTAGAAAAGAGAGGGCAAAGGGTAATGCGACACATGTAGTTTCTAACACTACATTTGGTCTTGGGCTACAGTTATACCTATCCTTTGCAGTCAAAGGATCTGAGGTTGAAAAACTGTCCAAAGATCATAACTTTGTACTGGTGTTAACAGCCTCAAAGCCTCTTGCTTTATTATTCTTCCCTTTTTCTGCTTGTAGATTGTATTAGAGTTCTCCAGAGAAACAGACCAGTAGAATGGATAGAGAGATGGACAGATGTAGATATAGCTAAGAGGAAATTTCTATATTATAGCAATTGCCTCATGTGGGTATAGGAGCTGAAAAGTTCCATGATGTATCATCTACCAGCTGGAGAACCAGAGAGGTAGGTGGTGTAATTCAGTCCCAGTCCAAAGCCCGAGTTTAAGGGAACTGATCATATGTTAGTTCTGATCTGAGCCCAAAAGCCCAGAAATTAGGAACACCAAAGTCTGAGGGCAGGAGAAAATGGATGTATCAGCTCAAGCAGAGAGAGACCAAATTCACTCTTCTTCCACTTTTTGTTCTATTCCAGCCTGTAAAAGAATGAATGGTACCCTCCCACATTGAAGAGGGTCATCTGCTGTACTCAGTTCACCAATTCCAATGCCAATCTATTCTGGAAACACTCTCACAGACACACTCAGAAATACCACTTTACCACCTATCTGGGTAGGCCTTAGCTCACAAGTTCACATATAAAATAAGCCATTACATAGATGAACAGTAAGACCCTTATTGGCTCCTTATACATTTTGTCTCTAGGGAGAATATGCCCTATTAATCATTTCCCCAGTTCCCTACAGATCAAGCTCCCTTAGCTTCCTCTCTAATATCACTGATAATTGAGGTCTTTGACTTCTGGTTAATACGCACTGTCATCTGACCTCTACCACAGAGGGTCTCACATTCCTATTATTTATTAATGAGCCACCTCTCCTGCTGTTAGCACTGGCAGACACTGGAGACTCACCACTGAATTTTTTGTAATACTGATTCCCCTCAACAGAGCTTTCCCAGTGGCCTTGGTGAAGGGGGTGTCCTCCGGGCCCTACTATGGTACATAATACTTTGATGGGTCTTCTGCTATCATAGCATATGCATTCCAGCATAACAATTTCACCATCTTTATTTCTTCTTCCAGAATCTGCCAGGGCAATACAGACATTACTTCACTTGCTATTTCCAGTTCTCCAGGCAACTGAGAGTCACTTTAGGAGCAGTTTGGTTTTAGAGCTCAGCACAGCCTTGTTAGTTAGGAACACTGATATCAATATTATTTCTGCACTTGTGAAAACCTGGGCTCTAAGAGAAGAATAACTGGCCCAAGATCATGCAGTTAATTTATAATCAAAAGTAAAATGCAGACCTGTCTTTGTCTAAAACCCATGTTAGAAGAAGAAGAAAAAAAAAAAAAAGGAGCAATTTTGCTCCATTTTGTCTTTGTTTTTAAGTTGTTATTGTTGTTGTTTGGTTTTGTTTTTTGTTTGTCTTGTTTTCTTTTGTTATGTGTGTACGCATGTGTTTGCCAAGATATTTAAATCCTGTATCTTGAGAAATGCACAAAAGTCAATGGATTCTGGCTTCTTCTGACGCATGTGATCAAACATCCTCAAAGTCCATTTCTGAAGTATTCTTCCAATTCTGTTACAATATGCAAACAAATTCCTACCTAAGAGAGCTAGTTTCCGAAACCATTCTTGTTGCCCATTTTCCTATGGTATCCCCAGCTCCATTTGTTTTACTTTGGGTCCTCTGAAAAAACAGGTGACAAGATAGGATTACACATGCAAGAAATGTATTGGGAGAAAGGCCCAAGAAAAATTAAGGGCAGAAAGCAGGAGGGAAAAGCTTTCGCACCACACTGTAGTGCTGATAACTATGAAAAAGGGGAGGTGAAAGAGGACTGGTAGGAAGAATCTTCATCTGAAGAACAGTTCTGAGAAAGTTTTGCTGAGGGCAGGGCATCATTCTCAAGCTGAAGTTTCCCATCACAACTGTCCTTCACCTTGCAAGAATGGACTGCTATTATTACTCATGCCATGCTTAGTCAATATTTGGGAAAAGACTGTGGGAAGCATAGTCTTGGTGCGAATGTGATGATAAATCTAGGAGGACAGCAGGTTAGAGCTATCAGTCAGATATGTTCCCCATAGGAGATCTGAGGAGCATATTTTCATGATCACCACATAGAGGAAGTAATTTATGTAAATAAAAACTCAAATACACAGAGTAAAGCAATAAGAACCCCAAGCGAGATACAGATGAAATACATTGGCAGTTTAGAAAAGTAGGCATTATTTGATGGTAGGGAAATGATGGGGGGAACTGGTCTGGAAGGAGATGAAGTCTACGGAGTATGTCATGAGGTAAGTGGCATTGGAAATGGGATTTAAAGAATGTTAAAGAGAGATGAGACTGAATTTTGAAGAACAGAGGAAAGGGCATTCTACGAGAAGCAACAAAGCAAAACATTAGCTTCTTTGGGAAATAGCAATAGGATTTGAACTGTGTGACATGGAGTTATGGAGGATAATTGTGAAATAAGGAAGGAAGCCGTGAGTAGAATTTGTCATCTATTCTCCATTCTCGGCTCTGAAATCACTTCCCCTAGAACTCAATCATGTTAATTTGTGAGGTTAACTATTTTTTTTAACTATTGTGAATTTGAGATAATAAATCTGATTATGATTTTTAAACTCTTGCACCTAAGACAATGCCTAACAATTAATAATGTTCAATGAATATGTTCTGAGTTAACAACTGATTACATATTAATTGAGATAAATAACAGTGGATGCCAGACTTACAAATTTGTCCTTTTTTTTGTTGTTATTGCTACTATTTACATTTTTTTCCCTCTGTGAGTCAGGTCAATAGTGAATAAAGTTACCTAAGTGAAAAATATTTTAAATACATCTTCATAATAATTTATATTTCTAATTATAAACTCAAGAAGCAATGACTCATTTTAATTTTAATTCACTCCTCCCATTACTATGCTAATTTAAAAAAAGATTGTGTTAATGTTTTTTTTAAATTATGACCAAATCACCTCTTCACATTTGAATTAAAATGTATTATGCCTTTTCTGATTATAAATATAATCTATAGAATAAAATGAAATCACCATATTATCACTACTGAGAAATAATCATAGTTAATATTTTGATATAGTTTCTTCTGATATTTTATTTAAAAATTTCTTAATTTCTATTTACTAGTATTTAATTGGCTCGACAGTAGTTTTCATTATATTTTAAAAATATAGTGTAAGAGGGAGGTATGAGGGTGTTTAAAACATTCTGGAAATAATCTAATGTCAATTGCTGTTTACCAAAATAACCAGTATGGTTCCTCCTTTCTTATAAAAAGAGGAAAGCTTTTATATTTTCTTTATTCATATTTGTTAAACAAGCTTGGAAACAAATGTGATACCCAAGCCATAGCAACTTTTTCTATAACTTATTCTTCATTTTTAAAATTTCATTAATCTTATAAAATCTTTATCTTTTTTTAAAAGGTTTAAATACATAATTTAAAGAATTCACCTGGATTTTTAATGTTCTCACCACACATCTGCCCAGGGATCTTCCTAAAATAGCTCTGTACTAGTGTCCACAGAGTTTGAAATGTAAAGACAAAGCAGAGACTCACTAAATAATCACAATATTTAGAAATATTAAGCTATCTTATTCTATTACACATAATACATTTTATTAAATGTTTCTATTTTCAAGATTGTGTTTAGTTCAAAGGGGCTTAGTTACAATAGCACATAGCTTTAAATCTTAAAGATCTTATATTAAATGGAAGCACTGGATCATCTCTGCTTTTGTATGAAATTTAATCTCATTATTAATATTTAGTAAGTCTTCAAATCTACCACTTAAGCAATACCATTTAAATTGAGGACTTCAAGAGGCTCTTGGCTTTTTATGGCTAGTCTGCTGAGAGGAAAAATAATTACTATACTGTGAAGTTCAATTTCCTAAAGTATTATCAGAAGAGTGCAAGGCATTTAAGGTTATGAAGTCAATTCTGTGCATCAGTCAGAGGGCTCAAAGTCCTGTCCAATAAGTACAATAAATAAAATTGATGTTTTAGATTTTTTTTCAAAATTAAAAATTTGAAGACTAGAGAATATGGAATTTTAGAATTAGAAGAGATCTTGGAAATATTCTACTATTTGAGGTCAAATTACTTTTTTTTCAAGTGACAAATCTACTTCATTGCTAGAAGTTTTATGAAGTACTATCTTAAGACCAATTTTAAGACTGATACTGGCTTCAATCACATAAAACCATATGAATAGGAAATTGAATGGTTGGACAACTGCATGGTATTTGAAAATTTTAATTTAGTCTTTAAAACTTTAAGTAAATAGAAATTGATTTTCCAATGTCATGTACTAGTACTACTAGTGGATCCCAAGACAGAATTTTGGCCTCTTAATTCCCAGATGAGTGGTTTCTCTACTGTCCCATGTTTCCCCCAATTAAGCTCTATCAAATTAGTTGATAAATTGCCTGCCTAAAGCCTCTATATGTAATGAGAATATAAAATTTAACTATAATTTAAATTATTCTGTATTAAAAACTTTCATAAAAGCATTCATTAAGTTTAATTTTAAATAAATTAATGATGATGTAATTAAGTTAAATATTATAGTATTACATTTTTGATGTCCTAGCTATACTTAATAATGTTTTTGAACAAACCTGCAAGACATTTAAAATGATTGCTTGCTCAAAAGCTTTAGAAAATTCAATTCACTGAGGACTAATTGTCTAGGTTAATTAAATATATATAGCAGTGAATAATGAATAAATTGAGAAAAGCTTTGCTTTCTACAAAATGTATTTCAAACTAATCAAGATATTTGTTATGTTGTTGTCTTTAGTGAAATGCTTATCATAGTGTTTTATAATCAGTCACTTTAATATTAAACATTTTGACACCTAAGTTTTCTTGACTGTTATTTCAAAATATTTCTTGTAACAATGAAGATTTTGAAATGAGCTATTAAAGAGATGTTACGGTAGTTGTGGGATTGCTTATGTAACAGAAATTATTAGAGAAGCCAATGTTCTTTGGGTACTTTGAAATCAATGTATACAGTCATTAAACTCTCTTCCTTTAGTTCTTACATATTTACTATAATATGAACATGTTATATGGGAATTATTGTAGCTCACAAATTGACATTGATCTCTTTGAGGGTAGATGTTACATCTTTGCCAAAGTTCATGGCCTATGATAAGATCAATTACTGATTGGGGATGGCCTAAAAGATAAAGGGATAAAAAAAATTACAAAAGAAAAAAATAATTGCATCAGGGAGTTTCCTCAGGTTCAAATATAATTAAGACATGATTTAGAATGGTGATAAAGGGACTTTCTCATTTTATTCTTCTTTATCTTGATCACTTTGTTGTTTTCTATACAACTTCCTCCAAATATTCTGTCCAGTAGTTCATTCATATTGCTGATATTTTTCAATTATGTTGTTCTCTGGGTTACATAGTTCGGATTTTGAATAATTGAGATAGTTCTCAAGTCTTTTCTTCTATAGTGCCTAATCTCCTATTAAACTCTCACATTATATTTTTCACTTCTAGAATTTTGGTGAGAATCTTTTTTATACCTTCCATTTCTTTCCTCATCATGCTCATATTTTCCCCAACCTTCTCTCTCTCACATACACACAGTTTTTATCTCTTTGCCCACTACTTCTATCATTTGTATAATTTTTAATCTATTTCTATTTATTAATTTTTACCAATATTTATATTTTTACATTGACTTTTTATTTTTAAAATTTTAAATTTAGAATTTTGTTCTGGGATGCAGTCAAGTTAAATGGAAACTGATGCTTTTGAACTTCACTTTTAACTCTGTTTGGTGGGGCCAAAACAGTCTTTAGTCAGACAAATTTGGTCCTATTCCTAAGAAGATCCCCTCCTGATACCCTCCTAAGGACTCCACTCAATGTCCAATGTCCAACTGGGAGGCACATGAAATACTTCATATCCTTTCTGAGCAACATTACCTAGTGTCCAGTATAATTTATGTGTGTGTATATATATATATATATATATATATATATATATATATATAAAACATTAAAATAAAAAATAAAATAAAAATAAAAAAATAAAAATGACATACAAAACCTTATGAAAAGAAATAGTAGCAACATTTTAGTAACTGGGAGGCAGATGATGATGAGTACCAAACTAGAAGACAAAAGAAACCTAAATTCTTTTTTTTAAATATTTTTTTATTATATTATGTTAGTCACCATACAGTACATCCCTGGTTTTTGATGTAAAGTTCCATGATTCATTAGTTGAGTATAACACCCAGTGCACCATGCAATATGTGCCCTCCTTACTACCCATAACCAGCATATGCCATTCCCCCACCCCCCTCCCCTCTGAAGCCCTCAGTTTGTTTCTCAGAGTCCATAGTCTCTCATGCTTCACTCCCCCCGCTGATTATTCCCCCTTTCTTTATCCCTTTCTTCTCCTACCGATCTTCCTAGTTCTTATGTTCCATAGATGAGAAACCTAAATTCTAAGCAGTCAGTGAAGAGAGCCAAGAGACAGCTCAGTATGCACTGCATAATCCCCCAAATGTGTGAACATCAGAAGTAATCAGTACCTCTAGAAAGAAAGGCAAATATTGGACTTAAAAAAGGAGTATTCTGACCAAATCACAAATGCACTATAAGAAAAAGGAAAGACTCAAAGTTTATGTACTGTATGATTACATTTATACGGTAGTCTGGAAAAGGTAGGCAAAATGTCCTGAGACAATCACTTAGCAGAAAAGATCAAGGAAAAAGTGAGGAACTGATCTCTGTCCTACAATTTGAGAGCATATTCTGAGTTGATGTTGCTTCATTTCTTAATGCCCTCTGAGAATGATTTTGTAAACTGGTTATATATCTAACTCTATGGTTTTCCAACCCTTATTAGTTCGCTTATCCACAACTGCAAAATGAGTTATTTGAATGTATTGTTGAATCAACATACTCCAGTTCTAAGCTTTACCTTGATCTAACTCCTATTAAAGGATTAACTATGGTGGTTCTTTAATTTCTTTATCCAGAGATATTAAAAGTACCCATGTAAATGTTTTCCACAATGTTAAAAAGGTTTTGCCATTAAACTTGTGGGTCCATAGATTCTGGCATTCACTTCAAACTCTTTTAGAAAATTAAGCAGCAGTTGGGCATCTTCTGGCTCTGATATGTTTCATATTTTGCACGGTTTATCAAATACTGACACATTTTCTAAGAAACCACATTTTCCCTTTCATTTAGTACCATGGAGATAATGTTCATGACATAAAACCCCAACTCCTTAAATCTAGCTTGGTACTTTCTAAATAGTCATCTATTTGGGGACCTATTTTTTTCCTTAGCCACCTACTTTCTACCTCTATAAACTGAAAATTGTTTTCCTTTGCAGAAGATGAAAATACAATGGAGCTTATTAATACTTATTTTTCTGTCATCTATCAAAATTTAAAAACAAGAGCACCTGGGTGGCTCAGTCGGTGAAGCATCCAACTCTTGATTTCAGTTCAGGTCATGATCTCAGGGTTGTGGGATGAGCCCACATTGGGCTCTGCTCTTGGTATGGAACCTATTTACAATTCTCTCTCTCTCTCTCCCTTTGCCTCTACACTCCCCTTTCTGTCTCTAAAATTTAATTTATTAATTAATTCTGAAAACAAACAATAGGTCAATTTATTTTGTTCCCTTTTATACTCTAACATTATCTCATCCTAGAGAGTGTCCTGAATTTTAATTCTAAATTTATATAACACTTTCTAATTATTGTTGGATTTCATATGACAAAGGCTTCTTTCTGAGTAATCAGTGATATCTTAATTCATCTTTTTAAGGGATTAGGTCAAAGCAACACATTGAGTCATATAGATGCTATTTTTTTCAATTAGCATTCACTGGTCATAATGTGCCCAGATTAAACATTACTGGGTGTCTGTGAGGGTATTTCCAGATGAAATGATCATTTTAAGCAGTGGACTCAGTAAAATAGATTGCCCTCCTCAATGCGAGTGAGCATCATCCAAACTGTTGAGGGTCTGAATAAAACAAAAGGTGGAGAAAGGAGGAATGCAGTCTTTTTCCCCTGCACCACTATTGAGCTAGGGCATGTCATTTCATCTTCTGTGGCCCTCAGACTGGAATTTACCTTACTGGCTCTTCTGGTTCTCAGGTTCTATTTCTACTATCACCGGTTCTGTTTCTCTGGGAAACCCTAATAAAATATTCAAATGTTATCTAGTTGTCCCAGTAATGTCTTCTATGGCTCCTTCCCTGCAATCTAAGATCCAATTTAGAATCATGCATTGAAGTTAGTTGTGGCTTCTCATGCCCCTTTCATATGTAACATTTCTGTGGTCTTTTTTGTTATTGTTTTGCATGAACTTGATATATGTGAAAATAACAATTAGTTATTTGGTAGTGTTCCTCAATATAAGGTTGTCTAATGTCTCTTTATGATCAGAAAATTTTGATTCATTTTTAGTAAGAATACAAAAAAAATGATACAGAGTCCTTCTTAGTATATCATATTAGGAAGTGCATGATGGGGGCACCTGGGTGGCTCAATCATTAAGCATCTGCCTTCGGCTCAGGGCATGATCCTGGAGTCCTGGGATCGAGCCCCACATCAGGCTCCTCCACTGAGAGCCTGCTTCTTCCTCTCCCACTCCCCCTGCTTGTGTTCCCTCTCTCGCTGGCTGTCTCTCTGTCAAATAAATAAATAAAATCTTAAGAAAAAAAAAAAAGGAAGTGCATGATGTTGTTTGGTCCTATTATTAGTGATATCAATGTTAGTCGTTTGGTTAAGTGATGTCCGTAAGATTTCTCCATTCTAAAGTCATCAATTTCTTTTCTCTTTGTAACTAATGAGTAAATTATAGAGATAGTTTGAGTCTGGATAAATAAATATCATATACCCAATAAATCTAACATCCACTTAAGATACCTGTCTGAACACATTATACTATGATGATTGCCAAATAGATATCTTCTAGGGTTATTAATTGATATTATACTACAACTAAGACCTCATTCTTCATTTTTTTCCTTCTTCCTTCCTTTCTTCTTTCTTTCACTTGTTTTTTTTTTCTTTCTCACTGTTCATATTTTATTCAATGGGTTACTATCTTTATTAATTTTGATGGTCAAATTGTCCCAGATTTGGCCAGTGGAAATCCTGTATCTATGTCTATTCTTGTCATTTTTTGAGCACCCCTTAATTTCTAGCACAACAAGATATTCCAGGCTCCTTTTTACTTTCCCTGTCTCAGGCATGGAATCAGCCATTTTTCAAAGGATCTCTGGTCCCTTTAGACTGTTATTTAGGAACTAACATTTGAGCCAGTAAGTATTTTTTCTGTGCATTGTTAGGTTTATTCACACTTCTTGGTGGAAAATAACAATTCCATAGCTAAAGAAATTGAAATATACAGGTAATTTTCCAGAAGTCATGAAAATAGTAAATGGAATATGAAAGTTTTGAATCTCCATCTTCTGAGTTCAGTTGGTTGTCATATTAAATAACAGCTGATTCCAATGTTTTATTTCACAGTAAAGTTCATCCATTCATTTAAAATACATTTCACTGAGCACTTATAGACGCTTTTATAAACACTAGAGATACAACAATGAATAAATTGAATGAAACCCCTGCATTCATGGAACTTATTTTCCAATAAGCGAAGGCAGTGAATAAGAAAGATGTTAACTATAGAATATTTTAGATAGTGAAAGTTGTTATAAAGAAAAAAAGAAGGGAAGGGGATAGAGTGTATCACATGGGATGACACATATAGCAGATGGTGCTGCAATTTTAAATAGACTGGTCCAGGAAGGCATCAGTAAGAAGGTTCCACATACATAAAGACCTGAAACTGATAAGGGAGATACCATGTGAATATCTGGGACTAGAGCATTCCAGACAGAGGAAGAACATGTGCCAGGCACTGATGTGGGAACATGCCTTGCAAATTTGAAGAGCAGTAAGAAAATTATTGTGGCTGAAGTGATATGGGAAAGGAAGAGAATGGTAAGACACGAGGTTGGAAGTGCCCTTGTGCTTCTCTCAAGAAAAAAAAAAAGAAAAAAATAGATTTTTATACAGATACCAAAACAAAATTATGATTTAAAAGGCAAATGAATACTATACTTTCAGCCAAAGCTTATGAAAAATTAAAATAAATTTTCAAATCAAAATGAAGTTTAAAATAAACACATATTATTGATATTGAAAGCATCAAAAAATGGGCACCTAGTCTTTTATGTGTAGGTCACTCAGTCTTAATTTTGGCCATGAAATTTTTAAGAGAATAAAAAGGGCATATATAGGTAACATTAGGAACTGGGAAGATCAGAAATTAACATTAAAACATAAATGAACACATAATAGAAGATTATAATTGTTTGAAAAGCAGCATTGTTTTTTGTTTTTGCAATTTATAAAAAGAATATATCTTCATTGGAAAAAATATCTTACAGTATCAATAGAATCAAAGGAAAATAACAAAATTCCTACCACACGCAACATTATTTCATATATTCTTTTTTTTAAAAGATTTATTTATTTCTTTGAGAGAGACAGAGAGAGCAAGCGCACAGGAGCAGGGGGAAGGGCAGAGGGAAAAGGAGAGAGAAACCCAAGCTGACTCCACGCTAAGCGTGGAGCCATTGCGGGGCTTGATCTCACAACCCTGAGATCATGACCTGAGCAGAAACCAAGAGTTGGACACTTACCCTACTGTGCCACCCAGGTGCCCCTATTTCATATATTCTTATATCCCTTTTCCATCTCTCTCTCATTCTCTCTCTCTCATAATGTGATAACAAAAAGTCTTGGATAAATTTTCATAGTAAAAAAAACAACCTATTGCACTATTTATTAAAATTAAAATTAAATGTTCAATAGCTAGTATTAAACTTCCTGTTAGGAAAAAATAAAAATTAAGTTCCTTATCTATAGACCATAATGTTTCTTTAAGGTGCCATATAGGGAGATGTGAATATACATGCATGCTGACCTTTTATGCATAAGAAATATTAGAAGTTGGAGGTGAGAGGGAGGACAGGATCCTGATGTTACAGGCAGCTAGAGAGAGAGATGGCTTCAGTGTAATTCCTGTTTGCTGGTATAGCTGCCACACAACCTTAAAAGGTTATGCTAACACTCAGTTCTAAGTTGCTTGAGATTTATGTGAGGTACAACACATACATTGTCCTAAAACCTCAGGAAAATCTGCAATGATACACAAATTTGGGGACATTGAGTTTCTTAGGGAACATTAAGTAAAAGGTAAAATGTCCAAGGTCTGGGTTGCAGGTTCAGCACTTCCAAGAATGTGGAACCAGATGACTTTAAGAATATAAGCCCCAATCCAGAAGAGTAACAGCTGCCAAGAGTTCTAACAGTAAACGCTTTCTCACATTTCTTCATCCTGGCCAAGCTTGTTTTAACCTTTACAAAGGTTAACCTTTGTAACCTTTACAAATACGTTTTTAAACGTATATTAATTAATTAGTTAATTACAGTTGTAGGCCCTCGGAGCACAGTATCAAACAAAGCAGGCTTCTTTGTTCTCACAATGCTACCTTATCATGTATATGAGTATGTTTGGGGGATCAGCAGGGGAAATTGGGGTGTCAGTGAAATAGACAATAAGCAATGTGTACATGAAAAATAAATGAACTAGATAATTGGTAGATGCAAAATGATATCTCATTATGTTAATCGTCCCCTAATTTGTGAGAGTGGGTTTCCAGAACATGTCTCCTATTTGTAATAGTAACTGAATAAAAATGCTATTCTTGTTGGCCTCATTGTCAGCCCTGAAAATGTCACTCAGGAAGAAAATTACATGATCTGCCTTTTTATCAAGTCAACAATTCAAATCTTTCAGACCCTTCACAAGACGTAAAGTTCAGTTCTATTCCACCAGAAATTATCTCCTCTTGGAATTTTCTCATATGCTGAGAATATTGTAATACATTCAAATCTTATTAAAGAATCAAGAATGCATTTATCTTTCCTGTATCACCTGAAAGGCTTTTTTTCCCCTTAGTACAATTTGTTGCCCCTTGCTTCTTCAATGATATCTCTAATTTCTTGCCTATTGAATTTCTTGCCTTTTATACAAGTTGCTTTTAATTAAACTCTCTAGTTTTTATGGTTGAGACTTTTATCAACTATATTAAATCATGAATATTATCCATACACGGAATTACATCCCAAAAGCATACTCTTTCTGTATTAGGGAGCTCATGAAGCTAATAAAATAATTGGAAACCTATTTATTGTGGCTTCAGCTATGCTTGTTTGCCCCTTTTTTCTCATCATTGACTACTCTTGCATTAGAACTTAAATTATTATGTTAAATAATTTTTTTAAAGATTTTATTTATTTATTTGACAGAGACAGCGAGAGAGGGAACACAAGCAGGGGGAGTGCGAGAGGAAGAAGCAGGCTCCCAGCGGAAGAGCCTGATGTGGGGCTCCTTCCCAGAATACTGGGATCATGCCCTGAGCCGAATGCAGATGCTTAATGACTGCGCCACCCAGGTGTCCCTATGTTAAAGAATTCTTAATGGATTTTGTCCCTAGAAGTTTGAATTCTGGTTTTCCATATCTCATTTGCTTTATGAAGCAGTTTTGTATATTAGATTATGACTTCAGATTAACAAAACTGATTCTTGAATGTCATTAGGAATACATAAGACAGTCCATTAACTAGCATGTATTAAATGTTCACTATGGTCCAGATATTGTTATAGAAACATTACAGAATCCATCTTAGGTAGTCCTTATGTTATTTTACTCTTTCTTTTCTGTAGTGAGTTTTCAGGGAATAGCAATTGCTAGAAAACATTTTATAAGAGTGAAAATACTGATTCTTGGCCTTGCTATGCCCCTGCTGTACTCCTTTTAGTTGGGGTGATATTTTTTATTATTATGAAATAAGTAATGCGTTTTCACAAAGGCTAAGTTTATTGTTTCTGTTAGAAAATTCCTGTTTATGCAGAAATAATCATAACTGCAGCCTTAGAGTCTAAGGTACACATTTGTGTCATGCTCATGCTACTAGTCCATCAAGAGTTGATGGAAGGGTTCAGCTTATTATAGTCACTTAAGGACTCAGGCTAATGGAAGCCTGTCTTTGTACTTCCAAAAACACCTCAATATGGAAAAAGAACATAGTGAATCATAATGTAACTCATGAAGTTTTTTTCTAGAAGGGACATGTATCAATTCCATCCATATTTCATTTTCTACTGCAAGTAAAATGGTCATGCCTAACCTCAAAAGAAGATGAGGAAGGACATTGCTATCATGTCCACAAAGGGAGATAGTTGGAAATATTTGGTGAATATTGCTACTGCCAATCATATGTATAAGGCTTATTTTATCAATACCTGTTGCCTGATTTTATCATTTTAATCTCAAGAAAACACCTTTAAAATAAGACTACCTTTCAAAATGATCCAAGAGTTTATAGTTAAAATTGATTTTGACTATAGGCCTATAAAAAGTCCTATTATGACAGATGAAAGAGAAATGCCTCACTGAAAAATCAGTCGATGGACTGAAATTAAATACTTTTTACTTTTATATTAAATGAGCTAATACCATCTGCCATGGATTAGATTTCTGGTTCAAATTTTATTTCTTCTTTTTTCATTTTTTTTTTTTCATCGTTAAGTGTGTTCTTTAATACCCATCCCCTATTTCCCCTATCCCTCCACGTATCTCTCTTCTGGTAACCATCAGTTTATTCTCTATAGTTAAGAATCTGTTTCTTGGCTTATCTCTTTTCCTTTGGCCATTTGTTTTGTTTCTTAAATTCCACATGAGTGAAATTCTATGGTATTTGTCTTTCTCTGACTGAACTTATTTTGCTTAGCAGTATACCCTTTACCTCTATTTATGTTGTTGCAAATGGCAAGGTTTCATATTTTTATGGCTGAATAATATATATATATATCACCACTGTTTTTATCCATTCATCTATCATTGGACATTTGGGCTACTTCCATAGTTTGACTACTGTAAATAATGCTGCAATAAACATAGGGGTGCATGGGTCTCTTTGAATTAGTGTTTTTGTGTTTTTTTGGGTAAATAAATGCCCAGTAATGTGATTCCTGGATCACAGAGTAATTCTAGTCTTAACTTTTTGAGGAAACTGCCTACTGTTTTCCATAGTAGCTATACCAATTTGCATTCCTACCAAAAGCACAAGAGGGTTCCTTTTTCTCCACATCCTCACCAACACTTGTTGATTCTTGATTTTTCAATTTTTGCCATTCTGTTCTGGCAGGTGTGAGATGATACCTCCTTGTGGTTTTGATTTGCATTTCCCTGATGATGGGTTGAGCATCTTTTCATGTGTCTGTAGGCCATCTGTACATCTTTTTTTGGAGAAATGTCTGTTCATGTCTTCTACCTATTTTTAAAATTGGATTATATGGTTTTTTTAGTGTTGAGTTGTATCAGTTTTTATATAGTTTAGACACTAACCCTTTATTGGTTATGTCATTTTCAAATATCTTCTCCCTTTCTGTAGGTTGCCTTTTAATTTGGTTGATTGTTTCCTTCGCTGTGCAGAAGCTTTTTATTTGACGTAGTCCCAACAGTTTATTTTTGCTTTTATTTCCCTTGCCTCAGAAAACATATCTAGAAAAATGTTGCTATGGCCGACATCAGAGAAACAATTGTCTCTGCTCTCTTCAAGAATTTTTATGGTTTCAAGTCTCAGTTTAGGTCTTTAATCCAATTTGAGTTTATTTTTATGTAGGGTGAAAGAAAGTAGTCCAGTTTCATTCTTGTGCATGTGACTCTCCAGTTTTCCCAACACCATTTGTTGAAGAGACAGTCTTTTTCCCATTGAATATTCATTCCTCCTTTGTCAAAGATTAACTGGCTGTAAAATTGTGGGTTCATTTCTGGGTTTTCTGTTCTGTTCCATTGATCTATGTGTCTGTTTTCATGCCAGCACTATACTGTTTTAAGTACTATAGCTTTGTGGTATAACTTGAAATCTGGACTTGTGATAGCTCCCATTTTATTTTTCTTTTTCAAGACTGCTTTGGCTATTTGGAGTCTTTTATGGTTCCACACAAATTTTAGGATTTTTTGTTCTTGTTCTGTGAAAAACACAGTTTGATAGGGACTACATTAAATGTGTAGATTGCTTTGGCTAGTACATCTAGTAATATCTGTCCTTCCTAGCCATAAGTATGAAATGTCTTTTCATTTCTTTGCATCATTTTGAACTTCTTTCATCAGTGTTTTGTAGTTTTCAAAGTATAGGTCTTTCACCTCTTTGGTTAAGTTTAGTCCCAGATATTTTACTGGTTTTGGTGCAATTGTTAACAGGATTTTTTTTTTAATTTCACTTTCTGTTGCTTCATCATTAATGTATAGGAATGGAACAGATTTCTGTACGTTGGTTTTGTATCCTGTGACTTTACTGAATTCATTTAACAGTTTAGGAGGTTTTTGATGGAGTCTTAATGGTCTTCTAGATATACTATCATATCACCTGCATATAGTGAGAGTTTTACTTTCTCCTTGCCATTATGTTGTCTAATTGCTGTGGCTAGGCCTTCCAGTACTATGTTGAATAAAAGTGGTGAGAGTGGACATCCTTGTCTTGTTCCTGACCTTAGAGGAAAAACTCTCAGTTCTTCACCATTGGGTATTAGGTTGGCTGTGGGTTTTCATATAAGGCCTCTATTATGTTGAGATATGGTCTCTCTAGACCCACTTTGCATAGGGTTTTTATCATGAATGTATGTTGTATTTTGTCAAACGCTTTTTCTGCTTCTATTGAAATGATCACATGGTTTTTATCCTTTTTCTTATTGATGTGATGTATCACATTGATTATTTTGTAAATATTGAACCACCCTTATATCCTAGGAATAAATCCAATTTGATCATGGTTTATTTATTTATTTATTTTTTTAAATGATGGATTATCTGTTGGTACATATGCTATAGTTGTATATCTATCAGAGTTTGGAGATACATAGGCAAGGATTTTTTTTTTTTTTAAGATTTTATTTATTTGAGCGAGAGAGAAAGAGAGCACAAGCAGGAGTATGGGCAGAGGGAGAGAAAGAAGCAGACTCCCCGCTGAGCAGGGATTTCCAACACGGGGCTCCATCTCAGGACCCTGAGATCACGACCTGAGCCAAAGGCAGACGCTTAACCGACTGAGCCACCCAGGCGCCCGCCCCAGTGTATTATTATTTTTTTAAATATATTGTTGGATTTGGTTTGCTAATATTTTGTTGAGGATTTCTGCATCTATATTCATGAGAGATATTGCCCTATAGTTCTATAGAACTTTTTATTTCTTAACATGTTATATTTCCTTGAATTATTATATAAAATATTTTACGAATATACCAAACACATACAAATTAAAAAATAACTCCTCCTCCATAGTTTATACTCAATAGTACTTGTTTTGTTTTTGCTTTTTTCCCCAATATATTATATTTCAAGTTTTCATCAAAAAACAGAAATGTATTTTAAAAAGACATATTAGCAATGTTCAACTTTCTATTTGTTTTACTTTATTCATATTATATTAATTTTTGCTAACATGCTTATAAATATAATGATTGATTAATCCTTCACATGGTGATATAATAATTTATTTTAGTATTCCCTACTATTGCTTACAAAAATTTATTAGGTAAGCAACACTAGAATAAGTACTATATAGGATATGATTTTTGCCTTTTCTCTGATTATTTCTTCAAGATAAATTCTTAGGGATGAAATCACTGCATAATCAAAGATGACCATGAATCACAGATTAAGATTTATTTAATTCTGTACAACTATGATCCATAAAAGATTATTTGACAGAATGTATAAATGGAATCTCTCAATCAAATTAGTAAGCATTTTTATATCTCATGTAATCTATTTTCATTTCTTTTTACCCCAAAAGATTGTATGTATTATCTTAATATGTTTGTTTTTATCAGATTCAGGATATCTTAATAAAATTCTAAGAATTATCTTTAAAATAAATAGCTGCATGACAAAATTTTTATCATGTAATAATATTCCTATAGCCTAACATGATCATTCAATATTCTTAACAACACTTTTGAATGGAATAAAACATTTTTAAGAATTAGAGAAGTTGAAATTTTTGATTTGCTTATTCATTAGCCACTCATTTGTAAGCATGTGTGAGCTTTTAATATGTACTATACTCAATGTTAACTACCAGAGATAAACAAGTAAGTGATACAAAATTCATATTGTGGGGATGAGGTAATAAGAGGAAAAAGTTCATTATTGGCCAGTGAGAACAGTCAATATTATGCTAGTGGAAAAACACTAAAACCTGAATAAAATGTGTCTAGCCATACAGCCCAAAATGATCACAACTAGCCACATATGACTATATAAATTTAGATTCAAATAAATAAAAGTTAAATAAAATTGAAAATCAATTCTTCAGTTACACTAGACAACTCTTCAGTGCTCAATACATACATATGGCTAGGAGCTATTATACTGGCAAGTGCTGATTATAGAACATTTCCATCAGCACTGAAATTTCTATTCTACATCTGGTCTAAAATATGGGATGTGTGAAGTGGTTAAAAAAAAAAAAAAAAAGATTTTGGAACCAAGGATAGAAAGCTGGATTGGTACTTACTTCCTATTCCACTTTCTCTATTTAACTGTTGTGGGGCAGTCTTCCTCAACTTGAGCATAAATTTACATATTTTCTTTTTTCTTCCCTTTGATTTTCTTTCTTCTATTTTTTTTGTAATTTTCCTAATTTTTTAAAAAATTGATGGATAAAGCTGAATAAACTGCTGTTTGTAACTGTTATTTGCAGTACTCTGTCTCTCTAGATTTGGAGATTGTTACTCGTCTTTGAATTTAGGTAATCTCTTGAATGAATTCTAGATATTTTAGATATGTAAGTGCAAAGCAACTTTGCAAATACAAGCAACCATACAAAGCACAGCTGTATGGGAAATCAGAACAATCAACATTATTTCTGGTAAAGTGAATCTGTTTGTCCTGTTGTAAAGGAGCTCCTCTTCCTCAGAGACTCCTTGGCTTTGTGTTTTCAAGCGCATATCAAGCCTAACTTAGCATTTGTTCACAAGGGACATAGTGAGGAAGCTAAAGGGCCTTAACTCAAAGGAAACAAGACACTGTACCAAGAGTAATTTGGTCCTTCAAAGCCACCCTACTTTGAAGGTCTCTAGTAAACACAGAGGCAAAAATGGTAAATTGAAGGTTTTCATTTTAGATTCATTTCAAATGCAATTGATAAAATTATCATCCATGTAATATTAATATTGTGCCACAACACAGTAATTAACATGCTCCAGTATGCATCAGTAGAAGATGAATACTGAAATGACAAAAAAAAAAAAAAAAAAAAAGACAATGTGGAAAGAGTTGAAGAGGAAAGAGATCAAGTTTGTTGGTTTGAGCGTAATATGAAATCATTGAAGCTTGATTATTCTGGGTTCAGCTACATGGACAAGGTATCATCCTTGATGATGACAGACCTGGGAATGTAGGAAGTCTAGGATACAACTGTCAAAGCTGTCAGTGAGTTCTAATGGGTGACAGAGCTTTCTTGGTGACCACAACAAAGAGGATTCAAGTCCACAGTAGTAAAATGAGAGATTAAGAACTTCAGAGTAGAATTTTGTGTGTTATGGTTTGTTTTAAGCAAGTGGAAAAGTAGTATCTTGAAATTAGTGGTAAGGAGCCTGAAAGTTGCAGGTAATGTCTCCAGACCCCTACATCTGTGTTATATGAGAGAGAAAATTGCTTTCATTTAAGAAAGATATGTGGAAAGTGGTGTTGGGGAGGAAGACCTTCCTCTTCCCTTCAAGGGCCTTCTGACTGGGCTTAGAATCAAATTGACACGAGACAGATTAACAGAAGAAAATCAAATCTAATAGTGTATGTATAGGGAATCCACGCAAGATGTGAAAATTCCAAAGACAGTCAACAAGTGCTTATATGAGCTAAGGAGAATGGTAGGGGCCTAAGGACACAGAGGGGAGAAACTCATTAGCAAGAAGGGGAAAGGAGGGGCGCCTAGGTGGCACAGCGGTTAGGCGTCTGCCTTCGGCTCAGGGCGTGATCCCGGCGTTATGGGATCGAGTCCCACATCAGGCTCCTCCGCTATGAGCCTGCTTCTTCCTCTCCCACTCCCCTTGCTTGTGTTCCCTCTCTCTCTGGCTGTCTCTATCTCTGTCAAATAAATAAATAAAATCTTAAAAAAAAAAGGGGGGGGAGGAGATGTTTGGAAAAACAAAGGTGCCCTATTATGCAGATGGATTTCTCAGGTAAAGGAGAGTCTCTGTTAATAAATAGCTCTCTTCCCGATAAAGGCTCTCCTTTCTAATGTAAATTTAGGCAGGTGAGGGTTTGAGGACCGGGAAGACAGCTTTTCCTGCCTCTCCAGAATCTTGATTACTTTTAACTCAAAATAATGTTCATGCCAAAATGGCCCATCTTAGGGCAACCTCCTTCTGGCCCCACAGTGGTGACTCCTGAAAAAATCCAATTGTACTTGAGACAAGCGGGTAGAGATTACATGATGATAAAAGGATAAAATGCAGATAAGATCACTGAAAACATTAAAATGTGCTGAAGGCTATACTGGGTGAGTTGAGAGGTGTTAAGAAGGAGGGGTGTTGTAATCAAAGAAAGTACATGAGTATAACAGACATAAAGAACACATGGCATCTGGCTAGAGGGAACTGCATTTATTTGGTGACCATGGATGACAGAATGAGACATGGAGTGGGACTGAATCTCCTAAAGTCTTGACTATGTTCAGGGCCTAGGTGGACATGTAGAAGTCAGGAGACAGAAGTCTTTGCTCAACATTCAAAGCAAATGTTACTGAGTTATCTGAGCATCTCTTAAAACAACAACTGTAACAATCCCTTTTCTTAAGTTGTTGGTAGGATGAATTACTAGGCTTCTTGAATTTTCAACTTTTTAAAATTATAGCTATCTATGGATCTAGAAGGTTCTAGAAGGTTTTCCATAGTGGACTATCAAATTTTCCTCCAGGGGTTACGGTGTTTATATCAAGCAAACTTTTTTAAGACCCTTATGTCTTTGGACCTATACTTTACAAAACTCATGCTCAGTTAGTAATTTAATAAGGATTTAATGAATGCTCTCTGTTGATGCTATTGTGTTTGTTGCTGATTTGGAAGATAAAATCTTTTCAAACATGGAGTCCAATGATAAAACAGTTAAGACAATAAACAACAAATTAAAATTAATTGTTTTATTTAATTTCAGTCATGGCAAACGTCCCATGAAGATTTATAAGATGTAATGAGAATGTATTGAAGGAGAAGTTGGACCAATCAGAGTGAGGGCTGCACTTGTCTGGGATAAGGGGCTAAAGGAGAGAAAGAAGGAATTCTTTTCATAAAGAAATACAATTTCAGCTGAGAATTGAAAGGAAACTGGTGTGAATCAGGAAGAAGGGAGCAAAATGTATTCCTGGCAAAGAAAATTGCATACCAAAGGCCCTCAGGTAAGGAAAAAGAAAAAGAATTTGGCTCATTGAGTAACTGAGAAAGGGGAAGTATGCCTAGGGCATAGTAAACTAGAGAAAGCAGGACACCTATGTAACTGTTTTTAATGCAACAGCTTTCTTCTTCCCCATAGGCAAATTCATGCACTCTGAAGCAGAGTGCAAATTATTTCCTTCCCGATCAGGTGCCCTTGTCCTCTTTGGCTCAAGATGCCCTTCTTAGAATTTGATTTTCCTGGGGGTCCCTCATTTTGAAGTGGTTCACAGAGAGAGGCTCATGCTTTCACTTATCCAGCTGTCTTAACTACATCTGGTTTCCTGCTCAGGCTGTCCGGGAGGGCTTCATCATGTGTCACATTTTAATATGTTGCCTTTGGCATCTGGCATATGCAGTTCTTTGCAAACAGTGGGTTTTCAAATAATAAACTGGCCAAATGTGTGAACTGTCACAAAGTTACAAGTCTTAGGCATATACAATATGCCTTTGATTATTTTCTTAACAGTATCTGTGAACACCATCTCTATGTTTGGCACTATGTTGAGCATGGGGGATGCAGTGAGAGGCTCTGCTATCAGCAAGTCAATGTTCAACAACACTACTGTAAGTGATCAATGAAAGAAACTGTAAATGTGCTTGCATATCTAAGAGCAGGAGAATAGAGGAGGGATGAACAGTGACAGACACAGCTGGCCTGTGTTCAGAGGTGGTGGGAGTGCTAATACATGACCAACAAGGTGAGGTAAGATTCAAGTGAATGGACTCAGTTCTGCAGTCCTGTCCAATTCTCCTGGAGGCAGGTCTGAATTTAGTAGTCAATAAAATGCTCACAGTTTAAGAGACTGCAGGATAAGAGTGAAGTAAGAACAAGCCCATTGTCTCACCACTGGGAGGTAAGGCCTTATGAGTATGTAAGAGCCCATGCATGATCCTTCTTCCAACAAATTCTCTTTGATACATATTATGTTATAGAAATAAGGGATACAATAAAGAACAAACAGGATAATAACTGCCATTAATAAAAAGCTTGCATTATAGTTTCCAAGATGTGCCAAAGTTAGGAGCTTCCACATTCTAATTACTTTTTGGGTCATTGGCCCTGCATGGGGTCTGGCCAGCACCCACCACAGAGGACTAAGAATAAATCCTAAGGACAAGAATGATCCTTCCTAATGGTTATTGACTGCCATGACTTGGCATACTTTTTCCTTCTCAAAAGATAGTGTAAAACTGACTTACAGGAAAGCAGAGTATAGAATGGAAGGAGAAAGAGGTCACTGAGTTGCCTCTTCTTCAGTGGAAGTTCTCAAATGTCATCCATCTGATGTTACCCTGGTTTGAAGTTTGGAATTCAAGATTGCCATTTGGGGATGTTCTTGGTGACCTAAGAGTAACTGCAGTAATTATAGAATAGTTCTTCGGCCCCTTGAGAGGACTATGACTTACAGGCTTTTGTAATCTTGTGTAACAGAAGAGGACTGGATCTCAAAGGTTAAGGTGGAAAGTTGTTAGTCCTGTGTTTGCTTAACCTATTCACCTCCAGAAATGCCATCGCTAGTGTGTGAGTCCTTAAACAAATCTTCTGAACTTTCTCACTGCATGCAAGACACCACAGACTGAACATTTCATAAAGTAAAAACAGTGCATGATTTTCCTTTCTCCGAGCCCATAACTAGAAACAGGCACTACCCTTCCTTCCATTCAGGCTAGGTTCTCAAAACTATTTTAGGAATTACAAATACAGCGAAATTGACTTTTAGTTCAGCACGACTGAACTTGAGAACGTGAATGTGGCATGGAAGGAAAAAAACATATTTTAAATGACTAAATATTAAATAACTAAAATCACCTGATAATGGATTTGGAAGTCAGCAATCCCACCTCCCCTCTTTCACAGCTAGTTTCATTTAGGTCACTTTAAGAATATTTGATTTTGGAGCATCTGGGTGGCTCATTTGGTTAAGCGTCTGCCTTCGGCTCAGGTCATGATCCCAGGGTCCTGGGATGCAGCCCCATATCAGGTTTCCTGCTCATCGGGGAGTCTGCTTCTCCCTCTGCCCCTCACCCCACTCATGCTTTCTCTCTCTCTCACTCTTTCTGTCTCTCTCTCTTTTAAATAAATCAAATCTTTTAAAAAAATAATATTTGATTATTCTATGTCATCTGGGTTCAAATTCAGCTCCTATTTTTATAATATCTTTGTTCTTTTGAGTTTTATTCCCTGGTGTACATCACATAGGCTCTGGCCGCTATTCCTTATCAATTTATTTCTTCATTTGTTCAATAACTTTGTGTGTCATCTATTCTGTGGGTACTTGAGATATTTCAATGAAGAAAACAGAAATTCTTACCCTCATGAAGCTCACAAGGTTGATATCCATGTTGATTAGCACCTTTATGTGTTAAATTCTTTATTTACTGTCCTATCCAGAATGAGGCTTTTTCCTGCATTTTCGTCTGATTCCTGCTGTCTGTTAATAGTGTGTAGAAAGTGCTGACCTGGGCACTTAGATGCCTGCTTTTTATCTATATTTTCATATCGATCTATTGCTTTACCAGGTCTTCTAAATAATTGGCCATCTGTGCATAGCCCAAAATAATGACGTAATACTTCTGGACATAAGTATCACCAACAAAACTAAAAATCTGTGTCCATATTTACAAACTCACATTTTGAAAAGTTGCTAGAAAAACCTCCATTTTTAAAAAATTTGTTTGAATGCTGCAGCAATTTTATTTGCTAAAATGTCAGGATCACATAATGACCCCTCTTCAATAAAACAAAAGGTATTGGCCATTCTCAGAAACATTATTCCGTTTGATTCTAAATTTAAAAGATAATATGATCTTCAGCAAAAGCCTATATTCTAGTTTTTACTGGAGTACTGTATTCGAACTATGATTAGCAGGCAGCAAGATAATAATAAAGAAATAAAAAAAGAAATGGAGGAATACAAGAATATATAACTATTAGTAAGTTAAACAAGAAATAATAAAAATTATGATTCTAGTTTTAATTGCAGATCGTTATCCTGAACTAAGAATTGTAATGTAAAATATTTTTGATGTTAGAATTGTGTTTTGTTTTTACTAAGAATTCTTCATGACTTATGTTGAAACACCATAAATTAAATATCTTTCATGAACCTAAATTTTTTATGTGCAATTGAACTGCCACACTTCCAAAGTCCACGACACACACATATAAATTGGAATGAAAGAGCAGAGCACATTTTGTGATGATTATTATTAGTGAAATATAATTCAGGAAGTTACCAGAAGGATGATTTCTTTCCCTCTTGGGTAAAGAAAGAAAAAAGGGAAAGCCATAGTAAGAAAATAACTTCACAACAACAGAGCAGGGAACGTAGCAGTGCTCAGAAAGAAATAGCAAATTTCCTGATGGAAGATGAATTGATTTAGAGAAGAAGGCCATGTTAATTAATTAATATAAGAGAAAAAGTCAAAATGAGGTTAGAGCCATGTAATCAGGGTAAAGCAGAAAGAACTAACAGGAAACTGACAGACTGACTCATAAGCTCTCCTTTTTTTTTTCCTATCCAATGACTGCAAGTGTTTAATAGATTGCCTAAATTCAAAGAGAATGAGAAGCTTATGAGCATTTTAATATTATTTATAATACAGAATATAGATTTAAAAGTATGTCATATATATATATATATATACACACACACATATTCAAGCGTACACATGCACAATGCTAACTTACTATTCCCTCAGTATTATCAACCAAAGAGTACTAGCAAAATGGTTTTGGTATTACCTATACTTATTTCAGAAGAAAAGGGAAATTCAACAATGCATCTTGCCTAAATTGTGAACTCCAGTGGATGTGCATGACATCTAAATTTTTATCATTTACATTAGAAAATGCACTGTCCAATCTAAACCCAAATGCCCTTATTACTGTGAGTTGAAGATTATCGAGTACCACTTTTAGAATACTTTATAATTAATAGCTGGTGCTATTTAAGCTTACGTACTGGGAATTTATCCCATCCATCAAGCTAGAGTTAAGAAACTGGAAGTCATGTGTAATTCAAGCAAACTTTAAAATTTCAGAGTATTTTCCAATCTTACGAACTATGTGATTTCAAATGTGACATTCACTTAATTACTCTGAGGCTCAGTTTCCTCTTCTTTATAATAATCACCTGCTTCACAAAATTTCCTTGGGTTCAAATATGTTAATTTTTTTTTAAGATTTTATTTATTTATTTGACAGAGAGAGAGAGAGACAGCCAGCGAGACAGGGAACACAAGCAGGGGGAGTGGGAGAGGAAGAGCAGGCTCCTAGCGGAGGAGCCTGATGTGGGGCTCGATCCCATAAGGCCGGGATCACGCCCTGAGCCGAAGGCAGACGCTTAACCGCTGTGCCACCCAGGCGCCCCCAAATATGTTAATTTCTATGAAACCATCTTGTTAACATGAAAACTGGATAAACAATGTTACAATTAATATATTTCAGAGATAATCTATATTTTTATGTCACCTTCCTGTTCAATATGATAAATACCTACTAAAAACTATTTCTTTCTTTCTTTTTATTTTTTAAGATTTTATTTATTTGTTAGAGAGAGAGAGCACAAGCAGAGGGCGCAGCAGGCAGAGGGAGAAATAGGCTCCCCACTGAGCAAGGAGCCCAATGCAGCGGAGGACCCTGAGATCATCACCTAAGCCAAAGGCAGATGCCCAACCAACTGAGCCACCCAGGCGTCCCCAAATATTTCTTTCTTAAACTCCAGTCAAAAAGTGGTGGCTAACAGTCCACTAAGGATATCTGTGTATACTCAAAATCACCATATAACATTTAAAATAACTTTCTTGCAATGATTTATCATTTCTTTTTGTTTGTTTTAAGTGACTTCTTATCTATGTAAGTGATAAATAATACATAGCTTCCAAACTGGGTATGATAAGGCATTTAGTTAAGCCACAGATGAATGTACTGTGCCATGAAATATCAATGTTTAGAAATTATTTATAGTAATACAGCATTCAAAATAATTTTAACAACCAACTAAGAATTTTGTAACAATTGTAATGATATTTGGGCAATATTTATATGGTTCATTCTGTTAAATGCCTTCATTGAATGATTTTGTATCTAGGCATAAAATTTTTCATTCATAGGTCCAGCAGCCACAAAATTCTCTTCTAGTATCTCGCAGCACCTCAGGCTGATCTTTGCCTTGAAACACCAAGAAAGTGTGATTATTACTTTAGATATAAGTAAGAGAAAAAAGTGTTTTATTTTTCTTATCTATGTAAAGACCTAGTGTTTAATTTAATAATTCTGTTTTCACAACATCTTTGTGAAAAGCGTATTGCAATTTATATCTTTATTAATAGTATAAGCAGTAGTATTTGGTATTACATGATTCTATATAAAATATAATTGCTTATCGTGCTATTGGCTGATTTTTGGCTTTCAGTTTTAACTACTTAAATTCTTGCTCATGAAGGAAATGCTGTTATGAATTACTGCTTGTTATTCTGAAATACCAAATAATGCTTATTTGTAAAAATAAACAGTAATTAAAAATGATTCAATTTAATAATTCATAAAAGGGGCTAATACATGTCCAGGAAATAATTTCTGTCTAAAAAATTTTCATATATTACATCAACATAAAATTTATATTACTTTAAAATAATTTTAGTTATTGAACTAAGTTAAAATTAATATAAAATATTTCTTATACTGCACACCAGGTTAATGACTGTTATAGATAAGGATTTTCTCAAATTTAATTCATACTCCTCAGCATATTTCCCTTCCTTAGCCTAAGGGTCTTATCTACATGGAAAATTATGAAGAGAGGAATGATACCAACCAGATCACTGTACCTGACCAAAAAAATGCCACTAAGGTAGGGAAGCTGAAGGGACTCCATTTTAGAAAGCCTCTGTTTCTGCTCTTTTTCTGCTAGGCCCTATTTACTCATGTTCTATATTTCCCCTAGCATCTGAGTAAAAACCAGTAGTAACAAGCTATGTTCCCACTTCAAGGGGGAAGAAAACAAGTTAATCGTCCTCTGAGTTTTGCTGCAGGCCCCAAATATCTGATAACATCTAAGAATGGATCCCACAAATGTCCCAGGACATATAGCTGCAAACAAACCTCAGCTAATGCTGGCATTGGTGCCCCAAACCTTCAGTGATCTATAAAACGACACCTAGTATTCACCCGTCACTTGCCTTTAATTAGACCCGACCCTGGATTCCTGAAGGAATATGTATCTTCGACCCCTTTTTCAATATAAACCCCTAGACATAAAACCCCAAGTGAAAGCGAGACTCCATCTCCTTTTCTTTCCAAGTGTCCCAGTCACTCTGTCTGCTACACTCTGTCACTGACGCTATTCCATCACCTCCGTTTTCACCTCCTCTGGCATGTGGTTGATTTCTGTTCTGCACAAAGCCAAGGACTGTCTTTGCTGCTCCTATCGGACCCTCCTCTGGGTACGCGGACCCAGCCTGCCGACATCAAAACCAAAATACGTTGAACTCTTTTCAGCTTTTTTTTTTTAATAAGTACAAATTAAGAAACAATATGTTTCCATAAGATTATTACATTTTCAGATCCAGCTGAAGAAGCTATTTAGAAAATAACTGCAATCAACAGCTATATCCAAAATGTCTCACATAATTACAAAATTACTTATTTTCACAACTGACTTGCAATTTTTAAAGCTATGTTTTACACCAATATCACAAAGAAACAAACCCTTGCTCTTGAAACAAACTCTTATAACATGAAGTGACAACATGTCAAGTGACATAAAGACGACACAAAGTCAGACGATTGTTAGGCTTCTAAAGTCTCTACTGCACACTGAATTTTACAGTCAGTCCTCATGCACAGTTAATAATACTAGATAAAATCCTTGAAGAGAAAAATTTGAATTAAATGTATTTCATTTGGCAAAAATATGCCAAAACAAACTTCAAAGCAACAAATGAATACTGTAAACTATAAGATACTATGGAAACTTGCATAGTGAGTGAGTTGATGGTGCTGTTAGGGAGAGAAGGGGATGCACATTTAGATCTTAATTTAGAAAACACTGAGATGCAATTAAGCATAGTTTCGGTCACAGAGAAGCTCTCATGTGTAAATGTTATCTAGTAGATCCGAATATTTACATAAGTAAATATATCAAATTACTGAATCCAAGAAAATCAAAGTTGCTAGACTCACCTCTTTTGAACTTTTATGTCACAAGATGGGCTCAGTATAAGCACAGTGTTGATTGTCCAGAGGAAGTGTATTGTCAAAGTTTACATGCTCTATTTATCCACTGATAAACAGTTAGGTTTTTTCCATACCTTGACTACTGAGAGTAATGCTGCAATGAGCATGGAAGTATAGATGATCTCTCTGAGATCCTAATTTCAGTTCTTTCCGTTGTATTCCCAGTGGCATATACATACAATGGAATGTTATTCACCATTTAAAAAGAAGGAAATCTTCCATATGGGAAAGCATGGATGAATCTGGAGAATATTATGGTAAGTGAAATAAGTCAGTCACAGAAAGAAAAATACTGCATGATTACACTTATATGAGGTGTCCAAAATAGTCAAACTCATAGACACAGAGAGTAGAATGGTGGTTTTCCAGGGTTGGAAGAGGAAGAAATTAGGAGCTGCTGTTCAACAGACACAAAGTTTCAGTTATACAAGATGAGTATGTCCTAGAGATCTGTGGTTCAATCTAGTGACTATGGTTAACAATACTATATCAGGCACTTAAAGTAATTGTTAAGAGGGTAGATCTTGTGTTAAGTGTTGCTGTTGCTGCAAGAAAACAACAACAAAAGAGCCTGAGCAAACTTTTGGAGGTGATGTATATATTCACTACCTTGATTGTGGTTATGGTTTCACAGATATACACATCCATCCAAATTCTTCAAAGTGTATATATTAAATATGTATAGTTTCTACATATCAATTATATCTCAATAAATCCACTTAAAACAATTTTTAGAAGATTAGAGACTCAAAATCTGAGAATGACTCCCATTTTTTAGATTTATTAAAGGATAGTCTTTTCTCTTAAAAATAAGTCACCAAAGTGACATTTTTGAATACATGAATTAACTTAATCAGAAACTGGCAAGACCATGAATAGAGGCTAATATATGTTGATGAAATACATGAATTCAGGGGCAAGGGAAACTAACATTGCAGAATTCAGTCTTAAATTGATTTTATTTTATTTATTTATTTATTTATTTATTTACTTATTTATTTATTTGAGGGAGAGAGAGAGGGGGGAAGGGGTAGATAGAGAAGGAGATTAGAGAATCTCGAGCAGACTCTGAGCTGAGCATGTGCCCAATGAAGAGCTCGATCTCTTTTAAATTGTTGATATCAAAAAGTCTAATTGATTTTGAAATCTATTTTCAGAAGAAATTTCAACATAATACTTATTTTTAAAAAATGAAATATTAGATTTTAAGAAAAATTATACCCTGACATGCAATTTAAAAAAATATAATTAACAGAATTTAGATTAATGATGAGGAAGATTTTCCTGACAGAGTGATACACACACACACACACCACTCACTATTTTTTATTTACATATATACATATATATATACACACACATATATACACATATTATATATACATATATACATAAATGGTTTTATATATATATTCTATTCATATTCATATATATATATATATATATATATATATATATATATATATATATTCTATTCATGTGAAATTTACCACTGATAGCTATTGGAAATAAAATGAAGAGATTATTTTAAACACTGATCAGAATGATATATAAAATCTTGCATAATTTCATGGAAACAAGCCCTAGTGTGTCCTTTTAAAAATGAAAAGGTTTTATTTGGAAGTTTCTATAAATCATTATTTAATATCTTCTCTAATCTCTATTTTTATCATAATTGTATAACTTAAAAAAAAAAAGATGTGATGAATTATGTTACCAGGCTTCTTAAAAGTGGCCCCAAATTCCTTCTATTTCAGTTATATCTCCCATGCAAATATCACTTTCCATGGGAGTAATGATCTGAAAATATTGGGAAATGCCAAAATAGTGTATAGGATTCTTCAGTTGTCTTGAAATGAGAATTATATATGGCATACCAAATTGATTAATTCCGATGAGATTATGTCAAATTATCTACGGAGAGAGTACCATAAAATTGAAAAAAAAAAAAAGATCATTTGGAGAAACAAAAAGGAACAATGAAAACAAAACAAACTTTTTGCCCTGAACCAAATGAGTGTCTTTATTTACAGAAAATTGATGTATAATAGGCCATGTAGACTTAGTGGAGTCTGAATGCCTAGATATTGAAATTTAAATAAAAGTAAAATGCTCTTCGTTAATGTTCAAAACACATAAGCTAGCAAATCTCTTCTAAATATGCTTGAAAAAATAGATTCTGGGACCGAAAAAGGTTGTTACTAATAATTTTTCCAGAAAACAGAAAGAAACTGAGACTATCATAAACAAGCCATGAAATAAGGTCATCCCAGCATAAATCACAATGACAAAAAGAGCTAATTTACATCGCTCCATACAAGACTGTTGTGTAGTACAATGTTGAGGGGCACCAGTCACAAACCATGATATATTCCAGAAGGCACCTATGACAAAGAATTCAACTTGAATCTTGCCCCATAGAGTTGTGCAAAGTGGTGGACCCATCCTCACTCTAAGTCAGGCACCCTTCTGGTAACTTTATGTTATATTAGGTATTTTATCCTCAAAACAATAGTGAGGTAGGGATGAGGGAACAAAGAGAGAGAGACTGAATAACCTGTTAGAGGCAGACAGGTAATTAGTCGTGGAACTCCAATATGAACCTAGACAGTGTGACACTCAATGGTTAAACTATATCTGCTTCCTATTAACATTTTTTTTAAAGATTTTATTTATTTATTTGACACATAGAGAGAGACAGCCAGCGAGAGAGGGAACACAAGCAGGGGGAGTGGGAGAGGAAGAAGCAGGCTCCCAGCGGAGAAGCCTGATGTGGGGCTCCATCCCAGAACGCTGGGATCATGCCCTGAGCCGAAGGCAGATGCTTAACGACTAAGCCACCCAGGCGGCCCCCTTATTAACATTTTCTGCAGCACATTTTCTTTAGCAATAGGTACAATGACCCAAAGGTATAAACATTTGGGATGTATAATGCCTCCCAAGAATTGTGTCCTTTCAAATAATTTCCATTGCATGAATAGGAAATATGCATACAAAATACACACAAGTGAGTTGGGAACATTTCACAAAGTTTAGCCTGACATAATTTGTAAGTTAGAGCTTTACCTATGAAAATTTTATTTGGAAATGTGAAGAGAAATGAACAAACCATGCCATATATATTTTCTTAAAATTGTATTCTTCTGTTTATCATTCATGCTTCATATTTCCAGGTTCAATGAAAATAAAAAGGAATACTCATGGGAAAATATTCACACCTTTTCTTTTCTTGACATAGTCACTTAGGTAGACAATACTATGAACTCTCCTCATGATCTAAACGTGCTCCCAATAAAATATTCCCCTGAAGGAAGGATTTTAAATCAATCTTGGTTTAAAACTCAGGACCATATAAAGGGCTTGCTTATTATTCCTGAGCCCATAAAATTTAAAATCCATATCCTCCATAATTTATTTATTATACTTCTTTCATCCTCAGATATAAATATTAAAATTACTTCAAGGTAAGAGTAGATACACAATAGGAAAAAAAGATAAACTGGCGGGACAGGAGGGTCCTATACAGAAAACTGCAAATACATGAAATAAGAATAAGTAATTGAAAAAGAGAAGTGAATATAATAAATAACAAAAAATAGCATGATGATGTTCCATTTCATCTTTATATAGCTCCTAATTATTTTAAATTAGAATATCAGTGATGTAAAATTGATGCCAAAATTGTGAACTTTAAGAGTGATAACAATTTGGGACATTCTTGTGATGTGTTCACTTTCCAATCCATTTTCATATTATTAAGACTTCAAGATTATAAGGAAACTGAAATTTTATCTATTAGACAAATTTCCTTTGAGTAAGGAACTTCGATAATTTAAAGAACTTTCTGTGATCAATTAAGATAAATACATTATTGGGGCCCTGGGATGACTCAGTTGGTTAAGCGTCTGCCTTTGGCTCAGGTCATGGTCTCTGGGTCCTGAGATCAAGCCCCACATCAGGCTCCCTGCTTGGCGGAAAACCTGGTTCTTCCTCTCCCTCTGCTGTTTCCCCCACTTGTGCTCTCTCTCTCTCAAATAAACATACAAAATCTTTTAAAAAAGATAAATACATTATTATTTGTAAATAAATTCCTTTCTATATATTAAAAAATCAAATTAAATGATGAACAAGTTAGTGTTTCTATTTGTCCATTATGACATCATGTGAAAATGACTAGGTGCCCTTTTCACAGAGTATATTTAAGACGGTCTGGCTCAGGATACAGATTAGATAGAGTACCAGAAAATCACTTGGGTCCCTGGAGAAGTGTCCGAGGGACTTATTATTGATATGTCATGAATAAAGAAAAAATAGTGGTTCCAAATATGAACACCAAAATAATTATCACCAGGATTGATGCTTAAGCTAGCAGGCACCATTTTTGGTCAATTTCCTTTTTATTCAGCAACCCTGTAGCAGGAGACAAGGTGTAAAGTATGGTATAAAGATGGTTAATATTTCCCCACCAAGCCAAAGGAAACCCCCAACCTGCCCATAAAGTTCTGTTAGAGGGCAGTGCTGTTTACCTTACAGCAAAAGGACACATTCTTTTCAGTAAACCTTCAGAGTATGCTGGCTATGAAATCCGGCAGACCTTATGCTATTATGGGAAGTTGTATTTTTTTCTTTACAATACGCTACCATTTTCAAATAGTGAAATTGCCGTTACAAGAATGTGGAAAAGTCAGACGCAAAAATAGAAATAAGAAAGAATGCTGAAAGCACATTCTGCTCAAGTAGCCAAAGGATTCAAATATTAGCTCTTTCTCTCCAAAAGAAATGGAGCAAAAGGACACAATTTACAAGCTATCCATGTTTTCTCTACGTCTTTATTTTCTTTGTAAAGATTTTTGTGTTTTTTAAAAAATTTACAGTTGTAATGCAAGTAAATCTGAGTAATACACATCACAATGAGGTAATTTCCCCCTTCACATTTATGTGTACTAACTATGCCAAATAACCTATTGATCTCAATATTTCAGGAAAAAAAAATATAAGTAGGTATTTAAATCTGAAAGACACCCTACTGAACAGTGGTATAAAATTAAAGAAACAATCTATTTTAAGAAATGGAAATTGATAATTGATTGGACATAGAAATAAAATGTTAAAAAATAAAAGTAGAAGTTCTAGCTCCAGATGGATAAACATCAGTGTGGGGATCTTACAGCTCTCTCCAGATAATTATGATTCCAAAGGAATACTATTATCAGTAATATTATTTTGTACTAGGGTTCAATGAATATAACTGATATTTTAATTAACACTAATTAATATTTCGAAAACATAGGAGGAATAATTTTAGGTGAACTTTTTCCCAGTTACATTTTCAAGTTAGGTAGCTTGACATGTATTTCTAAGAATTTCACTGTAGGTACTGAACATTTATCACACCGAGCTTTCATAAATATCCCTGTATACCTAGCTGCTTCTTTTAGATAAATTACTTCATTCAATTTTTCAACACTCGATTGTATCTCGGGATAGTTATACCTCCATCCTTATGAATTTTCATCTTTGAAGATTAACATCCCATGTAAGAAGCTAACAGATGGGACCCTACTTCCAGATCAATCATTTTACTCAAGTTCTCCATGGTCTGTATTGTGATGGAGGATCAAAATTGCATCCAAGGTGCAGTATAATATGTTTGAGAGAGGAGGGAAAAGGGAAGAAACACATTTTTTTATCAGTGTTTTTCTGACAGGAGAGTCAGAAGCATGCCCACTGCAACAACAGTATACGATGGTTAAGGCAAAGCCCGTTCCCACAAACAAATCCATTAGATACTTTTTCTTAAACTAAATGAGGAGGAACAAAAGTAAGTATAGAATGGGTTGAAGAGCGGTGACTCACAACAATAAAGTTACCTATGAAAAACATGAGTGAATGAAGGTGCCAGTGTCAAACTAAATATTAACTAGGAGAAATGTTTGATATCGGATACTTCAGATAAAAATAAATAAAATTAGAATATTTTCATTATGCTTTCTTATATATCATCATGTACACCTTTAATTTAAACTGAAAACCACAAAATTACATAAAAGTAATAGTGATTCTTCAGGCACTAGCAGATTCTTATACTTAGGTACTTAGTAAATACATGTTGTTCCACCTTGGTAGTGTAAAGAAGATTGACATAAGATAATATTAATGAATTCATTTTATTTGTTATCGATTAATGATTCAAGTGTCAGAATAATTTCATAGTTTCAGATGGCTTTGGTTTGTCTTCTATGCCCCTATTGCATTTCTTGCTCAATCAATTACACACATATGTGCATGGCAGCTGAGAGACTGTGGGAAGTATAAATACTAGAGCTGCATCTATGTCCTAAAGGTTCACTTCACAGCATTTGGTTTTATGTTCCTCATGGCTTGTCTGCTCAACTCTATAGGATTTCAGGGGCTTACTCTTTGTATTTATAATGCCTGCCATCTTGTAAATAATTTACACGTACGTTTTCATTCACTGAAATATTACAATGAAGTGAAGAAGTTAGATGATCCTTAAGATCACTTTCAGCATAAATATCCTATAATACTAAATAGTTCTTCACATGTAAGAAACAAACTCAAAGTTTATTGCCTTCCTGATACTAGGAGAATACCATCAGGCATACATATAAAACTTATTATAAAAGAAAAGAGAGTTTTAAGGATTATACATCTCAGTAGAAACATTTATAAAAAATGTATAGAGGTACCTGGGTGGCTCAGTCACTTAAGCGTCCAACTCTTGATTTTGGTTCAGGTCATGATCTCAGGGTCCTGAAGCTTGACCTCGGCTCTGTGCTGTGTGTGGTGCCTGCTTAAGATTCTCTCTCTCCCTTTCCCTCTGACCCTCCCCAGCTCTCAGATGCTGTCACACACTCTCTCTCTAAAAAAAAAAAAAAAAAAAAAAGTAAATGTATAAAACATGAAAACTCTATAAAGCCTTGTATTTTAGTAGAGAATTCACTGAAGAACATGTTATATTACAATATTATTAACAAATCCAAAAAGGCAAAATGGGAAAAAATTTCAGATGTTGTATTTTAAAAATCCATCCATTTCCCTGGGAGGATTTTTATCAAGATTGATAAACATCTTTGTGCAAATTCAAATAGCTTTTCAAAATTAAATTTTTCAAATTTAGATCTGGGGGCATGCAATCAAATAACATCTCTGTTTTCAAAATGAAATCTTTGGCTTTTCTTTAAAAAGCATTTCACTTGTATAGTTCTGACTTAAAAGAAAAGATAAATATAAGAACGCAATGTAAATTTGTTTGTTACATAGCTAAACTTATGAGAAACAGATAAACCACTTACAATTAATTCAATACCAATCCACTAATTTTTTTATTTTTATTTTTTTTAAGAGGAACTATAGGGCATGTGCCTATCTCGTAATAACCACTATCCTCTTAGTGTCCTGAATAGCCTCATAGGGAGATCAGAATGCAGTCACTGTGAATGGTAGGCTGATTATAATACAGAGTAAATGTTTATGCAAAGGACACGGTAACATTTTTTCTTAACATGGGAAATCAGATAGGTAGATAGATAGATAATAGATAAAGACAGAGAGAGGGAGAGAGATGAAGTAAATAGCTTCTTTTTTGTATACACATATCTATTTGTCTATCTGGAATATATGTATACATGTAACTATATTTGCATACAAATATATGTAATGAGATTCCTCTGGTCAGCCTGCTTTCTGGGCTTTCAAAGGAAGTCACTGGAATGGAATTTCAAAAGTGGAAAGCACTAAAACTCCAGTATACAAATTTGGAAGCAAAAATTAAAATATATCAATATTCAGCAACATCTTAAAATTCCGTCTTACATCTCTTCTCTAATTGGTTCACTCCCGATTATTGTTATGCTCATAATTTATCCCATTCTGTAAAGCCCAATATTTTTCTTATTGTAAATATCATGCTTTATTTATCTCAATATTATGTACAATAGTGTTTCTCAAACCTCATAAAACAGCACAATCAACTGTGGCTGGTTAGAAAAAAAAAATAGATTCCTTGCCTACACCTCAGATATTTTGATTCTATGATTGTGGAAAGAGGTCCAAAATCTATCTGGGACAGTTACCCAGAAATTTTTGAAGATAATTTTCCTGATAATCACACGTTAAAAAAGAAATATTTCTGTGCATATTTAGATATATTCTAATTAAAGAATTAGTTTTAAAAAAAATCTAAAAGATAATTTGGCAAGTATCGATACCTTAAAACCATGTATTTCCAAAAATATATGAATCCATCTCCTATGAGATATCTTACTTATTTGCAATAAAAATGGCAAAAAAGAAATAGAGAAAAACATATTTAGATAGATCTGAAAGCAAAATATTGTGAGCATCAGATTTATCTTTTAATATATAAGAAATAAAAAAAAATCCCTCTATTTCATTCCTTTAATCAACCGAGTTTTGAGTGTCTAATATTTACCAGTTACTAGGCTTGTCATATTTAACACTACCATGAACATGTCAAACATTCTGCTCTACAGAATCTTGTCATTTCCAGGGGTAAAAGAAAAAGGAATACTCAAGGAATGATTCTAGTTAATTAAATCAGAATAAAGACCCCATTTCTCAACGCTCCAAAACAAAAGGACAGGGATGTATACTTTGATATGCATAAAATAATTGTGGAGAACATAGATAAAACATAGAATTACAATAAACTATTTACTGAAAAGCCTTCCTAACTGGCTTCTATCAAAGAGGAACAGGCATTTATGGGCACAGCTTTCCATGTAGCAATGATCCTCAGTTCTTCTCAAGTCTTATCACAAAAAGTCTATAACATATTTAATATGAAACTAAATTTGAACTGTTGAACTACAGAATGTTGCATCATCTTGCTTTTAACTGAAAAACTAGAGACCTTAACAAATTTAGAGAACAATCTTGTGATCAAAGAAAGTCCTGTCAATAGCTGGCATTTGTTTGGATCAATCATGTTTTTCGTTGCACAGAAATGGGGGCTTTTCTGGGGACTTCAATTAAGACGCACAGAAAAAGATAACCAAGCAGTAAAAGCAAGAGTGTAGAACCATAGTTTTCTAACAAAATTTCATCTGTACTTTGTTATACAATATCTCCTTTTCCCATTAAGTGTTCTATACCTCTCAAAGTTTAGAAGGATTTCCCACTGTTGGGATAGTTTCTTCCCTAGTAACAAGTATTGTCAACAACAACCATCCTAAATCTCAAGTGTAACTAACTCTTTGATACAGCCTAGCTTTATTTCTCTACAATATGAAACCCAAAACTTATATTAAGAGGTTTATGTACTTTTCTTACTAACATATTGTTATTCATGTGTATATGAATGTTTTTTGTATGTATGATTCACAACAGTTTCAATAAAAATTCCTGCTCTACTAATTTGCATTCATGTCTTACATTCAAAGAATTCTTTGAAATAAAAAATAGAACAAATTAAGTTGCTCAGTGTGAATGAAAATAACATAGTTCCTATGAAGCAAAACATGGTCCATAGCAATAAGTTTAGTCTAATTTATTTCACTTAAAATAAAATCATGATTCCCACATTTATCACTGATGCTTTTCAGGAGGTCACTTAAGCAGGTGATGGTCAGTACGGTTAGAAAGAAAGGCTGGTGTCACCTGAGTGACTTCCATACGTCCACACTCATCCCATCTGTCTTGGTTATACAGACTCACTGATTAGATCTCTTCTATCAAATGCTGAAAAATTTAGGTTAAAAAAAAGGCAACATAGGTATTTTTTTTTCCAATTATCTAATTAGTATTGTATTTTTGCCATGTAAAATTTTTCTCCATAAAAACCTCTTCATTATAAATGAATGGCCTAGACTTGAGAGCTACTCACAAACACCTACCCAATAAAAATACACAGAAGTAGTTTTAACTAAGAAGGAAAATGAGTGTGAGGATAATAAAAAAAAATGTACACGTTTATAAACAGACAAAATAGTATTTTCTACCCAAATTCTCTTGAGGAACACCCTGGAAGAATAATGTTTTTATCTCTCTGGTCTTTTACTACTATCATGAATGTTTATTCATCAGTTTGTTGGGTTCTAGGTCAAAAACAAACTAATGAACAAAATTGCTTCAACAAAGCAGAACACATTTAACAAACTGCTTTTTATTTCTGAACCAACCAGCTCTCCCCTTTTGTGCTGAGATGGCTCACATCAAAATAGTAAGGAATGCACAATGGCAGAAAATTACACTCTTGTCTCCCCTCCCCCGAGAAATCATCTCTTATTTCAAGGTCTTCAAGTAGAGAGCTGGCAATAGGTCAGGTATAAAAATTTACTATACCTCCATGACCCGAATCTAATGGCAATATTTCAGCTTTCCTCTCTTCTCTGTAACTGGGTCATAATCAATACTTATCTAATAGACACAGACTTAAAATTGAATCATTAAGACCACAATAGCCCTGTATATTTCTCAATATTCATTTTGTGCCATTTCTCCAGGATTGAAGATTTTATAAAAATGACTTGTGGCAAAGAAAATAATCATAACAACGTTACTTAAATGTAATAACCCTTACATGAATTATATGAATAATTATGAAACTATGGTTTCAAGAAATAGAAAGGTCAGCCATAAGAACCTACAAATAGAAAAAATAAATGTGTTATCCTCTTGACTCATACTTTAAGATCTTAATGAAACATTGATCTGATATTTAAAATTTTTCAAAGAAGTCTTTTAAAAATACCACCTAATGCCTGAAGAAAACACATTGGTATGTTGAGTTTTTCTGTTTCATGATAATTCTTTTTAAGTACTCAAGTATTCTTTCTAAATCTCTATTTTTGAAGGCCCAAAGACACAAGAGTTAGAAGTAGTCTTTGCCTCAGGTTCTCCCCAAACAGGACTCTCAGAGGGGAAGACCCAGCAACTGTGCCCCTACAGGCGAGGTTGCCTAGCAACTCCCATCCACCAGATAGAAACTGTATGAATGCATCAATTCCAAGAGCAACTACTCTGCAGATCAATTACTAAGACAGAAAATGAAGACAAAAATGAAAACGTCAGTGAGGTACCCCCTGGAGTAAAAAAAAGTATTCAGGTATTGAAAGGCAAAACTCTTGTAAAATACCTCTCCTTATATCTTTTTCTTGCAGAAACACATGTGCACAAAGACATTGAAAGAGAAAACTTGATCATGACCAAACTCCTAAGTTTCACTGGGCTAAAAGCAAGAACCTGAGATCTTTACATACTGTGTCTTGGCGACCTTTGAAGGGACCAACCAAAAATTGTCTTTGTTTACTACAAGAGTTTTGAGGAAATGATTTCTGTAATCATTAAGCTATAGTTTTAACTGATACTTCCATCTCTAGGGAGACACAATTTAGTTTGTAGACCATACACCACTTGATCTCTTTGCCTCTTAAAGTTTTGAATTTCTCATTGGAACTACTAACCAGGAGGTGTGACAGATTAAGGAAAGTAACTAAAATGAAAACCAACTACAGCCCAAGTCCAAATGCAGACTTCATCTATAAAATAAGAGTTTAGAAGAGATGCTTTCCAGATTCTTCCCAGCCATCTTCCACTCTTCCAGACACTATAGTGCCTCATTTCACCTTCTCTATTAGTACTTGCTAATTATACTAGTAATTTTCAAACTAAAAGATGGTCTCCATTTAAAGGTCAAATTTTTTTGAAAACATTCAGTGTTGATTTAAATTATTGTAATCGCAGTGCTACATGAATATCAAAAATATATTAGTTTCCTAGGGCTTACATAACAATTACCATAAACTTGCTGGCTTAAAATATAATTTATTCCCTCATGGTGCCAAAGGCCAAAAGTCTAAAATCAAAGTGTTAGCAGTGTTGATTCCTTTTGAAGTCTCTGCAAGACAACAGGTTGTACACCTCTTTCCTAACTGCTGGTGGCTTCTGGTGCTCCTTGGCTTGTAGATGCATCCCTTGCTTCCCTACGTCCCCTAGCTTCCCACTTTGTGTCTCTGTGTTTCAAATACCCCTCTCCTTTCTCTTTTTAGAATTTCAGTCATTAGAGTTAGAACCCACCCTAAATCCAGGATGACCCCATCTCAAGATCCTTAAATACATCTGCAAAGACCCCATTTTCAAATATCATATTCACAGGAATCAGGAGTCAAGACTTAGACATATGTTTTTGGGGGTAGACAACTCAACCTTCCACAATAAAATTTCCTAATTCTTAATACAAACAAAACTATCAGGCAATAAATAAACTTCATATTGATAACTTTGTGTGTTAAATAATCTTGTCTTGCTTCTATATATATATATATATATATATATATATATATATATAAAACAAAAACAAAAACCACAGTCTCTGATCCTGTTATACAGATAATGTTCTTCTATTAGGACTTCAGCACAATACAGAGAATGCTATTTCTAATAATTATATTTTTGGAAGTGCTATCTCATATTTAAAAATCTTCAAGAGAGCCATCCTTTTCTTTTAAGATTTTTTAAAAATTTAGTTATGAAAAAGAGAGAAAGACAGCACACAATGGGGGGGTGGGGCAGCATAGGGAGAGGGAGAAGCAGACTCCCCATTGAGCAGAGAGCCCGATGCAGGACTCAATCCCAGGACCCTGGAATCATGACCTGAGCTGAAGGCAGATGCTTAACTGACTGAGCCACCCAGCCACCCTGAGAGTCATCCTTAGTAATTACTTACATTAATTAATTACATTAATTAGTAATTAGTAAAAAAAAGTTGGTAAATATAAAGATGGAATTTTAAGATGAAATATTAAAATCTAACATTCATTGGCATGTTTAAATGTGACATGTACTTTACACGTTATAACTCATGAAATCTTCAGAACTACTTCTAAGATATACGCTAATTTCATCCCTATCTTACCTATGAGGAAATAAAGGCACTGAGAAGTTTTATATTTTTTCCCAAGATCAAACAGCAAGTAAATGACAAATCCAGGTCATAAATTCAGATAATCCACACCCAGAGTTGGTACTCTTACTCAACATACCTTACTGCCTCATTGCATAACCACTTAAATGAACTGAGTGCACAGTCACCCAGAATAAGGATTGTATTTCCAATCTTCCCTTGCATCTTTCTTGTGGCCACAGACTGAATTCTGGTCAATATGATATATGCGAAAGTTTCAACTTTATCTTTCTTCTGCTTTGCTGCCTAGAATGTGGTAGCCATCCTCCTGGACTGTGAGAATGGGAAGCACACTCCAGGAATGATAGAGCAGAGCCTCCATACTGTCTTGGATGACATACTCAAATTATTTACAAAAGAGATAAATTTTGGTATTGCTTAAGCCCTATTAATTTGGTTTGTGGGTTCTGAAGTCTAAATCAATCTTACTTGTCAAAGGTAGCCATGTTATCACTTATTTGGTAAATCAGGAAGCCTACCCTAAGAGAGTTGAAAAGTATCCTCAGCTGATAGATACTCTGTTGAAATTGAAATGCAGCTGAATTCCTGAGATAACAAGTACATGTGGTCCTCTATATTTCCCCATTCTATATGAATAGAAATGGAAATATGAAGAATAAAAAAACTCATGTATGCTACTGTATGTGGTAATTTTATATAGGTTAACATTTTCTTTTTCCTGAGTTATCCAGTAAATGTGTCACTTATTTGGTCTACTATACTAGACCTAACATTATTTAGAAAATCTCATATTTCACATATATCTGCCTCTCAGTCTGAGTAAATTTCAATTCTTCAATGTAAAACAAAAGTATATTTTGTATTGATGAAAATATTTAACACTTTCATGTAAGCACAATGTTTAAGATTTAATATTAATTGTGAATATACTCTTAAATACATTTTACTCATTACTCAAATTTTCAAATAATCTAATGTTACAGAAATTTAATTTTTTAAAAAGATTTATTTATTTGAGAGAGAGAGAGAGAGAGAAAACACGGGCAGGGGAAGGGGCAGAAGGAGAGAATCTTTAAACAGACACCCCACTGATCAAGGAACCCAACCCGGGGCTCAGTCCCAGGACCCATGATATCATGACCTGAGCTGAAACCAAGAGTTGGACGCTGAACTGACTGTACCATCCACCTGCCCCAGAAATGGAATTTTCAATGCAATGATTTAAGTATTAATATTCTTTCATATGAAAATATAAATTTAAATGTTTTTAGCAAAACCTATAAAATGTCTCCCATTCATTTTTACTATCAAAACTGCTATAAAATTTTGCATCCTGCTCATTCATTCATATATTTTTTTAAAGATTTTATTTATTCATTTGACAGAGAGACAGAAAGAGAGCACAAGCAAGGGGAGCAGCAGAGTGAGAGGGAGAAGGAGGCTCTCCATTGAGCAAGGAGCCCAATGTGGGGCTCGATCCCAGGACCCCAGGATCATTACCTGAGCCAAAGGCAGATGTTTAACTGCTGAGCCATCTAGGTGCCCCTCATTCATTCATATTCTTATAGATATCTTGTCATAGTTCTCCTACAGAACTGAAACTAGATCCATTGGTATATTTAATTCAAGGCCAATTATTTGTCTGAGCTATCTATTGGCATAGATCACTAAGATGCCAATACTACATGAATTTAAAAAATTATAATAAAACAAACAAGAACCCCTCTACAGAGTTTCTGCTGCTGTTGATACCATTATAATATACTTATTAAGAGGATTAAATTACACTCAAATTGATCTGGCCTTAAGTCCAACATTTCTAGTTCTGTACCTTGGGTAAAGTATTCAGGTTCTCTAAGCCTTATTTTCTTCATCTGTAAAATATTGATAATAGTGCAATTTACCATATAAGATTGCACTGTGTGAATTAAATGAGAAAATGCATTAGCCCATTTCCTGGCACCTCATAAACTGCTGGGAGGATTATGACCAAAGAATCTAAATACAGAGGCTCAGGAAACATGGAATCTAAACTACGAAAAACTAAAGGGAAAATCTCAGGAACATACAGGAAGGAAAATCCAAGTTCATCAGCATTGCAGGCTATATCATGAGCCACGCATCCAGGTGAGGGTCATACCAGAAGACTCTGGGAGAGAGGGCTTCTTGAAAATGAGATTAGTAGAATAACTGATGCTGTGAAAGTATTTCTATGACGTTTACATTGCCAAGGAGAAGTTTGGGGAGGCTGAATGATACATCCATGGAAAGCAAAGGGAATGGGAGGTGAGGATGACACTCATATTCTGCTCTTGGGTAGGAATAACAGGGAGAGGGACACAATCTTTCACATGAAGAACTCAAAAGAGGAAGAGGCCTTCATAGTGAGCTTGCCTAAGGGAAGCTATATAAAATGCACCCAGAACTTTTAAGGTGTAGATGCTCTGAGGTCCAGCCCTGATAGAGAAAAGTGGGACAGGCATCCAGGCAGATAAAACAGCATGCAAACAGGAAGAAAGGAGAGAGGAGCAGGCAGGTATGTAGGAAAGGTGAGTGTTTTTTGAGAAAAGAGGGAAGTAAGTGAGAATAAGAATTATGTGGTAGGTTGATGCCTGATTTTAAGAGACTTTGTCCTGGAATAAAAACTTGACCTTGAAACCTGTGATAAATGGAATGTTTTTAAGCTAGAAAAAGTTATCCTGTAAGCAGGTTTTTTAGAAAGACACTAACCTTGTTAAGAGTGTTGAAAATGCATTGGACCATAAAGCATCACGAGTCGTAAAATCAACAAAAATTAAAAACAAAAACAAAAACTTGTGCTTTAGTTTCTAAGCCTGCCATAGAAAATTATCACAAATTTGATGGCTTAAAAAAAATACTTTTTCTTACTATTGGAGGTTAGATGTCTGAAATCAAGCTGTCCCTGGGGCCATGTTCCCTATAAAGGATCAAGGGAGAAATCCTGACAGAGCAATCTTTGGTATTCTTTGGCATTATTCCAGTCTCTGCCTAGATCTTCCCACGGTCTTCTCCCCTGTGTCTAGATCAGTGTCTTTCTCTTCTTATGGGATCACTAGTCATATTGTATTTAGGACACACCCTAATCTAGTGTGACTTCATCTTAACTTGATTACATCTACAAAGACCCTATTTCCAAATAAGTTCACATTGTGAGGTTCTGTGTAGAGGAACATTTTGGCAGGCACTATTCAACCCACTGCAGTGCACCCTCTGTCTCCCTTCAAAGTTCAAATTCATCCCAGAATGCAAAATGTATTCCTCCCAATCCACCATCCCCTATAGTCTTACCCCATTCCAACATTAACTCCAAAATCTCACCTAACTGCCATCAACTCAAAAAGTTCCAAACCTCATTATCCAAATCATCTAAATCGGGCATGTTTATCAAATTGCATTTTCCTTTGGTGAGAAACCCAATTTGCTGATTCCCACTGTCACTGTAATAACCTGCACAGTAAGAAAACTAATCATACATAAGTCAAGAAAATAAGTTTTTGGTGATTTATCCATACGTTTTGGGTAAAAAAAAAAAAAAGAGTATTTACTGAGTATTTACTGTATGAGTCCATTAATTTGAAGTTCAGCCCTGGTCACATTTATCTATGGTGACAGAAGTCAGGAGAGTGATAACAATTGAGGGGGTGTAGATATTAAATAGAAGGGGTAAGAGGCATAAGGGAAACTTGAGGAGTAAAGGAAATGTTCTGTATCTTGAGTTGGTTAAGAGTTACAGAAGAATATACATATTTAAAATTATATCACACTGCACATTTAAGATTTACACATTCTATGAAATTTATAATTACAAAATAAGTCATAATGTTTAAAAGTACAAAAAAGCATTTTTAATTTTCCGTATGAAAACTTTCTGGAATGCTTTAAATAAACTGAATAAATCAGAGATACTTAAACATTTGTTAAGTAAGCAGAGAAAAGGCAAGCATAAAAGACTGGGAGAAAGTCAACAACCTGAAAAATATCTCCTTCATATTTCTGCACAGAGACTTTATTTCCCTCAGAGAATATATTATGTGATGGTTTATTTTAAGATAACATCAAAACACCATTCAATACAACCAAGTTAAAAGCAAGCAATGTTTATTGGCATTTGCACATACAATTTAAATTTTAAGTTAATATATTTTAATTAAGGCGTATATGTGCCTTTAAAATTTATTTCCTACTTTTCTGAATTTTTATTAACCCACAAATTTTCTGCAGTAATAGCATTAAAATAAAAGGGCTTTCAATGTATATACTAGTATTATATTTCTCATCCATTACATGGATGAAGAAAATTAATCTCAAAAGTCTAACAGTATTAATAGTTTGATAGGATGTAAACATAACATGAGAGTCTAAACTCTTTTCTTTCCCCACTGAGGGATACATTATATAAAAAACTGCACATCTTTAATGTGTTCAATAATGAGTTTGGACATATAGAAATATTCATGATACCATCATGACCATCAACAGAGCTCAAACTCTCAATTTTTATGTTTTATTGCTTTTGGAAATGGAACTGCTAATTAAATAGCTCAGACAAAAGATGTTGCAGGTTTGATCTAGGAAAATCAGGGTGGTGATACAAGATAGGAGTTCTATATCAAATTCTACTTAAGTATCAAGAAGAATGGAATATAAACCATATCAACAAATATGATTAATGTGGTAAACCTAGCTTTAAAAAAGCAGTGTGTTCAGTGAGTTATTTAATGATAGCTTTGCATAAAGAATTCACTTCAACTAAAAAAATATGCAAGTACAAATATTCAAAGCAGACAAACAAACAAACAAGGTAAGAATTTACTAAGATGATGAAATCAATTCTAATGTAGAAAAGGCCTGGATACCAGAGTACACTTTTCAGTTTCTCATGACTGAAGAGTATGAAACAGTTTCCAGCACACAGTGTATCACGCCATCCTTGACCACAAGGAATGAAAGCAAAGGTTTAAGTAATTGAAAAAAATCAATATGAATTTGTGTTTAAAAAATATATACCTATCTTTAACAAGTGATATCGGCAGACAACGTTTATAAAAATCAGAAAAACACTGTATGAGTCTTTTTTCACCCCCTCACAGCTTACTTACTTTAAAAGTCAGGGATTGTTTTCTCTCTGAATATATTCCATAGGATCTCTAAACATCACGCCTTACAAGATTTATAAAGTAAAAAAAGTAAAAATCCAAGTATTTGCATGGTGTCAGTGAGTATATGAGAGCTCTTCAAAACAGCCTTTCCCATTTCCAAAGTCACATAATCATGCTTGGCACCTTGTTTACTGTGAACGCAAGGCCCTGAGTAATGTAATAAACATGAATTCAAGATAAGAAGGTTTTAGAGGATCATAGAAAAGGATAGTTTAACATTGACCCGTTAAACTTCTGAAACAAGAATTTTCATTATTCCATAGCACCTATGTATTCTCAAGTTCTTTCTTTGTTGATTTATTCTCTTTACAGGATCCTGTAGCAGCATGAGTTGTGCTGATTTAGAGTAGATTTGGTTCTCTTTCCTTTCAGTTTTCTTCAAGCTTTAATAGCTATAGTTAAATATCACTTTTGTCAATTTCCCCTTGAATTCAGTTATCCTCTGAGGACCTACCCACAAGTACAAAATACTTGGCAATCCCCTCAGCATGAGGGCTGTGGTTCACTCATTTTTGATAACTATAATGGAACTGGGAAAGGTCTACAGCTATAGTTCTCAAACTTCAGTGTACATCTGAAAACCTGAAGAGTTTGAGTGTTGATTTCGGTTCTTCCAAAATCCCATCTGTATTCCCTTGAATCATTTTAGGCACAACTTGGGTTAGTGAGGGTCTGAGAAGCTAATGCTAAAATGAAATCAGAAGTACAAGAGAGGAACTGGAGAAAATGCATGATAAAGATGAAGGGGAGGGAGTCAGAAAAGGTGGGGTAAGCATTCAGACCAGGAGGTGAGTGTGACCCTCAAGAGGGAGAGGAAAAAGGAAAGAATATTTGCTAGAAACGAGTCTAGGACTGCAGCACAGTTCTAAGAGTGCTTTGTCAAGAATGGTGCAATGAGGGGAGCCTGGGTGGCTCAGTCATTAAGCGTCTGCCTTCGGCTCAGGGCGTGATCCCGGCGTTCTGGGATCGAGCCCCACATCAGGCTCCTCCGCTGGGAACCTGCTTCTTCCTCTCCCACTCCCACTGCTTGTGTTCACTCTCTCACTGGCTGTCTCTATCTCTGTCAAATAAATAAATAAAATCTTAAAAAAAAAAAAAAAAGAATGGTGCAATGAGCCAAAGTCACCTGTTAATGTACTTCAGCATCTTGCAAACATACCTCCATTAGGATATCTACTCCATTCAGTCACTGGATAGGAGCAGCCTTTGTGCAAAAATGGGCGCGGATCCAAAAGGGCTGTGGTTAGGGCCATCAGTTAATTTTTCTCCTTTCAACAGATCTGAGTGCCTTTTCTTTTTTTAAGATTTTATTTATTTGTCAGAGAGAGAGAGAGAGCACAAGCAGGGGGAGCTGCAGGCAGAGGGAGAACCAGGCTTCCCACTGAGCAAGAAGCCCAATGTGGGACTCGATTCCAGGATCCTGGGATCATAACCTAAGCCGAAGGCAGACGCTTAACTGACTGAGCCACCCAGGAGTCCCTCTGAGTGTCATATTTTCATGGCCACCACAAGTCGTCAAAACACAGGTTTCTGGGCTTTACCCTGAAGAGTGTCTGATTTAGTAAGTTTGGGGATGGGTCTATACGCTATATAGTCATATACGCTACTGATCCAACAACCACGTTATGTGAAATGCGAGTCTATGTATAGTAGCATTTGTTAATTCACTGTGCTCTTTGAGGATCATGGAATGGAGAGAGAATATATGTGCTAAAATTAACTCTTTTGAAACAAAAAAATTCTGCAGAGTCTTATTTAGTAATATATTGAATAGTTTGGTGAATGTTTAGAAAAATGCATACATGCTGCTGGTGAAACTGCTTTAAAAGCACTTTGCTGGTATGAAAGAAAACCCCTGGGACTCCATTATTGCCTTGTCTTATTACCTCAGCAAAGAAAACTTAACTTTTCTTTGTTACATTTTAATAGTTAATAGCCTATATATTGAAACAATACATTGAAAATTCATAATGCATACAGGGACCAAGGTTATAGGGTAAGAATATGGTTGGGGAAAAGAGATCCATTTAATTCCCCAAATCTACTAAGGATGCAGACACAAATCCCAGTGCATTGTATCGTGAGCAGGTGAAAAACATGGATTCAAAGATTCTCCTGCACCAGGAACACGCAAATTTCTGCTGAATATTTCCTTATATAAAATCAAAGTCTAGATAAGAATAATAGGGCGTAATCTGGATAATCAAACATTATATATAGAATTTTGGAAATAAGGAACATTATTTTTCTCAGCAACTTGGGAGACAGGAAAAATGAGATCTAACAACTATGATAAGACTGAGAAGGCAATAAAACTGAAAATCAATGAAACCCATGTCCTGTGAGGTATATAGGTACTTAGTGGTCCATAACAGATAATCAAGTATCTCTTTTTATTGAAAAGAAAGAGAATATTCAAATTAAGAATGGCATCCAGCCCCTGTAGCAGTGGGGCAACCAATTACTGGGTCCAGTGGAGAGATGGATACTAAGTTTCCTTGATCTGAGAACTAGCATAAAAGAGAAGGGACCAATACCCCAGTAACATACATCCAACCCTTATTAATAACCAAATGAGACAGTAAACCATTAGCATAGCTAATAGCAGGGACAGAAACTCACCTATAGGCATCGACTTAAAATTTGACTTCACTGGAAGCAAGTATATATAAATATAAACATTGGGAACATCCTACAATTAATAACAAAACTCCTAAAACTGGGAGAGTATCGTGGAAAAGAACAAAGCAAGTACAAATCATATTCAAAGAAGAGATGAAGCATCTATCAGAAATTCTTCCTTTATTCACACGGTTTAAGAAATCACCAATTTGTTTGCTTTCAGTGAATGAAATTTCAAAAATGTCTTCAAAACAAACTGCGTATCTCCTGCTGGCCATAACATGTAAGTATGGATACAAAATAATAAGACTCTTCACTGTGGAATACAGGCACAACCACAGTGTGCTTTGTTGTTGTCCCTGTGGTTTTTACATAACTTCTAAGTGAAGAAACCTCTGCATTATGGTTTTACCTGTATAAGTTTAGAGCTCATTGATTAAAAAAAAAAAAAAGGAATATTTTGGGGCACCTGGTGGCTCAGTCATTTAAGTGTCCAACTCTTGATTTCTGCTAAGGTCATGATCTCAGGGTTGTGAGATTAAGCCCTATGGTGGGCTCTGCGCTCAGCAGGGAGTCTGCTTGAGATTCTCTCCCTGCACTTCCCTCCTCCCCCCCCCCCAAAAATTATACCTAGAGATATATACAAGATAAATTCAACCTAACTCCTACCATAGTTTCTAAAGTGTATAAATAAATAAATAAATAAATAATAAATAAATAAATGTATTGCTTGTAAAATTTAACGTTAATGAAGTTAGTTCTGAGAGTGATGCAGTGTGATTGTAGAGTGACATAGTTTCTTAAACCTAATTGAACAGTACAGTTCCATAGAATTTCTACATTATTTTTTAATTCTTTCTCTGTAGGAATTGATAAAAATATTAGTTACAGCACCTGAGGAATGAGTCTCCCATTACTTTCTAACGATTCTCTTCTTTGGGCCCCCGGCACTCTGCCACCACAGTTAATATTGTGGCTTGTGAAGCCTGCACATCTGAGTGTTTAACACTAATTGCTAAGAAAATTAACCTTTATACTGCCTGTGCTCTATATTTAGTCTTCAAATTTAAAAAAAAATGAACTCCATTTCTAAAGGGATTTTGTTTTAATGCAGTGTTTTAGGAAAAATGCCTGGACACAGCTGCTGTTGCATTGAGGTGTTATATCTTCCTTAATGTGTTTTCATCCTTTCACGAAAAATAACTTCATGTTCTCTACCTTTGTTTTTGTCCACCTTCTTCTACCCTGTAGCGGGAACTGAAGGTGCAGGAAAGGGAAACATGGTATATAAATTATATATTAGTCAAGTATAAATTATGTAGATAGTCCTCCTAATCTGGCAACCGTAATTCTACTGTTTCTATGAGTTCAACTTTTTTTTTCTTTTTTAAGATTCCACATAAAAGTGATATCATGCAGTATTTGTCTTTCCTCTCTGCTTTATGTCACTTAGCATAATGCTAAGTTCATCCATGTTGCCACGAATGGCAGGATTTCCTTATTTTTTAAGGCTGAATAATATTCCATCATACATATATACAGCACGTTTTCTTTATCCATTCATCCTCTGATGGACACTTAGGTTGTTTTCCATATCCTGCTATCATGAATAATGCTGCCATGAATATGGGAATCCAGATAGTCTCCTTGAGATAGTGATTTTGTTTCTTTTGTAAACATACCCAACAATGGGATATCTGAATCACATATAGGTCTATTTTTAATTTCTTGAGGAAGTTCTATAGAACGATCCCTAGTGGTTGTACCAATTCACATTCTCACCAGCAGTGTACCAGGATTCCTTTTGTTCACATCCAGCATTTATTTCTTGTCTTTTTGATATTAGGCATCCTAAAAAGTATGAATGATATCTTACTGCAGTTTTGATTTGCCTTTCCCTGATGATTAATGGTGTGGAACATCTTTTCATGAACCTGATGGTCATTTGTATGTCTTCTTTTGAAAAATGTCTATTCATTTCCTCTGCCCATTTTAAACGTGATTATTTGTTTTCATGGCTGATGAGCTATATGAGTTCCTTATATATTTGAGATATTAATCCCTTATCAGATATATGGTTTGCAAATATTTTCTCCCATTCTACAGGTGGTCTTTTCATTTTGTTGATGATTTCCTTTGCCGCACAAAAGTTTTTAGTGTGATGTAGTCTGACTTGTTAATTTTTGCTTTTGTTGCTTTTGCTTTTAGTGCCAAATCCAAAAAGTCATTGTCAACACTGATATCAAGGAGCTTACCTCCTATGTTTTCTTCCAGGGGTTTTCAGTTTTAGGTCTGACGTTCAAGTCTTGAATCCATTTTGAGTTGATATTTGTGTAAGACAGGGGTCCAATTTCATTGTATATGATATCCAATTTTCCAGCATCATTTATTAGACTATCTTTTCCCCATTGTGTATTCATGGAATCTTTGTTGAAAATTAATTGACTGTGTATGTGTGGGCATAAGCAGCCAATTTAAAAACAACCCTTTAATTGTTTGAACTTTTCCCCTAAATGTACCCTATATTTGCCCACCTACATAAAAACTGAAATTGGAATTGATCGTATTATGAATGTTTCATTCAATGGGTTAAAACAGATAAATTACATTCAAGTCATATAAAGTGGAATACTTTTGGCATGACCACACAATGAAATTAGAAAAAATATATATAATATACATAATACATACATTTATATAGACACATTGTACATATTTTTAATTATTTTCTGCATTTATATCTCCCTTAGCAACTTGTACATATTACTATAAATTAATATATATGTCTCTAATTCATTATTCTTAATGGTGAAAGAATACTGCAGGAGCTGGATTAACATTAATTTTTATTCAGTTATTTTTCTACTGATGCATCTACACTTTCTACTGTTTTTTTTTCCCATATTGTGATATTTAAAACCTGAATCTGACTCTATTTAGCTGTGTCCCAGCCCTGATCCAAAAGAACTTTTAAAGAACAGAGGGCTCTGTATGTTTGCCTCTAACTACCTCTCCACTTCACTGACTCCCTTTCACACTCCGAGTTACAAATACATATACAGACCCATATAGACTACACACACACACACACACACACACACACACACACACACACACACATCCTCCCTTTGTTATCACCTTCTTCAGATTTTAGCTCAGTTGTCACTTCTTTAGGAATTTTTTCTTTGATTTTTCTGGGTAGATTTTTTTGGTTTTGTTTTTGTTTTTACCAAGTGACCAGAGCACCATGCATTAGTCTACTGAATGTATTATTGTAATATTATATTAATTTGTGATTTTCGTATCTTTCAACCTCCTTGGTTAAAAAACAATTTTCATAAACACAGGGATTTATTTTTTCTGATTTTTGATTTTGTATTTCTTATCACGTCCTGAAATCACTAGTGTTTCACACAAAGCATTGAGTGTAATAGCCCTTAATATATTTCATAAATGAATGAAAAAATGTATAGTAAATACATAAAATAAAAACAAAATTATTAATGAGAATTAAAATATTATGACATTGAAAGTATAAACTGATATTTGAAAAAAAGGAGAAATAGAACAAATATAAGTACTTTTCAATATTCTTTTTTTTTTTTTTTTTTGAGAGAGAGAGTGTGCACTCATGAGTTGGGGGGGGGGGGTTGGAGCAGAGGAAGAGGGAGAGAGAGGATCTTAAGCAGGTTCCACACCCAGCGTGGACCCTGAGATCATGACCTGAGCTGAAATCAAGAGTCAGATGCTTAACTGACAGAGCCTCCCAGGCGCCCTAGTAGTTTTCAGTATTCTAAACATTTGCAATTGCTAAACATAAATTGAATTTTGAAGTATCTTAATAGAAAGCAAAAGGAGAAACATGGAATAAAACATGCTCTTTTTCAGATTAAGTAGCTTGAAATTTCCTACACAGTACTTAAATCTATAAGGATATTTTTATCTAGGGCTTAACATCAAGTAATAATTTTCTAGTACACTTATTTTTCTCATGTTTCTTTTGAAATTAGTATCTCTTGGCAATAATGAGAATAATGATAATTGCAAACACTTTTGTAGCCTTACTACATGCTTGGTACTTTTCTAAGCATTTTATATACATTACATATAAGCTCTTTACATACTTTAACTCACAAATATATTATTATTACCATTTTAATGAGGATGATATTAAGGCACATAGAGATTAAGTAAGCTGGCCAACTTCCTAGAGCTAAGGAAGGCAGGATATTTAATTTAAACAAAAAATTTAAATAAAAAATCAATAATAATAAACAGATAACAGAAAATATTCAGAGATGATCCTCATATGGTTTGAATTGTACTTTTAATCTCTCTGCACATTTATTTTTCCTCTAAGGAGTTCAAGACACTTCTAATTGTCTATTGCTGAGTAAGAGACCTACAAAAAACTTAATGGTGTAAGTAGCATTATTTATTTCTCATAATTCTGTGCAATAACTATGGTTAGCTGAGTGGTTCTTTTGCTCCATGTGACACCATACAGGATTATTAATTCAGATTCATTCAGCTGATGCATCTGCTAGATTCAGCTCAGCCTTCTCACAACATACTCTCAGGGTAGTTGATGTTATGGGACAGCTGATTTCAAAAGAGAGAAAGTAAAAGCTGCCAATACTTGGAAGGACTGGGCTTGGACCAGTGGTTTCTTTAACAAACTCCATTAGACAAAACATGTAATAAGGCCAGTCCAGAGTCAAGGAAAGAAAGAATAGACTACCACTTGATGAGAGGACCCATGCCTACCTGTAGGGAGGGAAAGAATTATTGGTACCATCTTTAAAAATTCTAGCACAGACTCACATCAGTATTTTCTTATTCCTTTTTTTTCCCCCAAATATTTATTTTTCTGCTCTGTTGTGGCAGTGCTGGAAACAGTAGAATGTGAAACAGAAAATAAGAGGAAAAAAACAGAAATATAAGAAAGGCTATATAACCCAAACACTAGTATTTTAGTTTGGAATTTGAACTGCCTCTGAAAAACCTGATTTTTCTTTATGCTTCTATAAGGGTGAATGTAGAAGAGGAAGCAGCTTAGGGGCTAGGGCCAAGCAAGAGGAATGTCCTTTTGGAGGACTGCTTGTAAGTCAGGAAGACTGAAAAGAAACAGAACCAAACAAGGCACTTGATGATTGTATTCAGTGTGAGAATAAGAAAGAAAGGAAGGGACAAAACGTGGAGGACTTTAAATGACAGACTGAGGATCTAAACTTGACACTTGTGCTCAGAGCTAGCCCAAGGCTTACTCTTTTAAAGTCAGTGGAGACAACATTACTAAGGGAGAATTAAGATATTATTTCGCCTCACTCAGAGATGTCCAAATCTTGTCAAGTGTTTGATCTGTTTTTGAACACATATTTTCCTGGTCTTGAAATATGATGACAAATGCTTTGTACAAGTATGTTCTTGATAGTGCCAAACAAAGTGTGTAAAGTTTAGAAATGTGTCATTCTTGGAGAAAGAATTTAGATGATCCTTTGTAGAATTAAAGAGTGAAACAGATGATGAAGAAAAAAATGTACCTTCCAATTAAAATAATATGTTTAAAAAGTCAATCTAATAAATGTTAGTACTGTTAATGAATATAAATTATTTGGAGCCTAATTTCTACTACATGAACTCAGGAACAATCGATATGGTTCCATTCTCCACACACAGCCCATCCATGACTAAATAATGGCAGCAATCCACACACCACCAAATACAGACAAAATGAGAGGACTTGATTAAATTATTTGACCCAAATTTATACTTTTTGTGATTGAACTTATAATCCATGAATAAGGAACAACAGAAAAGGGAGAAGGAACTTGAAGATTTTGAAATACAACTTGAGCTATCTATTCTTTAACAAATACTTATTTAGCACATTCTATGCACCAGGCACTCTTCTCAATACTTTACAAATATTAGTCCTATAACCCTCATAACAACCTTTTGCAGTAGGTATTACTGTTGTTTTGTTGTTGTTCTTGTTTTGAGAGAGGCAGAGGGGGGGGGGCAGAGGCAGAGTGAGAGACAGAGAGAGACTCTTAAGTGGGCTCCATGCCCTGTGTGGAGCCCCAACTCACAACACTGAGATCATGATCTAGGCCAAAATCAAGAGTCAGACATTTAACTGACAGAGCCACCCAGGAAGCCCTGCAGTAGGTATTACTGTTATCCTCATTTTACAAATGAGATATGAAGGTTATAATCTCGTGGAACTTCACAAGATGTAGTTAATGGCAGAGCCAGGGAACCAAGTTCTTTCCATTACTGTATGTATTCTTCAAGATTTCTTCTCAGTTATTTCCCGGAAGGCTTCAAATATGTCACCATTCACATACTCACCAAGATTCTTAGTGATAGGCATATAAAATCAAACTAAAATTCAAGTCTCTGTCTTCTATGAATTAATATTTTTATTGAAGAAGAAAGGAAATAAATAAGACTATAAATAAATAAGAATATTTTGCAACAGAATAAATAAGCCCCATGAAGGAAATAAACCAGATTTATCTAATGGACAATAATTGGGCGCTAATCTTTCTTTTATTACTAGCAGTTTGCTAGCAAAAGCCATTGAGGAGGTAATAGCTGAACTGATTTCTAAATAATGAGAAGAAGCCAGCCATATGAAAAGGCAGGGCAACGGGTTGCAGGAACAACAAAAAATAGGTGTGTAGGCCCTAAAGTGGAAATGAGCTTGGTTTGCTCCAAGAACAGAAAGAAGATGAGTGTAGTTAAAGCATAAGGAGAGAGAGAGAGAGTTTAAGGAAGAGGGTTGTAGACACAGACAGGCAACGGACTGAGACCTGTAGGATACGTCAAGGGAGTCCAAATTTTATTATTAAATATCTTTAGAGGACACATTAGTGGCTCAGCCGGTTAAGCATCCAACTCTTGATTTCAGCTCAGGTCATGAGATTTAGCCCAGCGTTGGGGGCTTAACCCATGCTAGGCGTGGAGCCTGCTTAAGATTCTCTCTCCTTTGCCCTCTGCCCCTCCCCCACCTCTTAAAAAAATCTTTAGGACAGTTTTACTTTTTTTTTAGGATAGTTTTAAAAGCCGGGAAGAAATATTACCAGAACGTTATTGTACTTGCTTAGTGATGAGAATGACAGATTAGAGTCATCAAAATTAAAGGCACTGCATTCAACTCTTCCCTGTATTCTATTTTTAATGACAGCTTATTAGGATGTGTAGAAGTATTTCTACATTTAATAGAAGACAACTTATATTAGTGCACAGGAAAATATGGATTTCTTTGACATATTTCCCTTTATTATGGAGGTGGCATATATAAAGCTTTTATTCCACAGTGAGAAGACTTAGGTTCTTTATATTACCTAATTTAGAACTCTTCTGAGTTCTACAGATTTCCTTCCTTTAATTGCAGAGTCAGTTTCTGCAATTTCCATCTATAATAAATTTTATATAGAAAAACAGATACATTTTTTAGCTTAATTTTTTAATCAATTTTTCTGAATTTAAACCAGTACATACCAAAAAATTCCTCTGTTTTGGCAATATGACTACCATCTACCTTTAGTCTCTTTCAAATATATGTAATGATCATTAGCTCTTATTTGAATTTCACAGTTTTATTGGAAAAATCAAAATAGTTTAATTCATTTTACAGTTATATTTTATTGATTAATTCTCCTATTATTTTATATATAATTAAATTATTGTAGTTAAAATTATGTTTCCCTTTTCCTGAAAACAATATTTACTCCATGTAAATAGAGGGAATTTAATACAGGGTACAGGTCCAGAGTTAGTGGAAGAGCTTTTGGAATTTTTGAAAGAGAGAGATGTGAGACAAAGCAGAGCTTGAGAAAGACAGGAAGTTTCTGGGGACCTTCTGTGGGAGCTGCAAGTATGATGAGCTGCCAAGCATAAGCTGTACTAGAAGGCTGCCCAGAAAGGACCGGGACCGTAAGGGAGACACAACCACTGTCAGACACAGTACCAGTAGTGACAAGAAAGAAAGGAAAAGAAATCCAAGGTTTCCTTCTGCCGTCCCTCCAATCCACCAGGCCTCTCGACTGACCGACCCCAACAGGAAACCAGGTGACAAGAGCATCTGAGGAGTATGGTAGACAGAGTTATAGCTCAGGGTTCAGATCTCTGTTATGAATAGAAGATTAGGCTGGAAAGGTACGGAACAAATCTATGAACAAATAACCAAATGAATGGAATATAAAAATCAACTAAAATCTCAGGGCCAAATGACAAGTAGTGTTGACGCTCAGATTTTTTTCGATTAAATGCCTTTCATGAATTTTCTTTTACTTTCCACTGCTGTGTAGCTGTTTTACTATACACACACACACACACACACACACACACACTTCTTGGCATGGTTTTGTAAGTCGGCTCAAGAAAATGTTAAGTATGGATCTTTCAAAAACTTATTAAAATAGATCTCTATGGGGCTGCTGGGTGGCTCAGTTAAGCATCTGCCTTTGGCTCAGGTCGTGCTGGGATGGAGCCCTGCATTAGGCTCCCTGCTCAGGAGGGAGTCGGCTTCTTCCTCTGTCCCTCCCCCACTTGTGCTCTCTTTCTCCCTTTCTTTCTCCCTCAAATGAATAAATAAAATCTTAAAAAAAAAAAAAAAAAGAAAGAAAAGAAAAAAAATTTTTTTTTGAGAGAGAGAGAGCGAGAGCATGCATGTGCCTGCGTGAGCTGGGGGAGGGGCAGAGGGAAAGAGAGAATCTCATGAAGACAACACAGTGAGCCTGGAGCCTGAGGTAGGTCTCCATCTCACCACCCTGTGATCATGACCTGAGCCGAAATCAAGTGAGAAGCTTAACTGACTGAGCCACCCAGGCTCCCCCAAATAGATCTCTTTTAAACAAAAGTCTACATGTTCAGAGCCACCGGTCAGGAGCCAGAAGCAAATGAAGGGTTTAATCTGAGTATTAGTTTGGCTCAAATGTGTTAAAGTAAAGGAATAGCAACATGTGCCGATTTTGTTCAGTGTGGTATTTATTTCTGGTACTGTCTTAAATACGCTTTCACTCCTTTCTGATTAGGGATACTTCAAGTAAGGTCATGTACCCAATGTCCCCACGAACAAATCCCATGCCTTTGCTGAAGGGAATATGTCTGGTGTTTGCTAGTGCAGGCTAAATGTCCAGCATCTGGCTATGGCCCTCAGATACCGGTACCTTTTCTGAGAACCCAAGACAGAAGGGGAGGAGGGGAATCTCTGCCTTTCCTGATGCTCCACCCTACAGCCCTGACTCTATCCTAATAGCCTCGGGTCAGAAAACCGTTATTAATGGGGCTAAGGCTTAATGCTGCTTGTCCATGCTGCAGAAATCAAAAGCAACTAATTACACATGAAAAATGAAATAAATAAATAAATAAATAAATAAATAAATAAATAAACAAACAAACAAACTACCTTAGACCATGTATGCTGCACACTGCCAAGAAAATATTCATGTGATTAGTAGAGCAAAGGTTAAACTCACCTGGGCTAAGTATATCAGAAACCTCAATTTCCATCTGTTCTTTGTAAAACGTCATTGTTTACTTCTTTAAGATATCTTGCCTATGCACCAGCTGTCCGGTTGTTTGTGATTGTGACACCAAAATTGCTGGAGCCTTTTTCCACCCCCACATTGAAAGTATGCCTTCAAGTGTGTAATAAAGGTAGAAACGGAGCTCTACATATCTAGCTTCTCCAGCAAATTCACTAGGCAGGAAAGTCACTTCTAACAGAGAGAAGTATCAAAGAAATGAAGAGACAAGCCAAGAGTGTTATGTTAATTGATGTCCAGATCCATTGCAGAAAAGAAAAATAAGGAAGAGACTCCGCCCAAGAGAATTCAAGAAAAAGACAAATGTTCAAAAAAATTTTAAAGAAACCTACACTATGTCTGCAGTAGCGTTTCTCAGCTTCAACGCTACTGATACTTTGGACTAAATAACTATTTTTTTGTTGGAGCTATCTTGTGTATGACAGGAAGTCTAGCAGCATCACTGACCTCTACCTATTCAATGGCAGTAGTAGCTCCCCTCAGTCGTGACAATCACAAATGTCTCTATATATTGAGAAATATCCCTGATGGCAAAATAGACCCTGGTGAAAAGCCACAGCTTGAGAGGATGAAATATCATAAGGGTATCACAACAACATTTAAGAAAACTTTCTAATGTGAGAAAATATTCAATGTACCAAACAGAAGCAGTAGGATATACTCAGTCACTCTCAAACATAATTTTGGCTTTATTTTCTTAACAACATTTATCTCTGATCACTGATCATTCATAAGTAGAATGTTAGATTCATGAGAGCCAAATTTTCATTTATCTTGATCATAACTGTATCCCCAGAGCATAGCATAGGAAAGTACCTGAAAGATCATATGTGCTCAACAGATCTTCCAGTTCTGAAATAAATATATATAATTTCTTAATTTTGGTTAATGTTTCAATTACCTAGAAAGAAACTAAGTAGGTATTAGAACAGATCTATGGGGAGACAGATAGACAGATAGATATCCATCACCTCCAAGAGTTTCCTCACACACTCTTTACTATTAAGTACATCTTTAGTTAAGAAAAACCTACTTCTCTGTATTTGGACAGAAACAAAAAGAAAAAATAGGATGGAGGAAAAAATCCAAGAATGAAGTCTCAGAATAATGGAAGAATATTTTCCAAAGAAAAGACACACATCTATCGCTGGTCCATTGAAGGCTAAGCATAATGAAGAACTAAATCTCCACACCCAGCCACAGTCTCACACACACACACACACACACACACACACACACACACACCTCAAAGTTTTAAGATGAGAAAACAAGCGAAAGAAAATAGGTTATCTCAGAAGAATAAGAACCAGACTGATAAGATTTTTCATTAACAGCACCATATACCAGACTTTTCCATTTTGAGGGATAATTACTTGAACCTAGAACTTGATACCTCTATATACTAATAGCTAGTATTTATATTATCTCACAATGTGCCAGGCATTTCTCCAAGAGCTCTACACATACTACCTGATTTAATCCTGGGGATAAGATATCATTAATAACCCTACATTTTGAATGAGGACTTAGAAGCACAGAGTGGACAATAACTTTCCTAAGGTCAATAAGGAGCAGTGCTGGAATTTTAATAACAGCCTCTGGCTTCAAAGTTCTTAATGCTAATCACTTCTCTATTCCACTCTGTGATATCCATTTTAAGTGGAATGGTAAAATAAAAGCAGGTTAATAATTCAAGGGCTCAAATTTTTTCCATCTTGTACATATTTGTTAAGGGAAAGAAAAAGTAGGAGAGGAAATAATACTACAAAACCAAAAAGAATATAAGAATGAGAAAAATGTTAGCTACAAAAAATACAAAGGAAAATGTTCAGTAAAGTTACCATAATAATGGCTGTGAACTTGCCTAGACCATATTGAAGCTGAAGATGAGAATGCTCCAGGAAGAGTTGTTTAGAAAAGAGAGTAGACACCATGTAACATATTGTATGATTAAGAGAATAAATAATCTTAGATATATGACAAAGATATTTGCTGTTATAAAAGAAGGAGGGGGAGAAAACAAAAAGAAAATTCAGGAGGAGAAAAATAAATCTAAACAAAATGACAATCCATTAAGAACATCTGGATTCAGGGGCTCCTGAGTGGCTCAGCTGGTTAAGCATCCACCTTCAGCTCAGGTCATGATCTCAGGGTCCTGGGATCGAGCCCCACATCAGGCTCCCTGATCAGCAGGGAGTCTGCTTCTCCCTCTCCCTCTGTGTTCCCTCTCTCTCTTAAATAGATTAAAAAAAAAACTTAAAAAAAAAAAAGAACATCTGGATTCAGAGGTGCCTGAGTGACACTGTGGGTTAAGCGTCCGACTCTTTATTTTGGCTCAGGTCATGATCTTGGGATAGTGATATAGTGCCATGCATCAGGCTCCACAATGGGTGTGGAGCCTGCTTAAGACTCTCTCTCCCCGCCCCCGTCTCTCTCTGTCCCTCCCCCCTCGCTCTCCCTCTCTCTTTAAAAAAAAATATATTTGGATTCAATTGTTAAGTAAACTAAAATTTATTGTGATTCTTAACCATTGATGACGTTCAAAGAATGATAACTAATTAAGGCTTCACACTTGAAATCCCCTTAAAGTGATTTAGTTTGATAATACAGATTAATATTTCTTGTGAAAGGTCCAACAGCAGTACTTCGATCTGCAATGAACCAGAATCATAGCATTACAATAGTGTAAATATTATTTATCACCTTTTTTCAACATGTGGATTTAACATGTAGACATATAAGAAATGACTTAATTATGGTTTTCAGACAATATATACATTATAAAGCTTAAGAATGCAAAAGCAAAGTTACAACTGATAGCAATTATGAAATAGAAAGGGGAGGGGAGGTAGAGAAAATTGTAGGGATGCTAATATCCTCATTTTATCCTTTTTAGTATTTTTTAAGCTTTTATTTATTTATTTTAGAGAGAGAGGGAAAGCATGAGCTGGGAGAGGGGCAGAGGGGGAAGGGAGAGAGAGACTCTAAGTAGACTCCATGCTGAGCACGGAGCCCGACATGGGGCTCTGTCCCACCACCGTGAGATCATGACCTGAGCTGAAACCAAGTCTGACACTTAACCAACTGAGTGACCCAGACACCCCAATATCCTCATTTTACATAAAAATGAGGTATATATAAATAATGTGTATGTATACACATATATAATGTGTGTGAAATGAAGAGATAACATTTAAGTTTTATTGAAGAAGCATTCTTTAATTGCTCTCTTAAAGTTATAACCAATAAGAAAGAAAAAAAACAATGTCAATTAAAAATTGACAAAAGAATGGGAGAACTTGTGGCTATGATAAGTGACCTCACTATCTTTCATCAAAGCAAATGTATAGATACTGATTTTGGCAAATCAAGAAATAGGAGTATAATTATAATAGAGTTGTAGAATTAGCCATGAGAAGAAAATTAAAAATAAAAAAAAAAAACATTTTAAATGTCTAGCTTCAGGGTCTGGTATTGAAGTTTGCAAGGAAGGAGGTAGAAGAGGGTAATTCAGTATTTAATTTTATGTTTTCTGTTTTGTTTAAAATGTATTAGTTACATGTGTTTTTGTATATAAGTGTGCCTGTGTGTATATGTATACATAATTTACATAATTTAAACATATATTTTTTTTACTAATTTATGTACTGTTGCAGGTAAAAATCTTCCCATTAAAAAATACCTCTTACTGCTGTTTGCAGGGAAAGAATGGGGCATGGGGGTGGTCCATGACACCCATTCTGATACTCTTCTGACAAAAGTTGGCCACAAAGCAGAAACAATCATGTAATACCTAAGAAACTAAAATTCAACACTCAAAACATGTTAGGATTAGAATTCTGTACACCAACATCCCTTTCTTGCTACAGCCACTTTGCTGAGTATAATCTAATCCATTGATTAAGCAACAGATGTATATAAAATACTTCTATCTTTTTCAGAAGATAGAAAATTATCATTAATATTTGAAATCCATGCTTTGTAAAGATCTGATATTTGTCTCAAAAACTTGAAGATATTCTCATTTCTAAAGTCCTACATATTTGGCACAGATTATTTTCACTAAATATATTAACCTTCTTCCAATCCTCAGATGATTATTTTTTTGCAGATATGCTTTTGTCTAATTATGCATTAAATAGGCTACATGTTTCCCAGGTCTCTACAGCCGAAAGCTGTTATACATCCCACCCTGGATTCCCAAGTTGAAGACCTGATTAAATTTGGCCTACTTGATTTTTGAAGAAACTGTACTTTATATGTAGCCTACTTGCTTTTCACACATCAAATTTTGAGTCATTTGAAATATACAACTTATATTTCTACCTACCATCATTTCTTAAAAAAAAAAATTAATGATAACCAGTCTGTTAAAGTATTACGATTAATAGAAAATGGGTCTTGAATTTTTAACATCTTAAGGACACTATACTAAAATTTTATTATTATACTTTGAGTTAGAAAATCATATACTCAGTAAGCAGCATCTTTAAATTTCACAGGTGTTCACTGCAGATGCTGATAAACACGTGCAACTCTGCAATACCTAGCAATCTGCCACCCACCCACTGCAAAGAGTTAAAGGTAAGCAAAAGAGAAGAAGAAACCCTATTGATCACTGGCCAGCAAAATAACATGAATTGATCATTTGTTGTACGGCTTTATCTAAGCCTAGAGAGTATCAAAAGCCTTTTTAAATACCTGCAATGATTTATCAAATGCTAAGATATTACAGCTAGGACTTAAAGGAGCACAGCATAATCAAAATACTGTACAGCCATATCTTGGTAAAAAACAAAACAAAACAAACCTGAAAATTAAATTTGCATTGCAAAGAACTGCTCAAAATTATTAAGTCATGAAATTATCAAATTTCTTTCTAGCATGGATTTGCACTGCATAGCCTCATTCTTGAGTCTATCATTACTTCTTTTTCATGTTCCTTTATCAATAATATTAATTAGAATAGATATATGGGAAATCCATAACAACTCAAGCAAGGACATGGGGGGGGGCACAGAGCAAGTTAAATTTATTTTGATTGTTTTATTGTACTGTACATATCTTTTTGGGTACAAAGGCAATGTGTCAGGCACATTTTTATAACTACATTTAATTTAAAAGTTTAAAATATCTATGTTGACATCTGAGAGTAACTTAGAAATAAATCACAGGTATAAGGATCAATGAAAATGACTCTCCATTTTCATTCGTTTATTTATTTATTTTAGAGAGAGAAAGAGAGCATGTGCATGTGTGAGTATGAGCAGGGGGAGAGGGGTAGGGGAGAGGGAGAATCTTAAGCAGGCTCCATGCTAGGCTTGGGGTTCAATCTCATGACACTGAGATCATGACCTAAGCTGCAAACAAGAGGATGACACTTACCAGACTGAGCCACCCAGGTGCCCCTAAATTTATTTTGATTGTTTTATTATACATTTCCTTTTGGGCACAAAGACAATGTGTCAAGTCACATTTTTGTAACCGCACTTTTTTAAAAGTTTAAAAATGTCTATGTTGACATCTGAGAGTAACTTTAGAAATAAATCACAGGTATACGGATCAATGAAAATGACTCCCCATTTTAAAAAAGGCAAGGGCAAACATACCATTTCCCCTTCCTCCTTTTCTTAAAAGTAGTCTTGGAGGCATAGTGAATCCAAGCTCATACTCTAATCTTGGAATAGAGATTAATCTCTCTAAGGATTACGCCCATCACCAGTTTTTACAATGCAGAGATACCTCCAAAATTCAGGCCAAATCACCTCTAGATACATAAGAATCTATCTCTGGAATGAGTTCAGGAGTCTCTTCTGAGATAAATGGGAGACTGCCACAAGGCAGTCATTTGTCTATCAGGAAGATAATAGAAATTACTGTTCTTTCTTTTGTTTTGCTATCTAAAATATGTGGGATTTTATTCTAACTTCATAATCATTTTCATGCTCCCTTATATGCATAAATCTCTGTTAATGTTGACTCATAATACTTTGAGTTCTCCCCTGTCTTCTGTATTGGTACTGAGGAAGCTTTTTGTGGGCTGGATTGTTTTATTTCTCCAACGTAGGTAAAGGTGACATGAATCCCATACTAGCAAATTTTAAAAGTTAAACATTAAGTCAGGGCAGGACAATAATACTTGCCAAAATACTCAAGAAGGAGACAACTCATAATCATATATACTGGTCAGACCCTCAGCTATAAAAACATTCTAAAATAATTCAATGAGGAAACTCTATAAACAGTTGGATCTTTGATTGGAAATTCAAAATACTGCATTCTTTAAGAGATTTTACCAGGCTGATTTAAAATCCAGCTTCTTAGTTTTTGAGGAAGCTTTCTCCTGAACTATACCACAATATTCACATAGATTTATCAAAATTGTTTATTCCTGTTTGTCCGTTCTACATTATTCTAAACTGTGAAATCTAAACCTTTATACCCTCACTCTTGCCTTTATACTGAGAATCAGAATCATCTTTATTGTCTATATTAACATTATTTTGTTCTTCCACTACTTCATTAGTATTTCTTTATTCTTCCTGGACTACCATGCTAATGCAAATAGTTTGAAGATTCCTTATGGGAACTTCCCAAAAGGCGCATCATCTCTTCAATGGAAAGCATCAACGGACAGTTTGCTTCCTGGAGTTCCTCGAATTTCTTCAAATACTTCACTTTGCTTTTTCCATCAGTCCTGGACTATTGTATCATAATCCTAACTTGATCTCAATAAAGGCTTCACTTTGAAAGACCTACTTTAAGTCAAACTTCCAATTCTGGTAAATTCTGACCTTAGGTTCTCTTCCCTCTCCCCATGGGAAATATCACCACAGCTTTGTGAAGTAGTGTTCTCAATTGTGAATAATATACTCAGCATTGTCTTATTAATAGGTCTTGTTGCTAATATATGGAGAATCCAATGCTATAACTATGCTTTCTTGGTTTAGTAATCATTGAAGTGCCAAATGATTACCAAGTAACTGTGACTTGTGTCATTTACTTGTAGTTTGTTTGAGGTGCCATAAATCACTATATCTCTATCACTCTCCCTATCTTTCTCTATCTTCCTACTTAACTATCTATATACAATATACAAATTATATGTAGAGAATATAATACATATATTATTATATTCTCTCTCCCATTCCTCTCTCATAGTGAGAGAGATTATATATAGTAAGGAATGGAGAGATAATATATATGAGAAATGGATTTCATATCTACTTCTATAAATAAATATATCCTAAGCTTTTACAATAAACCAATAAAAAGAGAAATAATATTCTATTTTTATTTTACAGGTATTTCTAATTTAGGGTCATGTAAAGCAGAAAGGCTGAACAGTATTTCATTGTAAATAACTCATGATTTCCATTAGACGTTAGCATTTCCTTCCAGCTTTGCATTTGTAACACATATCACAGTGACTAGGTAATCATGTTCTTAAAAAAAGTGTATTAAACAGAATTTATCCTATATAGGTGTATAATGAAAATGATTATTGCTTTTATACTGATACATTTCTAATAAAAATCATGGGTGGACTAGAAGCAGGAAAAAAAAAAAAGTCATTCTGTAGCTTTATAGTAACATGGTACACTTGACTATCATGGAAAAGTTGAGTCTCTCCAGCCCAGAGCAATGTAAGATGTAAACTCCTCCCAAAAAGAGTATCCTTTAACATATATTTACATGAATTGTAAGAATTCTTTCCAACGTAGAAGAGGGACAGGACTGATTCTGAACATCTCAGAATCTCAGGGCACAAACAACATAAACTATCTTTATGTCATAAATTTTATAAATTTCATTTCACAAATGTTTTCTCATTTGTAATAGAGGTACCTCAAGACTGTTGAGATTAAATGAATGAATATAGGAGAGTCATTTAGAAAGGTCTCATATTAATGTAAATGCTATATAAGTATTATCTACTATATGCCTTTTCATGATACTATCTTTTTAATTTGTGATATTTAACAGGTGCTTTACTATCATCTTTGTCACCATTAAGATGTTTGGAAGTATCAGAAAATAGAACTTAAATTGTGCTAACACTAAGACACCTAGAGGACAATTTTAAAAATTTTTTTTTCTTTTACTATATTTCCAATTCATATGTTTCTCCTATAATTTCTCTGGTATCTCCTTGTAGTCTTGCCCACTCCCTTACTTTTATTTCATCAACATTAACAAGAACAAATATTATATACAGAGATTAACTAAGTAGAATCTAATGACATTTTTCAGTTTATCATTTCTTCTTGGTTGTTGTCACTCTTTCTGAAGATTATAAACATTTTATTAAAGATGTAATGCAATCCCTATCAAAATAGCAGCAGCATTTTTCACAGAACTAGAACAAATAATCTTAAAATTTGTATGGAATCACAAAAAACCCTCAGACAGCCAAAGAAGTCTTGCAAAAGAAGAACAAAACTACATGCATCACAATCCCAGATGGGCAAAAAAAAAAAAAAAAAAAAAGACACATGGATTAATAAAATAGAATAGAGAGCCCAGAAATAAATCCACAATTGTATGATTAATCTCTGACAAAGGAGGCAAGAATACCCAATGGGGGAAAAAACTGTCTCCTCAACAAATGGTGTTGGGAAAACTGGACAGTTCCATGCAAAAGAATGAAACTGGACCACTTTCTTATACCATACACAAAAAAATTCAAAATTCATTAAAGACCTAAATGCGACACCTAAAACCATAAAAATCCTTTAAGAGATCACAGGCAGTAGTTTCTCTGACATCGGTCGTAGCAACATCTTTCTCTATATGTCTCCAAGACAAGGGACACAAAAGCAAAAATAAACTGTTGAAACAACATCAAAACAAAAAGCTTCTGCATAGCAAGGAAACCGAGCAACAAAACTAAAAGACAACCTACGGAATGGGAGAAGATAGTTGCGAAGGACATATCCGATAAGGGTTAGTATCCAAATATATGAAGAACTTACACAACTCAACACCAGAAAGACAAATAATCCAGTTAAGAAATGGGCAGAAGACATGAATATACATTTCTTAAAAGAAGACCTACAGATGGCCAACAGACACATGAAAAGATGTTCAGCATCTCATCATGATGATGCTCATCATCAGTGAAATGCAAATCAAAACCACAATGAAATATCACCACACACGTCACAATGGCTAAAATCAAAAACACAAGAAACAACAAGTATTGGCGAGGATGTGGAGAAAAAACAACCCTCTTGCTCTGTTGGTGGGAGTGCAAACTGGTACAGCCACTGTGGAAAACAGTATGGAGGTTCTTCAAAGTTAAAAATAGAACTACCCTATGATCCAGTAACCACACTGCTGGGTATTTACCTAAATAGAAAAACACTAATTTGAAAAGATATATGAACCTGTATGTGACTGCAGCATCATTTACTATTGCCAAAGTATGGAAGCAGTCCAAGAATTTATCAATAGCAGAATGGATAAAGAAGTGGTGGGATGGATAGATAGATAGATAGATAGATAGATAGATAGATAGATAGGATATTACTCATATAAATATCGCCAGTTGCAACGATATGGATAGATCTAGAGGGTATAATGCTAAGTGAAATAAGTCAGTCAGAGAAAGACAAGTACCGTATGATTTCACTTATATGTGAAATTTAAGAAACAAAGAGAGAAACTAAAAAAAGTTAACTATAGAACTTGATTTTACTTAGAATCATGTCTTACCTTTTACTAATTGTTGCACTGAATTAATGAGTTAAATAAAATCTTTAACATGGGTTTATTTTATATCTGTATTAGTCTTTTTTTGAAAATTATTCTTTAACAATGTTTTTTAACTTAGAATAAATAATTTTTTTATTTTTTATTTTTCTGTCTAAACGTTTCAAGAAAAACAAAGTTAAGTTCTTAAATTAGATAAAATAATTTTAAAAATCATACCATTAAAGAACGATTTTCAAAAATGGTATGACTTGTACTTTCAGGGCAGATAACCAATTGGAAGAAATTTTATTCTTAAATGCACATAATGCAACTTTGATGAATCATTGACAGCAATAAGAAGTTAACATAAGTAATTAAGCGGCCAGTATTTCTTTGAAGAAAAGCTAAGTGTAAGACAAAATTAACAAAGAATGTTATTCATAAACTGTGACAAGGGACTCCACTGTCATCACTTTTGTTTTAGCAGGGTTTCAATGTTGGTACAGAGGAGAACAAATAAAAGTAAAAAGAGAAAGGCTGAGTCTGATTGACACTCAGTTCTATTAAGGTGGGATTATTGGAAATGGAGAGACTTTTACTCGGTCTTCAGGCACAGTGGAAGCTCTTGGTTGGAATGCAAGGGGGCAAGCAAGCAGTTTGGAGACAGTTTAAAAGAAGAAAACATATTTATTATCAAAGACTGAAAGTTTTCTCTGGGTTAGCCATCGCCCAGAACAAGTGGGTATCTATGGGAAGGTCTGTCATAATGGTCCCGAGGGACAGCAAGGGGTGCTGCCGTGGAAAAAGATCTCTCTGTCCCCACAGGATTTTCTTCTTCTCTAAAGCCAGGTTTCCTATTGCTTATGAAATTCAGTTAACTGTTAAATATACTATCTTCTATGCTATTGCTTTGCTTGGTACCTTACTATTTACATGTTAATAAATTTTTATCCTGCATCTTCCCAACCAGATATGCTCTTTAAATGAGATCAGGGGGTTTTCTGTATTTTATATTATCAAAAGTAGAGATTGAAAGCTCAGTTGTTAATGAGTTGAAAAGTCCCTTCAGTGCATGCATGTGTGTGGAGTTCAATCCATTAAATATTTAAAAAATAAACCACACATAATTTCTTTCTTTCTTATGTTGCTTTTGTATTATTTATTCCAACGTTTCAAATGGACTCTTTAGTCCACCCGATATTGATGCTGTTATTTAATTTTATTTGTTTAGTTGTAAATAGGAATTAATTAATTTACAAAGCAAGAATTTATGTTAATTCCTAGGTGTGATAGAACCAGTCTTCCAATAATGCCTGGGTCTCTCTGCACAAATACTTCTGTTACATAACAAAATCTCCAAAACCCCTGAAGATTCTGATATAAAAATAAAATGAAAAAACAAAATTGTATGCATAGTAAGTAGTGATTAAATGCCCAAGTTTGTAATACACCTTGTGTATTTTATCTCTGGAGGGAAGGCTTTTTAAAAAATCATTAAATTAAAGCAACTACAAATTTTGAAAAATTCTGTACACATAAAAGTGAAAACAAACATGCTGAAAGGAATCCATGGAGAAAAGATCTGCATGAAAATCTAACCATAAACTGTAAACCATGCACTGTAAACCATACATTTAAAATCCACACATTCAAGACAAAAGAGGACAAAGAGGGAAATGGATGAGGATAAGGTGGATCACCTCCACCAAGACACAAAAAGTATAGCAATAGCACGGAGGACCATAGGGGAAGGGAGGGAAATCTGAAGGGGGAGAAATCAGAGAGGGAAATGAACCATGAGAGACTATGGCCCCCGGGGAAACAAACTGAGGGTTTCAGTGGGGAGGGGAGTGAAGGGATGGGGTACAGGGTGATGGGTACTAAGGAGGGCACGTGTAGTGATGAGCACTGGGTGTTATACCCAACTAATGAATCATTGAACCCTACATCAAAAACTAATGATGTACTAGACAGTAGCTAACTGAGCATAATTAAAAAAAAAAAAGATATTGACAAAAGAGGATGCATGATACAAATGCTTATTTGTCTCTTCATAAAGACATGTTGTGGATCTTCACCTGGAAGCATGCACGTAATTACTGCATGCCTCAGAAAACCCATAACCATCAGTAGGCGGAAATGATCCAGAGAAATGTGACTTGTTCATTCTAAGGGCTGAACCAAAAATAACAGTGAAGTGTGAATATGGATTTAATGCCTACTGATCATTAAACAATATGTCTGTGGCCTTGTAATTATTAGTTTACAGTTGGAGGCAGTGATACCTATAAATCTTTCATACTGAAATGTAAATATTTGCATTAGCCTTTGCCTCAGACCCCGGTATATGTAGGTCATCAATATAAAAACATACATTCAGAGATCCTCTACCAGTGCACTCTCAAAAAGAGGCTATACCGTGTGCATAGCAGTCTAGAACTTTAATGTTCCAATATATTCCAATATTTCAATAATATTCCAAAATAAAAGGCACACATGAAAAGGAAGGTAGAGGGTCTATCATGACCACATGGAGAGGACTGAGACTCTGAGAAGCTACATGGGGTAATTATTTGCTAGAAACTTGTGCTTGCAAAAACACTATGACTAGCAATAAATTTTCCTAAGACATAAAAACCTGTCAGCCTAGGGAACATTTTCTAATCATGTAATAATAATAACTGATTATGTACATGATATATAATAATATCTGACTACATATGAGAGAGAAAGAGAAAATAAGAGAGACAAAGAGATCAAGGACCGAGATTTGCAGAGGAAAAAAATCTTTAAAATAAATATATTTAGTGATGATTGCTGGTGGGAGGGATTCTTAGACTGAGAAGGCCATGGTTTATATATATATATATATATATATATATATATATATACACACACACACACACACACACACACACATATACATAGATACATACATACACACACACACATGTATATAAAATATATATATTTTACCTTAGCCATATATGTATTCACCTTAGTCATTGGGCCTATTCTGAGCTTTCTAAGAAAACAACATCTTTTCCTGGGAAGCCAGTCTTCAAGGATTATTCTTGGATAATTTAAATGTACCTCTCAACCCATGAATATCAGTAACAATGACCCTAAAATGTTTATCACTCATTTATAAATTTTAGATAACTCAGTATAAAGTTAATTTAATGTGTTTCAATTAATATAAAGTCATACCTGGATACATTAATTCAGTGGTTGGTAGAGGGAGCTAGAAAAAAACCCTCCTCTTTATGAAGAAATAATAGTAGTTCACATTAAGTTGTAAGAGTTACCTCTCATAAAATTTAAGAATGATGTATGATTGACTTCGTAATTACTGGATATCTTCAGTTATATATCCATATCCCCATTTATCCCTTAATCCCTAATAGCACACAGAACAAGTTTTACTAGAAGGAAAGTTGAGGAATACATTTACTGTCTCTTATTGTAATTGTAATTATCTTTCCTCTTCTTTACCTGATGTCTGCCTTGGTGTTGTTTATACATAGAAAATAACTCTGAGACTTTCTAAGCAGTATGGACAGTCTAAGTCTTCCTGCAGTGCCTCTAATTACCATGTAGACTCTGGGCCAACTCTGAGTGAAAGTGTGAACAGGAGAAGAGTAGGGGCCAAGAACCATTAAAGTGGAATTCTGTAATTCATTAGATGTATGACATTGAACATGTCTTTTCACCACTTTAAACTACAGTTTTCTTAACTACAAAAGAAGAATAGGGAGATCTACCTCTTTGGATTCTGTGTGAATTACATAAAATATATGATGTCTGGAAATTTCTGAGCAAAGTGTCTGACGGTAGTACAGTACTTAAGAGATACCAAATTTTTGTTGTTTTTCTTGAAAACATTTTTGTACTTTTTCCAAAGCTAATTTGGACTTAACACTGAGTAATCCTGCAAAAAGATACTTCAAGCTTTCATCACTGAAAGTATCATAATGTTCCTCAAAATTTAAAGTATATATTCTGAACTTTTAGATTTTTTCCTATTTATACAACACTACTGCCCTTTTCCATGAAGAAAGAGGAAAACCACTAATTAGTCTGTACCTTCTGTATGACAGGTGCTGTGAAAATACATTCTTATTTATATTTTTATTGACTATTCATTGCAATCTTAGACTGGGTGGTAAACTCCTATTTTTACATGTAGAAGAAAAGTGTAGCTCAAAAATACTAAAGCAGATTTAATGCAAATTAGTAAGTATTGGAACTGTAATTCAAATTTATACTTCAAAAGTCATGAATTCTGTCATAGGATTGTGCCACAGACAAAAAGATCATCTGTAACCGTTTGCTAATCAAATGCTGCCCAATTAAAATTTTCTTCCTGACAATTTGCATACTCAAGAGAGGGCAGTGGCAATGAATTAATCTTATCTAATTCTGCCACATATTGCACAGTATGTTTGTCTACACCAAATACCTATTTTTATTTTATTTTATTTATTTTAATTTTTAGTTGAAACTTTTTTAAAAAGACTTTATTTATTTGTCAGAGAGACAGAAAGAGAGAGCACAAGTGGGGGGAGCAGCAGCAGAGGGAGAAACAGGCTCCCCACTGAGCAAGGACCCGGATTTGGGACTCAATCCCAGGACCCTGGGATCATGACCTGAGCCAAAGGCAGATGCTTAACGACTGAGCCACCCAGGTGCCCCCACCAAATACCTATTTTTAAATGGACTGTAGAGAAGAGACAATTGTTGCAAAGGTGTGTAAGAAATTCTTATCATTAAAGCCAAAGAAGGAAAAGAAACTTTGTTTTCATTTTCTGCACTCCAAATCAATTCATTCTGTTTTCTCCCTTGTATTTCAGGGTCTGAAAGCCTAGGAACTACATTCCCTAAATCTCTTTCAGGCACCTCTCCAAGTTACACTGCACCAATTAGAGGCAGACTCACAAGAAAGCTTGGAACGCAGAAGTACTATGTTTTCTGTAGCAATGCCAGGTAGCCATGGGCTTTCTCAGACATCACAGTTTATGTCCGCTTATAGATTCTACCAGCAGATCTCACCTTCTTCAGTGTCTCAGGTCACTGTGAACCTTTTTGAGCAGTTTCCTGACCTATGATAGAAGCAACTTCCAGATTTGATTGTCAAGTCTGTAAGCTAGGAGTGAGTGTCTTGACCACCTCCCCAGCCCCTTCAGTTGTCTTCTAAGTAGCTTGTTTCCTATGTGCAAGCGTTCATTGTCTAAATATTTTAGAGTGGCTCCTGTTTTTGTGACTGAATTTGGACTGACAAAGGAGACAAGAAAAGTGGCAAAGTACAGTAATTTTTCCTGATTAGTTTCCACTCAGAGATATCACTGTGCTTCCAAATACATCAAGAAACTTCAAGTCTAGAGCTACAAACACCTAAGAACATTTTTATTTATTTAGTGGGCATTACCAACTGAGAAATATTCCCTTCTTGCATCCTGAGGTAAGTCTCAAACTTTCTCCTTACCAGGTAGAATTAACATAAATTTACCACCCACAATGTCTTTATATCAACAGCACAAAGCATAACAGTGATCTCTAGAGTCTTCCTCAATTCCTAAATAGCTCTTGCCTTCAAGGGTGTGGAATGTACTTTGCTTCAATTATGTAACCTTTCTAAAGGCTGCATAACAAAACAGAACAAAAAAACAGACACATAACTTTTAATACCTGTATCTCCTGCCTTCTTTCTTCTCAACCCTTGATTCCCTATTTTCAATTAATTATCAATGCCAGACTAGCTAATATGATAAAATATGTAATCAAGGAGTACAGTTATCAAAGTCTTTATTTTTTTATTATTTTTTTAAAGATTTTATTTATTTATTAGAGAGAGAGACAGCCAGCGAGAGAGGGAACACAAGCAGGGGGAGTGGGAGAGGAAGAAGCAGGCTCCCAGCAGAGGAGGGAGACTAATGTGGGGCTCGATCCCAGGACCCTGGGATCTCGCCCTGAGCCGAAGGCAGATGCTTAACAACTGAGCCACTCAGGCGCCCCTATCAAAGTCTTTATCAAATGATTTCTCAAAGTATCAATGGGAGATATTTGTACTAAGACTCATAAAGTGAAGAAGTAACCCATTTTTCCCGCCCAAATCTTCAAACAGGTCCTTTTCAAATAATAAAATATGATGTATTGATTCAAATGAATAATTTATTTTTTTCTATGTATTTCTTAAATGAGACCATCTTTGATTGCCCTAATAAATAATTCTCAGATTTCAAAACTTCCTTAAAGATGTAATCATTTACTTTATTATTATTAGTGTTACTATTACAGTCATTAATTCAGGGGGATTAGTGTTACTAATCTATTATTAACAGGGGTTACTGTCATCATTTTTAAGCTTGGAAGATCTTTTATAAAATAATATGCTTTGTTTATGAAAATCCAATTCAAGGAATCATTTTCTCTCTTTAAGGTAATGAATTTAATTCTGATTTAATGTCAGAGAGCTTTGTACCCTTTTTGTCCTTACTTTCCATGGGAGAAAAAACAGGTCTGGAACTAGAAAAAGTAAAGGTGGACATCTAAGAACTTGTATATACTTCAAAAGAGTTAAGTCACTTTGCTACTAAAGGAACTGATGAAAGTTGTAGTCTGGACCCAAATAAGCTCTGACAGTTAATGGAACTAATTTACAAGTGAAATGATGAGGGAAATGAATTACTTCATGGATGTTGGAAGTTAGAAATATTGGTGTCATGGAGGTGAACATCTGAAATTACTCTATTTTCATATTAGAAAAAGCAATTTTAAAAATATCATTTCCTTAAAGCTTAAAAAATCATATTCAATTCCCAGCACAGGACATATGGTGATGGGGCAAGAGCATAATCTACTAGAATCCCCTTTATAAATTCAAGTACCTAGGCATCTCAGGCTCATTTACTCATATAAGCCCAAAATTAAAAAAAAAAAAAAAAAGCACTATAAGTGTAAGGAAATCAGCAGATATGTCTGATTTGAGACTTTATTCATTGACCCCATCTATTTCTTAAAATGCCTTTTTAATGGGGTTGTAAAATGATAAACAGTAACAAATATGCATAAGTTTGTACTGAGGACAGAGCCACATTTTTAAGACAGTAACCTATCAAGAAGGTGTAAATTGAACCCAAACATTTCTCTTTTCCCTTCATTTCTCCCTGTCCATAAAAACTGAAGTTGCAGGGATGTTGATAATTCTAAGAAATATATGTTGTGAGATTACTTTTAGAAACTATAACTTAAAGAATATTGAGAAATGGAATTTTGTTAAAGATGTAGAAGAATTCATACTCCATTCCTAGGATAATAAATAAATAATTAAATAAAAGATGTTCCTGAGAACGTGCTAAGAATACGCAGTAATTTAGAAAATGATGTAATATACTTTTTAGACTCTTTATTATTTTGCCAACAGGACACTTTTCTCTAATGTATCTGAAAACTTCGCAAAGGAAAATCTGTCTATGCACAATTCACAACAGGACAGGCTTATCTGAAGTCAATTAGATCTGATCCCCCCAAAATAATAACAGATCAATATCAACAAAATAAAGAGCAAGATCTTGACTTTTCTAAAAACATTTTAAAAATAAAACAAATCCTATATTTCTAATTAAAATTTTTAAAGTTATAAATTTTATGTTCTTGAGTTATTTTTTTATTTAAGCAAGTACAGATTATCTGACAAACCTGTGGTTCTTTTCTGAATGATTATATTTCATTTAAGAACCTCCCCCCCCAAAACTGTTTCAAATTGTTTTATATGTTATAGCATGTAAGATATTGTTTAGCATACTGATAGATTCTAACTCTCTGCAACTTGCCATTCAAAACAACTTTCCAGAACCGATGAAGTGTTTTGTAAAAAGTATGTGTTTGGAAAACTGAGTCTCCATCACAAAAATTCAAGCAAATAGTAGCAAATGATGTCTCTGAGGCACTGCGGATAAATGGAATGGCAATTTGAGTTGCTGAGATGGATCTCAATCCTGGCAGCGCACCAGAGTTATCGGGTGACCATTTAAAAATAAATATAAATGCCTCAACTCAGATCTAATAAGTCTTACTGTATAGGGAACAGGTTCCATGCATATGCATTATTAATATACTCCCTAAGGGACTCTGATCTATCTGGTACATAATCAATACTGGAGAGCCACAAGATTCAAGTTTTTTAAAGACACATACATAACAAAACCCTTTACTCAGTAAATAAACTATACAGAATGAATCATATTTGACATTCATCCATCGCTTATAGATTGCTGAATTGTTAAGATTAACACAAAATTTAGCTTCTCCATTTCAACCTATTTGCTGGCAAAGTGAGTTGAATTGTAGACCACAGGGAAAACAAGCTCTATCTGTTTATTCTTGAAATTAGATTTTCATTCCTACATTCAGTAAATATTTATTGAGTACCTTCTAGGGACTAGGCATTATTCTCCTGAAATCTTGACATTCTAGGGTCATTACTTTTTAAATTCTGACCCCCACTCCTCAGATCTCCTATATGCATCTCTTTCCTTGGACTAAGCCTATAAAAGGGTTGATACTTCAAATAACCCATCTGACCTCAAAATTCGTTTTTCAGTGATATAACATAAGTGGGGAGGATCACAATCCACACACAAGCAGGTGCTCTGCCTCTCTGAGGAGATGCGACCTGCGACTTAATCACTGAACAGCAGACCACAGTAGCTGCTCTCAGCCTTGATTCAGTATTGTATCAACCTCACTTTAATGAGTCTGTGAAAATCATTTCCAGATTCTTTGGAGTTCAGGATACTTAATAAGCATGCCAAACACAGATGCTAAATGGAGTAGACAGCATTGCCAATGGCTTGGTATGGCTTCCAGAGAAAACAAACAAACAAAAAAACAAAAATCTAAGGATGTGGGTAATATAGCATAAATATAAGATACCCCTCTGTAAATATGGTAAACAACTTCTCATTTAGCTATCTCTGCCTCAACACATTTCATATAAAACCTGCATTAAAAAGAAGATATATTACTTTTACTAAGGACTACTAGCCTCATGAGACTTGCATTTACACTAAAATAGCTGTATCGAGACTCCAGTTGTTACACTACAAACAACTTACAAAATAGAGGGATCAAACATCAAAATTACTTATCTGAAGTTGGTTGAATCAATAATATTGAGAAAGGGTCTTTGTTTTGCCACCATTTTTTTCACTCCCACAATAAGAATCCTACATTAATGGTAAATAGGCTTCAACTCACATGCCAATGTAAAATAAATTGGTAGCAGCTACATGAAGGAGCCTATTGAGAAAGGTTGTGAAGCCAAGTCCAGAATCAACAGGAAATACAGCCTTGTGTTTGTCTTGTGCCAATGAATGGGAATGGGGATACTTGGAATGTATTCATGCCAACCATCCCTGCATTAGCCCACTGTATTATAATTACCTTCTTCTATCTTGCTCTGCCAGTATAAGCTTTTTGTTGATCAGTAATTACATTGTATTCATCTTTGTATCAGCACTTACTTACATAGTGCCTGGCCCACAGTAGATACAAGAGGGTTGTAATACATGGAAGTGATGGACGAAGTGATAGTCACATTTTCATCCTTTCACCAATTAAGGTCAAGCCTCTGGGTGTGTGTTGACTGAAATACCCCTTCCCAAGGGCTGCAATGTCCAGTTGAGTTTAATCTTCTGAGTAAAGAAATCAAAATAGATAAAAATGGAGATGTGAAAACACCTGGAAGTATAATAAGTAACTCTATTCATCACAGGTGTGCATACTTAAGCTTTGGTATTATTCAGTGAGATGGATGATTATATAACATAGATAGCACCTGATATCCACAAGATCTCACTTTGCTTCCAAACAGCTTTCTCCTCTTTAAGCATTTACTTATCTATCAAACATTTACCAGCAATCCTGTTATAAAAGGAGAATTTTGAGACATGTAAATAAGTCCATGGCATTTTCTTTTCTTTTTTTTTCTTTTTTGGAGAGAGAAAGCACAAGCGGCGGGAAGGTCAGAGGGAGAGAGAGAATCTTTTATTTTTTTTTTTTAAGATTTTATTTATATATTTAACAGAGAGAGAGACAGTCAGCGAGAGAGGGAACACAAGAAGGGGGAGTGGGAGAGAAAGAAGCAGGCTCCCAGCAGAAGAACCCGACATAGGGCTCGGTCCTGGAACTCTGGGATCACGCCCTGAGTGGAAGGCAGACGCTTAACGACTGAGCCACTCAGGCGCCCCTACAGAGAGAATCTTAAGCAGGCTCCACAGCTGTGTGGAGGGCTGGATCTCAAGACTCTGAAATCATGACCTGAGCCAAAATCAAGTGTCAGATTCTTAACTGACTGGGCTACCCAGGTGTCCCAGTCCATGTCATGTTCTATATGATTAAGAATAGAACATCCAGGGGCGCCTGGGTGGCACAGCGGTTAGGCGTCTGCCTTCGGCTCAGGGCGTGATCCCGGCGTTATGGGATCGAGCCCCACATCAGGATCCTCCGCTATGAGCCTGCTTCTTCCTCTCCCACTCCCCCTGCTTGTGTTCCCTCTCTCGCTGGCTGTCTCTATCTCTGTCGAATAAATAAATAAAATTTTCAAAAAAAAAAAAAAAAGAATAGAACATCCACAAAGAGATAAGGAAATGCTATGCAAAAGCAAAACAAGATTCATCCAATAAGTGGTTCAATTCCTAAACCTGGCATTTTTGTCACCCCACATTCCCATCTAATCAAAGTCAACATTACCTGACAGATTGTTCTCCAATCCATCCAACTATATTTCTACTGCTGTTATCCATTTCCCTACTGTGTCCAGTAACTTCTTTAAGAATTCCCTCCCCAGCTCTAGTCCTTCCAATTCACATTCTCAGCAAGAGTAATTTTTCTTGAACAAGATTTTATTTATTTATTTGAGAGAGACAGAGAGTGGGAGAGAGAGCACAACCAGGGGAGTAGCTGAGGGAGAGGGTGAAGCAGATTCCTAACTGAGCAGGGAGCCTGACGCCAGATTAAATCCCAGGACTCTGGAATCATGACCTGAGCCGAGGGCAGACACAACCGCCTGAGCCACCCAGGTGCCCCTATCCAGTTGTTATCTTGATAAAATTCCTCGACAGCCATTTATTTAGATTAGAAAAAATTTCTCTCAAGAAATCTAGCTCCTGACTCCTGACCTGCTTTCTCCTTTACAAACCTCCCCTTTCTTCCCTGAGCTTCAACCTCCTTGTCTTTGTCGTGATTGCAAGCATAAAAAACTCCTTAAGCTCATATTCACCATAGAAGTTGAGACAATATGCAATGAATGGTATGTATTTGGGAAAGGTTTAGTAAAATTTTAAGAATATCGAGAGGATTAAAAATGAGACATGGGAATGCATGGGGAGGAAACATTAACTGTACTATATCCCAGTCATTATCTCATTTACTTTTTCTGATACTTTTATAAGGAGAGACGATCATGCAGACAATAAAACTGTTCTTCAAAGAAGTTGAGAAATTCATCCAAAATCGCAATTTCATTAAGTGACAGAGCCAAAATTTCCCAGATCTCTAGGACTCTTTCTACCATCTCACACAACACAGGGTATTTTAACTTTATCCTAACGTAAGACTTTTAGGCACGGGATAATGTAATAGAAATAATATAAATTTTGGTTTGGCAACCGTGTTCATGAGTTAATTAAAGAGATAACAAACCAAATGTCATGAAGGTAGTAAAGAACTGATGTAGTGATCTAGAGAGATGTAGGCTAGGATAGAGAAAAGAGAAAAGAAAGGGATAACTTCTGCCACGCGTTAAACTGCAATGTAAAGTATATTTTTGGGAAACAGGTTTTGCCAGAGCAAAATTAAAATAAGTATATACATAATTTAAAATATTTAAAATAAACAAAATTAAAATAAATATATACATGCATGTATATTCATATATATGTGTGTGTATATACACATATACACACATATATATATGAATGGATAACCCAGGAAACAGGGAGGGTAGAGGCAAACTTTAGGGTATTAAAAAAATAAATGTATAGCACTGTAAACCCAGGTTAGGAAAAGTGCTGCAAAAAGAAGCCAATTTCTGACCATGCTATGATAACATATATAGATAGCTGTAGCAACAGATAGTTAAAATTTGGTGTTTCTTACTTCATTAGTTGAGAACAACCTCCCAGCAAACTAAATGGAAATGTACAACTAAAAAGTAGAAAGTATGAAAGTATGATTACTTCATCAAGATGCTTGAAAAGTAACCTTGAAGTTCACTGCCAGGAGGCATTTATTATGGGACCAAAATTAAATCGAGGAGAAGGTTTACAAACCCTGATCTGATTGTTGATACATTTGAAGATCTATTTATAAGCCAGTCATCCTTTCTTGAATTCAAGCATCTTTTAAATGGAAAAGTGTTCATTAATAGGCTGATAGTATAGTATAGTTTTAATATGAATTTTTTTTAAGAAAATGCTAAGTAATGATTGTAATCTGACAGCTATAAATAACATTTTACAAAAATAACAGCAAAGGGGTGGCTGGCTGGCTCAGTGGCACGTGACTCTTGATCTCAGGGTTGTAAGTTCGAGCCCCATTTTGGGTGTAGAGATTACTTAAAAATAAAATCTTAAAAAAAATAACAGCAAAGAGGGAACACAGTGCACAGTGATCAATATATTCAAGCAAGGGCTAAAAGAACAGAAAAAAAAAAAAAACAACTTTGTGTGACATCTTTGGCAGGGTAGACTCCAAGTTATAATTCATTATTTTATGGCAACTGTGAATTTTAAGATAAAAGTCATGACTCAATTTTATACTAGTAGAATTCATTCATAAAACCCTTCAATTTCTAGAAAGATTGGTGCTGATATCAGATACATGTTTATATGAACACTAGTTTCTTGGGACAGAAAAGACATACATATTTGTACACAAAAGCAGAAAAAGATACACCATGAAAATTAATTATGTGATTTGTTCTAAGAGCAGAATATTAGGAATAATCTAAATGTCCACAATTGAGGGTCTAATTAAATATGTTGCATTCCTTGAGTGAAAATTAGGCAATATAAAAATTAAAGGAAAAATGATATATATGCCTATAAAGTGTGTTATCCAATATGGTAGCCACCAGTCACATGTGGCTGTTTAAATTTAACTCTGTTAGGAAAAAAAGAAAGGAAAGGAAAGGAAAGGAAAGGAAAGGAAAGGAAAGGAAAGGAAAGGAAAGGAAAGGAAAGAAGGAAGAAAGAGGAGAGGAGAGGAGAGGAGAGGAGAGGAGAGGAGAAAAGAAAAGAAAAGAAAAGAAAAGAAAAGAAAAGAAAAGAAAAGAAAAGGAAAGGAAAGGAAAGGAAAGGAAAGGAAAGGAAAGAAAAGAAAAGAAAAGAATAAATCCATTGGGGAGCCTTGGTGGCTCAGTCCTTAAGCGTCTGCCTTCGGCTCAGGGCGTGATCCTGGTGTTTTTGGGATCAAGCCCCACATCAGGCTCCTCTGATGGGAGCCTGCTTCTTCCTCTCCCACTCCCCCTGCTTGTGTTCCCTCTCTAGCTGGCTATCTCTCTCTCCGTCAAATAAATAAATAAATAAAATCTTAAAAAAAAAAAAAAGGATAAATCTACTGGAGAATATTGGCCTAAAAGAGAGTAAGGGGGAAAATAAAAATATTATTTATATATAATGGGATTGTGCATTTTATGTTTTCTTATTATTTTAACTTACATAACCATTATGTTGCTTTTATACTTTGTAATTTAAGTACATAGTTACATAATAAAATTAAAAAATAACATAAATCATATATAAAATGGTGTGTATTTTGGATAGAAGTCTGGCTCTATTTTTAGTTCTTTGCATGTCATTTTGTCTGGCTCTCCTAATGAATTTATGTATGCCTGGTAGCCAAAATACTGGCACACAGAAGTCGCTAACAAACAGTATAAATTGATAGTTTGGTAAAGAGTATGGATTTGGGGGCCAAAATGCCTGTTTTTAAGGCCCATTTTTCCACTTACTGGCTAGATAACTCTGGACATGCTTCCTTGTACTGAATGCATTGGTTTCCCCATCTATAAAATGTGTTAAAAAATCACCAATACTTACACATGCTATGAGGATCAAGTATGTTAACACATATGAAATATTTAGATAAAAGTGTTTAGAGCAGAATAAGTGCTCAGGAAAATTTAATTACTATTAAGAAGAGAATGGAAGTTGATTTCTTCTGAAATTAAAGCAGGTTCTGCCTCTTATTCATTGCCCACATCTAGCACACTGCCTGATGCCTAATTCATGACACAATTTTTATTTATTGACTAACTGAATCAATGAATCTATGAAATAAAGACTACATTTTATAAATGCAGTTAACATGATTTATATTCAGGCTTTATACTAAACAAGGAGTTTGCAATGATCTACTAATCCCTATCCTGGAGGACTTGAGTCTGATGAGAAAAGGGACAAATAAACAGAAAATAAAAGCACATAGTAATGAGTTCTTTGTTGGAGGAAAGCATAAGCAGCTATGAGAGCTCAAAAAGGCAAAGTCAGCTCAGGAGAGGGAAGTTTAGAGCAATCCTCCCAGTGAAGGAAACTCTGCTTTAGTGTTTAGAGTCAAAGGAGGGATGGTTTTGCCATTCAGAAATAGCAAATAGAGGAAGAAAACTAGGTCTGAGACTGCAGGACAATGACATGTTCATATGGTATGTGGGTGCCTCTGGAACATCCAGATAGAGTCTCCAAGTGTCACTTAATGAGTTTCCTCCATAAGCGGGCCTTTGTTTCCAGAATAATTTTTAAAGGGGAAAAATACATAAGTTATGATTACAAAATGTGGCGTAAAAGGGAATATTCATTTAGAATTATAAAACAAATAAAAACACATTACTAATTATAAAGATCTGACAAATATCAAGTTACAAAATCCCCAAAATAATGTAACTGAAGTATTTAATTACCTGAATGTCTCACTTCTATAATACTGTTTTGCTTACATTTTTAGTTATATACTATAAAGCCACCTCATCCATGACAATTCTGTAGTAAGATTTCCTATAGAAAGAAAATGGAGATAATTCAGCTTTCCATTCAACGAAGTCCACTGAAATGTAATTTTTTAAATAATGGTTTAGAAAAATTGCTTCACAACCCCTTATTGAAAACTTTGCTCTATAATTTTCTCTATAGTTTCTTACGCAGGTTTTGCTTGTGGCCCAGGGAAAAGCCTTATGGAAATTCTAGCCTTCTCATCTCATTTGGGATGATTCCCATTCAGCTAAGCCAAGACTCCCTTGCTTCCCTTTCAGGAGCTTCTAGAGCACTGGGAAGGTGGGCTGAGGTGGGAGGAGGAAAAAATGCTATGAAGCCCTGGCCTTAACTTCCAAACAGGGAGTAGAGCAAAGCCTAGTATGAGCATATTTTTCTCATATTATAGTACAAATACAGGGTCCAGAAAATTTATGAGATCCAACAAGGCAGGTCTTTATTTAAGGAAGAAGGAGAATGGGTGGAGAGGGTCATAATGAAGGTAATGGTGGCAGTCCACTAGCTTCACCAAAGCAACAGAAAAGCATAGAGAGAGTGAGGATGACTGCAGGCTGAGATAATATTCTATGTCCCTAGGATAAGAGTTGGCTAACTTTTTTCTGTAAAGGGCCAGACAGTAAATATATTTGGCTTTGTGTACTGTATGGTCCCTGTTGCAACTACTCAACTCTGCCAGCAAGCAAGCAGCCATAGTCAACACATAAATGAGTGGATGTGGCTGTGTTCCAATTACACTTAAATTTCAAAAATAGGCAGCTGATGGGAACTGGCCTATGGGCCACAATTTGCTGATCCCTGATTTAGCCTATCATTTGAGTTTGAAGACTTGGCAGAGACCACAGTTTAGAAAAAAATGTTCTCCAAAGGGCTTTGGAGCTAAGAATAGGGAGGCCTACTACTCATGTATAAGATATGATTCTGTTTTAAACGAGTTGACAAGCTTATTAGCAGAATGCAAGAGATTCAGTTGCACATGCAATAGCCAAATGAAAATTTAAAGAGGCAGGAAGTCATGCATTTTAAAGAATGTCATAGACAACACATGCTACAGAAAAGGACAAGAGATCATTTCATATTGGGTGCTCAGGGAAGACTCCATGGAGATTAGGCTTTAATAATCTCTTAAATCACAAATAGAATTTAGAAAATGTAGAAAGTAAAAAAGTGTTTCAAGTGTGAAAAAAGTGTGAGCAAAGATATGAGGCTGGGATCTAGGGTACCAAATACCATCGCTCCGGGGAGCCATAAAAAAATTAGCTATTGGATGTAGCCACTGTTTATGAGGAAACAGTCTTCTCAACTACAGTTATACATGAAATAGAGTCTGTTAAACTTTTATCATCAGGCCAAGTAGAAATACAAAGAGAATGATTCCCTTTCCCTGATGATCTGTTCCACAGACACTATAATTTACAGGAGCAAAAGAAATAAATACAAAGTCAAGCTTCCTGGTAATAAATCCACCCAGACTATGTTGGCTGTGAAAGTTACCACTTAAAAAAAAAAAAAAAATATATATATATATATATATATATATATATATATATATATATATACACACACACACACACACGCACACACACATTTATTTATTTAATTTATTTTTGTAGTACATGAGATTTGTAGCATCAATCCTCTAGGACATCCTGCAAAATAGAGACAATTCAGCACCTCCGTTGAGGGACTTGCAATGCTAATGAAGTAGAAAAAAAAAATAGTAAGTTTTGCCTCCTGGATGCCTAGCTAGATTGCAAATAAAAACCTAGGGCTGCATTAGTTCTGTTATCTGCATTTTCAAGCTGTTCACAAATAGTGGGCTGAATGATATAGATTTGCACATTCAGTGCAATTGTACTGAAACAGGAATACAGCTAGCTATTTGAATATGTAGTGACTATGCTCTCTCAAAACATAATTTTCCACTAGCAAACAAAACAAAACAAAAATTAAGAACAGCTTTTTTGGACAAAAAATAGCAGAGGAAGTGCCAACATGAGCTTTGTTCTACAAACACTCAAATTCCATTACATCATCCACAACTTTCCTGGCAAGTCTTGTTTTCTTCCCCATTCATTTTAAGTCTATGAATGCTTAAATAGAAAATGTGATCTATCTCAAAGGGAAAGAACCTGTGTGGCTCCTATTAAGAATCCAATGCCATCTCCCTCAGGGCTAAATTTTAAATATGGAATTACTCCTTGGCTCAAATTAATCTATGTGAATCTACAGTTTAACTCTTTCCTCTAGTTCTCTTACTCTGACTGCATAGTCTTAGACAAAGGAGAGCCAGAAAAGAGAACATTCTGTATTTCTATAAACTGACTCATTAAAATGTTCATGTTTCAACTACAAACAAATTTCAGTACCTAATATTACATGTTACCTTTCTTGATATAAATCATTATATCCTTTATTAAATATATATCTGAAAAGAGTATTTGTTACATACTAAGCTTACTTCTTATAAAAATTACAACTAAATATTAGTTGCACATACTATGTCAGATATTTTGCTATTGTTTTATATGTCTTAACTTATTTGACATGCCGGACATATAAACCAGATATTATTATATTCTGCATTTTATTAAACTGAAGCACAAAGAGTTTTACCAATTTAAACCCAAACCATCTGACTCCAGATTCTAAGTTCCTGAACAGTAATTTATTGCCTCTATAATAGTATAAAAATAAGAGAATGTTTGCTAAAAGCACAACAAATATTAAATCAAATATTAAATTAAACATTTAAGCTTGAGGCTCAGTTCCTTATAGAAAAATGATTTTGATAAAGTTAAAAAAAAATAAGAACAGACTCTATCTGCTTTTCGAAAGAGAACTAGTATTTATCCAATTAATACTAAATGCCAACTATATGAAGACCATCCTGTATTAGGGATCTTTGACTTTATGACTGCTGGAGGAAAGAGGCCCAGGATCATGTAAGAGACTACCAATATGCTCCAAGAGGGGCAGAACCTCCTTGAATTGCATATAAATTTTTGAGTGGATACACATGTTTGTTTGTTTAAGTTCCAGTTTCAGAGCTTTCATCACATTTTCAAAGGATCAGTGACAATCCAAAGTTAATCCCCACTGTCCTGGAGAAAATGGACAAAGAAAGTCTATTTTGGACTATGCCACTTAGGATGCTTAGCTTAAGTAAGACGAGTCTTCTGCTTATACATTCCCTAAAGAATTCATTAACACCTATGGTTCACATAGGGATGGAAGATGCAAACTCTACTGTTTTTCCAGAGTACCTGCACTGTATTCCCAGAGTCCAAGTTGTATAAATTAGGATTCTAGAGCTAGGGCATGACCACTTGTCTAAGTCGTGCTACCTTGAAGATCCAATTAACTCAGCAACTATGTTAGCAGGAATGATGAGTGACAGGAAAACCGCAGAGTTAGCACTGAGGTATAGTGCCCCCACCCCTTACCTTTCAACCCTTACCTTTCAATAAAGATTTTTTTCAAGTCAAATTTCCTAATAGATGTTTAATATTGATGAAAAATGGGAGTCTTGATAATTCATCTTTTAACTCATTAAATGAATTTCTCCCCCCCATCCCATTCTTAGGTACACGAGATGCAGCAATTTTACGACATAACAAAGTTAATGTGTTTGACTTTCTTTTAAGATATAAATTATTCCACCATTCACCATCATTCTCATGTTTATGTAGCATAAGAGTTAGGTATGGGCGAACAAGTTCTAGAAAGAAAAGAAAAGAAAAGAAAAGAAAAGAAAAGAAAAGAAAAGAAAGAAAAAGAAAGAAAGAAAGAAAGAAAGAAAGAAAGAAAGAAAGAAAGAAAGAAAGAAAGAAAGAGAAAGAAAGAAAAGACAGGGAGGGAGGGAGGAAGGAAGGGAAAGAGAAAGGAAAGGGAAGGGAAGGGAAGGGAAGGGAAGGGAAGGGAAGGGAAGGGAAGGAAAAAGAAAAAAAAAAAACTGTTGTTGTTTCAGCTGATGTGCGTAAGGATGAGGAGCAACTGGACAGTGCTATGTGAAAACTAGGCTGCCTAGATTCCACTTCCAGATCTTTGTCCTTTAAGTTCTCTTTCTTATTTCCTTCCTTCCGTCTTTTTTTTTTTTTTTTTAATGTTAAAGTGGACAGAGGATTTCAGGGGTAGTGGTGGTGTGAAGCTTAGCCTAAAGATATGGAAATCTCTTTTAGGGGAAGTCTATTTCTCCTATTGTTCAGTGTCTCATTAGCAGTATTAAAGTCCCAATTCAGCAGAGTTATCTGGAGTACTCAAAGTATATGGAACCTTTCCTATTGTTCAGTGTCTCATTAGCAGTATTAAAGTCCCAATTCAGCAGAGTTATCTGGAGTACTCAAAGTATATGGAACCTTTCACAAGACAAATGGTTGCATGCACTTTATTTAATAGTTTGTGGATTTTAATTATATCTATCCTGCAATACTTGAATAAATGAAACCTTTTAAAAATCAAGACTGACAATATCAAGTGTTGCATTTCCTTGGAAGAAAAACTATTTCTATTTATGTCAAAACTAATGTATAGCTATGTGAAAAGTGAAAATGCATATAAACCAATAACTTCTTTTTTTTTTTTTTAAGAGTTTATTTATTTGAGAGAGAGAGAGCATGAGCAGAGAGGAGGTCTAGAGGGAGAGGGAGAACCAGACTCCCTGCTGAGCGGGGAGCCTGATGCAGGACTTGATCCCAGGACTCTAGGATCATAACCTAAGCTGAAGGCAGACGGTTAACCTACTGAGACACCCAGGCATCCCTAAACCAACTGCTTCTTAAGCCTTTAGTATCTTACTTTAGACTGCATGAAAATGTCCAAGTTATTACAATTAGCATATAAGACCCCAGGACCCATGCTTTGAAGGGTTTTGTTCTAGCTTTCCTTTAGTCACATCACCACCCAAGGGATAAGGAGTCTGTGTGGTCAAGGGAATGTGCTCTGTGAATTCTGTAGAGCATCTCTTTGTGGGATATGTAGTAGATATCCTACATGGATATGCTGGGCAGGGTGTTCACAAGCATGAATAAAGGCCTTTCATCATACAGAGTGAGGCTAGGTGTGGCCAAAAAAAAAAAAAAAAAAAAGAATAGAGAAAGAGAGAGAGAGAGAGAGAGGTAAACCAGGGGACAGCATACCTCTTACTGGACTATTTGGTGAAAAAAGTTCAATAATTTTGAGATTTCTGAATGAGAGCCTGGCTTGTGAGACCACTATGAGGGTATACATGACATGTACTTAAACCTTAATTTATAACTTCTGAAATTTAAACATATGGTATATGGACATCCGTATATACTCTTTGCTTGAATATGATTTGAAGGCGGGTCTACTAATTGATACAAACTTTGACTCTCTCTCTGGTCCCATCTTTTTTCAACCCTGCCATTTTCGTTGCAATGGGATTTGGAAACATCACGTGTTATTCATTAGTTTTCTGTTTTATATCTTTCTACTTGGGCATTTTCTTTCATATGTTATTTTCTTCATTGACTCTGTGCTCCAAATTCCACCCTACCTTGTAGCAGATTCTTTAATGAGATAGATCAAACATCATCTTTTTGGTGAGTCCTTTGCTAATGTCCCTGTTCTCTTGTTCTCCATATCCCTGGTGACCCTTCCTCTATCATCCCACCCATAATACAGCTTCACCTATAAGGCTCTATTCCTTTTGCTACTTATTAAAGATAGCAACCTTTTTCTAAGATATCTGTATAATAGCTCAAAATAGCCCTTGTTCTACATCCCCAACTCATTGACTGCTTCAACTTTATGTAATAAATGCAATTCATATACATCAGTAATTGTTGGGACACAGAATTAAAGTACCAACACCAAGTGAGGAAAAGAGGATAGAAATGAATCAATGGAAGGTTTGCTGTTAAAGTCCGTGAACTGAGCCCAATACCTAATGATTTCTATACTTATTTCAGTTTATACTGATGTAGCTTAAACACTACATGGTCTTATGTAACCATGTTCTTCTATGATGTTTTCAATAATGCAGGAGATAAACCACAAGGCAAAAGCACAAAATGGGGGTTAAGTTGGGAATATACAATCCAAACGCAATAGAGTAATATTTATTCCATGGCTACTAAGGATAACGTTCAAAACTTTACTTATAGGGAGTGTTGTTTACATTGATTCTCAAAACTTATTCTCTATAGAAAGCCTGCAAGTTTATTCCTTCATTCTCAGCCATTACGGCATATGTATGCTTATATCAATACAGATAAAATATATCCTCAACTATTTATGGTGTTTTGGGAACAAATAATGCTGGAAGAAAAAAAAAAGTATCAATCTGTTTTCAAAATAATCAAAGAGCACCCAATCTTTTAATTGATGTAACATTGTATGCACTTTGTAATCCTCTCTAAATGGTAAACCTACATTGTACAAAGTTCTCAACTGCATAAAGATAAAATAACATAGTCCAATCACAGAAAGATACTAAATATACTGTGTTATTTCTTTAGTTTTTCTTTTTCATTTCACTGCCAACAAAAGGAAAGTTCGGAAATAGGCAATTATACTTGACACAATTATATTTCAAAATTAGGGAGCGTTAAGGGACTTAAAAGGAAACTAAGGTTGCTATACTTTACTCAAAGTGGTAAATGGTGACATTTGTAGATTTTGTTAATATATATACCCAGAGCAACCACTAAGAAATCGATACAAAGCAATATATTTATTAATCAAAATAGAACTCTAAAAAATGTTCAAGTAATCTACAGAGAGACCAGGAAAAAGAACCAATGCAATGAGAAGTACAGGGTCAAACATAAAACATAAAAAATGTCAGGTTAAATCTTCAACATATCAATAATTATATGTAAATGGTATAAAAAGACCAGTACAAGGCAGAGATTCATACAGTGGATAAAAACATGACCTAACTCTTCACTCTCTACAGGAACTAACCTCAAACTTGAACACATAGGCATGTTGAAAGTACAAAGATGAGGGAAAAAAAAAGATATATCATTCAAACATTAATGAAAAAGAGATAGCTATATTAATATTACATAATATAGATTTCAGACATAAAAAATTGCTAAGGATAGAAAGGGATACTACATAATGATAAAAAAAGTACATAAGAATATATAGCAGTCATAAATATGTATACACTAAATACAGTTTCAAAACAATGAAGCAGATGCTTATAGCTATGAAAGAAATGGATAAATCCACATTTATTTGTGGATACTTTAAAATTCCATTTTCAGTAATTGGTAGGACAACTAGACAGAAGAATAACAATGTTAAAAAACAAACACTTGCATCACACCATCAAACAATAGGATCCACCTGACATTTATAATATAAAGACTCCATCCAACAGCTACAGAACACACATTCATTTGAAACGGATATGAGAAATTCATCAGAATTGACCCAAAAAAGCTTTAATAAATTGAGAAGAATTAAAATCATAAAGAAGATGTTTTCTGACCGTAATAGTATCTGTATAGGAAAGAGTTAACTTGGTAGTATTGAGTTGCTCAAATCTTGCACATTTCCAAGGACTACTTGCTTTTTATGACTAGTCTTTGGCTAGCTCTTGGGGATTAAACTATTGGAATATTCTCATGGTAGTGTTCAAGAGCCTTGAACCACACTGTACCAGTTTGCCTAAATAGTTGTACATTTTGATTTGTGGTGAATAATTTTTCCTCTTTTGGGAGTTCAGTAACCTCTGAAGGTTCAGTAAGTGTTTCAGTATTATATACCTACATGACTGAAATACAGTAAAATCTGAGACTCCTAGGCTCAGATGAACTTCCTTAGTAGAAAACACTTGTCAAGTATTACCACATTTACTGGTGGATGAGGTAAGCATGCTTAGTGTGGCTTGGGAGAACACTCTTAGAAAGTTGTGTATTAGTTCCTCCAGATTTTGCCCCATATGGCTTTCCTCTTTGCTGATTTGGCTTTGTATTCCTTTGCTGACAAATTGTAAACATGAGTATAATGACCTCTGAGTCCTATGAGTTCCTCTAGTGAATCACCAAATTTGGAGGTGGTCATGGAAACCCTCAATACGGTGTTAAATTTAAGAAATTCAACAAACAATAAGAAATTAAACAATTCACTGCTAAATATGATTTATGGTTGAAGACACAATTTCAAAGACATTGTTTTTGAATATGTAGAACCAAACGAAAATGGAAACCAACATATCAAAATTTGTTGAATATTGAAAAAGCATTCAACAAAATTCAACACCCATTTAGGATAGAAACTCTCAGTACAGTAGAAATAGTGGACAACTTCCTTAATCTCATAAGGATCAACTACAAAAACCTGTATCTAGCATCATACTTAATAGTCAAAGACTAAAAGTCTTTCCCTCCAGTATCAGATGCAAGGCAAGAATGTTGTCTCTTACCACTGTTATTCAAAATATTACCTGATGTTCCAGTCACTGTAGTAAGGCAAAAAAAAAAAAAAACAAAACAAAACAAAAAAAAAACAACAACAAAAAACAAAAAAACACAACAACAACAACAACAACAACAACAAAACACATGTATTGAAAAACAGATAAAATTGCTTTTATTTGTAGACAGCATAACTGCCTACATAGAAAACCCACAAAACCTGCAATGATAAACAAAATGACCTCCTCAAACAAACAAACAAACAAACAAACAAAAATCCCTTCAGAAAGGTCACAAGATTAAGGATTAACACACAAAATTTAACTGCATTTCTGTATACTGAAAGCAAACAAGAGAAAATTTTCATTTAAATTAAAAACACAGTATCAGGTACAATTGCTCCAATGTTACATGAAATGCTCAGGTGTAACAAGTTGTGAATGGAATCTTTATGATAAAAATTGTAAAATACTGATGAATGAAATCAACAAAGTCCTAAATACATGGAGAGACATACTATGTTCATGGACTGGAAGACTCAGCATACTAAAAATGTCAAATTTTCTTAAATTTCGTAATACAATGTTTATCTAAAATTAGCAAATTTCTTCATAAAGATTGAAAAACTTGTTCTGGGATCCCTGGGTGGCTCAGTCGGTTAAGCATCTGCATTTCCCTCAGGTCATAATCCTAGGGCCCTGGGATTGAGCCCCACATTAGGCTACCTGCTCAGTGGGGAATATGCTTCTCCTTCTCCCTCTGCCTCTGCCCCCAGCTTGTACTCTCTCTCTCCCTCAAATAAATAATCTTCGAAAAACTTCTTCTAAAATCTATATGGAAAAAGTCTATATGGAAAGAGAAAGACTTTAGAACAGATAAAAAAATTGAAAACAGAAAATCAACTGTGAGGAATCACTTTTCCTAATGATAAAGATGATTATATGGCTGCAATAATCAGTAATCAAGAGAGTGTGGCACTGACACAGAGACAGACAAACAGAAAAATGGAACAGAGTATCAAACCCAGAGATAGATATACAAAAATTAGCCCACCACACAAGTATGTCCAATTTATTAAGTAATTTTTGATAAAGGAAAAAAAAAAGAACAACCTTGATGTAAACCTCATACCTTATATAAAAAATTAGCAAAATTAACTGAAATTAATCATAGTCTTAAATGTAAAATGTGAAATGATAAAACTTCTAGAAAAGTGACATGGGAGAAAAACTGTACAACCTAGGACTATATCAAGGCATGTTAAACTTAACACCAAAAACACAATCCATAATAGGAAAATTTCATAAATTGAACTTTATATATATTAAAACTTGTGTTATATGAAAGACCTTATTAAAATGATGGAAAGGCAAATTTTAAAACTAGGAGAATTTATTTGCAAATTACATAACCATTAAAGGTCTTTTATCTAGAATATGTATAGAACTTTCAAAAGCCAACATTAAGAAAAAAGTTTTGAAAATGAACAAAATATAGAAAATATATTGAGACATTTCAACGAAGAGGATGTAAAGAAAATATATTCGAGATCATTAGCCATTAGAAAATTGTAAATTATAAGCACAATGAGGTATCACCACACACATATCAGGAGGGCTTATATTAAAAACAGGTGAAAACACAAAATACTATCAAGAATGTGGATAGACTGGATCATTCATACATTGCCTGTGGGAGTAGAATATAAAATCTCAAAGATTTATATATGATTCAATTTATTTAAATTTATGAAATAACATAATTATAGAAGTGGAGAAAGGATTGGTATTGTCAGGGGGTGGGTATGAGGAACACAGAATAGGTTTGGGGAATGACAGTCTAATGCTGATGGGTCAGTTGAATATTAGATTGTAGGGTGTCTGCACAAAGCTACATTAACTGGGAAAACTGCATAGAGCCATACACACACACACACACACACACACACACACACACACATCCCTATGAATGAGTTCATATATTACCTGTGAGGTACTATTCATTTCAGTATGCATACAAAAATACTGTCTTAGACTAAATTACTTAATAAAGTTTTGTGATAAGTGAGTACACTAAAATTTAACCTCAGATCTTTCAGATGACAAAACCTATGTTCCTAACCACTATAAAGCAATTTAGGCAATTTTATTTTCTTTTATATCTGTTTTACTTATCTCTCGGCTTTTTATTTATCACTTTTTATGGAACCTCTGCTGAAATGAGCATGGAAGTTAGGATCAACGGTGGGCTTAAGAAAGAAATGTAGGTTGTCATGCAGCCCGATGTTTGGAACCAAGTGGAACATATCCTGAAGAGATTAAAAACTCTTTCTGGGGAAAAAAAAGAAAGGAAGGAAGGAAGGAAGGAAGGAAGGAAGGAAGGAAGGAAGGAAGGAAGGAAGAAAGAAAGGGGAAACAATACTCTGGCTTATGGTTTTTGCAAACATCTATAGTATAAATACAGCAACTATGACCAATTTCAAGTGCCACTATGACATCAGTGAATGTGGGGCTGGGAAGAACGACGAGTTAACAACATGTCATTGCCAGTTATTTTCACCGTTCACAAACAACCCACATAAACAACTTAAAGAGCACATGTAATTGTAATACAGAGTGAAATAATGAGGAAGGGATGTCTTTTCGGTATTTACCATCATTGCTTGTAATATATTTTTGTTAAATTGTAGGTTTGTGCAACTTAATATTTAATAATAGCTATTTTCAAAAATTGGCTCACAAAATACCTGAAAATTGACCATTCTGCTATTGTGAATCAATATAAGTCAGTTCCAGGATGCACAACTATATAATTTTATTGTATTTCTACAGTTCTAATTCTCAAACACTCTCACTAAATTAACCCTAATTGGTACACATGGGGTCTATGATGGAAGCTCGAAGAAGCCTCCTGCAATGGGGAGTATTTCGATGGTACATGTTCAAATCGCTTGAAGCCTATTCTTCCTCTCTCTTTCCTCCATTATGCTGCTTTTAAATACTCATTCTAATATACTGATGTTGATATTTCTTTTAATGCATTATATTTTATTTTATTTTTTTAAAAGATTTTACTTATTTGAGAGAGAGAAAGAGCACAAGAGGGAAGAGGGTCAGAGGGAGAAGCAGACTCCCCACTGAGCAGGGAGCCCAAACCCGGGACTGAATCCTGGGACTCCAGGATCATGACCTGATCTGAAGGCTCAACCAACTGAGCCACCCAGGTGCCCGTAATGCATTGTATTTTAAGACACATTTTACAATGACACATATCTTCATGTGTATGTATTCTTAACCCAGGTTGAGAAGTACACTTGTAGTTGGCCTAAAGTTCGTCAGTGGAATAATAAGACCATCTGGGGGTTGTACACTAAAAATGCGGTACTTTGGCCCATTATAAAATTGTCTGAGCTGAATAGTTGGGACAATTTCCTCATGAGGAAAAAAACTGTAGAAAATTCATTGATGTTTCTATTATATGTATTCAGGATGGATACCACAACAACTCATATGCCCACATTTATTAAAACAACAACAACAACAACAATTAAAATTTCTCGGGTTTCAGTATCAGGAATATTTGTACTTTTTTTTGTCCAACACTAAAATCACTGAAAACATGTTCCTTTTCCTCTGGCAAAAACAAACAAATGAAAACAAACATAAACTCTGCATTTATTTTGCCCTGGTAAAGCAAACAAACAAAGAAATAAAAACTGATTTCTCACCTACCCCAAGAATTATATGAGATCTCATAGCAAGTGTTTGAAGTAATACATTCTAGCCTTGATTCATCTTCTTTTTCTACATCAAAAAATGTTGTTTATTTATTTTATTTTTACTCCTATTATACTGAATAAATCAAAATAAATAATTTTAAGTAATTTTTTAATTGAGGCATAATTCCATATGACGCTTTTGCTACAGTTAAACTATATAGCATATTCTCCACAGACAGTTTTCAAGATGGGTATTCTAGCCAGAGGGGGGAAAATACAAAAAACAATCCTCATAATTAAGTTGAATCTTTGAGGAAAATATCACCTTAATATATAAAACAATACTGACATTTTCAGAAAACAGTATTTCTGCTGCCAAGAGAGTAATATTAGTCATAATATTCTTCAGATTTCAGAAGTTTTAGATTGTTTAAAAGATAGTATGACAATGTAAAATTAATGGCATGAACATCTTTTCAAATTCCATATTGGCATTTTTAATTATTACACATCCGGTTATATTTTAGTCAAATCCTGAAACAAATTTATTTTTCCCTATATCTTTTTGGTTTGGGGTTATTAATAATGACTGCAACATATTTGCTTTACTTACTTCAAAAGATTGCTGTATCTAAAAATATTATGTATCATTAAAGAACCTTGAAAAAGCTATAAAAATCTATCAAGCATCATTTCTCTTCTCAGGTCATTAAACTTGGTTAGCTTCTCCACCAGTTCATAAAAGAGAGCCATGAATGATTCCCAGCGATTTATAAGTTCTCTTCCTTCTTCATGCCTGACCACCACCCTGAAACTCAAAACTTTTGATCTTCCCAATGCCAAATTCCTGACTGCAAATACTGAGTTCCCTTTCTGCTACAGGCATCCATCAAATTATTTGTTTTCAAAATCCCATTATGAAGTGTTGCTCTTTTTTTGTTTTCTTTCTTCTTTCTTCTTTCTTTCTTTCTCTTTCTTTTCTTTTCTTTTCTTTTCTTTTCTTTTCTTTTCTTTTTCTGTACTTTGGGAGGGGAAATGGTATTAATATTCATTTAACAGGGCTCTGGAATCTTTTTTTTTTTTTTTTTAATTGTTTTGAGGGCTTCCTGGGTGGCTCAGTCAGCTGAGCGTCACACTCTTGGTTTTGGCTCAGTCATGATCTTAGAGTCATGAGATCAAGCCCCCATTGGGCTCCAAGCTCAACACGGAGTCTGCTTGAGATTCTGTCTCCTTCTGCCACTCCCCCAGCTCGTGCTCTCTCTCCCTCTCTCTAAAATAAATAAATAAATCTTAAAACAATTTTTTTTTTGAGTCAGAAATTCCTCATTCTGATACCAGATTCTGCCTACATTGGATCCAGCACTCTTTAATAAAAGTGGGGACAAAGGAGAAAGATTCTGATGTCAGGGATTAAGCATTTACCAGTTTCGTAAGAACTAAGAATTAGTACCTTCATTTCCATTGATTCCATCTCTACCACCATCAGTTCGTTTGTTCATTCTTTATTTTCTAATCAGTTTACTGTTTATTGTAACTGTGTACAATAAAATGTACACATTCAAGTGTATTATTCCGTGAGTTTAGAAAAATGCATGCACCTAAGTATTCACATCCCTGTTAAGGTATACAGACTATTTCCATCACCTCAAAATGTTCCCTTATTCCCCCTTGCTGTCTATCTCCCACCCACTAAATCAGACAACCACTGCTCTGATTTCTATTACTAGTGTCCCCTATTCTAGAACTTCATATAAAAATGTCACAAAGTAGGTACACTTTTGAGCCCATCTTCTCTTCCTCAGCACAATATTTTTATTCAACAAAATGTGTTTTAAATGAAATCATGTTGCTACATGTTGTGATACCTTCTTGTTTTTATTGAGGTGTAGCATTCCACTGTACAAATGTGCCTCAATTTGTGTATCCATTCATCTAATGATGGAGATGCATTTTGTTTCCATATTAGATGATTGCAAATAAAGCGGTTATATATATTTTGCAAAAATGTTTGTGGGACTATATGTTTTCATTTCTTTTAGATAAATTAGAATTGCTGAGTCTTATGGTTAGTGTATAGTTAACTCCAAAAGAAAGAATTTTTTTTTCCAAAGGGGTTGTATGTTTTTGCATACCCATATAAAATATATTAGAAATTTCTAATTTCTCTATATTCTTGCTAACCTTCAGTATTGTAGTTCAATTTACATCTCCCAAATGACTAATTATCTTATTATATATTTTTGCATCTTCTTTTTTAAAATATACATTCAAATCTTTTGTTATCTTTATTTTGTACTGGTACATTTATATTTTTTGATTCACTGAGTTGCAAACTTTATAGATTCTGGATACAAATAATTAGTAAAGTACACATAATGCAAGTATTTTCTATTAATCAGAGACTTTCATTTTCTTAACAATTACATTTGAAGGTAATTTTTAATGAAGTTCTTAATTTTCTTATGTGATTATTAATTTTGTGTGCTAATAAACATCTGTATGCTAATAAATATCTACCCCAGAGTCATAAAAGTTTCCCATGTTTTCTTCTAGGAATTTTTAAATTTTACCTTTATATTACATATATTATGGATTTGGAATTATCTCTTATATTGTGAAAGACAGGGTTCAAGTTTTATTTCCTCCACATGGACATTATATTTACACTACTTGTTAAAAAGACTTTCTTTCCTTGATGTAACCACCTTGGCATGGTGCAGTAAATAATTAAGCATGCCCAAAGAAAGGTTTGGCCTTGCCCAGCTCCTGGAGTGTAACTTCTAAAACTGTGGAATGTCCTACCTGCTAAGAATATCTGTGTTTACCTGCAGCTCTATGACCATGCCAGACAGCCTACACTAACAATGAGTTTTACAGTGGAAGCCTTGGCCAGGTAGTATCATCTGTACGTCTTGTAGGTACTAGAGAATAAGGTTAGTCCCACAAGTGGTTTATCATGCATAATTCACTAAGCTGCAATAATATTCTTGCACTCCAAGGCTTAGGTGATCATCTGTGTTTGACAATAGTCCATTTCTGGAGAAGTGCTGTCTACATGACTCCACTGGAAGAGGACAATCTGAAGCTCACACCTGAAACTCTCCTGGACCCTGCCCTATGTGCCTTTTCTCATTGCTGATTTTAATCTGTGTCTTTTCATTGTAGTAAACCATAATTCTGAGTATAATAGCTTTGCTGAATTCTGTGAGTCCTTTTGGCAAATTATGAAACCCGAGAATAGTCTTTGGGATCTCTCAAACCACAGGTACCTTTTTTGAAAATTAATTGATCATATATGTGGTTAATAAGACTTTATTTTTTTCAATGTATATTTGTCTACTTTTAGTTCACCTTCTTAATTACTGTAAATTTATATTATCATTTGATATCATTAGCTATAAGACTTATATGTTTATTTTTTTTTAAATGTTGGCCATTTTAAGTACTTTTCACTTCTGTACGGATTTTACAATCATTCTTTCATTTTCTACTAAAAATCCTCCTGAAATATTGAGTGGGATGTTAAATCTAAGACCAATTCAGAGAGAATTGATATCTTAAAAATATTGAACTCTTTTATTCATGAACTTGGGTATCTGTCCATTTATATAATCATCTTTATTTTTTCTCATCACTGTATTCTTACCTCCCAATTTCTTACAAATATTTTTCTTTCTATAGCATCTATTCCCCAGCACAAAAGCCACCATGAGTGCTTTAGAGCTGGGTCTGAATATCATGCTTTTGTTGCCAGGACAATAGAGGAGTTCAGTCCTCAGACTAAGGAGAGCCTCTGTTCAAATCTAAAATAATTTCTCAATATCAGCAGTTATGCCAACCTCCTAGTAACTATTAAATATTAAATAGTAGAAAGAGGAAGGAGAAATGGAGGGAGAGAGGGAAGAAAATTATGAAGGAAGAAGATGTATTTTCTCTGCTAGATCATGTCCCATATAACACCCCACTCCACACATCTACATAGATTATAAGCATTCCATAATGAATAAATAAAATCTGAAGTAAAATCACTAATTTACTTACAACTTTTATTTGTGTTTTTTATTTGCCATAAACCAGATTTTTAATATATTCAACATTTAAAAGATAAAAAAGTTCTGGGGCACCTGGGTGGCTCAGTCCATTAAACATCTGCCTTGGGGCTCCTGGGTGGCTCAGTCGGTTAAGCATCTGCCTTCAGCTCAGGTCATGATCCCAGGGTCCTGGGATCAAGCCCCACATCGGGCTTCCTGCTCAGCAGCGGGCCTGCTTCTCCCTCTCCCACTTCCCCTGCTTGTGTTCCCTCTCTCGCTGTGTCTCTCTCTCCGTCAAATGAATAAATAAAATCTTTAAAAAAACAAAACAAAGCAAAACACCTGCCTTCCACTCAGGTCATGATCCAGAGGGTCCTGGGATCAAGTCCAGTGTCAAGCTCCCTGTTCAGTGGGGAGTCTGATTCTCCCTCTCCCTCTGACCCCACCCTCTCCAGTTCATGCTCTCACTTGCACTCTCTCTCAAATTAATAAATTAAATAAATGATAAAAATTTTCTGTATTCACAACACTGATTTATGCAACTTTTTAGTATGGGTTGTAGCAACTCTTATACCTCAAACCTATGTGGACAGAAAACAATTACAAACACAACTTATAAAGTTTTTAAAACAGTACATGGCCTTCCAGGTTTTACTTGAATATTGGAAAAAAGGCAAGATTTGACTGCCAAAAACACAGTTACGTACTGGAAAAGACAATTTATACTAACATCACTTACAGAAAACTTTGTCGAGGTTCATCACGTATTTTAAATTGATTTTTTTAAAATGAAAATAATGTGGGGGCACCTGGCTGGCTCAGTCGGCAGCGCAGTGACTCTTGATCTCAGGGTCATGAGTTCAAGCCTCACGCTGGGTGTAAAGATACTTTAAATAAATAAATAAATAAATAAATAAATAAATAAATAAATAGGGTGCCTTGCTGGCTCAATTGGTGGAACATGTGACTCTTGATCTCAGGGTTGGAAGTTTGAGCCCTACATGTGGTGTGGAGTTTACTTAAAATAAAAATAAGTAAATCAATGAAAAATTGAAAATAACTCTTTTTAAGCTGTTGATTTTTTTAAACTTCCTAACACATTTTTTTCCTTTACAGCAAAAATTCTTATTTATCTTTCTAATTTTCAGGCTATTTTTAATGGATAAAGGTAAATCCTGTTAACTATAAATTAACTGCATCCTGACATATTTGAATACTGTTCTAAACATATAAAACTTTGTTAGTGTAAGGCTGATCTAAAAAAAAAATCTTAAGCTCTACATAGTAAATACCAAATCAATATCAAATTTATGATCTTTGCTGTGCTCTTAACTTGTACATATGTGAATAGATAAATAAATCTGTTTATGAAAAATTTTAGCAAACAGAAGACTAGAGAAATATCACCTAGTGGAAGTTATTCTTATTCCTCCTTTAAATGTCTGTTCTTCTGAATAACAGCAGCATGGACGAAAAGATCATGTGATGCGGTTTTACGTGTGTGTTATTTTTATACATTTCTGGTAACCTAATTATAAATGATAATATTAAATGTGAAGATCTTTGTATCACAGGGAAATGTCCTGTTGAAAGCATCCATCAAAGAAGGGACACTAAAAACCCACATAGACAAAGTTATTTGACCAACTGAGGTCAATCACTTTCTTTCATCAACTACCTGGAACTGATACAGTTGGTAAATTAGTGGATTAGCTCGTGTCACAGGTATGGAGGAAAAGAATAGGCCCAACTGCTTGGGTCCCTACTCAGAGAAGGTGGCTTTAGCTATTGCTGTTACTATTGCCAATAACAGAACCAAACTTTTTTTTTTTTTTTTTTAAAGATTTTACTTATTTATTTGACAGAGATACAGACAGCCAGCGAGAGAGGGAACACAAGCAGGGGGAGTGGGAGAGGAAGAAGCAGGCTCATAGCGGAGGAGCCTGATGTGGGGCTCGATCCCAGAACGCCGGGATCACGCCCTGAGCCGAAGGCAGGCGCTTAACCGCTGTGCCACCCAGGCGCCCCCAGAACCAAATAAGGTCCTAATACAGTATGATCCTTCAAGAAAATCAATTTGCCACTTTATAGTAAATTGACTTCGGTGGACCCCTTAATACTCTGGAAGAGGCTACAATTTATTCTGACAGAGGCTGACACAAAATCCAAGCATGAGTTTGTCTTTACTGCCTTTTCTGTTATGATATCAACCAGGACCACCACCTAAGGGTTTAGAGAATATCTGATCCATAGCATGAGATAACATAGAGCATCATATCAAACCAAGCAACCCACAACAAATAGTAAAGAATATGCAAGAGTAGTCATATAATCATATGATTTGCTGATCGTATCACTTATCCCGTAACCAAGAGTCTGCCAACATTAAAGATTTATTAAAATGCCTGCTGAAGGCAAAGCAGAGGTACCAGTTTGGAATAAATTCCTGGATAGGATGTTGAATCCTTAAAGATTCAGTAAAAAACTTAGGTCAACAAATTTTATGTAGTGCCATGTCTCCGACAGACAGAATATACAGTACAGGGAACAAGGTGGAGGCAGGAGTGGCTCCACTTACATTAAATCCCAGTAACTTATTTGGGTAATGTGTGCTTTATTTACCTGCGGCTCTGGATTCTGTAGGTTTCAAGCTTCTATTTCTCAAAAAGGAAATACTTCCTCCAGGCGAAAAAGCAAGAGACCTACTGAGCCATAAACTTTAGCTGTGTCTTCAACATCTCAGGGTTCTTTTGCCAAGAAAAAGCTGTTCTCTCAGCAGGGTGGTAGGACCACTGATACACACTAGAGGCTGAGAACAATATGTGTTGGTACCCAGGTGACCAACTGGATGCCTCTTGGTGTGCCCTTGCTCATTGTTATGGTAAATGACAAGAGAAGCAAGCATAGCATGAAAGTGTTATGGTGATAAGAGAGTTTGGGCCCCTAATGGATGACGCTGGAAAATGTCAACAAATAAGCCAGAAAAAGAGTGGAAGTTCCTCATTGAGTGGACGATGGAGGGAGATGATGCATATCGTTTGTGTCCCCAATACCAGCCACAGTGAAAGAGCCTGCACTTTGTCTCTGTTTTATCTTCTAAGTTTCTCCCAGGAAAGGAGGCCACTGGAAGACTAGAAGAGCTGTGTCCATAAATTAATTAAAGATCTCAATGACTCAGAGGTTTACTGGGGTAGACACTGGGACGTACTGTCCGTAGTCCTCTTCAGGTATGGACAACACGTAGTCCCAGCTGCTGCAAATGCAGCTGAGTACACCTCAGTTCTCAGTCCACTTTAAAAATTGCCTCAATGAAGACAGCTACCTTGCCCAAGGACATGTCCCTTCCATGGAAGTATGCACTTGACTGTTTGATAGCGGAATTTAAGTTCTGGTCCCCCTTGTCCCAACTCAAGATAACTCTGAAGGGTTATCTCAGATTTAGAATTCTCTGTAGAATAAACTGAGTCCTTCAATCAAAGTGCATTGTATTCCAGCTTCTTCTGTCTCCAATTCTTTTTTTTTTTTTTTTAAGATTTTATTTATTTATTTGACAGAGAGACAGCCAGCGAGAGTGAGAACACAAGCAGGGTCAGTGGGAGAGGAAGAAGCAGGCTTCTAGTGGAGGAGCCCGATGTGGGGCTCGATGTGGGGCTCGATCTCAGAACGCCGGGATCACGCCCTGAGCCGAAGGCAGACACTTAACGACTGCACCATCCAGGCACCCCCGATTCTGTGCCCAATTCTGCTCCCCTTCCCTTCCATAAGAGTTGATCTCAAAGGTATTCCCTAATAAACTTCTTTTTCACTAATCTTCGTATCAGACTTTGCTTTCCAAGAAACTCAACCTGAAACATGATCCCATAGATGCCAAGATGGTGGTTTAAGATACATAATGAAAATGGAAAAATGTTATTCATTTGAGTTCTTTTTATGAATATTACAATAAAATACATCATATATAAAAAATTTGCTTTTTGACTCACATATGTGAATTATAATTTAAAGATTTAAGTAAACCAAGACTCTAATTCAAATAAACTTTAGAAGACACTATTGTAACTATGTAGGGCATAAATCTATGGTGCAGACAAAATCTGTTTTAACATTGGCTTATTTATTCACTCATTTAATCTATTTAATGATATCAACATTTTCATGAAAACCTACATCTTTTTGTAGTAAAATATATCAAATGGTTTATAGCACTTAAGTTTACGATCATCTTTTTATTGAAAAATCTGATGGATATTAATTACCAAGGATAAATAATTTAAAAATAACTTCAAAAAATGTGATATAATATTGGATAAGGATTACCAAGCTAGATTTGCTGCAATTGCTCTACTAATTTTACAATAAGGCTACTTAAAGTAAAAATTAAGTTGCTTTATTCTAGTTAAAGTAAAATCTGTGTAAACCTATTTATAAAGTAGTGGCCTTTCAAGTGTGTTCCCCAAAGTAAAAGTTGCATAAGATACGCTATCAATAAAAAAAAAAAAAGAGAGAGACAAAAACAATTGCAGTTAAATAAGTTCTGAAATAAGGGAATATTAAGTCCCATCTTGGATAGTCATAGTTCACTTGAACAAATTAAATCATTTAAACAAGAACCCAATGAAATATGAACTGTCAACCTGAAATTTTATTAACATAACTGATACTAATTCAATAATTTCAGTTCATCCATTTATATTTTTATAAATCATGAGATATGTTTTGGGAAATACCAGTTCAAAGATATCTTCCATTTATTCTTATTCAACTACTGTGTAGTGAGCACATACTGTGTACAAGGAAGTTTCACTACAAAGGGATAGAAGACAGTCTTGGTCTATCTGGAACTTTTCAAGGGGAGAAAACAGAAGGTAAATATTCAAGTAAAATAATTACAAGTAGGTGTTAAATACTATTAAGAAAATTTAAAATAAATATATTAAAATATAAATAATAAAATGGCAAAATAATAAAGATGTATAAATTCATAATTCAAACCTTCATATATTTACTTTGCATACTTACATTCATTAACAAAAAATGAAATAAACTTTCAGAATTATAATGAATTTTTAGTTACTTAATTTTATTTAGATAGAGGGCATTTTTTTAAAGCCCTGTTATGACTACTTCACTTCTTGTAAGCATGAAACAGAGGTAGAACATCGGCTTTGTTACCTCAAAATATGACAAGAAGGAAAAATTCCAGAAAGATGAACAACATCCACAATCGCCTTTAGATGAAAAAATAATAATTTTTTTTCTTTGCTCCCAGAAGTTCATTCTATGATGATATATATCATTTGGCTTCAGTTTCGTCTTAGGTAAAATATGAATTTTAATGCCCAGCCATTTCCCCTCTTGCCACAAGGTATATTTGGTATACGTATAGAATTTAGTGTTGGATAAATGCCATCTTTGGAAACTGGAATGCTTCCTTCTTCTCAATAATGAGAACTCTGTAATGTGTCACACATTCTATTTCACACAGGCAATCAAAAGTTCAATTCCAACAATGATGTTAACTTCTCTGAATAAAAAACTGCATTATCAATTTTTCACTGTTCCACTGCCTCTCTAGTTTCTTTTTTTTTTTAATTTTGAGGTATTTCAACCATACAGAAATGCAGATAAAATAATATAACAACCAATATAATTAAACAGATGTTAAAAATGTTCTTACTAAATTCTGATCTTAATTCCAAAGAAAACAAGCATTTGGATACAACCTCACAGCTCCATCTCATCCTTCTCACACCCTTCCCAGAGGCAACCTGTGATCTGAAGTGGGTGTGCATTGCTCAACTCTACAAAGTATCACCAGACAATCTCTTAACGAGGCAACATTTATTTTATTTAAAGTCACTGCAGTAAGGGAAAACATTACCTTGACAGAGGATATTTGTAGGTCTTAGGGCCAGGTTTCAAGTAGTTTATGGTTTGTCTTTCAAGGTGGGACATTTATTATAGTTGTAAAAAGTTTGTAATCTAAGAGTTTAGGAGACATACACAGTAAATTGGTGGTCTTGAAATGGATCTTTGTAAGTGCACTATTTGATAAGTGAGTTATTTGCCCAGATGGAGCAGACTTTATCTCTGATAAATTGATTTGTAGAAATTTTCTTGAAACAAACAATGGAATTATTTATGGGTTTAGTCTTAATGATTCCAGGCAAATGTTTTCTGGAATAAACAACTATGTCATTATGACATAGATCTTCTATACTGTAGATTAATGCAGATGCTTTTAGTTTTTAGTACTCTGTGTGTATGTGTGTTTTATATGTACACTACTATGTATATTTCCATGAATAATCTTTTTTTTATCAAAACTAAGGCACTATCAACTCTAAGACATGCTATTATTTTTGTATGTTAACGAGGCAAAAAACCTTATGCTAAATTAACTCAACATGCTACTGGCTTTAAGATTAAGAGATGTCCCTATTCAGAAACTGTACATTTTAGTATTGTTTAAAATGAATATTCTATAATTTTCTGAATTTAAAAATGTTTTATAAATGATATGCCATCCCTACCATTTCTCCATTGTATATATTTTATTTAGCTTTATTCTTGGAGATATAGTGATATATATACATGTAGATATAATTTCTTCATTTTAATTAATGTATTTCATTACATAAATGAATCATCTTATTGAGTCATTATTTATGGAGAATCAGATGGTTGTTAGCATGTTTTTCTTTATTATTAACAGCCTTCTAGTGAATACTTTGTTCTTGTTTCCTTGAACCCATATGCAAGATTTGTTACTAAGAATATTACCAGATTTAAGTAATATTTTCTATTTGTTTGCTATTTTATAGTATTCAGAGAATATCCAGAGAATAGGTACAAGTTGGCTTTCCTGTGTCTTATGCACCTGTGTGATAAAACTAGTCATACCAACTCACTTTCTCATTAGACATACCTAAGATTTCCATTTTCTTCTAAGATTTTATTTATTTATTTTGGAGAGAAAGAGACAGAGTGCGAGCAAGGAAGCAGGGGGAAGGGCAGAGGGAGAGGATCTCAAGGAGACTCTAAGCTGAGCATGGAGCCGATGTGGGGCTCAATCTCACGACCCTGAGATCTTGACCTGAGCCGAAATCAAGAATCGGACACTTAACCAACTGAGCCACCCAGGCACCCCAAACCACCTTTCACTTTTGATTTGATTGACAGTCTTTATCCACATTTCATCTGTAGAATGATTTTCTTACTTTTTAAAAAGCCAATGGTACAATTCATCAGTTTATGTCTTAAGAGTAGGAGGAAACTAAAAAACAAAACAAAAAGTTCACTATCATAAACTGAAAATTTCATAGATTGAAGGTTTCAGAGGCAATATTTCCATATTTGAATGTATTTTCTGAAAGTTAACATTTCTAAAGTAAAAAAGGGAATCTTTCCCACTGGCTTTATTAAAGCACTCATGGCTGCTTGTTGCAAATTTCTTACTCAAAATATTCTACCAAACTTTGCTCCAGGAATTTTCATGTGCAAATTGGACTGGATATTGTTTTGTGTCAACCACAGCTCAATACTGGCTGAGAACATAAGGACTAAAGCAAGTGGCTATTGATGGTTGTTAAAAAGAAACAAGTCTGGGAATGCAAGCTGGTGCAGCCACTCTGGAAAACAGTATGGAGGTTTCTCAAAAAGTTGAAAATAGACCTACCCCATGATTCAGCAATTGCACTACTGGGTATTTACCTCAAAGATACAAACGTTGTGATCCAAAGGGTCATCTGTACCCCAATGTTTATAGCAGCAATGTCCACAATAGCCAAACTCTGGAAAGAGCCCAGATGTCCACTGACAGATGAATGGATAAAGAAGATGTGAGGTATATCTATATCTATATCCATACTATATCTATATCTATCTGTATCTATAGAGACATATATAGCTCCACAAGAGAGTATTATACAGTCATCAGAAAATGAAATCTTGCCATTTGCAATGGCATGGATGTAACTAGAGGATACTATTATGCTAAGCAAAGTAAGTCAATGGGAGAAAGACAATTATATGATCACACTGATATGTGGAATTTAAGAAACAAGGCAGAGGCTCATAGGGAAAGAGAGGAAAAAATGAAACAAGACAAAATCAGAGAGGGAGACAAACCATAAGAGACTCTTAATCTTAGGAAACAAACTGAGGGTTGCTGGAGGTGAGGGGTTAGAGGGATGAGGTAACTGGGGGTGATGGGCACTGGGGAGGGTACATGTTGTAATGAGCAATAGGTATTATATAAGAATGATGAATCTCAGACCTATACCCCTCAAACAAATAATACATTATATGTTAATTGAATTAAAAAAAAAAAAAGAAAGAAAGAAAGAAACAAGTTTCCAAATGGAGTCAATTTTATTAAGCTTCACCAAGACTTAATACCTAACCTATTTGTAGTTTCAGCCTCAATCAGGAGTGGTATTTTAAGCCAATCAGAATTTCCAGATCAGCACTAGTGAAGAAATCTGCATGATAAAATCCCCTGCCTTTCCCTAAAGGAATGTAACCGCCCCTAAAATAATCCATTCTTTTAAATTTCTTGTCCCACCCTCCTTTTGCCTATAAAAATCTTCCATTTTGTAAACTTCCTAGAACTCGCTCTTTTTGCTTAATGGAATGCTGCCTAATTCATGAATTGTTGAATAAACCTCATTAGATTTTTTGATTTACTCTATTGAATTTTGTTTTTTAACAGGGGCTAAAGAATTTGCAATTATTACTGTTGCAAAATCAATTACCTCAATGACAAAGCACGGGATAGATTATTTTCCTTCCTGAAAAGTATAAAAAAATTTCTTATAAAAAGTAATTTTGAACAAATCCGCCGAGAAAGGCAGAATCTGCCACCTCAAAATATCCCTCTTTGGTATAAGAATTATTTTGAGCTGGTTATTTTTATGAAATAGCAGGCATAGAAAAAGCTCTGAAAACTGAAGTTACTCTTTTATAAACAGCATTTAAATTCATATGGGAAATTTCCATTTGTAAGAGTGTCTTCCTCTCTGTACCAGAAAGAGGAGAATGATGAAATCATTAGAAACTAGTCAGTGGAAAGACAGTGACTCAAATCTGCATAACAACCTTAACCATGTGTACTGTGCTTTGTCTGATAACCTTCCATAATGGCCTCATGCCCCATTTTCTTTCATCTCTAGCTGGAGAAGCTATTTAAAGTGATGGCTTAGACCATTTCAGGGTTACTCAGTTTTCCTGGGTATCTCCCATGTATACCTAAAGTATACATGCTATTCAATATCCATTTGTTTTTCTCCTATTAACCTATCTTTTGTTATGGGTGGTCTTACACTCAATTCTTCCCCAGCACATCCTTCTTTTAATTGTCATATATCCATATTTTCTCTAATTATTAAAATACAAACTTTGAAAATATATTCTAAGTAGATTAGGGTTGGTATAAAAGTTAAAAGACTGGTTAGTTAAAAGACTAGTTTGGTTTCTGTGGACTCCTTTGGATAGGGTGGGAGACCCTGAAACTTTAGAAGATGTTTTCCATTTTCTTTATGTATTCCTCTTATTATCACTTTCTCTTCCCTGTGCAAAGTACCAAATTAGGTCAGATGTGCAGATAAAAATAATTTCTGGGGGTGCCTGGGTGGCTCAGTTGTTTAGCGTCTGCCTTTGGCTCAGGGTGTGGTCCCAGAGTCCTGGGATGAAGCCCAGCATTAGGCTCCTCTGCTGGGAGCCTACTTCTTCCTCTCCCACTCCCCCTGCCTGTGTTCTCTCTCTCACTGGCTGTCTCTCTGTCATATAAATAAATAAAATCTTTAAAAAAAGTCATTTCTGGTTATGATTTTGCTCTTTATTACTATAGAGAGAAAAGTGGTATTTGCAAGACACCGTGCACATGTCCAGGAACATCTAAAAGTTCCAGTGCCCATTTAATCATTAGAGCACAGGTGTAGGCCAGCTAAGAGGATATTTAAAGCAATCCTATCTACTTAGTTCACAGTAGGCAAGATCAAGACTTAAAGAAAATACAGTTGAGCAAAACTAAATACATTTAGCAACTTTTACAAGTCAAAGTCAGTGCATCCATTGGTGCATTCAGAATAGTAATTGTACACACGAGTACCTATTTTGTACCAATGAGCATCTGCTTACATATGAAAATGTTCTGGTTAATGGAAAAGGAAATTGCAGAGAAATAGCAACATCTGTCATTAAAGTTTGGCTCTTAAATTAATACAGAGTAAGCTTTTTAAAAACTTTCCACTTAAGCATATCTTCTATGACCTACAAAGTCCCCTACATTAAAATCTAAGTAAGAATAACTAACCACGTGTCATTGAGCACCTAGTGGATATATACCTATGTGTATACGTGTGTGTGTGTGTGTGTGTGTGTGTGTGTGTGTACAGTGTGCATGTGTATGTGTGTCTATCTTGATATATAAATGCTTGCCCTAAGAATGTGAGTAACGTTGGAAAGTCAAAGCTAAACTTGTAAGTTAAAAAAAAAAAAGAGTTTTTTGTTTTTTTTCTTTAGATTTTACTTATTTGTCAGAGAGAGAGAAAGCACACAAGCAGGGAGCAGCAGGCAGAGGGAGAAGCAGACTCCCCGCTGAGCAAGGAGCCTGTCTGTGCAGAGATTATGACCTGAGCCAAAGGCAGATGCTGAACCCACTGAGCCACCCAGGAGTCCCAAAAAAAGAGTTTAACAGAGTTTTTTGGCAAAGGGTTCTAATGGAAAGAAGAGAGGACTCAGTTACATGGTCTAGATTCATCTTGGACATGTTCCATAACCTCCCTAATTATCAGTTTTCTCAGCTGTATAAAAGAAATAGTGCTACTATAGGCAGAAAGAGTTAGGGATTCCCAGAAAAAGACAGACAAAACATAGCTTTCTTGACATACGAAAAGTTATTTTAGGCCCCCTGCCATCCTGTGATCTCTGCTTGACCAGCATTACTTATCCAAAGCACATTTCTTTCAGAACGTCTTAAGATATGTTGAAATTATAGAAGAATAAACCTCAGTAGCTAATGATTTTAAGAGAAAAAAAAAAAAAGAATGTAAGAACAACCAACCACTATCAGGCCAAGAGATAGACTAATCTTATCAGGGAAAATAAATTAGTGGTAAAACTCCCAGTGCTAGTTCAATAGTAAAGACTGACCTCAGCATAAAAATGAATGAAATCCTGCTATGTGTGACAAAATGGATGGATCTACAGAGTATCATGTTAAGTGAAGTAAGTCATTCAGAGAAAAACAAATATCATATTATCTCACTCATATGTAGAATTTCAGAAACAAAACAAACGAAAAAAGGGGAAAAAAAGAGACAGCGCATAAAACAGACTCTTAACTCTAAAGAACAAACTGATGGTTACTAGAGGGGAGGTAGGTGGGGGGAATAGGTAAAATAGGCGAAGGCGATTAAGAGTACACTTGGGATGAGCACTGACTAACATACAGAATTCTTGAATCACTATACTGTACACCTGAAACTAATATAACACTGAATGTGAACTATGCCTGAATTAAAAAAAAAAAAAAAAGATTGACCTGATGTACATTCTTGAGTTATCTTTGTGGGATCTAAACCCTTCAAACACTCAAATACCAGACCAACTGTAAGCAGAGAATTGATCATGCTGATCCTTGCCAGCCCTCATGACTTCAATCAACTAAGACCTGGACTCTGTCACCTTAAGATGACTTTTGTCCCAATTTCATGCTGAAGTCCCTATTGCACAAGCCTCTTCATGAATATGTATACGCCCTTGGCTTAAGGGTTTTGTTGTTTGGGGAAATACTGTTTTTGGAAATTGCCCCAGTGTTCTCCTTTACTTCTTGCAAGTAAAACCTTTCTTTTACCTATTCTTTGGCTTGACTGTGTTTTTTGACTCGATATCCACCAAGAGGCGAATCTAGTTTCAGGTAACACTACCAGAAATGTCTATGAGCAATCCTGTGCAGGACAGTATGTGAGTGAAGATCTCTAGGACTGTTGAGAGACACAAATACCCATTTTTATAGCAATATGAACTTCTGCAGAATCCTCTGGCTACTGTAGAGATGAAAACTCAAACCTTGGCCAAGGCGAGTGGTGAGCTCAGCCGTGCTATCCTCTGGCTTCTTTACCTTCCCCAGCTCTCCACTATCGTGTAAATTACATGCAATTAGGAATCTTTATCCATTTTATTCATTGAAGAGAACCAAGCATTTGACACATAGTATGTGACCAAAATTATTTCTTAAAGGAAAGGATGCAAGTGTTAATAGATGTCCAAGAGGATTCCTAATTACCATTTTCAGCAGATTTTAGGAGTAAAGACTATACCATAGACATATATATTAATAGTGTAATACACTTGTAGTGTTTGTTAGTTTATTTTATCTAGTGATTATATGACACTTATAAACTTGGCACCAGTATACCTATTCAACAATCCAGCAAGGAAACGAATAGGAGCTACTGCTAAAAAGAGATAAACCTTAAGGAATTGAGAAGACTGGATTCTCAGAGCAACTGCTTGGGATGAATTACAAGAGCTCTGAGCCTGTACACTGGTCAAAACCTGAGAAAGGGTTCTATGTATTTTCCATACAACTCCATCCAACATAGGCTATTGGATAAAAGTAAGAAAGGAGTGGAAGTACTTAGATAAATGGAAATAATTCTATGCTACTGTTGCACACTAGTTTCAACAGCATAAACTACAAACTCTGTCAGAATCCAGAAAACAAAAACAAAAACAAACCAGAATTTTGGTTAGAATTGAAAGAAGTGACAGAAAAAAGGTAGAGTGATCATTTCAGAAGTGAATAAAAGCTTCAGTGGAGATGAAAACTGGGTTAAGCTTCATAATTTGCAGGAAACAGAGTAATCAGAACAAAAGAGGAATCTGTTCTTGTAGCTTCCCTCCTATTTTCTAATGTTACTCGTGCTGCCAGAAAGACTGCAAGGAAGTGTTGAACCAAATCCCAGACAAATGTATGGGGACTGAATGTGGGTTGGAAAAACATCTGACAAGGCAAGAGAAAGATGTATGCTATGGATCAACCAGAAATAACATTGGCCAGGCACCAGAGTCAGAATTGTTAGCAGACAGAATAATTAGGCATTGACACATTAGGACCCAGGGAGCCACTCAGGATCATTGATCAGAGAAACAAATGATGAAAGCAACGTTTAATGAAGTTTAACAGATGGTGCTACCCAGTGGAAAGACGATCAAATGGAGGAAGTAGAACTTTGGAAAAATAACGCATAAAGACAGGGAGATTTGCTGTTCCACACGTGAAAGGATTTAATCAAAGTAGAAGCAAAGAAAAAAGAAGGATATTATCAATTATTTTTATATGTGACTGAGTATATTAAAAAAAGAAAGAAAAAAAATTAAAAAAATAACTCCATCATTGTGGTCCTAAGTCAAAATAGCATAGATTTCCACTAAGGAGAAGGAAAATTTGGTGAGCTAACATCTGTTACATATTTATCATTTACAAGAAACTAAACTTTTTTTGCATTCATTATTTCATTTAATATCCACAGCAAACCTCTCAAGCATCACCATTTCTCTGTTACAAAGAAACAGGTTGGAAATGTTTGGCTAATTGGGTTATTGTCCAATAAGGAAAAAGACAGATTTGGTTCAAGTCTATGTTTAATTGTAAAGTCCATATTTTTCTTTAATATCTTGTTACAAAATACCTTTCCCTACCAAAAATTAATGTAAAGACTTAGGGGAAATAACAGTCAAGCCCTGAGAAATTGTGGTCAAGGTAACAATAGGAAGGAAAACTTAAATACTTAAAATTTTCAATATATAAACTCATGTTAAGCAAGTGGGAGGCTGGTGATGGGTATTAAGGAGGGAACGTATTGCATGGTGCACTGGGTGTTACATGCAAGTAATGAATCATGGAACTTTACATCAAAAACTAGGGATGTACTATATGGTGCCTAACATAATATAATAAAAATATTATTATATATATATAAAGAATATAATAAAAATACACATATACATAAAATATAAATATTAAAAGTGAAACAAATGCTTGGCTGAAATTAATGGTTCTCCTTGCTATCATAAGAAATATAAAGGCCTTTGATAAACATTTTTTAGACTTAATTTTGAGGTGATGTGTTCATTTCCTAAATCAGAGGTGATTTATTTAGAGTAGAAGGAATGAATAAATTAATTTCTCTATACCATCACCAGCCTGTGTAACTTAGCTTGAGAACAGACACACACACACACACACACACACACACACACACACACACACACACAGAGGTTATTGACAGCAAGCTGGAAAACCAGGAAAGCTGAGGTGTAATTCAGTCACAATCCAAAGACCTGAGAACACAGGAAGGCAATGTCATGAACGCCATTTCGAATCTAAAAGTCCAAGAACCAACAGCACCAATGTCTGAGGCCAGGTGAATATGGATGTCCCAGCTCAGGCAGAAAGAGCAAATTCACCCTTCCACTGCCTGCTTATTCTATCTGGGTTCTCAATGGATTGGATGCCCAAACACCTTTGTGAGGACAAATTTTTTACTCAGTTCATCAATTCAAACGCTAATCTCTTGTAGAAGCATCCTTGCAGATATACCCAGAAATAATGTTTTCAAGCTATCTGAGCATCTTATAGCCCAGACAACTTAACACACAAAATTAAACATCACACAGTAGTTACATGAAAGGACTAAAAATGCATAAACCCACATGCAGATGCATAAAAATGAAGATTTCTCTCATAGTAAGGAGTTAACTGGAATTAGAGACCTGGAAACTAGCTTAAAATGTTGATATGCTTTTTCAAATTTTTATGGATTCTTTTTGGGGTGTGGGAGTAAGGAGAATATGTGCATTTAAATAAAAGTTGTGGGGCAAAAGAGAGTATTTGTAACTTTTCAGAGATATACTCTGTGTTTTGCTATTTCTGTAAATATAACTAATGTTCAAGTTTTATACTGCATATATTGTGTGGACTCACATCATTTTGTCTTTTATATCAGTCCAATAATCTTACAAAGAATGCTTATCTTGAATGCAGGTGGGTTTTGTTTGTTTTGTTCTGTTTCTTAACTCTGTAGAAAATGGAAAATAAATAATTAAAATCCAGCATCAATTAATTTGTATGCATAGTTTCCAAATCTTTGAGTTTATTAAATGATTATCTTTTATTTCAAGAAAAAGTTTTTCTTGAAAAACTGAAGTGATATTAAAACAAAATTTCCTGTTACACAAGAAACGAAAGTGTCAAATAATCTTTGAAGGTTTTCAAAGCCAACTCTTGAATGGCATGTGACATTAGACTTAGCCTTGGTTTCTTCTTACCTGAGTCAATCAATAAAAATAATTATAGTCATTCAGGAAACAAGCTGGTGGAGACTTGACCAATGGTTGCTTGATTGAAACTTATACATTTTTTTTGGTTGCAGCGGGTTAATTCATACGTTAGCACACTATTTTCATTTATCAAATGACAAAATAAAGTTTTGACTTCTCTAATTAAATTTTGAACCAAATTATATTAAAATGAGTAACTAAAATCCATCCTCTGATCTTGCAAAAAAAATATTGAAAGACAAATACATCTCTATGTTGAAATAGTTAATTTCCCCTCAAACTCAAATTGTCAATATTAAAATGTAAGATCTAATAGTTTGAAATAAAAGATTCTATAAATTTAATAAATATCTGACCATCAACTTACAGCAAAATCTTTGACACTAAGTTGTAGGAAGACATAATGGGGTATGTATATTATATATAATCATAAATGCTTAAGGCTAAAAAGAGAAAATAAAACAACTTTTATTTGGTGAGAAGAAATCCAAGCTCAGAGAGCAAACATATCCAAATCTCCTGGTATTTTCTGATGCTTCCCTGGGGGTACCACATCCACTTTACAGACCTGTCTTTCATCATTCTTCTCCACCCTACTTAAGGTCTCCACTAGCTTACTTGGATCTCTGTGCAAATTGGAAAGAGATGACTGCTCTAGGCAGATAAATTAGATAATTTTCCACCACACCCACCCTTCCAGTGGTTCTGGAGTGAAGTGACAGCTTTATGAAGAAAACGCTCCCCACCTTCCTCCTCACTGATTTAGTCTTTCCCTGAACACAATGTTAGCCAGCACACAATAGTCAGAATTTCAGACTCCATCGCACCTCAACCAGATGTCTTTGTGCAGTGTGCAAAAAGCACAACCATTTGAGGCTGCTCTGCCATTTTTTTGTAACCACATTGTATGTAAACTTCCTTTGTTTTCCTAAGAGTTTAGTGTAATCAACCCAGTTATCTACTTGTATCTCTAGCAATGGGAGTTTTTTCCTTAGAACATGCTTGTCCCTTACTCTAATATCTTCTAATTAGCCTTTTCCATTCACTATGGCACTCTTATCATGCTATCCTCTTTTCCATTTATCAACATTTAATTAATTTTCAAATGGCTACCTCTAAGTCACTAATAAACTTTTGTTTTTCACTCTTTATTCTTATAAAGATATCTACTTTAACTCAGGAAAACTACCAGACCATACATATAAAGAAATATTTTCATATAACAATAGTTTGTTACTTTAAAATATCCTAGGATTTCTTATGCCTTTTTCACCTCAAGCAAAATTCAACGTATTTCTTGTTGTTCCTGAGCACAGAGCTATAATCCATTTACAGGCCTCCTTTGCAGTTGAATGCAGCCATGTGACTGAGTTCTAACCAACAGAATATGAGGGAACTGACTGAGCCACTTCCAGTCCTGGCTGGCCAAAACTTCCTAAGTTGTAATGCTCTTTTCCCATTCACTTATGTAATACGGACTAGCAGTGCAAAAGTATAGGCCACTTAAAATAGAAAGGGGGGAGGGGTGCCTAAGTTGCTCAGTCAGTTGAGCATCCAACTTTTGATCTCGGCTCAGGTCATGATCTCAAGATTGTGAGACTGAGTCCCTCATCAGGCTCTGTGCTGGGCGTGGAGCCTGCTTAAGATTCTCTCTCCTCAAGTCTCTGCCCCATCTCTTTCTCTCCCACTCAAAAAAAAAAAAAAAAAAAGAGGAAAAATCACCAAGTAAGTTATGAGCCACTTCTCCATTGTGCAAGCAAAAAAACACATCAATTATGTTTGAGTCCTTATATATTTAGGGGTCATTTTAGCAGGCATTAACTTAACTAATACATAGCCATTACTTTAAATTAGAAAATAAAATATCTTGCTTTGAAAACAAGAAGAAACTTCTTCTTTTTTTTTTTTTTTTTTAGATTGTATTTATTTATTTGACAGAGAGAGAGACAGCCAGTGAGAGAGGGAACACAAGCAGGGGGAGTGGGAAAGGAAGAAGCAGGCTCCCAGCGAAGGAGCCCGATGGAGGGCTTGATCCCAGAACGCTCGGATCACGCCCTGAGCCGAAGGCAGACGTTTAACGACTGAGCCACCCAGGCGTCCCAAGAAGAAGCTTCTTAAGCAGTGTAGATTTCAAGTTATATATTTATTAAATTTTTATTTGGGTGAATATTTCTGTTTATATGTAGATACAAATATGTGTGCTTGTATGTATGAACATATATGTATTCCATATTACATGTCTGTCATATATATGATGTGTATAACATGTCTATATACATATGTCTCTATATATGTCTCTATATATGTCTATACATTATATATATTAATGATTTATGTATGCATCATACATATTCTATATATATTATACATATTCATATATATTCATAATTATATATGCAATTTAATAAAATGATTTAGCAAGGAGAAGAGAGAGACAGAAAACAGCATAGATTGAGAAAAGTGGTTCTGCTAGAAATAGAAGGGAACCAGACAGAAGGAATAAAATAATTGCGTGATTTGTTTGGTTTTATCAGACACCATATTAGATTTGGGTGTTTTAAAATTTATATTCCTTTCTTAGAAAAGCTTTTGTGAAAAATTGTACATAAATTTTACAAATCAGAAATGTGGTGTTTAATGTGTTTCTTCCTAGGGTGATGTCATATTTTAAATTGTATTCAGGAATTCAATGAAGTCTGAAATTGGAGAGCTGCTTAAGTCTTAGGATGGCTAAAAGTTTAAACTAAAATAATGTTTGAATATTTTCATGAAACTCTGAAAGATGAACTTTTCATAAAGTACTACATTGAGATTCAAGTTAGCCCTTAATTGTCAGGAATAAATCTTTTGTCTCAATTTATCTTTGCCACTTGAGAGGACTTTATATTTCAAAGTGCTGTCCATGTGTCCCCCCTTTGACTAATGACTTTCAAAGAAAGTTGGACTTACTAGGATATCTATATGTATTCACTAAATTAGAGACAAAGCAGTAATGGTCTTAAGAAAGCAGCTGGCAGCAAGACTATTAGACTGTAAAGAGTTAGAAAACATTTTAAGTGTAAAATATGCTCATATCTATATAAATGTCCAATAAATAATTTAAGACAACCTTACTAATAATTTACAGTGTTGAATTGTTTAAACTCAATCAGCAACCACTGCACATGTGAGCAATTTATTTCCATAGCTATGTTTTTCTCAAAAAAATAGCTATTAAATGGGGGTATGGTATCTTTCTATCAGATGAATTATGAATGATATTTTAATCTAAGATGTTCAATAATATGAGTATGGCATTTCCAAAATTACATGCTTCTTTATAAATTATCTTATGAACATTCATTTAAAGTAAATGGGAAATACTGAAACTTTAAAGTGACAAATCGCCATCTTCTGTTGTATTAAATCAGGAATCATTTCTCTTCACTTTGAATACAAGAAATGAATACCAAAGACAAGAAAGTTATTAGTTCTCAAGTTCAAATCTAAAGTAACTTTCAGAAGAATACAGCAGACATACTCTTTAATATATCATTTTAACATGACACTATTTTGTGAAGATAAAATTGGTTTGTTAGGCATTTATCACTCTCATAGCAAAGGCAACCATCAACAAAACAAAAAGGCGACCTACTCAATGCGAGAAGATATTTGCAAATGATGTATCTGATAAGGGGTTAATATCCAAAATATATAAAGAATTTATACAACTTAACACATATCACACACACACACACACACACACACACACACACAATCCTATTTAAAAATGGGCAGAGGATCTGAAGAGACATTTTTTCCAAAGAAGACATACAGATGGAAAACAGACACATGAAAAGACACTCAAAATCACATCACTCATCATAAGGGAAATGCCAGTCAAAACCACAATGAGGTATCACCTCACACCACTCAAAATGGCTAGTACCAAAAAGACAAAAAATGATGTGTTGGCAAGGATGTGCAAAAAAGGGAACCCTAGTGCACTGCTGGTGGGAATGTAAATTGGTACAACCACTGTGGAAAACAATATGGAGGTTCCTCAAAAAAACTGAAAATAGAAATCCCATGTTCAGTAATTTCACTACTGGGTATTTACCCAAAGAAAACAAAAACCACAATTTGAAGAGGTACATGCACACTTATATTTATTGTAGCATTATTTACAACAGCCAAGCTATGGAAGCAATCTAAGTGTCCACTGATAGATGAATGAAAAAGGTAGATGTGGTATTATATTTTAAAGGAATATTACTCAGCCATAAATAGAATGAGATCTTGCCATTTGCAACAAAACCAATGGACCTAGAAGATATCATGCTAAAGTAAAATAAGTCAGACAGAGAGAGATAAATAACATATGATTTCACTTATATGTGGAATCTAAGAAAACAAACAAAAAATAACTGGGCTCTTACATACAGAGAACTAGAAATTGTCAGAAGAGAGGTGGATGGGTGGAATAGGTGAAGGCAAGTAAGAAGTACAAGCTTCCAGTTATAAAATAAAAAGTCAAGGAGATGAAAAGTACAGCCTATAGAATATAGTCAATAATATTGTAATAATGTTGTATGATGTTAAATAGTAACTATACTTATCATGGTAAACATTGAGTAATGTATAGAATTGTTGAATCACTATATCGTACACCTAAAATTAACATCACATTGTGTGTCAACTATACCTCAATTTAAAAAAGAAAGTATTTGTCACTCTGCATCGAACACTGTTTCAGAGAAAAAATATCAGGCTCATATATTTGACTGATGCTCTCTTACACTCTTTTTTTTTTTTTCACACAAATTTGGACATAGAGCAAATGCTCATGCTCTAAGTCAATGGATTGGTTCCCAAAGAGAAGAATGATATGGACTTCCAATTTGCTTATAGTAATGTTCCTGAAAATGGAAATGGAATATGGGATTTACAAGCAAAACCAGGGTAAAATGCAGTATCACTGGGTATCAAAGTAAAAACTCAATGTATACTTACGCTATACAACAGTAAAAATGTAAAAAGACTATTTCTTTAAATCTTATAATGAATATTTTGGGCACAATATTTTCTTTATTTTCATATTTTATTTTTAGTTACAATTTGGTGCGCTTATTATAAACCAAGCACTTGGCTAAGAACTGCATGCATTATCTTAACCATTTCATGTTAAGAATATGTTCAGTTGTAAAACTTAACTTTTTTAATCTTTTTTTTTTAGATTTATTTATTTATTTTAGAGAGAGAGTGCATGCACATGAAATGGGGGCAGGAAGGGCAGAGGGTGAGGGAGAGAGAGAATCTCCAGCAGACTCCCCACTGAGCATGGAGCCCAAGAGGGGGCTCGATCCCAGGACCCTGAGATCGTGACCTGAGCCAAAATCAAGGGTCAGACACCTAACCAGCTGAGCCACCCAGATGCCCCAAACTCTTTATATTATTTTTTAAAATAAATACCTTTAATGCTTATCTTGGTCTAGGCATTATTTAAGCATTTCAAAACATGGACTCAATCCTTATTACCTCTAAGTAGATGCCATTGTTATTCACACTCTGCACATAGAAACTGTGGCAAAGAGAGATTAAATAATTTGCCCAAACTTTCATAAAAATTAAGTGGAGCAGAGGTTCAAATCTAGGCACTCTGTCTTTAGAGAACACAGTGGTTAAGACATTTATCTAAGAGCAAACAGCTAATAATTGATAAGAAAGAGATACTAATCTGAGGCCTACCTGTAAAATTATACTTACATAACCAGGCAAGAGAGTCCTTTCTCTGGCTTCTAAACTTTTTTTGGTAGGGGGGCTTTTTCAGCTGTGTTCCTTTTCATAGAGAAAGGAATACACAGGGCAGAGAGGATATACATCCTGGGAGTCCTTCCCAGCCCTCTTTGAACCCTCATACTGGTACTAGAGACTTCATTGCCCTGCAGAAAAGACTCTTATCTGCTTCCATAGCTTGCTCAAGCCTCTTCTCCAGCCATACTTTCAGTGTCTAATGTTAGGCCCAAGGAATTACCAAGGGTAGCTTTTAAAGGAATGTAAATTGAAATTAGATGTTTAGCCTGAGAGCCTACAAGTGTGCTCTTGAGGCCAGTCCTTGGTGTAGGATGGAGAAGAAAATTAAGAAAAATGGACAGGCCATTGTCTAGGGCCTCGTAGCCAGCTGTTTTCATGCCACCATGGTTTCCAAAATTTCTAAATCAAAACCTGGACATCCAGGTCATTATGAAGGTATATTTGTCAAGACAGAAGGAAAGGAAGTATTTTATCTATTTTCTACTATTGTATTACATCGTAGAAGTATTGGTGATTGTTCTTTTCAAAAAACACATCCTTATTCTTTATGATATTCTTACTTCTTAAAATCTAGTATAAAATCTGTGGATGAAAATGGTAGAGAACACAAACTTATTATTAACATGGTAAAAGAAAAAAGTGTTTCCTCCTCTCCCCTCCAATCTATTTTATTTTTTTAAGTGTTTTTTTTTTTTTAATTAGAGAGGGAGGGGGGTAGAGGCAGAGGGAGAGGGAGAGAGAATCTTAAGCAGGTTCCACACCCAGCACAGAGCCCTATGTGGGACTCCATCTCACAGCCCTGAGATTATGACCTGAGCCGAAATCAACAGTCAGTTGCTTAACCAACTGAGCCACCTAGGTGTCCCTCAACTCTATTTTATTAATGTTTCATTTGACATATAACTCATAAGTTAATGATCTGCAGGGGAGTACCAAATCTGAGAATGGAGATCAAATGTAATGATATAAAGAATAATGAAGCAATTCTAGCTGGTAGTGCATCTAAAAACAGTATTCTAAAATGTAATCAACTTCAGGTTTCTCAGCCTTTCTTCAGCTATCACTGTTTTCTCAAATCCTTTGTCAAATGTAAGGAAACACATTGACTTCAAGTTTCTTTGTAAGTTTTTAAGTATTGATTGTAATTTTTTTGCTGTTGAAATACCCTCCATATGTAATTTGCTTTCACTATACTTTATAAAAGGAAGCAAAGTTTGTTCCTGGTTATTCCTTTAGGTTAGCTACTTTTCATACCGTGTCTCATAGTGAAGAAATAGTTGATCCAAAAACGCTCTGATTGCAAACTGAACTATTAAAACTAAATATTTTATTAACTTTGACATCAGTAAGAATATATGAAGAACTAAAAACATATACTAAGAGTAGCCAAAAAGAATAAGGAGAAAGAGACCATCATAAAACATCAACATTTCTTACCAAAAGTGGAATTTTCAATTCAAAAAATAATTATTTTTGATTTAAAGTTAAAATGCTTTGGGTGGCTCAGTCAGTTAAGCGTCTGACTCTTGGTTTCGACTCAGGTCATAATCTCAGGGCCCTGGGACTGAGCCCTGCATAGGGCTCTGCGCTGAAGGTGGAGCCTGCTAGCGATTCTCCTGCTCCTTTTCCCTCTGCCCTTCCCCCCTGCTTGTGCCATCTCCCTCTCTCGCTAATTTTTTTTTTTTAAGATTTTTTAAATTTATTTGTCAGATAGAGAGAGAGCACAAGCAGGAGGAGCGGCAGGCGGAGGGAGCAAGGAGCCTGATGCAGTACTCAATCCCAGAATCCTGGGATCATGATCTGAGCCAAAGGCAGATGCTTAACCAACTGAGCCACCCAGGCGTCCCTCTAAATAAAATATATTTTTTTAAAAAAGTTAAAATACATCTACTTTGAAAGTTGAGCTCTGAAAATCTTAGTCATACACGAGCATAAACAGAGCCAATAAGTAGATGAATTGTATATGCTTCAGGAAAAAACAGAGCTAATACAGAAAAAGTTCAGACACTTTTTGTATTCTATTAAAAAACATTTTCTATGTGATTATTTTGAATAGCTTTTTTATCAGAAGATCATTATTTTATGACTGTGAAATGGAAATACTTGTGATATCTAGCGAGGTCTCTTTAAAACATCCTCAATTCTATAGGAAGAAGCCAAACTCGAATGCATAATCAGATTTCAACTTTATCTGCCCTGAAATCCTGCTTTGTCAGCATGCCACTATTACATGGTTCAGTTCAGCTGTCTAGTTAGAGACCCTGGCACTGTCTTGGATGTGCCCCTATCTTCCAAAATCTTAGTCTTTAAGCTCATCCTTTTGTGGTAGATCAGGTGATACTCAATTTAAGCTATAGTCTCTCAACTCCCTGTTTTATTAACAATAACAGACAATGAATATTAATTGCCATTTGGCACTGAAAACAAAAGTGAAGATTATCAGCAAACTGCCTCCAAACAACAATCTGCAGGAGAAAGGCGAAAAGCAGTCTATCATTTCATGGTTTGCCCATACAGTCCCAAGAATCAGGATGTTTAGACAAATGGAAGATGATACGGATTTTTTGGTTGTATACCATATGAATACTGGCAAAAAACTAAATAGAACCATGCATGTGGTCCACTAGCGAACTGCATTCTGTTACTCAAAGAAACGTTTAGGCAAACAGATGGCTGTAGAATTTCAGCATGGATTGCAAAAAGCATTCTTACTTGTATTGTATTACGGTGTAAACTGTGATTACACAATGCCAGGAAAGTGAAATATTTAAATAAATGTTCTGTTTGCTGGATAAAATGTTTGAGTAACTTCTTCTCTCTACCCTCACACCCTTCGATCCCCCCTACACGAACTAAACCAAGGAATCTGGGAACTTGTGAGTCTTACCACACCAACCTCTAATTGATGTGGCTAAATGCCAATCAAAGAACCATTTTAGGAAAGTCTCTGGTCAAAATCGCTTTTCTTTTACTGTGAGATCTTACACTTTGTAGTAGCATAAATACATACTGATGGCAACATTCAAAAGGCCTATTTATATCCTTGGAGAGGAAAAATAGTTAACAGTGTCATGATATTTTTTTTCCCATTGCTTTTGTCAAAAAATCATTTAAGATTTTTAGCTTCCAAAAAAGCTCTGAGCCTATGTTAGGGTTTACTAAATCTGATTCTAAAGAGGAAAATGAAATAAGAGTGAAGTTCAGACACGCTTGAAAGAGCTATTTAGCTAGAACAAAAATGGAAAAATGGAAAGCAAAGCAACACATTTCAAGAATTTGCAAATCTTTTATCTTTATTGTGCCTATTTAACCTGTCTTTGGTATTTGGCTAATTCCTGTCGATGACAGTATACTGATGAATATTAATGTCTTATGTATATAAATATATATCTACACTTTAAACAAATGATGCAAGAGTAAATATTCTATGGAAACATACCTGAGTAGAGATTCTATGTGGAGGGCAAATGTGTATGAGAATCTATAATGCTGGATACTGGAGATAAAACAATAAGTTAACAATAACTCCTACCCTTTTAGGAGCTGACAATTTATGCTTTCGTAATTGCCCTATTTTGATAGATAAGGAAATATCGGACAGCATACTACCACTACATCATGTGGGCTATGTTGTATAGGAAAAGTTCATGTCATAGGTTAAAGAGTCCATCCCTGGACTGGGCCCACTGATTTTAAGGATTTTGTATAATCATGTCCAATAGAGTTATCAATTTTACATTGTTTCCCCCATCAGTATGCCAACTGAGAGGATCAATACCTGCTTTGGGGTTAGTTTGATACTGACATCAAGTTTGTAGAGGTAGAAAGCAGGTTTCACATGAGAGACTATGGACTATGAGAAACAAACTGAGGGCCTCAGAGGGGAGGGGGGTGGGGGAATGGGACAGACCGGTGATGGGTAGTAAGGAGGGCACGTATTGCATGGTGCACTGGGTGTTATATGCAACTAGTGAATCATCGAGCCTTACATCGGAAACCGGGGAAGTACTGTATGGTGACTAACATAATATAATAAAAAATCATAAAAAAAAATAATAAAAAAAAGAAAGCAGGTTTCATTAATATCTCTTAGGTTTCTAATTCATCAACAATAATCCTTTGTCAGCTTCACCTCTAGTTCCAGGGTTCCTGAATCTAAATAGTCCTTATGTCTCATATCGTTAGTGTTAATAATAATTACCAGAATAGCATTTACTCAGTGTTTGTACTGTATCATACACTGCTCTTAGCATTTTACATATGTTAAACCATTAAATCTTTAAAATAACCATATAGAGTAAAATTATTCTCTTTTTACAGAAGAATTATTTGTTTTTGGAGTAATCAATACCCAATTAATCAATTAATTCAATAACAATTAATCAAATACTGAATATTCTGCTCTAGGCATTAAAATAGGGATGAGGGACAACCTCTCGGGAAAAAAAAAAAAAAAACCAGTGTCTTCTTTCAGAGTTTATAATCTAATGGTAAGCAGTTAAATTAACCACAGCTATAATAAAATAGTTTCTAATAAATGTATTGTAGAGAATGCCTTTAAGGTCACAAAAGAGGGCCATCTAAAATAGTCGGGAAGGGTACTGAAACATTTCCCAGTATAAAGACCCTTAATCAAACAACAGTTACATAGGAACAAGTCTGTGTGGGGAGTGAAAGTCATTCTAGGCAAAAAAAAAAAAAAAAAAAAAAAAAAGATATTCATGAATATAACTTGATTATTTGAAAACAGTCAGTCTGTATGCAGTCATTTTTACTTTTGATAAGTTGGGGATTTTAATCAGATGCTCTCCAAGGACAACCAAAGAAGGGGGTTCTTAACCAGTGAGGAAATCCAGCCAAATGCCCAGCAGCCAAATTCAAGGCATTTTGTGTCCTGTTTAATTCACATCAAATCTCATTATGTGATGAAAACTTTGTTTTTTAAAAATACATAAAAGTTAAGAGAATGATTAAACTTTATGTGAACACCTAATTAGAATATCTGATGGTGGGTAGGGTGAGATCCTTAAACAAAAAACAAAAAACAAAAAACAAAAAAAACCAAAACTGTTCTTGCAAAATACAGTTCTCCAAACTGTTAACTTTGCAGTTCAATCTAGCTCTGTGTAAATACATGTGATTTCCCTCTAATTGCTTTTGCTCCTAGAATTGTTACAAATATGGTGCTGTAGTTTAACAGAGAAAACATATTACCTTGAATAGCAATTTACAGAACTTACTTTTATATTTTATTTTTATTTATTTATTTATTTAAAAGATTTTATTTATTTATTCGACAGAGATAGAGACAGCCAGCGAGAGAGGGAACACAGCAGGGGAGTGGGAGAGGAAGAAGCAGACTCCTAGCGGAGGAGCCTGATGTGGGGCTCGATACCATAACGCCGGGATCACACCCTGAGCCGAAGGCAGACGCTTAACCGCTGTGCCACCCAGGCACCCCTTACTTTTATATTTTAATCACTCCATGATCCATAATTGCCATACCAAGTACTTCAAGTAGGCAGGATAGCATAGCATTTAGAGCATTAACTTTTGAATTAGGCCGACTTAGCCTTCTCTAATGTTGGCAGCGCAGGTAATCCTAACAGAGCCTTACTTTGCAGGAACTAATCACCAAAATCTTGCCATTCAGGTTTCTCAGGGCTGGAGGTCAGTTACCAGTTTTAATTTTTTAGGTTTGTGTCAGTCATCAGTTCTTTGGAATTATCACGACAGGAAGAACATTTCAAACCTAATCCTATGGAACCTTCATAGCCTTCTCAATGAATTAAGAAACAAAGGGTGGTCCCCTTATTTTCCTCTCTCTATAGGGACTTACATCATAGGAACATCTTTCTAAATAAGTCTCTTTCCCAGTATGCTTTCCTACTCTCTTGATCCATTTATATTCTAGAAGTGAGTGAACGAGTTCAACAGTAATGAAACACGTTCTCCTTCATTCTCTTTATAAAATATATATCAGGTCAGAGGATGCATTCTGTTTTACTTTCCTTTTTGTATTATTAAGACATTCAAAATGGTGGCAAGAAGCGTGCATTCTAGCATCTTACTATATGAGAGCTGACATTAAATTCAGTGCTATGAATTTTAATATTTCCTTCAGCAGTTCTAAGTTTTCCATATAATTTTAAAATTAGAGAAATAAAAGCTTTGAGCCCACGTTAGAGTCAGATTTAGCAAATCCTAAAGAGAGAAATGAACAAAAGAGGGAAAATCAAACGACCCTATTGTGGCTTCCTTGTACACTGAGAGTGAGCCAGACTCTCAGGTTACACAAGTAAACACAATGATTTTTGTATACTCTTGATACCTCCAGCATCATACAAGCTTTTAAAGGCATTGTATAAGTTGCTATAACCTCTTCAGAAAAAAAGATGATAAGATACCTGGAAAAGCCATATGAATATGTATCATCATTATTCCTACAGTGTGTTTGTGTGTTCAAGACGTATTATAAGCTTATCTTCAATACAATTAATTATAAAGAGATAACTAGATAAACATATAATTAGTAAACAACATAAAGACATCATACAAAGGAATGAGATAGTGAATTGTGGGATATTAACAGAGAGTAATCCAGCATAGTTGTTCATAATTATAAAAGTCCCAAAGACACAGGGAGAAGTATTACTGATTTAAAAGCAGAAATTTCATGTACATGATGGTTGCAACTATGTGAACTGCACATGCAAGTATGCATCTAACTTCTTTTGTTGTTATAACACATTACCAAAAGTTTAGCCATTTAAAAGAACACAGATTTATTACTTCATAGTTCCAAAAGTCAGAATTTCCACACAAGTCTCATCAGCTAAAAGCAAAGTAACTGCAGGACTGCTGCATTCACTGGAGAGTCCCTGAGGAGAATCAGCTTTTAAGCTCATTCAAGTTGTTGGCAGAATTCAGTTCCACATGATTATAGGACTAAGATCCTGATTTCCTTGCTGGCTGTCATCTAGGGTTATTCTCACACACTAGAAGCCACACACAGCCCTTGGTTTGTACCCCCTCTTCCTTTATCCTCAAAGCCAGCAATCATGAGTAGTGTCTTCACTTTGGATCTCCCCTTCAGCTTTATCTCTTTTCAGCTTTCTTTTCCTTCTCTTTAACTCTAGATGGAAGATTCTCTGCTTCTAAGAGCTCATATTGGATTAAATTGGGCCTACCCAGATAATCCAGGATAATCCGCCTATTTTAAAGCAGTAACTTTAATTGCATCCGCAAAGTCCCTTTTGCCATATAAGATAATATATGTGCACATAAGTAGAGAGTGTGGACATGTTTAAGGGTCCATTAATCTGCCTTTCAAAATACAGACAGTGGACAAAAGTTCATATGTGAAATGAAAATAATTAGGATACCAAAAGAGCTTATCATTTCTTAAAATACTCTTTAGTTTGTTCTACATTCTCAGAAATAAGAGGAAATTCATTACACTTATTAAGTTCTGACACTTCAGTTCAAATATATGTATGTGTGTATGTGTGTGACTAATTCATAAGCTTAAACACACACGACTATTTCTGCATTGCAGTAATTATTTTCATGGTAGCATTTTGTTATAGAATAAATCTTACATATTCAATGTATAGCTTTAATAGGAAACAAGCATTGCAGAATCTATTTTTAATAAAATTAAATTAACAAAAATTGTAAAATTTATAAGAAGTACATAAGATTATGTAGTCGGGTATATTTTACAGCAAAACAAAACAGTACAAGAAATTTTATGCAGTCAAGGAAATACAGATAAAAGTACTGTTTTAGGTACTTTTACTTAAACTCTGTTCCAGCATTCTACAAATTGGGCAGGAGATTAATGATAATCCTGTCACAAAACTTACGAACCAACAATTAGGTAAGCAGAAATAGAAAGTGATGCTCAGAAATTACCTAAGATTTGTAAGGAAAAATATAAAATAAAATAAATCCCTAGAAGGCAAAATGTTTTTAAACACTGGTACAAACCCATGAAGTAACACCCTAAGAACTAAGTGAAAGCTCAAAATTTTATCTAGATGTTAGTCATACTGAAAGTTTTCTCCTACTAGTACTGTAGACACAGAAAACAAAAACAAAACCCAGTTCATTACTATGGTTCATCATGCTTTAATAATTTGTATCCCCAGAGGTTGCACCAGCCATACGAACCAAAAAAGTGGTAGAGTGTTAAAAGAAATTAGTCCACAGATAAAAGTAAATCATGGTCATAGTTGATTATACTGCCAGGTGAGAAGTCCTTGCCCCAGATCAGAGTAGATAATCTAGAGCTTGAAGTTCCCTTTAGATGAGGATGCTTAATTCAAAAGGAGTTAAGTAGTGTCTGTAGCTGTTCCATTTCTATTAGGTTTACTCCCTCACAAAAGAAAGGAGAAAAAAACCCTGCACTCACTGTAAAACTGAATTTAATATAGAAGACTGCATTTATTCCACACAACTACCTTGTAAGATAGGTATTATTCCTATCACTTCACAGATGGGGCAGTTGGGGCTCAGTTGCTTAATTTACTCAAGGCTGGTTAGTTATCTGGGAAAATAAACTGGATATCTTTCCCTAATTATCTCTGCTCTCTCTCTTTTTCCATTGCATTAAAAACAAACAATGGAAGATTTGAATGCATAAGACCATTCAAATTAACAGATTGCAATTACCAGTTAAACATTCCGTTATTATAAAACAATTGTGAGCAGAAAAGCATAAATGAGTTATCTGCTATATCTAAGACTCTTTTGGATAAAGCCAAAGATGCAATATTCTCCTTAATGATTAAGTAGAGAACCAGAGGATTCCATTGGTGGGAGCCACAGGAAATAGGTTGCAACATGCTCTTTTTATTGCAAAAGCACATTCCAAGTGTGAAGAATATTTATATTTCAGGTATACAGAAAAATAACAGCATATATTTTGGTTTCTGCTTAGGAGATAAGAAATGGAGAGGATTGCACCTAACCCTACAACAATAAACATGCCAGACAAAATGCAAGCTTAGGACTTTGAGTGTATCAGACAGCTGAGGTACCCATCCAGCCTGACACAGAAGAAGAGACAGTTGCCTACAAAGGGAGACAGGATGTGAGTAATTGTTTACCTGGAGCAGATATAGCCAGACATAAATGGAAGAATTCAGTTAGAATGGTTAATGAATTAGTGGAAGATGAGACATAGGTTGTTGAGTGTGAAGGCCTTGGGGGCTGCAGATATAGGGAGAATTTGTACCTTTTTCAAAGCTCTTTTCTTCTTTACCATGTGTTCACAAAACAAGAGTGGCAAGAATCCCAAGAACACATCCTTCTTGAGAGAGGGTAACAACAACTACTATGTGAGGGAGACAAAATCTGCCTGAACATTTTTCCCCCCTATGCTTGCTATGGAACAAAAGCTTCAATATGGAATGGGAAGGGACAGTTAGGGAGGCCATAGTTAGCTTCTGTTGCTGATAAGTTGGGAATTCAGTAGTAGAAACATGTAGATTAGCGTTAATGAGAGTGATTCCATGCTATTCTAAACTCCAGAGAGTTTAGAAGTATCTAAGTTTTCAAGATTCTCTAGTTCATCTATCCACATTCCCCATCCCAAGTTTCAAGGTCCCACAATTTCCCTATTAGTTTCCTGATTTGGGCACACTGGATTTACTTCAACTGAGAATCCAGTTTTCTTTTACTCAGGTTCTGTGCCTTATTTTCAGGATTATGTGTTCTTGAAATTGCAAGAGGTAAATGTCTCTTTAAACGATGCAGAGGAGGCTCTCCAATTTTCACATTTTGCTTCAAACGTAGATTAATAGATCTGGGACTCTCACTTGTCTATTCAGTAAATCGATGGCATTTAGCAACAGGAACTAAACTCCAACTACAGAGTAGTTACTCATTCCCTCATGCTTTCCAAATTCCAAAGATTCTGGCCAGCTATGCATCCCCTTCATCCTATTTCTGTTCCAAATTCACTACAGGTAAACACCTTGGCAAATATACTGCTACAGCTTTCCAGGAACTATCAAAACTCCATTTACCACCAGCGATGGTGTCCTTATTGCCATTGGTTGGTGCATTCACCTACAGAATCCAATCCTTAGAGTTGGCTTCCTAGGGCCATGCCTGGCACCAACTCTCTTCAATTAGATTCCCTAGAAACAGAGGTAAAGATAGGATTTCTTTTGAAAGCTAATTATTGATAGAATGCTCTCCAGAGGGAAAAAAACAAAAAAACAAAACAAAACAAAAAAAAAACAAAAAACCCAGCTAAAACCTGTAAGTAAAAGAGCAAAGCCAAGCAGTAAAATGGGAAAAGCTGAGAAACAATACTATCTCAGCAAATGCCTAGCTTTGGCCTAACTCATAGTGGGAGATATTTGGGAATAAAGTAATCAACAGTGTTGCCCTCTTTGGTGGCATGGGATTTCTCCTTATTTCCTTGTAGCACTCAATCATTGGCTCTGAATTATCCAGGGAAGGGGTGGGGGGTCAATATAACTCCCAGTTAGAAAATGCTCTAATCAGTGGAGGGCAATTTTCTGGAGAAGGCGGGTAACTGTGGGCCATTACAAGCTGACAGCAACTGGGGAATGCGTATGCCAGTCGGTAAGGGAGATACTGGAGATTTCAGCTCAGGGTTTACGGGTGGGGCAACACAATTTCTCCTATAAGGATAAAGTCCTTTTGATCCTTTCACCCTCTCCTTCTTACTCTCTGTCCCTCCATCTTCCAAGACCTCTCTCCTCCACTCCTGTTCAAACACACACACACACACACACACACACACACACACACACACACACAGAGCTTTCCCTTTTTGCTTTCAATATAGGGAAGTTATGTTTGAGGCTGTGGCAAATAAAGTGGGAGAACAACTAAAACATTGAAATAATCACTGAGACACCAACTCAACAGGATTCAATAATTGTGGAATATGTAGAAGGTAAATGCTGAAAGTGGTATAGACACATCAAACACAATGATGGGAGTTGAAATAAGCATGGATTTGAGCTTATCCTACCATAACAGCGACTGAGTGTCAAGAACACAGATCAGACATCTTAGACCATTTTAAACATCATTAACTCTTCTTGAGATTCTATGCCAGATCTCCAGTAAATATACAAAGAGCCAAACCCACACAGATGATTTCCCAGTGCATCTTGAGGCATTCTCCCAGGAAACAACTGTTTCATCCAGTTAACAGAGGTGAATCAGACACTGAGGGTAAAAGGAGAGATCAAATAGAATTATTCACATAGATCACATGCCTCATGGTCACCAAAACATGGTGCCTAATGCTCTCTTGCAGGGTCAACAAACTATAGCCTCAGGTTAAATTCAGCCCACGTCCTGTTTTGTTTTTTTAAATGGCCCATGAGATAAGAATGATTTTTCACATTTTAAAAGTTTTTTTTTTTTTAAGATTTTATTTATTTATTTGACAGAGCGTGAGATAGCAAGAGAGGGAACACAGCAGGGGGAGAGGGAAAGGGAGAAGCAGGCTTCCCGCTGAGCAGGGAGCGCGATGTGGGGCTGGATCCCAGGATCATGACCTGAGCCGAAGGCAGACACTTAACAACTGAGCCACCCAGGCACCCCTAAAAGGTTTCAAAAGAGGAAAAGTGAAGTAGGATATGGGACAGACCTCAAAGCCTAAAATATTTACTATCTGGTCCTTCACAGAGAAAGTTTGCCAATGCCTATTCTATGATTCACGTCATAGAAATCTGAAAATCTCTTCCACCAAAAAAAGGAAGATCAATATTCTCTAGTACAAAAAACATGCTCTAGTAGTAGAACTTAATCCCTATCCCTAATTGCTGATGGTATTTAATTTGGGCCATGAGTAGTAAGGAAATAAATAGTTTGATGTATTACTCCCCTCATGAAAACTACACTTGATATGCCCTAAATACTCAATAAAATGCTATAAAAATGTGTTTCCTATAATTTCTGCTTGCTCTAAGGTTCATCACACCTCTGCATTCATAGGAGTCACTGGGAATTTTTATTAAAATGTGGATTCCTAAATTCTATCCCAGGACATTTCAAAGATCGAGAGAGGGAACACAGCAGGGGAGTGGGAGAGGAAGAAGCAGGCTCCCAGCGGAGGAGCCCGATGTGTGACTCGATCCCAGAATGCCAGGATCACGCCCTGAGCCGAAGGCAGACGCTCAACGACTGCGCCACCCAGGCACCCCAGGACATTTCAAATTCATAATATACTGGGTAGGACACAGGAGTCTGCATTTCAAATACCCCCAGGTGATTCTGATACAGGGAGATTATAAACTGCACTTTGAGGAATACATGAAGCATGGAAAAGCATAAGTTTAAAGTCAGGCATATTTGGACTTAAAGGCTAGTATACCGATTAAATCCACAAATAATTTGAGCACATTAAGTACCTACTATGTGCCAGCTACTCTTGTCAGTATTGGGGGATGCAGCAGTGGGCAAAACAGAAAAAATAATCTGTACCCTCATGGCACTTGCTTGTGAGTTGGTATAAACATATTAAAAACAAATAAGTAAAATGTATGGAATGTGAGTGTGATGAGTACCTTGAAGAAAAAGAAGGCAGAGAAATGCAGCAGGTAGTTGGGTGTAGGGGCAGGTGGGTAAGGGGAAAGTTCTCCTGAGATGAATTAGTCGAGAGACATGAAGGTGAGTCAGGGTGAGGAAGGTGATGCGAATATTTTAAACTGGTAAGTTCCTGGGAGAGAAAAGAGCTAATGCCAAGCTTGAAGTCTGGCATATTCAAAAAATGAAAGAGTAAGGAGGCAATATGGAGAAAGAGGATCACTGTTAACTGCTGTGTGAAGAATAACTGGAGGGACCGGGGTAGGCAGAATAATACCACTCGAAGCCCTCACCCCCATATATCATCTTATGTGGCAAAAAAAAAAAAAAAAAAAGGATTTTGAGATGTGGTTAAGGATCTTCAGATAGGGAAGTCAGCCTGTATCAATGTAATCACAAGCCTAGTTGTAAGTGAAAGAGGGAGGCAGCAGGGTCAGAGTCAGATCTGAAGGTGGATGGGAGAACCATAGTTTTGAAATGCAGGGAAAGACACTCTGAGAAGTTGAGAAATGTAAGATAAAAGATTCTCACTTAGGGCTTCAGGAGGGAATGTGGCCCTGCTGACACCATGATTTTGGCCCAGTAAGACCCATTTCAACATCTGACCTCACAGAAAGTAAGATAATGATTTTTTGTCTGTTTAAGCTACTGCGTGTGTGGTAATTTGTTACAGCAGCCCAAGGAGAATAATACAGGGAGTAAAGATATGAACATGGAGATAACTTGGGAGGTCACTGCAGTAACTAATTCAAGAAGTAATGGTGGCTTAGACTAAGGTGATAATAGAAGAGACAGTATAAAAGTGATTGAATTCTGAAGGGGAATGGGAATGACTCACAGATGGACAGGGTGTTAGATAAGAGAAGGATCAGGATCAAGGGGGGAAGCCCAGCCTTTTGGTCTCAGATGATAAAGGAAAGTGGTTGTCATTTACTGAGATGGGGAAAATGTTGGAAGAGCAGGAGGAAGAAGTACCTGTTGCATGTCCAAGTGAGTTTGTCAAATAGCCCGTTTGCTATTCAAGTCTAATTTTAGGGGTGAGGTCTGGGCTGGAAAGATAAATTTGCGAGTAACCACTTTTAAATAACAGTTGAAATCAGGAGAGAAATCTTCAAATGGGTGAGTAAACATAAAAAGAGAGGTCTAAAACCTGAGCCCTGTGTCATTCCAATTTGGGGAGATCGTAAAACGAATAAACTAGCAAAGGAAATTGAGAAACAGCAACACATATGGTGGGGAAATGAACAGGTGAATGAGATGTCTGGAAAAAGGGATTTAAAGATGTGTGAAGTTAAGGATCTTCAGATGGGGAGGTTAGCCTGTATTATCCTGGTGGGCCCAATGTAATCCCAACCCTCCTTATCAGTAAAAGAGGGAGGCAGCAGGGCCAGAGATCTGAAGATGTTATGCTGTTGGCTCTGAAGACAGGGGGCAGAGTCATAGTCAAGAAATGCAGGAAAAGGCCCTTGCCCAGAAGCTGAAAAAGGTAAGGCAACAGACTTTCACCTAGAGCTTCAGGAGGGAATATGGCCCTGCTGACACAATGATTTCCGCCTAGTGAGACCCATTTCAATGTCTGACCTCCAAAAAGGTAAGTGTTGGTTTAAGCTACTGCATATATGATAATTTGTTATGGCAGCCAAAGGAGGATAATATAAGGAGTAAAAATATAACCTGGAGATAACTTGGAAGGTCACTGCAGTAATTAAGCCAGAACTTAAGAGTGGAAAAAAATGTAGCAAATATTGATGAGAACTCAACATGAGTACTAAGGAATGGCTATTGATTTTAGCAACGTGTATGTAGCAATAGCACTCTCAGTGAAGTGTTAGGGGAGAAAGTCTGACTAAAGGAGTTTGACTGGTTCTACTACTTGCTAACTTGAAAACCATGGACACATTTCCTAACCTCTGGAAATGTCAGTTTCCTCTAAAATATGGCATAATTATTCATGTTATAAAGATCTTGCGAAGATTAAAGGATGTAATGCTTGTACAGCATCTCTTAAAATTTCTGGCACATAGAGAAATGTCAGCTATTTTCCTTTTCTGTTCCTCTCCAATATTCCAATGAAATAAAACTATTTGTGCCTCATATATTCTATAAAGTGAATACGAAATGGGTGCAATCCAGATAAGATGTGGACTTGCCTTATACCTAAGAACTGATATTAGACTAGCTTCCATTTCTTGATTCATGGAAAGTCTAGTGACCTCTGAAGAATTTCTGTAAGTTTCCAAAGTTCATCCAGAGTTCCCACTGATCTGAACACTCGGCTTTCTTTTCAACTTAAGGATAGTATTATTTTCTAGAACTAAATCTGTTCATCTACAAATAACAGAAAATCCAACAAATGTCTAAACATCAGATAAAAGTTTCACTCCCCTTTTTTAAGACCAAGCGTAGTAAGTCTGGGCTGGTAAAAAGCATGGTGATACCTTAGGGGACCCCAGGAAAGCAAATCTGGCTTCTGTTTTCTCCGGAAAGAATTTTTTTCTCAAGACTTTTACCTCATGATCACAAAATGGCTGCTCCACTTCCGGAATCACAGACATCAGACAGGAGAAAGCAGAGAGCAAAAGATGAAGTGGCCTGTCAGCTGATTTAGTACTCTTAAAACCGCATTCTTGTAAGCCTCACCCAGGAACTCTGAATTACTTCTAATTGTTCAGATGTAAGCACACTCTCCTCCTTACAGTGTTGAAGGAGGAGTATTGTTTTTTTTTTCCTCCAGTTTCTGAAATAGGCTGGAAAAAAGAGTTGTGAATGCTGACGAGTATTAAATCCAGAATCATCCCAGATGAGCCCTGACACATATACCTCTCACACATAAGCACAGACACACAGTGCTGTAAGTAAGACCTTGCTGGTGAGCTGAGAGAGCTAGAGTGAGACTTATGTTGCAGAAACGCACACTATTTACAAATTATTAGAAATACCAGTTTGTTTTTATGTACAGAAGTTATCTAATTGTCCCAATTCTAAAGCAAATGATCACACTGAAACCAAGAAGGCAATTTACCTTGATACTACTTCTGGGGAAAAACGAAAACAAAAACAAAAACTAACTTGATTTGTTTCATGATCTTAGTACAAAATATTTATAAAAAATAATACTTCAGAAAAGGTCAGGTGATTTTTGACAACTAATTTTTAGCTCTAAGTCATTAAGGTGGTAGCATAAGCAGGTTTTCCTCCTCGTTTTCTGTAATAATAGCTTTCCTTAAAGCTTGAGGCTTTAGACTGAACCACTATTTTAGGGTAAGAGAGGATTTTTAGATAGATACTTTTAATAAGAACATTGTTTAATATCTTCTAGAAAATACATTGAAAAGGAATGTAACTGATCTCTGTATGTGTTTTTAAGAAACAAAAACAAACAAAAAAAATTTCTCTGGAAGCCTAGACTGAAGATTAAATTCAGTGCTTTTCTGTAAAGTAGGATCCAAGCACATCCCCTGTTCTATGCTTCCCCCCCACCCCATAACCTCTCACCCCTGAGGGGATATTTGACAGTATCTGTAGACATTTTTGGTTATCACACTGGAAGGGGGAAGGTGTGAGAAGCATCTAGTACATAGAGGCCAGGGTTCCTGCTGAACATCTTATAATGTAAGGGATAACCTTGACAAGCAAGGATTGTCTTGCCTAAAATGTCACTGGCGTGGAGGTTGAGAAACCCTGATCTAGAAGGTTAGGTTTCTATTTGATTCAGAATCTTAGTCCCTGTGATAGCTGCCTCTAGGCATGCTGTACAGAAAAGTGACTCTTTAGAGTTTCTTTTACTATCTCATTTGATGTTTTACAAAGCCCAACATTTAGAAGTCAGTTAGCTTAGTCTTCTGCTTGCACAACTGAATTATCTCCACCCTTTCCTACCTTGCGTTTTCTCCTGGATTGAAGATCTGTATCAATAGGATTCAGGTCCCCTGAGTGTTTGGCCATTGGGATACCCAAATGAAGACAGGGAGGCAGGGAAGAAATACACTAAACTTACACCTCTCTCCTTACACCTAACACCTTCCATGTCACGTAATCTGGGTCCTTTGCCCAAAAGTTCTAATCTCTACATGACTTTTCTTCCTGTGTCCCATAACCCCTCCTTCTATTTTAAAGGTAGGCATAGTAACACCTCTATTATTATAAGCTCAGGATCACTGACCTATCCATTACAGTTCTTAACTCTCCCCCAAACTTTTGGTACAGTTCTTGTGTAAATGTTTCGAGCAGGAGTGTACCCTCAGTTTCCTGAGAGAAATCTAACTCAGTTTTGGAGTGTGTCTATATCTAGGGCCTAGGTGCCCCTTTATATCTTGCCCACCTAAATGTTCTAACATCTCTCACAAGAAATAACCCCCAAGGAGAAGAAACAAAAATACAAACAACAGTTCAAACACAACAGAACATGAAAGATCGTGAAAACAGCTACATAACTTGTAAAACATAGGTCTCAATTATCTTCTAATATTAACATGTTAGAATTGACAATTCTTCTTAAGTTAGAGGCTTAAAAGCACAATCAACATCCCCTTGTTGGGAAAATCTAGTACTGTCCTACCAGACTGTGCCCTCACCCTACTACATGCTTGTCCAGTCTCCCCCAAGCCCCTACTATCCTTGATACTAAGATAGCAGTAGCTTTCTCATTCATGACCCAATCCCCACTATTTCTACACTATCCCATTCAGCAACCCATTGCTATTGTAAAATATCAAGTTGGTCGTTTATCTTCCTTAATTAAACTCCTTTTGTTTTTTCTTTGCCTACTGAATACTGTCTAATCTTAATATGAAAAGGAAGGCCTTTTGCAATCTGATCTCAACTTTCTTGCCAGTATTATCTTACATACTTTAAAGAATCTCTTCTACTCAAGTTAGAAGTGGTAGATTTGCCTCATACCAGCATTCAACTGTCTACTGAACATCCAATTCTGAATAACCAGTTATCTGCTAATGGCGCTTTTCAAGTAAAAGTGGTATTTCATTCAAAAGGGGGTGGTGTGGCAGTCTAGGTCCCAACTCAAATGTTTTTACTTGGAACAGTCATACTCTGGTTGCAATAGAAGTGTTTTACGCATACTTACTTTCTTAGTTTCTCAAATATATTTTTTAAAGATTTTATTTATTTTAGTGGGGGGAGGGGCAGGGAGAGAGGGAATCTCAAACAGACTCCCCACTGAGCTCAGAGGCTCAATATCCGACCCTGAGACCATGAACTGAGCCAAAATCAAGAGTCGGCCATTCACCTGACTAAGCCACCCAGGTCCCACTAGTGCCTCAAATATTAGAAGGAATTAAGATTTAAGTAAAAATATTAACTGCAGCTTAAGTGAAGAATACCGTGACTATTAACAGAATCTGGTGTCACTGTTTTGGTTCAGGCTGAAGCACCAGCGGCTTATCCATTATTTTTACATCTGTGCAAATATCAGCATAAAGAAAAAGACCAGTGACCTCTTAGTATTACTAAGAAAAGTTTTTACCAACAGATCCCTTAAAGGATTTTCAGGGATCCCAGGGGGTCCATGGACCACATTGGTATAACTGCTGCTATAAAGAGTGAATTAAGTTCTTGAAGCTGGTTTTTACTTTCTCTAAATTCTGGGTTACTAAAAAAAGGGCAAGAAATCACTAGTTGAAGAGAAGGAAGGTAGAACCGTGAACTTTATGTTCTGATTTTCCACCTTTGCCCACGGCTTTAATCCTGTATCCCATGGATGCACCTGAAAGTGGGCCAAGATGCTGCTCCTCTGGAGCTTTACTTCCAGCTTTCCAGCTGTTTCCACAGCACTTTTTACAGGGCATATCAGAATTTCCATCATATTGATTTCAGTTATTAATTTGCATGTGTTTCTTATTTGGTAGAAAGTGAGCTTCTAAAAGGCAGGAGGCATGTTTTATTCATCCTGGCACCCCAGTACCTAGGGTTGGCACAGAGTACATATTCCAAAAAGAAAAAGCTCAAGGACAGTGGAGTTTTTGCCTAAGTGGTTACATTCTAATTGCAATAGTTATTTCCTGAAGTAACAGTAGTCGGTATTTTTCTGGGGAGGGCTTACTATGTTTCAAGCATCGTCCTAAGTGCTTTGTAGATACCATTTAATCCCTACACAGTTTTTAAGTTGTTTACTTTATTTCCAGTTAACATACAGTGTTATATCAGTTTCAGGTGTACAATATAGAATTCAACACTTCCATACATCATTCTGTGCTCATCATAATACACAAATTCTTTACATTCATAAATTATTACTCCCAACTCCTCATCATTGTTTCATTTTGTTGAAACAAAAATGGAGGGTTAAAAGGACAAGTGACAATATATTTTCTGCAGTCACCCAATTAGCAAATATTGGAATCAATATTCAATAATATACTTATGAATGTCAACTACTTTACATATAAAAAGCAAAGCATGCTGCTGGTGACTTTGTTGTTGACCTCATTTTTTTTTTTTTTTACCTCATCTGTGTATATTGATCTGAGAACATGTGTCATGATCAGGTGGCTTTTACTTCATGCTGATAGGGGCCGCTAAATATTAGACAGTTACAAGTGGGTTTCCATGGTATGTCTATGGCTCTGACCAGTATTCATGTGATTTTTTTTTTAACTGAAATATGTCTGTAAGAAAACACTTTTCTCCTGATTCTGTTAGCTTCTTCCTGAAGCATGTCTAAACTTGTATCATGCAGCCTATCTTGCATCACGTACTTCAAGACCTTTAATGCCTAACAGTCTGTGATAGTGGCTAAGGGAGGAAGAAAAAGGAGCCTTAAGAACCTCCGCTGATCAGTGGGCAGTTAAGACCAGAATGAGCTTCTCCCTTCAGAGACTGTGCTGCTCCTATTCAGATGCAATTACCTCCTTGCAGCCAACTTCCCAAGCTAAACTCCGCTTAGAGGAATAGCCCAGCATTCCACTCCTTAGGACCTGTAATAGGAAATATCTTGATAGGAATATCTGAAGCTCTGGTGCAGGATACTCCTTTCCAGCAGCAAGATTTTAGGTAGGCCGACTTCTCATTAGAGGTGTGTTTATACTCCTGAATCACAAGTTTGAGAATAATTCCCTTAAAGTCAAAATGAACTAAGGATCTACTAGACTGCACACGGAATTTCTTCTTGGGCTACTGAATGGTCAGGGATTTGTGTTCGTATGTAAATTTGTCTTTTCCCAAGCAGTGTAGCTCCTTACTCTAGTACTAGGTTCCATGACAAAGTTTCTTCTCTGTATTCTATGATCATTCCCTTATGTTGATGTCCTCCTTCTCAGCTCGGGCAATACCATAGTGACATTGTATGTTGTCAAGAGTATTTCATAGTAGTTTTCAACTACTTGACTTTTTTGACGGCCCGCAGTGAGATTATATATTTTACATCATGACCCATCTAAAAACATACTTTCACAAACTTTTCCTCTTATTACGTATAATGTACTCTTATTCTATATTCTTTCTATAGGTCCACTAAATTGATTTTGTGATTCACAAACAGGTCCTGATCCTCAGTTTGAACATGATAACCTATTGTAGGGTAGTGGGTCTCAAAGTATGGGGAAATTAAAAAAAAAAAAAAAAAACTATAATCATGAAAGAACAAGTACATATTTACAATAAGAAAACCAATAGAGCACTTCTAAAATTTTGCCATCCATCGGAATCACCTGAAAGTCTTGTTAATACAGATTTCCAGGCTCTACCCTAGAGATTTGATATAGTAGGTGAGATGAGCAATTCAAGAATTTGCATTTCAAACAAGTTCCTAATGCTGCTGGTTTCAGCGATGCACTATGAGGACCACTAGTCACCAAGGAAAATCAAGGATTTCCTCCCACTGTTAATCTTAATAGAGCTTTCCTCAGAGTTCTATGTATGCCCCCTTGTGGCAATCCAAGGTAAAAGTTTAGAAGACAGTGCTTCCAAAATACCACTGATACAGGCAGTAGAAATTAACACTCAAATTTAAGATGTCTCCATCTCCCTTAGAACAGTGATCATTATAAACAGAAAAAGAAAGAAAGAAAGAAAGAAAGAAAGAAAGAAAGAAAGAAAGAAAGAAAGAAAGAAAGAAAGAAAGAAAGAAAAAAAGTTCTTAAAAGGGCAGAACTTCAAGTCAGATGAAGGTGGGTTCAGACTACTACTTTAATATCTAACGTTGGGCAAGTTCTCTAAAGCAGCTCATCTAAAAGGTGTATAATACTACTTCATAGCTCTCATTGTTGAGAATTAAACACGTTATTACATGAAGATTGGAGCACCCTGATAATTTAGGGTGTGAATAACCATCCTCTTATGTTCTGAAGTACCACACTTGAGCCCATTCTTACTCCTTTTTACATTGTCAAGCCTTCCACATAATGCACCTTTGCTCCTATATCCAGGAGTAAGTGTATATTCACACCAAACAACCAGTGTGAATTCAGAAATCAATCTACCCTTGTCTCTACAAAATTCAAAAATTGCTCTTACCCCCTGAAGTCAGCTGCTTTAGAACAAGCCACCTGCTGTGCAGACCCTGGCTGGCTGGTGTTAAAACCAGGAGCTGACTGACATAGCTGATACCAAGACATTCCAAGGGACCCTCTTACTGCAGCAGGCATGTCTCTAGTATGTGGTTAGAACTGAGTCCCGTGCCCTGGGACCTGCCAGTGCCAACAATGTAGGTGTTCACCCCAGGCTCCGGGGGTTATTTGAGATACAAAATTAGAACAACCCTCCTTTCAGTGTTGTGCTCAGACACAGATGTGCAACAGCAAGATGTGTCTGAATCCCCATTGAGCAGCTGTTCAGATACTTGTTTAATAATTTTCATGTTCCACAATCTCACGAAACAAAAAATATTCTTTAAAAACTAAAAGCCATAAAACTTGCTTTTAAAAAAAAATTAAAGTAGTGGAAAAAATGGGCAAATCACTACTATTTGAAAATAATGAAATTAAAATGACCAAATCCTGCCCTAAAGGAGCTCACTGTACCACTGGAGAGGTAAACCCATATTTATGTAATTTGATATAAAGAATTATTTTTCCTCATAGTTAAGCATAAAATCTAGAGGACATTTCCAATGCAATCACTCATTTTTTTCTGAAAGTAAAACCTGTTAATAAACCAATGCTATATTTGTAGTATGGCATTTCAGAATCAAAGCCAGGAAAGTTAGAAACTACAACACAACATGAGGGCTTGAATCAAGGTCTGGCTGAATATTTTTAAGTTATGTATCTAATGGGAGAAAAATTTGAACAGAAATCTTAAAAACGTAGGCGCTGACTGCACGCAAACATGCTATATGTTCAAATACAACCAACACTAGTACTACCACCGTAACTCATAATTATGCCCCAAAGTGTTTTGATATGGAAGGTGTCTGTTCCTCATCTCTAGGAACTAACCAAACTCAAAGCAATATTAATAAGCATAGAATAGTTCTAAGTATTTATACATAGTAACCAAAAAAATCTCAGCAAAAGAACCATAATTTCCAACCTAAAAAACTAAAACACATTAATAAAATATAAAACTTTCCTCTCTAGTCTTTAAAAAGAATGTCTTGAGACATATAAATGTGTGGAGTTTCAAAACTGAATTTTGAAATTAATTGCTGGAATGAGGATTAAAAAAAAAGGCTATACTGGAAAGAAAGCTTTACAAAGAAGCCTACATTTGTCAAGAAAATGATAGCAAAAAATTAATGCTACTGTCTGAGAAACACTGTCATTCGTGAACAGAGGTTGGCACCTGGACCTGCTTCTAATCAGGCAGCTCTAAGCTCTGCAGTCAAACTGAAGCCTTCAGTGTGGTTTTAAATACCCAATTTCAAATTTATAGTTTTAGATATGCACAATTCTGAAACAGATGTCCAGAATTTATCTGTAGTTTTTTTTTTTTTTTTTAATCTGTGATAACCAGGAAAACAAGTCTGTCAATAGAAGGATTTTTCTTTTACAATGGACTTTTTGCTGTCTCATTTAGTGATGTTATGATCACACTGTTACCAAAATGATTATGAATGGCCCTCATTCTCTATCAGGATAACTCTTTCGTATCAATTAAGATGCAAGAAGCATGAGCCCTATCTACTGAACTACAGTAAGTGACGCAGTAGAGCATGAGACTTTAGGTTTGGCATTAAGATTTGTGACTGGCCAAATCACTTAAATGATCTAAGCCTTTTATTTGTACCTAAAATGAGGATAACAATACCCACCACAGGGGCTGTTGAAAGTATTTAATAATCTATGCAAAATGCTGCGTCTAGCACCTGTGCAACAAATTGTACTTTCATAGCTTTTTATAGATACTCAAAGTAGAATAAAAGATACACAATAGTATAAATTATGGTTTACCTAAAAAACTATATACAGAGAAATATCAAGTAAAAATTATAAGTGCCGAAAAAAAATGTTAGAGAATGATTAATAGCCCTTTACAAATGAATGCACTAAGGAATTCATTATCAAACTCTTGAATTCACTTAAAAATGGAGATAAAATTTTGATTTGTATAGAACTTTCAGGGCACACATCCTATGAAACATGGTGCACTTATGTCTTTTCAAAATGCCAAAGTTCGTATTCTTTAAAGATATATTGATAAAGTTTTTTTTTCTAGTTTGGGTATTTCTAGTCTTCAGAACTTTTCGTGTACAATAATGAAAACTGTATATAGTAAGTGTCTGAGAAGTGAAGTCTAGGCCTAGAAACTTAAACAACACCCAACCATGAGAACAACATGCATATGGCCCACACATAACCGTAACTGTGCCTGTGGGCCTGGGGCCTGGGAGAGGAAGAGGGGAAGCAGAACTAGAGTGAATAGGGATACTTCTACAAATTTGCAACCCGTCAGAGCATATGTAGATTTCTGGCTGGTTGAATCTCCAAGTTTTTTGGTAAGGAATGCTAAAGAGATAATAATAAAAAAATGATTTTAGTCCTTTAAGGCCTACAAGTTTTGGCCAAAACTGGACTTGAGGGAAGAGTGATTTTTTTTTTTTTTTTTTTTGAGTACTCAAGAGTATGTGTTGTATTAATAATCTCCTAGTTCTTCCGGCTTGCACTTCCCCGGCTATCTCCATCTAAGAACTTAGAGGGCTGCTGTACCAGGAAAGAGAGGGGGAGGAAAAAGACGGGGGGGGGGGGGGGGGGGGTAGGTAGAAAGGACAACTATTTTAGAATGACAAAAACACAAATGCTACCTGGGGAGTCTTCTACAGAGAAATTAGGATCAGCTTCATGGGTTATCTTAAAATTCTTCTTCTTTTTTTTTTTTTTAATTTTTTTATTATATTATGTTAGTCACCATACAGTACATCCCTGGTTTTTGATGTAAAGTTCGATGATTCATTAGTTGCATGTAACACCCAGTGCACCATGCAATACGTGCCTTCCTTACTACCCATCACCAGTCTGTCCCATTCCCCCACCCCCCTCCCCTCTGAGGCCCTCAGTTTGTTTCTCATAGTCCATAGTCTCTCATGTTTCATTCCCCCTTCTGATTACCCCCCCTTTCTTTATCCGTTTCTTCCCCTATCGATCTTCCTAGTTCTTATGTTCCATAGATAAGAGAAACCATTGATAATTGTCTTTCTCTGCTTCACTTATTTCACTTAGCATTATCTCCTCCAGTGCCGTCCATGTTGCAGCAAATGTTGAGAACTCGTTCTTTCTGATAGCTGAGTAATATTCCATTGTATATATGGACCACATCTTCTTAATCCAGTCATCTGTTGAAGGGCATCTCGGCTCCTTCCACGATTTAGCTATTGTGGACAATGCTGCTATGAACATTTGGGTGCATATGGCCCTTCTCTTCACTACGTCTGTATCTTTGGGGTAAATACCCAGTAGTGCAATGGCTTAATTCTTAATCCTTTTATCTTTGAGCTTGTTTTCTTACCTGAAGTCCGGCGAAACCAAAGAACATGCATGAGGAGGGCACAGGACATCTGCACAATGTGTGACCCCTGCCCCCTGCTTCCTTGCTGCCACCGTTTGTGTGTGTATCCTTCATGATGCTCTATAAACACAGAATTATGGGAAACCCTTGAGTTCAGTGATACTCAGAGTCAGTACAAGGGTTGTGTGTCTACTACTTAAGTCAGGGGCAGGGAAACTTCAAATCCACAAAGAAAGCAGCAGTGTTCTCAGAAACCGGAATGATGAAGTAACTCCATCATATCCTTTCTTACTCCTCCTTTCTCCCCCTGCTACCCTGTGTTAGCCAATCAAGCGACATGGAAAAGATGACCTAGAAAGAAAAGGGAAAGGATGGGACAACTGGTACTTGATTTTCCTTTCAATCCTATACCCATGAATAAACTAAAGGTAAAGGGGATTGGTAGGATGTGCACGTATCAAATGGTGAAGTAAGAACTGAGTTTGTACATGCAGAAACCATAAAAACTGTGTCATTTCAGTGATTCTGCATACAAGTTAAATGTTACTATTTAAAACTAGCACTTAAAATTCTTCGAATATTAAAATATTCAAAGCATTTTAAAATTTAAACAAAAAATTCTACAAAGCATTTAAGACTAACGTTGCCCAATATGAGGGTTAATGGCAACATTCACACTAATGATTTAAAGTGGGTTCTTCTTAGAGTACCATTAAATGGTAATTAAAAACCATCATGGTAAGTAGAGAGAACTTGCACTGAAGAAAGAAAAATGTTTTATGTTTTACTACCATTAACAGCACATGTTTTCCTGCTTTGTGAACAAGGAGCCTAGCATTTTGCACTGGGCCCTGCAACTTTTGTAGCCAAATAGAGTTTCTATAAAATGTGAAGGTAAGAGAAGGTGTTTTTCTTACATCAGCAAAGGAAGAGGTGTGCTATGCCATAACCAGAAATACTTGTCAGAAAGCCTCTGTCACTCAGCTGGGTTAGCAAGCCTCTGGCGGCTCCTCCACACAGGCTCTCAAATAGGATTCTCCTGTCTACCACATAACCTCCTCTACCTCTTACGGCCATTAATTAGCCTCCTAGATCTCCATATTTTACTGAAGGGGTCGTGCTTCATGAATGTCACTGCTGCTCTAATTTCAGATCTAAACTTTTCCATTTCAGGGAGACACACGGGTTCATTTGGTTCAAACCAGTACTGTCCGTTTCATATGAAGCTCCGGTTTGAGTTGGAAGGGTGGTGGAAGGGTGCTATGAATCTAGAGGATGGGGATACAGGTTTAGAACCACTTAGCTCATCCAGTATTGGGGTGAGGTTAACAAAATCAGGGCACAGATTCATTGTCCATTTGTTGTATATTCTATTTTGACCTTATTTATAATCACAACCAAAAATCTTAAATGTATGCTCTTGGTCACAGAAAGCAATTACGGAAATAATATAAGTTTGGGGGTCTTCAATGGGTTGGAATCAAGACTCTACCACTTGACAAGTTAATCATTCTCTGAATGTTTCTTCATTGTGAGTCCTATCATATTTGTTATTTTTCACAAAAGACAAAAAACTATAACTGAAGCAAATGACCAATAGTGAAGGGGGAAAGATAATCGGCTGCTGTGTGGACATTTGCACTCTTTTGGCAGTTCAGAATCTGAAGCCCTATGCTATATTTAGGAAATCTCCTTATGAAACAAAGTCCTCTGTCAAAACACAAAATGTTTGAGAGGTCAGGAGAGAGATTATCTAGCAATGAGGCTCTTTCACATAACCTCCGATCACACATTCACCTTAAATTCTGACTGATACGGTATTGAGGTTTAGAGAAAGAGCAGGCTGCCCCAAGATGGACCACTTTGTCATGAACATTATTTTGGGTTAAAAGTAATCAAAACCCAGCAGAATGCAGGAAAAGCTCTCTTCTTGGTCTGCAACTGCCTAAATTTATATTGGAAAGGAGACCCTATACCAGGAAGAGAAGTATTAACAGAGACTCTCCTTTACCTAAGAAACCTATCTGCATAATATGGCACTTTTGTTTTTTGTTTGTTTTTCAAACCTCTCCTTTCACCTTATTACTAATGGTCTCCCTCCCCTTTGTATCCTTAGATCCTATCTCTCTCCTTAGCTCTTGTAAGTATCAAGTTGCAGGTCTTTGGAATTTCCATATCTGTGTGGATTCCCCATACATACGCCTATTAAATTTGATTTTTCTCCTATTAATCTGTCTCCTATCAATTTGATTGTAAGTTTGGCTAGAAGGACCACGAGACAGAGAAAGTTCTTCCAAGACATAGCCAAAGAACTGAGGGTACTCCAGAATCCTTTCTACTCAGGTTGGCATCAGTAGCCCCATCTCTACCATGTTACAAAGGCAGTGCCATTGTTGATAGATAATCTCTGATGTGCTTTCCCAGCGGCGACAGTAGTGTGTGTGCCAGGGCAGCTCTCCAGCATAATTTACAGCACTATTCTGCTACATATATCCCTGACTTGGTTATAGGTCTTTCTTAGAGTTTCTGAGAGCTGCCTGATAACCTTTGAGCAAATGCTCTGCTTGTGCTAGCTAGAATTACTTCCTGTTGCTTGAACTACTAACCATGGCTGATGAAGTGCTTGTATGTTCAGATATTCTAAGGGGCCTTGACAAATGATGTAGAGATAAAGAATAATTCATTTCTAAGCAAACACTTCTATACTGTTTTAGAAAGGCCAGACAAACCTTATTGATGACTACACTCTGAAGGAAAAACAACGGATGTTTGTTTAGAAATAACTACTGAATTTGAATGTGCAAAGGTCACTTTTAAAGGAATAAGTTAAAGGGGCAAGAGTGCCTTTTGCTATGTTTGTGTGAAATACATCAAAAAATACCCCTACAATATGGCATTGTTATTCCTGAAAAATGGTAGCAGATCTTGGACCAAGTTCATAGACTCCCAGGAAGGGTTTTTTTTATTTGATTCCATAAAACACAATATGCAGAAATGTCCTATATGTATTATTGGTATCACTGAATACGAAGGTATCACTGAACAAGAAGGCTGATATTTCTGACCTTAAAAAAGATACCAGGAAATCCTATGTTTGGAGCTTTCTGCCTGGGAGCCCTCTCCCTTATACAAGGGAATATGTGTGGTAAGAGACCTAGTCAAAGAAGAATTGAAAGGGTACTATGAACCTGGAAACTAGAATCCACACATCTCTGAATTTGTGCTTCCTAGGTAGACTGACTGACTTCTGTCGTAAAAAGGGATCCATTAATTACCAGCCTTGAGCATTTATTTAGCTTCCTTATTTGACCCCTGCTCTGGCAGCTCCTCTTTCTGGAGGTTCTTCGAGATTGTTTGGTTTCCCTCTAATCCCAAGACTCAAATGCACACCTTGGACTTTATGTAAAACACCATTTTCCTTTGATAAAACTGACATATTTTCTGACTTAAAATGACCCTCATTCTCAGGCACCTTTTCCCCCCTCTTGTTGGACTTTAGATTTCCTCCTTCTTCTGACCCAGCTCTGTTTCTCTGGACTACTTTCTAGCATTCATCAGCCCATGTCTCCTCTCTCTCCAAGAAGCAAGGAGGGAACTAGATCCCACTTATTGGTGAATAGCTTTCAGCTGCAAGAAACACAATTCCAACTAAAGCAGGTCTGAAAAAAAACCCCGAAACTATCTCACCCAAGAAATCTGTATTAAAAAGTTTCAGTCTTGGTACAGTCACTTAACAATTTTCTGAATGACCCAGAGACCTCACATCTTTTATAATGTGGAAAGAAGACTAGCAAAATCTCTCTTCATGGTCCCAAGATTCTGACCCTACCTCCAGGCATTACAGTCTCACAGGACAGCATCCCAAATAGGAAGAAAGGGGGCAGAGATTAAATGGGTTTCTCTTTGTACGGCTATCCATTTTACCAGGAAGGGCCATCTTTCTCAGAATCTAAGAAAAACCAGGGTGCCTGGGTGGCTCAGTTGTTAAGCATCTGCCTTTGGCTCAGGGAGTGATCCCGGCGTTCTGGGATCGAGCCCCACATCAGGCTCCTCCACAGGGAGCCAGCTTCTTACTCTTCCACTCCCCCTGCTTGTGTTCCCTCTCTCGATGGCTGTCTCTCTCTGTCAAATAAATGAATAAAATCTTAGGTAAATAAATAAATAAACTCACTTAAAAAAAAAAGAATCTAAGAAAAACCATCACCGCTTTCATCTTACTCTGTGCCTCTTCCCCTCCATACTACTGAGTACTTAATGCCCTGGGACAGATGCGTTAGCAGCCAAACAAGACCTAGTATTCATCCGGCAAGAAAGAAAATACTATCTTTTCAATTGGTAGCCAATAGTTGGCTTTCAGCACGGTAGAGAAAAGTAACTTCTTCAAAATATTTCAGCTTAAAATCAGTTTAGGACATTAATTCAGGTTTCAGTAAACAGGTTATATTTACTGTGACTAATGCATAAATTGTAGCATTCGGTCCTGAAGGTGGAACTCTTTAGTGTGTGTGATAAATGCCTCTGCTTCTGTTTCCTTTCATCATATTTGAGGCATGATATAAGGCAGGGCTGATTGCTGTGGCAGAGTGGGAGACATCCATATGGAGGAGATGAATCACACCAGTGCATTTTTCTCCATGATTTTGGATCATGGCAGGTGAAGGAGTGAAAACTGCCTGTGGAGACAGATGAGCCAAAGGCAGATGTAAACCTTGCTTTGTTTGAGCCACTCTGCCCTGAAGAGCCTGTGGAGATGTGGCCCATGGTGATAAATGTTGAAGAAGAAAGGGGGATTCAGCTGAAAACTATTCTGACTATATCACAGGAAATGCTGCTGACTGGCTGGGGTATCTGCTAAAATAGAAGGCTTTACAATAGACATTTAAAACAGAATTTATCACAGCACAGAACGTCCTCAGTCAATAACGATGGCTGTGTAACAAGTTTGTTATTAATTACCCGTGCCACTGGAATGGGTTGGACCAAAACAATATCCACACACTAGAATCTCCTTTGTAATCCTTTACCCTTCCTCGTATTATCTGCTCTAGAAAACAATCTTGAACTTGACTCCTCAACCTTATTTTATCTTTAATAAGTACATTTGAAAAATGTCAATGTGAGATGACCCTGCAATGTTGGTAGCAATCGATTTCACGGAGTTTAACTGTAGCAGTAGTAATAAAATGTAAAAATCTTTTACTGACATAGTTATTCTCCTGACTGGATGAAATAGCTAATAATAATATTGATCATTTCTTTTTAACCTTGTGCTAACGGCATTCCCTCTCATGCATTATCTTTAATGGTTATAAAAACCTTGTTTCAAAAATAACTAAACTGGAGGCACCTGGGTGGCTCAGTCAGTTAAGTGCCTGCCTTCGGCTTAGGTCATGATTCCAGGGTCCTGGGATCAAGCCCCGCATAGGGCTCCCTGCTCAGCCAGGAGTCTGCTTCTCTCTCTCCCTCTACCACTCCCCCTTCTTGTGCGCACTCTCTCTCTCTGTGTCAAATAAATAAATCTTTAAAAAAACAAATAAACAAAAAACATAAACTGGCTTAATTTACTCAGAGCTGTGCAACTAGTGAGAGGTAGAGCTGGTCTTCAAATCCTAGGCCTGTTTTACTTCTAATAAGTTGCTTCAGAGAAACCAGTGTCTCCCCACAATACCTATTCCACTTTGGGACAATAACAGATGTTTTCTTCTCAGGGTGTCAGGCCTATGAAAGGGAGAGGACCACAAAGTTACTGCTCTTGTGCTAAATGCAGGGTAGAGAAAGGACTGGGAGTAAGACTGAGAAAATACTGCCTCCAAAGTAGGTATATAAGTCAGGATTCTCCAAAGAACAAATACAACAAATTATATACGTGTATGTATAAATATACGTGTATGTCTAATACATATATACATGTGTGTACATCTATGTGTATTTATGAGACAGAGGCGTTTATTTTAGGGTTATTAATTCACACAATTATAAGGGCTGGTGAGTATGAAAACTGCAGTGCAGGGGGAAGACCCAGCCAAGAGTTAATGTTGCATCTCTAAAGGCAAACTGTAGGCAGAAATTCTTCTTCCTCCAGAACCTGAGACTCTCTTTTTTTTTCTTCTCTTTTCTTTTCTTTTCTTTTCTTTCTTTTCTTTTCTTTCCTTTCCTTTCCTTTCCTTTCCTTCTTTCTTTCTTTCCTTCTTTCTTTCTTTCTTTCTTTCTTTCTTTCTTTCTTTCTTTCTTTCCTTTTCCTTTCTTTTCTTTCTTTCTCTCTCTCTTTCCCTCCCTTCCTTCCTTCATTTATTTATTCCCCTCTAAAGACTTTCAACTGATTGGGTGAGGCCCCTATTATGGAGAGGAATCAAAGTCTACTGACTTAAATATCTCTAAAATATCTTCATGACCACATCTAGACTGATATTTCACCAAAAACTGGATACCCTGGGTTGACATACAGAATTGCCCATCGAAAGAGGGAAGTGGCAACTGAAAAATGCTACCCAGAACACTGGGAAAATAGTATATAGTATTCTATTTTCCTTCTAAATCGTAGTATTGGCAACTTTCACAGCCAGCCCTTATCATATGTGGTAATATTCCCTCAATCAAGTTAATGCAAAGAAACACCTTCGGGAATATTAATCATCTGAATGTTATTAAACATCTATTACGTACTATGAGATATGCAAAGCACCGAGTCAAAAAAGAAAAGACATAGCCTCTGTCCTTAAGTGGCTCAGAGTCTGATGAGAGGGACAGGGAAGTTATGCCTTTTTTTTTACAAACAGATCTTTTTTCACTACTACTTTCAGTATCAGTGCCAGGGTTATTATACTTACTTGATTAAGTTTCCCTTGTCTGATAAGATGATGAAGGTGAATTCTATGCCTCCAAGACTATGTGTCTTATCATGGATGATTTCCCAGTATCAATAGTGATATTTTAAAAAAATCAAATCAGTAATAACCTTATTGGAAATGCAATGCATGCCATTAAGGATGCAAATATAATGATGATTTAAGCAAATGATTTCAATGGAAGTTACTCTACTAATTATGATTTTACATTAAAGTCTTAAATATCCCAATACCACAGAGGTACTGAACAAAAATATGAAAAGAACTTTGTTAAAAAAATAAATAAATAAGTAAATCACAGTCCTTGGCTATTCCCAGGATCAGCTGGAAAGCAAGTACTCTTAGACTTGAGGTCAAGAATCTATTTGGTCACTACCTTTTGTGACCTTGAGAAAGTTGCTTAGGCTGCAGAATCCTGATTTTTTCTAGTAATAAGTTCTTAGAGTTAGAAAAATTAAATGTGATCACACCTGTGAAAGTGCCAAGGAGCAGTTAGGAGTAGAAGCTCAGTAAGGACTGTGTTCTTATTTGTATTAATTTGAAACTTAGAAGAATAGCTCATCACTTTATGGTTTCATGGGACGCCTGTTATATTCTGCATCATTTATATCCTTCACTTTGGTATAAATTGCTACAATGATAGGAAATAAAATTGTCTCTTCACCATGTATATCATTGTGGCCAGGACACAGGGGCAGGCATACAGGGATGCACACACATTTCCTGGTGAAACGATATTCAATTCTACATTACAAAGTTAACATATTTAGAGATTACTACACTGATTTCTTGCTCTCACTTAAAGGTGTTCCACATTATCCAAAAGACAAAGTATGCCAGAAATACACGGATTTGTATGGGAATAACTAACAGGCTTATAAGAGAAGCTGCTAAATACTAGGCTAACAAGGTGAAGAGAGCAAACATAGACATGAGTTGTAGACCTGACCTTTGTTCTAGTCATTTTCTGACTATTCCAATTCTTCAGCTAACAGATTTAAGAAGACCTTTGCGTCACTATGAGATGCAGTTGGAGAACATTGTGTCCCTCTGAAGCAGTACAATGATGGATGTGTTGTTCATACTTTTTGGTTCATTCTGGAAAGCAAGGCTCAAATTTTGATAAATGTTTTTTAGAACACCATAAAAGGATGAGAGACTAAATACCAGACTTGAGGCTTCTCTGCTTAGATCACAAAACTTTAGAGATGGATGAGTTCTATTAGTCTGAGCTTTTTTTAAAGATGTAGCGACTGAAATTCAGAGAACTTGAGGTCAAACTATTATCAGAGAGAAGGCTTACTTTCTTTTCATTAATTACAAAATCCTAGCACTTAGAAAAATTGTTAAAATAACTTTGTTTTGGGGACACTTTGTTAGAAAGTGTCAGAACATAAAAATGAAGCCAGGGTTTTCTCAAATAAGGTACATTATTGTGCCTTCCCATATGGTCTTTTGTCCTTACACAGAATAAAAGAAAAAATTTAAGAATTAAACTTCTCTTTAATCTTAAGACACAAATGTTGGTAATACTGATAAAGATTAAATTACACTTAAATTTTTGAGTCACAGGATCAGAAACTTCCTGAGCAAAAGTACGTATCATTAAAGTAACTTAATTAATGTGCACAGATACTCTTAAAATTATTTTAACTTTATGTATACAACTTATTACATTTTTATGTAATTTAGTATTTCATAATTAAATGTATTTAACATAAAATACATGTCACTTAAAAATGTAAAGTAACATGAATATATAAGGTCAGTTACACACAATTGGTAATTACAATAATCACTTCTGAGTGCACTACCTAATTTTAAGGTTTTTTCCCTGAGGTTTTATCCTGTTCTTTCATTTTATAACTTTTTGTTTCTTCATTGTGCTTGACTTTGTTTCTATCCATAGACAAAGCATTCCCTTTCCTAGTTCTGAATGAATGACTTTTTGTAGAAGATGAACTTTATGGTTCAACCCTACCCTAGCTCTTGTTGTCTCTCAAACCTCTGTGATTGTCCAAGAAGGCTATTTTATTTTTAAAGTTCCCCGTAGTTAAGGGCGTGCTAAGATCTGCCAGAATCCCAAAGGGGAGATTTGCAGTCAGCACCTAGACTCAGGCTGAGTGGAAGCAAGACCCTCAGCAGCTTCTTTTAATGTATGCAAATATACGGGCACCTAGATGGCTCAGTGGGTTTAGGTCTGCTTTTGGAGCAGATCATGATCTCAGTTTCCTGGGATCCAGCCCCAAATGGGGCTCTCTGTTGAGTGGGGAGTCTGCTTCTCCCTCTGTGCTCTCCCCCCGCCTCTCAAATAAATAAATAAATAAATAAAATCTTAAAAAAAAAAAAGTTTGCAAATATATACAGTCCTATGTGTATGGTGACTAACATAACATAATAGAAAATTATTATAAAAAATATATATATACGGTCCTATGGGACCACAAGCTCAAGCCCTGCTTGCAGCGGTGCCAGATGACATAGAGGTGTCACAGGTAGGATCGGCACCTGACACTATAAAATCTCCCCACGCCGGAAAGGCTGGCGCTATAGAGCCACAGAGAGAAAAGCGCGCCAAACGGGGTCCCGCCCGTCTCCACCAGGAAAGCACCCCTGCAAGCTCCAGAGGTGCGTCAAATCAGATGCCTGGCCCTCAGGTCAGTACTACAAGACAGGCAAAGGAGACTCTCTCACACGGAGTCCTCGCACACCTTCACGGCGGCTTTCTCCCGAGTTCCCAGGACGGTGAGTCCAAGCGCGAGCCCTTTAAGGGACTTTCTTTAGACTGCCGTAGTTTTGAGGGTCTCCTGGAGGTGGGGTTGTTTTCAAAGCTAGATATTTTGGGGGATTATTTTTCAGGTGCAGGTTTTAAAAGTTATGCGTGCCCCATGTGGGGTTCAAGCCCTTTGCTCCTGGGGGAGTTGCTCCGGGGGGAGACGCTCCCGGTTTTGAGTTCCCTCCCGCCTGTGCAGCCGTCTTTGCGCCGAGAGTGGGGTTGACGGTGGGATTGTGTCCCAGCCTCTCCTACCTGCTTCCACAGGGGCCTTCTAGCCTTTTGCTCGATGTGGAGGTCGCTCAGCCAGTTTTCAGTTTGTTTTTTAGAAGACATCTTTTCGTGTGTAACTGTGGATTCCATGTCTGTGTGGGAGGACGCGCGTTCAGGATCCTCATAAGTCGCCATCTTGAGCCGGAACTTATTTAATAACTTAAAATAAGCTTCTAACACGCTTTCTGATGGCATCTCCTCCTCCAAGCTCCCGTATTGAGGGAGAAGCCATTATCCTGAATTTGCTTCTTAACACTTTTAATCATTCCTTTACCTGTTTAAAGTTGATTACACTTAGGGGCACCTGGGTGTCTCAGTAGGTTCATAGGATGCTTGATTTGGACTTAGGTCTTGATCTCGAGGTTGTAAGAACCGCCTGCAAGGGGTCCTGCTAATAGCTTGGAGTCTGCTTGAGATTTTCTCTCCCTCTCCCCACTGTGTTTTCACTCTTTCTCTCGCTCTCAAATCTTTAAAAATAAATTTACCACATGTTGGTAAGCCCATTAAAACAATATCATTTAATTTTGCTTGCTTTAAAATCTTAATAGAAATGGTCATATCCTGTATATATTTTTATCTTTGTTTACTGAACATTATCCAACAGTGTTTTTAAGATTCCTCATGTTTGTGTTATATTAAATTTGAAGGTTGGCCACAGCAACTCTTCTAATGTATTTACAACCTAGGAAAATTACTTCATGAACAAGATTTTTTTTAACCTAAGTCAGAGGTATACTAAAATATTTATTTTTTGATTACCACTTTTTCTTTTCATGATCTATTTTGTAGCCTGAAATTCCTAATGGCAAATGTTCATTTTGATTCCAAAGATGGCATCTCTTTCTCAGGCCCAAATGTAGTGTCCTCATAATTTACTCCTCTTTCCCCACTGGTATTTTGAAGAGTAATTCTGACCGAAACCTATCAGAGACTAATATGAGGAAATGTGAAATTAAAATAAAAGGGCATGGATGTCTGTGCGAAGCAGGGAAGGCTAGGCTCTAGGCAGAGAATTTTGAAGATGCTATTCAAAAGTGGAAATGCTGTAGTTTCATGTAACTTAGGTCAGTAATTTTATTCCAGATTTTAAAATAATTTTATTACAGGCGTGAAAAAGATAAGAATTGGGGTAATTTCTAAATGAATTGATTCAAAAGAGCTTTTTCTAAACTGTGTTTAAAAAATTATGCATTCATAGTCACATAAACCATCTTTTTGTTTGCATAACACTACCGTACTTGAATTCCATTCCTATTTGTGTCCTACCTACTTCACACTCAATGTTCTGATTGCCTTTTAGGTTCCAGGTACTGTTCTTACAGCAGGGAATAAGCAATAATGAAGACTCTGCAGATAAAAAGGAGTCATTGACTGCCTCTGTCAAAACCTAAGCAGATAACTGCCTTATCTGAGTTTCACCAGGACCAGACATCTTTACCCTTAGTTTACCTCAAAATTAAAAAAAAACAAAAAAAAGCAAACTCCAGAGTTAGGTTTTGAGCCTTGAAACATCTGCATGGCAGGTGAGCTCATCTGGCATTCCTTAAAATTATATTCTTGGAAAATATGTTCCTGGTATATAAGGAAAGAGTACATTCTGTTGGGGTCGTGTTCTGCAATGGAAGCCTGCTCCTGGCCAAACTTAGCCACAGTTCTCTTGAGTAATTCAGTTCAGACTCCAAAATAGAGGACCAACAGGTTATTACAGAAAAATATTAAAATTAATTAGAATGACACCTTTTAGTTTTCTTAATTATATTGAAGCTCTTTGTAAATCTTATTTAAACATAACTTCATTATTGTATACAGTACGGGGCAAACACATACTGTTTTGAACCCCTGAACTCTGTTTTACCTTTGTTTCCCATCCTGAATTCCTATAATTTTCTTAGCTCTTCCATTTTATTGGATATTCAAGTAACCTCAAGCATGTGTTCTACCCTAGACTTCCCTTTGAACTTAAAAATTTACTACAGACAACAAAACGAATGAACTGCAGATAAAGAGGAGATACTCTGTATTTAAGGTTGGCCACTGAGAGGCCAGTAAATGGTTGGAGGCACTAATGATCTCTTAGGCTTCAATAATAAGGGTAATTCTAGGGGCGCCTGGGTGGCTCAGTCGTTAGGCATCTGCCTTCCGCTCAGGGTGTGATCCTGGAGTTCTGGGATCAAGCCCCATGTTGGGCTCTTCCGCTGGGGGCCTGCTTCCTCCACTCCCACTCCCCCTGCTTATGTTCCCTCTCTCGCTGGCTGGCTGTCTCTCTGTCAAATGAATGAATAAAATCTTAAAAAAAAAAATAAGGTTAATTCTAGAACATAGGTCCCATTTAACAGAGCCAGAACAATCCAGGGCTTGGTTGGTTAAAAGTCCTTGAATTTATAGCCATTAGTTAGCTCTTTGCATGAGAATATGCTAAGAAAGGTAGATTCCAAATAGGTAAACTCTATTAAAAGACCAAAATTCTGGAAAAGGAGTTCAGAAAAACTGCTCCTTTGAACTTCTTCTAATACCCCTTTTTAAGATCTGTTTTTATACAATAATAGTACTACTATCATCAACCTCTAATGCAAACATCATCCTATTAAGTCCTAAAATGTACTAACCACCATGAGACTTCCTTCCCATATTCTATTTTTGCTAATCTGCAGAGCTAGTTTACAAATTATGTAATCCTAACTTTATAAGAGGGAAAAGAAAACACATCAGATTATTTCATTTAATTGACTTCCCATCATTCTGCTTTTATGTCCAGTGGTATCTGCTTAGGCCCAAGGAAACACATTCTTGGGCAGACATATTTGTACTCCCTCCTGCTGCTTGTTTAACTTCCTCCACTGTATGGACCCGTGCCATATTTTTTATTCATGGCAACTGTCATTTTATTAAACTTGTCTAGTTTTCCCATGAGAACATAAACTTGAGGGAAAAGAATATGATATATTGCTACATGTACAGAGACTAACAGTGCTTGGCACACATAGTAGGCACTCAGGAAATACTTCTTGAGTAAATACTTCTTAGTATCTTGAATGATAATCTGGCAAGTGACAGAGCCCAGATATAATAAACTCAAGTCTTCAGTGACCAAATTTTTTCTTTCTACTACATTTCACAGCCTCTTAACTCAGAATTATCAGGCGGTACATATCATGACCTCAGATTTCCCAACAATGGAAGAATTCTGTGTGGTTAGAACAACCCAGTCCTCCAGGTGTGAGTGAAGGGTCATGAGTGTTCATGCCTATAATTCAGTTGCACCGTCTGAGTGGATTGGATTCTTGGGTTGTGTGCTTTTTGAGATCACCTAGATTGTAACCAAGAATGGACAATGCCAGACCCATCAAGTCCTATGACCACATCAACCAAAATACTTCTTGAGCACTCCAGGGTTGGAACTGAGTTCAGCTTATGTTATACTTGAAAGTATAATATTAAATAGAAATTTTAAAGATTCATTTTTGGGACTTTAATTATAATATTATTATAATATAATATTATTATAATTATTATTAGAATGATCATGTAGTTATAAAAATAGATAACATAAGTACAGGTTGCCTTGAAAAACTGTTTCTAGATGTCAGAATGTTTTGAATTTACTACAATTTGCAGAACCCATCTGGAAAAATTGATTCAGTCATATCTGTCAAATATCGAGTACTGACTGTGTACTTTTTAATAACACTGGGGACAATGAATAGTTACAAATGCCACATGTAAGAGGGAATGCTAATTAATACAGTGTCCAAATAGTAGTTTTCTGTCTAATCTAGAGATAATCACCAGTCTGTATTATGTTAATGTTGTATTTGCTTTGTGACTTTTTGATAATTAAGAGAAAATATCACATGTGTTTGTCATGCTAATTTTGTGCAGTTACTTGTTTTATAACAGTATCCAAAAGACTTACCAAAGTTCCTCCACCTCTGATTTGCTGGCTTGCAAATTCATTTATTCTTAGAGTAAAACTTAAATCTGCTCATTTTTCCAGACTCAAGTTATACATGTAAGTTAGCACTGCTTGCTTATCTTCAACAGGTCATTTGCTTATAGAATGGACTATGGCATTAAGATAAAGGTTGGTAAGCCTTTTCATCTCTAAGGTCTTTCTTATCCCACCTCCTCTGTTCTTATGAATGAATTCCCCAAGGTCTTGAATTACAGCATCACTATCTATATAGCTATCTGGGCTTGCTCACAATGTCATTTTTACTCCTACTGCCTCCAGTCTCCATATTAAAAATTTGTCAAAATTCACCTCAAGTTTTGTCCTTTATCGCCTCCTAGATTCTCAGTCTCTCTAGAATTGTCCCAAAGCAATGTATCCAAGACCCCTCATGACTGAGCTCTGACTTAACTTTTCAGTCTCCTCTTCTGGTAACTGTAAATCCTTCAGAATATACACCCCCCCACACACCCCAGCCCTGTCCCATTCCCCACATACTCTGTGCCTCTTAACCTGACCTTCATTTCTCCATCTCCATAACTCCCCTCCTGTTTTCCTTTGCTTAGGGTCTGATGACTTCCTTTTCATGCCTTAAGCCTGGCATAAATGCTACCCCTCTTAGGACCTTTTCTAAACTATCTGGATTTGTGGCGATCAGTGTATTTTTACAAAAGTTACCATATTTATTGTGATTTCTTTTCCCTTAGCCCCTTTTATGATAGTGTGTGTTTTTTTGTTGTGATTCTACAGTAGTTGAAAGAGAGACTTGTATATATCAGACGTTCAATGTCACATGAGTGAATTACATTCCGACAAGATGCCATGATTACCAGATATTCTCTTCAGGTAATTAAATGTGACATGGATTTTAAGAGCTATCACAAAAACCAGCAAACACATGTTCTTTTTATACATAGCATCCTTTTTTATTTCTATTACTGTGCCAGAGTGAAAATATCTTAGGCGTGTTTTATTACAGAGATACTGTTTTAAACAATAAAACTTTCTGATTATCCTGTTGCTTGCTTAAAACTAAATGCTCCAACAGTGGTTACACTCAGGTCTAATATATTATTCAAAGATTTCTATGATAAATGCATGAAGGGAAAATTTAGTTCCAGGAAGGTAGTATGAATCAGATCAATGGATAGAATCACACTATATGCCGTAAGAATTTTATGGGCTTAAATTTACATTTCAAATGTGCAAAGCAATATAAAATTGTAAATTGACAGAGCACTCTAGATAAAATACCAAAGAAACCTGGATCAGTTCTGAGCTCCAGGAATATTATGAACTTTCCTTTGTGTGCACATATCTCACCAGAGAGAGATAATTGGTTTGACTCCACAGTCCAGATACCCTAGGCAAATGGTGTTTGCATATTGAAGCTGGAGGTGGTAGCTGCCATTGCTTGTACCCTTAAATCCATTGCAAACCTGCTTTTCTTTACATAAAAATTTGATCCTGTCACGCTTCTGATTATAATTGTTCAATGCTTCCTAAGTAATAAATGGAAACTCCTTCGGTGGTATAGGAGGCTTTTCCAAAACTGGTTCCTATCAGCTGTCTAAAATCCTATCTTGGTGCCCTCCACCTTACATGTTACGCTTCAGCTATACTCTACTACTTGAAGTGCCACCATTCGCTGTGATTGCAGGCCTCCATTGGCTTACATGCTATCCTATCTGCCTGGCCTTTCTTCTCTACTCAGCAAATCAAAGCTCCTAGTGGTGTTCCCTTCCTGGTCCTGATGGAACGTCTTCCGTTGTCCTTATTTTAAAATTCCATTCTAACAATTTGTCATCATTTGCATATATGTATATTTTTTTAATAAGCACCTACCCCTACGCTTCCTGCTATACTAGAAACAAGGGGTAGAGTAATGAACAAATATTTGTGGTCCCTGATCTCTGGATGCTTACAGATGGGTAGGGAAGTCCATCAGTATGAAAGCAGTGATAATAACGGGGTAAAGGAAGGTCTTCTGGCAAGGAGACCAAACCAAGTCACAGATAGAGTAAGTCTTCTGTGTGGAAGTGTTCAAGTTGAGAACTAAAGGGAGCATGGAAATAACTTCCACAGAGTCTTGGATTAATGAATAAAAATTCTGTTTTCCTCAATGACCTATATATTATTGTTGTGAAGAAACTAATATTGTATAGTGTCATACTTCTTAATTAGAAGTTGGAAAACTATCTTTTTAAACCTGGGAGTTTATGGTCCTGTAATGGTTTTAATTCCACTGTGCTGTAGGTTGACTGTGCCCTCCCAAAATTCTTATATTGTAGCCAAATGCCCAATGTGATGGCATTAGGAGGCAGGGCCTTTGGAAGATGATTAGGTCATGAGGGTGGAGCCCTCATGGATGGGATTAGTGCCCTTATGAAAAGAGGCCTCAGAGAGCTCCCTCACTCCTTTCACTGTGTGAGGACAGGGTGATGAGATGGATTAGGGGTCAGGAAGCAGAACAAGACACAGAACCAGACTGTACAGGCAAACCAGTCTTGGACTTCCAGCTTCCAGAACTCTGAGAAACAAAGGTCTGTTGTTTATATATTACCTAGTCTGTGGTATTTTGTTCAAGCAGCCTGAATGGACTAAGACACACTGTGTGCCACTGTCCTGCCTCCAGGACCCTTAGTAATCCCAGATGAATATGCTACTTCAGGATATTCTCCACTTGGGTCAGGTTTATGCTCATTACTAAAACACTTTATTTTTTATTTTATTTTTTTTAGAGAGAGTGGGGAGGCCCAGAGTCAGAGAGAGAGAAAGGAAGAGAAAGAATCTTATGTAGGCTCCAGGCCCCGTGCAGAGCCCAACGTGGGGCTCAGTCTTACAATCCTGAAATCATGACCTGAGCCGAAACCAAGAGTCAGACACTTAACCCACTGAGCCACCCAGGCACCCACATTACTAAAACTTTTTAATGGTTGTTCCCCATATAGTCACTAATGAAAGAAAAATAAATTTCTTTTAAGCCACGTAAGGGGCCACTGCTTGTGATGTCTGCCTTCTAGACACCAAAACTAAGCATAACCAATGTGAAAGACCAATCACCCTTTTCATTCTGTTTGGCAGGACTTTTTTTTTTTTATTTTTAAGATTTTGTTTATTTATTTGAGAGACAGCAAGCACGAGCAGGGGGGAGGGACAGAGGGAGAAGGAGAAGCAGATTCCCTGCTGAGCAGGGAGCCTGACACGGGGCTCGATCCCAGGACCCTAGGATCATGACCTGAGCTGAAAGCAGACAGACGCTTATCCTACTGAGCTACCCAGGCACCCAGAAGGACTTTTTTTTGTTAGTGTTCTGTGACCACTAACTGTATCCTGTCAATTCATTTAGAGCAAAATGGACCCAACGTTGTTTTAAACAGCTGAGTTGTAGACATTGGAGAGTATGGATCAGATATATTTTAACGTCATCAGTTTGTTCCATGTCTACTATTCTTTTAAAGCGCGAATTAAGGAGGAGCTTGCAATCAGCAGGGACAAAAAAACATACTGATAAATTATTCACACATTCACAGAAATGAGCTGGATGATGTGCCCACTGGACAGGAGAATTTTTTTTTCCACAACATATAACAAGCAACTCCTTGAAATGGCATAAAACACTTTAAGCAATGTTGCATATTTGCTACTTTCCTTTGCTTAGCAATAACCTTTGCTGTATTGCACTCTAGCCAGAGAGGAAGGATGTATTATACCACTAATTACCGTGCTTTTTTTTTTTTTTTTTTTTCTTTACTGACAGCCTAGAGCTGTTCCAGCTGATGAAAACTTAAAAAATTTCACTCACTTCATGGTAAGCCCTATTTTATCAACCTAAGATGACTTAGTCCAAAAAGTTAACAATAGCTTAGTCTTTCATTTTCCCAAATTAAACACACTACCTTTTTTTTTTTTTAACTTATAACACTTTTTTTCCTTAAACATAACATTTTCCCTAAAAGTGAAGGAAGTAAAGAAAGAGGGATCTAATATAAACTTTTTTTTTTTTTTTTTTTAAGATTTTATTCATCAGAGAGAGAACATACAAGTAGGGGGAGCAGCAGACCGGGAGAAACAGGCTGCCCACTGAGCAAGGAGCCTGATGTGGGACTCGATCCCAGGACCCTGGGATCATGACCTGAGCTGAAGGAAGACTCTTTTTTTTTTTTTTTTTTTTTTTTAAGATTCTATTTATTTATTTGACAGAGAGAGAGAGAGACAGCCAGCGAGAGAGGGAACACAAGCAGGGGGAGTGGGAGAGGAAGAAGCAGGCTCCCAGAAGAGGAGCCCAATGTGGGGCTTGATCCCAGAACACTGGGATCACGCCCTGAGCCGAAGGCAGACGCTTAACAACTGAGCCACCCAGGCGCCCCTGAAGGAAGACTCTTAACTGACTGAGCCACTCAGGCATCCCTCTGATACAAACTTTGCTTGTAAATGCCCTGGCCTCTGTAACAAACCATAGTGGGGATTATCTGGAAGAGGGCCAAGCACTGTCTGAGTTCCTTAGAGCAACAGAAGAAAGGGAAGGTGTTTGGGGAAAGTGTAGAAGATATTTGCTATTGCAAGTATCAGCAGGTTTTAGTAGTAGCAGTGCTTTTAGCAGACACCTTAATTGTGTGCCAATATTATATGTCCTAGACTATGAGCATGGGGATATTCCATTTTTGGTGCAATTGCAGAAAGTAATCTGTTCTGGGAGTCCAAATATGGTGGATTAATTTTCTATGTCAGACTTTCTATTAAGAGGAACAGCATGATATAGGCAATAGATTTGAAGGTTTTGAGTCTAAACAGTGGAATTAAAATGCTTGTGTTATCTTGGATAAATCATTTACTTGTTCTAGGCCTCAGTTTTCTCCTATGTAAAATGGGAAACATAATACCTAAACCCCCTTGACTTGCAAAGAGAGTTACATATGACATAATGAAAGTTATGTCATTTGTTAGCTGTTGATAGAGTTTAAATCCCTTACCTATTGCAAAAACACTATGATACCAGAAAAATGAGATCATTTCCAAATATTAGGCATGTTCTCTAGAAGAGTCTTTGAATTAAGTGAAGAATGGTATATGAATGGACACATTAAGGTAATGTTTTTTATACATTGAATGTATGAAACTTGGTTCTGGACTCCAAAGAAGGAGGTATTTAATCAGCAGAGAAAGTTTGGAGAAAAGTATTTTTTTAAAGTATTACTTTAAGACTTTGAGGTAGAGGGGAAAAAAAACAGCTTGAGGAAACCTCATCTTTGACCTTTCTCTGTGGAGGAAAAGCATAACTGAAGAGGTATAACATTTTGAATATTTAAATATATATCCGAAAGAAATGACTCCCCAAAAGCTATAAACTGTGAGTTTCAGATTTTTTCCTATTCCTTTTCCAATATTGAAAATACTGCCTTAGTTAAGGCAACTCTTTTATCCAAATATTAGTTATTCTAGATTGGCCATAACCATGAAAGCAAATATATCCTGATTTGCTACAACTTCAATACAATTCATGAACTTTGAATTTTAGAATAAATTTAGTTTTATAAAAATATGTATTTTCCCAGTCTGCCAGAGATGCAATTCAGTCAGTGGTTACGTTAATTGAAATACCAATATCCTTAACTGCAGTCTTCTAAGGCAATTTGAAACTGTAGCAAGTAATAGCTTTGAGCAAGGCTACTTACATGGAAGGGCTCTCTACTTATAACAGGGTCACATAATTATAAGTTCTTGACTTGATACCTGGACTTTAGAAAATACAGGAATTCAGGTTTTTATAAAAATGTATGAGAGGGCCTCTTATCCTGGGGGTGTGTAAGAGTGCATTACTAGCCTCCGATTCTGCTTTCTCTAATGAGTCCCTTTGTCCATTTCTCTCCATGACCTTTGACTATAATCTATGAGAGTTTTTTTCCATTTCTTTTCTCTACCTTGCCATATCTGAAGTAGATATTAGGATATATATCCTCCTTAAAGGTGGTGTGGTATTTTCGACCTATTTATTGCTTACAGGAAGTTGGGGACTCCAGGGTCTGAAGTCAAAATGAATCTCTAGAGTTTTAGTCTAACAAGGTCTTTAGTACCTGAAACTTAGTTTCATTTTTTTTCCCCTGTCTTTTTGCCTTCTGATGATCCTGTTTTCTCTCAGTGAGGGTTGGAGTACTATAAGACTATGTAACATCTGGTATATAGCCACACCTTTAATTTGATCTTTGCCCTGAGACACCTTAACTTTCAGTTCTAGAGCCTCCATTCCTCTTTCAGCTCAGGTCTTCTAAGGGGCTCTTGAGCATACCTTGGCGAGGTGGTTAGCTTCTCCCAGAACAAGTTGTCTAAGAGACAAAGGCAGAGAGTACTAGCACTTATTTGGTCTAGTCTTGGGAAGTACACACATTATTTCTGCTATTTGGCATTGGTGACATAGAGCTACCCTTGATTTAATGCGGGAGGAGGACTGCACAAATGTGAACACCAGGGGCAAGGAATATTTGGGGCCATCTTGGAGGGTCACTGTCATATAGCACTGATTTTGATTCTGAAAGAGTCCTTAACAAGGCTACTCCAGATATGACTACTTTCTGGCCTGGTGGTTCTGCTTCAGAAACATTGGCTGAGGATGGCAAATTTAGAGTGAATTTGAATGCTAAGTGTGGGTCAGGGCTGTGGCTTATACAGGGACATACACTAGCTTCTTTAGATCAGTAGTGAGGAGAATATCAGTGTTAAGGCATTGGCCATACCCAACATGCCTCAAGGTGGCAGAAAAGAATGTTGGCTAGAGTTTGCCATCAAAAACCTGGTATTTGGATGAGGGGGAATAAAAAGAAGGGGGACACCTTACTACCTACCTACAAGTAAGCTGATTGTTTGCTACCTTGACCATTTTATAGCCAAACCAAGGGAATTGTAAGCTTGCACATATCAAGGACTTTCAAATTTATTTTTGGCCTGAGATATCAGGCTTTTCTTCCAGCAGTCTGAGGCTTAAGAAAACAAATGATATTGTGGAAAAGTCTGTATTCTCTTGAGATTTTGCTTAAAAGTGCAGTGTTGTAGTAAATAAAGCCTTAAATATAATCCATGCAGTGAGAATTATTCACCTGTAAAAAGGCAGGTGTTTCTTTACCCTCCTCTGCTCTGAAGTCTACCAAGGATAAATAAATCCACAAGATGTGTTTGTTTTAAGCCCAGAAATATTATCAGGATGTATTTCATTATGATGATACAGAAGGGATACATTTGATTTCATAATTAACTACGTGGCAGACGGGATATGTTTTTTATTCCCAGATTGCCCTGCCCCATCCCTAAAGTAACGGATACATATTATGACCTACTAGTGAACATTTTTCAAATACTGGCTTTTGTACCCTCACAAATGGTGTTGTGTTTGTATCATTAAAAGAAGTAATGCTATTTTCCGTAGATCTTTTTATATTAACTTATAATACAAGTATTCAAATACTTTTCATTTAAAGTGGAGAATCTGTAGCTCAGTGGGTTAAGCGTCTGCCTTCGGCTCAGGTCAGGATCCTGGGTACTGGGATTGAGTCCCTCTTTGGGCTCCCTGCTCAGTGCTTCTCCCTCTCCCTCTTCTGGTGTGCGTGCACACTTTCTCTCTCTCCCTCCCTCAAATAAATAAATAAAATCTTTTTAAAAAAATAAAATAAAGTGGAGACTCTTTGAAGACTCCACAGGCTTATCCTGTGGAGATCAAATGAGAAGGCTTGTGACCTATTTCAGTTAACTATTGCTACATTAAAAAACCTCCTTCAAATGTGGGTTAATAGAATATTTTGTGTTCATGAATCTGAATTTGGGGCTAGACTCAGTGGGGACAGTTTATCTCAGTTGGATTGATGCAACTGACCTGGAAGATCCAGTTCCAAGGTGATTCATGTAAAAGACTGGCAAATTGGTGATGGTTATGGGTTCCTTTATACTTGGACCTTTTCATGGGTTGACTTCTTCATAGTATTTTAGTCAAGGTCCCAGAGCGAATATTCCAAAATACAGGAAGTAGAAGTTAGCAATTTCTTAAGGTGTTGGCCCAGAAACTGCCCTAGTGTCAGTTTTACCACATTCTATTGGTCAAGTAGTCACAGACTGCAGATTCTAGGAGTGAGGATAGAGACTTATTTCACAATGAGGGCATTGGAGGCCTTAAGGCAAGAAAATAATTGGTAACTGTAAAGATTGGAAGTTAATTTATAATAGCTGAGGTCATGAAAGTCACAGGACACAAGTGAGTATATAAATCCAATTTCCTTTCTATATACTTAACAATTGGTGAAAAACAGAAACTTGGATTAGACACACCAAAGGAGCAATAGACTAATAAAGAGATACACTGTCTTCATTGATTAGAAGACATGATATTGTTGACATAATTTCTCCTCAAATCTATAGACCAATACTTATCAAATGCCCATCAAACTTTTGTAGATATCAACAACCTAATTCAAAACTTAGTGTAAAAGGAATTGAATGACAAGGGACAAAATAAATTTGGAAAAAAACCCAGAAGATTCACACTGTCTTTAAGGCTTTTCATAATGCTAAAGTTATCAATACAATGTAATGTTGGCAAAATAAAAAACATAGATAAATGGAACAAAGTATATAAATAGAACCACTCAAATCAAATAATTGATTTTTGACAGAAGTGCAAAAGAACTTCCATGAAAAAGAATGATCTTTCAAAAAAGGGTCTTTCAACAAATGATGCTGGAAAATTTGAATATGTTTAAGTGTATTAAAAAAAAAAAAACTCCACCCTTATTTTGTACCTAATAAAATATTAACTCAAAATGGATTATAAATGTAAAAATCTGTAATATTTCTAAAAAAAATGGGATAAACCTTTTGGCATTGGACAAAAAACTCTTAGATAAAAGGTCAAAATCACAATAAAAATAAATTGGTAAGTTGACTGTCAAACACTTCTAATTTTTGAAAGACTTAAAAAATCACAGACATGCAAGAGACTGGGAGAAATACCTATAAATCAAACATCTCACAGATTTGCATGCGAAGTATAAAAAGAACCCTCAAAACTCAATGACAAGAAAACAAACAACCAAATCTGAAGATTTGACTACATACTTCGAAGAAGCTATACAGATGGCAAATAAACACATGAAAAGATACTACTACATATGTATTAGAATGGTTAAAAAACACAAAACAAAAACTGACAAGTGTTGACAAGGACACATAGCATCTGGAACTCTTTTCTATGTTGATGCTGGGAATGAAACATGGTTACAGCTCTTCTAGAAAACAGTTTGGTAGTTATGCAGTTTGACATATGCTTGCCACACTTCCAAGCAATCTCATTCTGAGGTATTTACCTAATAAAATTGAAACCTTACGTTCATACAAAAAATATATATGAAAGTTTATTCAGTGTCTATAGCAGTTCTATCATTATCACCCAAACTGGAAACTTGACAAATGCCATTATGTTGGTGAATGGATAAACAAAATGTGATCCATCAATACAGTGGAATGTTTGAACTATTTGAAGTATCAGCAATCAAAACTAGTAAACTGACGTGTGCAGTAACCTGTATGGATCTCAGACAGTGAAAAGCCAGATTCAAAAAGCTTCACACCATGTGTGTCCATTCATATGAATTTTTAGAGAGGCAAAATTGTAAGCACAGTAATTCGATTAGTGGCGTCCTGGTTAGATGTGGGCATGAGGAATTGGCTAAAAAGAGGAAGCATTAGGGAATTTTTTGGGGTGATGGAACGTTCTATATCTTGTTAGTTGTGGTTATGTAACCATATATGTTTGTGTAAATTCAAAGAACTATACATTTAAGAGTGAATTATGCTGTATGAAACTTTTAAAAGCTGAAAAAATATCCCAGGTACCTCTGGACATAATGATAACACAATACCCCTGACCAACGTTTACTCAACAGCTTCCACACTCATCTGATCCAAAGCAGCAACAACAACTTAAAAACTAGTCAAGGGGAATGCCTGCTTCAGAAAACACTCTTGCTAAAGAATGATGGAGGGGGAGAAAATGATGGAGGAGAATGAGTGGACCTGGGTATCTAATGTACAAAACATAGTCTTATGTATTAAAATTGACCATGAGATATTTAGTGGGAAGGAGGGGACCTGAAGTCCTTAAATGACATTGTTTGGGCTTACATACGGATCTTCCAGATTTTCTCAAACCTTACCTCTTGAGCTTATTACACCTCCCCTGTATTCAGATGGTATGTTGAGTCATGAGCATCACGGCTGAGATAAGACCACCTGTTTTACTCAATTCCCGGAAACCTATCATGTATTAATTTAAATATCCAGATTTCTCCCTGTAATCTGACATTTTGAGGTTTCTAGTTTCAAGTTTACGTGGATAGGTTTAGGGACTCCGTTTCAAACACAAGTCATTTTTTTTTTTTTAAAGATTTTATTTATTTGAGAGAGAGAGCATGCATGCAGACAAATGGGGAGAGGGGCAGAGGGTGAGGGAAAATAAAGAATCTTAAGCAGACTCCATGCAGAGCGTGGAGCCCCAAAAGGGCCTCAGTCTCAGGATCCTGAGAACATGACCTGAACCAAAACCAAGAGACAGATGCTTAACCGACTGAGCCACCCAGGTGCCCCCAAACACAAGTCACTTCTGCCTTTATTTGACTACCTCTAACCTGTTGGTGAAGTGGGTTATGGCCTCAGCTGCCTACTTCACTTATTCATTTTGTCCAGCCCAGCAAAGCTCATTCATGGATGGATTTTCTTCTAAATATAAGCATGCATGCATTTAACCAGCCTCACACATTTTGTCATTAATCCAAACAAGTGTCCTCAGTTTGGAGTGGCAATTTCAGGCTGGCAATTGCCTTGAGACAAAGGTGCTTTCAGCCATCATCAGTGAGAGTGATTGGCAGGAGCAGAGATCCTGCCTATCTCTGCTCCCTAATCACAGCAGAAAGGGCATTCAGGAATCTCATCACCATCTACAACAATCTCATTTGAGAAAAACTGTTTAGCATGTCTTGTACTGCAGAGTCAGAAGGAAAAAAAATCAACAAGATATTGTTAAAGCCAATAAAACATCAAATATCTCTTTATAGATTAAAAATCATCTTCTTATAAATTAGACCATGTTTCACTTGACTTTTCATTAAAAAAAAAATCACTTTTTTTAAAGCCGAGGAGATAAAAATTAGTATTAACCTATCTCTTTAAGTTGTAAGTAAAAAGAAATCCAAGAGAATATGGCTTCAACAAAGGAGGGATTTAACTACCCAAAGTGACTTGCAAATTTAGAAGTATGGTGACCATCAGCATTAGTTTGATCTGACTCCTTTAACTCATGATTTGCAAGGACCCAGTTTCCTCCTTATGTTCCTTTTGCCTGCAAGTGTCCGTTTCCCCTCTTTTATTTCCACTAATGGCTAACATCAGATCGGAAACAACATGCTTCTGTTTATAATGGAGGATAGTTGGAAGAAAGGCAGGCATGGATGAGGGGCCCCACCCTAAGAGGAAACCACCCTTAAAAGGATTTTTTTTAAAATAATTTTATTTTTTTGTTTTTTTTTTAAAAAGACTTTATTTATTTATTGACAGAGAGAGAGGGAGAGCCAGTGAGAGAGGGAACACAAGCAGGGGGAGTGGGAGAGGAAGAAGCAGGCTCCCAGCACTCCCTGTGGAGCAGGGAGCCTGATGCGGGGCTCGATCCCAGGACCCTGGAATCACACCCTGAGCTGAAGGCAGACGCTTAACTACTGAGCCACCTAGGCGCCCCCCCCCCCCCCTTAAAAGGATTTTATACCACCCTGGAAGGTGCCCTCCACCCTTTCCCATGTGATAGGTAGATGACAAAAACCTGATTGGGTGACAGTCATGTGGAAGGCTAATCAGATTAAAACAGCCTGCCAACAAGCCCATAAAAACCCATACACTTAGAAGCTGTGGTGGCAACTTTCTCGGGTCCCCTCCCTCCTTGGAAGCTTTGTACTGTCACTCAAAAAACTTTGCTTTGCTTACCACTCTTCCTCTGGTCCGCCTCTTCTTCCAAGCATCATGACCAAGAACCGCAGGCACCAAAGGAAAAGAAATCCTGCAACATTTATTTATATTCAGAGAGATTGCAAGAATATCTTCCTGAAACATCAAATGAAAACTGCATGGCTTTAAACATGATTGAAAAGCCTAGGTAGTGGCTACTCCTGAGCCCGTTATTGTGGGTGTTAACTGACAGCAGCCAGACTTCGAAGTCCTTCCCTGAAATGCTAACAATTGTGAAGGAAATGGGATTTTGTTAATGGCAAAGACCCATCCAGTTCCAATCCCTATCAGCTAGGAATAGGTTCAGCCCCTCTATTGTTTGCTGTAAAATGGGGAGGCTAGATGAGTTGAAGTTCACCATATCCAAAAGTACATATAGTAAGTGGTAGGCAAAATGGTGTTGATTTAATCAAGTTAATTGATTAAAGACCATTCTAGGCTTGCCAGTTAGTAGCATTATGGGCAAAACTCTTCACTGTTCAGTTTATATGGCATCATCTTTAAAATGAACATGATAAGTTCTTCAGAGTTATTATGAGACTACGAAAAGATAATACATGTAAAAGTCCTTTGCCAACTGAAATAAGCAATTTTTGAAATAAAAAAAAATTTAAAGTATCCAAATACCATTTTCTAAAATAATTTACAGAAAAGCTTCTAATTTTGTTAAAATTTTAACATTCCTGTATCAAATAATATTTTTTAATGAGAGAACTTTGAAACAGGAACACTTGAAAGCCACTGAAATAAAATGGAACAAAGCATACAAATTCATTTTGAGGAAATTTTCTCCCTAAGTGCTGAGTGCACCAAAAATTCGAGAAATTACCTTTGGGATAAGAACTGCACTTTTCATTTTTTTTTATTTTTTGAAGATTTTATTTCTTTTAAAGAGACTGGACAGCATGAGTGGGAGGGACAAAGGGAGAAGGAATGAGAATCTTAGGCAGATTACACATTGAGCACAGAGCCTGATGTGAGGTGAGATCCCAGGACCTTGGTATCATGACCTGAGCTGAAACCAAGAGTTGGATGCTGAACCAACTGTGCCACTCAAGTGCTCCTATTTTTTTTTATTGTTTTAAAGTTTTTATTTAAATTCCAGTTACTATACTAGTTTCAAGTGTACAGTATAGTGACTCAGCATTTCCATACAATACCCAGTGCTCATCACAAGTACATTCCTTAATCCCCATCACCTGTTTAACCCATACCCCCACCCACCCCTGGTAACCAACAGTTCTCTATAGTTAAGAGTCTGTTTCTTGGTTTGCCCCTCTTTTTCCCCCTTTGCTCATTTGTTTTGTTTCTTAAATTCCACATATGAGTGAAATCTTAAGGTATTTGTCTTCCTCTGGCTGACTTATTCCTCTTAGAATGATACTCTTGCTTCATCCATGTCATTGCAAATGGCAAGATTTCATTCTTTTTTGTGGCTGAGTAATATTCCATTGTATACGTATACCACTTCTTCTTTATCCAGTCATCAGTCGATGGATACTTGTGCTCTTTACGTAATTTGGCTCTTGTAGACATTGCTGCTATAAACTTAGGGATTCACGTATCCCTTTGAATTAGTATTTTGGTATCCTTAGGGTAAATACCTGGTACTACAATCACTGGATCATAGTGCAGTTCTGTTTTTAACTTTTTGAGGAATCTCCATACTGTTTTCCACAGTGGCTGCACCAGGTTGCATTCCCACCAACAGCGTAAGAGGGTTCCCCTTTCTCCACATCCTTGACAACACCTGCTGTTTCTTGTGGTTTTGATTTTACCCATTCTGACAGGTGTGAGGTGATAACTCATTGTGGTTTTGATTTACATTTCCCTGATGATGAATGATATTGAACATCATTTCGTGGGTCTGTTGGCCATCTGTAAGTCTTTAGAAAAATATATATTTAGGTCTTCTGTCAATATTTTAATTATTCCTTTTTTTTTTTTTTTGGTGTTGAGTTTTACAAGTTCTTTATATATTTTGGATACTAACCCTTTATCAGATATGTGATTTGCAAATATCTTCCCCCATTCCGTAGGTTGCCTTTTAGATTTGTTGATGTTTTCTTCACTGTGTAGAAGCTTTTTATTTTGTATGGAACCACAGAAGGCCCTGAATAGCCAAAGTAACGTTGAAAAAGCAAAGCTGGAGGCATCACAATTCTGGACTTCAAATTTATTACAAAGTGGTAGTGATCAACACAGTATGGTATTGGCACAAAAACCGACACATAGATCAATAGAACAGAATAAAAAAACTCAGAAATGAACCCACAGCTGCATGGGAAATTAATCTTTGACAAAGCAGAAAAGAATATCCAGTGGGGAAAAGATTTTCTCTTCAACAAATGGTGTTGGGAAAACTGGTCAGCAACTTGACAAAGAATGAAACTGGACCATGTTTTTACACCAGACACAAAAATAAATTCAAAATGATTGAACACCTAAATGTGACACCCGAAACCATAAAAATCCTAAAGGAAAACATAGAGTAACCTCTTTGACATTAGCCACAGCAACTTCCTTCTAGATATGTCTCCCGAGGCAAGGGAAACAAAAGCAAAAATAAACTACTGGGACTTTTCTTCTTATTTAGAAATGAATAATTGTAAAGAAGCACATAGTGAACAAATGGATAATTGCTTTCGAAAAAACATATATGGAGGGACACCCGGGTGGCTCAGTCGGTTAAGCGTCTTCCTTCCACTCAGGTCATAATCCCGGGGGCCTGGGACCGAGTCCCACATCAGGCTCCTTGCCCAGAAAAGACTCTGCTTCTCTCTCTCCTCTGCCATCCCCCCAACCCCCTCTCTGACAAATAAATAAAATCTTTAAAAAGAAAAATTATAGAAACTTAGTAGAATGAATGTAATTATATTTTTAAGTGTTCCATTTCATCTTTCTTTGTCTTTTTGGGGGGGGCCAAATTTAATTTCTAAATTCCAGATTTGACTACATATTGAAGGAAAATTATTCCTAGAAAGGAAGTTTTTCTCCAAGAATAGACAAATTATACTTTTTAACAGTTGAAATATAGCTTAACTGAAAAGCCTTAATACCAAAAATATATAAGATTTACCTTTATATACTCTCCCTATATATTTGAGTTGATATATATGTAAAATATGAGTTATTATGTTATATGTTATAATTGAGTTTTATATTTGGAGGTATATATACACATATACATGTATAGAGTTGAACAATCTGATCTTTAGTAAGTGAATAGTCCTTTAATCTTACCTTTTAAGAATCATGTATTTTAATTCATCTGCTCTTTTAGAATTTCAAAGAATAAGAATAAAGTTGCACTGTATTTGAATCCTATTTCAGAACAAATAGAATTTATTAGTTTGCTCATCCAAATAGGTTTTCCTGAAGCCAAAACAAACAAAATACATTGTATAAGAATATACTGAATATATAATAGTCGAATGCATGTTCACTTTCGTTTTTCATAATTAGAATATTTAATTTCACAACACTGATTGGCAGTGATTTTGAGAATAAACATGATGAGAAGGGGCAGTTCTTGGAACAATTAGAGAGTTTGATTAACCAGAGAAAGAGGAAGTGTTGTTTGTTTGTTTTTTCTTTGACCTATGATGATACCTGTGGTGCTTGAAGCCACTAAATACAATAACAAAAATAAGCTTTAAGAGTTCAGGAGGCAACAATGCATGAAGCTTAAGGTGAAAAATGTCGAGAAACTCATAGCTCGGGAAGTCAGTATTTTTGCCTTTTTAAAATTTAAAATACTCTATCAGATATACAATAAAGGAAACATAACTGTATTCCTGAGAACCTACTGTGAGGCATGATGATCATCACTGAAACATAAAGGAAAGGTTTCAGTATCAGCCTAACTCCTACTATCTGTATTAATTAGGTAATTCACTACTTAACCTACCTGCATTTCTGTTTTCTCACCTAAACATGAAAAATAAGATCTACCTCATAGGTTGTCATGAAAATTACATGATAGAGCATAATCTAATCTGGGCCTTGGACTATCCTTGGTGTTTACATCAATAGTACAGTTTTGTGTTAGATTTTAAAAATAAGTAACAGAATATCATTGTGCTGAACAGTCAGAAGTTTAAAGAAAAAAGACAAAAGAGAAACACCTTGGGATATCTATATCCCAAAATGTTTGTCTTTATTATGAATTTAGGCAAACAATTTATATATATATATATATATATATATATATATATATATATTTTTTTTTTTTTTTTTTTAAGACTTTATTTATTTATTTGACAGACAGCCAGCAAAAGAGGGAACACAGCACGGGGAGTGGGAGAGGAAGAAGCTGGCTCCCAGCGGAGGAGCCCGATGCGGGGCTCGATCCCAGAACGCTGGAATCACGCCCTGAGCTGAAGGCAGACGCTTAACGACTGAGCCACTCAGGCACCCCAACAATTTATATTTTTTGAACTTGTATCAGAGCTTCGAGCAGTTATGGGAAATCTGAAAAGTGGTTAAGAAAACAAACCTCCTCCCTCAAGGAGCTCACAATCCAGTCTATAAGCTAGATTTTTTTTTTTTTTTAACATAATACTCTAATTTAAGACCTCACTCTAATAGAGTTACCAAGTTAGGAAAGATTAATTTTGACTGGACTATTTGGTATAAAAATGCTTTTCACAGCACTTAACCAGCCAGTTGATGGGTTTTTGTGATTAAACCACTCTGGTACTATTTACAGGGGAAATCAATATAGGAGGGCCAGTGTGTTCTAACAGTTGTAAAAGTTTCTTTCATCCCATTCTTTAATGAGGGTTATTTGTGATATCTTTGAATACATTTCCTGTTCAAAGGGAGAAAAATGCTAAAACACAGAGGATAGCTTGCAACTGGTGAATTTTAGCATGATCCAAATCTCATTTTATTATAATAAATTATTAGAGCTAATTGTGCTTTGAAGATTTCCCTTGTGGTTCTATAGCTCTTAACAATGCTGTTATGAGGCATATTACGCTGATGCTATCAAGTTCAAAATTGTTGTTTGTTCAATGAAGTTACAGTGCTATTTTATTCCAAATGATCTTTCAGAAACAAAATAGTATGATTTTTAAAATGTGTGTTTTAAAATGAAATCTACTCTCAAACCTAGATCATAATTCTAGTGCTATCCAGTACTAGAATGTATGAGGGTTGACACTTTTTCTACATCCTTAATATGGTGTGTATTTCTAAGATTCATAACTATTGAATTCTTTATTTCCCTCACTATGAGCTATGTATGGCCTTGGACAAATACTAATCTCCTTTCTCTGCCTTGGTTACTCACCTGTAAAATGTGGAAAATATTGTCCTCTCTTCCTCATGGAATTTTGTAGAAATCTGATGAATCTTTGCATTAAAGTATTATCATCCAGTGCTTGTGCTCTTTTGACCGCTAAGGGCTCTGTAGGTTATCTTGGGGATTAGGTGGAAAGTGGCCCAGTAAGGCAGAATTCTTTTTCCTTATTGTTTATGCCATTCCAATATCATCAAAATATTCACTAATGATTTCTTCCAAAAGTTTAAAAGTTTTAATTATGATTGGTGCCTGTAACTCCATATATAGACATAAAGAATGTATCTGTGAATAATGTGAGAGATCTAATTTTACCTTATGTCCCATATTGTTATTCTACTACAGTTCATCTTTTCTTGCTGATTTGTAATACTACAGCTTTCGTATACAAGTTCCCTAAAACACAGAGGTCTTTTTCTGGGTTCCTTCTTTAGTTTCATCATTTTATTTGTCCATCCTCGTGTCTACACCACACCATTTTAACTATTCTAGCTTTGTTAGAACTCCAGATGTCCATAGCTGAGTTCTTTTCTTTATTGTCTTTAAAAATGACTTAGCTAAGGGGCATCTGGCTCAGTCGGTTAAGCATCTGCCTTCAGCTCAGGTCATGATCCCGGGGGCCTGGGATTAAGCCCTGCATCAGGCTCCCTGCTCGGTGGAGAGTCTGCTTCTCCCTTTCTCTCTCCCTCTGCCTCTCCCCTTGCTCTCTCTCTCTCTTTCTCAAATAAATCAATAAAATCTTTAAAAGATAAATAAAATAAATAAAAATAACTTAGCTTTAAAAAAATGGCTTAGCTGTCTTCAACTTTTATACTGTTATAAATGCTAGGAGCAACTGGGTAGGAATTCTAATTGAAATTGCATTGAATTCTGGATTAATCTTGGGAAAACTGGATGCTTTGCCACATTGGATCAACACATATATGAACATTATGTCTCCATTTGTTCAGATTTTCTATGTCCTCTGTTCACATTTGCGAGTTTTCCCCAGTAAAGCTGCTTTTTTTTTTTTTTTAAAGATTTTTTATTCATTTATTCGACAGAGATAGAGACAGCCAGCGAGAGAGGGAACACAAGCAGGGGGAGTGGGAGAGGAAGAAGCAGGCTCATAGCGGAGGAGCCTGATGTGGGGCTCGATCCCACAACGCCGGGATCACGCCCTGAGCCGAAGGCAGACGCTTAACCGCTGTGCCACCCAGGCGCCCCAACCCAGTAAAGCTGCTTTTAACTTTCATTGACAAGGGCACATTTGTTTCTTGGATAATAGATAATAGCATATAGTCAGTTCAACATTATATACTGGATTTGCCAGAAATTCATTTTTCACTTTTCACATTACATTTTTTACAGTTCAGTAATATTTGTTTTGAGATTTTGCCTACTGTTAATACATTGCAAAATTGCTGAGATTAAATCATGACATTTAGCTCTTATGAAGTATTCTAAAGAATATCTACAAATAGTAAAATAACAAAAGTTATTAAAAACATGCAATAAAAAAAATTCCCTCCTAATATTGGTTTGTAACCATCCTGGGACTTCCCAGGTGTAATCTGAAACTGGTCCCTGTACTCATAGGGCAGGGGGAGACTGAAGAAAGAGGCAAGCCATTCCAGGTTGGCAGGTGGTAAGTTGAATAATAGCAAAGGGAACTTACATAGGAGGTTTACCTTGGGCAGCAAAAGATGAAATGGATCCCCATACTTGCCCTCCAAATCTTAGAAGTTTATAAAAGAAGCCCTGACTGGGCTTAGTCGCATATACCATGTAGTGCTTTCAACAACATATCACCATCTCAAGGCTATGTCCTTGGAGCAGGCTCTGGGAACTGGAAAGGCCAGCAGAACCCACGTTACGAGCACAGGGGAGGGAGTGAAGAGCCTCTGATTGCCTAGGTCCAGCTTCCAGGTCTGTCAGTGGTCACATCTTTTTGATGATGATCCCCAACACCTACGCTGCTTTACAATGCAGGTTTTATTATTGAAGTCTTGTAAGGCCAACAGATCAGGAGAATATGGACATTAAAATGATAGTTTGTGGGGCGCCTGGGTGGCACAGCGGTTAAGCGTCTGCCTTCGGCTCAGGGCGTGATCCCGGTGTTATGGAATCGAGCCCCACATCAGGCTCCTCCGCTATGAGCCTGCTTCTTCCTCTCCCACTCCCCCTGCTTGTGTTCCCTCTCTCGCTGGCTGTCTCTATCTCTGTCAAATAAATAAATAAAATCTTTTAAAAAAAATGATAGTTTGTTACTCAAGAGGAGGCCATGTTACTTCTCACAGGACCACATCAGGAAGCACCAGGAGTGGCCAGAGGGCAAAAAGAATGAGGGGAACAGATGGACAAGAGCTTTTAATGTGGTTTCAACAGGAAGGAACAGGAGACACAAGGTATGGCTAGTTTGCATAATGTCAGGGGGTTCTGGAGCAAAGGGGTTATCCCTAGTTGCATGGTACTTTTTACTGAGGTAATTAGAACAGAGGGATATTGATCCAGAATTTAAAAGTCTGATAAAGTAGATGATTAGGGTACACTTCTGGCTTGGTTGGTTTACATATGAAAGGACCGCTCTAAGGTGAGTCCTTTACTATCTCTAGAAATGGGCTAGCCCTTTAAGGGATTGCAATCCCTGCACGGTTTTCAAGGTCCTGATGTCAAAGCATCAGAAATGCAGAAAATATAAAGGCATGATGCTCCATCTCCTTTCTCTAACTACACAGGTCTTCTCCCAGGAAACAAACAGTATTAATAATTTTATTTTCAAAGATAGTCTGTTTTCAAATGTAACTAATGGAAATTTTTTTACACAAAGAATTACATCTGTACCCTCTATGGTAATGCATTTTGCTTTCAGTTAACAATATATAGAGAATTTTTTTTCATATCTGTGCATCTAATTTTTCTTTGATTCATTTTACCAGTTTTGTAGAATTCTATTAGATACAATATGATTTACTTGACCATTGTTTTTCAGAAGGACATTTAGTGTGTTTCAGTCTTGTGCTATGGCAGGTAACACTGCAATGGATATGATTATTCATACATAATCTGGGGGGAGGAAGACCTTCCTCTGCCCTGCGGTCCTTCTAGCTTGATTTAGAATCCAATTGATAGGAGACATATTAGCAGGAGAAAATCAAATTTAATAGGCATACTTAGGAGGAATCCACACAGACACAAGATTGCAAAGACAAATGAGCCACAGGAAGCTTACGGGAGCTCTGGAGAGGGGAGGGGCCTGAGGACACAAAAGGGAGAAAGACCAGTAGCAAAAAGGTGAAAGGAACTGTTTGGAAAAACAAAGTTTGTGCAATTATGTAGATAAGTCCCTTAGGTAAAGGGGCGCCTGTTAATAGCTCTCTTCCTGGCACAGGCTCTCCTTTCCAATGTAAATTTAGGCAGTTATGGGAGAGGCAGAGAGCTTTTACTGCATCTGCTGGGTTTTGATTCCTTTTAACTGAAAGTAATCTTTATGCCAAAGTGGCACATTCTGAGGCATCTCATCCTGTACCCCTTCATAATCAACATATGCATGATTATAGAAAAAGAGAAAAACTGAAAGGGTAATGCATTTAGAATTACATATTCACAAATCTTGCTCCATAGATAGTACCAATTTATACTACCACCACCAAGGATTGAGAAAGCCTGCTTCCCTCACTCTCAAGGTCACTAATTAAGTATTAACTAACGGTTTTTTATCTGGATATCCTTAAACAAAATTTAGCCTAGTAAATTTGCAGATGTGATTGGCCTTATGTGATTCATGAATTGGGCAGCATCCCATCCAGCAAGTAGAGGGGAGCTTTAGGAGTTGTACAGTATGGAAGGTTTCTACAAGGAGGGTGGGACCAGACATTATAGCAAATGAAAAAGGATTGTTTCAGGCAAGGTCACCTTCCCTTAGGGGAAAGGTAGAGGTCTTGTTAGGTAAATTACCTCAGCTTCCTTCGAGTGATGGGGAGCTGTTGTGACAAATTACCTTATTAGTGCTGGACCACAAAATTCCACTTCCAGAGAGTTTGAAACTGCAATTAGGGAGCCAAGTGACTCTATCTTGGGTCTGTGGCTTTCTTTTTTAACAATATAGACCATAGTGCACCTGGTGGCTCAGTCAGTTAAGTGTCTGCCTTAGGCTCAGGTCATGATCCCCCTGTCCTCAGGCTCTCTGCTCAGCAGGGACTCTGCTTCTCCCTCTGCCTGCTGCTCCCCCTGCTTGTGCTCTGTCAAATAAATAAAATCTGAAAAAAAAAAACCAATATAAATAGTATATTTTGTGTGTATATGTATATAAGCATATATAAAACACATATATACATGTAGTAATATAGTAAAATAGTGGTTGATATTTAGAATTTCTATAGTTATGCTCAAATTATTTGCCCATAGTATTCCTTTCCCATGTTCTCCTTCTATGGTTTTAATATCAATGCCCTACTAGTTTCATAAAATACATTTGGTAATCTTCCCTCTCTACATTTTTGGAATAAATATATATATAAAGGATTATCTGTTTCTTGAATACATTAGAACTGGCCTTAAAAATTGTTGTGGCTTGTTTCTTTAACATGTAAGTCAGGATTCATGAATCTCACCCATGATTTTCATCTAGTTTCTGTTTTGGAATTCTACCTGTGGTTCAAGTTTTAATGTTGAAAGTAAAAGTTTAGCATTATCAGAATAGTCCATTTATTTCATTCACAAATGGGAAAAAAAAAAAAATAGTGGCCCAAATTAGAGAAATGACTTGCCCAAGAAGAAGTTAGGATTCTCGGGGCGCCTGGGTGGTGCAGTCCTTAAGCATCTGCCTTTGGCCCAGGGTCTGATCCCAGGGTCCTGGAATCGAACCCCACATCGGGCTTCCTGCTAGGAGCCTGCTTCTTCCTCTCCCACTCCCCCTGCTTGTGTTCCCTCTCTCGCTGGCTGTCTCTGTCAAATAAATAAATAAAATCTTAAAAAAAAAAAAAGAAGTTAGAATTCTCTTAAACGCACAGTCCTTGCATTGTGTACACACACACAGTGCCATTGGAGATCTCCCCTGGTGGCACAACGTTCAAACCACTAAGCACAATTGCCTTGGAGTTTCATTTTCCCCCCTTTTTTGTTAATTTATTGGTCTTTGGGAGATAGGTGACACAACTGGGGTAGCCTGGCACTGTCAAAAATATTTTAACCAGATACCAAAGAACCCAAAATGTCACTAATAAGCGTATTCTAACTAACACATTAAGACTAGATTTATAATCATCCCTAGCTAGCTTCGGTCACCTTTTTCCATTCTACAGGGTCTCAAAACCAGAACACCCTCAACCATGGGATGTATTCCTCACCTTCACCCATTTTGTTGAGTTTGAGTTCTTGATTGTGTTTCTAAGTGAGGAAATAAAGCCTCTTCTTCAGAATGACTGTTGCTCTTTACATAACATCCCCCTTCCCAAGTTGGCCGTCTCTTTAGTACAGGTTCATTACCATAATAATGTAACCTAACAAAATTGTTAAAGAGCCTAAAAAAATTATGCATGGTTCAAATCAGTTTTCCCAGCCACCAAATTTCACAAACTGTAACAAAAAGTCATTCTAATAATAATAAGAATAAAACAGCATTGCACTTGTGATGTCTTAGAAATAGTATGGTGCCATAAGGATGTAAATTATTTTGTTTTGTTCTTGTTTTTATTAATAAGAAAGTGAGACTCCTAGAGGTTTGCAGATGTGCCATTTAGTAAGACTGTGCATTTTTTGACCACCTAGCTGGGCATTCTGAGTTCACTGCAGTTGCATTGTTAATTGAGCATTTTCCCATGTGTAAGAAAACAGGGTGCTTGGTTGCATTTATAATCAAACATCAGCTGAGAAAATTCTTCCCCTTTCTGACAGTTCCATCATGAATATTACCTTTACAACAAGAGAGAAGCCAAAAGAATAGTGAGGATACATCAGATATGGTTAAGTTCTAAATTTGAATACCTTCACATCTCAAGACTCATTCCAGAGCTTGACACTGTATTTGTGGAAAGTTAATAGATACAAATTCATATTTAATGTGACATGTCATAGTTTATTTATTTTTTGATGCTGAAATTATTTTCCCCAGACAGTGTGAATTCAGTAAGCTATAAAAAAGCAAACATTGTCCATCCTTTGAAATTTCAAAGGACTGTGTGGTTAAACAGTGAGTTAATTATATAAGGATGCCACAGATCATTAATGAATGCATTTCTTGTGGGAGGATTAAAAAACTTTACGCTAGTGACAGTGAAATCCGCTCACTTAGTTTGATTTTAAGAGCTGAGCTTTAAAAAACCAACCAAATATTGCCTTTGTGAGGACATGTTTCTGCCTACAATCATTTTGAGATGCCGAATTTCAAGGGCTCTTTTTAGGCTCCATTTAAGGGACAAGTACTTAATACCCAAATTGGTTAATTGCACCCATTAATACTCAGCAAATATACACAAACTGAAAATGTGTCCTCCATCACTTTCTGTAGGACCTCCTACACTGGAAATGACATTGTTATTTTAGTAAGTGGGAATTAGAATCATTCTTTCTACCCCATTTCCAGGGGGACACAGTTTTTCTTTTGCAAAATTCACTACTAAGAGAACCACTTGGCTCCAACTCCAGCACCAAGGGATACCACTTCAGTGACTTTTAACAAAGAAGAATTGGCTAGACTAGATGAGTGAAAATATCTTAGGCTATTCAGACCCAATGAGCCATGAAACCAAATGTGGTGCCACTTTGCTATTAGATTACAAAAAAGTCTTTTTTGTTGTTGTTTCTTTCAAAAGTTGTCCTATTTGATGAATACATGTTTTTAAATTATGTAATAGTTCAAATGAGTTAAAGCAAGTATTAAAAAATGCATAATTTCTTACCTAATTGAACTATGCATGTATTATAAAATAGTATAATTTTTTAAACTGAAAGGTATTTTTTATAATTATCTAGTCTAAATCTCTTGTTTTAGAGAAACAGAAACGAAGGCTTCAAGTTAAAAAGGGACTTGCTCAAAGTCAAACAGCTGAACCTTACAGTTCTGCTGAGAACTGCTGTGTCTTGTTCCCTGACTGTGCAGGTGTTTCGTTTCCTCCTAAGGCTGTGATACACAGTTGCATACATCTGGGGTGCTACCTGTCCCTTCTCCCATGGCTTTATAGTGTAGAGCATTTCAGATGTCCTTTTAAAGGACATTGTCAGGGGCGTCTGGGTGGCTCAGTCACTAAGCATCTGCCTTCGGCTCAGGGCGTGATCCCAGTGTTCTGGCATCAAGCCCCATATCAGGCTCATCCGCTGGGAGCCTGCTTCTTCCTCTCCCACTCCTTCTGCTTGTGTTCCCTCTCTCGCTGGCTGTCTCTCTCTCTGTCAAATAAATAAATAAAATCTTAAAAAAAAAAAAAGAGGACATCGTCGAATTTCAGTTAAAAAAAAAAAAAAGAAACCTGGTGATTATAATTAAAATCACATTGAATTGGAACAGTTATTAGGAAACAATTGATGTATTAAATCACTGAGTTTTTCTTTCCAAGATTGTGAAAAGTCAATAATTAGGTCTTCTGTAATTTTATATGTTCTTTCCCAAATCTTATCAATAGATTTATTTCTGAGGATCTCATATTTTATATTGTTATAAACAGTATGTTTTGTATTTTTGTAACTTTCTCTTTTGCTGGTATAAAATATGCAACTGGTCTTTATGTTGATTTTATTTTTTATTTATTTTTATTTAGTTTTTAAAGGTTTTATTTGAGAGAGAGTGAGAGAAAGCACTAGCTGGTGGGGGGGAGCATGAGTAGAGGGAGAGCAAAACTGGGGGGAGAGCACAAGTGCAGGGAGAGGCAGACTCCCCACTGAGCAGGGAGCCTGATGAGGGGCTTGATTCCAGGACCCTGGAATCATGACCTGAGCCGAAGGCAGACGCTTAACTGACTGAGCTGCCCAGGCATCACTTTATGTTGATTTTAAATCTAACAACTTGAAGAATTCATTACTTCTAACAATTTCCTATTTTTCTTCTTGATTTTTCTATATAGGCTATCATCATAAATTCTTCAAATACTGACAGTTATGACTTTTTCTCAATCCTTATATATTTTGTCCTTATATTACTGCCTTGGTTATGTCTTTGGTTCAGTATTGAGTAGGATTGGTGACACCAGGTTTTCTTTGTTCATAATCTCAAAGTGAAAGTTTTGACTTTGGAGTTTGCATAGTTTTTGTTAAATATTTTTAATGAATTAAGGTAGTTTTCTTTTGTCTACTAAGAATTTTTATTGTGAAATTGAGTTGATTTAAAATGTATTTCAGGACTTCTTTATTAGATTACAAAATACATGTAGGAAAGTAACTACATTCATGTAATTACCTACATCAAGAAATAGAGTATTAGCAGCACCCACAAAAAAAAAAAAACCTTTGTACTCTCTGCTAGTCACTTTGTCTTCTCTTTCCCTCCCACCCAAAAATGATGACAACTGTCAGTTTCTAAAATCATAGATCTGTGGTGACTGACTTTAAAACTTTGTGATGATTTTAAACTTTAAATGAATGGGAACCTTCCAGGGATACTCTTGCTTTAGGCCTCCTTGCTCAGATTATGTTTATGATATCCATGTTATTATGCATAGTTGTAGTTCTTTCAATGTCACTGATAAATAGTATTTAAAATGTCAGATACCATTTATGCATTTCTTTGCTGATGGAAATTTGTTTGTTGAGTTTTTGCATATTACAAATAGCATAGCTCTGAATACTTGTCCACGAGTATTTTGGAGAACACATGCATGCACTTCTATTGGATACACAACTGCAAGTGGAATTGTTGAAACACAAAACATGTACATGCTCACAGTTAGTAGGTATTACCAAATAGTTTCTCAAAGTGGTTGTACCAAATTACACATCCATCAGCTGTATGTTTTCACAAAAGTGATTATCTATCAGTCATTCGGTTTAGTCATTCTGATGACTGTGTAGTAGTCTTGAATTGTGGCTTTAATTTGCATTTCTCTGATGACTAATCGTTATTGACAAATTTGTCATCATCTGTAAAGGTTTTTGGAATGTAAATTAATACAACCATTATGGAAAACAGCATGGAGGCTCCTCAAAAAAAAAGCACACATAAAATTTTTCTAGCAAGTTCATCTGAGTATAAACCAAAACTGAAATCTTAAAGAGGAGCTTGAAGAAATATCTGCACTCCCAAGTTCATTGCAGCATTATTTACATAACAAAGACATGGAAGCAACCAAAATGTCCATCAGCAGATAAATGAATAAAGAAAATGTGGCATATACATATAATGAAATATTAATCAGCCTTTACAAAGGAGGAAATCTTGCTATTTGCTACAACATGGATGAACTTAGAAGACATTAGTGTTAAGTGAAATAAGCCAGACACGGAATAAATTCTACAGGATTCTACTTACGTAGGAATCTAAAATCATTGAATTCACAGAAGCGGAGAGGTGAGTGGTAGTTACCAGGGGCTGGGGGAAAAGGAAATCAAGGAAGTTTTGGTCAAAGGGTACATAGTTTCACTTATGTGATATGAGTAAGGCCTAGAATCTGCTATACAGCATAGTGCATATAATTAATAATAGTGTGCTGTGTGCTGAAATTGGCTAAAAGGACAAAACTTATGTTAAATATTCTTAAAAAAGAAGAGAGGAAACTTCTGGAGGGGATGAGTAGGCATTATGTAGTAACAGTTTCACAGGCGTATACTTCAGATTTATCAAAGTGTGTATATTAAATATGAATAGGGTTTTTAATGTCAATCTTACCTCAATTAAAATTAAAAAATATTTTAACCATTTTTCTGTGGGCTTGTCTATATCTTTTTAATGTAGAAGATCATTATATATTCTATGTCAAGTCCTTAGAATATATACACCTCAAAATAGCTTCAGCCAATCTGTGGTTCACCTTTTATTTTTGGTGGCATTTAAAACAATGACCATAATGTTTACATATTCCCATTATTACGTTTCTCTCTATTAATCAGTGCTTTTCTGATTTTAAGAAACTTTTACGTACATCCAGATTTTGAAGATATTTTATTTTGTATTCTAAAAGTTCGTTGTTTTGTTTCATTTTTTTCCCCATATTCTACCTTTGACATTTAGGTTTAGATTTACAATTCCTCTACTATTGATTTTTGTTTGTGGCTTTGTATTAGTTTTCTGTGACTGATGTAACAGATTGTCACAAATTTAGTGACTAAGGTATACAAATTTATTATCTTACAGTTCTGTAGGGCAGAAGTCGACTCCTGTCTCCCTAGACTATAAACAGGTGCCATTGGCGCTGCCTGCCTTTCTGGAAACTGCAGGGAAGAACGTTTCCTTTTTTTCCTCCTGCTTCTAAAGTCTGTCTTCACTCATTGGCTCATGACCCCCTTCCATCTTCAAAGCCAACAAAGGCATCTTGAGTGCCCCTCATAGTATATCACTCTGACCTCTTCTCTCTCTCATTCCACTTTTTAAAACTTTGTTATTACAGTAGGTCCACTCAGATACCACAAGGTAATTTATCTATTTTAAGGTTAGCGAAGTAGCAACCTTAATTTCACCCACAACCTTAATTCCCCTTTACCAGGTCAGGTGATGTACTCAGTTTCCAGGGATTAGGACATGAGCTTCTGGGCCTTGGGGGGGGTGGGGGGTGGGATTTTCTGCTTCTCATAGGTATGAAATAGAGTTTCTTTCATGTTTTGTTTTCTTTTTTTCCTATGCTGGTATCAAATTAGCCCACTATTAGTTCTTAAAAATACACTACACAGCAGTATCAAAAGTCAGGTGTTGGTTCTTTTTCTGAACCTTTTCTGTTTCATTTGTCTGTTCTTGTGTTGATACCATGTTGTCTTAATTCCTTCTCTCTTTTTTTTCTTTTTAAGATTTTGTGGAATTTTTTTTTAAGATTTTTATTTTATTTATTTGACAGAGAGAGAGAGAGAGAGTGTGTGTTTGTGTGTGTGTGTGAGCACAAGCAGGAGGAGCTAGAGGGAGAGGGAGAACCAGCCTACCCACAGAGCAGGGAGCCTGACAGGGGCTTCATCCCAGGACCCTGAGATCATGACCTGAGCTGAAGGCAGATGCTTACCTGACTGAGCCACCCAGGCACCCTTTAAGATTTTGTTTTAAGTAATCTCTACACCCAGCGTGGGGCTTGAACTCACAGCCCCGAGATCAAGAGTTGCGTGCTCTACCATCTGAGCCAGCCAGGCACCCCAATTCCTTCTCTTTTTAATAGCTACTGGTATCTGGTAGTTCTGCACCTAAATTATTTTACTTAAAGATTGCCTTGGCTTATCTTGGCCTTCTGAATGATTAGAACTATTTTAGAATGGATTATCAATTTCCAAAAATTTCTAGGATTTTCATTTGGGTTGCATTAAACTTGGAAAACTGACATATTTGTAATATTTGATATATTTAGATCTTATATACATTTCTTAAATACAATTTTATATTCAGTGTAGTCTTATTTTTGTAAGATTTATTCTAGCTATCTGATAATTTAGGATGTTATTTTAAATTTTTCTTTTAAATATTTTATTTATTTATTTGACAGAGAGAGACAGCCAGCGAGAGAGGGAACACAAGCAGGGGGACTGGGGAGAGGAAGAAGCAGGCTCCCAGCAGAGGAGCCTGATGCGGGGCTCGATCCCAGAACACCAGGATCACGCCCTGAGCCGAAGGCAGATGCTTAAGGACTGTACTGCCCAGGCACCCTTAGGATGTTATTTTAAATTGTATCTTTGTTTTTCAAAATTTTCTATTTGTTGATACAGTAAATACAATAGACAAAATTTTATGTTTTTACCTTTTATTAAGTGACCTTGTCATAGTCACTTATCACTTTGGATAACCTCTCTGTGGACAGCCAAAACACTGCTCTGCTTTTAAGAAGTTTCTAGGGGCACCTGGGTGGCTCAATCTGTTGAGCATACAACCCCCAAATTTGGCTCACGTTGTTATCTCAGGGTCCTGGGATGGAGCCCAGCATGGAACCCAGCTTAGAGCCCCATGTTGGGCTCCGTGCTCATGGGGAAGTCTGCTTGTCTCCCTCTCCCTCTGCCCTTCCCGCTGCTCACACTGGCACATTCTCACTCTCTTTCTCTCTCTCAAATAGATAAATAAATCTTTTTAAAAAAGTTTCTAGCTTAACTTTATAGTCTTTTTACTTCAGGAAACATGAGAATTAAGCATATGTCATAACTGGGATATGAGAAGACAATCAGTTCTCTAATATTTTCACCAAAAGCTCTATTGAGTTTGCTTTTGCCCAGGTGAAGCCTAGATTCTTAGCCTCCTGTTCCAGACAAGAATCAACACATATCTAGAAGGAAAAATCAGCCTCAGAAGATCAGCTGACCTCTATTATATGTCCTTCTCTGGAAACTTAGCTCTTAGTATTTCAACTTAGTATTTCAGCAGCTCTCTGATGCTTACAAATAGTCTTCTATTTTATGACTTGTCTAGTTTTTTCTGGGCTGATCACCAATCTACTTAGAGTGGTTATTGTATGTTGGACTTTGTCCAAATATTTATGTAGCCACATTGAAACCAATAATTTTTTCTTAGAGTTTCTAATGTTAAAATATATAACCTTCATAAATCCATTTTGATTAGTAATTTTTACTAAAATTTATCTATCTGATTTCTTCTACATTATTAGTTTATTCTTTTACTTATTTAACTCAAAAGTTTAGTTTGTCAATATTTAGCCTTTTTTTAAATATAAATATTCACATGTATAAATTTAACTATGATAACCATTTGTGACACACTCAAAAGTATTTGAGTATTTTAGTTGTATTTAGTGTTAAATATTTTAATATCATGAATTCTTTTTTTTGACAAATTATATATTAGGAGCATGTTCATAATCTCAAAAAATTATTTTAGGTATGACCCTAATATTGAATTCTAAAGTAAATAAATCATGGTTAAAAAGTGTGACCTAAAGAATACAAACTCTTTAAAGTCTACTGAAACCTCCTTTTGATCTATTAATTTGTATATTGTTAAAATTTTTCTTGGCATATTTAAGAATAAACACTCTAAATTTGGGATACACACATATACACACACAGATCAGCTTTGTAAATAATTGTTCAAATTTTCTATATCCTACTATTTACTACTCTTGTATGTTTACTGTTTTTTCTACCTCAGATATTTTCTTTTTAAAATTTGGCTTGTGAGTTTATGTTCCTCATGACTGTATCTGTGGGAATTTTGCAAATATAAGGTCTGTCCTAAACGTTTGTCTTTCCACACAGGCTTTGGACTGGCTTCTGCCAGAACCCAAAGGTATACACTATCAACTCAGCCTTAGGTTTTCAGTTAAATTCTTCATGAGACTGCATTTTCTTTTTCTCTGTGCTGAATTACCTTCGATCTTAGAAGCTTAAAATGATAAATATTTACTGTAACATTCCGAGATACCTGCTGTGGGTCAGGATTTCAGGAAAGGTTTAGCCAGGTGGTTCTGATTCAGGATCTCTCATGAAGTTACAATCAAAATATTGGTCAAAATTCAGTCATCTGAAGACATGAGAAAGGATCCCCTTTCAAGGTGGCTCATTCATAGGCCGTTAGCAGAAGCCTCCAGTTCTTGCTTGTTACTGGCAGGATGTTTCTGTTTGTTTTCACATGAACCTCCTCATAAGACGGTTTGTGTCTCTACAACATGGCAGATTCCCCCCACAGAGAATGACTCAACAAGGCGGAGGCTGCAATGCATTTCATGGTGTAGTCTCGGAAGCCACACATTGCTCTTTTGCCATATTCTATTTGTTATGAGTGAGTCATTAAGTCCAGCCCACGTGCAAGGGAAGGGGATTAGCACCACCTTCTGAAGGAAGAAGTATGCAATAATTTGTGTACATATTTTAAAACCGCCATAGCAGTTTTTATAGAATTTGCAGGGAATGTAAATTCAATACTGGTGACTAATTGGAGAAAATATTTAATACATTTTAGGGGAAAGATTTTTTTTCTACTTGGTTTTGAGGCTCAATTGTCTTTTTCTCTTAGTAGAATTGTGTTTTGTTTAACCTTGTCCTTGAGACCTTCAAGGATGAAGCTATATGAAGGGTATCGGTTCCAAATCTGCTTTATAGAAGTCTAGGGCCCTGACTCATTATCTCCACATAGCCAGTAAACCTGAAGCTGTTCGGTCACTAAGATTGCCACACAGGTTTAGGCTACTTAATGCAGTCTTGCTCTGTGCTATGTCCTCTTCTTTGATTAGATTTCCTTCGCTTTCTTGAAAATACAACAACAAACTTAGAAATATATTTACTATATATTACACTGATTTTTTAATGATTTTTCTAGTAAGAGTTATAACCACTCTACTTCACTCTCGGAAATGAAAATCTCTGAAGAGGGATTTATGGTACAGACATGCACTAAACCTTTATTTGGAATACTAGGTACTACCAATCCATAGTAAGCTTTTAGATACCCCTCTGATAGTAGCTTTCACTGACCAGTTCCATCTGTCCATCTTTCTAAGACTGTCTTTCTCTTCTCTCTTCTAATTGTTTTGCATTTGATAATGCATCTTTCTTGCTGGTTTCACACTTTCAGAAGGTGGCTGATAACCAAGTCCTTTTTACATACTACCTTGTATTCACAAAACATTTCAAGTTCCTTTTTTACCAAACTTCATCTCTTGGGCATCTGCCTTGGGCTTAGGTCCTGATTCCATATCCAGGGATCCAGCCCCGCATCGGGGCTCCCTGCTTAGCAGGGAGTCTGCTTCTCCCTCCCCCTGCTCTGGCTCTCTTGCTCTCTCTCTCTCTTTCTCCCTCTCAAATAAATAAATAAATAAAGTCTTTTTAAAAATAATGAAAAGTCTGAAAGTTTGGCTGCCAAACGGAATACACTGAGATCTCTTTCAACAAGGTTAGTTTTCTAAACTTGAGACAAAGGATCTGAAATCTATGTTAGACATATATCAACCTGTGAGATAATACAGCCCTGTAAGATATAAACCTTAATATGCATAGTGTCCTCAGAGTGACTTCCCTGAGGATCAATTTTTCTCTTAACTCCGTCTATCTTAGACTTAGCGAAGAAGAAAGAATTCAGTTGATAAGTTTTAGGACTAGATACTTTTCCCCAATCCATGTAATATTTCTTTTTTAAGTAGCCATGAATCAAATGTAATGAAGATTTAGGTTCAAATGGAGGGCAAATGGAGGGGAGAAACTGGTCTCATTACGATTCTTAAACAGTGAGAACATGAACTCTCAACCTCAGACAAACCTGGTTTTTGCTTCTTGCTTTACCATTAACTAAAGCCAAACCTTTGGGTAAGACCCTTGAATTCTCTGTGCCTTAATTTCTTCACTTTATGATGAGAGCAAGGGCAAGGCACTTGACCCGATGTGTTTCACTGTTGTATCAGCACCTGATGGCAGCCTCTGGTGCATAAGACTTCAATAATAATGAATAAAGGAATGAATCCTCTTATGTTTGGCTTTAGGTTTGAGTGAAACAATGTGTTTTTGGTATCTTTATTGGTAAAGTTATCTTCAAGTGAAAGAAAAGCCTACAAATTGCTAAAACAAAACAAAACAAAATACGAAGCATTCTAAGTGGTTAACCTATCAAAACTGCAGCCTAGGTAGTCTATCTGGCTACAGAGTTTTAGGGATCTCTGGAAGCAGGGTTCTTAAAACAAAAATGTTTCTTCTAAATACTTTTTCTCTGAATTTTGTCTTTGTTGTATGAGACAAAATTCTCCATGATATAGGCGAGCTGGCTGCCTAATCCCAGGCTCATATCCTTGTAGTTTCATAAACAAGGAGGAAGAGGCTTTTCTTTCCCAGCTCCAGTTAAAAAAGAAGAAATGTTGGGGGAGTCTTCTGATTGAAATGGGGAGGTACAGTTCTGTTATCTTAGGACAAAGATTCTTTGCAGGTAACAAAACAATAGTCATTAAAAATCACTTAAAACAGTATGGTACTGGCATGAAAACAGACCTATAAACCAAGGGAGCAGAATGGAGAGCCCAGAAATAATCCCATGTATTTATGGTCAGTTAATCTATGACAAAGGACTCGAGAATATACAATGGGAAAAAGGATAGTTTTTCAATAAATAGTGTTGGGAAAACTGGACAGCTAGATGCAAAAGAATGAAACTGGACCACTCTCTTATATACAAAATAGAAACATGCAACACTACATCAAAAACTAATGAAGTACTGTATGGTAACTAACATACATACATACATACATACATACATACATACATAAATAAATAAATAAATAAATAAATAACAGATTAAAGACTTGAATGTAAAATCTAAAACCATAAAAATTCTGGAAGAAAACATAGGCAGTAAGCTCTTTGACAGTGGTCTTAGCAATATTTCTTTGGATCAATCTTCTTTTCTTTTTTTTTTTTAAAGATTTTATTTATTTATTTGACAGAGATAGAGACAGCCAGCGAGAGAGGGAACACAAGCAGGGAGAGTAGGAGAGGAAGAAGCAGGCTCATAGCGGAGGAGCCTGATGTGGGGCTCGATCCCAGAACGCCGGGATCACGCCCTGAGCCGAAGGCAGACGCTTAACCGCTGTGCCACCCAGGCGCCCCTGGATCAATCTTCTGACAAGGGCAACAAAAGCTAAAAGAGACAGATAAGATTATAACAAACTAAAAAAGCTTTTGCACAGCATAGGGAAATCAACACAAAAAGTCAACCTACTGAATGGGAGAAGATATTTGCAAATCATGTGTCTGATAAGGGGTTAATAGCCGAAGTATTTAAAAAACATATATAATTTAATAGCAAAAACAAATAATTAAAAATAGACAAAGGGGGGGGGGTGCCTGGGTAGTTCACCTGGTTAGGTATCTGCCTTCGGCTGGGGTCATGATCCCCGGGTCCTGGGATTAAGCCCCGTGTTGGGCTCCCTGCTCAGCAGGGAATCTGCTTCTGCTTCTCCCTCTCCCTTTGTGTGCCTTCTCTCTCTCAAATAAAGAAAAAAATGGACAAACGGCTTGAACATTTTCCCAAAGAATACCTACAGATAGATACATGAATTGGACTAGAACTGCCACATGACCCAGCAATTTCACTTCTGGGTATATACCTGAAGAAAACAAAAACAGCAATTTGAGGAAATACATGCACCCCTCTGTTCATTGCAGCATTATTTATTACAATAGCCAAGATATGGAAGTAACATGTGTCGACTGATAGATGAATGGATAAAGATGTGGTGTGTGTACACAACGGAATATTAACCATAAAAAATGAAATCGTGCTGTTTGTGACAACATGGTTGGACCTGGAAGATATTATGCTAAGTAAAATAAGTCAGAGAAAGACACCATCTGATTTCACTTATGTGGAATCTAAACAAAAGAACAAACAAAACAGACTGATAAAGGAAATGGTTAACAGAGGGGAGGGCTTGGGTACGAGCAACCTAGGTGAAAGGAATTAAAAGGTACAAACTTTCAGTTGTAACATAAGTCATGAGAATGTAATGTACAGCATAGGGAATAGTCAATACTATTTTAAAAAATTGGCGTAATGACAGATGGTAACTAGACTTATTGCAGGGATCATTTCATAATGTATAAAAATCTTGAATCACTAGGATGTACACCTGAAACTAATAGGATATTTTATGTTAATTATACTGCAACTTAAAAAAAAAAAAAGACCAATCCCTTCCACATATCATATGTTTAATACATGTAAAATAATGTTACTATTTAGAGTTAGAGGTGGGAATGATGTGTGTGGAACTGGCAGTCAGAAAATGTAAATTCCAGTCCCAGCTCTCATATTAGAAGGGTCACTTTTGGTAAATTGATTTGCCCCTCTGATGTTCAAATTCTTTATATATGAGTAGATGAGAACACAAGCTCACTGGGCTTTTTCCTTGATAAAATGGGACAAAATTGGGTGCTAGTGGCTGGCCCATGGTTAGATAGGCAATAAATGTCAGTTCACTCCTCTTTTTTTTTTTTTTTTTTTTTAAGATTTCATTTACTTATTTGTCAGAGAAAGGGAGAGAGAGAGAGAGCGCACACAAGCTGGGGGAACGGCAGAGGGAGAGGGAGAAACAGGCTCTCTGGGCTAAATCCCAGGACCCTGGAGTCATGACCGGAGCTGTAGGCAGACGCTTAACTGTCCAGGCCACCCAGGTGTCCCTCCTCTGTCTTCTTCATAAGATTGTGGTTTTCATCCCAAGTCTGACATTATCTGTGAGACCTCAGAAACTGAGGAAACCTCTCTCAGTGTCCTTATCCATTACTCATCTGTCAAACTTGATGACTAATTCTTTCCTGATAAAACTGTTGCTTGGAGGTGAAATAAAACAGTATCAATGATAACACTTTGAGAAGTTACATTTAATATTTAGACATAAGGGATAATTATAATACTTGAAAAGTTTTTTTTTCACCATTTCATGTTTAAAAAGCTAACAACTCAGTGAGTGGAAACAATAAACTAAAGAAACATTGTAATGTCATATAATTTGATTCTATCTGGTTATGAGATTAACAACATATTCCAATAATATATATATTGTTGATGCTGTATAAGTAGTTATGGTTAAAGCTATTTGGTGAGAAATAAAAATGACTAGAAATAAGTATATCTCAGGAAAAGCCACAGATACTGCTTTTGCTGGATTCAGGAAAATCTGTCTTTTCAAAGTGAGGTATGTTAGCAGGCTTTCAAATCCAGCCAAACCCTTCATCTATTTCAAAATGCTATTTACATGGTAGATTCTTAACATCTTATTCTTTTTTTTTTTTAATTGAAGTATAGTTGACGTGTAATGTTACATTAGTTTCAGATGTACAATACAGGGGGATTCGAGGAGTCTACACGTTATTATGCTGTGCTCACCACAAGTATAGCAACCATCTGTCACCACACAACACTCTTACATTAGCATTAGCTGTATCCCCTATACTGTACCTTTTATCCCCTCTTAACATCTCTTTTCAAAACCTCATATATGCATATTTGAAGAACTGTTCCTCACCCATTATGCAAAAAAAAAAAAAAAAAAGGTCCTTTAGCGTTAAAAAAATCTAGTTGCCTCAATGGAGGAGGTTCTAGAGATGAATTAATTAGGTAGTACTGGAAGTAGGTGACAAAGTAAGATTTATTTTGTCAGAAGGAAGTTCCAATTATACCCACAGAATTAATACTTCCAGGGCCTATAAAATTCTTAGGATAAAATGATAAAGACCATGTGTGGTGATAAGTATTACTGAATGAGACTGTCAGAGAAGATCTGGGATTTTGAGAATTTTCTGGAGGGTGAATGAGCTGTTGAAGGACTCATTAGATAAGTGATTAATTAGACTTTGAAAGGGAAGTGGTATGGGAGTACTGGAATTCCATCACCTGACTTGGTGAATCCCGGCAGAAAAATAAGCTACCAACTCTATTTTGAATTACTTAATTTTATGACCTAACCTGCCAGTCACTGACACTCATTGATCCAGTACCCTATGCCACAAGTCACGCGCATCACTGTTTCTGTGTTTTGGGCAATTGTGTTACTCCACCTGGAATGCATTCCATTTTTCCTTCTCTTTTTTTAAAGTGACTAATTCAGAACTCTGTGCAGGTCTCTACTTTTTGTGGGTAACTAAAGGACAAAGTCTGTCTCCTTTAGGTCACTTATTCAATCTTTGCATTTCTGTTGCATTTATTTGATAATTGTTTTACTCTTTATATGGCTCCTGATAATTTTACTGGTGTTTATTTTTAAATTTTTAAATTTTAAGATAATTGTAGATTCACATGCAGTTATAATAATCTAGAGATCCTATGCACCATTCACCTAGTTTTTCCCAAAGGTAACATCCTGAAAAACTGTAGCATAATATCAAGACCAAAATATTGACATTGATACAGTCAAGACTCAATATTTTGTGACCACAAAGATTCCTCATGTTGCTCTTTGGTAGCCACACCCACCTTAAACCCCAGCAAATACTAATCTGTTTTCCATTTCTATAATTTCATCATTTCAGGAATACTATGTAAATGGAATCATATAATATGTAACCTTTTGGGATTTGCTTTTTTCACCCAGCATAATTTTTTAGAAATTTGTCCAAATTGTTAAACATGTATGGATTATTTATTTATTTTTATTACTAGCAGTCTTTCATGACATAGGTCTATCATAGTTAGTTTAACCATTCGTCTGTTGAACATCTGGATTATTGCCAGTTTGGGGCTGTTAAGAATAAAGTTTCTCTAAACTTTTGTGCAGAGATTTTCCTGTGATCACAAGTCCTTATCTGGGATAAATGTCCAGGAGTGTAATGCTGGATCATATGTTAGTTGCATATTTAGTTTAGTTTAGGTTTGTTTTTTTTTTTTTTTAATAAATTGCCAAACCATTTTCTAACGTGGCTATACCATTCACATTCTCATCAGCGATGTATGAATGATCCACTTGTTCTACATCTGGCTAGCAAGTATTAGGTTTTTGTCATTTTTTTTTTAAACAATTCTGATAGGTGTATAGTGGTATCCTATTATGTTTTTCATTTGTGTCTGCCTACTGGCTAATAATGTGGACCATTTTCTCGTGTGGTTATTTACAGCCTGTGTATCATTGTAGGTAAAATGTCTCTCATCTTTTGTCCATTTTCAGACTATATTTTTTGAGCTTTCAAAATTCAATATTCTAGATACTATTCCTCTGTATACAAAATTTGCAAATATTTTCTCACAGTCTGTTGCATGCCTTTTCATCCTCTTAATGGGATTTTATAGAGAAATAGTTGTTAAAATATTTATAAAGTCCAACTCATCAATTGTTTTCCTTTTATGTATCATACTATTATTGTCAAATCTGGAGACACTTTGCCTATCCCAAATGCTGAAGATTTTATTTTATTTTATTTTTATAAAGTTTTATAGATTGTTTTACATTTAAACTTGATATTTACATCTAGCGGAGCATTCTATATCTTCTACGTGTGATAAATATCCCGGCTCCCTATTTGGTCTTCTCTGACAACATACTAGTGGGTATTTTGGGTACTTCCTAATAGGATGAAAGTCTAACTATCCAATCAACTTTGCTGGCATAAGTGGATATGGGCCATCATTTTGTTTTTGTTTTTGTTTTTTTCTTGTGGTATTTGAGTGGATTAGAACAGTTATTGTCCAAACATTTTGTCTCTTACTAGGTTGCCGCTTTCCTGGTCTTGGCTAGAGAGAGCATGTTTTTGTTGGGCTTTTTGGTTTTGGTGATTGTTGGCATTTCTGGGTTGCTGACTTTTTCAGCTCTAAGTATAGGATATTTGAGGCAAAAACTCCATGCACTCTCAATCCTTTTCCCTTGGGTCACAATGTTCCAGTTCACTTTTTTTTTTCCCCTCCACTTTTTATAGTCTTATTAATATTTATTTCACATAATGTCCAGGGTGTTTTAGTTGATGGGAAGAATAGGGAGATATATATCTTGATCATTCTTCTAGGATCTTTCAGTGGTATTTTAAATTATTTATATATAGTCTAGCTCCCAGGTAGGTCTTAGGTCTTTGAAACAGATATATTGTTTATGGTTTAGCAGGTGCAGCATGGTACCTGAGGTCATGGTTGTGATAGAGATGCTATTGATTTGATCATCTAGCCTTGCCATTTGGCAACTGTTAGCAAAGATTGTCCTCTGCAGTCACATCTTTGCTACCAGAGAGTGTTCTTTAGGCCATGAATAGACTTCTGATTCAGTCTAGACCAATTATAGTTCAGTACCTGAGAGATTTCAAAAAAAGGCAAAGGCATGCAAGGAGAGGATGAGTGCAGAGACTGATGGATGGATTGAGAGAGATAACAAGATTGTTTCCATCTCTTTATGTAATTAGAGAACTTTAGAACTGAGGGTAGCTGTATTCTTCCATGTGGGCTTAGGAGAATAGTCTCTAGAAAGAAGGAGAATGAAGCCGAAATGTACAGGAAAATACAGATGAGAGACACAGTGCATACTGCCTGGATTGCATGTTGTGCTCAGGTCCTTACTCCAGATCCTTCCTACAATGGCACCATTTCTACCTACTTGTTCATGTCCCACACTCCATTCTTTTCACTATACTTAAATTTGGTTTCTTCTATTAGTCATCAAATAATAGTAAATCAATTACTTACACATATGGGATGCACGTTTTTTTAAACTCTGGAAATACATTCTAAAGCTTCTCTCATTTTTACTTTGATTTATTTTGCTTTTTTTTCTTTGTTCTCTTAGTTTGTGTTAACAATAGAAGAGTAACAGCATTGCAGGTGGAGGACTAGTAGAGTATTTTAGTTTATTTTTCCCACATTTTCCATCCTTAAGAATGACAAAATACGTAATACTTATAAATTCTCCTCATACATCTGGGAGTGAGTAGTAGATAACAGTACATTAAAAAGCATCCATTACTTAGAAGCAGTGGAAGATTGATGTTCATTCAGTTTGACAATACATATCTAATTGCCCACTTATGAGTACAGTAACATTATAGACACTTTAGAGCTATGAAATATTTATATGGAAAGGCCTCTGACTCATACTGTTAAATTGTTGTACCAAGTTTATTTTAAGGACCTTCTGAAATTTGGAGTTCATCATTATTTACTTCATTCAGAGGAAATACATTAAGGGTATCCATTGAAAGTTGCAAGAAAGGGTGCCTATTTCTGTAAGCCTGAGAGTTCATGAACTAGTGGAGAATTTCTCTTCTGATACAAGACGTGGTGGAATTATCAATAACAAGGACCTGGAAGTCCTAGGTAAGCTCTAGGATCTTTGTTAATGTGAACTTAAGATGTTACCTTAAGTAGGAAAATTCATTGAACAGAGAGGTACATTCAAAGTCTGTTTAGAAAAATTGTCTTTTATTGGGGCCCCTGGGTGGCGCAGGCTAAGCATCTGCCTTTGGCTCAGGGCGTGATCCCAGAGTCCTGGGATCGAGACCCACATCAGGTTCCTCTGCTGGGAGCCTGCTTCTTCCTCTCCCACTCCCCCTGCCTGTGTTCTCTCACTCGCTGGCTATCTCTCTGTCTCTGTCAAATAAATAAATAAAATTTAAAAAAAAAGAAAAAAGAAAAAGAAAAAAAAGAAAAATTGTCTTTTATTTATTTATTTATTTATTTATTTATTTATTTATTTTTCTTGTATCAGCAGCATAACCTCATTGGATCTCTAATATATTGGTGACCATGATTTGGTTTCCTTCTGGAAATCACCTATATTTTAGGGTGCATTGACACTGGCAGAATGTTTGGGAAAAAGCTGAAACAATGCCTTACCTACAAATGAAGACGAGGGGCACTTGTCATTTTAATTCTAATCATGATAACATGGCATGGCTCTTCTTTAAGTTAGAAAGGCAAGGACACATACATACAACTAATCACATGACACTAATTTGTAGTGCAACAACTATGTGCCCTGCATGGTGAAATTAATTCTCTGTATTCATTGTCTTCCCTAATTCTCAAATTCCAGTGGAAAAAGAAGTACTGGCCATCTCACATAGGAAGAACCTGAGCATTTTAAAGAGGTTAAACCACTTGTCCACATTCACATATACAGAAAGCTAGGATCTGAACTCCTATCTGACTACAAAATCTACTGTATTTTTTTTTTTAATGATTTTTTATTATATTATGTTAGTCACCATACAGTACATTCCCGGTTTCCGATGTAAGGCTCGATGATTCATTAGTTGTGTATAACACCCAGTGCACCATGCAATACGTGCCCTCCTTACTACCCATCACCGTTCTATCCCATTCCCCCACCCCCCTCCCCTCTGAAGTCCTCAGTTTGTTTCTCATAGTCCATAGTCTCTCATGTTTCATTCCCCCTTCTGATTACCCCCTCTTTCTTTATCCCTTTCTTCCCCTACTGATCATCCTAGTTCTTATGTTCCACAGATGAGAGAAATCATATGATAGTTGTCTTTCTCTGCTTGACTTATTTCACTTAGCATTATCTCCTCCAGTGCTGTCCATGTTGTAGCAAATGTTGAGAACTCGTTCTTTCTGATAGCTGAGTAATATTCCATTGTATATATGGACCACAACTTCTTAATCCAGTCATCTGTTGAAGGGCATCTCGGCTCCTTCCACGATTTAGCTATTGTGGACATTGCTGCTATGAACATTGGGGTGCATATGGCCCTTCTCTTCACTACGTCTGTATCTTTGGGGTAAATACCCAGTAGTGCAGTGGCTGGATCATAGGGTAGCTCAATTTTTAACTTTTTAAGGGACCTCCACACTGTTTTCCAGAGTGGCTGTACCAACTTGCATTCCCACCAGCAATGTAGGAGGGATCCCCTTTCTCCACATCCTCTCCAACAATTGTTGTTTCTTGCCTTGTCTATTTTTGCCATTCTAACTGGCATAAGGTGGTATCTCAGTGTGGTTTTGATTTGAATTTCCTTGATGGCTAATGATTTTGAACATTTTTTCATGTGTCTGTTAGCCATTTGTATGTCTTCATTGGAAAAGTGTCTGTTCATATCTTCTGCCCATTTTTTGATTAGTTTATTTGTTTCTCGTGTATTGAGTTTGAGAAGTTCTTTGTAGATCTTGGATACCAGTCCTTTATCTGTAGTGTCATTTGCAAATATATTCTCCCATTCTGTGGGCTGCCTCTTAGTTTTTCTGACTGTTTCCTTGGCTGTGCAGAAACTTTTAATCTTGATGAAGTCCCATAAATTCATTTTATCTTTTGTTTCCCTTGCCTTTGGGGATGTATCATGAAAAAGGTTGCTTTGGCCGATGTCGTAGAGGTTGTTGCCTATGTTCTCCTCTAGAATTTTGATAGATTCCTGTCTCACATTGAGGTCTTTCATCCATTTGGAGTTTATTTTTGTGTATGGTGTGAGATAGTGGTCAAGTTTCATTCTTTTGCATGTAGCTGTCCAATTTTCCCAGCACCATTTATTGAAGAGACTGTCTTTTTCCCACCGGAAGTTTTTTCCTGCTTTATCAAAGATTAGTTGCCCAAAGAGCCGAGGGTCCATTTCTGGGCTCTCTATTCTGTTCCATTGGTCTATGTGTCTGTTTTTGTGCCAGTACCATGCTGTCTTTGTGATCACAGCTTTATAGTACAGCTCGAAATCCGGCATTGTGATTCCCCCAGCTTTGTTTTTCCTTTTCAACAGTTCCTTGGAGATTCGGGGCCTTTTCTGTTTCCATACAAATTTAAGGACTGTTTGTTCCAGTTCTTTGAAAAATGTCCTTGGTATTTTGATCGGGATAGCATTGAAAGTGTAGATTGCTCTGGGTAGCATGGACATTTTAACTATGTTAATTCTTCCGATCCATGAGCATGGAATATCTTTCCATCTTTTTATGTCTTCCTCAATGTCTTTCAAGAGTGATTTATAGTTTCTAGAATATAGGTCCTTTACGTCTCTGGTTAAGTTAATTCCAAGGTAACGTATGGTTTTTGGTGCTATTGTAAATGGGATGGATTCCCTAATTTCTCTTTCTTCGGTCTCGTTATTCGTGTATATAAATGCAACTGATTTCTGAGCATTTATTTTGTATCCTGCCACGTTACTGAATTGCTCTATAACTTCTAATAATTTGGGAGTGGCTTCTTTTGGGTTTTCCATATAGAGTATCATGTCATCTGCAAAGAGAGACATTTTGACTTCTTCTTTGCCAATTTGAATACCTTTGATCCCTTTTTGTCGTCTGATTGCTGTTGCAAGGACTTCTAGTACTATGTTGAATAATAGTGGCGAGAGTGGGCATCCTTGTCGAGTTCCTGATCTTAAGGGAAAGGCTTCCAGCTTTTCTCCATTGAGAATAATATTTGCAGTAGGCTTTTCATAGATGGCTTTTATGAGATTGAGAAATGTACCTTCTATTCCTAGACTCTGAAGGGTTTTAATCAGGAAAGGATGCTGTATTTTGTCAAATGCTTTTTCGGCATCAATTGAGAGGATCATATGGTTCCTGAGTCTTTTCTTGTTGATATGATGTATCACGCTGATTGATTTGCGAATATTGAACCACGCTTGCATCCCAGGTATGAATCCCACTTGATCGTGATGGATAATTCTTTTAATGTACTGTTGGATTCTATTAGCAAGTATCTTGTTGAGGATTTTGGCGTCCATATTCATTAGGGAAATCGGTCTGTAATTCTCCTTTTTGAGGGGGTCTTTGCCTGGTTTGGGGATCAAGGTAATATTGGCCTCATAGAATGAGTTTGGTAGCTTTCCTTCTGTTTCTATTTTTTGAAATAGCTTTAGGAGAATAGGTATTATTTCTTCTTTGAATGTTTGGTAGAATTCCCCAGGAAAACCGTCCGGGCCTGGAGTTTTGTTATTTGGAAGGTTGTTTATCACTGACTCAATTTCTTCATAATTAATTGGCCTGTTTAAGGAATCAATTTCTTCCGGTTTCAATCTTGGTAGTTTATAGGTTTCCAGGAAGGATTCCATCTCTTCCAGATTGCTTAGTTTATTGGCATATAGCTGTTGATAAAAATTTCTAATAATCCTTCCAATTTCAATGGTGCTCGTCGTGACCTCTCCTTTTTCATTCATAATTTTAATAATCTGGGTCCTTTCTCTTTTCTTTTGGATAAGTCTTGCCAGTGGTCTGTCAATTTTATTGATTCTCTCAAAGAACCAGCTCCTAGTCCTATTGATCTGCTCTACTGTACTTCTGGTTTCTGCTTGATTGATTTCAGCTCTAATTTTGGTCAACTGCTTCCTCGTGCGTGGATTAGGCCTGTCCCTCTGTTGCTGTTCCAGCTTCTTGAGGTGAGAATATAAAAACTGCATTTTAGATTTTTCTATTCTTTTGAGTGAGGCTTGGATGGCTATGTATTTCCCCCTTAGGACTGCCTTTGCAGTATCCCATAGGTTTTGGACTGTTGTATTTTCATTCTCATTGGTCTCCATAAATTGTTTAATTTGATTTTTGATTTCCTGGTTTATCGAGTCATTCCTGAGCAGGATGGTTCTTAGTCTCCAAGTGTTTGAGTTTCTTCCAAATTTTTCCTTGTGGTTGAGTTCCAATTTCAGAGCGTTGTGGTCTGAGAATATGCAGGGGATAATTTCAATCTTTTGGTATCGGTTGAGACCTGTTTTGTGTCCCAGAACATGGTCTATTCTTGAGAATGTTCCATGGGCATTAGAATAGAATGAGTATTCTTTGGTTCTGGGGTGTAGTGTTCTATAGATATCTATGAGGTCCAACTCGTCGAGTATGGCATTCAAAGCCTTTGATTCTTTGCTTAGTTTTTGCCAGGGTGTTCTGTCTATTTCTGATAGTGGAGTGTTGAGGTCCCCTACTATTAATGTATTTTCATTTATATGTCTCTTTATTCTGGATACGAGTTGGCTTGTGTATCTTGCTGCTCCCCTGTTGGGGGCATATATATTTATAATTGTCATATCCACTTGTTGAATACTTCCCTTAAGAATAATATAGTGCCCTTCTGCGTCTCTAACTATAGTCTGTAGTTTAAAATCCAATTTATCTGATATGAGAATTGCTACCCCAGCTTTCTTTTGAGGACCATTTGCGTGAAAGATGGTACTCCATCCCCTTACTCTCAGTCTGAATGCATCTTTGGGTTTGAAATGAGTCTCTTGTAGACAGCAAATGGATGGGTCATGTCTTTTTATCCAATCTGCAACCCTGTGGCGTTTTATGGGATGGTTCAAACCATTTACATTAAGACTGATTACTGAGAGATATGATTTTAATGTTGCCATGTTGCCAGTAAAGTGTTTTTTTTGTATTGGCTGTGACTTTCTGTTCTGTATCACTCTTGGGGCCTTTTTACTTTTATAGAACCCTCGTAATATCTCCTGTAGGGCTGGTTTCGTAGTTACAAAATTGGTTAGTGACTGGCGATTCTGAAATGTCTTTATTTCTCCATCAATTCTGAATGACAGCCTTGCTGGATAAAGGATCCTTGGCTGCATGTTTTTCTCTGAAAGAGCTTTAAATATGCTCCCCCAACCCTTTCTCTCATTCCAGGTCTGTGTAGACAGGTCTGACGTAATTCTGATGCTTTTGCCTTGGTACGTGAGAAATTTCTTTGCCCTGGCCGCTTTCAATACTGTATCCTTGGATCTAATATTTGCGAATTGCACTATGACGTGACGTGGCGTAGGTTTGTCGTGGTTGAGCTTGGGAGGAACCTCTCTGCCTCTTGGACACGAATGTTTGTTTCCCTTGCTAGATTAGGGAAGTTTTCAGCTACAATTTGTTCAAATATCTCTTCTAGACCTCTGTTTTTCTCCACCCCCTCGGGGATGCCGATGATTCTAACATTGGATCGTTTCATTGAGTCAGTAATCTCCCGTAACCTACATTCGTGGGCATGGATTTTTTTAAGACCATCTTCTATTTTCATTTTTTCCTCTATTAACCCATCCTCCAATTCACTAACCCTTTCCTCTGCTTCTGCGACCCTGGCTGTCAGAGCCTCTAGTTTTGCCTGCATTTGGCTCATAGAATTTTTAATTTCTGTCAGATTCGCTCTCATTTCTGTCCTTAGGGATTCTATATTCTCAGTAACCTTTTCGTTTATACTTTTTTCAATTCTACTCATCATTTTGACCATCGTTACTCTGAATTCCATTTCTGATAATTTGGTTACATCCATATCCATAATTTCTGTGGCAGAGGCCACAGTCTCACTGTCTTTTCTTTGCTGGGGGGGGGCTTCTCCTTCTTGTCATTCTGATGAAGAGAGGTTGCGGGGTTTCCAGAGCCCAAATTATTGACTGGGTCCCAGGCCGTGCCCCTTGTTTTATAGGGATCTTAGGGATGTGGGCTTCTTCTTTAAAGATTTTATTTATTTATTTATGTGGCAGCCAACCAGCGAGAGAGGGAACAGAAGCAGGGGAGTGGGATAGGAAGAAGCAGGCTCCCAGCGGAGGAGCCCGATGAGGGACTCCTTTCCGGAACGCCGGGATCACGCCCTAAGCCGAAGACAGGCGCTCAGTGACTGCGCCACCCAGGCGCCCCGGGTTGTGGGCTTCTTGATTTTTCAGCCTGCCTTCTGGGGGAGGGGCCTGCCGCGCCGATACTCAGGCAACCCTGTTTGGGTAGAGTCTCTGCGTCCCCTGCGAGGGGGGATGGGGATGGGCACTCCCTGAGCCGGTATTTCCAGGCTTTTGTTCTCTGGCGGCTTTCCCTGGCGGTTTGCTGTGCCTCTTCTGAGAGTCAGAGCAGCAGCGGCCAAATTTCAGCCTCTGTCACAGAACAGAGGGATTGCGGCCCGTTCTCTACTAATGTTCTGGCCACTTTAACTCTGTTTCTGTTGGTGCTGCTCAACCCTGCAGCATCCCGGGATGTGTGCCCCACACCCGGCGTCCCAGCCCTCACTTCCAGGGCTGGCGCGTCTCTGTCCTTTGTGTTTCTAATGCCGCCAGCCGCCCCGCGCGCGCTCCCGGATCTCCCGGTCTCAGTCTGGATCCGGTGAGCGCACCGGGATTCCGGGGTTCCGCGAGATGCCTGGTGGCGCGCGCACCCGGCTCACGGTCTCAGTCTGCTGTTTTGCGGGTGCCGACCGTGAGCCCCGCCCGCTCTCCCGTGCAAGTGGCTACCGCTTCACGGCGCCCGAACGCGGCGGCTCCCTCCCCCTTCCGTTTATCTTCCGATATCTGTGCACAGTTTCATGGCTCCCCGCTTCGTACCTCAATACTCAGCGCTGGAGATGTTCATTTGTAGAGATCCAGATGCGTCTTCCTGAGTCTCAGGCTGATTCCGTGGTTGTTTAGGCTGGTCTGGTACCTATCCAGCTTGACTCGGAGGACCGGCTGAAAACGGTGTCTCCTACTCCTCCGCCATCTTAACTCCTCCCAAAATCTACTGTATTAATCAACTCCCTAGATAGTTTCTCCATGAATGTTGCAAATTTCTTTTCTTCTTGCCTAGTCTTAGATCATTTCCATTCTCAACAAAGAATTTTATCAGGAGTTAATTGGTGGCTCAAATGTTCCTGTGTTTCTCTTTAATTCACAGTATGCTTTTGGAATTCCCTAATTTCCTTTGGGGGCAAGGGAAGGGCAGGGAAGATCTACAAATGATAATAATGTGTCTGGTTTATTTCAGGAATTGGCCAGGAATTGAATTTCCTCATAACATTTAAGCCACCATGTAATTTAAATAACTGAATTTATATATCCCTTCCTCACTTGATCTATAATTTTTATTCATAAATTCTGAGCTTTAAAAGATGCATTCTTGGGGCACCTGGGTGGCTCAGTTGGTTAAGCGTCCAACTCTTGGTTTCAGCTCACTCAGGTCATGATCTCATGGGCCATAAGATCAAGCCCCAGTTTGGCTCTGTGATCAGTGGGGAGTCTGCTTGAAATTCTCTCTCTCTCCCCCTCCCCAACTCCTGTGTTCTCTCTCTCTCTCAAATAAATAAATCTTAAAAAAAAAAAAAAAAAGATGCTTTCTTTATAAAGCTTGTATTTTGCAAGGCTACACAAGATGTGGTAATAAATTTAGTCCTGTTGATTAGAACATTAAGAGCATAGACTTCACTACTTTGTTCTAAGGAAAGAATTTTAATAGAGACAGCAAGAACACATGCAATTCAATTGAACGCGTGTAACAGTTGCAAACAATATAGGTATAGCCCAGAAAAGTGCAGGAGCCAGATCCTGCCCTCCAAAAGGGAAAAAATGATTGGTGATTGGGATGACAAACAATTAACCAGTGTTACAAATAGGAAACTTCAGATTTCAAATGTAAAATCATGTCTAATTGAGAGAAAAAGGAGGGAGTCTCCATAGAAGAGATATTTGAGGTGGGACCTGAAAGATGATCTAATTTTGGCCATAGTGAGAAGAGAAAATAGGATGCTCTTGGAAGTAGGATAAACGTGAGGAAAGACAGAGATATAGGAGCGGCCATGGAATGAGGCATCAGGGACAATAAGTCTAGAGTGGGTGACCAAGGAGATGTTGAATGTCAGACTATAGCTTTTGTATTTAACTTTATGGGAAGTCTTGAGGAATTTTTTTCAATTTGTTTTGTTCAGCGATGGGGTAGTCCAACATTACAGGAGAAAGTAGTCACCTGTATATAGGATAGCTAAACAAAGCTGGGGTGATGAAGCATTCCCTAGCCCATAAAGCCTACCATCTGACCTTTATTTAGGGGGAGCGGAAAACCAGGAAGAGCCAATGACAATTGTCTATCTATGCAGCAGAAAATGAGTATCTACCTAAAGGTTTACTGCGGATAGAAAAGGAAAAATCCTTGGGGTGCCTAGGTGGCTCAGTCGTTAAGCATCTGCCTCCGGCTCAGGGTGTGATCCCAGGGTCCTGGGATCAAGCCCTGCATCGGGCTCCTCTGCTGGGAACCTGCTTGTGTTCCCTCTCTCGCTGGCTGTCTCTCTCTCTGTCCAATAAATAAATAAAATCTTAAAAAAAAAAAAAGGAAAGGAAAAATCCCTTCTGGAGATACTATGAAGTTAGAGCCTTAGGTCTTGGCAATGATTATATGGAAGGGACAGAGAAAAAACATACCGTCATAAATAACCGTGTGAAACTTTATTCCTAGAATTGTTCGTATAATAGGGATTTATAATAATAATGAACATGGTGGTAAAGGAGTATGGGATATAATAGGACTCCAGACACTGTCACACTTCCAGGTTCCTAAAGGCTAGATGATTGACAATCCAAGGCTGTGCTAGAGGTCGGGTTGCCTTGTGGTCCCTGCTGCACCAGGAGTATGTTGATATTTAATTTAAGACTCTGCCTTATCATTTGGGCATTGTTACTGTATGTCTTGGTGCAGTTTTGTTTTGTTTTGTTTTGTTTTGTTTTGTTTTGTTTTGTTTTGTTTTTTAGTTCCTACTACAAACCAGTGATCTTCTCTCCAAATCTGTATCTTGAATCCAAAGGGAGGATGTAAATAGACCTATTTTGTACTTTTTCATGCTTGCTGTCACTTTTCACAGGCCACCAGCAAATGATCTCTTAGAATCCCTTTGAGAATAGGAAAGCCTCAAAAATCAATAACATAAATAAAGTAAAAATTTATTTTCTTTACATTATAGAAGTTTGGGGGTGGTAAATCCTGAAAGATGTGTTAAGAAAGCAGTATCCTTTGTAGTGTGGCTTCCATTTCCAAGATAGCATTATGGCTGTGACCCTTTAGTCATTATGTTCACTTTCCAGCCATCAGAAAAGAAAAGAGAAAGGAAAACCTTCATAACTAGAAGAATTTCCATGCATGTCTTGTTCATTCATCTTATTGACACAATTTAGTCACAATTCTAAGCCGAAGAAGAAATATAATCATTTAGCTGCATAGCCATGTTCCTAGTTAAAAATTAGAGTTGGTTTACTAGAAGGGAAACAATAATGGATATTGGGAGACAAGTATCTGGTCCAGTTTTACAATAGATTGCCATCGAGTCAAATGCCTACCACTGGTTCAAGGCTCTGTGGTTGGTGGAAGAGTTAAATCAGCTGGAGACCTGCCTTTGCTGTTCTCTCACTAAGGGATACAGCTGGGCAGTTTTGCTTAGATAAAGACCATGAGCAAAACAGACATCATGATTGGCCTGCCCAGAATGAGGAAGTTGAGTAAAGAGCAGATTTGGAGTAGAGTAAGCTTGGCAGTGACAAGGAATTGATGAGATCAATTTTGTTCTCATTAAGTTTTTATTGATGGCGGGCACAACTGCCCATAACTCCGTTTCTGCAGGCCAAATAAAATTATTGCAAACTAGGATCTAATAAATATTATCATAGTAACTTTGAGTCTTTGCAATCATTGTGTATTTCCCAAAGGGGACAGATGGCCTCTTACAGTGTATGTAGGCACAGAATTGCTCTCACTTTCATTCTAGCCATGGGCTTTTCCTGCACTTTCACCTCTAAAATCATGCTTAATGAGAGCTCTACATTTACTAGTAAATGGTATTTTGTATGGTTTCAGTCTTGCTGCTTTCCAATGCATACTTTTACTTCACAAATAATATGACAGGAATTGGGACCATGGCTCATCTATGCCCTCAAATGAGCTAAAAAGGACAGTGAGTTTTCTAGCGAATTGAGGTTTTTTTTCTTTTCAAGGGTCCCCTGGCGACCAAATAATCAAGGCAGAGTGGAATAGAGAGGTACCAGCACCTCCCATATGTTAAAATTTGGAAACCTCATTTCCTACAAATGAGTTACATAGGAGGCTACCCCCAGAAGGACACAGGTGCACTTGGAAGAAACTTCAGGATATCTTGGCAGATTTACAATTGAAGATTTTTGTTTGAAACCTGTATTTTGATAAAAATTTGCACTGTTTGCACACACACACACACACACACACACACACGTACACATACTCATTGTGCCTTCCAAACTCTCACTCTTTCTGAAAAACTGTCCACTGCAGTTGTGTCCCATTTATTACCAAAATTGCCAACCCCTTTGTGCTTATATTTAGATATGTATTTATATATAAGATGAACATCTTAGTCTAGAATGTCCTTAACCTTTCTGTCTGTTAATCCAGATTTCACCCGACTTCTTATGTTCAGAGCTTAACTTTTCCCTCTTGTTGAATCTGAGGTATCACTACTTTTATTTCTTCTTAGTATTGCCATCTGTTTTTGTAACCATAGTATAACTTCTGTTGTTCTTACTCAGCCTATAGCAGGCACTTTCAACTACACATTGGAAATAGTGTCTATTATCAGTTCATTTTTTATGGTGGATATAGTTTTTATTTTACATTTTTATTTTTAATTTTTTATACTATTTATTCATCAGTATAACTTTTGTATATGCACAAAGACAAAAATTTTGGTTTATCCAAATGTTATAATTTAGATTTGTTTCATGTGATGTCCTGTGACTAGGAACCACTGGTTCAGGTAGACAGATGAATGTGTTGTTGCTTGAAACTGTTAATATCCTTCTTACAGAGCATATTATTTATTGTGTTTGGAGGTGAAGATTTTATTAAACTTCAAGAATCATCTGAAAAGTGGTATAAATTTCGGGAATCATGGAGAAATTTGTCAGATGAGATAAGTCAGTTGGTCATGTAGCTGAAGAAACAGTGGTCCCTACCTCAATTGCCTTTCTGTCACTCCTGTTAATTTTTTTTAAGTTTTATTTATTTATTTTGAGAGAAAGAGTGTGTGCATGTGAAGAGGGGGCAGGGAAGGGCCGAGGGAGAGGGAGAAAGAAAATCTCAAGCTGACTCCATGCCTAGAGCTCAATGGAGGGCTCAATCACGGGACCCTGAGATCATGACCTGATCTGAAATCAAGAGTCAGAGTTAGCTTAACAGACTAAGCCACCCAGGTGCCCCACTCCTGTTTCTTTTAATTATACTCCGCTGCAACAACGAAATAGCAAATAAGCTTTTGTCTTAGGCTTCATTTTCTGAGAACTAAGACAATTATCTTCCAAGGGCAACCTGGGTGAAGGAAAAGGCATAACTAGAAAGGTGTCCTCTAGACGTTCCCCTATCTGAGGTCCCTGGCCTCCTTCATAAATCACTGGAGACACAGTTGATTGAGTTTTTATTGGATTCATCAACTGTTTCCCTCTTTGTCCTATGGCATGAGATTTATAATGCCATGTAACCCTAATTAAATATTATCTCTCTTTTATTTTTACCTCTCCTTATAGTTACCTCCTCTATTTTACCTGGCAAGGACCAAATGGAGTTGGCCCCACCTGACTTTTCATTCATTCTCAATCATGACTAATGTAGAAAAATGTTGTTTCTGTGAATTAGTCTTCTTACTGGTAATTCAGAATTTTATTGGGGCGCCTTGGTGGCTCAGTCGTTAAGCGTCTGCCTTTGGCTCAGGGCGTGATCCTGGCGTTTCGGGATCGAGCCCCACATCAGGATCCTTCTCTGGGAGCCTGCTTCTTCCTCTCCCACTCCCCCTGCTTGTGTTCCCTCTCTCGCTGGCTGTCTATCTCTGTCAAATAAAAAATAAAAAAATTAAAAAGAATTTTATTTAGGGGGGTCCACTCCATTGCAATCCAGTATGAAGGAGAGGATTTAAAGATGCAGAGCAAAAGCCTATGCCCTCTGAAGCTCTGTGCAGACCTAGGAAGGATGTATGAAGACAAGAAAGAAAAAATTGGAATTTATTCATTCAACATTTTTTTTAAGTGCATCCTATTTGCTAGACTTTTGAACATTTGTAATTCAATAGATGCATAAAGTCTGTACTACATATATATAATCGTAGTGGTAGCTACAAAAGCTCTGGACTAGCAATAAAAAGGCACACTGCTTTTAGGTTAAATTCTGCCATTGAAAAGTGCTGTGACCTTGAGCAAATCAACTGTCCACTCAGGGACTCATTTGTCTCATCTATAAAATAAGAACGTTAAGCTGAATAAAACCCATAAGTCTCTTCTCCATCTAAAATTCAGTGATACTAGCTCCTTTGTGTGACATTTTATTTTTCATTTGCAAAATGAGAAGGTTTGTAGGGTGGCTTACTTCGGTGATGGTAAAAATATGTTTTTCAAATATATTGAGTGCTATATAAATGCAAAGTAGTTGCGGGCAAGTTTAGATATGTTTAATGCTTTGCTGTTAGCTTTCATAAAACCACTACAACATTTGAGCATCTGTTAAATTTCGAGCTCTATATTTATATATTATTTGGTAAAAAAAATGACCCTGGCTTATAAACATGTGTTTCCTAGAACGGGTCCAAACCATTTGTTTAGTTGTCCTGGAAAAGATTAAAAAATGGAAATTAAAACTAGCTAAGTTTGGTAGGGTTGTTTTTTGTTGTTGTTGTTCTTATTTCTTATGATTTTACTTTTGCGACCTCACTGAAGTCTTGTGATATAAGACATCCTTTTTTTACATCGTTTTGTACTAGGTGACTTACTTACTGTCCAGAGGCTTACTTTAGCTGCTGCTCCTGAAAAAGTTTGCATCTTGCTCCCTTTACACCTACACTCTTGTGTGAATTGATTGGTGCTATTGGAGGTTCTGAGCTGACCTTGAAGGGAATAGCAAAATGGACTAAAAATCCATGTGAAAGCTGAATTGCACAGTTGAAGGGTCTTTTGAAGTGTCCTTGTTTTTTTTTTTTTTTTCTAAGAGTACCTGTTTTTGATTGCAACCTCCACTACTAGATTATCATGTGCTTAGTTTAACATTTGAGTCTCAAAAGATCTTACTAGAATAATAATAATTTTTAAAAACTTTTATTATTTGTGTTGTTAAAAGTAGTGAGTACATAGCTGATCACTTCGTTTGTTGTAGATGATTGATATGTAGCTGCACTTCATTACTCTTGATCCCTTGCCATATATATATTTTTTTAAATTATCACCTATAAAGCAAAAAGCTAAATATGTATCAAATACATATTCATTGACTTGTGTATTGTCTCTTTCTGCCACTAAGTTTTCAGAAAGGTGGATACATCTTGACCATTGTTGTAGTTCCAGTATCTGTGACAGTGTATAGAACAGAGTAGGTTCTGAGTTCGTATTTGTTAAATGAATGGGTGAACTATATTTATGTTACGGTTGTTATCAAGATTATTACAGACAGTATCAAGAAGTTAGAGTTTATGTCTACGTGGACATAAAACAAAAAATAATGAGGACCAAAAAAAGGCACCATCAATTCTTGTGTTATCAGCATTCCGGGCTCACTGGCATTAGAATTAGAAGCCAGTTTCAGAATTGCTATCTGGAGAAGAATCAAACTAAATAAAAAGGCATTGGGGTGGGGAGGCAATGTTTTCTAGTTTTCCTTTTTTTTCTTTTTCTTTCTTTCTTTCTTTCTTTCTTTCTTTCTTTCTTTCTTTCTTTCTTTTTTTTTTTTTTTTTTTTGTCTCTGTAAGCCTACTGACATATAAAAGTATCAAATTATTGAACTTTAGAGCTGGCAGGAACCATGAAGTCTTCAAGCCATTATCATTTTCATCAATACTATTAACCATTCCTATTGGTTGAGCAATTATATCTAGTGAAAACCTAGTCAGGGAAAGCCTGTCTTTCTCCTTGTCCTTGTAAAGTGTGTGCCCTTGGGGCTATGTTTAAAAATTAATTTACCTTGTATTCACTGTGTGTCTACAAGTCTTTTGGGGGTCAGATATCTTGCTATATGTTTGAGACAGAAGAGATAAAATAAATGATCATTTTATACAAAGAACTGACAGTCTCGAGAAAAGGTCAAACAAGTAAATCAATAATTATTACATAAAGTAATATAAACAATACTAAAGGTGCATATAAAATAACAGGCAGGAATATGGGATGTGATCAGCAATGGCATAGTAGATTATGTAATACATGAGCGGAACCTTGAAATACATGTAAGATTTAATTAGATATGGAAAGGGGAAAGAGTGATAAGTCAGAAAAACCAGCATGTTGAAAGATGGGAAGGTGAGACAAGCATGTTTGGTGATCTACAAGTAACTCTCTGGGCATAACATGTAGGTCATTGCAGGAGGCCACAGGTTGTGAAGCTGAAGTGGATGGAATTAATAAGCTTAAAACATATGGTGTGTCAGGCTGAATTTCAACTTTATATTTCAGGCTGTAAGGGCAGGTAGGGTGGTGATGTGATAAAGTGGTATGAGAAATGGAGAAGAGGAAGTATGTTACTGAGTTAAACTTCTGAAAGAATAAGCAGGTGATTCAAAGACTAAAACCATAGACAATATAGCACTTGGAATTAAGTATACAAAATTTAAAGGTTGCCTGTTGGAAATAGAATATGAAACTTGGTAGATGATAGGATACATTGCTAAGATCCACTTTCCAGAAGGAAGATGTGTTATCCCGGCTCCTGGAAGTTCTGCTGGCTGACAGCTTCTTTGGGGACTGCCTCTAGGTCTGAAGTGAGGTTCCATGCCTGAGGTCAAACTCCTTACTCTAGATCTTCTGCATCCAAAGACTGGTTGAAGTTGGAGTGTAAAGGTCAAACCCTCTTAACCCAATACTGAAGAGCTCTGAAAGGTCATAGCATTGTCAGAACTCTCCATAGGATCCCATTGAACTATATCACAACTCCAGTTCTCCCTTTGCTGAACCTTGTTGACTCCCCTTTCCTTTCACAAATGTTAATTCTGAACACTTCCTTTAATCAGGCTTCTGCACACAGACTTCCATCACAGGGTCTGTTTGCCACTTCCAAACAAGGGACATGAAACTTTATTTTCTATATTTTACATTTTGTGAACTGTTTTTTTTTTTTCTCGCTAAATTCAGTTTAATTCCAGAACCAAATATTTCTATGACTGATTATAACTTCACTCAACTTTTATAAGTGCTCATATCAGCTATCCAGCAAGAAAATTTAAAATGTTGATGCAATCACATTTTTGTATAATCGGCTCATAGAGTGAAAGAGCTGTTTCTTACACCACACAGGAATTGTGGTAATCCCCATATTTAGATATTTTAGCTTTAGGAACATCACCTACTTTAAAAAATTCAAGTCTGAAGGGTCAGGCTAGAAAGCAATTATAAAAACCCAGAGAATAATGGATAAGAGTTCTGACAGGATCTACGGCCTTTGGTAGAAGGACACAGTCAACCCTTGTGGGGGTACCACAAAGTGGGGCCGAGGGAAATAAAAATTTCATTCATTCTTCTTATCCTTTGGGATAGCTTACTGATTCCTACATTAGTTGACTCCAAGCAGAAGTAAGGTGACAAGGAAAACTGTTGACCAGAGCATGATGAAGAAAAAATGGAACATAACTTTGAAGGAGAATATAAAATACCAAGCACAAGTCACAAAAAGCTAAAGTTGTCACAAGTGATGGGTCTTATTAGGAAAGATCTGTAGTAATTATAAAGATGGTGAAAGTTGCTTAGTGTTTATACCTCTTCCTTAACATAATGACCACTCATTAGTGCTATGATGAAGTACCTAGTCAATATTTGATGAATGAATAAATTAATGATTATATTTTCTTTTATCCTATAGCTGCAGGCTCCATTTCTTATTTATGGCTCTGTACTTAATACTCAGACTTGCTTTTGGTCTGTATATCTTATAGTTATGACATCCAACTATAGATGGGCACTGATTGATATCTCTGTCTCTCCTGCTCACGACTGAGTTCATTTGTCCTTAAACAATATTTCCATTCAGTGTCTATGGTTTGTATTTGGTAATTTATTTTTTTTTAATTTTTAAAGATTTTATTTATTTATTAGACAGTGAGCGAGAGAGAGTGCAAGCCAGGGAGAGAGGCAGAGAGAGAGAGGGAGAAGCAGATTCCCTGCTGAGCAGGGAACCCGATATGGGGCTCAATCCCAGGACCCTGGCATCATGACCTGAGCTGAAGGCAGATGCTTAACCTACTGAGCCACCCAGCCACCCCATATTTGGAATTTTAAATAGATCTTTAACCTGTCCACTCTAAAACTCCCACCTGTCACAGCCCTATTTCATACCCCCATGATGTTTTTCTTGGCCTGCTAGTACAGACTCTATGTTTGACCCCTGCAGACAGTTTAACTCTGCACCAGTCTGTTCTCCACACTATAATACTCATGATTTTTCAGACTTTAAATTTGATCATAATATTTTCCATTTAACATCTTTCAGTGGATTCCATTAGGATGTATAGCCCTCTGTAATCTGCATTTTGTTTCATTCTTAAGTCACTTAGCTCATCATTCTCCATTATATTCTGATTCTCTGTGATCCTGCCAAGCTGAACTTATTTAATTTCCTCAACAAAACATCCTCTCTTAGTTCTGCTGCATGTGAACATCCTTCTTCCTGGAATAAGCCCCACTCTGACCTCCATTCGCTCAGAGCTTCTATATAATGTCCATGTTTCCTGGGGTATTTTAAGTTCCATGGTGTTTCTTTGTCTTTTTCTCTGCTGTCTTACTCCTGTTTCCCAGATATTAGCACAGTAACTGGCATATAGTTTTTAGTTACATAGTTATGGAATAAATCATGTCTTCCTAGAGTGTGATCCATATTATTTTTTACAAATGTATTGAAATATATTTTAATTTTAAGATTAACAAAAATATAGATGGAAATTAATGAGTAGAATTGACTACTTAATTTCATTGATAGTTAATGTTACACAGAAGCATCAAGTGCTTGAACTTATTTCCAGATACTGAGATCTGCAAAAATGTAAAATATATACCCACAACAAAAACAACTTTAATCTATTAGGAAAACGTAATCTTAAAAAAAAAAAAATCTTGTGACTAACATAGGTACTATATTTTATACTATACATTTAAAGTTCTTATTAGAACTTTTGTCATTCCATACAATTATATAATAGGAGATATTTTGTTTCTCCTTTCAAAAACTTATTATTTCAACAAATTTTCATTGAGCATAGAATGCTGATGTCCCAGATATAGTAGATAGTGGAGATAAAGTCATGATCAAAAGACACAAAGACCGTACTTTTATGAAGCTTACATACTTGGAATCTGATCAGGAAATTCAGAAACCAAATGCATAGCTGAAATGCAGTTAAATAGCAGGGAGAAAAGAAATCAGAACAAGTAGATCTAGTCAAATGAAAGAAATCACATCAGTTATGTAAAAAAGGAAGTTAAGTATAAAGAATAAATAGGTAAAATGTCATTAACTACCAAAAGAGGTAAAAATAAAATTCTAAAGTGTGTGAGGGTAGCAACTACAAAAACACCTGCCACCCCTATGGCTTGAGGGAAAATTGAACAAGGAAGAAAGCAACTTAAGGGGAGGAACTCACAAGATTGATATTAAGACTACTAAAGTGCTGGTCTGCCTGCTGCCAAATTACCTTCCTGCTGCCACAATGAAAGGGGAAACTTTCCCGAGGTCACCCAGAAACTGGGAGAGCAGCCCACCACCGTGGGAAGTGCCAAAAAGACCATCCTGAATTTGCCACTGCAGAAAAAAACAAAATGATGAAGAAAAAAGTAATCCTTTTTTTCCTCCATCCTTGCCTTGTCACTCCAGTGCCTCCTGTTGACAGAGCTTGACAGAGAGCCAGCTGGCAAAGGGAAAATAGGGTTTTCAGAGACTAGTTCCTGTAGCGAAAATTAGGCCATAAAAGGATGGGTGTGGAGTTAGGTAATAAAGTAATAACTAGCACAAATCCCTGATAATATGGGATTTTATCAGAGGTCTAAGTGAAGTAAGGAATCCAGCTACATTTTCCTCTGAAGAAAAAAGATTTCAGGCAGAGAAAAGAACGATTTCAGAAAACCTGGAGCTGGATCACAGTTGGTAGGTTTGATCAAGAGCAGGGAAGTCCAAAGTGCTGGAAGGGACATCCAGGAGTTCAGAGAGATAGCAATGGAATAGATCAAGGACTGGTTTTTCCTCTGAGTGACTAGAGAAATGACTAGAGGGTTCAGATCAGTGGAAGGATGTAATCTTAATTCATTTTAAAAGGATCACTTTGACCATCATATTGAGAAATGACAATGGGTGGTCACGAGAAGAGCCAGAACATAAATTCGGTGTGAGAAAGGAGGATGGCATGGGCTGAGGTGGATGTATGGAAGTAATGTGAAGCCATTGAATTGAGGACGGAAGGAAACCTGGGGCTCCTGGGTGTCTCAGTCAATTAAGTGTATGATTCTTGGTTTTGGCTCAGGTCATGATCTCAGGGTCCTGAGATCAAGCCCAAGGTCCTGCTCTGTGCTCAGTGGGTAGTCTGAGTTTCTTTGCTTCTCCCTCTGTCCCTCTCCCACCTCTCGAATAAATAACTCTTTTTTAAAAACAGTGCCTGTAGGGAAATAAGAGAAGGATAAAAATTTACCATTGCATTAATACTCTTCTGCTACTCATATTGCCTCCAATCTTTAGCTACCATTTGTACTTCCCCTATATTCAGGTAACAACCAATTAGATGCAATTTTTTCTTTAGTATTGCAGCTGGATCCCAAACTCAAATTTAATTTTTTTTAAGTTTTTGTTTTAATTCCAGTTAGTTTATATATGGTGTTATATTACTTTCAGGTGTACAGTGTAGTGATTCAGTTCTGTCCATCACCTGGTGCTCATCATGATGTATGCACTCCTTCATTCCCATCACCTATTTAACCCACTCCCTCGCCCAAACTCGAATTTTAATTGGTTTGCTAGAGATTAGAGGTTGCATTTTCCAACCTCCCTTGCTTTGCAACTTACATTACATCCCACTGACTATACACAGTGATGAGTTCTTGTTGCAGGATCAGTTTCTGAGAGATTCTTTCATCCATCTTTCCTGCTATTTCAGAAATCATGACTGGAGCGATCTTGGGATCCTTGGTCCTGTCATTCCAGTAGATTGGCACATATCGCATCTAAATCAGTCTTTGACCTTAGGAGGCTTAAATCCTACAGAACAATGAATCACTATTCAAGTGGCCACCAAAGGGAGGCCAGAAATAGTTTATTGGAAAAAAAAACTCTGACCAAGGATCTAAAATGAGATCAGGGTCTATCCTAACACCCCCTGAGTGAGGTCACCCACTGGTTCTCTCTCTCTCTCTCTTTTATTTTTTATTTATTTATTTTTTAAGTAAGTTTCATGCTCAACTGGAACTCATGACCCTGGGATCAGGAGGTAGATGTTCTACCGACTGAGCCAGCCAGGTGCTCTCCTACCAGTTCTGTCAAAGTTTTCAATCATCAATCATTGTAATCTGGCATTCTCATTTATACTAGGGAGAATGAATATAATTTAATGTCATTATACTTGGCTCTTAGAGGAAATGTTATATAAACAAACTCCTACCATCATCCTAATTCCTTTCATTCGTGTACTCCAGTGTTAATATGATTTTAATATATGTGACTGAGTGATGTAAGATAAATTAGGGTAATGCTACGCCTTACGATAATAGCGCACTGGTATTGCTTTCTTTAGAAACAAAACTTAATTTGCTGAAGGATTTAGGAAATAGTTCCCATTTGCTTCTGGCTTTACCACAGTTTTCTAATACAATTTCCTCCGTGGAATATATGTGTTTCCTTTGGAAGAGAAAGCTCACATCAGAAAGAGTCCTGGTCTTGCCTAGAATGAGCAGATCTAGTTTTGTGAAAAGCTAAGAAGTAACATGGCAGTTCCAGGTGGGAGGAAAGATTCTGTTCTAAGCCATGACTCTGAGCCAGCCACTGATTGCATTACTCAGATTCAATTCACGGGTTCCTCTGATGTGGTTTGAAGTAGGGTCCATGAGCCAATGGTCATGAAAGAATTATTGAAGCCTTTTTGGTGCAAAAATGTGTTTTTATTATAGCACAGGGATTGGACCCATGTGCAGAAAGAGCTGCATTCTGAGTGTGAGGGGTGACTGATTATATACTTTAGAGTTGGGGGAAGTAAAGACCAGGGAAGTTTCCAAAAAGACTTTCATATGCTAAAGAAGACTTAGCGGATCCTGGAGGTCTGGCTGTGGTCAAGCTAAGGTGATTTTTCCCTCTAGCAGGATACTAAGATGAAGATTGGGAATTCCTGGAGGAATGTCCCACTCTGCCTGCCTCTAGTATTTATCAATGGGCTGCAAGTCATAAGGAGATTTAATTTTATCTACATGTCTTTTGCCTTTGTTCTCCACCTCACCTCATTTGACTATGACTTACAGAACTCTCTAAGGGAGACTCTTAGTGAAAGAAACAAAGATTGGCTTTCACAATACTGTATCTTGGCTCTTGCAATATTGTCAGACCTCTTCTATCTGAAAATACTGTGCTATTTATCTGAAAATGCTGTTGCAGGATTGCAGGGTTCTTGTCTCATGGAGTCAATGAATGAATCTTGTGGACATAAAAAGGGTAACATGATAGTTTATTAAGTGAAGGTGAGAACAGAAAGAAAGCTCTCTAGAGTGAGAGGGGTCAGGAATGGGTTGCCACTGAGGGCTTTCATGGTCATTCTTTTATGGGAAACTGACCATAAATCTTGATGTCACCGCTGATAGCACCATGATTGCTTCTCCTTTGAACATCTCCTCTCTGATGTTTCAGACAAATGAGGTGGTCCGGTTATGTTCCCTTATCTCTGGTTTCATTATGTCTCAGCATTTCTGGGATCACATAGCCCCCTACCTATCTCTCCCTGTCTAGCCCTACCTGTCCCTTACTCAGTGCTACTTGACTTTTTTCAAATTTGAGATTGCATTAGGCTATGTGTAATAGCAATCTAATCTACCAAGAGTGATTCTTATATGTCAGATACTGTTTTAATTACTTTACTCATTTACCTCACAACTCTATCAAGTATACCCTGTTATTCTCATTTTACATGTAAAGTAACTGAGGTTAGGAGAGGGAGGTGAGTAATTTACTTAAGGTTATAAAGCTAATACGTTTCAGAGCCAGGTTTCATAGTAGTTGGCATCACATTCTGGGATTTTAACCCCAACTTGCTATTTAAGATTATTTTATAGTTTAAAGTCTTTATATACTTGTAGGTTACACAGGTGTTTAGTCAAGACTGCCCTTTAAAACTTTGAGAAAAGTTGAAGAATTCTGTTCCCTGACTTTAAGAATCTGGGGAATTAATGCAACTCTTTGGTTTTATTTGCCTTCATTAGGTGTTTTGACTGAGAAGTCACTTTGTGCTTCTTTTCTCCAGGTAAATAGCAGTGAGATTTAGTGGCTGTGGCATCTTTCACCTAAGAAACTTAGGGGCTCTACAGATGTTATCTCATTAACAATCTCATCTCTTTATTATACATTCTCTCTGGAGTAGATAGCAAATAATGAAAGCTCAGAAGTATTACATGACTTATTCAAGGTCACAGACTCAAACCTTTATAAAAAACAAAGGAAGGAATGTGTGGGTTACTTTATTTTCATTTCTCTTGCCACATTATTGTATACCAGCCAACATCCTTCCTCAATTACAGTCTTGAAACAGAATTCCACCCTTATTTTAGTTAGTCCTCAGATAAAAAGTTAGATCCTAGGTTGGCAATCTTGCTCTTTGGGACAGTAGTAATAGGAAAAATGCTTTATGTTTGCATGGTTGTTCATAAGTTTGGTCACTTATTGCCTCATTTAACCTCCCAGATATCCTGGCAGGGAGAAAGGGTAAGTATAATTATCTTCACCTTGAATGGAAGCACTGAGACTTAGAATTATGATTATAAGCTTTATTATTTACTATATGCCAAATATTTTTTAAGTCCTATCTCTTTCAATTAAAAAAACTTCACGTGCTAGGTACTAAAAATATACCCATTCTACAAGTGAAGAAACTAACTGGGACTCAAATAGGTTAAATAGTTTCTTGCTATTGCAACAGGCCGTATTTTTCAGTGCTGTTTTTCTCACCCCTATGCTGCGGGACCTGAGGTCCCAGCTAATCCCCAGAGACATGTTACAGGTAGATGCCTTCACCACATCACACACACCCTTCACTATTGTCATCCGTTTCAATCTCTTAGGATTTGGATTCTTGGAAACAGATGAGACAAAATATTGCATGCAAGTTTATTGAGAAGAAGTCTCAGGAGGTATGCTTGAGAGGAAGTAAAAAAGGTAGATGGGGCAAGAGAAGAAGGTGGCCTGCAGTGAAGCCTCACTGTATCCTCCAAGGAGCTTTGTTGTTGAGAGATGGCCATTCAGAGTTTTCCCAAATTGAGCAAGGGAGTTGAGCCTTTGTATCCACAGGCAAAGCTGTCATTAGCCGAAAGACAACTCTTAGAATGTAAAGTAACTTTGGGCAAGGTAGTTGTGAACTGTCTGCAACAGCCATTTCCAGCAAGGAGGGTGGATATGTAGGCCTTCAGGTGTTGTGAGCAAAGCACCATAGTGTCCACAGTGGTCAGTAATACTCATCAGGCAGGCACCTATGTCGGGTACTGCACTAAGATCTTTAAATGCATGATCTCATTCCATCTTTACAACTTCAGGAGATTAATACTGTTCTCATTTTACAGTTGTAAGTGTTTGCCCAAAACTACATGCATGCTACCCTTTGCACTTAACCACTTTTATGAACTGTCTGCCTGTATTCAAATGCCTATTGCAAGGATGAGGAAAGTTTTATGAGTGTCTTAATTTCTCTGAAATTTCACAGGTACATCCTCATTTGAAATTCGGCTGTTGGGTAGATTAAATGAAATTAAGTAAGAACAACAAATACAGAACTCTATTAGCTGTTAACAACTAACACACAAACATAAAATATTTTTTTCTATTACTGGTACATGGAATGTATTCAACCAATGGTAGTGCATTTTCATACCCATCTATCTCAGAGAAATTGGTTTTCATTGTGCCTATTTAGGGAATAGCACTTCCCCTCAGAATTATATGAAATGATGGTCTCTAATCAATTTTAAATAAAAAACACTTCTATTTTACCACATGAGTGACTTATTCTCTACTACTTGTTTCCTGAAACTCCCAGATCACTTCTCATCTCCTCCTGCACCCTCCCCACACAGTACAACACCGAAATTGTCTGTGCAGCAAACCTTAGCTTGATTCTTCGGTCACTCCTACTCTGCAGTAGGAGCTTTCACTGTTGCCTTGAGAAAAGACATTTCTGTGTCATGATCGGGAAGATGCTGAAATCCATGTCAGAAAGCGATGTAGCATTTCCCAGGTAGAAGTAGAGGATGGGGAGATACCCGTAGACTAATTAGGGAAGTTGATTTTTTAAGTGTTTATGTGGTATTTGGTCCACATAAAATCAGGAAAGGAAGAAATATGAGAAAAAATTTAAATTCCGTCTCAGATGTGAGATACCACATTCTTCATTGTACCTAATAAAATGCCTAGCATAGTGCGTACTCAATTTATTAATGCAACACTTTGGTTTTATTAATTATATAATTATAAAGTATAAAGTAAAAATCATAATTATAAAGTAATAATGGTAATTAGGATAGTAAAGGGATATTCTTTGTTCTATACCAAAATCCCAAAAACCTTCTCAGCATCCAGGGTCACCTTAGATGTCACTTCCCTCTTTGTGCTTTATTTTTGTACCCACTACAGTAGTACCACTTTTTTATTTCATACATACTTTGAAAATTCCAGAGTGCTGTAAAGACCAGGTTTTATTATCCAATTACATTTTTATGCAATTGTAACCAAAAACTTGTGCAATCAGTTTCTTTCAAGCAGGTAACATTTTCTATTTGAATCTGATTGATTTTGCAGTGAATGGCTGAGGTCTCAGCATAAATCCATGTAGTCGTTTAGGGCAGCCTGACTTGTGTAGACACCATGAAAACGGAATGCAGTGAATGTAAACTTAAGATAAATTATCAAATGAAAGAGAGACCTGAACTAAATGCAGACTTAAATATTACATGGATTTTACAGTTACTTTCACATTCAGATGCTGAAGTGCTAAAACACTTTGAAGGGAAATCTGCCTGAGACAATTCCCATGAAGCAATGCATGAAAATAGTAGAAGTCTCAAAAACAAAAAACAAGAAAACATAACTAGAAGTTTACGGGATAATATGAGAAAAAATAAATTTGGGGAGCTATTTAAAGTAGTTGTAATATCTGCCATAAAAGAGATATCACAATGAGTTGCTAACAGTGGAGGGAAAACAAAATGGAATTGGCAGTAGACATCACTTTTGAATATCACCAGAGCCACAGGAATCAAATAAAATGGAGATTCAAATGCGGATTGGAAAGGGCTTAACAAACTGATGGGTTGTTTGAGGTAGACTGATAGGTTGTGGATTCAAGACACGGTTGCTCTAGGGGCGCCTGGGTGGCTCAGTCGGTTAAGCTTCCAATTCTTGGTTTCGACTCAGGTCATGATCCCAGCCCCACATGAGGGCTCTGCACTCAGCGGGGAGTCAGCTTCCCCCTGCCTCTGCCCTTCTCTGCCTCCCTTGTGCACTCTTTCTGTCTCTATCTGAAATAAATCTTAAAAAAAAAAAAAAAAAAAGACACAGTTGTTTTATATGCACAATAGCCCATCCTTAAGCCAATATTGTGACTGAAGTATAGAATGTGCTGATTAGCCAGATTTGAGGTGTCTACTTACCTCTGAAGCCACAACATTGTGTCAGCCCATTCAAATCACAACTGAGGGAAAACAGAGGTATTGCATCAAAGGAAAATCACTATCTATTTTCAGAATCAGGATGATAGAGGCAGAACAAGCAAACAAAACAGTAAGTGTCCACTAAGCCTGAACATTATGCAAAACTTTACATATGAACTTACGTGCTTTTTTAAAATATGAATTATATATGTGTCTAGACATATATACTACATATATATACATGAACATGAGTGTGTATACTATATAAATTACATGTATAATATAAATATGTACTTATTTACATAAATTATGTGTACAGCATAAATATACTTATTCACTCATTTCCTACTCAGAAAAAGTAGTGGAAGATGAAATATTTAGTGGCCCTGATCTTTATACAAGGTCACTTTCAGTTGGGTTTTATAACATTTTCAGCTTTGATTTCAGCACACAGGCATACTTGAGATCTGTTTTGATGAGATGTAAAACTTTGCCAATGTGATTGAGAATGATTATGTTTCTTGGTATGGCTCTTTGGAATAAATGCCATCAACACAAAATGTTTATGATTCAATTTTGGGGTTTTGTGGAAAAAAGGAAATACTAGGACAAGTGTATAATTCTTTCTAGCATTGGGAAAATAACACGTATCAGTAGTTTCTTCCGTACTATTTTATTACTGTGTTTTTCCTCTAAAGAGGCTGCGTTTAAATAAAACCAAAGTAGTGCATTGTAATAAACAGGCAGTTTTAACTACAGGGAAAGTAGGGAAAATTACCGTGTGAACATATTTCACAGCAAAAACTTAAATATGGAAGAGCTTAAGTAAGTTAAAGAACTTGTATATTGGTTGTATATAACAGGTATTACAGCTTTATTTGGCACTTAATGTGTTTGGATAACATTAAGAAGAGCCAAAAAATGCATGTAGATCTCATAATGTTCACTCAGTGTACATGATGCTATATTTATAATGAAGTGTGCAGAGAAGGTAAAAGAAACTAATTTGCTTAAGGAGGGATAAAGATGTAGAGGAAAAAATTATTTTTAAATAAAAACAATAAAGAACCAGATTGGAAATGAGAGAACCCGAGCTCACACCCTCCAGGGCCATCAGTGAAGTATATTGACTTTGGACTAGTTAAAAGGGCTCAGTTTTCCTGTTTGTGAAATAGATGAATTGAGTTCAAATCCAGGCCCTGATTCTTGTTAACTGTACGATGTGGACAAGTTATATAACGTCCCGAGCTCAGCTTTTACATCTATACACTGGAGATAAGAATTTCTACTCACAGAATTATAGTGAGGTTTAAATTCCTAGTCTTAAAAAGCACTGTGTAAATTCTGAAACATTATGTGGAAGTTAGTATTCCTTGCTAAAGAATATAATGTGTCCTTGGAAACAGAAATTAACAAATGAAGCTTCAAAGTGTTATGCAGTTCTGAAAAGCCAAAAATTTAGTAGGATTTAGCAAGTATTAAATTAAATTATACCAAAGTAATAATAGAACATTTTTTAACACACGTCTGATCATATTACGGATTGATATTATCTATTGGATAATCTATTGGAGCATAAGAAATTACTGTGAAGCATAGCAGTGTAAAACAAAAAAACCTTTATTATCTGATTATATGTTTCTGTTGTAAGGAATCTAAGAGCAATTACCTGAATAGTTCTGAAATTTGCCTTCTGGAATGCTGTAAATTATTAATTAAATTACTCAGTAGGACTCTGTACAGTCTCAAGTTCTTGGGTTATTTTTGGTAAGATATTTTTTCATAAAGGTGTCCATTTTTTCTAAGTTGTCAAATGCGTCAGTGTAATATATCTCATCATCCATTTAATATCTGCAATACCTGTAATAATGCCCCTTTTTATTCGTAATTTTGACAGTATACATTGTTATTTTCTGTATCATTGATTTCTAATCTTATTATTTCTTCCTGTGTGATTACTTTGAGCTTAATTTGCTCTTCTTTTTCTACTTTCTTATGGTGAACAATAGATCACGCTTTATAAATATTTTATCTTTCTAATTTAAGCATTTATCTTTTATACATTGCTTTAATTGTATCACGCACTACTGGTATGTTGTATTTTCATTTTCAACTGATTCAAAATCTTTTCCTATTTTTCTGTGAATTCTTCTTTCATTTACTGGTTACTTAAAATATCTGGAAATTTTAGCATTGCATTTTTCATTTAATTCTCTTTCATCAGAGTACATGTTCTGGAAACACCACTTTTTAAAAAATGCATAGGGAATTATATTATGGCCTGCTCTATTGTCTGTCATGGTTAATGTTCCACGTATACTTAGAGAAATGTGTTTTCTGCATTTTGGGTGAGGTGTTCTATGAATGTTAATTCGGTAAGGTTGGTAAATCATATTCTTCAAATATTTTATATCCTACCTGATATTTTGTATAGTTGCTTATCAGTTATGAGAACGGTGTGTTGAAATCGCCATCTATATTTGTTTCTCTCTTGAGTCTCTTTTAAAATTTTAAGTATGTATAGTTAACTTTGTTGCATATTTCTGATGATTTGATCTTTTTATTATGAAATATACCTCTTTATGGTAATATTCTACATCATGAAATCATTTTTCTATTAATATAACCACTCAAGCTTTCTTATGCAAAGTGAGTTTTTTTTGTCTTTATACTTAAAATACATTTTGGGGTATTTTTGGGACTCAGTTAAGTGTCTGGCTCTTAGCTCAGGTCTCGATCTCAGGATCGTGAGTTCAAGCCCAAACCCAGCGTGGAGCCTACTGAAAGCAACAACAACAACAACAACAACAACAACAACAAAAACAGATACACCTCTTCTAGACTGTTTTAGTTGCATATTTACCCAATTGGGTATCCTCTTATTTTTAATCGATACTCTGTTTCCATTCATTTAATCTAATTACTGCTATGGTTTAATTTATGGCTACTATTTCAGTATTTGCTTTCTATTTCTACCATTTGAGCTATTGTTCCTCTGTCCATTCATTCTTTCCTCTTTTTGGCTTCATTGTTGTTGTTTATTGTTTTTTTTCTCTCTACTTTGGAATATCTGCTTATGTATTTGAGCTTGTTCTGTGGTTACTCCAGTGACTATATTATCTATTCATACTTTTCATATTGTGCTTAAAGTTAGTGTTTACAACTTCATATAACAGAACAAAAGACCTTTTTCAATAGTATAATTCATTTTCCATAGCTATCCTTTGTGCTGTTGTTGTCATATATTATTTCTACATATTCAAGTCATAGAATGTAATGTTACTGGTTTTTTGTCTTTAAAAAAATAAGGAAAAAAGAGATAGCCTTTTTCATATATCAAAATATGTATAATTTCTGGACCTCCTCATTCTTACCTGTAAATTTGCATTTTCATATAATATCATTTCCCTTTAGCCTGAACAATCTCTTTTCTCATCTGTGGTAGAGCAGATTCTCTGTTAAGGATTCTTTCAGGTTTTATTTATTTGAAAATATCTTTTTTTAAAAAGAGAGGGATGGGTACCTCGGTGGCTTAGTTAGGCGTCTGCCTTAGGCTCAGGTCATGATCCTGGAGTCCTGTGATTGAGTTCTGTATCAGGCTCCCTGCTCAGCAGGGAGTCTCCTTCTCCCCCTCCCCCTGCTCTTCCCCCACTTGTGCTCTCTCTCTCTCTCAAATAAATAAAATCTTTTTAAAAAAATTTAAAAAAATAAAAAGAGAGGGAAGCAAACCATAAGAGACTCTTAACTATAGAGACCAAACTGAGGGTTGCTGGAGGGGAGGTGTGTGGGGGGATGGGTTAAATGGGTGATGGGCATTAAGGAAAGCTTTGTTGTGATGAGCACTGGGTGTTATATTAAGTGATGAATCCCTAAATTCTACTCCTGAAACCAATATTACACCATATGTTAACTAACTAGAATTTAAATAAAAATTTAAAAAATATATGTCTTTATTTTACCCTTATTTGTGAAGGATATTTTGCTAAATACAAAACTTTGAATTGACAGTTTTACATTTTAAAGATATTGTTCCATTGTCTTCACTCTGTTGTTTCTGTTGAGAATCATTATTGAGATTCTTTTGTTTATGATGTTCCTATTTAAGATTTACTTTTCTTTTCAGCAGTTTGACTAGGATATATCTAAATGTGGTTATTTTGTATTTATCCTGCTTAAATTTGGTGGAATTTCTCAAAAATGAGAATTTGTTTTTTAAATATATTTGCATTTTTCCATAGCTTTTCTTTTCTTTTTTTCTTTTTTTTTTCTTTTTTTTTTAATATGATTTGTGTCCTAATCTTTTCCTCTTATTTCTTTGGAACTCTAAATCCGTTCGTTAGACGACTTGCTATGATACCACAGTTCACTAAATCCTTGTTCATATATTTCTTCAATTATTTTATTTCCCTCAGGATTATTTCTATTTATGTTTCTTCAAGTTTACTAACCATTCACTCTATAGTATTCAAAATTGTGCATTTTTATTTCCTTTTGTCGGTTCTTGAATTTACATTTATTTTTATGTTGTTTAAATTTCTCTATAGTTATTATCTACTAATCTCAAGATCTGTGTTGCTTTGAGTTCTGTTTGCACTGATTGCTTTTGTTCTTGATTATGAGTATGTTTCCATGCTTCTTTATGTTTCTAATAATTACATGCTTGGCATTGTGCTGGATATACTGTAGAGATTCTAAATTGTGTCCTCTTTAATGGATGCTGAATTTTCCTCTGTAGATAGTTAAGCTACTAATGGTTCTTTTCAATACTGTCAGGCCGTTTTTTTTTGTTTGTTTGTTTTGTTTTGTTTTGTTTTGTTTTGTTTTAGTGGTGAATCTGTATCAGTTTTGCTCATAGTTCTAAGATATATCTCCTATCATAAGGCATGGTTGTTACTCCAAAAGTCTGCTTTTGTGAGTCTCAACAAAATACTTGAGGTGTTCATAAAGTGCTGTTGGGGCTTCTCCATTCTGGCCAGATGAGAATCTGATATCCCAGAGTAGTTAAAAAAACTCTGGTATCTCTAGTCCAGACTCACTGCAACTGCAAGTTAGCAGAACTAGGCCTTTCAGAGTCTGGTCTGTGTTTATGCAGCCCAGCTCTTGGCCAAGGACCTATGGCAAACTGCCATGCAGTATATTGGAGGTTTTTGTTTTTGTTTTGCAAAGCATCTCTTTCTCTGGTACTATTTTCTACAAATCCTAGGAACTTTAGGAAATCAAAACTCTGATTTCTGCGTCCTCTACTCAGTAGGACTTTTGTTTTCCTTGTACTTTACCTCCTTGTACCATGGTAGTTAAGATGCCCCTCTTGAGAAAGCTGGTGTGAGCATAGGCTTGCTTTCGGTACCCTGCTCTTCATATTTATGAAGGAAAATAGTCCTCTCATTTTTTTCCCCAAATATCATATTTGTTTATAGTAGAAGGACAAGTCTGCCTAGAAGCAGAATTCTCATGATTAATTATATTGAGTTAAATATAATGTTGGATGAAAAGATGTCTTTGAAAACCATATGTCTAATGTTACATACATACAGTGAGCAAGGAGAAGCTATGCCTTAGAAATCTTGGTTTAGCAATGGTTTTATAATGAGAGATAGTCATAAAAGAGGGACTAAATTGGGCCTTAAATGTATCTGAAGAAATTCACAGAGACAACTGTGTGTGGCAAAAGGAAACACATACTTACTCTCAGAAAATAAGAAATGCCATTGATTTAAAAGGTTAGGTGGAATTTAACTGAGTGCATTGGTTGGGTAGACCAGATTCTTTTGTAAATATATAGCAAAATATGAAAATACTTTTTAAAAAACTTAAACATTTATACATTAAAGCATTTTTGTGCTCATTATGAAAGACTTTACAAGAGGATTAATTGAGGTCTCAGTACCCTGGTGAATTCCCAGTATAATTGCTTGTCAAAAGCAGATTTACAATGTATCTCCTGCATTTGGGTAAATTTGGGTAAAGGGAAGCAGGGCAACTGTTCTGCTACCACTTTTTCTTTTTTTTTGTTCCTTCAAGTAAATAGACCTAGTCCCAGGACAACTCACACAAACAATGATGCTAGCAAAGAGGGGAGTATAGCATTATTTCCAGGATAACCAGTATAGGCTAGAAGAGATCCCTGGGTCCTTTCTTCTTCTTGAAGTCCCATTCCAGAGATCTTACACTGACTTCTCATCATTCATGTGAACCAGAAAGATGATTTATCAAGAAGGTGGGGAGTTTTGTAGGTCAAAATCATTTAATACGGATGACTCAGCTCAAAAGTACTGGAGAGTACAAGGTTTGGTCTTTTTTTGGTTTTGATTTTCTTGTTTGGTTGGTTGGTTGGTTTTGTATGGGCACAGACACTTATATTCTTGTATCCCTCTTCTCTTTCTTAGGGTGTATTTGGCAAAAATAAATAGCCTTATTAGAGGAAATTTCTTTGTAGACAGTTTTCATTAGCAACAATAAAACAGTGAATATGAGAATAGGAAACACATTTTTGATGAACTACATAAAACACCTTGTTTTGTTTTTAGGTCTTCAACCCTCAGGCCTAGAGATGTCTAAAAAAAAATTAGTGATTGACTTAGAATATACAAACATAAAAATACAATTTTTACAGTATCTTCCACCTTCCTTATTACAGAGTAAAGTGAGAAATGTCTCTGATTCTTCATGTATTTGTAGTGTAGTGAGGAACAGAAACTATAATGATAAAGTAGTATTGTAAGTGCAGCATCAAGGCAATCCGGCACATGTCCTAGACTCATAAAGAAAGACTGTACCAAGTTTGTGACAGCTGACGGATTAGGGAAAGTATTCTAGAAAGAAGTGATGGCCTTGATGAGTCTTAAATGAGTAACGTAAGTGAGTGAGTGAGGGGACACTTCAGCAAAAGGGAGTAACATGAAACATTATAAAGTCATATCAAGGAAAACATCTGTTACTCTGTTTGGAGTACAATATGGAAGTCAAGGGACAGAGAAAAGACATGTATTGAAAATATTACTGAGCATAGTTTCTTAGGAGTTTTAAAGTACTATAGAAATTTGCAGCTAAGGAAGGTCATATTGGGGAAATGGATTTAAGGAAAATATACCTGAGAGCAAGAAATATACTTCAGAATCAAGATGATAAACTCTAAATGGAGCTCTGGTGACTCTCTTTAATTTAGTTTCAATATCGGGGTGGGATAATCGGTATAGAGAAATTCGTAGGAAGTGAAATCTATAGAACTTGGTGATTGACTTAATGTAGGAGAAAGGGGTTAAAAATAATGGACGACTCCCAGGGTTGTAACTTCGGTGACTGAGTTGATGGAGGTAGGAGGAAATATACAGAAGGCTGATCAGAGAGAAGGAACAGAAGTTTAGTGTGATTGACTTTGACGTACCCAAAGGAAACTGAGGTGAGGACTCAGTGAAGAAGTCTATGCTGGAAATATATTTTTTAGACTCATAACCATATTAGAGATGGTAATAGTCATAAAAATGATAAGTGTACCTCGGGAGGAAAAATACAGAATTTTAAGAGAGGAAAATCAAGGGCGAAACTCTAGAGGATATCAGCTTAGTATATAAGAGCACAATAGAAAATGCAGAAATGAAGAAAACATTAGCACTTTGAAAGAGAATAAATGGCAGAATAATTTCATAGGGGAAATTAAATGGACTTCCTGAAAACTAAAAACTTTTTGCTGCAAATGACACTATCAAGAAAGTGAAAAGATAACCCATGGATCGGGATAAAACATTTGTAAATCAGATAGCTAATAAAGGCATTGTATCCAGAATGTATAAAGAACGCTTACAGGGGCACCTGGGTGGCTCAGTCTTTAAGTGTCTGCCTTTGGCTCAGGGCGTGATCCCAGAGTCCTGGGATCGAATCCCACATCAGGCTCCTCCCCTGGGAGCCTGCTTCTTCCTCTCCCACGCCCCCTGCCTGTGTTCCCTCTCTCGCTGGCTGTCTCTCTCTCTGTCAAATAAATAAATAAAATCCTTAAAAAAAAAAAAAAAAAAGAACACTTACAATTCAGAAATCACAAATAACTTAATTAAAAAGGGCAACGAATTTGAATAAACAAATCTCCTGAAATTGTACATGAATGGCCAATAGGCACATGAAAATTTGTTCAGTATTATTAATCATCAGATAAATACAAATCCAATCCGCAGTGAGATACCTCTTTACATCTCCAATAAAGGCTATAATAATAAACTGAAAACACCAAGTATTGGCAAGGCTATACAGAAATTAACATATTATGTATTGCTGATAGGAATGAACAATGGTGCAGCTATTTTGGAAAAATTTGGCAGTTTCTCCAAAAAAATGAAGTGTTATCATATAATCCAGCAATTCCTCTCCTTGGTATATGCCCAAGGGAATTGGACACACGTTCACATGGGAACTTTCATGTGAATGTTCATAGCAGCGTTATGTAAATAGCTGAAAAATGGAAACAATCCTAATAATGAATGGATAAACACAATGTGGCACATTCCTACAATGGAACATTATTCAGTAATTAAAAGAAATGATACATGCTACAACATGGATAAACCTTGAAACAGGAAAGAAACCAGTCACATAAGACCACAAATACTAGCATTCAATTTATATGAAATGCAAAGAATTAGGCACATCTACAGATACCGTAATTAGACTGTCAAGAGTTGGGAGAAAAAGAAAAAGCAGGGGAATAGTGAGTAGTGGGTATGGAGCTTCTTATGGAGAGATGAAAATGTTCTGGAGTTAGATGATGATGATTTCATAACCTTATTGAGTATATTTAAAACACACTGAATTACACACTTTAAAATAGTGATGTTTTTGGTATCTCAATGCTGTTTAAAAAATAGCTTCTATATCTCCCAGTCCTAGAATTTTATGGAGACTAGCCTCTCTCTGTAACTGAATTGACTTTTGTGATGTCCTTTATCCAGACTCGGGTATAGTTATTGCAAACAACTTTCACTGAGCTGTGTTGGGATTCAGCATAGGACAAGGGGTTTCAGCTAAGTGAAACTGCCGTCTGTGCTGCTGCATCTTTAAAATTCATACACCAATTCTCTGAAGCCATAAAATCAATTCTGGATTTGAGTTTTCCTGTGACAGTGTGGACAGAGTGTCATGGGTGATGGAGACTTACGGTCCTGTAATTCCCCAAGAAGAAAAGACTTCTGCTGGGCGGCAGATCTATACTTGAATTCAGAATATAGTACCTCAATCCTCTAAATCTGCAGGAGTTTCCAAAATCTCACTTAGGCTCACTTTCCAAATGTGCTTACCTCATGCTTGCATGCCCTTCTAAGTTCGATGTCCTTTTTTCTGCTTGTAGAAAATGCACAGAGGCCAACAAACCTTGTGGTTCTTTATTGGTATCCAATATGGGGGCACAGCTTAACTGTGAGACACAGTCTAAACAAAGTTCATTCTGATACTCTCCTTTCTTGGTTGACAATCTATAGCTGTCCATTGTTTTATATTGTACAGCTAATGAAAAGTAATACAATTTTGGAGAATGTCTCTTCTTATATAGGTGTGTTAAAAAAATTTCCCTCAAAGAAATAACTGTGAAGTGATACAGACTGAATTTGAATGTTATTCACTATATAAGTAACGGAATGACCTTGAGCAAGTTACTTAACCACTCTGTATCTGTCACCTCAAATGCAGAAGAGGAGGATAATAGAAATCACTAGTACATTTGATTCCTATAATTAAGGCCACATGACAATGAACGCAAACATGTTATGTAAACAAAAATGGGTTCTACAAGTGTTATTTCCTAGTATATGTATTTTTTTTTTATTACCAAGTAGTCATATGTTTTTGTTGAGAATGTAACTCAAATGATCACCTTCCAAACTGAGCAGGAAATCTATTGTTAAATAATTTTGACAGGAGCAAACTGAAATACATATTTTCCTTTGGAGTCAAGAGTTCTGTTTTAGCAGAATGTAGTGCAATTGTTCTTTGTAAATGACATGTAATTCACATGTGCATTCATTTTTATATATGCCTAGTTCTGTCTATTGTGAATCGTATTGTCCAAGGGGCTGGTATTTTGCAAAAGTTATTACTCCTCTGTTTTAGTAGTCTGGGGTTTTAAAGCAATATCTGTTCTGTATAAATGTCTTAAACTTCGATCCCATTAAAAGCGAAAACAAAGGCGCGCCTGGGTGGCACAGCGGTTAAGCGTCTGCCTTCGGCTCAGGGCGTGATCCTGGCGTTATGGGATCGAGCCCCACATCAGGCTCCTCTGCTGGGAGCCTGCTTCTTCCTCTCCCACTCCCCCTGCTTATGTTCCCTCTCTCACTGGCTGTCTCTATCTCTGTCAAATAAATAAGTAAAATCTTAAAAAAAAAAAAAAAAGCAAGAACAAAAACAAATCAGTAAATTAGATGGTTAATTCTTTAAACTTGTACCCTTTTAAAATAAAGCTTTATAATATTTTTTTCCTACAAAACATGTTTCAAAATTAGATTAAAGGGCATGTTTCATCTAAATTTTACTATAAATATGTTGCTCCTGAAAAAATGGAATGTGAGCTGAACCCTCTGGATAGGAATTCCTGTTGATCACCTGACCTTTGTCCCCAAGGGTCTTTGGTACACTTCAGTCTTTATTGAATATCAGCTTTGTGTTAGTCACTGGACTTTTTTGTACTAGGTGTAATGTTCCAGGCAACAGTAGGGTTTGCTTAAGATTTAAAAGAATCAAATTCTTTGTTTAAAAAAAGAAATCCAGCCTAGATTTTCATGGTCTTCAGTTACCTCATTTCTATAATAGGGACAATATTAATTTATATCTCTCTAGGATGGCTTTGGTGGCGATCAACATAATAATGTAATTTCTTTAATTTTTTAAATTAAATTTTTTAAAGTAAATTTTTTAAATTAAATCTTTTAAATTTCTTTAACCAAGAAATACTGCTGGAAGATCAAAAATAAACCATGTTGTAAGGACCCTAGAATTGAACATCTCAGTAAGCGAAGTTGGCTGTTTTCCAGACTTGCTTTTACAAAAATATTACTTTGCATTAGAATTTTTATTTTACTAATTTTTCAAAATAAAGCTTAATATCAGATGTTTATTATAGAAAACTTGAAAAATATAGAAAACAAAATGACAGTCTTCTGCCCCCTGATACCACTCTGAGTTAATTACTGTTAGCATTTTGATGAATACCTCAGTTATGTTTCCTCACCTGAAGGAAAGGACCCCTTCAGGTGAGTGAAATTGGGCCACCAGCTTCAACCCCACTGCCAGCTGCTGGTACTAGGGAACAGATTGAAACTGAGAGAAGACCAGAATCTTCAAAACCCAGAAGCAGCAGACGTCCTAACTTATGTCCCGAAACCTCTTTATGTTCCACGTTCACGGACTAAGAAGCTTGCAGTGTAGCATTATGGGCTCAGGGTCCGTTTGTGCACACTGTTCACTCCTGCTTTTCTTTCATCTGCATCAGGCTAATCATTATGCATTTCTAATTAGAATATTTTAAACACTCTCTAGAGCGACGTTTTCCCAAACACTGTGTAATCAGGTGAGGGACACCTGCCTGGGACTCTGAGCGTCTGATAGTCTTTCCCAGTGAATTCTGTCGCACATCCTGCCGAGTACTCAGGTTCAATTACTGGAAGATTAGATTTCTCTCTTCGCCCCCCACCCCCGCCCCGCCCTCCCCCTCCCCCCTTTCCCCAGCCTTGAGAGAAAGAGAATAAATGATCAGCCCCAGGAGGGTGTGCAGCCCGGTGAGCGCAGCCCGTAGACCCGAGCGCGGGGCCGTCGCCGGGCACCCCTCCCTCTCCCCGCGCCGCCTCTAGCGCGAGTGACAACGCGCCCTCCAGGCTCGGGAGCAGCAGCGTGCCGAACAATCCCGGGCAGGGCTCGCCTCGCTGGTGACATCACTGCCGAAGATACTCCCCGCTCACAGTGCCTGCCTTCGCGAGGCGTCCGTCCGTTTGTCCGTTTCCTTCCGTCTGCTGCTGGAGAGGGCTCTTCGCCGGCCGGGGACAGAGCCGGGCACCGAGGAGCGACAGGACCCGGAGGAGGAGGGAGAGCAAAGGCAGCGAGGAAAGGAGGACCCCGGCAGGCGACAGCATGAAATTCAGCCCCGCGCACTACTTGCTGCCTCTCCTGCCGGCGCTGGTCCTCAGCACCAGGTGAGTCCGGGAGCGTGAGTGACCCGAGCCAAGGGGCGCTGCCGGTGGGTTGGTCCTACGGCAGGTCACTTGTGGGGGCCAAGGACAGACACTTCAGCTGTTTGCATCTCCCGCCTAAGTTAAAGGGTGCCTCTGTGTTTCGGGCTCTGAAATCCTTCCGGGAGAGTAGAGCCCTTTTCTAGTTATCCTAGCCCTTAGAGAAAGTCTTAGTGTTCTTACCAGTGAGAGGACTAAGCGCTTTCCCTTTCAAAGAAAACATGTTTTCCTCCAGTCCTCCTACTAGGGATAACAGGCAGTAGCAGACCAAAATAAAGGAAATGGAGAGACAAGGAGGGAATTGTCACCAGGCAGTCTTTACATTACAGCGGTCTTAATAGCCACAGAGCTCACCTCCTCCAAGTGTGTCTGATTTTAGGGTACCAGGACCAGAGAAAAATGATTCATCCCGGAAGATGGTAAGCCTTGCATAAAAGTTCCTGGACTTGTGAAATGGCCTGTTTTAAGGTCTTGAGTGGGCTTAGTGGTAGGCATTTTCATTTGGCTGTCTTGTGAACAGGTCTAATTAAAGAATACACAAGGCGATTAAAAGTTAGAAAACACTCTCAGAGTGCTGATGCAGAGACCCTAGTCAGAAACAATTAAGTACTGTACTCTGTCACTGGCCACAGATGGGACTTTAAGCCCCAGCACAGAGAAGCTATTTTTAGTGGAGGTTTAAAATGCAGTGGTTGAAAAGAGTTTTGTGACTCCCCACTGTTGATCAAGTCCCAAAGTTGGTGATGGGTTTGCGTTCTTCTTCCTCAAGAGAAACACAAAGGTGGTCTGTTTCATTGCCCGGGACTGAGCCTTTATTCTGTATGCCCTTAACATCATATTGGCAGCAACCTCTTTCCCTTGGCTACTATAAAATAAAATAACCCTCGCAGCATGAGGATCGTTTCAAATCTCTGTGAATGGAAACGTTATCTGATTGTGCATCTGATGGAAAATGAAGAGGGGAAGCAGGGTTATATCAAATTCTGAAATTAAGAATGAAGAAAACTCATTATCTATAAAAATGAGGCAGTAAAATTCTTGATTCCATTCCTAATCTATACATCCTCTTTTAGACTCTTCTAACCAGACTTTCCTTTTAGAGTGAGGACTCTTTGATTTAGCCCTAATTGTTCATAAACTTAGTCTTTCCTTTCAGACAAAGCCCAGGTGACTTTCCCAGACTAAAATGGAATATGAGATATATATATATCTTAATTTTTCTAAGGGTTGCTTTGTCACTTCGGTTCACAAAATGCAGATGGTTTTAAAATCACTTTGTTTCCCAGTATTATAGTAACTTGCTCCAATTATAGAACCCATTTTAGTACTTGTGGTTAACTCTAAATGACTCAATGTAAAGTGTACATCAGTCATCTTTTTTAAGTGTCTTGCCATTTACTCTGAACTCTTGTATTGTAGTTTAATAATTGTGATTTCTAGAAAAAAGAAATTCTCAAAGTTTGGACACTTAAGTAGGTGCCTGTGATCATATGCACAAAATAATAAATATTTAAACAATAGAAATCCAGCCCACAATGATTTTTAAAGACAGTGAAAATCTCTAGTGTTCTAAAAGTACATTTGCTTCTTAAGGATGCTATCATTTAAGTGGCTCAGGAAGCTGATAGTCTCTAGCTTCTAAAGTTTTAGTGTTGGTTACATAATACAAAGAGCCATCATCTTTCCTTTTACGGAAGTGTTAATTTTTATTAGGATAAAATTTTTAAATATCCAACACATTTATTACAACAAAAATTAGAATTAGTCATTCCTAGTTTAGTTTAGATATGAAACTTCTGCATTGTCGTTTGTATGTAAAAACTTATGTCAGGTCTTTAAATTTTCCTTTTTGCAGCTCAACAGAAAGGGCATGTTGGGCTTAAAAAAGTGAAACTTTTCATAGAAAGTGAAACTTTTCATAATCAGTGCCCTGTCTTGTGATTACTCTGTACTAACTTATTTTACTGGATATCCAGATTACCTTGTGACAGCAGATTTGACAATGAATATCGTACTATCAAATATGTCATTTTGCAAGAAGAGATGTTTTAATGGTTTCTAACAGAAGGCCATTCTCTTTGTGATAGGTAAGATTTCTTGTAGGTATATGGTCCATGTGCAGACTAGAACCTCAACTAAACAGGTTTGTAGGAACAGTTGCATTAGTAGAGGTGAGTTTATTGTCCTGCTGAGAAAAAAAAAAAAAAAAAGAAAACTGTAGCTCAGCCATGAGCACCTGTGACAGTGGTTTTTCTAGCCAAAGATGTGTTACTTAGTCAGTGCTTTTCCGTGTGAAGCAAGTGGCATTTCACATGCTTAAATCATGTGAAAGCATTAGCAAACAGTGGCAGTTACTAGATATTCTTATAGCCTTTGGATGGTATCACTTTTATCACCAAATTCTTTTTAAAGTGTTATGAATGTGGATCTGAGACTCTTAATGCAAAAAAAAATTGTATTTGTTTCAACATCCCTTTCTCTGGGCATAGCCCTTTAATACCACACTGTTATTATCTTCCCAAGCGGCCTAAAGTTTAGTTTTGTTTTATAGTTAAAGGAACGTGTTCACTAAAACACATGTTGCATGTAGGGAAAGATTGTTACTATATAATAGTTTCCTATCCACAGAGATGAAAACCCTAAACAATTTTGCCTTTTTTTTTTTTTTAAGATTTTATTATTTATTTGACAGAGATAGAGACAGCCAGCGAGAGAGGGAACACAAGCAGGGGGAGTGGGAGAGGAAGAAGCAGGCTCATAGCGGAAGAGCCTGATGTGGGGCTCGATCCCAGAATGCCGGGATCACGCCCTGAGCCGAAGGCAGACGCTTAACCGCTGTGCCACCTAGGCACAATTTTGCCTTTTAAATATGAATTTTTTTGGATAGCTTTCTGTTTTCGTTTGCTCTTCGTCTTCACATTTTTGTAACAACTTTAGATGCTGAAGGCCAAAAATTCCATCATTTTCACCATAGTGAACAACATTTCAGTTACTTTGTCTTGGAAAAAAAAGTTAAATGTTCACCATCAACAATAAGCAAGAATTGTTTTACTGGGGTAACTTTATGGGGTTATGTAAACCCTGTAGAGTTAAAAAGAGAACTTTAATTTTCTGTATATTGTCCCTCCTGTTTAGAAAGTACATACAAATTCAAAACATCAAGTTAATGTTATAAATTATAAAGCTAATGCGGAAACCCATTTAACCTGTGCACAAATAAATGTGGTCAGAGAAAGCAAACATATGTTGGTTTAATAGTTTTAGAGTAGAATGACTCTACTTTTTAAAGAGCTTCCTTCTGTAGAAGTATTAAATTGCTATTCCAAGGTAGCCAGCAATTCACTTCAGAAAGAAGTAGTATAGGTATTGAAAGGAATAGTAGGGTGAAAAAATCTTTAGAAGTTCTTGGTGAAAAGGGACCCATGGAGTGCTGGAGAAGGCTTGTGCTTTAGTCTGCTGAACCTCTGTTCCTTTATGCTGTGATTCTACTCTTGATGCCTTTGGTTTATTGAGTTTTAAATGACTTAATGGGGAGAGAAACATGGCAGGGGAGGAATGAAGGTCTACTGACTTCTGGTGGTTTTCCATCAAGCAAGAACTTTAAGCAGATGGTGGCTTAGAGTCCTCCCTATAGGAGTCACCTTAGAGGTCTCTCTTGGGCCCTCTGATCAGCAGTCATACCACATGTTCACTTTGGAATCTATTTTTAGATGATACTATATATTAAAGATGCTCTAGGCTCTTATTTGCTCTGTGCCTTAATCTAACCTCAGAATTAAACTGATTAATAGGATAAAGACTAGAATCACAATAAGCACCTTTTTAAAAAATTAAAAAAATAAATTTGATGTAGGAAGCAGTCTTCCTTAACACCCACCCACCCCCAGGTTGATATTAGGTAATTGTGGGTTTGTTTTCCCAAGCCCCACATAGAGTGAGTCTTGCCACACACACTTTTATATGGCCCTATGTACATAGGCTAAGAAGATATTAACAAGCAAATTTTTGACTTTCCAAATTTCAATTCTGGACCTTAGTTGCCTATTTCCAATGGCAATTTTTAAAATGACTTATTTATGGGTTATCTTTATGGGTTAAATTCCACTCATGACTAATAAGAGACCCCTCAAACATTTATGACTTGATCACAATTGTCCCAGACCAAACTCCATGCAATTGGAAGGAGGAATTTAACCTACACACCAGGAAGCAAAAATCACTGACACCACTGTGGGGTATGTGATTGTAATGATACAGTGTTTTCACAAGAGTGTCATGAGAGCACTTGTGTGTGGTACGTGTGCTTGAGAGCCTGTTTTTGACTGACCTCTAAAGGAAATCCCTTTAATAAATATGGCTAAATCATTTAACCTGATTAAACAGATATTTAATATTACGTTTTCTTCTCCAGCAAAGAAAAAAAAATCCATTCGAACTTCATAGCCTTTAGAAGTTGTCTGAGATGTTTTCATTATCACACCTGCAATGTGTGCCTGCAATGTGTCAGGCATCAGGACAGTAAGATATTAGATACAGATGCATGTCTTCATAATCTAGTCATGTACAGAAATAGTGGTAAGGCAAAATTGGATAAATAGCAACAAACACTTTAAAGTTCTAGATATGAACAGAGAAAACAGTGAATAATGCCACTGAAGAAGTATCAGGAGTAACTTCCACTTTCAAGGACAGTGAGAGAAGGAATATTTTGTAATAAACTTTAGCATCCCGCAGCACTTGCTAACCATGTGATGTTAGGTAAATTGCTTATCCTATCTAGTTTTCTGATGAAGAAAATAAGACTACCTGTAGAAACCACCAAAGATATAAGGACTGAATGAATGAGTTTATTTAGGAAAAGAGCTTGCGTATTTCTTGGGACATAGTAAGTGATCAACCAGGGCTTAGCCTGGTTGTTACTTTGATTATACTCACAAAATGTTTGTATCTGTGATTGATCAGGACCTAGAAAAATAGGTGAAAATTGGATACAAGTCAGTTGAATGACAGAAAATTAACAAGAATTACAGTTCTTGTCTAAAAGAAAATATTGGCAAAGAAGAGAGAAAGCAATAGAAGTAATGAGGGTTACCTTGTTACTAGGCTGGTCTTTCAAAAGTGTTTTGGTGGCAAAGTGCCTGGGTGGTGCTGTGCACTTTGGCAAACACCATGAAAAATTGTGTTATCATATAGAATATGACTTAGCACAAAAGTACATATTTAGCTACCTGTATATCTATTTAAAATTTAATTGTATGTATAGCACATACGTAATATCAAATCAAAGCCAAGAGCACAGGTGTCAATAAAAGGATGCTTTAAAAGTGCATAAGCAGGAGTGATATAAAAGGTTCTACAATTTTATTTTCTACTTATCAGTTGATTTCATAATCTGTTAACAATCTATGAAATACATTTTCTTTTAATTTTCCTAAATATGTAACGCAGATTTTTTTTTTTTTTACTATTGAGAACAATTTGAAAACCAGTGATATAGAAGAAACTCAACTATGTCTGAAGAATCATCACATGAAAGCGTTATCCCTAAGCTAATTTTGAAAATGACTTTAGAGGTCATCTAATTTCAATTAGTTTGCACGTATTTTATCATAAAATTTTCATAGTTTCGCCAAGAAATTCTGATGATTAAATGAAAATATTTTTTTACCATAGATTATTGTGTGTATGTGAACATGTGTTGATGTCTGTTAATGTAGTGAATCATAGAAAAGTATGATTTGCTGCTACGGGGAGATATAAAGCATAGGTAATGTTAAGTCTGCATCAAAAAAAGGACACGTTTACTGGGACATCTACGAACTTTGCTTCATAATTATAGGAGGCAAAAAAAAAAAAAATCAAAATAAACCATCACGTTCAAATACAAGCTGAAGGTCAACCAAGTAAACAGTGTGCTCTGAGAATGCTTTCATAAACTCTAGGAGACATCGTTATACCATAGGTAGTGATTGCATTGCAATTATGTCTGACTTGTTTGGTGTTGCTTTCAAGTGTTTTAATCTCTTTGAGTGTACTTTAAAGAGTTTGTTATTGGGAAACATACTGTGAATATAAGGTTGCATTCTAGTCTAAAGCCCTTCATTTTAGAGATGAGAAAAGTGAGGTCCAAAGTGACAGACTCATCTAAGGCCACAAAGAGAAACCAGAACAAGGACTTAAACTTTTCCCCAATATTCTTTCTGTTCTATCATGTGACTGCTTTCCATAGCATAGCTCCTCTGTAATTAAACCATATTTGTGTAGTTGGTCCCTACAATATATCCAGAATTATTCCAGTTACTGTGGAGTACGAAGTAGTTCTAAAACGTCCTCTGAGCACATATACTCATGATAGAACAACAGGCTATTGTCAAAGGAAATCACAGCAATGCAGAGTTGAACACCATTTATTTGTCTATATTCAGTTGTTTTTTGAAGAGTGAGCTGGCTTAAAAAGAGATTCCAGGTCATTTTCAAAACCCAAAACAGTCATTAATGAGTTCTCACCTTTGCACACAATTTACCTCTCAAGCAATACACCTCTAATGGTTCCTGTTGATTTTTCAGTTCTGTTGTGAGGTGATATCATTAGTGCCTTTGGGATCTTTTCACTGAAACTATTTCCTATAAATGTAGTTCTAGCTAGGCATTTGTTTTTATATTCCTTTCCTGGTAAATCTATGCTGTAATTCTGTGGTATTGTTCAATGGGAAACATACTCAACTATCTTACAAAGATGAGTTCCCAAATATGTTCACATGAGCTTTATGGTGAGCATACATTTTGTTTGGTTTACGTGTGTCTACATTTTCATCATGGCCATTGAGTAACTTATATAGCATTTTTAAGGTCGGGTGGTCATAGATTTTATCCTGCATGTACATATCACAAGCTCCTTTTCTTTGGATATGTTTCTTAACCATTCAGACTTTAATTTCTCATCTATAAAATGGAAAATAATAATGTCCATCATTTAGGGTTTTTAGGATTAAAGAAAATGTACTAAAGTGCTTTGTCAGTGCACATAGCTGTACTAAGCCATGTCAGCTATTACTATAGGTAGAGATTACAATTTAGTGTGTTGATTTTATATTGGATATCTTAAGCAACCAACATTTAATGATTTTATTAAAAATCAAAATAAATTCCTGAAGTGAATTGATTGGTATAGCCAAAATCATAATATTTATTTTCTGATAAGATTTTGCTGGGGGTAGACAGTGAAGGAATTGAGCCCAATGATTGATCCTTGGGGGAAAAATGGAAGCTAAAACATGCAACAACTTGCCATCTTCCAAAATAGTCCTTGCAGCTGAACTAAGGTATTGGTAGCAGCTATTGCAGGTTCTGGACCAGCCTTCATCTCATGTCCTAATAGAGGATGTGACTTCCTCCTGCCTATCCTCCAGAGGATTATTAGGGTTTCTGATTTCCTGTCCTTCAAACTAATATTCAGAACACTCTGAGAGGAAGCACTTAAGTGGGCAGGGTTTACAGGAAGTATTTGCCCTGTCATATGGGTTAAATTCAAAGAATATGAACTCAGACTTTGGATTAGCCTCACTAGCTACATGATTTAATGTCAATTAACAGCTCTAAGCCACATTTTCCTCATCAATAAAAAAAAGTGATAACAATGCATCTCTGATTTAAGAGTATTTAATAAGCTAATGTGTAAAAAGAATAGTGTCTAGAACAGAGAAATTCAACTCAATATGTTTCCATTCTTATCTGATTGAAAGGGATTAGAGCAATTTTACCTTACCAGAGTGTACTTTCATTTCAAAAAGAGCTGTCCTTCATCAACATACATCTCAGGCTGGTGTGGACAAGACAGAAGTATTGGTGAAGAGATTTTGGAGATCAGTCCCATCTTTGCTTATCACAGATGATAAAACTGAATGGAAATACTGTATATTTTCCTTCTAAATTCATGCAAATAATTTGAGACCAAAGTAAAAGCCAATTCTGTGACATCCTAACCAATCCCAGTTAGCAACATTGATTTAAACACCTGCAACTTCCTCAAGGAAAAAAATAAGAAAAACAAGTATGCTTCTATTTTGGGTCTGAAAGTTCTAAATTATGTTGCCAATAGTTAAACATTAAATATAGTTATTAAAATTATATTACCATAATATGTTAATGCCTTTAAAGAAAGTTCATTTTTCAATTTTACCTGAAGATGAGAGAACCAGAGAGGTCTATCTTAAACTAGGACAGCATAACAGCTGCAAGCCTTTTTGACGAGTCGAGGGTTATGGACTCTAATCATTCTGTGTTCTCACATGGGGTAAGGTTGGTCATGGCCTCTGCAAAATGGTGGAGAAGGGACTGGGATGGCAAATGGAAACAAAAAACCTAACACACTAGGTCTCTGAATGCTGTATGCGTGGACAGAGATGGTGGCAGTGGAGAGGAAAGTACCAGATTACTAGCCTTCCTGTTTTCATTGTTTTTTTTTCTGTTATTGTTATTTTGTTTTTAAAATTCTCTTTTCTAATGCTTGCAGTCATTCATTGGTTGTCTTTACAGTGAACTAAGCCATTTGCATTGGGCAGGAAAGAGAGGGGGAAAAAAGACAATTATAAAAGAAACAAGACAATGCATGAAAAATTGAAGTGACATGTTGGCAAGAAGCAGAGATGGTTGAGGAAGCTTTGTATTGTTGAGAGCATGTAGCTTTTTCCTTCAGATGCCACAGAGTGAAATGTGAGCTTATTCTACAAATAAGTTCATATGAAAATAGGGCAAACTTTTCTTTTTCTGACACTACAATTTAGAAAAATATTGAAAGGTATCAGATCCCTTTTGTGTGTTGTATGTATCTTTCTTTCAGTTGGCCCTTTGATACAACATGTAAGTTACAGATTCAGCCAATATTTTTGAGGACTAATTAATTACCTGAAAGTGTGCTAGATGCTTGCTTTCTCTTAACTTAACCCTTCTTTGCAACCCATTTTACTTACACACCTATATCTTGAGGGAGACTGAGTTTCGGACTCATTAAATGATTAACCTACATTCTCCCAGCTAGGAAGTAGTTAGATTTGAACCCCTTTATTCTGAAAATTGCTTTATGAATCAATCTATAGCACTGGCCATAGGAGTTAATTTCTGAATAAATACACGATGAAGAAAAATAATGTATGATACAAATAAGAATGCCAAAACTAAACCATGCTGACAAATAACTGTTTACATGAGGTGGGACAGGCTACATGAAAAATATTCTTAGAATTACACCGGCAACTAGTATGTTATATATTAAGTATACCTCAATTAGAAAATATTAAAAATAAAAAGATAAAAACAATCTGCTATTAAAAAATAACTTCTTAAACCAGCCCAAGAAATTCATTAGTTTGAAGACCAGCCAAATTGAAGGCTTTATAATAAATACAAGAGTTTGTCAGCTAATACTCCTATTCCTATGTAGAAAACAGTCTTTAGGTCAATGTTTCTCAAAGTATATTCCTCAGTGTACCTAAATTAGAATGCCCTGGGAAGCTTGTAAAAAGGCAACTTCATGATCCTTACCCTTAGACTTACTAGATTAGATTTCCTGAAGAAGTTAAGTGGCCAAGGAATTTTCATTTTAACCTGGACCTCAGGTGCTTCCAATGCACAGGAAAGCTTTGAAGTCACTGGTCCAATATTTGAGAACTATAGAGTCTAGAACACTTTGAAACCTTTGGCATTTATTCAACATGCACGTTGCAGCTGAAGTCAGGATGATGGAAATATGGTGATGTTTTGGCAAAAAAATTCTGCCTATTTTTACATGTATATATATATATATATATATTTTAAAGATTTATTTATTTATTTGACAGAGAGCACAAGCAGAGGGAGCAGCAGGAAAAAGAGGGAGAGCAGGCTCCTTGCTAAGGAGGGAGCCAGATTATGGGGCTCAGTCTCAGGACCCTGGGATCATGACCTGAGCTGAAGGAAGACACTTAACAGACTGAGCCACCCAGGTGTCCCTACACGTATATAAATTTAATAACTACGTATCTTCTTATATACGAGGCCGCATTTATCAGTCAAGTTACATGAGAATAATTCCCTGCCTCATTAAAAAGAAAAAAATTGCAGAGGGCTGCAAAGGGTGGAGAAAATAGTCAAACAAAACTGTATTAGTGGATTTAACAGGGACCATACACTATTTAGAAACTGAAAAGAATGAAAACGTAACTCCACTTCCTGCCCCGTGTTTATTGCTCAAGTTATATGACAAAGATGCAATGAAAACCAAGATCTGCATGAGGCTCTACAAATGCTGATTGTTTTCTACTTGGGGCAGGAAATCAGTTTTCAGATGAAGTAGAAGTAATATTTAGCCTGAGAAAAATGTTTTGATCACCCCCCCACCCGCAAACACACACACACACACACACACACACACACACACACACACACACACACATTCCACCACCTGCCTTAGCAGCACTTGGTTTTTCATGATGCGGAAAAACAGTTTTCTGGATTCATTTTCTGGATTAAGCTGAATTGCAGCCATGTTAGCCATATTGTGTCCGTTCTTTTCCTTTCTGCAGTTTTAGTTCTCCTAGAAGAACAAAGGAATCAAAAGATGATACAATAATGCATAATCACTATTATAGAGTACTTTAAACCAGGTTAAGCCTCACAATAAACCTGTGATGTGGTTACTGATGTTGCCTTTGGTCTATACATGTGGAAACTAAGGCACACAGGGATTAGATTACCTGGCCAAGGTTGTAAACTGGTTAAGTGGATTCTAAATTCAAATGCCAAATGGCACTAGAGCCCATGCTCTTAATTACTATGCTACAGCGCCTCCTAGCGTGTGATGTAAAGCCCTGGAAGGAGCCCGTGTCAGCTTGTGTCTCTCTCATCTGTGGGTTCTGATTTACATAGTGAGAGAAGGAAAGAAAAATGTCCTCTCCGGTATCCCCTGAGCTCACAACTAAGTTTCTAACTAAAATATTGTGTATTTCTGGGCGCCTGGGTGGCTCAGTCAGTTAAGTGTCTGCCTTTGGCTCGGGTCGTGATCCCGGAGTCCTGGAATCGAGCCCCACATTGGTCTCCTTGCCCGGCAGAGAGCCTGCTTCTCCCTCTGCCCCTGTTCGTGTGCTCTCTCTCTCGTTCTCTCTCTCTCTCAAAAAAAAAAAAAAAAAAAAAAACTTAAAAAATATAATGTGTATTTTGTTCTCATTGTGAAAGAAAATAATCATATTTATTTAATATTGTCTTTATTTGTGGATATTGTTTTCCAAAGTCAAAACCAATGAACTACAGTGTTCTACTGCCTGAGTCCCAAACGCATCCAAATTTTAACCGTGGGTCTTAGGAACACGTGGTAGAAATCAGACTGACCTGATTGAAGTTCAGCACCTTCTACCTAAGTGGTCCTGGGTAGTGCTCTCAACTTCTCAGACTCATAATTTAATTTTTAAAATCTATAACAGTGATTAAAGGCTTGTTTGTTTGTTTTAAGAATTGTGCTACACAGTTCTCCAGGGTAACTTTATTTAATGCTTTTCCATACCTTATGAAGGTATTTTGCAGATTAGAACATTAAGGATTAGAGAAGTTAATACCTCTAAGGTTACAAAATTACTAAAACGTAGAGATGGAATTTGAACCCATCATTTATTAGGCATATGCCTTATGGTCAGGCTTCTCAGACAAAAAGTGCTAACACTGGAATTTGTGGTGTCAGGCATTTGGGAAGTAGCTCAGAAACAGCTGTTGAGAACCTAACGCAGACTAGTGTAGGAAAGGGGACTTGTGTTCTATGCACAGGGATTTCCGACCTGGGGGATTCAGTGCGCAGATTATGCCGCATTTATAAGCAAACCCTCATAAACCTCCCCATGTCACAAGTAATATCACCTTTGGTTTCAAAGATGTGAAAAGCAACAGACTCATCATTTGAACTCAGTCTATCTTGAAGACTAACCTAAGAAGTCAGATTTTGCTTAGGAGGCTTATGCGCTGATGGTTTACTGAAACTACACTTCCACTGGTCGTCAGAAGATGGCACTGTGAAGTACAAAGTGCGGTACAATCCTCTCTGGGTCTAGATTTAACCCCTTTAAAAACTGACACATCTCAAAATTGGTGTCTTTAAAAAATGGCTTGATTTCACATCAAAATCAAGATGTATGTATGTATATGCATGTATAGGTATGTATGTACCGGTATTTATGCATGTGAATAACGTGCTTTATAGTATATATAGTATATTACAATATATATATATATATAATTTTAATCATGTAAAAAACGTAGATCTTTTAAAGTTTTCTGAAAACCTATTCTTAAAAATAGTCTTTATTTAGTAGCATTCTGCTGTTAGTTTAGTTCCATTCATCACTGTAGTAATTCCTCTATGTCCACTTTCTTCCATAAGGAGAATTAGACCTGAAAATTGAAAAATGTACCCATTTCCTCTACATACTCTTTTACTCGAGGGACATATTAAAAGGGTTCTAAAGGACAGATTTAAAGGGAAAGTAGGCATCATGTGAGGAAGACATGCCTGACATTTTTATACTTTTATTTTTAAAGATTTTTAAAAATTTATTTGACAGAGGCTGCCTGCGCACAGGTGAGGGGGAGGGGCAAAGGGAGCTGGAGAAGCAGACTCCCTGCTGAGGACACAGGCTCCTGAGGACACTGAGCCTACTGAGCCACCCAGGTGCCCCATTTTTATGCTACTTAAATTTTAATTTTCATACATGCTTATATATTTTCACATGACCCATGCAGCAATTAATAACAACCCCTTTTTATAAAAATGGGGAGGCTGTTACTCCTGTCGGTAGGGGGCCCATACCTGAGGCTCTTGAGTTCCACTTTTATAGCGTCAGATCCAGTGTCTGGTGAGAGCCTGCTTTTTGGTCCCGTGAGGGGTCCCTGTGGGGTGGAGAGCAGTGAGAGAGGGCACACACTCTTGTGTCTTTTCTTTTAAGGGCACTAATCTCATCATGACGGCTCCACCTTCATAACCTATTACCTCTTAAATCATATTTCAGATCTCAATGGGTCTTTCTGCCCAGCCCTTCAGTTTTACGAATGTATGAATTTAGGCTCCTAGATATCAAGTAACTTACCAAAAACAGGTGCAACTACTTAATAGCACACTAAGACAAAGGAAAAAAAAAAAAAAAAAGAAGACGACTTTGCATGTTTTTATTGGCAATGCAGCATCAGTCTTTCATAAAAATTGAGAACACCATCATCATGATCTTGAGCTTACCTAATCATTGTAAAACGTTCTTAAAAAATTACAAATTAATAATTATGGCGGTTTTTGTTTCAGATGTCTAAAATGTTCTTTAACACAAGTGTAAACGTTTAAAAAAAACCAAAAAACCTCAGTGAGTTCAAGTTCTTAGTTCCTTTCTAACACTTGCTACTAAGGTCAGCATTAGCTTATGTATAATAAATATATCTTGGCTTGTCAAAATGGGTCTTTTACTTTCTGGTACTAGTGTTTTCTGCTTTCTGGCATAGTTTTACTCTGTCTCTCTTTTTCTTTATTATTTTAACAAAATAGGTGATGATTTTTATTTATTTATTTTTGTCGCTTGAGAGAGATTAACATGATTTTCTTTCAATTGCTGGAGACAAGCTATCATCACAAACTTCTTTTAAAAGAATGAAAATTGTATTGGCTGACAACCAAATGACCAAAAATACAAAATAACCAGAAATGGAGCCATGTTGGCCTGCTTTTGAATGCATAAAAGATTTGAATTTATCTGAGCTAAAAAAATCTGTACATGAAAGAAAAATCTGTGGAGTCATAAGATGGTTAGTCATAATTCTGTAGTAATCTTTGGCAAAGTTTTCTTTTTATAATCAGTGTAGTGAGTAAGAGAAAGAAATGGATGAGACTTGTTTTAAGCCAACAACTGTATCTTAAAGTATTTTCAGATATTAAGAAAATACAAATTTATCAGTAGCCACTTTTAGATCCTGTTTCTTTGTGACTGTTTTAAGAATTAAAAGTGTACAGATTATTATTTTTTTTTAATATACTCATGACCTATATAATACAAATCCCATATGGCTTTGTCTGTGGCTCTTTCTATTCATCATCCCTTACAGTGACGACTAAGTTGCAGGGCCAGGATTGAGACCCTAGACTCTGATTCCAAAGCCTAGGTTGCACCATGGAAGATGAATGGATGAATCTCATTAGTAACAAACAACGGCAAAATTCTGGCAGAAATGTGTGAATTGCTCTTTCAGGAAACCACCAACATTTGTCTACCTGTAACCTTTCAGGCGCTGAATGTACAGAGTGTTTATCCCAAAAAAAGTGATGAAAAGGTGATAGGCTAGGAAAGTAAGAGTTGCTAGACAATAAGTGGAGGTAAGTGAGAATGGAATTGATTCAGTGTTTTGATGTGCGCACGTAGAGAACATACTGTAAATACTGTCAGGATTCCCTGGCTGTGTGTTGTCATAAGCACAGTGGTTTGGGGGGATGAAGGGCAGACAGATCGTTGGATAATAGAATGTTTTAAGGATAACTAGTGAGCACAGTGCCCATCAGCTGACTCCGGTGATGCATCACTGGTGTTGAGCTTGAGTTTGTGGAAGAGGAGTCTGGATTGATGGGAGAGAAATCCTTCGCTGAATACGGACTATATTTCTGGATTGTTTTGCTTTCTCCTGGCAATAAAAAGGACATATAAGCCAAAGTGGCAGAAAGAGGGAGATAAGTCGTCGTTGATGATGAGTCCCTTATTCCTCATCCGTAGTGAAACGGGGTGTAGTGACATGAGAAGAATGGATTCAGAGTAAGTGTGCTTGCCTTATATGTGAGCCACCCTCAACAAATAGTCCCCCCATTTCAGGGGAGCTCAGAACGTAGCTGCGCGGGGCTGCAGCAAGAATGAGGGGGGCACACAGTGGTATTGGGGGCAAGCACATAACCAGATCAGGCCCCTGCCTCCCTCCAGCCCAACTCCCCACTGGACAATTAAGAATTTCATTTCGTGGGGGATGGTATGGTGCCTTCTTTATAGAGAGCCAGCTGGATTTATGTTGTTTATATAAAGAAAATTATTAATATAACTTTGTGGTCAGGTTTTGAGCATTTTTTGTTTTTTGTTCTCTCAAGGTTAAGGAGATGAGGTTATGACAACACAGCAGTATTACACGAAACTAATTACCAGGACCATTTTTTTTAAAGAATTCTCCCTACTGGTGTTGGAGCAAGCAATGCTGTTGGAGTGAGCCCCTCAGATGAAAAACAGCTCTGTTGGAATGCATAGCTCAGAGAAAGCCAAATTCATAAAACCAAGGATTGGATAAGACAGGCTCAAGCTCATTAGAGATAAACATAAAAGCTGACTTTTCCTATGACTTTGGGTCGGGTGTTCCAAAATGGGGAGTGAATGAACTATTAGTAAGACCAAAATTTGTAACAATCACTATCACTAAGCCTTTTCTGCTGATTTGAGCTCGAGGGCTTGCAACTGAAGGATGCTGGGATATCAGTTAGTTGCTATTCCCAGATTTCCGAGCAAAGACTAGAGCCAGGAAGCCAGTCATAATTTTTTGGAAATTCACCCAGTTAAGCCAGGGCCTCTGTTACAGAGGATGTATGTTCATCCAGAGATTTTTTTTTTTTTTTTCCCTCCCCTGGATTAGGTCATGGAATCCCATACTGCTCTCAGTAGCCCCCGATGTGTGTGGTAAGAGGATGGAAGCGGATAGTTAATGCTGGAGAGGCCACATCTTCTATAATGTATTCTCCTCCTTCTGGAGAGGTTTAATTTCCTGAACCCAAGGATCTTGAGCTATAAATGACACTTTGAGAACCAGCAAGAGGAATAATTTGACAACTGGTTGGTTTAATAGCAAAGAAGGACATGCAAATTGATTCAATTAATATTTACTAGTTAATATTTACTAAGAAACTGATAAATGCCAAGAAATAATGTTAATTGCTTGGAAACTCAGATGCATAAGAAATGGACCCTTTATGGAATGTGAGGGACACCATGGTCCAAGCAGAAGAGTAAAGATTCCTACCTCTGGGAATAGGAGAGAGCTGTGGAAGATGTCACAGAAATCAATGTCTCTTTTTGCTGGGGGGTTTTCAACACTTAGAGGGATGTTTTAGGCAGAAATTTTGCTTAGAAAAATAAATTCCAGGAAGAGAACAGCAATGTGTAAAGGCATTAAGATTAAAATAATTAATAATAATATTCAGACTCCATGGAGTATAAGCAGAACAGTAAGAAGGGAAATAGATGGGCAAACCTATCTTCCATACTAAAAAAATAAATAAAAATAAAAATAAATCCCCTTTTTTTGTTATATAAATTTGGATTAAAATTTGTTACATAAATGAATCTTAGGTAACTTGAGTAGCCCCAGCAAATTCTATATTGAGTTTATATATAACTAATGTATTATCACTATCTACAAACACATTTTTACAATTTTCAAATAAGACTATGACATTTTACCGTGTTTACAAGGAAATGAGACAGATCTGCCTGTGAGCAGGCACATGCGTGCAGTGTCTTCAGCCTTGTATGAAATTGTATAGTAACCATACAGTCTTGCCTGTATTAGGATGAGGAATTCTGATCTCTGAGGGTATGGGTGGCTCAAAAAGTCCTCAACGTTAAGTTTCTACCTCCATAAAAGGAGAATAGGATTACAAGGCCTCAAGCAGGGGAGATAACATAGGGAGGACATGTTCCGGGAAGTTGGCAGGGTATGAATTCAGTTCAACATCCAGCATTCTGGCTTGTGGAAGAAGCGACATAGTGTAATGGAATTTAGAGACTGTGGAGGATCTTCAAGGTGCCTAGGCCAGCTTCTCATCACTAGGAGTTCCCCTTTTTGTCAGTTGCTATTTTGGCTGCCACTGGCTAACAAACACTTACCTCCACAAAAATGGTCTTGAGCACAAGGAGATTCTTCCCCCAGCCCTGAGTTTTATTCACTCTGTCAGTCAGCAACACCTCTTCACATTTCTAATGTCCCCTGGTAGGGTTCCTCCTCCTCCCCCTTGGTGTTATGTATTTTCTCCCCCATCCGCCAACTCCCCTATGTCTAATTTGGCCTCTTCCCACCACTGGGTAGTATGCACCCTCTCCTTTAATGAACCCCTATGTCCTCTGCCTCTCACCCCCACAGACAGCAACCATGTGTCTGTCTGACATGCAGGTAAAAACAGAATGGCCCCTGCCTCAAGGTAGGTGTGTCTCTGTGGTACAGTTGTATTCAGAGCTCTCCTGGGGACCAGGTGAAGCTAGTCTCCTGCTGGGACCACTTCTGTGCTGGACATTTTTTGTCTATATGTTATGTTTTCTTTTCACCTTTTGAAAGTATTTACTCATCCAGGTTAGTCAATGACAAAGGAGGCCTCTCTTAGGGGTTACTTTTAGGAAAACTGACCTGAGACAGAGATTGAGGCACTGGGTTTGAATCCCAGTCTTTCACATTACCATTAATTTTTAGAAATGAATGGAAAACCTAAAGCTATCTCCATGGAATGTGAGTAGGTCTTATGGAATATGAAATTCTGTGACCACACAAGGTGGGTAAGTTTGTTTGTTTTCTTTTCCTGGGTTTGATAATTTCTTGTTGCCATATATATATGTTTTTTCTCACATCATCCTTTGTAACACAAAATGCAGCTTATAAAAATCATGTTTTCTGTGTTCTAGATTGAAACATGTAAATGAAATCTTTTATGAAAAAGACATTTGCCTGTTCAAGCACTTTTTACGAAATGTTAAGAATACTCCCTACTGTCTTATATGTGAGAACTTCAACCTATTTCTTCAATTTCATGTTTTTTTCTTACATATCTAAGCAGTGACTCCAAAAAATCAACCATTTCATTGAGGACATCAGTCATATTGCTTGCATAGCTTTAATTATTTGAACCAATTTCTGCAATTTACTTTCTTAAAAATCTATTTAAGAAGGTTGAGATTATCAGATGGTGTAAGGTAATTAAAAGAAAATTTAATCTTGACTTATTGAAGTATGATTTTTGTTGCTGCTCAAGGTTATTTTCATGTTGTGTCTGAAGAAAGAAAAATCTTTTATGTGTCTAACAATAATGATGTATAAGAGGTTCTTTTTAATTATATTGAAGTCCTGCCTTTTTATCACTGAGAAAATAATTTCTCTACGATAAAATAACAATTTCCTTCATCATTTGGTTTTTAAAATGATATAGTCCAGGAATTAAGTTTTGAAATGTGGGCTGCTTAACACTTCTACCTAGTACGGTTCTACTGACATGGGAAATAAAATGGATGTGTTACAGGGAGAGGAATCTTTGAGATGGAGGGACTAAAAGGCCTTTAATTTATCCCATTTTATTAATGAATATTTTTTTAAAAATAGAGAACAATTAGTACTTATGTGTTAGCTATTGCTTCATTGATCTATTTTTGCCTGATTGATTTAATTTATTAAATATGATGTATAGATGAGCGGACCAAGGCTCAGATAAGTTAAGAGACTTCATTTTGTTAGCTAATCAATGGTGCAGCCAGAAATTAAGCCCAGGGTTGGATGTTTAAACCTAAAACCTAGGCTTTTTATCGCCTTAGCCAAATCATTAAAGTCCTTTGATTATTTTGAAGGAAAAAAATTATATATATATTTTCCCCTTGTCACATTCTGTATTTACACTTTGGCCTAATACAAAATAAATAACCATCTGAAGGTGTATTATCTTTTTCTACAAATATTCAGGGAGAAATCTGAATTTATTTTAGTGTGGGCTTTGAACACCTGTCTTTGGCTCTCTTTATCTCTGTTTTTCCTTCTTGTTTTCTCTCTCGGATGATCAACTCTGGCAAAAGGAGCTTCGTTCTTCCCCAGACCCAACTAATTTAATTGAATAAGAATTGGAGTAGGCAAGTAGGTTCTTAGATTTAGGTGTTTGGGATAATTTAGGGGGTATTCTAAGGGACAGAAGATCATAGTTTCAGAAGCAACAGATATTTCACCTCAAGAAAGTATAAGATGGTACTACAGCCTAAGTAAGAGGAATGTACAGCCCCTTCCTCCTCTTTGAAACCAATCTAAGAGAAACTGCTTAATATTTTTAAAGGGTACATTTAAAAATAAGTGTCCCTTGTCACAACAAGTTGTGAACTTGTTAAGTTGGTGAGTGAAACATCGGAAGATGATAGTGGATCTTAATGCACATTTATTGAGTTCTCTTAGTATTTCCACTTGCTTGTTCCTAGAGCAAAGCTAATTGGTAAACAGAGAGTGGCTTCCTAAACTAGTTTGCTCTCACAATCGTTTCATCCTCTTTTCTGAAGTCTTGCTTTGTATTTTGAGTACAATTGTTCTTCAGACAATTTAAGGGCTGTTAATAGCACTCCTCAAACACTCTGATAACTTTATTCTGAATGAGCCTTGAGTTTTGAAGAGTCTGTTCTTTGTTGAAGAATACAGTCTGCCATCTGGGAGAATCTAAGTAGTTGAATATAGGTTTAGGGAGAAAGACAAAGATTTGAATAAAAGATTTTTTTCAAGGTTTTATTGTTTTCTATAGTCATACCACTTTGTATTTAATCCTGTTAAAAACAAAATGAAAGAAAGGAAGGGTGACATTTCCAGAATTAGGATTGGATTGTGAACATATTAGAAGAACAAGCCTGTTCATTTTCCCTCTAAAATTATCCCTCCGGAAAGTCCTTGGGAAAGATGTTTTGCGTCAGCTTTAGTGAGGCAGTTCTGCACATGTACTGAAATTTATTGTATTCTCATGTCTTGTTTGGTATTTTGGGGGAGGGGGGGAGGAGGGGAATTTCATTTATTGCTATACAAGGAATTGTACCTAAGATTTAGTGAAGTATCTTAATATACTCAATTTATAATATGCACTTTCTAAAAAATTAACGCTACTGCATTTTGCACAAAAATACTTTGGTTTGTTTTTCACTTGTTAGCATAATCATGAGGAAATTTTTCATTTCAGCCAAGCTTTAGACATGACGACATTGACAGCACAGACCTGAGATGTACAACCCAATATAACAACAAGAACAAAAGAACTTGGTGTCAGGCAGTTATAAAGGCTTTACTTCTGATTTCTTTAGCTTCATTAGTTTGCTTGAGTTATTATCTGATTTTAGAAGCTTCATAGTTGTGTGACTGTAGAGTGGCGTAACAATGCACAAAATCCCTAACGTCTAGGTTCTTGAATTTCAGAGAATTTAAAGGGGAGGATTTTGGAGATTCTACTCTCAAAAGGAGAAATCTGGTGAAAAGATAGCTGTCAAAATGCAATGGACTTATTACCAGCAGAATTAAACGAACCACACAAAGTTACTATCTATTCTAAAACTCACTAGTGTATGACCAAAAGGAGTGGTTGAAAATGGAACTGTTATCACCATGAAGGGAAAGCAGAATTGAAAAATGATTGAAATGATTATTTGTGTCTGTGATTGCATTTGAACATCACTTCGAAGCACTCTCTGCCATAGAAATCAGGTGTGAATTTTTTACGGTTTTTCTGACCATGGTTAGTATACATACATTTAATTTTTTTAAAAAATAAGGTTGCAAGATTATTGAGCTTGCACACAAGATCTCTGTGTATAAATTTAAATTTCAGTAAGTTGCTGAATAATAGTTAATGGAACTATTATGGAAAGGGGATTGAAAAACATGATATTGTCTCCTCTCATTCTCCTATGCTCAGTGATCCTTTTTGCAGGGGGAGAAGGGGCACACTGAAGCATGGGCCAAAATAAATTCCACTTACAGAAGAACTAAACCTGGGCCGGACTTGATTTAGGAAATTTAAATCTTGCAGTTAGTCCATAGGGATGCCGTTGAAAGACCAGAAACCTAATTTTTGTCAGCATTCCTCAAAATAAGCCAGCAGAGAAGATGATTCATATTAGTTAAACCTGTAAGAGCTTGAAATATAATCTGAAGTTCCAGTGTTGTCACTGAGGAGAAATTAACACTCAGTGGTGATAGATGCCAGTGTTTTCCAGTCACTACCTTACCCCTCTGTAGGGAAATACTCCTGGGTGGCCAAGTTGTGATCAGGTCGTAATGACAGTAGCAGCAGCTGTTATGTTTTATTGAAAAAAATTGTCATGGGTCTTAGCCCTGTGCTAAACTCTTCACATATTTTATTCTTGTCCGACTTCATAGCATAGGGTCTTTGATCATTGTCATTTTACAGATGAGGAAGCAAAACCTCGAGGAAGTCCAGGATTTGCACAAACTGCAAAGTCCGTCAGTGCCGCAGGTAGAGTTAGATACATGTCTGTCTTTCAACAGGCGGGTTAAGAGCCTGGGCTTTTTACCACAATCTAGGTGAGCTTTAACTGAAAGTAGAAGATGGACAGTCCTAAGGAATGAATCATCTAAGATGCACCATGACTTCCTTGCCCATCCTCCAGTTCTAGGGGGAACATCCACAGAGTGGCTGCTTAGTCATGTTATATTTCTCCATGCGCCAGTGAAACTGCCTTTTTTTTTCCCTTTGCCCAGCCTTGATACTGAATAATTTCTGTGTTTTCTTGCTTAGTCATGCTCCTAGGTCTATCTAGTCTCGTGTTCCTGATACTACGTTTAAATCTTTTTGAAGGAGTATTCTGTATACCTCGCCCTCTTATTCATAATCAGCTGTCACCTACGGTAGGTACTTGTTTCATCATGAGTGGACTTCCCCAGGCCATCCCAGAGGTAACTCTGTACCTCTTCTTCGGGGCAGATAGCGCCACTGTCTCCTCCCTGGTTGGGTCAGGGCAGCTCTTAACATCACAACTGTACCATTATTTGCTGGACTCAAACCTTGCTCAAGAGTAATTTTAAAAGGATAATCTAGACTGCATAGGCTTAAGTAGTTGTGCTTAGAGAGCTTGATCTGGTCTAATTTGAGAAAGGGAGAATCTGTCTTTAGTAGTATGCAGTTTTTTTTTTTTCCAGAATATCTAACTTACACCCCATAAAAATCAAGACCCTCTCTCAGATTCTATCTTTTGTCAGCCTGGACCCCAACAAAATAATACCCCTGTTCTTCCCAAGGCTTGTTTTGCGTAGTTTGGGATGTGGCCCAAGATAATGACCTCTTCTTAAAAAACTTTATATTTCAAACAAAACTTGCTAATACATCAAAAATACATCTATTTGTGCTTAGTAAGCTAACCCTTAACCAAGAAAACAATAAAGTTACATTTTGCTATCAGTCCTCTGAAGGGACAAGCACTTGTCAGAGTGGCAGTAGTATAAATCCCAGACATCGTAGCAGATCACGTGTGCAAGCCTACATCCAGAACAAAATTCTCTCCCTACGACCAGGACAATGATCTTTTGAGTACTGGTGACACAGGTGAAAAAGAGAAACTTGCTAAGATACTTAGAGGAAGTTTAAATCCATTTGTATCTAAAAAGTATCAAAAAATGGAATCTGTTGTGAAATAAAATTTGAAAACCTTGTAGTAACACTATGAAGCAGGGTTCTTTATTATTAGGGTGGATGTTCAAACTTCATGGCAAAAGCAGTGATTTCATAAGTAGCATTTTATAAGTTGCCTTTTTTCACTTCGTTTTCCCTTAAGAGTTTGTGTGGGCCACTAGTTTCCACTAGTAGTAAGGTCTTTGGAACATAGAAGTTACTCAGATTCTCAGAGGACTGAGAATCAATTTGCTGGTCAGTACTGTAGGTTCACAGATGAATTGGCCAGCAATCCTATATCTTAAACCAGTTCAAAGACAGGATTTTTTTTTTTCCTTGTAAAGATTTCTAATAGTAAAGCTTAGATTATTGTATACCAATATGCATTTTGGGTATTGCAGAAGTAACAAGGTAGAGCTGACATTCTGCTGTGGTAAGACACCAATCAAACACATTCTGATCAAGCGTCCTCTCTAGAGCTGTACATCTTAAGCTTTTGTTTCTAAAGTTGCATTCTATCATTGACTATATTCTCCCTAAAGATTGCTGGAGTTCCAGGTCCTTAAACTGATGTCTACCTTGGGTTTTATGGCAAACACAGTACCGAGGGTTTTCCAAGGTTGCAGTCAAGATAAGATGATGGAGCTACTGGTACAGCGTACACCACAGTCAGCCACTGTGGTCCATTCTAGAGAGAAGAGGGACATTGTTGAAAGGAGACAGTATGTTTTTAATTCACTAGATATGTTTCTATACTTAAATATCTCTGTGAATGGGCATTGCCATTTGCTCTAACCTTTTTAAGAAAACAGACTGTTGTACAACAGTATAATTATACTTAAGGACATTAGAAGAATAAAGAAGCCAAGCGAACAGTCTCTATGTCTGTTAAAAGAACAGGGGGAAAAAAAAGAAAAAGCATAGCACTTTGATGTTAAAGATGGGAAACTTGGTTATGAACTTTGTAGAAAAGAAAAGCATAGCACTTTGATGTTAAAGATGGAAAACTTGGTTATGAACTTTGTAGACTTATACATACTTTATGAATCAATTTGTCATTGCCCACCTTCTCACATAGTAATGAGATAACTTTCATGGAAATCTTCACATTTAGTTTAATTAAGAAGAAATATATTTGGAATTACAAGTTTAATAACTCTAGTTCCAGTGAAGCACATCACAATGAGAAAACAGCTGCTTTGCAATTCAAAACAGATGGTGCCTTTCTTTTTCTATTCAGATTTCCCTTTTGGAAATGCTACATCCATTGAATACCAGTAAAGCTAGGATTTCAAGACTTCTATGTCATGAAACATGTTTCTGGAGGAATGATGTTAGAAATAAAATTTGCATGCACATTTCCTTTGACCACTGATTTGTAACCACCACCAAATAAAATACTGGAAATTTATTTATTTATATTTTTAATGGAAGAAATTAGATTCCAAGGAGGAACCTTTTTTGAGTAGTTTAATATTTGGCAATGATTGGCCCAAAGTCTTTCTAATAGATACAAATTGCTGATTTTATGAGGTTATATTATCTATGGAGAGAACATTAAAGAAAGTGCTATGAAAAAAAAAAAAAAAGCTTAGAAAACCAACTTGTTCATGATGGTTTCACAGCAGGGTACACACCCTTTATCCCATAACAGAACTTGTAACAATTTGTGTCAGAAGACAGTAAATAGTAATTGGCATAAATATTCACATGCTTTTATTAACCTAATTCTAAAAATTAAGTCTTTTGCTCATACTGATGTTTTTTCTTGTACTTCCCTGAAAGAAAAAAAATCTATTTTCTTTCATCTAATTATACAATGCAAAGCTCTGAATATAGCTGTGTAGCTTGTTAAGTGCATCTGTAAGCAAATCCTGTATGTGTGAGCAAGGGAGAGGCTCCTCAGTTAGTCTGGATATCTTCTGAAGGCAAGATCTCAGTCTTAGGCCTCTTCCTGTTCTGCCTAACTCATTGTCAAAGGCTTGGCCCATATGCTGAATAAATATGTAATTTGATAAATTGTCACATCTGCATTTGAAGTGATATTTAAATCTTATTCCCAATCCTAACGTATGTTTATGTTGGCTTTTATATAATCATGTAGGAAAAGGCATGAGCTAGTAGGGCTACACAATTGTCCTTTTGACAGTAGGAAGTTCTTTGGACTGATCGGATGGATTTTTGGCTTTGTTCTTACTCAAAAAGACTCATGATTTTCTTTTCTTTTTTGAGAGTGAAAGTGCACAGGTAGAGGGGCGTGTGAGGGAGGGCAGAGGGAGAGAGAGAATCTTTTTTTTTTTTTTAAAGATTTTATTTATTTATTTGACAGAGAGACAGCCAGCGAGAGAGGGAACACAGCAGGGGAGTGGGAGAGGAAGAAGCAGGCTCCCAGCAGAGGAGCCTGACGTGGGACTCGATCCCTGAACACCGGGATCATGCCCTGAGCCGAAGGCAGATGCTTAACGACTGCGCTACCCAGGCGCCCCGAGAGAGAGAATCTTAAGCAGGCTTCACGCTGGGCACGGAGCCTGGCCCTTAGATCATGACAGTAGTAGTAGTAGTAGTAGTAGTAGTAGTAGTTAGTAGTAGTTACAATGAGCCGAAATCAAAAGTCGGTCACTCAACCAACTAAGCCACCCAGGCACCCTAGGACTATCATAGTTTAAAGCAAAATTTACATAGTAAAGATAACTCTATTTTTTTATAATTTAGAAGAGTCAGTAAAGAGACTTTAAAACATAATGTTCCTACTCTCAATTTCTGCACCAAAACTTTTGTTTCTTTTTTTTTTTTTTTTTATGATTTTATTTATTTGAGAGAGATGGCAAGAGAGAGCACGAACTGTTGGGGGGGGGGGTGCAGAAGGAGAGGGAGAAGCAGACTCTCCACAGAGCAGGGAGCCCGATAAGGGGCTCAATCCCAAGACCCCGGGACTATGACCTGAGTGGAAGGCAGATGCCTAACCGACTGAGCCACCCAGCTGCCCCTGCACCAAACCTTTATTATACACACATGTAAAAAACGCGTGTCCTATTTGTATCTTTCAGCTGCATAATGTCAAACGGAAGGCCTTCCCTTAAGTTTCTCTCCACCAATCCATACCTGATATTTCAACAATCGTTTTATGTCATTGTCTTTAAAAAAATAGTCCCTGACAAATGATTGTATGATAAACCTTCCCTGACCTGCTTTTAGTCAGCATCTGGCTATACAGTGAGAATCCCTTTAGCATGGATTTTTACTTTGTGTTGCTTTACAGTTACTTTTCAGTTTAAAAAAAAATCTGGGTGTTCTCCATGTTTTCTGTCCCCATAGATTATGATTAACCTGACAATTTCTCCTCAAATTTGGGGCTTGAAGATGTAGCTCCGTTTTATTTTAAGTAAATTTAATTTTCAAAATAAAACACATTTTATTTTTATAGCATTGTAGACAATGTGGAAAATGTACAAAAACATAAATGGGGGGAAAAAACCCACCTCTACTCAGTACCTTTAACATCATATGTAAATTCTTCATATTGCCAGGGATCATGCATAGTTTAATGGTATTTAGTGAATGAATTAAAACATGTTAATTCACTTAAAATATCAAGCATTGATCCATTAATAAAATAATTTGAAATATGTTAAGTCACAGATAAGAGCCTATGATACTGCAGATATTGGTAATGGTTCTCATTTTGTCAGGGTAGAGTATTTAAATTGCCTATTTAGTTCTAAATCAGGATCCTGGTAAGCAGTATTCATAGGAAAATGAGTCATAGGAGATAACAGTATTATTTTAATTGAGGTCCTACCTAATCTCTCTGGGCAGGTAAAGATTCAATGGACTTGGCTTTTATTACAAATCTACATCATTACTTTGTAATACATTAACTCTGACCCCAATGAAAGATCTTTAATCTTAGGTCTTAGAGGCAGTGGACCATAAAGCATTAGATAAAAGTGAAAATGTTATTTATATTTTCTATATAATGCAAAATAAAAAATTCTTAATATATTTTTATGTCAGGCCTCCTTTAAAAAAAAGTCAGGTGAGGTACAAGGGCAGTGAAAAGTTGAATTGGTATCTCCACTCATTTATCGCATGATAAATCAAGATTTAATTTACCCTAAACAAAATGTAAGACAGATGCTGTTATAAGAATCTAGTTCTCAAATTAATTTTCTTAGATACTGCAAGTGTTTCAGAAGTTGAGCTGGCCAGTTCCATCTTCTGCCAAATGATAAAGATAATAAATGTTACCTTTCATTACAAAAATTAATATATTAAAATATTTTTTAAACAAAATATAGTTGCATAGCTTTATGTTTCAATTCAAGTCACAATGCCTGTTCTCTTATGCTAGGCATCCACCCAAGGTGATGTAATGTGACTAATGTTAAAAATGCATGGCCTGATTATAACAAGGATGTATTCTTATGAGAATTTAGGCTTTAATGAAACATGCTGGCAACCAAGGCTTTCCTTTTTATACAAGAACTCTTTAGAAAGATTTCTATTCTATTCTATTCTATTCTATTCTATTCTATTCTATTCTATTCTATTCTATTCTTGTAGTGATGGAAATGTTCCGTATCTGGACTATAGCATTGTTAATATCCTGGTTTTGACATTGTGCTGTAGTTTTGCAAAACATTACCATTGGAGGAAACGGGGTGCAGTGGGTGGGAGAGAAAACTAGGAGATCTCTATTTTTTCTACTTGTGCAATTAAAAAAGAAACGTGATGGAAGAAAGTTGCATGTAGGTGTCACATGTTAAGTTTCTCCAGTCCCGCCTAACTGAAGAATATATTTTGGTATTATTTCCGTCTAGAATTGTGTCAAGGTTATTCCTCTCTCCTGGTTTTGATAACAACTCCTAGGAACAGAAATATTCTTCTCTTAATAATTTTCCTTAACCCAACTTTCTGTTTTCAACTTAAGTGTGTTGATTTTGGAAGAAACTTTAATATTACTGCTTATAAAAGAAAACAAATTTAACTCACCATTATGAAAAAGGAAACCATAAAAATGAATACATAATTATTCTATGTTTTTTGAATGTATACTTGTATTACTTAAAATCTTCACAGCTTAATCTAAATGTGTACTGCTTTGGGGAAACACTGCATGGCAATATTAAATTATTTTCAAAATCCTTTATTTCTAGGGTTATATTACAAATACTTTATACATTCTCGTTTCTAGAGGGCGTAGAGTGGGATTATCTGATATTTCTAATTACATAATAGTTTTGATATGATTGTGTCTTTGTGTAGATACGCCCGTGACACAGTTTACTTCCAGGCAGAGGAAGCAACTTGTGCAAAATGTTGGCTCTCATTTCTGGGAGCAAAATTAAGTTCATATGACTACAGCTTTAGGAATATGCTGTCATAGGTGGGATCAGATTGGGGGTCCTTTAATGTGATGCAGAGAAATTAGGACCTAGGTTGATGCTAGTGAAACCAAGAAAAGATAATAAGAGATCTGTTGGGATACTATGTTTTTTTTTTTTTTTCTTATTTTCATCCCATTAAAAGAATATCTCTGCTCTGCAAATCCTCTGATATGTTATACACACACACATACAATCTTCCTAGCAACAAACGTGTACCTAAGAAACGTCCTCTAGGAAATCTGTATATGTTTTTTGACATGTGTTAGTTGAGTGTGAAGTAAAAACTTGGATTTAAATAGGAAGCAAGTGGTGGGATCCAGGTATGTATGAAAGATGCTTAGAAACTTACAGAGCTGATCTTACTTACTCTTGAGATTTGCTGTTTTGATATCTTTACAGAGGCTCGCTCTTTCTCTCCATCATTTTAATGAAACCAGCCCCAAACTAAAATAGCATACGTAGTTCCAAATACCAAAGGACCAGTTTAAAATGTTTTCACTTAAAAAATGTGTCCTCTTCCTTCTTTCCTCCTTCCATTTTTCCCTCTTTTCCTGCTTCCTTTCTCTCTTTGTGTCTTTTTGACATTTTTTTTATTTCTTTTTTCCATAAAGGATAAACATTGTTTTAAGGGCAATATCCATCATGGTTCCTGAGTTGGCCTGTGTCCCTTCATGCTTCCAAAAGCAATCATTCTATGAAGTGCTTCACTCCCTGCAGGGCTCCAATGCTAACAAATCAATTGGCACCAATTAATCAGTTACATAATTCACGATACCAGGAAACAAAAAACAAACAAACAAAAAAACCCCAAACCTCACAAGTGTAAATTAGCACTTCTGGTACTGACAGGGCATTTCTTTTTTTTTTAAAGATTTTATTTATTTATGTGACAGAGAGACAGCCAGCGAGAGAGGGAACACAGCAGGCCAGTGAGAGGGGAAGAAACAGGCTCCCAGTGGAGGAGCCCGATGTGGGACTCGATGCCGGAACGCCGGGATCACGCCCTGAGCCGAAGGCAGACGCTTTAACGACTGCGCTACCCAGGCGCCCCCAAGACAGGGCATTTCTAACTGAAACCTGATTCATTCAGGTTTATGAATGAATAAAGGAGAAGATCAAATTTTGGTTTGGAGATGTAGTTTTTAGTCCCCTTCCCCACCTTTTGTTTTGCTTAATTCTGAGAGGCAATTGAAGAGCTATAAATCACGATCTTTCACTGCTTATTTTGGTCTTCATGATCTCTTATCATAAAACTATCTTCTTACTTGACTGTGTTCCACAAGACGTTGTTAAAGCATCTCATGTTTAAAGAGCATTCATCCAGATTATTTTAATCCTTAATAATGCCTGACAGTATTATAATGTATTAAAGAAAATGATCAACCTGGGTTTTATTTCTATTTGAGGACCTGTCTTTCTGTGCGAGGACTGACTTTGATCTTTTTGGTCATACCGAGGTACAAGTTTTAGGTCCTCCATGGAAATGGACCAATCCATCACAGAGTTCCCTTGTCCCTTTGTTCCCCATTACAATGCAGCAATAGTCAGACAGTACATGAAAAGAACCACTGGGTGTCCTGGGTGGAATCCTGCACTGCTTTAAGTGGTCTTCCACACAGCACTGGCCACTATTTGAACATGGGGATGTTTAATGGGCTTTTGCCCATTAACCTCCATGGGGAAGGGGATTCTGATGCTTTTTATTATCTTTATTGGAATAAAAACAGTGAGTTAGTGACCCCAATTGTAACTCTTACCACATTTAGGACTCAGGGAGCCAAGTCTCTCTCTCTCTCTTTTTTTCTTTCTTTCTTCTTTCTTCTTAAAAGAAACATTGAAGGAAACTAGAGTAATTGCCAAAGAGTCTCTGAGCAATATATTCTGAAAATACTGCTTTTCTCCGTCCTCAGTATGCTTTATCTTCTGCAAAAGAGGCAGACATGCCTTGGTATTTATACTGTGCTGAAAAAGAGCAGACAATAGTTCGAACTTTGAGTGTCTCCATAAGAAGATAGACTGTAAAGAAATGGAAGTTTAAAAAAGTGATTCTAATAAACTATATATTCAGAAGCATTTTTATTAAAATACTGTAGTTTTTCCAAGCCTCAAGGTTAAAAACGTAAAATAAATCCTTTTCTCTGACAAGTAGCTGTATTATCTCAATAAGGTTTTCGGCCTTTCCAGGCCATTCCAGTGTAATGCTAACTGCAGTGTGGGAATCTTCCTTTACTTTTGTTAAATAAAAGTCTCTCTTTCTCCGTGTGTGTGTGTGTGTGTGTGTGTGTGTGTGTGTGTGTGTCTTACTCTCTCTCTCACACACCCCATTTGTAATTTATTGGTCTCTTCTGGAAATTTCTGAATTTTCAGTGCCTTTATTCAGTTTCCTCCCTTCCCTCCTACACACAAACCCCACTTAATCCAGCCTTGAGAAAATCAGACCTTACACTGAGCCTGCTCTTTTTTCTTACAAATTGGGTCACTCTACAGTCTGCTTCTGGGTCACCGCCTCATTTTCTTTGCAAATGCTTCACTCCTCTTTAGAGCTTTAAAAATTTCTGAGAAGTCTTAAAAAAAAAAATCTTTCAAATATAAAGCTCAGCATACAAATAGAGCTGAATAGAGTGCAATTTATAATTGGTAGTGCTAGGGAACTCGGGTTTGTGACCAGAGATCAGCATCCTAAGAAGCAGGAAACTGCAAATTCACAGGGCTGGACTTCCGTTTCTTGTTAAATGCCTCTGCAGAGGTCTCTCCAAGAGGCTGTCATTGAAAATATGGCTCAATCTTCTCTTCATAGTAGGTGTGGGCATTTTGCTTTTGTTGAGGAAGTATAAAAGTTTCCTTTCATGAAAATCAGATGGCTAATTGAAAATGCAAAAGGAAGTAAATGATTCTTTAGAATCAAAATCATGTTTCTCAGCATGTTTCAAGGGACACTAGTTTCAGTAGACATTAATAGGCATTAAATGAACAAAATAATCCTCTTGGAAAACGCTACCAAGGCAGTTAAACAAGTTTCTTTACTGCAGGAGTTTTTGTAATCTTTTATTTATTAACACACATGAACCTCTAAGGAAAGGATACATAGGCAGAAATTACCAAATTAATTTAGCTACCAAAGAACATCTCATGGAAGCAGGGTTCTTTGAAACGTTTTAGGAAATGCTGTTATAAATGCTGATGACACAACAATGTTTAAGGGATGATTATAACTGGCGAATCATTTCTTCTCTGGAGGGTAGATAGTGACATGACTGAGGGCCAGCTCAGTTCCTTACTAATGCTCAACAGAGTATTCATTTCATTTGCTCCCACCACCTGATCCTTTTCTACAGAGTGACCCTAATGAAGTGGCTTGGAGATTCTGCTTTTTATAGAAATAAAGTGTATTGAAGACAGCATCCGTCCTTTCACACTCCCAAATAAATTGCCATGTGGCTTTTCTGGTCATGCTTTTCTGGTTGCTGAGAAAATACTTGGTAGCATGCTGGGCTACATAAAAATTGAACTTCCGAACATTCTAACTCTTCTTCTTAGATTGTGTACATAACTTTTGTCTGACTATTGTTCAGAGATGTCTCTTCTCACCCTGGGCTCCTGATTGGCTCCTCCTGTAATTTTCTTCCATACCATATTCATCCTCCGCATCACAGAACTCATTTCAGTTTGTGATTATCTGATAGTTTGTTGGTGAAATTTTGTAGATTTTTCCATCTATGGGACAGTAAGTTCTATAAGACAGAGACTGTCTGTTTTGTTCATTATGTCTTTATACACAAGACCTAGCCTAGCAATAGGGATAATTTAGCTATTCAATAACTAGAATGGATGCATAGATGAATGAATGTATGCAAGCTTTGTCTTTATCTTGATGCTCAGTTCATGAGATCAAATCACTGGATTCAGCCCTGTAGCAAAAACCTCTTAATTCATTAGCTTTCCAAGGGGGAACACATGAGTACTAATCATAGCCCTTCTGAAAGCGTATGCCACAAGTTCTGACACCCGAATTAAAAAAACAAAACAAAACAAAATTACAAGTAGTGGTTTTTGAGGATCACATTAGAATATAAACATACACAATTAATAATTATCATTAGGAATATCACTATTCTGCCAATAAATTGCCCTTTTCAAACTAAGGTTAATATATTCTTGTTCAAGGTCCGGAATCAATAAGTGTAAGGCTTTCAACTATTTAAATTATTTAAAAAAAAATCATTTTGCTCAAAATCACTGGTAGTACTCCAGCAATTTTCACCATTTAACAGGGCAAATGATTATGATTGTTTTATAAAGTTATCCTATAAAACAAAATTAGATGTCAATCATTAAATATAAAGAGCCTGCCAAGTTATATAAATACATCTATAAAGCATTTTAAAATTTTGGAAATTTCATCATCGTTTTGGAAGTCAACAGTATTGTTTTGCACACTCCTAATAGCTTATTATAGACTACTAATAAATCCCTTCAGTTTATCTTGAAAATGTAAATGATCCCCAAACTGTTCTGGGCAGAGAAGCCAAATTTGAGGATTGTTTTTTGTTTTGTTTTTTTTCTGAAAAAAATCAAAACTTTGTGTTTACCTTAGACTATTTTTCTTTTGAAAGTTTTGATTGAAATATCCTAAATATCTTGACCTTTGTCTCCCCTCCATTTACTGCAAATTTTAATACTTTTTTTTTCCATTTAATTCAACCAAAAGTACTCTCATTCTAATACTAAGGCATCTAAAAATTTCCAATGCAATGCACACAATTATGAATTCACCAAGGAGATTTATATTATTCTCATCAGTTTGGGGATTCAGGGCAAGTTAAATGCATAACTTTAAGCATTAGAATATTTCATCTGCCAATTTCTCTGCTTGACATTTGTAACCATTGTTAAATCTGCAGTTGGTTTCTTGATTTAACTATAGTGCATGTGCTAAACACCAGCCTGCTCATTATATGAATATATACACGCATACATATACATATGTATGAAATATAGATAAAAATATGTATCTTCTATAGGAAAAACACTTTTATTTCACGTTCTTAGTAGCTAATGCCCCCATTTTACAACTGTCTACAAAGTACTTCTAAAAAGATCCCTATTTGATCTTTGTGTATGTGTATCCCTTTATACTGTAGTCTAGTCAAATAATCCTCCAGTTGATGGACAGATGGGCTCTTCATTCTCTTCCGCTGCACTGAATATACTTGTGTATACATCAGTTCATATTTTTACCAAAATAACCTTGGGATACATTTTTGAGATGTGATTTAGGGTCAAATTTTGCTTTTCTCCCCCAATATTAAAAAAAAATATGGTTAAACTTTTATTTTCAATGTGTTTATGGTCTGTTTGCATTTCTTTTAATATACACTCTCAGTTCAAAACCCCTGTCCACTTTTCTATGGGGTTATTAATCCTAGTTTTCTTAAAACATAACAAATACTTAGGTACATTGACAGATAATAGATGATAGGTGATAGATATTAACCCGTTGTTAGCTATACATGTTGCAAGTATCTTCTCAAAGTTACCAAATTTTTGCCATCTAACAGTGGTCTCCTGGGGCACCTGGGTGGCACAGCGGTTAAGCACCTGCCTTCGGCTCAGGGCGTGATCCTGGCGTTCCGGAATCGAGCCCCACATCAGGCTCCTCCACTATGAGCCTGCTTCTTCCTCTCCCACTCCCCCTGCTTGTGTTCCCTCTCTCGCTGGCTGTCTCTATCTCTGTCAAATAAATAAATAAAATCTTAAAAAAAAAAAAAGTGGTCTCCTTTTCTCTCTTAATAGGTTTCTTCCACTTTCACTTTTAAATTTCATTATTCTCCTAACAAGTAAAGTTAGATTTTTAAAATATCAATCAGCTTATGTCACTCTGCTGCTCTGTCCTCCAGCTGAATATACTGATATTGGCCACACCAGGTATTTTTCTTCTTTGAGGCCTTTGCATGTGTCATCTTAATTCAGTACTTTAAAATCCCAGCTGCTTCTCATCATTGGAGACTCCACAAACATAACCCCTTCCCAGAGGAAATGTCCCTGACCTCTCATCTAATGTTTACTTTCTTTCTGTCCTTTATTCTCAAACACAATGCCCTTTGTTTATTATCTTTGTGGCACTGTTTACTGAAAATAGATTGTTCATTAATTTGTTTACTGTATTGTCTCCCTGTTCTCTAAAATTAATCTCTGTTTCAATTTTATTGGTTCACAGCCAGTTTAGCTCTTGGAACCATTCTAGATATATACTACATATTCAGTAAGTATTTACTAAATTAATTAACAAATAGGTCCTCTATTTGGTAACAGTTTTTAGGTAGATAGGAAACTAGGAAGTAAACCTGATTTCAAATGTACTTACTCTCATTATTTGTCAATAAGATATGTGCCATGTCCATCATAAACTTCTAATTCATCAAAGTAAAAAATTTGGAGAAATAGTGAAAATATTGTTAACCAAAAGGGGAGCCTTGCTATATTGAAATACAATTATAATTTCTAAATATAATTCATACTTGAAGGATAAATTTACTTTTTATTTTAATAACTTCTGCCCTTCTGTAATCGTGGCCCTTATTAGTTAAGCTACACTGAAATGGTTATTTTTCTAAATAACATTTCTCTGCTCTCCTTGCCCTTGAGATTCTGCTCATCCCCGAAAAGCTATCTCAAATGTGACATACAACACAAATCCTGTCTCCCACTTCCATCCTTTGCCTGGTTACAAAGAAAGCACTACAACTAGTATATCCTCCTTTTGCTATATCCGTATGTATTTGCTATACTTACATGTTTGCTTCCGTAGTGATTTTCCACGACATAGTATGAACTGCTTGGAGGGCAGTGGAGGGAGGGTGGATGCTGGCATAATAAGCTCTTCAACAGTAATAACAGATCTCCTGTAGTTTGGATATAAAAACCAAAACACACGATTCTATTCTGAAAGGACAATATTAGAGTCCTAATTATATAGATATCTTAGATCATCTAACAATGCCTTTGCATTTTCCCACCATGATTATATTAAATTCTCAGATAAAATTATATCATCAAACCTTCTGTTAAGAAATAACATTGGACCCAAACTGGATAAACAAAGAGGGAAATAGTTCTGTTAAAATTCCCCATGCTTAATAAAATTAGATTCCCTGAAAGCAAGATTTTCTGCAATTTGTTCTATGTGTCTAACCTGAAAAGCAGTAATAATACCCTCCTAAAAAGGTAAAAGTGTGTGTATACAAGTTTTCAGTTTATCCTGTTGCGCATGTGTATATAGAGAAAATGTGGAATCACTGATTTTCTCCTGCATAAGGAATTCCACGGATCCTTTCGTTCCTACTTCACTCCAAAAGCAGGATCTTCCCCCATGTCTTCGCCAGGCTGCTAATTGTGTTTAAAGAAGTTTCATTCAATTCTGCATGTGGGAGATGCCATCTATTTTTTACTTCTGTGGCATTTGTCAGCCGTTCAGAAGTGTTTGATCTTTTTTTTCTTTTTGATGAATCATTATTTCCTAGTCATTCAACTCTCCTTATATTGCTTTGAAATTGTTATTTTCATATTCATGTATTTATTTGCCAAAATAATGCTTACCTAGTTGTTCTATCCTTAGTTTCACTTAAAATAAAACCTCCAAGGTCCTAACTCATTTTATTTGCCTTTCAAACTGTCTCCACTGTTCTCTGGTGTGCTTTCAAAAGAATATGCCTGGAATTTAAAATATTTTGGTCTCCTGATAAAAAATATATGAACATAAAATTTGTTCTTGCTGACTCTGTTACATATTCCATTTAATTCTTCTGTTCTTTATGTTCTCAGGGTCCCTTGGCACGTTCCTGTTTTATTTTTTATAAACAATCCTCATTTGTTTCCATATGAGTTTTGGAGCTGCCATTTACTAGCTGTTTGTAGCAATTTATTTAAATTATCTCGTTCTTTTTGTGCACATGTATAAAATTCAGCGTAATATCGACCTTGTCATGTATGAGGATTATAGGACATAATCAATATATTGCACATAGGCATTCAATATGTTCCCATTCCTCCTCCTTACCTCCTCAGTTTGTACTCTGCATCTTTCTGCTGCATTATTTTGTAAAAATCACAAGGATTAAAAAGATTACCAGGACAGTAATCATTCCTTACTCTACTTTAAAAATATGCACCTATTAAAATAAAATAGAATAAAACTTCTCTAATCCACATCAGCTCTATGGATATGAAAAGGAAATTTCTTTCCCCTATCATTTTCTGTTTGTTGAATACATTTCTCCAAATCTTTATGATATCTTAATGCAGGCTAGTGTTGGAGTTTTAAGTTGTTTTCATCAAGTTTATTTTTATTTATTTTTTCTGGTGTCAGAATGTCTTTCTTTTTCAAGGCTGAATAATATTCCATTGTATGTATAGACCACATTATGTGTTCATCTCTTGATAAACACTTCTTTTTTTTTCCCCCCAAATTAAAAATGTTACTATAAACACGAGTGTGCAAATATTCTATTCCCTGTTTTAAATTTGGGGGAAGGGGTATATACAGTATACAGTAGTGCAACTGCTGATCATATGATAATTCTGTTTTTCATCTTCTAAAGAATCACCATACTGTTGTTCACAGTGGCCACACCATTTTACTTTCCTATCAACAGTGTGTAGGTTTCCACTGTCTCCACATCCTTGTCCATACGTGCTTTTTTCTGTTTATTTTGCAGTAGCCCTCCTAATGGGTGTGAGGCTGTGTCTCCTTAGTTTTGATTTTCATATCCCTAATGATTGGTGATGTTGAGCCTCTGTGTTTGTCATTTGTATATTATTTTGTCATATCGAATAAATTATTGCCAAAGCCAGTGTCATGACACTATTTCCCTATATTTTCTGCTAAGTGTTTTATAGTTTTGAAATCCAGAAGTAGGAGTTTTTCAAGTTTGTTCAGATTCAGTATTGCTTTGGGTCTCTGGGTCTAACTGAGATTCCAAATGTGTATTATAATAAGTTTTTCTGTGGCTGAAAAATAATTATGGTTGATATTTTGATTAGAATGGCATTGAGTTTATAGATTTTATTATATATTATTGACATCATAACAATATGAAGTCTTCAATCCTTGAATAAGGAATAAGGAATGTCTTTTATTTATTTATATTATCTTTATTATTTTCCACAGTGTTTTGTAGTTTTAAATATACAGATATTTTTCTTCCTCTTTAATTTTGTAGGTCAACTCCTGTTTCCTGTGGTTTATGATCCAGTCTTGATCGATTTTGTTTTTACTTTTTAAAAAAATTTTTATGTGTATGGTGCTACGTCATCGTTTTCATTTTCCTTTCCCTAATGACATACCATGCTGTTTTTTGTTTTGTTTCATTTTTTTCTACCTGTATATCTTCTTTGATAAAGTGCCTGTTAAGGTCTCTGGCATATTTTTAATTGGGTTTTGTTCCCTTGTTGTTGCATTTTAGGCATTTCTATATATTTTAGATGGCAGTACTATATCAGATGGGCTTTTTTTTTGTAAATATTTTCTCCCAGTTCATGGTTTGTCTTCTCATTCTCTTACATTATCTATTAAGAGCAAATGTTCTTTTAGTTTTATTAAAGTCTAGATTGTCAGTTATTTCTTTCATGAATTAAGACTTTTGGTTTTCTATCTAAAATGTCAACAGTATGCTCTTGGTCACTTAGATTTTTTCTGTGCTGTAACAGCTGTTTTGTAATTTTGCATTTTATAGTTAGGACTGTGATGTATTTTTGAAGTTTTTTGAAGACTATAAGGTCTGTGTCTAGCATCAACTTTTGTATGTGGATATCTACTTGTTCCAGCAGCATTTGTTGAAAAAACTTCATCCCTTTGTTAAAAATCAATTGACTGGGGGTGCCTGGGTGGCTCAGTTGGTTAAGCATCCAACTCTTAATTTTGTCTCGGGTCACAATCTTAGGGTTGTGAGATTGAGCCCCATGTCAGGCTCCCGTACTCAGCGGGAGTCTGCTTGAGATTCTCTCTTTCCCTCAACCCCCCTCTCCCCTGCACACTCTCTTTCTCAAATAAATAAGTCTTAAAAAAAAAAGAAGAGATAAGTAGTCTTGATGTAAAAGATAATTGAATAGTAAATGTTTCAGAACTTCCTACTGATGTAGGAAAGATAAGGAAACCACCTATAAATCTTGTAGCATAATTACCAAAAAGAGGGCCATAGTCTGTCAAAAGACAATTTTTGTATTACTAGTAAAAGAACTTCTGTTATAGGACCATCTATAATAGTTTTGAACAATATCATGGACAGTGTCATCTAGAAAATACAATGAAGATGGAGATTGGCTGTGCAGATTATTGAGTCTTACAAATAAATTTCTAAACCCCCGCTTAGAGATTTCCTACCAGAGATAGATATGAGAAGGAAACTTGCTTATTTATAGTTTATTTATACAAAGATCCTTAAAATCAGTTAATATGTTTACTTAACGCAATACTACCAATCTAAATATAATCAGACATTTGAATGATGTCATGGTGGACCGAATAAATGCATGCTGCTGGGTAATTAAATGCAGATCTACATTCTAAAATTCAATCAGGGGTTATTAAAAGACCTTTGCCTACATATGTAAAAATTTTTCATTCCATAGTTATTTAGTTCTGATATTCTAAGTTCATTTCTTGAAATATGTTTCTAAGACAATCCTGAGATTGTATAGTGGACTAAACCCAAGGCTTTTGTATTAAAATGCATATGCTATATTTAAATAAAATACACATTAATACAAGTCAAAGATTATTTTTTTGGTGGTACAGAGGGAGTATCACTAATAAAGAGAACTTTTTAAATAGTTTTGCATCATGTCTGAAGCAAAATGTGTTAAATTTTGTCAAGGTGTATTCTAGAAGTTAGTTTCACTCTATTCAGTGAAATTAAAATGGAAAAACTTTTACAGATTTTTTCAAATACTTTTTACAAATGCCAGTTATCATGATATTTTAATGCAATAGAGTCTTGAGTACTGAAAACTACCGAAAAATGGAGTTTTATCCTTAAATAAATAATCTGCCTTTTATTATAAATACTATATTTTACTACCTTGCTTTAATTTAAAATTTTTAAGTAGACCAAACTGCGTCAACTAGCAGAAATAGAGTCCAGACTGCTTGTGTGGTGCTTTGTCTCAAGTGATTACTTATAACCAACTAGTTTGTTTTGTGGTCACTTCTCTAAAAAAAGGAAAAAGACAGACTGGCACATTTCCTCTATGTGCTCAAAAAGTTACACACCCAAAAATATAAATAGGCAATACATAGATGAAGATATAAAACTGAAATTAAACATATGACTATATACATATCACAGTTATAATCTACCTTGTGCAAATAAACAGAATAAGGACACCAGTTTCAATTATCAAGCTGACAGAAGTAAGAGTTAAAATGGACAAATGGATATCCACATGTAAAAGAATGAAGTTGGACTCCTACCTCACATCATATTCAATAATTAACTCAAAATGGATAAATAGATGTAAGCATACATGTTAAAAGTATAAAATTCTAAAGAATGAACATAAGGGTACATCTTCACTGAAGTTAGGCAGTGGTTTTTTAGATATAATACGAAAAGCACAAGCAAGAGTAAATGGTAGGTAATGAGCATAGGCTTTCTTTTTGGAGGTGATGCTCACAGCCAGTTGCTTTAGAAAAGATCACCCCTCCAAGCGTAACAAAGGGGAGAAGCAAGTCCAGAGGAATTAGTCTTTGTTTTTTTGTATGACATTTACCAAACTGTTTTTTGTATGACATTTACCATTACTGAATGTTAAACATCAATTTGAAGAATATCCCCTTGTGTGAAAAAATGCTAGTCATAGCTATTATGAGGAGCATGTATAGGGAGAGATAGTGGGGATAGACCCTCAATTTTCATAGTCAGTGAAATAAAATATGGACGAATGCTGGGACAAAGTCGTTACAGGGATGTTACCTATGATTATGCAAGATAGCTTTGGGCAATATGCTAGATTGCTACTTTAATGAAAGATAGTCACTTTAATTCATAAAAATAGTCCATTCCTTTGAATGGCTGTGTAACTTAACAATTTAGCTGTCACTCACAGATTTGTGGTAAAGATAAATGCAAAAGACTGTATTTAGCAGTGAAACTTGCAAAGGTACATCCTCAGCTAGGCTTGCCCAATATGTCTTTTTGTTTTGTTTTGAGTAAAAGAGGAAATATTTATGGCCTGTCTGTCCATGACATTCCAGGAAAGTAGGGCATTACATTATATAAGTAAACAGTCATAACTATTGGAAAAAAATGGGGAGAGTTGGCTTATTTATTTTTTAATGTACATACATTTAAATACAAGTGAGTTGATCATAGTGGATGAATTAAATTTGTATAGAAGAAAATGGATACTTTTGGGAGAATCAGAAAATGTTTGGCTTATTTAAAATATGTGGAATGAATTTATAAAAGGGGGGTACATTGGCTTACTTTAGCTACCTTAACAAGCTCACTGGTATTTTTTTGGGAGAATCATTTACAGATCATAGATCACTTGCAAAAGTACTGTGGCATTCCTGAAAACCTAAATGCACTTTTGTTTTATTCTCAAATTGGTGTAACTGTGTTTATATGACCATGTCTTTAGTAAAAGATGTTGCAGCATTATCCCAGAACTATTTGGAGGCTTCCATGAAAAAAAATGGAGGGCTTCTTAACATTTCATTTAAAAAATAGCTATGGACCCAGATATACCCAGTCTAAACTGCACTGTTTCGGGGTAGCCACATTCAGATATTGTTGAAGTAGAAAATTTTGAATGAGACAAATTATATCACTAAATACTCACAAGTTGAGTCTCCTGGGTGGCTCAGTTGGTTAAGCATCTGCCTTCAGCTCAGGTCATGATTCCTGGGTCGTGGGATCAAGCCCTGCATTGGGCTCTGTGCTCAGAGGGGAGCCTGCTTCTCCTTCTCCCTCTGCCTGCCTCTTGCCTACTTGTGCTCTGTCAAATAAATAAATAAAATATTTTTAAAAATTAGAAAAATACTCAGAATTTTAGCTAAAGACATTTAAATGTTCATGTTGCTGTTTTGGTATATCAGCCTGAAAATCCAGTAAAAATATAAAGAATCAAAGTGCTGTTTAGAATGGAGGAATAAGAAGGGATTACCATGTTCTAGGCTAGAAAAATGCTATTAGTAAATATAGGAAGGAGAAAACCTACCCTTTCTTTGAAATGTCTGACTTCTAAAAGTGTGTCCTCTGTGAAAATTTAAAAAAAAAATGTTCAAACTATTTAAAACTTTTAAATGGCTGGGGAGTCGAGAACACTTATGAATCTATGTCATTGTGCAGAGGAACATGTGAGTCTCATTACTAATGACATAGCTGTCCTAGCTCTTCTGATGCTAATTACTAGAGATGACAGTCAGCTAGAAATATTTTAAAATAGAACCTGCCTGTATTTATGTGTTAAAAACATAAATCTAAGGCATATTTGAAGAATAATTTTGAAATTTCATTTTGTCTTATTCTTAAACTATCCTGGTTTATGTATGAAATCAGTATTTACATTATTTTAAATTTGACTAACACAGTTATAAGAGATTGATTTTATTAGCTGATGGTTGTTAGAACTACTGCATATAGAGTCTTGCATTCTAGAGTTGAAAGAGTATTTGGTTATATCACAGCCAGACTTGAGATATCTCAGTGTATATTGGATACCAACACAGCCTGACCACTTCTAGATTGGCAAGGAGTATATTCCATTATTGAAAATTTCTAAATATTAGCAAAGTAAGTCTTTTGAATGGATTAAAATTAAAAAGTCCCTCCCCCCCACCCCCGATGTCTTTTCTGACTTGGTCTACTTCTATATTGAGGCAAAAAATAAAGATCATGATCTTTATTTTTTAAATTATTTTTAATATCGTGATTTTTTTAATGCCTTAAACCTAAATAGAAATTGTTTTATATGATTTAAATGAAATAGTAAATTGAGGATGGTTATCATTTCATTTGAGATTTTGACAGCAATCTTTCGTGAGACTCTTTTCCAGATTTCAAAATCAGCATTGTTATTACTTAGGATTAGAAAAAAGTTCCCATAGAATCCTAATTTGAATAGTTTAGGAGACTGTTCCATTCATAATATTTGTATATCGTAAAGAGTATAATTAATGTTATTGACAAGAGGATAGATTTTTTTTTCACTCACGTATTTGAATACTAAAAAACATAATGTTATTTTTTTTTAAAGATTTTATTTATTTATTCAACAGAGATAGAGACAGCCAGTGAGAGAGGGAACACAAGCAGGGGGAGTGGGAGAGGAAGAAGCAGGCTCCCAGCAGAGGAGCCTGATGTGGGGCTCGATCCCAGAATGCCGGGATCACGCCCTGAGCCGAAGGCAGAGGCTTAACCGCTGTGCCACCCAGGCACCCCTAAAAAACGTAATGTTAAATCCTTTGGTTAAAAGATAAATCATAAACATATGAAATTTTAAAACTAAATAACAAAATAAGGTATGGGATATTCTTTGGCAATTAAAAGAATGAAGTACTGATGCTTATTTTATGGATGAGCCTTGAAAACAAACCAGTGAAACAAGAGAAACAAGTGAAACAAGCTAGTCCTACAAGACCATATATTGTATTATTCCATTTATGAAAATGTCTAGAATAACCAAGTCCATAAAATATAAATTAAATTACTTGTTCCTGGGGAACAAATGAGGGAAAAACTGCCAATGGCTTTGATGTTTCCTTTTTGAGTGTTGAAAATGTTCAATATACACAGCTAATGAATCGTTGAGCACCAGATCAAAAACTAATGATGTACTACATGTTGGCTAACTGAACATAAAACAAAAACAAAACCAAAAACATTAAATCCCATCAATTAAAAAAAAAAGAAAATGGTCTAGATTTAAATCGTAGTGATGTTTGCACAATTCTGTTAATAAACAATGAAATGTATTCTTTAAAGGGGTGATTATTATGGTAAGTGAAATATATCAATTTAATATCGATATCAATGATAAAAACATTCAGGTTAAAAAATGGGTCAGGGGGTGCCTGAGTGGCTCAATCGGTTAAGCATCCAACTCTTGATTTCTGTTCCGGTCATGATCTCAGGGTTGTGGGATGGAGCCCAGAGTTGAGCTTCTGCACTCAGCAGGGAGTCTGCTTGTGATAATCTCTCTCCCTCTCTCTCTGCCCACCCCTCTAAAAATTAATTAATTTAAAAAATGGGCCAGAAATCTTAACAGACACCTCCCCAGAGAAGATATACAGATGGCAAATAAGTATATGAAAAGATGTTCCATATCATATGTCATTAGGGGAATGCAAAATAAAACAATGAAATCCCACTGCACACTTGTTAGAATGGTGTTTGGGCGACCACACCCGATGTTGGAAGGTTATGGTGCAGTAGGAACTCTCATTCCTTGAGAATGGGAATGCAAAATGGTATAGCCACTTTGGAAGACCGTTTGGTGGCTTTTTGCAAAACAACGTACTCTTACCATACAATCTGGCAATTGCATTCTTTAATATTTGTGCAAAGGAGTTGAAACTTATGTCCACATAAAAACTTGCACATGGCTGTTTATAGCAGCATTATTCATAATTGCTAAAACTTGGAAGCAACCAAGATGTCCTTCAGTAGGTGAATAGATAAATAAACTGGTACATCCAGAGAACAGAATGTTATTCAGTGATGAAAAGAAATGAGCTCTCAACTCCTAAAAAGACATGGAGGAACCCTGGATGCATAGTGCTAAGTGAAATAAGTCAATCTGAAAAGTCTACATGACATTCTGTTAAGGCAGAACTATGGAGATAATGTAAAGATCAGCGGTGGTCACTTGTGGGCAGCAAGAAGTGAGTGCTGAATAGGCAGAGGGTTTTTTTAGGACAGTGTATGATACGATGATGTGTACATGTCAGTTCACATTTATCCAAACCCGTAGAATGTGCAACACCAAGGGTTAATCATGATGTAAACTGTGGACTTTGGCTGATTGCGATGTGGCAGTGTAAGTTCATCAACTGTTAAGGAAAAAAAAAAAAAAAAAACACTCCTCTAATGGGGGGGGGATGTGGATAAGTGGGGAGGCCGTGCATGTATGGGGGTAAGGATCTATGAGAAATCTATCTACCTTTCCTCAATTTTGCTGTGAACTTAAAACTGCCCCCCCAAACAAAGTCTAAATAAAAAATGAAAGTATCTATTTTTACATATATTTTACTGGGCAGGTCATTCTCCTTAAGTGGCAGCATTGCTCCTTGTGAGGAAAGAGGAGTAAAACTGCCATTTTCAATGAGTGTCCTCTATATCTCTTGGGGATAGAAAGACCTTGAAAGAACTTCTCTCTCTGGTTCTGAGAAAAGAAGCCTTTGTGCAGGCCATGCAAGGGATCTGTTTTTCCTCCTGGCACATTTGCTCTGGAGCACACAGGCGCTCGGAGTTTGATGTTTGCTTTTCTTTGTAAATGTGATGCTAAAGTGCTGATAGCTGAGCTTTAACTCCTGTATCCGGTGTAAGGTGCCAAGAGAGAAGGTGTGAGAATGGTAATTTAGAAACTGCAAATGCGAAAACTGAAATCGTGTAGGTAGAGACAGCCCTATATTCTTATGAGCTTCTGTTTTTCTTCATCGTTCTGTGAATTTAGGTTTTAAATTCTGTGATATGGTTTTAAATGTATCCTGTGGAGTGCAGTGTAGAACTGAAGAAAATATTTGCCTTATGTGTTCAGAATAAATAATCCTATCAAATGTTCTTTAACATTAATGCAATAAAATATTAGTTATTTTCAAATATACTTAAGAGTTAAAGAGGTTTTCTGAAATGTTACTCTGCAAGATTTGCTTATGATTTTAAGTCATCAATTTAATTTTCATAAACTAATGATAAGAAAATTATTGCATTTCAAGTGTTTTCTTTCACTTTCGATGCCTATTATAAAGTCCTTTGAAAATAAAATTTAATCCCCAGATCTTTCTAACTACTGAGAAAATGCCCAGGATTTTTGTTAAAAAATACTTCATTAATGAATAATTGTTAATGATTGATTAGATGAAACCCGGGTAGAAAGTCTTTGGTTTTGTGGCATAAACCACGAAGCCTTTGCTTTTCAAAGATTTTTAGTTAAGGATGAGTAGATTAAAGAATCTAACAAGTGTGCAACAGGCTGTATTGAAAAAGGACTACTTCTAAAGTTATCCCTAAAGTTCATCTTTTTCAGGCCCTACAGTTGGGATGCAAGTAACGAGAGCCCAGTTAGAAAACTGGGAGATGCAGTTGTGGTGGTAGCAGGTTAGAAAAACATCTTTATAATCTCTGCCATAAATGTAGTAAGCCATCGATGTAAGTTGGTGTCTCAGAGAACTATTACAGTATTATAAGGCGTGAAATACTGTTCAGAGTAAAGTAAGTGAGGCTCCTACTTGGCTGGCAAAATTATCTTTGGTGTGCTGTGTGGATTTGGTTGCTAAATGGTAAGAATGATGCACCCAAAGGTAAGCTTATTCAAGTCAATCAGGCCATTTTGTTTTGAGGAATAGCTGAAGAAACAGAATGTATGTAGGCTCGAGTGTAGAGGTTTGTAAGAGATATAGAAGGTAGTTCCGAGCATTGGCAAACCCTGTGTAGGAGAAGGTTTTCTCATCTGCAGAACTGGGATAGTAATGATACGTAACTCAGGACTTCTGTGTGGAAAAGTAATGATGTAATACATATAAAGTGTTGTTTTGTAAATCCTCAGTAACTATCATTGCTGCTGTTATAATTTTGTAGATCTTTTAACTTCCCACAAAGAAAAAAATCCCCAAATGGCAAAATTCTCAAGTCCAATCAGCCATTTAAAATATTGTATTCACAGTAATGATGGGGAAGTAATAAGAAATTTTAGAGAACTAACCTGTCTCTGCTACCTCTGGTCCTCTTCATAGACTAGTTGAGTCCCTGGTATCCAATTGATATAAAAATCAAAGAGAGTCCATTTTCAACATTTATATGAAACCAATGCACTCAGTTCAAACTCGGGTATTCAAAATAACTGGCTGAACTCATTGTCCTGAGAAAGAAATGCTATCCCAAACTGGTTATTATTACCCTCCTTTGAGTCTGTGTTCGTTGGTGATTCGCCTGCACATTAGTGTAGTTCTCTTCACTTTCTGTGTGAATGGTTGATGGTGCTTTTTCAACAGAAAAAAAAAAAAAAAAAAGAAACTTAATTGCAATTTCAGTGGTGTCACCTAAACTAACACTAAGAATGGATGTATTTCCATCTTGGCAAACACACAGGGTTCGAAGCTTGGAAAAGAATGCTTCATTTGTATTTGTTGTTATGGCTTGAATGTTTTCTGAAGTCCTGTTTTCTTAATTTTCCATTGTGGCTGATATAATACTCATTGATTTAACAATATGTGAAACCCATGTAAAAGGGAAGCTAAAATAATTACCTAATACCTTCTCTCAAGGACCTAGTCATGTTGGAGAAGCTAAGTTTACAAATATCTCAATGTCAAGGAAAATGTTGACATTAGGATGTCAGAGTGGGGAGAAAAGGTATGTAGATTCAGAGAGGAAAAAATGTATTTAATGCAAAGAGACTTTATGAATGATGTGTTATATGAAAGGAATATCAAGAAATGTGTGGATTAAGGAAGAGAGAGAGGAGAGCATCCCAGAACGAAGGAATATAATGCAATATTCTTAACAAATATCCTCCCTGACTATAGGATATTTGCTTGCCTGGAAAACTAATAGCATGGTAAGAATGATCACATTTCAGTACTGATGTAAATTATATTCATCTCTATCCTAAACATGGTTGATAAGGCCCTAAAGGATTTTGCTCCAACCCCACGTTTTGTCACTTCCTTCACACTCATACGCTGTCTGGCCATTTGGTACCAATTTCACTTCTCAAAATCTTCTAGGAACTTTCTAGCCTTTGCATTTCCTAATCTCTCTCTCTGGTATATTCTGTATTTTTATCTAGCCCCTGCACTCTTACTTTCCCTGGTTATTTTTTTTTATTCGTGTCTTGTCTTAGCTACCATTTTCCTCATAAAACCTTCTCTGATGTCCCATTTAATGAAACTTCTCTGTGCTCCACATACTATCCTGAACTTTTCCACTTCAGGATTTATTTTTTAAAAGATTTTTAATTAATTAACTAATTACTTTGAGAGTGGGGGGAGTGGAGGAGCAGAGGGAGAGGAATAAGCAGACTCTGCCACGCTGAGCGCAGAGCCCAATGTGGGACTCAGTCCCATGACACCAAGATCAGGAGCTGAGCCAAAATCAAGAGTCAGGCCCTCAGTCGACAGCCACCCAGGTACCCCTCCACTGGATGATTTATCCTGTTGTGTTATAATTGTTCACTGATCTCCATCCTCTACCAAACTGTAGGTGTTATGACAACAGGTCTCTTGTTTCTCTTGCCTCCGGATCGCAGCACTGTGGTTGGCTAGTAATAAACTATATTATTGAATAAACGAATAGATGAGAAATATGTAGTAGGGATGTCAACATCTCGCCAAATCATGAGTTAATAGAATGTAAATAGGTCCTGTTCTGGCATGATTATGGTTCTGAGCAAAGTGACTTGTGTATCTGAAGCATTTTCTTGTTTATAACTGTCATTAGAACACAATAACTAGATAGAAATCTCTCTTGGATTTCAATGAAATGAAAGCAATTGGAAAGCATACATATGTGAAAAATTATTAAGAAGTAATGTAAATGGAAGGGGAAAAAAGTTGTTTTGTATTAAGTACCAAACATAGGCATAAAGTCTAAATCTTGACCAAAAGAGAAATATCAAAACCTGTGAAAAAAATTATACTTTATTTTATTTCATTAAGGTATATATCAAATTGAGTAGTGAATGATGTCCAGTATTAAGTGAAATTGTAAATAAATGTGTTTTTCTTACCAAGACCTTTTCTACTGGATAATTAAATTGGTTTTAAACCAAAGTCTGCTCATTACATTTGTAGATAGTACTAAATTAGGAATGTTTCCTAATATCCTGAAGCACAAGCAAAAATTAGTTAAGACACTCCTGCAGATGAGAAACTTAGTCACATATCTGGATGTTTCAAAGGAACATGGACATAATAGCAGCCTTCAGAAAAGCAATGCAACTATAGTATTGTAAACAACTGGCAGAAAATAAATGTATCAGGTGAATTCCTGTAGGTTATAGATGACCACAAATCAAATCCAAATATATATAACTATGATGTATTAAAACAGCTTACGATAGACTTTCTTGGAAAGAGTATAATTTAAATACATATATAATAAAATATCAATATATAAATATCACAAATAATTTTACAAAGCAAATACAAATGCACTTGATGTGGAGGGTTAAGCAGAGCCCAAATAATTAAATATGTACATGTCATGATTGACTCAGAGCAAGGGAATTGAAAGGAATATAGATAGTGACAAGGTGAAATTTCTATTGTAGAAAACACACTATGAATGTGTAAAGAAAAATATCAGACAAAAAAGCAAGTCAGATTCAACTCTGGGTCCACTTAAAAATTACCTGTGTAGTTTAAAAAATACATGAATGCTTTAAATACATCCAGTTTCACATATAATGAAACTGGGGCCCAACATCTCAGTAGCAGAACTAGAATTCAAAACACTGTTCGTGACTCTACTTAAGAATTATGCTAAGGGAACCACTGGACATAGATGAGATCCCTAAAAAAAATTCTATAACTTAATTCGGTCTTGAAAGATATGTAAAGCTTGCCAAGTGAAGAAAGATAGAAAAGCAGACCAGAAAGAGGAAAAAGCTTATGAAACACTATGTTGTTTTTATGTGAAACAACTAAAAGTATGTATGGCTTGAAAGTAACACGAGAGAAAGAATGTTCAGTAGTGGAGATGGGGTGAGAGGGAATGTAGAGTAGTGCGTTTGTTTTCACATTGAAAAATGGGATAGAGAGGGTTTTTTTTAATTTTTAAAAAAATATTTTATATATTTATTTGAGAGAGAGCTTGAGCGGGGGCTTGGGGAGCAGAGAGAGAGGGACAAACAGACTTCTCGCTGAGCAGGGAGCCCATCTTGGGCTCAATCCCATGACCCTGGGATCATGACCTGAGCAGAAGGCAGCCGCTTAACCAACTGAGCCACCCAGGCACCCCTGGATAGAGAGGGTTTTAAAACACAAAGATTAACAGTGAGTTATGTAAAGAATTAAAAATATAGAAAGTAAATGTTTTGTTGGAAGCCTTTTAAAACACTGAGAGACATTACCATTGCATATTATATTGGGAGGGCATGCTTTGTAGAATAACATGGAAGATGGTAACTCAGAATTGAAACTATAATTTCTTGTCTGATCAGTCAGGAGTCTGGATTGTAGCTTAATGATAGTTTCTAAAAGAGAATATGTCTGTTTAATAAGAGGTGGGGGACTGAGGGATACCTTATACTCTAATTCTTATTTCAAGGGTAGGGCTTTGATCTCAAAAATGAGTACTGGCAAGAGAAAATAAATCTAGGTATAGGGGAGTTTTGTGATAGCATTAAGCCAACCAGGGTAAGAATGAGGTAACAGTGACCAGTAAAGAAAAACTACAATTGATAACTGGGTCAGTAGACAAGAACTAATAACAAAAGGGTGATTACAGGGCCTACAAAGAAGGTTAAGAATCAAGTAATTAAAACAAAGGTATTGCATTCATGCAGACTAGTTGCAGATATAGCTTGAACATAAGGCCAACAATTTAACTGGAGCTGAGTAATCATCTTTTTGATAAAACACTTGTTTTTGGAAGAGTGAAATTGGGTGAAACGTCGTATGTCAGTTGAGGTGCTTCACTCTTGCAGAGGACAGGGTATGTGGCAGCTAGGAACAGGGATGGGTCTGACAATTTCTTCTTCCTCTCTGAAATTGGAAAGAATCTTTAGGAAGCTAGAATAGCAAGTGAGGAAGGTAAAAGGAATATCAAATATAATTCATAAAATATAGTTTATTTTAAGGGCCAACCAGTTTCTTTCTGTGGAATAAGACAAAATGGACACTTACATTCTAGGACACTGAAGACATTTCATGAAAAATTAATTTATTAAGCATATATTTATTGAACATCTATACACAGGGCTCTTTTAATTTTGGAGGGACAGAAGTAAACTTAAACGGATACAAATCATACAAAACAAAACCAAACCTGATCTCCTGGTTCTTAATGTTAGTATGCCCTTAGTGTGTGTGTTGAAGTTAGGGATAATTTTACTATGTTGTTGGAAAGATTAAGTGCAGGGCTCTGTCAAAGTCCTGTAATTTCAGTCACTTCATATCTCCCTTATTTCAGAGTTCCTTCTATTTCTCTGATTATCAGCACAACCGTATGGCAATATAGATTTTTCTGGTAGTTATTTGACCTTAACCTCAATTTCAGGGAAACCAACTTTTCTTTGTTAGCACGGGAAAATGGAAGAAGATAAGGGAAAAAATGGTGAGCAGAGGAGAATTAAAAAAAAAAAAAAAAAGACAACAAACTAGTATAATTATAAAGGCCGATAGCTTCAGAGCTCTATAATTTTCATCTCTATTTATTTTACTTATTTTATGTGTATTTTATTTCACTTACATTATTTCATGAATTATGCATTTTGTAACTACACTGTAATTAGAATTACTCCTGAAGCAGAATAATGATTACATGGTATATGTCTTCTTCTCTAAAATGAACTCCATTTTTTCATCAAAAGAGGAAATGAAAACCTATGGAAGGTAAACTAGCTGCTTTAGTTCAAGTTAAAGCCAAGAACAGTTTAGTTACCTTGGCATTTGGTCCACTGAGCTACCCTCTTTATTTGATTGCCTTTCCTTAGGTTTTGTTTTAAGATTTGTTCTAGCTGTAAACTCTTTCAATGTACTTTGCTGGCTTTAATATGCAAATATCCAAGTTCTGAAAGTTTTTCTCCTTCCTCAAAGAGTAAACCCAGTATCATGTGACATTTAGCCACCAGACTTTAGGATATTAGCGCAAAGTGCATCACCAACAAGGTAAAGTTTGTTTTTAATACCACTGAAGTAAAGATTTAGACTTGTAAAATGAAGACATCAAAATAGTATTGTAAAAATATATAACATTCTGTTTGGACTGTTAAAAGAATGAAAAATAATCTGGACAGGTCATACAAATAAATCCTTTTTAAGGTGACATTCTCAGGCACATTTTGATATTGGGTATTTTACTCTGCTCCTGCATAAGCCTTCAGAAGGAGTAGATTTGCATGCCCCATGCCAGAAATCTGAGCAAAATGGGACAATTATTCATAGCTGGTCAGTGTCACTGATCTAGAAGCTACAGCCGATACAGTGCCTGAGAGGCAACCAGGGCTGTGCTTTTAGGTAACAAGTAGATCAATACTTATATTTGCAACCATCAGAAAAAAAAAAGTTTCTCAGTTTTTTGAATGATATTTGATCTTTTCAGCTCATAATATTCTCCGAGGATTAGTAACCAAGGGCATTTTCTCATTTCAGTTATGGATAAAGTTTGTTCATTCTCATGAGTTTGTAAACATGTGTATGTGGGATAAATTAGAGCTAATGATCCATTAAAGGAATGGATTCCTCAAAGAACAGCACACTGATTCTAAGACTACTCAATTTAATGTTTCAAATTCTGGAGATAAGGGTAGACCATTGAATTCATAAAATACTTTTAATACAGTGTGCTCTACCTGTAGAGAATATGGTTAGGAAAAAAAAAAAAGAACAATTAAAGGCATCCCCTGCCATACACCTGGGATTGTCACTGATACGCAAGACAAATAAAGGACCATGGAGAAGTCTAGATGTAATCATCCTCTGAGCTTTGTGTGTAGGCCTGGCTGATGAGAACCTTGCTGTATACGTTGGTTCCCTAGAACGGCAGTTATCAAAACAAGAAAAGACCTGAAGACAGTAACTATTTTAAAACTGTGCTTGATGCTTAAAATCCAAAAGAGATTCAAAACAAACCATGCAGGTAGTGAAGGAAACTGAGAAAATTGTATTCATCATCCTATGAGCATATATGAGACTTGAAGGTGAATATTTGGAGGGTAAATGAGAAAACAAATTCTAATCTAAGAAAATTCATGATGGTCAAGAACAATAAAGCAACTGTTATGATTCCATTCTTAAATAGTTTACTAAAATAAATGGAATGGGAAATATTTTCACATATGTAGTAAAAGATTATTGAGGCTGTACTTCCAGAGTTCTCACCTTTTATCAGAATCATAGCTTTAAAGTACAAAACTGATAACCTAGATGGAAGGAAAGTTTTGATTTCTAAAAATAAACACTATTACAAATATGTAGACAGAAGAAAAACAGTGCCAACAGCAAAATAAAGCTAATAAGTACTTCATGTATTTCTTAGAGAAATGTCAAACTAATATTAGACTCTTTTCTTCAATATTAAAACCTTAGCAGATTCATAAATTATGGTTTTCAAGGTTAAAATTTATTAAACAATAGTTCTTCAGTGGAGTTAGTCGGTCGTATTTGAAAAAAAGGAAAGATAACTCAATAGGAGATACAGCATTCATCAATATGATACCAAAAAGTTGCTAAATAAATTATCTAAAATGTCCAGTTTCCACAACAGTAGTAGAAATATCGCAAGGCATGAAAATACATAAGAAGTGTGACCCATACATAAGAAAATACAGTGGATACTAGAAACTGCCTTTGAGTAGGTCTATTTATTGGGCATAGAAGACAGACTTGAAAATGGTTATTATAAATGAGTTCAAAGAGTCAGAGATAGCTATATTGAACTAAAAGTAGGATGACAAAGGCTCATCTGATGGTGAATAAAATCCAGAAAAAAATTATTTTTTTAAAAGACTAGTAGAGCTATTGGAGTTGAAAAGTACAAGGAGCTACATGAAAATGCACTAGAGAGTCTCAAAAGTAGGTTTAAAAAATAGCCCTCTTCTGCTGTTGGTGGGAATGCAAACTGATGCAGCTGCTCTGGAAAACAGTATGGAGGTTCCTCAAAAAGTTAAAAATAGAACTAAGGATTTACCCAAAAGATACAAAAACACTGATTCGAAGGGACACACGCACTCTAATGTTTATAGCAGCATTATTGACAAGAGCCAAATTATGGAAAGAGCCCAAATGTCCATGACTGATGAATGGATAAAGATGTGATATATAGTTACAATGGGATATTACTCAGCCATACAAAAGAATGAAATCTTGCCATTTGCAATGATATGGATGGAGCTAGAGAGTATTATGCTAAACAAAATAAGTCGGTGAGAGAAAGACAAATACCGTATGATTTCACTCGTGTGGAATTTAAGAAACAAAACAAATGAACATGGGGAAAATAGACAAACTAAGAAACAGACTCCTAACTATAGAGAACAAACTGATGGTTACCAGAGGAGAGGTGGTTGGGGGGATGGGTGAAATAGGTGATGGGGGTAAAGGAGGGCCCTTGTGATGACCACCAAGTATGGTATCTAAGTGTTGAATCACTAAATTCTATACCTGTAACTAATATTACACTGGATGTTAACTAACTGGAATTTAAATAAACATGAACAAAAAATCAAACTTGAATAGAGATTACGCAGTCTTAAATACAGAGAGGGAAAAAAGGCATAGAGAAAAATAAACAGAACCTCAAGAAATTTGGAACATTAGTAAGTATACCAACATATACATAATAAGAATGCTACAAAGGGAGGCAAAAAGAAATGTTACTTCTTTTTCTGAAGAAGTAACAACTAAAAACCTTCCAAATTTGATGAAAACATTAATTGATACATCCACAAAGCTCAACAAATTCCGAGTAGGATAAATACACATAGACCCACACCCAAATGCATCATAGTCAAAATGTTGAAAGCCAAAGAGTCCTGAAAAGAGCAAGAGAAAAATGACTCCTCATGTGTAAGTTAATCCCATAAAATTGGCAGAAGATTTATTATCAGAAGCAGTGGAGGCTAGAATGTAGTGTTATTACATATTCAAAAACTGAAAAAAAAATCAGTTTTATATGCAGCAAAACTCTTTCTGAAATGAAGGCAAAAATGCATCCCAGGTAAACACAAACTGAGAAAATGTTTTGAACATAGAGGAAGGGAAGGAAAAATAAAATAAGATGAAAATAGAGAGGGAGGCAAATTATAAGAGACACTGAATTCTAGGAAACAAACTGAGGGTTGCTGGAGGGGAATTGGTGAGAGAAGGGGTAACTGGGTGATGGACATTAAAGAGGACACTTGATGGAATGAGCACTGAATGTTATATGCAACTGATGAATCGCTAAATTCTACTTCTGAAACTGATAAATACAGTATATGTTAACTAAAATGAATTTAAATAAAGAATAAAAAAAAAAACTAAAAAATACAAGGAAGTCCTTAAGAAATTGTCACCATAGAATAATTCTATACACATACTAAACAAAAGAGAGTGAGTAAATATAAAGACCAAATAAACTATAATCATCTGTTTACAGATATTTGAATTATTTCCAGTTTTGACTATTTCAAATAAAACTGTTGACTTGAATACAAAAAAAAAAAAAAAGTTAAGGTAAATATAAAAGACTAAATACATATATCTTCTTTCTCTTACCAACTAACTTAAGAAATTGCATAAAACAATGTCTGTAAATTGAATTGTTAGGTATATGACATACGGGAATGTCACGTATTTGACAGATGAGGGAAGTAGGAATAAAACCAAACTGGAGTGAATGAGCGACACAAATGGCAAATTGAATCCACAGGTAGAAATGCAGAGAACCAGAAATAGTAAATAAGAAAGTTTAAAAATAAAACAGGTGTAATATATTGTGTTTTCCTTTCTCCTCTCAGCTTCTTTAAAAGACATAAGTTTATACTAAGTGATAACTACAACACTGTAGTTTCCTCCTGTCGTTTACATATGAAGTATTACTGCAGTATAACTCAAATTGTCACCCTGAAATATCCTATCCTAAGACAATGACAGTACTTAATGAGTAGAACATGAGTGTTTTAGATGCAAGTAACTATTCTGATATTTGAAACACGCTAGAAGGTGAGAAAACGAAGTAGGACAATATCTCTTGTATTTTACTCACTGAATCATAGAAGATGTTGATGGTACTTGTTTCATCCAATAACATCAGAGGATTTATAAAGAAATGTGTATAAAGAATCTTTTTCCTCCCTGTAATGAAGGTAGGAAAAGCACCTTCTAGTAAAATAGTTTGCACATCATGAATCCACTGTTGGGGTTTATTATTAAAGTGGGAAATTTCTTGAAGACTTATCATTTACTTGGACAAACTGGGGCATGTCCAGAAAGGAGTGAGCAAAATTAAAGCTATCTTAAGCAGTGCCTAAAATAAATAGATATCTCACTTTTTAAAATAGTACAGAAATTTACACACAAATATTTTGCATCCACACGTCTCGATGTTTTTTAATCGCACTTCTATAGAGCTTTTAACTTCCACAGATGTATTTGCTGGAGGGGTTTCTAGGACAGCCACGTGTGAAAGCCAATAGTTAGGGCTCCAAACTTTCCACTCTTTTCACATATGAAGCATTCTACAACCAAATGGCTTTAAACCTTTCCTTTTATAGATTAGAAACTTAAGGCCAGATAGGAAAAGATTTATCTGAAATCATACGCCTATAAGAGACATGAAGGGTAATATGGAAAGTAAAACCCGTGTTCAAATGTTGCAAAGCTGACATGTAAAAGGAAAAGAAGTCGTTCTATGGAGTCCCATAAGATAGCAATAAAGTCAGTGAATGGAAGATAAAAAAGAGAAATAGACTGCTGCTAACAAAATCCAGCAACTTAAGCTACTTACAGATCAGATGGGCTGATCACAGGAGCAGTGCTTTCTCCAGCTATAGAGATATTGAGGAAGAATCTGGAATTCTGCTTTTGCTGACGGTATAGAGGTTGGATACATTGGATCAAAAGTAGAATGAGCTGTATCTTAAGACACATTTTAGCTCTAAGAGTTTGTGATTTATTGTATGTAGGAAAGTGACCTCTTTTATTTAGTGCTTCTCAGGCTATGGAAGATTTTGCTAAAAGCAAATTTGAAAGCATCCTTGTGCGATTTGTCCAGATAGACTTTCAGGTGTTTGTTTGTTTGTTTGTTTTGTCTTTGTTTTTTTGTTTTGTTTAATCTGGTGAATGCCTCATTCTTTCTACCATACCCTAGGAAAGGCATGTGAATATCATAAAAATATCTATCTTTACATTTCCCAGCCCCAATCTTGTGTTTATCACAGCAAATAAATGTAATTCAAATGCCAACTCCAGATGAGAATTAGTAGCTACCTTAGAGGTTGTGTTCTAAATAATTCCGATGTGCAGTTTGGGTGCAAAATAGAGAGTCAAATCTCTTGAATCAGGTATTAGGTACTTCTGATACAAATCAATAAATTCATAGGTAATTTGGTACGTGGAAAAAGCAACATGGACATATGAATTGCCAAGTTAGAGAAAATGTGAAATTGCCTTAGGTTTGTATTTTTTTTCTTTTCAGCTATGATTTTTGAAGCTCAAACAGTCTGTAATTTATTGACAAGTAGGAAATGTTATTTTTTTTGTCTTCTGAATCATGAAGCTTTTGAAAGCTTTATCCATTTATTGAGATAGGGAAACAATAGGGTATGACTATTAGACTATTGCTTAGCCCCAAATTTTCCTGTCAGAATGAAATGCTTCTATTTCCTCTCAACCATTTCTAAGAAGGCATTTTTAGGAAAATGACATCAGTTTAGAAACTCTGATGTATAAATTTCATTATTCCTTTTAGAGGAATGCACTGGGTGTCCATTTTTGCGACTTTTTCATACTACTCTGTGAAACTGTGAGGATTCTTTTATTTCCATGTTAACCAGTAAGGATGAGTATGTGAATTCTCAGACTTTGAATCCTGGAGATTGATGTGCATGTTCACTTAAAATAGCCATTGGTTAAACACATAAGAACCTAACTAGTGGCTGGGAACACAAAAAGTAATATTGTAACAATATCAGGATATTATGGTTGCTTTGCTTGGAACAAGCATCCAGCTAGGTTTAGTGTCAAACTTCAGCTATCCTAAATGAACTGAATTATTTCAATTATTAAAACATAAGAATCTTTTCTTGTTGGGGCACTTGGGTGGCTCAGTTGGTGAAGCGTCTGCTTCAGCTCAGGTCATGATCCCAGGGTCCTGGGATGGAGTCCCACATCAGGCTTCCTGCTCAGTGGGGAGCCTGTTTCTCCCTCTCCGTCTGCCTGCTGCTCCCCCTACTTGTGCTTTCTCTCTCTGTACTAAATAAATAAATAAAATCTTTAAAAAAATATTTTCTTATTAATTCCTATAAAATATAATCTGTTGCTTATATTTGCTAATTCATACCTTACCAATCTTTACCTTTTTTATTAGTAAATCCTAATCATTTTTATTATATAAGCTATAATACTCATATATTTAAACAATTCACTTCAATTTTTTTCCAGAAAAAAAGAGATTTTATTCTGAAGACTCTTTTGTAGTCTTCCTTTGACATGTGTAAATAGGCGTTTTTTCTTCTTTGAGTAAACATAAAACTGCTCAATGCCAAATGGAAAAGGGAACTAAATCTGACAATGCATAAACCATGGACAGCCAGCTTTCTCTTCACAGTCCATCATCACATAGGTGACTCTTCTCTGCGTGCAAGGATGGTAGAGCATACAAAAGGGGAAAACAAAACTGAAGGATGGAGTCTATAATCTGTGAGGCAGCTCGACAGCGGTTCTACATCAAGAATCTCAGAAGAAAAAATCCTCGGTGCCTAACCATTCACAATTTAGTTCTTTAAAGGGTCTAATTGCTCAGTTGCAAAATGTTTTTTTTTTTTTTTATCTGAAGACATAAAATAGATTATGCTTTTCAAAAACTTGCAAAGAAAAAAAGTTTTCTTCTTCCCCTTTTCAAGCATAGGGATGCATTTGAACTTGAGAAGATATCGGACACAATTTTAAAAATGTCTCTATTGAGGTATGATTAACAAATAAAAAGCTGTACGTATTTAATGTATATGAACCCGATGACTGGAAAATGTACAACTGATTAGTAAATATGTACCCGTGAAACCATCACCACCATCGTGGCCATAAACCTATCCATTACTTCCCAAAGTTTCTTCCCGCCTCTTTTATTATTGTTATTTTTATTATTTATTTAGCCATAAGAATACTTAATATAAGATCTACCCTCTTAGTAAATTTTACGTATTTAATGCAATATTGTAAGCTGTGGCCATTATGCTGTATAGTAGACCTCCAGAATTTATTTATCTTACATAACAAAAACTATATACCATTTGACTGTCACCTCCCCATTCTCCTCTCCCTTCAGCAGCTGGCAATCAGCCATTCTGTTCTCTGCTTCCATGGGTTTGGTTGTTCTAGATTCCACATATAAGTGAGATCATATAGTATTTGCCATTCTACAGACACAATTTTTATAAATACTTAAGCTCAAGAGAAAGACTGTAATTTCGTTAGTTGGCTTTCACTCGCATAATACCTTCTAGGTCCATTCATGTCACAAATGGCAAGATTTCATTCTTTTCTATGGCTGGGTATATTGTGTGTGTGTGTGTGGGGGGGTGGGTGTGTGTAGATATGTATACATATCTACATATGTATCTTCTTCATCCATTCATCACTTAATCTTTTTAAATTCAGGTGACCAAACTGGAGCTAGGTTCTATTGAAGAGTAGGTCAAACTTAAAAAATAGGAACAAAGATGAAGGGATTGAGAGATGGATGAAAGGAAGGTGGGGAAGGCAGAATCAGCTATCAGGGTATTTCTGTGGCCCTTTCTAATTCCACTTTTCTTGTTGCTTATGATGACCCTACCTATTTCCTTCTGAATATCCTTGGTCTTTTCTTCCTTTACTGTGCTTCCACAGTTGACTGCTGTATTAAGAGTTCATTATTTGAACTACATATTTTGGGTGAAATTCCTTGATATTTATAATAAGCTCATTTAATTTGGTGTCGTTATCTTATTTCATTGACTTGGTCTTTATTTCTTCATTTGTAACACAGGTTTAGGATAGAACGAGTGTCAAGACTCATGATTCTTATGAAGTATTCTGCCATAGACTGGTAATTGTCATGTATGAGTGTTTTTCTTTACCAAACACTGTATTAAACACCTTGCCTTGATAATCTATTTAATATGCCAAGTACCTAATGAAGTGCATTTGATTTTCCAGCACACAGAGGAGAAAATGAGATACCAAGAGAAAAAGATCACATGGTTTATTAATATAAGAGCCCATGTTCAAGATCAGGTTTACCTTTAACCAGGCACAAGACTTCTGATCACCAAAGGACAGACTCACCTGCCATTCTAACAACCTTCCTTCCTTCCTTCCTTCCTTCCTTCCTTCCTTCCTTCCTTCCTTCCTTCCTTCCTTCTAGGGCTGCCTCCCTCTTTATTTATTCCCTCTCATTTGCCTTTATTATTTTCTCTGTCATCTCTTTCTCTTTCCCTATATGCTAAGGGCTGGAGACTCAAACTTCAGTTGAACATGACCCTACACTCAAGTTCACAATGTCCATTTTTATCACAATGCTATATATGTTATTTGGTATCCATTAACTATTTTTTAAAATATCTATTTATTTGAGAGACAGAGAGAATGAGTGGGGGGAGGGGCAGAGGGAGAGAAGGAGAGAGAAGTAGACTCCTGGCTGAGTACGGAGCTTGACATGGGGCTTGACCTCATGATCCTGAGATCATGACCTGAGCTGAAATCAATAGTTGGATGCTTAACCGACTGAGCCACGCAGGTGCCCTTCCATTCACTATTTCTAAATTAGTCAATGAATGAAATAAATTAACCTCTACTTAACCTATAGAGTTTTCAATTTCATCACATTTTTCTAGTTAAACATAATAAAAATACTAACTTTTCAAGTCCACTTTCACTCAGGGCTGCTTTTTCTGTAATGTGATATATTTATATTGCAAATGTTATATATTTAGGGGAAATGGGAATGAGTAAGCATCATATCTGAGGCTCCATACAAATTTATTAAAGAGAAAACATATGGACAAACTATGCCTAAATTGCCAATATCAAAAATTAGTTCTTTGGAAATAACTGACAAAGTGAAAATCAAAAAGTACATACGTTGCAAATGGAAACCAATTAAACCAAGTAAACCAAGAATAATAATTTTGTTTTCTAGTGAATCATACAGAATAAACTTTTAGAGTGTACCTATAAAATAGATTGATAGATAAAACAATTGAAGTAAGACTGAACTATGGAAAATGTACTTAACCATAAAGTTTAGTTTATACAAGACAGATTGTCTGACATTAGATATGAATATTCTAATAAACCTGTCATTAACATCCTTAGGTATTAGAAATGTAATGAAAAGGAGTACAATTATTTTTAAAAATTTATTCATATATTATATCAGAATAAATTGATTGTCTAGATTTAAAGGAAAATATCCTGTAAGCAGTGATTAAATGATGCATCTCTTCAAAGAACAGTTAAGTCCATTCTTCTGGCATTTATTTGTTCAGTCTGATAGATTTTATTTAAATTGCCTCTTAAAATTATTAGCAACTCTGCTATTACGAATATCTTTATTTGAAAGATACTGAAAACTTTATTTGAAAACCCAGCTGCTGCTTAAAATGACACCACTTCTGTCTTTTAATAGCCTTTTAATAATTAAAATATTATGACATTATTTATAAGGTATGAATTCTTGGGTTGAAGTTAGTCTTTTTTAAGTGGTGTCTTCATGAAAACTTTAGTGCGTGTGCCTCTGACACAGCATTGTCTCCTGTATTTTGAGGTAAATAGGAATTTTCACTCAAGGGACTTTACAAAGTTGTAAAATTAAAGTAAGTTTTGGCAAAAAAAAAAAAAAAGGAAAGAAAGAAAAAGAAATAAACCAAAATGCTTTTAAGGAAATGTATTATGTGTTCCTTCCAGTATACCAGGGGCATATCATGTCTTGTAAATTTTGTATTTCATGATTAGATGTATTGTTAAAGTCAAAATGTAAAATCACGCTACGTGATAGTTAAGTCATCAAGTATCTGAGTGTCTACCCTGATCTATCAGATATAAAATGAAAACAGAAAAAGGTAAGAAAAAGGAAAGGTGTGCTTTCAAGTATGATATAAAAATAATAAATGCAAATCTTGTGGCAAGCATTATAATAAGCAGTTTAATTAAATGTGTTAAGAAAATTTATTTTTTCTTAACGTTACTGCCCCCAAATCTATAAGCTAATTATTGCTCTTACACTATTTTCATGAGTGAAAAACTGAACTTCAGAGGTATTTTGATGTATGATTATGCTGTGGTGATGCTATTTGTATGTCAGTTAGAAATTACATTCAGTTCCAAGAAAGAAATTTGGAAAATGGTGGTTTTAGTCAAAGAGAGGTTTTATTTGGCTCCTATCATGGGAACTATGGAGAGAGTCAACCCAGGCCAGGGATGGTGGCCCCAGGACAGCAGCAAAGGTTCTGGACTTAGTTCTTTCTAAGCTCAGCCATCCTTGCCATGTTCTTTTTTCCTCATGGTGAAACCTACCAGACTGTGTTTCTCCTATACTGGAAGGAAGAAAAGGGGAAAAGTCAAAACATAAATGCTGTTATTTTACTTCTTCAACTTAAGAAGCTTTCTCAGTAACCCCAGGCAACATCTACTTATATCAAAAATATGTGATATGGACCATAATCTACCTTTTTGTATTCACACTTTGCTATCATCAATGTCAGGATGCTTTTAAAGAAAAAAAAAAGCGTAAGGGTATATTTTTTGGGTAACCAGAAATCTCATTCCTAGTTATTAAGAAGCAGAGCTAGAAGCGAGGTTTAACTCTAAACCCAGGGCTCCTAATCTCTATTTTATGGAATATTCTTTCATTTTCATCGTTATTTTAAAACTTAGTTATTAGTAGAGTGCTGTGTTGATGCTATATTAAAAGTTTGATTGTGTGAATTTGAAAAGTGTAGCATATTCATTAAATCAGTAGAAATTGGAAAAATCTTGGAAAGCTATATAAATGTGTTGACTAATTTAGCAGATTAACCCTTTTTGAGTGGATTTCAATTTATGTTATCAAGTGACCATTTTGAAACTTCAAGAATAGGAGAAATACCCTCTGTAGATATGATACAGTTGCCTTCAAGAGTTGAGCAGTGTTAAAGACTAGCATAGTCTTTGTGTTATAATTTTTGATGTGTTATAATCTCTATTCTTGCTATTTTTGTAGAGCACAGGAGTCTGTCTCTACAGACTTGCACAGGACAAAGTTCTTATAAATGCCTACACTGTTTCTAGTTTTAGCTTTTATTTTTTTATTTTACAAATCCATTATTGGCAAGCCCATTTACTCGACTACTGAATGATGGTAGAAATGAAATAATTGTTCCTGGATTTTTGTTCCTGTTCCTTGTTTGGAAGTCAAGTAGTTTAGATGACATATTTATTATTAGCCTGAGTAGTAGTTGGTGGTCACTTGGAAGCGAGTTGATAATTTGAACAAAATACAATAATACATTAAAAAGATCACTTGTAGGAACATTACAGGAAAATCAACATGAGTGTTTTTATCCTTTTAGAAAAAATTAAGAAAATGTTGTGACAGTATTAATAAATCTAAAAACTTTTTTATATAAAAATTACAAAATCAGGGGCGCCTGGGTGGCGCAGTCGTTAAGCGTCTGCCTTCGGCTCAGGGCGTGATCCCGGTGCTCTGGGATCGAGCCCCACATGAGGCTCCTCTGCTAGGAGCCTACTTCTTCCTCTCCCACTCCCCCTGCTTGCGTTCCCTCTCTTGCTGGCTGTCTCTGTCAAATAAATAAAATCTTAAAAAAAAGAAAAAGAAAAGAAAGCAATTGCTAAAAAAAAATTACAAAATCACATTAGAAATTGGTATATATTTTGTTAATTCATTTATATCACAAATACTAATGCATATTTTAACACCAGGCAACAGTCTTTTAATCTGATAAAAACTGTCTTTTATGCCAGAAATTTATAGCTGCAAGGAACTATACCTGCTCGTTATACTTAAGTTCATAACATTCAACTTAGTGGCCAGCATGAAATAGGTATATAATGTAGATGGATAAATTAATAAATTAGATTTATTAAAATAAATTGGTTAAAGATGATTTAAATACCCAGTTTTGTAAATGATTCTCAAAAGAAGTACAGGATACCCTAGTTGTTTTTTTTTCCATTAGTAAGATTTAAGATTTCCCAAATTCCCTGATGTTTAATGATGTTTGAATACAACCCACAGATGTTTATGCACACATCTGCAAATCCTTTCTTCTTTATTCAGCTCTGGGAGATCAGATAGCTTGCTGAGAAGGAACTTTATATTTTATCACATTCTGGTGCTGCTGAAGGACAACCTTGTTTAAATCCTTTCTAATTGTTTCGAAAGTTGTAGATTAGGCAATTAGAAGTAAAGCAGCTGTGTATCTTTGCCTATAATACTGCAAAGATTCATCTTACTTCTGTATTACCTGTCACATCAAATAAAGAGACTGAGAATTTATTTGTGATAAACGTACTCTATTTAATGCAATGGGACAGTCCCTTAATTTGAGCACCTAGCATAGTGTCAGCCTAAATCTCCTTCTGCTGATTTAATTAGCAAAAGCTTCATATTAATCACTTTGCAATTAAACTTTTTGAGTCTCCCATTGAAAAAATATAATCCTTTCACAAAACAACAACAAAAATTGAGAATGAGCTCAGTAATAAAAGTAATTTGCATTTTTTTTAGCAAATGTGTTAAACAGCTGATGAATTATTCAACACTTGGTGTTGGTTCTTCAGACTTAATGAGCCCCTCTAATTTGACTTCCATACCAAATCATAAATTTTATTCTATGTTTATGAATTGAAAAGTATTCATTAGCAAAATGCATTCATCAATGTACTATATATTGTCAGTAAGGAAAGATTTTTTTTTTTTCTAATTTGGCAGGAAATTCTGTTCTAACAACACAAAGCAGAATTCTTTCCCATTATAAAAATAGTTTTATCACTGTTATTCATTTTACTGCCATATTTATTATGAGCAAAATATAGGTGGAAATCTATTCGCTTTTGTTATAGTTTTGGTTTTTTCGCCTAAATGTCATATGTTGAACAATCACATAGAACCCAATTATAAATCTATTTCTAAAAAGCCTTGAGGCTGTTTTAGTTTACTTCATCTTGAGCGGCATAGTTCAAAGTTCTAGCAAGCTAGAATCCTGTATATATAAAGCATAGCATCGTGATATTTCTTCAAAAAGAAATAAAGCATTTCTCAATTTTTGGGTATAAATTCTTTCACTGACAAAATAACGGTTCATTTAATAATGAAAATGCTGTCATTAAGACAAGTAACAAAAACCACAAATGAGCCTAGTTTGTGCATTTTTAAACACTTCATTGCATTTAAATGCAACAGATGTGCTAATAATCTATAAATAACTGGAATATGCAAATATTTGCTAACTTGTATTGAGGATTTGCTATGTACCTGGCTCAGTTTTTAGTACTTCTGCACATTCGTCAAAACAAACATTAGATGTTAGATGCTATTATACTCTATCTTTATGAGGACATGGAAGGTCAGAAAGTTTAGTTACTTCCCCTGGTAGCAGGTCACTGACAAAGCAGTTATTCAAGCCCTTTCCAGGCTGATTCCATAGCCCATGCTGGTAACCTCTGAGCACTCCCACCCTCTCAAAACCATACTGGGCATGCTTTGTGCTTCCAACTGAGCTGCAGCCGTTATTCTATCTTGAATGATTTCATTTTGGGGAATATAAGCTTTGGGCTCTTCTACTCCGTAATGTTAATGAAATGGTTCATAAAAGAATTAAGCGAGTTCTGATTTCTTGTAACTGGAACAACACCGGTCATCTAACAGGTCATCTAACTGCAGCTCACTTGTAGGTACTAACAATCTTTTTCCCCCCATGAATCTTTCCAAGTGTGTCTCAGGCAGGCAAGTCTCACTTTTTTTTTTTTTTTTTTTAAGGAGTGTTTTGGCTCACTGTAATCCCTAGATATTTTTTTCTGCCAAAGGACAGATTCTGGAGATGGATGGAAATAGAAACTTATTAAAACCACAGTATGTAAGAGATCTGTGTCTCACATTTTATTGTAAAATTTAGATTTAGGATTTTCTAAAACGGGCTACACTAATCCAAATCTCTTCCGTTTTCATCAATGTGATGTTTTATGTAAAACAAAAATGACTTCTTAAGAATGTATTTCAAGTCATTGCACATAATAGAAGCTTGATAAATACTGGTTTCCTCTTATCCTCACTTTATAAATACTGACCACGGGCCATGCATGTAGTTAGTACTGTGGTTCTCTATCTCATTTGTAGTTATCATTCATCACATAGGTCTAGAAAAATGTGTACTTAACTCTAACAGGGTTGTTTGGGTTTAGGTCAGTAACTTCAAAGTTCTATTTTTTATTTATTTTTTATTTTTTTTTCAAAGTTCTGTTTTTTAATCTTATATTTGTCTATACGAAGAGTCATAAATCAATAAATGAGGCTAATTATCTCTTCAGTCCTGAGAGAATAAAAGGGAGTATATAAAACTAGGCCAGATGCTCCAAGTGTATTTACATTTGGGACAGGGATCTAGAAAGACGTAAGACCAACCGTATGCAGCCATTTCTTAGATTTGACTCAGTTTGGCCGTGGGTAATAATGGCATGAAGGAGAATATTAACAAGGTGGTTTATGGGTTTTTCTGTGACCAACTCTGTTATTCTCTAGCCTTGTTTCCATCTCTTCCTAAGAGTTTTTCTAATGTTCCATATATAATCATTCCAAAATAAACACACACACACACACACACACACACACACACGCACATGTACAGTATACATACCATAGCCTAGGACTGTTTTAATTCATCAGGGTTAAAAATAAGCAAACAAGTGTAATTTCTTAGCCAGTTATTAGGAACTAGATTAAATTGTTTCCTCTTATTCTCTATTCTGGCAGCAGGTTCTTTTCTTTTTACACAGAGGTCTGGACTCTAAATATAAGGTGTACTTTAGGAGAGAAAGTACAGCATATTGGTTAAGAGCAGGAAGACTGGAATGTTCCTGGGTTGTATGAGGAACCTATCAGGAGACTGTCACATATTGCTATGAAATATTTTATTTCAACTTCTGTTATTACCAATAATGAAGGAGCAGACTATTTTGTACCCTGCTCCCAAAACATCCAAACTCTCATTCTAGATTTTATTTCCCTAGTAAAGGAAAAGCAGACATTCTTCATCTGTCTCATCTTCCAACTTATTTAGAGGGAAAATAAAGCCAGTTGTAATTTTAAGTAGAATAACCAGAAGAGGTCAAGGTATTCCCTGCTTTTAAATTATTTTTAATTGTATTCTTTTGTTCTTTCATTAGTTCAAACACATATATTGAAGGTGCTACCACATACTAATTCTTTAAGAACTGGAGATAAGTCAGTGAGCAAAATAAAATCCTACCATCTGGATACCAAATTCTGGACGTACCTGGAGAGAGCAAATGAAACCTGCCGGCTTTTTTTTTTTTTTTTTTTTTTGCCAATTTGTGTGGTGTGCTGCCTTAGGTAAACTACAGAATTAGTAATTAGGTACTGATTTGAAAAAGGGGTTGCAAGTCAGAAATAAATGACATAGAAACTAAACAACAACAATAAAAATACCAAAACCCCAGTAGAACAGATCAGTAAAACCAGAAGACGGTTCTTTGATAAGATCAACAAAATTGATAAATCACTAGCCAGACTCAAAAATCACAAATGAGAGAGGAGAAATAACAAGAAACACCAGAAAAATACAAATAATTATAAGAGAATATTATGAAAAATTATATGCCAACAATTGAACAACATAGAAGAAATGGAAATGTTCCTATAAACATGTAACCTACCAAAACTGAAGTAGGAAGAAATAGAAAATTTGAACAGACCATTTACTAGCATGGAAATTGAATCAGTATTCAAAAAACTCAAAAAAAAAAAAAAAAAGTGCAGGACCAGACAGCTTCATATGGAAACTCTACCAAACATTTAAAGAAGAGTTAATATCTATTTTTTCCCCCAAAAAAATGGAAGAGGAAGAAAACTTCCAAATTCATTCTTTGGGGCTAGCATTACCCTGATACCAAAACCAGATAAAGACACCACTAAAAAAAAGAGAACTACAGGCCAATATCTCTGATAAACATAGATGAAAAAATCCTTAACAAAATGCTAGCAAACTGAATCCAACAATACATTAAAAAAAATCATGCACAATGATTAAGTGGGATTTATTCCCAGGATAGAAGGGTGGTTCAATATCTGTGATTCAATCAACAGGAAACATCACATCAGTCGGAGAAAGGATACAAACTATATGATCACATTTTAATAGATGCAGAAAAAATTTGACACAGTTAAGTATCCATTCATGATAAGAACCCTCAACAAAGTAGGGTTAGAGGGAACATTCCTCAGCATGATAAAGGCCATATAGGAGAAGCTCGCAGTTAACATCATAGTCAATGGAGAAAAACTGAGCACTTTTCCCCTTAGGTCAAGAACAAGATAAAGATGTCCACTCTCGCCACTTTTATTCTTCACAGTATTGGAAGTTCTAACCACAGCAGTTAGACAACAAGAGGAAATGAAAGGCATCCAAATTGGTAAGGAAGAAGTGAGACTTGCACTATTTGCAGATGGCATACTATATATAGAAAACCCTAAAGGCTGGAAAAACAAAACAAAACAAAATAAAAACAAACAAACAAAAAAACAAAGCTTTAAAGTCTCCACCAAAAAAACTGCTAGAACTGATAAATGAATTCAGTGAAGTTGCAGGATACAAAATCAATGTACAGAAATCTTCTATTTCTATACACTAATAATGAAGCAGCAGAAAGTGTAATAAAGAAAATCCCATTTACAATTGTACTAAAAATAATAGGATACCTAAGAAAAAACCTAACCAAGGAGGTGAAAGGCCTGCACTCTGAAAACTATGAAATACCAATGAAAAAAATTGAAGAATACACAAAGAAATTGAAAGACATTCCATGTTCATGCAATCTACAGATTTAATGCAATCCCTTTCAAAATACCGACAGCATTTTTGACAGAACTAAAACAAACAGTCCTAAATTTTTTTTATGGAATCAAAAAACCAAAAAACAAAACAAAACCCAAATGGCCAAAGCAATTTCAAAAAACAAAAATGAAGATATGATAATTCCAGACTTAAAGTTATATTACACAACTGATATAATCAAAACAGTATGGTATTGGCATAAAAATAGACATATAGATCAGTGGAACAGAATAGAAAACCCAGAAATAAACCCACAAATATAATATATGGTCAGTCTTCGACAAAGTGGGGAAAGAATATATGATGGGAAAAAGACAGTCTCTTCAACAAATGGTGTTGGAAAACTGGACCACTTTCTTACACCATACCCAAAAATAAATTAAAAGTGGATTAAAGACCTGAATGTGAGACATGAAACATAAAAATCCTAAAAGCACAGGCAGTAATTTCTCTGACATTAGCCATAGCAACATTTTTCTAGATATGTACCCCGAGGCAAGGGAGATAAAAACAAAAATGAACTTTTGGGACTACATGAAGGTAAGTTTCTGCATAGCAAAGGAAACAGTCAACAAACTAAAAGACCAGCTACTGAATGGGAGAAGATATTTGCAAATGACATATCTGATAAAGAGTTAGTATCCAAAATATATAAAGAACTTAAAAACTCAAAAAACAATTCAAGTAAAAAATGGACAGAAGACACAAACAGACATTTCTCCAAAGAAGACATACGGATGGTGAACAGACACATGGAAAGATGCTCAACATCACTCATCATCAGAGAAATGCAAATCAAAACTATTATGAGCTCAGGTAGAGACCTCACACCTGTCAGAATGGCTAAAATCAAAAACACAAGAAACAACAAAGTGTTAACAAGGATGTGGAGAAAAAGCTCCCATGTTGTGCTGTTGGTGGGCATGCAAACTGATACAGCCACTCTGGAAAACAGTATGGAGGTTCATCAAAAAGTTAAAAATAGAGCTACCCTATGATCCAGCAATTGCACAACTGGGTATTTACCTAAAAGAAACAAATGAACCAAAAACCCCAACTAATTCAAGGAGATACATGTACTGCTGTGTTTATAGCAGCATTATTTACAATAGCCAAACTACAGAAGCAGCCCAAGTGTCCATTGATAGAAGAATGAATAAAGAAGATGTTGTGTATAGACACAATGGAATGTTATTCTACCATAAAAAGAATGAAATTTTGCCATTTGCAATGACATGGATGGAGCTAGAGAGTATAACGCTAAGTGAAATAAGTCACAGAGAGACATACTGTAATGATTTCATTCATATGTGGAATTTAAGAAACAAATGAGCAAAGGAAAAAGCAAAGAAATGGACTCTTACCTATAAAGAACAAACTGATGGTTACCTGAGGGAGGTGGGTGAGGGGTTGGGTGAAATAGGTGATGGGGATTAAGGAGTGCATTTGTGGTGAGCACCAGATGATGTATGGAAGTATTGCATCACTGTAGTGTACACCTGAAACTAATATAACACCACTGCATTTTAACTAACTGGAATCAAAATAAAAACTTGGGGAAAAAAGGGGGGGCTAGAAGAATCAATTCAGGAATCACGTATTTAAGACTGTTTTTAATTTATAGGTGTAGGTGTAAGTCTGGAAATGCCCAGGTAATTACAGGTGATCCTTTCCCTATGAAATTCACAGTTTATTTAATTCTAGAGGTTATGAAGACACACACACACACACACACACACAAAACATAATTCCATCCTAACAACAAAATCAACACAAAATTGCATGATGTGAGTATGGAGCAAGCTACCTGTGACTTAACATGGTGTTTATTTAAGAAACATATGAAGATGGGGCGCCTGGGTGGCACAGCGGTTAAGCGCCTGCCTTCGGCTCAGGGAGTGATCCCGGAGTTATGGGACCGAGCCCCACATCAGGCTCCTCCGCTATGAGCCTGCTTCTTCCTCTCCCACTTCCCCTGCTTGTGTACCCTCTCTCGCTGGCTGTCTCTCTCTCTGTCAAATAAATAAAATCTTAAAAAAAAAAAAAAAAAGAAAGAAACATATGAAGAAAATGCCACTACTGACTAACTTACTACCTCTGATGCTTATTAGATAAGAGTTAAAGCCAGGTTCTTAATGGATATACTCATTGGTAAATAAATACACTTATCTCTAAAATTCTTGAGTTTTCCTGATTACTTCTGGTTAAATGGAAATTTTATTTCTAGCTAAATATCCATGGAATACAAATGTCACAAAACATTTTCTTTTGGAAAGCTGCTGCTTTCCTGCAGATACAAGGAATCCCAGGGTTTTGCAGTGGTTCGCTCTTGTCATTGTGGTCACTGGCCAAATCCAAAAAACAGAGTCTTGAAAGGAGGCCGGACATATTTCTAAAGTATGTTATTCAAAACCCTATTTCTATGAGGTATCCTTTGAAATAGGATTCTGTGGTCAAATAACTTTTGGAAATACTGTATTTCATAGTCTCATCTTGGGAAGTCAGCGGGAATAGGAGCTGAGTGAAGCAACAAAATCAGACTTGTTTAACCTCAGTTAATTAAATGTTTCTCAAACTTATTTGACTATGTGCCCTCTTTGTTCTCCCTTCCATTTATAGTTTGAATGACACATGTTCGGAAGATCCTCTTAACTTTGGCTGCCTTTGTATGGATACCAGCACAGCTTTTGGAAGTTTCAGTTATTAGTTTATTTTAGTGAAATGTTTTATATCAGCTTTTTAACTTCCCATTTATTTTCTCCAAAAATATAATGGCAAATATTCAAAAAGATTCTGGCTCCTTGAACTCCCTATATTGATATTTCAGAAGACAGTAACTTCCCATTTAAGTTGTATATAATCATTGTTGAGCTTTCAGTTTGATAAATACAGAAGATTCTAAATTGTATTTTATATCCACCATACAGTTTTGAGAGTAAGCATCTAGCTTCTTGAAGAGTCTGTGTCTTGCCCTTGTATTTGACAACAAAACTGTTAGTCAGGGATGGGACCTTTCTCCTAAGTTTAATAATGGCATGTGGTTACAGTTTATTCTAAGAGGGAAACTGCAGAGGTGAAAATGGTTTAAAAATAAATACAGCCTTTGAAGAAAAGTTGGAGGACTTAAAACTACAATTTCAAGAAGGCGAAGACATAAATAATTGATCCTAGCCAGCCGGTATCCTCACAACCACATTTAGAGTTTGTAGCTAAAAAATAGTTGCTATTTAAAGAAAACTGAAAAGAGTTGAGTACTTGTATACACGTCACCTATAAGATCTAATTTCATTCTCCTGAAAACTCTGTGAAATAGATGCTTTCATTCCTGTTTTGTCAATGACTTGTTTTCTCAAGGTCATATCCAGTAAGTGGCAGAGCAGGTTGATGAGTCCTTCTTCGGTCAGCATGTACATGGAACGCTTAGATGCTCTCTGTATGGTCTGAATGCTAAAAATGTACAAGGACAGTATGAACATGAGTGAATTTAGTGAATGATAGAGAAAACATTCAAAAAGACTGCCTTACTCCTTCAGATTGTTCTCGGTGTTTATTTAATGGACTTGAATATCTTGAAATTCAGTACGAAAACCTCACTGCTGTTGTTTCTAAAGAAAATGTTCTGTCCCATACATTAAGTGAAACTTTGACTGGGCTTGTCCAGCTGCCATCAGCTAGCATTCAGGACTGAGGCTTGCTTGTGAATCAATAGCCAGTGTCAGGTTCAAATTGAATTTTATTGCTGTTAGTGTCTTGAGTCATCATTTTATGTCTCACTGAATTGCTTAAACTAACAGAAAGGATTTGCCCAGCTTAGCCATTCTGGTTTTTTCCACTCTCATCTCTGTAGTACACAGGCTGTTTTATTTATCACACTCCTTTTTAAATAAGTGGTGTATATTCCTTTTTTTTTTTTAATTGAGAAAATTCATACACTTCTCTTTTATGTTTCCTAGCCTCTGCCGAAAAAGTCTGTTTTAGGAGGCCTTGGGAATCCGTTTTAGGCTGTTGAACATAGAAGTGACGTAAGGGTAAAGGGAAAACAAAATTATGAATGTGACTCCTTTTTATGCAGGGGTGGGGTGGGTCTTAAAAAACGGCTCTTAGACCTTTTGTTGAATGTTGTGTTTTACTCTCATAGGAGATAGAATTACTGTAATGTGACTTAAAAATACTGTTTCCAACATTAAATATTAGATGGTTAATGAAGACAAAATTTAGCCAATGTCTCATTAGCCATGTGCAGTGGAGGAAAAATGAACAATCGGAAACTTTAAAGTACGTTTTCTTCATTGAGCCATATACTCTTTACTATTCATCCTAAACTTTCTTTTTCAAGTCTTTTACTATACCTAATAGTTCAACAAGATTAGCTGTTATCATTCCTCCATTTCTTTCTCAAATTCCTTTTGTGGAAAACACAAAGGAATGACTAAAACCCATAGAGTCACTATCAGAAAGGAGGCAATGTTTTCCATTGTGGTTCTTTGTGCTTTCTGTAGAAATAGAAAGGTAAGTCAGCAGCTTTATGTGTTCAGTCATAGTCTGTAGAAGCATTGAATCTCCACTTTGTCTTTCCAATCTCAAACTAAATAATTCCATATCCCATTACTCTCTCACTTCTACTGTGTGATCTTGAAGCCATTATGCTTCTGTTTTGTTTTGATTTTTAGGGTGGTGTTATTTATGAAGTCTACATAGATATTTGCTTTCTCCTCAGACAGCTGAGGAGTTTCATTTTATAAACAAATTCTAAGAAAAATATATCTTCTCAGGCATAGCAACAAAATCTTTTTTAAGATGGATTCAGATACCCCCCCATGAGCTTATTATCTTAGTTTAAGTGGCTTTAACTTCAAAGATGCAATAGCCAATAAAATGTCATAAGTTTTCATGAAATAAATATTGATCTGTTTTCAGTCTTAATAAAAGATGAGTGACATTTGTGATCACTATGATTCAGTGCTCCATTTTAAATTAGAAAATTATGAATGGGCCAAGCATGATGCCATTAGTGTTAAAATTCAAATGTGTGAACATTATAGAGAATAATTAATCCTCACTAGGGAACTCAATCCTGCTTTGACTGTATACTAGGATTAAATTACAAATATTCATTGGGGACCTATGATTTCTTTTCTAAAATGTTATTGATACCAGAGCAGATTTTTTCGAACTAGTTCTAATGCATTGTATCAATTTAAAGCCAAATTATATTTGTTGAATTTGAGTTATCAAAAGCTTCTGACCTTTAGTAGATAGTGCGATTAGAAATTAATGTGTAGGGGCGCCTGGGTGGCACAGCGGTTAAGCATCTGCCTTCAGCTCAGGGCGTGATCCCAGCGTTGTGGGATCGAGTCCCACATCAGGCTCCTCCGCTATGAGCCTGCTTCTTCCTCTCCCACTCCCCTGCTGTGTTCCCTCTCCCGCTGGCTGTCTCTATGTCAAATAAATAAATAAAATCTTTAAAAAAAAAAAAAAGAAATTAATGTGTAGCTTTGTTTACAAAATAATCTTTAAAAGATAAGTCAGAGGAGTTTTCCTAAGTCCTGTGGCAGAACAATTTGTATTATGACTGTCTTGTAGAGAGTTAGCTAAACGGACACTAATACATAAGTTCTTATCCTTTCATTCTTACAATTCAGTTAATGTAAATGTGAACCTATCTAGGTTCTCTGGTCAGATTGATTGTGTTTCTTCATGAGTCTGACCTCGATAGTATACATAAAATCTTTCCTTTGTGAAAGAACTAGAGAGCCATGGAGCAGGACAAGGTGGAGGAGGGGGGTTAAATTGGTATTGTACAAGGGAGAATCTGGTGATGGTTTCACTGAGTATCCCTTTGTCGACTTTCCTACCTGGAATTAGATTCACCACTCTTCCAGGATGAGAGAGAGGGAGGGAGAGAGAGACAAAACACCTGAATTGAGGACTTTCCTAGGCTTCTGATTCTTAGAAAAACTGTGGTCGGCTTGTCCCATGGGCATTTTTGACACTGGGGGTGAGATTCTGTTTCAGGAAATCAGTTGTGAAGTACAACAGTATGAAGGTTATAGGAAAGTATTTAGAATATTTTTGAAAACTGAAACTGCTGTGGTAACTAAATATTTCTTAAGTACCTAGTGGGTACCTGGCGCTGCACTTAATAGTGGGAACATAGAAATAAATATGACACAGTCTGTACCTTCAAGAGATTCTCAGCTTGGACAGCTTTGTTGTTGTTTTTAAGTAAATGAAATATATATGACCAATGCAAAGAAGCTATGGGAGCAAAGGGGATTAAAAAGCACAAATTTCGTAGAAGTATAGAAGAAGGTTTTCCAAGATGTTCTCGGCATGTTGGACATTATATATCCCTCTGAATTTTCCTTTTAGGAAGTAGGGAGAGGTCATTCAGTACAGATGTCCACCTGGATGAGGCTAAGGTCTAGTACAGAGAGAAACACAGAAAACTCGAGTCTGGTAGGTAATAGGGTATTTTTTGAGATATCTATCTATCTATCTATATATCTATATCTATATCTATATATAGATATAGATATAGATATATGTATATATAATATTTTTAAGTAAGCTCCACTCCCAGGATGGAGCCCAACATGGGGCTTGAACTTATGACCTTGATATCAAAACCTGAGCCAGGATCAAGAGTTGGATGCTCAACTGACTGAACCACCCAGGCGCCCCTGATGTTAATTTTTTTAACTTTTTTTTTCTTTTTCCTTGTTTTTCATAAATTATTTACAACTTTTTTCTTTCTTGTTTTCAATTAAAATATGATCTTTTGGTGTAAATATTTAGTTGATATTGAAGAGGGGAAAAAATCCCCTTATTAGGTGACTCATCACTTATCCTTGAATTTGCTGATCCATTCCTAACATGGATCATGTAGTTCACATACACCAGAAAGAGACGTTTTAAAGGCAGGCTCTCCTGTTTGTCAGTGAATTAGAAATCTCATGACAAGAAATAGCAGAGTTTCCCTGAAACTGAGCTTGGCGGTAATATATGATCTAGTTTGAAACATGTGACTTCATTTAACTGGTCCTTTGAGAGTGTCAAGAATATTGGAATTTTTTTTTTTTTTTTTTTTAATTAAAAAAGTGGTTGAGGGGCTCCTGGGTGGCTCAGTCAGTTAAGTGTCTGCCTTCGGCTCAGGTCATGATCCCACGGTCCTGGGATCGAGCCCCGTATCAGGTTCCCTGCTTAGCAGGGATCCTGCTACTTCCTTTCCCTCTGCCCCTCCCCCCTGTGCACGCTTTCTCTCTCTCTCATAAATAAAGTCTTAAAAAAAAAAAGGGTGGTTGAAGGAAATGTGGATAACAAGGAATGTGACCTTCTAGTCTGTCTCTACTGACTTTGGGTAAGATGTTTAAGTCCCCAGGGAAGTATCCCAGCCTGTTACCCATCTCTGAATCCCAGGTTCAGGCTCACTTAAAAACAAACAAATAAATAAATAAATGATTTTTTAAAAAGACAATATTGTATTTTAAAATAAGGATACTAACAGGAGTAATAATATTAATAACTTCTTTGGGTTGAGCATTTCTGCGATTCCAAGCCCTCATTAATAACAATATATGTTCCTTTTCTCATTTTATCCTCATGGTTCTGTGATGAAGCTACTAGTATAGATGAAAAACTGAAGCCTAGAGAGGATGTGCGATGTTTTCAAAGTCAACAGTTAATAAAACAAAGACCCTGACCCCCATCCATTTGCTTCTCACCCCCGAATACTTACAACTGTCTCCTAGCCGCCTTGGGCCTCAGCTGCAGTTGAAGCAGCAAACATCCCTGCTTACTTTCTTGCTGGTGGGGTATATTTCTCGACCAACTCAGATGTCAGTTATTCGTTTGGCCATGTGTGTGTCTCATTCTGTTCTCTCATTTCTATAAATACACTCTGGCTCTGCAAATCCCAGAGCTTGTAATGTCATAGCCGTTGGAGATGCCATCCAGTTGTCTTCTGTGAGCTTTCTGTAGATTTCTAGTTATTCCTGGATCCCTAATTCATCACCACAGACACTCTGAATTTTCTGTGCCCCTCTTTAGATCCTGGTGTCGCTCAGGTCTCCTGTTACCGTCCATGACCTTCCAAAAGATACCCTGTCTTCTTTCCCTAGATAGCTCATCCCTACTCCACAGAGCTACTTTGAGAATAAGTGAGATGATACATGTGAAACTGTTTTAAAAAACTGAACATCCTAAATTTCCTCCTCACTAACGTGAACAGGATTGAACTAGATCCTCTCTAAAGTTCCTGCGGCTCATTCCATTATCTGTTATATATTAACTTGCTCTCAAGTTCAAGGTATTCTGACATTAGAGTCCAAATATCTTCCTTCATTGCTGAGGCAGGATCTAGTAGGCATTGTATAAACCAAAGGGAGAATTGAATCCACTCGGAGGAATTCAAATGATTCTTTACATTAACTTATCCTGAAACTGGTGTGCTTACATTATGATTTTTGTCGTGAGGTCTTCCCAATTTCCTCAAATCATGTGAAATACATACATAATTGTAGGTTAACAATTAAAAAGGCAGACCACTGCTTGAAATTACATATGACAGAGAAATTCTATCTTCTTGCTAAGTCTGACCTTGACCTGTTGTCTCATTTATTTTCAGTGTGGCTTATAATTGAATGTTGAACAAGAGTCTTTTCAGCTGATCTGATCCCAAACTGAGCATTTTCAATTCAAACGCTAATCTTGACCATTGAAATGACAGCAGCTATGTTCATAATTAAAGTGATTGGGGTTTGAAAAAAAAATGTTGAGTGCTTTCTCCTCATGTCTCTTATTCTAGTTAGGGTTTCAATACTTGGGATATTTTACTTTGGATTATGTGCATTTAAAAATTGTCCTATTTTTTCCTTGATTCATAAAATAAAACCTTATCTTCCTGGCATGTATACTTGGCATTCAGCCTCACATCAAGAAATGTGAATGTTTCATGGAATATTATTATACTGGAAAGATCTCCTCAAAATCAGTAATTAAAGGTATATCACTGTAGCAGAATACAAGACTCTTTATAAGCTGTGCCTTGTCATTAATATGGTGATAGAGCTACTGTGTATACACATTTCTGTATTTTTTCACCAGTTGATAATGTTTTATTGTATACCATCAATGAATAAAGGCGTTGAATTATTGAGTTACTTTTACTAATAATTTTAATTAACTTTATTTAACCTTTAATTAACTTTATATAACCTTTACTTTATGATAGAGATACAATCTAGTGATTAATGCTTCTCCACTGATTTACAAATATTGGTCCTTTTTGTCTTTATAAAGTACCATTTATCTGTATCATGTTATTGCTAAAAATAGGTGTCATTAAGGTAACATTTCAAAGAGGTAGAGAATTCAGAATAGGAAATATATTAATCATATCCATGCTTTCTAAAATCCTAAAATTACGTGCTTTTACTTCCATGAATGTCTTACGTACTACCTTGCCCTATTTTCAACATGAATTATACACGTAGAGAATTCTAGTAACATTCCCTCTTTGGCTTATGTATAGGTTTTAAATGTAACTATTTCTTTTTCATTCTATACAAATATTTATTGAACACCATCTATGCTTTAAATGCTGTTGTGTTTAATGGGAATATAGCCGGGACCAATGCAGTCAAAGTGTTTGTTCTCACTCAAGAATTATTAATAAATAGTATTTTTGAACATTTATTATATGCCTGCTGGCAAATTTACAATATCCTTAATTCTTCAAAATAGCATCATTACTTTACTTTCATGTGGACAAACCGAAATGGAGAAAAGGTTAATTGCTTGACCAAGATCACACACCAAGTGAAGGGCAGAATCATGCCTCAGACCCAGGTCAGCCCAAGTACAAAGATCAACTCTTTCCATATCCACTACTCTTGCCTTTCTGGTTTTAACAGAGTGACAGTTTTGGATATTAGTTGATTCAGTTACCTTCTGCTTCTCTAATTTCTAGAATCCAGATATCTTAGTCACAGTTGCTGTTCTACATCCTTTTGAAGATAAACAAATAAACCATGGTAGTGGGAAATTGCAATAAGAACAGACTTCAGAGTTGACATCGTTCAAATTCTGATTTTGCCTCTTGATTAGTTCCATGAAGCTGGAATCTCCAAAATCCATGGAATGGCTGTAGCTTGAGTTCGGTTGGATGACGTTGAGCAAGTCCTGTAACTTGCCAGCAGTTCTGTTTTGCTTGTGAGAGGTTGTGATCATGATAGATGACATCCGGACACCATTCATGAAGTTGAGTGCTTTCACATCCACAGAGTAGGCTCCACTTTGGGGAAGGCAGTTCTGGTATTCGATACAATAAAAAGCAATAATGAATTTCAAAACTATTTATTACTGAGATAGTCACTAAAACTATTTGAACGATTATTGCTCCAAACATATTGTTGTCTCATGGAAAGCAAATGCCTACCAGTTTTCATTATGGCCCTTTTCAGCCAACGGAACTGTTTTGTAATACACCTATTCTTCTCATGCAGATTAACAAAGAGCCATCAGGGAAAGTATGTAGTGAGCAGTGAGAATGCTAATGAAAACGGAAAAACCCACCAGGGCACATTCTGCATAGGGTTACCTTTGAGCTGTTAGTGCTTTTCGCTGTGAATTTTATTGGATTTACCCTGAGCAAACATTAACTACCTTTAATTGGGACATTGTGCCAGGATCTTCAGATTCACTCCTCCTGACAGCAGACACTCTTGATATGCCATGTCATAGTCTCTTGGTGATTCATTCAACCAGATCTATTCTTTTCATAAATGTGGGTGATTAGAATTTTTGGAACATTTCACATTTGATTTTGATTTTACAGCAACCTTCTAGCAGGAGTACTGTCAGCATTACAGTATTTTTCAATGCAGTTGTTTATTTAAGAGACAGAACCAAAATGATAGGAGCAAAAGCATGTGACATACTGATTAAGGTAAGCTGTGTGTTTTATGGTATTTCTCCAGGTTTATATTTTCCTCAGTTCTCACCATCTCAACATGGCTATCTACATTGTACACGACCTGACCTATATCCAGAAGACTTGCTTCAGCCTTACTTAGTGTCCCTGACGTGGTCTTCCGAATGCTAAACCCTCACAAGAGACACATTTGCAGCATAGCCTGTGTGATCCGAGCAAAGCAATGGGAGTGTGCTGAGAGAGAACATTTATCTAAGTGTCACTCTCTGGACTGAAAAAGAGCACAATAGAAATGACCTTCTAAATACGCTGGCAGTGAAGGTTTTACCTAATGTTAGAAGAGGTAGTAAAATATTCCTTTTAAAAATCAGAGCCCTATAATAACAGGGATAGGCAAAGAGAAATAAAATTACACCGAAAAGAGGCCAGTCTTTCAATAGAATGCTTTGTACCTTTTAGAATAGAATCCATTACAGACATCCATCAGTGATACACAGAAGTCAAACAATACCCATTCTTTAGTTTCCCGCTGCCTCAAGTAGACTCTTACTTTTTTCCTGTAAGATTTGAACAATTTTAAATGTGAAACTTTGCCATTAGAAGCTGTTTTTCTTAGTTTCAAATTTTAATGGAAAAGGTAGTGGAATAAATGGAGAATCCTATATAGAAGGCTTGGCCTGTCCGGTATTTTAAATGGTAGTTCACATTTAGAAAGTCTTGGGGCTGGTGGCGGTGCTCTCCCATGGACTCTCAGCTTCTCCCTGCATCTCTTCTGAGCTGGACAGCACTGTTAGGTTAATCTGTCTAAAACTTGCCTGCCTCTCACATGCTTTCCAAATAATTGCAGTCAAGGTCTTCCATTGTATGGTCTTAATTTACAGCCTTATTTCACTATTCTGTTATTCTCACTGTGTTCTTGTTTACTTTCTCACTTCCATCCTTTCTTTCACTGTACACTGTGTCTGCAATGCTGTGCCTTCATTGCCCCTTCTCCATTTCTGCATGCCCACGTCTTGAGGTGAGTTGTACTTCCCTCAAATTGCTCAGACTGATCACTTTGACCTTTAAGCTAAAATTAACTTTTCTCCATTCGGATAATACTGTTTCCCAATCTTTCATATAGCATTTTATCCTTCTCTGCCTTACATTATAAAAGACTTACATTATAAGTCTAATTGAAAATGGCGATTTTTGGCATTGTGTACCATCATCCCTAATATCTTTAGCTAAGGAACAAAAAGGGATAATTTATTATCCCTTCTTATGGTTTTGTGCGTTGACTGGATTCAGCTGAGTAGTTCTTCCATGGTGTTTCTCATGAGGCTGCGTTCAGATGTTAACAGATGACTGCCCACCAGAGCTCACTCACATAAGCCGCTGGTTGATGCTAGCTGTTGGCTGGGAGCTCAGCTGAGTACATGGTCTGCCATGCTACGATTGGCTTTTCTTTTAGGATGGCCAGTTTGCCCTGGCTTTTCCAAGGACATTCCTGATTTTCATATTGGAAGTCCCACATCCTGTGAAGTCCCACGGTGTTGGGCCAAGTGAGGGTTAATCACCCACTCAGCTTAGGCTTCTCACAACTTAGCAGCTGGGTCCCTGGGACCAATATCCAAAATGTAGGTGTTCCAAGAGTTTCTTGAAGAAGCTACAAATGTTTTTTACTGACTTTAGAGATCACATTTCATCACTCATGTTGAATTTTATTAATAGAGCAGGTCATTAAATCCCTTCAAGAGGAAGGGACTTAAACTCCATGTTGAGGGAGAGACAAAGTAACGTTGTAGGAGAGAAAGTGGGAAGGAAAATATTGTTGTGGCCATCTTTGGAAGCTGTCACCTTCTACATCATATGGTATCTAATCTTTTGGAGAACAAGATTCAGTTCACATTAACATTGTTTCTGTGTTTCCCTCCCAGAGTACCTCGTACTTAGAGACACTTAAAAATAGGAAGGAATATATTTATTCTAAATTTATAATTAGTCCTTACTTGGATACAAACTTACATTCAATTTTGTTTAGATCTTCTCTAATTTATGTAGTTGAAAATGGCAAATTTGGGTCAGAAGAGAAGCCAACAGAAAAAATGTCCTAGAGAAAGTCTGTGCTGTTTTGTTTTGTTTTGTTTTTTACGATTTTTATTTATTTATTTGAGAGAGAGAGAGAGCTCATGCACATGGTGGGGGAGGGGCAGAGGGAGAGAATCTTCAAGCAGATTCCCTGCTGAGCACAGAGCCTAATGTGGGGCTCCATCTCCTGACCCATGAGATTATGACCCATGAGATCATGACCTGAGCTAAAACCAAGAGTCAGACGCTTAACCTACTGAGCCACTCAGGCGCCCTAAAAGTCTGTGCTTCTTATTCTGGGATCAGTGCTGTGCACTGTCAGGGGTCTGTCAATGATTTCAGTCTTTGGGTAGTGTTTTGATGGAGTCATGGGTAGTGTTTAAGGCTGTAACTAATAGCACTGTTGAGAAACCAGTGCATTATTTTACGCATCCGCAACTATAGTAAATGAAAAAAAAAAACAAAAAAAAAACAAGAAACTCCCATTTCTGCTTTAGCATTTACATTCACGCTTTTGGTGCCCTCAGGAAAAACACACTTTCGGGTTATGCAGGAATACAAACTTTGGTGGCCCAGTAAGACACGTTATCCCTGTTGATGAACAGTCCTACTTTCTCTTTTGTATCCTGCATTAGATCCTATTTGTTTCCCCTCCAACGAAATGTGATAAATACCAGGCCCAGTTCTATAAACAATTTTGTATTTACTTATCAATGATTAACAATTATATTATGTATATGATGATATGCATCATTTATTTAACCTAAGTAAAGGGTCTAGTACATATATAATGGCCTTGGTAAGTTAACACGGAAATTCAGCATTGCCTGTAGAGGTTTTGAATACTCTTGTAGGTTCTTCAAAGGAATGTCGTGCTTCTCAAACTTTAGCAAAGGCAGTTTAATCTTTGTCAATATGTAGGGTCAATTCTATTAGATTCTCAAGAAAAGGGGCAGTCACAGTTTGTGGGCAGCTCTGATGGCTTTTATTACATGGGCTGAAGCACGAAAGTTCAGCTCTGTCGAGTACCAACACAGAGTGCTTTTTACAGATCCAGTGCCCTCTAATTGCTTCAAAATGTCAGGTGCTCCAACAAGGGGCAAAGAAGCACAGGCAGTGGAAAACTAATTGGTATTGGGACATAAAGCTTTTCTGGGTCACTGATTTACATTAGGCTCAGGTCAGTAGTGAACTCAAATTCATTCTCTTCAGTGGCAAACTACTTTATGGGAAATAGGCCTGGATAGACTCCCAATTGCTGCTGGATAATGTGTGTACCACAAACCAATGTACAACTGTTAACTCTACTGGTATTAGGGATTGTTCATCTTTTAAGATATTTGACTTCAGTATTAAAATATCACATTTTTGAAAATGAATCCATGCTTTACAAAAGCCAAGGGCAGGCAGAACTGTGGCTATTTATAGACTGGTGAAGACAGCATCAAAAATTCAGGAGACCCGTAGAGAGAAGGCAAGACTGTAAAACACATCATTGCTTTGTGTATTTTAATGAAGAGACGACAAGTGAGTTTGACACGGAATCTAAAAGAGGTAAAATGTATTACCTTTGTTTTCACAGAGTTCATACTCAGCATAGGATAAGGCCTCACGTCAGTGCCCTCTGAAATACTTTTGGCTCCGGAGATGTGGACTAAATGTAATAATTTTGATTGTTAAAACTTGACCTTTTTTAGCATAATACGTATCTTGGTTTTCCTAAGACAGGAAATAAATATAAATAAATAAGTACTTAAACCACTGCATCTACATGCTAAAGTAGCTTAGTTTCATCTGTGTACTGGGGAGTTTATAGACTATAGCAGTAGAACCTTAAAAGATACTTGGAAATATCTCCATTTTTCCTTTCCACTTCAGCTCCATATGCTACAACAGAAGGAATATAATCCCAGGGCATCAGTTTTATATCTCTTGAGGCATCAATTCATTAACCTCACATCTATCCTGCACTTTACTTTTTCTCTGTATAGCAAACAATGTATTACTTCTGTAGCTATTTCATATGATCCTACATACAACAATATATAAGGTAGAATAAGTTCTAAAGTCAGATTTCAAAATTTGTGGGTGTGCTAAGAGAGGGAAATATTAAGTCTGCTGGGAGATTAGGTACAATGCAAGGAGAGTGCTGCATTTGAATTGGTCTATGAGAGATTGGTAGAGATTTATACCAGTGACAGGATCTAGGAAGGCTATTTCCAGGTAGGGAACAGGAGCACCATAATCAGTGATGACAGAATATAGTAAATATATTGAGGCAAATATAATGTTTATTATTGGGAGTAAGGAGGTTATTAACAAGCCAATTGGGTGTTGGTAAAGTAGCCTACTGCCTTATTATAGAACACCTAAAATGACATCAAGAAAATTTAATCAGGAGTTCACAGTGGCAGTTGGCAATAGGACTCCAGTTCTGTGTTAATCAAAAAACATTTTTGGAGCAATCCCTGTTCCCCAGAGATTCTATAAAAACTAAATACGTTGTCTCAGGAATCATCTAGAAAAGGGTGATCTCCAGGGATTAGGATGTAGAGACCCAAACTACAGGAACAATAATATCAGAAATGATCTACTATTGTTATAATCAGCTGTCAATATTCAAGAGATCCCTGCTCAGAAAAAAAATGAAGCTCCAACAATTTTTAATCTCTGCTTTTCAGCTAAATTGTCAAAATATAAGGAGGATATATCCAGTTGATCTATGTTACCATGCTATTTCATGATTAAGAGAGAGAGGGACCACTGTGTATATTGGTAATTGCAAGAAAGGATTGCCATTATGAGTGCTATTAGAAAGAGGAAATGATGGGGCGCCTGGGTGGCACAGCGGTTAAGCGTCTGCCTTCGGCTCAGGGTGTGATCCCGGTGTTATGGGATCGAGCCCCACATCAGGCTCCTCCGCTATGAGCCTGCTTCTTCCTCTCCCACTCCCCCTGCTTGTGTTCCTTCTCTCACTGGCTGTCTCTATCTCTGTCAAATAAATAAATAAAATCTTAAAAAAAAAAATTAAAAAAAAATAAAAAAAAAGGTTTAAGAAAGAGGAAATGGGTCGAGTCAAAAGCAATACATATGCATTTGCCAAAGAGTTATTATGCAGACATAAGATGAAGTTTAAATATTAAATATGCATACTTTATAGCTATGCATATCCATATGTATGTATATACATATATCTGTATTTTTAGATTTTTAAATTATCAGCATTTTCATATTTCATACTTCAACATTATATATATATATATATATATATATATCTGTACATGTATTTACACACACACAGATATACTTTCATATTATACCTTTAATTTGGGTAATGCTACTCATTTCATAGGAAAATTTCTTTTGTGGTAATACTCATTTGCTGGTAAATTTCCTTCAAAATGGCTCCATGTGGATTAAAACCAACTTTAGTTTTCTTTAATCCAAATCCTTGGTCAGCAGGTAGCCTATATCCTCAGAAGTATCAGACTTTCTGACCCTATGTTTGGTGATTCCCATAGTATGTTGTGTGCTACCGTTTTATTTTATTTTATTTATTTATTTATTTATTTATTTATTTATTTATTTATTTTTATTTTCTTGATTTTTTTAATTTATTTGACAGAGAGAGATACAGCGAGAGAGGGAACACAAGCAGGCAGAGTGGGAGAGGGAGAAGCGGGCTCTCCGCTGAGCAGGGAGCCCGATGCAGGGCTCGATCCCAGAACGCTGGGATCATGACCTGAGCCGAAGGCAGATTCTTAATGGCTGAGCCACCCAGGCGCCCCGAGTGCTACAGTTTTAAAAATCTCTGAGTGGCATTAAATTTAACTGTGCAAATGTATTCAGATTAGAAGGGAGAATGGGATATGATAAGCCTTCACAAGAGAATAATTACTTTCTGTGACAAAAATTACCAAAGCACCAGACTCTGGATAAGTGTTAGGACTGTCCTTGTATTTTACAGCTAGAAGTTCACTGGTAATTAAAGCAACAAAAGTGCATTTTTCTTGCGATGTTCTTTTGGTTAAGCTCTTTCTACCTTTCACTCTGCCTGCCCATCTTAGGTACTATCGCAATAGAGGTCAGTTTATACTATAAGAAGTGATATTCATTCATTCTTTAGTCGTGTAGCCAACCTCTATCAAGCACTTGTAGATACAGTGCCTTGTAGATACAGAATTGCTAGACCAGCCCCTGGAATTGCAGAAAGGAAAATGAGAGTTTCTGCCTCCCAGAAGCAGTCTTGTGGGAGACAAGTAAACAGATGAGTGCCATTAGTAAAAATAGGCTATGGAAACATTTCTGTGCAAGGATCTGTACACTAAGCCAATAAATAAAAACAAAGTGCCTTATTTTGCCTGAAACTTTTATCTGTTGAAACTGTGTGCATAGAGGAGTTCCCTAAAACAGGGATGGAGAAGGTAAACAGTATATTTGATGGCTTTATATAAAAGCTGCTGTATGGTTTAAATCTTTACACAAAATTTGAAATCAGATGGATGAAAAATATAATTACGTTGGCAGGTTAAGTGGAAGTGGTGATAGGAAGAAACTAACATGCAAATATCTATATCTCACTGTGTTCACAGAAGACTAAAATTATGATTTCATATTGTCCCTGAAAATAAGCTAATCATTTCCAGAGAAAAAAAGGATATTATTGAGAAATATGACTCCCAGGCAGATTATTATACCATCTTCAAAGATAGAGCCTTGCAATAGTCCGAAATCAGTTTGGTTTTGTGTCTGTCTAAAGTATGTCCTTATGGTACAAGGGAAAGCTGCGGCTGTTTGCACAGTGGGGTGTCTTTGCCTCCAGAGAAGCAATTCCAAAGATGGGCTTGTTGCCAGCATTGCAAACCTGCTGACACCAGAAAGTCAGGGCAAATGAGAGATTGGTGTAGTAATTAACATGTAATCTTTGGGTCTGTTCAAATGTCCAAACGGTTGTTTTTCATTCTCCAAGCCGTTCAGTACACTTTGGAATTCTTTTTTTTTTTTTTTTTAAGTCGGTAATCTAGATAGATAACAGATGGCGAGAAGTTTCTTGGTGTTGTATTAATTGGATTAACCACTGTTGTGCTTAGCTGTCGATGCTGAGCCTCCCTTTTAACTAGAAAGTGTTTTCTTCCTCAACAAAGCAATGTGGATAGGAAGATAGTCCCCCCCTCTTTGGTCTCGAGACACTTAGGTTTAGGAAAAGATACTAACACATGAATTCCAAAAGAATACTACTTTTCCAAATTGGAAATAGTAAGACTTGACCATGCTATAGAGTTTTTAGGTGTTAGGTGTATCACCATCCAGTTTTTAGTTGAAGAGTAAATCCCTACCACACAGCTGCCACCCAGATATCCCCTGGCCTCTCTTGATAGCTTAGTCCCCCCTTATGTAGAATCTTTTCATCTTTGGACCACTTTAGTTGTCAAAGTATCCTTCCATGTTTTGCCTGCAGTTGTCATCTTTTGGACTTACCCTCCAGAGTTCTATCCATTGCCTCATCATTGTTCTGCTTCAGGCTTTTCTAATGCTCAAATTCACATGCAGCAAGTGTGAGAAATCAGCCTTTATCTCCCAAGCTAAATAACCATTAATCCTTTGACTTCATTCTCATCTGTTGTCTTTTTTATCGATTGTCTTCTCTCCCTCCTATGTTACCATATTCTACAGTTTTTCTATGTTCCTCTTAAAATGTAGAATTATTTGAGCATCATTTTTTTTAAAGAGATTTTATTTATTTATTTGTCAGAGAGAGAGGCAGGCAGAGGGAGAAGCAGGCTTCCCACTGAGCAAGGAACCTGATGCAGGGCTCCGTCCCAGGACCCTGGGATCATGACCTGAGCTGAAGGCAGACGCTTAACCAACTGAGCCACCCAGGCACCCCTTATTTGAGCATCGTTATAGCTAAGATATACTGAGATATTTGTCAATAATAGTCTCAGTATTTTCTTGACACTACTAAATTTAAGAAGTACATGAAGAAAAAAAAAAACTTCTTTCATTTGTACTGCTTGTGTAGTTAAAATATCCTAGAAATCAAAATCCTTGCCTCTCATTGTCACACATAAGTATGGATTACATTTTGTTGTTGGGAGAGAAGACCAAATTTCAATACTCTTCTTTGTTTTCAAGTAAGCTTATGTTATAAAGACATCAGCTGTGCAGTATCCCCCTAAATGATATGTTGAGATCCTAACCCCTGGGATTTGTGAATGTGACCTTATTTGAAAATTAGATCTTTTTTTTTTTTTTAAAGATTTTATTTATTCGACAGAGATAGAGACAGCCAGCGAGAGAGGGAACACAAGCAGGGGGAGTGGGAGAGGAAGAAGCAGGCTCATAGCAGAGGAGCCTGATGTGGGGCTCGATCCCATAATGCCAGGATCACGCCCTGAGCCGAAGGCAGACGCTTAACCGCTGTGCCACCCAGGCGCCCCTGAAAATGAGATCTTAATGTAAATTAAGATGTGGTCATAACGAGAGTAAGGTAGGCCCTTAATCCAGGACTGGTGTCCTTGTAAGAAGAGAATAGGAGACAAAAGTAGAATACACATGGGTGGGAGTAGATCACGTGAAGTACACAGACACACAGGGAAGATGACCATGTGACCGCAAGAAGCAGAGATTGGAATTATGCAGCTGCAAGCCAGGAAACACCAAGGGTGTTGGCAACCACCAGGAGTTGCAGATAGAGCATGACCTTTCCAACACCTTGATTTTAGATGTCTAGCTTTCAGAATGGTGAAAGAATTCATTTCTGTGGCATTAAGCCAAGCAATTTGTGGCACTTTGTTATGGAAGGACTAGGAAACTAACATAAGGTGATTGGAGGTTTAAAATACTTTAAAGAGTTCCCTCGAAGCTTTCATTAGTGTTATATGGAAGAGAGCTCAGAGAGATCTGAGTTCGAATTGCCGTAGTTTCACTAGGAAGATGTGTACTTTTCAGCAAGCTATCAACCTTTCCAAATATCAGTGCTCAAATCTGTGACATAAAGATAATGGTCACTTAATTGTAGTTTTACATTTAAATGAGATCATGTGTGTAAAAGGGAAGCGTTCTATAAATGTAAACATGAGGATAGAGGATGGTGGGGGTGTGCTAACACTATGCATCTGTATTACCTTATAAAAAAGAAGGTAGACTTTCTAGGCTCAATGAGGAAATTAATGCCTAGAAATGTGAAATACATTGTCTAAGGTTCCATAATGTTATTGGCAGAATTTTTACCCCCCTGACCTTCAACAGTGTCACCCTTATGAATATGTTATCTTATTTAGCACACGGGACTTCATAGATGCAGTTAAGTTTGCTAATCATTCTACCTGAAAATATGGACGCTATCCTGGATTATCTTGGCTGGGCCCAGTGCAGTTTTATGAGTCTTTAAATGCAGAACTTTTCTTCAGCTGAAGGCAGGAAGGGAAATCAGAAAGATTTGAAGTACTAGAACTTGCCATGGCTGACTTGAAGGTGGAGAGGTGTACACATCAAAAAAATGGAGACCTTAGTCCTACAAACTCAAGGAACTGAATTCCACCAGCAGCTGTAATAATCTTGGAAACAGATTATTTCTTAGCTACACCAGAAAGGAACAATACCTTACTAATATCGTGTGTGTCTGTGTGTGTGTGTGTGTGTGTGTGTGTGTGTGTGTGTGTGTGTGTGTCTTTTGTGACCCTGTACAGAAATTCCAGCTCTGTGGTGCTGAATTTATGATCTACAGAATTGGGAGATGATAAATGGGTGTTGTTTTAAGCCATTAAATTGGTGGTAATTTGCTAAGCAGCAGTAGAAAACTAATATAGATACGTCAAGTTGGAATAAATATGGTAATCCTGATTCCCTGAGTTAAACGATAAACTGAGGCATATATATATATATATATTTTTTAACATTAAGCTTATTTGAGGAAAAATTGATTCAAATCAGGCAGTGCTGAAGCAGAAGTAGTTAGGAGCACTCTACAGACAGGAGCCCGAGAAAAGACATCTGTAAAGTACAGAAGCAAAGAAGGGAAATTATTTGATTGGCTATTGCTTAAAGTCTAGTTGGCAGTTTTTGTGATTGGCTATTCTTAAAGTTTTGATTTTGCAGCTTTGAGGCAATTATAGACTTAGATTTCAGTTTGCTTACATAGGTGGCTATGGCATTAAAGCCACCTCAGTCTAATGGCCTCCTTGTTGAATTATTTTACCACCTGGGGGTGCCTAGGTGGCTCAGTCGGTTGAGTGTCCAACTTTGGATCTTGGCTCAGGTCTTGATCTCACAGTTCTGAGTTCAAGCCCTGCATTGGACTCTGTGCTGGGTGTGGAGCCTACTTAAAAAATAAACAAACAAACAAACAAATTTAACATCTGTATTGGTTTCTCTTTACCAGCTGCCTTAATAGATTCAATCTGTTATGTTTTGATTTAAACAAATGTATTTCTAAGAAATCTGAATAGGAGACGTCCTATTTTACCAGTTAGCCATATCTAAATTGTTTAGAATTTTCTCCACCCAGTAAGTTTTGTTACCATCAAAAAAAAGTATAAATTGTGTTTCACTGAATATTATGATTAAGAATTAAATGAGTTCCATTATTGTTAGCAACTACCAGTAACAAAAACACACTTGAAATTTCTTGAAATCCCTGGGACTTCACAAGATATATTAATTCTTGACTGTGACAGCAATGTAAGATTGTTCAGACTTAGATTTTCACAAATAAACACAGATTAAGTCTACAGATATAGGAGAAAGAAGTACAGGTACTATTGACATGTGATCTTTTTTTAGAAAGTTAAAAGTGGACCTAAATCTGAATATATTGAAATGCTATGTGGTCATTTTTCTATTGGAAAATTCATATTTAGAATTCAGAAAGGAGATTTTGTCTTCTGAGTACTTCTTGTCTGATTTTTTGTGTTGAATTTTGAGGATGATAATTACAGCCCTTAAATTCCCCCTAACCTAGAATCAATTTAAAAATACAAGCAGGAAATAAAAATATTGTCTTTATTATTGAGAATCCTGAGCGGAAAAGGTGTCTTGGATGTATAGCCATAGCCAGGCTCGCTCACGTTTCCTCTAATCCCACATTTGCCCACCGATATGAATGACTCCCTTTCAGATAAGTCTCTCTTTATTCCTTGAGGGGAGAAGTGAAGTGAGAGTAAAGACAGTTGGAAGTTTCTTATTTCACAAAGGATAAAATGTAATATTTTATGGTAGAATGACTATCAAGGGCAAAATAACCTAAAGGAATTTATTTAAAAATGTATAGCATGGGCAGAATATCTAGACGGCCCACGATTCTACACTGCCATGATTCCCAAATTTCTAAAGTAAAATTAACTTCTCGATTTTGGAGAAGTTATATGGTTATGGTACATTCACTTCCAGACATTCCATGAAAAGCTGTATATCTGGTTCCAAAGCTATGAGACTGTAGGCTCTTTTAGGAAAGTGTAAGGGCCTGAGCTCTCCAATATGAAATCCCAAGACAGAGTTTTTAGGAGGTGGGGTCTTCCCATCCCGCTTTGCATCCGGCGCCCAATGTACGATTCTGTAAGTTATTTCTGAGTGACCCAAAAAGTCTCAGCTTGGCTCTCAGTTTTTGAAGGGAGGACAATTTTCTAGGAGAAGATTTGGTTCATTAACCTACCTGTCAAAGGAATCTTTATCTAAGCCCTCCAAATGTTAATGTTCTTTGGGGATATTTGAATATCACCTGCGTGAGAGCCAGAAATATGTCATCGACACTATAACATTGTGAATTCAGGAGTAACTATATGCATCTGGAAATATAGGACATAGTTCTTCACATGACCATGCTGTTCTTCAAAAGAAATATTTTGTGAAGTGTGTAGGGAGTTAAAAGGGAAAAAATTAAAAATCTAGTTATGTATAGATATGTACATTTATAGTATATAACTCTTATGCAATCATGCATCCTGCATCTCCATTAATCTAATAAATTGACATGTGATCTGGGTCACAAAATACTCTCTTTAATGCAGATGTGGATATTTATTGCTTCAATTATCCAAGTGAACTTACTTTCAGGTCCCACTTTCATATTTTCTATAAAAGCTTCCCATGAGGCAGTAAGGGGAAAAATATAGGAATACGGGGTTTGTAAACTTATTCCATTTTTGGCATTTCTTTTATGATGGTGATATCAGGCACATTACAATATTAATATAACTTTTCTAGGCCTGAGTTTCACCATTTTTAAGGTGAGATTTAAAGGACATTTAATTAATTGTGGGAATAAATTTCACGATTATTCTCTGTAAAGTACAGTGCAATAAACATGTGAGTTTAGCTTTTCTTCCAACACAGTATTAAATGAAATGAGTGTAGCTCCACCCTATGACCTTTGCCAACATGCAATGCCTCATGATACTTAGAATTTTTTATCGTGTCTTAATGGTGTGGTCCTTTTTCTACTGAAGTGTGACGTTCTTGAAGGCATAATTTATTTATCTTTCATCTTTCATTGCAGGCTGCACGTATTACTCTCATTACTCTCTGATGGATAAATTAATTCATTCAGTAGATAATTGTTGTAGATGCAACATTACCAGGGGGGATATGTGCTAAAACAATGCTAAGCAATATAGAAGTGCTGCCTGTTATTCCTGAACTGGGAGTTTCAAACTATAAACAAAAATAAACTAGCCGTAGCATTAAAATACCTTTTAGCCTTCTAGAATGGATTTTTTGTTTCCTATAGGAATACAGAAATAGGAATTACATAACATTCAATCGGAAAAATGAAGACATTGGAAATAAAATAGTGGCATAGAGAGCCAACACTGGTTAACAGCATCATCTGTGACGCTGACCCAACTGAGTTGCGGTTTTAGCTCAGCCATTTATCATTTATTTGACCTTAGCAACATAAATATGCGGTTTTTTAGTTTTCTCAAAGTAATAAAATTAATGTAGACAAGTAATGACCTGGCATACTTCTCAGATTATGAGTCTTGAGAATGTTCATTTATTTGACTTGTTTCTTTAAGAAGTCCATGCACTAAACTTTAGATACATCTTCTCCAAGTGCCCACTGTGATTTGGTAGAGGCAGTCCCCAGATTGACTGTGTGCGATGTCTAATATTTAAGGGGGAGCTATTATCTTTTTCTGGTGGGGGGGTTAGGTAATTAATTGAAATTTCATCCTGATCAAGCTGGAGAGATCTGTCAAAAGAAGACTGGGGATATTTGTTATTAACCACCCCAAAGACCAGCCTGCAAATTTAACATCGGTATAAAGCAGAAATGAAGCCTCTCCATTCTAGAGCTTCCCCACTGAGTTCTGACTAATAATAAAGACTTTGAAATTATGTTTCATATAGAGTGGCATCAACATGACAGGACCATGCTGAGTCTTAGAACATTATGATGTGGATATTACTCTGAACCATTTTATAGTAAGAAACTTCTTTGTATAAGCAAATGCCATCTCTAATTTAGCTCAAGAGATTAAATAAAACAAAGAATCATAATTATTTCTGAAAACATTGACTTTATTAGACCAAACTTTTGAGAATTGATTACTTGGGGTATTGTAATGCCTTGAATCCAAGCTCTTTAAAAAATCCTTTAAAGTTTCACCTTTTAAAAAAATTTTTTTCTCAATGAATTTCTATAAGGCAGTGAAGATGGTATCCTGAGATCCTCTCGCCTTATGTTTTGAAATATCTTTTAAGAATTAATATATGGATTTGTGTATTGAACCCCCCTTGCGACCCAGGAATAAATCCCACTGGATTGTGGTGAATGATTCTTTTAATGCACTGTTGGATTTGATTTGCTAGTATTTTGTTGAGAATTCTTGCATCCATGTTGATCAGGGATATTAGCCTATAGTTCTCTTTTTTAGTGGAGTCCTTGGTTTTGTAATCAGGATAATTCTCGCTTCATAGAATGAGTTTGGAATTTTTCCTTCCATTTCTATTTTTTGGAATAGTTTGAGAAGAATAGGTTTTAACTCTTCAAATGTTCGGTAGAATTTCCCTGTGAAGCTGTCTGGTCTTGGACTTTGTTGGGAGATTGTTTATTACTGGTTCAATTTCCTTGTTGGTTATCATTCTGTTGGAGTTTTCTGTTTCTTTCTGTTTCAGTTTTGGTAGTTTATGTGTTTCTAGGAATTTATCCATTTCAAATGACATACCCGATAAAGGGTTAGTATCCAAAATATATAAAGAATTTACACAGCTCAATGTCCAAAAAACAAATAATCCAATTGAAAAGTTGGAAGAATATGTGAAAAGACATTTTTTCCAAAGAAGACGTACATATGGCTAACAGACACGTGAAAAGATGTTCAACATCACTCATCATCAGGGAGTACAAATGCAGACTACAGTGAGATATCACCTCACACCTGTCAGAATGGCTAAAATTAACAACACAGGGAACAACAAGTGTTGGTAAGCATGCGGAAAAAGGGGAACCCTCTTACGCTGTTGATGGGAATGCAAACTGGTACAGCCACTCCGGAATACATTATGGAGTTTCCTCAAAAAGTTAAAAATAGAACTACTCTACAATCCGGCAATTACACTTAGTTAGGTATTTACCCAAAGGATACAAAAACACTAATTTGAAGGGATACATGCACCCAGATATTCATAGCACCATTATCACAATAGCCAAATTATGGAAAAAGCCCCCCCCAAAAATTATGGAAAAAGCCCAAATGTTCATCACCTGATAAATGGATAAAGAAGTGGTATATACATGTATATACAGTGGACTATTACCCATACAAAAGAATGAAACCTTGCCATTTGCAATGATGTGGATGGAGCTAGACGGTATTATGCTAAGCAAAATAAGTCACAGAAAGACAAATACCATATGATTTCACTCATATGTGGAATTTAAGAAACAATGAACATGGTAGGGGGCAGGGAGAAGAGGCAAAGCAGAAAACAGACTCTTAACAAACACAGAAGAAACAGGGTTGCTGCAGGGGACGTGGGTGGGGAGATGGGTATTAAGGAGGGCACTTGTGATGATCACTGGATGTGGTATGTAAGTGATGAATCACTTAATTCTACACCTGAAACTAATATTACACTCTGTTAACTAAAATTTAAATTAAAGGTTGAGGAAAAAAAGAAAAAAAATAGAGGATGGATATTCTCTTGAAGAGATATTAGCTTCCTCAGAGGTGTAATGAGCATGTATTTGTCTAACTGCTTGGGATATATCTGTATATTCATCTATCAGTTTATATCTATCATCTCTATTTTAATTTCTAGTGTTATCAACATACTAGGGTACAAAACAGCAAATCAAAGGATTGACACATCTCCTATCCCCTCTGCCCCTACTTGCTGAATTCACAGCAATGATTGCTAATTTAACATGATGTGAGTACAGTTCCACAATATAAAAACAGAATATCATCAGACACTATAGAATTATATGGTGTAGAAATTAAGTGGTTTTTCATAAAACTCATAATTTCTGCAATGCTTAGCAAATTATTTTGAGTTGACTGTATGATTCTGGTAAACTCAAAATGCAGCAAAAGAACAAAGAAACAAAACAAAGAACAAAAGAACAAAGAACATTGCATTTACTAAAATTTTGTGATTACGTTCAAAGAGATATAAGAAGAGTGAGAAGACAAGATTTTTACAAATTATGACACAAACAGATTTTCTAAGGAGCAGTTTCAGGAGTTGGGATTGTACATTTAACCAGGGGAAAAGTACCTGAAGTGAGAAGTCTCAGTAAATAAACCTGCTGACACATACGAAATGTCCACTGAGAAAAGAGGCAGAACTGAAATAAAACAAAACCATTTACTTGGGCTCTTAGAATGGCAATTTGGGATCACAGATTTGGGTAGCACTAGGAAACAAAAGCCATCAGATTTCTTTTCTTTAGTTTATATGGACTAAAGCCCATATTTTACTAAGATTTTCTCAGTTTTTTTCCTCAAGTCCTTTTTCTGTTCCAAGAGGGCTGATATATATTATATAATGTAGATATCATATAAATATATACATATATAAATATAAATACATATATACATATATAACAATATATATGTTAATTGCTCATGGCCTTTTTTAAATTGAAGTATAATTAACATACAATGTTATGCTAGTTTCAAGTGTATACCATATTGATTCAGCGATTCTGTACATTACTCAGTGTAGTCACCGTTTGTCACCATACAGCATTATTTCAATGTTATTGACTATATTTCCTATGCTATACTTTACATCTCTGTGACTTATTTCATAACTGGAGGTTTATACCTCTGAATCCCCTTTATCTGTTTCACCCATGCCCTTAACCACCTTTGCTCTAGATAACCACCAATTTGTTCCCTTTATTTTAAGAGTCTGTTTTTGGGAGGCGCCTGGGTGGCTCAGTTGTTAAGCGTCTGCCTTCGGCTCAGGGTGTGATCCCAGGGTCCTGGGATCGAGCCCCACATCAGGCTCCTCTGCTGGGAGCCTGCTTCTTCCTCTCCCACTCCCCCTGTTTGTGTTCCTTCTCTCTCTGGCTGTCTCTATCTCTATCAAATAAATAAATAAAATCTTAAAAAGAAAAGTCTGTTTTTTGGTTTGTTTCTTTGTACCTTTTTTTTTTTTTTTTTAATTCCACATTGAAGCAAAATCATGTGGTATTTGTCTTTCACGGTCTAAATTTTTTCACTTAGCATAATACCCTCTAGGGTCTATCCATATTGTTGCAAGTGTTAAGACCTCAAAAGCCAGGGGTTTCTAAAGACAAAAAGGGACTGCTTGTCTGGGTTGTTCACAGAGAATTTTGATTGGTGCTGGTGGCAGAAAACTCATCTTGGCTAAACATAATTGGTTGCTAAGGCTGTCACGAATCAGAAGACTGTTACCATAGCAAGTTGCAGGGGTTTGTGCAGAGTCCTTGAACTATTTGTGCTTTGCCCTGGTTCAAAAGTTCATGGCCCCACCCCATGAGGACTTGTATAAGACCCACCTCCTTAATGCCCTCCCAGTTCCATTTTCAAACTTCTTGACATAAGTAACTCCATTTTATTTCACCTTTCACAACACACACATGCACACACACACACACACACACACACACACACACACTTAATTTGGATCTTTTTTTCTGCATACTTTTGTAAAACCACATATCATAATGATTCAAACTAATAAAACAACTATAGACTTAAATCCAAAGAAGGTTTTCAGTAAGATACAGTTATCTTACAGACAATTAGGTACAAAATAGCAATTTTTTTTTTTTTTGAAAAGTGGTAAAACATTTTTTGGAATCATACTTTTCCAATATATTTGTATAGGGGTCCTCTGACCAAACACTAAGATTTAAGATATTTTCTGGTGTTTGCTGCCGTAGTGAGAAGTCTTCCACAGGTGATAGACGAGAATATTTTAGAAATATAAAATAGAAATGACGTAAGGAATGGTAGTATGAGGAGCCCTGCAAATCCACTCCCCAGGGAGGCAACCGTAACTGGTGAAAATGATGAATTTCTTTTTTGTAAATTTCTGGGAAGTGTTATAAAAGCATACAGAAAATAACCATTTACTGAGGTATGCCTACTAACTCTCATTGAGAGCCTTGAGAGTCTCTGGCATTTGAGCCATAATCTCTCAGTTCAGTGTGTTAGACGTGCCACTTGGGGTGGGTGCAGACAAGAACACAGACCTCCTCTCCCCACAGGTCACAGTCAAGCACTACAAAACACTCTCTGGAGGGGAAGGCTGCTGGCTCCACACTGCAGCAGAGTCTCCAAACCAGGCAACAGCCTGTGAAAGTTCCAGGGCTCTTTTCCTCCCCCAGCCCCAACTTGTAGGGTAGAAGATTTACCCTAGGGGTGGCAGGCTTAGGAGACTGGGGCCCCAGTCATCCTTGTCCCACGCATCTAGTAGGGTAGAATTTCCAAGATAAGTAAGCTTAAAAAAAAAAAAAAATAGTATTGCTCCAGTCCAGTGCCTGTTTGTAAAGAAGGTATCACCCTGAGAGAAGTGGGGACTCATTCTAGCTCTGGAGCAGAGGCACAGAGTCTTTGCCAGATCTGCAGTCTGGAAGAACAGGGAACTGCTCTTTTGGGTGCGGGGGGGGGGGGGGGGTGCGGCAATGTGGGGGATGTTCAAGAATGCTCTGGGAAACAATTTAGATTGCAGCCATTAAGAGGAGGATGGAGCACCTTTGAGAGCCACAAGCTAAGCTTGTAAACCAGCTAGAAATTTACCAAAAAATGGGGGGAAAGCAAGCTAAAAAGATAGTTCCCGAGGTCACAAAACTCACAAACTGGCATCGAAAGATTACCTCTCCAAGGAGGTCTGGGTTTAACTGGATGACAGTTTATGCCCCAGGGAAGAATGAAAAACTGTAGAGCAATCAGCTGGCAGGTAGCCAAAGCTAAGAATTGGGTCTAACAACTGAGGGAGACGGTTTAACCAAGAGATTAATAAACGAGACCATGTAAAAGATGCTCATGTTCCCAATTTTACAGAGAAGGAAATAGAGGCTCAAAAGCTCTAAATAAACATTTACCTAAGGTTACCCAGTAAGTAGAAGGAATAAGATGCTGGCCCCTTTCCATGTGCTTTTCCGTTCTAAAATTCATAGTTCTCTCATCTGATCTTGAGCTTCTTAATGAGTTGGGCAACACAATGGTCTATAAATGGTCAAAAGTCTAAGAGCTTAAGGGGTCGCTCATTTCTTAACCCATATAGCATAGTAACATCTTGGTATCTTGATAGGCAAAGTACAATTTTTTATAAGCTACAAAGACAACATAGTTTTTATTAAAACGTATTCTCCTATGGGTTCATATCAGCATCTTGTGTTTCCTTGATCTGTTTCTGCTACTATTCTTTTAGTCTCCTGGATATTGATCTTCTTGGGATACTAAAGCAAATGTGTAGCCATTAAAACTAAAAATCTAATGCTTGAACAGGTATTATATGACTCATTTGTTAGAGGTATTTGCAAATACACAATAACGAGTAATGACTTAATTAACTGGAAAGGATAGATTTTAGTAGAAATTAAGACATGGTTTTGGATGTTTGCGCAAGTGTGTTTGTGTGTGTGTGTGTGCGTGTGTGTGTGTGTGTGATTTTAGGAAGTAGGAATATTTACCCAACATCCCTTGTAATTCTGTTTATTTAACCAGCCTTATAAACACACGGTGAGTCCTACGTTTATCACTTGCCTTTCATGTCATGCAAAAGACTAACATATCCCTTACTCTGAGGCATTCTTTCCTAAAATTCTGTTTCTGGCCCAGTCAACAATCAAAAAGAAAGAAAACACTAAAAATTATGTCAGAGAGAAAATAGACTATGGCATTTTGCAAGCCTAAGCTTACCTTTTTAGAAGCTTCAGGGATCCACATGATTGGTTTTTAGAAGATGTAATTTATGGGATTTGGAGTCAAGTAGAACTTGAATTTCACCTTCATCTCAAGCCGGCTGTAGATACTTGGGTAATTTACTTAACCTTTATTACCTGCCTCTGCAAAATGTAAATAATGACATTTTCCTCTCACTAATACTGTGAGTTTTAAGTAGAATAATCTATTTGGTGCCTAGCAGAAATCCTAAAATCTAATTGGTATTGTATCAATTCTGGTTTCCTTCCCTTTTCACACCCTTGTCATCCTTGATTAGAGTCATACTGCATGCACACATCGATTTATTCCTAAAACTGAGCACTAATAAAATGACATTTGCCCTTTTCATGAAACACGGTTGCTGCTCGGAGCAAATTTCCTCCTTGGATTCTTCACTTATAAGGTCAGAATCCTGCCTCCTGTGAAAGTGTCACAGTAACTGTACCATGACTTCAGTAAAGATTTATCAATCCCTTAATTATCTTCACTGATACAGTCAGGGCCTTGGGAGTAGACACTATGTTTTAGAGAGATTGCTACTTCAGTCACACATGGTAAGTCACTCTCTTTAAATGACATCTTTAGATCTTAGTGGAAATATGTAACAAATACATTGTGTAGCAAAAGTGCTTGGAAACGTCATCCTTCAACAGGTGTGAATACCCACAGTTCTCCTGTTTAGTTAGAGCGGTTGCTGTGTGGTGAGTTGGATTCATTTTCATACTTTACAGAAATTTGAATTTTAAAAAAATTCATAAAAACTAAAAATCAAATGAATTAATCCAATGTAATAAAACAAATGTTCTCTTTAAAACCACGTTGCCCCATATCAGGGCTCTCTCTCTCTCTTTTTTTAATCTGATAGATTGAATTTAATTTTTATAAGGCACACCATTCTATTTTTTAACTATTTAATATTGTTTTCCATTCTAAAAATTTAAAGCGCTATGTACATTTTTTCCTCATACAAGGACACTGTCAGGAACCAGGGTGGTACAGGTGGGCACAATGCTGGATAAGGAGACGAGAGAGCCAGCTTTCAGTCCTATCTGTGACCCTACTGAGCTACGTGATCCTGAAGTTGGTGGCAAGGATAGGATTATATGTTTCTGTTGTTGGCCTATTTTCCTGTATGTAAAATGTTGCTGTTAGCTTGCTGGAACCATTTGTAAGATTATCCTGAGACTCGAATGAATGAACGATATTCCTGCTATACTAGAAAGAGAAATTGAGTGACAAATTCCTGGCTTAAAGTCAGTTATGATGTTTAATTAGTTGAATACACTTAGAAAATTACTTCTGTGAGACTCATTTGTCTTCTGCAAAAAGATAGATTGAACTAAATCTCCAAGAATTGCTCTGGTTCTGACTCTTGTATAATGTAACAACAGATACAAAATTAACATATAATCAATATGATATATATATATATATGCACACATACATACATATACACACAATACACATATATACAGACTTACATAAACATACTTAAATAGAAAATACAAAATTTTATTTAAATGTTTTAAATATTTGAAAGATGTACTTTGAAATTCTTATAAGTACATATTTATTGAGCTGAAGATTAAATTGCATTGTACTTCAAGAATATCTAGATTAATATCAGCATGTGAAATAAGGCCTAAGTTTACATATAATCTCAGCTGTTTGTTATTCGTGTAAAATACGGCAAGTCACTTAAGTGCCTTAAAGGTGGTTTTCTCCTGTGCAAAATGAGCCTATACAAATACCTCAGCTATCAGCAGGTGTCTATGAAACCACATATGTGACCACTTCCTGTGGTAAAAATATTTGGTTTCGTAGTGCAGGTTCATTCCTTGGTTGGCATGAATGGATGTCCCAGACCTCACTGTCCCTTCATCTCTCACCCTCCATGGTTCATGACCCATTCCTCAAGAGAAATCCAGAGGGATACTGAGCACAGGGCACCAGGAAGTTCATACAGGCTGACAGAAACTGCCTGGATGGGGTGAGCCAGGGTAAATACACCTGTCCTGGCGGTTAGACATACAGTGATAAGCATTGTTTCCAAATCAAGAAGACTCTGAAGCCTGAAAGCAGGAATCGAAGATGAAAGGATTCCAGGACATCAAATACTGAAAATAAGCAGGATTTAGGAGCAAGTATAAAAGCAAAACCTAAAAGTGAAGACAGTTCACCCCTTCATAACACAGTCACCTTTGTTTATTACTTGAAAGCCATAGTATTGTTTTAGAACCACAATGAAATCTGTTCTCATAAATCTGGTAGGTAATCTGTGTTGTAGCACTTCAGCAATTACTTTCTTTAGTTGCAAATGGGAGGAAATCTTAATACTGAAGTAAGGATGAAAAAATGCATTTTGGGAGTTGGGATTGTGGGGAGACCTCAGATCAAAGGGCATGCTAGCCATTTCATTTTCTGGGGTTTTGTGGGTTGGGTTTTGTGTTGTGGTCAGCTCTGATGAGCATCAGGTATATGTTAAGCGAAGTCTTATATCTTCCCTATGAAGACTATCTACAAAGCACTCTGTGTAGGACCTTAAAGACAGATAAAACCCCTGAGATCATTTAAGATGCTGCAACTGGCTTCAGATATCCAGCCTAGCGTCTTTGCATTCTGAAGAGGGACATGCTGTCTTTCTTAGCACTGAAAACTCAGTTTGGCCAACATGAGTGATGGGGCTTTAAACTGGGTAGAGGCCAATGGTCTGTGCAGAATTCTCTCTCTGTAACACTGTCATCTGTTACTGGGAAGGTGACACATGAGAAATTCAGGTTGAGCCTTTACAAGACAGCAGAGTGTGACTGGAGCTGATTGAGTGTTGTGTCTCTGCATAAGGTGACATATTGCCCAAAGAGGTATTGATTAGCTTCTGGTTTTTGGAGAGCTCAAACTCCATTTTTAGTCCTGATCTATTGCTCTAAGGCTAGTGAGAGGCCATCAAGAATTTGCTGTACCAGGAACAAGTTAAGGTGGTTAGCAGTCCACTTCCAGGAACTTCAGGGCGTCTTAGAAGGCTGACTATATAACTTTCTGGTGAGGATTGGGAACTTTGATAAATAGAGCTGGAATAAATTATAAAACTGGAAAGCAGATAAAAATAGGATACAGACCAGACAGAAGCATATAAGGGATTGTGGGCTATGAAAGGAGTCCATAGGCTGTAGACACATACTCATTTGTACTTAAAAAAAAAAAAAAAAAAGTATGTATCTTGTCAGTATCTTATCTTTAAAAAGCTTGTTGGAGATAAGACCTGCTCTGGGGTATAGTATCCCACTTTCATTAAAAATTCTGTAGCTGCTGTTTACTATATAAAGAGTTCCGTCCAATTCTATAACCATTTACAAAATAGTTGTCATGAGCCAGTCAGTGTGCTAGGTGATAGGGATATGATGATATTAAGAATAATGACTTTTTAACGAGTGTTTACTATTGCATTGTCTTATTTGATCCTCATGTAAACACAGTGAGATAGGCATTTATTTATGTCCCTATTTTCTATGTAAAGATTCTAAGAACCTTATTTAGAATCACATAGTTCATAAATGATAGAGCCTGGGATTGAAATCAGTTCTGTCTGACTCCAAAATTAATATTATTTTTAACCAAAATGGTATACTCCCACTGAATGAAGAAGATATATCCCTTGAGCTCCAGAACTCACTGCAGAGGGAGACATACAAACAAATGGCTTCCCTATTTAATCTTCTCATTGACTTCAAATGCTCATAAGAGAAGTGCCCAGGTTCCCACTGTGGCCTCTAAGTTCTTTCATGATCTGGTTCCCCATCACTGATCACCTTCTCTGCACTCACGAATTTGCCAACCTTACTGCATTTCCTCAGTCTTTCTGCCACATCCCTCAGTCTGGGCCTTTCTCTCTAGTCCAGTCCTCATTATTTAACGTTTGACCTGGGGATCTCAATTTAAGTATAATTTCCTGAAGAACCCTTTCCAAAGGCACAAATCTAAATTAGTTTATACCTCTATATTCCCTCATATCACTCTGTATTTCTTCATATTATGGCCACAATTTGTAATTACACGTTTTATCTGCCCCCCCCCCATAGCTTTAAAATCCTGTGGGAAAGGATTATGTATATTTACAGTTACAAGTATCTTATAAAAACATACCATATTAATGAGTATGTTACCAAGTAATTTTTTTTTATCTCTAATATTTGAGAATGTCAACCTTAGGAAACAACATTTTTTATGATAATCCAAAATAAAGTGAAATTTCAGATGGCCTTTCTACCTGGTCATGTTTTGTTTTATATAAGGAAACTGTGTTTAGATAACATTGAGAATAAGTAAATATTTGTTGAATGAGTGAAAGAATAAATTAATGAAGCAATCTATCCAGGCATCCTTGACCTATCTGGAAGCATTTGTTTATGGTAGCTTAAAAGGACCTTCAACATATATTCATACAAAATTCACTGATTCTAATTATGTTCTAGGAGTTGGTTCCACTTAGGAGCTACACTTCCATATTCATGGATTTCATGAATTGAAGTTTTTGGAGTAGCTGAAAAACTGCACAATAGAAAAAAGAACTTTCGGTAGTATTATTGAGATTTAGGATTCATGTTTTTTCCGCCTGATATGGATACATTGAGGTTATACCTATGTGATGACTTTTAGGTCTTGGATTTTGTCAATATCCCTTATTTGATACAACTTTTTTTTTTTTTGCTATATGAATTAAAATATGTAACTTTCATTTGTCTTATATTTCTAAATCTTATGAAACATTTGAATCTTTCATTTAGAAATTTTCAACCCTTTCTATGTGCCAAGGTTATGCTAGTTACTGGGAATAAAATGTTGTCAGTCTTCACCCCTAAGAAACTCAAAGTTTGAGGGAGGGAAATAATAATAAAAATTAAAACTTATATAACCTACTATACAAAGGAATTTACATATCTAACCCATTTTATCTTCATAAAGTACAGTGAGGTAAGTACTGTTTTACCCTATTATTTATACATACAGATATGTAATATGTAAATGTTTTGTACACTAACGGAAATGTAAATTTTAGTGTTGGAATGTGACATGAATAAAAAGATATGGGTGTGCTCAGTCAAGATTGTTAGATTTTAGGGGCGCCTGGGTGGCTCAGTGGTTAAGCATCTGCCTTTGGCTCAGGGCGTGATCCCGGTGTTCTGGGATCGAGCCCCGCATCAGACTCTGCTGGGAGCCTGCTTCTTTCTCTCCCACTCCCTCTGCTTGTGTTCCCTCTCTCGCTAGCTGTCTCTCTCTCTGTCAAATAAATAAATAAAATATTAAAAAAAAAAAAAGATTGTTAGATTTTAGCAAAGAAAAGGTGAGTCAGAGTTTGCCAAATAGAGAACTATGGTAGAAATGTAGGCTGTTACTAGAAAATAAAAATAGTATTATAAAAGTATGAATATGTTTTTCTTCATGATCGTCATCACCATTATTGTATTGAGCACTCATCATTTATCATGCTTATTTCTAAGTGCCATATAAGAATTAACCTTTTAATTTTCACAGGAAGATAAGATGGAGCTGCCACGTTCATCACTACTTTACAAATAAGAAAGTGAATACACGGAGACATAATTGGTACTTACGTGTCTGCTTCTCATAGGCGGATGGCATTATCTAGAAAGTAGCAAACAGTTCAAGTGGTTGGAATATTAAGATAATCATAAGGGATATAAAAGTAACCCTGAATCAGATCATGTATATAGCGCCAAGAAGTTTGGACTTCCAAAAAACAGGTCATTGATGACTTCATTAAGGAGCATGTTAAGATTTGTGTGTTTTCAGGGGCACCAGGGTGGTGCGATCGGTTAAGCGGCTGACTTTGGTTTTGGCTCAGGCCCTGATCTCAGGGTCATGAAACGGAGCCCCACATTGGGCTCTGTGCTTAGTGCAGAGTATGCTTACGATTCTCCCTCTGCCCCTCTTCCCTGCTCACATGCGTGCACATGTGTGCCCTCTCTCAAATACATAAATAAATCTTAAAAAAAAAGATTTGTATGTTTTCAGAAGATGATGTAGTGTGAAATGTGAGCTAGCAAGTCCAATTAAGAGAAAATTATGAAATTCTCAATTAAGGATGAAAGTCGAAATGGAATAGTTTTGAGGCTAGAACAAATGAAAGCAAACCAATTTAGCAAAGAATTGACAAATGTGATCATTTGGATGGCAAGAGGTTAGAAGAAAGAAAGAAAAATGAATGTTGATTGTAGTTTCACACTTGGGCAAATTGGTAGAAGGATGGGGTCATTATCAGAGATAAGCAATGCAGCAGAAGAACAAGTTTGTTGGAAGTTAAGTTGGTTTCAAATTGTATTTAAAATATCTGTGGTATAGGAAAAAATCAAATTCTAGAGCTATCTAAAGCTCCCTTTACTTAGAAGTGAAATCATTATGACTTTACAAATCTATGTTCTTTATAAGTAAGGGATTATTTTGCTATGATATAGTTCCATTAAATGTGGAATCTACTTTCAGTTTCTATTGTAATCATGTTTACATTGAAGTCCATTTATTAGTACTAGTGTGTTCCTTTAGAAATACAGTTTGCTTTAGATCTCAACTTTGCTCACATACTGTTGCAGTTTTGTGAATGAGGCTAGCTTCATTCTCCTTTCAAAGAGAATTGATGGTCAGCAATACATCTATAAATAGGTGAATGTTTGATTCATATCTGTTCTTCTGGTTAGAAACATTCCAGTTGGATAAGACTATCCTTCAACGCTGAAGGATATTTTTCTTTACATACTTAGTTATATTTAATTTCCTCTGTTTAAACAGATTATCATGTCATTTCATGGTATATTCTGTTAAGGATAGAAAACCTGTACATTGGGCTTATTTCTTTAGTTTTCTTCAATGGGATGCACCTGTCCCTTTCACCAGTAGAAATCTACTCACTTTTTAACTTCTAACTTTGTCTTGGCTTCCTATTAAGTTGGGGCAAAGTAGTGATCCCAATATTTGTAGTGCTTAACAAATAAGCAGTTGAAGCATCTTTTTTGAAGAATTCACAGGAGCCAATATTAATGCCATTTCTACTCTACGACCACATTATGAATATTAACAGAAGAGACCTTCAGCAGCCATCTCCCTTTCCAGAGGCCTGCCTGGAGACGTCTCTGTCTTTTAACATTGTAACAGCTACTTGGATAGCAATTCTGTTTGCATTTGCAATAGTGTTTCCCTGACCTTTGGATTCTGAGAACAAATGAAATTTCAGATACACCTATAGTAAAGGGGCAACTTCAGCGTGACACAGAGGTCATGATTTCAAATGTGGCCCAGAAAGGATACTAAAACACACACTCCTCGTTCTGTCTCCATCTCTTTCTCTAATCTGTTAAAAAAACTACTAGAAGAATCATTTTAAAACCATAAAAGCAAATAAAAAACCAGCCATAACAGAATAAAAGAGGGAATATGTATAGTTAAATTTAAGAGCTCCGTACTTTTACCTTTTTTTCATTTATTCAGGCTTGGAATGAGGAAAATTTTGTCACCACTGAGTCCCAGTTCACATTCTTCTGGAAGAAATAAGACCTGGGCATGTTGAATTTGAAATGTGTATGGGAGAGGAAGCAACAAAAGTGTAGGATTAGCTGAATATACATTACTTTGAAAAATAAGTCTAAATATAATCTGAACATTGAGTATTTCTGACTTAAGGACTTGAGAAAGGGAGAGAACAATGAAGTGATTAATTTTTTTTAAATAGGGAAGAAAAGAGAAATTACAAAGATGCTAAAAGATCACAAGACTATCATTCAAAAGATATTTCTAATTCTGACTCAGCCACTAGATATTTAGTAAATCTTCGCTTTTTGCCTTTCTTTTCTCACTGGAGAAGCTTCCAGAACTGCCGCCTCTCCATATGTGAAACCTCTATGTGTCCTAAGTATCCAATAAAAACATTTCCTCAATAAAAGAGGTTATTCCTAATCTGCCTGCCATAGAAAATTGCCTCCTCTGTGTATGTCCTATTTACCATTATTGTCCATGTTGTTATCAGCCTGTTTCCCTTTATTAAACTCCTTCATTGTCCAGTAATGTAGCACTTATCATGTGATGGACCTCATGTATCATAGTACATATTTGTAATCAACTAACTACATCTTTGATGTCTAATTTCTTTAACTAGATCATACAGTTGTCTAAACAAAAGCCAAGAAATTATCCTTCATTCCTCTTTCTCCCCTCCCCCCAACTCCATCCAGTCTACTTAAGCTTCCATAAATCCTGTCTATTCCAGAAAACCTATATTTAATCAACTTCTTTTTATGTCTGTTCTCTCTCCCACCTAACCCAACCCATTGTCATCTCTTTCTTGGACATCTGCAGTATATTTTAACTGATCTTCTTACTTCTCCTCAAGAGGCTTACCTACAATCTATTACACATTTTGAAATATTTAAAGCATAGTATTTCATTTTCTAGCATAACTACCCTCTACAAAAGAAAAAAAAAAAGGCTTTTCATCATCACTGGTAGTAAAATTCACATCACTTAGTCTATGAAATAGTGCTCTATATGAGTCAGCCCTGGTTTATTTCTAAGATGGAATCGTCTGCTAATTTCATTTACTTTTGCCACAGTAATCTTTGTATTCCTCCAATGCATGAATATTGTTCCTGACTAAGGTCTTTGCGTTACATTTTGCCTTTCCTGGAAAAACTCTTCCTTGAACTTCATATGGTTCAATCCTTTGTGTTTCCAGAGATTCATTATCCAATGACTCACCTAAAAGTAGTCTGTCTTAACTGTCCCCATCCAATACTCTCACACCATCGTTCTGTTTTACTTTCTTTGTTCTTCTTAGTATTTAAAATCACCTTGTTGATTTGGTTACTTTTTAAAAAAAATAATATCCGTACCCAATTTAAGTGTAATTTCTTGGCATCACAGACGTTATCTGCCATGTGCATGGTTCTGTCATGAGAATACAGAACAGTGCCGAGCATATTGAAATAACACTCAAGAACTATGTTTTGGATATGTAATTAAATAATGAATGGATCTTCAAATCCTCTTCCAGGTTCAATAGTTAAAAGTTTAAAGCTTGTCATTAAGAGAAGATCTTGACATTTTGATTTTGGAATTACAGTTAACTTCATTCTTGGCTTCAAAATAAATTTTATGGATTTATTAAACTTTTTTTTTTCTTCTAGATAATTGCAGATCTATATGCAGAGGTAATAAAAAGGATTCCCATGTACCTTGACCAAGTTTGTCCAATGGTAACATCTCGCAAAACTATCGTACAATTCCATGATCAGGATATGGACATGGAGAATATCAAGATACAGAACGGTTCCATCCTCATGTTGATCCCTTGTATTATTGTTCTTTTATAGTCTTCACTTACCTACCCACACACCCAGTCCGTCCTTCCTGGCAATCTTCTCATCTCTTCTCCATTTCTAAATTATTTGAAGACTGATGTATAAATGGAATGACACAGTATATAAACTTTGGAGTTTGGCTCCACCGCCCCCCAGCCCCTACCCCCTCATAACAATTCTCTGGAGATTCATTCAAACTATTGCTTGAAATCATAGTTTACTCTTTTTGTGACTAGGAATTCGGTTGTACCACAGTCTGTTTAACCGTTCATCTGTTGAAGGATATCTTTGTTTTTTTCCAGTTTTAGGACTATTGCCGATACAGATGCTATGAACATTTGTGAACATGTCTTTATGTGAACAGAAGTTTTCATTTCTTTGGGATACATGCCCAGGAATGCAGTTGGTGGGTTGTATGGTAATAGCATGTTTAGTTTTCAAGGGAACTGCCAAACGGGTTTTGCAGAGCAGCTGTACTGTGTTACCTTTTCACCACCAAAGTATTAGTGACCTAGTTTCTCCATATCCTTTCCTTTGTGGTGTTAAATTTTGTCAAAAAAAAAAAAAAAGTATCCGCTCTGATAGATGTGTGGGGATTTCTCATTGTGCTTTTGATTTCCTTAATGACTTAAGATGTTGAACATTTTTTTCATGTGTTTATTTGCCATCTGTGTATCCTCATTGGTGAAATGTCTCTTTAGATCTTCTGTGCATTTTGTAGTTAGAATTTGTTGTTGCTGTTGTTGTGAGTTTTGAGAGTTCTTTTTACAGTATATTCTAGATACTAGTCTTCTGTGATTTGCAAATATTTTGTCCCACTCGGTAGCTTCTCTTTTCACTCTCTTAACAGGGTCTTAAATATTTATTAAATAGCACTTAATTTTTCTTCTTATTGATCTCAGTTTTGGTTTCAAGTCTGTCTAGACCTAGATCTAGAAGATTTTCCCCTATGATTTTCTTCTGTGATTTTTGCTTTTCCCAAAAAGGTTTGTTACATTTTACAGTTCAGTCCATAATTCATTGTGAGTTGAATTTTGAATAAAGTATGGGATTTAAAGTTAATGGGTTTTTGTCTTATCCATGGATGTCTATTTACTCTAGCATTACTTTTTGGAAAGTCTGCCTTTCCACTATTGAAATTCTTTTGCACTTTTGTCCAAATTCAGTTAAGCATATTTGTTTGGGTGTATTTCTGAATTCTTTATATTGTTCCAGTGATCTGTGTTTCCGTCCCTACATTCAGTATCCCACACTCTGCAATAGATATATAGTGTCTTGAAACTGACTAGACTGATTCTTCTCACTTTATTCTTTTCAAAATTGTTTTATCTATTCCATATACTTGGCTTTTCCATATGCATGTCTAGATCTATAAAACATTTTGCTATGATTTCAATAATAATTTTAAATCTCTGTATTAAATCTCTATATTGATTTGGAGAGAATTGCCATCTTTATTATCTTGTTTTCCAATCCATGAATAAGGTAAGTCCATTTATTTAGATAGTCTTATTTTTCATCAACGTTTTAAAATTTTGAACATTAAAGTCTTGTATAATATTTGCTAGATTTACACTTGATTATTTATTTGTGCTAGATTTACACTTGATTATTTATTTGTGCTAGATTTACACTTGATTATTTATTTGTTCCAATTTGTAAATGGTATTGTATTTTTAAATTAAAAAAAAAGATTTATTTATTTATTTATTTGAGAAAGGGAAAGGGGGAGTGGGAAAGGGAGAGAGAGTCTTAAGCAGATTTTGCACTGAGCGTGGAGTCAGAGGCAGGGCTTGATCTCATGACCCTAAGATTGGAACCTGAACTGAAACCAAGAGCCAGTGCTTAAGCAACTGTGCCACTCGGCACCCCAATCGTATTGTGTTTTTAATTTTAGTGTCAGTGTGTTCACTGCTAGCGTGTAGAATGACAGTTAATTTTTGTATACTTCAACCTGTTGAATTTACTTATTAGTTCCAGGACTTTACTTGGCTGCTTTTTTAAAAATTTATGTATTTCTTGGGATTTTCTATGTAGAAAATCATGTTATATGCAAATAGGGATGATTTTATTTCTCCCTTATCTATGTTTTTTTAATTTCCTTCTATTGCCTCATTATACCACTAGAGTATCTATTATCATGTCAAATAAGAATAGTCACAGCAGATACCTGTGCATTGTTTCCAGTCTTAGAGGGAAAGGATTCCGTCTTTCACCATTAATTGTTATGATAGTTGTATTTTGTTGTTGTTTTTTTAATAGGTAACTCATTATCAGGTTGAGGAGGTTCTCCTCTATTTCCAGTTCTCTGAGAGTTTTACCATGAATGGGAATCAGAGTTTGTCAAAAGATTTTTCTGCATAAATTGATATGATCTTGTGATGTTTCTTCTTTAGTGGGCTAATATGTTGGATTGCATTAAATAATTTTTAATATTTAACCAACCTTGAATCTGAGGAATAAACACCACCTGATTAACGTATATAACTCTTCTTATACATTGCTGAATTCTATTTTTTAATATTTTGTTAAAGATTTTTGGTCTACATTCATGAGGGATACTGATCAGCAATTTTTTGTATGTATTTTTGGTGTTTTTTATTATATTTGTCCAGTTTGGAAAATACTAGCTTTAAAGAATTCTCCCTTCTCCCGTCTCCCATTTCCTATAAGATATTGTACAGAATTTGTGTTAATTCATCTTTAAACATGTGGTAGAATTCTTCAATGGCACATTCTGGTGCTGGTAATTTATTTTTGGAGTTTTTAAATGACAAATTATAAATAATTGTTGCCTTTAATAGATACGTGGCTCTCCAAATTAGTTCATAATAGAAGAGTTGTGGTAGTTTGTACTTGCCAAAAAGAAGATACAGTTCATCTAAGCTGTCAAATTATGTTTCTATATTTGCTTATAGTAGTCTGTTTTGGTATCTGTATGGCCCATACGGATATCCCTTTCATTTCTGATATTGATAATTTATGTCCTCCCTCCTCCTGTCCAGTTTTGGTGGAGGCTTGTCAATTTTATAAATCATTTTAAAGAACCAACTTTTAGGTGTTTTTTTTTTCGTTTTCTGTATTATTTTTTGTTTTTAATATACTGGATTCCTGTTCTTCCTTATGTCTTTCTTTCTGTTTCATTTGGGTTTGTTTTACTCTTCTTTTTCTAGATTCTTTTGGCAGGAGCTTAAGTTATTACTTAGATACTTTTCTTCTTTCCTCATTTAAGCATTTAGTGCTGTAAAATTTCCTCTCAGGACTGCTGTAGCTGTGACATTTAGCACTTTAGTATGTAGTAATTTCGTTTGTATTCAAATCAGTGCATTTTATAATTTTGCTTGTGTCTTCATCTTGTTATTTACAAGTGTGTTGCTTAGTTTCAAGTGTTTAGAGATTTACCTATTATTCTAGTTTGATTCCTTGTGGTCCAAGATTTGTGTGTATGGTTTCCATTGTGTGTATGATTTGTGTGTGTATGATTTCTATTCTTTTAAAATGGTTGAGGTTTGCTTTAAGGCTAACAATATGGTATATCTTGGTACAGGTTCCATGGGTATTTGGAGGAAAAAAAATGTGCATTCTGTTGTTGTTAGTAGAGTACAGCATGAATGTTGACTGGACCTTGCTGGTTAATGGTGCTGAGTTCTTCCATATATTTGTAGGTTTTTCTCTGTAGTAATTCTATTAATTGGATGCTCAGTGTTTTTTTTTAGTATTGAAGACAACTAAGTTCCTGAAGATCTGATTATATTTTTTAATCTCTCTCTGTTAGTTATAAAAACTACATTTATGGGGCACCTGGGTGGCTCAGTTGGTTAAGCGTCTGATTTTGGCTTGGGTCATGGTCTCGGGGTCCTGAAATCAAGCCCCATCTTGGGGGTCCTCACTCAGTGGGCAGTCTGCTTGCTCCTCTCCCTCTCTCTTTGTCCCTCCGGTGCTTGTGCTCACTCTCACATAAATAAAATCTTAAAATAAATAAATAAATAAATAAATAAATAAAAACTACAGTTAGTTCTTCTCTGTAACATATATTTTTAATTTTCTATTTCCTTGCTGATATTTTCTGTCTTCATTTGTTTCAAGTATGTTCATAATTACTCACGGAGGCATTTTAATGATGGCTTTTAAAAAATCATTTCAGATAATTCTAACATCTCTGGTGTCTCAATTTAGGTTTTTATTGTCTTTTTTAATCAGGTTGAGAATTCTCATGGTTCTTATTGTAATACATGATTTTTTTTTTTTTTTAATTGAAACCTGAACCTGAATGTTTAGGGTATAATGTTATGAGACTTTGGGTCTTATTTAAACTACTTAAGCTGAGGTCCTCCAAAGCTACTCTGGCAAAATAGGAGGACTGTGCCTTATTAATGCCAGGCAGTGGTAGAAGTACCAGATTCCCACTATACCTCCTTTGCCACGCTAGGGGACTGGGGGCCTTCTCATTACTGCTGAACAGGTATGGGAAGTTTCACTGTCTACTCAGCCTGGTGTCACTTAAGGGGTGGGGTGTGTGTGGTCTTTAATCTCCAGGCAGTGGTGAGTATTTTGACTCTGCTAGGCCAGATGTGACAGCATTACAAGTGGGAGTTGGCAAAGCATCTCATTACTGCCGGTGGAGTGTTAAGTCCAGGCTCCCCAAAAGTCTCCACTAGGGATACGGGTCCTTCTCTGATGCCACGGCATTGCAGGGGTTGGGCTACTTCATTATAGCTTGGTGAAGATGAAAGTTAGGCTACTCACTAGACCCTTTGCTGGCATGATTTGGGGTGGGACATTTTGTTTCTGCTGTCCTTGACTGGCATAGGCAGCTTATTGCCTGCTTTTGTGTGTGTGTGCAGGCTGTCTCTTTTTATGTTTTTTTTGCTAAGAGAGCAAACTTTTGTTGAAACTTTTATTTTGTCTGTAACTTTGGAGTTTCAAGTTAAAACTTTTTTGGTTCCATGCCTGAGATACATAAAACATAAGAAAAAAAGAAGACCAAGGAACTCATCAGCTTTTGAGAAAACCAAGGAAGTCACTAGCATTTACTTCTTTGGGTCTCAGGTTCACTAGCCAGACTACTTTCTTTTCTCCAACTTTGAGAGCCTTTTTAAGTTTGTTGTATTTATAATTAGCAGCAATTTTAGTTGTACTTACTGGGAGAAATAGGGACAAGTGCATCTACTTCATCTTTTTCAGAGGTGGAAGTACTTGTAACCATATACTGCTTCTTGAATATTCTTGGGCAATTTATGCAACATTTCCTTCTACAGAATGAAAATTTCTCCATGAAACTTGACATCATGCTTCAGCTAGGAAGTCTCAGGACATTGTTGGAAATCTCTTATCTTTGCCTTTCATAGGACACTTTTCTTATAATTGTAATCACTTAGCATTTTGCATAAAGTTTCTTCTATATGCACATGCAGCGTCATCTGTATTAGCTCCTTGAAGAAGAAGATCGGGGGTTTGCTTATCTTCAGAGCACCTGGCCCACTGGCTTGATCATGAAAGGCACTTGCATATTTTTCTGAAAAAAAAAAATAAGTGATTTACGTTTGCTGACATTTCATCAGATTGTGTAAGATGTTGGGATTTTTATATCACATTTATGAAAAATAGTATAAAAATTGTGGTTTGGTATTTTCAAAATTATTAGTAATTCTTAAAAATAGTATGAATATTTGGGAGCTATATTTGCTAAATAAAATAAGCATTGTTTCTATTTCTGTTCATGTCTGTTTCTCATTTGGAAGGTTTGATATTTCCTTTAATGCCAGAAGTACTTTATAGATTCTTGTTTCAGTCTTAATTAAATAGACGTATTTTAGTTAGTGATTCTAAAGCCAAAATCTAATTATCTGTTATTCTACAGAAAACAGTCAACTGAAATAAAAGCTTTTAGGACGATAATTTGGTTCTATCATTTGTGTGCTTTACCAACATTAGGAAATAGTACTTTCTAGACTTTCACCGTAAAAATTGAAATGAGAATTCTCACCCCTTTTTAATTCAACATACAAAAATTGTTTAATTTTAAAATTTTAGGTTAAAGTAAGCTTATATGCATTTTCAGTACAGGGGCAGTGGATATCATATTAGTTTCAGCAAGGTGTTGTTGTATCTCCCTACTTCTCAATTTTCTCCTATTTTAAGTGGAGATAATGATAGTCCCTGCCCTTTTTTGCTCAGTGGTGATATTGCAACAGAAGAAACTCACTTGAAAATAATTTGTAAGTTATTGAATTCCTGCACAGCCTACCCCTCCATGTAGTTGTGTGAATTGAATAATGTGAAAGTGCTTTGAAAATGTCAAAACTTTAAAGTATGTTATTGTCTCTGAAGAGTGGTCTATTTTAGATGACATGGTTCCAGATACGGTACTAGAATATCATACCAGAATCACCATACTCTTTTTTTAAGGGGGAGGGGCAGAGGGAGAGAGAATGTTTTTAGTTTAGTTTTGTTTTGTTTTGGATTTTATTTATTCCAGAGAGCAAGAGAGAAAGGGAGAGGGAGCACAAGTTGGGGGAGGGGCAGAGGGAGGGGGAGATGCAGACTCCCCGCTGAGCAGGGTGCCCAGTGTAGGGCTTGATTCCAGGACCCGAGGATCATGACCCAAGCCAAAGGCAGATGCTTAATTGACTGAACCACCTAGGTGCTCCAGAAAGAGAATCTTAAGCAGATTCCCTGCTGAGAGCAGAGCCTGATGTGGAGAGGGGCGGGGCCGGGGGTGGGGGGGGGAGGGCCTTAATCTAACAACCCTGAGCTCAAGACTTAAGTGGAAATCAAGAGTTGGACACTTAACCAACTGAGCCATCCAGGTGTCCCAACCAAACTCTTGGACAGTTAATTTTATCATACAATGTACATTGTTTGAACATTTGACCCATTTGTGGATAGCAGATAAGTTCTATGGGGAATGCACACACACACACACACACACACACACACACACACACTCACAATGGGAATGAGGGCATTAGATAACTACAGATTTAATCAAGGCAAAAATCAATTAAGTCATGATTTGATTTACCAGAAATGTAACCTAAATATTCATCTGATTTTCAGTGAATACATGTAAGATGGCCATACTTCTTGCTAAATAGTGAAAAATGTCCATACCAGTAGGAAATAGCTTTCTAAATGTCAACTCCACTGTCCACCTTGACTTCCTCCCTGGAACTCTTCCGCTTAGAACTCATGTATCAGCAGGGATATCCATGATCCTGCTCCAATGCTAAAGAAGCTACCTACCTGATTGGTTGGTGCTTTGACTGTTTTTGATGTCCACTCTTTCTTAACTCTTTTTTGGAGACAAAGGTTGAGATATTGGATTGGATTTTTATTAGCTTACAGTTGCTTTGTCTTGTTGAGGGAAGGGATAGAAATGGGCTGAATTTCCCAAGTTGGTTTTTGTTTTGTCCCTGGCTTTCAAATCTCTCAGCTTTGATATCTATATACAGAGAATGACTGTACTGGGATGCCACAGTGTGCTTTGACACTGGATGTGTTCTCTGACTGGCAGTGTTTTTCTTACTTCTCACTAATTTGTATTGATCCTTTATCCAGCTGCACAGTGTCTCTGCCTGGAAGTCTTACTGACGCTTCAGAGAGATCTGAGTGGTACTCCTGTGTGTTCTCATAGCACCATTCTCTTATCCCCTTATAGAATGTAATGACTGAGTCACTTACATCTCGCCCTCTAAATTTCATCTTCTTTAGGGTAGGAACTGTGCTCTGAAGCACATATTACAAGGTGTTACAAATAAATGCATGAGTAAACTCGTTATATTGAAGTTTAACTTCTAACAGGCTCTGTGCTAGACTCTTAAAATTTTATCTTGCTTAATTACTGTTTTTAAAAGATAAGAGAATGGAAATTTGGAAAAAGACACTAACCTGCTCAAGATTACCAACATTTTCTGGATCTGAACTGGAGTCTGTTTGACTTTAAATCCCTACCTTGTAGTGATAATCACATTGCATTTGTAGGAACAGGTAAATCTCTTACTTTCATTAAGCCTCTGTAGGCACTGGGTATTTATGACTCACTGAGAAAGCCCCATTAATCTCTGACTTCTTTCCACTGAACAATTTTTTCGATGTGAATCGAGCAACAAACGTCCATAGTGGATGTACCAGTCAAATTGAAATATCACTGTAGTTTTGAATTCTCTGTAATTAGCTAAAAGCCCAAGATTCTTCCTAGTGAAAGTTTTCAATTCTGTTTTCACTTTCTTTTCCTCTTTTCTGTGCCCATGTCATATTTTTCCTTAAATGTTTGGATCTTTCAAACATTATATGATTTTCATTATTCTCACAAAAGGGTTACAAATAAAGTGCTCTGGTGTCTGGTTTCTCTTCCTCTTACTAGAACATTGCCTACACAATTCTTCTTAACTTGCCTTAGTCATCCTTATGCCTGCAAAAAGAAAAAGAAATGCAAATTCATTCTAGTATGCCTTGCAGTCTCTTTCTCTATTTTGTTATTTCTCTTGTCCTTTCTTTATATAATTCTTTGGGAGCACTGCACACAGAGCTCATAAACTTTAGGAAGGTAGATTTGCAGGTTGGTAGACAGCGGGAGCTTATCTCAAGGACCTCTCTGTTTAAAATCCTGACTAAACTGTTTACCCGTAGGGTAAACTTGGGAAATTGATTTCATGTTTCTGAGTCTTGGTTTACAAATTTAGTAATTTACAAACTAGGAATAATAATAATACCCATTTTCTAGGATTGGTATGATGACAGAATTAGGAAATATTTGTAATTTCCTCACAAAGTTTCCGAGAAGTCTGTAATTATTATCCCCTCCACCTTCCCCTTTTACTTCGCAGAATTGCCTAACTTGGTCCTAGAATAATTCTTTTTTTTTTTTTCCTAAAAGAATTCTTATGTGAACTTTCTTCTTTATTTCGTATATATGTATGTGTATTATATATATATATTCTAAAATCATCATTTCAATTTAGAAGAAAAACTGCTTTTGCAAAGAGTGTCGGTGATGCAAGTAAGCTACATTTGACCAATTTCCATTCTATTCTAATACAATGGAGGAAAGAATGGGCAGACTCCACCCTGGATTTGCTAAGAGTGAGACATAAGTTGGCCTTTCTGATCAAAAAAGAAAACACACAAACAAAAAAACACAAAAACAAAAACTATTTCTTTCTTCGTTCAAAATTCTACCTTGTTCTCAATATGGGTTATAACCACAAAAACTCAAAATATGTAAAAGACTTCAAAAGGGTTACATAAATCTAACTAAGCCAATAGCGGCTTAAGATGATGAAATTAGGGTTATTTAAAGAGGAATCTGCCATTATTTCAACTACTAATAGAAAAATGAGGGGTTTTTTAAATTTTATTTTTGCCATTGTTTTGGTATGACACAGATTCATACAGAAACACAATGAAATTGGTAGTCTTTAATGAAAGGAGCTCAAAGGATCTACCTTGTGTCCTCTCATTAGAGGACACATCCCATCTGAGCTAGAAATATATCTGCTTGGCCATGGCTGTGTTCTTATCTCATGGAACACTGCCTAATGCTAAGTGATCAATAATTAGTTATTGAATATCTGTTGTTTTACATTTATCAATGTGCTGTTGCTTTTTTTCTTTTTTTTAACCTATGGTACAGTTTGTATATATAATTTTAAAGATTTTATTTATTTATTCGACAGAGATAGAGACAGCCAGCGAGAGAGGGAACACAAGCAGGGGGAGTGGGAGAGGAAGAAGCAGGCTCATAGTGGAAGAGCCTGATGTGGGGCTCGATCCCATAACGCTGGGATCACGCCCTGAGCCGAAGGCAGACGCTTAACCGCTGTGCCACCCAGGCGCCCCTATATTTTTATTTAAATTCAGTTAATTAACAGATTGTGTATTATTAGTTTCAGAGGTAGAGTTCAGTAATTCATCAGTCTTATATGATACCCAGTGCTCATTACATCATGTGCCCTCCTTAATGTCCATCACCCAGTTACCCCATTCTTCCACCCCTCCCCACCCAGCAACCCTCAGTTTGTTTCCTATGGTTAAGAGTCTCTTATGGTTTGTCTCCCTCTCTGATTTCATCTTGTTTTGTTTTTCCTTCCCTTCCCTTATGATCCTATGTTTTGTTTCTTAAGTTCCACACATGAGTGAGATCATATGATAATTGTCTTTCTCTGATTGACTTATTTTGCTTAGCGTAATACCCTCTAGTTCCATCCATCCACATTGTTGCAAATAGCAAGATTTCTTTTTTTTTTTTTTGATGGTTGAGCAGTATCCCATTGTGTATGTGTGTGTGTGTGTACCATATATATATATATATATATATATATATATATATATATATTCACATGTTCTTTATCCATTTTTCTGTCGATGGACATCTGGACTCTTTCCATAGTTTGGCTATTATAGACATTGCTGCTATAAACATTGGGGTGCAGGTGCCCCTTCAGATCACTTACATTTGTATTTTTGGGGTAAATACCTAGGTGTAAAATTGCTGGGTCAGAGGGTAGCTCTATTCTCAACTTTTTTAGGAACCTCCATACTCTTTTCCAGAGTGGCTGCGCCAGCTTGCATTCCCACCAACAATGTTAGATACCATTGCTTCTATATGATGCTTGAAGAGAGAGAAATTTGTCTAATAGTAACTGCTGTTATTTTATAACTATTTATAGTTTATATAGTGTGTTCATATTCATGGTTTGGTTTCATCTTATACATGCCTTTTAAATATATTTAATTTTAAGAATACTGACAGGCTGAATATTATTTTTAATTTAAGGAGAAGAAAACTGAGAAACCAGATAAGTAAAATGATTTTTTTTTACCTTTACATAAAGAGTAGAAGGCCAATACAGATTTCAGTGCCAAAATCTCAGCATTTGTAGCCTGCTCAGCATTCATTCATTGATATATTCATGTATTTATTAACTAATAGTAATATTCAGTTGAGTATATACTGTGTACTTGGCACTGGGGATAAAAATAATAGTTTTCTCTGTTCTCAAACTCATACTTCAGAGGCAGAGATAGAGAAATAAACCAATGATAACAATATAATGGAGTGAAATTCTGAGTCAAGGGAGCAAGTTGAAGATACTTTTCATGCCCTTTCTTTCAAGGTATTATTAAACTGAAGGTAAAGGAATGAAACATGTATAAAGTTATAATTTCAGGGGTTGAGCTTTCCAGGAATGTTTTCCCTGAAGGATAAGGAATGATGACAGCTCCCAGTAATGGTGATATTTTATTAAAATTTCGGATCATATGAGTCTAAGTTGTAGAGATTACAATCTCTGTAGTTACAAAAAAAGTGTGTGAACCTTGGAATAGGGAAGGCAGAGCCACTCTCTCATCCAAATGGTGTCATGATTACCTGTGTCCTCATGGGTGGTTCGCTGCACTTCTCTGAGCCTCAGAAATAATAATATAAAGTGTGTTGTGCAGTGCCTAGTACAGTTTTTCAAAAACATCACCCATATCATCATTGTTATTATAATTATTAGGCTGTATTTGAGAAGTGAAATAGATAAGTAGGCTAATAAAGTATGATACAATGAAGATGACAAGGAATAGGAGAAGAGTCAGATGAGTGAGGAAAGGGAGGGGAGAGAAGGAGCAGTGAATACTTGGCGTGAACCTGAGATGCTGAGATGCAGATTTCATAGGTGGAACATTTGAGGGATAGGACAAAGTTCGAATTTATCCTCCATTTGCTAATATAAACGTAAAAGTTCTTGGAGAAATGATTAAGAAATATTAGGTCGAGAAATAACTTGTAGTTTTCCACGTAGATATTAAAATGGACCAACTCCAGCACCAGACCCATAATTGGTATTGATGAAGAGGTATACCGAGTAGATTAGCGGGGTGGCATAAGACTCGAAGAACATATTTGTACATGGGATGGAGATGTAGTGAGCAGCACTGTGAAAATATGTTGGAGGAATGCCAGTGTTTGCAATCCACTGGCCTTTGGGTGTATGGGAAGTAGGAAAATAAGTAGTTGAGATAATAGCTTGAGAATTCAAAGGTCTCCACATTCTAGTTTTTTTAACCTTGAATAATTTAGAAAGTCTTTAGTCTCAGCTTCTTCTATCTTCTGAAGTGCCAACCTCGTACAGTTATTGTCCTTCTGAATGAGGCAGTATCTATGAAATGCTGCATAGAGGAATGGCTGCTAGTGATTCTTGAACAAATGGCAGCTATCTGTATTATCATCCTCCACTGTGAAAAGCTGGACAGGAGAGTGGTTTTCACTTCAGATAATTATAATAATTGTATGTATATATAATATACATCAATCATCATTATATTATGTAATAGATATTGATTATTAATATATTTTATATTTAAAAATTATAATTATATAATTACAAACTATATATTAATTATATGTTATATAATATATAAACTATATATAATATGTGATTATATATGTGTGTGCATATATATATATATATATGCACACACATAAAGTTAATATCTCAGAGAAAAGCCTGTATTCTCTAAATTGTGCCATTCTATCCTCTGCAAAGAAATTTGAAAACTCATTGCAGCATCCTCCAGTAATCAGCAGGCTTTAAAACACTGACTTACAATTAGGAACAGACAAATTAAACTACTTCTCAACTGTGAAGTCTTAAAATACATTCCCAAGTGTAATTGCACCATGAATTACAATTGCCTTTTTCCCCTTTAGACATTCCATCAGTAGGTCCCATTCCCTTGTCTCCTGGTAGACTTTCATCAATGAGAAGGTAACCTTTCAGCCAGTTATAAGGGTGAGGTGGGGGACCTCAATCAATGAATCACAAAGACTTTGTAAATGACACAGGGTGTTTGATAATTTCCATATAACCTTTACTGAACTTTTGCCAATTATTTGTAAAGAAAAGACAATTGTGAATCGACCATACTGGCTAACATAATGATGAAGGCTAGTCAATATCAAAATGACTATTAAAATCAATAGAGAGAAGATAGCATCTTGTTCCTGAACTCCGATCAACATTAAATTAATTAATAGACATTATGAAGTTGAGTACCGGCTTCATTTTGTCATGGCTAGAGAAATCAAGCTTTGGTTCAAAGTCTGGGATGGCTTGTGACAAAAGACCACAGGAGGTACCATGATGTTTCATGTGTCATATGGAATGACCTGGTCTGGGTTTCTTTATCTTAGGGATCTGCTAAGTCCAGCCCGCAGGCCAGATGTGGCTTGCTGCTTATTTCTGTACATAAAGTTGTATTGGGATACAATTACACTAGCTTGTTTATATGTTACCTCTGGCTAATTTCATTCTGAGTTGAGTAGTGTCAGAGATCCTATGGCTCCCAAAACCTAAAATATTTACTATCTGGTCCTTTACAGAACAACAACTACAACAAAAAATTAAATCCCTGCTCTATGTAGTAAGCTTTGAGGGACATAAAGGCATTTTAATTTTTACTGCTTTATTAAGGCAGGAATTGGTTTACCTATCCACATAGGTGATACATTATTCTCTATTGCATGCATATTAAAATTAACTCCTGTATCCTACAACTAAAACAAAACAGTGAGCATTTTATTTACTTCACCACTAAAATTTCATATGGTTAGATATAGTCTCTCATCGCTATTATTACTTTTGTGTGGAGGGATTCCCAAAGCATGCTTGAATCACACAAGTCTGATTGGGGATGCCTTTAGTCTTTATTTAACTAAAGTGGAAAAGTTAATACGTTTACACTTTTGGTTAAGGAAAGACAAAAGTAAATCAGCCCATTTTAACACAGATATGAGCACACAGATACTACAGAGAGGTGCTCCCATAGCACGGGAAAATATGTGAGATGTTATTCTCTGAGAACTGAAATTTTAAATCCATATTTAACACCCCAGAGCAGACAGAGGCACATGCATGTTTAACTAGCTCCTAGGCCAGCGGGTTTTGACCATCGTCAGATGACTGACTATCAGGAAAATATGCCTGTGGAAAGGCGGTTCTCCAGCCTTGAAAAGTCACTTCTTGACTTGCTGCATTGACAGTAGTCATTCAGGCTCTGTAGAGAAAGACACAGCTCTCTCTTTAGTATCAGCCCACCTCCTCAGGGTGACAAATGTATCAGTAAAGCGAGAGTGATGATTTAAATCCATTAAAAAGTAAAAAGCAGCAACAGCATATAGTCAGGTATGTGACTATTCTGACTTACCTTGCTTTGATCCCAGGCTGGCCAAGAACATTCTCCTGGCAATTTGCTTTACCATGTAGAGGCAGAATCGGAAAGCCAGATGTTCTCTTGTAGTAGGTTGATTAACAAGTGTTCTGGTTTAAACACCATCTCTCAACTTGGATCTTCCTTGCAAAATGGAACCTCTTTGAGCAGCTGGCAATTCAGCTGTTTGAGCCTGCACAGGGGAGAGCCAGATCCTGGGCTGAGGTAGGCTTACGGTGTTAATGCCACCTGTGAGGCCTCTTGACTTACAGACAGTGGGCATTTATTGTCGATATGCAAGACATGCCAAATGGCCCACTTCTCTCTAAATGTAATGCAAGAGACTACAGCCCCTTCCCCAAAATGTGTGTGAGTATGTAACTGAATTTTATTTATCATTATTACATATTCCAAATAGGCTAAACATAAAGCTAGTTAGACAAATTAGACCCTGAAATCTTTGCTGTCTGGAGATTTTCAGTCTTTGGCATTATGTTGAACTGGTGACAGTTCATGTATGTTGAAGAAATTATAAAGTATACTCTGGAATAAGGAGCGAGGATATTTGGTGTACTCTTTATTTGCATGCTTTTAAATCTTGGAGCAAAGATAATTCTTGTAAAATTGTCACACACACATGCACACACATACACGTGCATGCACGTGTACACACACACTTGAGAAACATGCCTAGGGTATGCTCGTGGCCAGTTTATACTCAAGAAACAAGCTGGCCTTTGGTTATTTATGCTTTTCTGCTTTGTTCAGAGCACTAAAAAAACTTATTTAATAATGTACCATGGATTTCCATGGAAATGAGAATTGGTTTCTTCCCTGTTATTTGACAGAGACCCACTACACATTTAAGATTTTGACTAGAATCATGGTCTTTGAAGGGCTTCTTTTTTTTTTCTTTTTTTTCAAGTTAGGTGCAACTGATTACTTATTAAGTAATTACCTTACGCCAGTTTGGTCTTACATGTAGAAAAGTAACAATGAGAACATGTGTGTGATTGTACATACATATATGCACATAAATACATATACACATATGCATATACAATATACACATATACAGTGTGTACATATACACAAAGTAATAAGCTAAAGGACTTAACAGATTATAATATGAATACTATATGTTACCTGTAAATGAAGCAATGTGCTAAATTCTTTAGAGAATGCAGAGCTTTCTGTGACAAATTTATCTTCTCAGCTGGGAATACAAATTAGTTTAGGAAAGTGAACAAAAGTATATAATGTATCAGTCTCTACACCTGACCCAGCTAGCACTTAGCCTGCTACTGCTTCCTATTTCTGGCACTGAAAGTGATGCAGAATGGAAATGTGATACAGATAGGCTTTGTTGGTTGTTATGGAAGTAAGGCATTTATAGGTATTGGTATTTTATATTAGTTTACTGACTAAAGTGTGTAAAGTCGGTTGACATATGAAGCTGTGTCAATGCCTACCAATTCACTATATTTCACTATTGAATTGTCAGACAAATTTAAAAGAACTCATTTGGGTATCAAGAGGCTATCATGTAAAATAAAAAAAGAATAATTATCCATATATTCATGTATTGTGATGGACATAGGAAAGATTAGGCATTTGTTATGTTGTGAAAGAGCTTGTCATTTTCTTATCCAATAAGCATTTTTTACAGCAATAATTCGAAATAACTCTGGACAAAGTGTCTTCTAGAAAAAAAAATGCAAATGTCATGAAGCTTGCATACATGAGAGAAGATGACTGATGCTTGACTAGCCTCCACCATATCACTGCAATTGTTCCATTATAGGTATAGGTAGGACAAGTATACTTTTTGATGTATGTCTGCAGGAATCTCATGTAGGGAACACAAAATCCTTGTATGAATCTGTGGTCTCTACCAGTCAGTATTTGAAAGTCTCTGTCTGCTCGACAGGGCAGTCCTGATATCATCTCCAACAAGCAATACCCATACATGCAAAAACAGGAGCACTCCAATATCTCACAAATCCTACCTAGCATATGTGGAGAAGGTAAACAATTACAATGCACTAACCTTAATCAGACACAAAGAAACTCTCCAATATATAAGAAAATGAGAAAGATCACACACAATATAAACCAAGCTGATGACATATCCTGAAATACTAAGATACAGTTACCTTTCAGACATTGTGGGGCTATTAGGACCATCTGGTCTCGTTTGAGAGAGCAGAATTTTATTTTCTTAAGGATTTTATTTGAGAGAGAGAGAGAAAGCATGAGCAGGTGGTTGGGGCAGGGGAAGGAGAAGCAGGCTACCTACCCACTGAGCAGGGAGCCTGAGGCAGGGCTTGAACCTGGGATCATGACCTGAGCTGAAGGCAGATGCTTAACTAAGTCACACAGACACCCCATTAGAAAAATAATAATAAGGATTTTGAGGGAGAGAAAGAGAGTGAGCGCATGAGGGGGAGGGGTTCAGAGGGAGAAGCAGACTCTCCACTGAGCAGGGAGTCCAGGGAGCCCAACGTGGGGCTCGATCCCAGGACCCTGAGATCATGACCTGAGCCAAAGACAGACACTTAACCTACTGAGCCACCCAGGCATCCAAAGAGAACACAATTTTAAGCTCTTTCAACAACGTGGTGTATTAAAAACTGATATGGGCTAGAACCAATAGATGTTAAAGGAGTAAAAGATTATTATGCTCTTGTTTAGAAAGGAAAGATGGAAACTTGAAGAATGATAGGGTCCAGAAAAAAAAAAAAAAATCTAAGGAACGGAAGTCAAACGTTAGGTTGTTTTGATAGGAATGCGTTTCTCAGCCCTAGTTGACTCTCTTGTCTCCTTCTCACTAGCCACCTGCGAAATTAACTTTATATTTCTGTACTGTTTTTGCAAATTTATTTATATTTACTTTGTGCTTGATATTCAAAGGCATTCAGGAATAGAGGACACAGAGAAAACTTCTATATAAAACAATAAAATGAGCCCCCACAATTTTTTTAAACATTTAAAAATAAAGTAGGATATATAGGTTACCTCAGCCAAACTCAAAAATATTAAGGTTGACTTTGGGTGTCAGTTTATTCTTAGCAAAGGGTATGCAAGTAACGCCATTCAGAAATTTAAAAATAACTTTCTGAAAGGTCAGGTTTCCATTTCAATGACATAGCCACTCCATTAAAAACACCATTCAATCAGAATCTCAAAAGCATAAGATAACTGAGAGGAAAAAATAGTGGGAAAAATATGTATCGAATATATATTTCTAAGTTGTATTTTTGTACATCATTACAAAGAAATCCTTATGCATATAAATTAAAATATCTGAGAATATAATTTAGATCAAAATATATTTAAAATATCAGTTTACCTTTGTCGAGTTTTAAATAGAAAGATTGATATTGTAAATATTTACCTATTTCACATATTTAAATGTCACGTTTTCTATCTCAAAATGAATTAATAAATGTCTCAGAATGTCACTACTGGTATTTACACAGTCATGTAGCAACAACGTGGATTTTATTTTTTCTCATAAAATGAACAAAGAACTTTTTTTGCAAATGACATATACAGTAATTAACCGCTATTCACTTTAGAACCATCACTTTCGACATCTTTCAAATTTCGAGAAAAATAATTTTAAAAAACTTAACTGATAAAATCATTGTGTCTGTATATTAAAAGACAACAAGGTCTACACTAGTTTCACTATTAAATCAAATAAATTAAGAGCACGGACTTGAGAAAGAATACATGGATTTTATATAGGAAGGCTCCAAACTTAGTAGAAACATCTTGAGCATATTAATTTTTTGTGCTTCAAGTTATCTGTAAATGATTTCTTATATGAATTAATTAAAAAAAAAAAGAACAAAGTCTAAGAAAATGAAGCCAAAAATTGGAGAAAATAAAATGTGGCAATAAGAACAAGGTCATTTAGAAAATGTGATGCAGAGATCCTGAAAGTTCTATTTCAGATGATAAGGGTGAGAGACAAACATTCTGGTAGAGGTCAGGAACTGGCAGTCCGTGGTCTGTATGTGCTTTGTTTGGCTGTCTTAGAATTGGTCCACATGACTTTTTAAAATTAACGTAGTGGCTAACACCTCTGTATCAGAACGTATGTATGCCAAATATCAGGAATATGTTCTAGATCAAGCATTTGTTTTCTATTTTCTCAAGTTCCTATTGCCTATTATTTCCCTTATATTGGGACACAGTATCATCTGTCAGTTTTCTTACTGTTTTGCATAATTACTTTTTTAATTAAATGCTTCTTTTCTGGATTCCTGACTTTATGAAAAATATTAAGTGGATACTAGGCTAGTAGAGCTATGTTTCCCCATTCCCTACCCCAGCTCTTTAGGTTCACTCCTTTGCATTACCTGCCTGCCTGGCCCCTGTAGGCATTTGAATTTGCAAGTGAGAAGTGGGAGGGGCCTATGTTCACAAAATTAAATGTGTCATTACCTTTGTTCTTACCTCATTAAAAAAAAAAAAAACTGAATGGAATAATTGCATATTTTATTTTGAACAGCCAAGAACTTCTTAGTTTGAATCTAGTGGGGATGAACAGTATGCACTAGAAATTAGATGTACACACTTGTAATTCAGTCTCTCTCCAGATCAGTCTCCCATTTGACCTCTGTTACTCACCATAGGATCTTTGAACATAACACAATTATTCTTGTTACTTCAAAAATTATCAAAAGACTGAATTAAAAATTCTAGCATTTTGAGTTATTATTTCCACGAATAAAAAGAATGACACCGTGTGTATTTTCTTAAGAAGTATTACCCAAACACAACTGCAAACACTTACTCTCATCTTTTTAGTGCATGATCTGACCCAAAAAACTTGTTTTAAGTTTATTTTCTTGTGTAATATATAGGATCTCTAACATCAGGTCACAAAATGTGTGTGTTTATAAGCCGGAACAGATACATTTCAATCTACATTAAAATATATTTTGTCAGGGGCGCCTGGGTGGCACAGTGGTTAAGCGTCTGCCTTCGGCTCAGGGCGTGATCCCGGCGTTATGGGATCGAGCCCCACGTCAGGCTCCTCCGCTATGAGCCTGCTTCTTCCTCTCCCACTCCCCCTGCTTGTGTTCCCTCTCTCTCTGGCTGTCTCTATCTCTGTCGAATAAATAAATAAAATCTTTAAAAAAAAAAAAAAAAATATATATATATATATATATATATATATATATATATATATATATTTTGTCCCCAAACTAGACAGTGTCTAGTATGTCATATTTAATACGTTTGTTTGCAAAGTATTTTTTCTCTTATCGATTTAAATAAAAGTAATGCTAATTTGGTTAAAGATGTCAGAATACAGCCATTTCTTTTTCATTGTCTCCTATAAAACAAATGAAAGGAAACTAAAAGGATAAAAGAGTTAATCATTAGTGAAAAATAGAGGGAAGAGAGACTGTCAGACACCGTGAAACTTGGGACAGATCAACACAGCGTTCTAGGAAGGACACTGGAGGCACACAGCATGACAAAAAGTGTATCTCAGTGCCCTCCGGAGCCCCCCAGCAATACTGTCCCTGAAATACAAGGCCTGAGGTGCAGGCAGTGTTTGCAAGCCTCCCCAATGCTGGGTCGCTCTGCAGAATGATAGAGCAAGTGAGGCTAGGGAAAAAAAAAAATGAAAATGGGTCAATAATCACAGATAACCATTAAGTGCTTGCAACTATAAAGAGATTTTTTTTAAATTTAGTTTTATGCAGTATGGAGGATTTTCCCAGAAAAAAACGAACATTTAAAAAAAATGAATAAAAATCAACATAGAGAATTTTAAAAATCTCACCAAACCAGAGGGGAAAAAAGGAAGATTTTTAAAACTTTATCAAAAAGCACTAGATGCTTACCATCTCGGCTCTGCTTCAATCTTCTGTCATTTCTTCACAGTGACTTTCCCCCTACAGCACTAACTTCATTCTCAGTCACATCATTAGTTGTTAATTCTCATTTGTTTTCTTAAAATGGTATCATTTTGCTTATCTGTTTTCTTAGTTCTGCAGTCTCCATATTCACCTTTTTTTCCACCTTTTTTTATCTTCACATCTTTGTGATCTGCATATTGAATTAATTTCGTTAAATATTTACAGCAACATTTTATAATAAGTTATACATTTCCTTGAGTTACGTATTCTTCCAGCTTCAATTTTTTTTAACTCGCTTCTGCATTTATATATTCTCTTTGTTTCCCTCTGTTTTGTTTCCCTTTCCTAGTTTGTCTTTTATTTGTTCCTTTCCATTGTTTTTGTTTTGTTTACTATGGGTAGTTCTGGACAGACAATCTGTTAATTACCTGTCTTGTGCTATGTGTACCTTCTCAATTACTGCAGTTCTGTTTTACCTGGAATCTCCTTGCCTTCCTCTCTCCATGACCATCTGTGTGTCCTTTCTTCTGTAACCTCAATACAACCAGAGGGAGGAATAATTCAGTTGGAGCTTTGTGAATCCTTTAAGGGAATACTTCTGGTTTTCCTAAATCATATGTTAAATGTCTTAACAAAAAGTTATCCATTGTGTTTGGTAATTATTGTCTTATTGCAGTTAGATTGCTATCCTCCCACAGGTAATGGAGGTTAAGGTGTTGGTTCATTGTCTCCTTTGATGATTGCATTTCAAAGGACTCCCAGGTACTAGAAAGACTTTTCTGGATTGTAGAAGTTTTGCGTCTTAAAGGTTGAGAAAGAATTTACAGGGGAAAGTTTTGCAAAGTAAATGATCTAAGAGAAAAGAGGTCAAGTGCCTGGAGTCAGGAAGAACCCTGTAGAAAGTTTAATGAAATTGAGGGGAAAGTGAAGACCACCTTAGACGCTAATGACATATAAACAAATAAATACACAGTATTATGCAGTACGAGAGATAGGGGAGATGGGTGGCTGTTTTGGGATATTTGCTCTTTTATATAACGGAGCTCCCTCTTAGGGAGGTAATGAGCAGAGACTTAATTGGATTAAGTTGTATATCTAACATATCTGATGATTTGGTTTGAGCACCAAGATTGAAAAATCTGAATAAGAGTTTACATGATTTATATCTGTCCATAAAAATGTGGCATATATCCAAATGATAAAATATTTGCATTGAAGTCATGAAAAATAGTGTCATTTGTATCAATGGTGTTAAAGCAGCATTAGGAAATTGTAGGAATGCCAGGTCTTATAATTGTTATTGAAAAATACTTAAGCAGTCATGGGATGTTATGCAGATAAGCATTAGTAGATATGAAGATGCCTTTAATAAAATGTTAGACAAGAGCAAATTATGAACTTTTAAAGCTTCTAAATTGCTGACTTTCTAAATTTATTTTTTTATGAAATGCAACACGATTTGCAGAAAGTCCTTTTAATACTGAAGTGCATTGCCTCTTCTGAGACAAGGTGGTAACACAGATTTTTGCCAATGAGACAAAAGAAAATCATTACTTTTCCCAATTAAATCCATTACTCAAGTGGTTCCATGATATCTCAGGTTGCAGGAAATGCTGATATTTTTAACAATCTAAATGAGCTCAATTGTAAGATTCAAACTTGCAGAACTACCACCTTGCTTAGTACACGATTTATTAAAGGAATTGAAAGAACATATGGTCTTCAACAAGTAATTGACTTTTATAATTCTGAGTGGATTTATAAAAAAAAAAAAATATGCAGTTTCTGAGATTTTTTAATGCCCTTGCAGGGCATCTCAATATGTTTTAAATGCATTTGAAAAGGTATGCTCATCTTGTGGAGGGGAAGACTAAACTGGCTGAAGAACAATTAGTCATCTCCCTTAAGATGTAATTTTTAATGAAAGCAAGTAGGGCATATTTAGTGGTTCAGCACTGACATGTAAAGACATTTTTTTTTTAAACTGCCAGATCAGTGTATTTGGGGGCCATGTTGCTACTTCTAGTTTACAAATACCATAAATATTATTCACAATGATTTATCTTTGAAAATCAGAGTTTTTTTGACACTGAATATACAAATTAAGATACAGAAATAAATGTGTATACAATTGCAATTATTATCTAGAATAGCCAGTTTCAAAGTATTGCTAAAATCAGATGGTTCTCAAATAAATGATTCATTAGATTTATAAAAGTTAGAAGTATTAACATTTTAAGATATATGATTTTTAGTTAATAAACATACACCATTACCTGGCATAATTGTAGTACACTTAGATTATTTTTACACATTCTGCCTTTCATCCTGGTATTTCTTGATTTTTTAAAAGTTTTGTACATTAATGTTAACTGTTTGCACAGTAAATTCTATGGGTTTTGACAAGTTTGTAGTATCGTGTCCACAATTACAGTGTCATTATACAGAATAATTTTACTAACCTGAACAAATCCTGTGTTTCACCTATTCATATCTTCCTTGAATCCATTAAAATTTCTTACATCCAATTTTATTTGAATGCGTGGTTCCACCTCTATAAATGTTTAGAAACCACTTTTATAGAAAGTGAGGAACCATTATACAATTTTATGGGAGAGGAAAATATGCTCATATTTGAATTGAAGTAGCTTACTTGCACAGTGGGAAGGTAGAATTTTGAACAACTAAAGTCTAGACAAAATGTGATGACAGCCTAAATTATTAGAATTAAAAATACGGATTGAAAAGAAATTAAGGATATGGAAGAATTTAGAAATACTTCAAAATTAAAACCAAAATGATCTTAAGTGACAAGTAACCAAGGGAAGGAAAATAGTACTCCATAAGAATTGTTGATAGAACCAGAACTAGGAACCAGTTGTTTCCACTAGACCACGAAACAACGATCTTGTCCCATGTTATCTACTACTAGGGAAGTGTTAATTTTCTTGCCAATGTGGAGTGCAGATTTTGGTTCTCCCTTAAAACTTCTTCCTGTCCTATGCCAACTACATGGGACTTACTCATGGACCTTGAGAGCCAGTGAGTAATAATAACAATGTGGGTCAGATGATCCTGAACAGCTTCTGGGCACTTGTTTTATAAGGCATGTGGGAGCAGGTAGATCAGTCGTATTATCCTTAACTCATATTTAACACACAAATTAGTAATTTGGAAGAGACGTATCAAAGATAGGACATTCTGTATACCATTTTTGCTGGCGTTTTTTGTTAGATACTTCCAGTGATAGGAAACTGTGTTCTCCATGGTCATACATTGTAATTAATATTCTTACTATATTCACTTTGTAATTTTTCTCCATTTGTAATTGTCCTGTATAAATGGAGGACATTTACAATGTGAATATAGTAAGAATATTCATTATACAGTTGGTACCACATCAGCCTAAACTACAGGGCCGTGTAGAACAAATTATATTCCCTCTTCCATATGACACTATTTCCAAATATACAGGTAATATACACATTTACTCTTGATGACTAGAAAGCACTTCTATAGATTCAATAACTCCCATCCCAGGACTGAGTATTCAGAACAAATGACTTCACACCCTGCTGTTTTCCTTTGAAAGTGTGCAAAACCCTGGACTTCAGTACTTACCAGCCAGCACTCCCATCGTTTGGATGGAAGGAAGATTTGGCTCTTTTTTGCGTTTTTATATGTGAATTGCTGGCGACTGTGCCTGCTTACACACTACCAAGTACAACTTTCAGAGAAGGACTGAACAGCATGAGGGTGAGTCCTTCACAGTCTGCTTTTCCTAGAAACTTCAATACAGCCCACTCAGATGCTGTTTACAATTGTGCAGTGAAGGGTGAATCCTCATCTGCTGTCCTCCTCCTGTTCCTGCTGCATCAAGCAGAATTTCCCTTTTCCAATCCCCCCCCCTCACTTTTTTGCTCAGCTACCCAAACCATATGGATGCAGCTAGAATGGATGGCTAAAATGGTAACAAGTTGATTTGCAATGGATCATTTGTTGTATGCACTTCCCCCCCCCCCCAACACCCAGATCACAAAGCAAATGAAAGAGCAGTCAAATGGAGGACTCAAACAGGAATAGACACGCAACATCAGTAATGACATCAGGGCTCATGTCAGCCAAATCAACATGTACTAGATCGTAGGAAACTAAATCAGAACAAAGGCAGGGGGATTTCTTGACCTCGTCAGCATATAAATTTCTCGATCCTTCCTTTTTGTTAGTTTGGTTTGGGTCCCTCATTTTATTTAGTTTTTGTCACTTCAGTGAAATTTTGCTAGAACCAAGTACAAATAAAACCAGAGAAGTGAAATCCACAGTTGCTGGCAAAGCATTTAAGATGAAAAAAACAAAACTATTGAAGAAATACAGCATACGTTGGTTTTCACTGAACTGAAGACTGAGTGACTAATGGAAATTTCTTCATAGACCCCTGATTCTAATGCCCATTTTGTTATCTTTCCTTGCTTGTGTTTTTTGTTTTTTTTTTCTAAGTTCTGTTTATATGTAACATTAGCTACTGTGTAGCCTGCTGGCATTGTATGTAATGGTGATTGCATTCTTAGCTTAACATCAGACTATTTCTGCCTACTACAGATCTGAGAGAGAAAGGAAACATGTTTTTAAAGAGAGGGCACATGGGGCACCTGGGTGGCTCAGTCGTTAAACATCTGCCTTCGGCTCAGGGCATGATCCCGGAGTCCTGGGATTGAGCCCCACGTCAGGCTCCTCCGCTGGGAGCCTGCTTCTTCCTCTCCCACTCCCCCTGCTTGTGTTCCCTCTTTCACTGGCTGTCTCTCTCCCTGTCAAATAAATAAATAAAACCTTAAAAAAAATAAAAAATAAATAAAGAGAGGGCACAGACAATGGTACAGTCAGATATTTAACAATCTCCACCTCCGTTTCCACTGGTGAAAAAAAAATGAGGTACTTTTCTTGAATATGTTGCAAGCTGATTATCTCATTTGTTTAAAGGCCCCCTTCCTATCAAATTAGTTACTTGCATAATTGTAGGCTGTTGAACATACAGGGTTATATAGCCAGTCATATTCCTTTAAAATGTAGATGTGAAAACAGGACAATGGAATTAATGTATACCAACAGGGAAACCTTTAACTCAAGAAGAGCATTTGACAGCAGCCATCCTTGTGTTCAAAGATTTCTGCAAATTCCAGCTTCTGATTGAAAGAGAAGCATACTGTGTCCAGTTACCTAATTAGCAGAATACCTATTCGTTTGATCTGTTAACAATCTGTCAGAATTTTTTTTCCTTAAAATAGCTTTCATGAAAATGAAGACATACATATTACTTGGCTATTTTCAGTTTCAGTGCTGCTAATGTTTGACACTTTGTTATGCTATTACAGTTTACTTCTTGAGGGGGCATTAATAATTATATAGACAACTACAAAAAGTAAGCAAGAACACTTACTTTGAAGACATACACTGTGTGTGTGTGTGTGTGTGTGTGTGTCCTTAGAGTCATTCTTTTTTCTTCTTTTTTCAAAAAAAAAAAATGAAGTGTACACAAAATCTCATTAACTTGGTCCATTAAACCTTGTATAATCAAATGGCTCGTTCCTTTGAGGAGGTAGAGGCTATACTGAACAGTGATTAAAAGCAGGCTCCTGGCAGGAAGACAAACGTGTTCAGACCTAACTCTGTCACTCATGAGTTGTGTGGCCTTGGGCTGGTTACACTGCGGAACTCCGGTTCTTCATCTGTAAAATGCGAACTGTAAAAGCCCCAGCCTCATAGTGTTGCTGAGGTGATGATATCGATCCCGCTTTAAGGACTTAGCCTGGCTTCCTTCATCAGTGAAGGCTGCTCTCTGCTTTTGTGTTCATTGAGCTCACAGTAACTAGTGTGTGCATTTAAAAATGAAAAAGCAGAACTGGGTATTTGACATTGGATTTTCAAAAAAAAAAAAAAAAAGTCAAATACTTACAACAGCCCATGAAATTAGTGTTTTAAAATATATATTAGTGTTACTTAATCTTAGATGACAGAAAGCCCGACCACCAAGGTCTTAACACATTGGGTTTAATTTCCTCCTCTAAACAAGCAGTCAGGAGGTGTATTATTGCTGTATTATTACTGGCATTGCTCAGCGATGCCATCCGGGTTTTCTGTCTTTGTCTCACCATGTTAGGATTTGGACTACTGCTCTTCCACTTCATAATTTCATGGTTGACAGATGACTGCTTCTTCTGAAACCACCACATCCATGTTCAAGGAAAGAAGAGGGGTTGAATGTATAGGATACTAATCATTGCGGTCCCTCTTTCATTGGGAAAGCAAAGGATTTTCTACACCCCTCTAAAGACTGTTGCTGATGTCTACTTGGCCATAGCTGTGTCCAGTGGTTCCTCCAAGGTCCAAGGTAGCTGGCAAAGCGAGGTTTTAGTGGGGGGTTATGCTCCCAAGACTGTGGGGTCTATGTTAGCAGGAAAGAAGTGGAGGAATGAGCATCCTATGAACTACTTTAGTGGATGCCAGAGTAATCATCATAGGAAATCACTGTGCTTTGTTAGACTTCCAAACACTCATTCTAAAATTTAATATTTATTGTTTTAAATTGAATTACATATGGGGAAAGACACCATTAACTTTTAATTACGTGGGACCTTTGCGGTTTTAATTCAGCTCTAGTAGAAAGGGTTACTTATTCTGCAGTTGAGATTTTTATGAGGGGTGTGCATGCACATGTGAGCTGCTTTTTTGCCTCAAAATAGCAATAGTAGGCGGGGAAATGCCAGTTGAGAAATTATTCCCCGTCTCGTTTCATTCCACCCATTCCCTGTGCTCATTGTGACTTTGTTTTTCGAATACCCCAAGCTCGTCCTCACTCAGTGAGGTTTGCAGCTGTTTCATCAGTCTGAGAAGTTCTCCAGCACCCCTTACATTATTTACCTAATTTCGCACCTACTTAATTTCAGCGCCTTGCTTTATTTTTCTGCCTTCAATCACTGAGGGCTTTTTTTAATAGGTAAAAAAAAAAATCAAATTTATAGAGAAAATTATTAGTACTGAATGTAGCCAGTAATTAAATGAACCGAAAAAAAAAAGAAAAAAAAAAGAAAAACCCCGTTGAATAAAAATTCAGAATACTAATAGCATTGTTTTCTCAAAGAATGTATTCCTAACCAATACATGGCAATCCCAGGGAGGTTCTGAGAATTATTTTCTCTCATGAAAAATGTAGATGATTTTCAACTTGGTGAAATAAAGTGAAATGTAAGTATATACTAACTCATGGCAAATCACTAACACAAACAAAAATCAACATTTTGGGCATATGGCTTATGCTATTATCTAAATTTCTCAAATTATTAATCTCCTTTATTTATTTTACCTCATGATTATCTCGTATTTGAGGTACTCTGCTGTCCTTTTTATAATTTCTTTAACTGCTTCAAATATTTTTTTTTCTTTATTTTAGCCACAGTATCAAACAACTATATGTATTCTAATATCACCTTTTCCCCCTTGAATTACCTGGTATTCGAGAATGATAGTACCCCTCATTCCCACCACCAGTCATTTTATTTATTTTTTTTATTTTTCATGTTTCATTTTTTAAAGTTTTCACTTAAATTCCAGTGAGTTAACATACAGTGTAATATTAGTTTTAGTTGTCCGTGATAGTGATTCACTTCCATACAACACCCGGTTCTCATTACAAGTGCACTCCTTAATCCCCATCACCTATTTAACCGCCCCCCCCCCACCTTTCAGTAACCATCATCTTGTTCTCTACAGTTAAGAGTGTGTTTCTTGGTTTGTCTCTCTCTTTTTTTTCCCTTTACAAGCTTGTTTTGTTTCTTAAATTCTACAACATATGAGTGAAATCATATGGTAATTGCCTTTCTCTGCCTGGCTTATTTCACTTAGCCTAATACTTCCTAGCTCTAGCCATGTCATTGTAAATGGCAAGATTTTAGTCTTTTTTATGGCTGAATAATATTCCATTAAATATATCACATCTTCTCTATCCATTTATCTATTGATGGGTATCTGGCCTGCTTCCATAATTTGGCTAATGTAAATAATGCTGTTACAAACATAGGAGTACATGGATCCCTTTGAATTAGTATTTTTTATTCTTGGAGAAATAACTGGTAGTGCAATTGCTATGTTGTAGGATAGTTCTCTTTTTAACTTTCTGAGGAAACTCCGTACTGTTTTCCACAGTGGCTGCATCAGTTTACATTCCCATGTGTATGAGCGTTTCCCTTTCTCTGCATTCTTGCCAATACCTCTTATTTCTTGTGTTGTTGATTTTAGCCATTCTGACAGGTGTGAGGTGATAGCTCATTGTGGTTTTGATTTGCATTTCCCTGATGATGAGTGATCTTGAGCATCTTTTCATGTGTCTGTTGGCCATCTGTATGTCTTCTTTGGAAAAATGTCTATGCATGTCTTCTGCCCATTTTAAAATTGGATTATTTGTTTTTTGCATGTTGAGCTTTATAAGTTCTTTATATATTTTGGATACTAACCCTTTATCAGACATGTCATTTGCAAATATTCCATTCTCTAGGTTGCCTTTTAAGTTTGTTGATTGTTTCCTTTGTTATGCAGAAGATTTTTATTTTCTCAATAAGGTACTTAGGAATAAACCTAACCAAGGAGGTGAAAGAACTCTATTCTGAAAGCTATAAAATACTGATGAAAGAAATTGAAGATGACACAAAGAAATGGAAAGACATTCCATACTCATGCGTGGGAAGAACAAATATTGTTAAAATGTTTATACTACCCAAAGCAATCTACACATTTAATGCAATCCCTATCAAAATGCCAAAATGCAATCCCTATCAAAATGCCTATCAAAATTCCAACAGAGCTAGAACAAACAACCCTCAAATGTGTATTGGACCACGAAAGACCCCAAATAGCCAAAGGAACCTTAAAAAAGAAAAGCAAAGCTGGAGGCATCACAATTCTAGACTTCAAGTTATACAGAAACATGTAATGATCAAAACAGTATGGTACTGGCATAAATATAGACACATAGATCAGTGGAGCAAAAAAGTAAGCCCAGAATTGAACCTACAACTATATGATCAATTAATCTTTGACAAAGCAGGAAAAAATATCCAGTGGGAAAAAGACAGTCTCTTCAACAAATGGTGTTGGGAAAACTGGATGGCAACGTGCAAAAGAATGAAACTGGACCACTTTCTTACACCATACACAAAATAAATTAAAAATGTATTAAAGACCTAAATTGAGACATGAAACCATAAAAATCCTAGAGGAGAACATAGGCACTAAGCTCTTTGACATCGGCCATAGCCAACTGGTTTCTAGTTATGTATCCTGAGACAAGGGAAACAAAAGCAAAAATAAATTGTTGGGACTTCATTACAATAAAAAGCTTCTGCCCACCACTGGTCATTTTAATGAGGCGGGACATCTGGAGAAAAATTAGTTTTCTCTAATGATCTTACCAAACCATCTGTTTTCATTTCCATCGTTGTTCTTACCTTTTGAACCTCCTTTCTCCACCTGCTCTGCCAACGCCTTTTTTCCTCTGAAAATCCATTCCTCTCCATGCTAGCCTCCCTCTGCACCGTTCCCATGGCTTCCTTATCTTCTCTAGTATGGCTTTTAATTCTGTAACCTACATTTGATCTAAGTGCTAGATTAATGTTCACGACTGACATAAAAATAATTTTGCTGTTTAAATCCACATGTTGTCTTTAACTCAACATTCCCAAACCTGGCCTTACCTTATCTTTATAAGCCAAGACACCTCCCCACTTTTTAAATTTCTGAGGACTGCACATATATTCATGTGCTTATCCAGCATGCAACCTGGTAGTTAAAACAGTTACATCCCTTTTATTCACTATGGTCACAAATTGTCTCTTACTAATACTATCCTTTAATAGCATCCACTCATGACTGAGTGGGTAGCATTACCAAACATACAGGTGTTTGTTTGTTTTTAGATTAAAAATCTAATTCCTCAGCCTCCTAGGTCTGAAGTCAACCCCCACCCCTCCTTTCTTTCTTTTTCTCTTTCTAATATATATTACATATTCAAGGGATTAGCTATAAAAAATTTCAGCTGCTCTGGTGTGTGTAGCCAGTGATTTTCTTCCTTGCCACCTATCCAATAATTTATGTGAACAATTTTTAAGATCCTGTAAAGTTAATACAGATGCTAGATAGTACATAAATTCTGATTTATAGGGACATCTGTGGTCAACTGGAGATAGGAGGTTACTTTCAGAAGCTAAGGAGCAAGTGGAACTGTAGGCTCCTAGAAGTGAATGCACCATGGCCAATGAGTCAGATATAAAAGTGGGAGTCTACAGTGGAGGTTATGAATCCTAATTGAGTACTGATGCTGGGAATAGTACAGATACTAGAAATTGAAACTATTAGGGCTGTATGAATAAATTAAAATGACTTATTAAATTACTCTACAAAGTTAGGTGAGCAAGAAATATCCCATAATTTGTTTTTGTTAATGAATTACCCCAAATATTTTCTGACAAACCAACAAGGAATTCATTTTCAGTCACTATTGGAGTTTTCTCTTTCCATTAAGGGGATTTTAGAGAATGTGCTTTGCATCCTGTCACTCATCTCCCCTAATATAACCAAGTGTAGCCTGAACACCTGCTTAAATTGAGGAAAGAACAGACATAATGTAACATTTTCACATATTCTTTCCCTTTATAAAGCTCTTCAAAACAAAGAAAATAAATTTCCATTCTTTGGACTTATTCCCTGCCAAGAAATAGACTTTGGTGGAAGGCCAGACCATGTAATCTGTCCCACAAACATGAAAGTTGCCTGGCTAAGTAGATTATATTTTTCCAGGGATCCCAAAGAGCTCAGTAGGAAAATTTTGGATATTAGCTGTCTTACCTATTCTCTAAAAAACAATTTTCCTTGATGAGGATAATATCTGTAAGTACTAGCGCAATCCCACCTCACATGGAACATCTCTGGGTCCTGGATAAGCTTCCTAAATGGGGAGTGAGGAAGGTTTTGGCTTAATGGAGTCCATACGAATATTAAAATTCCAATTTCAGCTGTTCTTATGTGCAAACCCCCAACTTGAATCTTCAGTGATCTCTTGTTACTCATAAAGTTATTGTCACTGAAGCACTGATTCGAAAGGTTTAATGACCTGAAGTCTGAACTTCTCAAGCCGTCAAAGAGTCACTATCATATTTTGGATTTAGGTAATTTCCATCTCTGTTCTATTTTGATAATGCATCCTCTGTAATAATCATGTGCATCATCCCCTAAATCGGGAGTTTCATGTCTGGTGGCCTGGTGCTAGGACTACAGTTGTGATAAAAGATCATTTCTATCAGAGGCAAAAGCCTTCCCCACAGTCTGTTTCAATATGTAATCTCAAATCACAGGTGGTATTTCCAGCTTTAGGATAATAGGATTATTAATATTTCCTTAGGTTCCTGGCAACTGGGACCATTGTGGGTCTTCCTCAGTTCACTTCATTATCAGGAATCTATAGAGTTAAAGAGATTCTTAAAAATCACCTCTATGCTCTTTCTGTGTTTATATCTTCTTGGGGACTAGAGATAAATTAATCTTTGCAGGAAGTACTGAGATTGCGTTTTTCTGCTTTCTTCCTTCTGCTGACCATCCTATATCTGTTGAGGGCTATTAAGGCCTTCTGGCAAACAATGTGAAATTCATCCATTCACAATCTTTCATTACTTCCCAAATTGTGCTGGTTTCACCTCTGCAAACAAATTTCCATCAGGGTCATGGCCTTTTTCTGAAAACGATTTAGCTAGATGCGGTCACGTGTGCACGTGAAAATATGTGCCACGCAGATTCTTACTCATCTCAAACAGCCTCTTCACAAAACGGAAGTGTGAGTCAAAAATATTTGACTAAGATATTTATGTTTTTATTCAAGTCACCTTAAATTAATCATCTAGAGTTTGAATACATTACACACACACACACACACACACACACACACACACACAAACCTAGCAACATCTCTGTGACTTTCAAAGCATCTACACGCACTTCCCATATGTGGGGGTGGGACATACAAGCACCACCCCAGCACACATACACATGCGCAGTACAAATGAACAAAGTAAAGAGGGCCACTGTAACTGTGTCATACATTTTGAAAAATTCTGAGGAGCCATCATAGATCTAGTAGGTGGGAGGTCTTGTACATCATAAAATTGAAGAGGCAGAAGCCCACGATGGCTGAAGCCAGCTTTATGAGGCCAGAAGCATTGCATCCCCAAATGATGAATGAACACTCACCAAATTACCCATTAGAGACTCAAGAGATACTTGGAGGAGCTTTGCAAAGCAGCAGAATTCCCACAGAAACACGCAGGATTTAGAGCTAGTGAAATGTGTGTTTAGCGGTTATGGTGAGGGCTTGTGTTCTTGTGAGCTGGAAGTCTGAATACTTTTGGATTAATAGGCATCATCAACTGTCCGTGGGCTTCTTAACATTGTTACCTTGGGCAAATTTCTTAACTTCTGTCAGTCTCAATTCCTCATTTCTTAGAAAAACAGAAACAACTTGTGAAGTGCGCAGCACAGAGTCCGGAGGCAACTCAGAGCTGTGAGTACTCTCCCTCCTCTTGTCACACATCACAGCCACTTCCTTACCCAAACCGTTGTCCTTTTCTCCTTCCTCTGAATGTCTTTCCGGCCCTTTATGCTTCCCAGTTCAAAGTTGGTAAGTCCAGCCCTGTTTTGTTTCATTTATCTTGTGAACTATGCTTCAATAGCGTTACTCCGCGGATACACTAATCAACTGGCCCATCAACTATATTCGGAAATAATGGATGATTATTTTCAACTTGGCATCTTTTGATACATTGTTTTCCCCTGTTTTCTATTAGCAGCATATTAGTACACTCTGCAGGAGCTCATTAGCTTGTTGAGAGTGGGAATTAGGTCTTCTGTCCCATTTGATAAAGTGCCTGGTATAAGGCTGAACATATAGCTGCCAAGTACTTAAAACACATGCGGACACAAATACACACACACACACACACACACACACACACACACACACAGAAACCAAAGGAATATTTGCTAGTTGTATTAAGTTTAATAGGTTTTTACCACAGGCTGGGAAGAAAGGGAGAGGTCAGGTGATATTTGCTGTTTACTTGCTCTGTTACTGGGCCAGACAACATGCATATACTATGTATTTAAGTCTACAGTAACCAGCTAAAATAAATTTTCTTGTCCTCATTCTGAAAATGAAGAAGCTGAAAATTAAAAATTTTAATTAATTTACCTAAGGTTGCATAATGTTTATAATGGTTAATGTTATGTGTTAACTTGGGTAGGCCATGTTGTCTAGATGTCTGGTAAGCATTATGATAGATGTTTCTGTGAAGGTATGTCTTAGTTGAGATTAATGTTTTGATCAGTGGTATTTGAATAAAGCAGTTTACTCTCCATAATGTGCAGCCACATCCAGTGAGTTGGAGGTCTGACTAGAAACAGGCTGACCTCCCAAACAAGAAGAGATTGTGTAGACTCCAACTGCAATTTTTCCCTACCCTGTAGATTTTGGACTCGCCGTGCCTCCTTAACAGTATGAGCTAACTCCTTAAAAAAAAAAAAAAAAAAAAACACAAAAAAAAACCTCTCTCTAATGTGTGTGTATGCACATATATAAGTGTGCATACACACATCTTATTGGTTCTAATAGATTATTTTATCTGAACAGAGGAGACTTAAACAAAAATCTTTTTAACTACTGTATTGAGATGTGACTGACATGTAAAAAGCTGTACATACTTAATATATGAGTTTGGAGATAAGCGTACACCTGTGAAACCATCACCACGCTCTATGCCTGCCACATTTCTCGATAAGTAACAAATGATGCGATGTCACATAGTTACTAGAGGGCAAGCCACTTCACGGAAAAAGACGATAATGTTAACATTTTAGAACATTTATTGGAACTTTTTTTCTATAATAGCAATATATGTTTCTTGTGGAACATTTAGAATTGTATCAAATTGGAATTAAGGATCTAAGTCAGAAAAGGGTGGTAGTGGGGAGCAGATTATTTAAGGCCATGGAGACAAATAAGGAATTTTGATCAGAGAGGAAATGGGATGTGACCGAGATTCACCATCAGTCTAGCTGCTGTTCTGAGCATAGACTCTAGGTGGGGCAAGGGAAGAAGCATGGAGACCAATTAGGAGGTTCGAATAATAGAATAGGCAAGAACATTGGGATGCATGTGCCCCTTCTTTTTACTACATCTGTGTCTTTGGGGTAAATACCTAGTAGTGCAATTGCTGGGTCATAGGGTAGCTCTATTTTTAACGTCTCGAGGGACCTACATACTGTTTTCCAGAAGAGAGGGAAAACTGAATGGGAAGAAATCAGAGAGGGAGACAAACCATGAGAGACTCTGGACTCTGGGAAACAAACTGAGGGTTACTGAAGGGAGGGGGGTGGGGGGATGGGGTGACTGGGTGATGGGTTTAAGGAGAGCACGCGTTGGGATGAACACTGGGTGTTACACGCCACTAAGGAATCATTGAACACTACAACAACAAAAATAAATAAATAAAATAAAATTCAAAATTGTTAAAAAAAAATAGAATAGGCAAGAAAAGATGATGATAGTTTGGACCACGGTGGTAACAGTGGATATATGTTACTAGGTTCTGGATATATTTTTTAATGCTTTTATGATTTTTGGAAATAAATTTTATTTATTTATTTATTTATTTATTTATTTATTTATTTATTTATTTGGCATGAGTAAATTAAAGGAGTTGGTATTACAGTCAGAAGGGGAATATTGAGGAAGAAGACAATAGGTTTGGGGGAAGCAGGGTGTTGCCCATTACATATCCAAATGAAGATGGCAGTAGTTACTTCCCTGCCTAAGTCAGAATTCAAGGAAGAGGTTCTATCTATATTAATTTGGGCGTCTTTAGCATACCTTCAGCATTTAGAGGCATAAAATAGCTGAGATTTTCTAGAGAATGAGAGCCAACAGAGGAGGGACGTCCTCTAATTAATACCTGGGCACTGCTAATGACCTTCATCTTTGGGGTTGGGTGTATGAGAAGGAAATACAGGGAGAGGAGAGGCTGCAATGTCATGCACCTTGAGCAGGAGGAGGAACAAGGTGGTCAGGTTCTGGAAGCCAAGTGAAGAGCATTTTGAGAAGAGGATAATACAGTATTGTATACTTGAAATTTGCTGAGGGTAGATCTTAAGCATTCTCACCACAGACACACATACCCAGGTAACTATGTGAGGTCGTAGATGATTCAATTATCTTGATCCCGGTATTATTTCACAATGTATTTCAAATCATCACATTTTACACTTTAATATATAAAATTATATTGGGCAGTCGTTTCTTAAAGCTGGGAAAAATGCATAGAATTCTGCCCATAGGTCAAAGTAAGATATGAATTGAGAACTGACTGTTGCTTTCAGTAATCTAAAAGTCACTAGCAACTTTAAAAAAAGTGATTACAGAAGATCCCTGAAGATGAAAGCACAGATGATTTGAGTCTAGGAGAGAGTAGGGAAAAAAAATATTGGAGTGTGGATAAGTCCTTAAAGGAATTTTGTTACAAAATGAACCAGAAATATTGGACAATACCTAGATGGTACCATGAGGCTAAGAGGTTTGTTTGCTTGTTTTCCTAAAATAGTTTTTTTTTAATCACATATATTTTGTGGCAAGTTTTTACTTTGAAAGGATTATAATATAGAAGAGAGAATGGATAATTTACTGAAGCGGTGTCCACAAGGAGAGGTGTAGTATCAGGCACTCGTGTATTTACTGACCCTTGTTGGTTAGCTATTTTAAGTTGAGTTTGAATAAAAACATTTAAATGATTTTTAGCAAGTTTCTGGATGTAATCTTAGCTCCACTACTGAGTCTGAGCTAGGGGTAGTGAAGAAGAGGGGCATGTGTAGAGAGGTGGGCCCAAGTTTGGAGGCCAAACAGTCCATATACAGTAACTGGAAAGAACACGATATAAAGGTACAGAAGCCAATTGCTGTGATCATATGGAGCTTGCCTTAATTAATATTAAATAATGTATGCCTAACATTTTAATTAACTAATCTCCTATATTGTACTATTATGAAAGATGCTGTTGAACATCCTTGTAGCTAAAATCTTGTCTTCATCATTAGTAATTTCCTAGAAGTAAAGATTGATAGTTTTACTTTCATAAACAAATATGTTCTTTTTATATTAACTTTTTGAATGTTTTGTGAATTTAGTAGAAAGTTCTCAGTAAAATAAAAGATGTACCTTGGCTTTTAATCTATTTTTTTAAACATTTTTGGTGGATATTTACAATGAGTTATCTATAATGAACATGAAATGAGCCATCAATGAACAAAAATTGAGCTATATAATTTCATTATATTAGAAGAGGAAGAATAGCATGTTGCAGGAAAATAAAAAAGTAATGTGTGTGATTCATTCGAACATCAGTTGTTTTGTTTTGAGGTATGGCCATTAACTATGGAAAAGAAGTTTTCATTTTGACATCTTTGTTTTGATTTCACACTGGTACCCTTAAAAGACTTTGAGCTCAGTTGTGCCAACAGATACCTTTGTCAGAAGTTAAGACAAAAGTTGGTCTTTGTCAAATAGAATTTAGAATTATAATTATTTGTGATTTCATTACGTCAAGGACCTTACTAAAAAACTGAAAAAGGACTTGGGAAACAGCTATCTATATACTTCCTGACACAATGATATCAACATTGCAGCTTTTCTGTTTTGTAAAGTGTTTTTGAAAAACTAGAGGTGCAGGGAATATTTTAGATTATGACCTGGGAAATGAACTTCAGGTGAGAGGTTGCCAAGTGGTATTAAACTAAGCGTGTAGAGATTATAATCTCTTTAGATTGTAGGTACTTCAGAGGTTGTTATAAAAAGTAAAAGGATGAAAATTGATAAAATGTTAGGTAGACTATTGTACTTTTGAGATCATAGAGAAGTGTGTAAAGAATGAAGTGATATGAGTTTCTATGCTATGTAGGAAATCTTAAGAGGAAACAAAAGTGTGTTTTGAAAGGCTAGAATCGAGTCAGTGTTTAGAACATAGTAATTTATCCATCTGTCCATTGGAATTTGTATATGAGTGATATTTCCCCCTGCAACTTTTAAAAGAACCATTTCTTATGTTTCTTATCAACTTCTGGGACCAGGTTAGAAAACCAACACTTTTTGAGTGCCTCCTAGACATTGGGCACTATGCTAAGTGAACTTTTAATGTAATTACTCTATTTTCCTCTAACTACTCCCCTTGTTAAAGATTGTCCTAATTTTACAAACTAGGGATCTGGCACTCTGGAATCTTAAATGATTTGCCCACTATGCAAAATCAGCAAGATTTGAGCAAAGTTCTGTTGGGCTTCGAAGTCCTTGTTCATTTCTTTAAGAAATCAAGGCATACATCCGAGAACTTGGTTTCTATAATTGTTTAAAGGTTTCTATTATCCTTCAAATCAAAAAAGGTAAAATTGAAAATGAAGAAGGTACATCTATTGATATCAGCTTCCTAATACTGATCAGGTGTGTGCTCGCTTTCTAGGAAAACACATTGTGACTGCTGATTGGCTACTAGGTAGTATCAAAGCAAATACTCTCATTGCATTAATTTGTTATTGCTCAACAATATTGCTCAATAATTTGGAGGCTCAACCAGGATGGCCCATGTGGCTAAGTAGTTTTAATAAGGAATAAAAGAGTTTATAATCAATTTAGTGATGGCCTGCTTACCTAGGCCCCCATGGATGTTGAATTTGTTTCCTGTTGCTTCTGTAAGAAATTACAGCCGACTTAGTGGCTTAAAACAAATTTATTATCTGACAGCTCTGTAGGTCTGTCTGACAAGTGTGTCACCAGACTAAATTCAGGTTCTTGGCAGGGCTTTATTCCTTTCTAGAGGCTCTGAGGAAGAATCTGCTTCCAAGCTCATTCCAGCTGTTAGAGTAATTGAGTTTCCTGCTGTCCTAAGACTGCATCCTCTCCCCACCCCCCACCCTCGCCCCCTTTTTTTTCTGGATGTCAGCTGATTGTCATTGTAGAGGCCATCTACAATGCTAGAAGATGCTAGAAGATCTTTTGCTAGATCTTCTATGGTAGAAGATGCTTTTCTCCAACTTCAAAGCTACCCACAGTGAGCCAAATCCTCCTCACACTTTGAATCTCTCTGATTTCTCTTCTGTTTTTCCACTTCATCTTTCTTCTGCTTGTGGCCAGAGGAAATTTTCCTTCTGTAAGGGCTCATGTGGTTAGATTGAGCCCCCCTTTATAATCCAGGATAATCTCCCTGTCTTCATGTCTGTAACCTTACCTGTATCTGCAAAGTCCATACCGCCATGTAATTTTCTGCAGGTTCTGGGGATTAGGACATGGAATCTTCCAGAGCTGGGAGCAGGGTATGGGACATTATCTCACCAAAGGCTTTGCTCCATGGACATAATAAATAATATTTTTTTTTCTTGGTGGAGACTAGTAAACTACTGGAATCTTCTAGGCAGATGTGGTAGCTGATTTGATTAACATTCTTCAAAAAGATAATGATATGTGGAGAAAAAAACAAAAGCAAAAAGGCTATTTAGAAAGCTATTTAAATGAAAGTGAGAGATAATAGAGGCATAATTGGGGGGAATGGTGGGATAGTGATAGAAGTGATTAAATTTGAGATGTTTGAAAGGGAAAGCTGACAGGACAAACTGATATGTTAAATATAGATTATTAGTGAAAGCAAGATGAGTTTTAAATTTTGCACTGAGCAATTGAATAAATGGTATGCTTTTAGAACTAGGATTTTTAATCTTTTTTTTACCCATAAATCATTTTGACAGCAGTAAAATTATGGAACAGTTCTCAGAATAATATTTTTAAATATATAAAATAAAATGCATAGGCTAAAAAAAGAGCCAATTTATTGAAGTAGCTATAATACTGAAATATTATGAAAAATATTGTGATTTGAAATATATGAAAAATGGACAAAAATAATGTATGTGCTTCTTCATTAGTGTATTACATAATATGGTAGGAAGGATTCTAGGATGATCCCAGAATTCCTGTTTCCTTTTGTATAACCCCCTTCTCCTTGGGTATGAGTAGAATGTCTAAATATGATGAAGGCCATTTCTGTGATTACATTAGGTTAAATGGCAAAGGTGAAGAGATTTTTGCAGATGTACGTAGGTCCACAATCAGTTTACTTTGAGAAAACAAAAGAAAGATTAACCTGAGTGGTGTTGGCCTGTCAGGTGAACCCTTTGAAAGAAAGTCTGTGGAGACTGGAAGCAAGTGAGAAGCATTCTTGCTAGCCTTGAAGAAGCAAGCCGCCATGTAGTCTACAACTGTAGGAAAATGAATTTTGCAGACAATCATCTGAGTTTGAAACAAGACCCTCAGCCTCAGATGCGATCACAGACCTGGCTTCCTTTCCACCTGTCAGACCCTGAACGTAGGACCCAGTTAAACTGTGCCTGAACACTTGACCCATGTAGTTTGAACCTACTAAGTTTGTGCCAACTTTGCTATAAAGCAATAGACAACAAGTCACATAAGAGGACCTAGCAATGGGTCTGATAAAGTCTGTGATTTTAATGTACTAGTGAGCATAAGCTACACACCTAGGTTATCTTTCACAACCATAATGTGATGGGAAAATATATTTTTCTACTTGGGACAAAGCCACAGGAACTGCTAATACTATGATTTGTTGCTGGGATTCATAATGGAAAGAAATTCTTAATTTTAGCTACAGCTTAGTAAAAGTAAAGGTGTAATTTCTCCTCAACCAAGTTGACTGGTATCCTCAATTTTATGTGGATTACTAGGGAGAGGCTATGGACTTAGGTGAAAAATCCTGCTTATAAAGTTTCTTTCTTTTTTTTTCCCCCAGATTTTATTTAAATTCTAGTTGCTTAACATACAGTACAATATTGGTTTCAGGATAAGAATTCACTGATTTATTACTTATAACACCCAGTGCTCATCATAACAAGTGCACTCCTTAATATCCATCACCCATTTAGCCTGTTCCCCACCTCCCTCCCTCCATCAACCCTCTGTTCTCTATCACTAAGAGTATCTTATGGTTTGTTTCCCTCTCTCTCTTTTTTCCCTTCCCGTATGTTCATCTGTTTTGTTTCTTAAATTCCACAAATAAGTGAAATCATATGGTATTTATCTTCTCTGACTGACTTATTTTGCTTGGCATAATATACTCCAGCTCCATCCATGTCATTGCAAATGGCAAGATTTCATTCTTTTTGATGGCTGAGTAATATTCCATTTTATATATATATATATATATATTATATATATAATATATATATATATATATTATATATATATGTAATATATATACTACATCTTCTTTATCCATTCATCAGCCGATGGATATTTGGGCTCTTTCCATAGTTTGGCTAATGTTGATAATGCTGCTATAAACATCAGGGTGTATGTACCCCTTTGAATTTGTATTTTTTTTATCCTTTTGGTAAATACCTAGTGCAATTGCTGGATTGTAAGGTAGTGCTATCTTAAAATAAAGTTTCCCTCTAAGTAAGAATGTGCACTGAGTCTTTCCAGAAAGACTTTGTACAGACTACCTGTATTGAAACAGAAAATACATTCACTGTAATCTTCAGTTACCCAGAAACATTCAATTAAGCAGGTGTGTCCTTTCAGTTAATGCGTTTTTTTTTTTTTTTTAATGTTAGTGGATGCAAATAGAGGAACAGTTTGGTAATATTTCTATACTCTATTCTTTTTAATTAGACTACTTTCAAAAAACGTTTGGGCATCTTCTGATGGAGGACATAAAATAATTCTGCTTAAATAAACACTTGAATTACAAATTGATTCATATGTTTGGGAGATGAGAGGGATAGTTTTATCAGAAATCTAGACATTTCAATCTCTATATTCTTGTATGTTCAAGAAGTGCATTTTCTGCAGGAATGACAGTCACACACTGCTCAGTAATTTTACCCTATCATCAACATTGAAGCCATACCTTTCGGAGGAGAAAATTAACTTTAGAGACAGCTTGATTTTAGCCAAGTTAAAGGTATATAGATATGTTTTAAAACTGAAATATTTCACATCATTCTTTTCACATTTTTTGAAATTTAATTCACTAATTTAAAAATACAGTATATGTTTTTTTCCCCTTGTTTCTGTGCTCTCCCTGATCTTCAGGCAATAATAAAATATTAACTCACAGGAGAATTGCAGCTTGAGCTACTTTGCTTCATTGAGAATTGATTGCCAATAGGAAGATAAATCCGTTGTTGGCATGTGAAGTTGAATGAAGCTTTGAAGCTTGTGCCAACTTAGAAACACATTCAACACCTGGTACCTTTTTGAAAAGTTGTCATTCTTGTTAGAGTCTGTGGATTCTGCTCAATGGACTACAGACAGATACTTGGATTAGATGTTACCTTGCACAGCTGGAGTTGCTGAACCAGCATGTACCTGTGTCTTCCCCCCTTGTCTCCTTGCCAACGCAGCATAGGTTGAGTGTTGCTACAACACTAGTGGCTCGGTTTTCCTTTGTGTTGAAAATCCATCCTATTATAGATATCCATCAGCCTCTATTTCTTGGATTGATGAGACATAGGTTCACATTTCCCTAAGATTTGTTTTTGGCTATTGCATTTTAAAATAATGCTTTTACAAATATAGTGAAATTTGGGGCATCTGGCTGGTGCAGGCTCAGTCACTAGAGCATATGACTCTTGACCTTGGAGTCATGAGTTTGAGCCCCACATTGGGGTTAATAAACATTTATGATGATATTTAACCATTTTTGAACCTAAGTAAAGGGCATTTATAGATTCATTATATTTTTCTTTTTGACTTTTTTTTAATTGATTAAAAAACCAGAAAGTAATAATAATGCTGGAAAAGAGAGGCATGTCTAAAGTAGACATGTACTAGAAGGGGAAGAGGAGATACCCAATTCCCAGGAGAAAACTTTAATCCAGAGAATACCTCTTTCTCCACTACCCACAGTAATTTTGGCTCTTTTCTCACTATCAGCAGATGCAAGTTACAGTGAACTGAAGCAATGTCCACAGATACCCAAGGAGGGAATTTCAAAGCTACAGTAAGCATCAAATCAATGGAAACTAAAAAGTTCTGGAAAAAAAGAAAAAAAAACAATCAGTCAATAGATGAGAAGCACCAAAATCAAAACTAAATTGAACAAAACTTAAAAAAGTCAAGGCACAAAGGAGACTTTAAAGTAAATGCAGTTGTTAGCTTTAGAGACAAGGGAAGCTATCACAGCCATAAAAGAGTTTATCATGGACATTTCTTATATAATTCTTTTTTTTTTAAATGTACCTAAAGAGATTTTTTAAAGGCATACACTTAAACATCTTGATTTTAAAATAAATAATAATGTTTAAAAATTCCTGAATAGCAGAAGGAATTAAGCTGGAATACAGATTTATAAAATAGAATATACAAATTAAAGTTTCTACTGACAATCAGAAAAGGAAAATGAGATCCCAATATAACTCTATAAAGTTTTCTAGAGAAAAAAAGGGATACTAGAGGAAATAAAATACTCAAAGGAATAAAATTATTTTTAAAAATTTACCAATTTTGATGAAAAATCCAAATCTTCATAGGAGTTCATATACTGGTATATAAGAAAACAATTATAAGACTTATTTGTAGATAACATGTAACATTGAGAAAAAATTTTACAAAATCTTAAAAATATCTGGAAAAAATAAACAACAAAGTTTGTCTTCAGAAAAGAATTAGATTACAATCATTCATCAAAACGGCAGAAACTTGGCAGAAGACAATGGTGTAATATATCTAGAGTAAAAAACAAAAATTGCTTTTGATCTAAAATCCTGCAGCCAAATCAAGATACACTTGTGAGAGACAGTTAAGACTTTGAACAAATGAGAAATTCAGTTAAAGAAAAAACCTAAATTATTTGAAAAAGAATTAGGAAAAATAAAATGTTCTAAAATAAAAAAATAAACATTTAATCTTGCGCTGCAGAGTTAATTACTTTTAACTTTTTGATGTATTCCATGTAGTCTTTTTCCTATGTACATATTTAGAATATTGTTTATTAGGTTTTATAAATAATTTTCCCTTACTATTATAATTTTTGCCATAGTAAAAGTGTTGTGCAAATATCTGCTTAATGTCTAAGCTGTTTCCATTGAGTAGCTATACTTAACAATCCAATTGGATGTTTCTTCTTTTTTTTAATATAATTTTTTTTACTATTATATATAATGTGATGATCATCTTTAGAATCAGTTTTTTCCTATGTTTCAGGGTGTTTGTAAAAAAATTTTAAGTAGATTTCTAAGTGTAATAGATAGTCTGATCATTCACCAAACATTTGGGAAATGCAAAAACTTATTCCCTAGAAGAATTTAATTAATTGCATTCACAGTGTGTGTGAGGTCTCCACAGTTCCTAAACAGGAAGATCTGTGGGTGAACAGAAGCTGTTTGAAAAATGAGGCTTAGGTGGATTTGGGGGGCATGGGGCACAGATTTAAGAGGGCAAGAACAAATCAATGGGTTCTAGTAAAAGCTGGGACCTACAGATGAGATGGAGAACTGCAGGGAAAGAAGAGCTTTCCCCTAAGTAGTATGGTATGTAACTGTCTGTGTCTGCATGTAACTCCTTCCTGTGCAGCCCATAGTCACTGATTTTTATAAAGAAGAATCTCATTACACATACCTGAAAACAGAGGTTGAGCTTGCAGAGGAAATGGTACCAAAGCCTTTATATCAGAGAGATGAAGGTTTCTAAAGAAGCCTCTTCAGCCTTGGAGAAGGAGGAAAGAGAGAATTAGATGAGACCTCCCCTGAGCACAGCCCGATGTTAACGTTCAGATGTGAACTTAAAATGAATGCAGGTGCCATTTTGACGTGCTTTAATTTTCCAGCAGCGTATTTAAAAGCTATGAAATTAAGAGGAAATTATCTTATTGAATCTTTTCCTCTGACTGAGAAGAGAGGTTTCCCTCAGAGACAGATTGATTTGAATCATGGGAAGGGCAGTACCCACAGGATGACTCATTAAAAAAAGTTCTTATCCTCAAAGTTTGGAGGTCAAGACATTTTTTTTTTTTTTTTTTTTTTTTTTTTTTTAGTGTTACTACTACTATGTAGGTGCTGAAGGAATGTTTTAGCTAAAAAGCTAAACTAAACAAAAACTGGTATCCTATTGAAAGATTGGGGAAAGGAGGAAAGAATGTTGGAAAGAATCCATGAACTGACTTATGCTTCTGTTTTTTCTAGTCTGAGCTCTCATTATTCACTTACTCTCTGGCTTCCCACAAGTCACTTAACCTTTTCAGCCCTATCATCACTTTTCCTGCACAATTTTTTTTCTTTTTTCTTGTGCTGAGGATACAATGAGATAACATATAGAAGCATTCTTTAATAATGGGAAAATGCTATGTACATGTTAAATGGCATTATTAATATTGACCATGAGGATCTTGTAAATATTCATCTGCATACTCAAAATGCAAAGTATCTCAGCTCCCCAAATTATGTGTTCTTGAATATATCAATTTAAACATGTGATTTTAATGCTATGTTAAAGGAATTAGACTCTGCACTCTATAGAATAGGGATCACGGTGGGGAGGACGCAAGAGTTTGTACATTCAAAGAGATGATTTTTGTACCTAAGGGTTCTGACTTGCTGTCCGGATTCCTAAGAACATTTAACTCCCAGTAACCCAGAGACCTCAGCATATACAGTAAGTGATAAATAAGCTTAGCCAAAAATATGAAATGCACCATCTAAAGAGACAGCTGGACTCTAGGGATTCAGCAATGGCCTTGAGAAGGCTGCTATTTGCATTGGCTGGACAGAGTTGACTTCTTAGCAATTCGTGTACCCTAAAACTCAAATCTTCTGACTCCTTTCAGGGCAGTAAGCTCTCCAGTGCAAAAGCTCAAAGAATGAAGAAAAATCATGGGATGAATACTTTTCTCTATGATTTTATTAATTAACCTTTATAGAAATGAGAACTGGAAAGCAGCAAAACTGGCAATAACTAACACCAATGTCAGAATGGCAAGTACTGTATTGAGTCCTGGAGGGACTCAATCCTGCCTTCAAAGGGGCATACATCCTGCCCCACTGTGGTTTTTTCTCACGTTTGTAATCACTAGTTTCACTGCTGGTAGTTGTCTGGAATTATTTGCTTGAAAGTAATAGGAACTCAACTCCCAGCTTGTCATCATAAAGAGGGAGTTTATTGGTCTCACTGAAGAGTGTATCTTCCTGGCCTCAGGCATGGCAGGAACTCAAAGAATGTCCTCAGGATTTGGTGGGTGTTTCTTTAGTCTTTCCCCTTGTAGTTTTATTCTCAAGTTGTCTCTCTCCATGTGGAGAAAAATGACATTCTGGAAGGTCCAGAAACCAATCTCTGCAAATTAGCAACATCTGCAGCAGGAGAATACCCTTTTTTCCACCACTTCTTGAAGAACCGTGGAATATGCTCTGAAAGAAAGATTGGGTCCATGTATTCATCACTGAATGAATTACCGTAACAAAGGGAGAGAACCCTCTGACTGACCAGCTTTCCATATGACAGAAAGTCATACAAGAGTGATTCCATTCCCCTAAATAAATAAAATAATACTGTTTTTCTGGGAGGGAAAATAGAGGTGGGGCAGCAAAACCACAGATGTCTATTATCCTGCAGATCCTCTGCTCTGTAGTATTGATGTGATAGACAGCGTAAGGCAGAAACTCAGCTTTCCTCATGAGAAATGAAAGGGACAAAAAGTAGATGAGAGGAATGGGGAGGCAAAGGTTGAAAGTATAACTTTGCACCATTAGAACTTGAGTATACATCATATTTTCCTGGATAGTCAAGTGTTTGTTGTGTCCCATTTTCCAACCCTAGGTTTCAAAGTGCTCAGAAAATATAGTCATACTTGAGGTTTTCATTAGACTCATTTCCCTTTAAGCAGAAAGGCTGGGTTTAAGTACCTGGTGAACTAGAATCTCATTGACCTGATACTGGCAGGAAGCAAAGTGTAGCACTAGAGAGGGAAATCAGGAGATGTGTGTTTGAGATACAGCTCAGACAGTAGCCGCTTTGTGACCTTGGAAAATGTTCTTTTTGACTTCAGCTTTCTCATCAGTAGATTGAGGGAGTTAGATCAAGCAATGCTTGAGCGCAGGTTATCCAGAACCAAAAAGAAAAAAAGGCAGTTCGTTCCACTCATGCGTCAATTATAACCGTCTTCCAAATTAGCCATTTATTGTTCTTGTGCCCAGTTGTTTTCAGTGGTACTCAAGTATACTTCAACTTTTCAATCCTATCCCTGGAATAAAAAATTAATGCTGTCTGGACTCACTGACTGCTTTCCTGATTGGCATTAATGATTTACTTTTAAATGAGCTGTGCATTATTATAGAGCTAACCCTTGGGGTCACAATTAATGCTTCCATTGTTTTGAATTGTTAGAGGAAACTGTCAATGACTCTTTTTCTTTTTTTTAGTCTCTGCTCTAAAAATGGCCACCCTCAGATATGTACATGCATTTAGATTTGTGAGTGGGAGGGTAGAATGTTTTGGTTTATTTTAAGCAGGCACATTTTGTGATAACTGCCAACAGCTACACCTCATTGGTTTTATTGGTAAGATGGTCATGTTCACTATTTGAGGAATTGTGTTTTGTTAGTGCTATACTGAAGAGGCACCTGATTTCTTCCTAGACTTTAAAAAATGTATATATTCTTTTGGCCTAAGTCATGAATCTTGAAAAATCTTGTCCTAAAAAAAAAAAAAAAAAAAAAAAGGAGAAGAAAGAGAATTTCACTTGTAAGCCTTACTTACTGATCAGATCTCCTATCTTTTGGCCATGAACTTTTCACTTTAAAATTCTAATGGTAGGATACTAATCATGTAGAGAACTGCAACCAGTTGTATATTTATCTGGCTGTATTCTGAAATAATTTTTAAGAAACTAAAATATATTTCATTATGATGTAGGAAAGACCTTAGGGTTCGAAGCCAACCGCCAAGAAAGAATTCTTGAGATGTCTTTGGTGCAAATAGGTGATTTTATTAAAGCACGGGGATAGGATCCATGGGCAGAAAGAGCTGCTCTGGGGTTATGAGGAGTGGCCCATTGTAGACTTTGAAGTTGAGAGGTGGTTAGGAATAGTGTAAGTCTCTAAGGAATTTTGGAAACAAGGTTTCCAGGACCTAGAGGAGGGTAGCTATTGTTAGAAAAAGGTCATTCATTACTGTCTAGTAAAACCAGAGTCAGATGTTTATCAGTGGGTCATAAACTGGGGGGATGTTTGCCAACATGTATCGTGGGGGGTAGAGATACAGAAGGTTTCCAAAGGGATTTTTATATGTTAAAGTAGACTAACAGGATCCTGGGTTTGGGCTAAGATTGCCTTTTAGCCTTAAAAAAGTATTAACATCGAGGCAGCTGAGTCCTTAGAGGAATGTTACTCTGCCTGTTTCAAGGACTTGTCAATGGGCTCTAGGTAGTAAGGAAATGTATTTATTTATTTGTTTGTTTGTTTGTTTAGTTATGCGAAAGAGAGAGAGAGAGCGAGAGAGAGAGTGCGGCCTCAAAGAGCGCGTATTATCTAGCACAAGTATAGGGGGTAGGGACAGAGGGAGAAGCAGACTCCCTGCTGACCAGGGAACCTGGTGCCGGACTTGATCCCGAGACTCTGGGATCATGACCTAAGCTGGAAGGCAGATGTTTAACTGACTGAGCCACCCAGGCCCCCGGTAGTAAGGAAATTTAATAGTTGTTTTTCTGCCTTTGTTTCCCACATCAATTACAGCAATCTATTTCCAGTAAATGACTATAGTTAAAAATGATGGTGTAAATTTAATTTGAAAGAGTAAAATGTAGTCTAGAGTCAAATGTAGTCTAGTTAATGTTCCTTAGAGAAGTTACTTGACCTAATCTTGCATTTTCATTTTCGTGGTTAAAAATACAGCGTTTAAATGTACAATAGAAAAAAACAAAGTATCTATTTTGCTCCTATCTTGTATTTTCTTTGCCTTGAAAAATGCAAGGTGGGGGGAAAAACCCTTTGTATACATTCTGGGTCTTCACAGGAACTAGTTTAAATTGGATTCTGGTGCCTGGAAGAGGTGAGGCTCATCAGTGGGAAAATAATTCTGAAACAATGTATCTATATTACAGAATTCATCAGTCAAGTCAAAGGAAGAAGTCTTAAAGGGACTTAAACATTTTTTCTTCTTAAAAGATGATTCAGGGGGCACCTGGGTGGCTCAACTGGTTGAGTGTTGGACTCTTGGTCATGATCTCAGGGTGGTGGGATCCAGCCCCACATTGGGTTCCAGGGTTGTGGGGAGTCTACTTGAGACACTCTTCCTCTGCCCCTCCCCCATTCACACTCTCTATAAATAAATAAATAAATAAATAAATAAATAAATAAATAAATCTTTAAAAAAAGAAAAAAAATACAGTGTTTATACAGGCAACACAAGGCTTGGAGTCAAACCATCAGATGGGGGTTGCCACTCTGGTACAAGTCGCTGGTACAAGAGAAGTCACAGAGCTTCACTGCTATTAACCTTAAGTATATAATTTTTAAAAATAGCAATTATGTTATTATCATATGTGAAGATTATTATGGTCTCAATAACCTTATAGACATCATAAGTTAACTCATGATGTTATCTTCCCCATTTTAGGTATGAGCTGAAGCTTCAGATAGTTACCTATTTAAGATCAGTCATATCAGCATAGGAACCCAGGCCCAGTAGACTCCAGTGTTGTAAGCCCTGAATCTGTCTCACCTATCCTATCAAAGGCCTACCCGTCCAGTAGATCACCTATCAGATTGTTGCCTTAGAATTCTTCCTAGTTTTGCTGTCATTTGGATGCATGCACACACACACGCATACATACGTTTATTTCAGGCTAGATATTTTATATTTGTATTGACAGATTTGTAAACCTGTTTTGATTTCTGGCGTTTTTAATTAATTTATAGAAAACCCCCTTCACTTAAAAATTACTTAAAGAAATGTTACCAGCAGTTTTAGATTTTCATTTCATTTCATATAAGAAAATTAACCAATGAGATACTCATTTTGGTTTATGTGAAATTAGTATTTATATTTTTCTCAAAAAGGCTAAGTATTTGTTACCTGAACCTCTGATTGAATAATCCAGCCTCCAGCTTCCTGTACTGATTTTGAGTATGCTGGCTTCTTTGTAGCTGTCTCTCCTGTAATTAAGCCAGTGCCAATCTGAATTAATGTATTTTCATAATGAATTTCCATTTTCCACTAAAGCTAGTTCTCCCTCATTATTCTTCCTTCTCAAAAAACTCCAAGGCTATTTTTTGTATTTTTATCCTAAAGAATTTTTGAATAATTAAAAAATATGTTATAAAATCCTGTCCATATGGTAATTAATGTGCATTCAATTAGTATTAATTTAGAGTAATTGAAATAATTGACATATTTACTACTGTGAATTTTCCATGTTTGAGTCTGTTCAAGTCCCCTTTTTTATTTCTGTAGATTTTTAATATTTTCTTCCTATAGATCTTGTCTATTTATTATTTAATGTATTACTAGTGGTTTTAGTATATTTTCTTTCTACACTGTATCTAAGATTTTTGTCCTTGGACTGCAGATATTCTCCTTGTACAACACTGTTAATTCTCATAGTTATAATTTTGTTGATGAATTAGGTTATTCCTCACATCTGTTCTTATAAATAACACTACTATGAACATATCTGCATATGACATTTTGATTTGGAAATCATTGCTATTCAGATATAACAAAACACTAGATGCTAAAGTCCTAAGGATTTTTCTTTCTTGACCAAAGTAGTCTTTCATGTAAACATCACACACACACACACACACACACACACACACACACACACACATAAACTTTCTAAGTAAATTTAAGATATTCAGTACCCAAGACTCTAATGTTTTTTCTTGGATGTCATTTTAAATGTAGGACGACTACAATGGACACACTGAACAGGTGGTATTTTTATGCAGGGGATCTAAGAAGAGTCCTATTTTCTGAATATCACCCTAAACTAGTTGATACATGTGTACAAAATTTTCCAGAACATTAGGACTTACTAATGATTGTAAGACACAAAGCTTACTGATATAGTCAGCAGGCTTAGTAAGTGAGGAGGAAGTAGTTTAATTTAGTTTTCAAAGCAATAGTAAGGGACATTTATTTTTCTTTTCCTTTTTACTTGCTCTTAGCAGGAAAAGAAGGACACTCTATTTGGCATGCATGGAACTTATTAATAGACTGACAACCAATGTTGTGAGGGAATGGGATTTCAGCAAAATATATTCTGGAACAGTTGCATTTTTATTGAGAGTTGTCTCTCATAGTGCGTGATTTATTAAATATTATGCAATATAGTTCTCTACAAATATTGAACCCACTTAGTGCTGACAAAGAATTGCATTATTATATGTTCTGAACTGTGCAGTGAGCCCAACTTTTTTTTGCTTACTGAGGCAAATATTCTGCTTAAGTCTTTAGTCCCTTTAGAAGTAGTTGCACATTTACCAGTATGGCAAAATTAGTTTCCCTCAGCACAATAAAATACTTAATGAAAATAGAGTTAAAATTATCATTTTTGTTTGTCCAATTTATTATTTTGGGGAAGCCACAGTGAATTCATTAATTTTTATCTTATGGCAAGAAAAATTATAGTTGTTATATGGTTACTGTATACATTAGCGTATCCCATTGTATTTAATTTATTATTTTTATTTAATTAAGTCAGTAGCTTTAAAAGAACTGTTTGGGATAAGGCCCCTTAAGATTAAATGAGTTTTCCAGCATTACATAGCAAGTGATTAAAGGGGTTATGATTAAGTCTCAGACTTCTCTCTCCTTAAAATTTCTGATTTACCACTTCATCAGTTACCACTTAATAAAGGGAAAAATCCTTACCAAACAATATACTGGAGGCTTGTGTTATAGATGGCATATCCGATACAAACAGTTCCTTTCAATTTTAAAAACTATCAAATACCTCTTTCATTAACCTTTTGAGCAGTGGCCTTATATGAAGATTGTATGTCTGAATCTTTCTTCCTAAGGGAGAAGTGCCATTTAAAAAAAATCTACATCATTGCTCTCTGTGTCTATGAGAACATTCTGTTTCTGTCTCTACAAAAACCAGTGTGGCAATGAAGCTATCCCATGTTCAGTCTCTGCCCCAGCATTAGTCTTTCCACTTGGTTCTAGAGGGACCAACCCTCAGTGTCTCTAGCAGGTGGCAGGGGCAGGACTCGTGGGAAGAGGCTTCTTCTTCTTCTTTTTTTTTTTTTTTTTTTTTAATTTACAAATTCTGCCTTCTTAGAGATCTTGTTTCTTCAGCTAGACTGTGTGTCTCCTATATATTTAAGTGAACACCTCCTTTTATTTAATCCTAAAATTAATAAACCTTCTCTTGAGCCTTTTAGCCCAGGGTTTCCAAACTTGGCAATCTTGACATTTTTTCCAGATAATCCTCTGTCATGAGGTCCTGTCCCGTGCATTGTAGGACGTTGAGCAGATGTGACACATACCTTCAGTTGTATCAACTAAAATGTCTCCAGACATAATGTTCCACGGAGGGCAAAATTGCATCCAGTTGAGCAGCATTGCCTTAGCAGTGGATTTCTAGGATTGACTTGTCATGTATAACCGCAACTGTGTACCCTTTGACCAACACCTCCAGATTTCCCCTTCTCCTAGCTTCTGGTAACCACTTTCTATTCTCTGCTTCTATGAGTTTATTTTAGATTCCTTATACAGTAAGTGTGACTCTATAGTATTTGTTCTATGTCTGGCTTATTTCACTTAGTATAATGTCCCCCAAGTTCCTCCATGTGGTGCAAAATGGCATGATTTTTTTAAGCTTAGTAATATTCCCTTTTATGGACATACCACATTTTGTTTATCCATTCATTTGTCTATGGACATTTAGATTACCTGTGTCTTTGCTATTATAAATAATGCTGCAGCACAGATATCTCAAGATCCTGATTTCAGTTCTTGGGTATATACATGAAGTGGGATTGCTGGATCGTATAGTGGTTCTATGCATAAGGCTGGAGGGAATCTATGTTCTGTTTTTCATTTATTTACATTTATGTACAATGTACATTACCACCAAAGGGGTTCCCTTTCTCCCTTGCCAATATCTGTTATCTTTTTTTTTTTTTTTTTTTTTGGATACTAGTCATCCTAACAGTTATAGTGTGGTTTCAGTTTGCATTTCCATGATTTTGAACACCTTTGCATACGCATGATGTAGTCCTATTTGTCTGTTTTTTGTTTTTGTTGCCTGAGCTTCTAGAGTCCTATCCAAGAAATTCTTGCCAAGGCCTCTGTTCCAAGATGCCTTTTCCCCTATGTTTTCTTCTTGGTGTTTTACAGTTTCAGAATTCATTTACAATTCTAGTATTCTTACCATCTCCTCAATGGGCCTCAGTTTGGCTTTGAAGAATACCTTGGTACTGAAGTTCCTCATTCACATGGCCGTTAAATTTCTGATTGCTGAATGCTTCCATCTTTCTTTTGGATTCTGAAATCTCCGATATTGCCAATCACTCTCCAATCAATAAAAACTGTGTATAAGCACAATTTAAAAAAATAATCTGTTAAGGAATGAGGATTATCATTATTAACTTAGTATGTATGATGTTCTGGACATCTATTCTACATGTTTTTTTAGCCTCACAATAACTGTAGAGTGGAAATTATTAGGCACATTTTGTACTGTTGACCATGGTCCTCTTGGAACCTACTTGGCTTTCTCTCAGTCCCAAGGACTTGCCGATGTGTTCAGACTCTGGTTTTTCTTTTATTTCCTTTTCTCAGCTAGCAAGAGCTCCTTCCTCCTTTAAATACTTCTCTCCCTGTGCTATGGTTGCAAAATGAAATACCGTAACCTCATCTGCTCCTTTTTTCTTGCTCCCATAAACAGTTGCCCCAGCCCTTTTCATCTTGTCAGTTTCACTGGGCATCATCAGGAGGATAACAGCAACAACAAAACAAAAACAAAATGAAACAAAAATGAAAAAGAACCCAGTTCTGGGAGTTCTAAATATTGTGGGATGTGCTCTGCAATTTATAATTTCCTCAGATACAATAAATAAATGTCTATTTTATTTGTCTCTGGCTGTGGTTGAAGAATGGATTGCAGGTGGCAGCTGCCATGTGCTCTCACAAGCTATTTCTCAAGTGATTTGGTTTCCTTGAGAATCTCCCTTTCACAAAGAAAAACAATCCAATAGCATCCTTTCTTGGAAATGATATTTATATTAATGTGCATTATTTTTCTGTTCTTAGTCTTCAATTCAATGGTAAAATGCTAAGTAAATGAAAAGTAATTACCGTGATTTTTCTTTTACTAATTTAACATGTGCAAAGTGACATTTGCAGCCTTCTGTTGTTTTATTTAAGTGCATATGTAAATGAGTTCACAGGTGTATGTGCTGTTCTTGGACACATATGGAAAAAAAAAAGTGTTATCATGAGAGTTGGATTTCCTTTGTCCATTTCTGTTTCTCCTCTTCCAATTTTCTTTCTTTCCTGCCTCCTCCTTATACCATTTAACAATTTCATATGCAAGATTCAGTGGGGTTTACCTTTCTGCCACTGCCACAAAGATGGAATCAATTAAGAGACATTTTAGATATTTTAGAGTCTTTCCTTTTTCTCATATAGCAAGGAAAATATAATGTTGTGATTTTAACTTAAAAATCTAAACTCAGTTTTTAGCTAGAAATACTGTTCGTATATCATGTATATTAAGGCCTGAGTGGATTTTTAACTGGTTTCTAGGAAGTGAGCCAAGCTTTTGAAACCCGCCTCCTCCTTAAGGTTAAAACCTGTGGTACAGTCCCATCTTCACTGTAGACATGACCTTGATGTTTTTGTTTTTGTTTTTTTTTATCCTGAAATCACTTTAAGAAAATTAGGCTGTCATTCAGAACAAGGTAAATCAATAAACCCTTTAAAGGGGGATTGGGTTATCTGAACAATAATTTTATACCCTGGGCCAATGCCTATATGAAATATAGATCCTGCTTTTTCTAACAGACTTATGAGAAGAAACATGTTTGGCATTTCTGAATTCTGTACTGTGAGGCTTTCAAACAATGCTTGCTGTTAAGAGAATAGAAAGTATCTTAATTTGGGGAGACTGGGTGGCTCAGTTAAGCATCCAATTTATGGTTTTGGCTCAGCTCATGATCTCAGGGTCATGAGATCAAGCCCTACATCTGGCTCTGTGCTGAGTGTGGAGTCTGCTTGAGATTCTCTTCCTCTCCCTCTGCCCTTTCCCCTGCTCACGTGCTCTCTCTCGCTCCAAAAAAAATTAAAAAATAAAAAAATCTTAAAAAGAAAAGAAAATGTCTTAATTTTCCTGAGAATTTATAGGGCAATTCTAGGGACTGTAGATGATTTGGGATTATTATTATTATTATTATTATTGTTGTTGTTGTTGTTGTTATAAATTATGAAGTAATTTCCATAGGGTCAAATTTTTGCTCATTTGTTACAGAATTTTAACATTATGCATAGAGGGTTACAAATGCTGAATTGTTCAACAAAAAATTGGTTCACCATAGAGGATTTTCAAAATAGAACCCCATGATTGAAAATGGAATATTTTCCCTTTACCCAACATCTAACACGTGAGCTTTTGAATAAAAACTGCTGTGTTAATTCTTTTTTTTTTTTAATTTTATTTATTTATTTGACAGAGATAGAAACAGCCAGCGAGAGAGGGAACACAAGCAGGGGGAGTGGGAGAGGAAGAAGCAGGCTCATAGCAGAGGAGCCTGATGTGGGGCTCGATCCCACAACGCCGGGATCACGCCCTGAGCCGAAGGCAGACGCTTAACCGCTGTGCCACCCAGGCGCCCCCGCTGTGTTAATTCTATATTAATTTTTGTTAAGATGTGGTAACTATTCATGGCTACAATAAGAAAAAACCTTTTAATTTGGTCAGAGGACCTCAATAGACATTTTTCCAAGATGACGTGCAGATGGCCAATAAACATGTGAAAAGTTGCCCAATATTACTAATCATAAGGGAAATTCAAATCAAAACCACAGTGAGATATCATCCTACACCAGTCAGAATGGCTAGTATCAAAGAGGTAGGAAATAACAAATGCTGGTGAAGATGAGGAGAAAAGGGAACACTTGTGCACTGTTGGTGGAATGTAAATTGTGCAGCCACTGTGGGAAGTAGCACAGAAATTCCTCAATAAGGTAAAAGGAGAAGTACCATATGATCTAGTAGTTCTACTGCTGAGCATTTACCTGAAGAAGACGAAAACACTAATTCATAAAGATATATGTACCTCTGTGTTCATTGCAGCATTCTTTACAAAAGCCAAGATATGGAAGCAACCCAAGTGTTCTGGATAGATGAATGGAGAATGAAGATATGGTAAAATATAATGGAATAGTACTCAGCCATAAAAAAGAATGAACTCTTGCCGTTTGCAACAATATGGGTGGACCTAGAACGTATTATGCTAAGTGAAATAAGTCAGAGAAAGATGACTACTATATGATCTGACTCATATGTGGAATCTAAAAAAACAAACAGAACAAAAGCAGAAACAGTTATAAATACAGCAAACCAGTTGTTGCCCAAGGGTAGGGGGTTAGGGGATGAGTGAAATAGGTAAAGGGGAGTTAGAGGTACAAACTTCCAGTTATAAAATAAATAAGGTGTGGGGATGAAAAGTACAGCATAGGGAATAGAGTCAATAATATTATAATAGCTTTGGTGACAGAAGATAACTTCACTTATCATGGTAGGAATTATGTAATGTATAGAATTGTTGTGTCACTATGTTATACACCTGAAATTAATATAACATTGTATGTCAAACATAATTTAAGAAAAAATACTTTCAAGAAATAACTGGCAATTTTAAAATTATTTTATTAATATCTCCTACAAATTCCCAATTTTTTTATATTTCTCAAAGCATAAAGAAATAAAAAATGCTAATGGCAGATTTTACCTTTATGTGGCACAATTATAAGATTAGAAATCAGTGAAATATTGGATCATGAGAGAGTTTATGAAGAGAGAGGTACTTTTTATAGGATGAACTTTCTCCTTTGAAGCCCAAATAATTTTATGATGCAGTTTCTGAAAAATCACATAAATAATATACAGGTGGTCTACTGAGGATATTCTCATTAAGTTTTTTTTTTTTCAACAATTTTCCTCAAATCCTTAAACATTAGAATATAACCCAAATACTTTTAATAAAAGCTATTTACATTATCATTAAAATGTAGCAGTGCAAGGATTGGAATGTAGCAAATTCAAAAATGGTATTTATGAACTCTAGTCACAGGTGAGGAAAGTGAATAAATCTGGCTAATCTAGTTAGGATCAGACCAATTTTATTTGATGCAGAAGTAGCACTAACACTTTCTTGATGATGTCTGATGTTCTAATTTTCCTTAATAACTTCTCTTATAGTTTTTTTCAAAGAGAATAAGAGAATATCACAAATAGCGGACTTGAAAGTTTTCATAGAGAATAGAAGCAACAGACTGATCAAGTATATTGTTCTACTTTTCTTCCTCCAAGTATATGTGTGTGTGTGTGTGTGTGTGTGTGTGTATAAACTATATTCATTGTTGCCTGTTTTCACTGTCACCATTTTAATTTAAGCCGCCATTCTCAGCTGCCTGGCACTACAACAAGATCCTTTGTCTTACTTCCACCATAAACTCCCTCCAATCCATTCTCCACTTACAAGCCATCAAAATCTTTGAAATCATAAATTACTCTCTAAAATCACTTCTTTTTGCACTTAGAATAATGTACCAATACTTTTCTAGGTCATAAATCCATTATGAGTCTGTCTTTGTCTGACCTTGGATTTAACTCACCTTGGGCTACCTTTTCCTTTTTCCAGCAACAGTAGACCCTTTAATGTCCTTGAACACCCCAAGATTGCCTTCATCTCAGAGCCTTCACACGTGTTCTTCCTTCTCTCTGGAATTCTGCAGCCCCTGCCCTTGGCACACCAGGAATTCTCACATTCCTCAAGTTCCTCATGTCACTTTTCAGCAACATCTTTCCTGACCATTCTATCTAGGTAGCTTTACCCATATACTTTCTCTTGTTATTTCTTGTTTACTTTCTGTTGTTTCTATTTATTTACCACAGTTTCAAAATATGAATTAAAACAGGTACATTTTATACACACATACATATGAATACACCTCTGTGTGTATCTCTATCTATCTATCTATCTAAAAAGGGAGTGAAGGAGACTGGAAGGGATTGGGGGGATTAGTAGACAGATAAGTAGATTATTGTTTTTCATTTGTTTATTGGACCACTGCTAACTCCATAAAGGCAAGGACCATACATATTTTATTCACTAAAATACATCCAGTGCCTAGGATAATGCATGGTCCATAGCAAGTATTCATAAAATTTTATACCATCCATGAAGTAATGAATGAAAAGAATGAATGAAAAGGTGAATATGTAAGTTCATAGAGCTGGATGGTTATGAACCAAATCTTAGGAATTTCAGTCTAAAACTTTTTCTACTATGCAAGTTTGGATCTCAAATCACATAAGAATGTCCACCTCTGATTTATAGCTCTGCCTTACTTTCTCCTTTTACTGTAGTCCCAGTGCATTTCTTGTAGTTATCCTAAAATCAAATATTTTGTTAAATGCTCTAATTGTATCTTATGTTATGTATCCTGAACTACTACTCTGTTACTCAATACTAAGTTCCAAGTCTTACATATTATTTCCTTTTAAGGAAAATCATCTAAAGTGTCTAACATAATACAGGTCCTTAGGTAGATTCTTATTTTAATATATGCTTATTAACTTTAAAATGTATCAGAAGAGAACAAGGTTGTCTCAAAGGCAGGACTTTCAGTCCCTCTGGAAAGCACCGTATATCTCCCAATGTTAATTTAAGCTTGACAAATGAGGGGTGAATTTATTTGTAAGAGAGTTCATATCATCATTGAGAAGCATTTATTCTTCCTTGAAAGGTTATTTTCTGCAAAATAAGATATAGTGCTGCATCCAGGCATCCAGCCTGCTCTGCAAGGGAACAATCCTTGGCATTTAGACTAAGTGTTATGTCCTCTAGCTAGGAAATGAGTTGTGAGAGGTATTTTTCATTTCTAACTTCTGATCATAGTAACATTTTCAGTAAGTTTATATGGAGACAGCTGCTGCTAAGCCGGTTTATTTTCACTGAGTCATAAAATAACATATGGGTTGGAAGAATTCATTTATTGCCTTAGTTGATGGAACTTTATGTCATGGAAAGACAGTGGGTCATGTCAGATGAGATGAGTCAGACAGATGAGAGTATGTATCTCAGATTTGACCTTTATTGCATATGTGACCTTTAGCAAGTTTTTTAACCTCTATAAGCCTGTTAACTCATATATTATAACTTCCTCCTAAGGGTACCAAAAATTTTAATATCACACTAAGTATTTAACATATGATAACTTGAAGCAACAATAATAATGCAGACAAGTTACATTTCATAAAACATCATAGAATTGAGACGTGGAAATAGAGAAATTTCAGTATGTATCACTAGTGATTTTATCCATTCATTATTTCAGAAATACTGTCTCACCCTTACTACGACAGGCACTAAGCTAGGTCTGAATTGTTGAATGAAGCCCCAGTGATGTCTTCTTTCATGGAGATACACTTCTTTTTTTATTGTTTCCACTTTAGAGATTTAAAAAAAAGATCTGCCTGGTTTAAATGACATTTTATTTTTAAAAGGTATGGTAGGATTCATGTCGCATTTTCCCAGTCTTATTCTTTTTAAAGTGGTACAGCCTTTGGAATTGACCTTGACCTTTTTGGACAGTCATAGGATATGGAGGGAACACATCTGTGGTTCTGCAATGTGTCCAGGTGTGGTCTGTGATTACTTATTATAACCCTTATCTACTAAGATTATGATCACTAGTTTAATTGTCTCCTTTAATAGACTATAAACTCCTAGCTATAGAAATTGTGACTGCCTTATTTGCTATTACATACACATAATATGCACTCACTGGACTAATGAATTGATGAGTATTTTCCCTGATTCTTCATGCTATGTGAAGTATGTGTAATTATACATGCTGGAAGTTACCACCTAATTTTGAAACACTGTTGTAAAAAGGGAACGAAAAATAAATTATGCAAATTCAAGGATCTACATTAATAACATTTTAAAATTACTTTCACTAAAAATGAGTAGAGATGAAGGTTGGAAAGTACAGTACAATTAGTCTGACATGTTTTCAGTAAATTGTCAGATTATCAAGGATTTTTAGGAAATCAAGATTCTCAAATAAACCAGCCCCCTAAATCAGTAAAGCTGACCACCTGTAATACCTGCTGATGTGTGACAGGGATAATGCAGTTAATTCACCCCCGAAATCATCATTTAAGTTCTCCTGGTCTTTAATGTAGTCTGTGCTCTGGAAGTTTAGAAGTCTGACAAAAAATGTAGTGAAATGGAGCAGCACAGGTTTCAACACTTATCCCAGCCTGCCTTCTGAAAAGTAAAAACAATTGTGTAAATACTGGTTACAGAACCAAAAGAAGGAAACTTAGAAAGCTTAGATGAATCTTCTTTCATACTCTCTTGAATAGCTAAGAGCTGGAATGATGTTAAGTGAGAGCATACGCTTGGCTTTCCTATAATTGCTGGCTCTCATAATCATGACATACCTTCCTTAATTTGGATACAAAGATATAAACATAGATTGAACCTTATTAAATTTGCATTTTTGCTCCCTTTTAACATATAATACATTATTCATACAGTCTTTACTACATTTACAGTAAAAGCTGGTAAATGTGGAATATCTTAGAAATATGACCTATTGTCATTAACTCAAGACTGTCTTTGCTTACTCTAAGATGGGCTTTTTAAACTGTGATGTAGATAAGGAAAATCAATGGAATTAATTTGTGGTGGGACACAATTCTTTTTTCTGGCCAGAGAAAATTACAAATGTTTCAACATGCATTTAGATGTTTTGCATTTTAACCAAAGTAACTATTAGCTTAGGGTGATGTCTTTTTATTTCAAGAATGCAATTTAATCATGGAAAAACAGCATCAAATCACATCAAATTAACTTTGTAGTACTTGGTAAACTAATGCAAATAGTGTGCAGTATAAATAACTTAAAACAGTCTATGAATTTTGGGGAGAGAAAAGTGAAGGTTAAAACATATTAATATAAAGATTACACATATAGAGTCTATTAATTCAAGATGTGTTAAGAATAAGGCCAATTCTTCTATGTAGATCACCTGTATCTGTTGAAGAAAGACATGAATAACATATTTAAGACTACATTAAGACCAGATAGGCTAAATAATTCACTAACAAGATGTATTGAGAATCTAATATCTATTGCATTCCTACTATAGTCTCCTATAGATGAAGTAGTAAATGTAGGGACATTTTAAATAGAAGTTATAGGGGCCATAAGAGAGTGAAAATCCTTTTTAGAATCAGGAAGCTCCAAAGAAATGCCTCTTTTCTTAGTTCCTAATTCACATACTTGTTAACATGTTAAGTCTTTCTGTTTTCTAAGCAAGTAAAATGCCTTAGAACCTTTCTACGAATAAATGTTTGAGAAGTCTCCCAAGATCACAAAAATCTAAGAAAAGTGGTCTTTAGGAGCAATTAAGGAAACAGACTTATTCAGAGTGTTCACCAAGTTTAACTCCCTTATTTCTGCATGACAGTTGGTGTTACAGTAGTCCAAAGTTTAAGAAGCATTTCTGGATGTTGGAAAGAAGGTAGACTTTGGAGTCAGGCAATCTGGGTTCATACCCACGTTACCCTATTATTAGTTTTGTGACCTTGGGCAAGTCAACTAAATTTATCTATTATTATTTTTTAAATTTTTGTTTAAATTCAGTTTCATTAACACAGTGTATTATTAGTTTCAGGGGTAGAATTTAGTCATTCATCAGTTGCATATAACACCCCAGTGCTCATTACATCAAGTGCCCTCCTTAATGCCCATCACCCAGTTACCCCATTCCCCGCCACTCACCTCCCCTGCAGCAACCCTCAGTTTGTTTCCTAGAGTTAAGAGTCTCAACTGCATTTAGATTCTGAGCCTTAATTCTCTTACCTGGAAAATAAAGACAGTGACGTCTTTTACATGGATTTTGTGAATATTATTTGAGAATGGGTGTATAAAGTTCTTAGCCAATCACTATGATTGTATTGAGGTCTATGATCGCTTGCAGAACGAAAATTTTCCAGTTAATAATCTCAAAGAACAATTACGAAATTGAGGCTAGCAAAGCTAGATAGAAAATAGAGACTGAGATGAAGAGCTTTTCGTCTACCATCTGACTGCCTGTCCCTGTGGGACCTTCTTTCAGTCCACTGTGACTTTCCCCTTGTAGGAAATGAAGTGGTTAAAGAAGGACCAGACACTGAGAAGTCTAGGTTAGACTAGATGTGCATTCCTACTGAGGAAGCCCATTCAGGGCACTGTTAATTCTGCTCTGTTAAGGAGAGGCCCTGGGGCAATCTTTTAAAAAGATTTAAAAGCCTTCTGACATGTTTGCCATCTAAGCAAGTCGCTACAGAAGTAGCACAGGGCAGGAAGCAGCTTTAGAAAGTGTAAAAATAATGAGGCTGCTCCTTTCTTGCAAGAAGGGTATTAGCAGCTCTATGCCTTCCTTTTGTTTCCGTGGAAGGGAGAATTTACTGGGATACTATTCTTCTCCTTGTATTTTATTTTCTCTCTCTTTTGTCTTTTTTTTTGCCTTCACCCCCTTTTTTTCTTGCTCCCCCATTACCAGTCAAGTAGTACGAATTGATCATCGACAGTTTGTAAGTCCGGGTGGTGCCCAGGTATTCCAAGGATGGCAATGTTCATCGCCCTTGTCAGACTCCTGTGAGCATCTCTTTGTAGATGGGCAGTGTATTTCCAAGAAATACTGCCTCATCTCTCAGCACTGCCTAACATGCTCCCTTGCCTTTAACTAGTGACATTCGTTTTCTCTGTTCTCGTATACACCTTCCATCTTTCTCCTCAATGGTGCCACACGTGGCCTACTCTCCAGCAGTGCCTCTTGTGCTCACACTGCCCTTAAGCTAACTCAGCTCTGTTCTTTTAATGGGTCTAACATGGTCAACTGTGGTTCATGTCAAGTTCATGCAAACACAGAAGATCCAAAAGAGGACTCATTATCTCTTTATCATCACCGCCATTTAGCAGGCAGGATTTTGTCCCTAGTTCTTGATCTCAGGGAAAGCAAACTTGTGTTTTGTTTTCTTTTATTTTCTTTTTCCTTGTGGTCCACATTAAAACACTAGTCAAATCTTAGGAAGTCTGCCTCCATAATAGCTCTGCTTTCTTCTTCTCTCAATTTCCATTTCATCTTTCCCAAATCAAATTCTTACAACCTCACTCCAGGATGTTTTCAAGAGCCTTCTAACTGGCTTCTCGATCAATACTCTTTTCCTTTTTATTACATTCTCCACCTGATTGCCCACTCGATCTTTCTGAAGTTTAGTTTTGTTTACATCACTTTACTGTTCAAAAATGTTTTTGCTTATAATTTTTCTGCAGGGGGAAAAATAAACTTGTTAATCTAGATCCGTAGGGTATCCTCTTCCAATCCTATTGCATCAGACTTCTCTTCACTCCCTTTAAACTTCAGAACTGCTTTGCGTATTGTTCCTGATTTTCCCCTGAACTTTCCCATCTATGTGCATTTGCTTATACTGTTTCTTCTGTCCTACAAAATTCTCCTTCCAGTTTTTTTAGGCCTTGTCCAATGTTCATGGTTGTTGCAAAGATGTATCTGTGGCCCAGACACTTGTGATTCCAGTGCACACTGAATTGTTAGGGAATTGAGACCATAGGAACAGCCCTCAGCCGACTCAGATAGGAGTTAGAAGAAAAGGTATCCTGGTATATTAGATTAGTCTAGGTTCTCCAGAGAAATAGAACCAATGGGAAAAAAATATATATATGATATATACACACATATATATATGTATGATTTATTATAAGGAATTGGTTCACATGATTATGAAGTCTAAGAAGTCCCCAGATCTATAGTCAGCAATCTGGAGACCTGGGGAGCCAACGGTATAGTTCCTGTCCAAGTCCAAAAGCCCGAGAACCAGGAGAGCCAATGGTGTAAGTTCCAATCTGAGTCTGAGTTTGAAAGCAGAAGTCCAATGTCTGAGCTCAAAGACAGGTAGAGAGAGAATTCTCTTACCTGCCTTTTTGTTCTATTCAGGGCTTCAGTGAACTGAAGGCTGAACCATCTGGTGTCCGTCCACATTGGGGATGGCAATTTACTTTACTCAGTCTCGAGACTCAGATGTTAATCTCATGAAAAACATCCTCACAGACACACCTAGAATAATGTTTTGTTTTAATATTTTATTTTTAAACTCTTTTCCAGCTTTAACCAGGTATGATTGACAAAATTGTATATATTTATGTTGTACAACATGATGATTGAATGTAAGTATACATTGTGAAATAATTACCACAAGCAAGTTAGTTAATACGTCCATCACCTCATAGGGCTACTATTGTATGTGTCTGTGGTGATAACACTTAACATCACTCTCCCAGCAAATTTCAAGTATGCATGGTAATATTATTAATTATAATTACCATGCTGTACATTAAACCTCCAGAACTCATCATCTGTAACTGATAATTTGTACCCTTTGACCAGCATCTTCCATTTTCCTCATCCCCCAGAACCTGGTAACCAACGTTCTGTTTCCTGGCTCTATGAATTCACATTTTTTAGATACCAACATATGAGTGAAATGATACCATATTTGTCTTTCTGTGTCTGGTTATTTTGCTGAGCATAATGTCCTCCAGGGTCATCCAAGTTGTAATAAATGGCAAAAAATCCTTTTTGGATAAATGCCTATTTAGGCATTTTGTCCTTTTTCTAGTTTTTTTTTTTTTCCTTTGCTATGGAGTTGTAGGAGTTCCATCTATATTTTGGATATTAACCCTGTCTCAGATATGTAGTTTACAAATGTTTCCTCCCATTCCATAGATCATCTTCTCATTTTGTTGTTTGTTGATTCTTTGATGTACAGGAGATTTTTATTTTGATGTAATCACTCACATTTGTCTGCATTTGCTTTTGTGGACTGTGCTTTCGATGTTATATCCGGAAATCTATTGCCAAGACCAATGTCAAGGAGCTTTTTCAGAATAATGTTTAACCAAATATCTCTTACCTGTTGCCCAGTCAAGTTGACACAGAAAATTAGTCATCATTACTGGTTTTCTTCCCCTAGTGGGAAAACAAGCCAAGTTTGTCCTTCAGTTCCCAGAGGTCTCCAGCTGTCTTCATTCCCAGTTGCTTTCAGTGTCAGACTGTTCCTTAAGTCAACTCTTACTAGTGTCCTTCTGTTCCCATCTAACTTTCTAACTCCTTAACCAGGCTTTCACGCGATCCCTCAAATAAACTGTTTGTGCACTCATCCTACTTTCAGAGATAACCTACGTAATAGTCATTCTTAAAAGTCACCCCGATGCAGCCTTCCCCGATTTCGGCAACTGAGAGTGTGTTCTATCATTTTCTACTTTATTAGAGGCATCACTTCCTGCATTTTACGAATATGTTTCTCTCTTTCCTGACAAAATTTCCTGATAAATGAGAGATGAACGACCTTTAACTTATTTCCCACATTCCTCTGTCATACTATGTGACATAATTTAGTGAATTATATTCTTTTTTCCTCTGTGTGTGTTTGTCCTGCTTATCTAAATGTTTTCTATGTGAGAACTATTTGATTGTCTGGATCATTGCTTAAGGTAAATATTTCAGTAGATCCAAAATGAAAATATTAATTATATATTATACATAATACAATATATAATATATATTATAATATATATTATATATAATGTTAATATATATATATATATATAGTCCCCCCCCAGGAAGGCTGTCAGAATATGGTGGGAATAGAGACAACCTTGTCAAACAGCAGTAGGGTCCCTATGCAAGTGTGGTTTGAGTATTGCCTCCATATTCCCCTCTCCTCCCATCAGAGAGAAATGTTACTGTGCTTATTTTCTCCCTTTTCCTTTCAATGAAAGGAAGAAGTCACCTGTTCAGTTTTAGAAAACCTAATTTCCATTTGAGATGTGGAGCAAATTTATCATTTTTATTGTCTTTAGAATCTTGACATTGAATTGTTAAGATGCCTGTCAACCAGCCTTTGGATACTACTCTTATTTAATATCCTCTTTATTATTATTATTGTTTTAATTGTTACCTCTACCCAAACAAGATTGTGCACAGGCTCCTGGAATATTCATCTTTCTCTGGTCCTGTGTCTCAGAGACACAGTTAAGCTCCCTCAGGTGATGCAGTTTATTGTCGTGTAGCTCAAATGTCAGATACCTGCTACCCTGAATCCTCCGGTATTTGGAGTTAATCTTATCTTAGAGATTTTAAAACTTGATTCAAGCTCCCATTTCACAAATGTATAGAACTCAGCACTAGCCTATCCTCATTAATATTTCTAGGGGTCTTGAATGCTTATGTTTTTGTTACAATATTTATTTTTCTTTATTCACTTTACTCCCTTAAAATACCACTCTCAACAAAGGATTATATGTCTCAGAGATTTTATGGAGGACTTTTGAGTTATTAGAACATGATATATAGCATCATGACACTGCACACAATGTATATTTTTAGGTATTTATTTCCCTATGATTCCCTAAAGTAAATTAGATACAAGGGAATGCTTTTTTGGTTGCCTTTTCCCTAGAATTCTGCCTTCTTGACACATCTTCTACAAACCATCCTTACTTGAACCTTAAATAACTTTTTTCTAACCCAACTTTCTTACCTAGGTTATCATTGGGAAAATTCTATCATTTTCTTTTGAAAAGTGTTTTACACCTACAACACTAATGCTCACATGATTCCTAGGATCATGACATGTGGGTACCTATCATTCCTGGTGCAAGAGTTAAAGTCAACTCATCATGTTCTAGCACCTGCCAGCCTATCATCTCTTCTCAGCTCCTACCTCTCCCTGACATGTGCCCTCCTTACCTACGCATTGCAGTGTTAGCCCATTACTGCAGGGACCACATATTCTTCCCTCTTCTTATGTGCTATGCCCTCTAGATATGTCAAGGTATCCATTTCCTCCTCTCCCACACTGTTATTGATATGAAACATCCTCCTCCTTCTAGAATGCTCTGTAATTGCCCACCCAACATAGTCTCTTTTGGATATCTCCCTACTCTACTCCTACAGCATCCTGGTCAGGCCTCGGTTGTCCCCATGAGGTATAATAGACTAAGAGATTTTCAGGGCAGGGATTATGGTTTGTCCACCATCAGCTCTACCACATGGTGGTTCCTGGCATGTATGGTAGATAACAAATGCTTCTGGAATGAATGAATAAATAATTGAATAAATAAATGAATTGGGAGTCTGGGCTACCTAACATGCTTTCTTGAGCTATTCTGAAATATTTCTGAAGGAAAAATTAAATCAATATTCAATTATTCCATATTTAGTTGAACTAGAAGTTCATGCTTGATTGTCACACTCATATTTTGTATATTTACTGTTGTCAAATTTAAGGAATTATTCTCCTCTTCATTGTTAAAGGACGAGGCAAATCAAATATGTTAATAATTACTGAAATTGGAGAACTCCATCTTAAGCTTCTATTTTCAGTATGCAGGAAAGTAGTGTAAAAGGATACCCTATAAAACATTTGTAATCATGCTTTTAGAATTTGGGAAGGAAAAAGTGAAATCTGCAAAACAGTTTTGGCTAACTCCTTACTTTATCATTTAAAGCTTCCTGTTACAACTTTTAATTTCCTCTTCTCTAAATCATATTCTCTGTCTAACTGTGGTGACGTTTAGTGTTTGGAGCAATTGCTCACAAGACAGTGCTCCAACATAAAAAATTCAAAGGCATCTTTGGGATACTTTTGTGCCAGTTATAAGATACAGTAGGAGCCACCTTCCAGATGTCCTCTGAAGGGCCTGCCCCCTTGTGATAGAGTTAAACATCCCAGCAAATATTCTTCAAAATCAACTTTACCACTGTGTTTTGTTCTAAACATCTAAGTATGACTGTCCAAAATACATCTGCGTCTTCCTGACCATTGAATGTGTTCTATGCAATCCACATAGTTAGCCTCACATCTGTTCTTTGAAATAGGATATTAACCACTTCCTAGGAGTCTGGTTTCCCACATACGTATAACTCTTTTGGCAGTAGGTGTTGTACAGTGCTTATGAGCGTAATGACTTCCAAAGCTCAGCTTTTAGATGAAAGCTTTATAATTCTTGTTAAAGGAGTCTCAGCCTCCCCACTTCATAACTGGAGACTTTCAACCTAAGATGTTCTTCCCCTTGCCCTCCCCGGAGTTGCCTATGAAGTTAACACGGAAATCGAGGTTTCAAATGTCCCAGCATGGATTTAGCTATCACCTGTAATGCCAAAGGGACCAGATGGCTTGTGCTTAATAAACTGGACTATGACAAAGGTTTCCTGTTTCTGAGATAAAATTAGGAAAGGAAAATAAAGCATTGCACTGTGGAGTTATCCAGGCGCTTAATTTGGTTCATTTAATGGATGATGTCTATGTAGAGATAATCCCTGTCCTTATTGTGGGTTTTGAGTTTCCAATATGTCCTTCTTTGACACGGATATAGTATTGTCGTTCACTTTTAAATGTCTTTGTTGGGCGAAATAAAAGTTTATAGAACCTGTATCAGTCACCAAAACATATATTAGGGGAATTTTATCACTCTCTGAATTTCAAAAGTAGAAAAGTTATTGTTATAGGCAGTCACTTTTGAGAAACAATGTACAATTGAACATTACATAGCCTTTGCTATATGCGAGATCATCTCCTAAATACTTTATCTTTGTATGAACCCATTTAGTCCTCACAATAAACCTATGAGATAGGTACCTTTATTAGCCCATTTTACAATGAACACACTGAGGCTCAGAGAGGTTGTATAGCTTGCCTAGGTCATGGAGCTGCTAAGAAACAGAGATGGACTTTGACCTAGTAGAGTTGGACAGTGGATCCAGTATCTTTAATTATTGCCTTAAACTGCCGCCAAAGACAGAAGAACTTATTTGCATGCTTTGCACCCCTACATGGCACCCCTACAAGCTAGGTTAAGGTTTTGAATTGTCTCACTCTATGTCCTGACGTCATAGGCTGTCTCCTACTCATGCTCAGGCCTAACTATTCACTCACATGTGAGTCATAAATCCTCTCCCAGACTCAGTGAAATCTGAATGTCTTCCCCTCACTGCTGAGATGAAGGGTTAAATGTATTTGAATCAATTAGGTCAGCACCTAGTACAGAGAAGTCACTAAATAACCGGCAGGTATCATCATCCTTCTCAAAGGGAGGCCTTACCCAAGTCTCACCTTTTTTCTTGCTATTTTTTTAATTGAGATTTAACTTCTACACCATGAATGATACATGTATTTTATACAGTTTCGTTTTTATACTCAAGTAACCAGAACCGAGATCAAGCTATAGAGCATTTCTGTCATCCAGACAGCTCTCCAAGGTCCTTTCCCTGTCAAATACCCACCTACTCTTCTCAAGGGATAACCATTATTCTGATTCTATCACCATGGGTTAGCTTTGCCTGTTCATGAAGTTCTGTAAGCCGAATCTTACAGGAGGGACTCTTCTGCATCTGATTTCTTTTGCTCAATGTAATTTCTGTGAGATCCATCCATGTTGCTTATAGTTTATTCTCTTTTTATGGTCATTTTTCATTGTATGAATATGCTACAATTTATGTATCCATTCTCCTATTGATGCACATTTTGGACTACTATAAATAAAGCTGTTATAGGTAATGTTGTATATGTCTGCTTGTGGACATACGCATTACTTTCTTCTGGACATTCTCTTGTGACAAGAATTAGTGAGGTATTGGACAGTCCTATATTTAGCTTCAGTAGACATTGATAAACCATTTTCCGGTATGGGTGAACAAATTTACACCCACACCAACAATAAATGAACATTCTAGTTGCTGCTCTCCCTCCCCAGGGCTTGGTCTTTTTTTTTTTTTTTTTTTTTTTTTGAAAAATTTTATTTATTTATGTGACAGAGAGACAGCCAGCGAGAGAGGGAACACAGCAGGGGAGTGGGAGAGGAAGAAGCAGGCTCCCAGCGGAGGAGCCGATGTGGGACTCGATCCCGGAACGCCAGGATCACACCCTGAGCCGAAGGCAGACGATTAATGACTGCACTACCCAGGCGCCCCAGGACTTGGTCTTTTTAAGCCTTCTTGTGGATGTAGTCATTCTCATCTGGCTCTCACTCAGGCCATGGCACCCACTTAGTCTGCTGCCTGGAAACTGGTTTCTGCGTTCCACTGAAATCTAAATCTTTTTCTTTGCCAATTAATGTCATTTTTGTCAGGGGATGTCCACCTTCAGGTACAGATGGTACCTTTTTGCCAAAATTAAGTATATAATGATAAAAAGGACAACAATGAAAGCAAACAGTGATTTTTTTTTTAAAGATTGTATTTATTTATTTAAGAGAGAGAGAGAAAACACAGAGGGACAACAGTGAGAGGGAGAAGCAGACTCCCTGCTGAGCAGGGAGCCTGATGTGGGGCTAGATCCCTGGATCCTGAGATCATGACCCAAGCCGAAGGCAGACACTTAACCGACTGAGCCACCCAGGCGCTCCACAAACAGTGATTATTTATAAAGGGTCACAAACTATCCTAATGCTTTTTATACATAATGCCTTTCAATCCTCACAACAAATTTGATAATATAAGCCTCATTTTACTAATAAGGAAGACAAATTCAGAGAAATTAAGCTCCCCACTTGGCCATTGCCATTCACCCAATAGGAGTCAGGATTTACTCTCAGGAAGTTTGTTCTGGAAGCATCAAGTGCTACTGTGAGAAAATCAGGGCTGCCATTCTGTTAGCCTGTGCTTGTTCCACAGGTCTAATAATACCAACTCAACATTGGAGATTTTTGAATTCACATCATACCTGCTTTTGATAACTGGATCCCTATCCCTATTTGTGTGTCTTAAAATCAGGTTCTGCTCAATTCCAGGTGATGACAGAGGCCCTCCTTTGTCCCTTTATTTGCTTTGGATGAATCTCTTAAAATCCCCTACGTTTTAATGTCCAGCTTTCTTTATAGCAACACAAGAGTCATAGTGTCGGTTGTGGGTTTTCTTCTCTTCTGTGTCATTATACCTTCTGGGTACCATGCTCTGCTTGTTGTCCATCAAACCTGAAGTTGTTTCTGCCATGTCTCTTCCAGATTTATTCTGTATTCCAACTGGAAGATCTAGAGATTCCAGCCCTTGTTTCCCTGCCTTTTCTGACTATAGTGAACAGGACTCCTAACTTCATTTTCCCCCCCATGAATAGATAATTTAGATGTATCTGTAGATATATATACATTTTGTTACATCTATAGATATGTTTTTCTCCTTAACTCTTCAGAACTAGGTTATACTCCTGACCAAAATTGTTCTTTTTAATGTATTCATTTTCTTTATAATGCTTCCATTCTTATCTGATTTTTTTTGTGTCTCCCTCTGTACCCTGTTTAGCCACACTCTTACTTTTCAATTCCTTTTATAATTTACTTCTCAGAATTTTAGAAACTTTAAAAAATAAATGCAGCATGGATCCTTAGAAAACATCTGAGACGGTAGAGCTTTTTAGAAGCATAGAGCTTTTTAATTATGCATATATTTCCCTACTCTTTTCAAGAATGCTTAGACATTGGCCTGAAGCAAAAAACAGATAGAAAGAGACAGCACTTCTCTTAAATCAGGGATCAGGGATTTTTGTCACTGTAGTAGCTATGTTTAATTTTGCTCATGTTTCAATTCTGTAGTGCTTATATGGTCATATTGAAAGAAATTAATAATCACATTAATTACTAATATTCATTTGAATGTGTTATTTCTTTTTTTTCAAAAACCAGATTTTTTATTTTACTTTTTTTGTTTTTTTCCAAAAACTCTGCTCTTCTGCAGGATCTTGTTCTGTTCAGGTAAGAAGGCATTGAATGAATAGACTTTGCATAATGGCATTCATTTGTTTTTTTAGAAAGTTTTGCTTCTAGATTTTGGGACTTTGTTTTAATCCCTCTTTAAACAAAGCTCTTTGAGGCTGGTTTCCTATATAGCCAATGAAACTTAAGCTCTGGATTCTCCATTGCACAAAGTCCTTTCAAGGTCTTGGGAAGGTTCCCAGTAATATATTAACACGGTCTTGGACATGCAACATTTGCAAAAGTAAAAACATTTAACTCCATTAGGTTAAGACTGTGATTTCTTCTACTCTGATATTCTTCAAAGTTGCTTTTTTTTGTATATAGTATTATTGTTATAGTAGAATTTTGGTAATTCATCTGAAAAGGGGAGTTGAGTTCAGGCTGTGTTCAAAATGGGTATAATGAGATAAATGTACATTGTTTAAAGTCAGTTATGTTACTATTTATGATCTGAGGTGTGGAATGGTGATTCTTCTGTCAGTAACTATGCCCACCCCCGAGTGTCCTGATATGCAGTTAAAAGGTCAGTGATCTAGTCAAAAAGTGCACGTGTTCTAAATCCTCAGCAGCTGAAATATCTCAATAGTAGAAGAAAAACAAGATTTGAAATACAAAGAACCAGATCATGGTAAATGGAAACTTCAGTTTACTAAGAGTGAAAATTGTAAAGAGAGGATTCAGTTCTCATTGATACCTAGTCAACACAGAGATTCTCTTCTGTCCAAACAAGAAAAAAAAAAAAAAAGATGAAGCACTCAAAATTTATAAACATTATCATATATATCGTATGTATATCTCATGTATCTCTCTATATATATATCTCATATCTATCTATCTATCTATCTATCTATCTATCTATCTGATAATCTTTTTGATGGGACTCTTAGGAAATAGAATTTATCAGAATTTCTGTAACAGTCAAGTAAATGCATCAATGTGCGATGCCACATATTCTGCTCAGTGTGGTGTTTTAGAGCGTGTTGTACAGCATCTGACAACTTTTATCCTGAAATGTGCTCCCAGAAAAAAATGGCAAGGAAATTGCCAACAATGCGGAGAAATAACCTAAAGAAACAAGTATTGTCTTCAAAAAAATTCTGTGCGTAATAGTCTATAAGTCAATATTAATTGCAGAAAAAGTATGTCAGATAATTTATTAACAAAATATTATCTGCTTTTTAAAAGTTAAAAATGTGACCTTTATTAATTTCTTGTTTAAGCCCGTGAATTATTTTTCCTTATTCAAATTAATGTTCATATTTTCCCTCATTTTTTTAATGGAAATCCTGTTTCAGGACTCACAAATTTGTATTTTTTTTTTTTTGAAGATTTATTTATTTGAGAGAGAGAGGGAGAGAAAGAGAAAGCTTGAGTGCACGAATGGGGAGAGGGGCAGAAGGAAAGGAAGAGAATCTCAAGCAGACCACCCCCCCCCCCCACCCACTGAGCAGGGAGCTAGATGCAGGGTTCCATCACAAGACCCTGAGCTCATGTCCTGAGCCGAAATCAGAAGTCTAGGGCCTAACCAACTGAGCCACCCAGGTACCCCACAAATATGTATTTACTCCTGAACTCTGTGGATAGGAAAGTAAAGTAGGTTTCTACTTCTGGCATATAAGATCTAGAATTTAGGATGATTCAGGATTGACATGGAGGGAGAAGTCTTGTTATGAGAAGAATATTTTGAAAAGAATAAGAAAAAAAAAAAAAAAAAGCAAAGATGAGCACTGTATTAGAAAGATGGGACCGGTGGAAGGGGACTTCATAGGTGTTATTTGGGAACTTATCCACCTTTAGGAAATTATCCATCTGGGTATGCCTGGCCTGGAATATTGTTCAATGTTAACTGTACCAATGGCACCCCGTGGGGAGGCAAATGGAACTTTTTAAATCAAAATTTCTTGTGACTTGAGATCAAGCAGAAGCATAGTCTGAGAGATGGCCCCAGAGGATTCTGCTGTCCCAGCTATACCGAAATACTAAGTGCTGGCAAAAGAAAAAAATCACAAGGAGACAATAAAACTACAAACAAGAAAAGTAGGAGAGGCCATATGGGAACTACGAGGTTTTTTCTAGCATAAAATTAACTTTTTCAAATCCAGGTTTTCAGTATCTATATAAATGAGCAAGAAATATAGCCAAGGTGTTATTTTTAATGTCATGTATATATTATATAAAGATATATATTATATTTATATATGTATTATGTATTTATATATATGTATATATCCAAAAAAAAGTTGAAAATAGCTTCTTTTCTTGAGTCTCTATTTAGCTCAGTTTCATCACTGTAAAGATATCTAGCTGAAAAATCAGTAATTTTTTACCAAGCATGCATCATGCCATTTGATTTCATTTTACCAAAAAAAATTTTTAACAGTATGATTTTTTTCGTACACTCATACATTATCATGTAGGTGAAGTTGACTGAATTTATGCTAAGTATTACCCATTTCATTTAGGAGAATAATAAATCATTACTTTCTAATCCATAAAACAAAGAAAATACACCTAAGGTTAAAATCACTTGGTATTTTTCCTGCACATAGCTACATATGGAAGTCTCTTTGATTTTCACAGCTGTTATTCCAGTTTTTCTTTGACATTCATTCACATTTGAGTGAGTTATTTTTTATGTTTCTCCAGGATTTTACAAAATGAGGCTAAATTATATGTTCCTCACTAAAAATGAGTAAAATTCTATTTTTACAGGTAAACTAGGTGCCACTGAAATAACTGATTAAGTATTAATAGTCCTAAAAAAATAATTGTCTTGTACATTGTTTGATTTTTATAATTTTATTTTACTCTCCAATTTCATTCGTTCTTCTGCATCCTGTGTGATCAATATCTTCTGTTAAAAAGAAAAAAAAAAGCAACATGGTCTTTTACAGCATTGGGTGTTTTATTGCACCATTGCACCACGAGAATAACAATATTTTTTGTGAATTTTAACATAATAGATTATAAAGGCAGTTGACTCCCCCCACCCAGGACTATTCAAGCAATAAATCTTCAAAATTGATAAGATAGAATGTTTTAAATATGGAAACTTAAGGAGAACTGCCTTATAGTACCTGGGTTTGAGTTACTGTTCCATATGTATTTTGCCTTAAATAAAATAGGTGATTACTGCTAAGCATGGAAAGAAGTTAAAGTATAAGTCGATTCGAAGTAAACAAACGGGGCATCTTAATTTCATACAAGAAGAGTTGCATAATAGGGCATTTTTACCGTGGAAACAAAATGTCTTTGCCTTTCATATAAAGGAACTATGTATTTCATTTATTATTCCTTTGAACAAAGACTTTCTGCTATATTGTATATAAGCTAGTTGGACTTTAGTAGGATCTAGAATTTATCCAAGAAAAGCAAGGACAAAGGACAAAAATCACTGTACTGCATGTTTTTGAAAATGTGTTGGGGAATTATATGTGAATATATTTAAAAAGCTGAATATTTTCAATATAAAGTAAGTGATTCAGATTGAGAAGATATTAAAATGGCCAATAAATGTAATATCACATACACCCTCCCTGGTTATGAGTAAAATGCAGTATAAAGCAATCAGATTAGGAAAAAAAAATAAAGGGATTATTAATAGTCCAAATATATTGGATGAGGTGGAAGAGACATTATGGGTAGACATGTATAATGATGCAAATTTTGGAGAGGGCAGTTGGCACAACCTAAAATGGTCATACCATATGAAAGAGAAATTTTACTTATTTTTATTTCTCTTCAAAACCTTGCAACGTTTGCAGGTTTCACCTCCAGTAAATGGCCAAGGTTTTATAATATTCTAAAAGCTCTACATTCCCTGGACTCTGATCTTTTCTCCTCCTAGTTACCCATTCCTCCCTGCTCCAGCTCCATGTGTCTCTTTGATGTTCCTTCACCATGTTAGATTGGTCCAGCTTGAAGATTTGTTCTAACTTCTCTATCTGGAATGTTCTCCCCCCATATATCTGTTCAGCTAACTTCTTTACCTACTTTGGCCTTTGCTCACATCTTAAAATCTCAAAGAGGCTTACCTTGGCTATCTTACTCAGCACTGTATGTCCTTTCCTACCCTTTCCCTTCCACAATGTCGGTCTTTTTATTATTTTTCAATGATTTATCCCTAGTGTCTAGAACCCACTTTAACATATATTTATTAAATAGAAGCATTATGTATACCTTATGTACATAAAGTGTTCCCAATTTTAGCATTGCTTAGTAATAACAAAATCTAGAGATATCCTAAATATCCATCAGTATAAGCCATAGTTGTACTCATTCTAGTAAATATTATACAAGATTTTTTTCAAAGATTTTATTTATTTATTTGAGAGAGAGAGAGCATGAGCCAGGGCAGGGGCCAAGGGAGAAGCAGACTCCCCACTGAGCAGCCGGAGGCAGGGATCGATCCCAGGACCCTGAGATCATGACCTGAGCCAAAGGCCGGCACTTAACTGACTGAGTCACCCAGGCACACCAGGAAATATTATACAAGATTTAAATTAATGTGGAAGAGATATACATTCTCACATAGAAAGATACCAGAAACGATATCCTCTTGTTGGATTGTCTCCTTTATTATTATATAGTATCCTTCTTTGTCTCTCGTTATAGTCTGTTTTAAATTTTTTTCTTTATCATTATTTTTCTGCCATTTTAATTACTGTGTGTCTTGGTTTAGACCTCCTTGGGTTGATTTTTTTGGGAGTATCTCTGTGCCTTCTGAATCTGGATATCTTTTCTTCCCCAGCTTCAAGAAGTTTTTAGCTATTTTTTCTTCAAATTAATTTTCTGTCCTTTTTCTCTCCCTTCTTCTGGGATCCCTACAATATAAATGTTATTATATTTGATGGAGTCACTGAGTTCCCTGAGACTATTCTTGATTTGCACAATTTTTTTTTTCCCTCTCATTTACTCAGCTTGATTACTTTCCATTACTCTGTGTTCCAGGTCATTAATTCATTTCTCTGCTTCTTCTAGCCTGCTATTTATTCCATCCAGTATATTTGAAATTTCAATTATTGTGTTCTTCATCTCTGATTGGTTCTTTTTTATCTCTGTGTGAAAGATCTCACTGATACCTTCCACTCTTTTCTCAAGTCCAGTGAGTATCTTTATGATCATTACTTTAAATTCTCTATCAGGTATATCGCTTATCTCCATTCAACTTAGGTATCTTGCTATGATTTTGTCCTGCTCTTTCACTTGGGATATATTCCTCTGCATCCTCATTTTGCCTAACTCTCCGTGTCTGTTTCTCTGTGTTAGAAAGTCAAGTAGGTCTCTTGCTCTTGAAAGTAGTGGGTGAGGCACGTACTTTTAACAAGATGGTGCTGGTCTTCTTCCACAGGAGACACACAGTTGCTGTAGAGACCAGGGCCAACTGGGTGCTCAATAAAACACGCATGGGCAGGTGGGGGTGCAGCTTTAACAAAGGTGTGTGTCATCCATGAGAGGTTGGGAGGTGCAGTGTTGGCAAGGTTTGCTCTGGTCTTCTTGGGGAGGAGGCTGACAGAGCTGGGGCTGAGGGAAGACTGGCTGGAGGGGGCAAAGTGCAATGTAAGCAAATGAGTTATGAATGCCAACACCTCACCGGTTCCTACAGGGGGGCATGTTATTATGCTGGGGAGGAGTGGAGGAGGGAAATGGTGTCTGTCAGCTCCTTTGTTCCTGGAGAGATCTCTCAGCAAACTCTGAGATGAGTTGCTGACTCTTCCCTTCATATGCCCCAGGTGTCTTTCAGACTGCTGCTTCTAACCAATGGTTGCTAAGTACATCTTAAAAAACCATGCATATATTGTAGATAGTTTAGTGGACTCCTCTTCCCGAAGGCTATACTGAGAGATGTAGCAATTGAATACAGAAGTCAGAGAGAAAATGACATGGGTTTTTTTTGGTGGGGGCGCAAAATTCAAGTCTGAATACCGTGATTTCAGAAGGCTTTATTTAGAACAGTGATAGAAAATGCTACTAACATAGACATAGTAGTGGTGTTTTCAGGCTTGAATAAAGACTCTTTCACCAAATGTTTTTATAACTCTGTGAAGCTAATTTCCTTGGGCTCAGTTACATAGATGTGAGTAAGGTGTGGTTTAGTAACTTGAGTTCTGTAGAAAAAAAGGAGAGTGATTTGATTTCTAACCTAGTTGATATTTTAGAACCAATATAAATATAAAATTTAATTGGAATAAAAATAAATATTGATCTTAAATATCAGTCTAACCCAACCACAACACACACACACGCTCACATGTGTGCTGACACAGAAGCACATGGGCACTAGAGGAAATCCCTATGCTTTAGACGTGTAAGAGAGAAAAAGAAAACTATGTGAAGCAAACAAGATACAACTATTTCAGGAAAGCCTGCAAAGAGTTGAATATATATTTACCTATGCTTCGCTAAGGAAAAGCATAATAATCAATGTTTATTTATGAAATGTTATACTGTTATTGTTAAGAAGATCCATGCTGATCTAATGACTTTTTTTTTTTTTTTTTTGGTTAATCAATTGTCTCATGACCATGGGAGAGATTTGCCTGTCCAAAGTCAAAATGGTCCTGTGGCAGTTTCTCTCTTAGAGCCTCAGGGAGCCCCCGTGAGCACCCACAGCTGTCAAACCATCACAGGTTACAGGGTTCCAACTGAGGTGTTTGTTAAGTAAATTATTTAGAGTGAGTGGAACAGTTTTCCTGTTCCTCAGGATGGGTGGAGCTCTTGCCTACCTGCTCATTCCGTCCACCAAGCAGTCTCCAGTGTGATTTCAACTGAAGATACTGTTTGTGTGGTTCATTCAGAATAGGTCTCCTCTGCCTCCTTCCTGTGATTTGCTTTCCATGAATGAAGAGAAACCCCTTACATCTTAGAGTACTTTGAGGCTGGTCACAAATGGTCTTTAAATACTGTTACTGTCCCCTGCTTGCCATGAAAACTGAGCAAGGTCAACCCAATATTGGTCAGTTTTATCTTTTCTACAAATTAATAATATTTCTCTTCTAGATTCTAGTTTTTCTCTCATGTATTAAAAACATAATCTGAATTCTTATTTTCATACATTATTTTGAAAATGTTCTTATACACACTATGTAAAACAATAAGATTATGAGTATCATTGAATAAGATTCAAGTGTGTGAATGACTACCGTGTTTTAAGTTTGTTTGGTTTGGTTTTTGTCATGGCATTGATTAGTTTGAGCTTCTGTTGCCTTCATTAGAGTCATGAATGTCTGTCAGTGACTTGAATGAGTATATATGAGAGAGCTTAAAATAAGTGCTCTGTGGTATTATTATAAATATTGTTGCATACTAATATTCAAATTCATACATATGCTAACATTTCAAACAACTACATTTCCAAAGGAAATATTATTATTATGCAAAATTTTAGTCCATTTAGTTTTATATTGAATGAACAGAGGATCATCTAATTCTCTAAACTTCCTAAGAAAAAATCATACTGAAAGTCACAGTGAAGGAATACACGTGATGCAGATGTAACTTATCTGTAATCATAGCATCTCTACAGATGGTTTAACCTTGAAAAGAAACCTTTAGGCAGCAGATTTATTCCCCACATAATTTGATTATCAAATTATGAGCCTTGAGCTTACACATTTTTAGAATGAGCAGTCTTGTCTGTGTGTCTGTGTCTGTCTACCCACACACATGCACTCACCTAGAATACATATATATTTATATTTACTTGACCTATAAACTTTGAAAGTTCTCACTGTGTATCCAGGGCATTTCTGTTTTCTTCATTTCTCCTTAAAAATAAAATATAAAATCAGTCAGTGATCTCTAATACCAAGAAAAGTATAAAGATTTTATAACCTTAACCTTCCTACAACTATTTTTGTTCTAGATTTTTGTGTTTAGAGTAGGTTGCTCTTGCCCCATAAAAAACAAAAACAAAACGGTGAAGGAGGAAGAGATGTGGAAAGAGGAGAGACGGAAATACAAAAGGTGTGTAGCAGTGCATTTCAAAGTCACATTTCATTTTCCCTTAATTTTTTTTCCCCAATCCTATTTATCATTTGGTGGAAAATAAAAGCAATCCGGATGTGAAACTAACAGACAAGTTATGAAATTACAGAACTAGTAATGCATTCTAAGATCTAAGACTGGGGGATTTAAGGATTTGGTTTCAATATCCATTGAAATTAGACTTTCCTGCATATATTTATTGGATAAATAGCTGTGCCAGTTGAAAACTAAAGTAGCAACTTGGTAACAACAAGATGACATGTGAATTATCCAAGTTTGAGAATAGCAAGTTGAGGGAAGAAGTTGAACAATTGCAATTACAATGTTGCAGTTGACCTCCCATTGTTGGAAGGATGCCACTGACACTGCTGCTTCCCTTGATTAACACGCATCTCCTACAGCTCCTGGACCACTGAAAAGTGACATTTTACATTTTCAAGGTTGGTTATTAATTTAATCTGTGTAAACATTGATTCATAATCTGTAATGGGCATGCCCATAATTTCAAATGAAAATGACATATGCAAACTGTGGAAATATGACAAACCAACTACTCGAGATTCCAGCAATCTAAACTGTGAAATATGTGCTCATAATGCGGGGTGAAAAAAACATGCTAAAGCTGCTGATTGCCTTTCTAGAAAGTGCTGAGTGAAAGCTTAAATGGGGTTTGTAACCCTCAGGGTGAGACTATCTCCTGGTGCAACGGAAGAAGTTCCACTGTGAGCTGTGTCATGACTGGCACTTGGCACTTCTCCCCAGATCAAGGGAGGAATAGTCCAATTCTAAGGCACAGAAAATTGCCTGGAAGCCAATGTCCTGTTTTATAACCTTTTTTAATAATGAAGATGAAGAAGAAGATAAAGATGATAATGGCCTCTTTTTCTAGTATGTTGGCCATGTTGGGGTGGGGGCAAGGGGTAGGAAACTCGCTAACATAACATTTATTGAATGTTGGGAGCATGTTACTTATTTTGTTATTACAGAAAGGCCAGCTATGTGGGAGTTGCCAAGACTCCTGATAGAAGTTTTGAGTCTCCTTTCCATCTGTGGTAGAGGGAAGTGCAGTGCCTCTCCCTTTAGTAACACTGAGGTCTCACATCTGTTTTAGGAATATTTGCTAAGATTCCTTGCTTCCACTAAACACTGCTTCCTGCCCTTCTCTCCTCTCTCATTCTGAGTTGCTTTCTCTCAGTCCTTGAATCCCTTGTGTGTAGTGATGAGAAAAGGCAGAGTAGGGGGCAACCCCACTTTCTTTTAATACTTCCCAAAGTGCAACTAGCATGAGATGGATCCTGAAAATTGTGGGTAATGATGGAGTGAGCACCAGGCACAGCTCAGAAACCAATGCAACATTTAATACTTTAGAAGCCAGCCTTATTTTTGAAAGTCTCTGTCTCAACCTGCTATGAGATATTTTCTATGTGCCAAGTTTCTTTTCGTTGCTTCCTGGTTCCCACCATTTTCTGAGTAATTTCTCTCCTTATACCTCTCTATTTATTATCCCCTCTTCACTTCCCCTCTCCCCCATACTAACTCCTTCAGGCTACCTCTCCTTTCTCTTTTTGGATTTTTTTTAATCCATTTTTTTTTAAATGATGACTCATTTTCGACCTAAAGACACGTGCAGATTGAAAGTAAGGAGATGGAGAAACATTTGTCACACAAATGGAGTCAAAAGAAAGCTGGGGGCTCCTGGGTGGCTCAGTCATTAAGCGTCTGCCTTTGGCTCAGGTCATGATCCCAGGGTCCTGGGATCGAACCCCATATCGGGCTCCCTGCTCAGCGGAAAGCCTTCTTCTCCCTCTCCCACTCCCCCTGCTTGTGTTCCCTCTCTCCCTATCTCTCTCTGTCAAATAAATAAAATCTTGGAAAAAAAAAAATAAAGAAAGCTAGAGTAGCAATACTTATATTGGACAAATGAGACTTATTTAAAACAAAGGCTCTAACAAGAGACGAAGAAGGGCATTATATAATCATAAAGGGGTCAGTCAAACAAGAAGATGTAACAATTGTGAATATTTATGCACCCAACATGGGAGCACCCAAACATATAAAACAATTAATAGCAAACATAAAGGAACTAATTGATAATAATACAATAATGGTAGGGGACTTTATCACCCTAGTTGCATCAATGGACAGATCATTTAAACAGAAAATAAACAAGGGAAGGGTGGCTTTGAATGACACCCTGGACCAGATGGACTTAACAGATACATTCAGAACATTCCATCCTAAAAGAGCAGAATACAAATTCTTTTCAAGTGTGCATAGAACATTCTTAAGAATACATACACTACTGCTTTGACTGATATGAATAATTGGTACTAGGAGTTTAGTAGCCAGACTCTGGAGTTAAACTTGGCTTGAGTATTTCAAGTCTGTCACCCACTAGCTGTTGACTATAGACAAAACATTCATCCTTGGTGAACCTTTGCTTCCTCATGGGAAGTCATTTGTATCTATAATCGAACCTCATTATTCTCAGATTCTGTATTTGCAAATTCACTTTGTAGCCCTCCCCACTCCCCAGGTAAGCCGCCTGTCTGTTTAACACTGTGTTCTGGAGCCCATCCTTACACATCTAAATAGTTAAAAGTATTTTGCTAAAAAAGGAAAAAGAAAGAAGGAAGGAAAAAAAAATTGAAGCCACTTATTCATTCTCTTCCCTCATCTGCTATCTTTTATAAAAATAATCACCATAGTCCTTCAAGAAAGGTTATAATATATCCACTTTTCAAATATGAAAATAAGGCTCTAAGGTATTAATGAAGTGGCCCAGTTCACACTACTATGTGGCAGAGCTTTTATTAAAACTGGTCTGTAAAGCCAGAGCTCTGTGTGTGTGCATGCATGTATGTACGCTGTCTGCATGTATGTTTATATAATATTTTAGACAAGACCCTGTATCAAATGCACCATGCAGGACCAGCATTCTTAAAAATATCAGATAGAAAATACAGAAGAGCTTATTGGTTATCAAATGTTGTTAGGCGAACAGTTCAAGTTTTTCTGAGTATTATGATCATATCTGTTTTTCAGATTGATAAATTCCCTTACGTATCACATTTCCCATCTTTTTTTTTTTTTTTTTTTTTCTCTCCTCATGGCCCAGAGATGTCCTTTGACTATCACTATTGCAAACTTGGCCCTGAAAAGCAGGCAGCTTAGTTTGGGCTCAAGCCACCTCCTGTTGGTAGATTGTATATGGGCTGAGGATGATACCAGCCCAGGGAGTGCAGCGAAGAAGCAAAACACACTCCTACAGACCCACCCAAATACAGAGCCCATCTTGGTCTTCCACAGATCATTTGTCATATGGGTGTTTTAAATACACCAGATGAGATGGCACTAGAGTATCTCTACTTACAAATGGTTTATTTAACTTTCCATTCCCAGCTTCTGGCCCATTTTTAACAGAAATGTGCAGAAACATTGTACATTCTTGAATAAGAGAAAACAGGAGGGACGACTTAAAGATATGATTTAATATGTAGTTAAGGCATCAGATAAATAAAAGTGATTTTTTCTTATGATGAATAATGATCAAACATTGAATTACCAATGGTCAAAGTCAAAAGTTAGTCAGAATAGTTAAAAATCATCAAAGTTCATGAATGGCTGATTTATTTGAGAAACACACACACACACACACACAAAGAGCCAGGACTGTAGGAGAAATCTCAACTACATAACTATCCAGAAGTCCAGATTAGAATACGAGATGCTATTTTTTTGTGAATCACTTGTAAGTTTTAAATCCTTCATGTAACTCCATCTGTAATAGGTTGAATGGTGGCACTGAAAAGATGAATGTCAGTGTCCTAACCTTCAGAACCTGTGAATATGAATTAATTTGGAAAACAGAAGGCTTTTTACAGATTTAAGTTAAAGATCATCCTGGATGTAGGGTTGATCCCAAATCTGATGACAGGTGTCCTTATAAGAGAAAGGCCCAGGGAGATTTGAGACTCAGACACACAGCAGAGCAGGTCATGTAAGGATGAAGGTGCTGATTAGAATCATACAGGCCCCATGTAAGGAGCAGTGAAGTCACCAGAATCTGGAAAAAGGATGGGAGGATTGTTCTCTAGAGCCTTTTGCCTGCTCCTTGATTTCAGACTTCTGGCCTCCACAGCTGTCATAGAATAGATTTTTCAACCACTCATTTTATAGTAATTTGTTATGAAAGTTCTAGGAAACTAATCCTCTGCCTATCTATTATTATAGATAAGAATAATAATTCTAGATGTTTGGTAAAAGTCTCATAAGCTATAGTAGACATTTTCATGCAAAGATGATAAGGATACAAATTAGTCAAAATTTTATGGAAAGTCTTTGGCAATTATAATCTGAGTCATTTATGTTTAAGGTTATATTATTTGATAAAATAATTCTGTTTTAAGACTGTCTCTTATGAAGTGATCAGAAACTTAGCTCTTAACACCTTTCCCTTAGAAATTCTCATATAGTTGGTCTGTAGTGGGGCCCAGGAATCTATATTTTTAATAAGTACTCTGAATGTTACCTGCCGGGTTTTAAAAAAAACAGTATTACAATTTTGAATTTTTCTGTTTTATATATAAGGTATGAGAATCTACTACATTTATTGATTTGTTATAGAAATAAAACGGAGTATTAAAGAAATGGTGAACTGTGCTTCTATTTGAATTATGAAATCAAATTTATTTAGTGATTCTTTTTCACAATTTATGTAGATTATACATTCTCTAAAATAATTGTGCATTGTATTCACAATCAGAAACCAGCTCTATAGAGATCATTTTGCTATAATGTGATCAGTACTATAATAGAGGTACATATAATGATGTGTGTAAACAGGGTACAATAACAATAAATTAGTTTTACCTGAGTTGGGAGGTCATCTGGGATGTTTTACAAGAAGTTGACATTTATACAGGAACTTGAAGAAGGCAAGAACATTTCAGAATGAGAATAAAAAATCAAAGAAATTGAGAGCTAAAAGTGCATGTTTCATAGTAATAAAATAAATTCTATAACATGTTAGTATTTTTCACAAATTGTAGTTGACACACAATGTTACATTAGCATCAGGTGTATCATACAGTGATTGGACAACTGTATATGTTATGCTCACAAACGTAGCTACATCTGTCACCATACAATATGGTACGTTAACGTTTGTGTTAGCAGAGTGTTATTAAAAAGGAGTCAGATTTTGCAGGGGCCTGTAGAGCAGAAGAATATTTCTTTAAGAAGCAGTGTGACCAGATGAGTGCCCTAGGAAGCTAGTCATACTGGGAGGATGAAAAAAGGGGAAGAAGTCGAGTTTGTCTTTAAGCAGATACAAAATGACAAGGATAGAAGGAGGTGAGAGAACAGGAAAAATATTCAAGTGATCATCACCTTTACTAAAAAAAAAAAAAAAAAAAAAAAACCTCTACCTTATATTCTCCTTCATGCATACCGTTTTTGAAAATATTAGTAGCCTCATACAAAGCTGGTTACAAATCAGGTCGCTAGGGAAATCCTAGGCAACTGACTTAATAAAAGGGTGCATGAGATTCACTTAAAGCAATTGTCGAGAAGCTATATTTTCGGCAGTCTGTAATGCTCCTCCTCCTTAAGGCCTATGAACATCACCCGGAAAGTTTGTTAAAACAGATTTCTGGGTTCTACTTCACTGCAAGAGACTCTGATTCAGAAACTCTGAATGGGGTTTGATAATTTGTACTTCTACCAAGTTCCTAGACAATGCTGATAGTCTGGAACTCAGAACACATGACAAATAACTGAGCTTACCTGAAAGCCTGACAGAGACTTAGAAATAAAAACATTTAATAGCAGCGCATAATAAAAAGTCTGCACGTTGGAGTTTATAGGGTTGGCATTACAGCCTAATTATGTCATTAAGTACCAACATTGTTTTTATGCTTCAGATTACCCATGTTCAGCAAGCTGGCTTCTCTTCTATCTTTGGGAATAATGTGTCATATTGCCCAAATGATTGTCACATCTCTAGAAGTCGGAAGGGGGAAGGAGAAGCAAAAGATTATCAAGGCAGCAAAAGTATTTCCCTTTTTTAAATCTCTATTTGTACTAGAAAAATAATTCCTGAAAACCCAGAAGACTTCTTATCTCTGTTTCTAAATCTATCATATGATGTGGCTATCTCTTGTTGCAGTGGTGGCTGAGAAATTGTGTATGTGGTGTTTGCAACCTGTAATGTGGGCAGATTATGCCAGTAAGAGGGAGAGAAGGAAAGGATTAGTGGCTAGGCAACCAACCATATTGAGCACATTTTGGAAAGATAAAGGAGGAGTTTATTTGGTTTAGAGTGAGTCTAAACATCATTCTTGGAGAAGAAAATAATATGCAGAGTTATGAAAGAGTACAGAGTATCCAGGAAACGGAACAAAATATATATTAACTAGAATATAGAGTACATAGAAGGAAACTGTCAGGGAGATGAAACTGCAGAGAGAGGTAGCATCTTTTTTTTTTTTTTTTTTTTTTTTTTTGCAATTGTATCTACATTTTGTAGTTACCATACACATATTCATATTTAGTACAAAAGTATGTTTTATCCCAAGGTACGATTGTGGGATTCTCTTTCAAAATGTTCAGTAATGATTAAGAAAACTCTTTCTAGGTATCAGCCTCCTTTGCTGATGGGTCCCACTGAATCATAAGTATTTGGTAGAGCTGATTACTGAAATATACACAGCCTTCCACTGCATCTTCATTCTTTCTGCAAATGTGGCCATATTTATATGTGTAGGCCTCAAAAGCAGAGAGAAGGGAGGAGCTTGGAATTGCAGGGAGAATCTAGTCCTTCTTTTCACCAGCAGTGAGTAAAGGAGAGGAGCTTGTGGCTAAAAGCTGCTGTAGTGTCTGCCTCCCCCTCGGCTGCCAGTTTATCAGATCCTTAGAACATGCAAAGTTGGAGTAAACATGAGCCAGGATCCATTTCTCTTGTTAGATGTTTCCACCTTGGGAAATAATAGAAATTCACGCCTCTGGTGACAGTGTTTCCTTTTACCCCCAAGTAACCTGTGGTTATCATTTGCTGGGATCAGAACCATTTAACATTTTAATAGGTCTCTGCCAGTGTCTTCTAGAGTGAAAGTGAAAAATCAGTGTGGTAAGGTTTCTAAAACACTGTGAAGTCCTGAAAGGAAGAGATTAATACAAATGATTTCATTATTCTAAAGATGACTTTGGACTTTTCCCTCATGATATCACAGATATCATACAGGCCTTATAGCTCTCTCCCCCCTTGCTTCAGAATCTGACTACATACAATTTGCAGAATGGCAGGATCTGAAACCACTCAGCATAAGAAGTTTGCAAAATCAATATAACTCCTATCAGTCAGAGACGCCAAGGACAAGATTCATTTCATGCATCACACAGAATGCAAAGCTATGGATTCCTCTACTCCTAGTGAAATGTATTTCTGTACAGATACATGAAGTTAATAAAAACTTAACACATTGATTGTGTATTGGCAGGACTGTTTTTCTCTGTGATTAATGATCTCACATTCCACGCCAATGCTATAGCAAACCCTTCTGAAATTGTTTACTACTTTTTGAAGGTAGCCTAGCCATCCTTTCTCTGATATGGATTTCCTTAATCACAAAGGATTTTTACTATGTGAATTATTCATTAAGAGTGTATCCCATCCCCTCTTTACTGCTGAACTTAATAAATGTTGTTGGCATAAATTTATCACATATTGTTGCAACTATGTATTTGTGCCTATCATGTTTTAAACTAAGAACTCCACGGTGGTAGGAGCTATGTTTTAACCATTTCTGATTTTCAGACCTCACTTGCAAACTGGTTACACACACACACACACACACACACACACACACACACACACACATATATACACAGTGTGCTTAATCAGCTTCAATAAAGAAGTAATGCTGATATTTTTGAGGGGCAGGTATCAAATAAAATAGCTCCATACTCTTTAAAGGCAAGCTGTAATTCCAACCATACTTAAAATGTCTAGTGATGTATTTATTTTTTCTCCCTGACTAGTTAGGTAGTTGTTAACTTCTTTCACCTTGGTCGCTTAAAAGGGAAGAGCATTTATTATATTTCACTGTGTGCCCATTTAAACAATCTAGGACAGGGGCAAATGGGTGGCTCAATCAGTTTAAGCATCTGACTCTTGATCTCAGCTCAGGTCATGATCTCAGGGTCGTGAGATCAATCCCCACGTGGGGCTGTGTGCTCAGCACAGAGTCTGCTTGAGATTCTCTCTCTCCCTCTCCTCCTCCTCCTGCTCGCACTCTTTCTCCTCTAAATAAATAAATAAAACCTTCAAAACAAAAAAATCTAGAACAAAGTATCTCTTTTCCTAGGATATACTCTCCCTGCACAGCATATATTTCTAGACTCTACAGTGATGAACACATTTCTGACAAAATACCTACCATTGACAAAATACATGCAAATGTTTTTGCCCCACTTATGTCATCACTGACTTCAAGAGCCATCTTATATTTGAAGACAATATGGAAAAAAAACAAAGTAAACATCCCAAATGGCCCTTCCTTCAAGAGCAGGGGTTCTCTACAAAGACACTGCAGCTCATGAGGTGTCTGCACTGATGTTAGTGTCCACTTCCTACAAAGAGTTTATGTGCCCTTTGAAATACTATGTAGCTTTGTTAATTTGTTAAGTGTGTGGAAATTATTCTAGAGAGAGTGTTCATATTTTCATAAGACTATCAGTGAGGCTGATAATCCACAAAAATTTTAAGAGCCATTGCTTATGAGCCATTACAGTGCTGATACACATTCAAACTCTAAAGTCAGGATGTAGGGGCGCCTGGGTGGCACAGCGGTTAAGTGTCTGCCTTCGGCTCAGGGCGTGATCCTGGCGTTATGGGATCGAGCCCCACATCAGGCTCCTCCACTATGAGCCTGCTTCTTCCTCTCCCACTCCCCCTGCTTGTGTTCCCTCTCTCACTGGCTGTCTCTATCTCTGTCGAATAAATAAATAAAATCTTTTAAAAAAAAAAATAAAGTCAGAATGTAACACAAAAGTACCCCTAAATGTTCCCGAATATTCTGTATGAATAGCCTGTCTCTCAATTAGTCCAATAGAAGTATTTTGTTTCCCTTTTCCTCAGGACCAGAAAGATTGCTTTTTCTTTGTTGGAGCATCAGCTGAACTCAGTGGCTTATATTTAGGACTATGTTGTCACTGGGAAGGGAAGAGGTTGTTTCTTTAACTAAATCATGTCCAGCATGGCATGATGTTTACATTATAAGGGACATAAAGCCTTCTGTCTCACACTTTCCCCCAGGCATCTACTCAAGTGGCAGGCATAATTATTAGCACTCTCTCTCACACTTCCTTTCCCTTATTTAAAAAAAAAAAGTTAAGTGACTACTTTTGGGGAAATGTAACTAAAAACACAATTTCCTCCCAACCAAGAAATATAGAAGGGAAATAAAATATTTTTTTCTTGCTGAGTAAGCATTAAAACAGAATACTATGTGCATGGCAGGCAATCTGCTAGAAGTTTAGAAAGACAGAAAGAAATCTCATCCTTTTATATAGCCAAGCAGATACAACTTATTCCAGATATTTTCTTAATATACATGAAATTAGTTCTTAAGTAACAGGACTCCACAGTACCATTTTTCACACATAGGTTGTCCTAAATTAATTTGGTGTTTGGGGTGTCCACCTGCATTAGGAAATTGGCTTGACCCAAAGGAAAAATAAAGTTTTTATGCTTTATGACAAGAGGTAGTTTTGTAACCTGGGGAGGTACCAGCTACAGTTAGGTTCCTACACTCCCACAGAAACTGGGAGATAGGGGTACTAGCTTTCTTTCTTTTTAAAATTTTTTTAAAGATTTTATTTTTTAAAGGAATCTCTACACCCAACATGAGGCTTGAATTTACAATGCCCAGATCAAGAGTGTCATGAGCTACTGACAGCTAGCCAGGTGCCCCGCTGTCTTTCTTTTTTTTCTTTTCTTTTCTTTTCTTTTCTTTTCTTTTCTTTTCTTTTTTTAATTTAAATTCTAGTTAGTGAACATGCAGTGTAATACTAGTTTCAGGTGTATAACATAGTGATTCAACACTTCCTTACATGACCTGGTGCTCATCACAAGTGCACTCTTTAATCCCTATCACCTATTTGTACCATGCCCCCACCCACCTCCCCTCTGGTAACCATCAGTTTATTCTCTATAGTTAAGAGTCTGATTCTTGATGTGCCTCTCTTTCTCCCCCCATGTTCATTTGTTTCATTTCTTAAATTCCACATATCAGTGAAATTGTATGGTATTTGTCTTTCTCTGACTTATTTCACTTAGCATAATACTCTATAGTTCCATCCACATCGTTGCAAATTGCGAACTTTCATTCTTAATTATGGCTGAGTAATATTTCATTGTATGTAGAGACCACATCTTCTCTGTTTGTCAGTGGTTGGACACTTGGGCTGTTGCCATAATTTGGCTATTGTAAATAATGCTGCTATAAAAATTAGGGTGCATATATCCCTTTGAATTAGTATTTTTGTATTCTTTGGGTAAGTACCTTGTAGTGCGATTGCTGGATCATAGGGTAGCTCTATTTTTAACTTTTTGAGGAACCTCCATACTGTTTTCCAGAGTGGCTATACCAGTTTGCATTCCCACAAATAATGTAAAAGCATTCCCCTTTGTCCACATCCTCACCAACACCTGTTTCTTGTGTTGATTTTAGCCGTTCTAACAGGTGTGAGGTTATATCTCATTGTAGTTTTGATTTGCGTTTCCCTGATAATCAGTGGTTGATCATCTTTTCACGTGTTGACCATCTGTATGTCTTCACTGGAAAAATGTGTATTCATGTTTTCTGCCCATTTTTAATTGACTTTTCATTTTGGGGGTGTTAAGTTTTACAAGTTCTCTATATATTTTGGATACTAACCCTTTATCAGATATGTCATATGCAAATATCTTCTCACATTCAACAGGTTACCTTTTAGTGTTGTTGATTACTTCCTTTGCTGTTCAGAGCGAAGCTATCTTTCTTGATGATGACAGTTCAAAGAGATGGTTCCCAGGTCAAATGAGAAGAATATTCCTAGGTCTCAAAGCTGGCTAGTGGTTTATTTAGCTCTTAAGAAAAATTACATATATTTCAAAGAGAGAAAGAGCTTAAATTTTTCTTAAGTAAATGCTCTGAGAAAGAGAGAGTCTTTTCCCTTATTTTCAACAGGGAAAATTAAGCCTCTTATTATGAACTTCATAAATTTTTATCAGTTTGTGAAATATAATTTATTTCACAGATATGGATGCTGAGGCTAGAGAGTTATAATGATTTCCTAATGTCTAACTAGCTGGTTAGTGACAACATCTGGAAATCAAATTTTTATTTTCAAGTTTTATATCTAATGAATAGGCTACAATATGCATCGTGACAGTGATATTTCTCTACTATTTATCTTTTTTTTTTTATTCTTCCTATGTTTTCAGTCCAGAGAGTATTCCTCTAATAAGGGTTTTCTTTTCTACGTACAAGCATCAGGGGATTCATGCAGTGCCTACATCACTATGAGAGGTCAAGGTGGATGGTAATGTCTAAGTCAATATATTGGATGTGTTTATTTGGGAAAATTTAGGGATTTCTTTTTATTTCTTATGTAATACTTTTAATCTGAGGTCTTTATGCACATGTACACACACATATAATTTTATATAAAGACAACAAAGTCTATCTTTTCCTTTTCTTTGTTTGCTTATACCTTCCTTTCATAGGTTTCCTCTCCCTGCAGCTCTCCTCTGCCCTCTCTTAACCTCTTTGATTTCAAATTGTTGTCCTTACTAACATGATCCTATCTATATAGGCACATTCAGACACAAACACATATTTGTACATTCACAGGGCATGATTCATTATTCCTAGTGTTACATAAATGCATCGTACCTTTAATTTTTCCTCTTATTACTTTAAAGTACCTCATGGCTCTAATTGACATGTAACTTAACCTTAAAATGATATATACAGTGTCATGTTGTCAAAATCAGAGCCAGACAGTAGTTAAAGCAATAAAAACAGATTTTTATTCAGGGACTGTTGCAGTTGGGGAAAAAGAGATGTCTGTATAGAACAGGCTCAATTTTGAATATAGCATGGACACATAATGATTTATGGCTAAGGAGTGTGGTGGGGTCAATGGATGGAAAATGATGAAGAGGAAACATCAGGGGGTACAGGAGGGTTCTGGCCAACCCAACTTCACAGGATTCTTGCTGAAACCAGGCCAGTGTTGTCAGATATTACCTGGAGAATGGTGGAGGATGAGGAATTGGATCTGATCTCCAAGATGTCCAGATGCTAGAGGTGGGGGTTCTGGGTAAACTGATTTAGCAAGATTCCTGCCACAGCTTGTTGCTATGGTCCTGGCAGATGCTGGGGATCTTGACTAAAGTCCTTGTCAGTGTCTGTAACATAATTTATCCGGAACTCTTATTTTGTTTCCAGATATTTATGATCAATGCTCCTTTAAATTTATGTTCACAAGGACCGGGACTTTTATTTCGATGAATACACTCTCAAGTATAGGATTGTTGGGGGAAGAGTTGTGTTTTTTTGTTTTTTTTGTTTTTTTTTTTGTTTTTTTTTTTTTAGTTTAAAATACTCTTGGCCAAAAGCCTTGCAATACTTCAGGTTTTGACTGTATTTATATGTGAGACCCTCCCTCCCCCAAAGGATACTCTTCTAGCCATCTGTTACACAAGGGCACGGAATGAATTCTGCCACACATCTGCAGTTGGCTTTGGCTTCTTCTCTTCGTTTGCAGTGGTAGACCTTGAAAGAAAAATACCATGCAAATATCCTGGTGGTCACACTAATGTTGAGTCTGATAAAAAGAAAAGGGAAAGAGTGGCTTCAGATAATACAGAGGACTTTTAACAGAACAATCCATGACCTTTCTGCCAAGATTCAGAGAAGTTTCATAGGCCTCCTGAATTTCCTGAGGGCAGACATTGCAAGTGTTTCCCAGGCTAAACTCCCCATGGTCACCAATTTAATATCCTGGCCAAGCCAAGAAAAAATCACTTTTATTCAATCTGTTTACCTATGAAATATAAGAATATACTCTTTGGAACAGCCTTGACAACTGGAGGGAGAATAATTTAAGTCTTTCTTCCTTTTGATATACTTTTGAGTTATTAATCTGACTATATATATTCCTAAATATATCTTTCTTGGCAATTCACAGAGAAGTAAATTTCCCATAGAAAGCATTTAAAACTCCTGAGCATGGTATTGAAGAATTTTGATAATTTGGATTTTACCAATTTCTTCAGGTTATACCCAATAGCTCAACAAGTACCTTATAGGCACTTTAGACTATGTTGCTTGCTGGTTTATAATATATATGCACTCAGCACTTCCCTTATACATTGCCATTACTTACATAATTTCCGTCTCCTTATGATACCTTTCCTTCTACTGCATTTAATAATCCTATGCATCATTCAAGGCCCAACTCAAGTATGTTTTTTCCATGAAATTTTCCATTGATCATTTAACCTGAAGTTGAGCTCTCTTAATGCCTTACTCCTATCACATTTTGTCATATGCTATCCTCATCATGCTGTGTGTTCTTTTTTACCTATATATTACATGCTACTGGATTAGGGATAATGTATTGTTAATGTTTTGTTTTGTTTTGTTTTCCCCAAAAATTCCTATATATAAGAGGAACTGAGAAAATATTTATAGGGTTCATTTGTTATAGAGCCCATATATGTGATATTTTGTCATCAAAGATACCTAGGGTTAAAAACTAATCATTTACTATCTGTGTGACCTTGGAGAAATTATATCTGAATCTTGGAGAAATTATTCTCCTTTCTTCCTTGCAAAATGAATATAATGTCACTTACATTTCTGAGAAATTATAAGACTTAATGATATATATGTAAAACGTCTGCTACATGTCTGACATATACTTGTATATAATAAATGCTGGGTAGTGTTCTTTTAAGAATAAATGACAGGAAACTATGGTCATGGCTGCCATAATAAATGATTCTTTAAATGTAGGCAGAAATGCTGCAAACACGTTGAATGGAAGTTTGCATTTCTGCAATTATTATTTTTGTTATATTTCTGTGGGAAAAGCAAACCTTGAGATCTCATGGCACTACTCCAGATCTTTGAATTTTATGAGGCTTAAATCTGCAGGCATTGGACAGACTCTGGAGGATTTTTTTCATCTAAAACAAAAGCTAAAAAAAACAAAGTGCAGTTGAAACATTAAAACATCACTCCATGATAAGCATTATCTTTATCGTATTTGCATTTAGAATAAACTGAGAAATATTGGTTCTGACTGGGCATCAAAGGAGCAAAAAGTGTGAGGAAGGATTCCAAGAATGATGGGGACAAGTCGCAGGACACAGGGCCAGTTTGTAGAAGCTTTCACTGGCCTCATCTAGGATCATCATCAAATTAAATAATTATTACTAGGAAAAGGAAGAGATACATGGTTCCAAGAACTCATTATTCTATACAGACTAGTGTATAATTATTATAATAAATATAATATAATATAGTAAAAAATACTATCTCTGATAATTAATTTTAAAATGAAGGAGTGGATAGAATATATGACATCCAAATTCAGAAAAGAAAGAAACTATATAGCTCTAAGAGGAGACTTCATCGAAAAAATTAGATGAGGTAATTTTTCTATCCAGATTGACAGAATAGGTGAAGGCACTCCGAGTTGATGTGAGAATCTTTAAATTCATTTTAATTTCAGTTTCAGTTATATCATGCAAATGAAAATAGACAAAAATACATTTAAAGATTTTCAAGAAATATTCTTTGGTTGATAATTAAATATAGCACACAAAAGAAGATATGTAACCTGAGCAAAGAAGACAGAAGGAGAATAAAGGTCGTTTCAAGGCAGAGGGCAGATGGCCTTGACCTTGACATAACCGAAGAGTGCTGATATTTTAAACTATAAATTGATGCAAATAGAACTTTAAGGTTAGAAAGCCTGATTTGAGAGCAGTGCATGGAATGGTTTGAGAAGCAAAAAAAAAACAAAAAACAAAAAACAAACAAAAAACACAATTAATATAGTGCTATAGATAATGAGGACTTGAGCTAGGACAGTTGCAAATAAAAGTGTTCAAATATTCAGTTAGAGAAGAGATGGGATTTAATCAAATAATTATCTTTGAGGACTAAAGAAAATAATTAGCTAAATAGTGGCTCCCAAACTTCCATCTTTAGTGAAATTGAACATGTTTGTTGTCAACATTGACACCAATGGAAAAACTGAACAAAATGTCACACCCCTTTGAAGGCATTGGAGAACCACCAGTGCACATGGTGGCAAGTACTCAAAGGACTAATCTCTGAGAAATGAAGTACCAAGAAGTGAACAACTGGGACTATGCAATAGGCTATTTAGAAATATGACCATGATCATTCTTGTGTACATACTCATTTACAATATGATTTTGAATGTTTTCCCATGAAGAAATAAAGTGTATTTCTCTGCTTCTTGAATGTGTCCTGGGCTTGTGACTTGCTTTGTGACAGATGCAATATGACAGGTGGGATGTTGTACTACTTCCAGGCCTAAACCTGAACATACTCCTTTATTTCTGCTAATTTTCTTAGCACCCTAACCAACTGGAAAACGAGTTAGCACAGGCTAACTCCCTGGATGACAAGGGACATATGAGACAGTGCCTTCACTTACAAACTGATAATGACTCAATCACAGAAGCAGAGCCATTTATTTGACCAGGACACAGAAGGAAGAGTAAGCCCAGCCTGAAGGAACCATGCCCAGATGAGCGCAGGCCCAATTTCTGACATTTGGAATCATGAAATAAATGAGTGCCAATGAAATGGACAAATTCCTAAAAAATAATGGGCATTACTAATCTTGGCATTGGGAAAGTTAGAATATCTGAACAGTCACATATCTCTTAAAGTATTAAATCTGTAAATAAAGACCTTCTCACAAAGGAAATTGCAAACCAGATGGTCTACATGTCAATTCTACTCACTCAGGTAAGAAATATTACCAATCTTACACAAATTCTTTCAGATAATAGGAAAAGAAGGCACACATCTCAATTTTTTATGAGCTAAACATAACCTAGATACAAAGCTTTACATGGATATGATGAGAAAGGACATTATAACTTAATTTCTCCTCTGAGAATAAATGAAAAATCCTAAGCAAAATATTAGCCAACCTAATCTAACAGAATTATATATAATAAACAAAATGATTGATTTCAGTAATGAGAGTTTGATTTAATGTAGTCATTAATCAAATGTGAAATGAATTAGTATAATTCAGCACATTAATAGTGTAAAAGAAAAAATGTATGTGATCATCTCAATGGATGCATTTATAAGATCAGTTTTTACTGTGATACTGTTACATTACAAATTATTCCAAAAACTTGATCGATAGCTTACAATAACACTTAGTTTTCAAGTTCATGTTGAAGTGTCACTGGGATGTGTCTGCTTCAGAGTATGAATCAAATTCAGGTTTGCTCTGTGTGTTTTCTTTTTGAAGAAGCCTGAAGTTGCAGGAGTTATCTGGGGGAATTTCTCCATGTGGCCATTAGCAGGACAATGAAAAACTAAGCAAAACCAGACAGACAACATATACAGTCTTCAATGTGTCATGTCCATTAACATTCCATAGAAGTGTCACATGACCAAATGAATGGTGTGGGGGTTTCTATCCTGCCTACGTGTGCAGTATGGCCAAGGATGGGAGGAATGAAAGATTTGTGAGCAAATAACATACACCACAATGGAAAAAAAAAACAAAAACCTAAGTTATTGGACAGTATTCAGATTCCATTCATGATTAAAACTAAACAGATTTAGAAACCAGAAATAGAAGAAAACTTTTTTATAACTGATTTTTAAAAATTGAATAATTGACCAAAAAAGCCTATCAGAAATACTGTATTTGTGGTCTTGAGAGCTCTTCCCCCTGCAATCTGGAATAAACAAAAGGTGTCTACATCCCTGCAATCTGGAATAAACAAAGGATGTGTATATCACAAATTTTATTGAACATTGTAGAATAGTCTTGGTCCTTGATAGCAAAGTAAGATAAGGAGCTTAAATAAAAGACTTAAGGACTGAAAAAATAAAAACTGTATTTTTCCACACAGTATGATTATACATGTAAGAAAATACAAAATAATTCCACAAATAATTTTTATAGTTGATAATTTGCTGAATGCAAAATCGTATACAAAAATCCATGTTTTAATATGCTGGCAATTTATAATTTTAAATGAATGTTTATAAGATGTAATATTTATAATCACGTACAAGTGTTTTTCAAACATTTACAAATTTAAGTGGTACAACTCCAGTGAACAACTCTCAATATAAAAGATTAATAATTTGGTCTATGTTTTTATTATCAATGTATGTTCATCCAAAGGCACCATTAAGAGATTGAAAGTTCCAACAGCAGAAGAGGTAATTATGTTTTCGATACATTTAACCACCAAAGGGCTCATGTATGGAATATATGAATACCACCTACAAATAAATTATAAGCAATGGGCAAACCAATGGAAAAAAGGCAAAAGGCATGAGCAGGCATTTTATAAAAAATAATATTTAGGGTGTCTGGGTGACTCAGTCAGCTAAGCATCTGCCTTCAGCTTAGGTCATAATCCTAGGGTCCTGGGATCAAGCCCCGGGTTGAGTTCCCTGCTCAGTGGAGAGTCCGCTTCTCTCTGTCCCTCTGTCCCTCTCCCTGCTTGTGTGCTCTCTCACTCTCTCTCTCTCAAATAAATAAAGTCTTTAAAAAAATCTTATTTAAATATCATTTTTTTTAGTACTCACTTTGAGTCACCAGTAAAATATAAATTATAGCTAAAATGTTATTGTACAACCAGTAGGGTGACTGAAAATTTAAAAAATACTGACAATACCATAGTCTATAAGAATTTGAGGCAATTGAAATTCTTCACCTCTCTATGATATAGCTGATTTGGAAAATTCTCTGGAAGTATTTACTGAAGCTGAAAATGTATGCCCTATAATGAAGCAATTCCTTTCTTAGTTATGTACTTGGCATACATGTATTTGTATGTTAAATACAAGGCATATGGAATATTCGTAGCATTCATAATAGTCAAAAACTGGAAAAAAGGTGTCTGTCGACATTAGAATAGATACTTTGCAATATAATAACTCGTTACTATACTATGCAATGATAAAAACTATTTCTCCATATAATATGGAAGTTTCACAAACTCCATGTTGTATAAAACAAATGAAATTAAAAAAAAAAGACATTCAGCGTTTGCATACATTTCAAACATAGGCAAATGATTATGAAGTAATAGAAATAAAAATATTGGTTATATTTGGGGAAGAGAGTGAATGTAATAAATGGGTGAAGTCGAAGACTATCATCTAGGTGCATGATTCATTTTAAAATTTCTCGTGTTTACTTTGTGAGAGTTAATGAAATGTGCCCTGGAGATTGTGGATTTGTTTTCTGCATAAGTGCTACAACTCTGTAAAAATTTTATTAAAAAAAAAAAAAAGGCCTGAGAACAATGGTGTCACCTGAAAATTACAGCAAGTATTCGTATACATTTACTCACTGCTGAAACATAATTAATAGCTATCCTAAAGCCACAAACAAATTAGATGATCTACTGTCATTTTCTCCACTTGGCATTGTTTTGGAGGTCTTCACCAGTATAATTAACAAAGAGAAAAAAAAATAAAAGTTATGAGAATAAAAGATGGTTTGTATTATTGAAAGAAAATATTGCTGTCCACTTGAAAAAGCCAAAGAAATGGGGCGAGGGAGAAGAAAAGAATTGTATTGGAAACCTATTGTAGATGACATGCATTTAGTAATCATCACTAAGGTCATTGGTAGACCCAGTTCCTTTATAATTCTGTAGAAAGACTGAAAATTCATCAAATTTCTCAGAGAATTTTTTAAATATTTTACAAATTAATTACATACTATGGGTTCAAAACTCTACATAAGTTGCTTCTTTATTTATTTTAAAAATTTTTATTTATTTGAGAGAGAGAGCAAGCAGGAGCTGTGACAGTTAGAGGGAGAAGCAGACTCCCCACTGAGCAGGGAGCCTGACATGGGACTCATCCCAGGACCCCCGAGATCATGACCTGAGCTGAAGGTAGACGTTTAACTGACCGAGCCACCCAGGCACCCAAGTTGCTCCTTTAATACAGAACTTATTATTGCATTTTATAGATTAAAAAAAAAAAAAAAAACTAGAAAGTTAGAGCCGTTTTCTTACAAGTTTAAAACTGAACTTGTCAACCTAACTTTCACTAAAAACTGTTCTTCTTATGACGTCTCTCTCAGTAAAGGGCTATGTCCAACAGTTGCCTCGGCCAGAAACATGGCAACATTAATAAACAGCACCCTGCCACTCTTTCCTTGTAACACAAGACAAAAGACGTTTGAAAGAATATTATGTATTATTGATTCAATTTTGCATTTTTGCTGAAATAAGTCCAAGCTTCCCTGTCTCTGCAGTTTTCTAATCTAATTTAGGCCACCACAACCTTTTCCTTGGTTTGTTGCCGTGGTAACTTCCTCACTAGCCTCCCTTTAGCCAAGTTCCCTTCCCCTCCTCCCCCAGTTCACTCTCCAGTTTTTAGCCAGGGAAATCTTTACGAAACATAAATCCAACCATGTCACTCCCTGTTTAATGACTTACACTTGTTTTCAGAACAGTTGCCCAAACTCCCCTGTCACTTAAGTGTTCTGCATCCGTTGGCTCATGCTCTCCATATCCTCATTTTGGCTGCCAATCCTGACTACCCACCCCACACTGGGACGCCAATCTTCTGATATATATTCACTTTTAAAAAACTCAGTGAGCTCATTTTTATTAGTGTTCGCGTGTGCCTTTCCCTTTCATATAGCTCATTTCTACTTTCCAAGAGTATCTTATATTTTATATTACTTTTTCCAGGAAGTCTTCCAGAGATGAGCAACTCTCCTTTTAACTTCCCCTATCAGTTGCCCTGGCAACCATCATTTTCCTTGTCTACATCTTCCCTGCACACACACACACACACACACTCACTTGCTATAACGTACATAAATATACACAAACCCACCCTACTTGCTCATTCATTCCTTGAGTAGGGTCTTAAGGTAGTAACTTGATCCTTCTGAGCTCAATTCTTTAATGTTTGCAAAATGAGAATTACAATACTAGTCTTCTTACAAAGAACATATGAGAAAAGTAGGAGAAAAATATGTGTAGATGATATGGAGTTAAGTAAGTCCTTCGTGAAAATTGTTAACAAGTCTGTTCAAATTTTACTCTAATTACTGTATTTATTTATGATTTCATAGATATTTTGGGTTTTTCCCATTACCTCTTTAATAGCAATAGAAATTCTTAGACATGTTTGGGAAGGGCTGTCTTTTCTCTGGACTTCCTTCCCTACCTACCAGAAATGAAGCAAGACCCTATGTTCTGCCCTGTCTCTACCCCCAAGTATGTCCCCAGTGTCAGAACCTGTCTGTGTATTTGAAATACATTGGTTCAAGTCATATCTCATGCTGTAAAATGTCAAAGACCTTAGGAAAAAGTGTGGTGATGTAATGGAAAATATCTGTTTTCCAAGAGGTACCTGGTAAACTATCTTAAACCTGTCAAAGATAGACAGTATTGTTCTGAAAATTCGCTATAGCCTAGAGAGCCCTCGAGCAAGATGAAACCTTTGTTATAAGACTGTTTGGTTTTCAGTTTTCTCCTTTTAGGTGAAAGAGGAAAAACAAAATATCCTAGTAATTAAGGTTTCAATTAGTCTAGATTTTGCTTGAAATGCAAGGTCCTGTGATATTGTTTAAGGAGGCTGAAGCCCAGTGGAAGCTTTTGAGGGGCTCTCATGCGATTTTTTTCTGTGTTAGACAGGACTATGAAGAGCTAGAAAAGCAGCTGAAAGAAGTCTTTAAGGAGCGAAGCAACATCCTCCATCAGCTGACAAAGACATCAAGAGAACTTGATGGAATTAAAGTCAACCTTCAGGTGAGATGAAAACTAATTTTCCTGGCAGCAAAGGCTGAGGACTCACCCCATTTGTCTCGGTGGATTAACATTAAAGACTCCTGCATTTTTTACCAGTTTTGAATATGTTTCTGGGTTTGACCAGGGGAGTTATTTATTCACATTCATATATATATTCACAAGTGAATATATATATCATTATTATCATATGAGCTTTGAAAAGAAATGTCATTTGAAATGCAGTCTGGGAATCTGTGGTTTGCAGATTCAGAAAGGAGAAAATTATGTGCTCGGCAAGGCCATCAGTCTCTCATAGCTTCTAAGATCAGTTTGACCCCCGTGTTTTTTATATTATAAAATGATGAAAACTAATTATGACCAAGAGTTGAATGAATGTAGGAATGATCTCTAGAAGAGAATTTTAAATTCCACAAAGGATAATTCTCAAGATTCTTTAATAATCCTCATTACTAAAATGGGAAAATGTCTTAGAAAGTCAAGAATCATCTATGAAAATGTATTAATACTTGGTGAAATCAGTCAAAAGCCAAAGACATTTTCTGAAATATCTGATATTTTGATATTTGATTGAACACTGAATTTTTTGAGGACATAATTTTAATTTTCATAATATATCTGTGAGATAGCTACTATTCATGTGATTTTTCTCTTGTTATACATGAGGGATTATGTTTAGAAGAGACACGTTATTTTTGAATGTCACAAGGTAAGCCAGAGTTTAAATATAGGAAATCTGGCTTCAGGGCCTGTGTATTAGTTACTGCACAAAATCATATTTCTGAACCATGTGGACTCAGTGTGGTCCTTAGCTTTTTCTTCCTTGAAGATGATGATGATGATGGTGTCCATAGCCACGACAGCTTATTGAACATGGTCTAGGTCTTGTGTTAGGTATTCTTTGTACAGTCTGTATTTTTTTACATGAAGACTTTGGTTATTAGTAGTTTCATTTTGTAGGTGAGAAAGCAAGACTTAAAGAAGGGTTAAGAAACTATAGGGGACACAGAGAGAGTTAGGTGGCAGAGCAAGTGTAGGAGCCCAGTGCCCAAGCTCATGTTTTAAAAGTTATATTACAACTTGAGGACATTAAAATAAGAGCGGAAAAAAACACCAATACTCCATTAGAACACAGAGACAGGTAGCAGGCTAAGGACAGTGCTATGACGGGAGAATATACAGAACGTTAGAGAAGCCCTGATTCAGATGAAAAGGGGACTAAGTGAATTTCTGTAGGAAGCTGATACCAGAGTTGCACCTTATCATTAAGTAGAAATTCACCAGTTATATGAGGCAAAGAATGTTCAGTACACCTGCACCTTCTCAGAGGCATGAAACACCTGGCAATTTGAAACTGTTTCATGCATATGGTGAGATGCCCACATGGGACCAGGACACTCAGTGTGTCTATACCGGTAGCCTAAGTTAGGACACCCAATCACAATCTGGAAAATTGCTTGATAACGATGTCTAGTTTCATAGACTCATGTTTCTTAAAAGGGTAACAAGCGTACCACCAAATGTAGGTGCAATTTTAAAAATGCCTTTCTTTTTCCATTTCCTGTCAGCCAGCATGCAAGGTGTTTTTCATTTTTTATCTTATTAATTCCTCTTAGCAACCTCTTCGCAAAATTTTACTCATAAAATGAGGAAACAAGACTCAAATAGGCCCAGGAAGTGCCCAGTCGTACATCTAATAAATACTGAGTCTCGGTTTTAAACTCCTAGTGAATACTACATAGCCCATTCCCATTTTTCCCCAATGGGACTTCATGAAGACAGGAGCTTTGAAAATCTTGTTGTAGTCTTCTCTGTAACCATAGCCCCCGAATGGGATGGTAATGGATGGTAACGTAGGTCAACCAGTAAGCATTATGTTGATTAATTAGTAGATATCTCAACCTTTAGCATCCTTAAAGGAACCAAGAATATTTTCCAAATATACCCCACTTCCCTGGACATTTCTGGGTAAATAATAATCAAGTACACTTCAGCTCTTCTACTGATATATGCCTTGCTGACTCCTGTCTATATCTACCCTTTCCATTTCTACATCTCATGTTCTTTTTCGTTTGTTTGCTTTTTTATTTTAAATTTCTTGGAGCCAGTCATCTGCTTGATCCTGGTTTCCTTCAGAATGCCCAGAATATAGCAGATGGTCAATAAATGAGTAAGCATATTTTATTGCACTTTTCATCAAGTGTTTTACCACATCTGTTTTATCCTCTGAGTTTTCCAATAACTATCTAAAGTAGACACTTCAAAAATCTCATCCCTGTATTTCACCTAAGGAAGTCAAAAGGCAGATTTTGTGACCTGCTGCAGGCTGTGGATGTGCGGCTTGATCCCAGAACCCTGGGATCATGACCTGAGCCGAAGGCAGACACTTCACCGACTGAGCCACCCAGATGCCCAGAAAGAAGCTTTTCTTAAGCAGTTCAGCCCACCACATTCCCATCAGACTGCTGATTTTACTATATGAAAATTGCTTGACTTTAGCCTTAGACTATAAAATTTGTGAAGGCAGACACTATGCCTCTGCACAGGACTTTGCATAATTCATGATAGATATTTGTTAAATAGATATTAAGTAAACAAAATATTTGCCATTCCTAAGATTGTCAATTTTCTGCCTGCCACAGCTGCTCTTCCTGCAAATAATATCATTGCTCCTCAGTTTCAACTTCTAATAGCAAGAAAGATAGGTTACCCTGTTAAATAGTTTATTGAGTATAAATAAGAAAGTTCTTAGGGAAGACTTAATGGGACAGATTCTGTAATGAGAATAGCTCAGTGGGCTTTTCTGCTTAAAGTCACACTCTGTGGATGTTGAATTTGCCAGAGTAAATAAACACTAATGACTGAGGTGGTACTTCATTTTTTTTCTCTTAATACCTTATCTTGTCAAAGCAGTTACAATTTTACATAGCCCTAGTTTTTCTGTGTATTCTGCACTACTCATTAATAATAAATAGACAAGACCAAACAGGTACATGCTTTTGGGCTGCTTTGATCTTCAATTATGTTATGACTTAGCTGATTCAGAGAGGTCTTTTATGTCTGTCTGAATTTGTAGAAACTATGCCAGAGCTGGTTTGCCACACCTGCAGAGAACACAATGAAACTTCAGCTGGAGAGCAGAAGATGTGTTTTGTACTCCCTTGTAAAGAGACCTAGATATTGGAGACCATTTTCCCCTCCATCGAACCTCTAAAGGCTGGAACTCAGCCTATTCCCTTTCACCACTGGGTAGCACCTATGCTTGGCATCATCAATTCCTGCATGTATCCTCAAGGCCAGGAGGATCACTGTGGCCTCATTTGCACATTCTTGTTTCAGGGCATAGGAGCAGTCACACCTGTGCCGTAGAGACAAAAGTAAAGTGAGCCTCAATTTATCACTTGAATAAGACTTTCTTTTCCCACTTTTCTTATCAGTCTTTGAAAAATGATGAGAAATCTTCCAAAACTGATGTTGAGAAGCTTCTGGAAATAGGTCAGAGACAAAGGTAAGACTGTGCTTTCCTTTAATGTTCTCAGTTCTTCCCCCCCCCCCCCCGAGTGTCAAACTCCATTCAAAAACTTCACAAAAGTCAGGTCATTCTCAAAGCATTAATTCACTTTCCTTCTTACTTATACTTGAAGGCTTCAGAATCTTGTTGAAATGCAGGTTTGTATACAGTAAATCTACGGTGGGGCTGGAAACTGCATTTCTAACAAGTTCTCTGGTGATGGCGATGCTATGCTGCTTGTTTGCAAATCACAGAATGTTTATGGATCTGTAGTATTTTCCTGTATTATCCTAGGAAGATAGACCCTGGTAAGTCTGCCCATCAATAGACAGATGCAGTAACACTGATCTCAGTGGGCCCTGTGAAATAGTATCAAAACTTGATCACGGCCATGATGGTGGGGGTGATGAAGAATGGGGTAATCTTATTAACAATATAAGTAGAATTAGTCTAATCTTATTAGTGTTGGATTATTTTTTTGATAATTGTGAGATTTCTATGCAGTATAAAAAGCTATATGGTTTGAAATTGCCTCTCAAAGGGAAAAAAAAAGATATTTTAAGGTAGGGACAAGCTAGCATTTGTTATACACTTACTAGAGACTCTGCCAGATGTTTTATATATATTTTCCCATTTCATCCTCACAATTACCTTATAAGTAGATATGATTATCACTATTTAATATATAGGAACTGTTGTTCAAAGGGCTTAAATGAGTTGATGGGAGTTCTGTTAGTTGGAATTTGCTCTGCTGTGTCTCACCCAATAGCCACACCCTTTCACGTTAGTTCACTCATCACAAAGCACAAAGCTGTTAAGAAGCTTACACACATTATACTATGTAGTCTCTTCTTGCCATCTTGTATCTTCTCCACTGTCCTCGCCTTTTGACCCAGAAATCTATCATTGACATGTATTTCGATCAAGCCAATGACATATTAAAAATATCAAACTGAGTGTCCTATGTTGACTCTTTTTATTATTTAAATGAAATTATTATTTCTTGAACATGAAATTCTCTTCAAAGTTCAGTATTAAAGAGCATGTATAAAATATTTTCCAAGGATCTTCCCCCAAATAGGTCATTTTAAAGTGATTTTATTGGTTTGAAATAAACCACCTCTTAAAGCACCTATGCTCGATATCTGGTTCATTGAATCAGTGTCAGAGAATTATAAACCACATTTTGAATTAAGAATACTAGTCAAAATGGACCAAGAGACACTGAAAATGATGACTTTTTATAGATCATTCCATGGTGGGAGAGAACGAAATGAGAAAAGAAGTGACCCCTGCACGGCACATGCGCAGCACCACTGACAGGGTTGCTGTGACTGAGGAAGACAGAGTGAGTGAGGGCAGATCAGCCAATGAAGCTGTACGCATGTATGACTAGGACCAGAGATACAAACTTCTAAGACTTGGTCCAGAATGGATTTCAGCCACTAGCAGTAGAGAACCCATTTGGGTAGTTCTATAAGAGCATGACATAAAGTATTTTAGGAGGATTCCTCTGCAAACGTTGTTCAGCGCAGAAAGAAAGTGACATAGACCAGGTTGAGGAAAGCTGGCTTGGAGGACAGGACAGGGTGATCTCCGCAGTGAGAACCACGGAGAGGAATCAAGTCTGTCTGTCTTCCTTGGTGCAGAGACACAGATGAGGAGACAGGCTTGTGCGTGAAGTGGATAAGAAAAAGCCTATTCCTTTAGTTTGCTGATAATCATCCTAAATTATGTTTAGCTCTTTCTACATGTCACACAAAATATCCAGAGAAACCAGAAAAAAACATGGTTTGGTTTATTAAGAATTTCAGATCATCAGCTACACACTTGTTATGGTATACAAACTACCAGGTGATGGGCCAAGTCATTCAATGAAAGGACAGAACGGAGCAGATATATGGTATTACGATTTCAGTGTTTTATCCAGAATTTGAAAACTTGTTTAAAATGTGTAACTTTTGTATGATGTACACAAAGACAGAATAGAAAATTCAGTAAATTCTAACAATAGGTAATTTCTCAAAAAGATATGACATTTGATATATTAATTTTTGTTGATTACCTAGAAAGAGATATATAAAAATCATGGTTACCTAAGGTGAAGCAGGCCTATATCTCATTTTGAAAAGAAGAGATACTAATAAACCATAAAGGAAAAACAATATTATTTTGGAATATTAAAAAAATATTGACTGATTGCAAATTTAGAAGTATTATCTGAGTCTGAAACAGTGCACTGTGTTGTAGTTGCCATTTGGCTGTACATCCCGCTCTTAGTAATCCCTCCTCCTCTGGGATGCTTGCCACCTGACACTTATCCGCAGGAGTGGTCTCAAGAAGTCAGGCTTCTTTTATGTGACTCCAACATCACTCACAGTTAATAGGCTCAGAGGTGATCACCAAGACAAAACCAAATCAGTTACAATTTCCTTCTTGGAATTGTAACCAAGAGGCATCTAATCAGTCTCCCTGTGTAGCTGGAACCAGACTGTAAGTAAGTAAACTCAGAGGTTATGCGGTGGCCATATACAACCATGCAGAGTGAGCAAAGAGTGACTTTCTGCTGAGAAAGGGAATGTGTGTGCATATTTTTGTGTGTACACGTATGTGGGAGAGAGTGAGCGAGCATGAAATGTTGTGTTAACTCTTGAGTGTTACATTTTCAGAAATATTTTGACAGCCTAGATCATATTCATAGCAGAGGACCAGATGTAAACCATACCATATGAGGAGTAAGAGTGTGTACCCACAAAATGGAAACTTGGGGGGTAGGAGGGTAACCTAAAGTGTCTGAAAACTGTCTTCGAAAAAAGTGATAAAACATTTTATTCACTATGGTGGTTGGTGGGTGGGAGATTCCTAGAAGGCAGTTTTAGACTCTGTGTACCAAAGGATTATAAAATATCGTGTTCTCCAAAAACAAAAAGAATGTGTGGGATAGTGCCAAGTGCCCCGTCTGAGGTGTTTTTACCATACAAGTTGGTAACCACTTGAGAAAAATGCCTTCCTGTAGTGTGACTTGGGTGAGTGTGTTTTTTTATATTTATAATTTGATATGAAGATGTAGGAAACAGCTGCCGTTTCAAATCCCTTGTAACGAAATTCTGTGCAGAAATGGGCTCAGCCCCCCTGAGCAGGCTGTCATAGGTGTCACTGGATCCGTCAGTCCTTTAGCATTAAAGACTCGGCTAGTATCCCAAATAAGACCCTGGAGTAGTAGCTACAGTTGGGGTAAATCCCTGTTGGGGGAGGGGGCCCATGAACAAGTCAGGAGTCCTCTCTCATAGGAGTATAACTTAGCAAGAGTATGAAGCAGAGATTGGGGGCTCCCTAAACCATGAGGGCAGCGAGAATGTGTAGCATTAAGCCTGGAAGGCAAAAGAGAATGTAGAGACGTTCAGAAGTTTCAAAAGATCATCTTTACCATTCTGATAGCTTTCCTTGACGTGAAAATATGCAGCGTCCTCTCCCTCTCCAGTTTTTAACAACTTCAACAGTTTATTTTTGTTATGCTCCCTACATTGCCTATAGATGTCAGTATGTGGGAATTTTTGATACACACACACTCATTTTTTATTTTTATAAAATATATAGTATTTTATAGTTTAATTTAAAAATATCTATATCATTTAAAAAACAAAAAAGGATAATTTTAAAATTCAAAAATAATCATAAAATGATAATCATTATAAAATTTTACCATAATTTTTTATCAGTTAGAAATACAATAGTTGGCATTTTCATTCAGTGCTTGTTAAAGATCTGAGTGTTAGGGATAATATGTAGTTCCTTCCATCCTTCCCTCCCTTCTTTCTTTTCCTCCTCTTTCTCCCTCCCCGTAAAGGTAGTATAATGACTCTAGAGTTTGAACACATGGGCTCTAGAACCCAATTTCACCACTTTTCTCTGTATCAGTTTTCTCTCTGTAGTGTTGTCATAGTTTGAAGTGAACCTTCTAAGAGTGTCTGATGCATTGTAAGCCTACAACATACGTAGACATTACTATTACGTTATATTATGCCACAAATGCTCTTTGTAGAAGATAGCAGAAAGAATAATAGAAGTCTAAATTTTAAATGTTCCTATATGAAACAATCCTAATACGTGATACCTATTTGAGGAAGGAATAGAAGCTGAGACTTAAGTCCACTCTAAGCAAAAGCATATTACGAGCTTCACATAGGCAGACATAAATCATCTATGAACCAAAGTGACTGTAATTATTTTATAACTTGTTCCAATTACATTTTGCTTTGCAAACAAAGTCCAAATTGATTTTAACAATCATATAGGCTCTCACTGATATCCTGAAATTGAGACTGGGACCTAAGGGTTTCTAGTGTAAGAAATCTGGGAGCATCATTAAATCCCATCGGATGAAAGAACAGCTTGTAGTTGTGTAGGATGTAGTGGTCAAAGAATGAACTTAAGGACCTAGGGTGGTGCTGTTGGTTATGACAGAGATCTCATATTTATTAAGCAATCATTTTCCAGGCATTGTGCTAAGCATTTTGCCTACATTATGTCACCTAAACCTCACTATAAGCCTATCAGGTAGCTCTTTTATTGTACCCATTTTATAGATGAAGAAAATGGGTCTAGGAGGGTACACTCACTATCCCTAGTCTCTGTAGTGTGGTTACACACAAAGCTTGCAGAGGTAGTCTTTTGGCACTAGATTGGGAATTTTAAATTAGTTTGAGTTCTGCTGGTAAGGCTAGGAAAGGTTTCTGTTTGGCTGTTGTTGCTTTAAAGGAGTTTATTCCTGTAGCCAGAATAAAACACACACACACACACACACACACACACACACACAGACTTACATACTAACCCTTATCTGGATCAGAACTTTTGGAAGTGGTACCTTGGGTGATTAAATAGAGGCAGAGAAAGATAGTGTGATTTGTCATAAATGAGTCAATCTTAAACCCTTGAGAGGAATCCAAAATTATGGAAATGTTTATATTTTTAACAAGTGAGACAAGGTCCATATGTATTAGTGAGCTTGAGACATAATGTGTATCTACATGCAGACATGTATTTCTTTTATTAACAACAATAAATGAGGCAGCTTTCAAGTTCAGAATAAGTCTCTTTTCTCTTCGTTTTTATAAAAAGTCTCAGGCCTTATAAAGTATGTCTGAAGTACGCTGCCTTAGAATTAATCAATTAGGAGAACCCAAGGGGAGTTGTAATTTTATCCTATCAGCAAGTCTGTGGCAACTTTTTTTCTAACCAGCATGTTCACACCCTGGCATGCTGTCACTAAAATTAGCTTTTCAACTCTAATTATTGCATTGATTTGATTTAACACATTATGCAGCTCACAGATGATTCACACAGTGGGATTCTTACAAGACACAATAGCAAGGCAATTTCCTTTAAATACAGCTTGCTTTTAGTACTTGCACGGGAGAGAAAACTTTATTACTAGAATCCTCAGACACATCCTGCATGCTTAACGTGTCCCTACATACAGTTCTAGTTATCTGTTTCCTAAATGTATGTCGACAGCAAAGCCTCCTTTCATAATATACACAGGAAATAACAGAATTATGTCTCTCTCTTGCTATTTTCTCCTAGAGAACAAATGAAGTCTCTCCAGGAGGTCCTGCAAAATCAACTTAAAGAGACATCTGAGAAAGCAGAAAAACAACAAGCTACTGTAAGTGTTTCTTTTTTGTGTCCTTTGCTTTGGGGTTGGGAATTTTTTCCCCCCAAATCACTATGGAATAAATGTACCTGTAAAAAATAAAATAATACAGTAAAGAAAATGCAGTCACCAAGATCATAAAAATACTTGGTCAGCATTCATTGTAAGAAAATATTTTTGTTGTATTTGATTGTTAGGGGTCTTCTAATTTCCAACCCTCACTAACTGATGAAAACAGAAGTCAAGAGTGGGACAAAAGTGCTGGTGTCAGCCCCACACCAATGGATCCCGAATCATGGCATATAATTGACCTTGACCAGATTCCTAGGCCCCACCCATCTTCTAGGGAACAGGAATCTCTCAGTGGCGGGGCCATACACAGCCTGTTTAATCAACCCCACAGGTGATTCTGACACACCCCAAGGCTTGAGAATCAAACTTCTCTCCAGATTTTCTTACTAGATTTCTACTTTATTCTCCAGAACCATCTTATATACCGTTTATGGGAGTAGACCTTTTATTTTGTTTCTAGGACCTGTGTCTATTTTAAAATATAATATATTAATGGAAAATTTAAGGTACAGTTCATCCAACAGATCAGGAAATGATCACCTTTGAGAATTTAGTTTATTTCTCACAGTTCTCAAGAGGGGTGGTGTGCCTTGTGACAGGTGACTGTTCCAGGGACGTATGCACTCGTGTAGGTCATGAGGCAGCAGGAGGTGAGAAGCTGTGGGCAAGAGCCTTTATTGTGGTTTCTGTGGGAAAGAATGTGTGAGGCAGGGGAAGCAGGCTTAGGAGGAGTCAATGTGAATGATCTCAGCGGGCTCTAGGGCATAGGGAATGCCCCTAGTTGTCTGACACCTGACCCTGGGGTGGTTAGGTATATCGGCCTGTGAGAACATGCCAATACAAAGGGGTGGCTGGGGTTAAGGGCTCTGGGTTGGTTAGTTTGTTTTTGAAAAGCATGTCACCAGGAGGAATTGTTCAGTGCTTGCAATTGAGTGACTAGTATGTGTTAACTCAGTCTAGAAAGAGATGACGGGAACTTCAACAAATATGGGATTGAGATATACTTATGAAAACAATGGTTATTTCTTTTTTTTTTTTTTAAGATTTTTATTTATTTATTTGACTGAGAGAGACAGCCAGCGAGAGAGGGAACACAAGCAGGGGGAGTGGGAGAGGAAGGAGCAGGCTCCTAGCAGAGGAGCCTGATGTGGGGCTAGATCCCAGAACGCCGGGATCACGCCCTGAGCCGAAGGCAGACGCTTAATGACTGCACCACCCAGGCGCCCCAACAATGGTTATTTCTTTAATGTGTATCTAGTGGGATCTAGAAGAGAGATTTCATAGTACTGGGAATTACCTCTTCCAAATTTTGGTAGACTCAAACAGAATGCTTTGTGCCTGTTCTCCTTATTTGAAAATTCTAGGTTAACTAAGAATTAAACTAATTTGTATTTATAAACTTTTTTTTTGGTAAATAGTTATTATTTTCTCTGTTAGAAAGAGTGTTGGTGTAATTGAAGGTTGGGTAAGAAGGAGAGATAAAGATAATTGTAATTGTTTACTCTCAAAGGGGAAAAATGGATTTAATTCTGCAAACATTGTGCTATTTTAGATTTAAGAGCTGATAATCTTATGTGCTACCCTTGATTACATAACTAATTACTATGCCTTTTTCCATAAAAATAGATTTATATTTTATGCAAAAAATGTTACAAATACATCATTTGATAAGTTTATAGTAAAATGTTATGAAACTTTAAGGATAAATTTAAATTACAAAAATGAAAGAAGATAAACTTAAGAAAAATTAAATTGAAGAAACAGGAAAGCTGTCATGATCTAATTCCATGGGAAAATACTTTTTATGAACATGTGAACCTTTGTTATTATCCCTAAGCAATCTTTCAAACCTGTGTTCCTCATGAAAACTCCTAACAGACGGTGAGGAAGAATGAGCTCTCATTCTCTGTAACCAGAGTAATTAAAGATATTAATGCTCATTGGATGCATTTCACTACTCTTGTTAATTTTTATGGCTTAACTTGCCCTAAGTGAGACATAATTAGTCTAAAGGCAAAAATTAGCTTCTAGCTTTGACTCTCATTAAGAGTAAAGAATTGCTATGTTCTTACATTCTTTGTTCAAAGTAAATAAATGGTATTTTCTCTTTCTGAGAATTAAATTCGTATCTGTCTTAGGAATGCTTATTTTGCCAGGGGTGTTAAAACCTGTTGGGATTCTAGACTAATGGTTTCAAAATGCTCATACTGTTTGGATATTCTGAATATATTTTAGCTCTTGAATATTTGAACACTGCGTTCTCAAGATTTTCTGTCCTGGTTTCACATTTAAGTACTTATATTCTTAACATTGCAATGTATTTTCATTATACTCTTTTTTTATTATTTATTATTTATTTATTTTTAAGTAAACTCTGTGTCCAAAGTGGGGCTCAAACTCCCAACCCCGAGATCGAGAGTCCCCTACTTTACTGACTAAGCCAGCCAAGTGACTGAGTTTAACTTTAATTAAAGTTAGTTGTTGGGGTGCCTGGCTGGCTCAGTTGGTAGAGCAGGTGACTTGATCTCGGGATCAGCAGTCTGAGCCCCACGTTGAGGGTAGAGTTGACTTTAAGGAAAAAAATACTTATATAAGGACGCCTGGGTGGCTCAGTAGGTTAAGTGTCAGGTCATGAGCCCAGGGTCCTGGGATCGAGTCTCACGTCGGGTTCCCTGCTCAGCAGGGAGCCTGTTTCTCCCTCTGCCTGCCCCTGGCATTGTCCTGCTTGTGCTCTCTCGCACTTTCTCTGTCTTTCTGAAAAATAAATAAACAAAATCTTAAAAAAAAAAAAAAGTAAAACCTGCTCTTACTACTTTTAAAGGTTGTTTTGAAGTAATGTGTGAGAAAACCCCTTGTAATGTATTTGGGTGTAAAAATAAAATAATCATTTACAAAAGTTGTTAATTATGTATAATATATACTGAACAGTATCACAGCGTGACGATTTGGGAGAAATAGTGGTCCGTGAAAGAATAGGTTATTAATATAAGCAAGATGGCTTTAAGTAGTTCGTGACTTAAAGACAAATCTGCAACATATCAAAATTTCTTCAGTGCTGGTGTAGACCTAGTGTAAGCTCTGACAGCTGGCTTTTCCTTTTTGTAATGCAAGTGCTGACTTGATCTTTGATTGTGAAGGCATCCACTTCAGAGATGGCTATCTGAAATATACACAGGGCCAGCCACCAGACTAGCTAACGCCCCAGGCCAGGTCCTCCCCCTCCCAGCCTTCCAGCTCCAAAAACACCTCAGGCTCCTTTGTTTTGGGAGATCTTGGTTGATTTCTCTTCTGTTTTAAATTTCTGTTCTTATGTTTCAAATTCACCAATAAAAAGTGATCCCAGGAAACCCTAGGCCCCTACCTTCCACCCCAATAAAAGCAGAACCTCAGACCTTCCCTCTCCCTGGCGCTTCCTACTCATGGCCTCGCTGTGTGGCCCCAAGTGTGACATGTAATTTCCAGGACTTGTAAGTAATAAGCCTTTTTTTTTTTTTTAAATTTTCGAAATTTCCTGATGATATTGCTGAGTGTGTCTTGCAATCATACTAAGAACCACAAAGGCTGGTCCAGCCCCAAGATTGGTTATCTATAGGCTGAGACAGTACATAGCAGTAGAAATGGGTGCAAAAGCTCGTTACTGGGGCATACCCTATTGCGCTGCATGCATATCTAATTTTGAACGGCATCACGTCCTCCATTCCTTTGCATTATCAACTAAATCGAACTATCTTCTCAATGGGGCAGAGTGTGACTTATGTTTTCAGATTGCTGTCAGTATCATCGTAGTTAAAATTTAACTTGAAAATTATTATGACCAAAACAATGGTCGTGGTAGTTCCCAGGCTTTTGGTTGTTTTATATGTAGTTTAACCATCCAAAATTGGTTTAGATTTCTATTGCCATTTGAAGGAATGGTTTAAGGACCCCTATACAAGCCAGAGAAGAGGGATGTTAACATTTGTTACAAGGATTTACATAATACACAAAAAGCAAAACGTACAAAAACATGCACGAGACTAATACGCATCAACTTCTGGAGAGGGAAGGAGGAAAAATTAGGTGGGGTTTTAATAGTAGGTGTAACGTTTTTCTTTTTTAAAAGGTCTGAACAGAATTGCACAAACTATTTCATTTGTTTTTTCTTAGGGTTGGACCCAGAGACATTTTACATATTACTTCTTGGTCTTTTGTTTATGTTTGAAATGTTTCAGAACTATTTTTTTTTAACTCTGTACATATGGTGAAAATTCATTTTACTCCTAAACTTAATTTCCACTGCTTCAGTCTGTCTCTAGATATAACCCACATTACCAGTCTCTTTTGTATCATTCCAGGAATCTCCTAACACTGTGTTGTCCAATATATAACCACTAGCTATTGAGCATTATAAAACAGCTAGTCCAAATTGAGATATGCTATTAGTGTAAGGCATACAATGGATTTTAATGATATATTGTAAAAAATAATGTAAATTCTATCATTAATCCATTACATGTCAAAATAGTATTTTGAGTATATTAAATTAAATAAAACGTATTAGTAAAATTAATTTTATCTGTTTCCTTTTTCTTTTTTTTAAAAAATGTGACTACCAGGACATTAAAAATGGGAGAAATTAAATATTTTATCTACTACCATAAAGTTCCTTTTTATCAGAGTGAACCCTCACTGACTATAAAGTGTCAGATTTTAACAACTATGCTATACTGATTTTTTTTTAAGTAGTCAGATATACTCAGGCAGCAAAGGTGTTATGTTTATGTAAATACAGTTTGAACAACTGACCTAAGTTTACGGATTCCAACAATATCAAATTCAGAAGGAAACATCATCGTTTCTTTGGTACAGTATTAGACAATTCTGTGCTTTACAGACCAGGAATATTACTGTGCAATTGCTTTCCAACCTGCTATAGGTCAAAATTACCCGGAGAGTGTTTTATGAATGGAGATTTCTAGGCCCACCCCTAGAATCTAGCTTTTTGTTGTTGTTGTTTGTTTTGCTTTGTTTTTAAAAAGCACAGTTTTTAAATTGACACTTAAATAGGTTAAGAGAATCATAGTTATAATATGCATGGTTTCTCAATTTTAAAAAAATGAATCTTTTACTACGTGAGAAAAGGCTCATCAGTGGGTATATGTATGTATTGGGCAATGAAAGTTTGGTTAATGAAAATTTTAATCCTTTGTTCTTTTTCAATATTTGTTGATGAAGAGATAATCATTGTATTATGCTTCAGAAATCATGAAGATAAATTTATAAAAGCCATTGAGATTAATTTGAATTGTGCTTACATAATATTCCATTCATTTTCAGATTAATTTTTTAAAGACTGACATGGAAAGAAAGAGCAAAATGATCCGAGATCTCCAGAATGAGGTAAACTATATTTCAGGCAAATTCTATATAAATCAAAGCATAGACACAAACTCACATATAGATTTGCCACAACTTTTGGAGTATTGATCATATACCAGTTTGGTCTTTAGTGATGTACTAATGGAAAGGAATTGCAAGGTTGAGAATTTCGAGTAGATAATCTCTACTTTTATATATATTTGATAATGTTATCAGTTTATACCTCTCTAGTTCATTTTCCCTTCTAATTATACTTTGCTTGGGCTAATATTAAAAATTAATTTTCATTTCATAAATTCATCTGTCTACCCAATGACATTACAGGAGCTGAAGAAGAAGGCTAGCTAGAAATTGACCTCATGCTAGGAAGAGCCAAACTAAAATGAAAAATTTATTTAAGATCGTCTTTGAATTAACATAGAGTTGAACAGAAATAAGCTAGAACAGCTTTCATTATAGCCTTTAAATTCTGAGAACCCTATAAAATACATATTTTCTTTGTCTTGTTACACAACTACTTTATTTTCTACAATTCCTCCATCACATATTTCCACCTTTTTTCTTGAATGCAGTTAATTAATTAGTACTCTTAACCATGACTAATTAATGATACATTTTCCTTGATCAGTCTCACTAATTATGATTTATTTTGAATCCCAAATAATTGCTTTAGATTTTCCTAGTCTGTCTTCTCTCATTCCTTCGTTTGTCCATCCCTCCCTTTTATTTTTTGAGACACTTAAACAATACATGAGCACCATTATTCACATTATTCCTAAATGGTTTCCACCTTGATATCAAGTTTAAAAGATAGGCTTTACAAATGTTTTGATATCAAGCGTTCACCATCAGGACTCTGATCATGACATTAAAAAGGTTTATCAGATGTGCATGTGCAAAGAATGTATAGGAGAAGGGAAAGCAAGAGATTTTAAATGGATTTCTGATTATTTTCTTGTATTTTAATTTCTTTCTAATACATTTTTATTCCGAGTGGGTTCTTTTGTTTGTTTTGGTTTGGTTTTTTAGAGTGGGAGAAAGGGGGGATGGGTAGAGGAGAGAGAGAATTTTGCGCAGGCTCCATGCCCAGCACAGAGCCCAATAAGGGGTTTGATCTCATGACCCTGAGATTATGAGTTGAGCTGAAATCAAGAGTCATTTGCTCAGCTGACTGAGCCACCCAGGTGTCCCAACTATTCTGAGTGTTCTTAAGAAACTTAAGAATTTAAGGTGGGTGATGACTTGATGATCGTTTTCCTGAGGCCTAAATCTTCTTGATCTCCTGTTTATAGTGGAAAATATCAGCAGACCAGAGTTATTAGAACACTGGGTGTGCTGGATAATAATATCTTGTTCACTGGAGCTCAGTGAGAGTCAGATTACTACAGTCAAACACTTCCAGGGATCATTTCAGACAAGGGGAATATTTCAAACATTAAAGTCAGTATTAAAATGGGAAATAAAGAACATTTGCTGCTGCATGTACAAACCCGCATACCAAACAACGAGCTCAGTTGTGTAATAATGAAAGGATTATAGGTTAATTTATATCCCCAAGCATTATCAGTTAACTTTTAATCTTGGATAATTTTTTTTTAAATCTAGACTTTAAGAAGGAAGCACTTTCAAAATCAAACTATAAATTATTTGTAACAAATACATATAAGGACTGACAAAATATTTTGTTTCCAGGGGATACTTTTATTGGGTAATATTCACTTTCTAACTGTATAGGCTAGAGTTATTCTAAAACAAATTCAACTTTACTGAAGTCATATCTGCTAAATGTAAGTAAGCTTTGTAATGAAATTTACTACTCACTTTTATCATATTGGATATCTGCAAGATGAAAACTGGTAACTAGAGACAGTTTTTGACTTCTTTAACAAAACCCAATGGTGAACATATATCAATTGAATTTTTTTTAAATTTGACTCCTTTCTATTAATTCCTCGAAATTCCAAGTTTATTATTTTGACAATGATCATTATGTATAGAGATTAAACAAATTAATTGACACATACTCTGTACGGTAAAATTATATGGACACTGCCTGGATGATTTTTAGTTGAAGAGCAAGAAAAAACCCAAACAGGTAAATCAATTAAACAAAATTAAAGGAGGTGAGAGAGATAATACAGGTATAAAGATATTTCTGGAAGAAGTTTAAAGTCCCCTGAGAACTTCTGAGTGAGGGTATTAGGGAAGGTTAAGTAGAACAAAGGACTTCTGAAAAATTATTAAAGAATTGTTAAAGAATCAGCAATTTTTCCATTATGTGAAGGCAACTATTAAAAGGCACTTTTACATTAGCACCTAGGGATTTAGATTTTTAAGATTTAAGATATTCCTTGGAGGGGAGAACATACTCTGACTTTTTAAAAAGCAAACGCAGTGTGGGGCAGAAAGTTTCAGCTTATAGCCCTCTGCTTTTCTGCTTATATTCTCTTCCATAGAACATTCAAGTCAAATCTCTTCCCCCACAGTGTATTTCTTAGTACAAAATCACCGCAGTAGGAATTAATAAATGATAGACTGATACCAGTAAAGTTTTTAAAATAGTTTTGGTTTATATGTAATTTTTTCCCAACATGATAAGGTTTGAAGCAATCAGGGGGAAAGCCTTATTACATTTTAGAGAATTCTTTATGAATCCAAGGGAATAAGAAAATATACAGAAGAACCTTCCTTTAGTGCTGGTAGTGGCAGTTAGGTGCCTTCAAAACATTAAAAAAAAAAAATGCTTTTCAGTACACCAAGATATCTGTCAATGCAGTGAGTGTAGAAGATTCTGTTAAGACTTTTCCCCTGCATTAAAAAAAGAGATTAGTATGCCTTAGGTTTTAATTTTGATGACAATGTACTTTATTAGAGGTAATTCCCTTTAGGATCTTCATCTCAGAGGAGGAAATACTAAATCTTAACTGTAAGGCTGCAAACGATTGACCATGGTATTTGGGATAAAAAATGGAAAATATCATATTATGGCTATGTTTTTACTGATGTCATTATTATGTTCTTAATGCTATGATTACACAGTTCCATGGTAAGTGGTCTTCCCCAGTCATGGTCTTCCCGTACATCCTGTGTTTTTAGTGTATGATTTTGCACAGTGTTAGAGTTCTCATAAAACTTGATTTTATAGTAGATATATCACCAGCTTTCTAGTAATTTCCTAATCTGTCTCTGTTTTTTTGTTTTGTTTTGATTTGTAGGAAGGCTAGTATGGCTATTTTAAATTACTTATTTTCATTATTGAAGCATAATTGACATGCAGCATTACATTAGTTTCAGGTATGTGACACAGTGATTCTATAATTCTGTACATTACTCAGTGCTCACTGTGGTAACTGGTCATCACCCATCACCATACAATGTTATTACAATATTATTGACTACGTTCCCTATGCTGTACTTTTCATTTCCATGACTTAATTTATTTTATAACTGGAAGTTTGTACCTCTTATTCCCTTTCTTCTACTTCATCCTTTCCCCCACCCACCACCCATCTGGCAACCACCAGTTTGTTCTCTGTATTTAAGAGTCTGTTTTTTGTTTGTTTGTTCATTTGTTTGTTTGTTTTTAGATTCTCCACAAGTGGAAGATCGTATGGTATTTGATTTCTCTGACTTATTTCACTTAGCATAATATGCTCTATGTCCATCCATGTTGTCACAGATGGTAAGGTCTCATTCCTTTTCGTGGCTGAGTAGTCAGTATGCCACATCTTCTTTACCCATTCATCTGTTGGTGTACACTTAGGTTGCTTCCATATCTTGGCTATTATAAATAATGATGCAATAAACATAGGAGTGCATATATCTTTTCAAAATAGTGTTTTCATTTTGGGGGGGGTAAATACCCAGTAGTGTAATTATTGGATCATATGGTAGTTCTAGTTTTGGAATGTCCATACCGTTTTCTTCAGTGGTTTTAGCAATTTACATTCCCACCAAAAGTGCCTAAAGGTTCCTTTTTCTCCACATCCTCACCAACATTTGGTATATTTTGTCTTTTTGATACCAGCCATTCTGACAGGTATGAGGTGGTATCTCATTGTAGTTTTGATTTGTATTTTTCTGATGATTAATGATGTTGAGTATCTTTTTACGTATCCATGTGTATTCAGGTTCTCTGCCATTTTTTTTAATCAAATGGTTTATTTTTTTGGTGTTGAGTTGTGTAAGTTCTTTGTGTATTTTGCATATTAACCCCTCATTGGATATATCATTTGCAAATATCTTCTCCAATTCAGTAGGTTGCCTTTTTGTTTTCTTGATGGGTTCTTTTGCTGTGTAAATGTTTTATTTTGATATAGTCCCGGTAAATTATTTTTGGTTTTTGTTTCCTTCCCAGAGGAGCCATACCCATAAACGTGTTGCCAGGGGTGATGTCTAAGATATTACTGCCTATGTTTTTTCTATTTTTAAATTTATTTTTGTGTATGGTGCAAGAAAATGGTCCAGTTTTATTCTTTTGCATGTAGCTGTCCAGCTTTCCCAACACCATTTATTGAAAAGACTTTCTTTTCCCCATTGTATATTCTTGACTCCATCGTCATAGATTAATTAACCATATAGACATGGGTTTATTTCTGGGCCCTTTATTCTGTTCCATTGATTTATGTCTCTGTTTTTGTGCTGGTACCATACTGTTTTGTTTATTATAGCTTTGTAGTATATCTTGAAATCTGGGACTGTAATATGTCAGTGTTCTTCTTTCTCAAGATCGTTTTGACTATACAAGTTTTTTGTGGTTCCGTACATATTTTAGGTTATGTGTTCTAGTTTTATGAAAAAAGCTATTGGTATTTTGATAGGGATTGCATTAAATCGCTAGATTGCTTTGAGTTTTATGGGCATTTGAACAATAATAATTCTTGCAATCCATGAGCATGGTAAGTCTTTCCATTCATTTGTATCATTTTCAATTTCTTTCATCATTGACTTATGGTTTACTGAGTATAGGTCTTTGACCTCCTTGGTTAAATTAATCCTAGATATTTTATTCTTTTTGGTGCAATTATAAATGGGATTGTTTTCTTAATTTTTTCTTCTGCTTCATTATTAGTGTATGGAAACACAACAGACTTCTGTACTTTGATTTTATATCCTGTGACCTTACTGAATTCACTTAACAGTCCTAGGAATTTTTAGTGGAGTCTTTAGGGTTTTCTACATATAGTATCATGTTATTCTGCAAATAGTGACAGTTTGGCTTTTTCCTTACCAGTTTAGATGTCTTTTTATTTCTTTTTCTTGTCTGATTGTTGCAGGTAGGACTTCAGGAACTATGTTGAATAAAGTGGTGAGAGTAGACATCATTGTCTTATTCCTGATCTTAGAGGAAGAGCTCTCAGTTTTTCACCTTTGAGTATAGTATTAGGTGTGGGTTTTTCATTATGGCCTTTATTATGTTGAGTTATTCTCCTGCTAAACCTGCTTTGTTGAGGATTTTTATCATGATTGAGATGATCATATAGTTTTTATCCTTCCTCTTATTAATATGACATATCACATTGACTGATTAGTGAATATTGAACCACTCTTGCATTCCTGGAATAAATTCTACTTTATTGTGTTGAATGATCTTTTTTAATGTATTTTTGAATTGTGTTTGCTAATATTTTTTTAAAGATTTTATTTTTTTATTTATTTATTTATTTATTTATCAGAAAGAGAGAACACAAGCATGAGAAACAGCAGGCAGAGGAAGAAGCAGGCTTCCTGCAGAGCAGGGAGCCCAATGTGGGACTCGATCCCAGGACTCTGGGATCATGACCTGAGCTGGAGTCAGATGCTTTAACTGACTGAGCCACCTAGGCTTCCCTGTTTGCTGATATTTTGTTGAGGATTTTTGCATCTCTGTTCATCAGATATTGGCTTGTAACTTTGTAGTGTTTTTGTCTGATTTTGGTATCAGACTAATGCTGGCCTTGTAGAATGGATTTGGAAGTTTTCCTTCCTCTTCTATTTTTTTGGAATAGCTTAAGAAGCACAGGTATTAACTCTTTTTTTAAAAAAATATTTGGTAGAATTCACCTGTGAAGCGTCTGGTCCTGGACTTTTGTTTGTTGGCAGTTTTTGATTATCTGGTTTTGATATCTCATACAATCCATTTTTATGCATTCAATTGCTTATTTTGCATTTAGTTATTATGTGGTTAGAACAAATATAAAAATTTGCACCAAAAAATAAAACAAAGAAACAAAAAAGCTCAGCCTCCTTTTTCTTAATTCCATATCTATAACTTCATTATCATGTGGTATAAACCAATTTCACAGACTCCAAAGCTTAAAGTCTCTTTGACTGTGTACTGTCTAAACACACTCTCTCCACTCTTCTTTCCAATTTTCTTTAAAATTATTCATTTTACCCCCTAGGATAAGTTTATCTATAATGGTCCTAGATATAAAAAAGACTCCAGGAATGAGTAGGATAGTGTGTAGATATTGAAATATTAGACAAATTAGACATTGTGACAGCATTTTTGATTAGTTGAAACTCCTTAATGAAATGTGTGAGTTTGATAATGCCCAGGACTTGTTAAAGGAATATATAGTTGGTAATACATGATTTAGATTGGTATTAGAACATAGTCTGTAATTAGTAGATGAAGATAAAAGGAAAGGGAGAGAGTGAAAAAAAAAAGGTAAGGATGGGAAGCAGGGTGAAAGATGCCCCTCTCCCACCACTATTTTTTATGGTGGTTTATTTTAAGATAGATTCTTAGGATTGATTATTTTCCTGAGATTCATTCAGGATGGTTCAAGATAAATACATAAATAATCACACTAAAAATAATAATAACAAAATGAAGAACCATAAAAGTGGGCCTCACTCTGCCCAGCAATGGAGATCAGAAGTTTGTCAAAGCTACTCTGTCTACGTGGCAGGCTTTCCCTCTCACTATTGGCTCCATTTTTTTTTTTTCTTTTTAGTCTCTCAAGTCTACTGTTCATCTATTAATTGCATGGCTTGTATAGTTTAACCTGATTCTGAATTACTAAAGTGACTCCTCTGGCTTCTACTAATAACTGATTTAATCTCTTTTTTATATTTGGTTTTACTGCTCTTGTTATAAGTGACTGGCAGAAAATTCTTGTCACAGGTCAAGTCACTGATCCATCTGTAGATTTCCAAGTAATTCCAAACAGCCACTGCCATATCCAGGGATATGAGAAATAGAATATGTGGTTTTAGATGGAGGGCACCATTTGCTGTTCTCAGCTGCAACAAAAAGAATTCTCTGATAAAAAAGAAGAGGATTTATTAAGTCATATAGAGATCATACGAAGTTGTTAGGAGAATTGAACAGATAGCCTGTAGATTGAGCTTTAGGAATAACCACAATACACCCCAGAGCTGGTTGTCTTAAGGCTAAGGCTACCTCTGTCAAGACCAGGAAGCTGCCAGCCAGCTTGATGCCCCCATCCCTGCAGACTCTAGTATCATACAGCCCTATCCCTTGTGCATCAGACAATGGGTAACATCTGTCCTGTTTTCTCATGTAACGAATTTCTGTATCTACATATATATTGCAGGGATGTCTGATTAACAAAGACTAGGTCATGTCTGCCCTGGAGCTATAATGAACTTTAAAAATAGAGGGAATTTGTTTGTTTTATTTCTAATTTGTTTGCTTTAATTTTGCCTCAGAGATATGGGTTTAACACTATGGATAACATTCACATTTTCCAAAATTTGGTAGCCTGTGTATTAACAACTTTTCTTAATAAAGGTTTAAAATGCATGATAGCCGGCTTTAGTAAATGGCAGACCATCACTGAAGGGTTTTGAGTATTTACTGTAAGTATACTGACAGACCATTCAGTTATGCATGTGTGTATGTTATAATATTTTATGTGTATAAACGACATCTTACCTATCCTTATAATGTGATTTTAACTTTGCTTTTCTCTGGATTATTTCCTCCATTACATGCTGACTTTTGAAGTTAGAATCCTACCTTCCCTAAAATATTATAATTCACGTTTTTGGCACACAAAAAGAACATAGGGCCAGGACTCTGTGCAGCGAGAATAAATTAAGACCACACTTAAGTCTGTTCTTAGCACCAATAAGTTAAATGAGTTGAATAAACATTGGACAGTGCCTCCGAATTTGGAAATTGAAGTTGCTTTCCCTAATTTGTTATTCTGTACAATAGGGATGCTTAGAGATCCCATAAAATGTAAAGATTGGTACAGAGAATCTCTGACCATCCTGAAATTATAAAATAACAAAAAAAGTATAGATACTTATGTGTATTTTTGAAAGGAGAGGGTTTGGATTCTCAGAGGGAGTCCATGGCTAAGACAAAAATAATAAAGGTCAGTAACCACTGCTCTAGAGAAATCTCTAGTAAATTTTAAGAAGAAAACCCATTTTGGCTCAACTTTTATGGCTGTAAATCTCTGTAAAATGAATTATTCCATCTTCTTGCCTCAGTAAACACATTCAAGTGAAGATGATGGGTTATTTCATAATGTGAGGGAGTGCTTCAGGGTCATCATTCTGCAAGTGGATTCTCATGGCTGTCTGCAGATGGATGGGTGTAAAGTTTGAGTCCAATAGATTCTGAGTCCAGGACATGCCTGAGATGTTTTTAAATAATTCCATTACAGCCTTTCACTTTATTCCTGCTGGCTTGCCTTTAAGTGTTTAGTTCTGAAAAATTAGGGTGAACTGATTATTCTGGCTAGTTGTGTATCCAGTATGTAAAGTTTTCCCATCTACATTAGGTCCTAGGGCTTCTGTAATAAAAGACCACTAATTGGGTGGCTTAAAACAGCCGAAGTTTACTCTTTCACAGTTCTGGAGGCTAGAAGTCTAAAATCAAAGTGCGGGCAGGGCAGTGCTCCTTCTGCAGGTACTAGGGAGTAATCCTTCCTTGCCTCTTTCTAGTTTCTGATGCCTTCAGGCAATCCTTGACATTCTTTGGCTTGTCAAGAATCTCAGCGTTTTGTGTTCATAATGGCCTTCTCTATGTGTGTTCGCTCTACTCTTTATACAGACACCAGTTACTGAATTTAGGACCCACCCTAATCCAGTATAACTTGGTTTTAACTTGATTACATGTGCAAAGACTCTACTTCCGAATAAGGTCACATTCTGAGGTTCTAGGTGGATATGAATTTGATACTTTTCAAACCAATCCGCCATCAATGGCATTTTGTATATTTTAGGTAAACAGCTTAGGCATTAAAAAAAAAAAAAAAAAACAGGCAAGGAGGGAACATTTTATTAGGTACAAGTCTTAGGCAATTTTTTAGGAGGGAAAGAGCAAGCATATTATTACATAAAAATCTATGGATGTACTCTAATATTGCTTATTTAGAAGCACATATAAGATTTATTTATATATTCATTTCTAGAATAAACATCACAATTCCTAACATTGTCCCAAAATTGTGCTAGATTTCTGAATGATAGAAACATTATTCAATTTAAATTATATAAAATAATCTTTGTCTCTGAGGAATATAAAGAACAGAATTTAAGGGCGCCTGGGTGGCCCAGTCAGTTAATGGTCTGACTCTTGATTTTGGCTCAGGTCATGATTTCACAGTTGTCAGGCTCCGCGCTGAGCTTGGAGTCGGCTTGAGATTCTCTTTCTCCCTCTGCCCCTCCCCCCAGCTCATGCTTTCTCTCTCTCTTTCTCTCTCTCCCAAAATAAATAAATAAAGATCTTTTTAAAAGAAATAGAATTTAGTAACATTTTTCCACATAATATATGACACAATAATTATGAAAATCACAAATAATCATAATAAACAGATTGAAATAAGAATTTTACAATAAAATACTGTAAGGGGGCAGATGAGGGCAATACCTACTCAGGTGTGGTGAACATTGAATGCTTCATTAAAGAGATGACTTGAAAGAAAGAAAAAGATTCGAATTTATGGCTACTCACAACCAAGAAAGCAAACATAAAAAAAGCTTGATATTGCAAACATTCCCTTGGTGAAAGATTAGGGGCTCCTGGGTGACTTAGTTAAGAGTCGGACTCTTGATTTCAGCTCAGGTCTTGATCTCAGGGTCATGAGATCGAGCCCCATGTTGGGCTGTGGACTCAGCACTGACTTTGCTTGAGTTCCTCTTCCTCTGCCCCTCCCCCTGCACGTGAACGATCTCTCTCTCTCTCTCAAAAAAATAAATAAAATAAATATTTAAAAAAAGAAAGATTATTAGATATTTATTGGTGTAAAGAAAGCAGTTAATTTTGATGATCGTAGCTGAATCCAGTCTCAGGCCAGCTTACTTGCAAAGCATATATGTGTTTTTGGCGTCCAGATCAGTGCTGTAGGTATGTGTTACAAGAAGGCATTGGGCAGCCAATCTGATAGAGCCACAGCATAATACACAGAAAAATAAATCTGAAAATTTCTCCTGTCAGATACAGCTACATCAGTGATCTTTCTACTTTGCAAGGACACATAATTCTTACTCAGCATTTCAGAATTAAACCAGAACTACTGCCTTATGGGAGATTACAATCTACCTTAAATTTTATTTTATTTACTGTTGCAATCAATTAATTCTGCCAAGTTCTAATTTACTGCATCAGAATGTTGGCTATATGCCTACATCTAAAATTGTACGCAATTTTAGAAATGATTCTCCATTGAAATTGTGTGACTTGTGCACTTGGAGGCAACCAGATCACTGTTTCTGTTTTCTGATAGGGGAATAGCTAGTGTTCTCTGCCATGCTCCAAGTGAAGGAGAAAGTTTGTTTTCTTAATTTCATGTTTTTTTAATCAACATTATGTTTTTTATGTACCTCAGAATATTAATTTAGTAAATAAAAAAGCAATGCATGTAAGACATTTAGCAGATATTTAGCTCTTGACAAATGGAAACTATCATTGTCATAATTGCTATCACTGGGTTCTGAGGTAAAATTGGCTCATCAATAAGCAATGCTATGTAGAAAAAATATTTGCTTACAAAATGGTTCTAAACAAACAAAAACTCAATATTTCTCTTAAATAAAAACACTAAAGACATATTACTTTACCCCTCTAATTTTTAGACAGTCTCATTCCATCTCTCAAAATGTCTCTCTCCATATGGCAGACGGGAAGACCAAGAACCATCTGATTAACAGTTTAGAAACAATCGCCAAATGAGACAGTCCTTTCAGACTGTACCAGCCAAAAATCCCAGAGAAGATTCTGAATTATTCACATGCCTGGGACACTCACCATGGTCAGGGGTAGGGGTGCTTTATTTGGCTGTGAATGAGTCACATTCCTGCCCTTTTGTTAGATGGGATTGGCCCTGTTGAAAACAGATGGATTTCCCACAGGAAAGAAAAGTTCATTGCAAAAGAGTGAGTAGATATTAGACTCAGAAAATGTATCCAGAAAGCCACTGCATACATCTATCACTCCCTGTCATCCTCACTCATTTCCCTCCTGTCTCTCAGATCAGAGCCTGTAAGCAATTTTAATCATTTCAGGTCCCAAGTCATGCACAATGTATTTGCATCACCATATTTTTGTTAGCAATGCTCCCTTGCAAAAAATTGCACCCTCATTCCAAACATATTAAGTATCTTTAGTCTTCTCATTTTGTATTTACTTGCTGCATTCAAATTTTCAAAAAAAATGGCACTAGGGAAACTTTAGTCCTATGACATCAGGTAAATGATCATCTCTATCTCTGTGCCTGGAAAGAAGTGGTAGAACTGCTTTGTTTTTAATTGTCAGAGATACATTATTATGTTGTATTTGCTTCTCTGCCCCTCCTTCGCACCATTATCACCTCCTTTGTGTATCATGGATCCAACATCACTCCTGGAACCTATGTGCCTACCCAGTCTTTATGTCCAAACTTGAAATGGGGTTTATCCCTTCCATGACAACTTTACATGTTAAGTAGTCTTTACTCAAGAGCATAGACTGGAATATGGGAGGGCAAAGAAGCTACAACTAGTTAGAGGTGTGAGAAAAGGAAATTTGTGAGGGGAATCCATTTAAACAAGTTTGAGAAGATGGAATGATTGACAAGGAGAAGAAACAAATCTAAATAATAATAACTTAAAAAGTATAAATATACACACAATATCCCAGTTAATCCATAATGGAAATGCATATGACACAAGTTTATAGGTTTTGTGTTAGTATTATCTTCAGAATTATTACATAGGATAGCTGAGAACTTTTAAAAATCAGAAAAGCTCACTTGAATTTTTCAACTCCAAACACAATGGGATCAGGTTCTTTATTCTCTTAATAATTTGATAACATAAATATTAATTTTATAGGGATTATTCCGTGGGGGAAAAGTGGCATGGTAAATGACTAGTTTCTGAGCTCATCATTATATAGTTTTATTTTAGAAAGTAATAGTGTATCCAAAATAGATCATTGTTTTAACAGCAAAATAGCAAACTTCTTTGTACCACACCCAAATCAAAAGTATTAAGGCTACAATTTAAAACAGTTTAAAGCCTTGTTCTAAAATCCATGAGTAATGGAAAAATCTCTGACCCCTCATCTTGCTTTTTCTTTATAGCAGCTAACATTTCTTGAAATTATATTACATAATTCATTGATTTACTTGTTAATTTTCATTCTCGGGGTTTTTTTTTGGTTTTGTTTTTGTTTTTTTGTAAAAACACATGATGTATTGGGAATGCAAAATGGTAGCCATTTTGGAAGACAGTTTGGCAGATTCTCACAAAATTAAACATACTCTTACATATGATTCCGCAGTCATGCTGCTTGGTATTTATCAAAAGAATTGAAAACTTCAATCAATATAAAAACTTGTACATGGATGTTTATAGTAGCTTTATTCAAAACACTAAAACCTGGGAGCAACTTTCCTTTGATAGATTGATCAATAAATAAACTGTGACATGTAATCCAGACAGTGGAATATTACTCAGCACTAAATGAACTATCAAGCTGTGAAAAGACACAGAGGAAACGTAAGCACATATTACTAAATGAAAAAAGCCAGTCTGAAAAGGCTACATGCTGTATGATTCCAACTATATGGCATTCTGGAAAAGGCAAAATTATGGATACAGTAAAAAGGTCAGTGGTTGCCAGGAGTTAGAGAGGAGGACAGAGATGAATAGGTGGAGAATGGAAGACCGTTAAACACAGAAGTGCTCTGCATGATACTCTTATGATGCATACATTTCATTACACATTTGTCCACCCATCAAATTTACAACACCAAGAGGGAACCCTAATGTAAATTATGAACTTTGAGTGATAATGATGTTATCAATGTAAGGTCATCGGTTGTAGCAAAGGTACCATTCCTATGGAGAGGCTATGTACAAGTGGAATCAGGGAGTAAATAGGAAATCTCAATACCTTCCTCTAGTTTTGCTGTGAAATTAAAACTGCTCTGAAAATAAAGTCTGTTAAAACACATACACACACATATCATGTAATCTATCTTCTTAACAAATTTTAAGTGCATAGTACATTATTAAGTATAATGCACATTTGTTTTTTAAAGATAAAAGAGCAGGAACATTATCTTTTTTTAGCATTATATCCTCTATCTTTGCTGAAACATAATAGGAACTTGATAAATATTTGTTGCGTGAATAATAAATATTGCTTAAGTAGTTTATATTTATGTAAATTATAGGGGATGGGCCACTGTCCATAATTCATAGGAATGAAAGTCTCTAAAGTTATGAGAAGTATTCCTGAAATCAAACTTGTAATGACTTTGAAAATCATAGAGGATCAGAAAACCTCATATTGATTAGAAATCACTAAAACTTGCTATACCAAGTCTTTTACACATGGGGCTGCAAGGCAAGGTATTGTACTTTTGATTATGGACTCGCTGCACTGCAAGAGAGAACAAAAGCCTGAAATATAGAAACCACCAAGGAAAGAAGAAAGAGAGAAAAGGAGGGGTGGAGGGAGGAAGGAAGCATAAGAAAAATACCTCACTTGGGCTTGTAACTGAATGAAGTTTCCACCAGCATCTCAAACTTATTCACTGTGTTGCCTTGGAGAAGTCACGACTTTTATGAGGGTTATTGGTAAAATATTTGGATGAAGTGATTCCCATGGTTCCTTAAATTCCAGCTTCAGGATTCAAAGTTTGTAAGTTCCTAGTCTGTAGAAACAATACATTGCTGCGAGTTAATAATGTTTCACTATTAAAGTCAAGATAAAGTCCAAGAGGGTCGCTATTAATATTTCAAACAAAGACCTAAGTGACTGTAAATCGTCTTTGGATTTGCCTAGAGCTTCTCAAATATTCTAGGAGTGTTTTTAAAAAGTTGAAGGTCCGACTAGGCTGTGCTCTGGTACATGTCAAAGAAGTGCCACATGCATATATTTACCAGGTGATCTACCAAGATGATTTTTGAAAGGTTTCCTCGTTCAACCTGTATCTAGGGTGGTAAAATGTTAACTTTAACAAGAGTTGATTAAAACACATTATCTTAGAGTTTATTTCTAGTGAGTGTGCAAATTCACAGAATGTTGGAAATATTTTGAGGTAATTAGGCAATTACAAATTACTTTCCCCCTCAGACATATAGAAAACATGCGTGCTTGGAAGCACAAATGTAGGTGTCATGCGTAATAAGAAAGTTGGCAGAGTTGAAATAGAGACAGAAAAAATATATGAGATTCAAAGCACATCTTAGACGCTATTCATGATACTTAACATGTTCTCATCATTTAAGTAGAAACACCGTATTCACCCCACAATTGTTATGAGGGTCAAATGAGATAATAGTAATGAGAACAGCTACCATTGTGCCCCTCCTTGTTCTTCCTAAAGATGTTACTGTTAATATATGGCTGTTCACAAACCAAATATATGATATAGTCTTTAATCAGCTTTTCGTGGAAAATACATGCAGTAGGCTGATGGTCCAAAGGTAGTAGGTCCTAATCCCTGAAAATTGTACATGTTACCTTATAAAGAAAGAGTCTTTGCATGTGTGATTAAGTTAAGGATCTTAAGATGGTGAGATTATCTTGATTTATTCTGGTGGAACCTAAATGTAATCACAAGTGTCCTTATCTGACATATACATAGAGGAGGCAGCTGTGTGGCCTGGAAGATGGGAAAGATGCAGCCATCAGTCAATGAATGCTGGCAGCCATGAGAAACTGGAAGAGGCAAGGAACACAGTCTCTCCTAGGGCCTCTGGAAGGAGCTCAACTCTGCAGACCCCATAATTTTGGCCTGTTGACTTTTTTGGGGGGAGGGGAGTAGTGTCTTTTATTTTTTATTTCGTTTTTAAATTCAAGTATAATTACAGTGTCCTATTATTTTCAGGTATACAATACAATAATTCTTTTTTTTTAATATTTTTTATTATATTATGTTAGTCACCATACAGTACATCCCTAGTTTTTGACATAAAGTTCCATGATTCATTACTTGCGTACAATAATTACAATTTTATAACATTTCTCAGTGCTCATCAAGTATACTTTCAATCCCCTTAATTTATTTCACACACACCCTCCACCACCACCACCTTCCTTCTGGCAACTACTAGCTTGTTCCCTGTATTTAAGTGTCTGGGTTTGTTTTTTGTTTTTTGGTTTTTGTTTTTGTTTTTGTTTTCTTTCTTTTTTTTTTTTTTTTTTTTGGTCTCTTTTTTTGTTTGTTTTATTTCTTAAATTCCACATATGGGTGAAATCATATAGTATTTGTCTTTCTCTATCTGACTTATTTCACTTAGCATAATACCCTCTAGGTTCATTCATGTTGTTACAAATGGCAAGATTTCATTCTTTTTTATGGCTGAGTAAGAGTCTTTGTAGATAATACCACATTTCCTTTACCCATTCATCTGTGGATGGACTTTTGAGTTACTTCCATATCTCGTTAGCCTGTTGACATCTGTCTGACTTTTGGCTTCCAGAATTGTTAGACAACGAATTTCTCTTATTTTAAACCACCTAGTTTGTGGTAATTTCTCACAGTGGCCTCAGGGAACTAATACAGCAGGGATTGGATGAGGCAAATATCCAGGTTATCATTAACAATAATTACTTAAGTGTATTATATGATGGCAGATACTATTCCCCCAATTAATTTTGAAACTGAACTGAAACTCTGGCAAGAATTCCATTTGTCCATGTGAATACAGTTTATATATGATGGTAAAGTACCCATCTGTTTCATCTTAAACCATAATGTATACATGCCTGTTGGGTCCTGGGCACTGTGTTACAGGGCAGAAATAAGATCAAAACGATTTCTAAGCCTTGTTGCAAATCTTAGTCTTGTGTGGGAAAGACCTCTCAAAACACTTAATATTGTATAATCATAATATAATACATACTAGGGACCACGCGTTTTACTTATTTACTTTGCACAAAAATATTAAGCAGGACATTTGCTAACACTGGGATGGGTCTATGATGAGGAGGAGGAGGATGACAACTAATACTTCCCTAGTGTTTACTCTGTATATAGGACCAGCTGGGGCCAGTCTGCATATGACCATGCTTTACATGCTCTTAAGAGCATGACCATGTTGAGAGCTTTACACTCAATCTAAGCAACTAGTTTCTTCATTTGTTTCCATGGTTTGTTTTGTCTAATATAATGACCTCTAGTTCACAGAACTGGGTCAGTCATGATCTGAGGTTCTGTGGCTTCATCGTGTGACACTGGTTCTGCACAGTCCCTTAAGAAATTATTTTTAATAATAATTATTATTATTGCTCACCATGTGAGCAAAACCTTATTTAAGTCCCTTCTAACGTCATCATCCATAGTTTTATATGAACGAATGAAGGGATGGAGAGGTAAAAGTTACACAGTCAGGCAAGGAGTTGGGCTTGGAAACCAGACTGTCTGACATGAGAGCTGTTCTTTCTGCTCTTAACTGGAGCTTATACTGTGAATTCAAGTTACGAAGTTCAATCTTTTATCATTCTTGTCCTAAGCCTAACCAAAGCTTGAAAATCTTTCTACCTCTTTTAAATGTGATTTCAGCCGTCAGCTGAAACACTTCACCTTTTGCCTCTTCTGTTTTTTTCCTTCTCACCACTTCTGTGAATGGTTTATTCGCCTTGACATAGTGAAAATCATAGGTTTCATTTCAACCTCAGGGAAACTTAGTGAAACTTAGTGAATCATTAGTGCAGAGAAACTTTTTGTACTTTGCACTGAAATAAAAATATTAACATTGTTGGAATTGATTGAACCTACCATACTTGACACTCAAAACGTTAATGGGCCCTTTTCCAGACAATGGGTCCTTATGTCTGAATGCTGCAGAAAGCAACACTAGATTGAGTGATGTTGTCCATCATTCATTGAGGCCTGTATTCCAAAAATGTTTGTAGCCCCAGGCAATAGAAACTTCCACTTCCATTATCATTTTCCATTTTCTCTAAAAAATAGATTTCTTAACGTATCATGGTGCATATTAATAACCTAAAACTTGTATCAGGAAATTATGAATGAATTGCTATTTCATAGAAACATTTTTATACATTAAGAACCTTCTGAAACCATGTATTATACACTATTTAAATTTGGCATTTCACATTGACTTATAATCTCTCCTTTACCCAAAACAGTTTTGTTTTGTTTTTTTTTTAAACTAGGTGTCTTCCTCCATGCTACTGAAACTTCAAGATATATGAGAACACCCAGGGATCTTGTAAAAATGCAGATTCTGATTAAGAGCAGGGCCTATATTCTGCATTTCTAACAAGTTCCCAAGTGATGCCAATACAGCCGGTGCCCAGGCCACACTTTGAACAGAAAGTCTCTTAACAAGTGGTTCTCAAATGTTGCACAGGGGGCAGGTGCTGGCTGGCTACTCAGGATCATTTGGAGAGCTTCTTTGGTATAGAGACTCCTGAGTGATGTTTGGAGATTCTGTATCAGTGCTTGTGACCTGAGGTTTGTCCATCTGCATTTCTTCAATGTAGAAGGAAGGGATTCTGTTGTTCAGATGAAGAGTTCTCAAAAATGTCAGGAAATACATTCAGGTCATAGCTCTGAAGGACTGAGAAGGGAAATCTTAAAGAGTAGCCATTATAGCACTGCACGTATGGCCTAAGGGTAGCTGTAGAGAGAATATTCCATAGTCCGTATTGGGCCTCAGGTACTCTTATTGGCCAAGGAAGAGCAGGACAACTGATGAAATGATCTGCTGGCACTGTAAGCAAGAGAGAGTTCTGCAGCACTTGATTTATTTGTGCCTTTAGAGCTGAATGCTAGATAGCCAAAGCAATCAATGGACATTTTGATATGATAATAAGGATTTCAATAATTTTATAGTCACAGAACATGAGGCATCTGGAATGTTAAGAAATAAGACCCAGATTTGGGAGCCTCTGCTCTAATGCATGTATGCTGTCAGTCTCCTGCTGTATGACTGCCTTGCTTTAAAATTTCCTCCCTCCTCCTCCTCCTCATCTTTTATCCCCTCTCACACAACTATTAGGAAGTGAGTGCCTATCACATAGTTGATATTCAGTCAGTACTTGTTGACTGTTTTATTGCCAGCTTTATATATTTTTAACAATAAAAATATCTCACCAAAGAAGGAGTAGAAACTGCCACTCTCAGCAGCCACTCCTGTGTCTAGCATTTTACACGTGTAATTGCACTTCTTGGTGGCAAGCCAGCCCTTTTATATACATGATTTCACTTTGCACAATCCAGAAGTCAAGCAGAACACATTCTGAAATGGAAGAAAGAGATAAGGAAAACTCAATCCTCAAGACTGTTCAAGTTGCTTAATTTCATAGAGCTAGAGAGAGTAGAGAAGGAACTAGGCACTCCATTTTTTCACTCTCCTTTTAAGATGCTTTTCTCACTCTACCTACTGTTCTTCTACCTCTGTGACTATCGACTTTGAAATAGATGTGAAACTAACCACCTAAATAACTGTCTCTTAATCTTTCTACGTATCATATGCAGGTATGCAGTGTCTGAGCTCACTATTCTTGCCACAGCTGGGAGAAAATACACCTCTTTTTGTATTCTTCATAAAGCTAGTTCTGTCATGTTGGACGCTACACCTCTCATATTCCCATGGATTTCTAATTTTCCAGCTGAGGTCATTCCTCCTTCGACGTCATGGAGAACAGCTATTCTGGGTTTTCAACGAAAAAATTACCCTTTTTTTTCTAAACAAGACTAACAGAATTTTATAACTTTTCTTGTCAATTAAAACTTACCTGATACATGAATTTGCTAGATATAATTTAAAAAAAAATTTTTTTTATTAAGAGGTAAACAGAAAGGAATTTAGAATTTTCAATTATTAGCTGATGTGTATTTGCAGATAAGGTTTTAATATTTTTCAGGTTTGAAGAATAAGGTTTCCTATCAAAATGACTGTGGTAGTAATGCATTTTGAATTATGTTACCATTTTAAAAAGAAAAAAAATAGCCCTTTTTTGTGCAACAATAGTTGGATATTTGGTCACTGAAAGGCAGTGTCCTTTGAAGTTTTATTTTTTAAGCTGTGAATCTCAAACTCGTTTTTGTAGACAATCTCTCAAAATTTCATACATCAGACCTTTTTTACATTTCAGAACACATAAGTTATGTATTGTACTCTTTATTATTGTAGTATATATGCTACTTACGTATGGTCTGTCACTCACCGCCTCCCTTGGTCACCAGTAGAATTTAAAATAAGATAGTGTGGTGGAAACAGCCATTTGTCTCCAATGTCCATTCTGCCAGCCTTGCATTTGGTAATACAACAAGTGAGTTTTAGCAGGCAATTTACACCTACTTAGCTAGGGGCTCCATTTACTAGCCGCTCAGCATCTGTTGCAGTTAGGACCGCATGACCATCTGGGCAATAGATATGAACAGAACTGTGTCCATGGCTATATAAAAGAGAGAAAAGTGTAGTTAATCCTTTTTTTTTTCTTCACTGAGAGACTGGTGTATACCTTTATTCAATATGACTAAATGGTAAGTTCTTGTTTAGTCTAGAAACTGCTTTGATGCCCAAAGTTGTGCTTATGCATTTCATATCTTATTTGAGAGGAATTTCTCTCTTTTTGTTTTTGTTTTTGCTCAAACAAGGCAAAGTATTGCCATCATAACTGTGTATTTGTCCTTCAACTTTTGTGGAAAACTTTTCCATCCCTACAGAGTTTATCAGACTTAGATTAATGCCCCCTTTCTCTGTGCTCTGGCACTGCTCTCGATTTCTCATATCTTACAAGTTACCACACTGAGTTGCATTTGTCTATGGCCAGGTGGGGCAAGTACCTATTTGTTCTCTCTTTATCCCCAGTTTCTAATGCCATACGTGATACATGGTAAGTTTTTAATAAGTAACTAAAGAGTATCTTACCTGAGTCCTCTAGGTGTATACCTCTATTTTGGGGGGAGAAGGGTGATTATTTTTCTCCTTTTAGGATCAACATTCTGAGAGATGGAAAATGAAACCATTTTTGTTCCCAAACTATTTGGGATCTTTATTGAAAATAATGCTATTTGTGCAGCTCCTAGGCTTCCCTGATGTCGCACCATTAAATGCACCCAGACACAGAACATAAGACTATTAGTGAATCACTTCCTGTTCAGTGTCTTGTGAATCAACAGAACAGAACATAGCACAGCCTTTATGTAAGCTGACATGGAACTTTCTTTATTCAACAATGTCAGAGGCAAGCTTTTTAAGATCGTTAAGTTCCCTTAATTGGGTAGAAAACCTATCTTGATCAGATTACACTTTTTTCTTTTTATTTATGTCATAAATTTAGAATCCTTATCATTTTAACCATCATTAATGTTGAAAATATCTACCAAAACATCTTACTTAAGAATCTTGGAAGATTTCCTTGGGAAAAAAAATGGTGACTATAATAAATGCTAAGGATACATTTGCATCAGTGTATTTACTTAGTAGTGTTGGTTCAGTTAGATTTTTTTATAAACATCCTCTTCTTTCCTTTGGAAGTTGCACATTGATTGTGCCATAAAACAATAAATGATGTGTTTCCTTTCAAAAGCAAGCTGAGTGCGCTATCTGGCAATAAAGAATCAGAATCTCCATTCTGCACAGCAGCTCAGTTTTGCGTCACTCATATCTTCCAACATATGATCACTTGTGCTACGTGTATATGTGAGGCATGAGTGCATGTGCATCAATAAATACATATACATATATGTACATAGAAGTATTTAGATACTAGGTAGAAATCACTTGAGATCAGCCTTTTGGGGAACTGAGTAAACTTGATCCAAATACAAATTTCACAGCTTCGTGAATGTGTAGAACCCATTACAAATGTTTGTAGGTTCCATGCCTCACAAATACTTTCCTCCTTACAATCAGACACACCATTCAAGTCAAATTTTCTTTGAGGAATGCAAGCTGTTACAGCCACTCTGGAAAACAGTATGGAGGGTCCTCAAAAAGTTGAAAATAGAGCTACCCTACGACCCAACAATTGCATTATTGGGTGTTTACCTGAAAGCTGCAGATGTAGTGATCTGAAGGGGCACCTGCACCCCAATGTTCATAGCAGCAATGTCCACAATAGCCAAACTATGGAAAGAGCCCAGATGTCCATTGACAGATGAATGGATAAAGAAGATGTGGTGTGTATATACAATGGAATATTATGCAGCCATCAAAAAATGAAATCTTGCCATTTGCAATGGCGTGGTTGGAACTAGAGGGTATTATGCTAAGTGAAATAAGTCAATCAGAGAAAGACAATTATCATATGATCTCATTGATAAGTGGAATTTAAGAAACAAGGCAGAGGATCATAGGGAAAGAGAGGAAAAAATGAAACAAGATGAAACCAGAGAGGGAGACAAACCATAAGAAACTCTTAATCTTAGGAAACAAACCGAGGGTTGCTGGAAGGGAGAGGGGTGGAGGGATGGGGTACTGGGTGATGGACATTGGGGAGGGTATATGTTGTAATGAGCACTGGATATTTTATAAAACTGATGAATCACAGACCTGTACCCCTGAAACAAATAATACATTATACGTTAATTAACTGAATTTAAATTTTTTTAAAAAAGACACCTTTTGATGCCTTTTCAGACCCCTTCCCTGTAAATTGATTGACTTCCTCATCTGTTCCCATCCCACGTGGCATATATCTCTCTATTGTGGCTTTCATCACATTGCTGGCTACTTTCTGTCAATGTGGGCTTATCTGCCACACTCTGAGGGACTGCTACCTGCTAAATACCTCAGGGCAGGAAAGAAGGGAGAAAGGAAAAAGGAGCTAACTTTGTGAAGCTTGAATAAATATATGGGTATGTGGATTTATGGTTAATGATCTGTTAAAAAGGCATGCCAGCTTTGACTCTAAGTGTCAATATGTGCATTATTAAAGTGTGGGCCTTGCTTGGAAATGTTTCACTGAGTAATTTAAGTAGTCTGTGACCTGTGAAGACATTGTTATTTACTCGGAAGTATTAACAATGTATCTGTAGAAGTGTCTGACATTTCATTAGGAAGTTTAATGAGCTTTTCAAGGTGATCTTGGTGGTCAGTTCAGTCCTAACATGTTATTATAATATCATCAGAGTGAAGAAGAAAAACTCAGTTAAGATAAACAAATTATTACAACTGACATGAAAATATTGCTGGGATTCTACCTAAGTGATCTTTTGTACACCATTGAAGCCAGAGGAAATCTCCGGCGACGTCTTGCCCACTGGTCTCCTTTTACAGGTGAAGAGCTCTAAGCCTTAAGAAGACCAGGATGATTCTTTGTACGGTTGCTTTGTTACTAATTGGCACTAGTTAGAACTCACAGAAACGATAACTTCCAGCCACCATTCTCCAAGTGCAGTTATTTGAGTTTGTGCTCCATGCTTTTATTATTTTAGCCCTGCAGGTAGAGTCAAGGCAGGTGGTGGTACTGAGCTCACAATAGTACTCACTTACGTTTGCTTGGTGGGACCATTTGTGTCCCGTACCACCACCCAACACCCCCCCCCCCAGCACTTGGTAAATAATTACATTTTTTATGCAAGCCCTTACAAAACCCTCGGGGGGGGGGGGGGTGAAGAGATTGTGATGTGTCTCTTAGGGCAACCTAAAAATAAGTAGCATATTACATATTTCATGATTTTTATTTCATTATTTATGTGAATTTATATATGTTTATATTTAAAATACATTTAATATAGATTTATATATAAGACATTTTAAGATTTCAATTAATTTATTTTAGAGAGGGAGAGAAGAGCATGTGGGGGGAGGGGCAGAGGGAGAGAGAATCTCAAGCAGCGCCCTGAGGTGGGGCTCAACCTCATGACTCTGAGATCATGACCTGGGCTGAAACCAAGAGTTGGACAATCCCTTAACTGACTGAGCCACCCAAGCACCCCTATATAAGACATTTTAAAGGGTTAATTTATTTTCCAACTATAATTGCATGCATGCATGTTCAATATAAAAACATGAACAAAGAAAATAATAATAAAAAATTATGTTTTATTTTTTGTACCATGGAAAGAATAGTTAGAATGTATGAGCATATCTAACAAATATAGTCTTGATCCCTCTATAAATGGAATATATTATGTTTTTTCTTTCCAGTTGGTATTTATACAGATTTTCTCATGGTCCTAAAAATTTTTGGTAAACATCAGATTAATGATTGCTTATTTATAACACCTGTCCCTCACCTAAAGAAATTATCTACCAGTCTATCTATCTAATGATCTATTTAGATAATAATTAATGTAATGATTCTATCCTGGAATGGATTACATATTCACCCGCATTTTCTTTGAGATATTGTTGTCATGAACAAATTTTCATTAAAAAAAGTCTGTATCAGGGGTACCTGGGTGACTCAGTCAGTTAAGCATCTGCCTCGGCTCAGGTCATGATCCCAGGGTGCTGGGATGGAGCCCCGGGAGCCTGCTTCTCCCTCTGCCCCCTGTTCATGCTCTCTCTCTCGCTATCTCGCTCTCAAATAAATAAATAAAATCTTTAAAAAAAAAAAGTCTATATCAGTAAGTAGAACGGTGCTATCTGTACATTCTTTAGTAGGATTTGTACACTTGGAAAATAATGATTGCCATTGAAACATGTAAGGATTGAGAGGTTTCTTTAAATCTAATTCAGTCCCAATTAATAAACATAATTGAAGAATGAGTGGGTTAATCAAATGTTTCTGTTGACTCAAGTTACGCAAGCTCTGACCCATGCTCCTTGATCCTTCGTAATGATTTGTAGAAGACCTTATTATTCCCACATCTATAATAAGGCATCCTTCTGAAACTTCAGCCAATTAAGTTCTTATAAAATTAAGCTCCTCTGACTATTCTGTATCTTCTAGAGCCTCAAGCTCAACATGTGTCAGTTGTGTTTTTCTACGACTCCAGATATGAAGTAAAAAAAAAAAAAAAAACCTGAGTTGAATGTATATTGGTTGTAAATTCAGCAATTTTGGCAGGCTTAATTCTTTCTTCCTTCAACTGTAAAATAGAGATAAACATAATATCTACCTCACAGACTTATTGTAAAAACCTTAATGTATGGAAAGTGCTGACAACAGTCACTAGCTTATAGTCAGCACCTCATTAATGTTAGCTATAATCACTGTAATTATTATTATCATTGGGAATTAATAGTAAAATAGGTAAAATTGCATATTGTTGTCAAGTGATTGTCATTTACATCTATTAAAAATATCAGTGTGAGCAGTGATAGGACTCTGCAGAAAGAACTCAATTGAGATTTCTAATTGATTCATTTTGGGTTACTCGGTTTTTTCATGGCTCTAACACCTACCACAAGATCCTTTGTTTTCTTTGTTTCCTCCACAAGATTCTTCTTTCTCTCACATTTGTTTTCTCCGCAAGATCTTTCTTTCTCTCACATTTATTTTCTTTGCTGTATGTTAAAAGCAGATGGGGAGTCAGGTTCATATTCAGTACTTGTCTTTACAGCTACCAGAACTAGGTTCTCTATGTAACACGCTTGACTGTGGTGACTTGGGGTGTCAACAGAATCAGTATTATTGAAAGCGTGTTACTGGGGCCCCTGGGTGGCTCAGTCAGTTAGGAGTTTGCTTTCGGCTCAGGTCATGATCCCAGGATCCCTGCTCGGTAGGGAGCTTTCTTCTCCTTCTCCCTCTGCAGCTCCCACTGCTCTCCTGCTCTCTCTCTGTGTCAAATAAACAAAGTGCGCAAAGCTCTGATCACTGCAAGAGCCGGTGACTGGGACACCCCCTGAGTGGAATGACCTGGATTTATTCATGAATTCTCCTTGCTAAATGCTATTTCTAACAATTACATAGGAACCTCGAAGTCAAGATAAGATAATTAAGACTAGACAGAGAGTTCTGGAAGTTTGCTTATGTTTTCACAACCATTTAGAGCAGCACCACAGCATGCAAAAAAGTGTAAGTAAAAATAAGATGAAAAGCAGGAATTAAATATATGTTTGGAATACCTCTAGCTCCATCTCCAATTTTATTTTCCATCTTCAACTCTGAATCTTCAGGAATGTGTCTACCCCTATAATATATATTGTATCATATATATGTATTTTACCAAATAAATATTTATAGACCCTAATATATACATGCATACATGCGTGTGAAACTTAGATCCCAGACTTTATCTCTGAAAACATGTTATTTTCCCAAATACTGTTTCTTAACTCCATTATCAGATGTAAGACTGTATATTGTTAAAATTTCAAATTTTAAAGAGAATTACTATTGACATGTTCTCCTCGTGACATGTCTATTTAGGGAACCATTTGTAGCACGTGTTGGCCATTCCACAATTTGACACTCCTATAAATATAACTAAATAGATGTCTTTTAAGGCTAAGTACCAAGGCACAGTATTTATTTTACTGACTATCAGTGTGTTCTTATTTCTTAGTTAATGAAAGATATGGCACCCATTTGGGTTTTTTGATTATATGTTAGTTTGACCTTGATTGGCAGACATACATGCACCCATTGATCTCACAACCTTTTCATTGTCCCCTAATCACTGTGTTCTTGTGTCTCTTCTTTTCCCATCCTAGTTTGTACTACTCATTCTAATAACTCCTTTTAATAGTCCCTCATTTCCCTCATGCCTCCCTTCTTTTGCCATATACAAATGACTAAATCCCAAATTTCATCAAATCTAAGTCTCTCTGCTCCTACCCTGGTGCAGGAGACTGTGACTGGTGAAAACCAAATAAGCATGATGACTGATCTCATTTTGAACTTATGATCAATAGTCTTAAGTGGGCCCTTACTGGTTAGTGGCCCTGCATTCTTGTACATTGCACAGCCTGTTAATTCTCCCAATATGATACCTACCACTCCCTTGTCTCTCCTCAAGTTTTAAACTCCTCCTGCTCAACCCACTGTATTAGTTATCCCTGTATGTTAGTCAGGTTTCTCCAGAAAAACAGAACCAAGAGGAAGTGTGTGTGTGTGTGTGTGTGTGTGTGTGTGTGTGTGTGTGTGTGTGAAAGAGAGAGAGAACAATATCATTAATATCAAAACATATCCATATACCGGGAGAGAGATTTAGTTTAAGGAATTGGCTCACGTGATTACAGAGGCTAGTAAGTAAAAAATCTGCAGGATAGATAGACGGGCTAAAGACCCAGAGAAGAGCCACTGTTGCAGTTCAGGTCTCAGGGCTGTCTGCTGCAGAATTCCTTCTTGCTTAGAGGTCAGTCTTTTGTCCTATTCTTCCTTCAACTGATTGGATGAGGCCCTCCCAAATTATAGAAGGCAACAGGCTTTACTCAAAGTCCACCAGTTTAAATGTAAATCTCATTCAAAAACACACTCACAGAAATGTCCAGAATAATGTTAGACCAAATATCTGGGCATTGCCCGCCAGCTAGGTTGACCCACAAAACTAATCAACATACCGTGCTGCTTCTTTCATCAAGAAAATAGAAGTTGTCAATGCTGAAAGTTGTTCATTTACCCTTCCAGGTCTACTTTCCAGCTATTATTACACTTCTCTGTGTCCCATAAATCTGTACTCTATGGACTATATCAGTTCTTTTGTCTTTTGGCTTCCCATTGGGCTTGGGAATTCCTGGCAGCAGATGGAAGGAAGCTGGCTAGTGAGGTCGGTATATTTGTGTATTCTTCATACATGGTCAACTAGAGCTGTTAGGATTTTCAGACAAAGTTCATGGCTTCTGTTAAGGTGTATCTTTCTTTTTTTTTTTTTTTAAAGATTTTATTTATTTATTTGACAGAGAGAGAGAGACAGCCAGCAAGAGAGGGAACACAAGCAGGGGGAGTGGGAGAGGAAGAAACAGGCTCCAGCAGAGCAGGGAGCCTGATGCGGGGCTCGATCCCAGGACCCTGGGATCACGCCCTGAGCCAAAGGCAGACGCTTAACGACTGAGCCACCCAGTCCTAAAATGTATCTATTTTAACTTTCTTCCCTAGGATTTATGTCTCCACCCTTCATGCCCAAAGTAGTTATAGCTTCAGGCTACTGTACCACCTCTTCTGGTTCTCCTTCACACTTCCTACATCTTGGCAAATAGTCCCTCAAACCTACATGAAATGAACTTATTTTGATTGTCCAGTCTTTTCTGAAGGAAACCTCATTAATACATTTTAAGAATGCTGTTACATGCCCCTAGCACATCTAGCAATCTATCTACACTGTTACCCAATTTACTTTGCCATTACTCCTTGCAGTGGGTGAATTACCCATACACTTAAGTCATTCCCTACACTTGTGCATTGGAGCTATACTCTACTCATACTCAAGAAGAGCTAATAATTATGCCTTCTCTCTTATGTATCATCAGTTTCTCCATTTCATAAATACTATGCTGTTGTATAGCCCATATTTGAAATGTCATGGCTCAACCTGCTTTGCCTTATTTCTCTGCTCTTTTTTTTGTGCAAAACTCTTTGAAAGACAGCCAAATATACTCTTAAATATGTTTTCATCCATATAAATTCACAGTCGACCCCACTTCTATAAAGTGAGCTCTTTCCTTTCAAGGTCAGGAGTAAACTCCATACTGCTAAGTTGGAATTTTAGTTCATAGTTCTTAAGTTATAGCAGCTACATTTACAATACTTGATCCCTCCCACATTCCTAAAATATTTGCTTCACTTGGATTTCATGACTCCATGTATCTGGGATGTTTTCCTTTCTCATTGACCATTCCTACCCATTCTCCTTTAACAACTATTTCTTAACTTTTTAGATATTTCATTGTTGGATTACATTAAACCTCAGTCCTCAAACCTCTTTTCTTTTCTTTCTCTCTCTCTCTCTCTCTCTTTTTTTTGAGAGAGAGAATGCACATGTGTGTCAGAGGGGTGGTGGGGGAAGGAGAAGGAGAGAGAGAGACCCTTAAGCAGGCTCCATACCCAGTGCAGAGCCTGAGGCACAACTTGATCTCATGACCCTGAGATCGTGACCTGAGCTGAAATCAAGAGTTGAGCACTTAACCCACTGAGCCACCCAGGCATCCCTACCTCCAAACCTCTTTTCCACCTATTCTCTAAGTGACCTTTTCTGTGTCAAGTTTGTGAGTAGCATTGAGGAACTCATACTTCTCGTATTCAGATTTTCTGCTTAGACTGCTCCTTTGAATTCCAAGTACTTGTATCTAAATGCTTACTCAACATACCTATTTGTAGGCTTAAATGACATCTCAGACTAAGGAGGTCCAAAAACAATGCCTCCTACTATCTTCCTCATATGTGGAGTTATTGAGACAAACAATCTGTGGTCATCTTTGATGCCTCCCTTTTTCTCGTATCCCCACATAAAAAAGAAATAGTAGAATCGTATCTTAGTGATTTTATGCTATATCACTATTTTACAGTATTGTCATTATTGACTGAATAAACAAGTTTAATTCAAATCAGATAAATCTGTCCCACGCTTTTGACCACCATATTTTCAGGAAAAATGGTCATTGTGATTTTGCATTTAGCTTTAAAGCTACACTTTTCAGTGGAATACAGTTGCATTTTCAGTGGATCTCTAGTGTGGTTTCTCTACAATATATATAAAAATTTGTACGAATAAGCTTTTGTTCCTGAAAATCACTAGTTGCATGTTAAGCAACTCCTATGTTTTATTTTTGTTCTTTCTCTATCATGATAGTGATAGAGTGCTCAGTAATGCATTCAGTACATGGGTGGCCACTAAGTGTCCAGAGCTTTGCCTTCATGCCACAGGAGACCAAAGCACAGCTGATAAATAACCATGTCTCCCAGGATCTCAAAAGGTAAATGAATTAATATAATTACTAGCAAATTGTTTTATTGGCCATCAAAAAGTTAAGTTAGCCTGCTGGTTATCTTAGGTAAAGAACTTACTAGTTACTTTCTTTTTTAGGAAAGGAGGGGAACTACTTGGTATCAAAATTTTTGTCTTTTCAAACTATAATCCTATTATTTGGAGAGTCTTGAAATTGTCAGAAACACCCTTTCTGTGATCCAGATTTCAATCCGTGGAAGCAGTAAAGTTAAGGGAGCAGAATCTTTGATATGGTAAGGATTTTGATGTGATAAGGATATGTCAAGGATTTTCTCCTATTGCTCAGGTCCCTTTCTTTTTGAGTTTCTTTTTGTTCAGTTCAAACAGAAAGCAGCTTGCTTACTTGCTTACTTGCTTTTTCTATCTTTCCTTCTTTTATAACCTTGGAGAGCTTTGAAATGGAATCCTTTATTTTAAAATATTCCAATCATTTTTTTCTATGTATAGGAAAGTTTATTTAGCTCCTGTAACCTATCTCTCTTACACTTCTATTTTCAAAGACATGAAACTTTATGCAAGGCTATAATGTAACAAAACCATCTCTAGTACCATTTATTGGGCGCCTACTGTATGTGAGGTACTGTGTTAGGCTTTTTACATGTATTACTTCTCTCATCTTTATAGCAACCCAGTCAGGCGAATGTTACCATCTCTGGCTTCATGGAAAATGCAATGAACCTCAATGAAGTTAGCATGCCTAATTTCACCCAAATAGTAAAAAGCAGAGACTGAGCTTTGAACCAAGGCTTAGTTGGCTCTAAATTCCACATATATCATTAAGTGATATTTTCCTTTTGTCAAGTTCTGGCATTTTCCTTATGCCCATATCTCCCCCTCCCCTTTGTCCACAATCAAAGCACTACTGTCATCCCTCCTCAGCTCACACCCTGCTTCTACCTGCCTGGGCTCAGTGGTATCCTTGGGACTGGTGCAGGCTCCAGCTGAAGATGCAGTCCAGCTGAGACAGGAGGCTTCTCTTGAAGCAGCTTTTGCGACTTGCATTTTTGATTCCTCTCCCCCATGTTCTCAGTGACAAATCTTGGCTTCTTGCTTCCTGGAAGGCTGGTCTGCTTTCTGGATTCATTGTCTTCTATTACCTTATTGCTGAATTCTTGTTAGATCTCACTCTGAGTTTTAGCCGAGCAACTTAACTGTGGGTTGGTATCCTTATAGTACTTTAATGCACAGCGAAGGCTTCAGTATCCCATGTTGCTTGCAGTCCCATGCGGGATGAATTCGGATTCTCCACTCTCCCCACCTATATCATTGCTGATGTGCTAATGATTGATATTTCAGCCTTTCCTAGTTTCAAAGCTCAGCTCTAACATCTAGAACCATTTTACTTTGTAGATGTATCATCAGTTGTATTTCTATTTGATTGAGGATTTCCTGTTGTGATTAATTTCTAAATGATCCTGGGTCATCTTCTAGGGCCGAATCTGCACTCCCCACGCACTTCCTTCTTGTGTAAATACACTGTTACTGTGCTACCTGCAGCTAGCTGTGGATGTGCTCTGCTCACAGATGGGCTGCAATGAAAAGATTTGTATGTATCCTCCTGATTTTTAGCTGTAAAAGAACAAAGAAAGCCCTGACCAAATCTTGTCATGCAAAAATTGCACGAGACAAAGTGAAATAGGCACTGGAAATTTTATCCAAGGCTATTACAATAGGGGAGTGAAGCTGAACAAAGTCTGAATTCAACTCTGTTGACAGGAATGGCAAGAAGGTTGTTACTCTCTGCGGGTGAGCTGGTGGAGAAGTACTAAAGGAAATGAGGGGAAGATCGATCAGTGGGATGGGTAGTGCACATTGGATTGTTCTCGAGTTTGCAAACATTTTCTCTGTGATTAGGCCACCTGCACTTGCTAATCATTGCCCCTAAAAGTTGGGCTCCTACCTTCCCACACAGACTTGAAAATAGGAGTGCTATCTTCTTTGATGATTGCATTTCAAAGACATAGCACCCCATGCATCCTACAAGATATTCCTGGGATGGAAAATTGGTCAGAGGCTTTTTTTTTTTTTCTTTTTCTGCAAGAGGCTTTTTAAAGATTTACATCTCAAAAGGGCAGGGAAAGAATTACAATTATAAGTTTACTCAAATAAATGCCTTAAGAAAAGGGAGGTCAGGGCCCAGAGTCAGGAAGAAGTTTGTCTAAAATTTAGTCACACTGAGGGATGTGTTAAGGCTGTTTTGGTCCGTTTCAGTGCCTTTAAGATATTACTCATTACTCGGAAGTCATTTCCTCTGTTGTATTTATCCTGGGACTACCTAGTCAACAACCTGGAGGCAACAAAATCTGTTCTAACCTGCTTTTTGTTTTGTTTTGTTTTGTTTCATTTTGTTTTTTGGGTTTTTTGTTTGTTTGTTTGTTTGTTTGTTTTGTTTTTTACGAGCTGCCTTCTCTCTCTTTCTAAAAAAGTTTTTATTTAAATTCCAGTTAGTTAACATACAGTGTAATAGCAGTTTCAGGTGTATAACATAGTGATTCAGCAATTCTGTACATCACTCAGTGCTCATCATGGTAAGTGTACTCTTAATCCCCTTCACCTATTTCACCCATCACCTCCACCTCCCTTCTGGTAACCACCAGTTCTTTATAGTTAAGAGTCTGTTTCTTGGTGTGCCTCTCTCTCTCTCTCTCTCTCTCCCTCTCCCCTCCCCCCCACTTTGCTTGTTTGTTTTGTTTCACATATGACTGAAATCATATGATATTTGTCTTTCTCTGGCTGACTTATTTCGCTTAGCATAATACTCTCTAGCTCCGTCCATGTCTGCAAACATAGTCATGAGAGAGTTATACTTACATGCATTTCTCCTTTTTCTTTTGTGTTCTGATCCTCATTTATTAATAGAAAAATCAGAAAATACTCTCTCTTTTACTGAGTTTGAAAAGAAAGTAGAATCTGTTTTCTTTAACCCTGACCTTGTGTTTGTCATTTCAAGTAACAGGTAAGTAAAGATAATACCTTTTAAATGTCAAATTCTCCATCTGATTCTTTTTTAAAAAAGATTTTATTTATTTATTTGAGAGAGAGAGAGACTACAAGCAGGGGGAAGAGGGAGAAGCAGGCTTCCCATTAAGCCGGGAGCCCGATGCAAGGCTCAGTCCCAGGACCCTGAGATCATGACCTGAGCCAAAGGCAGACACTTAGCTGACTGAGTCACCCTGGCGCCCCTCTCCATTTGATTCTAAGTAGAAGGTTAAGAATTTAATCAAAGACCCTGGCCTTGTTAGCCTTGTCAGATCCCATTAGCTGACTTACAGAGTTTGAGAAGGAAGTGCTATTAAGCCATGGTCCAACAGAAGAGAAAAGTCGAAGGGTTCATAGAAAAGGAAAAAGTTTTCCTCAACTCTCCTAGGATCCCTGTCTGAAAATTAAATTGGCAAAGACAGGCTAATAAGAAAAAAAAAAAAAAAAAGCATGATTATTTAATAAAAGTTTTATGTGACATGGAAAACTTTATTAGGAAATGAAGACCCGAAACAACAGACCTGTGTATTTTTCTGCTAGGTTTGATGAATACTGGACAATTGTAGAGAAATACGATAGGCTAGGGAATATGGGGTGCTCATAGTAACCTCGGGGAAACTTGGCAAGTCATGATTGTTAGGATTCTTCTTGGCATTACCTTGTTTTCAGAGAGAAGGATGCACCTTTCCTCCAGGTATAGGGAGGGTACCTCCCACATGAGGGTTTTATGATCTGTTTCAGATAACAAGAGTGAGAGGAAGATCAGTGTGACCTTCCTGCTTCTGCTGTTTTCTGATATTCAATATGCCAGATGCCATATTTTGGGGTAGTGTTTCCTGAGCCCATCAGGTTGATTGCATCCTGATGTACTCCACATATTCTCCTGTGATGTTCTGCCTGGTCCGCATACTTACACCTAATACACTCTTCAAGTACAGACATGGAGTTCTTAGTTGCTAGATTCCAATAGCAGGGGATGAGTGTGTACAAATTCATATTTGTTCTTTCTCCCGATCCTGATGGTGCCCAAAAGCGAGTGTGTGCATTTTCAGAATGGCTGAGATTGGAGCTCACGGAAATGGATTCAAGAGACTAACAAAGCTAATGAAAATTAAAATCCCAACCTCAGACTCCTAGCCATTGTGCCCTATCACTTGAGCTAAATACTCCCATCTATTGCAATACCGAGCACTTCAGAGTGAAAGAGGAGCTATGGTTGTGTAACTGGTTATGGGTAAAAACTTTAGCGTGCTACAATTTAGATAAATGAAGTGTGCCATCTTGTTGTTGTTTCAATTATATTTTGCTTTTTCATCTATAAAATACAAGTAATATTCTCTGACTTATCTTTCTCCTACCGTTCTTTCAAGAGGCAAACAAGGTATCTTAGTGAAAGTATACTTGGAGATAAAGGATATAAGATACCATACTATCAATAAAATACAGGAATAAATCTGGCAGTCATAGTAACCTTGTTAACCAAGAAGTTAATTTCAAGATTATACGACCTCAGAGTTTGAACAGATTTGGGGATAATCTGGCCATGAATAACATCTGTGATGGTTTCTTTATTTGTGTTGAAGATAATGGACAGAGGAAGTTAAATGTTGTTAAAACTCACCCAGTAAGTAGAGTTCAAACTTAGTTCCTTAACCTCCGAGCCCATCACTTTTCAAAGTGTTCCTGCTTTACTGAGACAGCTCATAATTATTTCTGTGTCTTGACCACTAATATGGTGTTCATGTAAATTGTACACATGATTTAGTGATGAAACATAGCTATGAAAGAATTTATGTCTTTTGTACTGTTTGTCATCACTTCTGCTATAAGTGTGATTTCAGATCTTCAGGGTTTTTTTTTCCCATTTATTTATTTATTTATTTATTTATTTATTTATTTATTGCTTTTTACTCCATCTTCTCTTGGAAATAATTGGTAGAAGGTCAGTGATATAATATTTTTTTTTAAGATTTTATTTATTTATTTATTTATTTATTTATTTATTTGAGAGAGAAAGAGCATGAACAAGAGGAGGGCAGAGGGAGAAGCAGACTCCCTGCTGAGCAGGGAGCCTGGGGCTCGATCCCAGGACCCCGGGATCATGACCCAAGCTGAAGGCAGATGCTTAACAACTGAGCCACCCAGATGCCCCTAATATTTACTTTTGAGTTCAGAAAGTTCACTAATTATTCACTAACTGTATCTGATATCTACAGCATTAAAAGACCATAAGAAATATGAATAAAATGATAATTGCAACAACAACAACTGTGAAAAGAATACATCATGCAGAGCATCTTTATGAGTTTTATTACATATAATTCTCCTAATATCCATGTGAAGGTGAATGTACTAGACTCATTTCACTGATTAAGGAACAGAGGCTCCAGTAATTTATAGGAATTAAGAATCTCACAACTAAACCAGATATTCTGACCGGAACCTGAGCTCTCTGCAGGATCTGTACTAGGTGTGTATTTCAGTGTTCTACAGTTCTCTGTTTTTACAGTATTCTTGTGTATTTTGGACTTAATCTTGAGAGTGGTTAGATAGCTAAGACAAACACAGGGCACTAGACTACACTGAGATTATATGACTCACTGCCAGTCTCTCACCTTCAGGCACCCCAGAATGGCACCGCACCTCACTGCATTGTGCATGGACCTGCACGATTCTGGTCGCCTACAGAGGGTGCTGATGTTTAGTGACTGACCCTGTTCTGTGGACTTGCGTGGTTGGTTATGAACCAAACTCCTCACCATGCTGTGTGTGAAGTTCCCTGGGTTTTCTCAGATGTGTCACAGTTTTGTCTTTTGAGTACAACTTTGAATTTTAGACCCAAGAAGAGTTCATTCGAAGCACAGTGTGGTGAATAAACTTGCTGAATTTTTCAGGAAAAAAAAAAATTGCTCTGGTGCTTTCAAGACCTTAAGCAAATGGGACATGCAAAACCAGCTGTGTTCTTCCACTATCACCTGGGATTGTCTTTTTTAATAACTTGATTAGAATTTTCTATGGTTATCATGTCCTAGCTTTCTGTTTCCTCTGCTACTCTTTCCATTTGTACCTGTTGTTCGAAATAGGTATGACATTTTACCATTAACCACAAACACTTTTCTAATTGATATAGATTGTTTATAAAAGGTGGTATCAACTACAGCTATTACTTGGTTTTGAAACTGTGACCATTGTGTGAGTGCATGTGTGTGTAATAGCAAGGTATAGAAAAGAAGAGTGAAAGTGGTCATAAAAAAGAGGTCCAGAAGATACATGCGATACACCTTGGCCCTGATTGGAATGCCAGAAATTTACAGGACTGGCTTGTGATCAGGCTTCTGGTGAGCTCTGGTTGAGTTGAATTTACTTATGGACAAATTGGACTGAACTTCTTTAGATGATATAAATGCAGGTTTCTATAATAACTTTTTAAGTGAAATATTGCTTCACACTTGACATAAATTAGATATTACACAGATTGTGTTTGTTTTGAAGTACATTTCTAGCAAAGCTTAGATGAATGGATTATGCAGATACAGAGATAAATGAAATAAATCCTTCTCAAGAGTAGTGCATACTATTTACATATTCATGTTTTATCCTGTAGAGCAAACCATCCTTATGTGTAGGAAGCAGGAGTAGGTTTGGAGACAACAGAGCCTGGTGGATAGGAGTTCAGGCTTCAAGTCAGGGTATCTGTGTTGAAATTCCAGCTCATCACTCACTAGCTGGGTGGCATTAGCCACGTAATTCACCCACTTTCTGCCCCAAATCCTCCTGAATAACATGAAAAAGCAATAGTACTACTCATGGGGCAGTTGTGGGAATTAAATTAATTTGTATGTATAAAGCACTTAAGAATTAAATAACTGTTAGTCCTTGACATTATCACATTATGGTATAAAATAATGGAAGGTTCTGAATTTTCGTCTTTGTTTGAAATGATTTTCTTGTGGCCTATGTCCTAGTATTCATTTTTGGGTACCTTCTAGTCGCGACCACCTCAACCCCACACAACAGAAGTGTCATTACTCTTCTAGCTACACCATGACCATAATTTTACAACCAAAAAATATATGTATCTCCAATTTTGGTGGTTCTGTCCATTAACATTCTCTCACCCCTTTGGCTAGTATTTCAATAGCTCTTGGCAAGTCTGTTATTGAAAAACATTATTTTAACTTCTATAAAATAGTTTCTTAAACGGAATGCTGTGAGTAAAGGTCTAGTGAAGGTAGCACTAAAATTTCTAAACACCTGAGACCTATGGATCAAATTTGAAGATGAAACTGTGCATATTTTCTAAATACTGTGTTCGTAAAGCAAGCATGCAGTTTTAATTTTAGATTATATGTTTATTGTGAGGAGGTAGTGTTGACATGGAGATATTTGGATGGCAGGCATCCCCTAAACACACATAGCACTGCCACTAGTATCTGTCACATAAGAGAGACTTAATAAGTGTAAACCCCGTTCCCATGCAGAAATGTCGTATATGTTAATTTAAGTCTTTATTAACAAAGTTGTCCTTTTGATTATCAAAAAAATATGGCATCCCACAATTAAGAGTCTGATTTGACTCAGAATTGGTATCTGTTAGTCTAAGAAAGGTGAAAATTTGGAAAGCCACAGTCAATGATGATGATGTCAACGAAGAGGATGATGATGACGATAATCTTTAATGCCTCAAGTTTGGCAGCCAGCATAGGAAGTTGTTTTTTGTAAATCATTTCATTTAATCCTAAAGCAATTTTTTCAAGGAATATACTTTCCTTCCCATTTTACACATGAGGAAACTGGAGCTCAGGGATTTAAGAATCTTATTCAAGGTCGGAAAGCACCTGAAATTCAAATCCAAAAGCTCGTGCAATAAGGACACTCTCCAGCTACTCATCAGTGATAACTTAAGGGAAAAATATTTTGTCATTGGCATCTTCACTTCATATTACCAAAACAACAACTTTTAGGATTCACCCCAGAAAACCTCCAAAATAACTGAGTTAGCTTAGAAATTCTATTTATTGACAAGTTTGTCTTAGAAAACTGCTGACAAGACACCAATAAGAGCCATAGGCAAACATTTAGTACAATTTACCAAATTGCACTTTTTTCCCCTTATTTTTTGAGATGTTTTAAAAGCTTCATTATTTATGAGAGAAAACCGCGAGGGCCTGACAAGACATTGAGAAAAATACAAAGGAAAGAGAACATTTAAAAGTAGAACCAGTTTTCCAAATATGTTAACCCGTAATAATAGAAAGAATTTTGTTTTCATTTTCCTTTGCTTTCTGTTATTAAAAATGTCTCTCTTGGGGTGCCTGGGTGGCTCAGTTGGTTAAGCCTCTGCCTTTGGCTTGGGTCGTGATCTCAGGGTCCTGGGATTGAGCCCCACATCAGGATCCCAGCTCAGCAGGGGAGTCTGCTTCTCCCTCTGCCTGCCCCTCCCCCTGCTCATGCTCTTTTTCTCGTTCTCAAATAAATAAAATGTCTCTCTCTTTTATTTTTGATTTTAAATTATTTGGGGGGCTCTGATGCTTTGTAAAATACATAGGTGCTTTGTTTTTTATGTTTTTTTTAATTTAAAAAACTGATGTATAACAAGCCTCTTTCTTTGTAACCATAGCATCTTATCTTTTATGTTACTTTGATACGGGAAATTTGCAATCAACTTTTACCACCACAGGAAAGGAGTCCCCTAAGTTCCCATCTGCCTGGTGGGCAACACCAAATCTCGATGCACAATGGACATTCAGTCTAGAGACCAGATGGAAAATGCAGACTTTCCCTGCCCATGAGGTTTATAAACTATAGGACCTGGGTCTTTCCCTCCTGCCTGCTGAGCATCCTCTTTTCCTTGCTTCCCATTAGGACAGGGAAAGAATTTTCTAGAACTTAGAGTGGAGTGAGGGAGAGAATAAGTTGCATCTCTGGCTTCTGGAGTTGGACCTACCATGCATTTCCCATAAAAGTAATGCTTTACGTCGTGGGCGGGCATGGCCAAGGCAGGACCACTAGTGTAAGAAGCTCACAGGTTAGGCTTACTTTGGCTGTGCGAGCTTCCTCCCCGTGTGTCTCACACTGAATAGGGAGTTACAGGCTGACAAGCAATTTACAAGCTAAGTTTGATTACAACGGTGGAAACTTCACCCACTGGGAAAAAAAATCCGTTTCATCATTGCAAGGACTGTGCGTCATTGTCCTCTTTTTTTTCTTCTGCTCTTCCTCCATCATCGTCATCGTGGTCTTCATCATCCTAAAAATAAGTAACCCTAGCTGAGCGCTTTCAATATCCAGGCACTATTCTAAGTGCTTTATGTATATGAGCTTACTCAATTGTCCCAATATTTGTATGAATTAGAAACTATTTTTACTTTTATAGAGAGAGGAAACTGAGGGGTGCATAGGGGGAAGAAACTCATACAAGCTATGAAATTCAAATCAGGCCATCTGACTTCACATTGTTTTCCTGGAGAGGATTGAGCTCATAGGTCTTGAGTCGGGCAGAAGTAGGTTCAAGTATTAGCTTTGCCAAATACCAACTTTGTGACTAAGGTAAGCTTACCTAGCTAGCATCTTGAGCCTCAGCTTTCTAAAACATTCCCAAATAGGAATTATCCCTATGCATAAAATGGGATAAATGATAACAGTTATCTCCTAGTAATATTGTAGGTATTAAATAAAATAGGGAGAAAATTATTTTGGCTTCCGGCAGTGGGAATTACTATTCAGAATCAAAGGTAATGCTTCATTATTATTTTTCAATCAGAAAGAATTAGGCAAATTTAATGTTCCCTCAAGTTTAGACATTGAGCATAAAATTTGCTGATTGATTGCCTCAGTAAATGAGAATTTTAATAGAGGTGCTTAATTAATTTAGCTAATTAACTAAACAATCCTACATATCATTGGAAATAAAAGAGAGCAGGAGTCCAGATTTGATCTTTTTAATTCCATTCCAGAGCACTTCAACAGCCTTCTATTCCCTGTGTCCTACTTCCCACACAGTGCCCTCCACCCAGCCCCATCCTTTTCTCTTCAGGGTTGAGTGCCAGGAAGCAGAGGACACTTCACCTCCCTTCTCCTACCTACTCCCCATACGTATACCTGAAGCCTTTCAGGTAATGACACCGAAGGCCTAACCCCTGCTTACACATTCTTGGCAAGTCTTTGCTGGGAAATTCTTGTGAAAGACCTGTGTGGCACCGTCCTCCTGCCTTACCAACAGTATTTGATTATGTTTTGCATTATGTCATGCTGTGCCGTTGCTTAGCACTACTTGCAACATGACAGAGTCAACAAAACCATCTAAACGCGAGACATTATGATGCTCCTGAAATTGCTGAATGGAAGAGATGCAGCCCAGCAGTTCAGGCAGGAGTTACTGGCTTCGCTAGATAAGCATGTCTGAAAATGTAGTGAATGCAAGGTCAGCCTCCTACCTGATAGTCCTATGTCTGCCATTCAACTGGGGAAAGCGGAGGAGGTTTTGCTTTCCAGGTCACATGCTCATTCATCACCAACTTGTTGTTCCTGCTGAGAGACTGAACAGCACCTAACAGGACTAGTTTTCCGGAACTCTCTTTTAGATAGGTTGGGAAAATCATGCAAATACTAATATAAGCCCAAGTTGAAAGTTTCTAAATAATGAGGATAAAAAGTAAACTCTTCCCTTTAAATTTGCTTTTCCTGTAATTCTCAAACCTTGAAAATAGCATTTTTTTTTCCCTTGGAACCTATTTTATGGTGATCTATTTTTAGTGTCAAATATATAAGTAAAAGCTATTGTGAATTCTCCTGCATTTACCACCAGACTGAAATGCCTTGTAAAACTGCAAAATAGATTTAACCTTCGAAAGCCTTTTTTGTTTCATGTTACCTCATGAAACCTGTTTTTTTTTTCTTTTTAAATTGTACTTGTCTCCAAAATGTAAATTTCTGAAAGGACCCTTATTTAAAAAACAATTCTCTCTGAGGGTTCACATATAACAAGGGAATGTTGCTTCTGCAAAATCAACATCCAGCCCTTCACATCAAGAAGGTGCTGATATAAAAGAATTTCTAAAGGCAGAGTGTTGACTGGCAAGGGAATATTATTTCCCTGTTCTAGGAATAGAGTTGCCTATCTCCACATCCCAGGTCCTAAATGCATTTTCAGAGCCTCTTAGATACTCCATTAAAGACACCTTTTATTCAAGTCTTCTGCCATGTTTGTTAATAATAATAGTTGCAGATTTTAGAGATGTGTTATGTTTTGGGAAGATTGTATCAAGCATTTTAATATGTTAATTTATATAGACCATTACAACAATATTGTGGATTACATCTCATTATTATTGTTGTAGTTGCTGTTATTATAATGATTATATAATGAGGTTTAACATGTTGTCCAGGGTAACACCACTAAAGAAAAAGAGATTGTCTGGAACAACTCTTTTTTTTTTTTTTCATTATTATTATTTATTTGACAGAGATAGAGACAACCAGCAAGAGAGGGAACACAAGCAGGGGGAGTGGGAGAGGAAGAAGCAGGCTCCTAGCGGAGGAGCCTGATGTGGGGCTCGATCCCATAACGCCGGGATCACGCCTTGAGCCGAAGGCAGACGCTTAACCGCTGTGCCACCCAGGCACCCCTGGAACAACTCTTAATACTACTACATATTGCTTCACAAAGGAGACTGAGAAAAAACTATTTTAGATTTTTTTTTAGAAAGAATTTACAAGGAATTAGGTAATAATAGCTAATGGGGTATATGCAAAATTTTATTAACTCTGCTTATTGTTTTTTAACTATAAGAAAGGATATGAACTAATGAAAAGAGCCTAGGTTTTAGGGAAATATCTGTTTCTGCCATTTAATAAATGTCCCAAGTTTGGAAAATTACTTCTCTGAGCCCGTTTCCTCACCTGCAAAATGGGTTCAATTATATCTACCTAAAATTGTTTTTGTAGGTACCTAATTAAAGTATGTAAGAAGCAGAGCGTATGGTAGAGTCTCAATAAGTGACATCATGAACGTGTTTATAAAGGACATTTACTATAAGTATGCAAGGTGAATTGGAAGGACTTAAGAGAATTGTTTCTTAATCATTGAGCGATCTGAAAGCATCACAAGGTTAAAGAGATATTGAGATATTGAAGCTCACACCAAGTAAGCTCCACAGAGGAGACAAAGAAGTGGGGCAAGTATTGGCAAAGTGAGGGGGCAGTGGATGTACAAGATACTCAGATAAAAACTAAATATCTAGGGGCGCCTGGGTGGCACAGCGGTTAAGCATCTGCCTTCGGCTCAGGGCGTGATCCCGGTGTTACGGGATCGAGCCCCACATCAGGCTCCTCTGCTATGAGCCTGCTTCTTCCTCTCCCACTCCCCCTGCTTGTGTTCCCTCTCTCGCTGGCTGTCTCTATCTCTGTTCAATAAATAAATAAATAAAATCTTAAAAAAAAAAAAAAAACTAAATATCTAGTTAGTCCCCCTAAGTCAGAAAGGTTATAGGAAGCACACCCTAACTTCATACTCTTTCTTTTGTCAATGCCTCTTGGTTTCGCTCTCACAAAGAATTAGCTCAGCAAACATTTATTAAGTGACTCATGCAAGCCAGGTGCAGTGATAAAAGAGGCTGGAAGGTTGCAGTCTGAAGATATCCGAAATCATCTCTGTATATATTTTGATCTTTGAAAATTAGAACCACAGGTCTGTCGCTGAGATCTTCTGGCCCACCATTTTTTTAAACTTAGTTTGGATTTTCTCTGAAGCCAACTCTGAGACAAGAATCCAAAACTAAATAGTCAATTTGGGAAGTAGAATAAAAATGGCAAGAGATGGTGAAGTAAGACAGAACATGGAAGGTGAACAATTAAGGGTGATAGAGTTTAATCATCTTGAGAGACGTTTGGATGACATTATAAAACTTTTGTTAGATATTGGCTGAGGCTGATTCCAAGGATTTCAATTCCATATTCCTATCTTGCAACATAAACAAGAAAAGTGTTCCCTGGCACAAAGCCCCCCAGCAAAGAAATACAGGTAATGGGGGTTAGATGTTGGACTGACTTGCATGGATTGAGAAGATATGGCCAATTTTATGATCTCTAAAAGTGACTACATGGATGTTAGTTTATAAAAAGTATTTAATGGTCAAAAATCTTTGGGGAAAAAAGCTAGGTTAAACTCAAGGACTTTTCTTTTTCTATCATTTATGAATGTTTAGCTTCAGTTTAGGAATGTACAGAGATATGCTGGAACTGGCTCTTATCAGATGGTGAGTGTTGATTGTTAGATATTCAGGAATTTTGTGAGTCCATTGTTAAGCTGTGAGTAGCTTGAAATGGGACGTTGTGGGAATAGTGACACCACATAAATTGTCAAACGTTATAAATCAGCCTTCACTACACCCAGAGCTTGTTTATTAGCACATTGCCAGTAGGGCAGATTTTCTCAAACATTTGGTTTTAAATATTTAATTTAGACCTTCAACCCTTAAATTACTGGAACATTGTATGGAATTAGTGCACTGTGTGGGATCAAATCCAATTGCTTCTTTTTACAAATGAGGAAACATTAAGTCCATATCGATAGTAATTTATTCATTAAAAACAAAATTTCCATTATATGTGAAAAGAGAGAAGGCAATGTGGACCCAAAATATGTGGTTTCCAGTTATTTGTGACTCTGTTGATAATGTTCTCATGCTATTTTTATCATTTTGCCTAATAGATTTTATTCCATTAGCTTTGTTTTCCAAAACAAGACTTGGAATATAAAAGAATCCCAAACTATTAAAAAAGCCTTAGTACTCTCCTCAAAAGGGTCTCTCTGATAAGGTAAGCTTATACAGTCCTCTGTGAAATCACCTATGAGTTCCTTGAAGGAGAGAGGTTGGCTTAATAACAAAATAACAAGAATAAAACAAAAGACCCATTTAATGCATAATGCTACTAAACATATAAGAATGCAAACAGACTGATTTACTATTTCTCAGAGTACAGATCACTAAAAGGAGAGAGCTGTTCTGTATACTTCGCACCAGGTCATTCTCTGGTTGTAGCCGATTGTCGTATCAATGCAGTTGACATTGACAAGAAATGATGTAGCACAATGTCTACAGTGTTGACCTTGGAAAGTAGAGGTGAGGTCAGAAAAGTAAATGAAAGTACTGTCCTCAAGTGGAATAAAGTCATTCCTATATAATTGTGAAATGGGATTTTGCAAGAGGCACTTTGCATTGTCAAATTGGTAGATTGGTTGTGAAACAGAAGTTATGATTAATAGCAATAGAAATTAAACCAATAATGGATATTTTGAAGTCTTTTAGAGTTTATAAAGCACTTTCACTTATATGATCACCTTCAATTGTAAGTTAATAAGTTAACCATGGAAACAGACGGCAGTAATATAGGTACTATTGTCATATCCGTAAGCTCAACTACTTCAAGTAATTTTGGGGGTTTAGACAGTATAAATTCTAATAATGTTTAGTTCATGTCTTTGTGAAGGTCACTAACATGTTATCTTGTATTTATTTAAGCTTCTGACTAGATTTGCACTGTACTTGCTTCTGAAGGTCGGCAAATTCCAATACTCACATAACCTTTCCTGGAGATATTATCTGATAAAATAAGGCTTAGAAAATTTAATTCTCTTTTCTGCCAATCTGTAGAATGGATGAAACAGGTTTCAAACCCAACTTCTGACTCCAAATCCTGATGTCACATTCTCCCATATAGATAAGATTTAGGATGCAAAACTAAAAATCTAATACCTTGGTTTAATTAAAGTTCTTATGTAGAATTACTCTTATAGTGCACATTGCAGGAATAAACCTGTCTGGTTCATGTACTAATGTAAAATTTAATTGTATTTACTATATAAATTGGCCTCCACCATCAACACCACTCGACATGAAGTTGAATATCTACAATCCTTAACCCCTCTTACCTAACAGTCAAATGATAACAAGTCCATGCTATCAATTGTAAGATTTTTTTTAAAAAAAAGTTTTTCAGTTTAAATTCCATGTGTGTATTTCAGTATAGGATAATCAATTATATAAAGTGATAACAGCTATAACATAGCCAACTGTTCAAAAGACTTTAACACATAAGAGCGTATACTTGCTCCGTTAATGTTCAATGTCATGTTTTATATGTAAGGAGTCTCCCACTAGTCGAACAAGTAACTTCCCACGTGAAAAATAGGCTGAGAAAGATTTACACAAAAAGCAATATTTTGACTTGGGATCTTATTTCCTATTTTTTTTTTAAAGAGATTTCCACCTTCCTGCAAAGTTTTTGAAAACACATGTAATTTAAAAAATATGAAGGGCAGAAAAAGTCTGACTAGAAATTTCCATCAGCAATATTAAAGAAACAAACAAACAAAACCCTGGCATTCTGAGTTATAAAAATGATCACTGAACCATCTGTCAAAGGGCTAGAGTACTAAAAGATGATCTTACTAGAGAGATAATTTTCTTTATGAAGTTTTCCTAGGAATATCATAGCAATTTAGAATTACTGTGGTTGAAAATGAGAATTTTTAAAAGTTATTTATAGTCATTCCATTCCATTTTGGCAAATGAAGGAAGTCAGTCCTTTTGAAAAGAGAAAATACAAATCCTTGTTGTCTTACCTGGTCATTAGCAAGTTTTCATATTAAGAAAGTATGGCATAGTTTAGCTGTCAAATCAGAAAGTTAGATATCAAAGAGCTGTGTCCCAGTGTGAATGCTATCAATTACGAAATGTGTAATTCTAAAGCTGTTTCAAATTATTTCTGCCAAAATGCAAAATACAAATAAATAAGTGAATAAATAAATAAAATGCATAAAATAAATAAAATGTATAAATGCTTGGATAATTTTATTGACCTCAAGTTATTCAAGTGTGCAGTTGGAAAAGAATAGTAACGTTGCAGAACTGCTGAGGAAGCAAACTAGTCATGTACTAACATGTCACAGGTGATCATGAGTTAATCTCCTTCTTTAACTCTTCACCTTCTCAGGACCCTGTTCCTACTCCCATTTCAGCATCTCTCCTGAACCTGCCACCTCAAATTTGAAAAGACTAACACAGTTTATTCTTAAGGTAGATAGGGAATGAACAATGGAGGAGAAACATGTGAAAATTGGCTTTTTAAAAATAATAACATAGATAATTTTTTCCTTATTCTTTGTGAAAAGGGACAAAATGCAGATTTTTTCTTTTGCCCATGTGTGTCTGTGTACACACACATATGTGTTTGCCACTGTGAAGTAGTTGAATTTGCTCAGTGGACAACTATATAAAAATAAATTATAATAATACAAGGGTATAAATGAGGATTTGATTCACTATTTTAAAATAGTCCGTCGGTTATACTGAATTTTTCTTTTGCATTTTTACAATAGGGAAAAATAGCTGTTAAAGGATTATCTTCTCATGATGCTGCAAAATCACAGTGGAGACAGAGAAATGGTTTTCCCCACGACAGTAGCGAGTGCCAGCACTTAAGCTGCGTGGAAGTGCAGAGGGGCAGTTAGGTTTACGTGTAGTTGGATTCTGGGTACTTGACAGCCCTTTTTTTGTGTGTGACTTTGTTCTTTTAATGAAGTTACTGGCATCGTTTGGTTTGTAGATTTTGGAATTTGGAACTATATTTACAAACCTCAGGAAGTCAAAGGAGAAATTTAATCAACCTGCAAACAGACATACACACGAACACACAACACAGATCAGTTTTATTTATATACTTATCCTGATTGCTGTACGTTTTCCTGTGCTGTATTTAGCATATTGGTTGAGCCAAATAAAATTGCCATTTTTGTGGGTTAAAAGGAATAAAGAATTAGAGATTTTAGATGATTCAACCTAGTAGATGAAATAGACACAGCTGTTTTCAAGGATCTACATCAAGATATGAGCCATTCTTTCTGGATAGAATGACACAGAACCTGATTAATATAATTTATAAGGTTTTAGGCCATTTTATTTCATTGTAAAACTAGTATTTCTTCATTTCGTTCAACAAACATAATTTAATGCTTATCATGTGCCATAATTGGCAGACACTATTTAACAGAATAGCCAATATACCTGCTCTCATAAAGCTTACATTCTACTGGGTGAGAGAAAAATTAAGATACGTAAGTATGTATGTATCATAAAAGGCGATACAGGCAAAAATAAAGCAGGAATGAGGATTTTGTGTGAGAGAGTGGGATTGCAATTAAAGATGGTGGTTTGGGAAGGCCTCAAGAAAAAATGAAGTCCGGAAGGAAGTAAAGGGCAAGCAGTGGGAATGTCTGTAAAAAAGCAACAGCCATTCTGCCCTGAAGGTCCACAGAGGATGCCATGTGCCACTGCAGCAGATGCTTCGTGTCACTGGTCTGCCACTCAGCATGTTGGTTGACATAGCTCCTACAGCTCTCACTGAGTCTCCTCTCATCTTCTCTGTGTCCTAAATCAGGAGCTCCATGTCAAACAGTACCACCATCTTCTAAAAGTCACACTCATTGTGGAAATCAGAGACAGTGAGGAATAGACATGAGTCGCAGTTTGTCCACGTGTGTTCCAGTTTGATTTTGTAGATTTTGGTTTGTTCTTGGGGACTCTGCTTTTTCCTTGATCACCCAAGTTCCCTTCTGCTTTTCTTACTTTTGCCAGCCCCATGTCTCCTTGTGATTTTAGGCCCACCATCAGGTGCGGAAGTAGTAGCCTTCCATAGATTACTTTACCAGCTTCCATAATTGTGAAAGGTTTAATGCCTAAAGGAAACTCCATATTCCATATCACTTGACTGCATCTGTTTCCTTGATTGATTGTTAATTAAGACACTAATTAACCTCTAAAGTTTAATAGGCCCCTCAAAGGTAGCATACACTCAGTTGACTTCCTAATTCCTTCTAGGACAGCACTTGTTATCCTCCCAGTCTTGTCCAACACAGTTAATGGCAACTTCTCCTTTCTTTTGTTCAACTGAAAATCATGGAGCCATCTTTGATGGTTCTCTTTCATAAACACCCCATAGTCTGTCTTTCTGGAAATTCTGTTAGTCCTACCTTTAAAATATATCTAGTATGCAGCCCCCTTTTTTTTTTTTTCCTTTCTATGGCCCTCCACTGTGGCCTAAGCCACCATCATGTCCCACTTGGATTAGATAAGATCCTCCACAGGAAGTGAGTATAGATAAAAGAGAAAGGTACTTGAATTTTTTGAGGTTAGTCAATGGAAAGATCAGTGAAGCAAACTGAGAAGGAAGATGTGAAGAAATTCACTGAGTATGGAAACCTGGAAAATCACATGGAACAAACAAAAAGGGAATTCAAGGGAAAGAAAAGTGTCATTTTCCATTTCTCCCCAGGACTGATGAATTACTTTATTGGGAAAGTGGGCTGTAGTGTTTCATCAGAGTTGCTTACCAGGATATAATAAAGAATATATGGCAGACCTGTACCAAGGTGTCAGACAATGGTACAATATTATGAAATATATTTCTGGCACTATTTTATTAAGATGGATTACAGGGCAAAAAAATCAAATTTTATACGATGAACATTTCTGTCCATATTTCTATGGATATATTATTGATATCAAACGTCACCTTGAGAGTGAAACATACATTCTCAAAGAAATTTCTAGGGAATAGGTGATGCTTTTGCTAGCATATGCATATCCTAAAGATGCACATGAAGTCCTTGACTGTAGAAGACCTGAGGACCTGGCTTCCTGGAAAGTGACTCATTATTTTGCCATGGTTTGTGGTATACACGCCACCCAGATAAGATGTCCATTCTAGTCCTTTCTTTCTTTACTCTCCACATTCACTCCCTCTCCAAATCTTATCCTTTCTTTCTCCTCAGCCTAAAGGAGAACTGATCAGCCAACTGATCTCCCAGCCTAGAGTCTTCTATCTCCCTATCCCATCCTCAATTTGCCTGGCATATACCGTCCTTCTTGCTTGGTATCTGTTTCTTCCATTCAGTCCTGTGTCCACCACTCCACAAATAGAGCCTTTACTTCAGACATACTGAGGTACTCAGTGCTGTTTTGCATGTCTGGCTTTTGAATGTTTATTATTTGAAAGACTTCTTTCTCTGGGGTGGGGGCAGCAGAGTATAGTAGACAGGAGAAAAGGCTTTTTCCTTGTATTTTCTTGTATTCAAATCCAACTTCCCACTACATGACCTGGGCAAAGTTCTGAACTACTCTTGTGCCTCAGTTTGTCACCTGCGAAGTTGGGATAATAATAGTGCCTACCTCATGCATTGTCATGAGGATTAAGTGAGATAATTAATCTTTGTAAAGCACTTAACATAGTGCCTAACACATCACAAGCAATTGGCAATTTTAGTTACTATTATAATATTTTGGCCAATTCCAATGTATACATTATGTAAGTCAAAATTTGCTTATTTCTTTTCTGTGGAAACTTTCCTACCATATTTATCCCCCCTAGGTTCAGGAGAACAGATTAATCCCTCTTTTTCCCTAATCTTCTATATTATAGATAATAATACTGACTAATGATTGAAATTGTTTGTGTATCTTCCTTGTTCACTGGATTGTGCAAACATTTATATCTCTAACCTTGCTTATTGGTATAGATCCTGACACATAAGAGGCACTTCATAAATATGTATTGAAGGGTTGAGTAACAAGTGAGATCAGATGGTTTCTATCATAAAAAGCCCAGAGACATAAGAAAAGAGTCCTCATTATTCTTGGAAAGTATGTATGTGGTCCTCAAAGGCTTCATGGAAGAACTGGACTTCTTTCTGATACATATGAATATTCTCTTTTCTGAAATGAATTTTCTATAGAGAACAGCTCTTTTCCTTTGGGTTTACCTCTAGAGAAAGTCCTATACTTTCAAATGATTTCTTCATTGACCCACAAAGCTGAAACAGCTTGTCAGCACGAAGTCCCAGATGGCTTGCCATAATTGCAGTTTAACATGCTCAAGAGAATTGATTCGAGTATGTTAGGAATTTCTCGGTATTATTGAATGATCAATATGAGAGCAAATTGATTTTTATTTGTAAACTGCATTTCCTGAACCAATATTGACTTCTTAGCTTGGGATGGGATTTAGAATCTTTGTTACTTAAAAATGTAGTTTTAAATTTAAGGAGAAAATATATTTAGTTCTCAATAATTAGGCCCCTCCTCACACAGATTTCCTTAAAAATGGGATATCAATGGATCCATATTATTATGTCTATAATTTAATTACAACATGCTAAATTGTTGCAGATTTAAGTAAAAGAACTGCAGGTCAATCACATATCTATTTTAAATATTACATTCACTATTGCTTTTACTGTTAGTACAGATATTTTCTATTCTTACTTTGATGCATGCTGAAATAAATTTAAAAAAATTATCTCAGATGATAACCAGAAGTTTTAATCAGGAGTTTAGCTTTAGGCATTTTGAAGAATAGTGAATTAGATTTCCTAATACATTAATGCTTGCCTTTAGTGAAAAGTTTTAAAAATTCCTCAGTAATAAGTTTTATTTGATTCAGTAACATAACTCTCCAAGTCACTAGGGACATGTAAAGAAGAGTTGAGAGTAGACTGCCTCTAAAAGATTCTTGCTTCTTTTTTGATCAGCCTTTAGCAGCTTAAAACAGCAACATTTCTCTTAAAGTAAGGACAGATGAGTTTGTTTTCATCCTTCAGACTCTCAGCCTCCACTTAGTTCAATGAAACATCCTCCTGAATGGCTAATATGTTTCTGTATCATATCATGCATTTTCAAGTATGTGATGCTCTGTATCTTATTAATATAGCTTGTCAGATGTCCTTTATGAAAACAGGGTCATGATGCTCAGTTTCCATCCCAGGTGAGTAACAGTTAGAGCCCCAGGATAAGGTCCAGATGTACATAAATTTTTAATACCTAAATGCAGTATAATGGATTATGCACCATTTGGGAATGCTGAAGTCTCTACTCCAGAGTGAGGTTGGTTTGTATTAGGGCATCTCTCTTATCTCCCTTTCTCTTTTATAAATAAATTAATAACTTTTTTGAGCCCAGCACTTCCATTTACAAATATGGTGATTCGATCATGTTAGCTCTAAAATCTTTTATTTTTTTCAGCTTTAACATTTCGTATTTCTCTGATAGTGATATCAGATAAGGTAAAAGGTTAGATTCCATGAATGGTGGGATTAAGTGGAAATGAGTGCTTTCAGGCTCTTTAGAGCGTGATTAAGAACATGTGAAAAAATCTAGTCATGGTAAACCGGGACAGGGACTCAAGTAAAATGTAGTGGCACTTAAAGTATTTCTATTTTTTTACACTGGAAAATTGTCTTGATCTCATGTTACACTATAAGTTATAGATATATTTATACATACATGCATATGATACTAAAATATTTCCATAAAATATATGGCAATATGGCAAAAATCTTGCCCCAAGCAAAGATTGATTTTTTGTAATTGATGCTATGAAATCAAACATCTTAGAGTTTGTAGCATCATTCAGTAATTTGGTTAGCTCTGTGTTAAGTGCTCTACAAACGTTAGTTATCTCCCTTAATCCTCACGACAATCACTGAGGCAAGGTACTGTTGCTGTTCTCCCTTTTGCAAGTAACTGGTGACATACAGGGTATGTAAATGATACAGTTTCTGTAGTAAAGTTTTGTTTCTTCCAGGATGGTATGTTTAAAACATTTTTTTTTACTATTTAATAACAATTGTATTAATATTTCAGCTAAAACTAAGAATCAGTTGAATTTTTAACATCCTATTACTTGCTTTAGACATAATCCCTGCCCTCAGAGATTAAATTTAGAAATGTAAATTTTTAAAAAATCACTGAAGAATAATTAGCACAGTGGTTGTGTCCTATAATTCAGACATCTGGATTCATGTTCTGTCGTTTATAAACCTGGTAAGAAACAACACTCCTCTGATGATCACTTTTATCATCTATAAAATAAGAATAATAATATTCCAATTTTATGTGTTTTGTTGTGAGCGATAAATGAATGTTATTAATAATAAACTTTATCTAGAGAGTATTATGCTAAGTGAAATAAGTCAGAGAAAGACAAATACCATCTGAATTTCACACATATACGTGGAATTTAAGAAATAAAACAAATGAGCAAATGCAGAAAACAGAGAGGCAAACCAAGAAACACTCTTATCTACAGAGAACAAACAGATGGTTACTAGAAGGGAGGTGGATGGGGGGACAGGCTAACTAGGTGATGGGGATAAAGGAGTGCCCTTGTTTTGATGAGCACTGGGTGTTGTATGGAAGTGTTGAATCACTATATTGTACAACTGAAACTAATACTGAAGTGTATGTTAACTAACTGGAATTTAAACAAAAACTTAAAGAAAAATCGACAGATTCCCCAAAGTGTAGTAATTAAGAAGAGAGAAGAATCTTTAAATGTTTGGATGTCAGATTTCAGATTCCAACTCTGCCACTTACACCTAACTAGTGATATGTAAGATGCCTAATTTACAAATGAGGAGCATTCTTTGGTTAAATAGCCAAATGAAAATTATAGAATTTATAAATACAGAGTTGGAATCTGAAACCCAAATTTCAAAAGATCATTCTATCTTCAAAGCTCACATACTTTCCAATGAAACTACGAAGATCAGAAACATAAAATTTTGAAGAACAAAGTCAGTTCCCCAAATCACTGAGGACATTGTGAGAATTTACTCTGCTGAAAAAGCCACGAAGTAAGAGAGATTGTTACACTCTCAAATGTGGAGCATAGGATGAAGATCTCTGTCCTCAGTGAAGATAAGACATGGCAAGTTTGTCCAACTGTGGAGTGAAATACAGTTAAAAAAAAAAAATCACTGTTCAGGAAATGGCATTAACAAGTCCATCACAATTCCTCGTACTACTTATTTTTCCTCTTCCAAGTAGAGGCCTGTCATGCACTGTGTAATATTTTCATGTATTATGGACACATCTTCCAACTCATTTTTGCAAATGTGTAGATAACAAGATTTACTAGTGTGTTTTTTTCTGTCCCTACTGGCAGATTACATATGCTTACTGAATTAGTGCTTTAGAAAAATGGCAGGCATGGGCCACATTATGCTCAAATAAAGATATGATTAAGGCACTAGGCTAAAATATTCCCCAAGCTCTTTGAGTGGCAGCAGCTTGGTTCTTTAAAGCAGCTTTAGCTCCATTCCTCTAAATAGATTGACAAAATAGAATTAGCTGTCAGTGGGAAAATTTTCAAAAAATGTCTGCAGAGGGATGCCAGGATGGATGATGTGTTTTACAGGTGGAGGATAATCAGGTTCTTTGTATCGAGAAGGCAGACAGCAAAAGTGATTGCATCCTTAGGAAAATTCAGACAGAACAATTTTCTTTGCCCTTATGAGAATGATTAATTAAATTTATTAGCCAAGTTGAAAATATCGTACACATTTTGTTTCTATCCCATAGCTTAAAAGAAATGGGTTTTTGGAAACTGGCATAGTCCTGAAAATTCAACCTATCAAATACACGTCTGGCTTTAATAAGTAATAGCATAAAGGTGGGAGGTGGAGCATAAGTTCGGCCATAGTTGTTGTAGGATTTTACTCTAAATTATTCATGTTAAAAATATATTTTTACCTTTAATTGAGAGATAAAACCTGGGCCTTTAAGCATTCAGTTTCTTCAAAGAGATGTCCAAAATGGGCAGAAATTGCATAGGAAATTGAGCAAAAGTTTTACGTTGTCATTTATTTTGTTCGCTCAAAAAATATTTATTGTGAGCTGGCCCCATATCATGCTCTGTGTTAGGCAATAAACATTACTTCTACTTATCCTATGGTTTCAACTTAAATATCACTTTCATAGAGAAGCCTTCCTTGACCCCCATACATGGCTTGACTACTGTAATATATTCTCATATATCTGTTAATATTCAAATATATATGTTCATTATTGCTTATGTAGTGTTCATCTTCCCTAATTGTCTGTAAATTTGTAGAGATTAGGAGACATATATGTTTCTTGATTGGACTATTTATTCTTTGGATGTTAAGTTTGATAAGTTCTTTATAGATTTTGGATACTAGCACTTTATCTGATAAGACATTGCAAATATCTTCTCCCATTCTCTCAATTGTCTTTTGGTTTTGACGACTGTTTTCTTTGCTGTGCAAAAGCTTTTTATCTTGATGAAGTCCCAGTAGTTCATTTTTGCCTTTGTTTCCCTTGCCTTTGGAGATGTGTGTAGCAAGAAGTTGCTGCCGCTGAGGTCAAAGAGGTTGCTGCCTGTGTTCTCCTCTAGGATTTTGATGGATTCCTGTCTCACATTTAGGTCTTTCATCCGTTTTGAGTCTATTTTTATGTATGGTGTAAGGAAATGGTCCAGTTTCATTCTTCTGCATGTGGCTGTCCAATTTTCCCAACACCATTTGTTGAAGAGACTTTTTTTTTCCATTGGATATTCTTTTCTGCTTTGTTGAAGATTGGTTGACCATAGAGTTGAGGGTCCATTTCTGGGCTCTCTGTTCTGTTCCATTGATCTATGTGTCTATTTTTATGCCAGTACCATGCTGTCTTGATGATTACAGCTTTGTAATAGAGCTTAATACTTTGGCTTTAATAAGTGGTATCCTAGAAGTGGGTGGTGGGGCATAAATATATAAATATATTTTTATTTGATAGGAAGACCTTGAGGGAGGTAAGTGGGAAAATGATAGGGTTCAATTTTCATCTCAGGAAAAACACTCCTATCATGGATTGTGGCTGAATAGCTACTTCTGCCTTCAAATGTGCAAACACTATATACCTGGAATGCTATGGACAGTTTCATCACTTATGTATCTGTTGGCACGTATCCCCAGGAACTCCTATGGGAATATAATGCCTGAAGTTTAAAACTTTTCTATTTTGGAGTTTTTGTGGAATTTTTTTTGTTTGTATTTTATCCAGAGTGCTTTGTCAATTCACCATTTTGAATTACTTCTCACATTTTATATCTTATAAACCTTAAAACATTCATGGTATATAGTGTGATTCTGTTAATCAAATTCATATCACCTGCCTGGAGGCTAGATTTTTTCCTTCTCACATTCATCAGAGACATGCTATTGTTTTATTTCCCCCCTCACAATGACTTCCAAGGGAATGGTTACTTTTTTAGTAAGCAGTAATATACAAAAAGTTAAATCGTACAGTTTTTTAACACTTCGATGTTTCTGTAGTAATTTTTCACAAAGAGGCTCTTTTTTTTTTTTTACCCTGAAACAAAATATGAGCAAAAGATATAAGGTATAGAAAATGAGAGTAACAATTCCTTACTTCCTTTAATGAGTGTTAAATTAAAATTATAGAAATGTTTTATTGAGTGGACAGGAAGACTGTGCAAAGCAGTCATGGTAACCAAGAGTCAGATTGGAACTAATTCCCTCATTTGACATTTATTGAGTGTTTGACAAATGCAAGGAAAATAACAGTCCATGCCCTCCAGGAGCTTTCAGCCTAGTAAGACAAAGAAGAGAAACCTATTAAAGCCTGGGAACTGTTATAATAAGCGAGTGCACACAGTGGCAAGAGAACATTTGACCTGTGGACTTTAGAAGTTTCATCAGGGAGGTGGCATTAGAACCATGTCACGGGCATGCACAGGAGTTTATCAGGCAGAACCTGAAAGGAAATAGCAGAAAATAGCACGTCAGACACCATGGATTAGTGGAAATACATGTTAGGTTCAATGACACATAGGGTGTATTTGTGTGTATGTGTGTTGGCTGAAGGGGGCAGTTTCAAGGAGTCCCAGGAAAAGAATAAGAGATGAGAACAAAAACGAAGTTCAGAACCAGAGGTGATGAAAAGCCACTGCAGAGTTTAACATAAAGACGTACCTCGTTTAGATTTGTTCTAGGAAGGGTAATTTCATACCCATGTGGGGGAGTGTATTAGGCAGAAAGGAAACTAAGAACAAAAACTGCCTAAAAATAAAATTTAAGGAATTGGCATTGGGATCAGTAAAAATTACAGAGATTTAAAAATCATTTCCAAGATGACCCTCAGTGGATATTGTTTCCCTGTGGAACGATTATTTCCTCTACTATAGAAATCTGAAGACAAATTATGGTTTTCTTTCTTTTTTATTTCTTTCATCTGGTAATATTTATCAGTGGCCTCCATTTTCCTCCTGTCCTAATTTGAATGGAGCCTAAGAAGTTTTTGTCACTGTTTTCAGCCTTCTGAATAGCATACATGCCACACATTTGCATACCATTCTTACTTAGGTTTCCGTCTTGCATATTTTTGGCTTATATCCTTTTATGACATATTCTCATTACAGGAGTGTGTGTGTATTTGTGTGCAGGTATGTGCATATTAGGTGAAAGGCTTTCTCTTTTTTCCTCTATTTTTTAAACAGCTTTGCTGAGGTAAACTTGATATACAGATAATTGCACATACATAATGTATACAATTTGATTAAACCATTTCCACACTCAAGGTAACAGACATATCCATCACCTTTCTAAGTTTTCTCGTGACCTCAGCCTTTTTGGCGGTATGAACATTTAACATGATAGCTACTCTCTCGAGTTTTCAAGTGCAGTACACCATATCGTGACTGTGGGCACTATGCCATACAGCAGATACCTAGACTTGATTCACTGTGCATAGCTGAAACTTGATCCCCGCCCACTGATCAAGAATTCTTCATTTCTCCTTCCATCTCCCCAGCCTCTGGTAACCACTGGTCTAGTCTCTGCTTCTGTGAATTTAGCGACATTAGATACCTCGTATAAGTGGAATCGTCTAGTATTTGTCTTTCTGTGACTGGCTTATTTCACTCACTATAATGCCCTTAAGGTTCACTCATCATAATGCCCTTAAGGTTCATCCATGTCCTTTGCTGTGCAGAATTTACAGTAACTAAAACTGTATGACACTGGGATAAAGACAGACATATAGACCAAGGGAACAGAATAGAGAGTACAGAATGAAAACCTCACACAATTAATTGATGTTCAACAAGGGAGCAAGAATACATGATGGGAAAAATATAGTTCCTTCAACAAATTAAGGGCATCTATAATGCCCTTAAGGTTCATCTGCAAATGACAGAATTACCTTTTTCTTAAGAGTGAATAATATTCCATTGTATGCATACACCACTTTTTTCTTTATCCATTCGTCTATCCATGGCCATTTGGGTTGTTTCCACAACTTCACTATTATGAATAGTGCTGGAATGATCATGGGAATGCAGATATCTCTTCGAGATCCTGACTTCAGTTATTTTGGATACATACACAGAAGTGGATTGCTGGATCATATGGTAGTTCTATTTTTAATTTTATGGAGAACTTCCATACTGTCATAGCAATTACACCATTTTAGATTCCCACCAGCACTGTAGAAGAGTTCCAGATTTTCCACATCCTCACCAACATTTATTTTCTTTTGTTTGTTTTTGATAATCGCCATCCTAACTGGTATGAGGTGATACCTCACTGTGGTTTTGATTAACATTTTCCTGGTGATTAGTGATGTCGAGCACCTTTGCATATACATGTTGGCCATTTGTATGTCTTATTTGGGGGAAAAAAAAAGTCTGTTCAGGTCCTTTGCCAATTTTTAAATTGCTTATTTGCTTCTGTGATGTTGAGTTTTATGAGTTCTTTATATATTTTGGATATTAACCCTTTATCAGATGTATGGTTTGTGAATTTTTTTTCTTCCCATTCCTTAGGTTGATTTTTTCATTCTGTTCATCGTTTCCTTTGCTGTGCAGAAGTTACACTAACTAAAACAGTATGGCACTAGCATAAAGACAGACATATAGACCAAGGGAACAGAATAGAGAGTACAGAATGGAAGCCACACATAATTAACTGATGTTCAACAAGGGAGCAAGAATTCATGATGGGAAAAAGATAGTCCCTTCAACAAATGACGTTGGGAAACCTAGATATCCACATGCAAAAGAATAAAAGTAGACCCCTAGCTACACCATAAACAAAAATAAACTCAAAATGGATGAAAGGCTTAAACATTGAGACATGGAAATATAAAAGTCCTAAAAGAAATCATAGGGGAAAACTTCTTGGCTTTGGTCTTGACAATGATTTCTTGCATATGACATGGAAAGCATAAGCAACAAAAGCAAAAATATACAAGTGGGACCACATCAAAGTAAAAGGCTTTCTTTTAAATGACACTCATTTTACTCAAGAGTATGAGCTTTAGGTATTATTAACAGAGTATCTCTTTACAGGTTTCCCATTTTTTGTGTTGCTTATTGTTCTCTTAGGATTCTAAGTCCCACCAAGTGGCTGACACTGCATTGTTGCCTTCTCTTCACTAATGACTCTTACTCAGTGGATGCCACTTTTTGTCAAGGGTCTTAGTGTGTCTAGCTTCCTGACCCATTATTATCTAGTGATGGATTTAAATCTGGGATGGTACTTCTCCATATTGCTGCTTATTCATTTTGAGAAATAAATTGGCAATGATTAAAAAAATAAATTCCTATATTTAAGTGAATGAGGTTTTCAGTAGTTTTAATGACTATTGATATGTCCTTAATTATCATTTTCCTGTGTGTTAACTTTAAAATTTATATTACAAAATCCTTCTCTTCTTTATTTTCTTTAAGTAAAGGAAACTTGAAATATTTGTCATTAGTTGTACAGATATGGTCACAGTCATACATTTATTCAGCAAGTACTTTTTTTTTATGTCTTTCCTTACATGTCAGTCATTCTTCTAGAGTTAGAAAAACAGTGAAGAATAAGGCAGACAATATCCTTACTTTGGGGCTTATGTTGGGGTATAGATTTCAGATAGAGATAAATGCTATGAAGTTAATACAGCCAGGTTAGGTGATACGTAATTATAACTGGGACCAGTTGTCATAGTAGATTTCTCTATGCTACAACATTTTAGCTGAATAATGAGCATCCAAATAATGAACATTAACCTAAATAATGAGAAGGAAGCAGCCATATGACAGTTTGGGGGGGGGGGCATAAGATGTTTTCAGGAAGAATTTAAAGCAAATTTAAGGGCACTGGAATTGCAACATTCATAGTGTGTTCTAGGAATACCTTTATAACTAAAGAGTAGTTGACAAAAAGGTAGTTTGAAGACAATGAGTTCAGAGAGGTGGAAAAGATACCTTACAGGACATAGAAAAAAACAAACATTTTGACTTACATCAAGTGTAAAATGAAATGTTAGAGAATTTTAAGCAGTCTTATAGTATAACCAGATATGCATGAACAAAATGATTATACCCATGTGTGAAGAAGAATGTATAATGGGTCAGTTGCAGAAGCAATAGGTCCAACTTGGTGATGTCTACAATATTCCAGGTGAGGAGGACAGTAACTTAAGCTATGTTAGCAACAGTGAAGATTGAGAGAATTGACCATATGCTAGAGAAAAAACTATAGTGGCTACTGAAGGTACAGGGGGATGTTTATGTGTAGATATAAATCAATGATTTCTACTAAGTTTTGGGGCTGAGCAAATGAATGGTGCCATTCACTGTGTTAGAGAAGATACGTAATATTTGAGAAAGTGCCCTGAAAGACAACTCAGAAAGATCTAAATTATGGTTACTTTTTCGTAAAAAATAGTGTGCTAAGAAATGTCACAAAATCACAGTGATCTTAATTTAATCATGTGAATTCATTTAGGTAGTTGTAGAGTCTACTTCCAATTCCAAAGTTTTATAATATGATGAAAATTAAATAAATAACAAACCCCTGTAGCTTTCTCCTTCAAAAGTTCTAAATATATATTTTATATAATTATCTGATTCTTATAAATTTTAGAAAATGAGGTTTGTACTTTCAAAAATATTATTATGTATTCATATACAGTGTCATAATGAACAATAAATCATTTTCAATTATTAGTTATAATACTAAACAAAAGAAATTATACAGTATTTTACATTTTCGTGCCAAAATGAAAATTTTGCTTGCTTTATATTATTTTTTGATTAATGAAAATACAGGCTTTATATTTCATGTCAGTTTTATCCAGTGAATCAGTGTTAAATTTGGTATTTGCAAGGTGCAGAAGCGCCTACATGTGGATTCGTGTGTAAAGCTGCACACGAATGCGCAGAGTTCAAGGCAGAATGTTTTCTCTGCAATAGTCTAAGATATAATTTTTTCATGTATTCTAATGTGGATTCTAACTTTTAAAAATTATACTGAAATGTTTCTATTAAATGTTTCTATTAAATAAGCCAAGGTATGAGAGAAGTTTATATTCCCTTTACATCCTCATCCCATCAAGGGCAATAGCTTGGTGGGACCTTTTGTATTGTTATAGGTTCCTCAAGATCAACCTGATATTTCCATCACTGTCCCCAAATTGATAGCCAAATCACTTTGTACTGTTCTCTATTTCCCTCTCTTCCCCATCTCCCCTCTCCCTGTTTTCTCACTCTGTCAGTCAGAAAACTGCATCCAGCCTGGTCTTAGTTTTCTGTGCCAACAGTTCCCCCTTTTAAGAGGCTTGGCACTGTCCTTGGTACTGAAATGTCAGCCATCAAAATGATTCCACTAAAACATAAGTAGGATCTGAAGACAAAAAGGCAGAGTCTTTTACTTTCTCAAAGAATAAACTATATTTAAGAAAAACTATGAATTTTCTTCACGTGAGGGTTGATTCCATCCTCATGAATTTTAAAAAGTAATAATGTTTCCTTATCTACTTATTCCACAATAGCCCCACAGGCTAGCCCCCAATTTCTCTCACTCTTCAATGGTATCAATATTACTGAAGATTCTTACACACTTTGGAGCAAATTCCACTTTCATTACTTGTTAGAAAAATAGTTTACAGCTTCACTATAAATGAATTACATTTTAAAAATCACAGTGACAGCTTAGGGAATGATTTAGGATTTTTTAAAAATCTGTTTTAGCTCATCTTAGCTTGTGTTACTAAGCTCTCAAGCCTGATGCTCTATAATTATATTCTTATAGATACTGAATGTGGTTATAGTAGTTATGTCCCTTTGAGACTCGGGGATGACTTAAAGAAAGAGAAAAACCAAATTGACTGTCAGTAAGTTTGGAGATTATATTATCTCTCTGCTGTCAAAAGTCATATAGAAGACACACACTGTCATACAGAGAGAGCCTTCCTCAGAGTTGCAAATTCACAGAACACTAGAAAACTTTTGTCCTAGGAGAGTATTAAACTTAATTTTTTTTTCCCATTTTCAGTCCTCTTCCAGTGTCAACACCATCTTCAACATATGGCTGGTGTCTTGGCAGAAACTTAATAATAGGACAAGACAAATCATTTTGCCACTGCAGTATTCATGTCTTACTCTAAACACCTACTTGACCATAAACTAAAGGAGCTGGAGTTTCCCTGAAGATATTTCTGCAGTAAATAGACATAATTCCTAAATAATTGTATAGTAAGCAGTATTTTAATGCAGTAAGAGAAAAATCTTTTCTGAGGAGTTGACCTTGTTTAATGTAAGATTTAAGTCAAAGGAGGATAGTTTTACTTAAGGTAGAACTATTGAAAACTGAAATATCCCCATCCTGGACCACACAGGCTTCTGATATTGATCCTTCAGTGAGTAGTCCATAATATGGGACTCAGCAAATTAAAAATATCATGGCATAAAAGGATGTCAAAATTACATGGAATTATCCTAATAAATGCTACAATGGCATTGGTTTTTCAATTAGAAGACTGATAAAAATCCCTAATAAGAATACAAAAGAAATACATAGGTGAGTTTCATTACTTTCTCAAACAAATGATGTGGAATATTGGGTGATTAACTTATAAGTCTATGTGGTATAGCATATTCAAGTCAGGAACCTTGGATTTGTATTTAAACACCAGTGAGTATGAATTTGCTAGGCACTATAGTTACTTGTCAAAGCAGAGTGAGTCAGAACTTACAGGTTATAATGAGAGGAACAGGGTAGACTCCAGCCTTCTTGAGGTCCAAGAGAACTTAAATATTTTTTTTAAAATGTATTTGCAGACAAACTAAAAGGTCACTGGGAAAGCTTAATAAACATTACTTTGTATATTATTTATTTATTACCAACAGTGATGAAGGCAAAATTCTTGCCTTCATGGTTCTTACATTCTAGCAGTGGAATCAGATTGGAAATTAATAATACCATAGCATGTTGTTCTTGAGGAACAGCACATTCAAAGGTCTTAAGACAGGAGGTAGCATATCAGACAAAAGAAATGGTATCAGGACAACATGGCTAGACCAGGAAGGGAGTGGGGCCAGGGGACAAGTTGAGACTGAAGCGGTAAGTGGAAACCAGACCATACACTTGTAATGGTATCAGCACTGCCTCTAAGGATAGGATCTAGTGCTCTACATTTATAACAAATAATCCAGTGATTTATCTATATTAATTTATTAATTTTATGTTTGAGGGGACTGACCTATGGACGATCCTTAGTGACTATCTTTAAAAACCCAAACCCAGGCTTTGTGGATAACCCATCAATGTGAGGTACAATCAGACAAGGATGGAAATGGATGCCCACACTTGAAACTACAGGGAATTTCCACAGCAATCCATACATGAGACTGAACCAAAGTAAACAGCATTTAAAGTGTGCTTTAGATCTGCAACTTAGAGGTTTTAATGCCCAAGTTCCACAAATTTTAAGAGAGTCAAAAAAAAAAAAAAAAAAGGAAGAAAGAAAAGAAAATTGAAAAGAGTTGAAGAAGGAAAAGCTAGCATGAGAGAGGAGTGATGTTCTCATGACTTAATGTGAAGAAGGCAAAAGGATAAAACTTGAGCACAAGGCCCGAATCTGATAATGACTTTTTCACTTCGGCTTTGCTACCAGGTTACGTTTGCTTTTAACCTCTCACAGTGGTAGGGCATTTGGATCGAAATGCGTAAAAATTATGGAATGAATGATTTTTAATGTTCAAGGCCATAAGCAGCCTAGAGTCTGCTTCAGGTAACTTGAGGTAATTTTTAAATTGTCTTTATAGAAGTTTACGATGTTTACTACCCCGTTGAACACATAAAAATTCACCACTGAGAGATATTTAGAATGGGAAAATGTAATACAGTTCGGAATTAGTAATTGGAAAAAAATTATTGATATCCCAGTTATTGATCTTCTGCTCTGTAGGCACTTTTCACTGCAACCATCCCTGTGACAGAAAAATGTATCTCTTGATATTGCCTGTCTTGCTTAGTGGATTGATGTTCTTTTATCACCTTCCGAACGTGTCACCTACTGGATGAACGAAAAAGCAAAATTCAAAGCTGTGATGTCTCAGTGTCAGCCCCAGCGTTTGTTTTCCCTGAGACAGAGGTGGAGGAGAAGCAGCTGCTGAGAGACCTTCATGCTGGGCTGGAAAAAGAGGGGGTAGGAATGAGTGTCAAGAGAACCATAAAGGAGTCAATTTACTTTTAGCTTCTTTTGAGTTTAATATGTGTGGTGTTTTCCTTAGGATTTATACAAAGCAACAAGTGGGAGTGAAATGGAACTCTGAGATCCTGTAGGTAGGAGGACAGACAATGAATGGCTCTGGGTTCCAACAGCAAATCAAAGGCAGAGAACAAGGATGTGGATATGTCCTCCTGTGTCTTTTAGAAAAGGAGGCTCCAGCACAATGAAGCCCTTTAGTTTCCTTCAGGAAGAGCTGGCTGTCTGCTGAGAAAGAAAAGCCCCACTGCCAACTACTTTATTCCTTATGAAAAGAGAAGCAGAGGGAGGCAGGCAGACTGAGTAATGTGCTTCAGAGGGTAAATAAAAATTAAATGAAGGAATAACAAAAGGGAGAGGGGATTCAAACAAGAAAGTGGAAGGGAAAGGGCAGAGAATGCTTAGCAGCGAGACCTTAGCAAAAACAGAGGTTTGAGGGTAGGTCGCAATCATCTCAAAATGAAGAGTTGTCACAAAGGCTGGAAGAAAGGTAAATGGAAAACTCCAGGGTAGGGGGGAAAAATCTTGAAAATAGCAGGTAGGAGGAAGCACAACTTTCCTTTTATAAACAAAGGTTTTTAAATTTGAAAGTGAGTCTTGGAAAAGTACTTCTAGCTGCACAAAGAGAAGTGAGGCTGGAACCTTAGCACATTAATTGATGTTTTGACAAGGTCACTCCTGGAGCAGGTAGATAGTGGAATAAATGCACACATATCAGGAGAATTGTTGGCAAATTGTACAAACAAAATGAAAGATAAAAATGAAAAGTATTTGGCTATCGTCTTGTTTCTAGAGAGGAGCCTGATTCCCTGGAATTTTATATAGCATGTAATGTGTTACTGTATTGGAGCGCCTCCTTTAAAAAGAGACTTCCTAACGTTCTAAGTGAGTGTGATTTGCTCAGCCCAGAGTTCACAGCTGACACGAAATTCCTGGAGACATACTTGTGGATAGATGAAACTTGTATATTATTTTAAGTGTTTTTCATTTAGTATTTCCTCTCATAGGAGAGGAAACTGGACCTCTCGTAAAAGATAAGGTAGGAGTGATGTGTTAATAAATATATTTAAAGACTCAGTAAAATAATTAACAAAACCAGTAGGGGAAAAAAATCTGATTTGGTGAGTGATTATTAAAGCTACTCAATTCAAATATAAATTTTGAGAGGAAAAAATGAAAAAGACGGTAAAGCCTGTATTATTTGGTTCTGTCACAAAAATACCTTCTATGCCATAAACGTTCTTTTTTTTTTTTCTCATTTAAAACACTTTGATAGGTTTTAGGTTTTAGCTCAGATGTCACTTCCTCATCAATTTCCATTGTTTTCAAGCCCCATTTTTCTTCCTCATTTTTGAGTTAAGTTCCCCTTTATATTTTCACTGTCCCTGTAATTCGCCTAACATAAAACTCCTCACACTGGATTATAATTGACCATTTATTTGCTTATCATAGCAACTTGACTGGGGGCCAAAGCCAATTTTACCTAGCGCTTTGACTATATATAGGACTTGGCATAGTGAATAACACACGGAAGACAAACAGAAAATAATGACTGACAGTAGTTGATATTAATAGAAAGCCATTTATATGTCAGATATTGTTATAAGGGGCTTAAAAACACTAAATTACTCAATCTGCAGAACTCTGAAAGTAGTTATTATATTTCTCCCCATTTTAGAGATGAATAAACTGGAACTTCATGACCTATCTAAAGCCTTGCTATTTGTAAGAGGGAAAGCTGGGAGTCAGACTCAAAAGTTCTGTTTCTAGACCTGTGCTCACAACCATTATGTTGTACCCTCTCAGATCAAGGAAACCAAGAGCTGACTATCTAGCACATACCATGTTATATTGGTATCATTTCTTTATATATTATCTCCAGCCGTAGAAACTCCTTAGGAGCAAAACATCTATTCATGCGTCTGGTGCCATTGTGGCACAATGTCCAGCTCATGGTTTGAGTTCTTGAACTGGAAAGGTAGAGCAATCCTGTAAACTTTATCTAGAGAGATTTGATGTAGAAAAGTGCATTAAATTCATGTGATCTGTATGGGGTCACTTCTGTAGGCATAGTTCTTAAGAATAATTAAGATATTAAATAAGACTAACATCTCTGAAGAAGGAATTTTGGAAAAACTTAGAAGCTCACTTTAGAAAATCAGAACAAGATACTTGTTCAAAGAAAGGACAGGTAGTATAGTACATATCCTTTTGAAAAAAGAAAATTTAGGAAATAAACTTTGGATGATCTTAACTATTCAAGAGAGTCCTAATGTTAGTAACTGACTCTCTCTTAGGATTAGACATAAAGAAGAGTTTAGGAATAGGAATCAAGCACAGATATGTTTACTATGAAATTGCAGCATGTCTTTTAATGAATATAAGAATGTATTTCTATTGTGTGCACCTATTATTTTTTAAACAAAGAAAATAAACTAGTTGTGAGAAGATTTCAAAATGCTGGAAAAACCAAAGTAAAACCTTTTTCCCCCCTTTTTACTGTCTACTAAAGAAGTGTATATAATGCATAAATTCTGGGGTAATTGTGTATTGTGTTTTTCCTGCTGGCATTCAGGATTCTGGGCAGAGATTGAGAAGTGTCCAGTACAGGGTCATCTCAATGAGGAGTGTGTCAGCGTATTTATTGATACATCTCTAGTGCCTACAATAGTAGAAGGCATTTATTCCATATAAGATGAATATGTGTAGAATTAATTAATGAGGGACATCTGGGTGGCTCAGTCAGTTAAATGGCCAACTCTTGATTTCCGCTTGGGTCATGTTCCCAGTGTCCTGGGAGCCCCGTGTCAAGCCCTGCATCAGGGGGGAGTCTGCTAGCGAGTCTCACTCTCCCTCTTCCTCTCCCCCCTGCTTGTGCACTCTCTCTAAAATAAATCTTTAAAAAAGAATTAATAACTAAATTCATATGTAAAATATGAATGTGTCGATCCCCTAAGAGCTTTTACTTCAATAGCAAGCATTCGGTGCAATACATTGGAGTACTTGCTATATGTAATAGAATAAAAGAGAAATCAAATCTGTCTATGAGGTAATGAAAGCCATTATTGAGGAAATGGACTTTGAAAAATAAATAAAACAAAATATTAGAGAAAATTCCACACCAGAAAATTTTGATGTTATCAGTTGACTTGGCATAGACTTATTAAATGATTATATTATCTTCTTTAATAGCCTTGACCCTTAACCAAAAGAAAAATGAAATAATAAATAGCAAGTTATGTTGCCTACTCATAGGGAATTAATGTGTATTTAAGGTAAGGAAACAGACGTTATAATAAATATAACAGCTCTTATTTTTCTAAGTAGGTGTCTTCCGTTTCAAAAAAGTTGTTTTGGAAATGAAAAATAGAAGTATATATAGGATATATATAAAATATATATATATATATAGTTCTAAAAATAGAACTATATACCGTAACTTAGTTTTCATTAATATATTGTTAAGGATCCATTAATTTTTCATCCAGAAACAGTGGAACATAACTTTGAAGATATGCACAAATGGCAAATCATGCAGTCATTAGAATCCATGGCAACTAAAGATTGAAAAAATAGTTTGGGTTAAATAAAATTCTGTTTGTAATTAAAAAGTAATGAAATTAGAATGTTTGTGTCTTATAAAGTGCCTTACTGTAATTTCTAAAAGAGGTTTCAAAAATGTTTACAATAATATTGTCAGAGTTTAAACATGACAACAGTTAATCAGATGTAAGCATTAGCATATATTTCTATTAAGTATAAATAAATAAAATAGAGTGAGTTGTTTGTACTTTAGTATCTTATGTAATGACCATGGTTTAATGGAAAGAAAACTCAACTTGGAAGCCAGAGATCTGGATTCCAGTCCCATTTTTAGTTTTGACAAACTCCTTGGGTGATTTTTGGAACAATCACTTCATCTCCATCTCTTTGGGCTTCAGTGACCTTGGCTGTAAAAAAAAAAAAAAAAAAAAAAAAAAGGGCAGTTGAACCAGGGATCGATCCCTGAGTGATATCTTGTAGCAATGTGCTGTGATCTTCTGGTTACAGCCATCATTCCCAAGAGAGAAATGAATGTAATGACATAAAAAAAAAAAAAAAAAACTAAAAATATATATAGTTACTTAGAATAGGAAAAAAAAAAAAAAGCCTCATAAAGGTGTCTTGAAATGATAATTTTTGAACCCTTTGTTGTAAACTGATCTCTCCTTTGTATCAAATTGGCAAATTGGAGAAAGAAAGTCAGACTGGGGAAAAAGAGAAGATCATTTCTGCACTTTACTCCAGACCAACTGAGTAAGAATTTGTAGGTGATGGAGCTGAGATGCCAGTATATTTTGAAAGCTTACCCACACTTGAATTCATTGTGTGGACAAGTAGAAGAACCGCTGCAAGGATGGACAGATGGTGGGAAGTTTGAGGATTGGGATGCTTACATAATCCTGAAATCCTTCTCCCCAAAATACCTATTAATTACAAAAGAAATAACGTAATTTTATAGCGGAGAAGCCTGGAATCAAAGCTAATATCACCAGTAAAGGGGCAAATCAAATTCATGTGCCATTTGGTAGGATGCAATGGAGAAAACACAACATTATCTCTGTGGTATTTCTCCCAAAGTTGCATGTCTTTAATCTTATCAAAAAAATATATCAGACAGGCCCAAGATAAGGGAAATTCTACAAAATAACTAGTTTATAATCTCCAAAAATATCAAGGTCATGAAAGCCACAAAAAAGGCTTAAGATGATTGAGGGAGACTAAAAAAACCTGAAAACCCAATGCAAAATGTATTTCTAGACTCGAAGGCTTTATAATAAAGGATATTATTGGGAAAATGGAAAAAGTTGAGTGGAGTCTAAGGTTAGATGTGGCAATGCATCAGTGCTGATTTTTTTTTTTTTTTTTTTGATTCTTGTGTTAAGGGTTTTTTTGAGAAGATCCTCATTAGAAAATGAACACTAAAATATCTGCGGGCATCATGTTGGCAACTAACTCTCAAATGCTTTTTAAAAAATCAACTTTTCTTTAACTCTACGTGGGATTTTTATTACCTTCAGTGTCTTTCAGTACAAAATTAATAATAATAATAATGATAATAATGACAGCATCCATAGTAACAAAAATGCCAACTATTAAAAGCTTTTGAACTGATCAAGAATGGTGGGTAGAATTTAAATCCTTCGATGTCCATCCCATCTAATTTGCCTCTGTGTCCTATCCTTCTTTCTCTGCCCCCTGACATTTTTGATATAGAGTAGAAGATCTCTTATAGTTATATACCTTATTTATCATTTTTTGGCTTTTCTTTGCAGGCATATACAGACAAATTTCTAGTTAATTGACTTACTAAACTATATTAAATGAGGGATTTATGTCTGAACATACAAGGTTTTTAAACATAAAGGTAGAGAGACATAGGTTTATGAGAATGAAAAGGGTGTTGGCTAAGGCTTCGGAACAGATAGGCTAGAATATACACCTTCCAGCTGGTATTTATGGATTGTCTGAGACCTGAGAAGCTGTTTAAGTGAGGCCATTTGTAACGAAAGCCATGTGAAATGAGGACAAAAGTGGGATGTTGTAAGATAATGATCAGGGCTCTGGATAAAATGTGTCAGGACGGCCACTGCTCTACATTTTTAAAATGACTTGTGGGAAAATAATGTCTCAAACAGGAAATCCATGTAGCTGGAAACACTCAGTGGTTTATCTTACAGTGAATGGATTGAGGTCTTGAGGACAGAGAGAAAATTTTAAACTCCAGATTTGCCAAATTGCTTCCATTATCATCATCTCAGTGTCTTTATCTGTAAAATGGATATAACTTATGCATGGTTTTGAAGTTAAATGATTTGGAGTGTGGAATGCTCTGCTTGGAGTTTCTAGTCAGATGTGCTCAAAATATGGTAATTCTCTCTACTACGTCTCATATTTCTATTGTGCTTTCTTGTTATCAGTGTTTGTGTTTGATATTCACAATACCCTTGTGAGTAGAAACCTAATCTTTTCCAGATGAAAAAGCTAGACTAGATACAGTTGCATGATATTTCTGTATGAGGACAATAAAGGTAATACCAGGTAATACATATTTTTGAACATGTATGCATCAGGCACAACACTAATCCTTTTATATAACACAGTCCTATTTATTATATGTTATTATTGTCCCCATATAAACATGTGATCTAATTAAGGCTTAAAAGAAAGTTTAAGCAACTTTCCTAAGATTGTATTTCCAGTGTGTGGTAGACCAAGATAAAACTACATCTATCTGATACCCATAATTCAAGGAATTCTTATATTGCAGTGGCCATAGTGTGGAAAAATGGGCGTGTTTTGCTATTACTCTTCGTAGCAACAGTCCCTATTTTGCAGTATTTAATAGTTTTAGAAAAATGTTCATATATTTTCTCATGTATTGTATTCTTCGAACCTTGTGAGGGAGATGTGACTTAGTTTATTTTATTTTTGTTTTTGAGATAAATTGAGACTCTGATAAATTAAGTCACTTGCCAAAGATTGTAGATTAGCTGAGAGACAGTTCAAGGTTTCTGATTCTAAATGTAGGGCTCTTTCCCAAGCTCTGTTCCCTCTGCATTTTGGTTATGAATGCCTTTCTTACTAAGACCTCATATGCTGGATCTTGGAAAGTAGTAGCAAAGCATCTGGCTTTTTTCCTAGGATAGAAGCTGTGAGCATTTCAGTTCACTTTTGTGGCTGATAATTTTGATTTATATGACCATTCAGAGGTTTTGTAAAGAAGTAGTTTTCTTTCATTTTCTTTTTGTTGTTGTTGTTCTTGTTCTTATTCATCTTTTATTTTATTTTTTTTATTATGTTCAGTTAGCCAACATACAGTACATCATTAGTTTTTGACCTAGTGCTCAACGACTCATTAGTTGCATATAACACCCAGTGCTCATCACAACACCTACCACATCATTAAATTAAGCATCTTAAACTTTAAACTTCATATACCATCATGAGATAGTACATCTGGGTTTTGTTTTGTTTTAATGTTTTGGGACCACTGACACTTAGAGAATGAGGAAAGATTTGGACCCTCTTCTTGAAAAATATGTATGTGTTCAAAAAGGATTACTTACTTTCCATCGAGCCCATACTTGGATCTCAAATTAAGAAGCACTTTCCTTTCACATTCCTACCACCATCACTGCTACTGTTAACATTTATGTCTCAGACATTGTTCTAAATGCTTTATACTTGTTATCTCATTTTACCCTAATGACAGTCATATGATCTATTTACAATTACATTCCAATTTTCTATGAAGGAAATCAAGTTGTAGATTGTATTCTAATGAATATTTTCTAAAATTATCATATCTGAGTTCTGTTTATAATCGACCTTCATTTCTTTGTGTATATTCTTCTAAATAGTTCATTAAAGTGTTGACTCCAACTGGTCTGGAAATGATCCTCTGGGAGCTCCATTTTGTGTATTTCTGTACTCTCAAGGAGAAAATAATTTCCTTTATTGCAAACTTGATTTTTGACCACAAATCTGGTTTCACTGATGGTATACTGTTTTCTGGAATAAGTCCCATGTGAATAGACTAAATATCTTTGTTCTATTTTTTGCCATTTTGTGTTAAGAAACCATCTATTTTTAGAGAAGTTAAATCTTCTAGGCTATAGAGACTGAGATACTATGAAAAATGGTGCTAAATATAATCAAGTCAAGTTATGAATCATTAATATCCCAAATTGCATGTGCTGCTGAATTTAGTACTATAATACAATTCAATATTGATGATGAGAAAAATCCTTATGCTTTTATCTTTATGAAATCCTTTGTCACTGCTAAATGGTCATTGCAAATGTTCCTGAAGACAGCCTGATGACTTATCTGTTCATAGGTGTCTTACTGTTAAACAATTCCTTTCAAAGAATATGAATTCCTGTGAAACTAACATAAAATTGAAGACATTGTACACTCCAGGGGTACCTTTGTATGACAGTCAAATTATAGTTGTCTCCATTTGTTCTTATATGATCTTTCATGATCCAGAGGAGGGAATCATAATGATAGTGAGTTAGGTAGAATATAAATGGGGATAAGGCTTAACTCACTCTTGATACTGATGACACAGCCTAGTAATATAGTTAGAACATTTCTGGACATAACCCATGCCTTAAATCTCTGTATTGATTACTCACTCTAAGATCATGGCATCTGGGTCCTGTCGTATTTTGTCACAAAGAAAGGAGAAAAATGATTCACTGTTCCTCTTTAATAATACCAGTAATAAAGATGACAGATGTTTCTTAATTTCATGTAACAACACCTTGAATATGTGTGTGGAGGGGGGAAAGGAGTGATTTTTTTTCTCTCTGATTATATTTAAATAGCAAAGTCTAAGACCCATGGATCCGTATATGTTAGCTTAATTTTAAAAAATTAATACCCTTCATTTTTTTCTCCTCAACCTTTCTTTCTTATAATGTGTACACTTCCCACCTTTATGCTTAAAACAGAGTAAGGTTTACTCCAGTTCAGGACAAATGTCAGTATGCTCTGAAACAGAAGCACAACAGAAAGGGGCATAGCCTCATATAGGAAAGGCTTGAAAGAGACACAGTGGTTCTCTGATATCAAATCATCTTTTACTCAGAGCTTTGTTCAAATTATAAAGGTCTATAAGAATTGGGGAAAAATTACACAAGAGTAGGAAGTTATCTTACCATTTTTTTTTTTAAAGATTTTATTTATTTATTCGACAGAGATAGAGACAGCCAGCGAGAGAGGGAACACAAGCAGGGGGAGTGGGAGAGGAAGAAGCAGGCTCCCAGCGGAGGAGCCTGATGCGGGGCTCGATCCCATAACGCCAGGATCACGCCCTGAGCTGAAGGCAGGCGCTTAACCGCTGTGCCACCCAGGCGCCCCAATCTTACCAATTACCTAAGTCCACAGTCCTCTTTTACAGATGAGAAAGTCCTCGATGAATTGCTTTAGTCACTAATTTTTAGTCCTACATGATGATAGAACCAACTGTGAACCTTGTAAAAATGACCTACACTAAGGCCTCTCCCTTAAATATTCTGTCTCTGGACTCTCTCTACTCCTGAGAAATTTATTCAGAATATTTGGAGATGAGTTTTAGAGTTGTATTTTTTTTAAAGATCCACAGGTGATTCAAATGTATGAAGTTAAGACCATTAGGTTGATTCTTCCAAGTCTACAAATGTATTAAATAAATGACAAATAAATGACAACAGAGTAATATATATCCAAGGACCAGATCAAGTATCATTTCGAGTTATCAGCGTCATTCTATCTACTAACAGCCACAAATTGCCTCACCAAAATGGTAGGTTACCGCTAACCAAAAGGTTCAGTATTTCTGCAGGTTGATAATAAATACAATTATACAGGTTATCTATTGCAAATTTTGTCATTGGATTTAATATGCCATTGTGTGTTCCTAACTCCTATGAGAACAGTGTAGTATGTAGTAAAGTAATGACTTTGTTTTGGGAAGGGTTCTTGAATGGGGCAGATGTGGTCTGTAAAAAGAATTCAAAGAAAAATGAAGCAGTAGCAGATGGAATTCTACTTCACCGTGTGCTAGATTATATTCAGTAAAATCCTTCTGCTCAATTCATTTAGATTTTCTTAAACTATAACACATACTCTTTGAAATGCTTTTCAAATTCTCCAGAGAAAAAATTAATTCCCAAGGGCAAATAAACAATTGAAACAAAATTATTAAATGAACTTGAGGTCAAGAGTATCTTAACGGCAAATGCCATATGCAAGGTTAACTGGCACATAGATGTTCTAGACCTGGGGCCCAGCTGCTAAACTTAATAAACTCTTGAATAAAGCTAGGCTACCCAGAGGGGCTCCATCCATAGTGAAATTGTAGGCTAAGGGTGAATAAAAGGAACAGCCAAGGAAAGCTTTCTGCCTCTACAATGTCTCAGAGTTACAAATCATGTAATGACAACAGCGGTAGTAATAACATCTCCTCTAAGACTTCGCAGCACATAAAGCAAGTATTAGCAGAGTATAAGTAAACCCAAATACGTCTTCACAAGGAATGTACGTAGGGCTAAAATGTCCATTTAAAACATCTAGAATATTGTCAGTTATATTTAAAAGTACAAATATATGCTATGAGTACTCAAAAATATTAAATGTAAAAAGAAGAAAATACCCATACCAGAAAAACACTGACTAAAATACAGTAAAGTTGTAGTGAATATATTAATATCAAAGTTGCATTTAAGACAAAAATCATTAGCAGAGACAATCTTTATTTAATATGGTAATATTCAGTTCCTTGGATGATGTGATGATTCTAAACATATATGAATCAATAAGATAGCTTTATAAGTTATAAAGCAGAATGGCCATTAGAGTTTGAGATACAACGCATGGATCTAAGTATCTGACAGATCAGTCAGAAAAAAAATCAGTAAAGATGTTAAACTATTTTATTTTATTGTTATTTTTATTTATTTATTTATTTGAGAGGAAGTGTGTGAGCTGGGGGAAGGGCAGAGAAAGAGGGAGAGAGAGAATCTTAAGCAGGCTCCACACTCAGCACGGAGCCTGCCATGGGGCTCAATCTAATGACCCTGATATTATAACCTGAGCTGAAATCAAGAGTCGGTCGGATGCTTAACCTACTGAGCTACCCAGGTGCCCCAAGATGTACACTATTTTAAAAACACAGTTAACAAGGTCAATTCAATAAGCAAGTGTTGACCTCTTGACCAACAGTTAGAGAATATACACTGATTTCTGCTACACAATAAAACTGATAACCTGTCAACCATAGTCTCTTCCTCTTAAGCTTCAAATCAATAACAGAAATGTATTTTTGTTTATAAATACACACTTCTAAATAACTCACTGGCCAGAGAAGAAATAAGAATGAAATTTTAAAAATATTTAAACTGAAACATATTAAAAAAAATGTTAATATTCATATAATGTAGCTATGAAAATAGCCCAAGCGAAAGGTACATTTAAATTCTTATATTAAAAAGATTAACTAAAATTAGTCAAGCATGCAACTTAAAAAATAGAAAAGGAAAATAAACCCAAGCAAAGAAATAATAGACAAAAAAAGAAATTGATCAAAAAGAAAAGGAAAACAAACACTGATAAATTAAAAAATCTAATGAAATAGATTCTGAAGCTATAGGTCAAGAAAATAACTAAAACCAGCAATATCATAAATGAAAAGAAAGCTGTAACTACCAATGCCACAAGATAGTTAAAATATAAAAGGAGAATGAATATTCCGAAAAGAATTGTATGACAATATATTTAAACATGCAAATATGTAGATACAATTACCAAAACACTGACTAAAAAAACTATGGTGAATTGAGATAGCCATGAAAAAAACTGAGTTAGAATTCTTCCCAAAGGAAAAAAAAAAAAAAAAAAAAAAGAGGCCCATTTGATTTTAGAAGTAAGTTTTATCAAAACTTATTAGAACAAATTTCTTTAATCTTACATAGGTATTCAGAACTTCGGTAATAATTGAATTCTTCCTAACAATTTTAGCATAATAGTAACGTGAAAGGCATGACAGTGTTTGAAAAGAAAATTATGGTGAGACAGCCTAAATATAATCAAACATTTCTCTATATTGAGCAAAAATTTTGTCCAGCTCACATTTTACTCGTGAGGCTGTACAGCAGGAGAGGGTGATATCATGGTCTCTCTAAGCCAGTTCTCTCATTTGGTATCACGGCACTGCCCCTTTCTAGGGGCAAATTCTTGAACAAGTTATTTTTCTTTCTGTATCTCATGACAGAAACTTTCAGAATTGTTGTGAATGTAAAAAAAAAAAAAAAAAAAAAAAACCCACTTAGGATGTTACCTGTCACAGTGTACACACTTGATAAATGTGACCTGTGATTATTTTACCATCTCAAGCTGCATGCAGGCATGAACCCATGCAAATTCTATGAAATAGTCCTTTTATGATTTAAAATCATTTAGCTTGCCACAGGCACCCCTCCCCCACCTTCATTCTCACCCCATTCACTGTAAATCTTCTATTTTTTAAGCTTAAACCCTAGTATATTTGTCAGGTCTTCATATAACCTTATATAAATCCAGTATTCTTAGGATTGCCTTCCTTGGGGTATATCCTAGATCAAGCATTTTGAAGATTTATGTTATTTATTTTAGAGAGAGAGAGAGCACATACAGACATACACACAGACATGCACACGCATACAAGTATGCGCGGGGTGGGGGGGTGTTGGTGGTGCAGAGGGAGAGAGAACCTGCCCTTAGGTGGTAGTAGCCACTGTGCGGCCGGATCTCACAATCCTGAGATCATGACCTGAGCCAAAGCCAAGAGTCAGATGCTCAGCCCACTGGGCAACCCAGGCGCCGCATAGGTCAAGTATTTTGAATCCAGGACTTATTCATGGGATTCAGGTAGTCTTTCCAGATGCCTAAAACTATCTTCATATTCTTATGTGCAAATGTGCATATGCTTTCTTTCTGGAGCGACAACCAATAGTTTTCATCACATTTATCAGGATGTCTCTGACATGCAAAGTCTAGAATTGCTCCCAGAAAGAAGCACAGTCTTCACATACCCTGTATCTAAATTGGCTTCAGTAAATCCTTTAAGGATCCCTTCTTCAGTGATGATTGTTGACCATACTTTTGGGAGCCTGTCTTTAGAGAAGCATCCTTTTCTGTCTTTCTGTGTTAGCCAAGCCTTGTTCCCTCCCCAGAATGGAAAATATAATTATTTTCCTGCCTTCTTTTTCATGAAAAATTATAACCCACTGTATTGTGAGATGCTCTCTCTGAAGATAAAACTATTCTTTTCAGACAGCACAATGGTTTCTAAGGCAACCCGAGTAACTACTAAGACAAAGTTGTCCTTTCTCACCAGGGGAGAAAGTTTCTAAGAAGTTGCTATCATTACACCTAGAGAAAGTGGAATGTAAAATAATGTCACATTGCTCTGTGTATCTCTCTGTGTTGGCTGTCTCACACGGAGCATTTGCAAAAATAAAAAAGCTGTTGCCAACTGCAAAGAACTTTAATGATCCATGTAAAGACAGAAAATATTGCCACATCTTTGCCTTTCGAATGATAATAACTCTGTGAACAGTGTAATCCTTAAGATGGAAGGATGTTCCTATGCAAAGTAAGATGAGGTGTAGTTTGAGTGCTACTGAGCTGGACTATTTGAGGGGAGGGGGCAGACAAACAATAGCAACAAAAAATGTAAAGAATAAACAAAATCTTCTAAGCCTCACATCTGCACCTTCCATATTTGGGGCTTCATTCTTTGACTTATTTCACTTCCGTTTTGAAATGCAGTGTTCTTGGGAGGTATGACGCATCATGGCCGAGTTCAGTCACAGTTCTGTAGCTTGTTATTAGTCTACTGAGGTATTTTGTTTCTCCCTCCACTCTCAGCTCATAAGTTGGCCAGGAATACAGTTAATACAAATGAGCCCCAGGTGTCCTGGTGCTGTACTGTGCAGACACCTTGTTATCACCCCACACTTAGTACTAATTTCTTTGCTTCTACTGTTGTCTCACTGCTTCCTTCTTTCCAGCTAATTATCTTCAGAAGAACATAGCACAGTTGATCAATATCGATACACACCATTATAATTCAAATAAAACAAAGTTCACGAAGGCCTAAATTAATACTGGAAGAGGAGGAAATTAAGTTAAACAGAATGAATTATTCTTTGTCCTAAATCAGTTTCTGTCTATGAATGCACTTTATTGTAGAGGTTTCCACATTTGATTGCACATTATTACTTTTCTTGGGTGCCTTGTCTCCCCTACTCATATCATTTAGCCCCTGCTTCTCACCCCTTCAGCTGACATAGTGCTTTGGTGCAGAGTAGGCATTTAAAAAATTTGTAAGTGGAACAATGGGTGGGCTTTAATTGGAAAAATTGGGAAAGAAGGTCACTTGAGGTTAAAGATATAAGGATTAAAAGAAAACATTAATTACATTCTACAAGTAAGTGATTTTGAAAAAAATAAACTTAGAGTGGTTTTTAATGATTCTCCATGTTCAGAGATTTGTGTAGTCACAGGCAGACAGTTGTTAAATATACCACGTTTGTGACAGATGTAAATGAAACTTGAGGGACTTCCCACAGTGGGCATATGGGAAGTTTGTATTCTGACTTATTATGATGGTTCATTGTTATTCATGAAATTCAAAGTTGGCATTCTTTTTACACTGGAAAGAATTACCCCAATCCTCCTGGCTAGATCATATAAAAAATTATGTCAAATGGATCATAAATGTGTATGTAAGAGCTAAAACTAAAAAAAGTCAAAGAAAACATGAGTGAATATTTGTGACCATGATTTAGACAGTGGTTTCTTAGATATAGACCAGAAGCATAAGGGGAAAAAAGAAAAGTAGATGAATTGGACTTCCTTGAAATTGAAAAATTTTTGCTTCAAATGACAAAACAGAGAAAGTGAGAAAACAACCTGCAGAATAGGAAGACTATTTCAACTCATATAAAGGACTTGTTTCCAGAATATATAAAGAACTTTTTTGCCTCAATAATGAAAATATAAATAACTCAGTTAAAAATAAGCAAAAGATATTCATTTCCTCAAGGAAAGTAAGCAAATTACCAATAAACACATTTAAAATTTGCATTAAGGAAATGCAAATCAAAACCATATGGAGGAGGAGAATGATGTCATCCTCATGGGGGAATAAGTTTTCTACCATCTTCAAAAAGAACACAGATTTAGACAATTACCCATGGACAAGAGATCCTTGTGGAAGTTCAGGAGTCCATCAAAGTTCTAGGACACTATTGAAGAAACAACATCAGAGGTTGAATACGTTAAAGAGGGTAAAAGGAACAGTATCCCTTTATCGGCATCACCCTTCTGCCAAGCTGCTTAGCTCAGTGCCAAGAGGGATCTTCCCAGGCCATGATTTCTCCCACGTCGGAAAGTGAAAGCATGGGAGTGAGTGCTAGGCTTCCCCACCTGTGCAAGGCACTGCTGAAAAGGCTTGCTTTTTTCTAGCCCCGCTCATTATACTGAGGTACGCTGTGTGACAGGGGTAGGAAACAGATAGGAGAGGGGATGGTAGAGCTCCATAGGGTGTCAGAGGACTCAGATCTGACTAGCTGCACTACGGACTCATCAGGGGAATGGGAGTCACTGGGGACAAGCCACTGGGAATGCCTCACAAAGAGTCAGCCTGACTCCCAGTCAGGCCTGGGAAAAACCACAAGGTTGAGCATTTACGTTGACCTCAAGAAAGCAAAAGGGAGGCTGCCAGTACTTGGCCAGGCCCTCCAGGATCAAGAGAAGACATACAAACTTAAGAATTCTGACACAAGAGGGAACAGGAAGTGTGGGACATATTCGTAGAAAAATCTGACAGAGTTTCAGAATCCCTAGCACTTTGACAGAAGGTATAAACTCAGTCAGTATATAACAGAGGAAATGACTGCTTCTTGAAGTGTGAAGACAGCAATGAAAAAATTTAAGGAACACAACAATAAATATATTAGGAAAATACTCCTGAAGGGAGAAATAGACAACAGTACAATATTAGTAAGGAACTTTAATACCCCACTTTCAACAAAGGCTAGATTATCCAGACAGAAAATCAATAAGGGAACATTGGACTTGAATTATACTTTAGACCAAATGGACCTAACAGACATTTACAGAACATTCCATCCAACAGCCACGGAATACACAAGTGCACACAGAACTTTCTCTAGGATAGCTCGTATATTAGCTCACAGACAAGTCTTGGCATGTTTAAGAAAGTTGAAATCACATCAAGAATATTTTGTGACCACAATGGCGTGTAACCAGAGATCTGTAACAGGAGAAAAACTGAAAATTTCACAAATATGTGGAAATTAAACAACACACTCTGGAACAACCAATGGATCAAAAAAGAAATCAAAAGGAATTTTCTTAAAAAAAATCTTAAACAAAAACGGAAATAAAATATGCCAAAACTAATGGGATGTCACTTATTTGAGGAACCTGAAAAAGCTATACTTATCATAGAATGGTGGTTGACAGGGACTGGGGGGAGAGGAAAATGAGATGCTGGTCAAAGGATACAGACTTCCAGTTATAAGGTGAATAAATTCTGGGGATCTAATATAGAGCATGGCGACTCATAGGTAAGCATACTATACTCTATACATGAAAGTTGCTTAGAGAGATCTTAAATGCTCTCACCAAACACACGCACACACAAGGCAATTACGTGAGGCAATGGAGGTGTTAACTTATTGTGGTAATCATTTAACAATGTATACCTTTATCAAATCACCTTAAACTTACACAACATTATTTATGAATTATATCTCAGTGAAGCTGGAGAAATATTGAGAGACCACTCAGAATCATAATTATGGCTAAAATTTTAAAAAATAATACTAACTGTATATGTATTAGGCAGGTTCTCCAGAGAAACAGAACTAAGAATATATATAAAAAAAATTTTTTTAAAGAATATATAAAATGACATAAACCAACTCCTGTTTCTCTATCTACCTACCTACCTATCTAGAAATATATAGATATCTATGTAGATATTTATTATAAGAGTGGGCTCATGTGATTTTGGAAGCCTTGAAGTCCCAGGGTATGTAGTCTGCAAGCTGGAGAACCAGGAAAGACCATGGTATGATTGAGTTCAAGTCCCATGGTGTAAATGGTGTAAATCTGAGCCCAAGGGCCTGAGAATTAGGGGTGAGACTAGGTGTAGGAGCAATGGCATGTATCCCACAAATCCCATTCTGAACCTGAACGCCTGAGAAGCAGGAACACCAAGGTCAGAAGGCAGTAGAAGATGGATGTCTGAGCTCAAGCAGGGAAGGTGAATTCCCTCTTCCTCATCCTTTTCTATTCAGGCCTTCAGCAGACTGGATGATGTCCACCCACACTGTTGAGGTCAATCTTCTTTACCTAGTCTACTGATACAGATGCTAATCTCTTCTAGAGACACGCACACACAAAAATAATGTTTTATTATCGGGCTGGGACCCCTTAGCTCAGTCAGGTCGACACATAAAATTATCATGTGTGCAAGGATGCAGGGGAATGGCTAAGTGGGAAGGTAAAATTGTATAGCTGATTTGGAAAACAGTTTGGTCATTCCTTAAAATGTTAAACATAGAATGACCATATGGTCCAACAATTGCATTCCTAAATATATACCCAAGAGAAATAAAAACCCATATCTATATCAAAACTTGTACACGAATTATGAATATTCATAGTGTCATTTTCCATAATAGCTTGAAAGTGGAAACAAACCAAATGCCCATCAGCCAAATGAATAGGTAAACAGAATGTGGCATATCTATAGAATATTATTTGACAATAGAAAGGAATGAAATTCGATATATACTAAAACATGGATGAACACTGAAAATATGATGCCAAATGAAAGAAGCCATTTACAAAAGATCACATTTTCCTTTCATATGAAATCTCCAGAATAGGCCAGTCCATACAGACAGAAAGTAGACTAGAAATTTCCAGGGACTGGAGAACAAAAAGGAATTGGAAAGTGACTGCTAATGAGTACAGGAATTTTTTGAGGGGTGATAAAATATTCTAGAATTTGATGATGGTAAGATTTAGTCAACTCTGTTAATATACTAAAAATCACGAATTGTGCCCTTTAAATGCTTGAACTTTATGGTATATAAATTTTATCTCAAAGTATTTAAAAAATATGTTCATTCCTCATTCAACCCTAGGAAGTAGGCATTACTAGTCTCCTTTACACATAAGTAGATGAGGACTCTTGAAAGTTACTTATCCACAATGCCAGAAACTGAGTTTCAGAGTGATGATGCATCTAAGTTGTCTAAGACTATTTTAAGACAATTGAGCAATGGTTGTCATTATTAATAGAATTAATTTCTGAATGAAAAAAATGAGGGGCCCCTGGGTGGCTCAGTCAGTTAAGCGTCTGCCTTTGGCTCAGGTCATGATCCCAGGGTCCTGGGATCTAGTTCCGCATTGGGCTCCTTGGTCAGCAGGGAGCCTGCTTCTCCCTCTGCCTGCCGCTCCCCCTGCTTGTGAACTTTCTCTCTCTCTCTCTCTCTAATACATAAATAAAATCTTTAAAAACGAGATAGAGAAAGGAAAAATGTTTTGAAAAAATGGAGAATTTATTTCAGTTAAAAAATGTTGCTATGCAATATGTAATTTAGAGGAAGCTGGGGTCAGGAAAGACTGTATCACTAACTAATTTTCTAACTTGTATTCCTATATATTGTAATTAAGAAAGGGAATCAATGATTTTTAAATGTTTGTTCCATAATCATGGTAAGATTACTACATAATGCACTTACCAGGTGCTGGGCATTATTCACAGCCTGGTATACATGTTTGAAGTACCTATAAAATCAACTTTATTATATCACGAAGAATGTGAATTTTTCACATGGAGAAATGTATAATGAAAAGCCTGTATGCCTTAAAAAATTTCATAACAAGAAAATGACAGAATTTTGAGCTCAAAGAGATTATATATATGTATATACTTAACAGTATTTACAGTGTTTTTGGTTGAGACAGAAAACTAAGATCCAAAAAGAAAAATAAAGAAAGGCTGTCATAATCAATTTCAGATAACAGATTTGTTTTTTGGCTCAACTAGACCTATAGGACTCTGTGATCTTGCTGGAACTGGTTTCTCTCTCTCCTTTCCTGGGCTCGGCTTTTAGAGTGGTGACTCCATTCTTAGACAGGCTGTGTCTTCCTGTTCCCAGGTTGTTGGCCAGCAATGCAGGCAATCAATTCTTCCACATTCAACATGAGTGGAAAAGAGCAATCGTGATTCTAAGTACAAGCCTGGAGATTCATGCTGAGGGAAACATTTTGCTCCTACACCTACCATCCTGACCAGAGCTGTGAGGCTGGTGAACTGGCTTCTGTGGTCCTAAGTACCACTTCTCATGACAGGGAGAAGGAGTGCCATGAAGATGTGGGCCTTGGTCCAAAATCAGGGCTGTTTCCCCAAGAAAGAGAGCTGGATGTGGGATAGACAAACAACAAATGTTCACTGGGTTTTATTTTGAAAGTTGATGTTCAGAGAATTACAGATTTAGTGAGACACCCACAGCTGGATACTGCTGGGACAAGAATTTGAATATAGCACTTTTCACTCTGTGAGCTATTTCCTCTTAGTCCACATCTGTTCCTTAAAGGTATCGGGTATTTACTCCAGTGGCTGTGATAACGCAGAATGCTGAGGCAAACATCACACTAAGGTTAGATTATAGAATGGTGGTAAAAAGCAAGGTTTTTGGGTCAGAACAAGTTGAGTGTGAACCACAGCTTTACCACATACTACTTTTGTGACCTCAAAAATGTGGGTTAGCCCCTGTAAGTTAATGTCATCTGAAAACTGGTATTTGATGCTTACGAAATTCCCAGAACTTGAGAAGTACTCAGTAAATGACTGTTTTTGTTAATACTTAAATTTTCTTTCTCATTTCCAAAGTAGAATAATTTAATCTACCTGAAATATAAACATCCCTCCATCTTCTTTTCTCCCCTAACTTCCCCATAAGACTCTAACTAAAGCACCCCTCACAATATCTGGCTCACAGGAAGCACTGCGAGTTCTCACGGGGGGGGGGGTAATCTCTGTGTAACTGCCCCGTCAAGGAAGGGAATTAGACATATTTCTTGTTAAAGCCCACAGTAGCGATCTTATCATTCTGTTGGCCGTGACAGCCAGCCCTGGAATAAGATGTTCTAAAGGGAAGCTGTTCAAGAGTTTCTTTTAGAAGCAAGGTGACATCTGCCAGATTTAATGATCCATTTAGTATCATATGTAAGCCACATTTTTCCTGTAAAATCTGTTTGAAAGAGGAGATGTAATAGAAAATGCTTATCAAATACTGAACACAAAGTGCTGTGCTATGTGCAGAGAGGAATGGAGCAAAAGGAAGCTACTCTCTTACTTTAACAGACTTAACCATATGCAGATGGGAGGCGAGATGCATCTCTCAACATAATAGGGTCACATGATAAAATTGACAAAGTTGTTTAGGGATCTTTGGAAATCCAGGAAAGCTTCATAGAAATGGTGATGTTTTTGTTAGGTTTTGTAGAATTTCAATCAGTCCAGGAGTGTAGAATGTTGAGGAAATTGTAGAAATACCATCCAAGTGCTTGAGCAATACCTAGATTAACTAGGAAATGAGATTGTCAAAATGCCCAGCAGTTTGGTGGCAGAGGAGTCTTGGGATAGACTCTGTTAATCTGTTTTGTTTTTATTAATACTTAAACATGTTTTCTCATTTCCAAAGTAGAATCATCTACTTAAATTAATGTACCTTAAACATTTATGGAGAAATTTTAATGATAGTGTATGTACAAACACCTGGCCTGGTCAGTTTGCCCATAGCAAATATTTAGTAAATAATGATTTTTAAAATTTAAAAATGTTTATGACAATTTGTGAAAAATATAAAGAACAACTAAAAAGAAATCTAGAAATAATATATATCATTCCACAGGGCCAAGAGAATTACTGGAAGAGTATGGTGAAGACATGTAGTGTGAATGAGGGGAACCTGTTAAAGAGTCATCCACGGGGAAAATGAGAGCTGGTGGCAGGGGGAGGTGGCTTTGGATAATCCCAGGGACAGAGTATTGAGCCCCACTGCACCTGCAATATCCCACAGCCTGTTCTGGGTGGGCACATCAGAGACATTTAAAGGAACAAGGAAAGAAGAAGCAAATGATTTAGACTCTTCAGATTTTAATTTTTTTTTTAAGATTTTATTCATTTGACAGAGAGAGAGAGCTCAAGTTGGCAGAGAGGCAGGCAGAAGGAGAGGGAGTAGTGGAGCTCGCTACAGGGGCTCAATACCTAGGCCCCGGGATCATGACCTGAGCCGAAGGTAGACACTTAACCGACTGAGCTACCCAGGCGCCCCTCGATTTTAATTTTTAAAAATCTTAAAGGCAGATGTATGTCCTTCTAAAAGGCTATCCCTTCCTCCTACTGTTGCCTCAAAGTGCTCCCCCCTTTTCACACTCTGCTTCCCAAATCAAACTGCACGTTTCAGGTAACTTTTTATTCCCTGAGCCGCTACTGTCCAGAATGCACATTTTTCTAAATTTCCTTTTGGTTCTCTCTACTCCATGCTTAGTTGCAGCTTCAGTGCTAGCCTGAGTTAAAGGTCCAGCCTTCCCGCTTGCTCAGGCAAGATTAGACATCAATTAGGTTATAATTGGATTATGTATTCCTCTGTGTGTGTGCGTGTGTGTGTGTGAGAGAGAGAGACCTACTGCAACTTTCAAAGTAAAATGCAAATATTAATTTTTTGAGACACTTTCCCAATCTCCCAGAAATGCCAGTTCTCCCTCCTCTGGATTCCACAAAACCTAGCTGATATCAATAACTAGCATTTACCATGTCGGTAGTATAGCTTGTTCAATCTATGTCTGTATTTCTCAAGGCATTGTGCACTGAAGGCAGGTGGCAGACCTCATTCATATCCCAGTTGTAATCAGAAAGTCTGGTATACAGCATCTCTGTAATTGCTGCTGGAATTGGGTGGGATTAAAGGCAGACTGAGGCACAATCTACCAATCTGGGTATTCGAGACATATCATCTCTTTAGGGAAATTTTCTTTACAGATAGTTTCAGAATTGTTAGCAGACATCATGAGAGGAGAAGGCATTGGATATCCTAAATAAAAGTAGAAAATCACATTGAGAATTTACTAGCCAATTAGAGAAAAAGAATGAGAGAACTGTGTCTTCTCTTAAAAGATAATAGCATTCTAGACTCAGTGACTGTCATTCCTGGTGAGACAGCAAAGCAGAAGGCAGAGATGATAATCCAAATGGCATGGAGAGATAAATTAAGTACAAGCAGGTGAGACCTGATGGAAAGAGAGCCTAAATAGAATTATCTGGCAAGTCATGTAAGCATGATCTAGTAGACACTAATCTCGGATGGGAATGACCTGGGAACCCCTAAAAAGGGGAGCAAAGCTTGAATTGCTGTTATAAAGAACATGATCTTGTGAATAGCATATTCCGTGGTTTTTGTGATTGCCCTTGATGAGTACAAAGTGGCCCTGGAGGTGATGGTAGCAAACGTTGTCAATTTCTGGCTTTAGAACCTCCAACCAATACACTTTTACTCTTAGTGTCTTATTCTTCCATCTGGGGTTATTTTCCTTTGGTTGCAGTCTTAGTGCCTCCTTCCACAGCCATCTGTTAGCCAGAGCTGAAGGAGGCCAGGCCCTTCTCTTATTTGTCTTCTTGCACAATCATACTACCTAACCCTGACCATACATTTTCTACCAGAGTTCTGAGCGCTTAGAGAATATTCTGGAGGGCCCGTTAATAGTAGCTGCAGTACAATCTTGGTATTGTCCTTCTGCTGAGTGTCCTGCCTATTTTCTAATACTTGTTTTCCTGCCCTCTTAGACCTACCAAAATCTTTGAGTCTAACAGTTCATTCATATACATATGATCTAAAGAGAGCCTGAAGAGCCTTCAGGGGCAGGCTAGACATCATAGTACTTCTAGAGGAGCTCAGGCTCCCTTGAAAAGCCTTTTTAACAATTAAAATTAAGACTAAAGTAGTGCCCAGAGGGGATAAATTCAGGCTGACAGCACAACATAGATAAATAGGTAGGTAGGTAGGTAGGTAGGTAGGTAGATATAGATAGGCAATATACATACATACATACATACATACATACATACATACACATATACACAAACATCTCTTATAAGATAGCAAGCATTGTTTCTGTTACTTGCAAGTAACCTGTCTCTCCAAGGTGTAATTTCCTGGTGGTTTTGGAGGCAGGACTTGAGTAAAGAAACTTGCAATAAATCCACCCCCCCCCAAGTATTCTAAATTCTCTGTGCTTTTGATGCTGCTGGCTCAAAAATTACCCAAGAAATTTGGTCTGTTTTAATCTGTCACAGACTAGCAATTTTACAGTCTTAAAGGGATTCTCTTAGCTAATATCTTTTACTGAAAACAAAGATTCATTTCATTGGAGTCGTTATCTTGATCATTTCCTTGGTAAGAAATCCAACAGCTGTTGTTCTCTACTGGTGTCTCAGATTACAATCTAAATGTAAGAGAAACAATGAGACAAATTAGCCATGAGTTGAATGTCTATTTATTCAGTTAGCAGTCTCTTCTGGAAAACATTTATGTTGCTTACATGTTTTATATTATTATAAAATATTGAATAATGAACGACTTTTTGCCTGGTGCTTTTCTTTTCTTATATTATTTTTTGGTTCATTCTTAAGAAATGGTTAGCACTGAATTACAATGCAATAAGAATCTTAAGATAGTCAAATATATTGTCAAATTATTTCCCAGGGGGTTATACAAATTTATTTTCTTTTTAGCAGTGTTTAAAAAAATACCCTTTCATTATACTTTCACTTTCCTTCTCTTACTAAGTCCTTCATATTCTCCTTAATTTTTTTAAAAAAAATTTGATTCATAAAAATGTTATCTCTTATAAATTTGAATTATGTTGATTACTAATGAGGTTGTCAACCACCATAATTTCTTCTGTGATAATGGTTGATTAATGACCTTAAGCCACTAATATAATGTTCCCTTTTTTTTTTTTTTTTTTGGCTATAATTAGTCTCTTGAAATTTTGTCATCACCCCTATCAATCTGCCACCATCAACCAGTCATCATGTATACCTGATTCCAGAAATCTTCTGCTCTATAAATTGTGCTGTCAGCCTGAACTTATCCCCTCAGGGCACTTCAGTCTTGATTTTAATTGTCAGAAAGGCTTTTCAAGGGAGCCTGAGCTCCACTAGAAGGAGGTGCCGTGTCCTCTAGTCTGCCCTGCAGACCTATCAGGCTCTCTTCACATCAATTTCAGAGATGTCCTGCATCAAAGAACAATGCCCCTCAAATTTATTCAATCACAGAATTGTTCATAATGTTGTCACTATTTACTATTTCATAGAGCTAGTATTCCTTAGAATTATAACCCATGTTAAGAGTTGTTTAATAGCATCTGGAGAAATTATTTAACTCAGAACTTTGTGTAGTGAATGTGAACATTTCTTTGAGAATAACCGACCTACATTTTGGGGTGAGCTTTATGTACAATGTGCTATTACTTTAGGAAGCAATTTTCCTGAACTCTAGTGATACACTGATCTATTTACAATGACCTTTCATTCCTAATCCCACCTTACACAGGAAGTGATGGAAATCTTTCCATTAATTACATCTGATTCTGGTCTTCTATGGATCTCCTCTTCCTCTCTCTCTCTCTTCTCCTTCCACCTCCTCCTCCTCTCCTTTCCTCTTCTTCTCCCAGGTCCCCTCTTCCCCCCTCCTATACCTTTTTCCTCCTCCTTATAGTAAATGTCCAAGTTGTTCTGATTCCCATTCATATGTTCAGACACTGTCTTTCTCTACATCTGCACTGTGCTGTCAATTTCTTATTAGTTACCATTTACAGGCTTTCTTGGTGTTTATTTACCATCACTGAAAATTCACCTTACTCGGTGCTAGTCTAACCCAGTGGCATTCTGAAGGAGGTTTGTTCTTTCTAATATGCTTTGCCGAGTGTTTGCTACTAATTATGGGCACTTATATCCATCTGGAATGATTTCACGCAGTATTTGCTGCAGTCTCAGCTGCACTCCCTAATCCAAGCACTTTGCTCCCTGCCCTGGCTGTAGCAGCTCAGTAGTGTGTCTCCTACACACCATTTGAAGAGATTAAAACATTTTGGAAGATTAAAAAGCGTATTTAAAATGTTAATTACCTGTCAATTTTTCCAAAATCCTCTCTTCCTGCATGTTTTAATCCTGATTTTATACTCACCAAAATGGAGAATAATTTAAGCATATGGAAGCAGTAGAACACATATGGATTTTTTTTTTTTCAATCAACCAGCAAACCCCATATTTTAGGAGAATCCTAAACTCTGTAAGTTTTAGTTTATGCTTCGGTCTCAGTGACCTAAGAATATATGGCATATGGAGAATTGCATTTTTTATATTTACAAAGCACTTGCACATCCATTGCTTCCTTTTATTCTTAAACTAATGTAGTGAAAAGGCAGACGTAATTACAGATGGAGAAACCGAGGTTTAGAAGTGCCACAGTGCAGGTATGTCCACAGTGACGGGTATAAATGGGAGCCCCGGGACTAAAACATGTCTGTTGAATTGTGTTTCATGCTTCTTTTCCCTCTCTAATACTCTACCAAACAAAAAGTGAAAAAAAAAATCTCAGTGTTGACCGTAAGGAGAATAGTATTAGAAGACTCTTTCCCTTCTTCTTGTCTAATCAGCCAAGTACAGGTGCACACCGCATGAGCAGATGGAAATGCAATTAAGACAGATGTGATGACAGTTCATTCACAGACTCTGATGCTTTAGAACCCCAGTGCTAGTCTAAACGCACAGCTCACAGCAGGCACAGCACAAGAAGAAGCAAATGTGGGCATAAGATTCGTGTGAGCTGCAGGTCTTTCCAAATGTTGAAAGTGAAATGGCACTAGTGATTTTTAAATCCTACCTCTATCCGTAAGTCCTTCCAGTAGTGCATATGTTTTACGTTGTTGAGCATCATTAGAAGAATATAAAGGCGGGATCGTGGACCACGTATACACTCTAAGCCCAGCCTAAGATCAATCAGAACGAGGGGGTGACCGAGTCTGGTTTTCAGAGTGTGAGCTGTTGGACCCATGCTGTGTGAAGAGCCTAAATTTGTGCTTTGGCCAGTCAATTACTGTTGTTTATCTCCTTCCTCCCTCAGGAAAACCCTTTGGCCTTAGGCATTACTTTCAACATTAAAAATTGCTAAGTAGTCCTTCTAGTTGTAAATTGCAGGCAAATGTATCAAAATAAACATCCTCATGGGTCAAAGGTGGCAAAGCTGCAGCCACTTTGGTGTCACGTTTGGGGTCGTATTCTCCACCTTCTTATTATTTGGGACACAGTTGCAAGAAGGTGAAGACTAGCACAGAGCCTGTGCTCAGGTAAAGAGCTTGACCCACCTGTACCTCATTAGAACCGTGTAGCATTGGGCAAGTCTCTTGACCTTCTGAGTGTCAGGTAGGTTTACTTGTTTGTTAAATAAGAACACCTTGCTAGCTACCTCACAGGGTTGGCAGGAATCTTGTATAAGAGAATAACTGTGAAAGTTTAACTGTTTTGTATAAGAGAATAACTGAAAAAATAACTGTGAAAGTTTGACTGTTTTCTTCTGGAGCATTTGCACTCTAACACCTGCCAGGGATTAATAATAATAATTAATAATAGAAATAATAATAATAGAAAGACCAACCTGCAGATATTGCAGAAGAGCATTAGCAATGGGAGGGCATAAGATAAGACAGAGAGATCCCCCCCCCAAGTTAAAATCTAGCCATCTTCCTCTAATTCTGCAGTGGTTTTAAAGTTTAATGTGTGTTAAGACTCTTCTGGGGATAATGCTAAAATGTGGGTTCCTGGGCCATGTTACCAGAGACTCTGATTCACCAAGTCTGGACAGGAACCAGGATTCTGATTTAATATTAAATAGCTAAGGTAATTCTGAAGGTGATTTGAAGACTCCAGTGTGAGAAATCTGAAATAAATCCTTCATCTCTGGTGCTGACTTTCCCACCAGATCAGTCACAAGTGGCTTGGGAACAAGGACCAAAATTCATATGGTAATTTCTGCAGGCTCAGAGTTGGAGCGGGCAGTAGGTGGACTAATGCTGTCAGCTGAAAACGGTGCTTCTCATGTGTTCTCCTAGTTAACCAGGCAAATGTGGCAAAGATCAACAGTTCTCCAGCAATAGCTGTTCTCTGTGTTCTGAAACAATAGTCCATTTTCATTTAAGCAAACTGATACCCAGAATAAACATTTCCCAGCTTCCTTTGCAGCTTGCTGGGGCCATGTGCCTAATTTCTGTGCATTGTTCTATGAACAGAAGAGATGTGGGCACCTTTCAGATTGTATCCATAAAGGAAGAGCTTTTACTCTCCTCTTTTTCTTTCCCTCTTCTTGGATGGTGGAATGTGGATATAGAGGTGAGGACCAAACAGGCAAGGGCAACACCAGGGAGGTGATAACACATCTAGTGAGAAAGAGTCTGGCTCTCAACACCTTCAAAGAATAGAGTCACAACATTTTGACTTTATCTCAGAAATGTCAGAGAAAGAGAGAGATTTCTATCCTATTTAAGATTCTACTGTTCTGAATGTCTTTCACACAGAACTAAACCCAGTTTGTTCTAACTAATAAAAGTATCAAATACACTGAACATTATATCAGAAATTAATGGCGTACTATACATTGGTGAACTGAATTTAAAATTTTTAAAAAGTATCAGATACACAGCCAGGATTGGGACAGTGCAATGTTGTAGTGTGAAGTGCACAGCCTCTCTGTGACGAAATGGGCATCCAGCACCAGGAAGCTAGTAGAAGAACCACAAGAGATAAATACGCATGTGAGATGCATGGTGAAATGCCTGCAGCTTTGTACGTGAACGGTTCTGTATTTATTTGTATTATTAATGAGTTATTTATAAATCATTAGTTGTGATGGTAAGCCATCGACTCTGTGATAAAGATAATTCCATGCTAAGATTGATAGAGGGACTTAGGGGAAAAAAAAAATCTACCTCCAATTCTAAGCTTTAAGAGAGACTCAAGTGAACTCCAGGCCAAAAATCCTTGAGTGGAGAACACGAGCCGAGTGTGCATTTGGCATCAGAACCCTGATGAGCTGGGGAGGAAGCATAATTGCCAGTCACATGGGCAGTGTTGAGTTCCAAGGCCCTTACACCATACCAAGGGAGTGCCTGTGAAGGTGGGTTGTAGTAAGGTTATTTAGATGACTGATTTATTATTCATGAGGTGTAGACAGTGGAAGGTTTATGTTAAAGGCTTTTTGAATCATATTCATGAAAAACAGGCCCGTCACAGAACTGCAGCCAGAAAGATTTGTGGGAGTGCTTTTACCGTATTGGAGAGGGCTGCTTAGCAATGATATTGGAGCGGCATATGCAGGTAGCCATGTGCTAGTCAGATCATCTGTAATAGTTAAAATCACTCAGGGGGTGGTGGTGGTGGTGGTGGTGAAGGAATCGGAGCAGTTCCCTTCAAACCTTTGTAAGTGACATGAACTAGACAAGACTTTATGTACCCGTGAGCGTACAACCAGGAATGGAATACCCGTTAGACTGATCTGTATAAACCTCTGGTAAACAGTGCTTCTCAGCCCTGAGTGAGCGGCAGAATAGCCAGGGCCCACCCTCAGGCTTCTGACTGGGTAAGTTAGGGACAGTTTGGGGCCTACGGATTTATATTTCTAGTAAATACTCAGGTGAATCTTGTGTTGCTGGTCCAGAAAACATATTTTCAGATCCACTGGCTTATTGGAAGTTCCTGGTCGAGTATGGTACATAGACAACCCATTTATTTCTGTGTCGATATCAAGGTTGTTAGGGTTCCCTTCATTCTCTGTACATATAGAAGTTAGATTGTGAAATCATAGATGGTGAACACGACATCTTGTTTGTTATGGTAACTCAGACTTTGTCCAGTGCTGGGCCTTTCTTAGCTGCTTCATGTTTTTGTTTTGTTTTGTTTTGTTTTGTTTTTGTTTTTGTCTTTGAAAAGAAGTTTCCCTGCCTTCCTTCTCCCTCACTTTGGTACCATCCTAGGCAGCAATATGTTCTTCCAGATGTATCCATGTGTGGAAAGTGCTTTGTACAGCATGGCAATCACTGCTTCACAGGAGAGAATTTTTCCTAAGCCGAGTTGTTAGATACTTTGAGGTGGGAGACAGAGATACGGTTTTTATAAGCCTGAGCCATAGATAGAGGAGAGCCGATGGAGGTCAAAACCCGGATGTGAATCTTGGCTTTGTTTCTTGTTTGCCACCTGAACTTAAGAGATTCACCTAATCTAAGTTTCGTGACTTTACTGTTACATGGGTTTAATCCTTTGGCAGACTCATACCGTCCGTTGTGATATGTCCAGTCTTTAATGAGTTAATGCATTTCAATGTGTTAATGCATTTAAAGTTCAATTACATTGCTTTTCAATTAACTGAGATATTTTGGTGATAGTTTAAGGGAACTAAAAGTTATTCTTGGATAAAGATATTTAGCAATAATGAAAAGAAGGGGCTGAGTATTAGCAAAAAAAAAAAAAATAGGGTTAGAACATGTATCTTAGCAAGAGCAGTCTATGCAATGGGAAAAAAAATAATGCTTGATCTCTGACATCTCTGTGGCCAGAATGGGTGAGTCTTGTGTAAGGGGAACCAATAGCATGCTTTTGCATGAGCTCTTCAAGGCCAAAACTGAGGCACTTGACTCTGTAGTTGGGAGAAAAATGAGGAGTAACTAGAAAAAGTTGAAAGTAACTTGATTTTAAAACCGAATGCTTCAAATATTCAGAAAAAGATAAATAGTATTTACCCAAAATACATATTCACTTTTGCTGGGACCACTCTATTAGAAGCAGGAGTCAAACCTTTGAGTCGTAAAACAAAAGTAGTCACTTAAAATTCCAATGTAAATATAAACTAAAGTGGAAAAAATGTTTGCTGACATGAATGATATCTACAATAAAGCAAAGTGCTTCTACAGGCATATTGGAAGTTCAGTGAGCAGTTTTTATGAAAAGTTTGTAAAGACTACAGAAGATAAATAAAATCAATTGTATACATTTTACTTATTTAAAATGAGTATATTTGTGAAAATATGTCAAGTTGAAGAATTATTAATATTCTCTTTTTAATGTGCTTGTTATTTTTTAGTTACTTTAGCAAACAATAGAAAGGATATTTACAGCTTAATTTGTGATCTCTGTTTTACAGTCCATTATTTCAGTAAATCTTAAGTTCTTAATTATTAAACTGCTACTTTAGGACCTTTCAAAGAGCTCTCTGTGACTCAAGCCACTTTATCAAAGTTAAAGTAGTTTTATTATAAAGCTGTTTTTAAAAAATATTTTTATTAACATCCGTCTCTTTATGCAATCATACTGATATTATTCCTTAATAAACATATATTTTACAGGGGAGATCCAATATACTTGGTTTAAATGCTAAATATACCAATTACCTCGGTAGTCTATTATTTCGTAGATTTAAGGACAGATATTGTTTTGTTTTTAATAGTTTTGAACAGGTTTGTTTGTTTATTTTAGTAATTTTATATTTTCGAGTAGTTTTAAGATTATATCAAAACGGAGTGGAAAGTACACAGTGCCCGTACACACTATGTCCTCATAGATCCACGGTCTCCTTCACTGTCAACATCCTACACTAAAGTGGTACATTTGTTGAAAGTGATGAACTTGCATTGACCCTCATTATCATCCAAAGGCCATAGCTTACATTAGGGTTCACTCATGTTGTACGTTCTATGGATATTGACAAATGTATAATAGAATGTATCCACCATTGTGGTCTCATAGAGATTAGCTTCATTGCCCTAAAAATCCTTTGAGGTCTATCTATTCATCTCCTTCATTTGAGCCCCTAGCAAACAATGAACTTTTTTCTGTCTCCACATTTTTTTTTTCTTTTTCAGAATATTGTAATGTTGGAATCTTATCGTATATAGCCTTTTCAGATTGACTCCTTATACTTAGTGATGTGCATTTAAGTTGACTTTTGTTTTTCATGGCCTGATAGCTTTTTTTTTTTTAGTGCTGAATAATACTCCATTTTCTGGATATAATGCAGTTTATTCATTGATTCACCTACTGAAGAACACCTGGTCACTTCCAAGTTTTGCAATTATGATGCTATAAGCATCCTTGGGCAGGTCTTATGTGAATGTAAATTTTGAACTTCTTTGAGTAAATACAAAGGCCATTATTGCTGGATCATATGGTAAGAGCATATGGAGTTTTATAAGAAACTGCCAAACCGTCTTCCAAAGTGGCTGTACCATTTTGTAATCTCACCAGCAGTAAATGAGAAGCCCTGTTGTTCCATATCCTTAAAGCACTTGGTGTTGTCAGTGTTGTGAATTTTTGTCATACTAATAGGTGTGTAGTGGTATCTCGTTGCTGTTTTAGTTTTCAATTCCCTAATGACACATCATGTGGAGCACCCAATGTTGTATGTTAACACCTTTCTGTACCCACCATACGTGGTTTACAGGAACACTTGTTTAAAATTTGAAGAACAAATGAATAAATGACAGAATGAATGAAATCAAAACCAGAGTTCTGGCTTTAACGGTGAAATTTCTCCTACCATTAGAGGCCAAACCTGAAATGGAGAGAGGCAACTTTGCCATGAAATCCTTTAGCATCATTATATGAGCAGCTGCCTCCTCCATAGCATTCAGAAGGCACTCTAAACACAGATGTTTCCACCAAGATCAAAATACTCATTCACATGCAAAAAATTCATAGTGACATAATTTCCTTTCGAAGGCGAAAGTCTACAGCACCACCAGTCACTCTTCTCTCAGCATGCCCAATCACTTGGAGTGCAATTGCTGTAGCAGGATTACTAAGTTTTAAATAACTAGGAAAGGATACTGGCAAAATACTTGCTATTTAAGGTTTATGAGCACACTTTCAGATATGACTGAGCAAATTTGTGCTTAAGAAAATGGTGGTAGCAGATGCATTTGGCCCTAAATAAAGCATGTTTGGTTTAAGCATCAAACTTTCTTCAGGAATTTCTGTTGATGTGTCTGAACTTCTTTAGGTTAATAGAAAACCCTAAGCAGTTATTAATTGTTGCCAGCAGTGTTAGCCAGGCTCAACCATGGTTTGTGCAGATATCCAGAAGAAACAATCTAAGCAGTGCTAAGATCTTAGTGCAGCTCAGTTTGTTCTGTTCACCAAGTCAGGTAGAATCCAGATTTTCTGTAACAAAGACTGTAACTTCTACAGCGGGGAATGATAGGAATCATACAGTTCCCTCAGAACCGGCATTTGAATCAGTGCACATGAGGCCCAACTATGGCTATAGACTCCCAGAGTAGAAATTCTATTTTTAGTTTTGCATATACCTATGAAATAGACACATCTACCTAATGTTTGAAAGAAAGGAAAACTTCCCATCTTCAGTATTTCTCCTGATGTACCTATATTAAACACTTGGGCTTTCTATCTGTAAATACCTTTTTTTTCCGTCCTTATTCCAGAAGCCACAATTCAAACTTTATTTTTGTGGGGAGGGGAGCTTAATATAGTTCTTAACCTATAACATGCTGGACCTCATGGGAGAATTATGCTTTTCATACGTTGTAGACTGTCCCATATAAAATTGCATAGTAGTTTTAGACAAAAGCCTTTTAATTAAAACCTTCCTAGCCAAACATATTCTTATTTAAGAAATATGACTGCTGTTTTTTGTTTGTTTGTTTGTTAGCCAGATCCAAAATTGAGTCCAGGTCTAAGGATTATTATGACTCAGCTATGGATATGAAAGAAACATGTAATTTGAGAATTATCAGAATACAAATAAATGAAATCCATCCCTTATATATCTCTCTATGACATAACTACAGGCTTTGAGTTTAATATCCAGTACAAACTTTATTAGGTTCATACTCTATAAAGAGGATTTTATCTGACGTTGAAGAAGAAAATGACACCCCCCCCCAAAAAAACAAAAAAACCTCAGCACTTGAAAAGAAAAAGGATGCATTTATAGTCATTGAAATAATTTAAAATAAAAATAAAGCTACTCGGGGTGGCGGGGGGTGGGGAACTCTTGTCTGGAAAAATTATGTCTCAGCATAATCTGAGGATTTAACTTAGAATTTCATACAAATAAAAAGGTGTGAGTGAATGTGTTTTGTGTGTGTGTGAGAGAGAGAAAGTGTGTGTGTGTGTGTGTGTGTGTGTGTGTGTGTGTGTGTGGTTAAGAGACATGGATGAAAGATTGACAGTCTGAAATATGTGTCTAATAGGAGTTCTTGAAAAAGAATAGAGAGAATAATACAGGTGCAACATTAAGTCCGAACATATATTTTGTAACGAAGACAACCATATGTATTGGGTAACCTACCTACATTGTGGCAGAATGGGAAGAGTCAAGAAGGCTCTGAGGTTCTTAGAGTGAACAGTCAGAAAGATGACATTAACTAAGAAGGGGAAGACTGTAGGTGAAGGAGGATGGGAAGAAGATGGCACTAGTTTGGGATACCTGAGATTTGAGATGACTACATGTGATGGGTGAGGTAGCGATGGGAGTTGAGAAGAGATGTCAAGCCAGGAGATAAAATTTGGTAAACCTTGCCAAAGACTGTGTTTAAAGCCATAATCTGATCATGAATGAGATTATCGAGGTAGTGAGGGCAAAGAGAAAATGTGGAAGTACTCAGCCGTGAGTTACTCCAGAGTTGAGATGTCAGAGAAGCACTGGGGGTTGGCAAAAAGCCATTGAGGGAGAATTTTAGAAAGGAAGTGGGGGGGAGAAAATGCAAGAGCGAGGCGTTTCATAAAAGAAGTGGGAAAAAAAAAACCCAACTATTTAAAGGAGAGGGAATGATCGACTGTCAAATGCTGGTAATATAACAAGAAAAACAAGAACCAAGAATTGTCCAATGGATTTAGCAGGAATGAGAGCATTACACAAAGTTAGCACACATTTTTTTAAAAGTGCATGTACTGTTTATGGATAGTATATATATGGAATTATAGATCAAATTTAGGCTGGGGGCATTGAAGAAAACTAGATCTTTTTCACTTCATCCCTTATTAGTGGAGTCAAATTTATGGTATTGTTTAAAAAAAGTCTTTATTCTATTAATGACCCAATCAGTTCAATGTACAAGACCATCAACAGGGCTAATTTACATAAGCTTGGAGCACAAAAGCAAATGGTAAGCCTTTTCTTACTGCCATACCTGGTGGGTATTTTTCAGCAATCTTGGGGGGAAAAAGAAACCCCAAGGATTAAATAAATCATCTGCCTTTGAAATTTATAAGTTAAACTTTATTGTCTGGCTTGAACTACAACATCAGAGCTTCACTAATACTATGTCAAAAAGGAATTGCTGACAGCAGTCAATATTTGGCAAACTTCAATTAAGTCATAAATAATAAACTAGGTCCAAATTTATTCTTATAAACAAGCATTAATGACCTTTAGTCATCATTTGTGCACTGGTGACTGACTAGCAAAGACTGAACAAAACAATTTTTAAAGTTAATAGCATTAGCTTTAAATGACAGAGCCTTGATATGTCTTATGCAGTCGTACCATTTTTATTTCAGCATGGAAATATGTTCTAACCCTTTTTTTTTTTTTTTTTTTTTTTTTTTTTTTTAATCCTGGGCCTGAGGAAATGTTAGTAAAACTGTGGGGGGAAAAAGCAAGAAAAGAATTCAGTTATCCCACAAATTTAAAGGCAAGAAAAAAGGAGATCTCCTCTCAATTGTTGTAGTTACTCAACTGTGTTCTTAGGATGGAATGACTTTATTGGGCTAGGAATTCCCAGCAGGATTGCAAAGACAGGGGTGGCAGGTGTTCAAGTCTTAACTGGGCAGAGCGGAGGATAGTCTCGGAAGTAATTACAAGTGAATTAACTGATCTTTCCTAAGGATTTCACAACAAATTTACTTTGTCCTACTGCTCTAGGGGTGAAGTTATTTTATAAACCCTGCTTTATTGTATTACCTGTTGGGGTTGCATTGATTGGTAAAAATGCATGTATCTGGAATTAAAAATTCAAGGACAAATTTCATGTTTATGTACATTTTGGTTGTTGTCTATTACTCATTAGAAATCCAGGACTTACTTTCTTTCTCTATCTTCCTTCCTGCCTTCTTGCTTTCCTTTCTTTCTCTCCTCCCCCCTTCTTTATTTCTCTATAAGCAAAGGAGAATTTGTAAAAACTCCACAGCATGCTGGAGAAGAACATGGTTTTTGGTGAGTGTTAGACCTGGACTAATCCCAGCTTTGTCATTTCTGAAGTGGAGATAATTAGGGTCACCTGGGTGGCTCAGTCAGTTTAGTGTCTGACTCTTGATTTTGGCTCAGGTCATGATCTCAGGGTCATGAGATGGAGCCCCAGAGTTGGGCTCTGCACTGAGCATGGAGCCTGCTTAAGATTCTCTCTCTTCTTCTCCCTCTGCCTCTCCCCACCAACCCCCTTCCCCCACCTCCTCTTCTATTCGCGCTTTCTGTCTGTCTCTCTCCCAAACTAAATAAATAAATAAATAAATAAATAAATAAATATTTAAAATGGGGACAATTAAGAATTTTTGCCTGTAGGGCTCCTGTGAGGATTCGATGAAATAACTTACATAAAGTACTTTGTATAATAGCTGGCACAAAACAAGCATTCAACAAGTGATAGCTTAAACACAAATATTCTCAGCACCCAATTATTTTTCCAGATTTACTTTGAGGTATAATTGACGTATAACATTGTCTAAGTTTAAGGTGTATTCCATGTTGACGTGATACATTCATATATTGCAATTAATTACTGTCATACCTTTAACTAATTCCTCCATCTTGTCACATAATTACCATTTCTTTTTGGTGGTTAGAACATTTAAGATCTTTCTTTAGCAACTTTCAAGCATATGAAACAGTATTACCTACTGTAGTTACAATATTGTACATTAGATCCCTAGAACTTATCTTCTAACTGGAAATTTGTACCATTTGGCCAACATCTCCCCATTTCCCACCCTCCCTCCCCCAAGTCTTGGTAACCAGCATTCTATTCTCTGATTCTGTAAGTTTAGCTTTTCAGATTCCACATATAAGAGATAGCATAGAGTATTTGTCTTTCTCTGACTTAGCGTAATGCCTTCAGTGGCCCTCTATGTTGTTGCAAATGGTAGTATTTTCTTCCTTCTTATGGGTGAATAATATTCCTGGGGTGTGTTTGTGTGTGTGTGTGTGTGTGTGTGTGTGTGTGTGTGTGTCACATCTTCTTTATCCATATATTCACTGACAGACGCTTAAGTTGTTTCTATGTCTTAGATATTGTGAGTAAAGGTGCAATAAACATGGGAATGCAGACATCTTTTCAATATCCTGTTTTCATTTCCTTTGGATATATACCCAGGAGTAGGATTGCTGGATCATAGCATAATTCTGTTTTTGATGTCTTGAGGAATTTCCGTAGTGTTTTCCATGGTGGCTGTACAAATTTATATCCCCCCTGACAGTGCACCGGGTTTCTCTTTTCTCCACATCCTTGCCAACGCTTGTTTTCTCTTCTTGTCTTTTTGATGATAACCATTCTAACTGGAGTGACGTGACATCTCATTGTGGTTTTGCTTTGTGTTTTTCTGATAGCTACTAGTGATGTCGAACACCTTTTCATGTACTTGTTAGCCTTTCCTTTGTCCTCTTTGGAAAAATGTCTCTTCAGTTCCTATGCCCGTGTTTTAATCAGATTTCACTGTTATTACTGAGTTCTATGACTTTTTCATTCTCCCTATAGAATACTGCCTGAACTATAACTGCTAATAAAACTTAATGGAGGCAGACTTTAGATGTGTTACTGAATTTGAAATCCAAAATTAATTTTTCCTATTTTATTTTTCTAAAAAGTGAATCTGATCATGTGACTTTCATGCTACACATTCATTGCTATGGCTTCAGTGGCATACAGGGCGCTCTGTGGCTAACCCCAGTGCACCTCTTTAGTCTCATCTTCCTGCTCTCTCACTGCTCACTGCTCCTTTATGTACGATGCCACCAAGCATCTTGTAGTTCTAATGCACCTACTCTCCCCTCTCTCCCCTCTTCCTGTTATTAAGCTGACTCCTTTAACACGGCTGAAGACAGCTCAGTGTCAACGCCCTGAGTAGCTGCCTCTCCAGAGCCTTTGAGTGCTACTCTCAGCCTCCTTCATGGATTGCAAACTCCTTGAAAAGAGGGATTGTTTTAGCTCCATTCCTAGTACATAAAAGGTTTTTATAAATGTTGACAAGAATATTAATGCTTTTTTCATAAAGTTATTTCTGGAGTGAATGACATTTCATATATTTAGCTACATTTTTTAACCCATCAGAATGAGAGCTCTCTGATAAGGGAAGATAGTTATTTTAATGACAGCAAAAGCAGGTTCCATCTGCAAAAGAATTGTCTATTTTAAAAGAAAAACAAGTCAGACATGGAAAGAAATAGCATTGAATGCAATGACTTCCACAATAAACTTTTATTTATTGATAAATTAGAGCTCATTAGCTAGAAATTTATCTGCCACCTCCTACAAAACATATATGTATTTATATATATTTACATTTTATTTATATTTAATATATATTTTATTTTATTTGTAATGCTGAAATCCTGAAACTTCTAGTGTTGTTCTAATCATCAAAAAAGGTTTTCCTTCTTTATTTGTACAAGACGAACTGAGTTTTATTGAAATAATAAGATCTAATATTTTTGAGTGCTCACTTTGTGTGTCACTGTCATAAATGTTTTGCTTATATCATCTCATTTAATACAACTGCCCCATTAAGTTGGTCATGATAGTTGCCTAATTGTATGGATGAGGAAACAGAGGAATTATCAGAGAATGCAAGATGCATCCAAAATTACAGAGCTTATAAAAAGTGGAATTCAAGTACAGTTGTTCTGCCTCAAGAACCCAGCAACTGTGCTATATTATATCCGTACTATTTGAAAAGTGACCTTGTGGGTGTGAGATGGGGCTAAGCGGACACAGAATATCTAATTAATTTACTCAGTAAGTTGGAATGCCATGCAATTATCTCTTAGGTGATACCAGAAAAAGTCATCAGCTCATACATATCCCTCACGTCCTCTCTCAATAGTAGGACAACAGTCCTTAAGATGCAAGAAATCTAAGAGATGACCTAGATATTCTCCGATATTTCAACATAGGTTGACCCATATGTCTAGGGGTTAAATGATTTATACTAGATATTAGAGCTAGTTTGGTGCTAAGCTAAGAATAAAACTCTCATGAAGCACTCTTACATTTTCTAATGAATTAAAACCAACTGCAATATCCCATCCTCTTCCCGAGTTAACCTCAATGAGGAAATCTATTAGCACTTGCAAAACTTCTGTTACACCTGCAACCAATTTAGAGCTGAACCTGGCAAAGCCAACAACACTCAACTGGGGTATCTGCCGCCACTTGGATGATAGCAAGGTTGTCTGGTGGCTTTATTTAAATGTTTATAGACTGATCCTTTCATTCACATCTACTCAATTTTAAACCTTTCTGTAAAAATATAAATCTTTATTAAAGTAGCAGTTAGTCTACATATAGATTAAATCATAACATTGTATTTCAACAGGGTGATTCAGAAAAAAATATTAGTGAAAATATTTAGTTTCAAGTGTCTCTCTTGATACCTACATTGTATTTTCACGTAATTCAAGAGAACAGCTTTGTCTTTTTGACAAAAGATATTTCAGTTGTCTAAAGATGTGTATTTATATTATGACATAAATAGGCCTTTGGCCTTTTTTCTCCATTGTCAATTTGAAACTATTTCATAGATAATTTTATCTCTCTCTATTTTGAAGTAAACTTTTGTCTTCTCTGTGGCTTAGAACAAATAAAAAGGCCAAATACACATTTCTTATTTTCCCTACTTTGTCTGCCGGTAAGCTTTTCTAAATGAGAGGAAAAAATTCTCCCCTTTATTGACCTCTTTACCTCTTATTTTGAAACAAGAACTGTGGAATAACAGTCTTTCAATTTTAAGGAGTATCAATTGTAAGGTGACTTAACAACTTTCCTAAGGTGGGCGAACTATAAATACTAAATGAAAAGTGCACAGTGTTGTAGCCTACATCCTGATTTCAGAAAGAGTAAGAAGTAAATTTTAAAAAAGTACATCTAAGAACTAATAAAACAAACACTCATGATTTAAATTTCAGTCCAGATAATTTATAAAGTGTAAAATCTGCTAATATTTTAGAGGTAAACATATTACATCTAAACTATATTGTTTTCCTTAATATGGGATATAAGATTTCCAATTACAAAAAGACTTATTTGAAAAAGCATGCCTATTCTCTGGGCATTTTAAAAACACATTTAAATTGAAATAAATGTGGGTCTCGAGCAGTCATATATAGTGGTTTCTGAACAATCAGTTTTAGGAAATTCTAAAATAGGAGCTACTTTCCACAGTTAGACATAGCAGTCTCTGGTTTTATTTTGAATACCACTGCAGGTGTTTTTACTTTTGGTTTACATTTAATTGCACTTCGGAGATATTAACACATGCTTTTGTTTACCTGGAAGCAGTGGTTTATATATATTTTCGATCTAGAAAATAACATTATAAATGCATGTACATAATTTATTATATTTGACAATCCTAAGTGGTCCCAGATTATGACTTTTACCATAAAAATTCATTGAGACCTCCTCATTACACCTTGTAAATAAGTGTGGTGATTTACAGTTGTCACAATAACTGTATTCTGTCTTACAGTCATAGATACCCCGTCTTACTTGATTCCTGCCTCCTTTCTGAGCCTTAGTTCCCAGACTTTATTCTGCTTGAAATATTCACAATAAATTCATGTTTTGTTTGATATGGCCATTATTGGTTTTTATTATTTGTAAACAATAATACCTTTTGATACCTAATTTCATTTGAAAGCACGGTGTAAAATCTAGACTCAGCAATTTTGGAATTTTTACATTTATATATAGAATTATTATAGAGATACACTAGACTTATATCTCTTTTCTGTTTTGTGGCCTAGAATAATTGGTGGGTTTGAGCTACCATATAAACTCTACTGCAAATGTGATGTTTTAAGTTCCCAAGTAAAAACTAAAACTAGATTAAGCAGATCTATTTATTAAGAAAAATATTATGTTACTATCAGATATGAGTTTGAGATTTATTCTATAGATAATGGGAAATATTAAATGACATTTTTAGGTGGGGCTGACACATATACAAGCTGCGTTTCCAAGAAGGCCATAGGGACATTACTTTCTTGCTACCCCAAATCTGTACAGCATCCATTTGGGAAGCATTCCCTAAATAGGTAAGAAGCAAGGTCTGCCTTCCATTTAGAAAAGGCAAAATAGATGGCCTGCATCCTGATAAGTTATGGCACTAAGCATTAGATATAAGCATGGTTATTTTGATCTTCTTTGCTACTCTGAATCCTAAGGATGTGATAGAATTATGTGATTATGTAAGATAGGATGGACACAAAGATTTAACTATGGTGTCAAGAGAGCTGAAGGGCTGGTGCTGGAAGCGTGTAATTGAAACACCCGGGAGCATACTAGCTTCAGGCACGTATGAAGCAGGGAGGAAGGGCCAACACTATCACCAGGTTTCAGCATTTCTCTCTTCATGCTCAGGTGTTCTTTTCCCTTGTTAGGTCATCTCAGAGAGGTTCTGACTTAGTGATGACTCTCAGCACCTTTTCCTTAGTAATTCTCGAAAAGGAAAGATTTATATTAGCTTTTCATCAGCAGTGTTCATGTTATTTTGCCAAATCTGGACCAAGACTGTTTGACTGGGCTTGAATTTTATCCTTTTCCTAGATAGAGTGGGTGGAGTTAGAGTCTACCAGCCATATGGAATTAGCATGGGAAAATATTTCTCATAAGAAAAATCAGAGTATGGTTATTAGAATAAGGGATAGCAGAAGTGTGACAGACAGGAAGAAAAGACATTTAAACATTTGATGACTCTTTTAATCTACTTTTCTTCATATTCCCTCAAATGAGGCATAATCATAATTGGATCCTGGCATCTTGGGTATAATTATATGTGTAAGTTGTTTTAGATCTTGTAAAAGCATCATTAGGTTTGATAGGGATGAGATCTGTTGTTTAGAGGGTAAATGAAATGACACAATTCTGCTTACAAAACTATACAAAAAAACCAAAAACAAAAACCCTGTGTTCTTAGTGCCTAAATGATATCAAGCCACGGTTCCTTCTGGAATTAAAGAAGTATGCTCACTAACCATAGGTGAAAAGGTTAAATCAGGGAATTGTCTGGGAGTCAGTATTCCTTCTTCAGTGCTCTGTGCCATCCGTGTTTCTGAAGAACATGCCATCTGAGAACAATCTTGGTACGGGCCTTGACAAGTCTCCCTTGTGTCCCACAGTTGCCCCCCTTGTGGGTGACTGTAATTAGTATCCCCACTTCTGGGTATATTTCAAAGACTGAAATCCTCTAGCCCCTAAGCTTTAGAAATGACATTTAGCTTAATGGAAACACATTACTTTACATGGTTTACACCGTTGCCCAGAATTATCAACTGCCCGCACAGACGGTGGACACATAATAGAAACACTGCTCGGGGGGCGGGGGGGGGGGGGCACCAGGATACCCATGTTGAGGAGCAGCAGTCTTCCCTGTGCAGTTCCAGGTGCATTGTCCAAGCCCATCGTAAGCATTTCCAGTGAGATGATGTTCTATTCATTGCTTTACCTATCATCTCAAAACTGAACAGAATGACAAAAAAAAAAAAAAAAGAAGAAGAAGAAGAAGAAGAAAGAAAGAAAGGAAGGAAAGGAAAGAAGGAGGAAAGAAAAACGGAAAAAAGCTTTAGGTGACGGTGCAAACTTTAAATACTGTAGGCCACATACACTAAATTTTAAATATATTATTAAATGAATTATCATTTCTAATCATGTTACTCAGATGTGGATGGTTTTGTGTTGGTACATAAATCTTCATATCCAGTACACTTCGCCTATCTTGTCTCAATTTTATTTATCTTAATTTAATTTTTTAATTTTTATTTATTTTACTATTATTTGTTAATCTACAAATTCATTTATTTTCCACCTTCTGAGCTAATCCACAGGAGCAAGTGGGGTGTGTGTGGCTGGGGAACATTGGCAGCAGGGACTTCCTGAGTTGTCACGTGCTAAAGGCCATGCTCATACTGAACACAAAGCTGTCCACCAGATTAGAGAGATGAATGATACTGGAGAAATGTGTCATTTTATCTGGAACGATTTGCAGGGAGGTCCTGCTGCCATATCATAGACCAGGCCTTGTCTTTCATCTCCAATTTGTCTAAGATGCTGTGGGTATCCACATGGGTGGCCCCAGTGGTTTTGTGCTGAAAAGAAAGCTAATTTTTCCCAGATGACACTAACAGTGAAAGAGCTAAAGGAATGGTTGCACTGTGTATGGAAGTCGGGGGGGCCCCTGAGGAAGGCAAATCATGAGCAGATTTGAAAAAAAGGAATTCTCTTCTTCAAACTCAAGTCTAAAAAAAGAACAGATTTCTTCTCTCTGGAGACTGGCTTTTTTCACTTGCAAGGCTGGCCCTGGCATGTTCACGATCTGGGTGGGGGTTGGAATACATTTTCTTACAGTGGGCTGATCTGAGAGGCAGATTGAAGAACAACCCCATGCTTCTGGCTCTCTGGGCAGAATTGCATCCTACAGAGCCCATTCCTGAGGATGGGCTAGGTATCTGTCATGCTGGAGGAGACTTAGGAAGGGTTTATACTTCCTATTAGGCTGAGGCTCTAGAACCATGTGCCAGTGGAGTAGGTGTGAGAATAGTCAGGCTCTAGAAAGCTGGAACTGGCTGAGGAGAGAAAATGCCACAGCTTGCCAGACTGAATGGCGGGGTTCCCCTCTTGGGACTCTGGGTGCTGATCCATTGGCATAGGACCCATTGAAGCAGCACTTGGTGACAGAATATGCAAAAGATACTTCTGGTTGTGATTTTGTTCATTGAGAAGAGAAACACCGCTGATTTCGAGACATGACGCTGTCATTCCTCAGGATCACATCTTCACTCTAGCTCAAGGGACTCAATCCCTGGGGGGCTCTTGACGTTGCTCAAAGCTCTAGAGGTGTTCACCCACCATGCTGCTGATAGCCCCTTGAAAATAGGTGGAAAAGGCACACCAGAAATTCCACGCAGTCTTTATAGGTCTCTGCACCTCCACAGCACTCTTCCCCATTTCTTCCATTGCAAGTGACCCAGATGACAGCTTAATTCCTGACCATCCCCTGAGATAGCAAGATGATCTGGCTGGGCAATGATGCGCTATGATGGCCAGAGCTGCCTGGCTCACTTTCAAGCAGCTCAGACTTAATTTTATTTTTTACATAATTTAACTTTTTTTTTTTAAGATTTTATTTATTTTAGGGAGCTAGAGAGCACAAACAGGGGGAGGGGCAGAGGGAGAGGGAGAAAGATGATCCTGAGATCATGACTTGAGCCAAAAATCAAGAGTTGGACATCCAGGCACCCCAGATCATTTAACTTTTTTTTAATGAATTTTGACATAGAAAAGGGCATGCCAAATTAGTATAGAATGTTCTAATGTATCTTTGCCCCAAATCTCTAATACGCTATCATACAGAGTGATAATACAAATATTGAACCAGAAAATTAACATTAATACAGTACTATTAAACAAACTATAGACCTTATTTAAATTCCGTGTCCTTCTGCTGAAAGACCATAACCCTAAAAAAGATGAAAAATCTGGGGCACCTGGGTGACTCAAGTCGGTTCACCATTCAACTCTTGATTTCAGTTAAGGTCATGATCTCAGGGTTGTGAGATCAAGCCCCGTGTCAGGCTCTGCGCTGGGCAATGGAGCGTGCTTAAGATTCTCCCTCTCCCTCTGCCCCACTCTCCCCTGCTCACATGCACTCTCTCTCTTTCTCTCAAAAAAAGAAACAAAAAATCCAAGTGAATATTAAATCTCTAGAGATAGTGAAGATATTTCTATGTACAAAGATGATAGGAGGAATAAAAAGGGAGAAATAGATCATTTATGAGAAAAAATTAAGATTACATGTGTCAAAAATATCATAAATAGACACAAACAGAAGGAAACTAGGGTATTTTTTAAACCTGAAATCTGAACAACACCACAGAGTTAGAACACTGGTATTCCTCCCCTTGTTATATATAGTTTACATTTTTTTCTGTATAGGAATAATATATATTAAAATCTCTTTAAATACTCTAATCTCGTGCTTTGTTGTATGATAAATATGAATATTTGCAAAAAAAATTACTTGAGTGAATCAAAATAATTCCTCACTTGTGTAAATCATTTCATAGTACTAAAATTCTAAGAAATTAGCTTTTTAGAATTTCGACTCTTCCCTAAAGAAGAAAAATTAGCCAAAGATTTCTTTCAAACTGAGGCAGCTGTACTCTTCTGAAAATAGGAAACGATGTTCAAAAGGTGAAAATTGTAAGTGAAGAACTCTCAAATTTGATGTATTCATTCATTCATTTATTCATTCTGCATAAATTGTGTTCAGTTTTCTCATAGCACTCATCAGATCGATTCCCTTATGAGTCATTATGCATGAGGTGTACTTTACCACTACATGGTTTGCTCCTGCAGAAACAGTACAAAGTCTGAAACCCCCGGGTTTCACCAAGTTTTCTGTTCCCCTTTAGCCCACCTGTCTAAAAGTACTTGAGTTAGCAGGACAAAGACAGAAAAGCCTGAACATAATGAGGCAGATACAATTGAATAGCTGTAAGGGCTTAGATTCAGATGGCTGAAAACACATGGCTGCTATGTCAGAAGTAACAAACATTCATCTATGAATCAAGGTCAATTATGGTGAGTTCAAGGGATTATCATTATCTGTCCAGACTCAAGCCCAGCAGAGAGAGTATACTTACTGATCTGAAAAAAGAAATGGCTTCTGAACATCCCAAGAAGCCTTTTGAGTCTAATTCACAGGCCTCCAGAATAGAAGAGGACTCAAAAACTAGTCTTTAAAGGGAATACAGACCCTCATGGGTCTGTTACTACATTATACTAGGATCCAAGGTGACCAGCATCCTAATGAATTGTTGAGCACTACATCAAAAATTAATGATGTACTATATGTTGGCTAATTGAACATAATAATAAAAAAAAAACAATGCTTGCTGTTTAGAGATGTGCTTTCAAAAAGCAGCATCAATTGCAAATTTGAAACTGAAATTATTTTATCACATAAGATATGCAAATTTAATAAAACAGCATTAAATGTAAGCCAAATAAAGTTCCATCTTTTAAAACAATAATGTTAATGTGAAGATATCAAAATGTTAATTGAATGAAAGAAACATTCTCTTACATAACAGATTCTATTCAGTTTATACAAATCCGTTACATGTCCTATCCTGAAGGACTTATCCATGAACAAAACAGAAAATGCGCCTGACGTATTTAAGGACTTGTTAATGCTTTATAATTTCTTAGCAATAAACTATGTTTCTTTCATCAGAATAAAAGCTTGAAGAACAAACTCTTGTCAGGAAGCAAGCTGTGTGGCATCCATGCAGAAGAGGTGAGTACATTTTCTAGCTTCAACGGAGTAAAGAGTGCCAAAATATTAGTGCCAGATTTGTTCTTTCTTAACCCAGAAACCTGGAGATTTCTTCTGTCACTAACATAAATGAAAACACTGTAATAGGAAAATGAAAACAGATTTTAAACTTTTAGGTATTTTGAGGTGTTTTAAAATTGCATAACCAAAAAAAAAAAAAAAAAAAAAAAGAAAGAAATTAAGCCAGTTAAGCGTTGCTTCCCTAAAGTGATTTTTATGGATTCCTTCCTTAACTGGATTATCAGGATTTTCTTAATAGCAAATACCTGGAGGTCCATGCAATTTTCATTTTTTGAACCATCTGTGTGATGTCTACAGAGTTTTGCAATGACAATGAAATGTCAGAATGAGGATTCTGGGGTTGACCATATACTTTAAGAAACAAATACAATTATTGGTTCTACTTGCTAGGCAGGGAAATTATTTCATGCATTTCTTGGTGGAGGATGGGGGAGTCATTCTGGTTAATCCAGATTTAACTAAAGTCAATTTCCTATACTTCTGATCTCCCAAATCCATCTGTGCTTTATGATCCCCTATTTAATGCTATAGACATGTGGCTCATGGAATTCTTAGTGACAGTAATGTGATAGAGTGTCATAGTAAGTGGTTCTTTATTCCTGGAGGAGAGGAGACCACAGTCACTGTGTTAGCTGGATCCTCCAACAAGCACAAAAAGATGAGGCCCGTTGTGCGAGGAATTTGTTAGTGCAAAAACCTGTGAATGATGAAGAGCAGGCATGAGAGTCCTCATACCACAAAGTAGATCTGATATCTGTGAAGGAAGGGGGAAGGCAAATGGTATAGATAGAACAAGAACAGTGGCTTACACAAGTTAAAAGTTTAACCCCTTTCCCATAGTAGTTAGAAGTAAGGCACAGAGCTGGTGAAATACCACTATCATCTCCTAATTGTGGAGCCACCTTTTGTCCCAATGACCTTTCCCTGTTATTATCACTTCTAGCAGAAGGGACAGGGAAGATTACCGGGTGACTCACAAGCATTGCTTTTTAGAAGTCCGCTAAGAAGTAGTGACACATGTCTCATTGCATCCTCTTTGCCAGACGTAGGTTACATGCCTAGCCAAGCTGAATGGAGTCTGCAAAATGTCATCAGGTTGGTGGTCATGTGCCTATCCAGATCTTGGGATTTTTTTTTTAGTAAACAAGCTGAGAATACTCCCTGATGGACATGTAAAAGTACTTGCCATTCAACAGTGAAGTTAGAGTCTAACATGAAATATAATAACCTGTTTATAATGCCTTCATAATAACGTTGTGCATGAAATGAGTAGAGATTTTCAATACATGGAAACTAAAGGTTGATGCTCCATAAATGAGTAATTGAACTGAATAGCTCGTGGATATGAGCCAGTGTAGTGTTTCTTTCATTATACTTTTCTTTTTTTTTTTTTTTTTAAGATTTTATTTATTTGTTCGACAGAGATAGAGACAGCCAGCGAGAGAGGGAACACAAGCAGGGGGAGTGGGAGAGGAAGAAGCAGGCTCATAGCAGAGGAGCCTGATGTGGGGCTCGATCCCATAACGCCGGGACCACGCCCTGAGCCGAAGGCAGACGCTTAACCGCTGTGCCACCCAGGCGCCCCCATTATACTTTTCTGTCTGAATAGACATAGATGCTTATGTTGTTTAATTTGCTAGGTTTCTAGAAATATTACACATGTATTGTGCAGTTTCTGTATATTACTTACAAGAGGGTAAACAAGTGGAACCAATTTTTGAATACGTACTATGTGGATTGGAGCTATATTCTGAGATGGTTGCCATGTTCCCAGAGTCCCCTCAACACTCATGGGAGTGAGATGGCCCCTAGGCAAAGTTGCCTGTCGTGTTTAGAAACAAACAAACAAATGAATAAATAAGCAACAACAACAACAACTGGGTCGACCTGTATTTTTTAGCCCCTTAGTTCATAAATGATTCATTTTTTTTAAATTCATCTCAATTCCTTAGAGGATATATTATATCTACATTTTAATTTATGAATTCCTAGATGCTCCATATAGTTATACTGCATAATGTTGAAATCAGTTTATTCATTTGCCCTATCTCTTTATTTATTTATGGAAAAAAATTTAGAGTTTAACATTCTGGGCAATAATGGAGATATAAATATATATTATATATATATATATATATTTTTTTTCCTGTCACAAAAACACTTCCCAAGAATATAATAAAAGTAATTATTTGTTTTAACACCACCACTACCACCAAAACAAAATAGTAATGTCCTCTATCAGTTTAGGAGCCAAAAAGGAGCTGTCTTCTAAATCACTGACCCTAAACTATTCATAGATAAATAAATATCCAGATCCCATTGACAGCTAATGGATTACCACTGTTTTAAATTGCCAGGGCAGAATATTGAAAACAGTAGCGTCTGCAGCAAATACCACTACGATCATCTTCACTATTATTTCATGAAGGAAATGCTATTTGGACATGAATTGTAGAAAAGAAAAACCTCAGAGACTAGCTAAAATGTTCTTTCATGGGTGCCTGGGTGGCTCAGTTGGTTAAGTATCTGCCTTCAGCTCAGGTCATGATCCCAGGGGCCTGGGATCGAGCCCCGCATGGGGCTCCCTGATCAGTGGGGAGTCTCCTTCTCCCTCTCCCTCTTCCTGCCACTCCCCCCTGCTTGTACTCGCTCTCTCTCTCTCTGTCAAATAAATAAATAAATAAAATCTTAAAAAAATAAAATTAAATGGAAAAATAAAATATTCTGTCATGACCACCTTCTTTGTCTTCATCTTCTCTTTTTATTATACTTACAATCATCATAATCATTATCACAAACTTAATTTTACTATACACTTGTGAAAACTTTGTGATTCACATACATCAACATGTAAAATGACATTTACGTTAGTTTTAAAAATTACTAAAATCGGGCAAACCTCTTGGGTCCCCTCCCTCCTTGGGAGTTTTGTACTATCACTTTGCTATCTCTCAATAAACCTTGCTTTGCTACCCAAAAAAAAAAAAAAAAAAAAAATTACAAAAATCCCCGATATAGTAATAGCTCAATGGTCTGAAGATTACCCTTCTGATAATCTTAACTTTTCAAAATGACGCCCTAAGAAGCTAAAAGAAAACGAAATGTCAGTGGGGTTTTAGGTCAATGTGCATTACAAAATGTACTCAACGCAAAATGCATTTATTCTTACTTTGCATGCCCTCATCAGATCTTTAGATAGGATTTTGCTTTTTAACTCACTGAACATTAGAAGATGGCTGGAATATACAATGCGGAGAAGTGATGAGTGTGACGAAAATTTCTAAAAAATGTATTTCTATATAACCTTAACTAAGCTCAGGAAATCTAACTGTTCTTGCTCATTTAATGCAGAACAAAGATATGTAGCCTTTTATTATAGTTCCTGAATGAATCATTGCATAACACAAAACTGATGTTTTAATAATTAATTCAAGTTATGAATAAAAGGTTTAATTATATTCTGTGCATTCAGCATAAATATGCATTAAAATGAACACCCCAAATGGTTAAAATTAGTCCTTTCTGACACTTAAAAAAGGAGAGCGTTAATTATTTGAAAAAGTAGATGTGAACTTGGACAAATCGTGCACACCAGATGTAGTGGTGATCTTTCATTCCCCATTGATATTGGCCAACATTCGTATGGAAAAATAAAGTCTTTTTACCTGAGGGACTGTCCTGGCTATAAATGAGCCCTGGCTAACAGATTGAAGCAGCAGGGGAACAATGCCAATCAACTGTGCATTTGAAGTTGGAGAAGATAACAGAAATGATTCTTTCCTGAAATCAGTAGCACAAAATTAAGGATGGCCATGAAAACCAGCAAATGTCTTGGAGATGAAATTAATGTAACCAGAGAGAGATGCTATGTCTGAAATATCATTATTCGGGGTTACTTGGGGAATTTTGTGCCAGGAGAACAGGGTTGTAATAAATGTAGAATCCTGAGGTAGACGTATAAATTCAGGAGGCTGGGGGTTTCAAGTGAGAGTTTTTATTCTCAAGAGCCAGGATTAACTGTGCACATACAACGATGACTCTTTGTCTTCTTATGCATTATATCATGCATTTCACTTTCAGTAAACATATCAAGGGAAAGAGGATGACTTTTTATGGAAATGAAAAAAATAGTAGCTAGTTTGTAAAAAAACACGAATCCTTGCTTCTTCTGGGTATAGAGTTTAATTGCACAGTTCCGAATTGTTAATATGTCAGACTTTTCCTCCCTGCTTCCCACTCTCCCCCCCTTCCTCTCTCTCTCTCAAATCACCACTCTCCCCCCTTCACTTTTCCTCTCTCCCTCTTTCCTTGTCTCGTCTTCCTTTCCTTTCTTTCTTTTCATTTTATTTTCTTTTTGTTCTTTCTTATCAATTTCCTGATTCAATAGAGCACAGAATGCAGGTGGTTCATGATAGGAGTGTCTATAAAAACAGTTTCTAATATTAGAGCTTGTGGTGCTATATCACAGACAACACTTTTAATTGATGGTGCTTCCAGCATTAGACAAGAATTTAGGAATTATAACACCATCGTAACAGTCTCCCACTTGGCAGACTCTCCTATCTTGCATCATTAGACATGTTCTGAATATAATAAGAAACTGAACTATAGTATAGCTGCAGTTGATTCAGTGAAAGACTCCTATACATTCGATGTAAGCTAGGAAAATTATAGTATTTCAAAAATAGGAGTGGGCTTTATTTGTTGAGAGGACCTTCATAACAACACAGTTTAATGGGATGTAATAGTCCCGTGAGGATTTTGTGTATGTACTATGAACAGCTACTTTTAAAATTGAATTTTATTAAGATATAATTTACATACAATTCACCCTCTTTAAGTATACCATTGGATGGGTTTGATCAATGTGTATATTAAAGACATGAAACATTTTCATCATCCCCCAAATTTCCTCTTGCTGTTTTATAATCTCTGCCACAAATCCCCACCCAGTGTCAACTACTAGCCTGATTTCTTTCCCTATCCTTTGTCTTTTTCAGAATATCATATAAATGGCATTATACAAAAGATAGCTTCTAGTGACTGGGTTATTTCACATAGTATAATGCTTTTGAAATCCATCCACACTGTTACATGCTTCAGTACTTAACTCACTTTTTTAAATTGCTTAACAGTATTGTAGTATTTCATGAAGGTACCATAAAATGTTTGCTATTCGCCAGTTAATGGACATGAACATTGTTTCCAGCTTTTGACTCTTTTATGAATAAAGATACTATAAACATTTATGTATATATTATCATTTCTCTTGGACAAATAATCTAGAAAGAATTGCTGTATAATACAGTTTGTGTAAGTTTAACTTTATAAGAAACCACCAAACTGTTGCCCAAAGTGATTATACCATTTTACATTCCTATTCACCTATTATACTATTTTTTTCAATTATCATTTTTTATGTGACTATGTTAAATCTATTTGTGTTTTTGTTCTACTGAGGAGTCAGAACCCGTAATTTTAGATATAGAAGGACAAATAACTGGGGTCGTTATGTTAGAATGTTTGATATTGGGTCTGCTCTGGAGAAATGGGAAGATGGGATTATCATCTGTGGCTCACCAGGTATATTTCCATTAGCAAACATGTCCTGCTGAGAGAAATTTCCTTGGTTTAAAGCCTGTTGTATTTGGCATAGTTGTCTTAAAAAGTGCATTCTTCTACAGAGAAACACCCTTCCCCTCAGCATCTTAGCATTCTAGTTGCTTTCTTGACTTCCTGTCACGTTTGCCTGCTGCCTTCCCTTTAGACGTATGTCAAATTCAAACTTGTTTGTCAACTTTAATTTACACATACTTAATCTTAAAGAAGAAGTAGTTGAAAGTAAGCAGTGAAACTGAGGCATACATATACATAGGTATACTTAGCATCTAAAATTGAATTGTTGGACATGCTCTGGTGACTAAAATTCTCTCTGTGTGTATTTTTTGGGAGCGGATGCTGGGGAGAGAAACAATAAACTACTTTCTTTAAATATTGCCTTTTAAACAGAATGGCTTCTATCATGTGTCAACTATACTCAAATTAAAAAATTAAAGGTTAAAAAGTAAAATTTCTACAAAGAAAAAAGCAATATGGTTCTGTTGCACAGGCTTTGGTTTTGTCCTCCTGCCTAGACTAGCTGGATGGCCAGCTTCTAAAGCAGAGATTAAGCTTTTGCTTGACTGTAAAATTAATTCTGGTACAGTTTAAAATACTTTTAATCTTCAGGTTTGAAAATATAAATGAAATTAAGGCACTAACCTATGTTTCTGTTCTTGCAGTCAAAAAAAATCCAAGCCCAGCTGAAGGAGCTTCGTTATGGGAAGAAGGATTTATTATTTAAGGTGAGCATCTTTCTCCCTTCCCCCACTACCCTCTTAGTACATAAACTATAATATCATTTAGCTTAAATTTAATTTCTGGATTTTTGTAAGAATTACAGCTGTATTTGACTGCATTGAAGATGCTTTCATTTTCTTGCCTTCTTAATTAATGGAGACAAATGCAGATATGGTTTCCTGGGTACATTCTTAATCAAAGGCAGGCATCATTCCAAAGTGTTTAAAGTCCCTTTGTAACCTTCAATTACTTTAATTCAATATTGAGGAATGTGGTCTTTCAGAATATTTACATTAAGGACAGCATAGATGGAGTGAATTTCCAGAGGCGAGATCCAGGTGATCTACATTCTTGACCTCCAGAGATCCTGCATAAATCTCTTCATTATTAAGAGTCCTTATATTTAATCATTGTTGATTGATTTTAGTAATTGATACTTTTCTTTACAAGACTATCAAGTCAAGGTCTATGTATAGGGAGATATCTGCCACAAACTGGAATAATGACCTCCCAAAGATATCCACTTGCTAATTCCTCATACCTGTGAATCTTATGACAAAGGAGACTGCAGATGGGATTAAGTTAGGGATCTTCAGAGAGGAAGGGTATTCCAAAATATCCAGGTGAAAACTAAATGTAATATACAAGAGTGAGACAAAAAGGCCTAAATAAGAAGATTACGTGATCACAGAAGCTGGAGGAGGAAAGACAATGTGAAGGATTTCCTTCCTATCACCTCCAGAAAGAACCAGCCTACCAACCCCTTGATCTTAGTCCTATAAAATTTACTTCAGACTTCCAGAACTGTAAGAGAATAGAAGTAGTTTTTTTGTTTTGTTTTGTTTTGTCTTTAGCCACTTAGTTCATGGTAGTTCGTTATAACAGCAACGTGAAACTTAGATCCTTTCTTTTATCTCCCTTGCGCAGGGGGATATAAGAAGTGGGTGCCTTTAATTGTTGTGCTTATGGTCCATGTGCATTTGCAAATGCAATAAAGTGATGGAATATTAGGCTCTTAGAAGTAGGAGTAATGATTTGTTTAATAAACAATAAATATGAATTATATTGTGTGTAATATTTTTTTTAATATTTTCATTACAATGATCAGCTCAATCTACAAGTGCAAGGTCTAAATTAAAGAAGGATAATTCCTCATTGTATTTAATGGTTGGAAAAATCCTGCAATTTTTCCAAAGAAAACAATAAGAAATGACACATTTCTCTTCTTCAGCCCCATTACTTTTGGCTCAGAGTCAGAGGAAGGTGTTCCTATTATGTCAACCAATATTTATTAAATTCTCATTCCATATGACGCATGAATCTGGACATTATCTTCCCATTTACTCTTACATAAATATGCTTCTTGCCATTTCTTTGACCTCATTTACAACAAGATATTCCCCAGCACACCAAGAAAACTGTGAATTAATTCTCATTAATGCTTACAGACCCCTGCCTCTCAACACTCTGTTCATTGTATGTGATAAGTAAATAAAAGTTTAAAACCCAAGGCATTTCTCTTTCTACCTTTAATCTTTCATCTTGAGACTCGAGCTCAGGGTATCTTAACTTTTATATTCAGGTTGGCCTTAGCTCTTTGCAGTCATCAACAGTAAATCACTGAAATTGGAAAAGAAAGGGCATGCATGTCTGTCTGTGTGTGTGTATTTTCATTTGTAGAGAAATTTCTAGTTCTCTGTGAATTAGTTTAACTTAATAATATCAGGAGTGTAATAAAACAAATCCGAGCTCCCTAGAGCTGATAAGTTTTAGGTGGTAGGCTGAGAAATTTACGTGAAGATAGATCATATGAGGCTTTTTAAATCTTTTGAATTTCATTTCCCAAATTGAAGAGTTAGCGAAAGAAAATTTGGGAGAAGAGAATGAGGAGATCCAATAATTTTCAGTGATTTGCTTCTTCGTAATATGCCAGTTGTTGAATATACATTAGTAATTTATCAACTTTCAGAAATTACCCAAATCAGGATTTGTTGAAACTCTTTATGACTTGAAAATGAGACGTTATTTGTAAGCCTTGTTATTTCATGTCACTTTGAAAGGAGCACTTATATATGAAATCAGGTGAGTCGTGTATGAATAGACCATGAAGGTACATAAATTAGGATGCGTTCAGCATATACAATGCCCAAAAAGCTGTTTAACAGCAAGATTTGTATTAAATAACATAAAAAGAGGTCTATAAACATGACAGTTTTTTAACTTACTCAGTAGCTAAACAGTGTCAACAGGACCAAGTTTTTTGGTTTTCCTACCTTTGCTTATCATGATCCTCAACCTACTAAGTTTTGATCGTGGTTAAAGCTTTATAGGCTGTCTTTGTCCAACTTTAGATAAAGTCAGAGAAGAAAAGGAAGGGGCACTTGTCCTTCAGTGTCCTAATTTTTGTAAAGGAGGAGAGTTTTTTAAGATGTTTCCCCAAACTTGGTCATATATCCGTGCAAAAGACCTGAGGCCTTAGTATTTTCAGGTTCCCTTGTGAAAACGGTTTCTGCTGTGATGTCTTCATTCATTCATCTTGGTGGTATTCACTCATACAATTTGCCTACTACTACATCAACAGTGTACATTTTCTATCTTATGAAAACATATGTCGAGTGAATAAATGAGTATATATACACGGGTACATGCATATGCATATGTGCATGCGTAAATAGATGTGTCATGGCAGTATGTGGTAGAAACTCACGTCCATAGCCCCCAAGGGGTAGAAACTCACGTCCATAGCCCCCAAGGGGTTTAAACACCATTTAAAGTGGTGTTCAGACCAGCAGCAGCACAGTCCTGGCACCGACAGGCTAGAACCATGACCTGGGACCCAGGGGCAGGGCTCGGAGCATCAGCCCGGTGGTCCTCAGCAATGACAGGTCAGAGCCAGGACCTGGGAACTTGGAAATTCACCCAGGCACTTTTGAAAATGAATCCACAGGATATCTTTGGTAATACTTTGCTGAACTCTGAGATGAGTAGGAGAGAATTCTATTTCAAGTAGTTTCCCTGAAAATCTGCTCAATTTTGAAAAGATTTGATAGTTGGTAATAAAGATAGACTTTGAAGGAGGAATGTGTGCTCCTGAAGCACTTCAATTATATTTTAAAAATAATGGTATGTGCTGACAATTGCCAGACATGTTGATAAATTCAGTATCCTTATTAAAGTTTGAGAGCTGGCTTTTGATTGGGAAGGCTGCCAGCAATAGTAAACATTCTCTACTCAGGAAAGAAGTGAGGCCCTGCTGTGAGTTACCCAAGACGTGTGTTACTTTTTATCCTCCTTGATTCCACTTGGAGATGATATGCTTTGGAATATCTATTCTCTAGTTTGCTTCTCTATTTTGCTTTTTTATATGCACTTGTTTAATTTCAAAGTATTATTTTCTCATTGTAGAAAAATATTTTTAAAAGCTAAAAAAAAAAAAAAAAAATCCAGGGTTCCTGGGTGGCTCTCAGTTGGTTAAGTGTCCGACTCTTGATTTGGGCCCAGGTCATGGAATTGAGCCCTGCATTGGGCTACATGCTGAGTGCAGAGTCTGCTTGTCCCTCTCCCTCTGCTCCTCACCCTCCCACCCCCGGTCACTCTTTCTCTCTCTCTCAAATAAATAAATAAAATATTTAAAAAAAAAAAAACTAAAACTAAACAATCCACTTAAAATCCCATCACTCAAAACACACAATATTTTGATATAATTTATATTTCTGTTTAGTTCCTTTTGTGCTAGGCATAATCTGCCTTTTGATTAATATATATGTTAATATAGATTATATATTTTGCTTTTTCACATAATTTTAAAACATAAAGCATCCTTTAGTGATTTCTTTGTAAAAATATAAATGAATAATTTTTCATATGTGTATGCCGAAGTGTCTCAACTTTAACCTTACAAATATATGTGCAGCTGTCTATTTGTATATGTGTGTGTTGTGATTTTAACTTACACTGTGATGAAAAATGTGTTATTTCCAACTTGAGATATAATTTTTATTGAACATACATATAACTAGAAAATAATTCATTAAAATTATTGAAAAATTGTAATGTTACTGATACCTACTACGTTTTTTGAGTTTAGATTTTTTTTTTACTTTATGGGAGAATAATTGAGGAATGCAATCATATATATTTAAAGTGGTGTTCAGACCAGCAGCAGCACAGTCCTGGCACCGACAGGCTAGAACCATGACCTGGGACCCAGGGGCAGGGCTCGGAGCATCAGCCCAGTGGTCCTCAGCAATGACAGGTCAGAGCCAGGACCTGGGAACTTGGAGGGCAGGGTTCAAAGCAGTGGCAGCTTTGGTCACATTTTTGGCAAAGCACTGAGGCATCCCAACCCCAGAAAGTAGGGTTTGGGGACTCTAGGGACACGTCTCACTGCAGCAATAGCTCCAGCCCAGGGGAGGACTTGCAGCAGCAGGGACTCTGGAAGGGCCCCATCAGCTGGGATCAGCATTGGAGAAGACTGTGTGAATCGTTGGTAGCAAAGGCTGCAAACTTCATAGCAGGCCCATATGCTGGGCTTCTCTTGTTCTCCCTTTTCCTGTGGGGTGAAATTTCTCTGTGGGGATTTCTCCTGGCACTGGGTTGCCCTGGACCGGGGGATGGGGTGACATAGATAACATGCTTCCTATGGTTTTCTATGCGGCCATGCTCAGTTTTTGAGTTCCACAGTGTTTTGGCTGCTTTTTTGTAGTTCAAAGCTTTCCCTGAGCTATTTTCATCTGTCTGTAGTTGTTTATTTATTGTTTTTGTGGGAGAGACAAGTGGGGGACCTCCTGGCCCCCAATCTTGCTGATCTCATCTTTTTTATGGCTGTGTGATATTCCATTGCCTCTGTGTGTATGTGTGTGTGTGTGTGTGTGTGTGTGTGTGTGTGTGTGTGTGTGGTTACTTCCATATCTTGGCCATTGTAACTTTTAAAGATCGCAAGTGTTGGCTAATAAAAGTTGCTAAGCTTTTAGCTGTTCACTTAGGTTTACAAACTTAAGTTCACTTTATGATTTTTCACCATGGAAAGAGACAAGATGGCCTTTTCATTTCACTTCACAAAAAATAGGAAACAGGATAAGAATCACTATGCCTTCTATATACTTAACATTTTATGCTGTACCCAGTGCTGTTATGAACATTATTACATCCTCATCACAACCCCTATAAGACAGAGAAGAGAAGTTATGGGAATCCATCTAACAATGAAGGAGTTGAGGCCTTCAGAAGTTTGACAATGAAGTCCACCAAAATATTTATTTAAAAAAACCAATTTGTTAATAAATTGAAACTATCATAGTAGATTCACTCATTCATTCATTCATTTAAAATTGAGCTGACTTGTTGGTATCATGTCAAGTATATTTGACTGAGATTTATAGTTATTACTTTGATAACTATTTCACAGTATATATTTATATCATTGTATCGACATTCTGATATTTATTCCAGCATATTTGGTGACAGGCCAGATGTACCCATTCCCTCTGAAACTCAGACATCAACATGGCATGTGTTCTCTTTCGTCTTTTCTCTAGAAACCAGATGTGCCCAACTTGATATCCCCACTTGTGTTCGCTCCTAAAAGCAGGAACATTGCCACATGAATTTCCTTGTATGAATACCAACAAATGTCGTATCATTTCTTGATGATTTGAGTCTTCTATAAGCAGTTGCCCCGTAATTTTTAAACCCCTGTGTAATTTAAGGTAATTTTTATGCATCTGCCTCTCATTATCTTACATTTATCTCATTTATGTGTTAAACCACTTTTTAATGAGCAAAGCATTTTTGGTGCCAATCATTTGTTACAAATGTCAAATTATCTCCAGTGAAATGAGCTTTGGCCCTAAAATGTAGGCAGAAAAGGTGGAGAAAGGTTTCACCTTGGAGAAAAGGTGAGAAGGGTTGCTGATTTTACTTTCTTACTTGATTTGACAAACTTTAAGGTTTTCAAAACACATTCATTTGTGACTCAAAATAATTCTGCGGGTCAGTCGGGGCAGGTAATAATGTCACCTTGTCATGCATCAGAAAAACAAAGTCTAGAGATGTTAAAAGACTTGTCTGAAATCACAAAACTAGTAAGTGGCAGAGTTTTTATTCTAATCTCGGTCTTTGACTCCACTATATTACATTTTTCCCAGTTATATTCTATTTTGTTTCCTAGGGTTATTTATAGATTATACTTTCAGGAAATATTTTCTAATGCACTCAGAGATCTAAAAGGCAAACATGTATAGCTAGAAATATAACTTAATGACAAAAAATCCCATAACATCTGTTGGCAACTAAAACTCAATGCATTTCCTTAAAAACATAAGCATTTTTCAGCGCAAAAATATGCCGCTTTCAGTTTAGAATTGGCAATTGCTTGGGACAGAGGTTTCTTTTCTGATTCTCTATATTCTTGTGATCCACCCTACATGTTTTTAAAACTACAGAATAGAGTATGTTCTATGGGTAGGACACAAGAGAAAATTAACTGGCCTTCTCCCAATCAAAACAACTTTTCAGCCTTGTTGGATTCATGCTTAACACACAAAAGCCAACAAGCCTAAACTCATTTATTGTTTTCATTATGTATCTGATAATGGAGTAGACATGCAGGTTATAAAAAGGACACAGATGTGTCTTATCAGAAGTTGTAACGAATTGAAATTTAGTAAACATTAAATTTTCTCCAAAAACATTGGGATTCTCCAAAATCCAGTTTTGGTGAAAATCACCAAAAAGCGCAGGACTTTTTAAGAAAAGAAGCTCAGAGTTTTAAAGTGATATAGCTATGATGACACAACTTCCGTCTGAGTTTGGTGACTTCATGTTCACTCATTTGTTCAAAAGTATTGATTGAGCATGTGTTATCTGTCAGGCACTGAGCAAAGTTCTTTCCATTTGAATAAGATGCCATCATGCTTCAGTGAGGGATTTGAAGTCAATGAATGCATTTCAGGAAGGTATTGACTCCTCAGAATTTGCTCAGAATTTTCATGAGTTTTCATAAGCATTACTCTTAGAATGAAGTTTGTATAAATTATCAGATTATCAAATGTTCTACAAATATCCAAAGTTTAATAGTTTCGGAACCATTGCTTTACATATTGGCTCTTACCTTCTACCATTCTAAGCTGTTACTGAGCATAAATCGTGTTTGTTCCAAGTTTCTTTTCTCTCTCTTAATCTGTTCACTTATTTGAAAACTGAGATGTGATCTCTGCCAGGCTGATGGTTATGTTAGAAACGATTTTTAGAAAGGGTTTATAATTTTAAATAATGTTTTTAAATTTTACCATTTTAACCAAATTTTGCCATTAGCTCAGGAATTGAAAAAAAAAATGTTACACCCTATCACATAGGAAAATGAAATAAAAATGAAATAAAATATTTTAAAATATTAACAATATTATTACTTGAAATATTTTAAGTGCACTTGTGAATACATTTTAAAATGTGTGTGTCGGAGTTAAGATGGCGGAGGAGTAGGAGACACCGCTTTCAGCCGGTCCTCCGAGTCGAGCTGGATAGGAACCAGACCAGCCTAAACAACCACGGAACCAGCCTGAGACGCAGGAAGACGCATCTGGATCTCTACAAATGAACATCTCCAGCGCTGAGTATTGAGGTACGAAGCGGGGAGCCATGAAACTGTGCACAGATATCGGAAGATAAACGGAAGGGGGAGGGAGCCGCCGCGTTCGGGCGCCGGGAAGCGGTAGCCACTTGCACGGGAGAGCGGGCGGGGCTCGCGGACGGCACCCGCAAAACAGCAGACTGAGACCGTGAGCCGGGTGCGCGCGCCACCAGGCATCTCGCGGAACACCGGAGTCCCGGTGCGCTCACTGGATCCAGACTGAGACCGGGAGATCCGGGAGCGGGCGCGGGGCGGCTGGCGGCTGGCGGCATTAGAAACACAAAGGACAGAGATGCGCCGGCCCTGGAAGTGAGGGCTGGGACGCCGGGTGTGGGGCGCACATCCCGGGACGCCGCAGGGTTGAGCAGCACCAACAGTAACGGAGTTAAAGTGGCCAGAACATTAGTAGAGAACGGGCCGCAATCCCTCTGTTCTGTGACAGAGGCTGAAATTAGGCCGCTGCTGCTCTGACTCTCAGAAGAGGCACAGCAAACCGCCAGGGAAAGCCACCAGAGAACAAAAGCCTGGAAATACCGGCTCAAGGAGTGCCCATCCCCATCCCCCCTCGCAGGGGACGCGGAGACTCTGCCCAAACAGGGTTGCCTGAGTATCGGCGCGGCAGGTCCTCCCCCAGAAGGCAGGCTGAAAAATCAAGAAGCCCGCAGCCCGAGGCGCCTGGGTGGCGCAGTCATTGAGCACCTGTCTCCGGCTTAGGGCGCGATCCCGGCGTTCCGGAAAGGAGTCCCTCATCGGGCTCCTCTGCTGGGAGCCTGCTTCTTCCTCTCCCACTCCCCTGCTTCTGTTCCCTCTCTCGCTGGTTGGCTGCCACATAAATAAATAAATAAAATCTTTAAAGAAGAAGCCCACATCCCTAAGATCCCTATAAAACAAGGGGCACAGCCTGGGACTCAGTCAATAATTTGGGCTCTGGACAACCCCGCAACCTCTCATCAGAATGACAAGAAGGAGAAGCCCCCCCCAGCAAAGAAAAGACAGTGAGTCTGTGGCCTCTGCCACAGAAATAATGGATATGGATGTAACCAAATTATCAGAAATGGAATTCAGAGTAACGATGGTCAAAATGATGAGTAGAATTGAAAAAACTATTAACGAAAAGGTTACTGAGAATATAGAATCCCTAAGGACAGAAATGAGAGCGAATCTGACAGAAATTAAAAATTCCATGAGCCAAATGCAGGCAAAACTAGAGGCTCTGACGGCCAGGGTCGCAGAAGCAGAGGAACGGGTTAGTGAATTGGAGGATGGGTTAATAGAGGAAAAAATGAAAATAGAAGATGGTCTTAAAAAAATCCACGCCCACGAATGTAGGTTACGGGAGATTACTGACTCAATGAAACGATCCAATGTTAGAATCATCGGCATCCCCGAGGGGGTGGAGAAAAACAGAGGTCTAGAAGAGATATTTGAACAAATTGTAGCTGAAAACTTCCCTAATCTAGCAAGGGAAACAAACATTCGTGTCCAAGAGGCAGAGAGGACCCCTCCCAAGCTCAACCACGACAAACCTACGCCACGTCACGTCATAGTGCAATTCGCAAATATTAGATGCAAGGATACAGTATTGAAAGCGGCCAGGGCAAAGAAATTTCTCACGTACCAAGGCAAAAGCATCAGAATTACGTCAGACCTGTCTACACAGACCTGGAATGAGAGAAAGGGTTGGGGGAGCATATTTAAAGCTCTTTCAGAGAAAAACATGCAGCCAAGGATCCTTTATCCAGCAAGGCTGTCATTCAGAATTGATGGAGAAATAAAGACATTTCAGAATTGCCAGTCACTAACCAATTTTGTAACCACAAAACCAGCCCTACAGGAGATATTACGGGGGGTTCTATAAAAGTAAAAAGGCCCCAAGAGTGATACAGAACAGAAAGTCACAGCCAATACAAACAAAGACTTTACTGGCAACATGGCAACATTAAAATCATATCTCTCAGTAATCAGTCTTAATGTAAATGGTTTGAACCATCCCATAAAACGTCACAGGGTTGCAGATTGGATAAAAAGAAATGACCCATCCATTTGCTGTCTACAAGAGACTCATTTCAAACCCAAAGATGCATTCAGACTGAGAGTAAGGGGATGGAGTACCATCTTTCACGCAAATGGACCTCAAAAGAAAGCTGGGGTAGCAATTCTCATATCAGATAAATTGGATTTTAAACTACAGACTATAGTTAGAGACGCAGAAGGGCACTATATTATTCTTAAGGGAAGTATTCAACAAGTGGATATGACAATTATAAATATATATGCCCCCAACATGGGAGCAGCAAGATACACAAGCCAACTCTTAACCAGAATAAAGAGACATATAAATAAAAATACATTAATAGTAGGGGACCTCAACACTCCACTATCAGAAATAGACAGAACACCCTGGCAAAAACTAAGCAAAGAATCAAAGGCTTTGAATGCCATACTCAACGAGTTGGACCTCATAGATATATATAGAACACTACACCCCAGAACCAAAGAATACTCATTCTATTCTAATGCCCATGGAACATTCTCAAGAATAGACCATGTTCTGGGACACAAAACAGGTCTCAACCGATACCAAAAGATTGAAATTATCCCCTGCATATTCTCAGACCACAACGCTCTGAAATTGGAACTCAACCACAAGGAAAAATTTGGAAGAAACTCAAACACTTGGAGACTAAGAACCATCCTGCTCAGGAATGACTCGATAAACCAGGAAATCAAAAATCAAATTAAACAATTTATGGAGACCAATGAGAATGAAAATACAACAGTCCAAAACCTATGGGATACTGCAAAGGCAGTCCTAAGGGGGAAATACATAGCCATCCAAGCCTCACTCAAAAGAATAGAAAAATCTAAAATGCAGTTTTTATATTCTCACCTCAAGAAGCTGGAACAGCAACAGAGGGACAGGCCTAATCCACGCACGAGGAAGCAGTTGACCAAAATTAGAGCTGAAATCAATCAAACAGAAACCAGAAGTACAGTAGAGCAGATCAACAGGACTAGAAGCTGGTTCTTTGAGAGAATCAATAAAATTGACAGACCACTGGCAAGACTTATCCAAAAGAAAAGAGAAAGGACCCAGATTATTAAAATTATGAATGAAAAAGGAGAGGTCACGACGAACACCATTGAAATTGGAAGGATTATTAGAAATTTTTATCAACAGCTATATGCCAATAAACTAAGCAATCTGGAAGAGATGGAATCCTTCCTGGAAACCTATAAACTACCAAGATTGAAACCAGAAGAAATTGATTCCTTAAACAGGCCAATTAATTATGAAGAGATTGAATCAGTGATAAACAACCTTCCAAATAACAAAACTCCAGGCCCGGACGGTTTTCCTGGGGAATTCTACCAAACATTCAAAGAAGAAATAATACCTATTCTCCTAAAGCTATTTCAAAAAATAGAAACAGAAGGAAAGCTACCAAACTCATTCTATGAGGCCAATATTACCTTGATCCCCAAACCAGGCAAAGACCCCCTCAAAAAGGAGAATTACAGACCGATTTCCCTAATGAATATGGACGCCAAAATCCTCAACAAGATACTTGCTAATAGAATCCAACAGTACATTAAAAGGATTATCCATCATGACCAAGTGGGATTCATACCTGGGATGCAAGCGTGGTTCAACATTCGCAAATCAATCAGCGTGATACATCATATCAACAAGAAAAGACTCAGGAACCATATGATCCTCTCAATCGATGCCGAAAAAGCATTTGACAAAATACAGCATCCTTTCCTGATTAAAACCCTTCAGAGTGTAGGAATAGAAGGTACATTTCTCAATCTCATAAAAGCCATCTATGAAAAGCCTACTGCAAATATTATTCTCAATGGGGAAAAGCTGGAAGCCTTTCCCTTAAGATCAGGAACTCGACAAGGATGCCCACTCTCGCCACTATTATTCAACATAGTACTAGAAGTCCTTGCAACAGCAATCAGACGACAAAAAGGGATCAAAGGTATTCAAATTGGCAAAGAAGAAGTCAAAATGTCTCTCTTTGCAGATGACATGATACTCTATATGGAAAACCCAAAAGAAGCCACTCCCAAACTATTAGAAGTTATAGAGCAATTCAGTAACGTGGCAGGATACAAAATAAATGCTCAGAAATCAGTTGCATTTCTATACACGAATAACGAGACCAAAGAAAGAGAAATTAGGGAATCCATCCCATTTACAATAGCACCAAAAACCATACGTTACCTTGGAATTAACTTAACCAGAGACGTAAAGGACCTATATTCTAGAAACTATAAATCACTCTTAAAAGACATTGAGGAAGACATAAAAAGATGGAAAGATATTCCATGCTCATGGATCGGAAGAATTAACATAGTTAAAATGTCCATGCTACCCAGAGCAATCTACACTTTCAATGCTATCCCGATCAAAATACCAAGGACATTTTTCAAAGAACTGGAACAAACAGTCCTTAAATTTGTATGGAAACAGAAAAGGCCCCGAATCTCCAAGGAACTGTTGAAAAGGAAAAACAAAGCTGGGGGCATCACAATGCCGGATTTCGAGCTGTACTACAAAGCTGTGATCACAAAAACAGCATGGTACTGGCACAAAAACAGACACATAGACCAATGGAACAGAATAGAGAGCCCAGAAATGGACCCTCGGCTCTTTGGGCAACTAATATTTGATAAAGCAGGAAAAAACATCCGGTGGGAAAAAGACAGTCTCTTCAATAAATGGTGCTGGGAAAATTGGACAGCTACATGCAAGAGAATGAAACTTGACCACTATCTCACACCATACACAAAAATAAACTCCAAATGGATGAAAGACCTCGATGTGAGACAGGAATCCATCAAAATTCTAGAGGAGAACATAGGCAACAACCTCTATGACATCGGCCAAAGCAACCTTTTTCATGACACATCCCCAAAGGCAAGAGAAACAAAAGATAAAATGAACTTATGGGACTTCATCAAGATTAAAAGTTTCTGCACATCCAAGGAAACAGTCAGAAAAACTAAGAGGCAGCCCACGGAATGGGAGAATATATTTGCAAATGACACTACAGATAAAGGACTGGTATCCAAGATCTACAAAGAACTTCTCAAACTCAATACACGAGAAACAAATAAACAAATCAAAAAATGGGCAGAAGATATGAACAGACACTTTTCCAATGAAGACATACAAATGGCTAACAGACACATGAAAAAATGTTCAAAATCATTAGCCATCAAGGAAATTCAAATCAAAACCACACTTAGATACCACCTTACGCCAGTTAGAATGGCAAAAATAGACAAGGCAAGAAACAACAATTGTTGGAGAGGATGTGGAGAAAGGGGATCCCTCTTACATTGTTGGTGGGAATGCAAGTTGGTACAGCCACTCTGGAAAACAGTGTGGAGGTCCCTTAAAAAGTTAAAAATTGAGCTACCCTATGACCCAGCCATTGCACTACTGGGTATTTACCCCAAAGATACAGACGTAGTGAAGAGAAGGGCCATATGCACCCCAATGTTCATAGCAGCGATGTCCACAATAGCTAAATTGTGGAAGGAGCCGAGATGCCGTTCAACAGATGACTGGATTAAGAAGTTGTGGTCCATATATACGATGGAATATTACTCAGCTATCAGAAAGAACGAGTTCTCAACATTTGCTACAACATGGACAGCACTGGAGGAGATAATGCTAAGTGAAATAAGTCAAGCAGAGAAAGACAACTATCATATGATTTCTCTCATCTATGGAACGTAAGAACTAGGATGATCGGTAGGGGAAGAAAGGGATAAAGAAAGGGGGGGTAATCAGAAGGGGGAATGAAACATGAGAGACTATGGACTATGAGAAACAAACTGAGGACTTCAGAGGGGAGGAGGGTGGGGGAATGGGATAGACCGGTGATGGGTAGTAAGGAGGGCACGTATTGCATGGTGCACTGGGTGTTATACACAACTAATGAATCATCGAGCCTTACATCGGAAACCGGGGATGTACTGTATGGTGACTAACATAATATAATAAAAAATCATTTAAAAAAAAATAAATAAAAAAAAAATAAAATAAAATGAAGAACAAGAAACATAAAAAAAAAAATATGCAAGAATTTATACATCCAAATGAGTTTTGTTCAAACTAGTCACCATGAGACCCCCTGTATATACAATTGCAATTCTTTATTTTTAATTTTTAGGTAATACACACACAGGTAAACAAAACAAAAAGGGTACACAGTGAAATACTCATTGCCCTCAGTTTCTCAGTTCTACTCCCTAGAGACAACCAGTATTATAGTTTTGTGTATATCCTTCCAGAGATATTCTTTATATATATAATCATTTTTTTATCTATGAGATGGATACATAGATAGAATCAAAACAAATTTTGCGGCCTGTTTTTCTACCACTGATACTATATCTGGGGCAGATTTCTATGTCTATGAATAAAAATCTACATCTTTAAAAAAAAAAAAATAAATAAATAAAAAATAAAAAATAAAATGTGTGTGTCTTTGTATATTCCCACCCCATACCCTGTGCCTACTTCACAACTTGCTAATGTGTCATGGGGCTCTTTCCCACTGAGCTTACATCTAGCCTCAAAATCATTCTCCTTCCAAGATGTGAAGCAGATCCTAAAGGCCAGTCACAGTTGGCACTCAAGATAAACCTATTTGCCATTCCTGAATGAGCTCTAAATATTTTGCCTGTAGCCAGTCTTCAGTTTCAGCAGAGCTATTCTGGAAGATTTCCACACCATTGTCTCACTGTCCCAGGAAATAATAATTGTTACATGTATTTCAAAGAGAAGTGGTCTTTACGCTAAGGAATGTTAGAGAACAAGGCACAAGCGGGAATCTTTGTGTAGAAAATCACAATGAAGACACTGAACTTTAGATCAGCCCTCGAACGTTTCTTCCTTGTTCTGAGAGGGTGGGGTGATAGATCGCTGACCTTCCCTACCCATTCTCATCGTATTTATCATGTTGCATGTGTGTCTTGGCCTAACAAGCTGCCTCCCTCTCTCCACGGAGAGGGGCCCCAATCTCTTCTTTATTAGTTTCAGCTGGCTGCACTTTCCTTGCTTGGAGCATATGTAGAGCAGTGGTACCATCGTGAGACCTTTGGGGGAAATCACTCTCCTTCTGGGACTTGCTCAGTATACAGCCATTTCAGACCCAAGCAGGACATGTGCCAACTGAGGCACTGGTTTCTTTAGGTCCTAACTGGTTTCATTTTCAGTATGTTTAAATATAAATATATATTATATTATATTATATTATATTATATTATATTATATTTCAATGTGAGGCATCTTCTGTTTCTTCTGAGCACACTGAAAATTTAATACATGTTTCTGATGAGAACTCACCTTAGGTTCTAATTTATAGATTAGCAGTTATGGCCTTTGGTAGTCAAATTTGAGTACCCAATAGAAGTATGGCTCAGGGACATAAAACATCCTCAAATAGCTTTTCATCTCTAAAACATAGAAAAATCACAGTATTATCTCTAAAAAGAACAGTGAAGAAAACATACAGTAATTTCAGTCATTATGCAATTTTTTAAAAATGCCTTGTTTCCATATCCTTTATCTTAATGGCAATGCCAAATACAATTTCAGAAAACAAGAGCAAGTTTTTCTTCTTTGAATACTTCTTTTGGCAACACATTTGGATGTTCCCTTTGTCATGGCAGGAGACATTTCAGAAGTATATTTGTGACTTGATTTATTTTATCTCATTTCATTGCTGTTACGCAGTTACTAGGGTGTTTGTTAACCTGCACATAATAACAGAGAAGAAGCCAATTACCTCTGAAGGTAATTGCATTGGAAGCTGCTGCAACAGAAACAATTTAGAGGAATATTTAAAAGGAGAGTTCTCCATAAATTTCATAGTTTATAACAAGGAATGTACAGCTTCTGAAGGCGTGAGAAGAATGCCTAAGTAGTACCCACTGGGAGTCTTTCACTCCAACAATGCTACCACTTATTGATTGGCCCTGGACTATCTCATAATTTTTTTTTTTTTTACATATTTGTAACAAGCGATTTTTTTATTTTTTAATTTTAATTCAATTAATATATAGTGTATTATTAGTTTCAGAGGTGTAGAGTTTGGTGATTTATCAGTCTTATATAACACCCAGTGCTCATTGCAACATGTGCCCTCCTTAATGCCCATCACCCAGTTACCCCATCCTCTCACCCCCCTCCCCTCCAGCAACCCTCAGTTTATTTGCTATGATTAAGAGTCTCTTATGGTTTGTCTCCCTCTCAGATTTTATCTTGTTTTATTTTTCCCTCCCTTCCCCTATCCTGTTTTGTTTCTTAAATTCCTCATATGAGTGAGATCATATGTTAACTGTCTTTCTCTGATTAAGTCATTTCGCTTAAAGAGAGATTCCAGGTATCTTAGCCTCTACCACTGTCATTTAGCCTTAACAACCCCATTCTAGAAACAAGTTAGATCAACTTACTATGTAAGTCTTCACCAACAGAAGAACCTTCATATTACAAGGGTCCTGTAACACCTTCCATTCCGGTCCCTTGCATGAAGTGGCTCATCTTCCTGACGGCATTGACTTTCATTCTAAATGTTTGGTGATTAAGATTCTCAACATTCCAAGGCAGATTTTTTTCCTTCTTACAAAATTCTGACTGTTGGAGAATGCCTTTCTCACTTCTGATCATAGTTGATTCTTTTTTAAAGATTGATCAGAGATTTGTTTTTTTTAATGAATTCATTTTATTGTTTTTTTCATTTTTAAATTGACATTGTGTGTTAACTGCACTCAAATAAGAAATACATATTGATTTTTTATGTGCTATCCGATTCCCACAGAGATGCCAAGCTCATATCTATAAAGTAATATTTTCCACAGTTTTCTTGTTTTGATTCCTTCTTTACTCTTTGTCTCCATTTGCTCTTTCTATTCTCTGTGCCCACTCTTGTAAAGACTCCTTCAAGAGAATTTAAGTTCATGATGTAATTGTTTTTCAGTACTAGGAACATTTGTGGCTAGAGTAGGATTCAATGTATTGTTAATAGTAAAATAAACCGGGAAGGTAAGTGGGGTGTATTGTTGGAGTAGGCAGTGAAAATCATTTCAGTGCTCTGAAACCACGCTACTTAGAAGCCAAAATTTACAGAAGCCAAAATTTACAGTCACCAATATACACTTCTCAGTTTTTTTCTCAATTGTATAATCTCTTCTGTCAAAGTCACAACTGGCATATCCTACCACACTGTCCCCCAATCATTGCTACTCCACTTTTGAAATGGAGGCTGAAAAGATCCATGTGGGTTATGTTAAATGACGTATGGAAATATTTTGGGTAAAATCTTTTTGCATAATCATTGCTGCTTGTGACAAGTCGGGCAAACCACATAGCACAATTAAGAAGCCCCTACTGTGGGATCTAGTGCACATTACATGGTCCAGGAGAAACACAAACACATTGGGGCGCCTGGGTGGTTCAGTTGGTTAAGCATCTGCCTTTGGCTCAGGTCATGATCCCAGGGTCCTGGGATCAGCCCACATCAGGCTTTTTGCTCAGCAGGGAGTCTGCTTCTCCCTCTGCCTGCTCTGCCTGCTGCTCCCCCTGTTTGTGCTCGCTCTCTCTGACAAAAAAATAAATAAATAAAATCTTTAAGAAAAAGAATGAAATTGTTGGAATATATATTTTCCTAATAATTTTTTTTACAAGAGTTTCTTTATTAAAGAAAAGAAACCAACGTAGAGACCAAGAACTGAATGCTATTTCTTAACATAATTGCCCTTGACCATTGCCTGGAATGTAAGATATGAAAGATTACATTCTCTTTTCCAACTGTCTTTAGCATAGTTTTCAGGAAAATGACACATGGAAATTGTCTTTAATCTTAGATGTGTAAGAATCCTTTGCTATAATAATTTGGTTTCATTCATGGTTTTATCTTGGACAAATTTAATATGCTGATACACTGATAATTTACTCATTAACATCTTTAAAATCTTCTAAAATAATATTATTAAAAATGGATTTTTTGGTCCATCTCAAATTTAGCAGGAACTATGTTAACTTGATATTGTATCACTCCTCCTTTCTTTATGTATTAAATTTGTTATTAGTTTAGATAAATTGTGGGTAATAGTGATCCCATATTTCCATTTTCATTTATTTGAGCCCTTTTAGTTGCATGCTGCTTGGATTTAAATGTTATGTTAGTCTGCAAGAGTTTGGTCCCAGTCAAGCAGTCTTATAGGTTGCCTGTTCAACTCTGGTTATTATAGTGCCCTGCTTTACTAAATGAGGATGCTGGTTGGTGTTTCATAAATTTTAACACAGGGGTCACCTGTGTGTCTTTTTAAAAGCACATTCTGATTCAGTAGGTCTGGGATGAGGTTTGAGATTCTCCATTTCAAGCAAGTCCCTAGACATTGATGACTGTGACGATCTATGGGCCACACTTTAAATTACAAGGCCCTAGGCATTTAATTAATCTGGTGTAAAAGAGGGGTTTGTTGTTTTGTTTTGTTTTTGTTTTCTTTTTAAGTAATCTCAACACCAAGCGTGGGGCTCAAACTCACAACCTCAAGATCAAGAGTCACCTGTTCTACTGGCTGAGCCAGCCAGGCACCCCCATTTTTCTTCTTAATTTTAAAATTCTGTAGACTTTGTGGTAGTAGAAAGAACAAGCATTTGAAATCGGGTAGTTAGAATTCCCCTTCAGCCTTCAGCCTTTTCACTTAACTTGCTAGGGTTTCTTTAGTACACAGTCCTCTGAAAGACGATATTTGTATCGATTATTTAATACCCCACACACACTTTTTTTCCCCAGTCATCACAGCTGACGTTTTGTAACAGGCATGGGGAAATCAGAGTTGGATGAAGGTTGTCCTGCCCTCAGTCTAGTAAGGGTGATGGGCTAGTTTACAATTAATTTTTATATAATACGGTGTTTTATAAGTACTTTATTTACTGCTCCGGGAGGAGGGGGTCGAAGAGGGGATGGTCAAAGATCAGTAAACCTGTTACTACTACGTCAGGATAAATTTCATGGAAGAATGGCAGTGGATTAGACCTTGAAGGCAGTACACCAAAGCCGAGGCTTGGTGGGTACTCAGTAAATATTTGTAGAAATGAAGAAAAGAAAAAAGGAAGGAAAGAGTCAAATGAGTAAGTGAGGAATGCTGTCTTCATTTAGAAAACAGTCTAACCAGAGGTAGGGCAGTTTGGACGTGTGTTAGTATTAAATAAATCATCGTAGGACCTTTCTGAAATGCGTGGTACATGGGGAAAGAGGCAAGAGAAGAGACTGGGAAGACAGGATGGCACCAGATCACGTGGGGCATTGATGGTGATGATAGGGGTTCTTACAGAAAAGTGGCAATAATTATGTAAATATTGCTTTTCTTTGTTGGTGGGGAAAGGAATTCAAGTTCCCCCTGACTTGTATATGACAACTAGCTTCCCTCTCTGACTTGTTCTTCTCCCGTGCATGGGGCCTGGGTGCGTCTTGTCATTCCAGCCAGCAAGCAAATGCCAGCCACAAGCTGATAACAATGTACGTGGCTCTGAATGACCAGCGGGCCCACGGGGTCTGGTTCTAGTTCTGTGTGGGTGTGTGCATTTTTCTTTTACTACTTACCAACTTAAATGTCTTTTGACTTTAAAGTGAATATAGGAAAAAAGAAGAGAGGAAAAGAGGCTGATGATATAGAAGCATTGTGCTCAGAAAATAGGTCAAAAACAAACACAAAAAACCCACAGCCTAATACTTTCATATTTCTTTTTAATAAGCAATTTAATGAGAATGGAAACTGCATTGCTACTTAATGGGGTATACAATTTTTCTCATTTAATGTTATCTACTAGTCTGTGAAAGGAGAAGTAGATTCAAATATTCTGAGTAATAAGGAAAAAAACCAGAGCACTTGGATTGGTCTCCACTATTTTAGGCATTTATTAAGCCTGTGTTTTATGCACAACCGAGTTTGCCGTCTTTACTTCCAACCCTTGGAAAATTCAGGAGAATGCGGCAATTAAAAGCAGAGAGTGGACCCAGGCCTCCGTGTTGAATACTTGACTGTCGATTTCAATATGGATTTGAACAAGATAAATAAGCATGTATCTCTTTATTTCTCATCTGTAAAATGATATTAATTATAGCTTCTATATCATACAGTTCGTTGGAAAATCTAGTGAGTATTTACAAGTAAATTATCAACTTATAATAGCGTCTGGCACATATTAATTGCAAAAGTACTAGCGATTGTTGTTCAAAAACAGGAAGTGAAATTTTACTCTCTTTCAGTCATAATAATGGGTTCTAGCAGAAGCTTAATACAATACGTGCTCTTCCTACTCTTCGGTGAGTGGCAGCTCCCTGAGCTGTTTTCCCGACTGCAGAATGGAAATCATCACTACGCTGTAGACACGGTGCATGTACTGCTACGGTGTGTGAATTGGCACCTAGTAGGCACTCAGCAAAGGCCGGTTGCCTTCATCTTGCTTCTGGTTTGTTCTCTGAACATATGCTGACAGAAATAGAAAGATAAACTCTTCCCCCTTTTTTCATGTTGCTCATAGGCAAGCCTGAGAGAGGATTAGATGTACTGTTGTATTTAGGTAGGAGGGACATAAATGGAATCCACAGGATATCACGTTGGGCACAGCATCCGGAATCCTCTCATTACCTCAAGGGAAATGGGGAAAGTCAGTTTCTTGCCAGCCTCCGTATGTGAAGGTGCCGTAGCACCTGAAGTGTTGGCTATCAGTGCGCTACATTTCATAACCCTACCGGGATGTCTCTCATATCACAGCTGCGTTTCTCTTTCTTTAATACTAATTATAATTTCGTAAAACAGTGGGTTTGTATTCACCATTTTATACAATAAATTATAGTATCATTTCTTACTTTGAAGTTTCGTCTCTTTAGTCTCTCTGTTGAGAAAAAGGAATATTAATCACAAACTCTAATTGCACAGATATGAAAAAGAAAAGCCAGTCTGTAAATCAGAGCTAATATGCGAGGGTAAAGCAGGAATTAATGCATTTGGTAGATGTCTCTCAGACAACTTCTATGTGTCAGACGCTGTTAAATGCAGTCGGTGTAGCAGAAAATAATCTGAATAAAGCACTTTCTACAGGGAGTGTATGTCTATTTCATGTGTAGTGTAGACTTTTGGTAATGCCTTACTTCAAAAGTATCATCATTTACACCGGGGTTTTGTGATCTAACCTCTCACATACTCTTTAAACCCACCAGAATGATGGGGGATACTTCCTTCTTACTTTTCCTTTTATGAATTCTTTTAAAATCAGTTCTATCGATGTATACCTTTCAGTCAATAAGATTCAACATTTTAATTGGACATTGTATTGAATTTTGACATACACACACACCCATACACACACGCACACACACAGTGTAACTGTCAACATAATCAAGATATAGAACATTGCTGAAATCTCAAAAAAGTTGTCTTGGGCCCCTTTGCAACCAGTCCCCCCCCCATTCCAAAACTATTGCTGTGCCTTTTTTTGGTTTTTGTTTTTTTTAGCATTTTATAGAATAGGAACACTCAGCATAATATTTTGAATGTATTCGTGTTGTTGTATCTGTCAATCATTTGTTTGTTTTTAATTTCACTTCATCTATTTCCTTAGATGGATACACCACTTTTTTTTCTCCATTTACCAGTGAACTGATATTTGGGTTATTTCTAGTTTGGGACTATTATGAATAATGCTGCTATGAGCACTCACACAGATGTCTTTGTATGGACATATATTCTCATTTTTCATGGATAAAACTTGGAGCAGAATAGTTTGGTCATATGGTATATTTACTTTTATAAGAAATTGCCAAATCTTTTCTGAATTGGATGTACATTGCATTCCAAGCAATGTAGAACAGCAAATATAAGAGAGGTATGTGCTCTTTCTGCCAAAATTTGCTTCGGTCAGTCTTATAGATTTTACCCTTTCTAGTACATGCGTATTGTAGAACATATGGTTATAATTTGCATTTCCCTAAGACTAATGATGTTAAATACTTTTCATCTGCTTCTTTTACATTTATATGTCTTCTTTGTTGAATGTTTGTTCAAATGTTGTGCTCTTTTTGAAAAAAAAATTGTTTTATTTTTGTATTGGATTGTTTTTCAATAATTGATTTATAATGGTTCTTTATAGATTCTAGGTATAAGGTCTTTATGAAATACATATTTTGCAACTGATGTCTCCCAGTATGTGGCTTAGCTTTTCATTTTCTTAACTGTGACTTTCAAAGGAAAAAAAAAGAAACATTTTATTTTTTTATTAAGTCAAAGTTATATTTTTCTGCTATCAGAGCTAAGAAATATTTGCCAAACCGAAGGTCGTAAAGGTTTGCCTCTGTGCTTTCCTTTAGATGTTTTATACTTTTTGGCCCTTATATTTAGGTCTAAGCTCTACCTCAGGTTGAATCATGTGTAAGGTTGGGTTCATGGATTAAGAAGTTTCTTTCTTCATTGACATTCAGTTTTTTCAGGTTCATCATAATTTTTAGCAGAGTAATGACTGAGTTGAGAATTGACCGACTGATGGGTATAAAAACGCTCTGAGGAGGCATGGATTCTTAGGCCATTTAATTCACGGATCCCTGCATAAGGAATCCTATAAAACTCCTTTGATCGATGTGTGTGGTGATTCTCTGTTCTTACAGTACAGCACAGCAGTGAAGTATCTGAATCTAGAATGTAAAGAACTCAAAAAATCCTGGGTTTGCCACCGACGAGAGCGATTTGGAGCAAATTTTTCAACTTATGGGTCTTAACTTCCTGTGTAAAATTGGGGAACTTCATAGCTTTGTGCAATGCCTAGCAGAAAATCCAATGCCTTGTAAGTGGTATGTCCTATTATCCTTCTTTTTTTCCTCCTTCATCTTTTCCAGTAGCTCCTTGTTTCAGTCAGAGCCAGTGCGCTTGCCCCATTCTCCTCTATACTGCCGTAGTGCTCTGAGCTCAACAGGTCCCTGCTGCATTTTACTGGAGTTCTCTGTGTTTCTGCCCCCTTTTCCTATAAGACTGAAAGATCTTGTTTTGAGGGACATTCATCTAATACTGACTTACTTAATTTATTTAATAAAAAATATACTGAGTGACATCATCCCTGTATTACGTATTTCCCTGACAGTGCCATAGTCAAAAAATAGGTAAGGTATGGTTTTTCCATTTAAAAAGTCCAGGGGCACCTGGGTGGCTCAGTTGGTTAAGCATCGGACTTCTGGTTTTGGCTGAGGTCATGATTTTAGGGTTGTGAGATAGAGCCCCACATCAGGTTCTGTGCTCAGTGTTGTGTCTGCTTGAGATTCTCCCTCCTTTTCCCTCTGTTCCCCTTCTCCCCCCACTCACTTGCTCTCTCTCTCTCTAAAATAAATATAAAATCTTTAAAAGTCCACAAATAGTAGCAGCAACTATTATTTTAACTGTCTAGTATTGACCAGGCAACATGCTGCTAACTCACACACTCATGATCCCATATAATCCTCACAACTCCTTAAGGCAGTGGTTCCCAAACTTGTCTGTGAAGTATTACCAGGTGGAGATTTTTTTACATTTCAAAAACCCAGGTGACATCCTAGACCAATTAAATAAAATGTCTGGAGATGGGACAAAGACATAAGTTTTTTTCTTTGAAGCTTCCTAGTAAATTTCAATGTGCAGACAAGGTTGTGAACCAGTTTTAAGGTCACTCCTGCTATTATTAACCACAGATTTTAGATGAGGTCATTGTGATTCTAAGAGATTAAGGTACTTTGATTGCAGGACCCAGGCATCCAAACATCCCGTTATATAAATTTCAATTAAGTGGAAGATTGGAAGTGTGTAGGAATTGATATAGAGAGTTGGAAAATTGGAAAACCTAATATCTCTTTTGGGGATGGTTGAAGGTGTAGCATTGTGGCTGGAACATTTAAGAAACATTTCGAAGAGAAGTTGAGTGTCAACTGAGTTTGGAAAAAGAAGTAGTTATGCAGGTAAAAAAAAAAAAAAAAAAAAAAAAAAAAAAAAAAAAAAAAACCCAAAAGCCTGGGGAAGTTTCCTTGGGGGCAGATGGAACAGCCTGGTCGGAGGCCTGAGATCTGAGAAGACCTGGGGAGTTGGCATTTGGCAAATAGTGGGCGGAGCTAGTGGTGACCTGGCGATAACTGAGACCTGGAGTCAGAGCTGAAAGATGTGCTTACGTCAGGTTTTATAGTGTCTTGTGTTCCAGGATAAGGGCTTTAAATGTTACTATTTCTTAGCCTTGCTGGATTTAATTGAAGATTAATATGGATAAATTCACCTTTACGTGCATTATATGCTCATATTTACGTTTATGCAAGGTTTTGATTTTGAGTACACTGCTCTGAAAAGCAGTGAGTGCCAATTCTTCTCTTTAAATCTCTGCAGTGAAATCCTAAATTCTTTGCAAGCTGGAAACCACATTTCAACATTAATTGCCAGATGCCACTGGCAAGAAGCACATTTCCCTGAATAGACTCCTACTTGCCAGTTCCAGAGATTAGAAATATAATTGAATGTCACAATGCATCCTTCCCGCATCTTCCTCCACTCCTCCCTGCTGTTTTCATAATAAGAAAACCTGAAAGGAATGAAGCAGGTGATCTTGCTTGTCTAATTCTGGAACTGAGAAGCCTACAATAAGAGGCAGAGAGATGTTTCCAGCATAAGCGCACATTTATTTATAACCACACAGAAAAGCAATTGAAGTTTCCTTCTAAATATTTCTCTACATCCTCCCATCCTTTGTGTGAGTTCAGACTCTCTCCACCTCTCCTGAATCACTGGCAGGGCTCCCTGACCATCTTTTCCTCCTCCCAGCTATCATCCCCACTGTTGTAAGAAGAATTGTCTGCTCAAATTTTAAAGTTGCCCAGTATTCCATTTATAAACCCCTCATTATCTGTCCAGTCCTTACAGGGTTAAGTGCAACCTCCTTGGTATGGCTTGCAAGGCTCATCCCTCCCCACCTCTGCAGTCTCATCAACATTAAATACTGAACCGGAGAAGTCATTCATTTCTTGTAGCTTTCCATTTCTTACTTCTGTTATTCTTCTCTTTTTTTTCTTTGCCTGACCTGTCTTTCCAGACTTTCTTCACTTGGCTAATTCTTCATAATTTTAAAAAATAGTTTTAATTGAGGTATACTTCATATAAAATAAATTCCCCATTTACAGTGTAAAATTCAGTGGTTTTGTTATATTCACAGGCTTCTGCAACTATCACCAGAATCCAATTTTCGAACATTTTCATCACTGCGAAAAGATACCCATGTCTATTAGCAGTCACTGTCTCTTCTCCTTGTCCCCTAAACCCTTGGCAACTGCTAGTCTCCTTTTTGTCTCTGTATGTTTCACATTTTAAACATTTTATATAAATAGAAGCATAATATTTGATATTTTGTAACTGGCTTCTTTCACTTAGCATAATGTTTTCAAGGCTCATTCATGTTACAGCATATCTGGTCGTCAAATTATAGACATTAGGTTCCTTCTACTTTTTGCATATTATGAATTATGCGGAGACAAAATAGATTTGGTTCTTGCTTTTGATCCACTCTGACAATCTGTGTATTCTGATTGTATTGTTTAATCCATTTACCTTTAATATTGTTTATATAGTCAGATTTAAGTGTGTCATTTTTCTTTTGTTTTCTTTGTGTCTCATGATGACTTTGTAACTCCGGTGCTATTTTACTGCCTTCTTTTGTATAATTCAATGGTTTCTAATGTAACATTTTAATTCCTTTTAATTATTTAACTATCTTTTTTCTGAGCTATGCTTTTAATATTTCTTTTAGGACTTACAACATACATCAAATTATCAGTATCTACTTTAGATTTATAGTAACTTATTTCCAGTGAAGGATGTAAATTTTATACCTTTATAATTCTATCCCCTCCACATACACCCTTTTATTTTCTATTCTTTTTATTCATATCATGACCGTATGTGTTATCTTTTGTCTTTTAAAGAAGTTGAGAAGAAATTATATAATTTTAGAATGTGTCTTATTAGCCTTCTTATTTGTGATTTTTGTTTCTCTTTATTTTCTTTATTTCTTCCTCTAAGTTCAAGTTACCAAAAAGTGTCCATTTCTTACTCCAGTTCACCTGTTCCCATCCCTCTTGTTTGCTGTTATTGTCAAATAGATTATATCTATATGTTACAGAAAAAAATAAGACAGTAGTTTATAAAAATATATATTTATGTAAAAAAATTACATGTGTGTATAAATATTCTGCAGTTGTTTCCAATTAGTTTAAAGAAGAAAAGAGATGTAAATATACTTTTAAAATTACTTAAGTACCTTTACCGTGCTTTTTCTTCGCCATGTGTATTCAAATTACTCTATGCCATCACTTATTTCAGTCTAGAAACCTTCCTTCCATGTTTCTTGGAAGGCAGACCTGCTGTAACAAAGTGTCTGTTTTTGTTCACGTGGGGATGTTGATTTTGCGTTCATTTTTGAAAGATAGGTTTTCCGAATTCTTGGGTGAATTCTTTTTCCTTCACTCTTTTGAATGTGTCCTTGCATTGCCTTATGGCCTTTCCTATGAGAAGCCAGTTGGTCTTAATAGGGTGGTCTCTTACACAGGATGAGTTGTTCTCTTGATGCTTTCAACGTGTTCATGGCACTTGGCAGTGACAAGTCTGAGCCTGGATCTCTTTGAAGTTTTTTGTTGTTATTGTTGTTTTTGAAGATTTTATTTATTTGTTAGAGAGAGAGAGAACATGAGCAGGGGGAGGGGTGGAAGAAGGGGCAGAGGGACAAGCACTCCCCACTGAGTAGATCCTGACCTGAGCAGAAGTCAGATGCTTAACTGACTGAGCCACCCATGTACCCCTGGATCTCTTTGAGTTTATGCAGTATGGAATTTGTTAAGCTTGTTGGTTGTGTTAATTTTTTTTTCCCAAATTTGGGAAATTGTCAGCTATTATTTCTTCAAATATTTTTTTTTCCTTTAGTGCTGTCCTCTCCTTCTGATAGTTCATTTATGCATATATCAGCATGCTTAATTGTGTCCCATAATGTCTTTTGAGGTTCTGTTCATTTTTTAAATTTTTTAAACATTTTTTAAGGTTTTATTTATTTATTTGAGAGAGAGAGACAGAGATAGTGAGAGAGGGCAGGAGCAGGGAAGAGAGGGAAAAGCAGGGAGCCCCATATGGGAATGGCTGGATCCCAGGACTTTGGGATCATGACCTGAGCTGAAGGCAGACGCTTAACCAACTGAGCCACCCAGGTCTCCCTCTGTTCGTTTTTGTTTGTTTGTTTGTTTGTTTTTTAATTTTTTCTTCTCTCTGTTTTTCAACTGCATAACTTCTGTCAGTCTAACATCACTTTTGCTGATTCTTTCTTCCTCCACGTAAGTACACTGTTCAGCAAATTGGTGATTTTTTTAATTTATTTACTTTTTTTTTTTTTTGGTTATTATACGTTCAGCTCCAATTTCCCTTTTGTTCTTTTCAGTAATTCCAATCTTTTTACTGGTCTTCTCTCTTTGATGAGACATTGCCCTTATTCCTTCATTTGATTATTTAAGCATTGTTTCCTTTAGTTCTTTGAGCATATTTATAGTAACTCCTTTCAATTCTTTGTCCGCTTTGTCCACCATCTGGGCTGCCCCACAGGCCATTTCTATTGCCTATTTGTATCTGCAGATGTCTTATATTCTTGTTTTGTCACATGTCTTATAGTTTTATTGTTGAAAACTGGACATTTTAAATAATATATTGTACTGAACCTCAATACTGATCCCCTCCCTCTCCTGAGGCTTGTTATCATTATTGTTTCCTTGTTGATTTACTTCTTTAGTGATTTTGCTAAACTAAATCCGTGAAGCCTGACTCCTCACTCTTTGTGCAGCCTTGGGCGGTCCTGCTCAGTTTTTCCCTTCTTTTCATCTTTTAGACTGATTACCCAGGGGCCACTACTGGAATAGCATAAGGGACTTTTTGGTTAAAAATTTGCAACTTTTATTGTCAGACCTGCATGTGGCTTGAAAACATTTCCCACAGTTCAGGGAATGTGCATGTCAATCCAGGGACTAGTACCTTAGAAGTTTCTTTTCCACTTGCTCCAGAGAGGACACTTTTTGGCATGGACACAGTCTTCCAGTCTTCCAGATCATCCGGGGTGAATGATTTATTCATAAACGTTCTTCCTAGGAGTTATCTCTGGGTCAGAGTCGTTTATTCGACTGATGTTTGCTCAGAGGTCATGCCTAAAGCCATTGTGTCCTTGAGGCTCCAGCCTTTGCTGATGAATCTGTGTGTGGCTTGGGGAATGCTAATGCCATCTCATCCCACCCTTCTTGCTCCTGAGTGGGTACAGCCTAGCACATGCATGTGATTTCTTGACACTCAGGATTGCATCTAAGCCCAGGAGGGCTCTTCCAGACCCTTTTCCTGGTTTTCTTTGTGAAACTGGCTGCTCTGTTGCTTCCCTTTTTCTTAGGAGTTATCATGAAGCTACCAATTCCGCTTAAAACCTCTCTACCAATATCTCCATTGTTTTCTACAATGCCTTTAGGCATGAACTTCTTTTAGCTCTGTTCCAAAAGTCTGCACCTTTAGGCACATAGGCAGAGCTTATCACCCTCAAGGTCTGCTCTCCCCTTGGGTGGAACCTGCGTGTCACTACATCTGGGCTAGAGGACAGGTACAGAGGACAACTGCCTGTTTCTTCCTCAGTGGTGCCCTAGATACAAGTCAGCGTGGCTGGGGATGGTGGCATCTGGTCTTCTTAGTTTGTTCCTCCGTGGGTGGAACATCTGCCTTATGATGGGATTGGGGGTTGGGAGGTGATCAAACTCCAGCTTGTCATATTTAGAATAGAGCTTCTACCACAGTCTTTGGGGAATAGGAAACACTGTTTGCCTGCCCCCGACAGGGCGAAACCATAGCCATAGTTGGACCTTAGAGGATAAGAACCCTATTTTCTTGCTCTACTCTCCTGGAGTTTCCATTCTGGAAATCTTGCCCAATACTCAACATTAAAATTTGAGCTCACATCTTATCTCCTCCCAGAAACCTTTCCCGATCCCCCCGGTTTGAGGTGTGGGGCCATCCTCTCTTCCTCATTCTAATTCCTCAAGTTCTTTCCTAGCCTTCTATTTCATCAACCCTTACTTAGTCTTCAAAATGCAGCTAAGGTCCATCCTCATTAGCACTGTCTCCTTTGTCTCCACTCTCAGGCCTGGGGACACTCCCCTGTGTTCCATGAGCACCCCGTACTTCTATTTTTAGTGCTTACTACATGCTATTTAAATTACATGTTTATTCACATCACTAGTGTCAGTAAACTTCCAGATTACATTTTGTTTTCTTTGTATCTCTAGTCTCTAGGCCAGCACCAGACACACAGCAAATACTTACGGGTTAATCCGCCACATGCATATTGAGGGAAAACTATGTGCCAACTACTGTACAAACTATCGGAGATAGGAAGGTATGCAGTAACAGACGCTATGTCAGCTCTCACGGAGCACAGATGACTTAGTAGATGAAATAGCAGAGTTACACGAGACTAAAAGACAGAGAAATACTGAGATGAGCTTGCACCTAAGTTCAAAGAGTTGTCAATGGATGTACTTGGAGTTGTGATGAGAAAGGGCTGGCTGAAATGAAACAAAAAAGCAAATGCTATTTAACTAGGTCGAGAGGTTTAGTGGGTCAGAGTTCAGAGCAGAGGGTGATGCTTATCAAGCACCTTAGGGTAGAGTGACCCATGTGCAGGATCTGAGAGAGTGCTGGGCCTGCAACACCCAGCGTGAAGAAGGGTGCTGTGAGGATAGTTCAAAGGACAGGTAGTACTCAGATGATGTAGGGCTTGTAGGGTGTGTTCGGGATCTTGGCTTGTATTTCAGAAGACTGGTCAGCAAACTATGGCCAATTCTAATCCATTCCCTGTTTTTGTATGGCCGGTGTCCTGGAAATGGGTTTTGCGTCTTTAAAAGATTTTTTTAATGAGAAGAATTTCAGGATGTGCGACTATGTCAGGGTGTGTGAACATTGTATGAAATTTCATTTACAGTGTTCCCCCCCCAAAAAAAAAAAGACTCCTGGTATTGGAACATAGCTGTACACATTCATTTGTGCACCGTCCATGCCACTTTTGTGCTATTATGACAGATGTAAGTAGTTGTAATAGAGACCATATGGCTCTCAAAACTATCTGGCTCTTGACAGAAACAAGTCTGTCAGTAGTAGTTCTGTAGTAATGGAGGATACTGACATGTTTTCATCAGCACATTTAAAGGGCACATAATCATGTAGCCACGCTTTGGTTTTGGAGGGAGGGCAGTTGAGAGGAAGGCAGACTAGGTAGGGGGTGTGTTAGCTTGCATGCTTTGCCAGGAAGACTCATGGGACTCAGCATCTAGTCTCCTCATTACTATAATTTTGTTACAGCAAAAAGATATGAAGCAAAACCATCAAAGAGAGAGAGGTCGTGGGGCAAAATCCAGAGGGTACAAAGCACTAGAACCCAAGAGTCCTCTCCCAGTGAAGTCACACAGATGTGCTTTTTTCCTTTATCACCACTAGTGACAGTACCTTGTGAAATGTTCTCTACTGGAGAAGTCTTCCTGAGCCTGGGAGTCCAGGGTTTTATAGGGGGCTGGACGTGTAAGCTCCATCTGCCTGGCCTGTGCTGTAATTCCAAACTCCCTGCAGGAGAGCAGCTCTCAGCCTAATCCATGTTGTGTGCACAAAGAATTTTGCAACAGGGGTGCGCCTGGGTAGCGCAGTCGTTAAAGCATCTGCCTTCGGCTCAGGGCGTGATCCCGGCGTACCGGGATTGAGTCCCATATCGGGCTCCTCCGCTGTGAGTCTGCTACTTCCTCTCCCACTCCCCCTGCTGTGTTCCCTCTCTCGCTGGCTGTCTCTCTGTCACATAAATAAATAAAATCTTTAAAAAAAAAAAAAAATTTGCAACAGGGAAGCCCCTCTTCTAAGTGAATGGTGGGAACCTCGTCAAGATCCAAGTTCCCAGGTACAAGTAAAGGCCCCAGCTGGCAAGCAGGGCTTCATAAGAACAGCTATTTCAGTCCTGCTGTTTGAACTCTTTTCCGTGTGTGAGGTTACTGCAGCAGTCCCCATGAAAATGGTAGTAACTTGGACGGAGCTGTCCAAGTGTAAATGCCAAAAAGTAGACAGAGTTGAAAGATATTTAAAAGGTGATAGATACATGATTTAGCCATGAACTGGATATGGAAGGTGAAGGATAAGAAAAAGGCGAATGCAAGAATCTGGCTTCCCAGTAGTGTTGATAAACTGATGTATTCTAAAGTTCCATAGTGATTCCACTTGGAGAATAAATTTAGATGATGGCGGAAGCGTTTCAGCTGGTTAATGTGCCAATCTCACCTTGTGGAAGCCCTGCGATTTTATATGTGTTTAGTTTGGAATATGCATATCTATCTGCATATACAGATATGGATCGATACATATACACACACAAATATTACTTGGGGGTTTCTCTGAAGATACACTTAAAATGTATGCCTGAACCAGTTGAAAAATCGCATAGCTATCAGAAGGATGTGGAGATTTAATATCGGCTTTATTCCTAGATTAGAGGGTGGAACTGTGATGAACAGCAGCCAAATCTGGGCCCCGTACCACTGCCCTCACTCACGCCAGGCCACTCCTTGAATCCAGAGCTACGGCAGAATAGTATGGGAGGCATATGTTAGGCTCGTTGCCACACAAACCATGTCTTCATGTAGCGAGCCCTGACAGCAGAACAGGGTTGGCTCCATAGCTGCTTCTAAAGAGCAGGCCCTGGGCCCTAAATTACCTAACGCATACCATTCACAGGTGAAAAGTTCCTTTGTGTTGGAGGTGCCTGGGTGGCTCAGTTGGTTAAGAAGACTTTTGATTTCAGCTCAGGTCATGGTCTCAGGGTCCCCGCGTTGGTCTCTGTGCTCAATATGGAGTCTGCTTGGGATTCTATCTCTTCCTCTCTCTCTGCCCCTCCCCCTGCTTGTGCTCTCTCTCAAAAATAAATAGATAAATCTTCAAAAAAGAAGTTTGTTTTTGTTCTGTTTTTTAGAAAGACTATGAAAAGACACTAGGAAACAGATCTTAACCCTGCTAAATATAGAAAAAAAAAGGAATGTATGGATTTTTAGAAACTTGGAAGTCCATCACTTATAAACCCCTCCTTGAGTGAGAAACAGTAGAACTGAGATCCATGTTGTTGGCTCTTGAGTGAAGAGGAAGCTTCCTCTTGAAACTGTATCTTGAAACTCTACACACAGTTTTCTCATAATAAAGTTATTTGGCAAAAATGTGTATATATAGTGTGTATATATATTACATATATACATATGTGTGTGTGTTTAATTCATATTCATGTATTTAAATGCATACCAGATTTGGACTGGGGGAAAGAGGAGTGAGAGGGAGGGAGAGAGAGAGGGAGAGAGAGGGAGTAAGAGAACTGGTTTCTTTTCTACTGGCAAACATAAGCTAGGGCAGTTCCAGAATATATTGTTTTCTCTTCACGAACACTGGTGATTGTACCAGTTTAATTTAAACAGCTACATGTATAAAAAATTTTTGGTAGTGATTTTTTAAATTGCTTATATTTAACACAGAACATTGTGTAATTTTAAGGTGTACAACATGTTAATGTGATATATTTATATATTGTAACATGATTGTGGCTATAGCGCTATCTAGTACCTCTATCACATTACATAATTGTTCCTTTCTTTTCAGTGGTTGGGATAATTAAGTTTTAGTCTCTTGGCAAGTTTGCAGTATAATATTGTCTGTATTCATTCTACTGTGCATTGGATCTGTATGGTTTATTTAGCACTCGTTGCGTGTTTGTACCGTTAGACAACATCAGTCTTACCACCCCCCCGCCATGCTCCATTCCTGTAGGAAACATTCTGAGTGTACTGGTGTTGAGGTTACCCCGTCTTTGTCTTTTTATGCTGTCGCTAAGTATAAGTAGGGGCATGCGTGTTCTAGTGAGGCATTCCAGGGGGTCATGATCTTCAGTTAAAAACCACACTGTGTGCTTGCACTGAGGACGTGGTTCTTTTGCTGGATTTGCATCAAATTTGTGTTCACATATTTCAAAACACTGAAGCCCGTGCTATGCCAGGTGTGATCTGGTTGGGTTGGAGAGTGGTTATTTTCATATGCAGTGACATTGATCTAAGGAGGAATGATTTAAATGTGTAGAGATGGACAGGTGAGAAATGATCAGAATCTCTGGAAATAATTTGAAACTTTTTGAATTCTCTAACTGAAACAAATAAGGTTTCTCCTTTCTTGTCTGACATAAGCTTAATGTAACCCCCCCCCCTTTTTTTTCCATCTTAAATGCTCTGAGCTGTGTGAATAAGTTACTGGAAAAAGTATGTAACTGCGTGGATGCATAACAGATGAATAGATGAACAGAGAGACGTATGGATGGGGAGATGGATAAGTGGATGGATGTGTGAGTAGGTAAATAGAGAAATGCATGGATAGTAGGATAGAATGAGTGGAAGGATAAATGATGGATGAATGAGTTGACTAGTAGCTAATTGATGAATGGGAAAATTAATTCATCAATCAGTGGATGAATGAATGAGGGAATAGGGAACACATAAGGATGAGGGGCGGTAAACTTTACAACACTTTCTTGCGATGTTTAATTTACCAAATGTCCCAGAAAAAAAAAAACCACATAATTTTACCATGTTCAATAAAAATGTGTTATTGAAAGGAAGAGATTTATTCATTCATTAATTATACAGGTATTAGTTACTCAGATGATGATCGTTGATACAGGAACACACTAAGCCCTGTGGAGGCTAAGTAGATAAAGCAAAGTGACAGCAGCAAACAGGCAAAATAAGTATCTGACCCCCATTTTGACAGCTACAATGACAAGACGTGTAACCTCTCTAACTGTGAGGATAGACCAGTGACATGTGACAAAGGCCAACAAAAATTAAGCTGTTATTTTTGTCGTCTTTGGAGGAGCAATATAGCTAGTGAATTGGGTTACAAAGACAAATTTTTGCTCAAACCAAATTGACAGCTCCAACTTTTAGATAATTATTTCAAAGACCAAAAAAAAAAAAAAAAATCAAAACAAAAACCAAGGTGTACCTCAACTGTTTTACATCTATTACCTCAGTTAAGACTTAGAACAGACTTTTGATGTAGCTAAACATTTTAGCGCTATTTTATTAAGAAGGAAATCCCACTGAAAGTTTAGGTTAATTATCTTCCTAAAGTTATTTGTAGCTTTAAGTTTTTATGACACATTTTTCACGTGAAAAATTAATTAATCGAGACAGTGATTTCAAAATTTCTGGTTTTCTTTCTGTGTTATCTGTGGAGGTTTCATGAAATATTTTTCCCATGAAAACTTTAGTTCATATTTCAACATTTTTGTTCTTGGTCAAATGGAGGGAGCATATTTCATGTTGCACTGCAGTTTACTATCATCTGGGAAGCAATGGAATCCAAAACAATGTAATAATTGGAAACAAAAATGTGTATTATATTATACAACCTCAGACAAATAGTCTTAACCAGATAAAAGTTTTAGAATCAGGAATATGAGTACAAATCACCAAATTCTGGTAATATACCCTTGGGCCATACAAACTGTGGCCTCTTTAAAGTTTTGCTAAGGGTAAAAATAATGCTTAGTTATAAAACTTTAAAAAATAATATACTTAAACACCAGCACAATTCTTGGCAAATGGTAAGTACTCCATACATTTTCCTTGGTATTGTTATCACCATTCGACAAATGAGAAAGCTGAAGATTCGAGAAAGTAAGGGCCTGCCTTGTCAATAATTTAAAGCTACTAACTAGTAAAGGAAAGACCATGCACACACCTTTTAGGTTATATTTCAGGACTCTTTCCAATACCCCTAATTATAAACATTTAGTGATAAAGATTTGTTAAAAAAAAAAAAAAGTCAACAAAGTTCACGTGATTGTTCATGTAGATTTGTGCTCAGGAGCCAATTATCTTTTATCCGTACTGCTGATTTCGTCATGACCTTAGTTAGTTTGAGTAAAATGTATGTAAGCATTAAAGAAAAAATATAATGTATGCTATTAGTATCAGAAGATCTTCAATCAGCTTTTCCTATCTGGGAATTGGGGACTTAGTTTTCCATAGCATGGAAAGAAAACCTCCATTCTTCTTGCCAGTCTAAACATACTAAAAGTCAAAATTTAAACCAGAACTTTATACCATCCTTTGTCACATATGCCCTATTTAAGGTAGGAAATGGTTGTTAGTTTATGCATTATATCCTCCACTACAGTGCACATTCTTGGAGGGCAGAGTCTATGTTTTATGTATCTTTGTAATCCTTACAATTTTCATATTGATTAGCACATGGTAGATAACTGATAATTATTTGTGGAATCAACCTGAATTGATTTGAATACAAGTCATCAATGTGTTAAGAATTTAACAGTTGTACTGACAAGTGAACCAGGGCAGAATTTTAGATCTGGTAATGAGATGACTAAATATTAAATTATGTGGTAATAGCCTTATAAAAAATGAGACATCTCCCTTTAATAATAATATAAATTATTATTACTAATATAAGTTATTATAATGCAAATGATTATTGTCATAATCATTATCATTCTTTTGTTGAATACCATCTGTGTGTCCTGATCACATTTAAAAATGTTTCTAATCCTTACAAAGTCCTTCTCAGTCATATTCTAATGTAAAGATAACGCATTTAATCAACAATTTTTGAGGAGGTGGTGGGAGACTAATGCTGCTGCACACTTTCCCAGGCACTTATATGATTCATCAGTGAACAAAAGTTTCCTTCAGGTAGGTGTGATAGGCAATACTCAATAAACAGAAAACATAATTTATGTAGTATATTAGAAAGTTAAGTGCTATAAAAAAGAAAAAGAAAAAGTAAGGAGTAATAGAGGATTGGAAATTCCAGGTGGGAAGTGAGGCAGTTCACAATGTTAAGAGTCTAGAACGGGCTCATTAAACAGGTAACACTTGAGCCAAGAATTAAGAGATGAGGAATTTGAGAAACATAAAGGTAGGCTTTAGAGTCATCAAGAACTAACTTTCAGGGACACATGGGTGGCTCAGTCAGTTAAGCAGCTGCCTTCAGCTCATGGTTGTGATCTCAGGGTCCTGGGATCAAGCCCCGCATCTGGCTCCCTGCTCAGTGGGGAGTCTGCTTCTCCTTTTCCCTCTGCCTCTGCCCCTCCCTCCTTTGTGCTTTCTCTCTCTCAAATAAATAAATAAAATCTTAAAAAAAAAGAAGAACTGACTTTCAGTATGTTTCTTCTGCATATCATTTATAGCTTACTAGAACTCTATAAACTTCTGTTTGCACATCTAATAAAACCAGAAAGGAACAGTTAGTTGCTTGGCCTGGATGTTTGACTATTAAATAAATGTGAAAATTCTATACAACTTGATTTGCATATGCTAAGCATGATTTAATATGTTAAAAAATACAGTATGCTGAAAAAGGTAGCTCATGTTATATACCATTGCAAGGGAGGTGAGATATCAACATAGGTTGCAAGGTCTTTGTTCCATCTCTGGGTGAGTGCCACATTTCTAGGGCTTCAGGTATTCCCTAGAGTTTAGCTCACTCTCTAATTGCCAGATTCTGTATCTTTGGGCTCCACTTTTAAATTCCAGTGAAAAGAACAAAATAAGTCTGGTGGGAAATAGGCCGTGGAAATATATTAGAAGTCTCTACTAAAATGCATTAAAATAAATTTAAAGGGAAAAAATACAGATTTAAAGTAGTAGGGAATTTGACAAGCTGGTATGTAGATGCTTCAGGTCCTGCTGCTTTCAACAAAATTCACTTAGTAGAATGAAAATTTTGAAAAGATGTTTGGGATAAGCATCCAAAGCAGCTGCTGTACTTTGGCGGTAACAAAATTAAAGCAATTGGCTTCATCCAGACTTCGAGTGGCAGGAGGATTTGCACAAATAGAGGGGACCATGACATTTAGGCAGATTCACATAGAAAAAAATACACCTATTCAAAATATTTACCACTGACTTAATCCTGACGTCTACAAAATTTTATGCCAAATCTTATCTGTTATCCCTTGAGCGCTCTTGTCAGTAATGTTAAACCATCACTCCCTGTGCCTGTTAGAAGGAAGTGCAGCCATTGTCTGTCATGCCAATTAACTGCCAGAAAAGAGATTTACATGATGGACTGAAAAGGTTTTCAGAAAAGCATTCATTGGGCTGGAAAAGTGAGGACTCAAAAATCTTCAAAATACTCAACTAGGTATAGAGTTCTTATAAACACTGGGGCTCAACAGACACAAATGAGGACAAGACAAATTAAGGAGAAAGTTTAAGATACCTGTTTTCTTAGTACATTATGGGGCATCAGTGTCAAATTTACTCATTTGTTCATTTGTTCATCCGGTACTTATTAAGCAACTACTAGGTACCCATCACTAATCTAAGAATTATTGATTCAAGGGTTAGCAAAACAGAAGCAATTTGTGTTGTGAGCCTGTTGCCTAGTGAGGGAATGAGGCACTAACAATCAGATAGATAAATGGGTAGATGACAACTGTAATAACCAGTATACATTAATGTAGACATGCAGATTGTTCAACCTTTAAAGGACTTCTGTACCAACTGGTAAATAACCATTGCCTCCTTCATCCATCTCTCCTCCCTTAGTTGTCATTCAGCAAGAAAGGGCTAACACCAGTTACAGCACAATGGCTCCGCCATAACACCCTGACAACCATGCACATCTTCACTTAGATCACTTAGGCAAGGCCCACATGTAGTTTAACCCAAGTCTTGGGGGATTGTGTTGCGATCTTCCATGGAACGTGCAAGGAAAGGTAGACAGGTAGTCTTATTTGTAGCTGTTACAAGACTGTTTCTTATCTGCTTCCTTATCTTTCAGGAGGTTGCTATGTAGCAATTTCTTATCTGCCTTCCTAATGTCAGTAAAGCACGAGACTTTCCATAATACACTTCTGCCCTTGCTTTGGGTATAGCTGCAGGCTTTGCTGTAGCTGGGAGTTGGATCCACAATGACAGAGAGAGACCCACCACATATGTTGCCTTTGATATGGCGTCCTGGTCTGATGTCATCCAGTGATACTAGACACGTGGAGTGCCAACACCATGCTGATCTTCCTTATGTTTTCAGTGTGAGTAATAAACTGTCCAAACTGATTGGACTCATGTCTCTTTCCTGGCTGAATCAATGGGGATATGGCAAGCCTGCTTAGGAGCTGCCGCAGTGCTGCTGTTTAGGGACTGCTTGACTACTTGACACCTGTCAGGCAGGGAACGCTCAGGACCCTGTTTCAGCATTCAGGGCAGAGTCAGGTTTTATTCGTTCATGTCCATATCGTTCCAATCATTTTCTATTTCAAAAATCACAGCTGGTAAAAGTAATAGGAAGAAAACATATAATATTTCACAAGAGAATATGACAAGAATGCTAAAATTATATTTGCAGCTCAGAAATAGATCTCTATGAGAATTAGCATTTCATTTCTAAAGGATGAGTAAGAATTGACCAGGGAAAACAGGGTAGCAGGGAATTTTCCATGATTCTAAGCAGAAAGAGCAGGTACATGGTTAGACCCTGAGGTGTTTAAGGTTTTTAAGGTGTTAAGTAAACTAGAAAGAAGGCCATTGAGATATTATACAATGCTCTTGGGTCAAAATACCTCTTTGTCTCTTCTGAGAGCCTAGTAAAACACTTGTCATTCTACCAGTAAAGTTAAAGTGCCTGTGACTTCAAATAGAGCACCAATATAATTTTGTTGTCTTACTATGTAAAAGACACATTGACAGTTCTAATGGTGAATACAGAAATGTTTAAGAAGCCCGTAGGCTGTGAACTTCATAATAAAAAGGTATTGCTTTTATATTATGTTGTGCTTATTTGTAACGGACCTCATACCAGGATGTTGAAAATAATATCTGATAAATGAAAATGTGAGCAAAGGAAGGAAAGAAGCAAGGAGTGAGGGGAAGGAGGGAGGAAAGAAAAGAGAGAAGGAGGGAGGGAGGGAAGAAGGAAAGATGGAAAGTCCTTTACTTGGAGGGATATAGATGTATAAAATGCTGGGGTTTATTATGCCTGCAGTAAATAGAATGGAAAAGAAGAAAGATATAATGAAGAAATTACATATAATGAACACACATAAATTTAAAAAATTAAATGAAGACATTAGACTCTGAAATAATTAACCTGAAAATACATAAATTCCAAATTAACATCACAGAAGTAGTGCAACTTCACATAGGCATCCCCTTCATTCAAGGCACTTTAAATGAAGAGGATGAACACATTCTAGACTACTCCCATTACCAAAGGTAGTGAGCAATACTATTTTTGGCCTAGCTTGGGTGGGGTAGATTGTCTTGTCAAAGAAAAGCAATTGCCTCTAAAGATAGTATAGGAAAAACTGTGGCAAGCCTCAAACTGAACATGAAGGAGTTTGTATTTTATCGTAAAGGCGCTAAGGAAAAACTACAGTTTTCTGTTGATTTTTTTTTTCTTTTTCTTGCTTTTTTTTTTTTTTTTTTTTTTTTTTTTTAGTTAAGGAAAACAGGTTAAAATAAATGTTCATGAAAAATAAATACGGTGGAATGTGCAGGGTGACTTCCTGGAGGAGGAAGGGAGAAAAGTAGAGACGACAGGCAGAGAACACAATGATCCAGTTGCAGCAGTCAGTAAAGAGTAGAAACAAGGACCCACTTTGGTAGTTCTAATAAAAGCAGTAGAGATGGAACAAATGGAATTTGTGACTGAATGGGCATGGGAAGAAGGCTTGTTTTGAGAGTGGGGCAAAGACGATGTGTTTGGGACATGGGATAATTAATGACCCTGTGAAGGTATCTCCATCCTAATCCCCAGAACCTGTGAATGTGTTGTCTCACATGGCAATAGGTGATTTACAGAGGTACCTAAGTTAAGAATCTTGACATGGACAGATGTTCCTGGATGTTTTGGTAACAATGTAATCACAAAAGTCTTTATAAAAAGGAGGCAGAGGCGCCTGGGTGACTCAGATGGTTAAGCACCTGCCTTTGGCTCAGGTTATGATCTCCAGGTCCTGGGATCCAGCCCCATATCAGGCTCCCAGCTCAGTGGGGAGTCTGCTTCCCCCTCTCCCTCTGCATCTCCCCCTGCTTGTGCTCTCTCTGTCTTTCTCTCTCTCCCTCCCTATCTCTCTCAAATGAATAAATTAAAAAATCTTAAAAAAAAAAAAAAAGGAGGCAGGAAGGTCAGTCAGAGAAGATAATATGTCAGTGAAAGTAAATGTTCGAGCTCTGTGGCCACAGGCCAAGGAACATAGGCAGCCTCTGGAAGCTGGGAGAGGCAAGGAGCGAGTTTACCCTAGAGCTTCTGGAAGAAACCAGGCTTGTCAACACTTTGACATTACCTAGTGAGATATATTTTGGATTTCTGGCCTCCAGAACTTTAAGATAATAAATTTGTGTTAAGCCTCTAAGCTTATGATGATTTGTTTATGGCAGCAATAGGAAACCAATACGATGTACCATTGACAATAATATAAACAGAGAAGCTTATGACTTTCGTTCTATGCAAGATGATTTTGAGGAATCAGAAGAATGTGATAATTTGACATACCTTTCAAGAAATTTAAAAATGTGTGGAAAGATATAGGAACAGGACTGTTTGATGAGTCGTAGGTGTAATAGGAACCAAAGTTTTCCATGCATTCTCATCTTTAGGTAGAGATAAGAGGAAGAAGAACCAGAATATAAGGCAGACAAATAGCAAAAAAAAAAAAAAAAAGGAACAGAGTTGGGATAAATGAAAGAAGGGTGGAAGGTTTTTGAGACGTCATAGTAGGCAATTTTCCAGGAAAGGAGATAATCAACTATTCACATAATACAGAATGTTCCCAGACAGTGAGCCCTGTGGTGAGCAGGATTAAAGCACTTACCCATCTGTGAAATAACAATAATGAAAAAATTAGAATACAAACACAAACATTTTTACGGAGTAATAATAATGTTCTGCAGGAATTAAAAAAAAATTGTTTCTTGGGATAAGAAACAAGGACAGAGAAATGGAAAGAAGTTGAACATGAACCATGACTGAAGCTGTCTATTTTATAAATACACTGACGGCCTGTGTTGTTCAATTTAGCTTTTAAATCATTAGAGTGAAAGTAGCCCAGTGTGGTATGTTTGGAGTCAGGCAGATTTGGAACCAAAACTTCATTCTAGTTCTATGTTATTCTCTCTGGGCTTTTTTCCTTATTTGTCAAACATGGTAATACTATATACCTCTTAGGTTTAATGATAAAATTTGGGAGGTAATATACAGGAATGGTCATGTACCTGCCACCTCTGGTAATTAAAAAATGGTATGTATGATTATTAAATGGTATTTATTATTATATAATAGCAGGGAGAGGGAATAAAAAGAAAATATACATCAATATCAGATAACAGAACATATATATATATATGTATATATATATATATATGTATATATATATATATGTATATATATATATATGTATATATATATACATATATATATATGAAAATACCCATGAACACAATAATACAGAAGCAGTAACTATTTATACTTTATTTACATTCACAAAGTATTTGTTTATTTATACTCACAATTATTTGAAGTAGCTTTAATTTCTAAGATTAAGCAGCAAGCTATTTATGTAGTTTGAAGGACCACTTATCATCCAGGATTTTGAGCTGATGATACCTGCCTGAGAAAGGCACAGGTTAGATAACCTACATTTCTTCTCAATCTCTTTCAAATTAATAATTACATATTATATTATGATCTGGAATCATTATTCCTAGAAGTTATTGCCTCTTAGAAAATTTATGATAGACAAAGACAAAATTGATTCATAGTAACTTAGGAAAGGTTTTTACCTTCATGCAGTAGATAAATACAACAGTAAAGAAAAATAAGATACTTCCAGATCATATTTCTAAGCAGTATATTCAATCCAGGTTTCTAGAGATCACAGAAACTTCCCAATGCATAGTATAAAAGGAATCATCTGAGATTCATCTTTCATGGAGGCAAAAGTGACTTTATTTTTAGTGATAGTCATAGTGAATAAAACTTCCAGACATTTTACAGAATGTTTTGCAATTTCTAGATGTGTGGTTTAGAGTCTAAGTGTCATTAGTTAAGATCCAAAAAGCTAAGTAGAGTACCAAGGAAGCAGCTAGAAAGTGCTGCCATGATTCCCAAGACTAATGTAAGGAACAAAATTCTATAAGGAAATGTTTGGGCATTAAAGATGATTTGCCTATGGCTACCACCTACTCTCTAATGGTAAATAGTGCGTGGGTAGAAACACCTTCTCCCTCCTGGCCTACATCTTTTTCTCCATTTTTCTTTGATATCAATTCTACATGCATATACAAGTTCCATTATATATTTAAGAAGTCCTTTTTTTTTTCAGTAAAATGAGTGAAATAGGACATATTCTATGAAATTTACCTGGCATAAAACTAAATTCAAAAAGGGTAGTTCTCTGCTGAAAACTTCCTCAGACTCATAGGCTACTTTGGGTCATATATTTTATCAGAATACCTAGTAAGATTTTATTTTGTGCTGGAAATTGTCATTTATACATTAGAGAGATTCTGGGTTTTATATTCTTTTAAATATAAATATTTTATGTTCTTTTAAAGATTGTTCGTTTTTGTTCAGTAATGCAGTTAAAAGACCAGTATTCACCTTGATGTAGACTTAAACATCCTTATACTATACTACTAATAGTAGAGAAAGAAAAAAATATACTGTCTATTCACTCAGATGAAGAGAGACCACTTTCCTTCCAGAAGCCACCAGTATATATCTTCTTGTCTCTGGCCTGATGTTAATTAGATGCCTAAACCCAATCACAGTCATTTGACTATGGAGTTGAGACAGAGGAATTCCTTTAAGAAATTACATCCCCATCCCTGGAACTGAGTGTTGAGATAACCTCTCCTAAAATGTATGACTGAGAAAGGGTGTAAGCCACTTTCCTCCAAAGTGTAGGTGTTCTTCAGGAGGAAAAGGGAATCAACATCAAAGATATAATGAAAAAATGATCCAGGATAGATTTTCTTTAAATGGCCATTAGTGTTACATGCATATACGTATACACACGTTGGCAATATTATACTTTTAAAAACTCGAATTTGGAGGAAAATTATATATGCCTGCTCTTATTTCCCAATGGAAAGGCTTCCTGAACTTTGTAACTTTGATATATTAAAACTTTTAATAGCACTTATAACCAGATGTTATTCTAAGCTATATTCCTGTGTAATTTAAGGTCTAAATTTGGTCCTTGTGCATGTGTTAGCCTTTCAGTTCCACACCTGTCAGTATCACTCCCAACTTATTAATGTTGAAACGAGCAGACACAGTATCCAAGAATCTGATGGCCAAAGATAATCTTGGTACTACAACTTCCTACTTTTTTGAGGCTGAGTAGAAGCAAATAGGAATTGTTGATTTTCTGCCTCCTAACTTTACGGTAAAGTGGAAAGTAGAGATGATGGTGATGGTGGTGTGGTTGACTGTGTTGGCTCTCTTGACTGTTATCCACATCTTTTAGGTTAGTGCTGCTGAGCAGGGAGTATGCGTTTCTTATATGCTAATAGATACATTGAATCATACATAAAAAAATCAATCCTATCATTACCCTTTCACCACCCAAGTACATCCTACTGAGTACTTGAGAACATTTCTTTTATAACTTTATTATTATCCTCATTGGAAGAAAAATCTTAAACACACAAAATTTCTCCAAACTTCTGAGTAGATTCCAAACATTTTTAATCTAAAGGTCATCAGTAAACTTTGAGCACATGTCATTTAATATATGTGTATTTGTTAGTTACAAATAGATTATATACATTCATATGTTTAGTGGTGAGGAGGACCAGCTATGGATGCAAGCTGCCTAGATTTGAATTCCAGATGTTATTGCCCAGCTGTGTGATTTTGAGCAAGGTATTTCATAAATCTGTATCTCAGTTTCTCATTTAAGAAGGATAGAAACAATGCCATGTATCAGACAGAGTTGTTATGTGGAATGAATATGTATAGAGAGAGTTTAGGCCCATTACCATCATGTTATCATTGTTATCATATTATTCTTTTACTACCATATCATGCATATTATAAGCATAAATAACATAGATGAGATTTAGAAAATGCCTAAATATAAGGGTATTTTTTTTATTATGCTTTGTTAGTTACCATACAGTACATCCTTAGTTTTTGATGTAGTGTTCCATGATTCATTGTTTGCGCATAACACCCAGTGCTTCATGCAATATGTGCCCTCCTTAATACCCATCACAAGCCTATCCCAGTCCCCCACCCCCCTTCCCTCTGAAGCCCTCTGTTTGTTTCCCAGAGTCCATAGTCTCTCATGGTTCATTCCCCCTTCTGTTTACCCCCCCTTGACTCTTCCCTTCCTTCTCCTACCAATCTTCCTGCTATTTCTTATGTTCCATAAATGAGTGAAACCATATGATAATTGTCTTTCTCTGCTTGACTTATTTCACTTAACATAATCTCCTCCAGTCCCGAAAAAAGACACTTTTTGTGTTATATACAATACTAATGTCATCCTTTATAATCCAGCTCAATTTAAGTAGAATTCTTGAGGAAAACAGCAAGGCACAGCTCCAGAAGCAAGACTGGATGGTGCAGCCAAACCAAGCTCCAATGTTTTGTAGTCTGTAAAAATTACCTCCCTAAAGGCCCTGTCTCCAAATACAACCACATGGGAAGGGGTTGGTTAGAACTTCAAAATAGGAATTTGGGGGACTATAATTCAGTCCAGAACAACTAGAAGCATAACTGATTTATTATGTCAAAGTATATTCAGGGACTGGAGCTGGAACTTTGCAACTAGATATTTTGGTCCAGTGAAGAATTTACTACATATTAATTATTCCCGAACACACCATTTTCTGAAGCTTAACCAAAGGTAATACAGTATTTTTAACCTGAATTCTAAGTAGATTTCACAAAGTATTTTTTTTATTCTTTGCAATGAATGAAAGATGCTTAAAGTGAACAGGGACATTATGGAATTTACTAAAAAGATGTGCCTTTCTTTCATGTTATAGGCCCAACAACTTACTGATCTGGAACGAAAATTAGCTGTGGCCAAAAATGAGCTGGAGAAAGCAGCTCTGGACCGGGTAAGTTAACATCTCCGAGTCCTCATAATTGCAGTTTTCGCAGACAAAGCTAGGATAGACCCATTGATTCACTTGATTTATTGATGCACTTCCAGATGCTGTGCCTGAAAGATGGGTGTAGAATTCATGAGTGCTTGATATTCCCTTTGGAACCCAAATCTTTCCCCATTTTTGCCGCTACAGTAAATTGACTCAAGGTTGAGCCTTACAAGTTCATGACTTTTCATTTTCCACCTTACTGGTACATTTGTTCTGTAACACCATGAATAAACATGCTCTAAAGCACCAACAAAAATGCCATGGATTAACTCTGGGTGAATGAGTTATGAAACAGAGGGAAGTAGTCATTGACACTTTTCATTTTGGAAATCGTAAATCAGAGTTCTGGAGGGAGAATCATAAAAGAAGAAGGTAGCCCTCCTAACCAACTCTGTTCCTATAAAGATAAGGCAAGAGGGAGTGACAGTCCCTCTTTATAACAGCTTTTCTTAAATATAATTCACATACCATAAAAGTCACATTTTTAAAGTGCACAAAGTTGTGCTACCATCACCACTAATTCCAAAAGACTTTCTTCACCGCTTTTTACCTCCTGTAATTCATTTTGGTTTTATTAATCTCTCATTGTGTTACAAATGTGTATGCTCAGGATAAACCACAACACCTGTTTGATGCTGACCTTTGCCTTTCAGTGCTCTTCATATGAGGCACATGTGGAGAATAGGCAGCTGGCATATGGAGAAGGAAGTAGAGAGGGAGAAATTGATTATATGATTCAGAATTACTGTTTTGCTTAATCATTGTGGAATGTGGCAAAATTTCTTAATGCCTCTCATTCTTTTTTTTCATTTTTAAATCAACTTTATAAAATCATAGGAAATAAACATTTGTTTATTCTTTAGTTCACTCAGAACAAAAGGGTGGAGTGACTTTAAAATAATCTCTTTGTTTACTCACACTCATATTAAACATCCAGTGTCATTTTCTGTAATACTGAGAACATATATCTAGCACATATTAATACAGGAACCTGAATCGGAGAAATCGATCACAGTATTTCGGACTTGAGAAGACAAACACCACATTATTCTCAGTCAAAAGCATGGGAAGTCTGTGTCAAGGGAACAGGCCACCCAGGAATAATCTGCATTTTACGAAGACTTCGACACATCCCCTGACTGAGATCAGTTCTTGATTGGGTTGGAGTTAGCAGCCATCATTCTGTCTACCACTGGAAAGGTAGACCCTCTCTTGTGGAAGATATTCTCTGGAGAATTTTTGTTTCATTTATATACAATATTTGACATGTAATAAAAGTAATTATAGACATGTGGAGAGGGACTACAATAATCTGATCAATATACAAAAAGAAACCAAGAAAAGCGTAACTGAAGCTGATTCAGACACTGGAATGAGAAAACAAAGATTTCACAAAGATTGATTGATTGTGTGTGTGTGTGTGTGTGTGTGTGTGTGTGTGTGTGAGACAATAGAGGAAAGTAAACAAAACATAAAAGGATAAAATTTTTCACTGGACTTGGAGTCTATTAAAAACATCAAGTAGATATTCTAGAATTAGAACAATATAATGCATGTAATTGAGACTTTTAACTTTGTTCACTAGCAGATTGGATAATTGGACATAATAGAACTGAAGACAAGTAAAATGTAAGGAAAATTAATATCAAATGCCTATACTAACTTAGGGAAAGTACAAATAAATGGAAAGTAAACAGAAAGAGAATAAGAAATGTATATCAATTTTAAAAATGTTGAGGTATTTATAATTGGTGTCCCAAAAGGAAGGACAAACAGAAGCAATATTCGTAGAGATAATGACTTAAAATTTTCCAAATGGATAATTACAGGAGACAGATATCACAATCCTAAATCAGTATGTTTTCAACAATATTGCTTAAAATTGTATATAAATTTTTAAAAGCACACTTAAGACCCATGCACTTTTTCATTCTGCTAAATTTTAGTACAATTTATTAGCAACAGATACTTAACTAAGAAAAATAAAACTGTGAATAAAAACAATGAGATATCACCTCAACACCATCAGATTGGTACACATTAAAAAGTCTGATGATCCCAAATTCTGATACATTTGTAGTGGGAGTGTAATTATTAAATCAGTTTTTAAGTGTGTGTATCCTAGAATTTGCACTTATCCCTATGTGCTTGGAAACATGCATAAGGACAGGAAATACAACAATGTTTGTATTAATACCAAATTGAAATAATTTAAATTTTTACTGTTAGAATTACCATATAAATTTCATATATTTTCTAAACTCATATTTTCATAGTAATCAAGATTTAATATTAATAAATAAATATAAAGAGATTTATATCAATATTAATACATCTGTAACATACACTGTTAAGAAAAATTCAGAATTATATGTATGGTATTTAACAGTTGTTCAAATACACAAATCATGTTTGTTTTGGATTAAATATCATATAAATAGATGAAGTAGAAAAATACCTATCGAATTCAAGGACCCAATTGCCTTTGGGGAAAGATGGAGTAAAATCACACTGAGGATGCTTACAATTATTCTACTGTTTCCCAAGTGTTTCATTTTCCAATAATTATATAAACACAGATAGTCTTTAAGTTATACACACATATATATTGTACACATTATATACATGCATCATATAGTATAAACCTTATATATATTCATTAGGTATATGTAATACATGTGTACATATATATTACCAATATGTATATACATGTCATCATATATATTTTATAAAAGTATAATAAATAGCATATATGACAAATATATAATATATAATAAACATGATGCTTTTTAACATTTAATTAAGATTGATATTTACCTGATATTTGTTCTAATTGTTTTTTTCTTTTTTTTTATTACGCTCAGTTAGCCCCTGTGTAGTACATCATTAGTTTTTGATGTAGTGTTCAGTGATTCATTAGTTACATATAACAACCAGTGCTCATCACAACATGCGCCCTCCTTAATACCCATCACCATGTTACCCCCTGCCCCCACCCCCTCCCCTCTGACACCCCCAGTCTGTTTCCCAGTGTCCATAGTCTCTCATGGTTCATCTCCCTCTCTGATATCTCCCCCTCAGATTTCCCTCCCTTCCCCTATGGTCCTCCATGCTATCACTTATGTTCCACATATGAGTGAAACCATATGATAATTGTCTTTCTCTGCTTGACTTACTTTACTTGGCATAATCCCCTCCAGTTCCATCCATGTCAATGCAAATGGTGGGTATTCATCCTTTCTGATGGTTGAGTAATATTCCATTGCATATATGTACCACATCTTCTTTATCCATTCATCTGTTGAAGGGCATCTAGGCTCCTTCCACTGTTTAGCTATTGTGGACAATGCTGCTATGAACATTGGGGTGCATGTAGCCCTTTTTTTCACTACATATGTATCTTTGGGGTAAATACCTAGTAGTGCAATTGCTGGGTTGTGGGGTAGCTCTATCTTCAACATCTTGAGGAACCTCCATACTGTTTTCCAGAGTGGCTGTACCAGCTTGCATTCCCACCAACAGTGTAAGAGGGTTTCCCTTTCTTCACATCCTCACCAACATTTGTTGTTTCCTGTTTTGTTAATTTTTGCCATTCTAATTGGTGTAAGGTGGCATCTCATTGTGGTTTTGATTTGTATTTCCCTGATGGCTAGTGATGTTAACAGACACATTTTTTCATGTGTCTGTAAACCATTTATATGTCTTCTTTAGAGAAGTGTCTGTTCATGTCTTCTGCCCATTTTTTGACTGGGTTATTTGTTTTTTGAGTGTTGAGTTTGAAAAGTTCTTTATGTATCTTGGATTTCAATCCTTTATCTCTAATGTCATTTGCAAATATCTTCTCCCATTCTGTGGGCTGCCTCTTACTTTTTTTAACTGTGTCTTTTGCTGTGCAGAAGCTTTTATCTTGATGAAGTCCCAAAAGTTCATTTTTGCTTTTGTTTCACTTGCCTTTGGAGACGTGTCTTGAAAGAAGTTCCTGTGGCCGATGTTGAAGAGGTCACTGCCTATGTTCTCCTCTAGGATTTTGATGGATTCCTGTCTCACACTAAGGTCTTTCATCCATTTTGAGTTTATCTTTGTATATGGTATAAGGGAATGTTCCAGTTTCATTCTTCTATATGTAGCTGTCCAATTTTCCCAGCACCACTTATTGAAAAGACTGTCTTTTTTCCATTGGATATTTTTTCCTGATCTGTCAAAGATTAGTTAACCATAGAGTTGAGGGTCCATTTCTGGAGTCTCTGTTCTGTTCCATTGGTCTGTGTGTCTGTTTTTGTGCCAATACCATGCTCCTTGGTGACCACAGCTTTGTAATACAGCTTGAAGTCAGGCAACATAATGTCCCTAGCTTTGTTTTTCTTTTTCATCATTCCCATGGTGATTTGGGGTCTTTTCGGGTTCCATACAAATTTTAGGATTGTTTGTTCCAGCTCTTTGAAAAATGCCAATGGTATTTTAATAGGAATGGCATTGAAGTGTAGATTGCTCTGGGCAGCATAGACATTTTAACAATGTTTATTCTTCCAATCCATGAGCATGGAATGTTTTTCCATCTTTTGTGTCTTCCTCAATTTCTTTCATAAGTGTTCTGTAGTTTCCTTTACCTCTTTGGTTAGGTTATAATTGTTATATTGTTCTCTATATGCCTCTGTATTTTTCAAAATGTTATTTTAAAAAATGAAGAAAGTGTGCTATCTGTCATCAAGAGCTTTCCATTTTTGTGACCACAGCTTAGCAACCATTTTTTAAAAAAAAATAAGTAAGATGATCATAGACTTGCTTTGCGATAGTATACTGTATACATTTAGCAGCTGTGTAAAGAAAAGAGGTTGTTTCCTAACCACCAGGTTAAACTATGGGTGTTTTGACACAGGATAGAGGAGATGGAATATTTCAGGTTGATTCATTTTGGAGTTCTTATGGTATCTGCTTGGTATGCAGTAGTTTTGAAGGACCAGGCTAAAATTCCACTTCCCAGGGACTTGGGTCTCACATAGGCACTTTCATTACTACATATGACCAAAACCACTTCATAGCTAATATGAATAACTCTTCAAAGAGGATATCTAGAAAGTGTTGCAGTAACAAATTAGTAAGGGCATTTTGTGAATTCTGATGATATTCTTTATTAAGGTTTAGATCTTTGGGACAAATGTTTTGAATGAACTACTAGATACTTTAACAACTCTGTTCCATTGTGATTGTCTCATTTTATATTTTTCCAAGTATTTAATATAATATTTAGTAGCTTTAAGGAAGCCTGCATGCCATTTTATAGAGTAGACCAAGTATAATTCATCCTACCAATATTCCAATTTTATGAGATTTTTTAATTTATGAAAAAAGTTTATACTAATTTATGTTAGTCTCTGACTATATCCAATTCATGCTACATAATATTATTTTTTAAAAAGGGACAAAACTCTTTATAGAGTTGGGAGGATCAGAAAATCAGAGATACATATAAATCCTAAAATTCAACTAAACCATCTTTTTTTTTTTAATCCATTCTCTAACCCCTACCACAATCTCTACAAAATGCTTTAAATCCTAGGAAGACATGGGATTCCTGTGATCCCGAGGCAGCCCAGCCTCCTCTGATTTTTTTCTTAGCAACTCTGACTGTTGGAATGTTCTTCCTTACATTAAATCTTTTCCCTGATCTGACTTCAGATTATCCACTTAGGTTCGAAATGGCTAAATAGGTTTGAAATGCCATTCGTGTGACTACCTTGCGGTAGGATCTATGGAAAACAGAAAACACCTATGATACGTGGTCTAGAGTTCCACACCTCTCACATTTTGTTGGGCACTAAAAATGAGGAAATAATTGTTTGTGGAGCCATAAGTTCCCAGAAGCACAGAGAATGAATGCATTTCATGTACTTGTGTGTTGTACAAACTGGCGTAGTCATGTAATACTAAATGGGCAAATTATAATTTGGCCTGAGTCACAGAACTCCAGGTTAACATAGAGGTTTTTTTTCTCCTTCGTCTACCCATTCTGTGCTTTTCTCCACCCCATCTCTATTCACTCCCCGCTTAGGTGTGCCTAGCCTACACCATGCTACAGTCTAGATTTAGCATTAGAGGCTTTATGTTGCAGTGTTTAAAAAGGTTCCCAGAATCAGTCTGCCTTTCTTCAATCATAACTCCTCCACTGAATGACCATGTTCAAATTCCTCAAATTCTTTATGCATCACTACAAAATGGAATACTAATAAACCTTACTTTATAAGGGTAGTGAGAAAACTGTGTGCATCCAAAAAAGTGAAGTACTAAGAACTCTTGGCACATGGAAAACACTCAGGAAGCATAGTAATTATTAACATCAATGAATGGGATTGTAGAGACTGCCTGTCAGTGTTAACAATTTTTCTCTTTAACCTTCAGGATCTTGTCATTCCTTTTGCTACAGTAAACTATAAAAGCATTTCATATTACTAGAGGTCGGTTTCAACAAATCTCTTGTACCATATGTATGAGGCTCATAAACTGCAGTCATAAATGCAGGTAGAAATGCTAGCTCACTTCAAAATGGGTAAAAACTACAGTTTAATGAAATTGCTTTTTACCTCTCTCCATCATCTTTATATGAGACTTTTTTACTCTCTTCACGTGCCTAGCTCCTAAGAATGTTATATCTGGGCTTCAAATAACCTCAAATACCTCATAAATATCATGAAAACATCTTCACACTCTAACTTGGTTCTCGTGACATGTTTAATAAAAGAAGTTTCAGTTTACTATCACAACATAAACAATAATAATCTCATGATCTAAGAATCGGCCTTGTTTTTCCAAACAATCAATTATTTATTTGGCAATATCTTATGAATTATAGGTAGCCTCAGCTACTGAAATGTAAAAACAACTTTATAGTATGCAAATCTATCTCTCAAACTTTCATATAAAAAAATCTTTATTTATGTAAGTATGGAAAAGAGAGGCTTATAGATATTGAAGAAATGCTGAGAAAATTAAATTGGTCATATATACCTTAATGTACACATTATGTATATGTATAAATATGTGGGATAAATGGAAGCAAAGAATAAGCATAACACTAAAAAAATAAAATAATAAAATAAAATAAAAATTTCTATTGCATCTGACTGTCACAAAATTTTACCCAGGAAATCATGCATTATTTACATCCATATTAAAGATGACACATGTGAGGGGCACCTGGATGGCTCAGTCGGTCAAGCATCTGACTCTTGGTTTCTACTCAGGTCGTGATCTCAGGGTCTTAAGATCCAGCTCTGCTTGGAGTCTGCTTGAGAGCCTTTCCCCCTCTGTCTGCCTCTGCTCTTCCCCTTGCTTCTGTGTGCATGCTCTCTAAAAAATAAATAAATAAGTAAAATCTTGAAAAAGAAAAAAAAAGATGACAGATGTTAGGCAATCTGCACAGACCCCCAGGACTAAGGAGCAAAAGAACAAGAACCTGTTTTGCCATCTGTGTCTGACACATACCAGGAGCATCATAGGTAGCTATTGATTGAATAGATAAATGAAGATCTAACTTCATAAATTAATGAACCTATTATTTATCCTACATACAAGGGACCTGGAGACTACCTAGACAGAGATAAATTTTTAGTGGAAGTTTTCTAATAGATATTCGGAAAAGGGGTTCATGGGCACAGGAACCAGCAAGTGTAAAGACTCTAAGATGCAAATACATTTGGAATATTTGATGGGCTGTAAATAAAAAGAGATTGAGATAATCATGTTCTTCCTAAAAAAGTTGGTATTTTACTATTATGTGGCAAAGCAAGCGAGAAAAGTGGTTTGGGGCAAGGAGGAGAAAGGCAGGACAGAAACAAGACTGACCCTAGGAGGCCATAGGTTCTAAGATCTTGGACAAAGTACATACCTTCTACAGTTTATACCGTATTTCATTAGGTGACATCTTGTTACAGTGAACTTCAAAGTGAACAGTAACCTGCAATTTCAAAACAGACTACAACTACAGTCAGCAGTATAAATGAAAATACAATGATGTCGTGGGATAAAATCATTGTCTGAGTCCTGCTTATGGAACTGGGTCAAGCCAAGTCTGAGTAGTGTCAGTAACAGGCTCTATTATGTCAGAGGGACTAACTAGAAAGCTGTTTTTGTGGTAGAAAGCTGAGCAAAGTAGGACAAGGTGGCTCACAGCAATCTGTGATCTCTGGCAGGAACAGTCTACAACGTAATCAAGGAACAGAGGTGGAATCTAAGGTAGGAAACGAAGTTGTATGCTTGTGGCCCAAAAAAAGAAATAAAATCAGGAGCTAAGAGATTAGGAATCAGTTGAAACACAAGAGCAAAGATAGCTTACAACTGTGGCTGTGAACCGTGGGGAGTTAGAGGTTACGTCTATGTGATGTTGATTCTGTTATCTGAGATGATCCTGACCATGTCAGGAGACCCCTAGGAACAAATGAGATGATCACATCAAATTCAGATAATTAAAAATATCACATACATGCACATCCTCGTGTATTGTTCCATTGGAAAATGTATCTTCCCCAAACAGCATTTACTGAAAAATCGATGTTCTAAGCTATTAACTTGATACAGTTCATTATTTATTTTTGCATCCAAGTTCAGCCATTACTCAGATATTTGTCCGTTTTGGCAACATATACTATAAGCCTGTTATAGATACAACTTTTACACACATCATGTGTTTAGAGGAGCCAAGATATAAATGCACCGAATAAAATAGCCATCATAACTTCCTGCATGATCTGAGATGATTGAAAGTCTGCATTTCAAAGCCACATTGACTTTGATTCTGGGCCCAAACTTGCCTGACTCTGTTGCATTAGCTCTATTTCCATTGTCTCACTATAACATGTGAGACAGAAAACATATTTAAATTGTTCAGTGCCACCTGGAATAGTTCACTCCTGACCCAGCACACAGTGCCACGATGTCCCATTCTGTAGTGAGAGGAGACTTAGCCACGATTATAACAAGGCACCAGTAGAAAGAGAAATTTCAACTATTATTTCATTTCTTGTCATTGATACAGCTTATCACTTTCCTTCCCTGACATATAGAAATGGCATTTTCACCCAAATGTTTAAGTTATTGATTCAGAAAACTTTCTGGTGAGTTCCTTCTAATATGTCAGGGATTATGTTAAGTGCTAAATACACAGTTCTGAATAAAATAGGCAACTTGCACGTGTGTGTGTATATATATATATTTAATTTATATGTATATATAAAAATGTATATATGTGTATATATATACACATATATATATACACATATATATACATATAAATTAAAAATTAGAGACAAATTATATGAAGGACACAAATATAGGATTGAAGAATTCAGGGGCTCAGGCAAAGCAGATCAAAGGGACTATGTTGAGTAAAAGGACATCATTCAACTTGGCCCAGCTTGGCCCTGTCCTGTCCACATAATGACAGTCCTCCAGCCTAGTTCTTATCAGATTGTTATGTCATCTTAGACAATTTGTTTGGGCAATATTAATGAGAAGGAAATACATGTCAGTTCTATTTCTTACATATTCCCAGTTGCTGCTCTTCCTGCTGCTCTTTTTTGTCTTGTTTTTTTAATCTCTGGCCTGGACCAAAATGGAATTCTTAAACTACTGTTCTTCTAGAAAGACATTCTTTGTCATCTTAAAGATAAACCTTATCACATATCACATAAGAGTAGAAAGCTCAGAGGTAGACATTGGGAAGGATCTAACTCACAGTCGTTACTCTTCAGGAGACAGGAAATAGGAGCAGATACTGTATGAAGGTGTATTCCTGGCATAGAATATAAAAGATAGTAGTTCTGTTCAGAGAATACTGCCTCAACAGGAGGACAAGACTTCAGTGCTTCACTGACCCATGGCCACTCTGAAGGGGCACGCTCTACATGTGCCAGCTGGTCTAGGGATCTTGGCCGCAGTAACTAATCTCTTCATCTCTCTTACCGCAAAGGACACATCGCAAGTCTTGAAATGGACTATTATGGGAGATTTTCTTATTTGGGCCTACATCCATGCCCTTTATTACCCCTGAGTTACCGTAAGGTTTCCTAAGAGTTGTATTTCTCTCTCCATTTTGGCACTGGGGGATCTCTCTGTCATTTGTACTCAGCTTTATATTATTATCGTTGTTGTTGTTATTATTATTATTATTATTTTACTCTGTCAGAATTTAAAAATATTTTTAGGGATGCCTGGGTGCCTTAGTCAGTTAAGCATCTGCCTTCAGCTCAGGTCATGATCCCAGGGTCCTGGGATCGAGTCCTGCATCGGGCTCCTTGCTCAGCAGGGAGCCTGCTTCTCCCTCTGCCTGCAGCTCCCCCTGCTTGTGCTCGCTCGCTCTCTGTCTGACAAATAAATAAAATCTTCAAAAAAAACACCCTCCATTTAAAAAAATTAAATAAATAAAATAAAAATATTTTTAGCAGTGGAATCTGGTGGTAAGATGGGAGTTACAGATGATTGTTGTCTGCATTAGTTCAGTCTGCCTTGTGATATAAACCAGGGGGGGAAAAACAGTCTGAACCCTGAACTTTCATTTCTTCAGAGTAAAACAGTAATAATGATGCCAGTTCCACAGATGTCAGAAAGCATAAAATTATTTCTTGCATGTGAAAGAGCCTGAAATATTGTGAAATCCTATGCAAATACAAGAAAGTGTAAATATTATAATTTACAATCACATCAGATGAACTTCTACCACTTAACAAGGCCCGCAGGAAATAAGTGTTTTATTAGAAACAACATTGATTTTTTTTCCAATCTGCGAGCAAATTGAGTGGTGTTACGTGCTATTCTGAGAAACACGGGGGCCTACATTGCCAGGGGAATGGTTTGTAATAAAAGAGATGGATACCAATAGAAAGATGGCAGGTTTCTACAGACATTTTCTACTTGACATGTCCTTGCCAGTAGAGTATCTCGATTGAATTCATGTCAAGTAACATACATCTCTGAAATTCAGTGTTCAAAATATATCATGAGACACAGTGGCTCCTAAAAACAGATTGAGTGTGCATTAAACAGTGTGTCAGAGTGGAGTTTAGAAGTTAGGCAATTCAATTTGAAAACTGGTAGGTTTTTGTGTGGGGAATGAGTGTAGGCTAGGAGGACGGGGAGAATCAAATCAAATAAAGAACAACTGGAACCACACGTAAACGTTGCCATCTCTCTTTTTTCTGTAGGACTCACAGCTGAAAGCAATGAAAGAGACTGTACATCTCTGCCTATCAACCGTGTTCCGTAACCAACCTCCCCCTTTGAGTCTAACGAGGTCAAATCCAACTCAGCTGCCAATTCTACCTGGGACACTTGGCCCCATGATTCCTGATGCAAGTTCAAAATTCCAGGTACACCTCAGTCATGCTTTGAAAGTATAAGCAAGTAATGCACTGTCTTTATACTTCATTCTGTGTGACCATCAGAATGGACCCAAGTAAGATACGAAATTCACTGAAAGATTAGGAAGCAAATGGAAGACAGTAACCCTTTGTAAAGTCTCTGTGGTCATTTGGAGAACATTGGAAGACAAAATTTGTTTTAGAGAGCCAGGTGCTTTTTAGCCAGAATTGCCTAATTATAAAAATAATTAATATCATAATTATTCTGAAATAATCTAAAATTATTTTAAACCAATATTTTAACAGTACTATTTCAATTTATTTATAATAATTACAATCACTTAATAATATAATTTAACAATACAATATTTGTTATAGAATTTAATGTAATTATGTTATTAATCATATTTTAATGATAATAACTGTTATTTATAATTAATTAAAAGAAAACATCTTATATTACATACAGGTATATACACCAGAGGCTTAATATGGAAAATATTTTCTTCTGGGGTGTAACAGTCATCCTTACAAAAGTGGATACTACTTTAAAAAATTAAGGCCATAGTTTTCAACACTTCCTGCACATGTGACTCTCTTGGGATACTTGTAAGAAAATTCTGACACTTGGGGGTGCCTGGGTGGCTCAGTTGGTTAAGCATCTGCGTTTGGCCCAGGTCATGATCCCAGGGTCTTGGGATCAAGTCCCACATCGGGCTCCGTGCTCAGCGGGGAGCCTGCTTCTCCCACTCCCCCTCCCCCTGTTTGTGCGCTCTCTCTCTCTCAAATAAATAAATAAATAAAAACCTAGAAGAAAAGAAAAGAAATCCTGACACCCCAAACCTATTAAATTCTTTCTGGTTAGGCTATAAGTCATCAGTAGTTTTTAAAAGCTCCCCAGGAGATTCTGAGAACCAGTGAATTAAGCAAAACTTCCTCGACTCCCACCACTACCCTGCATTAGACAGGGCAGAGGGGCATTTGTTGCTTTCTGTTTCACTTGTCAGATTCCATTTACAGGCTCTACATTTAAGTAAATCCTACACTCTGAAATAGTTATTGGAGAAAGTGTAGCTTCGGGCAGTATATTTGAAAGTGATGGCTGACTGCTAGCCTTAGGACCACTTGCTGTAAAGTGAGTGTTCAAGATGCCAGTCCGCCTTCTAATGCATATCTCTAGCGGTGGGCCCGGAAACGCCTGAGAACCACCGATGCGTTACCCAGTGATGCAGTACTTTGGGGGCTTTCTTACTGCCTATTCTGATTCTCTACACTTGAATTAAAAAGGGTGTGCACAAATGTCAGTTTAGAGAAATACCATTTTTCAGAATCAAAAACGAGAAAAAAAAATGTAATGTTATGTTTTTATCTGTAACTAATCAATGTATGGACTGCACAGATTTAGTCCGTATAATCTCATGTTTCTCTGTCAAAAGTCATTTAAAAATACATATTTTCATTTCATCTTATTCTCTTTTTACTCTGTACCTAAGGATCTCTAGAAATGTTTAGGCCAGTGTTTTTCTCCTTTATTTCTTTCCCGCCTCTTTGGAAACTCTGGGTCTAAAGTGTTCGTTTGCTTAACCAAAGGCAGGGAAGAAAGTTAAATAATAATATATTTGTTACGTTAGGAAAAATCCTGAAGAAATCCATTGACACTGGTCACTGGTAAAATGCCAGGCTTCTCACACAGTGTCACGCACCCACTGGGAAGCCCACACCCTGCCTCCTTAGTGTTGGTCTAAGAGAGGAGCAAAGGTTCAGCCTTATTAAGTCTGTTGACTTTGGGCAAAGCACTTTGTAATTCTATGGGCACACAGGATGCTCATCTCCAACTCAAAATATGTTTGTTTAGGCCCAATTAAAACTGGGCTCTTTATGACCCTGAACGTGTGGAGGAAGTTACTGATTGTTACTTTAACTGATTTACTATGAATAAATGTATGTCCTGTCCTTGAAATAAATAATAAATATTTATTATTTTCCTTGGCTTATCACAGAAAAATGTAGGAAGCATTTAGATGAGGCTGGTTTAGGAATTGCTCATTTCTCAAAAAGCAATAACAGAAAAATCCAATTGTTTAAGATAAAGTTCAATAAATGTAAGTTGATGTACTATAGAGCACCCTGTTTTATGGATTAGCATTAAAAGCTTCTCTAGTGTTTATGTTTTGCCTGCATTCTTTATCTTTTCATTAGTGGTGGAAATTGTATTTTATGTGTACTTGGGGTTTCGGCTCTATGCCGGCGCCTCAGAAAACATTTTTAAAATCCCAAATAATATGATGTGATGTGGAGTGTGCATAAGAGAGACCCTTCAGTCACGGAATCTTTTTTTCTCCGTATGTGAACCAAGGAACTTTTAAATGAGGACATTTAACCGGTACACCTTTGGAGTTGGCTAATTGTAGCTGCAGTGACGTGATGTGCCTGCCTGAGAGCTGTGAGGGGACCACATCACTTACTTTCCCTGTGCCTCAGTTTCCCCAAGTGCCTGTCAGAGTGTTGTTGTGGCATGAACATTACAACTAATAACTCCCCCTGTTTTCCATGGACTATGACTGGTCTCATCTACTTTCATTTGGTTTCTTAAATCTTCAACTCTTGGATGGTTTTCCCTGAAATCTGTGAAACACAGCCAAGTAAGCAATTTTCAACTCACATCTGGAAAAGAGACAAAATACCACATACCTACTGTGGCTCTCCCCACCCCCAAAACGTCATTTTATTTTATTATTCTTAAAGAAGATTTGGTAATGCAGTCAAAATTTTCATTATTCACGTGTGTATATGTGTATGTGTATACATGCATACATACATACGCATTATTACATTAATTATATATGTATATATATGTACACACACATATGTATGTATTTCACTATGGATTTTAAAAGCCACAGATTTCATTAGGTGGGGAGTTCAACATTACAAGAATCTACTGGCAAAAACTTAAAAAATTTTATATATCGGTAGCCTCTGTGCTTTTTTTTTTTTAAGATTTATTTATTTGAGAGAGAGAGAGGGTGTGTGAGCAGAGGGAGGGGTAGAGAGAGTGAGAGAACCTCAGGCAGACTCTCCTGCTGAGTGCAGAGCCCAGATGCAGGGCTCGGTCCCAGGACCCTGACATGCCCTGAGCCGAAATCAAGAGTCAGACACTTAACTGACTGAGCCACCCAGGCGCCCCTGGGAACCTCTACTTTTTTGTTAATTCTGGAGGATGCCTTTATATGACCTTTTAGTCCTACAGCTGTAGTTTCTGCTGAGGACCCTCAGTCAGCCTCCTTTCCCTCATTGTATTCTCCATAGTTGTTATGTTGCTTCTCCCTAATTTGAGTGATTTTTTTCCTACCCTCCAAGTTAGAATTATTTTTTCCTATTTTCAATGCTCTGATAGCACAGCGTCTACCCCTCATGGGTCTTGGTCATACCACGAATACAGTGATGGCTGCATACTCTTCTCTCCCTAAAGGAGACGATTGTGCTTAGCTCCTTGATTTGCTCACATTACTCGGTGTCCAGAATGATGTTTCTACGGAATTTGAAATGACACTTGCTGTATTTCTGTTTTAGTCAGTTCAGGATGTTATAACAAAGTGCCATAGACTAGGGGACTTAAACAACAGACACTCATTTCCCACAGTTCTGGAGGCTGTGAAGCCCAAGATCAAGGTCCTCCCAGATTCAGTGCTTGATGAGGGCCCTGTTCCTGGAAGGTAAACAGCTGCCTTTTGGCTGAGTGCTCACATGGTCTTTTTTAGACGTGTGTGACTGGAAAGAGATCTCTTTCTCTCTGTCTTTATACTTTTTATGAGGGCACTAATTCCACCACAAGGGCCCCACCATCATGACTTAATCTAATCCTAATTACCTTCAGAAGGCCCAGCTCCTAATACCATCATACTGGGGCCTAAGGCTTTAACATAGGAATTTTAAATGACACAGATACTCAATCCATAGCAGTGCCCCTCTTCTTGGATATTTTCCTTATTTAGAAGTTAGAAAATATATATTATTGAGTGCTCATTAAGTGCTCAATATTCAATTAAACTGTTTTCCATCTGAACGGCAGGACCATGCTCATCCCTGGGGATGCAAATTTGAAATCACATGACCTATTGGACACTGAGTGAATTCTCTGTAAAAAGAAAACAAGAGAAAAAAATGCAAGGGGTGTGTGGTAGATAAGGACTTTTTTTTTTTTTTGTATTTGGAATTTTGTATTCCAAATAGCTTTGATTAAAAATAAAGACTAAGGAGACCTGAATTCAAAGGCACATGAGATGATATCTTTGTTATATCTTTGTTATGAGATTATATATTTATTATGTAGAAAATATTGTTCCAACAGCGAAGTAAAGAGCAAAGGTACAAGCTGGCAGCTCTGATTTGCATTTGCATAAAATAACTCTTAACTAGAGTGGAAACAAGCAAACCAGTGGCAGTCTATTTCACTGAACCACGCAGGAAGTGATGGTGATTTGATCTATGGTACAGAAATGGGAACAGGGTTCCAGATGTCATGGGGACATAGAACTGCTGTGACATAGTGGCTAAGTGGGATGTATGAAGGCAGGACGTGAAGAAGAATACTCAGTGGTTGCATTCATTTGCTGTGATGCAAAAGGCAAGAGGAGAACCAAGACTGGTTTGTTTTTCAACAGGCGAAGTGTTAGAGGTGTCTCACACAGTCAAGTGTCTGTATCCCATAGGTGATTAAACATTTAAATCTGGAATTCAGGGAAGACACCTGAGTGGAGATAAAGGATTTGGCATCATTATTATGGCTGGTGATTAAATGTTGGAAGTAGATTAAATGACTTGACAAGACAGTGTAGAGTGAAGAGATGAGGGCCACATAGGACCCCAGAGAAGAGAAATACCTTCAGTATGGTTTTATGTGTAGTCTAATTGATGGAATGTTTAGGGTAAAAATACATCTCTCATCTTTCATTAAGATCCTCTCTTCATTACACATTTGGACTGGGAACCGTGACTTTTCATGCTTTTTACCAGTACAAAACAACAGAATATGCATGTCATTGTGTAAACTTAGAATGGTGAATATTCCATGGCTGGTATCTGCTTTTAAACCTGACTGGGGTCCTTGACATTCCATTGGTTGGGCGTCTGACTCTTGGTTTTGTCTCAGGTCATGATCTCAGGGTTGTGAGATCAAGCCCCATGTGGAGCTCCAAGCTCAGTGGAGAGTGGTTGAGATTCTCTTCATCTTCTGCTGCCTCTTCCCCTGCTGCTCTCTCTCTCTCTAAAATAAATAAATAAATCTTAAAACAATAAGATAAAAGCTGACTATTAAGTTTTCAGAATTTGTACTAGTCAGCTCATAAACACAGTGCTTCTTAAATATTAATTACATACACTTAAAATTAAGTAAAATTTACTAAAAGCAAATGTGGTAAATACCAAAACTACTACATCGTGCTATTATGCCTTGTTTTTGAAGATATTATAATATATCTTTTGGATCCATGTGGTGGAAATATGATATGCTGCTGTGCTACTGATATCTCTTTACAATTCGTATTCGATAATATCACCTTGGTAGATCGAAATTGGTAGTATTTATACCATAGAAATTGACAAACACTACAAATCAGGGTCTTCCTAACCCCCTAAGTTAGTGAATAACACACTCCTGTGTATGTATGAGTGTGGCGTGTGTGTGTGTTAAACCTTTAAGATCTTACTGGGCATCATAATATATAAACAATATGTGATCAACATACTCATTTGTTTTTGTCTTCTTGTGTGGTAGAGCTAGATGAATAGTAAGTGCGGAGAAAAGGAAAAACAATTACTTTTACAAACTGCTTGTTTAATTAATGGCATGTTCTAAAAACAACTAACAATTTTTATATGTCCATTATACTGTTTTCCTTAATTATATTCATTTTATTATAAAATATTAAATGTGACTTTATGTAATTTAGAAAATACGCAAATGTAGGAGGAAGAACAGGAGGCCTATTACCCAGAGGTCTATTTTTAGGTGAAAAAATATGAATTATTAATACAGTAATGTCATTGGTGTTTACAGCTGCATGATATGGAGTTTAAGAGCTAGGATTCACTTTACATTAGGCTGATGATATTTACCTGTGAGTGTTTCTGGAAGGGGTTAAATAAGATGTGAAAAAGACCAGACACTGGCCCTGGCACATTAGTCAAAGACCATTCCCAGCCTCCTTCCTTCCTCTCTCCTCCCTTCCTCAGAGTTGATGTCTCTGTAGGACAGGCTCCCCTCAGCCTTGGTCCCTCTGCAGGGCTGTTTAGGAAAGAATATGAGGTGCTGCCTGCACCACGCCTCCAAGGTCGGGTGCCTCATGGGGACTGTTGGGTTGTTCTTGCCTCCTCACCACGGGGTCATCTGCTTCCTGGTCCCAAACCCACCAGTTACCACATCAGGGCAGAGACGTTCAAAGGGAGAAAAGGCTCATGTTTCTTGACGTTTTTTTTTTAAGATGTTATTTATTTATTTGAGAGAGAGAGAGAGAGCACAAGTGTGGGGCAGAGGCAGAGGGAGAAGCAGACTCCCCATTGAGCAGGGAGCCCAATGCGGGGCTTGATCCCAGGATCCTGGGCTCATGACCTGAGTTGAAGGCAGATGCTTAACAGACTGAGCCACCCAGTCATCCTAAGGGTCATGTTCCTGTCCCAAGTGTTCTAGCCAAGACCCTTGAGGGCATGGGGGGGTCTTCTGCCTATGTAATTAGGCTGTACTTTTCATCAACACCCAAGAAATCTTGTGTAATGAACATAAATACAAGGAAAATTTCTTTTTTTAAAGAGAGAGCTAAGATTCATAAGTCAGACTGACCAAGTAAAAATCTGTTTTCTGCAATTTTCTAACTTTGAAACCTTGATCAAATTACTTCTCTGGGACTAATCTTCCGTATATATAAATAGAGACAATAACAGCACCAACGCTATAGAGTTGATGTGAAGAATTAATAAAAAAAAAATCCACATACAACATTCAGCATATGTAGTAGTGTTCGACACTGAGAAACAACAGAAGTAGGAAATAAGTATTATATCTGGAAAGCAGGATAACACTTTGAGAAGATTTAAAGAAGATTTTGGCATAGAATATTACTTTAATTAAAACAAAAACTGTGCCTTATGTTATTGTTGATATGTGAGTATACAATATATCTATCCAAATGAGCATAACTATAGTTTTTGTAGCATAGTAGTATGGATGGATTCTCACAATGCATTTAATGTCAGTGATCATAATAGTAAACGCCGTGGGGAAAGGAGAACATTGAAAGACAGCAGAAAGGAAAAGCAATTCAGATAAGTAATGCTGAAAAAAAAAAAAAACAATGAAGAAATTGAGTTATGAAAATCCAGTATTTCATCCTCACCCCAGGCGGTGACCATCTTCTCTCTTTTTCTTTCCATGCCACTCACTGCCTTGGATTTAGCTGTAGTTTACATTGGTAAAGGTCACAACCGTGGTATCTACTTAATTGGACAAGGATGATTTGTTTTTTGTGTTTTTTTCCCCCAGTTTGTTAGAAATGCCAAAGTCATTCTAGGGCAGCAGTCAACAGTGACCCTATTCAGGAGCTTAAAGGCATCCGAGCGAAAATTGCATTCTGCTTGGTGCCCGGCAGTTTAAAGCAAAGTGGATTTGTATTTCCCTCTCTTCTGCCAAAAATCTGTTGCAATGCAATTTCCAAGAACTCTCAAGGCAGTGCACCTGGAATCATCATAGACCAAAGGGTCTCAACCTAGGCTGCATTTTTAATCACCGGTGGTTTCACTCACACCTGAGTTGACGTCAACAATCACAATTCTGATACAATCCAGCTGAAAAGCAGGCTAGTTTGGGGATTATTCCAAGCTCCCAGATTATTCTAATTTATATCCAATGTTGAGAACTATTAAGATCCTTACTCTACGAATGGGAAGGGAGTCTAAAATTAAGCCTGCCCTTTTCCCCCACTTCCCTAGAGAAGAGAAGATTTCTCGACTAGCTCAGAGGTTTTAGATAGATCTGGTGTTCTACCAGTTGTCTGTCATTAGCGCACTATTTGGTTATCTTTCACACCTAACAACTATTGGTATTCTTCCAGGCTACAAAAATATATTGTATATCTTTATATCCAGGGTTATTGTAAGGATAAAAATGAACACATAAGTTTAAAACATTTTTGTAAAATATAACATTACAACTAAGGAATTTTGTTTGGATTTCATTTTTGGTCCTAGGAGGTCTTAATATCTTCTTTGATTACTTCACAGCAGAGATGGCATACATGTGGCAATGAAGCTAAGCTTCAGTTAAAAATATATCATGTTTTACACGTTGTTTTATGAATATACATACTATATATGTACATAAATATTTATAAAATTATAGTATCAATTATAAGATACATGTTTGATCTGGTAAATATGAAAACTGAACCCACAAGGAATCTTTGATCTATTTTGTTTAGTATACTGGTGTGCAGGTTTGTACCTTGGAATAGTCTGAAGCCAAATTCTCATTAGCTTTCATTTATTCTTGATCCTTGATACTTATATAATAAGAACATTATTTATAGAAATTGATTAGTTGAGTATCTCTATGAAGTGCTTTCAAAGACAGTTGTTAGCAACAGGAGGACATAATTCATTCAATCTTCCTAAAATTAAAATGAGAATAAAACATTCTTGGTCAGGGGCACCTGGGGGGCACAGCGGTTAACCGTCTGCCTTCGGCTCAGGGCATGATCCCGGCGTTATGGGATCCAGCCCCACATCAGGCTCCTCTGCTATGAGCCTGCTTCTTCCTCTCCCACTCCCCCTGCTTGTGTTCCCTCTCTCGCTGGCTGTCTCTATCTCTGTCGAATAAATAAATAAAATCTTTAAAAAAAAAAAAATTCTTGGTCAAAATGTTATCTTAGGTAAGTCTAGGAAATCATATCAATATTCAGAGAAAACCTCACTGCTTATCTTCTCTGTCATAAAAGAATGGCCACGAGGTTCCATTTTCTTTTTATTTTCTTTCATAATTGAGATTCTATTGGTTGTCTTGAGGACCAATACACAGATATTTCAATTTGTACATAATTAATGTATGTACCCAAGAAATTAAAAGGTGTGCAGTTGTGATTCTTTTCTAAACAGTTATTCCAGTGACTTTCCAACTTAAATTTGGAGGCAAATTTCTTCTTAAGAGGATATCAAGTGCAAGTATTTTCAAATGTTGCTAAGCTGTTGTGTCATAAATCCCCCTAACTCACAATATCATCTATACCACATACTCAGCACGTTATCAAAGTTACGAGGTAAACAGAACTACCAGGACCAAAAATGTTACAGAGTGCATGAAATTCTGACAAGGAGAGTGAAGGTCAAGAAATGGTTTTCCTTAGGAAACAATTCTACTAAAAATAGAATGAGAAGAGAAGTAATTTAAAATGTTCGAGACATAATAAATGCAGGACTGTGGCTCCAAAGTGCCATCCAGTGTGCTGTGTATTATAGGATATAAAACTATTTCCCCATCTGTGGAATGATAATCAAGACAATCAAAACCTCCCATATTCAATATCCCACTATTTTCTGATCCCACTATATTCTACCATAAATAAACAACCAGCAAATTATTTCACCTCTTAAAAAAAAAAATTTACACTTTAAAAATGGGATGAGGCAGGATTCTCTCCTTCCTAAAAACGTTTCTAGAGCTCCTAAAAGATTTACATCTACAAAATACTTGATAAAAATATTCCTCTGGATTGTATAAGAAGGGAGACAGGCACAATTGGTAAGACATGATATATGATGTAGTCACACTCAGCTTTTTTCTCTCCTGCTTTATCAGAGGCTGGACCCTCCTTTTTTGTAGTTACTCCATTTTCTGCAGGTAAATCATCTGTAGTTTCTGGGCTAGACATTTTCACCTGTTTTTCCTTTGCTCCTCTTTTCCCTTTTGTCTGAAGATTTATCATTTCCTGCTGCATTTTCTGGTTTTCTTTCCACTTTCGCAGGAGCAGGTTTAGTTGACAAGCTCCCCTGCTGATCTCCTCCTGGGCTTCTACTTCACTGCCCCATTGGCAGAGCCCATCCTTTAGTGCCTCCTGGTGGCAGGAAGGGCAGTGGCTGTGTGCTGGGGGCCGTATCATGAGCAGGGGCTTCGTGAAGCTGCACTGCCTTGCCCCTACCACTCCGTGTTGCCATATAAGCTGCTGGGACCCGCAGGGGGAGAACGGGAAGACTGGTTCTATTTTCTTTTCTTATATTTTCATTAACATTTTCAGACACTCATCAAGTAGTAATAACTTTCATGGTGACTCCAGTGTAACGGAGATTAAGTTATTTCAAAGGCGTTTTAGATTACCTCCTACTTCCCACTTGGCTATTCATAAGTAAGACATAGCTCAATATCCCCTCCACTGATTATCAATGCAAAGGACATTTTATCTTAGACATTAGAAATTATTATCCAACTTTTCTTTTGTCTCTTTAGATGCAATAAAATTCTTGATCCTAAAAACTCCATCTGCAAGAGATATTTCCTTATTACACTTGCAGAAGAAAGGGATATCTATAAGGAATTTAATCAGCTTTTTGATCATTTTAAGTCGTCAGTGCTTTTTTTTCTCTCCAGGAATTATTCACTCATTTATTCTTATATCTTGCAGCCACTAGCAATCTACTAAAAGTTTTTTTTAACAAGGGAAACCTGAAAAAAAATTACAATTTTAGAGAGATAATTCTGGTACAGGCATACCTCGGAAATATTATGGGTATGGTTCCAGACCACTGTAATAAAGCAAGTCAAGTGAATATTCTGATTTCTCAGTGTATATTAAAGTTATATTCACACTATACTGTAGTCTAGTTAAAGTGTATAATATCATTATGTCTATAAAAAGTACATACTTTAATTAAAAAATACTTTGTTGCTAAAAAAAATCAAAAGATAAAAAGACTTCAAAAGCATGCAGAGAAGACACATTACAAAAACATGGAATAATAATTACCCCCAATGTAATCACAGTTGGGCCAACACCTGACTTTTCAACAGCAATGATGGAAGCCAGAAGGTAGTAGAATAAGATCTCCAACAGACTGAGATAAAACAGCTGTCAATCTATTAGTCTATACCCTGTAAGAACTAGGGAGAATTAAAATAATTTACAGACAAATAGAAGCCAAAAGACTTTGCTACCAAAAGAGCTCACTGAAGGAATTTTAAAGGAAGAACTCAGTTGCAAAAGAAATAGTGCTCAAAGACATCAGTAGTATGTGGGCAAAATAAAGCAACATCAATTGTTTGTAGTAATTGATTACGTTGATTATAATGTAATAAAAATTAGTGGTCATAATTGGCCTAAAACACTGTTATAGTAGCTTATAAATAGTGAAAGGGTGGTCAGAATTAAAACACTCTAAGGTTTTTGTATTTTTTGGAAAGGAAAAATATTGAATAACTGCAAACTCTGGGAAGTATTCACATCAAAATATTCTGAATAACCCCCCCACACATAAAAATACTTTATTACTAAAAAATGCTAGCCATAAAAAAAAACATGCTAGCCATTATCTGAGCTTTCAGCAAGTCATAATCACTGACTACAGATCACCATAATAAATATAATAATTATGAGAAGTTTGGAAATATTGTAGGAGGTACCAAAATGTGACAGAGACATGAAGTGAACAGATGCTGTCAGAAAAATGGCACTGAGAGACTTGCTTGATGCAGGGTTGCCACAAACCTTCTGTCTGTAGAAAACACAGTATCTGCTAAGTGCAATAAAAGCAAGGTACACCTGTGGCAATATAGAGAGAACGATTAGGAGGACAAGATGATACTAGCAAATAAAATTTTTAGAAGATTAATAGTATCTTCTTGGGAAGAGACAATGAGACCGTAGTGGTGGGAAAGGAGAAGGGGATGGATCTGAGATCTACAAAGAACTTCTCAAACTCAATACACGAGAAACAAATAATCAAATCAAAAAATGGGCAGAAGACACGAACAGACACTTTTCCAATGAAGACAAGCGAATGGCTAACAGACACATGAAAAAATGTTCAACATCATTAGCCATCAGGGAAATTTGAATCAAAATCACGTTGAGATACCACCTTACGCCAGTTACAATGGCTAAAATTGACAAGGCAAGAAACAACAATTGTTGGAGAGGATGTAGAGAAAGGGGATCCCTCTTACATTGTTGGTGGGAATGCAAGTTGGTACAGCCACTTTGGAAAACAGTGTGGAGGTCCCTTAAAAAGTTAAAAATTGAGCTACCCTATGACCCAGCCATTGCACTACTGGGTATTTACCCCAAAGATGCAGACGTAGTGAAGAGAAGGGCCATATGCACCCCAATGTTCATAGCGGCATTGTCCACAATAGCTAAATCGTGGAAGGAGCCGAGATGCCCTTCAACAGATGACTGGATTAAGAAGACGTGGTCCATATATACAATGGAATATTTCTCAGCCATCAAAAAGAACAAGTTCTCAACATTTGCTGCAACACGGACGGGACTGGAGGAGATAATGCTAAGCAAAATAAGTCAAGCAGAGAAAGACAATTATCATATGGCCTCACTCATTTATGGAACATAAGAAGTAGGAAGATCGGTAGGAGAAGAAAGGGAAGAAAAAAGGGGGGAGGTAAACAGAAGTAGGAATGAACCATGAGAGACTATGGACTCTGGGAAACAAACTGAGGGCTTCAGAGGGGAGGGGCATGGGGGAATGGGATAGGCTGGTGATGGGTATTAAGGAGGGTACGTATTGCGTGGTGCACTGGGTGTTATACGCAAGTAATGAATCATGGAACTTTACAGTAGAGCTAATAAGACAAAACAATGACCCTAATAAACTAAAATATATAAATGCTAAATGTATAGCATGATATCCGGTATATAGTATAGCTAGTGTTTAAGAGCATAGATTCTAAAGGCAAACTGCCCAGATTTAAATTTGTGCTCTGCTACTAATCAGCTGTGTAACAAAGGCAAATTTTTAAACCAATTTCTTACCAGCAACATGGGGATAATACTATTTTCCTGCAAAGGTTGTTATGAGGACAAACTAAATATTGTTAGTTTCAGATTTATTTGTTCTAATGAAATATCATTGTGTGTCCATCTCTGGGGAAGTGCCCATCACAAAATTCTATATGGGGATTGACAATAAGAAAATAATACGTACATTCATCAAAAGAATTTCCGCAAAAGGACTTCCAAAAACAGCAGGAAACATAAGATCTTTATATTTGCTGAAAGTAATTATTGTTTGTACTAGATTTGATGAAAGACCAGAGAATTGCCGTCTTGATCCACCCTCAATGCACTGAGTTGGATTTAAATGTTTCAAAGAAAATTAAAAATAGTAGCCTTGCTTTTCATCACTATATGAAGCACATTGATATTTAGGATTTTGTGAAATTATAGACAGTCTTTTTGAATCTCCTAGAGTGCTGGTGTTAGTCTTTCCTATGACATATTTAGTCCTCTTTGATCTCCTCCTTATGAAATCAAGAATATTTCCTGAGTGTCTGTAGCTACCTAACCCAGGAAGTTACTCAAATCAAGTATACTCAAAGACCAAACTTTTCTCCTTTGTAGGCTGTTGCATAAGTTCTAATTGCTCAATAAAAATAATAACAATAGTGATGAGCTTAATTTGCAGAGTCCTTTACGGTAGTAACTATAAGATGTTTTATTAGATTATCGCAATAAATAGAGTAGATCTTACTTTAACTATTTTACTTAAAAAGGAACTGAAACACGAACCCAGGTTTTATATGCCAAATCCTGTGCACCAAATCACTGTCTCAAAATGCACATTACTTAGAACCTTAGATATATTCTTACAAAAAGGAACGAACATTTAAATATGCTCTGCTTCTTAGGTTATCACAACACTTAAATTTTATAGAGTATTTGTTCTGTAACTGACTTACTGCTGATGGCTTTGCACAAGTTTTCTCAGTTAAAATCCAGAAGAACATTTTGAGGTGGTACTGATAATATTCTGATGTTAGAATGTAGTGAGAAAACTAAGGCATTATAGAGGTTAGTGACCCATCTTAAGTCTCAAAACTAGGTCATTGGCAACTGAGGTTTTGAAGTCAAGTATATCTGGCTTTAGAGTCTGAGAGCCTGACCATCACTTTACATCTGAAGATGTGACTCTGATAACACCCTCCCCTTGCATTTAGAAGAGAAGAAAAAAGGAATAAATAGCAAAACAACAAGAAAACTATTCACAAAATGGCAATAGTAAGTCTACACTTATTTACTTTAAAGGTAAATGGACTAAACTATCCAAAGACATAGAGTAGGAAAATGGGTATAAAAGCAAGACCTAACTATATGCTGCCTACAACAGACAAATTTCAGCTTTAGGGACATGTATAGACTAAAAGTGAAGGGATGGAAAAAGACATTCTATCCTTATGGAAATCAAAAGAAAGCAGAGATAGCTATACTTATATCAAACAAAATAAACTTTAAACCAAAGACTATAAAAAAGAGACCCAAAAAAATACCATTATATAACAACAAAGTGGTCAATTCATCAGGAGATTACAAAATTAATAAATATACACCCAAAATAGGAGCACCTAAATATATAAAATGAATATTAACAAATCTGAAGGGACAATAGACAGCAATGTAACACAGTGCTAGTAAGGGACTTCAGTAGCCCCCTTTCAACAGTGGATAGATCATCCAAACAGAAAAGAATACACTGGATTCAAACTATGTGTTAGATTAGATAGACCTAACCGTCATTTACAGAATATTCCATCTAACGGCAGGATACATATTCCTCGCAAGCACACATGGAACATCCTCCAGGACAGATCATATCTTAGGCCACAAAACAAGTCTTAATAAATTTAAGAAAAGTGAAATAATATCAAGCATTCTTTCTAACCTCAATGGTATGAAATAAGAAAAGAATCATAAGAAAACTGGACGATTCACAAATAAGTGAAAATTAAACAATATATTCCTGCACAATCAATAAGACAAAAAAGAAACCAAAGGAGAAATTTAAAAAAATATTTTTTCAGACAAATAAAGATGGAAACTTGACACACCAAAACTTACAGGATGCAGCAAAAGCAGTTCTAAAAATGAAATTTAGAGGGATGCTGGGTGGTTCAGTTGGTTAAGCGTCTGCCTTTGGCTCAGGTCATGATCTCCGGGTTCTGAGTTTGAGTCCCATATCGGGCTCCTTGCTCAGCGAGGAGCCTGCTTCTCCCTCTGCCTGCCACTCCCCCTGCTTGTGCATGCTCTCTCTCTCTTTTTCTGACAAATAAATAAATAAAATCTTAAAAAAAATAAAAATGAAATTTAGAGTGATAAACACCTACATAAAGAAAAAGAAAGATCTCAAATAAACAACCTAACTTATACCTCAAAGAACGAGCAAAAGAACAAACCGAACCCAAAGTTAACAGAAGGAAAGAAATAACAAAGATCATAGGCAAATAAATGTAATAGAGACTAAAAAGATGATGGAAAAGATTGAAGAAATTAAGAGCTGATTTTTTTGGAAAAGATAAAATAGACAAGACTTTAGTTAGACTTACAAAGAAACAAAGAGAAGGGACTCAAATAATAAAATTGCAATCAAAAGAAATGGTGTTACAACTGATGCCACACAAAGAAAAGGGATCATAACAGGCTGCTACGAACAGCCATGCACCAAAAAGTTGCACAATCTAGAAGAAATAGATAAATTGCTAGAAACACAACATGTATCAAGACTGAATCATGCTGAAATATGAAATATGAAGAGACCAGTCGCTACTAAGGAGATTAAATCAGTAATCAAAAACCTCCCAGGAAACAAAAGTTCAGGACCGGGTGACGTCATTGGTGACTTCTGTCAACCATTTAAAGAGGAATTAATACCATTTATATCAAAGAGAAGAAAAGAGGGAAAACTTCCAAATGCATATTAGGTCAGCATTCCCCCGATACCAAAGTCAGACAAGGACACTACAAGGAAAGAAATTATGGGCCAATATCCTCGATGAACATAGATGCAAAAATCCTCCACAAAATATTAACAAATGGAATTCAACAGTACTTTGAAATGATCATACACCGTGATCAAGTGGGATTTATTCCAGAGATGCAAAGATGATTCAACACCTACAAGTCAGTAAATGATCTAAGAATCATATGATCATCTCAACCGATGCAGAAAAAGCATTTGACAAAATTCAATATCCCTTTATGATAAAAAGTCTCCACAAACTGGGTAGAAAGGGAATGCACTTCAACATAATACAGACCACATATGACACGTCCTCAGCTAACATCATACTCAACTGTGAAAAGCCAAAATCAGAAGCAAGGTTGTTCACTCAGAATTGGATGTCCTAGGCAGAATCATTAGCAAGAAAAAGAAATAAAACGCATCTGGGAAAGAAAGAAGAAAATCTCTGTTTGTAGATGATATGATCTTATAAATAGAAAACTCTAAAGACTCCAACGGTCAGAATTAATAACTTCAGCGAACTTGCTGGAAGGTACTTGTGAGCCTTCTGTTTTGATCTGCCACATCTTGTTGATTCAGAAGATACTACCTACAGAATGTGCACTGCTGAGGTAAATTTATAAGATAACTTTTTTGAAATGGTTCAGCAACATTCTCTGTAGAGACAATTAATATTGTTAAAATTACTATCTGGTTGACAGAATTCACCTTACTATCCAAATCTATCTATAGATTCAATGTAATCTCTGTCAGAATTCCAGTGGCATTTTTTACAGAAATAGAAAACAGCAAACCTAGAATTTGTATGGAACCACAAAAGATCCCCAATAGCCAAAGCAATCCTGAGAAAGAACAAAATTGGAGGCATCACACTCACTGATTTCTAACTATATTACAAAGCTATAGTAGTCAAAGCATATAGTAGTGGCATAGAAACAGATGTGTAGATCAATGGAATAGAATAGAGAGCCCAAAAGGAAAAAAAAAAACACACACACACACAAAACCCCCAGCCATTTTTTATTCAGGTAAACCTGAATTCAGTTGTCTGCTCTGTTACTTCCTAAGTGACTTAATCTTTCGCAAGTGCTTTGACATCTTTAAGAATCTGTTATCTCAAAGAACAATCTGTTATCTCATACAATACAATAATAATACTAACTTTGTAGGGTGGTTAGGGAAGACAGCATGAGGCGATGCATTTACAGCACACTCATAAATATTCAATTAATGTTAGTTTCTTATAAGTAGGTAGATAAGAGGGTATCAGTTGAGTCTCTCTTTCCATTATATGCAAAAATTAAAGTTTCCGATGCTTGTGGAAGCATTTCAATGATAGCACTAAATGGACATATGGTTGATGGTTTAATTCACAACAGTAAACTCCTGAGGACCTGGGGTATATTTTCATTATTTTAGTTCCTCTAAAGCTCGCCATAATACCTTGTAACTAACAGTAAATGTTTGATAAATGAAGAAACTAATGAATAAATTAATGAATGAGGAATCTGAGAGAAGGAATAGTTCCTCATTAGCCAAATTACAATGTATTCATGAACCACTATATCTCTCTTAAAACTTCTTCACACCCGTAGAATCATTCTATCATGGAGAGTAAACATATTCATTTTTGTGACAGCAACTGCTGTGAATTTCCATATTAAACACATGCTCTTTTCATACTTAATCATTAGTCATGTGTGTATTGTGAATTTCAGTATCCGTGATGGGAACAGCCTTGCCTCAATCCAACCTACTACTCTTAATAGTTATCCCCCTTAAGGCTAGACTAGAGTCAATGAAAAGTGAGCATGGGGTTCAGGCTATTTCATTTCCAGTATCATATGTAAAATACTCTAATTTTATTTTAAAACAAAATATAAAAGCTGTGAATATTCTTGAATGTCTTTTTCATGGATGATGATAAAACTACCATGTTTAAGTTATCCAAGACACACCAGTGTTTAGTTTTCCAAAATAACCTTATGTTTATTATCCAGACTTTAATTAAAATACAGAATGTGCCACGTGATCTCATTAAATCCCTGAGAACTTTTAATTTTGCCGCTGCTCATTCTCCATGGCTTAATTTACCATTGGACTCTAATCCATTCAGGAATCAAACATATAAAGGAGAACCTTTCCCACTACCTGGGGCACATGCTCTCAAAGGATGGAGATAACAGGGAGTTTCCCAAAATGCTTATGTGAAGACCCAAGGGGCAGCATTTCCAATCGTTTCCTACAAAGTTGATCATTTGTAAAACCAGCATTCATCTTATTTCCATGGATTAGGGATGCAATTTCCAATTATATTAGGATGAGCATCCCTCTATGCATGCCGGCCTGCTTTTCTGCGCACTTAAGAAATCCTGATTGACATTTTCCCAGGTCTCTCACTTGGGCAAAAGATAATATCCTCCTATTCTCTGAATGTTTGTGAGTCCCTGACCTGAATAATAAGATAGTATAAATAATACTACTACTTTCAGGGCTCCTGGGTGACTGTTGGTTAAATGTCTGCTTTTGGCTCAGGTCAAGATCCCAGGGTCCTGGGATCAAGCCCCACATCAGGCTTCCTGTTCAGTGGGGAGTCTTCTTGTCCCTCTCCCTCTGTTCCTGCTCGTGCTCTCTTTCTTGCTCACTGTCTCTCAAATAAATAAGATCATTTTAAAAAAATAAAGTCATTTGAAAAAATAATACCGACGCTTTCATTATTACCTGCTGCCCATAATACTGTTTTCAGATGAGTGATATGAACTCCTTCCTGCCAACCTCCCCACACAGTTGTCCACCTATGCCTAAATCCGCCACACACGTTAGACATTATAAACATTGGACTTCCCATCTAGAGCCATTCTTTACAACTGGGAAGGTGTCTCTCTCTCCCTGAAGCATCAGTTCTCACTTCCTCCTCATCCCTCCTGCTGTTGCTGCTAAAGCCCCAGCAATAGCCCAGCAAAATTCCAAATTGCATTATACCACTATCGACACAGTTGAAAGCATGCCCTTGGTCTCATTAAGCTATTACTTGAACCATGTTAAAAACAGACCTTCTCTGGCTTCTCCATATGCTTAATGTTTTGTTGGCATGAAATAGATAAAATGTTTAATTTTCAACTTTAAAATGTGTAAAATACATTTAATAAGACTATGTCTGAATTCTGAGTTTCTTTCTTTTCTTTCTTTTTTTTTTACTTTTAGCCATTTGTTAATGCTTTGAGATAAACTAATATTTTGAACATGTATATGGTATCAATTCTTTGTCATGTTTATATTCTTACAGACATAAGGCCACTCGTCATTTTTAATACCAACTACTTTTTAAAAATATTAATTATTTTTATTATAAAACGTTATTATTATAAAACATATGCTTAGGGGTGCATGGGTGCATGGGTGGCTCAGTCGGTTAAGTGTCTGACTTCAGACATGATCTCAGAATCCTGGGATCAAACCCCATATCAGGCTCCCTGCTCAGCAGGGAGTCTGCTTCTGCCTCTCCCTCTGCCCCTCCCACCATTCGTGCTCTCTCTCAAATAAGTAAATAAAATATTTTTTTTTAAAGTATGCTTATTTGTCATGGACAAATTTAGAAAATAATGGTAATAGTAGTTGTCATTTGTTGAGTTGTGCTGTACCCATATGAACATATTTAATCCTCACAAAACTCTAGAAGGAGGAAATATTATTATCCTCATTCTTTTAATTTTTTTTCATTTGGAAAAATTTTAGATTTAAAAAAATACATTACAAAGATAGTACAGGGAGTTCCTGTATACCCGCCACTCAACTTTCCTTAATGTTAACATCTTCCATAGCTATGGTCATTTATCAAAATTAAGAAATTAGCATTGTGATATCATTACCAAACTACAGACCTTACTTGAGTTTCACCAGTCTTTCTACCAACGTCCTTTTTTACATTTCAGGGTACCATATTACATTTTTATTTTTATTTTTATTTTTTTTTAAAGATTTCATTTATTTATTTGACAGAGATAGAGACAGCCAGCGAGAGAGGGAACACAAGCAGGGGGAGTGGGTGAGGAAGAAGCAGGCTCATAGCAGAGGAGCCTGATGTGGGGCTCGATCCCACAACACCGGGATCACGCCCTGAGCTGAAGGCAGATGCTTAACCGCTGTGCCACGCAGGCGCCCCCATATTACATTTTTAGACATCATGTCTCATTAGTCTCCTCTGGTTTATGACAGCTTTTCAGTCTTTGTGTTTCATAACCTTGACACTTTAGAAGTCACGGTCAAATATTTTGTAGAAGATCCATCCCCTAAAGCAGGGCTGTCTGACGGGTTTTCACGCTCGGGCTATGGATTTGTGTAAATAATCTCACAAGGTTGTGGTGCTCTTCTTAGCATTATATCAGGTACATGACATTGCTGGTGATGTTAATCCTCATCACTTGCTTAAGATGGTACCTGCCAGATTTCTCCACAAAGGTAGCGCTTGTCCTTTGCCGTACTTTATTCTTTGGAAATGAATCATTAAGTTTAGCCTACACTCAAGGGAAAGGTAGTTAAGTTTCACCTGTTACAGAAAGGAATGTCTATGTGTATATTATTTAGAATTCTTCAGTAAGGAGTATTTGTCCTCCCCCCCCCCATTTATTTATTCATTCAGTCATTTATTTATATCAGAACAGACTCATAGATATTTATTTTAGATTTTAGGTTATAATCCGGTACTATCATTATTTTTTTTCCTTCAAATAGACTTCATTTTTCAGAGCAGTTTCAGGTTCTAGCAAAATTTAGCAGAAATACAGAGTTCCCATATACTCTTTGTCCCCCCAACCCACCCCCACACACAACCTCCTCCACTGTTAACACTTCTCACTAGAGCGGCACATTTGTTGTAATTGATGAACCTACATGAACACCTCATTATTATCACCCAGAGCCCACCCTCTACTTTAGGCTTCTTGGTGGTGTAAATTCTATGTATTTTGACAATTGTGTAATGACGTGTATCCACCATCATACAGAATATATCCTCATCTTTCATATGAGCAAAATGAATTACAGAGATATTAGGTTGCTCGGAAAAAGTAATACATTGGCTGACATTGTATGAATGAAATAATAACATCTTATTAAAATTCATTGTAAATTTTATTTGAATTATTTTATATATCATTTCCTTGTAGATGTACACTATAATTGATTCATGTGTCTCCTCCTATCTGTTTTAACTTTTTTCCATTTGTCCATTTTAGTAAATATATAAGTGACATTTAGATAAAGATCTGTCTTGTACTCTACCATAAGAATAGAGTATGTAAAGACAGAAATCCTGCTTGTTCATTTTTACATCCCCCTTCTTCATTCATCCCTCTATTCGATAGCATTTAATGTAGTGCCTAGCACCAATACAGTAGGTGATAAATGATTGTTCACTGAATGAATGATTATCTAATAAGTTATTGAGCTTAAGGTTTTGTCAGGCACACCTTTGAAGCTGATATTATAGAGACCTGATTTCTGAGGCTTCTTGTAGCCACTCTCGGAAGGAAGAAATATGAGCAGAAGGGCATGTTGTTTTGATTGGGTGTCACATACTTAACCTCCTGAAAAATGACTTAAGACTTTCACATCCTGGAATGTGTTTTCATAGAATATTATTTAAAGTCTCATAATATTTTGGGGGACTTCATAAGTTCCACCTGTGTTAACAGCCATCTGTGAACTGCATCAAGCATGTAATCAAGGTTCCAGACCCTTTTGAAAATCCACTGTGTTCTGAAGTCTAACATTTTTATATATAAAAACGGGAATGGTTCCATAGTAGCCTTAATATGACGGACACAAAAGACCAACAAAAGACCTTCACTTTGGAGAAAATTACTTTGTCTAATACCACATACTCTGTTCATGCAACTAAAGTCATTTTCGGAGAATTTTTTAAAAGAAAGGTCCAAGAATGAACATCTACCAATTGTGATTTCCTAATAAAGTATGATCATTCATCTCCCCATTTTTAACTGACCGCATTTTCCTCCAGAAAAACCAGCTATTCCCTGCCTATTTTTAGGCACTCTCATTTTCTGGACCTAAATATCAGGTTTTTTGAACAAAATTCCATTTCCCACCCCCTTCTTCTTCTTCGAAGTTAGCTCTATGCCCTGTGTGGGGTTTGAACTCAGGACCCCAAGATCAAGAGTCGCATGTTCTACCAGCAGAGTCAGCCAGTCACTCCAAAATTCCATTCTTTTTGATTTGAGGAATCCTTTTTATTGCAGCACTATATAACAATTTATTTATGCTTCACTAATTACATCTTTTTTTTTTTTCCTGTTGCCATCTCTACAGAGTTATTTTCCCGGTGTTGGTTTATATACCTATAAATGGATTCTGCTATTATCAAATGCTTGCGTTTTGATGCTACATTTAATCACCTGCAGATATTATTATCTCCTCTGCTGCTCCAGTACAACCATTATCTCTTAAGTATATGAATACTTTGAATTCTTGGAAGCCTTCCATATCTTTATGATATATTGGGGTCCCCTGAACAAATAATTTCTCTTGGGGTCTAATTTAATAACTTTTTTAATAATTTTATTAATTGGACTCTACCATCTACAACTGGTGAAATATGTAATAGGCCTATGGTAGTGTATAGCCGAAAGAATAAATCAGAAAGTTATTAAATTAGAACTGCTGTAGCCATCTTGTAATTATGTAGTAGTGTTCTGAAAACAGCAAGCAGAAAGATGGAAAATGACTGGATCCTGGCAACATCCTGGATTACAGAATTAACCAACTCTAGAACTCCTCTATATTAGGATTTCTTATGTGAGATAACAACTCTTAGTGTTTAGGCTGTTTTTAGTTGGGGATTATATAATTTACAATTAAGTGATTTTTAACTGATAGTCTTCAGTATGGTAAAGGAGAAAGATAATTGAACATATTAGAAATGAAAACTAGCATTATCAATGAAAAAAAAATCTTATGGAAAGACAGAGGTGAAGAAAAATGTGATCTTCCATGGGAGAATTTGGAAAGATTCAGTAGTGCATGTTATACTCCAAGTGTGTTTCAAGGGTAAGTGGAAATTTATCAGGAAAAGGATTTGGGGGAAAGTAGAAGTAACCGTGGGCTGAGGAACAGAGGAGGGGACTGTTAGGAATAATGCAAGACCTAAAAACACTGTGCAGACACACATGTGTATGCATGTTCACACATGTGAACGAGAGAAAAAAGAGAAGGAGGGAGTGTTTGAGATGGTGAGTGGTGAGTTTTGGAGTATTGACAAGGAGAACAGTTACTGTGTAACAGGCGCATATAGAAAGAGAGGCAGAAGAGAGGTTTGGTAGGAGCTTCTGTTTTCAGTCCCAGGAATTGTTGTGTTAACCTGAATGTCGAATTGAGTCAACAGAGGAAGATCAATCAACATGATCGCCTTCAGCTTTGTCTTTCACCACATTGCACTGTGAGCATTTTGGAGGATGCAGTAGAGGAGATAGAGGGCATCTATGTGGAGTCAGAGGGGGAAGAAAACTGTAACTATACAAAATGTGGATGCCTCTGTGGGTAGAGCTAAAAGTCAAAGTTGGGAGAGAATTAGGCAGACAGTAATGAGACACCCACACCCATGCCTACCACTCCCAACTGTATTTTTCATCACTTCTTATCTTTCCTCAGGCATATTGCTTTCTTTAGGTTCCTTAAAGTTAGAAAGTTTTCTTATTCCTCAATTTTGTACCTATTTTTCTCCCTCATTCAGAAGGCTCTGCCTGGCCTCCTCACCCAGGGAACTGCTCATCCTTCAGGTCTTGTTTTCAATGCTACTTCTTCAGGAAAATTTACCTGACCTTCCCAGTGGGTCAGCTTACTCTATTGTGTGCTATACCCTCAAAGCAATTGAAAAATCTTTCATGGTAGTTATCCAAATTGTACTTAATTAACTTTTTGTGAGATTACCTATTTTAATGCAATTCTCCTAGCAGACTGGGTGCTCCTTGAACACAGGGATTGTGTCTGTTTTGTATTCTGCCATATTCTCGCCACATCTAAGTCACCCAGGAAGTAGTTTTTGAATGAATGAACAAATAAATGGATGGCATACATAGTACCACCCTAAAGAGGAAGGGTGTGTATTTTTATTAAAATGAGATGAAAGGGAACATATTTGAAAATTTGGTAGTAAAGATTCAGATTATGCATTGGAATTGATTTATTGAAGTTTCATAATTATAAACCATTTAATGTCTGGAGATGAATTGTTGCATTGTGAATATTATTCTTCCTAATATGCTTCAGAAGTGCTGTGTTTGGAAAATGGCATATAAATAATGTAGGTAAAAACAATGTAAGTTTATTGACTTAAAATGTCCATTTTTTCTTAATTAAATTTTACAGTGGTCCAGTATTAGGATTCACTGCGATTAAGGAGTGAGTATTTGAATGAGCTCTACCATTTTCCTACCTGTCAAATCCAGGCAAATTTCTTTAAAAAAAAAGAAAAAAGATTTATTTATTTATTTGTTTGTTTATTTATTTATTTATTTGAGAGAGAGAGAGAGCTGGAGGGGCAGAGGGAAAGGGAGAGAGAATCTTAAGTGAGCCCTGCACTGAGCACAGAGCCGGATGCGGGCCTAAGTCTCAGGACCATGAGATCACAACCAAGAAATCAAGAGTCAGATGCCCAACCAACTATACCACCCAGGGACCCCATGGGCAAATTTCTTAAACTCTGAATTGAGTTTCCTCATTTTGAAAAGGTAGCATGATTATTTGCTGAAATACAATGCACATATTAACTTACATTTTTCTGTCTTATGCAAGGGCTCTATAAATAAAAACTATTAGTTATCTCTCTTCTCCCAACAAAAAGAAAAATAAAAGCAAACTCCATGTCTTTAAAATTACTTTAATTATTTCAATTTTTTAAGCCAGTAAAAGTCCTTACTCCCACTTTAATTAACCTCATTGTTTCAGGGTTTTTTTTTTTTTAATTTTATTTATTTAACAGAGAGAGGGAGCGAGTGCACAAGCAGGGGAGCAGGAGAGGGAGAAGCAGGCTCCCCACTGAGCAGGGATCCCGATGCGGGGCTCAATCCCAGGACCCTGGGATCATGACCTGAGCTGAAGGCAGTTGCCTAACCAACTGAGCCACCCAGGAGCCCCTCACATTGTAATCAAACATATCCATGTACTCTTCTAGTCCATTTGCAAACAGTCTTCATTATGCATATGGGCCACACACATCCATATATTTAATATCAATCAGGTTACTGAGTTATTCTGTGACCTTAAAATTATCAGCAATACCATAGGATATAAGGAATGCATTTTCTAAATATTCCTAGACAATTATTAGTATAAGAGAATAAATTATTATTAAATGATTCTTTCTGATGTAAACAAGGATTTATGTCATTTTGAAATATTAATAATCATTACTGTAATTAGTAATTAGTAATTCAGTTTAATGCAGCAAATTTCATATTCAAAACACTTTGGAAACACAAATATTCTATCTCATAATTAATTTAGAATAATTCTACTTGAATAAATAATGTAAGCTATTTACATTATTATTACCTCATAATTTTTTACCAAATTCATATTACTTAGAAATGAAGTTTAGAAATACCCATGAAGCCATATTTTTTCAATCTTCATAGCTGTTTTTCTTTTAATATATATATAATATGGTAACTGAATTGTGTGGCAAGGACTGATGTTACAAGCACCAGTTCTATGAGTAATCAGGTCTAAAATTTGCTGAGACATTAAAAATTATTTAGATACCATCCAAGTTCTTCATTACCTAGTGGATATAGTCTAAACTCCTAAATCTGGAGGTTACACTTTTCCATATTGAAACTTTCTCCGTGGAGCATATTCATGTACTTTTTTAAATTCCCACAGACCACATTCTGTTTTAGAACTCTTTTCATTTTATCTTTGCTGAAATATAAATCCTCTTCTCCAGTTTCTCTTTCCCTCATGTCAAACTCCAATCCTGTGACAGTGTTGAGTCTAATTTTTAGCCTCAATTTCTCCATCATATTTCTGAAAAATTTTTTGACTAGAATTAATCTTGCTCTTACAATATTTTATAATTTTATCATTTTTTTCTTATTTTAGAAACAGTCTGTGCTATTTCAAGGAAAAAACAAAACAGCAAAATAAGTAAATAAATAAATAAAACATAAAACAATCCCATAATACCCCCAACTAGGAAAAAAAAATACCTCACATATTTTCTCTCATAAACTTTGTTTTGCACATATTATACGTACTTTTATACATTTTCACTAACAGGAAGATACTGTGCATGCTCTTTTGTGTACCATTTTAACAAAGCATGAACCATTTCCATGTCAATAGGTCTATTTTGTAACTGACATAACATTTAATTATTTTATGTTTTTACCTAAATTATGTACAAAATAGTAAAACAAACACACATAAGTCCACCAACCAACATAAAAAGAGAATTGGAGCATTATCAGTATTACTGACATTAGCTGTGTATTTTAAAGCAAAAATTTTGCTGCTTTAGTGTAAAATGGTAGTTCACTCAAGTCTCATTTTGCATTTTCTTGATTGCTGATGAGGTAGAGATATCTTTTCCTAATGGAACACAAAATTTGTTTTTCTCATTATGAGGCATGACTATATCTTTCCCCTTCTTTTCTTAAATTTTGTCAATTATTTATTTATAAGGATCCTTTATATATTCTAGATATCAGTCCTTTGACTTACAAATAACTATTTTTAGTTCCTGTGTGTGGTGTGGTTTTTTTCATTTTTTTATTGTCTTTTTTTTAAATTTCATTATGTTATGTTAGTCTCCATATAGTACATCATTAGTTTTTGATGTAGTGTTCCATGATTCATTTTTGCATATAACACCCAGTGCTCCATGCAGTATGTGCCCTCCTTAATACCCATCACCAGGCTAGCCCATCCCCCCACCCCCCTCCTCTCTGACACCCTCAGTTTGTTTCCCAGAGTCCATAGTCTCTCGTGGTTCATTCCTACTTCTGTTTACTCCCCCTTCATTCTTCACTTCCTTCTCCTACCAATCTCCCTGCTATTTCTTATGTTCCACAAATGAGTGAAACCATATAGTAATTGTCTTTCTCTGCTTGAGTTATTTCACTTAGCATTATCTCCTCCAGTCCCGTCCATGTTGCTGCAAGTGTTGGGTAATCGTTCTTTCTGTTGGCTGAGTAATATTCCATTGTATATATGGACCACATCTTCTTAATCCAGTCATCTGTTGAAGGGCATCTCGGCTCCTTCCACAATTTGGCTGTTGTGGACAATGCTGCTATGAACATTGGGGTGCATATGGCCCTTCTCTTCACTACATCTGTATCTTTGGGGTAAATACCCAGTAGTGCAATTGCTGGATCATAGGGTAGATCAATTTTTAACTTTTTAAGGGACCTCCACACTGTTTTCCAGAGTGGCTGTACCAACTTGCATTCCCACCAACAATGCAGGAGGAATCCCCTTTCTCCACATCCTCTCCAACAATTGTTGTTTCTTGCCTTGTCTATTTTTGCCATTCTAACTGGCGTAAGGGGGTATCTCGGTGTGGTTTTAATTTGAATTTCCCTGATGGCTAATGATGTTGAACATTTTTTCATGTGTCTGTTAGCCATTTGTATGTCTTCATTGGAAAAGTGTCTGTTGATATCTTCTGCTCATTTTTTTATTTGATTATTTGTTTCTCATGTATTTTTTATGATGTGCCTTTTAATAAAAAGGACTAAATTTCCATGTAGTCAAATCCACCTATCAATTTATGCTATGATTAGTGCTTATTGCCTTTTTTATTTAAAAAAGTTTCCTGTCCTGAAGTCATAAAACTGCTCTTCTATATTTCTTCCAAATATTTTACAGATTGTTTTCTCTACATTATTGAGTCCACATACAATTGTTTTCGTGTGATTTAGATAGGCAAATTAAATCAGATCATTGATTTTCTCAGTAATTGCTAAATAATGCACGTTTATCCAGTAACTTGCTAGATGATATCCAGTTTCCTCATTTTTATTTCAGTAAGTTTTGCAAAGTTGTATTTTTCTAGAAATTTGCCAGTTTCATATGTGATTTAAAATGGATTCAAAGTTGTATTTTTCTAAAAATTTGCCAGTTTCATATGTGCTTTAAAATGGATTGGCTTTAGGGGTGCCTGGGTGACTCTGTTGGTTAAACATCCCGCTCTTGGTTTTGGCTCCAATGGATCATGGTCTTGGGGTTGTGAGATGAAGCTCCATGCTGTACATGGGGCCTGGTTAGGATTTTCTCTCTCTCTGTCCCCACCACACACACTCTCTCTCTTAAAAAAAAAAAAAAAGGAAGAAAGAAAGAAAGAAAGAAAGAAAGAAAGAAAGAAAGAAAGAAAGAAAGAAAGAAAGAAAGAAAGAAAAAGAAAAAAATATAATATAAAATAATAAAATGGTGTTTTTGGTATTGTTGCTAGATCTTTTAAAATTTTGCTGTAATATAATTATACCAAATTTCTCATTCCAAATAGTTTATTTATGCCTACCGATATTTCTTCAAAGTTGTCTATTAATATTTCTTAAAGAATTCTTTCTTTCTGCTTAAGCTTTCTTTTCTAGTTTTGTTTTTTACTTCCACAGTTGTTCCTCCTCTCTTTCTTATTGGCATTTTCCTCCTTTATTTGGGTAATTTGCAGACTTTTTAAGTGTTTCATCCTTTTTTCTCTTTTTATGCTTTAGAATTATACATTTTCCTACAAAGGGTTGCCTTTGCTCTACTCCAAACACTTAAAATAGAGCATTTTTATTAGAAATCCAACTTAAGAATTTTTTAAAGGTACATTATGATTTCGTCTTAGGTGTATGAGTCATTTATAAATATATATTTTTTTATTTAGAAATAGATTGTGGATTTTGTTAGGTTACAGGGCAAATGAGAACTAAGGATGCATACAGAAATGAAGTTGCGAATTAGCTGATTTTAAAGTGGGGAGATTAACCTAGATTATCTATATGGGCCCAAAGTAAAACAAGACCTTAAAAGTGGGCAAGAAGAGCAAAAGGAGGGAGTTGTGACCAAGGAAGACACAGAGAGATATAGATTTGCTGAGTTTGAAGACAGAGGATGGGAACTAAGGCTGAAGGACATGAGTGGGCTCTAGCAGCTGGAAAAAGAAGACTGTATCCTTCTGTAGAACCTCCAGAAATTAACACAGTCCTGTTGAAACCTTAATTTTATTTATTTTATTTTTTAAAAATTTATTTAACTTAATCTAACCATATGTGGCAAGTGGTTACCACATGAGAGAGTACAGATCTTGACAACACCCAGCACACCAGATATGGAAGAAAACAATCATAACCTTGCTCTGGATGGAATAGGGCAAGGCCTCAAACCATTTCAAAATGTTCTTTCAAGCACTGCAGGAATGCACGGGGGCACCCCAGACCCAAGCATGCTGGGGGCTTGCAGGAAACCTTGATTTTAATTCATTGAGACCATGTCAAACATCTGGCCAATAGAATTTTAAGATACTAGCCTTGCTTTATTCCACTCAGTGTGTTGTAATTTGTCACAGAAGCAGTAGGAAACTAATAAACTAGTATTGCACCAAACTTAGTAACATTATGACTTGGGACAAATGATTTAGCTACTGTCTGAGTTTTAATTTTCTTCTCTGCAAAAATGGGGATTCCAATACACCTTTTTTCTTCTTCATAATTTACCACGTTGACATGAAGATATATCATAAAATTGGCATATAACTTTATTCTAATATTTCCTCTCCTGGAAATGTTATTAGTTGTTGTATCTTTTTTCACTCCCTTAGAATCACATAGATGTTACCATACCTACCTCTGTCTTCAGGAGGTATTTGTAAAGGAAGAAGTGACAGATGGGGCCACTCGCACTGGTAGGACTCAGATTACAGAGTCAGAGGAGAAAGCAAATTGGGACAGAAGGAGCAAATTGAACAAAAGCACAGAGAAGATAGTGTGTGACTTGTTCAGAAGATATGAAACACCCCAAGGTTGCTGCAAAGGGTCCTGTCAAACAAAATAATTTTTAATAATTGGAATAGTATGTATTTATAGAATTTATCACAGACAACTTCTGCTCACGTTAGACCAACAGGAGACTTGGGCGCGCTCCAGGATTTGTTTTTGTTAAGAAGCCAGTCAGCTCTGTTTGTTTTTAGGGAATGATTTGTTGACTCTTATTTAGAGATAACTCTATTATACAGACTCCCACAAGAGGGTCTGTGTTTCCTCTTAGCAATCCTCTAACTTTGGTAAACAATCTGAGACTGAAGAACTGGAGAAAAACAGAATGTCAGAAAGCTTTGGGCTTTCAAGTTAAAGCTGTTGTTCAGGAAATACCGTAAAAAATGGGAAATAATAAGAGGTAACAAAAGACAAGGATGTGTATTTTCTGCTGAAGTGTAACAGAAGGACTTTAGTAGAATTAGGAGCACAGGACCAGAAGGGCATTAACTGAGCTTTGAAAATTGTATGTTAGCTAATGATATATTTTATTTGTATTGTAGCATATTATTTTACCCTAAGAATAGAAAGGGAGGTAGAGCAAGGAGAAGCTTTGTCCTTTCAACTTTTTTTTTCTTTTTCTAACATTCTGAGTCCCCCAAAAATTGTTTTTAACTATCACCGCATACAGTCTTTCTGGTCACTCTCTTTGCCTCATTTTATATATATGTGAGCTAAAGTTTAAAAAGGGATGATTCTGGGAAAATTATGAGTGGATGGCATTCATACCACCTTTCCTGACGACTTCCATTTGTCAACAATCTATAAAATTATCAGACATTTTTACTGGACCAAACTTAATGAGTATGTAGAAAAGCAATGTATTTGGTAAATTTAATTTAACAAATACATATGGATATTTATATTCTTCAAATAGAGTGTAATTTTTGTCTTAATTTTTTTAAAAATTTTTTTCCTGAAGAAATTACTTGGTCACAAAGCAAACTTAAATGAAATTAAAGTATATTGTAGCAACTGGATTCTACAGAAAGAGTACTCTGTAGAGACCCCCTTTCTTTTTACCAGTAGCACAACTACAGAAACTAGATGCTTGGGGACAGTCATTAGATACTTTGAGGGTGAAGAGAGGACATATAGTAAGTGGTGATGAATTCTATCATCACTGTCTCTAATAGGGAGGTATTAAGATGGAGTTGGAAATACAAAGAAATCAGAATATTACAGCTTGGGTTAATCATTAGCTGTATCATCCAAAAGCATTTTGATTTTGGTGACTCAGTGAACATCTCAAAGTCTCAGGTTTTTTACCTCAGAGATAGAGCTAATAATACCTGCCTCACAGAGTTCAGGTGAGATACAGCATCAAGAGTTCTGTGATGTTTCTGTTCTTTTAAATAACATAAACATCTTCCTTTTGTCAATTTTGATGCTAGTTGTGAATAGTTGTAGAGTTGAAAGAGGCATTGTCTTTACCTTTAAAAAATTCATGATTTGGGGGCACCTGGGTGCCTCAGTTCGTTAAGCTTCCCACTCTTGATTTCCTCTCAGGTCATGATCCCAGCATTGTGAGATGGAGCCCCACATGGGGCTCCAAGTTGAACATGGAGCCTGCTTAAGATTCTCTTTCTCCTTCTCCTTCTGCTCCCTCCACCCCCACTCATGTCCATGCATGCATGCTCTCTCTCTCTCTCTCTCTCAAAAATAAAAAAAAGTTCATGATTTCATTTTTCTGTCAAGACCCTAGGAACTAAATTAAGTCAACAAAACAATTCCAATCATTTCATTCATGTTCATGGTCCTCATTACAAGGAAGATATAGACCATGGTTTGGTCTCTGGAGAAGCCAGTACATGTGTAGGCTTTGGCAGAATTCATTCCTACCAATAGTGGTCTTTGGTGCCCAACATTTCTCATTGTTTCAGTTCCTCAATATCCTTCTCCTGGTGTCTAGTTGCCAATGATACAACTCTATGTGTCTCATCTGTGTCCTCTCTTTAAGGCACCACTGTCTCCTCGTTATCTGTTGTCAGTTTTCTTAATACCATTGTTTCCTCTTTTTTCCAATTTTTTTTCATTTGTTCAGGTAGGAGAGTAAATGTAATCATTGTTGTTCAGTCTTGGTTAGAAATTAAATCTATCTCATTCTGTTTTAAGGCAATTAAATATTATATTTAAAGTGTTTACCAGTTGAAAGAAATATGTTGTGATATATGTTTATATATGTTTGCATATATATATATATATATGTATATATATATATATATATATATATATATATATATATATATATATATATATATTGTGTGTGTGTGTGTGTGTATTTGCACTTATCATTGCTGTGAGAATACTGTTTGTGAGCCCAGAATCAAAGCTATTTTTCCATGCCATTCACTTTCACATTCCCTGATTATTCTTCTGGATCTTTCTGCTGCTAAGGAAAGAACTTCACACATCACCTATTCCAATTTCCTCATGTGATATATTAAAAATACACAGAGTATATAAAAAATCAATTTAAATTAAAGAAAAGCCACATATGTAATATACATGCCTATGCTTTTTCCAACAGAACATGGAAATGACTAAGATATGCCGTTGATTCTGGAATTCTTTCTTTGACAAGTACACTGCTAAGGATGTTCATTTCATCCATTTACAAAGCAGTTTCTTTAATAGTTTTTATGTTAAAGACAGATTCTCAGTACTATTTGAAAGGTTCAGGCTTTGGGATTTTTCATCAGAAAAGACAAGAGAGGGGCACTTGGGAGGCTCAGTTGGTTAAGCATCTGCCTTCAGCTCAGGTCATGATCCCAGGATCCTGGGATCCAGCCCCACATTTTACTGCTTGCTCAGTGGGAAGTCGGCTTCTCCCTCTCTCTCTGCTGCTTCCCCTGCTTGTGCTGTCCCTCTCACTCACTCTCTCTCAAATAAATAAATAAAATCTTAAAAAAAAAAAAAAGAAAGAAAGAAAAGAGAACCTTAGATATACTACTGAGGAAATTTAAAATTATTTTGCCTTGGAAAGAATTATGGAACATATTCAAGTGCTAGGAAAATGAGTATCTAACACATTTCTAAATTACTGCAAGAGATAGTTGTTTATTTCCCTGTGGTTACTGTAACAAATCACAAATACGTGATGGCTTAAAATAACAGAGATTTATTTTCTCACATGTTGAGAGACTTGAAGTCTGAAATCTCACAGTACCATACTCTCTCTGGGAGTTTTAGGGGAAAATACGTTCCATGCATGCCTCTTTCAATGTCTGGTGGTTGTGTGAACATTCCTAGGCTTGTGGCTGTATCCTTCTTGTCTCTATCCTCACCTTCACATTACGTTCTCTTCTGTGTGTATATGTGAAATCTCCCTCTGTCTTAGACACTCGCGAGGTATTTAGGGCCCATCCATATAATTCTGGGTGGTATGGCTGAACTGTGTCCCCCTAAAACTCACATGTTGAAGCTTTAACTGTATTTGAAGAAGGTGCCTTTAAGGAAGTAATTCAGGATTTAAGGTCCTAAGGTTGGAGCCTTGATCTGGTAAGATTATAAGAAGAGACTCCACAGCTTGCTCTCTCTCTCTGCCATGTGAGAACACACTTAAAAGGCAGCAGTCTCCAAGTAAAGAAGAGAACCTTCACCAAACACCGAACCCTGCTAAATCTGATCTGGGAATTTTCAGCCTCAGGAATTATGTGAAAATATTCTGTTCTTTAAGCCACCCAGTCTATGATATTTTGTTATGGCGGCCTAATTGGACTAAGACACCGAGTAATTTCCTCTTCCCAAGGTCCGTAATTTCATCACATCCTTTACCATATAAGATAATATTTACTCTTTCGCCATAGGACATAACATATATTTCTGTGGAGCCTCCATTGTACACCAGATAGCCTGCTAAGTAGACGCTCTGTTATTGTTATTGTTTTTGTTTTTATCTGAAGAAAACAGTTTATTTTCGACCTGTAATTCAAAAACTTAAAAACATGGAAGTTTATGATGGAAAATAAATATAATTTCAATGATATGTCACCATCTACATTGCTGCTTTGTACCCATTTCCTTTTTGGCTTTTCAATTTTTTTATTGAGATATCATTGACGCATAACATCATATTAGTTTCAGGTATACAACATAATGATTTGATACTTGTATATATTGCAAAAGGATCACTGCAATAATTTCTAGTTAATATCCATCACCATACATAGTTACAAATTTTCTTTTTGTGATGAGATCTTTGAAGATCTGTTCTCTTAGCAACTTTCAAATTATGCAATGCAGTATTACTAACTGTAGTCACCATGCTGTACATGAAATCCTCATAACTTGTTTGTTTTATAACTGAAGATGTATACCTTTAAATGTATACCCCTTCACCCATTTTGCCCACTACCTAGTCCCTACCTCCAGCAATCGCCAGTCTGTTCCCTGTATCTATGAGATTATTTCTTGGTTTTATTTTTTGTCTTTTGCTTTTAGTGAGAACATAGTGTTTGTCTTTTTCTGTGACTTACTTTACTTAACAACAAAAATCTCAAGGTCCAACCACGTTTTTGAAAATGTCAAAATTTCATCCCATTTATGGCTGAATAATATTGTATGTATCTGATAATATTATATTTGCATCTTTATCCATTCATCCATAGTTGGACGCTTAATTTGTTTCTATGTCTTGGCTATTGTAAATAATGCTGCAGTGAACATGGGGATGCATATATCTTTTCAAGTTAGTGTTTTTGTTTTCTTCAGAGAAATACCCAGATGTGGAATTGCTGGAACATATGGTAGTTCTATTTTTAGTTTTTTGAGAAAACTTCATACTGCTTTCCATAATGACTACACCAATTTACATTCCTACCAACAGTGCAGGGGGGGGTGTGCCCTTTTCTCCACGTTCTCACCAACACCTGTTATTTCTTATCTTTTTTATAATAGCCATTCTAACAAGTGTGATGTGATACCTCATTGTGGTTTTGGTTTGCATTTTGGTGATAATTAGTGATGTTGAGCATCTTTTCAAGTATCTGTTGGCTATCTATATATGATTTTAATGTATTTTTTCCCATTCAGTACATGGTCTTTTCATTTTGGTAATGGTTCCCTTTGCTGTGAAGAGGTTTTTTAGTTTGACGTAATCTCATTTATTTTTGCTTTTGTTGCTTTTGCTTTTGATGTCATATCATCTCCAAGACCAATGTCAAGGAGCTTACCACCTACAGTTTCTTCAAGGAATTTTATAGTCTCAATTCTTATATTCCAGATTTTAAGCCATTTTGAGTTAATTTTTGTGTATGGTGTAAGATAGCAGTCCAGTTTTATTCTTTTGCATGTGGCTGTCCAGTTTCCCCACCACCATTTATTGAAGAGACTGTCCTTTCCCCATTGTATATTCTTAGCATCTGTATCATAAATTAATTGAACTATATGTGCAAGTATATTCTGAGCTCTCTGTTCCATTGATCCATTTGTCTGTTTTTGTACCAATACCATACTTTTTAGATTACTATAGTTAATTTAATAGTTTGAAATCAGGGAGCCTGTTGCCTTCAGGTTTGTTCTTTGTCAAGATTGTGTTGGCTCTATGGGGTCTTTTGTGGTTCCACGTGAATTTTAGGATTTCGTAGTCTATTTCTGTGAAAAATGCCATTAGAATTTTGATAAAGATTACATTGAATCTATAGATTTCTTTGGGTCAAATGGACATTTTAACAATATTGAGTCTTGCAGTTCATGAGTATGGAATATTTATTCATTTATTTGTGTCTTCTGCAATTTTTTTTATTAATGTCTTCTAGTTTTCAGTGTACAGGTCTTTTATCTCCTTGTTTATTTCTAAGCATTTTGTACTTTTTAATGCCATTGTAATTGGGATTAATTTCTTAATTTCTCTTTCTTTTTTTTTTTTAAGATTTTATTTCATTTGACAGAGAGAGAGCACAAGCGGGGAAGTGGCAGGCAGAGGGAGAGGGAGAAGCAGGCTCCCCTCTGAGCAGGGAACCCAATGCAGGGCTTGATCCCAGGACCCTGGGATCGTGACCTGAGCCGAACCAACTGAGCCACCCAGGCCACCCTGTTTAGATGTTCTTGACCTAATTTAGCAAAGCGGCAGAAAACAGAGACCCACCAAAATGATATAAATTTTCCAAGTCCCCAATTTATGGCTAATCCAGAATCTGAATCCTCATTTCTTTAACTCTAAAAATACATTATCTTTCTCTGAAGTCAGTTCCCATTCTGTATTAATTCATCATATTCAACAAAGCTTCTTTCCACAAGGAGCATCTCACTAATGGCAAAAGCCTTTTTAAGGATTACATGTATTATATTTAAATGTAAGCAGTTCTTCAATTAAATACTAGATTTTTGTATTTGAAGTGATACTTTTTATACTTTGTTGCTCACACTGGTGAAGCAATGTATCATTTCCTCCAGTTGTTGAAAGTAATATATGTAAATTTTTTTCCTGAAGCAAAATGGAGATAACTTCAGTATCGATATAGAGACTGGCAAACCAGGTACCCCAATTTATTAATATGTGAGCACAAGGGTAGCCTTGGCAAACTTATGGACGAGAAAAGTTACACTGTCATTCTTTTCTCTCTGCTTTTTGTGAACTTAATATTTAATGAAGCTCTTTTTATCATCTGTCCAAAGTAGCAAAAGCCCACAAAATCAGATAGAAAGGTAGGTAGATAGGTAGGTAAATAGATGATTGATAGATAGGTAGGTAGATAATAGATAGATGATAGATAGATAGATAGATAGATAGATAGATAGATAGATAGATAGATAGATGATAGATAGATAAAACCTTTTGTTTTGGACATATTCCTTGTCTCAGCCTTACCACCAAAATCTGGGAGCATTTTCACAAATGTACAGTACTTGCATGAAAAAAAAAATCAAACATAAAATTTATTAATAAGCTACATATTTATATTTTTAGGAAGATATTGAATATCTACCCTAAAATGTAATTTCCATCATTGGTGAGCCTGTTATTATTCTTTTGAGCTTCTCTTGCTGGGTTAGGTTTCTCTCCTATTAGTTTCCATGGTAAACCTCTACCTGAGCCCTTATGTTATGCTATCAGTTTTATTTTATTGATTTGACTCCCTGTATCATCCAGGTTTCTGTGATTACATGCCACCAACACTGAGCCTTACCAGATTAAATGAAGGGGCTTCATTGATAAAACATCAGGAGCTCATAGTACCAAGAAAAAGATAGAAGTAACACATCTGGGAATGGGAAGAAACAAAAGCTGCTTCAGAAGACTGGACGTATGAACCATAAGGAGGGGTCTTATTGTAGAAACAACTTGGACGAGACACCCTACTGGAATTAATGTGCCTAACCATTTATGGCCTCCTGTTAATGTAATCAATATTCTAAGAATGGAGGTATCGTGACCTAACTTGGGTCATGAGCTGATATCTTGGATGGGTCATGGAATTTGATATATAAAACAGTACTTTGGAAACACCATACCATGAAAGAGGTAACCCTCCAGAATGAAATCAGGAGCTATTAGGAAGGTAGAAGATACGATGACAATTAATGAGGAGCAAATGGTAGCTCTTTGAGATCAAGAACTATGTTTTTAGGGTTTGATCTCAGTTCCAAACACACTACTTTCACAGAGTGGATGCACAATTAATGTTGACTCATGCTGCTAGAAGTAATTCAGGTTGTCATATTTTGGAAAGATTTCTCTAACCATAAATATATCCATTCCTCTTGATTTAGTTTGGTCCTTAATTCTTATTTCCCTGTAGTCCTAAGAAATATATCTTAAATAAATGATGAAAGGAAAAACAAAACTTACTGAATGCAAAAGTATGTACTAGCTTCAAAGGATACAATAATGAATAAGGCATGATATCTTTCCTTCATGGGTTCCCAGCTTAGAGAGTCAGACATTTAAATCAATGACTAGTGGGATATGAGCTATCTTGCAAGCTGGTACCAAGAAGACTGATATTCTTCACAATATTATAACCTGAAATTCAGAACCACCAAAGTGTCTAACTGAAATATACATTTTTGCAAGTTTGTTCTATGAAATATTATTTAGACATGTAAAGGATACTTATATCCTTACATTTATCTTTAGGTAGATAAAACATATATGTGTGTAAAAACAGAATTAAGTATGTCATGAGCTCTATAATTGTGACTCTGTAAATATGCATGAGGATACGAACAAAGACTGAAAGACAACATTGAGAAGTAAAAATAATTATTGCTAGAATGATGAATGAATTTTATATTTTAATTCCCTTTAACGCTATCATACAGTAAATTAATTTTCAAAGGTATGTTGAGACTATTTATTCAATGATTTAATTGTTCAACAGAAACAAAATACACTAAAATTACACCTTGCCTGTTAATGGGATTAACTCTATCTTTTTACAGTTGTGGTTCTTGCTGTGATTGCCAGGGGAGACTCTCCTTCACTATTAGCATTTATGTATCCCCCCCCCCCCACTTTTTAACCTCTTTCTTCAAACTATCTCTAATTTCATAGGAAGTCCGGTAGAGTTCAGCTAGATTAAATGGCTGTTTTGATTCATGTTACTGTATTTAACACTGCTATTAAATTGTGCCTATTTAAGAGTAGCAAGTGCTTTATACTCTCTATTAGAAATATACAAATAACCCTCTTGGCTACAAGCTTACCTTTCCTCCAGGTTTCTCTATTTCTATAGAATTTTTCAATTTTGTAGGTTCTAATCTTTGCTCTCAACAAAGAGCAATCTGTTTTCAATTGCCAGAATTAATTCTTTAGTTCAGCCTTTTACCGTCTACTTGATCGATGTTTATTGTTTCTTTTTTGATTTGCATGCCCTAATTTTCTTCTGTTCCGTTTTTGCCTTTATACTGCTGCTCTGTCACCCTAGCACCTAGCAGAGGCTCTAGCCATGTCCAATGCCTGCATTGAACTATCCAGTGGACTCTCATTTGGCTACCAAATTTAAATACATACTTTGCTGCTCAATTTTGGAATTGCCTTCCTACTTTGTAGCATTTTTCTCATGCTCACTCTACTGCTACCCTGTAAACCAACAGAAAAACAGCTGAATCTTCTTCCTTGTATCTTTGCTTATACTGTTCCCTTCACCTAGAATGCTCTCCCTCATTCTTTCCTTAATCACTCAGAGGCCTCTTTTAAAGCTTGCCCTTTCCATCATGCCTTTTATTATTATCCCAAGTGGATTTAACTTCCATTCTCTCCAAATATATATGATTTTGTTTGTGCCCTCTTTCATTAATCTGCTTTATCTTAGGGCTATTTATGTGAATAAAAATCAGACTGTATAAATTCTATGAAGACAAAAACAACACCTTTCTCATCTTTATTATCTACCGACAACATCTAATACAGAGTACTGGCTTATTCAAAGACATTTTGTTTTCCTGTTTAAATTTCTTATTCTTAACAGAGGATATAGAGGGGAGATCAGAAGATAAGGGTCTTAAGCAAGGAAGAACAGAAGAGAAAGAGGGACTAAGAGAGGGGAAAACACGAAGTGCCTTCTGGAACTCATACAATGAAGCTGAACTCCTTTAAGTATAAAGGAAAAAGAATTTTATTTAGTTATTTGTTTATTTGTTTATCCATTATTATATGTAAAGCCCAGTGTTTGAGTAACTTAATATAAGAACTATTTTAGTCAACTAAAGTGCTTTATTCTCTATTATTTCTCTAATATGCTACTAGTTTTATTGATTTTTTTACATTTAATATTCTACTAGTTTTATGAAGTATCTTTGGTTTTTATTTTTATCAAAGTATTATTTTGTAAGAATGTTCCCCTGTGCAGGAATGTAACTGCCTATGGAAAACCAGGTCAGTGTTGTGTGTAAGTAGCACAGACAAAATCTGAGTGGGTTTGGGTACTTTGATCAGACCATATCTTTGTCTTTACCTTCCTGTGTCCCCAGTGGTTAGAGTCCCCTTTTCTTCCTCCTGTGTGATCCATTCAGATCACAGTTTCAGATCAAACATGTTAGCATTCACTGAGTTTAGTTTTTGTCTATCCTACAATAGTACCCTCACGGATCGATGAGCCTAACAGCATATTCAAATCAGCTTTGCCCAAGAAACATACATTTCAGTGGATAACCTTAGACCAGCCTATGGGGATATTTATATATATTAATTATGCATACCCTTCCCTGCCAGAATCTGAGAAACTGCCTTTAAAAAAAAAAAATTCTAGGGGTGCCTCGGTGACTCAGTCAAGTATCTGACTTCAGCTCAGGTCATGATCTCAGGGTCCTGGGATAGAGCCCAGCATAGGACTCCTTGCTCAGCAGGGAGTCTGCTTGTCCCTCTGCACCACCCACCCTGCTCATACTCTCTCTTTCTCTCTCTCTCTCAAATAAATAAAATCTTAAAAAAAAAATGTTAGTGATCCTAAAGAGATGAATTTTAGAATAGTATTTAAGGTTTCCAGAGATATGCAGCAGTGCTTGATTAGTTCGTAAAGCATTGAAGTAGGTGTAATCCTCTATGTAAATTACAGTGAGCTGTTATGAAGCATTCTCCTTCTGATTGAGAATATGAAGTGTACACTTAGATTTCTCAGATGTACTTGGAGTAAAAGAGAAAAGACAGGATTCCTGCTCTTTGTGGGGATAGTAACCTTAAAATAAAAGCTTATTATGCAAGCAATAAATATTTCCAGTGGGAAAATAATGCCATTGGACCTCACTAATACAAAATTGCACAGAACTTATTTTATTTATTTTCAAAGTTAAGAATTTTTATGTACAATTTTTAAGGTCTCTGATAAGTACAAATTTCCATTGTATTCATTTTCCTTGAGTGTGACGTTGCCATTGTATCGTATTTCACAATAGTCGCATGGATCCATTGGTTGAACCTATTTCTTGCTCTCTCTTTCTCTAGCCTCAGCAAACCGTTCCCGGAAGGAATGAGAGCTCTCAAGTTGAGAAAACAAAGGAAGAAAATCCGAACACCACTGAGTGCAATTCTCAAAACGTAAGAATAAGTTAAAATGGTTTTCGTAGCATTCAACATGAGAATAAGAACATAAGCATTTTTTTTTAAAGATTTTATTTATTTATTCGACAGAGATAGAGACCGCCAGCAAGAGAGGGAACACAAGCAGGGGGAGTGGGAGAGGAAGAAGCAGGCTCATAGCAGAGGAGCCTGATGTGGGGCTCGATCCCATAACACCAGGATCACGCCCTGAGCCGAAGGCAGACGCTTAACCGCTGTGCCCCCCAGGCGCCCCAAGAACATAAGCATTTTAAGCATAGTTCATGCCACCATGAAACTTTCCATATGTGATATCTACTATCTAAACATTGTACTTTAAAATTTGAAAAATCAAGTGTTCTTTGGATGTCAGTGAAGTAGGTATTTTGTTAGAAAATGTAACCAGACTCTTAGGAGTACTATGAAGTTGAGTTGTCTGGGAGGTAAGAGGGTAGCCACACGCCCAACAATGTGCTCATCCCCACAACCATGTGACAGAAAGCTGTTAAAATATTTAAAACAAAAACAAAACCCCAAAGGATGTGATTCAATAGTATTCTCCCTGCAAAACATAAACCCAGCATAATAGAGACATTACATTGAAGGAAGAGAGATTCTTAACCTTCAGATGATAATGGAACATATATAATTGTGCCTTTTTTATATTTCTCATAATAATATAGTGAAATTTTAATTATGGAACTTTGGCACAATTACAGACCTATAATGTCTGGATATGAGAAAGAGCCAACGACAACTGTGTTGAGTAGATTCGAAGTTAGGCTTTAATCGATTTGACAAAATGAAAAGTATCTGCTGAAGCTACTCGTGATTGGAAAAAAGATCAGGCTACTGCAAAGAAGATAAGGTAGAGGAGACACATAAGTTAACGGAGTCAGTCTCTTTTCCTTCTCTTGGCTGAGAAAGAGAATTTAGAAATATGAATTTCTCAACAATTTAGCCTTCAAATCTTTGTATATTTGAACATGTACCAATTTAGAACATAATATTAATGAGAAGTAAAAATGAAAATCTCTGCAACAAACTTGCAAATGAGGAAGTCAAGAAGGTTTTCTCTAGGAAGGAACATTTTGCTAGAATATAGATAGGTCTCTGACAGTGTGAGCAAATGTGCAGAGACAAGAAACCATCAGAATAAAATGACTAGAGAATAGAGTGCAGAAAGTGGTGGGATATATGCCTGATAGGATAATTTGGGACTTAAATGTGAGAGACCCCGGATTCCCAGGCTAAAGAGTTTGTTTCGAATTAAGGTTATGGTTCAGGTTTTCAAATGTTTGTGTCCAATTAAGTTATGAGACCATAGGGTTAATTTTAAGGAGAATGTCTTTATTTCTTGATATATTTTCTTAAAACTACCAAAAAATCATTTTGCAATATAGACATAATTATACTGTACACTTAAAACTGGGTTATATCTTAATTGTGTATCACTAAAAAAAAAAGGAAGGACCAGAAAAGAATCTTGGAAGCTATACCCTTATGAGTAATGTTCACTTGATCCTTAAAAGTACCACTTTGAGCTCTTAGATTAGGAGGGATTCAGTTGCCTTATTCCTGCCTCTGTACTGACCGGTGAGCCTGTGTGTGCCTTGAGCAAACCAGTCTTGTAATGAGGTGGTAGAAACATCTAAAGGGACAAAAGAACTGGGACTTCATCAAGCTTACCAGAGAGATAAACAAACAAACAAACAAACAAACAAACAAGATGTTCGCATTGGAGGCAACGCTGAAAAGTTCTGTGTGTTTTGCTAAGATTCCCAAAGCAAAATTCTGGTCTACTTTTCTTATCAAGAGTGAGACCTGCTCAAAAATCATAAATTGTTTTTTGTTGTTTGTTTGTTTGACTCTCCTTCTACTTTTATTGTCCTTTTTTTTGTCCCTGATACTTCCTTTCCCTTCAGTAAGTCTCATACTACCTTGTTGCAGGTCCCAATCTGGGTCCCTTCAAAAATCTGCCTCCACCTGCACCAAGGTGAACGCTCTCTTTCTAACCTGACCTCTGTCTAGATTTTAGTCTTTGGAGTTTCTGCTTCCAAGAAGCTATACTTTCTAGTGCAGAGAGTGCTCAGTGTTCATAGGCTGTAGACTCAATTACATTTAAAGGTTGTGAGAATAACATAGATGAGTGAAGTACACCAGATGTAAGCAGCAGGAATTAGTGGAACTGGTGTGAACATCAGTTTTCAAATTTTAGACCTGCAGTTCTTCGCTGTCCTCAAAATAGCATCACCTGGAGAGTTCTTATAAAATACTGATGACCAGAGCTGACATCAGAAAAATTAACTCAACATCTTGGCATGTGGGGTCTAGACATTAGTTGTAGTTATTTTTTCAATTACTCCAGGTGATTCTAATGTGCAGTCGAGTTTTGCTGCCAATGTATTTCACATGTAAATGATAGTAAAAATCATGTGGGGAGCTTTTAAAAATTGAGATTTTGAAAAATTCTTTAGGAAATTATAAATGAAAAGGACTAAATGTAACCTCTGTTTTTTATTTTTATTTTTTTACATGGACCTAGCCACCCACTTCCCAATCCAGGTGATTCTGAGGTGGGTGGTTTGTGAGCCATAGTTTGAAAAACTTTGGTTTAGATAGCACATAATCCCTTTAGTATATTGTTTAATAATGATTTTGCTGCTTCTCCTACTCTCTTATATTTACATTTTAAAGAGGGCAGTGCCTAAGGGGGCTCTATAATAGTAATATGAGAAACTGTGTATGGCTTTTGATAGTGGGTAGGAGAGATCCATCCCCAAACCCTTCATTTATTATGTAACCATGTATATAAGACCAGTGTTGATGTAGGACTGTGGAACTGATCGGGAAGCTGTTATGTGATTTCATCCATTGCTAAGCTCTCTCCATGAGAAATCTAGTGGACCATCATCACCTCAAGCTACAGTAACCAGAGTATGATTAATTTTAAGCATGGAGAGCTTAGTTCCTTTCCAGGATTCCCCAGTGCTGACACCAATTCTGCTGACTTCTTCAACCACACAGAAAGAAAATAGCAGGATCTTTTTTTTTAAGATTTTATTTATTTATTTGAGAGAAAGAGAGAGAGAGAGAGCACAAGCAGGGGTAGAGGCAGAAAGAGAAGGAGAAGCAGACTCCCCACTTAGCTGGGAGCCCGACATGGGACTGACTCCATCCGAGGACCTGGAGATCACAACCTGAGCCGAAGGCAGACACTTAACCATCTGAGCCATCCAGGCGCCCCAAAGCAGGGGGATCTTTGGATCTATGAGAACTGTTGTTACTCAGCTTGTCTAAAATCACCCAGAATATTCTCATTTGTGTTTAATATCATGAAATGTGGTTGCTTCCATTTTAATACAGCGACATGAAAATACCTTCGGCATGATTTTAACAAGCTGCAAACTCAGCTCCAATTTGGGCTGCTTTAATTGAATGTCCAAATGAGGTACCCAAACATAGTTCCATAAAGTAAAAGCAAAATAAATTTACCCTTTTCTGAGAAAGGGGTAGTGCAATTTTCTCTTGTAGGAAAGATATTATATTAGACAGAATTATGGCTTCCTTATTGTCTTTATTTGGAAATTAAGTATGGTTTAAAGTGATGTGTATGGGTGCCAAATTGACAAGGGGTGAATTTGTAATGGTTAAGTTTGTGCGTCAACATGCTCAAAGAGCTGGGGCGCCTGGGTGGCACAGCAGTTAAGCGTCTGCCTTCAGCTCAGGGCGTGATCCCGGCGTTATGGGATCGAGCCCCACATCAGGCTCCTCCGCTATGAGCCTGCTTCTTCCTCTCCCACTCCCCCTGCTTGTGTTCCCTCTCTCGCTGGCTGTCTCTATCTCTGTCGAATGAATAAATAAAATCTTTTTAAAAAAAAAACATGCTCAAAGAGCTGGTAAAGCATTATTTCTGGGTGTGTCTGACAGGGTGTTCCCAGCAGAGATTAGCATTAAATCAGCAGACTAAGTAAAGAGGATTGGTTGGGAATTCTCTAATACCTAGAGGATCCCCACAAAGAACAAAATGGTGGAACAAGGGTGAATTCTTTTTCTCTTTGAGTTGGAACATTAATCTTCTGCTGCCCGCAGACATCAGGTCTCTTGGTTCTTGGGCCTTCCAACTCTGGGACTTCGACTAGCAGCGTACCCCCCACCTTTCCCCACTTCTCAGGCCTTTGGCCCCAGCTCATCATCAGCTCTCCTGGTTCTCAGCACTTCAGATTTGGATTGAGTTATATCACCAGTTTCCTGATTCTCCAGCTTGCATAGGGCATATCAAGGCATATCTCAGCCTCCATAATCCCATGAACTAATTGCCATAATAAATCCCTGCATATATATAAATATGCTATTACTTTTTTTCTCTAGAGTATACTGACTCATAAAATCACTTTTCCGTATTTTTATTCTGCATAATTTGGGTATATTTTGAAATAATGGACATCTGCATTTTATGAAAGAGTTTTCTTTAATCAGATTAATCGGTGCAACGTAAGTTTTATACAAAGAAAGTAGTTGGTAGTTGTTAAGGTAAATTGTGGTATTATTGGCCTTATATGGCAAAATTATAGTTGGCAGTTTTATTCCCATTTCTAAAATCTAGAATCTACCAAATGGGGACATTTAAAAAATAATGAAAGTATTGTAAAATAGGGACCTGAATAAAACCAGTAGCAGAAATAGTTGAGAGAAAGAAATCAACAGAACATCAAACTGAGAAATCCATAGGACTTTGTTATCAAGTGAAGATACAGAAGTAAAGATAAAAGTCTAACCTAGACCCTGCTTTTCATATTAATTAATTAAGGCAATTATAGTGTTCTCAGATAAAATAAAGTATCCAGGAGGAAGAATTTTAAGTTAATTTTTGTCCATTTACTTCTAAGCAGAACATGTTCATGCTCTCTTAATAACTAGAATGAACAAAAATATATGTTAGAGCTAATTTATTTGTAAAAAAAAATGATTTTTTAAAAAAAAACTTTGTTGAGGTGTAATTTGTGTACCATAAAAAATCACACGTTTTTTAAAAGATTTATTTATTTATTTTAGGGAGAGAGCGCATGTGTGTGAGTGGGGGTAGGGGCAGAGGGAGAGAATCTTCAAGCAGACTCCCCACTGAGGGCGGAGCCAGACTTGAGGCTCAATCTGATGCATGACCCGTGAGATCATGACCTGAGCTGAAACTACAAGTCAGACAGTTAATCAACTGAGCCACCCAGGTGCCCCCAAAACCACGCATTTTTAAGTATATATTTCAGTTATTCATGAAATTTATTGAGTTGTGCAACTACTGCCACAGTCCAGTTTTGGAACATTTCCATCACCCTAATAAGATCCCCATGCCTTTGTACAGTTCATCTCTATTCTCAACCTCAGTGCAGACAAACACTAACCTAGTTTCTATCTGTATAGGTTTGCCTTTTTATAAATTTTGTGCAAGTTCATCATGTAATATGTAGTATTTTGCATCTCACTTCCTTCACACAGTGTAATGATTTTGAGGCTTGTTTATGTTGTAACATGTATCAGTAGTTTGTTTCTTTTTATTGCTGAATAGGATCAGTTGTATGACTAAACCACATTTTCTTTATCCATTCATCAGTTGATACCTTTTGGATTGTTTCTATGTTTTGGTTATTATGAATAATGACACTATGAACAGTCACATAAACATCATTGTGTGGACATATGTTTTAATTTCTCCTGAGTAGATACCTAGAAATGGAATGGGATATGATAATCATTTTTTTTCTTGATTTTTTAAGAAAAATTTTTTTTCCAAAATGCACTGTTTGCATTTACAACCTATTCAGCAATGTATAGAGTTCTAATTTATCCACATCTTTGTCAGATACATGATTTGAAAACATTTCTTTCAGCATATTTCTTATCTTTTCATTTTCTTAATGGTGTCTTTTAACAACTAATAGATTTTTTTTAGTACAGTTTGAGATTTATAGAATAATCGAGCCAGTGTGTGCATAAAGTTCTATATAGCACTAGTTATCTTTCTGTAAGTGACTTCTACTTTTATTCCATTACAGTCTAAGGGCATACTTTACATTTGTTTAGGTGTGTTTTATGGCCCAGAATGCAGTCTACCTTGGTGAATATTCCATGTGACCTTGAGAAGAATATGTATTTCTGACTTGTTTGATGAAATATTCTATGAATGTTAATTGGATCTAGTTAATTTATGATGTTGTTCAGATCAGCCATATTCTTACAGATTATCTGTGTGATTTATCAGTTATTGATAGACTGTTGAGGTCTCTATCTGTAATAGTGGATTAGTCTATTTCTATCAAAATTATGTTTTTTATTATTGACTTGTACACGTTCCTTATATATTTTGGATATTAACCACTTATCAGGTAACTGCTTTGAAAATATTTCCTCCCATCCCATAGGCTGCCTCTTCATTTGTTTGTTGGTTGTTCTTTTGCTGTGCAGAGCTTTTTAGTTTGATATTGTTCCCCTTGTTAATTTTTGCTTTCGTTGCTTGTGCTTTTGATGTGATATCCATGAAATCATTGCCAAGGCAAATGTCAAAGTTTTTTTTCCCCTCTGTTTTCTTCTAGAAGTTTTATGGTCAGGGCTTACATTTAAATCTTTAATCTATTTCAAGTTAATTTTTGTGAGTGGTGTGAAATTTTTCTGAGTGGTTTTATTACCATAATAGAGTTTGAAATCAGAAGGTGTGATGTCCTTGTTTCTCAAGACAGCTTTGTCTATTAGGGATCTTTTGTGATTTCATGTGAATTTTAGGATGGTTTTTCCTTTTTCTGTAAAAAAAATGCCATTGGAATCTTGATAGGAATTGCACTGAATCTATTGATGGCTGTAGGTTGTATGGAAATTTTAACAATATTCCTTCTTCTAGTCCAGGAAGACAGGATATATTCCATTTATGTCTGTCTTCTTCAATTTCTTTCTCATTAATATCTTATCGTTTTAGTGTATAACTCTGTCACCTCCTTGGTTAAATTTCTTCCTAATCATTTTATTGTTTTAGATGCTATTATAAATGAGATTGATCTCCTTATTTCCTTTTTCTCCCCCATGTTATGTGTTTTTTTCAAGTTTTCGTTTTAATTCTAGTTAGTTAACAGACAGTGCAATATTAGTTTCAGGCACAGAATTTAGTGATTCATCACTTACATACAACACTCAGTGCTCATCACAATAAGTGCCCTCCTTGATACCCAGTACCCATTTAACCCATCCCCCTGCCCATCTCCTCTCCAGTAACCCTCAGTTTGTTCTTCATAGTTAAGACTCTGTTTCCTGGCTTGTCTCTCTTCCCTCCCCCACCAATGTTCATCTGTTTTGTTTCTTAAATTCCACATGTGAGTGAAATCATATGGTATTTGTCTTTCTCTGACTGACTTATTTCACTTAGCATAACACCTTCTAGTTCCATCGACATTGTTGCAAATGGCAAGATTTCATTCTTTTTTATGGCGAGTAATATTTCATTGTATATATATACTACCTTTTCTTTATCCATTCATCAGTCAATGGACATTTTGACTCTTTCCATAATTTGGCTATTGTTAATAATGCTGCTATAAACATTGGGTGCATGTATTCTTTCGAATAAGTATTTTTGTATACTTTGGGTATTTACCTAGTAGTGCAATTGCTAGATTGTAGGGTAGTTCCATTTTTAACTCTTGAGGAAACTCCATACTGTTTTCCAGAATGGCTGCACCAGTTTGCATTCCCAGCAACACTGTAAGAGGGTTCCCATTTCTCCACATCCTCACCAACACCTGTTGTTTCCTGTGTTTCTAATTTTAGCCATTCTGAGGGATGTGAAGTGGTATCTCATGGTTTTGATTTGTATTTCCCTGATGATGAGTAGTATTGAGCATCTTTTCCTGTGTTTGTTAGCTGTCTGAATGTCTTCTTTGGAGAAATGTCTGTTCATGTCTTCTGCCCATTTTTAACTGGATTATTTGGGTTTTTTGGGGTGTTGAGTTTGATAAGTTCTTTATATATTTTGGATACTAATCCTTTATCAGATATGTCATTTGCAAATATCTTCTCCCATTCCAAAGGTTGCATTTTAGTTTTGTCGATTGTTTCCTTTGCAGTGCAGAAGTATTTTATCTTGATGAAGTCCCAATAGTTCATTTTTGCTTTTGTTTCCCTTACCTCTGGAGATGTGTCTGCTAAGAAGTTGCTATGGCCAAGGTCAAAGAGGCTGTATTGCTGCCTGTATTCTCCTCTAGGATTTGATGGTTTCCTTCTCACATTTAGGTCTTTCACCCATTTTGAATTTATCTTTGTGTATGGTGTAAGAAAGTGGTCCATTTTCATTCTTCTGAATATTGCTGTCCAGTTTTCCCAACACCATTTTTTGAAAAGGCTGTCTTTTTTCCATTGAATATTCTTTCCTGCTTCGTCAAAGATTAGTTGACCATATAGTTGTGGGTCCATTTCTGGGTTTTCTATTCTGTTCCATTGATCTATCTGTCTGTTTTTGTGCCTTAATTTCTGCTGATGTCCTTGTTTTTCTCCCTAGACTCTTCTTCGGATTTCCCTAGACTCTTCTTAATAGAGTCTGAACTTTGCAGTTCTTTCATCTGTAATCACATTTCATATGCCATTATGGTGTGGGGGAGGGAAGCATTTCATAATCCTTTGAGATTTCACACTTTTAAGTGTTCCCAGAAGGTAATGGGTCCCTGGGCTTCTACTTCAGGTAAATTTGCCTATATTCTGTGTATGTACCTATCTCTCTAGTTTTGGGGGTGATGATTTGTCTGGTGACCCCAATTCTCTGACAGATCTAAGGAAAATTATTGATTATCAGGTTTTTTTTCTTATTTTGAAGTGAAAGTGGCAACTTCCAACGTGTTTATATGTCAGAGGGCAAACAGTAGTCTTAGTGTATTTTAAAACACAAAAGTTTTTAATTTCAGTAAAGTCCATTTATCACTTTTTCTTTTTCTTTTCTTGATCATGATTTTGCTTTATCTAAAAAATATTTACCCAACCCAAGAATATAAAGATTTTTCTATGCTTCCTTAAAAAAATGTTTCTAGTTTTATTTCTCACATTTAAATCTATGACCCATTTTGAGTTAATTTTTCTGCATGATGTGAAATAAGGATCTATTTTCATTATTTGCATATTGATACTGAGCTGACTTAGTCTTCAAAACAATTTGTTGTAGTGGCACCAGGGTGGCTCAGTCTGTTAAACGTCTGCCTTCCACTCAGGTCATGATCCCAGGGTTCTGGAATCAAGCCCCTGGGGTACTGAGATCAAGCTCCTGGGTCTGGATCCCTGCTCAGTGGGAAATCTGCTTCTCCCTCTGCTCCTCTCCCCTCCCCCACTCATGCTCTCTCCACCCTCCCAAAATAAATAAATAAATAAATAAACAAATTTTTTAAAAAATTTGTTGTAATGAATATACTTTTCTTATTGAATTGCTTTGGCACATGTGTCAAAAATAATTGATTACAAATCTGAATTCATTTCTTAACTTTCAATTATTTCATTGATCTATACATATACCCTTAAGCCTGTACCATACTTTCTCAATTACTGTAGCTTTACGGCAAGTTTGAGATTGGAAAGTTAAAGTCCCCTTACTTTGTTGTTGTTTTCAAGATTGCTTTGGCTGTTTTGAATACCTTCCATTTCCTTGTTAATGTTAGGTTCAGTTTTTCAATTACAATAAAAAAAACTTGTTGGGATTTTGACAGAATTTTCATTGAACCTATAGATCAATTTGGGGAGAATTGTCATCTTACAATTTTGATTCTCCCAATCTATGAACATTGGTTATCTCTCCATTTACTTACATCTTTTGAAATTTCCTTCAGAAATATTTTGTAGATTTTCAGTTTACAAGTCTTGCACTTCCTTTGTTTTCTTTATTCTTAATTTTTAAATTCCTTTTTATATTATTAGGAATGGAGTTGTTTTCTTAATTTCATTTCTAGATTGTTAATTGCTAGCATTTAGATAGGATTAATTTTTGTATATTTATCTTGTAACAGATTAAAGACTGTGAGCTCCAATTCAAACTGTGATGACATTTTAAAACAACTACATGAAGTTGCAATGTTAATTTCAAGTAATTATAATACTATATCCAGAATAAGGAACAGAAATCCCTTATCTGATTTTGCTTATCAGTCGAGACTGATAAAGCACGTTCCATTATAGAAATGACACTACTAAGTTCAACAGCAACAAATGGAGTGTGTCTACTAAAGCTTGAGGGGAAAGGCTCAAGAGGAAATTCAGTATATAATTTTGATTGGTTTCATTTCTGTTTCAACCAGTTACCTGATGTGTAATCATGACTATTTTAACCCCTTTGAGACTCATTTTCCTCCACTGACAAGGAGAGATAAATGTTGCCTACCTTATATAACTTGTTAAAGGTTCCAGTGAGACAGTCCAGCTTAACGCGTCATTTATCATGGACACATAGCAGGTCCTCAGTAATTATCACTTTCCATTCCTTTATGCAAAGCTATGCCTTTCACTTAAAACCTCAATAGATATTTTTGAATTGTATATTTTAATTAACTTCTCAAAAGAGAAAAAACTATAATGTGAAATAGGGAGCAGTCTTATTCAGTGTTATTCTCCAGGGCAGACCCAGATGTTGCCAGTGAAAACAGCTATAAGAAAGAGAATATTTCAATCAAATATGAAAGTGAACTCTTAATGATGAACACAGAATTAGCCACTGGAAGACATAGTATATTATATGATTGAATAATGAAAAACTGGGGCACCTGGGTGGTACAGTCAGTTGGGCATCTGACTCTTGGTTTCCACTTGGGTCGTGATCTCAGGGTCATGGGATCCAGCCCCGCATCAATGCGGAGTCTACTTAGGATTGCCTCTCCCTCTCCTTCTGCCCCTCTGCTCCACCATGCACTATCTTTTTCTCTCTTATTTCTCTAAAATAAATCTTTAAAAAAAAATAATGAAAAACAACTATTCTGGATGTATTTGGGAAATGAAGAACTATCATGTGAGCATCTCTTTCAATTCCAGGATTTTGTGATCATTAGCAGCCTCACTAAGAGCTGATAGGAGTGCATGCAATCTCTTAGTAAATAAATAGCGGAAGAGTTGCATTATGATTCCTGTTGGTACACCTGATACTAAACAATATAGCAGAGAAAGCCTTGAAATTACATAAAACCTAGATTTGAATGCCAGCTTCTCTATTTCCTAACATGTCACTTTTGGCAAGTGATTTTATAATCCAGATCCCTTATCTGTATAATGTAGATCAATGATTTTCAAACTTTTGCATGCCTATGAATCACCAGGTCAGCTGGTAAAACTGCTTACGGTAAAGCTTCACTGCCATAAATTATTAATCAGGAGATCTGGGGCACATCCCAGGAATGTGTATTGTTTTAATAAACCCACCTAGATTTTCTTCCATCAGTATTTCCTGGCAAACATTTTGAGAAACTTGGATGTCGATTTCTTACAGGTTTGTCGTGGTAATTATATATGATATTAAATTAAATACACAGTATTCAATTATATTACAATGTCCTTATTAGTTCATTCTAAAAAAGCTGCTTCGTAATTTTAATATTCGAGGTCTCCATACCTTCAATGTCAAGGTCCCAAACTTGGAATTAGAGACTATACATTTTCTTAGATATCTTTGTGGGTTCATTCAATTTCCTTCCCTATGCAAGCCAGAAAGGGTCACCTAGGAAAATGTCCTCTGGATTCTTTGCCCTCCGCCTTTTTTTAGTAGACTTAGAAAACTTTAAGTAGATCACCAAAGGCTTAACAGCATATTGAACTATCAGTTTGGTGTATGTTTAAATTATTTTGAAAAAGGCTTTACTTACGTGATAATATTGGAGACACAGGGAGAAAGCTAAGAACATACCTGCTCCATCCCGTTTGTCTGAAGTTTGCAGATGTGTCTCATATTATTGAATAGCATACCAAGAATTAAAGACTTTGAGCATTCAATTTTAATTTTCACTTAGGGATTAAGACTTAATGCTAATGTAAATGTGTTTCACAGTATTTCCGACTCCTATAGGTAGCACACATTTAATTTTTCTTAATGTGCTGAGAACATGAAAAGCACAATGGCTTCTGCTTAGCATCGAGAGCACCAGCTCTAGGTTTCTTCCTGTTACACCTGCTGCAAGTCCCTGACCAAAGGGAGTTTATTTAACAGCAAGTATTGACCAGGGAAATGAGAGGGGAAAATGTGCAGAAAATAAATCCTAGAGCTGTGAGTAGAAAATGATGCCAGCTTTTTTATGCTAAAACAATTTTGGCAGAGATTTAAGAAATCCTAGTTTGCTATTATACCCAGTATTCACTGTGTAGTATTTGATGGTGGACCTGATGAGTCGTTGGCAGATGCTGCGCTAACAAAACTTTCCAAGCAAGTCATGCCCTGCTGTAATTGGGCTTAGAGACCACACAACATTATCATTCTGGGCTACACTTCATCGGACATCTGAAGAGGTTGGCTTCATGCAACGCATTGTTATTGTGCTATGGTGGTTCCTTCAAGAAGGAACAGACATGCCTCCAGATAATGTGGAATGGTACATAGTTGCATAAGGTCTTCAGAACAGGTTTCCGCTTTGCACATTAGATATAAATCTCCACATTACCCTAGTATAGCATCAACTTAAAGTTGCAAGAATGTAAACTTAAGTGTCAGTTCTCATCCGAAGTTGCATAGAAATGGTAATAACAATGATTAACTTATTAATGACTCCTAGGGTGCCTGGGTGGCTCAGTCCATCAAGCATCTGCCTCCAGCTCAGGTCATGATCCCAGGGTCCTGAGATCCAGCCCCATATCAGGCTCCCTGCTCAGCAGGGAGTCTGCTTCTCCCTCTCCCTCTGCCCCTCCCCAGACCCTCCTCGTGCATGTGCTCTCTCCCTTGCTCTCTCTCCTCACTTTCTCACTCTCTCTTGCTCTCCCTGTATCTCAAATAGGTAAAAATCTTTAAAAAATAATAATAATTCTTTGACTCCTCCTGTCTTCCCTGAAAACACAGAATGGCTTTCTCCTCTTGGTTCCCATAGTGCTTGGTTTATACGTGTATTTTATCCTGTGTTACAGTCCATTTTGCATATTGATTATTTGTACAGAGTTCTTATTTTACACTAGATAATAAACAATTTCAGGACAGAAACTATAAAAATATTAGTATTTCCCTCAGGACCAAGCAAAATGCTCATTTAGCAGATACATGTTAATATTTCTCTAAAATATCCAAAATTATGAAATTAGACAGGGCTGTGGTTTTCAAAAGCTTAACTATTTCATATGGAGTATTAAATATAATACTAAATATTCTGTAATAAATATGACAAATTTATTTAGTGCAAAAATGTGGCATCACAGAAAAACTTAGCCAAAATGTGTTCGTGTTTTTAAGTAACTCAGCACTTAATTCCTATCTTTTTCTCTATAATATTTCAAAAATCCATCTTTTTACCTGTTGCATATTTTATTTAAATATGTAGAATCAACTGGACTTATGTACCTACCAGAGGTATCTTTTATTGGTATAATTTCAGGTTGCCCAGTTATACCTTTGCATTAATTATTTTGAGTTCTTTTAGTTTTTAGAGAAAGATCATAAGAGATGTAACTAATCTCTCTTGTGAAGTAGAACCATATGTTTAATGCCAGTAACAAAGTTATAGTGATCAGCAGGATTAGAGATGTAAGCCCAAAGACTTTAAATGAATTTCTGATAAATCATTCCATCTGCTTTAATTCTTGAAGTATTATTCATTATTTCTGAGAGAAGGAATAGAGTGTAATTTAAAATAAACAGAATGCAGAAGAAGCCATTTTCCTTTTACAGGTTTTCCAGTGATTGCTAAGTCAGTCACAGAGCTCATTGTGATTTTTGTTAAATGAACATTTGTTAAGAGCGAGCCCTGGGGTGCCAAATGGTGAGCCACAGTTCAAGAAAGATCACAAGGCAAGGGAAAGTGAAATAAAGAACTTCATTAGTCACAAGTTTTGGAGGAAGTACAATGCAAAAGTCCCTGGGGCACATGGGGCGGTCAAGGCAGGGGACAGGCACAGACGGAGCAGCAGGACCTGTGTTTTTTTAGGGTTGGTGGGTAGAGTGCTTTGGGAGTCCTTGGCTAGGCCTGACTGGTCAATTTAAACCAAAAAGAGCAGGAGTCTTGGTAAGATCTAAGGAAGGGGGAGGAGGGAGATTCTTATCTAAGGAACAGAAAAGGAGAAGTGGGGGGGGGGGGTGGAGGGTGGCAGACAGGAGAGACCTCATCTCTGGGTGTTGGGGAATTCATACCAGGATTTTACACTTTCTTGTGACCCTGCTGGCCGTTATCTAGGACATGCCCTCCTAGGAGAGGTTAGTGTCAGTTCCAAGCCCCAGCAGACCTCTTAGCTATGCAAAATGGATGCTAAAGCAGCAATATTATGGATATTTAGCTAAACTCTTAAAAGTGCCCTCTTAAAAAGGTCATTCTAAATATGACTTTGTTTTCATAATTTCTAGATGGGATATTTGCACTGAAGCCAAAGAGATGCCTGTATCATAATGAAAATCTTTTTTTTTTTTTTTAAGATTTTATTTATTTATTTGAGAGAGAGTGAGATAGAGGGAGCATGAGTGAGGGGGAGGCTCAAAGGGAAAAGGAGAAACAGGCTCACTGCTGAGCAGGGAGCAGAGATGTGGGGCTCCATCCCAGGATGCTGGGTCCACGACCTGAGCCCAAGGCAGATGCTTAACTGAGCCACGCAGGCGCCCCTATAATGAAAATCTTTAGAGACAACTAAATGCCTTAAGTTAAATTAGTTAGATTGATCTAAAGATATTGAATTAAGGAGGGGAAAAACAAAACAAAACAGGAAGACTAAAGGCATCCAAGTTTAAGGCTATCTAGGAATAATAAGCAGTAGGTTAATAAGATTTTTTTCTTGCCCTTTAAGTCATAAACAGAAAAGGATGAGACAGGAAGGACCACAGACTTTGGGGGAGGGGTGGCGGCAACAAATCCTTTGGCAATATCAAGATTCTCTAATGACCAGGGTCAATATGTTGACACCAGGGTTGTGAAATTAAAGTGACTGAGTATCAGTGTTTCCATTCTCGTAGCATCCAAATATTTATTGACAAAAGAGAGACATTTTGATTGAAGGAAGCAGAAGCTGAGGATGGGAAAGGAAGGATAGAAACTAAACTTAATTGAGCACCTACTATGTGCAAGATACTCCATTAGGAACCATTCTATATTTTTAATTTAATCTAACTCTTCCAACAACCCTCCCAGGTAGGTATTATTTTGCCTGCCTTACAGATAAGGCATCAGAACCGCAGGAGGATGAAGTAACTTTTCCAATTCCAAGCAGCTAGAAGGGCTAAAGGAATTCTGACCTAGGATGGCCTGACTCTTCACTGCATTCACCTAGCCAAGTTGCCTGTTTTATGTTATTTCACACTGATGTCACTTTTGAATGTCAGAGTTGTTATCCACATTTACAAATGAGGAAAAAGCGAGGTTAGATTGGTATTTTCCAAACTTCATTCCACTGGTAAGTGCTGGCCTGTGATGAAGTTTTTAACAGTTCAAAGATGTGGAAAATGAACATCGAATAAAGAGTCAAATAGCAAAATATCAGTGGATTTTCCATGAATCAATCAATTAATCTCTCTCTGTCTCTGTCTCCTTCTGCCTCTCAAGAATAATTTCCTTTGACTCTGGATCCTTTGCGTATTTTTAGTATTAAAATGGCCTTTCTTTTCCAGAACACTGTTGAAATATAGAAGTGTGTTTGTTTGTTGCTTTATTTGTTCCAGTGTCAAAATTTGAAGCTGACAATCCTGATGTTTAACTTCATTCTTCTATAAAATACTGAAGTCCAGGAAACTCAATGTTCATTAACTTACCCCATTATCACAGATGTGGGAGATGGAGTTGGGACTCAAATTCATTTACACATGGCTCCAAAGCCTGGTATCTCCACATTAAAATGAAGGCCCTTGGGATGCCTGGGTTGCTCAGTCAGTTGAGTCTCCAACACAATTTCAGCTCAGGTCGAGATCTCAGGTCGAGGGATCGAGCCTCATGTCTGTCTCCATGCTCAGCGTGGAGTCTGCTTAGGATTCTCTCCCTCTGCCCCCCGCCCCCAACTCATGCTTTCTCTTAAAAAAAAAAAAAATTCCTCATAATTATTAGGATGCCCCAGCAATACAGTCTTCCCACCACGTTTGTGTGTTTTCCCATATACCAAGATAATTAGCTGGACTTGCCTCAACTACATAGTTTTATTGTTACTTTGCCTGATCTTTGGCCATAATATAACATTTTGTCAGTTAGCTGGGTGTTCATTGCTCAAAAGCGCAGAAACAAACTGATTATTCTGGCGGTGTGGGGTGTATGTGAGAGATAAGTATAATCACTTTAATAAAGATGTATTCATGGCTTATCCCATTTCATAATTTACAGACCCAGCTGTGCTTGTCCCTAGGTCTCCTGTATAATTGAATAGGTGAGCTGCATATTGAAGCAGCTAAACTTGTGATGTTTTCCTCATCAGTCTTCGTATTTTGTCACTTGAGTTTCTGGATATACATATATTACTAATCAGGTTAAATTTTACCTAACTGAAATGGAATGTTTTGAAGGCCTGTGCTAACCTTTGATTGCGCAATTCTATGAAATTCTCAAGATTACCATTTAAACTTATTTTGTCTCTTAAGACAGAAAATAGTTACCTTGCATCATTAATCAGTTATTCACCAAAGCTAGTTACATCCCTACCCATTCTTCCACAAGTAAAATTACATTTTTTTAATCATACATGCATGAGGGAAAATGACATCTGACCTTTCCCCTTGTGTCAAGAAAATTTGAAATTCAAATTGATAAAGAAGGAAGAGCTTAAGTATCTAGGCACTGTTCCAACTTAAAATCACATTTTTAAATGAACATGTATATTCTTCTATAGGGAAACCATATATAGATAAACAGTTCTTCTATAGATGGTTGTAGCTCATTGAAAAGTGGCAGAATAGCACGTCCCACAAGAAAGAAGAAAAAGAAGAAAGAAAGAGAGAGAACAAGAGAGAGAGGGGGAAGAAAGAGGGAGAGGAAGAGAGAGGGCAGGAGTGGGGGAGGCAGTGGAAGAACGGATAGATAGGGCACCTGGGTAGCTCAGTTGGTTAAGCAACTGCCTTCAGCTCAGGTCATGATCCTGGAGCCCAGGATCGAGTCCTGCATCGGGCTCCCTGCTCACCAGGGAGTCTGCTTCTCCCTCTGACCCTACCCCCTCTCATACTCTCTCTCTCTCTCTCATTCTCCCTCTCAAATAAATTTTAAATACAATCTTTAAAAAAAGAAAAAGAATGGATAGATAAAGAGATGAAAAGTTTCAGAGCTGGAAAGGCAGACAGAGAGACTCATGTGTTATGTGTTATGTGTTATTCAAAATCAACAAAAATGTTGAATGGTATTGTATTAATGCAAATGCATCTGAAAAAGTTCATGTAGAACTACTTTTTCTTCCAAACTATGTGAGCCAATTATCATTATGTAAACAATTATTTGATGAAAACACAGTATCATGAAGTCTGCTACGACATAACAATAGGCATGATTTATTGAGTATCTCGTATGTATCAGGTGCTTTATTCCAGGTGGTTTACAAATTCACCGTTACCTTCATTATCATCATTGCTACTACAATGTGTTGAGATTAGTAGTAAGAGGTCCTGAGCTAAGTGCTTTTTAAATCATTATCTTATGTAGTCCTTACGAACATTTATTAAATAATGTTGTTCTAACATTTTATAAATATGGATATTTAGATTAAAAAAAATGAATCACTTATCAAAGACCACAAGGCTAGTAAGCCGTAGATTTAAAGATGTGAACATTGGTTAAGACAGACTTTTTAGCCCACAGGTGTAACCACTATCTTATTCTGTGTAGTCATAAAATCTCTTGTATAAAATAACACTTATCACTTCTTTCCAAGCTTGACAGTTCCATTTCAGGTTGTACCAGAAAGAATTAAAAGAATGAAAGTCAATGATTATTCTAGGTAGTATTGGGGAACGAGGCAAAAAAAAAAAAAAAAAAAATCAGTGTGACAAAAATTCTGTGTATGTGTGTGTATTTAACAACAGTAATAAAAAGAAAATCTATGAGCCTGAGTAGGTGACAGCAGAGCCTCCTTCTCTTAATGCCCCGTCATTTGTCTGCTGAGGCTTTGCTGTAATTCATCAAGGTGAGTCTGAAGGCCGTGCTCCTGTATGACATCTCACTTGTTTAAGAAAACAGTCTCCAAATCCCTCATCCCATCCATCTCCCCAGCCGTCTGTACTTTACAGGCAATGGGAAATCACAGATTTGTGTATGGGGTCATATTTTTCTAATTTGTTTTGATTTGATTGATTTTTTGTGCAGTGAGTTGGCATGATGCAATATGTGTTAGGAAGACATTTCTGGAGGCTGAGTGGCAGATGGATTGGAAAGAACAAGATAAGGGAGAATTGGATAGTTTAGCTCAATAATCTAGGAAGGAAATAAAGGGATAAACCCCATGATCTCTGCAAGACAGAGGAGATTAGAGTCTAACATACTGAATTATTTTAATTAAAAATGGTTTGCAGACTTACCCATGGAAAGACTGTCAGCTGCTCTCCTTTGCAAATTTCAATTTTGTAAGCCAAGATAACCGTAATCCTCAAGCAATGACCTCTCCTGAATCTATATGTAGCAACTAAACTCTATTAAGTATTGTTCTTGTTGTTGCTTTTCTTAGATTCTGCCCAGTGCCTATGAAGGAAAAAGTCTCAAGATTTCCTATCTCTTGAGTTGAGTTGTGATGGAAGTTTAACAGGTTTTGATGACATGTAGTATAGAAGTTGCAGACACAGACAATGCAAATCATTCGAATAAGGAATTTTTTGTTATTCTTCCTTCAGTTGCATAATTTAATTTAGTAATGGACTCGTGAAATAAGTTCTGAAACTCCAATTCCAGATATGTGAGTACTTCAGCCTAATTTCTGAAAAATTTAGCCCAGTTTCAACTTCCTGTCACCCTGGTGAGAGAAGGAAAAGGGAGCTGCCCTGATGAGTCCTGGTGCTCTCCACGACAGTGCAAAGGACAAGTGCTTATAAAATGGCAGAGATTCCAACACTTTTGCAGAAGGAAGAAGGTTCTGAGGAGGGATGGAGGGTTTTGTTTTGGATTGGTTGTTTTTTAAAGATTTATTTATTTATTTGAGAGTGCGTGCCTGCGTGCAGGAGTCGGGGGAGGGGCAGAGGGCGAGATCTTCAAGCAGACTCCCCTTTTGAGACCCATGAGATCATGACCTGAAGGAGGGATGGCATTTTTAGGCAAGTGTTGTATGAACGGATCACTTTAGAGCCCTACTAATGAATCCCTATCTTCTTTTTTTTTTTTTTTTTTTTTTTTTTAAGATTTAGGTAGTTATTTGTCAGGGAGAGAGAGAGCACGTGCACATGCTAGCAGACAAGCAGGGGGAGCGGCAGGCAGAGGGAGAAGCAGGCTCCCCGCTGAGCAGGGAGCCCGATGCAGGACTCCGTCCCAGGACCCTGGAATCATGACCTGAGGCAAAGGCAGACGCTTAACCAACTGAGCTACCCAGGCACCCCTTTTCTTTTTTTTTTTTTTTTTAAAGATTTTCTAATGAATCTCTTTAGATTCCCACATAGAGAAAGCATTAAGTTGTAAACTTCCTTAGCCAAGTAGGCATATTATTGCAGGATATTTTCAGTATACCTGTCTCTTCATAATTGCAAAATCGAGTATATACATCACTGCGTGGCCTACAAGTTCTTCCATGAACTGTCCCTATTCTAGTTATCTCTCAGTAGGAACCATCTCAGCTGAGCTCAACACTGTTACCTTGGACGTGTTCCTCCACCCCATGAATACCATAGCTTCTCCTTCCTTCCGCTGACTCAGCCACAAATAACCCTACCCACTACTCAGGGATGAATTCCTCTGTTGCTTCCTTCATGAAGAAGCCCCTAGTCACCCTAACTAACCGAGAGTCATATTTTTTTTTTCTTTTCTGGATAATACATCTCATTGATTCATCAGGCCCCGATGTGTACCTACGGTTTACTAAGTTATCTTTGTTGAATGTTTGAAAAGTATACAAGGAACTATTTTATTGTTAAAAATTGTGTCTTTAGCTAAAACTGTAAAATGTAACATGACAATTAAAATATAAGATGTTATGAAGTTAAATAATAATGTGAGGAAAAGGTAGTATAGGATCTTGGAAAGATCTCAGATTTGCAGCAAGGTGGACACGGGTTTTATTTGCAGTAAAAATACCTTTGTGGCCTTGAGAACATCATATAGCTGTTGATCTCCTCATGTGTAAATTTGAATGGTCGTGATGAAGGGGACAAAGAGATTAGATAATAAAATGACAAGGACAAGGGTTATTAAACAGAGAATTTTAAGACAGTGGAAGAGCCAGCAGTATTAACAGCAAGAAAGACATTGGGAGAAAGAACTGGGAAAGAGATTATCTGTTATTATTACATTTTAAAAAGGTATTTGTATATTGTATATATTCTGCCCCATACCTCGTGTTATGTCAGTGTCAACTCATCATAATTATTGGTATGCAAGCATACTAATATGAAAGATAGTAGAAGAGGGAGAAAGGGAAGAATCTTTATTATTTGTTAGTATTTATACTAAATACTTTTGTATGTTTTCTCACTTTATCCTCAAAATAATTCTGTGAAATAACTCCATTTTACAGCAGTGAATTGAGGCCCAGAGATAAGTAACTTATTGAGTTATTTTATCAAGATGACCAATGAATAGGCGTCAGAGCTAAAACTCAAACCAAGTCTATGTTTTACTCCGAAGCATTGTAACCATTAGGCAAAATTGCCTAATGTGTCTTTTTTTTTTTTTTTTTTTTTTTTTGTCTTCCTTAAGTACAGTTGTCTGGAATTTTTGGCGATGTTGGCAACCAATGTGAGAGGGTTCCGTGAAGAAACTTCCCCTTTATGTTTTCACCAAGTGAATGCCCACTTTATCAAAGGCTACAGAGTTGATAAGATGCTTATTAAGGCATGATACCTGCAAGTTATAATTATGTTGCTCTTATATCTATTGCTGCTCTGAGAAACACTAAGAATTTTATGAACTTCATCTCATGAAATTTCTACAATGCCTGTGAGGCACAGAAAAAAATAAATTTAAAGGTAGTGTTCATTTTAAGATGAAAGTATCAAAAAGGGTTCAAACTATCTTTCAGCCATATAACATTTTCTTTAATGTTGAAGTTTAATAAGTTTTCATTGTTCAGATGATCAAAGGCTTGTCTGAAATAGTCGGCTGTGCTTGCATTAGTGAAAGAAAAAACTCCACTGCAAATCCTGTAGTATCTCCCTCATGAGGATGACCTCAACCACAGACAGGGTTTTAAGGTCAGATAGATTTGGGAAATTGTTATATGTCCTTCTAAGAGATTTGTAATGTATGTGTGCATTGTGAAGAAGTGGATTTCAAATTTGACTGTGCATTTGAAATGTTGGAGTGCGGATTAAAAATGCAAGCCCCGTAGGCATAGGACTGAATTACCACCCAGTAGGTAATTATGTGGACAAGCCATTTAAGACCAGAAATTTAAGAAATTACATGCTAAAGTCTTAGGGAAGAACTACTTTAAATACAACTGGTTAATGTTCAAATAAACTTTTCCCCCAAACGTGTATGACCTACACGTCATTATCCTAAAACATAGTTGGGGCTTATACTTCGCAGGATGCTTCCTGTATTGATCATGCTTTCTGAGCTTGATTTCACACAAATATTTGTTGATTTTTCAAAGGCTGAATGCAAGTATGATAAAAACACAAGCCAGTGTATCACCACAATGAAAGTAGAATAATTATAATATTCTAGTGAAATTTTAGATTCCAGGTCTAATCAAACCCATAGAACATAAAAACAAACACATTTCTTAGTTAAAGTACAAGATTCCTCTGTGCCTCTGCCTAAAATTCTTTGGAATAAGGTAGTCAAGGTTTTGACTACTGATTTCTGTTGTTGTAGTTGTTATCTTACTTTGCTACCATACCATAGGCTTATGTAGAAAAAGGGGCTCTGTGTAACCATTTTGGAGTCCCAGTCAAATAAGCCTTAATGTGATCATATGAAAAAAATCAGGCATTTATTAAAATTCTGAAGGACTAAAATATTTTCATAGCCGATGAGCTTCATAGCCAATAATATTTTCGTTATTATTTGTTCAGAGATTTCATATTGACCCCTTGTTATCTACTGGCATCAAGCTGGGATATACAGCTGATAAATATCACCTCTATATTCAAGGAACTTACAACATATGGAGGAGCTAGAAATGCTTATACATATAAAAACACTGTTAAGTGATATTTTTTATGTGCATTGTACCTTTAGAACAGGAAGTATGACTGAGTGCTTCTACTGATGGAAATGACATGCTAGGAAGGGAATGAGTAGCTGGTTGTCGGCATGTCACAATGGAGAGAGACTTTGACGAAGGTGAGGTGGCTGGCATACATATAGGCATGGAATGATAAGGAGCATAGTGTGTATTCAATTAAGAGCAATACAGTGCGAGAATAGGAAGCATATAAAAATCACTTTGCTCTAAAATCTGAATTGGACTAGGTAGGTTAAATCTCCTATAGAACCTCTTTAGTTGTCATCTCCCTGTAGAGTCTATAGGGTGTTGGGGTTTGAAGGCCACTTAGGTCTCCTCCCTGCTGTCAGATACCAGGGAAACAAACAGACTTATTCAAGTTCAGAGCTACCTAGTGGCCATGGACTCTTCAACTCCTAGGCTCTATTGAACATATGGAAAGGAGTAGAAGAAATCACCCTGCCCCCCGGAAAAAAAAGCATATTCTTAAAATAAACAGTTTTTGTAGTTACTTTGAAAATGTGTTTAAAATAAAGAGGAAGAAGGGATGCTTGGGTGGTTCAGTCAGTTAGGTGTCTGCCTTTGGCTCAAGTCATGATCCCAGAGCCCTTGGATCGAGCCCCGAATTGGGCTCCCTGCTCAGTAGTGAGCCTGCTTCTCCCCCTGCCCCCCCCCCACACATGCTCGCTCTCTCTCTCTTGCTCTCTTTCTCAAATAAATAAATAAAATCTTTTTAAAAAATAAAGAGGAATTTAAATGGAGGAAGGTAGAATGAGAGACAGTATGGAAAGGCGGAAGAGAAGAGAAGCAGACAAGGAAGGAAAGAAGAAAAGAGGGAAGGAAGGAGGGTGGGAGGGAGGGAGGGAGAAAAGGAGAGAGCATGGGAGAAAGAGAAGGAAGGGAAGATCAATATTTTAACCTTGGTTAAAATGGAAATGAAACCCAATAGGAATACACTGCCAGCAGTTCTTCTTCAAAATCGTTGAGGCTAATAAAGAAGATAATTCCTGGTTAGTGAAATATAAGATCTTACTTTCAGAAATATAATCTTTTTTAAGGTACTGAGAAGTTTTTGCTAGACATGTTAGACAGATTGATGATTATACTGCTTAAATTGCTTCGGGCTTGCGATATTCATGTTCCTGCAGGTGTAGGGACCACTGACATATTGAAGTCTTAGAGTCCAGATGCATCACAGATACAGTTGTTTCATAATTCTTTACTTCAGTTTAACTGCTTTTACAAAGAAAGAACTTTCCACTGGAATGGAATTTCATTGTAGTAGCTGATTTTCGTAAGCACCACTAAGATCCCCAAACCACCTGTGAGTGCTTGATCTCTCCCTGGGATGTGATGAGTTTATTTTGTCCCTAGCTTGCCCTTTCAGCTTGGCTCAAAGTGAAGGAAGTTTCTCAGTGGGAAGAATTCAAGGGAATTTTTCTATCCCTCCTTCATTTAATTTAACTACATTGATCTATTTTCATTTGCAGCTTTTACAAGAGGGCAGGACTTGCTCAACGAAGCACAAAGACATTCCCCTAATCAATGCCACTGCAGAGCCAGTGACTGCCCCAAAGGTATTTCATTTGTTTATTTTGATTTTGTCAGAAAGAACTTGAATCCTTCGGGTACAATGATTTTCTTTAGCTGAAGCAGGGATGTTGTATTGACTGATACAAGATACGTCCTCCATCTAGTGCCCCTGGATTTCCATGACCACTGTGCCAGCCACTAAGTTTTTGGTTTGATCACCTGAGTACTCAGAAGGACAAGGGTGAGGGAGGTACAACCCCCCTGCACACACACACACACACACACACACACACATAACCAGGAAACAAAACCAAAATAAAAATAACAAAAAAACATGCATCTATTCCTTATGGAACAAAAAAGATAAAAAGAGGACGTGGGGAAACAGAGGAGGTATAAAGAAGTACATATCCCCAACAAAAACAAACAACCAACACAATTCAGGAGCTTAATTCAGAACTTCCTTCTGTACTGATCTATATTTGACCAAAAATATTATATCATAGCAATTCTTAGGGATCATTTCACTTAACACAACATTTCCTAACATTTGGGTTAGATGAATCAGAGTTGAATGGTTTAGCTAAAGTCTTCTCAAAATAGTTTTTGAAATATCTTGCCATCTGTAAACGATATTTTATGTACTTCCCTGAAACAGAAGTATTAACACATTTACATTTATTTTATTTTGGTCTAGCATTCATTTTCTATAAAAATTTACATACCGTTGTTAGGATTTTACTTTTTACCTTAAACAAATATTTATTTTAACTATTCTTATTGTCTTTTCTGTATTGTTTAACAGAAATTGCAAATGCCTCCTTGTACTGAATGTGAGGTGAAAAAAACCCCGGAAAAACAATTGACCAACTTTGAAGGGAGGGCAACTAGAGAAGAAAAAATACTGTAAATATCAAGAAACTGTGTTAAAAAAAATCTACTTATGATTGTCTTCATACTCTTTTTCAACCACAGGCTTGATGGAAATTCTAAGTTTTTAAAGCATGCAACTTTTTCACAATTTTCTGTAACTTTATATAAAGTAGTCTACAAATTTTCCAAAAGATTCCAGGCCAATTATGATCCTTAAGCAATAACCTAATTAAAATGGATATCCACAGTCATAAATAGTCATTGTCATCAGTAAATTGCCCAGCATAAATTGGTCAGTTTTGAACTCAAATGCAGTGAACAACATTTAATTTTTCTGGTTCATTGGTTATCTAGTACTTCAATGATCTGGTTTTGAAATCAACTGGAGGATGATAAAAATTTTGTGGATCCTTGGCATTCTTAGAATCCAAATTGCAACCATATCATAAAGATTCTGTTCCACGTTGGCCAATGGGAGTCACTTTAAGGTTGGAATCTGTGTCAACCTGAATATATTGTTTATTTGAGGGTATTTATTGCCATTCTTTTTATTATTTTGAACCATGTCTAAATAATGTCAAAGCAATGTCAGATTTTTAGTCAGTTAACAGAATTCACTAAACATGTTTGGTATGATGTAGACAGAATATCTGGGTGAATGACTAAATTTCTGACACAATTGACAAGACTATTTTTTTTCATTCTATAGACACATCCCTATGGTTGTCTGCTGGAATTACTCCAAATTAGGAACTGAGTTCTTTGAAATGCCTGGCAAGATTTTTTGTGTGAAATTGGGTAGTGGAACGGGATGACAAGAGGGTTGCAAAACACAAATATGCAAGCAGATAATACATATTTAAAATGGGAATTCGATGAAAGTAAAACAGCCATGTAGAACCAATAAACCCATGTATTTTTTAAAACAAATATATTATTAAAACAAGTCAACAGCTGTGATCATCGTTGAAGTTGGGTCTCTACATAGAAGTACCACTAATCAAATAAATTCACTCCTGAATAATCTGAATGTAGCTCACAAGCAACAGGAATTGATACTTGAATAATTATCTGATTGATAGGATTGGTATAGCATCCAACTTAAAGACTCAAATTAATGGGTTAAATGATCCATTTAGGTTGTCTGCACTGAATATATTCACATCTAATGGCTAGATCCATTTTGCAAATGCACAAAGCATGTAAAACAATTGGTTTTATAAAATGGATCTGCCAAGCCACAGTCAGTATATTTGGAGCACTGTACCTGGCAGGCTATCTTAGAAGACTGTTAGTTTAAGAAAGGGAGGGAGGGAAGAAGGAAGGAAGGAAGGAAGGAAGGAAGGAAGGAAGGAAGGAAGGAAGGGAGGGAGGGAGGGAACCTGTAATCAATAGATGACCTTAAATTCTTATATATAATGGCACACCTTTGATCACAATGACGTATTCCAAGAAACTTAGTGATTTGGAGAAATGGTAAACTATCATAAATAGTATAAGTGTTATTATGATATAACCATGTAGCAGTTATACTTGTGGAGTAATTCAGTGTCATTTATCAGTATTTTTTTAGATTGCAGGCTATCCAAGAAAAAAGAGAATTTATTTTATAGATGGTCCTTAGAGGTTTCAGATGAAGTAACCAGGATAGAAAGAAAAAAAATCAAGGTCCAAAGTTCCTCTGACTCCTCAGCTCTAATACTCATTTAATTCTATGAGATGGAATTATTGCTAGTTTCCGAGTTCCATTCCTTATAATTTCCCCACTGTACCCAGAAACCCTAACCATTGCCAATGATTATAAAAGGAAAGCTGCTAATTTAGTTTTAATTTAGATTCACTTCCCCACACCCACACTGTGCTCCAGCTTCCCTCCATGGACCCTATGGAAAGTTAATCACCATTTCACTTTAGCACATGTTTTGAGGCAACTTTGGAACTAATAAAAAGAGAATCGAGCTGATATTTTCTAAAATTTTTATAAGATGTTGAAAGATGAGAATTTGGCTCAATATTAATCAAATATGAACAGTTTCATTTGTAAATTATTTTTCCTATGCTCTAAATCTCTAGTATGTGACAATAATCAATGTGTTTCTCTTAATTACTGGCATGATCAAGTGGGCTTTACATGAGTATAATGTATAGATTTTTCTTTATCAATAGATAGCATTATGCATCCTGCAGAGTTTACTGTGGTTTATGCATTGCATTATTTGTTCCAAAACAAAAAAGAGTCGTAGCAGAAGTGCTTTATAAATATTTTTAAGAAATATTATGGAAGTTCCTTTCAAAAGTCAAGCACAGAATCCCTTTTCTCTTAGTATGTTATGTGACTTTAATGAATGCATTTTATTTTTCTCAATCCTTTAATTTCTTTAAAATAGCGTCCAAAAGGTTTTAAACGCTTTACTTACATGTGCGGCTTTGTCCATAAAAGAGATGCTGTCTCTTATTATTTCTTTTAATTAACAGCTAGATAAATTGATGTTGTTTTGAGGAGTTAACATTCCTAGCGTAACTACCCTCACGTGGGAGAAAATAGTAACCTAAATGTTAAATTCAGGTAGTATAATTCTATTATGTGCCTGTAATGGTAAGCAGTAAAAGATTACTTAAGGTTTGCAGAATATAAATTGACTCCTATTGAGAAACGAACATACTTTCCAATGGAATAAACTTGTTTTAATATAGGTACTAATGAAACTAACAAAAACATATCTCTCTAGTTATTTTAAAATACTAATCAATGCTATATATCCATTCTAATTTAGGAATTTGTTTTGGACTTTGTTTTTCCTTTTATATGCATTACATTATATGTAAATTGGATGAGTGCCTAACATGTGTAAGACCTCACTGAATGCTGTCTATCCAATGCCCACCTGCTCAGAAGAAAAGTGACTCATTCAGTAACTCATCTAGTTGTGGTTTTCTGTGTGATCTTAAATCTCTGAATACTGAACATACTAGATGGCTAACTTTTTTTTATTATTTGCTAAGCAGATATTTAGCATTGTAATGCTATTTCAGACACAATTCTGTTTCATAAAATATACTGGATTACAAGTCTAAGACAGTTATCGGAGAGGCAGACATTTACTGTTTTAGATTACAGTGCAGATAGCTGGGTTAAAACAAGATCTGTGAACTTTGCTCTAATGGAATCGTATTTTTATAGCTCGGGTACTGTAAGTAGCACTAACTGCCACAGAGGCTGAAATGATTACTGGTACCATAGAGGAAAGTGAGCTGGCCGGACCTAGAGAGTTATGAAAACATAGACTTGCTTATTTAGGGGACATTTTCTTAGTCACGTGTACAGTCTTCAATTTCCCCAAACTCGTTGTTGGATTATGTTACATAATATTAATGGTCAAAGATGAAGAATAAAAGTTGCTGAAAGATGGCCTATTTTTCCTCAATAAAGATTTGTTACCAAGACTACAATGTATATCCTCCTACATCAACTAATTGAAAAAGCAAATATTAACATTAAAAATTGTACTTGCGTCTGTGTATCAAGCGCTAAGGACTTTTTGCAATGTCGCCCTGGGAGGATTTCAACCTCTCTGTACCCATGTCTCAGAAATCTTTCATTTTCTTTAGCGGTGTGGTTTTTGTTTTTGTTTTTTTTTTCTTTTTTCATTTCGTTTTAATAGAGTTCCGTGATGTCAGGGATTTTGTATTTTTGTTTACCAGTGAGTTTCAAGTGCTCAGACTAGCTGCCTCAGAGAAGGTGATGAGGTATTTGTTGAATGAATGAGTTCAGAACCTGCAGCAGCAAGGGAAGAAAAAGGAAGCAGAAGGGAGCATCCTCTAGTCTGATAACAGGGAATCATAAGATGTAGTCTTTTAGGAAGAGGAAGTACACAAAATGTTTGATTTGGGATTTTTGTTTTGTTTTGTTTCTAAGCTATTTTTCCTTGCTTTTTTTTTTTTTTTTTTTTTTTTTTTTTTTTTTTTTTTTTCCCCTCTGAGAGATTTATCCATGGGCCTGTGGCTGTGACTTTAAGCAGAATGGATGTGGTATTTCTGGATGAATTTTGGAACGCCGCTCAATGTAAGAGACACAATTCACACGGCGTGTGTGCCTTTAGTTGGAATCTAGCTTTGACGTTCGCGTGGATTTACACGGGCCACTTGATTTCATTTAATATTTAAGTTTCTAACCTCTTGGGCCTTAAGTTGTTGGACTTAAATCGGAGGTTTTCCTGTGTATCCTGCTCCCTTCTGCAGTTGTGTCTGCTCTCCTAGGCCCTTAGCAGACTCGGCTCCGGGCGGCCGAAGAGGTAAGTGAACATCTGGGGGGTGGGGCTTGGACTCCAGAGCGCCTCACCTTCAGCTAGACGATCTGTTCTTTCATGTAATTGATTTGTTGGGCTTACGCACCCTAAATACACCTTTTCTTGCCGTTTTTATCGGTTTTATTTATTTGGTACGTGTGTGAAGTTAATGTTTTAAGTTTTTTAAATTAACATAAAACGTATTATTTGTTTCAGGTGTACAGGTCTGTGATTCATCAGTCTTACACAACACCCAGTGCTCACCGCAACACACACCCTCCCCAGTGTCCATCACCCTGCTGCCCCCTCCCCCCACCCCCTCCTCTCCAGCAGCCCTCAGTTTATTTCCTGAGATTAAGAGTCTCTTATGGTGTGTCTCCCTCTCTGGTTTCATCTTGTTTCAGTTTTTCCTCTCTTCCCCTACCATCCTCTGCCTTGTTTCTTGAATTCCACACGTCAGTAAGATCATATGAGAATTGTCTTTCTCTGATTGACTTACTTCACTTAGCATGATACCCTCTAGTTCCGTCCACGTCGTTGCAAATACTTTTAATGAAGAAAGGGAGTCCAAGTCTAATGTGATTTGAAAAATCACTGACTACAATAATCTCTATGATCCCTTCTCCCCATTTGTTCCTTCAGTCAGCCAGCCATTCAGCTGTTCAAAAAATATTCTCGAGATTCTTAAATGTGGCTGCCATTCCACTTTCTGTTCAAAATAGCAATGGCGAGGGAAAGTAGTAATTATGAGTACTCCTGCTGCACTTAATATGTTCCAGCCACTGCTTTTAGAGCTCTTTAAAAAATTATTGAATGTTCTCAGGCTTATTTGAGACCAATATTACAGTTATCCTTATTTCACAGAGGAAATTGAGGTAGAAAAATATTAATTGAATTGCCCACGATGGTGCAGCTAGTAAGAGGAAGGGCTTGGATACAGACCCGGCAACGAGTTACTGGAACCCATGTGTTTGAACTAAGTCACCACGTTGCCTCTTCTACAAAGGCCAGAGCCCTGCCTTCAGGGAGTTTATGGTTTAGAGGGAGAGCCATCACGAATGAAGGAAGCACACAGCTAAATGCATAACTGTATAGGAGAAGAAGAATTTTTCCTTTTGCTATTCGAGTGTTTTCATTTGGTTTAAGAATTAAATTGACATGAGACAGATTAACATCGGGGGGAAAAAAAGTTTTCTTTCATGTGCATAGAGACCGAATCATGAAATTGAAACCTAAAGAGATGACCAAAACAGGCAGGTTTTATCCTTTTCAGACAGACAGGCAACCAATCTGTGAATAATTGACAGGACCAAAAAAAAAAAAAAAGGCTGAACGTTGGAAGCTTCAATTAATAAGACATTTTAAGCAGAATTTGGGCTGGGATAGTAAATTAGTAAAAAGTCACAAGGGTTGTTTATACAGTCTTTTGATTCTGAATTTCCTATCTCTGGTGATAAGAATATATCTTTGCCTCAGGGTACAGAGAGGGTAACTTTCACCTGGGAGATTTTTTTCCTGTTTTCTGGAGACAAAGTGGGGGGAGGGTCACAGGATTCTTTCTGCATTGCTGTTTCTAAAGTAACTTTTATTTAAAATCATCAGAATTCTGAAGTGGCACATTTTGGGGTAGCCAGCTCTTGGCCCCTTCAACTGCTATAAAAACAAAACAAAATAAAACAAAACAGGGTTCTCTTGAGAGCATACCACAAGGCAGCGGGAGCAGGCTGTGAATGTATCTTGTCTGTGTGAAGTCTTCACTGAGAAAATAGTATTAAACTAAGACTGATGAATATATATGATTTTGCATGGATGTTCAAAAAATAATTTTTATACTGTTCACAGATACTATTTAACAATATTTATTTATTTTCCCCAGTATAAGGATTATTACTTTATTTGGACCAAAACATGTCAAAGAACTTGGTTAGCATTTTTTTTTTTTTTTTGCCTTTGGTAGTTTTTTTTTTAAATAATATTTATTTTGTTACATTAAGGAGGGCACATATTGCATGGTGCACTGGGTGTTATATGCAAGTAATGAATCATGAAACATTGCATCAAGAACTGGGGATGTACTGTATGGTGACTAATATTTAACAATATTTAAAAGTGCATACTTGAATTCAGATAACCAGATTGTTGTGAGTTAGTGCTGTTCAGAAAACAAAAGCATCATATGGGAAAATTCCCATTGCTTTCTAGTCCCTGAAGACATATGAGTCTATTAGGTATACATGACAACGAAATGTAGGTTTCTTCCGTGGAATCCTTCTAAAGAGGTTTCTTCTATTTTCTTCCATAAAAATAGAAATTTTATTTCTCAGTCTAAGACTTGGGATAGGATGTCTCTCTCTCTCTCTGCCTCCCTCCTTCCCCCTTCCTTCTCTTCTCTCCCCCTGCCCCCCCCCCACTCAGAAAAGCCATACATTTGATAGCACAATGATTGATCAGGGTGTCTGTGCAGTACTTCCCTAATCCCATGATAGCATTTGCATCAAAAGTAAAGTAATTGTGGTGTGTATGTGTTCTCCCCTTTTTTTATTATTATGATATGTTAGTTCCCCTTTTCCCCCTTTGTAGTACTCCCCACTCCCAAATTCCTTAATTCCTTCGACAACACCATTTCACTTCATGTCATACAGACACAGTAACATCTTGGGGAAGGTCATATAATGCAATACACTTGTTGCTAGAAAATCAGGCTCTATTCAAGGCTCCTCGAAGAAGCAGTTGACCTCTGCACTTGATCAACTGTCGAGTGAGCCTATGTTCGCCGACAGTATCTACCAAGGGTGAGAAGAAGAAAGGGTGATCTATAGTGGGCCCTGTCCTTTTTCTGACTCTGGCTTATCTTTCCTACTTTTTCATGATAAAGCACCCTTTGAAAGGAAGTCAAGAGGTAGATATTCAGCAGACGGTCCTGGCTCAAAATTTAGAAGATGTAGCAGAATGGAGAAGAGGATGAACACCCCTGATAAATTCCTGTAAAATTGGCAGCACGTTCAAAATGAGAAGTTGGTGCTTTTTCCTCTGCAAATTTCTGCTTTACTCCTTTATACTTCTTCAATCCTCATCCCAAAACTTAAAAGATTTTGGGGGCCAGAAATCCCCAAAGCTGCTCCTCAAGACTTTCCTTGGGATAATGTGTCGAGTATGTAAATCTTAGTGTCCACTTGGCAGGGAGTCTGCCTCTTGAACTGGTGATGTTGCCAACATGAGGAAAGCGTGCTGCTGACAGTTGGCTTATGAAAGCCACTGAGAACGACTTCGGGTGACTCTGACACGGTGGGAAAAGAACAGTACAGTATAGGTAAGAGGAACAGGTAATGAAGAGCGCATTTTAAAATCTATTCTTTTAATCCCTGACATAGACCCTCCGTAAGTAGATGCGGCATAAATAAAATAGAATATATTTACTAGATGTGCTTCTGGTCATTTGTTACACAGCAAATAAGTACATAATTTCATGCATCCTGGAGCAATTAATGTTTACAAATTTGAAAAAGGTGTGATATAAAGAATAAACATTCTCGGAATCAGTGGAACTGAGGACCAGCGAGGTGTGCTGAAAAAAGTAAATTAGATCATTATCAAATTGCTGAAAGGATCTCTTATCGTACTTGACAAAGAATACACCTTCTCTCATTTGATCCTCCTGGTTGTAAAATGAGCAGCTTGTTTGTGTGTTTTATATGTTTATGCGTTTTCACCTTGATATGATTAAAGAGAAAAGAAGGTGGGGAAATATGAACCCTGAAAACAATTATCCTCTTTCTTCCCATAATGGAGACATAGACTGGTTCTTTGAATGAAGGCGTAGGACAGATCTTCCTTCTCTACGGTGCTAATCCCACCCTTTGTCATTTCCTCTTTCATTGTTACTTTATTTGGTGGGGGAGGGGGTGTCAGGGTACACATTTAAAGGTGTTTTTTTCTTTTGGTATTGGAGTTCACAAATAAATTCAGAGATCTCTAGGATGCATTTTTTAATCTAGGTCATGCCGTCTGTTAACTGAAACCTAACTATTGTTCGTGTATCTTCTCATATACTGTACGTACACTCTATGCCTCTGTTCCCGCTGCTGTTTGCAGATGCACTTTGCAAGCATCATTATAGCGGTTTCCACACACATTTATGCTTTCTGGCCTCCTTGAGCATTCTAATCGGTGGATGTACAAACTCAGTGTATGAATATCTTCATATGTTTACTTCCCTATCGATGCATGTATGTTATCTGTATTCATGTGTTCCAGGATATAAATTCAGCAAAATATGCACATATCGGTCAAATGCCATTTTTTGCTGCCCTAATTTCATTCCTATTTACCTCTTTCATGTTGTTTTAACACAGGTATTTTCTTTCTCCTTTTTCTTTATTTTTCTTTCGAAGTTTTTACTTAAATTTCAGTTAGTTAACATGCAATGTAACGTACGGTTTCAGGTTAACACAGGAACTTTAAAAGCACAGTGGATAACTCTGTATGTGTAGTTAAGTGAACTTCCAGTGCGGTTGCAATGAACACAGTATACTAACTTAGGCTGCACAAATGGGCACAACAAATTAGTATCTCAGATCAGCCATGAGATGTAAGCAGTCATCCCTGTCCCTTACAGACTCAGGTGTGTCTCATGTACCTCTTCGTGTCTATTGATTTGTCTACAGTTCGACCTAGACTAGGAAATTATATTTGGGGTTATTTGCTGGATGTTCTAAAAAGGGGAATTCTTTTCAGCATGGTTTTGTATGCATGGAGACCCAAAGGAATTTTAATAACTATCCTGATAGCAACCAAAGTATTTTTATTTGGAGGAAATGAGGTAAGTAATTACACGATTCACTTGGACTAAACTAAAGCAAAGGTACACTGTTGGAGAAGTAAGAATGAAATCATAAGATCAAGGAAAGAGAGGTAGTTCATGTATCTCAAATGATAACGAAAGAATGTTCTTAACAACAGGAAATTGTAGAAATGTCCAGGTATGGATTACTTTAAAATCACTATGCATTTGAAAACGAGTACCTGTTTATGAGAAAATACTTTGCTTAGATTCTGTTTTTTCTTTTCTTTTCTAAAAATACACAGTTACTTTGTTCCCTACGTGTTTTAATTGAAATTTGGGTTAAATAAAGTGAAATGCACGGCTATACCTTGCAGCATGAAGTACTAATTTTTCCATGGAGCAGCTGCCCAGGTTAATTAGCTTTTACTTAAATCCTGGTATGCTGTGTATAATTTTCTTTTCTCAGATAATCTGAAGATAGATTTGTGTGATTGACTCGTACTGCACAGTTTCTAGGAACTCCAACTTCACCAGCTGACCTGGTAGGTAATTATTATTCTTTGACACATCATAGAATTTACTATCTCCTATTATTCCCTTAAATAGTCACAAACAATGCAAATTCACTGATTCTCTCAGAAGGTTCATCTATGTGCTTTGCTTAGGCCAGTGGGTAGGCAGGCACGATGGTGGTGGTAGATTTTTTTTTTTTTAAGATTTTATTTATTTGACAGAGAGAGGCAGCGAGAGAGGGAACACAAGCAGCGGGAGTGGGAGAGGGAGAAGCAGGCTTCCCGCTGAGTAGGGAGCCTGATGCAGGGCTCCATCCCAGAATGCTGGGATCATGACCTGAGCGGAAGGCAGACTCTTAAGGGCTGAGCCACCCAGGCGCCCAGGTGGTGGTAGATTTTTTAAAGAAATCCTCGGGAGCCTCCTGAGATTGGGTCTCAATTTTGTGTCCTGAAACACACCACTTCCAGGTCAGCTTTTCCAAAAGTTCCTTTGCTACATACATGTCTCTGAACCTTTAGAGGTGGACACATCACTACACTAGAACTGGTACAACATGATTGTAAGCGAAGACTTTGGAGTCAGACTTCTGCATTAAATTCTTTGTTCAGCCTATTAACTGTGTGACCTCAAACAATTAGCTAACCTCTGTGTGCTTCACAGCCTTCACCGGTAAATTGGGAATAATGATAATAAGAACTATTTCCAAAAAATACTATTTCCAAATAATACCTATTTCCATTAAATATTAAATGAGATCACATAAATAGAACAAAGAGTAAGCATTTAATAAACACTATCTATTCCTATTTTAAAGGTTAAAAAAAATATCACTTTCTGAAAAAATAAATAAATTATACAATAAAAAAGGCATCTACCCATACATAAATGCATTCACAAATGCCCAAAAGAAAAATTATTATGCATGTGGAATTGGACACATATATGGCAACTCTCTCTCTCACTGTGTGTGTGTGTGTGTTCATGTTGAGCAGGACATATGATTTGTATTGTTTTCAAAGAACCTCTCCTAATTGTGGTTATTGGAAGAAAAAGACTGAATTTGTCTAGATAATGCTAGATGAATCACTCAAGATATGATCATCCTTTTAAAATTTGTGGATAGTTTCATCAATTGCCTCTCTTTTTATTCACATAATATCATCACACAGTTTTTCTCCTAAAACTATCTAATTTCTGTTTCCTGTTGAGACTCTAAAATACTAATTAAGAGAGTCTGTTTATTTGTTTCCTAAAAATTTTGTAAGAGTATAATTATTTTCTCTACCCTTCTGGTGTGAATTATTTTTTAGATTGTTTTTTATTATTTATCCTAATAGGTAATGAATAATGTCTGGGGGAAAATTAGAAGTAATTTACCCTAATTTGCAACAATAATAATTTTAGTAAGATGTTTATATCATAGTCTATGATCCAAGGAGACACATGGCAGTTCTGCTTAAAAATTAAGTGAGTAGATATATGAATAGAATATTTACATGCTCCAATGAGATTTTTTATAGAAGAAAAATATATGTATTCCAGGTTGTCTTTTGCATTCCAAGTTTTAAACTTGCATAGGCCCAGTACTAGTTTTGCTGGGGCCTTTAAAAAACCAATAAAACATTAATCAAAACCAAGCCTCATTTCAGATTTTATGGTAGAAATGATTCAACGCACATTCATTACTTTTTTGAAATTAGATTTTTATTCTCATTTGGGAAATAGAAGCATCCACTTTCCTTTTCAATCTTTCTTCATTCCCGCTTCAAAGCCTAGTGGACTTCTTTATACCCTCCCTCTTTCCAATTCTCTCTTTTATTAAAGGAAAGTATGTGAACAGACGCCTTCCTGATGTGCCCTGAAATTTCTTTTGAGGGAGTAAATGAGATAAGGTCTCTGTGGACCTAAAGCCCGTTGAAAAGTTTAGAATTCTTAAAACCAACACACTCATTAAATATGAAGTTTTTATACCTCTGAACTACTCTAACAGTGTTCTAAATTGTCATTCTGTATCACCCTTGCCCCCACGATTGAGGCACCAAATAGCGTCCATACTGATTCTTTAAAAAAACAACACCAAAAAAGTTACATCATGACATTCCTCTCCTTAAAACCACCAATGGTTTTCAATATCACTGAGAATTCTATTTTAAAAAACATTACCCTTATCATGGCTTACTAGGCCCTACAGTGCTGGCCCATCGTTCCCTTCACTTCATTTTCCATCAGTCTCCATGGCTCACTTGGCTCCATTTATACTGGCCTCTTTGCTGTGCCTTGAACTTGCTGAGTATTTAGTACCTGCTAATTTCTCTGACTGGAATGTTGTTTCCCTACATATTTATTCAGCTTACTTTGTTCTAGTCTCTCTACTCAATTATTACTATATAAGAAAGATTATCCTTGATTTTCTTATCTAACATAAGTACCACTCTTCTCACCATGCTGCTGCCATCACTGTCTATCCGTTAACGTTGCTGTCTCCTCTGCATAAATTACACCACTGTACGATATCATATTATGTATGTCTTTGTATATATATTTTGTCAGTTTCCTATTTCTAAAATGGTATCTCCTGGAAAGTAGGGCTTCATCTGTTTTCTGCATTTCCATATCCCCAGAATCTGGCACAAGTAAGTGTTCAGTGGACATTGGTTGAGTAAATAAATGTAAAATGCACTTTCTTAAAGGGCTTTAATGCCTCTCTGTCAGGAGCAGTGAGGTGAGACTCAGTCTACAACTTGAAAGAAAAAATCCTCAGGCCAGTGCATAGCCTGTGCCTTGGCTGATAATCAGTCTATTGGTCTTGCATAAGTCGCTCAACATAGTAGAAGGGTGGTGTAGGTGTTCACATTTTTTGGAGTTATGGGCACTGGCCCTTATCCCTCCCCACCCAAATTTCTCTTAAGTCCCTGATAGAACTAAGTACTAAAAAAAGAACACAAATAAAAAGCTTAACTCTAAACTTAATATAGAAAAAGAATAGATGCAACATTCCAACATAGAAAGATGAAAGAATTTGAAGCAAGGATAGGTGACTTTTAGCAAAAGCTAGTTTTTATAGGAGATCATCTTATCAGATTTTGGACATGCTCGACCAAATATTTTAGGAGACTTGGCCAAGGCACGTGAAACTGGAATTGGGAAAGTCAGTGTTTCAATACCTACCTAGTGTTTGATGTACCCCTGCATCCAACCTTAATGTTACCATTACAAAAGCAGAGTCCTGGTCTATACTCCAGACTTACTGAAACTGATTTTCTTGTGGTGGAGCTGAAAACTCTGAAGCCTTATTTTTACTCAAGATGAGCCTATGCAAGCTAAAGTTTAAAACCACTGAAGTATGTATGACATGGCCCCTGTATAATTTCTATTCTTTAAATTCCAGAGTTGTCCCCATTTTCCTGTTTTGACATTGGCCTGATTTTACAAACTCACCCTATTCTAAGGTTTTTCCTTGCACTATACTTACAAGCTCTTTATAATAGAAAATATGTCCCATCACCTTTCAAATACTGCAGTTTTTCAGCCAGTAGTGAAGCAAGTTGCTTGTCTCTCCATTTCTAGTCTACTTCTGATACAGCAATGAACATGCCAGACAATGTCACCAAGATGGCAAGGCAATGGCTCTGTTTCACCTTCCTGCTTGGATGTATTAAAATACTGAACATGGTCACTGATAGCTGATAATACTAATAATAATTCCAACAGCAATTATCTAACTGACTGCCCTGTAGGATGACTGTGATGGGATTTCCATAGCCACAGTCCCTTCTGGAAGCTACTGATTTGTTTATTTTTATGGAATTGTAAACTTTCGAACTGTGATTTTATTTCGCCCTTCAGGATATAAGGTTTTTATATTTGGCGATAGATTTTAGGTATTGCAGGGAACTGCAGATTTTGGAGGAGGAGCAAAAACTGAAGACATAATCAGGAAAAGGGAGAGTAGACAGGGAAATAAATTATAGGAGTTAGAAGTTTGCCTCCACCCTTATCAGAGATGTGACCGTGGAGTAACAAATTGGTCATTATTGATGATTATGAAAGGAATTATAATGTGACAATTTCCACCAAGCTTGCTGGTGGGTAAGTCATTAAGGAACCTGAACTTAGACCATTTCTTGAATATATTATAATGTTGGCCTCAGGCCCTTACATGCCTTCAAAGAAGATTAAGGAGTGCAGCTGGCCTTGAATTCAGTGAAGATGCTGTTTTGTATCCCTCGAGAAGCAGCAAAAATTCCAAAACTTAGTTTTATTTTTTTCTGAGTGGCCTTTGAGTCAAGATACTGGCCTAAATCTTTAATACAGAGATGGGATCTAAGGGAATAAAATGCAAATCAGAAATTTCACTCTTTATCCCCGATGTTTCTGTTACTTAAAGTGCAAACTTCTCACCAAGAACCACAAAGCTCTACAGGATCTGGCCTCTGGTTGTTTCAAATTTGACCACATCCCCTGCCACTCAGTCACTGCTGCTTTCACTGCTCTCTGGCAAAATGCCTGGTGACCTACTGATAACATATGCAAGGAAACTACGGCCAGTGCTCCTAATCATGATGGTACATACTTACACAGCTCTTATAATGTTCCAGTAGTTCTAACCACATCATATGTATGTTAACCCAGTCTTCACCACAACCAGTGAGATAAGTTGCATCAATTTCCCATTTTATGCCTGAAGACACTGAACTACAGGGAATTTAAATAAATCATCCAAGATCACATAACTAGGAAGTTAGCAAAGGTGGATCTGAACCCAGGCAGTCTGACTCCAGAGTTGCTCTTTTCAGCCACCGTGCCTCTACGCACCAGATCACGACTCTCCCTTGCTTCATGTGCTCCAATGTCTGGCTATCACACTTAAAATAAAATCCAGTATAGGGGTTCTTTGAGTTCCTTTCCCTTTAAGCCTGTTCTCTCACATAAAACCAGCTACATAATACTCAGGACCCAAGGCATAATGAAAATGTGGAGCAACTGTTAAAAAATTATTAATGATTTCATGATGTGACAGGAGAGCATCAAACCACATGGAGGGCCCTTCTGAGATGCAGGCCCTTACCTGCAAGAGTGACACTTGTCTCCCATCATTCTCTCGCTTATTCACTGAGCTCCAAATATGCTGTTCTCCTGGATGCTCCTTCATTACTCCAAGCTGCTTCTGCTTGGGATCTGCACTTACAGATCCTCTTACTGAGAAGTCATCTTATCTAAAATCACAAAGACATGCAGAACAACATCAAGTATACCAATACGACAGTTCTAGAAGTAAAGAAGAGTGATACAGGAGCAGAAAGAACATTCGTGAAAGTAGTGGAATAAAGCTTTTCAAATTTGATTTAAAAGATTAATCTTGGCATCTAAGAAGCACAATGAATTCTCTTGAGTTTAATGTCAAAGAAATACAGACATAAACACTTCATAATCAAACTGTGGAAAGCCAAAGATAAAGAGATAATGTTGAAAGGAAAAATAAAAGTGACTCAACACACAAGGGATTTTCAATAGTATTAACAATGCATTTTTCATCGGCACTGCATGCAGCAGTCACAAGGCCACGGATGACATATTTAATGCAATAAAAGAGAAGTCTGTTAACCAAGAATTTCATATCCAGCAAAAATGGCTATAAGAGGATTAATTAAAACATTAGCATATAAATAATACTGGGAAACTTGTTGCTAGCAGACCTGCCCTACAAAGAAAGAAAGAAAGAAAGAAAGAAAGAAAGAAAGAAAGAAAGCAGGCTACAGGAGACTGAAATAAAAAGGCAGTTGACAGTAACTCAAATCCACATGAAGTAAAATACATAATAACTCTAAAATATGTATACATTTTTTTCTTAAATTGTTTATTTTTTCCTTTCTTGTAGTACAACTGCATGGAGCAATAATTAGAAGTCTGTCAATGGAAAAGCAATAAAGATGTAATTTGTATAACAACATTAGCACAAAGGAGGGAGGAGGCAATGGAACTATATAAGAGAAGTTTGGTATATTATTGAAATTAAATTGTCGTTAATCTGATCTAGATTATTATATATAATATTAGCTGCAACACCCAGATAAACCACTAAGGAAAATAAGTAAAAAACGAAAGTGGAAGAAATGACAATTGAATTAATATGGTACACCAGAAAAATCAAGCATGAAAAAAATGCACTAATGGAGGTAGAAACAAGGACCCGAGACATGTGGAAAGCAATTAGCAAAATGACACATAAATCCTACTTTATAAATAATGACCTTAAATCTAAATGCATTAAACACTCCAAAAGACAGAGATTAGTAGATTGAATAAAATAAACCATGACCCAACTATATGTTGTCTTTTAGAGAGGAACTTACGATTAAAAGACATAGTTTGAAAGTAATATGATAGAAAAGATTATCTCATGAAAATTGCAAACATGAGAAATCTGAAGTTGCTATACTATTATTAGACAAAATAGACTTTAAAGCAAAAAAAAAAAAGAATGTACATATAGAGAAGGACATTTTAAAATGAGATAAAAAGTTTAATCCATCAGGAAAATAGAATAATTATCAACATACATGCATCTAACATCAGAGCTCCAACATGCATAGAGCAAAAACACAGAAATGAAGAGAGGCTTGGATAGTTCAAAACTATCACTGGACAAATCAAAACTACATGAGATACCATCTCACAGCCATTAGGATGGCTACTATAAAAAACTGAAAATAAGTTTTGGTAAGGATGCAGAGAAATTGGAATTGTTTTGTACTGTTGGTGGGAATGAAAATAGTGTAACTGCAGAAAACAGTTTGGGGTCCCTCAAATTTAAAAATAGGGCTCTTATAATCCAGAAACTCCACCTCGGCGTATACCTAGGAGATAATGAAAGTAGGATCTCAAAGGAATATTGTACATCCATATTCACAGCAGTATTATTAACGATAGCTAAAAGGCGAAAGCAACTCAAGTGTTCATTGACAGAAAAAATGGATAAGCAAAATGTGGTATATCCGTACATGAAATATTTTTCAGCCCCCAAAGGGAAGGAAATTCTGACATATTCCAACATGGTGTGAACTTCGTAAACATTATGTTAAACATAATAAGCAGACATAGAAGGACAAATCCTGTAAAATTCCGTTTATATAAAATACATGAAATAAACAAATTCCTAGAGATACAAAGTTGAATAGAGCTTACCAGGCTCTAGGTGAAAGAAAGAATGGAGAATTATTATTTAATGGCTACAGAGATTGTGTGTTTTGTGTTTTTTGGGTTTTTTTAAGATTTTATTTCTTTATTTGCGAGAAAGAGCACAAGCAGAGCGGAGGGACACAGAGAAAAGAACAAGGAAACTCCCCCACTGAGCAGGAAGCCCGACACAGGGCTGGATCCCAGGGTCCTATGGGATCATGACCTGAGCTGAAGGCAAATGCTCAATTGACTGAGCCACCCAGGGTCCCCCAGATTTTCAGTTTTGTAAGATGAAAATGAGTTCTGTAGATTGATAGTAGTGATGGCTGCACAGTATAAATGTATCACTGAACTGGTCACTTAAAAATGTAAAGACAGAACATTTTATGTGTATTTTACCACAGTAAAAAATTTAAAGGAAAAATGAAATAGAAGATTTATGTTATTAAAAAAAATAATCATTGCAGGCTTCAGTATCACATTTTCGACAATTGATAGTATACCTAGAAAGAATATCATCAAGACAATAGAAGACTTGAACAGCAATATAAAACAAATAGACTTAACAGGTATCTATATAGCACTTCACTAGCAATAGCAAAATATACCTTTTTCTCAAATGCACATGAATCATTCTCTAGGATAGACCCCATACTAAGGTCATAAAATTAGAATAAATAAATTTAAAATAAGTAGAATCATACAAAGTTATTTAACCATCTAGAATAAAAATCTAGCAGAAATAGCAAAGAAATTTGGTGAATTCATAAATATGTAAAAATTAAACAATATACTCTTAAATAAACAGTAGGTCAAAGAAAAAATCATAAGAAAAATTAGAAAATATGTTAGGATGAATTAGGATGAAAAAACAACATTCCAAAGCTATTAGGGTCCAGTTAAAATGATGCATAGAGATAAATAAGTCAGTCACAGAAAGACAAATACCATATGATGTCACTCATGTGGAATTTAAGAAACAAAACAAGCATAAGGAAAAAGAGAGAGAAACAAATCAAGAAACACTCTTAACTATAGAGAACTAATGGTTACCAGAGGGGAGGTGGGGGCTGGAGAGGGAAATGGGTGAAATAGGTGATGAGGATTAAAAAGTGCACTTGCTGTGATGAGCACTGGAGGTCGTATGGAAGTTTTGATACTATATTGTGCACTTGAAACTAATATTACACTATATGGAAGTAACTGGAATTTAAAAACTTTTAAAAATCTGTACAAGTAAATACCTACATTAAAAAAGAAAAAAAAAACTATTTCAAATCAAAAGCCTATATCCTATTGGTTCTGTTTCTCTGGAGAACCCTGAGAGATACAGACTTGATATGAGTGGTTCTACAGGAATAGAATCTTAGTGATGAGTTTTCTGAATATGTTCTGGAGTATCTGGAATTAGTTCTCTAGTCTAATTATATTAAGGGCATAAATGGCTCTATTTTTAATGGTAAAGAAAGTACTGATAGTCCATTGCATGATGGGTAAATAGAGATACACCAACTACCATATTGGATACTCTTAATCAAAAATTCTTAAAACTCACATTCTGACTGGCTATGTATTTGATATCTTAGAACATGTTTGTCAAATTAATGGGCATAATGAGATTTCTGGTTTCTCATAATTGCACTGGAGAAAGTGGGAAAAGAAAATAATGAGTTCAGGGATTCAAATTCCCAGTTTAAATTCCTTACAAACCTGAAAGTGTCTTTAACTTCCCTGAAAGAAATCTTATCTCCTGTAGCGGCAGAGCTGACTGTTCTAAAAACCCACCCAGAGTCTCATCTTGCAAGCAACTGCATTACAACACAAATAGAATCCCCAACCTCACAGGCGTCTGCACTTAAAGTGAGGATAATCACTGGGAAAGAATAGGATCATGATAGTTCCAGAATTGAGCCAGTTTATAGACCTATAATCCCTTGAATGAAGGGAGGTCAAATCCCCTTCAGGAAGGTCCCTGCCAAATTTTATACTGTTAATCTTTCTCCCAGCCTTCCCCAAAGAGACATATGGCCTTTTACTAGGTGACTGTTGCGGGCCGGGGATGTGGGGGAGGAGATCATCAGATTTTTAAGAAATTACCAGACATAGGTTCTGAAGTGAAGCTAGATCCAGGAGATCCAAAATGTCACTCAAGTTTATCTCAATTTGGATCGAGTGTGTCCACAAATCCCTCAGGTGGTTATTTCTCAGTGCCAGAATGCATAATTAGAAGAGACATGCTTAGCAACTGTAAGAATTTCCACATATGTTCCCTAACCTGTAGTGTAAGGGCTATTACATTGGGAAAGGCCACGTGGAAGCCATTAGAAATGCCTCTACCTAGGTAAATAAACCAAAAGCAATACTACGTAGCTGGAAGGACTATAGAGATTAATGCCACCACCAATGACTTGAAGGGTGCATTCCCATTACATCCTCATTCAAATCTGCCCATTTGTCCTGTTTAGAAAATAGGTGGGTCTTGGAGATTGATGGCAGGTTATTGTAAACTTTACTAGGTTCTAAACTTCCAAGTTCATTGCTCTTCCAGATGTGGTTTCATAGTTTGAGTAAATTAATATTTTTCCTTGTACCTGCTATGTAACTGTTGAATTGGCAAATTCTTTTTTCTCAATATTTTCTGGTAAAGAACACCAAAAACAGTTTCCTTTTAGTTGGCAAGGCTGGAAATACAACTTCACTGTTTTATCACAAAGGTGTATCCACTTTGCAGCCCTATATCATAATTTATTCCACAAGAGACTTAACTGCCCTTATCATCCACAAGACATCATACAGGTCCACTACATGAAAGTAGGTTGATTTTACCTAGTGTTCAAAAAGTAACAACTCTTTAGACTTATTGGTAAGACATTTGCATGTCAGAAACTGAGAAATAAATCCAATAAAAATTCATGGGCCTTCTACCCTAGTGGAATTGTTAGGGGCCAAGTGGTATGGGGCATCCCTTCTAAGGTGAAAAACAAGTTGTTAGATCTGGCTGCTTTTAAAAACAAAAACAAAGCACAACAACTAGTAGGGCCCGTTAGCTTATAGAGACAACACATTCCTCTTCTGGGTGTGCTAAATCTGGCGCATTTACAAGTGACCCAAAAAGCTGCTGGTTTTGAATGAAGATCAGAACAAAGGAAGGCTCTGCAGCAGATCTATTTTTCTGTCCCTTAAGCCATATGATCTAGCTGACATAATGGAGCATAAAGTGTCAATGACAGAAAGAGGTACTCTTGAAGACTTTGGCAGAGCCCGATAGGTGAATCATGGGATTTTCTGGGACAGAGTTGAAGAGAAATTCTTCTAGAGGGCAGAACAATGTATCTGGTGATTCAATTTACATGGAAAGAGAAAGGTCTGGGTGTATACTGGTTCATGAGTGGTAGCCAACAGTTGGGCTGGATGTCCAGGGGTTTGAAAGAAACATAATTAGAAAATTGGTGAAAAGCGATTTGTAGAAGAGGCACATTTGTAGACCTCAAATGTGATTAGGATATTAGGAAACTATATTTCAAACATAATTAATGCATGGCAAGTAAGATTACACTATAAGAAACTAGTGTATACTGTATGGAAAGCAAGTTTAATGGTGAAATAAAATTTATAGCACAATTAAAGATTACTTCAGTATCTGCTTCGAAAAATCTGTCTGAGAGTCTGTTCCCCACACTTTTTTCTTCTTTAGTTGGTTTGAATTTTTCATTTATCATACAGAAAGTAATTGAATGAAACATTCAACATACACAAGCAAGCAAATATTTTGTGCACAGCAATACTATAAGAATAAAATTCCATTTGCCCGTATCCAAACAGATTTCTTTTTAAGTTCTCTAACTGTAACACCTCTAGAATGAGTGCATCCCTGGCTTGAGTGATAACTTCTGCATCAAAAGTCACAGATCAGTTCACACAGAGATGTGAGATATATCACATCAGAAAGAAAAGTGAAGTGATCTTACATTTCAGGAATTCCAGATGACCTCAGCTATCTATCTTAGCAAACTTCATTGGTAAGAAAAATAAGCAGTGACAATAAAAATGTTCTATTTGTTACTGTATGATCATGGGAGAGAGAGAGAAAAAAAATTAGGTGATAACAAATTATTATTTTTAAACCTAACTATTAATTACCCACTATAATATTACAAAACTATCTAAGAACACTCCCAAATCCTAGGGAATCTTCTAGACTCTTGCAGAGATTTTTCCATGATTGGTCATATTTTGATATTTGTGTGTGGTACATATGATGTTGGCCTTTTATTAATTAATCATTCATTTAATACATTCCTTGCAACTTTCTTGTGCCTTGTTCCTACGTTTTATCACATCTAGGCCTGGAGGAGAAAGGAGAGGAAACAGGGATAATATAGAGAAAAATGAAGGAGCATGTATCCCACAGAAGATGGTATCTTAGAATATAATAACTATCAGGCCCTCAGCAAGGCAGGAAGGGAATATCAAAAACAGAGTGCAGGGATCAATATCTGAAAGTCTCTCCTTCCACATCCACTAATATTCTTCCAGATTCCTCTCATTAGTCCAACCCATATGATGCAGCTCAGAGTTCACTTTTCTGGATCACAGAAGAGGTAAATTAATTTGGAGGACAACAGAGAATCCCAACACAACCAACTCCTTGTTCCATTAAGTATCTATTCTTGTCCATGCTAAGAAGAAACTTACACTCTGAACCCAGCCACAATATTTATGGCAGGATGACATCAATCAGATATAATTCCAACCTGAACTTAAATTGTAAAGCAACCTACTACCAGAACTTTCATGGAAGATAGCAATGAAAAGCATCAAAAATAAATTTATAATCGTAGTTGAGAAACATTGAAACTCCTTTTCCAGTAAAAGATAGAAATCATGGAGAGAAAATCTGCAAGTTTAAAGAAGTGGACCTGTTTCTAAAAGCTGCTTCTAGAATCTAAGTCTCCGCCTTACGAAACTAAAGAAAAACAAACAAACACCCCAAATTGGAAGACTCAAGACAGTGATAAAGATAGTAAACAACAGTGAATGTGAAACAGAAAGAAACCAAAGAGAAAATAAGTGAAAAAAGAAAGTCAATTTATTGTAAAGATAAAACAAAAAGGATAAATATCTAGGAAAACTTACAAATAGAAAGGAGAGGAGACACAAAGTATTTGTGAGTTTTGAAAGAAGGGGCATTCCTACAGACCCTTAGGACAATATAGGAAACTACAGACAACTCTACACACACAAATTTGACAACTTATAAAAATGTGCCTAAGCCTCAAAAACTATAAAATATCAAAATTTAATGAAGAAGAAATAGATGACATTAATATTCATATAGATTAAAAATGAATTCATATATAATGCTTCAGATTAAAAACAAGACCCAGATGATTTCACTGACAAATTTTATCACACATTTAAAGATAAATAGCACTAATTCTAAACAATTTCTTCCAGAAAATGGAAGAATAAAAAATAAAAACTTCCCATCTCATTTTATAAGTTCAGAATAACACTGACATCAAAATTAAGGACAGTACAAAAAAGAAAACTACAGACTAGTATCCCCTGTTGCTATGGCCACAAAACCTTCAACAATATGTAAACACAACAACAACAACAAAACATCTAGCAATGTATGAAGAGAAAAACATACCATGATCAAGTAAAATTTACCCCAAAAATGGAAAAGTAATTGAATGTGTGAAAGTTTAACCAGTGTAAACTTATGTAATAATAGTGTGAAGAAGGAAAAAAATACATGATCCTATCAATTAATACAGAAAAAGCATTTCATAAAATGTAATATCCATTTATGATAAAAAAAAAATCTCAGCAACTAAGAATACAAAGAAACCATCCCTTTGTAGATAAAGGTCATCTGCGAAAAACTAGCCGACATCATATTTCATGATTAAAGAGTAAATGCAGAGTAAGAGTAAATCCAGAAAGTTGGGAGAAAGGCAAAAATGTCCACTTCATTCCCATTTAACATTGTACCAGAAGTCTTAGTCAATGCAATAAGACAAGAAAGAGAAATATAAGTTACATAGATTGGAAATGAAGAAATATTTTTTTTCTATTTACAGATATTATGGTTGTATATCTAGACAATTTCAACTAATCAAAAAACAAAAAACACACTTAAAATTAATGTGTGTTAAGGAAGATTATAGATACAGTGTCAACACACACAAAAAGTTGATTGTATGTATTTCTACATCCTGGCAATGTAAATGGAAACCAAATTTTTAAAATAACAGTTAAAGCATCTGAAAAAAGTAATATTAGTTAAAATCAAACAAAAAACATATGTACGGTCTCTGTGCTGAAAAATATGAATACTGATAAAAGAAATTAAATAGTCCCTATGAATATGGAGACACATATTATGCTCAATTGGAAGTTCAACGTGATAAAGATGTGAATTCTATAGATCAAAAATCTTGGGGCGCCTGGGTGGCACAGCGGTTAAGCGTCTGCCTTCGGCTCAGGGCGTGATCCCAGCGTTATGGGATCGAGCCCCACATCAGGCTCCTCCACTATGAGCCTGCTTCTTCCTCTCCCACTCCCCCTGCTTGTGTTCCCTCTCTCGCTAGCTGTCTCTGTCAAATAAATAAATAAAATCTTTAAAAAAAAAAAAATCTGGTCTACCACAGTTGCCATGTGTAGATGAATGAGAGTGTCTGTTGACAAACAGCAGCCAGAAATCCCATTTCCTTCAAAATGTACAGGGAGATAAGCCTCACTTGTCTTCATGGCAACTTCATGCCAGAGCTCAGCAGTGCTTACAAAAATACTGTGACCCAATAAAATTTTCTGTCTTTGACAAGAGTAAATTTACATCTCCTAACAGTCTTTGATTCAATTCAAAGGTGTTTTTTTTAATTCCAAACAAAAGATTGTGTTTCAACTTCTTTTTAGAAATTATTTAACCTACCTTCTTTATTTATTTACAATACCCATTCCTTTTCTTAAATTTATTGCCAAGAGTAGTCTATTTCTAAAAGTGTTGAGTACATATGATTGGGAAACTGTATTAACAGTTTATAAGAATAATAACATTTTTATAACTTCACTAAAGTAGTCAGGGTCGGTGTTATATTATGTGACCCTCCCCAAAGCAAGAGAAGTTTTATATAGAGATTTTATGAATTATTTATATATACTATAACAACTATTTGTGTGTGTGTGTATATATATATATATATATATATATACACACACACACACACCATATATATGATATATAAATAAGATTGTATGGTGCCTAGTGCATAGAAATCATGATTTATTATTCATATTATTCATACTGTTACATATAACTCTTATATACGTAAGAGTTGATGTTTTATATATATGTATATACACATACTATGGAACTATATATGCTATATGTACTATATGTACTCTTTGTACTGTATGTACTTATATACTATATACTCTATATAGAGAGAAAAAACAGCAAGCGTTATTTGTTTTTGTGTGGGGGGGTGGGCTTTTTTTAAAGATTTTATTTATTTTAGAGAGAGAGAGAGCAAGGGGAGAAGCAGAGGGAGAGGAATGAGAGAGAGAATCTCCAGAAGACCTGCACTAGGCTCAGAGTCAGACGCGGGGCTGGATCCCAGGATCCTGAGATCATGACCTGAGCCAAAACCAAGAGTTGGGTGCTTAACCAACTGACCCACGCAGGCACCCAAATAAGCGTTATTTGTGCCATTCACATTATAATTATGTTGCATTACTTGTACTATTTAATTTTGTATCTGATGCTGCCATATTTTATATTCTATCAAAAAATTGAAATACAAAAAAATAAGTCACTCATCCAAATGCTATAATACCCAGAAATGACAGAACTGTAATGTGAACATCTCATTCCAATTTTCATGTTAGTTTTAAAGCAACTCAAAACTTCTTAATTATAAAAGCATTGTTGGCTTTCATTTCACTAAGTTATGTGCATAATACAACCTTATATCTGAAGGACAATTTATTTAAATACAAATTTTAATTCTACTTGTAACGTGATTTGAAGATTTAATGAGGAACCTTGGGGCTGACAAATTTTACTCTGTTGTGAATGAGGGTCATGTCGGAATGAGAGTCTTTAATCATGATAATTCCCCAAAGGCAAGCCAGAAATTGACTTATACTAATGTGGAAGATGTTGCAAATGTGATCGTAGTTGTGAGCCAATGGAGAGACAGGAAGTGATTCAAAACTATATTTTAAAATCTATTTTAAAACTAACTTAAACAAACTATAGTTACCCCTTTGGGGAACATTTTTATAGAACTCATTCTTTTGAAAATTGCAGCTGAGAAAATGGTATGTGTGTGACATTACATTACCCACTTTTTAAATGAAAGTTGTAAGAATGAATATTACTTAGGATAAAAAGACATTAAGAGAAATTCATTCTGCAGAGTAATTTCAGCCTGCAATCCTAGGCTATTCAAGAGCAACCTGCTGGTTGAATCACTGTCTATGCTGGATTAAACAATTTAAGGCAAACAAGGTGCATTCAAATAGGATCATGACAATGATTTACATCTATAAAGTGAGATTTACTTATTTATTTATTTATTGAATTGACTGTAGGCAGTTAATCTGTCTCATAGCACATATAGTTCCCAATTCACTGGCAGAATCACTCAGAGAAATAAGTGTAGATAAATTACTAGGTTAGTGAGAAATGAAAGTATGTCCTGGGAAGATACTGACGCTTACCCAAATGCTTAGGATATCTAGAGAAACAAGGCTTATAAGCAACTAACTCTCCGATGACTCATATCTAGGAGGTAAGGATCAGCCAGGTGACAGCATGTCATAGAATCCCTGGGAGTGAATCCATGAGGAGGACGCTACTCTGCCATACAAGCCAAGTAGACAGTTTATTCTCTGCCCTGTCAGTTAGCAAAAAGAGAGAGAGAGAGTGAAAAAGAGAGAGAGAGAGAGAACCTAACTCAGGACCTGATTTCCTAAAGTTATGATATACACCAACGATAATGACAGAGAAATCATATTAAATGATCTCTATGCAGTAGGCACAGTGCAATCATTAACACCTCATGAAAGGGATTTGTAAAAGACTAGCTGAACTGTTTGATTCCCTGTAACCAGCTAGACACAATGATAAGCATTTTCTCTTCAGCTGACTGAGATTAAGGCTGCCCTTATTAATCACTCTTCTATAACCATCTGTATACTCCTCCCTATAAAAGTATGAGGTAAAACCACCTCACCAAGACACTCTAATCCTTGGATATGGGGCCTCATCCTATGACAATAGCCTTGCTAAAATCAATTTCCCTACTTGTTTGATTTTTGTCTTTGACATACCTAATGGTCCTTTACTTTGGATATGAATTGCAATTTAATCTGCAATTCTACAAAATATCTCATTTGATTCTTATAGTTACTCATGTTGAAGCCATAGAAACTATGGCACAAAAAGTTGTGCAAAAATAAAGAAATATTTCTCATTCCCAATAATTGCACAGATTTTTTTTCTGAGATGTCCCTGAGAGGGTTCCCTAACCTTCTGTACAAGTGGTTCATTTCTATAAGGAAGACTATTAATTCCAAAGCTAACTATGCATAAAGAAGGAAAAGACCTCTTCATCTGAGTGATTGCTGAGTTGTAGCAAAAACTGTAGGCTTCAGAGCTGTGGAGGATTCTTTAGTCATTTCATTGCTTATCAAAAACTGTAAGTATTACTTATAAGATAATGTTTAGGAATGATTATAGCCTATAATTTTGACTAATTGGCTTGAGTAAACGTAGATTTTATGCTTAGCAATATATAAGTAATGTGAATTTTAGTAGTGTTAGTTTTGCCCCGCATGAAGAAATCTGTATAAAATAGGAAGATGGAAGTGAAGCTTAGCCCAGAAAGTGGGATAGAGTACACCCTACCTGCCAGGGAGATCAGCTGGGGCCATGCCTTGTGTGATTCCCTTGAGAGTGACCACATAATTGTTAACTAAGTAAAATGAACATCAGCCAAATACAGCTTAAGTTTCTGGTGAGAGAGTAGAAAGATTTCACAACATTCTCTCTTCAGTAGTTTGGGCATCTTGTCAAATCTTAATTGAAAATCTATCCCCGTAGAAGAGACCCATAGAAAGCAGGCTATGGAATCAGGTGAGTTCCTTAAATATAAAGCACTGGGGAGGTATACCAAGAGCCACAGTTTTAAAGGTGATACTTTAAAAGGTGTAGCATTACATAATACAGAATGCCAACATGTTCACAATATCTTTTTGTATTAAGCTTTTTACTTTAATTCCAGTATAGTTAACATAGTGTTATATTAGTTTCAGGTGTACAATATAGTGATTCGACATTTCAATACATTACTCAGTGCTCATCATGATAAATGTACTCTTCATCCCCTTCACCTATTTCACCTATCACCCCCCACCTCCCCTTGGATATGCTTTATTTTGAACAAATACCCTCAGTTAAAGTTATTTTTTTTAACAAGAACATTTTTTACTGGAAGCATACTTCAGAATACATGTTCCTAAAAGATATTTTTAAGACAGGTATTATTAATTCAATTTTTAAAATGTATTTCCCTGATGTTACATATAGGGTTCACCAAAGATCTGTGGTCCAAAACTCAGGTTTTGGGTTGTTTTTTTTTTTTTTACATAAATAGACAGCCGAGTCCCATTTCATAAAGATATCATATGTGCCAGCGGTCTAATGTGGTCAGAAGATTGCAGAATGAAAATAAATAACTCTTTTAAAAAAACAGGTGGGGGGCACCTGGGTAGCTCAGTCTGTTAAGCGTCCAACTCTTGGTTTCAGCTCAGGTCATGATCTCAAGGTCCTGAGATCGAGCCTTGACCCAGGCTCTGCACTCAGCACAGAGTAGGCTTGAGATTCTCTCTCCTTCTGCCTTTGCCCCTCCCCCCGCTCCTACTCCCGCTCTCTCTCCCTCCCCCTTTATCTCTCTCAAGTCAGTCAATCGATCAATCTTAAAGGATTGCAGAATAATCTATCTTTATATTAATTTATTTTTTCATTTTTTTAATTTAAAATTATTTTATTCATTTTTTCGAAAGTTTATTTATTTATTTATTTATTTATTTATTTATTTATTTATAGTGGGGAGGAGGGGCAGAGGGAGAGAGTGAATCTCAAGAAGACTCCCACTGAGCACAGAGCCCAATGCTGGAGTCCAGCTCAGAGCCCAGATATCATGACCTGAGCCGAAATCAAGAGTCAGAGGCTTAATTGACTGAGCCACTTAGGTGCCCCTATTCATTTTTATCAACTCACTTCAAATACTAGCATTCATATAACTAAAATCTGTTAATTGTTCTGCATACCACAGCATAACACACATTTTCACACATTAATTCACTCTTCTACCCTTGTTTTCAATCATTCAACAAATAATGTGTTCCACATGCAGGATGATGTTCTGAGCACAGAGAATATAGCAATGAAAATAACAGACATGACCCTCTGACCTCAGTGGCTTCGTGGAGCCTACAATCTCTGGCAGTTGTAAGGGAACAGGGAGGGACAGACAATAAATACACAAGCAGCAACATATAGCATCTCAGATTGTGGTGAGATAGAGAAAAGACAGCAGGTAATGAGAATAGAAAATATGGACGTGGGGGCGCCTGGGTGGCTCAGTCGTTAAGCGTCTGCCTTCAGCTCGGCGTGATCCTGGGGTTCTGGAATCGAGCCTCACATTGGGCTCCCTGCTCCACTGGGAGCCTGCTTCTTCCTCTCCCACTCCCCCTGCTTGTGTTCCCTCTCTGGCTGGCTGTCTCTTTCTCTCGTCAAATAAATAAATAAATTCTTAAAAAAAAAAAAAGAAAATACAGATGTGGGTGGAGTGCAGGTGAATGCAAGAATGCAGGGCCATATAGGCCATCAACTCTGATTTTTGTCTTTTACTCCTCAGTGAAATGGAAAATCATTACATGTTTTTAAGCAAAGAATTTTGAGCAAAAAAATTACAAAGAACTACATTTAAAAATAATTACTTGGTCAATCTTGTGATTAGAATACAGAGAAGCAAGGGCTAAAGTGGAAAGTCTAGTAAGGAGGCTATTTCAATAATCTAGATGCAAATTATATTGAATCATTGAGGGCAGCAGTAAGACCTTCAACAAATTTTGTTCTCCATTTAAATGTATATTTCCCTTTTCCCCAAAGAATCAATATTCAAAGTGAAATTATCACATAAGAAAAGGTGTTTCTTTAACTTTGTGAATGGTTTTAAATATTCAAAAACATTTTTCGAATGAAAGGTTATCTTTCAAAATAGTAGATTTTAGAAAGTAAATAGTGTATTTCACCAAAATAGTTTTAGATTTCCTTTTAACATTTGATTTTATATTCAAGAAATAATAGTAGTATGTTAAAAGAAGAAAAAGAATCCTATGAGCCATCTAGTTCAATACTGCATTTGGTATCAGGACACTTGGTTACAGATGACAGATATTCAGGTCAAAATAATCTTTGCAAACAGGGAAAAGTATTAATTCATGTGATTGGGAATTTCCAGGGGTCAAGCAGGGTATATCTGGCCTCAGGTACTTCTAAATGAAGAATTTCAATGAAATTCTCATTTAGAGGTGCCTGGATGGCACAGTTGATTGAGTGTAGGACTCTTGGTTTTGGCTTAGGTCTTGATCTTAGAGTTGTGAGTTCAAGACCCCATTGGGCTCTGTGCTCAGTGTGGAGTCTGCTTAAAGATTCTCTCATTCTCTCTCCCTCTGCCCCTCCCCTGCTCTCCCTCTCTCTCTGAAATAAATAAATAAATCTTGAACAAAAGAAAGAAACCAAGAGAAAAAGAGAAAGAAAGAAATTAATTTTCATTTATTCTTTTTCTCTACATGTCACTCCACATTTTCTTGGCAGAACTTCCTAGAATTGTAGCAAAGTTGTCAGCTACAGAACACTTACCTACTGTATAACTTCGTCAGAAAAAAGTATTCCTTTTTCCTAATAGTCCTAGCAAAAGACCCAGGATTAATTCTGATTCTTGGCTTGAGTCAGAGACAACAATTAAAAAAAAAAAAAAAAAAGGTGTGCCCAGAGAGATGGAATTCAGTAGTCTAGTTCCAGATGACATTCAGCACTCTTTGGACCATAGGTTCAGGCTCTTTAAATGACAAAAAAATTATCTTCTCTATACTTAGCAATCATATTAAAAATTATCTGTTTGGTGGGGCACCTGGGTGGCACAGCGGTTAAGCGTCTGCCTTCGGCTCAGGGTGTGATCCCGGTGTTATGGGATCGAGCCCCACATCAGGCTCCTCCGCTATGAGCCTGCTTCTTCCTCTCCCACTCCCCCTGCTTGTGCTCCCTCTCTCACTGGCTGTCTCTGTCTCTGTCAAATAAATAAATAAAATCTTTAAAAAAAAATTATCTATTTGGTGAGTATGTTTAATATTTTTTAAACAATCAAAAATCATCTAGGCATATATACATTGATCTAAATAAAACATATAATAGAAAAAAAGTTACTATAAGTTGATGGATATAGCACCTGTATTTCTTAAAGACCAATTTGGAAAATAATTTCAAAATATTAACTAAACCGAATTTGTGAAAATAATTTTTGGTATATTTGCTCAAAATATATAATGATTTTAGTATATTCACAGATATGTGCAACCATCACTACAGTCAATTTTAGGACATTTTTTTTCTCTTCAAAAAAAGACTTACTCTTTAGCTATCACTCTTTCATCCTCTATCTCACCCCAGCCAAAACCAAATATCTACCTACTTTACGTCTCTATAGCATTGGCTATTCATTTAAGTGGAATCATACCATATGTAGTCTTTGGGAGTGGCTTTCTTTCACTTATCATAAAGTTTCAAGGTTCATCCACATTACAAAGTTTTTCAGTATTTCTTTCTTTTTAAGAGCACATAATATTCCACTGCATGTCTATATTACATTTTGTTCATCCATTCATCAGTTAGTGGACAATTCATTTGTTTCTCTCTGTTGACTCTTATGTTTAATGTTGCTATCAATATTCATATACATGTTTTTGTGCAGTCATATGTTTTTCTCTTTAATATTTACCTAAGAGTAGATTTGCTGTGTTACATGATCCTCAGTGTTTATTTGAGGAACTGCTAGACTGTTCTCCAAAGTCCCTGCATCATTTTGTTCCCACTAGCAATGTGCAGTGTTCCAATGTTTCTACACCCTTGCCAACAGTTGCTGATATGTGGCTTTTCCATTATAGTCACCCTCGTGGTATGAAGAGGTATTTCCCTATGGTTTTGATTTGCATTTACACAATGACTAATGATGTTGAGCCTCTTCTTGTGTGAACAATCTTTATATCTTCTTTCAAGAAATGTCTATTCAGATTCTTTGGCCACTTCCAAAAATTGGATTATTTGTATTTTTGTTATTGAGTTTTAAGAGTTCTTTGTAGATACAAGTACCTTATCAGTTTTGTAATATTTTCACCCCTGCTCTGGGTTGCATTTTACTTTTTTGATATTGCCCTTTGAAGCATACATGTATTTAATTTATGTTTGATATTTATATAGCCATGAAAACTTTCTTATGAGGATTGTTTGCGTGATGTAGTTCTAACTCCTCTTCGAATTTCTATTTAAGTGCTTCTTGTTTAGAAAGCATACACTTTCATCTCACTTTTTTATCCAGGTTGTAAATAACATGTGTTCAGGCCACTTACAGTTAATATAAATATTGATGTAGTTTTGTTTAAATTTTAGTCTTGTAATTTGTTGTCTAATTGCTTTGGTTATTCTTTGGTCCATTTTCCCTATTTTTATGCCTTATTTTTAAATTAATTATACAAAGATTTTTAACTTCCATTGTATCTCCACTGTTAGTTTATTAGCTATATTTTGATGCTATATTTTACACCATTGCTCTAAAAAATGTACTTGAAACTACATTTTTTATCATACCAGCTTAGTTTTAAACAATATCCTATTTAATATATTTTGTAGGAAACTAACAACAATGCGATTAATTCCATGTTTCCCTTCTATCCTTAGAGTTATGTATCAAACATTAAAATTCTAAATGTGGAGAACCTGGGCGGCTCAGTCAGTGAAGTGTCCCAACTCTTGATTTTGGCTCAGGTCATGATCTCAGGGTCATGAGATCAAACCCCACGATGGGTTCCATGCTGGGCGTTGAGCCTGCTTAAGATTCTCTCCCCCCCACCCTCTCCCACCCCTCCTAAAAAAATTCTATATGTATAAGTTCCAAAATATATTTATATTAATTTTATTTGAATTATATTTTGAAGATTTTTGAAGAAAGATGAAGAAATTATATATTTATTTTTGTATGATTTTACCATTTCTAGTACCATTTATTTCTTTACATACAACAAAGTTTCCAGCTTTCTCCAATTTTCTTCAGTGTAAGGTGCTTCATTTAACACATCTCAAAGTGCAAGTTTTCTGAAGACAAATTCTTTAGGTAGTCTTTGGTCTGCAATGAGTCTTTGTTTCAGCTTTATTTATAAATGCTGCTTTCATTGGATAAAGAACTTAACATTGACAGAATTTTTTTTAGTAAGTTAAAGATAGATCATTTTCTTTGTCCTTGCATTGTTTCTGATAAGTAAGCAGCAATTCTTAACATGTCTTCCTCTGCAAATAATTTGTCTCTTTTCTCTGGCTGATCATATGATTTTCTTTTTATGACTATATTTCATCCATTTGAATATGTACTGCCTTGGTATTTTTTTCCTTATGCTTACCCTGCTTCACTTTTATTAAACTGAATTTGTGGATTTTTGGATTTATAGTTTTCATGAAAGTTGAAAAAGTAAATGAACATTATTTCTTCAAATATTTTTGCTGCCTACCTTTACTCATTTCCTTCTGTGATTTCAGGTACACATGTACTAGAATGCTTTATTACCTTACAGACGGCTTTTTTTTTTTTCTTTTTCATTTTTCTAACTTCAGGTTCACTCACCTTTTGGTCTGTGGGGTTCTATCTATTGATAAACTCATCCAATGATTTTAAAAAGTGTAATTTTTTGGCAGTTCTATTTCCTGCATTTTTATATCTTCCATTGCTCTCTTGTGTCTGTTCATTTATTTCTCTACGTTCCCGAGCATTCTTATACTAGCTTGGTTAAAGTATGTGGTATGGCTGAACCCTACAATTACGATGTGACAATTCTGGAGTTTGAAGCACCACTCCAGCTGTTCAGAATTTGAACATCTCCCAGCCCTGGGTGAATTGGTCATCCTGTAGAATTCCAGTAGTTATTTAACTGGACTTGTGTGATCTTAGTCTACAAAGGCATAGCTATTACTTAGCTGTAAGGGAAAAAATACTCTTCCTCTACTTTTCTGAGGTCATGACTGGAGTCATCATAACAAAAGACAAATTAACAAGAGGAAAAGAAACAAAAGTTTATTAGCAGTACATCTCATGTATACATGGAAGGAAACTAGGGAAAAATGAGGAAAAGCCTGGTAAACAAGAGTAAACTTTGTTATGCACACTTAAGTCTGCACCTTCTCCATTGATAAGGGCCTGAAGTGTCCCCACGGAGTAGCCTTTATTCTTCCTGGTAGAGAGGGAAAGAAGGATAGCTTTGAAATTTATATCCTGCTTTTAGGCAAATAGGGGGAGGGCACTGCACTTTCCTTGTATCTGCTTCTTATCAAATGACTTTAGCTCAAAACAGTCCTCAAGCCAAAATGGTGTGTTGTGAGGTGGCATGTTCTGCCACTTTTACAGCCAAAACCTAAAGGGACATCCATGAAAATTTCTGGAACTTTCTCTCTACAGCTTCTCTTCCCTGATATTTTTCTCTATAAATCCTGGCTCCCTCCAACTCTGATATCTGTCTTTTGATATCTGCCTCTTATCTGACTTCCATGCTCTACTTAGTTTTCATCTAGTTCCCCTTAAGCCATTGTGTGCTTCCATACAGAAAGATAGGACAATAATATAAAATAAATAATCTTAAAAAAAAGGACAATAATAGAGGTCGTCTCATTTGTTAATTCAAAGATTTCAGTAAATACTGTCATTGCCCAATATCTAAAAATGCACATTTCATTTATTTTGTCTGATTATTTTAATTGTTGATGATGGCAGCCCATGTCTTGTATTTGTTTTGTTTTTTGGTTTTTTTTTTTTCACAATTGGCTTGTTTTTTTTAAATGTGCTCTAAGCACATTTGGTTGATTTATTTTGTAAAGATTTTACAATCTTTTTTTCTCCCTCAGAAGAGGGTTGGTTTTATCATAGTATGCAGTTCATTTATTGGTTGGCCACCTGAAATTGTGGAACACCAGGGAACATTCTGAAAGCTTAGAATGTTGCCCAAGTCCCTCTACATGTGAAGGATTCAATTTCCAAATTCTTTTTGATTCCTTGGATCTTATCAGGGCTTGGATCTATTGTCCAATTCCTTGAAAACATTGCCTTATCTTTTTTAAAAAAAATTTTGATTCAAGTACAGTTAACATACATTGTTATATTAGTTTCAGGTGTACAATATAGTGATTCAACCATTCTGTACATTCTTTTTTTGGTTTGTTTCTTTTTTTTCTTTGTTTTGTTTCTTAAATTCCACATATGAGTGAAATCATATGGTATTTGTCTTTCTCTGACTGACTTAATTCACTTAGCATTATACCATCTAGATCCATCCATGTTGTTGCAAATGGCAAGATTTCATTCTTTTTTGTGGGTGACTAATACATATACACACATACGTACATCACTTCTTCTTTATCTATTCATTGATCCATGGACACTTGGGCTACATCGTAATTTGGCTATTATAAATAATACTGCAGTAAACATAGGAGTGCATATATCTTTTCGAATTAGTTAGATTTTTTGTGTGTGTGTGTATTTTTTAGGTAAATACCCAGTAGTGCAATTACTGGATCATATGGTAGTTCTATTTTTAATTTTTTGAGGAACCACCATACTGTTTTCCACAGTGGCTGCACCATTTTGCATTTCCACCAACAGTGCATGAAGGTTCCTTTCTCTCCACATCCTCGCCAACACTTGTGGGGAAGGGGAGGGAAATGGCACCTACCAGTTCTTTTGTTCTTGAAGAAGTTCCCCAAAGATCCCTGCCCCTCCAGAACTGGCTCTGAGATTAGTAAATAAATCTCCTTCCATATAGCTCAGACATTTTTTCAAACTGTTGCTGCTATGTTGTATGTTCTTTGTTGTGCTGTCTCTTTAAAGGTGAGGCGTCTTCCCTCCTAACTCTCCCAGAGCTGAGCCAGCCAATTTTTGAAGTTCCAGGTATTAAGCTCCACTGATTGTTAAGTCCGTCTGGTTTCCAAAGCCAAATGTTACAGGCATTCATCTTCTCCATGTTGGTCTCCCACACCTGGAGTGGGGCTCCACTCCTCTCCCATCTCCGTGCCTGCCATGTCCTTCCCTCCCATGGAGAGTCTGTGAGTTCAGTTGTCTCCCTTCCACATCTCCACCCTTCCTCCGCTCCTCCATGTGGCCTCTTCTCTATATTTAGTTGTGGAACCTACTCTGCCAGTCTTTGGGTCATTTTCTGGGTTATTTATACTGATGTGGGTGTTATCTAGTAATACCCATGGGAGGAGGTGAGCTTAGGATCCTCCTACTCTGTCCTCTTCCCCAGAAGTCCCTGCCTTATATTTTTAATACAGCTTTGTGCGTACTTAAATTGGGCCAGCTATTCCAAAATCAGCGATTCCATCATAGGTGGAAATAGAAATCAAGCCACAGAATTTTTCGATGGCTTGCTATGCACCGTTATTTTAGGAGGAGTTTACTAATCCAGTACCGTTCCTATACACTACCACAGTACAATGTACTTTTTATCAGATTCCAAATAAAATTATGTAGCAATGGCTTTTTGTTATTTTATGATCCCCTACTAGACTGTATACTCTAAGAGAGCAGGGATCCTGTTTAAATTACTTTCTGTTATAACTTTAACGGCACCTTTCTGAGCACAAAAATAGATGCTTAAAAATATCTTTTGGTGTTGGTTGACAGATTAAAAGATTTCAGGACATGGGGCGCCTGGGTGGCACAGCGGTTAAGCGTCTGCCTTCGGCTCAGGGCGTGATCCCGGCGTTCTGGGATCGAGCCCCACATCAGGCTCCTCTGCTGGGAGCCTGCTTCTTCCTCTCCCACTCCCCCTGCTTGTGTTCCCTCTCTCGCTGGCTATCTCTATCTCTGTCAAATAAATAAATAAAATCTTAAAAAAAAAAAGAGAGAGATTTCAGGACATTGAGACAGAGAATTGTAACTGGAATTTTACAAATGAGTCTCCCCTAATAGCACAGGATACCTTAAATACAAGAGTATTAAGAAGGTCAATGCCGAGAGTTAAGCCTACTGTTCAACTTTATGAATAAGATTTTACCTCTCTCCAAGCCTTAGGCCCTTTGTCATTTCCATAAATCAAAATAGCATAGTTAACATTTGCCACCTTTAATTTCAAACCTCACTTTCAGACCAGTTATTTAAAATATGTAAAATGAGTTCTGACCCGTACTGCACAGTTTAAAGATCCACTGACTGAAGAAGTGTGGATGAGGGCACACTGAAAATGTGTGAAAAGCATGATTATAAAGCATCATGATAACTAGAAACATTGTTATTTTGTGTGGTGTCACAGTCCAAAGTTTCTGATGCCTTGCTGGGAAAAGTGGTTAACCTGTCTGAGGCTGTTTCTTATTTCTATAATCAAGCAACCGCATGGGACGCCATACAAAGTTACTTTCAGCTCTGAGATGCTATGACTATTAAGACAACCTAATTTATTACAGTAACAAGTAGTTTGCCCTGTGGCAAAAAAAATCCTTCTTGTTCGTTAGAAAAGATTTTAGGTTGTACGTTTTGCACTTGGCCTAAGCAGTTTTTCCTTAGTAAGATCATATCCAAGTCCTCCTTCAGAGCAGAAAGTATTTTCTAATTCAATGCTTTGATAAAGTTTTTTTAAAAAATTAATTACTCCTTAAGAGATCACCATGGGTGCCAACTAATTCATCTTATTTTTTTTTAAGATTTTATTTATTTATTTGTAAGAGAGAAAGAGTGAGAGAGTACAAGCAGGGAGAGCTGCAGGCAGAGGCAGAGGGAGAAGCCAGCTCCCTGCTGAGCAAGGAGCCCAATGTGGGGCTGGATCCCAGAGCACTAGGATTATGACCCCAGCCGAACCCCAGCCGAAGGCAGCCGCTTAACTGACTGAGCCACCCAGGTGCCCCAAACTAACTCATCTTAAATAAAAATTGCATTAGGCCAATTGTTCTTAAAGAATATGAAAATCTTGTACAGAATCTATTTGCCGTGGCCCTATCATCCACACACACCACACACCATTAATAATTACATGTCACCAGCAAAATATTTGTATTTAGCAATCTAACACTTAACAGGGATTACTATGGCTAGCAAAATGGCGTATTTTTCTTAGCAAATAGTTGTGGGGGTGCCTGGGTGGCTCAGTCAGTAGAGCATGTGACGCTTCATCTCGGGGTTGTGAGTTCAAGTCCTATGTTGGGTGTAGAGATTACTTAAAAAATAAAATCTTAAAGAAAATAAGTGAAAATGACTCCTTACGTAATCTCAAATAATTTATGCATATTTCATGAACATGTTAGTGGTAGGGCCCTTGTAATAAACAATATATTGGTGGTTTATTTGGCTTTCTTGGTATTCAGTACATTCTTCTAATTCTTCCATGAGAGTAAATAACATTATCCCTGGAAACTATCATGAAATGGGAAATAAGTATTTGGTGTAGGTCTAGACAGCTGTCATTAAGCTAAGATCTTGAGGTTACCCAGGTTAGGAGAGAGAAAATAATATAGCCAATTCTACTATAGAGAAGGATGTTCTGATGATTATTATTTATTATTTATTTATTTATTTATATTCAGAAAGAGCTCGTGACTTGTTGGGGTGGGGGTAGATGGAGAGGGAGAGAGAGAGAGAATCTTAAGCAGGGTCCAAGCCCAGTGTAGAGCTTGACATGGGGCTTGATCTCACAACCCTGAGATCATGACCTGAGCTGAAATCAAGAGTTAGACACTCAACCGACTGAGCCACCCATGTACCCCTGTTCTAATGATTTTTAAAGACACATATGAGAATACTAATTTAATAGACAAATATTGTGTTATGTAACAAATTCTAACCCTTTTTAAAGACGTATTTTGTTAATGTTTTTTATTTTGTCCAAAAATTATGCACCTTACTACTTTGATTTTTATCTCTTCCTATAAATATCCATACACGCTCACGTCTATTAAATTAATGTTTGAATTCATAACCTAATAGTATGTGCTACAATTTTGTCTCCATTCTATCATTTGTATCTAAGAACTAAGACCCCCAAATGACTTTTTTTCTTTTACAATAATTCAAACTCATAAGAATAGTTGCAAAAACAATACATTTTTGTCTGCCCTTCACTCTACTTCTCAAATATTACATCTTACATAACCATAGAATAAATGCCAACAATCCATGTTCCCTCATCTTAAGTATAGTGTTTCTGCCTCTTTAGTCTCCTTCCATCCTGGAAAATGTCACCTTCTTTTTTTGTCTATATGACTAACCATTTCTTATTATTTCTTAGAACTATTCAATTTGGGTTTGTCTGTTGTTGACTATTGTTAAAAATGTGGTTTTTGCAGGGGCCCCTGGGTGGCTCAGTTGCTAAGCATCTGCCTTCGGTTCAGGGCGTGATCACGGGATCCTGGGATTGAGCCCCGCGTTGGGCTCCCTGCGCCACTGGGAGCCTGCTTCTTCCTCTCCCACTCCCCCTGTGTCTGTTCCCTCTCTTGCTGGCTGTCTCTCTCTCTGTCAAATAAATAAATAAAATCTTTTAAAAAATGTGGTTTTTGCAAAAAAGTACCACAGAACTGACATTGTGTGCTTTCTTCGTGCATCATCTCAGGAGATACATAATGCCAATATGTCTGATTACAGGTGTTGTTACCTTTAAGCAATTGGTTAAGGTGGTGGGTGTAGGTTTTTGAATTGTAAAGTTAACTAATTTCCATTTATGATTTTAAAGTACTTCATTGGATGACACTTCAAGAGTGTGTGATTATCCTGTTTATTATGATAATTTTAGGATGTCTCAATGTGGTGTTTCTTAAACGGAGAATATTTCCATCATCTCTTCTACCTTATGAATTAGAAATCTACTAAAAACTATCTGTTCTTTCCCATTTATTTATCATTTATTTATTTTTGTCAGTGTGACATTGAGGATATTTATTTTTTCTATAGATCACAATCCATTATTATCATTGTTATTAATATTACTTTCTTGTGCTAAAACCACTTAACATGAAGTCTCCCCACTTAACAAATTGTTAAGTTCACAATCCAGTATTGTTAAAATTAGCCACAAGATTGTACATAGATCTCTAGAATATATTCATCTCGCATAACATCTTGGTTTTACTTGAGGAACCACAAATCATGCCAGCTTCCTTCCTGGAGGCATTCCTAAATAGAATATATGCATTAAAATAATATTTCCAGACTCTGTGAATAACCATTGCAGTTTTTAAAAATCTATCTGCAAAACAGATGACATATTTGTCCACATTTCCTCTGTATTCAGTGACATCACCTTAATTCAACCACCATAATTTTGGAAGTTGGCTTCCATTTAACTATTATGCTATCCTGTTGCTCTCAGAAGTAGATATTCAGGGTAGCGGTTAACTTCCTGTTACTCTCCCTGTCCTGAACGTGCCTTTTTAGCAAACACGTCTTGAATTTGGGGCTTGTTATTTGTTTATTTATGAGACATGTAAAACCAAACATTATTTAAAGCCGCTTGAATAATAGTAAGAGATACTTGATGAGAAATCTAATTATAATTCTACGGAAGTGCAGGAAGGGAAAAAAATAATCAACTTACAGATGTTAACTAATAAGTATTTAAAACAAACAACACATCATAAACTGAAATACCCTATGTTTTTAAAAAAACTCTGGGACACTTAACTAAATTGCTGTTTCAATTGCTAGTATTTGACATGAAAGTGAGAGCTGGGGCTGGGGGCCTTTGTGGCTACTTGTATATAACTCTGTTTCTGAGTTAAAGTTACTATCATACTTTTATTTTCAACTGTAGGCATCTAGGACTCCTATAATTGCTTTATTGACCATATTCTTGGGGTCCCCAACTTGATAATTATTTTCCTGATCACAGAAGAGCTGACAATTTCCACACCCTGATGGGCAGAAAGCCAAACCAAGCTTTTAGAACACAAAACAAAACAGAGAAGCAATAGTTGTCCCTTGGAGGAAAAAGTAGATAAACAGTGCGTGCCCCCAAACCAAATTTAAACAGAATCACAATCCAAAGACCTAATTTTTACAATGTTTTTCTCCTGCTAATCTGAATTCAAAAGAAAGAGACAGCATGTGATTTTCTTCTTTGTCATTCAACTGGGCACTACAGAGACCCAGAAGAGTTGACCTTGGCAAGAATTTTTATCCTTCACTAGTTCCTGCTAGTTTTCCCAAAATTTCACCTGCCTGCCCCAGAGTGAGTAGGGTGTCCCAGCCAACCCTTTATGGTCACCAGAAACTGTAGGAGAGGAAAAACACATCTTTTCTCTCTACTCTTTTAAATTGGCTGGGACTCCATAACAAAAGAAATATCAAAAGAGGAAAAGCGTGCAAATTTATTCAATGTAAGTTTTACATAACACAGAAGCCTTCATAAGAAAATGGAGATACAAAGACACAGTTAAATCTCAGGGTTTTTATGCTAGTTTTGACAAAGAGTGGGATATGATGGAAAGAAAAATAGGACAAAGGTGTGCTAGAGAAAATAATTGGGGCAAGGCTTGTTCCTGCTGATGCCTCCTTGTACACCGTTGTCTTCATAGAAGGATGCTCCTGTCCTTCAGATATAGAGAGGTCACCTCTCACATAAAGGCTTTATGACTTACTTCAAGAGAATATCAAAAAGTCCTTCCTAACTTTTATGACCTGCTTCATGGAAAGGTCAGAAAGCCCTTCCTGCACATGCCATTTCTCAAATTCCTTTAGCTTGAAATTTCCATATGCCAAGGTGCCATATTTTAGAATAACACATTCTGAACTCTATCACAGGGAACACCTCCCAACAGGAAATAAGACAATCCTTATACTCAAGATTCATTGGCAGCTTATGGTTATGGTAGTGTTTAATGAGCTGCTTCTTGCTTCTCTTTCCTTGCTTTGTTGGTTTCTTACTTATTAGAGTAATTACTGTACTAATTATGGCCATTTAGCTTGCTCTCTTAATTATACTTTTGAGGGGTAAGACATAATTAACCAGAAAAATGCTAATGTCTTCCCATTTTTAATGCCAGAAGCTTGAGGTCCAAGGACAAAGCTGAAGTAAGTGTCTAACTGTGACATAAACTGAGTGTAGTCCAAGGAACACAAAACAAAACAAAACAAAATGACTCTTAGAATTAATTCTGCAGATGGATTCTTATTTGTATAGTGAAGGTAAATATGCTCTTCCAACAAGCAGTATTGGGAAGAGTGTGTGTGTGTCTGTGTGCGTGTGTCTGTGTGTGTGTGTGTCTGTGTTTTCTTGGTTGGGGGCGGGGTGCTGTCAGAGGATATACCATATATGCATATACGAGGTAGAGGGAAGTGTTCGTTTTCTTCTATAAAGAAGAAGGGATCTATTCTGAAGAGATTTGTTTGGTTTGAAACCTGTGTGGGTTCCGTTGACTAAGAATAGTGTGGCTGAGTGAAGTCTTAAGTTGTTCCTAGGAGGCTCTGGGACAACTGGTTGAAGCATCTTTTGAACCCTTCATACTGATGAAATAAATCCAAACACCACACAAAATTTGTCTTTCAGAGATATTATTCTTCTTTCTTCCATAAAATTGCTGATGATTATATTGATCTAAAGAGCTTGCTAAGAGAAAATAACTATATAAAACTGTATAATTCCATGGATTTGGATTTGCTGATTGGCACATAGCAATTATTTATTAAAAAAACAAAAAACAAAAAACAAAAAAACTAAGGGCACCTGGGTGGCTCAGTCAGTTAAGCAACTGCCTTTAGCTCAGGTCATGACCCCAGAGTCCTCAAGCCCTGTGTTAGGCTCCCTGCTCAGCGGAGACCCTGCTACTCCCTCTCCCTCATCCCCTCTCCCGGTTTGTGTGCGCGCTCATGCGCTCTCTCTCACTCTCAACCTCTCAAATAAATAAATAAATAAATAAATAAATAAATAAATAAAAATCCTTTAAATAAATAAATAAAAACTTAGTAGGAACCTCAGAAGATAATATAGAGAAGTTAGAGATATTTTGCAAGTGAATTTACAACCACACAATCAGTAAAAAGCCATTATAATGTAGTCCTTAGCACATGAAATTCCATTTCATATTTTCTCATCTTTTTCAGTAACCTACAAAATGCATTCTAAATTCATCACTGTTTTCATGCAAGTTGAAAATAATTGTGAATGGGCCATTCAGTGCACACATAAATCACAGGTTCTTGATTCTAAAATGACAGTTAAAATAAAACTAAGCACTTGAGGATTTTTTTTCTTTCAAATATAGCTAAATGAACCTTCAAAAAAATAATATGCTGCATTTACATTTCTTTAGCTAATGCTTCGATTTACAATTTACAAATGAGCATGATGGCAGTCTGATACAGAGAAAGCAATATTGAATCGGGAGTCAGAAATGGATGTAAAAACCATCTCTACAACTTACTTTGGATGACCTAACCTTTCTGGGTGTCAGTCCTCTTTTGTAAAATGAGAATACTACATTTTGCACAGGGTTATTATAACAATCAATGACAGTGCATCTGAAAGCATGTGAGAAAACGTTAGTGCTGTAGCAAAGTGTAAAAAAAAAAGGTCTTCGTTTTATTTCCAATATATTCTTTAGGAAAGCAGTAACATATTTGCTAAAGTTTTTATGCACAGTAGGTAAGAAAGAATTAGCAGGTCGGCAATTGCCTTCATTTATGGAAAATGCTCAAGAAAGAAAAAATAGCCTTATCAATTCTTGTAAATTGTAATGGCAGACCTCTTGGCAAAGACGCAAATGGTATGTACCATCACAAGGGTCCACATCTATGAACTGTTTTTTAGCAGGCTATGTCTGGTTCATTTAAAATTGTTTATGGCTAATAAAAACAAACAAAAACTAAGCCCTGGAATCTGGGACATGCACCCTATTTAAATATCAGAATTAAAATGGGTATATTTCATGACCAAAATGTTTTCCGTTTAGTGTGAGATACACACACACACAGACACACAAACTGTTGTTAAATAAGCATCAGAGATGTCTTAATGAATGTCTTAATATGCCAAAAGAATGAAATTCCATACATTCTCTGCTTTACCTGTGCCTCTCAATTAGTTGTATCTTTGAAATTAGGATAAATATTGACACTGAGTAAGATCGTTTAATTCTTCCGAGTCTGATCTGGCAATTTAGTTATTTATGTTCTCATAGATTTTTTTTTAAGTTGTTTTAACATCACTATCATCTGTTCATTTGGTTAGCTAGAAACCTGGGAATCATCCTCGATATTATTTTTTTCACATTCTCACCACAATAGCTAGTCAATAATCATATCCTAGCCATCGTTCTTGTAATTTTGTCTTGAATGCATTTATTTACCTGTGCTATCACATAAGGTTAAAATACCATCATCTCATTTATAGTTGATGGGATGGTCTCCTAGCTATATTTCACTGTCTCCACTGCTCTCTCCAACGCACTTTCAACACCACCAACTCTCTGCTCCAATTGTCTCTGTGGTTTCCGATTGCTTTCCCTCTCAAAGCCAAAATCTTCACCACTTCTCCTGCTGTAGCCCACCATCACTTCGTTCTCGGGAATCCAATCACACCAATCTTTTTTTATTTATTATTTCTTCTTAAAATTTTATTTATTTATTTGAGAGAGAGAACAGGGAGAGGGGAACAGGGAGAGGGAGAGAGAGAGAGAATCTCAAGTCGACTCCACGCTTGATCCCACAACCCTGAGATCATGACCTGGAAATCAAGAATCAGAACCTTAACCAACTAAGCCACCCAGGTGACACCTCCCCAACCACATCAATCTTAACATCATTCCCCCATCCTCTCAAGCTCCCTCTCACCTTAGCCCTTCTGGAACATTTTCCCCAGCTAACTCATATCTCACTTTAAATTTTACTTTCAACTGTAAGATTCTCCTGAATCCAGAAATTTTATTGTATAATCTTGTAACTTTCTCTTCTTCATCAGAGACCTTACTAAAGTGCCACATAATTAGCTGGTAACTTTCGTCGGTTCCCTTAGTACTTCAAGCTCTGCATAGGCTAGGATGTTATCCTCCTGTTCTTTGCTACAACTCCAGGGCATAACAAAGAAATGAACCCAGGGACCTGCTCAGAAAAGATTACTGACTGAATGTAACAGCTCAATTCCAGGTGATGGAAGAACAATTATTAGTTGCAGTGTCTTTCTAAGTATCTATAATAGAATTATCCTGGCACTATCCTAATTGATTGTTGCTTTGATTTAAAAGTGCTATAGTATTACCCTCATGGTAAGGAGTGAGTATCGCAGTTTTCAAGGTGAATGTCCAGCTTCGAGTTAAGAGGCAAATCCCTCAGGACATTTAGTAAAGGAATTTGTTGAGAATGAAGACTATGAAGTATTTTCTTTTCCTGAAAAAGAAATATGAAGCATTCTGAAAACCACGGTGCATGACTCTCTTAGGAGTTACACACAAACACCATCATGGATGGATGTAGAGCCAACACGATACTTTCAAAGGTTCGTGAGGCTGAACTCGTCACATAAAACAAGTATAGTCTAAATAACGCACCTGTTAGAATTCTAACAATCTTCAACCCCCAACTCCATTTTTGAATTCTTACTTGCTACTCTGCATGGTTTTATAATCTCTGGGTTTGTGCTAATATTTCAGGCCATCATTTATTTAAAGACAGAGGAAGGATAGCTGAAGAAAATGACAAGAAAATCACTCAATTTCTAGTAGAAGAAATAAACATCTGCTTGTTCTCAAAGATGCTTCTGGTTTTTAATGAGCTCCAAGTACGGGAAACCCTTGTAAACAAGAATTGGAGCTATTTCACCTGGCTGGGTGTAGCTTCCATTTCACCGCCAAGAAGGACTGATGGGTTGTGAGTTTGACCTCTCACTTATGGAAAGGTTTCAGTAGATTGGTAGCTGTGGTTAGTTTGCTTTATCAAATCACCCAGGGAACGTTTGGTTTTATGGATTCATATACTCTTATTAATTATACATGGCCTTTTCTTCTTTTATTGCAGATGGATATATCATTAAATATGTAATATTTGAGAGCTTTTTATGTTATAGAAAAACTTATTATGATCGGATTGCAATTACATTAAATACTTTCACTCAAATACAAATAAGCAAAAAGTAACATATTAGGTGAGTACACATATGTGCATTTGCTAACCACCACATTAGTGCCCAAGTATTAGATAGTGATTTCATCTTAAATATTTAAACACCAACATTTAATCACCTTGGTTTTGAAAATTACTTTTTAATTATAACAATATACCTCACCTTCCTAAGCAAAACATGTTAATAAAAGGTCTTTCTTGACAACTTGACATAGGCTCATCATGAACGTCAATATATGCTACATCAAATGGTGATGTTCCCAGGAATCACTGAACTGCCAAACGAAGGGCTCCGAAATGTGCCTCAGTGACATAAAGACTACTCTGAGCTGAAGATAGCTGAGAATCCACAATGCAGGGAAGAGCTTTCCCTGAAGTCCCCTTATCCACCAAAAAAACATATGCTCCTCCAGGAAATCTCAATTGTCATAAATCCTCTCCCCAAGCATTTTATCCACCAGGGAAGACTGACTCATCACAGGAGAGCAGAGAAGTAGGCACCATACTCCGACAGACATGGACACAAACCATTATATCTTCCATCTGTTCTCCTAAGGACTCATTTATCGTTTCTAAAATTCATTTACTTTCCCTTCAGTGGCCTTTCTCCCCCTTTCTTTTCCTTTTTAAAATGTTCTATCAGCTCTCAAATCTCACCACTTCTTTGCGTATCCAATTCTTTTTGTGATGTCCTATACATGTAAAATTAAAAATTTATAAATTTGGATGTCTTTACACCTGTTACTTTGTCTGTTGTCAGTTAAGTTCACAGCTCCCCAGTACTGATCCTAGGAGGTTAAGAACAAGTTTTTCCTTCCCTATACTAGTATTACCGGCCATTGTTTACATGGCCCAAAGTGCTTTACTCATTTCATTTAAGGTCTTATTCTGTTGATTCCTTAGATGTTTCTTTTCTCCTTCTTTCCTGCTAGATTTGATTTGTTGAAGATAATATATGTAGCTATAATATTTTCTAGATAAATAAGGCATTGGGTATGAAATATACATGTGCACTTTGAAGAAAAAATTTTTATTTTTATGTAATTATAAATATATACACATTCATGCACAGACATATTCATAAATATTATATTTGTATATGTGTATGTACCAAATTGCACATTTACATAAATTAGTTCATCAGTTTCTTTTGGTTTTTCCTTTTTTTTTTAAAGATTTTATTTTTAAGTAATCTCTACACCCAATGTGGGGCTCAAACTCACAACCCTGAGATCAAAGTTACACACTCCACTGACTGAGCCAGCCTGGCACCCCTCTTTTGGTCTACTTCTATTTGAATCTAATCACATGTATATTCTTAGTCTAATTCCTTAATATTAGTTTATAGTTCATGATAGATTTTTGTCTCAGTTAAATTACCATCAAATTGACTATTAATGAAAAAAAAAATACACCATATCCAGTTTTACCCTGAAAATAATTTTATGGATAGCATGTTGCTCAGCTTATATAAAGTAATTTTCAATTAGTACTAGGTTCTAGACATTGTTCTAGCTAGTTGTTGCAAGGAGAGCGAAGGGAGATGAACTGATAAGGCTTCTGAACTACAAGTGTTATTTGGGTATTGGAGTGAGGAAATCTACATAGAGGCAGGAATTTTTAACTATCTGTGGTAGATCAAATAAGAATACTGCGCTGTTGACCGTTCCAACAAAGGCAAGCAGCAATGGGAACAATAGTACCAAGGAGTCAGGTAAGAAACACATGGTATATTTGGGGAATTGAAAGTATTTCAATAAAATTCAAAATTCTCTCTCTTGTTTTCTCTTTTGTAAGTAAATGTGTAGAAGCAGATTGTCTTTGCTTATCTGCCCATTCGGTTAATTTTCTTGGGAATAACTCTGTTATTATTGTTATTGTTATGTATCTGTACAAAGACTGTTAGTCACATAGAGGACATTTGTGAATAAAAATGACCTTAATTATGTGGCACCATGGAGCAAATGAGTATCCATGGAGATTATGTAGCTAATTACCCACTCAAAATATCTCCACATTGTGAAGATGTTTGGTTTTGGTTTTGTTCCTTTTTTATGTGTTAAATGTATTTATTTGCTACTTATTTTGTTATAGTTTTTATTTCGAAGAGGCTATCATCTGGTGTATACTCTTAGTATTTAATAAAAAAAAAAATCCACATTACATACATCCCAGAGATTGCTGATCTTGCTGGACCTCAGTGTCCTCTTTCGCATAAATTGAGGGTTTGAGTTAATGACTTCCTATACTGCCTGGATCAAAGTGATTATTCCCTCTGTTTCTTTGCAGTCCAAACTGATATTCAAGTAAAAAATCCCTCAGCTACCAACGTACTTTAAAACAGAATTTAGAAAGATTTGTGACTGCTTCGTGTCTTTCCTTCTTGAAGTCTGTTTTAGCCTCTTCTTTGGGTGTTAATAAAAATATGAACTCATGTCGAGATAGCTTTCTAATTAGATTTGTTTATACAGTGATTTCAATTATAACATTCTCGAAATATAGAAAAGGAAAACAATCATTTATTGAAATCACTGAATTTACCATACATTTTAATTAAGCAAGGTAGATTGTTTTGTTCTCATTCTGCAAATGAGAAAAATGATTTTGAAGAGTTGTTAGGTTTATATTATGTGCATTTTCTCTCATGAAAACATTTTTTAAAGAATTGTTATATGTCTGGGTGCCTGGGTGGGTCAGTAGGTTAAGCGTCTACCTTCATTTCAGGTCATTATCCTGGGGTCCTGGGCCTGAGTCCCACCCATGTCAGTCTCCCTGTTCCACAGGGAGTCTGCTTCTCCCTCTGTCCCTCCCCCCAACCGCTGCTCGTGCTTGCTCTTGTGTGCTCTCTTTCTCTTGCAAAAATAAATAAATAAAATCTTTTTAAAAAAGGAATAATTAGATGTCTAAGATAGTGAAGTATTTCAATATATATATAACTTTGACCCTGATCTGTATGGAGGCCAAGTCTATATTATACCATGATATTTCTGTATTAGGAATCAGGGTCAATTACATATCCTTTAAACTCTTGACTATCTGATTTTGAAGGGACTTTCTATCCCATCCATTGCCCTCTTTTGCCCTTAAGTTCTCTATTTTCCATCTTTTATTACTTTTTTTTCCCTTCCAGGACACTTGCATCAACCTTGTAATGCCTGATAGAAAAGCAAAAGCTGGAGTGCCCAGGTTGCGCAGTTGGTTAAGTGCCAGACTCTTGGTTTCAGCTCAGGTGGTGATCTCAAGGTTATGAGATAGAAAGACACCATCAGGTTCTGCACTCAGAGAGGAGTCTGCTTAGGGCTTTTTCTCCCTCCCCTTCTGCCCCTCCCCACTGTGCCTGCTCTCTTTTTCTAAATAAATGAATAAATCTTAAAAAAAAAAGAAAGAAAGAAAATAAAAAGAAAAGAAAAGAAAGAAAAGAAAAGAAAAGAAAAGAAAAAAGAAAAGAAAAGAAAAGAAAAGAAAAGAAAAGAAGGCAAAGCAAAAGCTTTGTTTGCCTTACACCACTTCAATCACTAAAATGTAGTGAAATATGAAATAGCAGAGTGGTGAAGTGCACACAGTATGGAAAGGACACATTTGTGTTTGAATACAGGTTCCAAGGCTTAATTAAGTTTGTAATCTGTGCAAGTTACATGGACTCTCTGTGCCTTGATTTCCTTGCTGGTAGAGTGGGGATATTAAGAATAATGTTCACCTGAAGGACTGATGGTTGGATGAAATGGGCTAATTTTAAAAGAAGAGAGTATTGTAATACAGAAAGTTATGTAATAATCCCACCATTCTCCTTACTCCATTGGAAGCTTATAGGATTGGAGTCTTTAAGCTATTCCATTTAATTTGAGCTTCCTGTACTCATCTTAGTAACAATTCATGCATTTGAGGGATTTATGTGACCTCCAAATTCTTTTTCCCAGTTTTTTTTTAACCTCATACCTCTATACCATAGCATTCATTCAGATTCTGATCTCAGCATTTTTGACCCCAAATTATAATCAGACCTATACCCGCACTGCTTCACTTACTAGCATTGATCTAAACGTCTTGATGCCTGGACTGCACCCAATATCTTAGTCGCCCAGCCTTGATTGCTTTGAAGGAAACACCTGAGCCATTTACTCTGTCCCTGATGACTTTATCATATTGACCACAAATGTTAACTAGAGAGGGGGAACTCTGAAAAAAATGGAGCCTGAGAGCACACGTTTGACTGAGAGGTAGAAGGAAAGTAAGGTGCAGAATATAGGTTATTTCTCAGTAGAAATGATCTCTTTGTTCAGAAAATGGGGGATGGAGGTACAATCTGCTGGGTTGTTGGGAAATTCATCCACAAGATGGTGCACACTGCTTATCTTTGCTTATAGATTTTCCATCATCAACAAAAATGTTAGATAATATATTTTCACAGAAAGGATAGAATAATAGCTTTTGTTTTGACAGATAGATTATACGCCATGTATTATAATCTGCCATACTTTATATTTCAAGCTCTATTATGTTTTGGATATTACTGTATGTATGTGTATGTAGGTGTGTGTGTATTTGTTTCTACAATATAGGAATTGACCCATATGACATAGTCTTTACTAAATAATGTAGACTTAGAAAATTTTGGAGACTGGGGCAGGGTTGGGGGGAGATAGATTCTACAGGAAGGGAGGACTGTTGTTTTTTTGAGAGTATTTTGCCAGAAATAGAACAATAAGGATATATTGACTATTTTGAAACACCAGTTCTACGTAAAGAAAAATACATGCATTTATATATTATTTGTCTTTTTAATTCTATAGTTCTTTATACATGCAGTGGGTGTGCCTTTTGTTTCCTTTGTAATTCTCTCACAAGTTTTGTATAATTACATCCCACAGTTATTCAGATGTGATTGATAACTTATAAGACTAGCAATAGCTACTGCTAAAAACAAGAGAGAAATACACGTGCCATGGGAACCAATTACAAACGAGGATATAATATAGCAGAAACAGCGACCACAGGAATGGAGCCAGTTGCTCACGCATTTAGAATTTTCTTGAGCCTTATCTCGTGCATACCGCTTCCCTAGATGCAGTGTTGCTGGGCATGTCCAACATTATGTCCTTGTAGATCAGACATCACCCAGGTAGGGAGGTCAGGTCACATGATGATTTGGTGGGCTATAAAAAGCTTTCCACCTTTTCTAAGACCATGTAAACCAGAAATTGCTTTTTCATAGAATAGATATATATAGAGAATAGAAGAGCAATGTTCCCAAATCCTAAAGACCTGTGCTATGGTTACCCCATAGGGGCCCACCAAAGTCTCCGTGCAGCCTCCCTACTGAACTTCAAAAGTCATCATTATCTTCAAAGTCCATTTGGCCCATATAGCAGAATAGCTTGCCCAGCAGCCAAGACCCATTAATAAGACTTCATGCTTTGAGTTTCGCTCAGAAATGGCAACCTTTTGGGTTATGTGGCAAATGAGTTGAAATAGTATGCCCAAAAATGGCATATAGTCCTCCAAAATTCAAACAGCCTCACTAAGTATTATGCTACCCTTCACTTAGAAGAGATATGGCTATAATATAATAAATATGTAAGTATATATGTATATATAAGTATATATGTGAAAGGCCATTGAATTCCTCTGTATTTATTTCCTACCCTTGAGTGTGTGTATATATATATACACATATATATATATATTTTATCAAGGTATTTAAGCTTATAACTTCTCCTCATCAATTGCAATCTGTATGACATCATCAATATAATGGATACACATGAAATATGGAATAGAAAAGAGATCAATGCTGCTGTGGCTAGATTATGACATAATTGATACAGCTCTGAGGTACGAGAATGAAGCTGTGTGATTGGATCTGCTAGCTGTTTGCAAACTGTTTCTGGTGTCCTCACTAATAGACCCAGAAAAAAAGCCCAACACACATTCACCAGATCAATATCTGAATATCAGCTGCCAGGATGTGTTGATTTGTTCCAGCAAAGAAATTACATCTGGAACAGCAGTTGAAATTGAAGTCACCACCTGATTAAGTTTACGATAACCCACTCTCTTTCTCCAAGATCCATTTGTCTTTGGCACAGAAAAATAAGCAAGGGAAATTGGAACGTGATTGGAATCACCAACCTTGCATGATTCAAGCTTGTGAGGGTGAAACTAATCCCTCTAGGAAGGCAAATCTAGGGGCTTCCACATTTCCCTATTCTATCATAATAGCTTATTCCACAAGTCAGGTAACAAAAGTAGGGTTTCTACTATTTGCTGGGTATATCTGTTCCACCCATGCATGTCAGAATTAAGAAAATAAGTATAGCATGGTTCTGGGGTCCCACTGCACCCACTACGAGATGGGCCAGAGGTAACTCCGTTAACCACATGACTCCCACAGCACCCCGTGCTGACTGGTGGGCCACAGTGGCACTTTTGATTTCAGGAATTAGTGTCAGTTCAAAGTTGACGACCAATTATCTCTGAAAACCAGTTATTTGTCCTTTCCCTAAGCACAACCCCCTTGATATATGATGAAGATTGACTGAAGAAAGACGAAAGAAAGATTTATAGAATACCTTTTTTGGCAGGCCAGGACTTCCTCAACAATGCCCAGCCTCCCTTTCATTCCAAGGATTATGACTTTGTAAACTGCTTCAAAGGTAGAAAAGAGTATAGGAGCCAGAAGTCTCTACCCTGATCAGTAAGCAGGACTTCTGTTCACCGAACTTTGGACTTTCAAGTAAAAATTTAATAGGCTGGCCATCTGTTCCAGTCCCAGGGATACCATGGTTAGTTGACCAGAATCAAAGATCTCTTTAAGTTTCTGCTGCCCATTACAATGACCAGGACACAACCTGTCTCTGGCAGTTAAGTATAAGCCCCACCTTCCCCTACAACTCCAATATTTATCAGCACCATTAAATTCTGTTAATTCATTTGATAACAATTTCTATTGTCACTGTTGGCCTGTAGAAACTAGCCATTGCAGAACTCATTAAGAATGCTGGCGTTCAGGGGCACCTGGGTGGCTTAGCCATTAAGTGTTTGCCTTCGGCTCAGGTCATGATCCCAGGGTCCTGGGATCGAGCCCCGCATTGGGCTCCCTGCTTGGCAGGAAGCCTGCTTCTCCCTCTCACACTCCCCTTGCTTGTGTTCCCTCTCTCACTGTCTCTCTTTGTCAGATAAAAAAAATCTTAAAAAAAAAAAGAATGCTGGTGTTCCACTTATAATGTATGCTTTAAAGCCTTTATTAAGGGCTTATCCTCCTCTAAGAGACAAAGTTAGGGGTTGGGTAAGCAGATGTCATATAACAGATGCATTCCAGTATTCCAATCTCCACATGCTTTGGGATACTTTCTTCTAGAGCAGGACTATTCAAATTTTTCTGCAGTGATGGGGACAGTCTATACATGTGTTATCTAATATGGTAGCCACTAGCTACACTTGGCTGTTGAACACTGGCAATATGGCTAGAACAACTATGAAATAAAAGTTTGACTTTACTAATTCTAATTAACCTTAATTTAAATTTTTTATTTTATTTTTAATTTTTATTTTATTTCTTTTAAAATGTATTTTATTAACAGTAAATAATTGTACTTCCTAATATAAAATTAAGATAGTTATAAATCTTATTATTATATACAATTTACGGGTGTTTGTTTTAAAAACAATGTTATGGAATTTATTTCTTTGAAAAAAAAAAGAGACCTCTTTGTGATAAAGCTATGTGAAATGATGGTCTAAGTTCAGTTTGATTTGATGATTTAATTTTGTTGCTGCTATAGTATTTTTTTCAATTTTCATGATTTTATTCAATTTTTGATATTTGTTCACTTCTATTTATATTTTAACATAACAATCACCTATAATATTGTAGTGGATTATTAATTTTAATAAGCAAATGTGTCTAATGCTCTCATGTTGGAAAGCACAACTTTATAGTACAGAGAGGAAGTTCTCGCATCTCAGCTTTGTTAGGCAGAAGTTACATATGAGTCCATGTTTCAGGCAACCTACCAAGCTGACCCTCAGCTGCTTGAGCAAAAACACTGAAGTCAGACTCTGATTAGTGCACTCCTACCGATAATATCTGCCTGATCCAATATTATGTCCATCCTGACCTAGCAACCTTAGAATCCATTATGCCCTTTAATCTTGTCAGAGCAAGGAGGGGACTCCAGATTTCTAGCACTAAAGTTCTATTTCGCAGGGAACGCTTCTGGTGCTAACACTCCTTTAGTCAAGTTCCAATCAGAGAAGCAGGGTTACGGTATCACTATGAGTGTTATGTAGTAAGGGATTTACTCTGAGCAATTAGGCCTTAAAATTATTTGAAAAGCTCTGGAAGGTAGAGTCGGAGATTCAGAAAAAGAGTAATTAACCTGACTTCCTTAAGCACTCGGATGGATGTGTTGGAACTTGCCCTTGCCGGGAAAGCTGAGGAGCCAAGCACACTCAGTCACTGAAATGAGACCATGAAAGGTAGCCTTTAAATTGGTCTATGGGAAACTGTTAACTGGTCAGTTATCACCTGTGAGGGGCTGTAGGCGAGTGTCTGGTGGTGGAATGAGAGCCACAATTCATCATCAAGGCAAACAATTGAGAAGATGAGAAGGACATGAGCAGAAAAGAGAAAGGATGAGCTAAGACTTCCCGGGTCCTCTACAACTGCCTATCACCATATCTGATGGTGAAAACCTAAGATTAATGACCATGGCTTCATTTACCTCTTCCGAATCTCAATAGAGCTTCTCTTTGGTCAACTCTAACCTGAGAACACAGAGGGTAGTGATTTTGGGAAATGCAATTTCCATCTTCGTTGACATTAGTAAAAACCAGCACACTTCTTAATTTGAATATATAATTCATGGATTACCAATAATATATCCAAAATAGTATCTGTCTCAAAGTTTTAATGAATAATTGATCATTGTTGATGAGATTTGATGAGGGAGAACTGATGTATGATGTTAAAAACTACAAACTAGGTTTTTCTTTAATAACATTAATATGACATAACCCTGCTCCCTGCTGTGAAATTGTCTCTGAGTTGCAGGAGGGTGTGGCTGCAATGCTGACTGCTATTCTAATCATACCCACTAGACTGCAAATACTTTATGAATTCCTGATTCATAGGAATCAAATTCTATAAGTATATTTTCACTTCATAAAGTTTCCCCTGACTATAACTGATTGGACCAGAATGTATACACTGAGTTAGAGCCAATGACATTCTATCTTATGGGAGATTAGAGTTAGGATGAAGAGAAAGTTGTGTCATTCTAAGGCGAACTGCAAACTCAGGAGAAGAAGACATCATGATCTGCCCTGTGGACCAGAGCAGCAAGGTGAATCAATCTGTCCTGGAGTGAGAAAAATAGATCTAGAAATGATTTGCTGTGAGATGTGGAGTATGGAGAAAAAGAAGTATTGCTTGATGCTTTTTAGTCACTAACTTTACTTTTTTTCTCAGGTTCATTTCTTTCTTAGCTTTAATATAAAATTGTCCCACCCCTCCAACCACCTACCCTATTAACTTCCCTGCTATTTTTAAGCTAACTTGGGCTGGTTTCTATTAAAAATACCCTAACTAATATGCCCTCCATATTTGAAGTTCTCCAAATAACACAAATAACAATATAACACAGGTAGTAATCAGAAAATCATTTTTCATTTTCATTCTCAGTAGAGTACTATGCAGTACAGTTCGTCAATGACAACGTCTCAAAATTACCTATGTATTACAGCTTCATGAACATAGTTGAGAAATGCTATTATATATACAAAGAAAGCAGGATTAAATATTCCATGTTAGTGAGTCAATGTAATGTAGTGGTTAAAAGGGCAAAAGCTAGAGTCAGATGGCTTTGATCCAAATCATGGTTCTTCCTCTTATGAGCTGTGACTTTGGACAACTCAGCTTTATTTCTCATTGCTCTTCTATGTAAAATGAGGATTATAATAGGACCTACCTGATAGGGTAGTGATAATTACTTGAGGTAATACATATAACACATAAAGCATGTGGTGAACATTTATTATGTGTTAAATAATGTTTTTAATATCAATCATATAAGCCTGTATCCTCAGTATGAGCTTATTTTCCCTCATTTTGAAAGAATAATCTTATAAGAAAACTGTATACGCATGGTATTTTAGGGTCATTATTTTATAAAGAGGATGGCATTTCTCAAGTTGAACAAAAGCTACTTTTTTACATTCTTTGTGCTGGCTGCCAGTAATCTTACAGCAAAGATAAGATCATAAATCCCTTCCTGGATCCCAAGTCCCAATTATGCCGAAACAAAAGCTTTTGGAAATAGGAGGATAAAAATGGAAAATTTCCAGTTTGTTCATTGGGCAAACCATGTTCCTTAGTTTTCTTATCACATATTAATATAATGCTTGAGTCTTTTGTTTTCACAAGTAAAGAACAGTGAATGGAAATACAGGATAGACAGCAATCCATGGGAATACAGAAAGAAAGAGAGAAAGAGAGAAGGAGAGAAAGAAAGAAAGAAAGAAAGAAAGAAAGAAAGAAAGAAAGAAAGAAAGAAAGAAAGAAAGAAAGAAGAAAGAAAGAGAGAGAAAGAAAGAGAAAGAAAGAAAGAAAGAAAGAAAGAAAGAAAGAAAGAAAGAAAGAAAGAAAACAAGCATTTTATTTCAAAGAATATGTCATAGTAAGTGTCAAAAGAAGACTACCTAAAACTAGGATATAACTTTTGGGAAGTTGCATCTAAGACATAAAAGAGCAGGAAAGAGAGACCAATAGAATAATCAGCTATAACAACATAGCTACTTATATTGTTTGTAAAATAGTATCTGTATTATATTGCAGGTTCTTTAATAATTACTTACACTTGTCTCTAGTCTAGAAATCAGTGATGTTTCTGAAATAAATGATATGCAATATTTATTTTCCATTTCTCTTGCACAGTTTGCTCATAAGCTAATATACAGGTATGCAGCATATCTGTAAATAGTTCTAAGTTAAGACTGAATGACTCAATAGAAGGCTTTGTTTGTTTGCTATATTTGTATTTCTTCATGTGTATCTATAAACCCTAAACTTTCATTGTGACTTTCCTAATGCTTCCCTTTAAGCACTTAATCCTCTTCTCTCTAAATATGATAAAATCTATCAGATGACAGGAAAACAAGAGGACAAATCAGCTGAGAACTATGTATTTTTAACAGTCTCCGCTTCCAGAAACCCTATGACCAATAATGTGATTTTCATCTCCTCAGACACTTTTTTAAGACTCCTCCCTATTATGGATACTAAAATCAGTTTCCAGAGCTAGAAGGGGCTTTAGAGATTACATTAGAAATAACACAACTACTCAGCCGTAAAAAAGAAGTTTTGTCATTTGCAACAACATGATGGAGCTAGACAGTATAAGCGAAATAAGTCCGAGAAAGACAAATACCGTATTACCTCACTCATATGTGGAATTTAAGAAACAAAGCAAACAGATATGGGTGGGGAGGGGAGAAAAAGAGAGGCAAACCAAGAAACAGACTCTTAACTATAGAGAACAAACTGATGGTTATCAGAGGGGCGGTGGTGGGGGATGGATTAAAGAGGTGATGGGGATTAAGGAGGGCACTTGCTGTGATGAGTACCAGGTATTGTATGTAAGTACTGAATCACTAAATTCTACACCTGAAACTAATATTATGCTGTATGTTAACTAATCGAAATTTAAATGAAGTGTCTTTTTAAAATGGAAATAACACAGCTGAGCCTGGCGTGTGGGTCTGAATTGCCACAAATCTTGGAACCCGGGATCCTAATTCCCATTCTGTACCTTGTTGCCATTGCCTTCCATTTATTGCTTCTCAATAACTAACCAGATTTGTTCACTTGTGGGGGCATATTCACAAGGATAAAAATTAGGAACAAAATTAGTTGAATCTGTGTTGTTCATAAATCAGCATTTACGCTATGAACTCATGACTGCTTGACTCTGATTCTAAATTTGGGTAAATAAATGTTCTCTCCCCACACATTAGATTGCTAATTCGAGCCTCTGATTTGGTTGAAATATGTGCTAGATTTTGTGGTTTGACATCAGTTTGCCCTCCATTTGTCACTGCTTCTGAGGAGGCTCAAAGGAGAGCCTGACTCATTCCATCCACAAACCAGAATTGTGCTCAGGAAAGGGCTCTCAGGTCCCACTTGGGATCAGTCACTATCATTACAAGCCATGTGGGGACTGTCAGCAGTTACCTTGCTTGTGAATGCCTTGACCCAACACTTCTTTCCTACTGTCTTTATTATCACTGTAACTGCCCAGTATTCCCTGGGAATAGCAAAGTAGTTTGGAAACATTCGTCAGGTTAAAACTTTGTGGAGCAGCAGAGTGCTGAATTTGAGAAGAATATTAAGATTTGCTAATTAAGTAAAAAGATTGGTGTTTGTGGCTCAATTCTGGACAATAGTACAGATATCACAGAACTACTATAAAGAAAATGACAATGTTTTCATGTTTGATGTTATCTCCCTATCAAAGATGAAGAAATTAGTATTTGTATATTAATTTACATTTGGTTCAACTTAATATTAGGTTAAGGCAATCACAAACAGTGGGTAGAAATATAAAATAATAGTACTTCTAACAACATATAATTTTATTTCATTACCATGAAGAAAAGTTACAGGTAAACAGGTCTATTATGGCAGACTTACCATCATTCTTCTTCCTAGTATGTCCTGTATATGCAGCTACCATCTTTTGGTTCAAGAAGGCTGCAGGAGCTCCAGCTGTTTCTTCCACATTCTAACAAACAGGATGAAAAGCCACAAAGAAGGACATACACCTTCTGCATTAGTGTGGTTAGGCTGTCATTACCAAATGCCACAGACTGGGTGACTTAAACAATAAAACCAATTTTTCTCCCGGTTGTGGAGCCTAGAAGTTAGGGAGGGGAAGATGGATACGCAGAAGAAAATCAATGTGCTGACGATGTTCTTAGTAGAGAGAAATGAAATGGATGCTGGCCAGGAAAAGAAACAAACAAAATCTCACTACCCAAAGCTAGAGATTCCAAAATATACAGCTCTTAAAAACATGAAGATAATCTAAATACTAAATCCAAATGTATAGCAGATCAGAAGAATTAAAAATGAGAAACGACAGGTAAAGGAGTGTTTATAAACCCTGTGATTGAGGGTTTATAATAAATAAGAATTAAATGCAGTAAAATTAGAATTATATTGAAAGTACTGAGAATTAAACTATCTTATTTTTATAAAAATGCAAACACATAAGGCATTAATCAAATACCCCAAAATTATCGGGGCGCCTGGGTGGCTCAGTCGTTAAGCATCTGCCTTGGGCTCAGGGCATGATCCCAGAGTCCTGGGATCGAGCCCCACATCGGGCTCTTCTGCTGGGAGCCTGCTTCTTCCTCTCCCACTCCCCCTGCTTGTGTTCCCCCTCTCACAGCCTGTCTCTCTCTGTCAAATAAATAAATAAAATCTTTAAAAAAAAACAAATACCCCAAAATTAAAACATTGTTAGGAAATAATGAATATAAGTGTAGTCTTGAGGCAAAGAGGATATTCCAAAACGAGACATAAGCCCCATAAAAGAAAAATCAATGGACTTGAAAGCTTATGCAGTCAACAAACCATGTACTCTGATCTCATTAGAGTCTTTTGTGACAACTCCATGTTTTTTTTTAAGAGGAGAATAAAAACTAGCAGAAATCGGAATCGGCCTCTTTGATCCTATAGAAAGTCCTAAAATTCATATTTCTGAAGATCTTCAGTATAGATCTTCAACTTATGTTTGATACTAGTGCCAAATCAAGCAGCATATAACTGTCCTCAAAGGGCCTGGTAAGAGGAAGATTTGCTATTAGCTTGGAATAGCTGTTAGACATCCTGCGCCCTGGGTGTCTCCCTTTTAATAACCATCTTTCTTTGTTAGCTGCTCTGAAGTAGCAAAAGTATAGATTAGGTACATTGCACAATGATGTTAACGTCATTAAAGTGAATTCATTACGAGTTAATGCCAAATCTGAAACATTTCCAGATAGCGTTCTCTTTTTTTGTAAAGTGGAGACACTTTAAAATAAAACTGATGTTTAAGGGTGTCATTGCTGTCTTTGATCCCAGCACGAATAATTTAAAAACAGGAATCATGCTACTCCTGACTAATTCTGGTGGGATCTGGTTTGATTGACTTCCATATTCTGCTTTTTAAAGTTTTTAGTTAAAAATTTCAAATCGAAATTCCTGCTATCATTATATATACACATATGTATGTAAATATGAATATGTCCGCACACACAGGGTGATTTGCATATACAAACAAATATATGTACCTGTGTACCTATGCATATGAACACACCACACATGTGTGTTTCTATGTAGACACATGCATACATGTGCCTGTACATGTTTGTGCATAAATATACATTTTATATTATATATAACATATAAATACATAATTATATATTTTTAATTATTGATTTACATATAAATATATAATTGATGAGGGAAAGATTATCTTATTTTTCAAAATATCTACTTTTTTCCCGCTTGTTTCTGTGAGAAATATTTTGCCAGCCATAAATGCTTAAATCTTTTTTGATTCAGAATCTGGTTTTGAGAACCATTTTGTACTTCTGATTCACAGGCTTTCTCCATAATTGATCTTCTACAATGGTTTTGTGACAGGTTCCCTCTAAAACAGGCAAAGAAATAGATGAGATAACGCAACCCTATTTATTTACGAGGATTGTATTTTCATTGATTGACATCTGAACCCAGAGGAAATATGGTTTCATTTTCCACCAACAGGGTGAATCAAGATTAAATGTCACCTAAATTCTCTCAAGTCAAGAACTCTTTTTATCATTCCAAAAACAATAGAATGGTTTCCATTAGCCTGAGGACAAACCCTGAAACTTAGTTCCTTACACCAATTTATTATGATTTGTATATAATTGAGAGGAAACTAATTAATGCATCTTATACTTTTTCTATTAATTAGCAGACATTCTGGAAACTTCTGTCAGAAATGTCAGAGCATTTCGTAGACTTTTTTAAAAAATTCTCCCTTTAGCTTTCTGGAAATGGTGGTACAAATTCTTTTCTTTGAAGATAACTGAAATTCTTTGTTTGGATACTAGCACTCACAGTTGAAAATTGTACTATAGAAATAATAACTTTCCCCCCACTATTTTTTGAAGCCTTAGAATGAGGAAAGGAAGAATAATTGGTTGTTATGTCTAGTCTGTGACAGATTTTGAAAACTATTTTGAAGTGTTTTTACTCTTTTATTCTTTAATGTTCCTTATGTGAAGGTAAAATAACCAAAATCAATCATGTAGAGAAAAAACAAACGCTCACTTCCTTGAGGGACTGAAAAATTTAATTACGGTCAAAGTAAATAGTGTTCAAAATTTTTCATGTTTAAAGGAAGACACTGTGCTCAGACAGTCTCATTTAGAAGAGTTATACAAGTCAGCTGCTCTGTAGCCAGGCGGCCAAAGTTTTAATTGGTCTTTATTATAACTGGGTCATAAGAGAAAAAAATTCCCAAGTGAAGACTTTGGATGTCAAAAACGTTTGAGCATTTCAGCTGCCACATGCAATTTGTTGGAATCCATGTGACAATTCAGCATGTCTCTAATGCAAAGATTTTAATACAAAGTTTTACTTCCCACAATATTAAGGAAGACAACAGAGGACTAACACAGAATGAAAGAACACCACGGCAAAATGCTGCAGGCAAACGGCCTATATTAACCTTGTGTGTGTGTCATAAATGTCATTACAGGAGGCCGACATTCAGCGGCATGTGTGAGTTAACACAGGGCATTTGGGATTTCCTTCTCTTTAGACAAGGGCACTTTGCTTTCCCTGACTGACTCCTCAAAAGATTTTCATTTTTGTCAGGGTGAAGCAGATAATTCCTAAATGAGCAGTCGCTTTATTTATAGTGTATTCAGCAATCAAGTCTCATAAATCTCAGGCCTCAAATAAAGTTTGAATCACCTATTTCAAGGTACAAATTAAATGTGCTTCATTGTTCTACAAGCTTGCAACTCCAAGTGTGAGCAATGCACCAGAAGCATGGGCATCACCTCGATGTTTCGTGTAAATGTAAGATCACCCTCTCACCCTTACAGAGTTTTTCAGAATCTTCATTTAAACAAGACCCCCACGTGATGCATGTGCATATTAGTCTAAGAAACCCTGCTTGACGGTATCTTTTCCAAATGCTTATCCAAATCCAATATCCTCATTTACTGGGTAATCAATATCTTGGGAACCCTATTTCACTGTTGGATAACCCCAACGGTTATGAAGATCTTCCGTACATTCAAGCAAAACTCTGCTCCTCTCTTCTAGACATCTAATGAGTCCAAATTCTTCGAAGGCCAATCACGATAAGATTTCTTTCTCTTTCAGGATAGAATTTCAGATACTTAAATTTATTGCTTGTGCTATTTCCTTACTCTTCTCTAATTGCTCTAGTCAGTGCTCACGGAGTGGTTATTTCCCTGGCCACACTGGATGCTCCATGTGAACTTCATCTTGGTGATTTTGAATCAAGGTGTGATCTCCCAATTTAAAAAGCAGTACTCCAGTGATCAAGGCGAAATTGAGCATTTGCTGCCTCCTAGATTCTGCACATTATTTCTCTATTAACAAAACTTACATAGGATATATACACATACTATATAGGTCACAATATACACTATATACTTTATTCTTATACCACTTCAGAAAATACACTATAAACACTTCATTTTGCTTTTTAAGTAATTAGGCATATCATATCTTTTTAAATTTTTTTTATTTTCTTTATTTTTTTATTTTATTTTATTTTTTTAATGTTTTTTTATTATATTATGTTAGCCACCATACAGTACATCCCTGGTTTTTGATGTAAAGCTCGATGATTCATTAGTTGCGTATAACACCCAGTGTACCATGCAATATGTGCCCTCCTTACTACCCATCACCGGTCTATCCCATTCTTTTTTTAAAACACTAAGCAGCATTGTCCACAATAGCTAAATCGTGGAAGGAGCCGAGATGCCCTTCAACAGATGACTGGATTAAGAAGTTGTGGTCCATATATACAATGGAATATTACTCAGCTATCAGAAAGAACGAATTCTCAACATTTGCTGCAACATGGACGGCACTGGAGGAGATAATGCTAAGTGAAATAAGTCAAGCAGAGAAAGACAACTATCATATGATTTCTCTCATCTATGGAACATAAGAACTAGGATGATCGGTAGGGGAAGAAAGGGATAAAGAAAGGGGGAGTAATCAGAAAAAGAATGAAACATGAGAGACTATGGACTATGAGAAACAAACTGAGGGCCTCAGAGGGGAGGGGGGTGGGGGAATGGGATAGACCGGTGATGGGTAGTAAGGAGGGCACATATTGCATGGTGCACTGGGTGTTATACACAACTAATGAATCATCGAGCCTTACATTGGAAACCGGGGATGTACTGTATGGTGACTAACATAATATAATAAAAAATCATTAAAAAAATAATAATTAAAATAAAAAATAAATAAATAAAACACTAAGCAAACTCCATTAGATTATGTTGATGGGACCTCCGTGAGAAAGGCCACAGGTTGTACCTTTCATTTTTACTAACTGCCATAATCTCTAGTACATGTAGCCTTAAAATAATGATTTTCCAGTTGTTTTGTCCAGCTTTTACGTATAGAAGTAAAATCACATGCATAGTGAACGTTGGCAAGAAAGGAGATTCTGAGTTGCGGACCAGCCTTATCTCACTGGTTATGTGACTTTGAATGAGTTTTAAGCCTGTCTAGACTTTGTATGCCTCAGCTGTAAGAGAGGTACTAGAATCCACTAACTTTCAATCATTTTTTTTAAATATGGATTTTTTTTTTCTTTCTTTCTCAAGGGAAACCTCACCTGGACCTTACTTGGAACACAAATCTCATAAAATGATAAAAGCTAAGCTACTCAAGCTAAAGAGGGGGATTGAAGAGGAGGGCAAGACCTTTCTGGTAAACAAGAAGGAAAGTCCTCTAAGCTACTATGTATTTGAGTATCTCAAGTAAATATTATGAAAGGCAAAAGCTCTAATATATGTTACAGGCTCAGGATTAAGCTTTACTTTTCTACCAATGGCTTACATTAGTTTGGATATCTCTTATATTTTGAATATCCTTTTACATTCTCTTGTTTTGAATCTTTCAATAGTGCACTTATTTCTTAATGTTTAGAATGTTGAAATGTGAAAAAGAACTCTTCGTAAGCCTTTTTTTTTATTTTAGTAGAAATACGCATGAAATCTACCCTCTTAAATATTTAAATGTGCGGTAGTGTATTGTTCAATACAAGCACGTGGTCGTATAACAGGTCTCTAGAATGTTTCATCCCACATGACTGAAATTCTATACCCACAGAACAAAAAATGCCTTTCCACCTTTCATTCCCCGTGCCTGGCAATCACCATTCTAACTTGTTTGACCCCTAGATATACCTCCTACAAGTAGAATCATGGAGTATTTTTCCTTATGTTACTGGCTTATTTCATTTATCATAATGTCCTCAAAGTTTATTCACATGTAGCATGATGGGATTTCCTTCTTTTTTAAGGCTAATACTGCACTGCATGTCTATACCACACTTCCTTTTCCGTTATCCCCCAGTGGACATTTAAGTTGTTTCCATTTCTTGGCTGTTGTGAATAATGCTGCAATACATATAAGATGAAATACCACTTCAGATTGTTTTCAATTATTTTGGTTGAATACTCTGAAGTAGGATTGTTGGATCATATGATCGTTCTTTTTTCGGGGGGGGGGGCTCTATACTGTTTTCTATGGCAGCTACACCACTTTACACTCCTACTAATAGTGCACAAGGGTTCCAATTTCTGCACATTCTTACCTTCATATTCTGCACATTCATACATTTTTAAAAATCTTCTCTGTGTGTATGTATGTCTGTGTTTGATAATGGCCAGGGTGTGAGGTGATAATGCATTATGTGAGGTGATATTTCATCGTGTTTTTTAATTTGCATTTCCCTGATGATTAGTGATATTGAGCATGTTTTTGTGGACCTGTTGACCAATTGTATATTTTCTTTGGAAATATGTCTATTTAAGTTCTTTGCCCATTTTTAAAATCAGGTTATTTGGTTTTTGATTTTGAGTTGTAAGAGTTCTTTATGTATTTTGAATATTAACCGCTTATCATATAAATGGATTGCAAATATTTTTCCTATCCCATAGGTTGCCTTTTTACTCTGTTGATTGTTTCCTCTGATGTGTAGAAATACTTCAGCTTGATGTATTCCCTCTTACTTATTTTTGTTTTTGTTGTCTGTGTTTTTGGTATCATATCCAAGAAATTATTGCCATGGTCAATGTCATGAAGATTTTCCCCAGGCTTCCTGCTAAGATTTATATTTTTAGGTCTTACATTTAAGGTTTTATCCACTTCAAGTTTTTGTTTAGTTTAGTTTTGTTTGTTTGTTTGTTTGTTTGTTTGTTTGGTATGGTGAAAGATACGGTTCTCATTTCATTCTTTTGCATGTGAATATCCAGTTTTCCCAGCACCAGTGTTTGAAGAGACTATTTTTCTCCCCATTTTCTATTCTTGGCACTCTTGTGAAGATTATATGACCGTATGTTCATAGTTTCATTTTCAGGATCTCTGTTCCATGGTTCTATATGTCAGTCTTTACGCTAGTACAATATTCATTTGATTACTGTAGTTTTGTAATATGTCTTGAAGCGAGGAAGTGTGAGGCGTCCAGATTTTTTCTTCTTTCAAAATGTTGTTTTGACTATTTGAGGTCCTTTGTAGTTCCATATGAATGTTAAGATTGTTTTTCAGTTTCTCCAAAATGCCATTGGAATTTGGCTAAGGGTTGCACTGAATCTGTAGATTGCTTTGGGTAGGATGAATATTTTAGCGATATTAGGTCTTCCAACCCATGAACATGAAATGTCTTTCCATTTGTTTGTGTTTTCCTTAATTCTCTAAGTAATGCTTTGTAGTTTTCAGTGTATTTGCCTCCTTTAAGTTTGTTCTTAAATATTTTATCCTTTTTGTTGCTTTTGTAAAAAGGATTGTTTTCTTAATTTCCTCTTGGATTGCTCTGATCTGATCTGAATCTGATCATGATTCTCTGATTTAACCAACTTTTCTTATTAACTGCTCATCCTGGTGTCATTGGATAAAATCCTCTCAGGTGGGGGGCGCCTGGGTGGCGCAGGCGTTGAGCGTCTGTGTTCCGGGATCGAGTCCAGGCGTTCCCGGATCGAGTCCCACATCGGGCTCCTCTGCTGGGAGCCTGCTTCTTCCTCTCCTACTCCCCCTGCTTGTGTTCCCTCTCTCGCTGGCTGTCTCTCTGTCACATAAATAAATAAAATCTTTAAAAAAAAAATCCTCTCAGGTGTATTAAATAGAAAGCATTTTACAGTTCATGACTGCAATCACTGTCAAAAGAGCTCACAGCCATCCATTATACAACAGTCAGAGGAGAAAAGACACTGATGTTACTTGTTTTAGATTTCAGTGACTTATTTCTTAAGGATGTCAGAAAAATCAAATGTATTGGTATACTTCAGTCCTGGAAACTAGTAGAAACATTTTCAAATTCATGTTATTTTCTTAGTGATTTAAATTTGGTTAACAGTCAATTTTAATAGTGTTTTTTGAGTTTTTTGGAGCATGTTTTGTTTTGCAAAGTTTCTTATTGATGTATCCCTTGGAGATGCAAAGATAGCAATTCCTATCCCCAAAACAAAAAGGACATTTGATTTAACTGGATGTATGACTATTAGAAGAAAATGTAAGCAGCCCCTTAAAAAATAATTTAAACAATATCTAATTCATCTTCATTCTATTGCTCAAATTCACTCTATTTCTCTATTTTCTGAAATAGAAAAATTGTTTGAAAAATAAGTTCATATTATGTAACCTATTTAAAATTTTAGAAATCCCGAAAATAATTATTATGCAATCCAAAATCAGCCTTTAAGACTTCTGATACACCTCAATATACCTTATTGATATAACTCATGATTTTTTTTTTTTTCCTTTCTGGCCAGTGATTGAAATCTGATCTTTCTAGAGAACTGTTATTTAGTTAAGACTTAAGAACAGTTGAGAAACAGTTTGGGATAAAAGTATGCTTTTTCACAGCTGGGACTTTAATTTATGGATTTATCTCTACCACAAATTCAAATAATACCATGTTTCATTTCATCTTGTATTTTAGAAGGAATCAGTGACGCTGGCTCTCTCTCTGTAGAATTCATCATATTTTCTCCTTATGAAAAGTAATGTAATATATTTGAAGTGCACAGGATTTGGCATACTATTTAGTACATTTCTGTCTCTTACAAAGCACTTTTTCACACACCATGCACCCAAAATGAAAATATTCAGACCTGAAAAACTGAATAGCTCTTTAATTTTGTGGCCGTGATGAAAATAATGTGTGTGTGTGTTTGATTTTAATAATGATTGATGAAACATGGATATATGTCTATGTCTCCTACTTTTTGCTGCCCTGAGAGAAATAGCCAGTCATTTTGTGAGACTGATCTCAGGCTCTTATTTTTTAAAGTATGTCAGAATTTCTACAGTGGTCCTTGCCTTTAACAAAAAAGGACCATTAAATGTTTGTGAAAAATTCATGGTTAATGCGCTTTTATGTATGTATGTATTTTTTGCTTTGCTTTCTCTCTGTACTTGATTCTCGACCAGATGGCATCAGAGAAATGTAATTTCTAATAATCCTCTTTTCACAGGGTAGCAACTTCTCTACATTCTCTTAATGATAATTATTTAGGTATGAAGTATTGTTGAGTTTCTAAAGGGAATTCTTCATAACAGATCTTCCAACTATTTTGAGAGGGAGCCAAGCTGGGTGCATGGTCTCTCTTGTGAAAGTGAGGACACTTTTGATCCAGAGTCAACACATGAATTGCTCCAAGTTCTTCAGTGTTTGAGATGAAACACAAGCAAGGTTTATTTATTTACTTAATGCCTGACCTCCCACATCACAAGAGAATTTTTTCTTAAAATCTCATGAGGGGTGGGGGGATGAGTTAGTCCGATGATGGGTGTTAAGGAGGGAAGGTGTTGTAATGAACACTGGGTGTTACATGCAAATGATGAGTCATGGAACACTACATCAAAAACTAATGATGTACTGTATGATGACTAATATAACATAATAAAAAAATCTAATGATATATAAAATAGAAACACAAGGCAAAAATATAAGCATTCCATTTTAGTTATTCACCTCTTTGGTAAAGCTTGAAAGAACTTCCTGCTGTTGAAGAATGGTCATTGCTGGAGGATAACATAAAATTTGTAACACTAACATTTTCTCTCCCTTACTTTTGTTCTACTGCTAAGCAACCATTTGGTACAAATGAGACAGTATAGAGAAAACAAAAGGGACTTAACTCCTGTGAAGCCACTGGTTTCAGGCAAGGGTTAAATGTTTCCATATGCTCAGAGACAAACACCTCCTTCTGGGAAAGAGAACAAACCAGAGGTAACAGCTGACAGGGAGTAATGGTTGTCTGGCAAAATCAGAAATAACAATTTAAATCCTGCTTGCACAAGTATTTCTATTGTCCAGGAGCTCTAAAGAATGTCGACCATGAAGAAAGGTATCCTGTGATTGTCTTGTGTCTACTACAAAGTAATGACCACAAAATAATGACCTTGGACCTAAAGGATGCTTCCCCACTCCCAGTCTCTCACCCTTCGGAAAAGAGCTTTTATAAGCCTAGCACACTTCAGAGAAGGACAGTTCTTTCTTCCTTCCTTTCTTTCTCTTTCTTTCTTCCTTCCTTTCTTTCTTTTTCTTTCTTTCTTTCTTTCTTTCTTTCTTTCTTTCTTCTTTCTTTCTTTCTTTCTTTCAAGTTTTTATTTATTTATTTGAGAGATTGAGAGAGCTAACATGAGGAGGGACAAGGGTTGGGAGGGGCAGAGGGAGAAACAGACTCCCCACTGAGCCCAAGCCCAACAGGGACTCTATCCCAGGACCCTGTGATCACCACCGGAGCCAAAATCAAGAGTCAGATGCTTAACCAACTGAGCCACCTAGGCACACCGACATTCCTCTTTCTTGTCAGTTCCCTATATATAATTCCCTCTAATAAACTCCACCTGCTTTCTTTCTCTCAAGTTCAGTGGTCATTTCTATGACATTGAGGCTCAAGAATCCGGTCTTGGGGGTTCGGTAGCAAAAATACATTTAACATTTTAGAGAAGTTTCCCTAAAGAATCGGGGATGCTCTATATGTTTTCAGGTCTTGATCACTTTGCTCCTGAGAACCAGTACTGCTCTTGAGATGCTCTAAAAGTTTTGTTTCCAAAAGAAGAAGAAGATGGAGAAGGAGAATGAGAGGAAGAAGAGGAAGAAGCATTATTTCCAAACTTTGAAAGACTGTGGGACAGATTTTGGATTATAATGTATTTATCACCATGATGTCATTGGAACAACTCTCCTGTACACTTCAGCTTTGCTCTGAAATATAATCATTAAGGACCACATTTACTTGTGCTTTGTATCATCTTCACCCAAGCTCCAATATAGCTGCATGCATAGTACTTGCTTAGAATGTATGTTTTTATCCTTTTTTTTTTTTTAGTTTTATGTTATTGAGAGAGACAGAACACACGAGAGCAAGGGGAGGGACAGAGGGAGAGAGGGAATCTCAAGCAGACTCCCCACTGAGCATGGAGCCTGATGCGAGGCTCAATCTTATCACCTTGAAATCATGACCTGAGCCAAAATCAAGAGTCAGACACTTAACTGACTTGAGCCGCCCTGGTGCCCCAGAAGGTATGGTTTCATTCGACTGTATTCAGAACAGCTTTCTAGAGAAATTCTTGGTAGGTTTCCTTGGATGAAAAATTTTTAACACATAAGTCTTATTGACATTGTGTCCACCTCATGTGTTAGTATGGATTGGATGAATACATGTTGTCTTTCTTTTACAAAACTCAAGTTTTGTAATAAGACCCAGACTTGAATAATTGCTTTATCATATATCAGTGGTAGATCTTTCAAAAGTCACTGTCCTGAGCTTCCTTCCCCTCATGATCAAAATGGATCTCTAAGTAACTCATCTTAGGGAGTTACTGTAACTCTGTGCTACTGTACTAAAGTCATTTCATATTTTTTATTTTTTATTATTGAATCTGTAAAGATTCAATAGTGTAGTGATAATAACATGTATGAACTACTTATAGAGCACATTTAAAGCTCACAACACCCCTACGTAGTGAACATTGCCCTTATCCCCAGTTTCTAATAAGGAAATTGAGAGAGTATTTAAATTGCCCAATATCACACAGTGGTTATTGACAGACCTGGGCTTTGAATCAGGCAGATTGCTACTGGATTCTGTGTTCTTACTCCCTACACAATGAAAAATGTCTGGCATAGTGTTCATGGCCATTAAATATTTGATGCTCTCCTTCTCATTGACTCCACTCACAGACCAGACAATAGATTAATTTTAAGTTGCATATTAAAGTTCTTTTCATTGTACTTTAATAATCTACAGTCCTTTCTTGCTAGTTGGGTGCTGAAGAGGTTCAGTTTTCTGGCTATGGTCTAAATTCTCCCCTTTAGTATCTTCCATCAAATTCTTATCTTCTACAGAAGTGTTCTCGGTGATTTTAGACTTTCTCCCCCCCCTTCTTATTTGAATATTTTAAGAATTTATACTTTTAATTTAGGTTTCTTGGTTTCAAGGAAATTATTTTCTCTTGGCTTCTATGATAATACACTCTCTCAGTTTTATTCCTATTTCCCCAACTGCATTTTCCACCTTTCTTGCTAATTTCTCCTCTTTTGCTCTGTCTCCCTCAATGTTGGAATTCTCCCTCCTCCATTGGACAACCTGTACATTTCTACACATTTATTCACATTATAACAGGAGAGCCTAGATTTATCCTGATAAAACACATGAAAATCAGAATTGGGACTACAGATATTGAAGGACACAGTGTAGATTTATAGACTCGCTACTAAATCTCTCCTTCACGTGTCACATACCTTCTCTTTCATTGTATCTTTCATTCTCAGTGTTGTCTACACATTGACCTTTCTATGGTAACTAGATCCCTCTATCTATTCTATTTTCTTGTTTTTTTTTTGTTTGTTTTTGTTTTTTTGTTTTTTGTTTTTTGTTTTTTTACTTTTGTGCTGCTCCCACTGCAAAAAGATTCATTCTGTTACCTGGTCAGATTTCTAAGAAAGTAAATTTTTTTGTAACACACGACATTCTCTAAGATCTGGCAGCTGCTTCCATCTCTAACCTCGTTTGAAGCTATGTAATGCCATGTTAGCTGTAACTTGTCACATCACCTTACTTTCTGTTAATCAAATGCCCTTGACTTGTCCCCCCCCCCACCCCCCTTATGGCCTTTGTATCTGCTGTTTCTTGTGTCTGGAATAGTCTTCTGCTCTAATTTTACATGACTGACACTTTTATCCAAAAATACACCTTTTGAACACTTGATCTGGTAAATCTCTCTAAAGTCATTTCATATTTTTAAATTTTGTTTATAACATTTATAAATATCTAAATGTATCTAACTTATCCACATATTTGATTGTCTTTTTAATATATAGTTCCTTCTACACCACTGCAATTCTAAGTTTATAGAAAGAAAGACTGGGTTTGTTCTTTCTCAGTTGTATCCCCAGCACTTCCAGCAATGTCTGACAAAGTTATTTCATTTCCACATGAATTTAGAGCCATTTCAGTAAGATATTAAATTGAACATATCTGTAAATTGCCCAGACAATTATTTCAGTAAGACTAAAATTATTGTTCAGTCTTAGAATCCTTCCGTTTGTTTTTATTTTTATTTTTTTATAATAATTTTTTATTTTGCTGTGTTAGTCACCGTACAGTATATCCTTAGTTTTTGATGTAATGTTCCATGAGAATCCTTCCATTTAAAATAAACTGTTGTATTTGAGCAGATATGGAGATATCCGGCCCACATCATCCTTCAGGAAAGATCAGGTGTCAGCACTTCCAAGAGTGGTTTAAGGGCAGACAGCCACCTTGCCCAAGGTCATGCCCTTCCTAAGGCAGCCCACATTTGTTAATCAAGTTGTGACATTAAGGATGCCATGGTGATAGCTCCATTTCCCCCATATATCAAGGCTAGATGGCAGCACTTAGCCACAGATGCCAGATGATTTCAATTATTATGCCAGCCAACAAAGTTACAGTGGTAGCCAAGGGGGCTCAAACCAGAGATGATGATGAAGGTTAACTGGACACAGAATTCTGAGGAAAAAAATTGATAAACAAACATCAAGATTACTCCTCCAATTGTACCAGCAGAAGAAATCAAGGATTAATGCCCAGTAGCCTAATAGTGGTTAACTCAATAAAAATGATATCAGTATAATCTCTTTTCCCGTATTCAGGCCCGAGATGGTTTTTATACCCATAAATCAATGATGGAAGAGATGTCTGTTTGTCTAGGAGGTGGGAACTTGCAGCACTACCACAAGTATATGTAATCATTCTCCCAGTGCTTCCCCCAAAGGAATCTAGGCCATTTTTTGTTAATTGCACAGTGGGGAAAGGGAAATACTCACATATTTTCAGGACTGTTGAGCACAAGTTCTGAATTGCATTTGAAATTCAGAAAACAATGTGTCATCATGTCCTCTCCATTAAAATGGGATGACATGGGAGGCAGGTAATAAATAGAATCCTAGAAAAGTGTGACTTGCAATGAGTTTACTAGGTTTGTAAATCCTGTTTCCCTACTCTTTGTGGAATAAACACCTAATAAACATCTTATACCCAATCTCCATCTAATTACTAGCTTCTGGAGCACACAACTTATAACAGATTGCTATTTCTTTTAAATAAACTGGATGTCTAGTATTCTGCTACAAGAAATAGAAACACAAATATCCCCCTATATCAGCAGTTGTTAAACTTGGGACCATGGTTGCATCTTATGGGGTCAGGAAATCCTAAGATATTTTAAGCAGACGGTGTATGTATGCATTTACGTGGTGCTGTTGTGTGTGTTGCTACTTTCTTTTTCAGGGAGAGAATGCACATATATTCACAAGAGAGAATCAGTAATTTCCATCCAAACGCCAAAGTGGTACACAACTAAGAAGTCTGACTCACTGCCATGTAGGATGAAAGCTGTTTTGTTTTTTTTTATAATCCTGGACATCTAACTGCATCAGAATTGACAAAACAATAATTGAAAAGGTTGGACAGTTGTCCTTTGCATGTTCTAATCAATTAACAATATCCTTATTAATACCATAAGCAGATGTAAAGTTGAGGGTGAGATGGTCATGGGGGGAGACAAAAATAAAAATGAAAGATGAGTAAGCCTTCTTCAGGAATGTCCAGTATAGATGCTTAATACCTGAATATTATTTACGTCATTTTTATCCATCAGAACACGTAGTATTTTTTAAATGAATGAACAAATGCCGCACAGTATTTTGTAGTGTGGCCATGAAGCATTTTGGAAGCATTTTCTGGCTTAAATTAACACTGAATTTGCTTTCATATGTATGAGAATACCAGAGGCTAATTTCTCTGTAATTTTATTAACAAGTTACAGAAAAGTATGCAAATTTTACTCATTATGTAATTGAAGCTACCCCAAAATATCCCAGAATCTGACAGTCACCTTAATGCCCTGTGGCCTTCTGGACTCAGTAATTACTCAGCTTTGACTGCTCCAGCTGTGATTGACTTGGAAGCAGGATTCCAACAAAAGATCACATACACACATACGCATCAATTGTTTTGTATTACCGCTTTTAAGATTTAAATACGCTTATTCAGAATCTTCTTTTAAAAATAATTAAAGCTAAAAGATAATAATAATTAAAACTTTAAAACTACTGTGTGTATATATGTGTATTTTTATATAATGATCACAATTTATGTAAGGATTAGAGTATCTTTGTCCAGTCCACTAGTTTCCTAAAGAAAGTAATAGTCACTCTACATGATCATGAATTGAGTTTTTAATCAACATACAAAGAATTTTAATTTATTCAGGATTTGTTTCAGTGATGTAGCACTGTGATAATACGCATTAAAAGAAGCAAACGAAGCAAGACATTAACGATTGAAGAAACATCTCTTCTAATTATTCTGATAACTTTCTATCCTTTCACTTGTCTGAAATAGTAATCTTATGAATAAGAAAGAAATGTGCTTCATTGAGATTCGAATGTGCAAAGCGATGTCTAAACTGAAGGAATTTCTAGATATCTTGTCAAGAACATTGACATAATACTTAGACATAACCCAAATATAATTGACATTGAGTGAGGGAAATCCAGACCTCCAAAAATGGGGAGAATTCTCTAGAAAGAGATGTCCTGGTAGATGTTTATCTTCTGCCTTTGTCATAAAGAATCAGGTGAAAACAGTTCAGAAAAGTCAGTCCTACTAGTAATAAAATAATTCATCAATGGGAAGTTATTCTAGCTAAAGAAACAGTGAGAATGAAGGGCTGATAAGAGACTCCCATGATGTGTGGACTGCCTTACACAACGTGCCACAGACAGGCTTGGCTGGGGAATCACTGGCTGCGGCAGGAACCAGGACATCTTGTAAGGCGAGCAAGAGCAAAGCGTGTCTATATGTACTGAGATGGCCTCACTTAGCCTTTGTAGCATTTTCAGCTGGAGGTAGCAGGAAGGAGGCAGCGATAGAAGGTAATGATTTCACAAATTTAAGCGTCATTTAGCAATGAGGAGCCTGAGGCTCTTTGAGCAGATTGGCTGACCCAGTGTGGTATTTTTATATTCCAACCAGACAAGTCAAAGGCAAAGCCAAGACAACAGGCCAGCTCCCTGGGCTCAGTCTTGATCTCTCTCCAATATCAACTCTCTCCAAAAACAGTTTTCAGTTTTTAAAATATATTTCATGCTGTGAAATATTTACTCCTACCCTATATCATGTGCAATATTAGATGATTAGATGCTTTCACATGTTGTGCTTAATTATTATGCCATCCTAATGAAATAAGGGCTGTTGTCCCCATTTAACAGATAAGAAACAAACAAAAACCAGATCCACCAAGGCCAGGAAGGTAATAAATGCAGGAGTATGAGAATGATATCCAAGAATGACTCAGAGTTCTCTATTTTTTTTTTTTTAAAGATTTTATTTATCTATTTGACAGAGATAGAGACAGCCAGCGAGAGAGGGAACACAAGCAGGTGGAGTGGGAGAGGAAGAAGCAGGCTCATAGAGGAGGAGCCCGATGTGGGACTCGATCCCAGAACGCCGGGATCACACCCTGAGCCGAAGGCAGACGCCTAACAACTGCGCCACCCAGGTGCCCCAGAGTTCTCTGTTCTTGAATATAAATATTTGCCACTTTGCTTTCATTTAGATTTTACAAATTTAGGAATACTCACTTAGAATCACAATATTTCCCTGGTATATTCCATATTTTAAATATTATAAAATGTCCTCTTTATCTTTGGTAATGATTTCAGTATGAAGGTCTACTTTATCTTATACTGATATAGTATATATAATATATAAACATTTGCATGATATATAATTTTTCGTCATTTCTCTCTCAGCCTTTCTTTATCCTTGTATTTTAGTTGGCTGGATCTTTTTTAATCTATGTTGTTTTTATAATGCATCTAACAATCTTCATTTTTCATTTAGATGATTTAATTGAATTTAATCACTGATATGTTTGGGTTTAAATCTACCATTTTACTCTATGTTTTCTATTTGTCCTACCTTTTTCTCTTTACTTGCATTCTTCTTGATTAATCGCTTCAGAAATATTTATTTTCTCGATATTTGTTTGGATGTTATACACTCTTTCATAATTTTGGTTAGGGGGTGCCTACAGTTTCAAACGTCTATCTTTATCTTATGAAGCTCTAACGTTAAGTGATACTTACCCTCTCTTCCTGAACAAGGAGAAGATCTTTATTTATCCAATTCCTAAGATATATGCTATTTTTGATGTAATTCATATCCATGTTTAACCTATTTTTAAATTAATTAATTTATTTATTTTGGAGAAAAAATTAATCTTACTTATTTTTTAAAACCAAACCACTGGGAAAATATATCGCAGCCTTGAAACACCAAACACAGGCTGTATTATCATTTCAAGTAATAAGTTGGTAAAAAGACAAGAAGGTCCTTATCAAAATGATAAAGTGCCAGAGCTGGGCAGGAGCACTGCTTGCTGCAAACGCCTCAGGCAAAAGTAATGGGGGGGGGGGGTTGCTCCTCTTTTGTTTTAAAGGAATCACAGCTCACCCCTGAGTTGCTTACTTATTCTCCTTTGACCTTCCTGTTGCCATGGGATTATTTCAATAGGGTACGATTATTTCAGGGGTGAAGTAAGCAATACTGAGTTTAGGCTTTCATTCCATTCTGTTTTATAAAAACCAGGTTTCTCCAAATCCAGTATTTAATAACTCCCTTAATTAAGGCAACAGTTCTTCCTTCAATGTTCGTTCTTGGAGGCTGGTATATAGCACAATCAAAACTCTCTCCTTTCTTATTTTTTTAAAGATTTTATTTATTTATTTGAGAGAGAGAGAGAGTGAGTGAGAAGCAGACCCCCCACTGAGCAGGAAGCCCAATGCTCAGCTGGATCCCAGGATCTGGAGAGCATGACCTGAGCCTAAGACAGAAGCTTAACCTACTGAGCCACCCAGGCACCCTAAACTCCCTTTCCCTTCAAGGGAGAGTGTCCCCGCAAGACTGTCCTGTTGCTCTGCTGTAGCTAGCCTCAGGGCTGTCATGGCAGCCAGTGAGAGGGAAGGTCGCCTTCCCATACCCTGTGTAACATTGCCTTTCATGTTCTTGCAAGGTCTCCTAGCTGAAAGATGTAATGTCTACTTCCAGAAATGCATATCCAAATCTTGACAGCCAGAAACAGATATGAACGTAGAAGTTCTTCTCAAAGTACCTCTCCCAATTCCACATGTTAAACCAACTGCACGCCCTTGTATATAAAACAAAACCAAGCAAAACAAAGACCCAGAAACCATTTTTTTTCTTTCTAAATTAGTGACCATGTGGATTTTTTTTTTTTAAAGCTTATGGAAAATGATCTGGTGAACTTTCTGGTAAACAGGAGGTTGGCAACAAACAGAAACATCTCTGCTCACACTGCGCCAGATCACAGGCAGCTTAGAGGAAACTGCCAGCCTGTTGGTACCCGTGTACTGTGAGGAATCTGGTACCTCGGAGGGCTCTGGCTTGGTACAAGGGAGATCCCTCGTGCTAGAACAAGCACATGAAATGTAGGCTATCAAAAACTCTCCTGCACTGTCTCTGACCCAAATTTTAGCACCAGTTTTCTTCCGTTTCACTTTGTAGGGTTGAAACATAAAGGAACTGTGTCCAGAGGCAAGCGACACATGCCTCAAACTTGCTGGCATCCCTTAATTTCTTCATAAACTTCACTTAAAAGACCAAAACTCCCAATTTTCTTTTTAAGTAGATTCCTGCCATCAGCCTCAGTGGCCAATTGCAAACTCTTCTATTTCCCCATAGATGAAAGAGACCCCTTCATTTTGGTCATCGTTGGGCTGAGGTGTGTGTGGTCTACACACTTGGTCACACAACTCTCCAGCTTCCTGGTCACCTGAAGCTCTTTACTTCCCGAATCTATTGAATCTTCGGCTGTGTCATTGCAATCCATGGTGCACCAGGCTAGGCGGTCCTGGAATTTTCCAACTCACTGGTCACCAGAGCATGGGCTTAATACAGTGGTGCACCGGCTTCATGGACACCTAGCTGTCCTCACAACAGCTGGCACTGCACCGGAACACGATGCCTAGCATCTTCCAGATGTTCTCTCCATCCACACTCTTCACCATGGAGTCCATGGCCTCCTGCACCTGGAGCTCCTGCAGCTCTGCTGTGGCGACCCAGCGCTGCACCCCTCCCCACCGGCACCCAAAAGGACTCTGGCCCATATCCATATTATTTAAACACTACTAGATATTACTACTAACATTGTATATAGTCAACAGTTATTTAGATTTACCCACACATTTAGGTTTTCATCGTTGTTTGTTGCTGTTGTTTTCTGTATCTCTGAACTTACATCTGACATCATGTTCCTTCACTGGAAGGATATCCTTTAGTATTTAACTTGGTACAGGTTTGCTGATAGCAAAATCTCTGTTTTGTTTTGTTTTGTTTTGTGTTTTAAACCATGCATTTTGTTCTTGAATGACATTTGCACTAAGTATGAAATTCTAGGTTGGTAGATATTTTCTTTCAGCATTATCAATCAGACACCATTGGTTGTGTTATAAAGTCATCCACAATTCTCCACATTGCTCCTCTGAAAGTAGTTTCCATTTATTTTCTGATTGCTTTTAAAAATAGTTTCCTTTGCCATTCTATTTACTGAAGTATCACTATGATGTGTTTTAATGGATTATGTATTGGATTTATTTTTATTGCAATTTAAATTATAATTTTATTTGTATTTTTATTTATAATCTTTATTCTGTGGATTCTCACTCTACATCAAATTCAGGAAGTTTTCAGCATATATGTCTTTCTATATTTCTTATCTCCACAATCACTCCCCTCTCTTACTAGGACTCAAGTCACTTATGCTGGATCCATTCACTGTATATAACACTCTCTGTTTTAATTCTTTCTAATCACTATGTGTCTAATAAAAACACAGGGGCCTGTCGCTGGAAAAAAAAAAATCTACTAGAACTTTTAAACTAAATAAAAGTCCATGAATACTATATATTTTTAGTCTCTACAACTGCTTTAATTAGCATTTTGGTATATAATATTTTAAATTGCCATTTAAATATGTGATTCTGTGTAACTCTCAAAATATATAGGAGTTTCTGTCTGTATAAGTGTGTTTAGGGAATACTAAATTGGCTCAGATGTAACACTAAGTGGTTTTTAATACTTGTAAAATAGTTTCTTTAAAAAATCATAAGTTTATACAGTATCTTTTCCACTACTTATAGGATTCATTTTAATTTCAAAATTTATTTTTCAATGGATATGAAACTACTGCCAGTAACTAAAATGATCTATTGCTATCTCGTATCACACAATGAGTTATCTAAAATATTTTATGTATTATATACATTAAATGAACATCCATAATTGAAGCCATTCTTTAATATTATTAAGAATTTGTAGGTTATTTTCTTGAATAGAGAGAGATAAATTAGTTGTTGTGGCATGGGTTCAAAATCTACACCTCTGAGGGAAATTTAATTAAAACATTTCTTTGTTCTACTGCTCCTTGGCCCATTACCCTCGATGGACCCTTAACATGCAGTTTGCCATACAGCCCGTTTTCACCAGGAAGCATCTAATGTCTGTTGCATAGATGTTGGGTGCTTATGTAAAGACTGGGTGAAGTCTTGCTCAGGGAGGATAGAAACAGGGTTTAAGCATTTCATCGTGAATGGATTAAATAATAATTAAAGTTCCTTGCACTTATAAGATTCTGTAATTCAGTGAATCTGTAAAATCTACTGAGTCTGGATATTAAGGTCCATGGCAAATTTGGAATCTTTTCTTCAGTAGTAGACTCCTAACTTCTTGATAAGTAACACTAGTTTACTAATTTGTGTTTACTAATTACCTCAGTGTGTGCTGGGCTCTGACTCAGATTGTTGGGGATAATTCATGATGAATTACGATTAAAATGAGCAAATATGAAAAGAGTTTATTTATAGAGTAAAAAAAAAACTCTTTGTAAATTGTGTTTGAAGTTTGTTTCTAGAGATTTAAAGGTCTATGAATGCCAGTGTTAAAATTATTATTAAAAAGTACTTTTAAAATGTAGACTTCTTTGTAGGTCAATAAGACTCTTAGTCTTCAAGATTTTCTCAGCTTGTACTTTTCTTCGTTTTTCAAGGATAAAACATCATAGAACCAAAGAATTTTAAGAGCAATTTGATTAAACAATTCAATTATCTGGTGAGAAAGAAAAATCTAGAGAGGTGGAATGGGATGTGTTGCAGGTCAGGGGATTGCTTATTGAATTTTGCCTTCTCTAATCTTTGGAATCTGGAGTCTAATAATCAAATCTTGCCAAAGATGTACAGATTTAAAGTTTTTAATCATGCAGATTTTGACCATCATTAAACCTTTCAAGCATAGTGTTTGGGCAGAGTCTACGTTGTTTATTTTTCAGAGACTTGGTGTAAGTTTTAAGTGTTTAATGAAGTAGATGGGGTTTGGGTTCAATGGAAATAATCTGTATAGTCCCAACCAATGGTGAGAAGGTTTAACTCAGTAATTATCTTAAATCTCACATATGTCTCTTAATGCTTATTATGAATTGATAAACATAAAGATCACTTTTTTAAGACATGGAGGTTTGAGCCCCTTTGTATTGAGTTTCTATCTTTATAATGTTTGCCATCAGTTTACTAATTAATATTTTTAATTACCTTTTGTGTGTATCAGAGTCTTACCTAGATTTATAATGATTACTGGTGATTACCTAAGCTTAGAGAAAAGCAAATATGGAGAATGTGACCTCTGGATGGAGACACAGTTGTATCACTAAATATATATGGAAGAATTCCCATGGATGGGCAAGTTTGCAAATAACAGCGTTTAAGCCTTTGACATGTTTGTTTGGGTGTGCATAATTCAAGGACTAAAAATTAAATGACACAGTCCTCTAGAGGTAGGAGTTTTTCTCTGTTTTACTTATTTTTTTTACATTTAAATTTAATACATTGAATACTCTTTATCGAGTGCCTATTCTGCCACATAATAAATTTAAAACTGTGTATGTTTTTATAGTCAACATTAATCAATTTCATAGATCAAAAAGGGAAGGGATTTTAGAAGCCTTCTAACCATTTTCATTAATTTTGAGATAAAGGTCTTTATAGGCATTGATGAAGTGTATAGTGCAATTGATGCCCCCAGGATTCTTGGAAGGGTTCTGTTGATTTGAGGTGCACTCTATTATGTCTTGCCCTATTTTGACAATTCTCTCTCTTCTCAAATCCCTTTCATTCTCTGCTTTTGTGTGAAGGAAAGCTGTGACTTTGAGAATATTCCTTTCTTTGATTTATTCTTAGAAATATTTTTAATGTAGCTTTTAGTCACCTAATAGATATCAAGCTAAAATGTTTTTTTTTTCTTGTAATTAACTCCTCACCTTCTGTGTCACACACAATTTTTTTTTTTTTATTCAAGTGATCAGAGAAAGTGCATAGGAGGAGCACATTTGAAGAAATGAATAAGTTAAATGGATTCTCTATGAGGCCAGGAAGAAACTAAAACCTCTGTCTTCCTAAAAATAAAGCTGATAAAAAGTTGAAGAATCCAATTAAGGATTTTCCTTTAAAGATGTCAAATATAAATTCTGCCAGATTGTAAGACACACTTGGTGGAATCTTTTGCCTAAAAAAAACAAAACAAGACAACCCCCCCCCTCCCCAAAATCAGGGGAACCTGGGTGGCTCAGACAGTTAAGAAAACATCTAACTCTTGATTTCAGTTTAGGTCTTGATCTCAGGGTCATGAGATTGATCTCTTCCCCAACCCTCCCAGCTTGGGCTCCACACTCAGTGGGGATACTGCTTGAGATTCTTTCCCTCTGCCCCTCCCCCCACTTGTACACACACACTCTCCCTCTCAAATAAATAAATAAATCTTAAAAAAGAAAAAGCAAACAAAATATTGATAATCCGAAGAGTTAACAGAGACAGGAATATCCCCAGTGCCAAACCTCACAAAGTTTACAGATGAATTATAAATTTTACAGAAAGTGTTAATGATTGATATAAAGTGATAGGTTATAAATTAAAAGACAGAAAAGGGAAAAAAAGAAAAAATATTTATGAATAAAACTATAATTGCCTAAATACTGTTTTATCTTCATTGTTCTAAATAGTGAGAACTATCCAAATATACATAGATGAATTAAATATAGTTCTTACTCTCAAGTAGAATATGAAAGATTAAAGCAGGTATACGACTATAGCTTTTATCATGGCACTAATTATCATTTCAAGCTCAGTTTGTGACAGATAATTACTCACATTCTGACATAAGCATCACAATAACCCTGTAGAATAAGTGCTCTTGTGCTCTTTACTTTTGAGAACCTACACGACACCCACTTCCCCCTCAATGTGACCTCCCTGTGAATGAATGTTCTATGTCCATGCCGATGTTAACCATGCTCCCTAATTTTGTAGCTTCTCTTGAAGTAAGGGGCCGTGATGTCTAACTGCAAATCTGCTAGTGGGAGTTAGATGGAGTCTTGAAATTTTTGTTTCCATTAAGGGGGCAGAGCCTCAGCTGGTGCCTTGAACACTGATGTGAAATACGGAGCTGCAGCAACCAACTTGTGACTGTGGCAAGAACAAAAATGAGGACAAGCTCCAGTTCACTACAGATGCCAGAGAGGAAACAAAATGAAAGAGGTTGTATTCCTGCTGGCAATATAGGGTAGTCGAATCAACACTTACGAGGATTTCAGGTGAGAAAAATATACCAATATGTGTTTAAGTAGCTGTTTATTTAAGTACTTGACAACACATTTCTAACAAATAAAAATTTATCTCACTGGTAATATGTAGCTTACCAGGATATGCGACCCTAAGTGAAGAGCCTGAGAACTGAGCTGCCTCCAGAGTCCATGTTCATTCGTTACACATATTAAGCTAGAAAAATTATACATATTAAGCTAGGGGAAAAAAGGAACAAAGTGTTATGTCTAGTACGGCAGATAAGGAAGTATCGTCAGAGAGAATATGGTGTGTGGACCATCTTCTAGCAGAATGACAATGTTCATTTTTAGAATGTTTTTCTTATAAGAAGATATTTCTTCACCTTCCAGTGGGATTTAGAAAAGTATTCATTAAGATTTGAAAAAACACATTAGAAATAATAAAAATGTACATAGTTTGTCTCTCTAAATTTAAGTTGCCAAAAGTAAGCTATTTTTCTTAGTGAATATCTAAACATTTTTTAAAAAACATGGATAAAAATTTGCTTTTTTTTATGAAGGCAACTAAACTTTTGTGTGAGCAGAACTTTTTACTCATTTGGGGGGGTTCCGCAAGGCACCTTATTATGCAGAAAATGTATGTGGATTCTCCCCAGAGCAAGCCCTGGGGAAGACAACTGTGGCGAATTGCGGATTGTGGTCTACGATGACCATTTTAGTTAGCCTGTTCACATTATTGGACATTTAAAAACAGATGGGCAAATATAGCGTGAAGCAAGTAGAACACAGTGTTCAAACATAAAAAATAGCCTCTGTGGCCCCAGAAGCCGTTCTCCTCTGGAATCTGTGTAGATCTGTGGTATTTCTTTGAGCTTAAATGAGCTTTGCTGATGCAGCTACTGAAAAAACTTATTTCGTTTGAGACCATTTGTCATAAGTTTAGGGAAGATACTCACTCACTTTTTTTTTTTTTTAAACTACTGTCCTCTTCCTTCCCTCCCTCCTTCCCTCCCTTCCTTCCTTATTTTGGTGAAAACTCTAAACAAATTTCAAGTATACAACACAATCTAATTAACTATGGTCATAATGCCATAGATTAGAGCCTCAGAACTGGTTTATCTTATATAACTGAAAGCTTGTACCCTTTTAACAGTGTCTTCCTATTTCTCCATTACCCAGTCCTTGGCAACCATAATCCTACTCTCTGTTTCTATTATTTGGATTTTTTTTTTTTTTTTTTAGATTGCATACGTAAGTGATATGATGCAGTGTTTGTCTTTTTCTGTCTAGTTTATTTCCGGCTTATTTCAGAAATGCTACCACTATTTTCTTTATTAAAACTTTTAGAAAACATTAATGTAATTCCTTCATTTTTTTCTTTCTTTAAAAGTTGTTTTATTGTGGGTCCTTTGATTTCACCACACATTTTATAATTAGCTGGTAAATTTCTAAATCAAAACCTGCTGAGATTTTAATTGAGGCTGTCTTGAATGATGATCTGTGAATTTATAGTTTTAATTGGGTTTGGAAAAATTTTCAACGAATATTTCTTAAAATGTTTTCTTCTGTCCTCCTTTCCTTTCCCCTATTTTGGAGACTCCCATTTCATGTTTATTAGGCCGCTTAAGAATATTTTGTTTATGGTTATAAAAAACACTTATGTCTCTTTTTAAAATTTTAAGTATTTTCTATTGTCGTTTCTTTAGGTGCATTACAAATATTCTATTTTCTGTATCTAACCTATTGTCATTACATTCCATGTATATTTTTTAAAACTCAGACATTCCTTTTTTTTGTCTCCAGAAATTTAATGAAGACTGTTTTTTAATACATTTCCTGTCTCTCTTTATCACAGTCTTTCTGTTTTCTACCTTCTTGAACATATTGATTAAATTATATTAACTGTTTTGACATTGTTTGTTAATTCCACCATCTATTATCTGATTTTACTGATTTCTCTCCTCATTATGGCTTACATTTTCCTGATTTTTTGCATGTCAAAATTTTTGATTATATGTCAAATTGTTTTGATTATATGTCAAATTTAAATTTTACCTTCTTGGATACTGTATAACTTTTTTATACCATTAAAATTCTTAAGCCTTTCTCTTGGATATAGTTAAATTAAATGTACATGTTAAAACTAACACCAATACAGCACTGTAAGTATTTATCAAAGCTGAGATAAAAAGGGAAAATATTTATTGATTAAGAGACTATTATAATAAAGCATTCAATAACACAGTGAGTAAGGGACAGGCAACTCTTAGGTAGGGAGAGACAGGTAGGGGTCTACCTGACTAGGCTCCCACGAGGGGCTATGTAACCAGGCTCACAGAAATCCCAGCTGTGGAGGAATGTTATAGAGGAGATATTAACCAGAGAGAAGGGAACACCATGTTTGCTCTAAAGATAGACATGATATTCTCATGATATTTACAAATCTACATGTTTGTTCTAAATACAGACAGGATAGTCTTATGATATTTACAAATCCATCATGTTTGCTCTGACTGTTATTGACAAGAAATTTACGAAGTTCCCTTGTCAGTTTTGTGTAAGAGACCATCCATAAAAGCCCTCAGTGGCAACCCACTGGGGACTACTCTCACTTTAGAGAGACTTTTCTTTCCTTTAAGTTCTCACCTTCATTTAATAAACTTTCACTTCACTCTTTTGTCCACAAGATTCATTTTTCAACTCCATGAGACAAGAACCCTGCAATCCTGCAACAATAGCAGAAGGAGGTTTAGGGTATGTATCAGAGAGAACTGCAAATGAGAAATTGTCAGTGGCCAGGATGTCTGGGGGAGTTAAGAGAGGAATATATAATAATTGATCTTATATTCTTTATTGTTATCTGCTGTACTACATATGACTTAATAATTACAAAATCATACCCTATTATAGCACTATCTAAAACCCTCAATAAAATTAACAACTCACACATTCTTTGATGTAATGACATTTAGGGTCATTAATGGAAAATATACATTTGGGTTGACATCCAGTCAGAGACAATAGCAAATCCAAGGGTGTCAAGATAGAGGACATTGAACATAGATTTAACCATTTTGTGAGGTCTCAATTTCCCATAGAACGTGGGAGTAATTCTCAAGAGTTTTATAGTAAAGGAAATGGTAATTCACAATGGCATAGAGAACAGGGAGGCATGAAAACCGGAGACGTTAATACAACAATTTTAAATATTAGGAGAATATCTGTGGAAAAAATTTGGCAGAAACTATGATAAACTGTACATTCAATTTCATAGTATCATCTTTGGGAATCAGAAAATATGGCTTTAATTTTTGTTTCTGATACCAGCTCACTACATGATTTAGATAAATTACTTAATCTCCAGATCTACAAAGTAGTATGTCTAACTTCCCATCCTACTTTAAAATATTAGAAATATAAATACCACAAAATCATTACCAAGTATGGCATAGGAGAACACAGAAAAATAAATTATCATTAGCTCTTCTTTTTTTCATTGACTTCTAAATTTGTGTGCAGTCCTGGTCTAAGTTTTCATGGAACCATTAGTAGAAAATCAGTAACTCTAGAGTTAGGTGTTAAAACATTTTTAGAGTGATTCAAATTAAACAAAAATTGTGATCATTTATTAAGCACCTACTGAGTATGGTTACATAAGTTTTTGCTCAATTCATTGTTAATGTAATTCCTTACAGTAGTCTTTGTTAACCCAGCTGATGTGTGAGATAAAATTAGTTCTGTGAAAGCTTATGATCAAAGAGAAGAGCTGTTTAGTGTGTGTCAGAGGAAATGTCTTACACATAAGCTTCATAATTTCATCCATGAATTGCATGGAAAACCAACAAAACAAAATAAAGGAAAACTAAGACTAATATGGCCCAAACGGTCATTTGATACTCTCTTAACTCTGTTAAGTGAGAGAAACTTCTGTTCCCAGGAGCTGTTTTTCACGTATCACATGGCAACATTTGTATTCCCTAGGAACAGCTTGAAATGAGGCGACAGCAACTCTTAAGAGAATTGCCTGCATGTTTTGCTAAATTCTTAAATGTAATGCTACTTAGGTTTTCAGATGTCCTGGGAATATTTCCAACTGTTTCTCCATATTTCTACTTGGTTCAATCAATACTCTATTAGGCACAATGGTTTTGTAGAACTCAGCCATGAAATTTTATGACTAGGTTTTCCATCCTCTTGCATCATTAAAAGACAAAGAGTCTCTTTGTACAATTTACTAGAAAACTTCAGACAAAAAGTTCTTTTGATTATAGTGAATTAAGCCAATAATGCTAAGCATTGTCTGATATTAGCTTTAATGAAAAGCAATCCTCACCATTACTGTAGATCATCAGGGATCTCTTATGGGTTTAGTTGAACTTGTTCGAAGAGAGGTTCTTGGCAGGATTGCACAAATTTTGATATGGTCAATTTGACTAAATGACATCCGGAAAGCCACATGAAATATTATTAGAAGCAGCTAAGTGAGAGATTTATGAAAAATTGTTCTTGGTTTTATGAAAAATAATCCATTGTATTTTATATGGTTGAGAGAGGTAGGGAGACAGCCAATATTTTGATTTCAAAATAATATCTCTAACACACTAAAAGTTTTAAGTTCTCTAAGAAAGAGTAAGGTCATATGCAATGTTTATTTATTGAGAATTTAAACAGAATCTTCCCAATAAGGGGCTTTGGGAAATTTACAAAAGGACAGATCCAGTAGGACCTATAAAATAAAAAAGAAATAAAATGCACAGAGATTAGGAGGGAGTTGTTATCTCTGAAAACTAGGACCCTATGGCTACTGCATTTGAGCATTGACTTTACCTCTGAATCTTTTCCAGGTGTAGGTTAAATAAAGAATACACACATATGAACAGACACACACACACAAAATATACACACACATAAGAATTATACTACATATTATATATTCCATGTTATGCATGCATATGTTACTTGTAATATATATATTAAACTTGCACACCATAATTGTAGTATTGGAATTTATTTATTGTTTACTGTGTTAATATTTGGTGAGCACAGGTTATTACCCTCTCGTTTTAATTCTCACAATAAATCTGTGAGCTATATGCACTTCTTTTCTCTATTTTATAGACAAAAAAATACAGTCTTCAAGAGGTTAAAGTAACTTGTCTCACAGTTTGTGTATGTCAGAAATAGGTTATACATTCAAATGTGTCTGTTTCCATAATCTGAGTATTATTTTTTCATAAGGTTAAGAACCTCAGGCCTATATTGGTTAATTATAAGATGAGTCTATATTTGGTCACTGAATTACATAATGGGCTATATTTACAACAATTTCATTGCTGTTATTATCTTTTTGGGCAAGAAGCTTTTAGTAAGCAATGGTGTAAATATTAAATATTTCAAATATTTAAGTCTTGTCTTCACTATATAAGCTCGCAGTGATGCATTTAATAACAATGTCAGTACGTGAACATGAAATAAAATGAATAGATCACTGTGAGCTTTGCTTTCCCAATATCTAAAGCAGGGATCATAATAACTAATTGACCTGTTTGGGGAATGTTTAAAGGGACAATGTGTAAATTTCCAAACACAATTACTCACATACTCATGTAAATACTATTTCCCTTTGTAATTTCTCCCACTGCTATGTGAGTAAAGATATTCCTGTGTGACCATAGACCACAACTGACTAATTTTTCTTGACCTTATTGGTAGTGTTGATTCTCTCCACCATTAATTTATAATAAATGAATGTTGTGTTGGATCATATTATATCAACTTGTTATGCCGGAAACTCCATTTTCTCGGACCACTTTCCATGTATATTTCCAGATTATAGCTGGCAGTATGAAGGCCTAGGATTAGAATTAGACAGAAGGGAAACAATCATCATCTCCATTATTGAAAGCTCATCACAGTCAGATACAGTAGTAATTTCAGTCATTCTCAGTAGGTTTTAGCTTCTCCTCTTTTCCAAAATGTATGTAGATCGTCTTCTCAGCTTCTTGAATACCAGTGAACAACTTTATTTTTTCCTTTAATTCTTTCTTTTTTTTTTTTCCTGAGAAAAGAAGCTAATTATTTATGGGACCAGATGGTAATTTTACTGACAGTTATTGAGTACCCACTCTATCCGGGCATTTGTCCTATTTAATGCCATTTTGGTCGCAGGTTGGAAAAAACCACTTGATTGAGTTAAATAAAAAGAAGAAATCTATTGGAGAGATACTGAAGTATCTTTCAGAGCCCAAGGAGAATTGGATTTACTTAGTGCTAAGATCTAAATTAGAAAACAGTCAGGTAACTGGCACTGCTTCCTCTTCTCCTCTACCCTTCATTGCCCACTGAGACACTCCTTTTATGTAGTTCTTCATTAAAGAGAGACTTTTTCTGTTTCTCTATATTTAAAACACTTGGTTTACATTTCCTCAGTTCTAGCCAAAGGATATTTCTGAATCTTTGATTTAGATTTCTTAAAGACTCAGCCATCTGTCAAACAATCATCCAGCGGAGTTGAGGACAGAATAATGCTGCCAAGATACTTCTTCTAGCGGTAAACTCTGAGAGAAAGGATATTATCATGTCCCGTGGATATATTCCCAAGATGCTTTCCACAGCATTGTGCTGGATGGCTTAAGTATGTTCATCTAAGCACCACTGTTAATAACCTTGAAGATTAAGCCAGCTAAGAAGGCAAAAAATAGTCACTCAGCTGATGATATATTTCTATGATTTGAATCCAGTCGGTTATGTTTTAGGCCCGATCAACCCCTTAGAACTCCTAGGAAACAAATATAGAGACATAGAGAATATGTGGAGGGAGAGAATTTTCCCCAAATATCAGCTAATTTGAATCCTGCATGTGGGTATTGGATTTGGTTTTTGAGAAAGAAACAGAGAAGAGGGGTGGGGTGTGGGGAAAGAGAGAGCGAGACAGGAAGGAGGAGGAGGAGGACAAAACTGCTTTCAGTGTGAACTTTCTAGAAAATGAGCCATTCATCTGTTATCAGGAATGATTAAACATTTATTCATAAAAGCCTATATTCAAGCATTTAAAATATTTCTTTGTAATGATGGACATTTTAACAAAATCAATAAAAATACATTATTGGGGTAGAAAATTTAAAACTTCACTTCAAGGAAGGAAGAGAAAATGATACTGTGTTCTAGAAGAGATTTGGTTTCATTTTTCTTATTTGTACATTGGGTTGGGTGGAATTGTGTGTGAATAAATGGCATCATGACACAACTGGTCTGTAGGGCTGAGAGTTTTAAGTGCAAGTTCTTCTACAGTGCAACATTTCTGTGCATTCGGAAATCACGTTAACTATAGTATATTCGTAAAATGTAACCCAAGTGGCTCAAAAAAGCTTGGAGAGTATGTGATATTTGAAAGGCTGGATTTATGGGGAAAGACAATTCATTATGTCTGTATCACGTCATTAATAGCATAAATCATTCTTCTCTGTATTTCGTTAGCCCTTAGCCCCCTACTCTGATTTGTATATAACATGAAATGTCAGAATAGTTTCAGATGTGACAGGGAAAGAAAGACAGAGGGGAGAGAGGAAAAAATTCTTAGTTGTTAAGTTAGTTTAATGATGCCATACATGGGCTCAATAAAGAATTTGTAATGATGATATTTGAAATGTATTTATGTGTCTTAAAATATGTAGTTTAAGTAGTCATGATTATCTACACCCAGTTTTATGACTTAAAGATTTAAAAGAGTTACTCAGCTAGCCTTGACCTTAGACTTTCATTACCTTCATTGAGGTAAGATTTGTGAAAAAAATCAGCCAATACAGGGTAAATGTTCTCTTAGAATAGGAAGGTCAGTACATGAATTTATTGACACAGAGTAAGACTTTCTCCTGTATTTACCCCAAAGATACAGATGGAGTGAAAAGAAGGGACACATGCACCCCAATGTTCATAGCAGCATTGTCCATAATAGCCAAACTGTGGAAGTTGCTGAGATGCCCTTCAACAGACGAATGGATAAAGAAGATGTGGTCCATATATACAATGGAATACTACTCAGCCATCAGAAAGTATGAATACCTACTGTGCATTGACATGGATGGAACTGGAGGGGATTATGCTAAGTGAAGTAAGTCAAGCAGAGAAAGACAATTATCATATGGTTTCACTCATATGTGGAACATAAGCAATAGCATGGAGGACCATAGGGGGCGGGAGGGAAATCTGAAGGGGGAGAAATCAGAGAGGGAGATGAACCATGAGAGACTATGGACCCCCGGAAACAAGCTGAGGGTTTCAGAGGGGGTAACAAGGTGATGGGAATTAAGGAGAGCATGTGTTGTGATGAGCACTGGGTGTTATACATAACTAATGAATCACTGAACACTGCATCAAAAACTAATGATGGGGGCGCCTGGGTGGCACAGTGGTTAAGCATCTGCCTTCGGCTCAGGGCGTGATCCTGGCGTTCTGGGATCGAGCCCCACATCAGGCTCCTCTGCTGTGAGCCTGCTTCTTCCTCTCCCACTCCCCCTGCTTGTGTTCCCTCTCTCGCTGGCTATCTCTGTCTCTGTCAAATAAATAAATAAAATCTTAAAAAAAAAAACAAAAATCGAATGATGTACTATGCAGTGGATAACTGAACAGCTTAAAAAAAAAAGATACAATTTTATTCTCTATACTTGATGTGTTTCTCCTACATACATAATGAGGAGTCAGGGAAGGGTTTAGGAAATAATAAATCCTTAGGGGTAGGAGAGCTACTTTGTTTTAGATTTTTTTTTTTTAAAGCAATCTCTACACCTAGCATGGGGCTCAAACTCACAACTTTGAGATCAAGAGTCGGATGCTTCACTGACAGAGCCAGCCAGGAGCCCCGAGAGCTATTTTGCTTTAGAAAAAAACAGACAGAGCAAGTAAAGTACCCTGCATTATGTTTTTTAACTTGACCCTTATCCCCCAACCCCCCAGCTCCACGAGCCCATTTGAGGGCTCCAAGACTGCAAAACAAACCCTACCTCTACTGTAATAGCACATAAGGGCAAAGGTGGAGACTGAGACGTGGTTACTATTCAGGAAGGATTAGGGAATCCTGCAGTGCAAAGGGCCTGGTGGCTTAGAATTCCAGCAAAAGAAATTAGGGTGACCAATTCATCCTGGTTGGCCTGGGACTTGGGTCTTTGAGTGCTAAAGCAAGATAATCTTCAGACAAAACAGGATTATTGATACCCTAGAAGAGAGAGAGAGAAAGAGTCAAACATAGAAAGGGTTCATTTAAGATACGTGCTGCAGTCCTAAATGGCTTTAACTTAGGACATCGCCAAGTTTACTCTTCAGTTTTATGAAATAAGGTCTTTTTTATATTTAGGAGTTAAAAACCTAGATGATGACATGGTTATCTCTCCTACTGCCTTCTCAAAGTCCAAAACACACACATTGTGTACAGCCTTGATATAGTAAACTAACACCTTTTATAAATAACTTGTTAATTTTTTTAGGTTCCCACTTTGTCTTTGCTTTGAGGAAACATGTATGAATGCACAAGTGGTAATTATGCAAATACAATTATATTTTATGATTTTATGTAACATTACGAAAGCTTCCCCCTTCCATGGATCTCCTTTGACTTTATAATAAACACACATTTAATGGTTATGTAAATATGAGTGGTATTACTATACCATTTCAATATGACTTTGCATTTCAATTATATCAAGTTTTTTTTCATGATGGATAATCCATTAACAATCATTTTTATAGCATAATACATTGTGTTTGTTGAGTTATAACCTCAGAATAAATTCCTCAGATCGGATCACAAGGTCTTTACACATGTATGTTTGTGTAAGTACTGTGACATCGTAGCTTGCTATTTTTAAGAAGTTTTTAGCAATTTGAGTACTAATGATACAATATCTATGCATCGCTTTTACTGAAACTTTGTTAGCAATGCATATTTTAATTGATTTTTCTAATGACTTTGCTAGTGTAAAAATAGTAACTCAGGGTAATTTAAATAAACATTTTTTATGATTCCCAGAAGTAAGCATTTTTCTATACGTATGATTACTCTTGCTTTTCTCTGTGTGTCAATTGTCTTTTTGTATTCATTTAACTTTGAAATTACATTCCCAAATGTATACATTTCCATTTAGGTGTTTTCTTCTTTTGGTTGTTATGAATTTCTTGCAAGGCTAAAAGAGAAAAAAAAATGTTTTATTTGGCATTTCCATTTGCAACACTGTTACATCCATTAGGATGAATGACACATCATGTCAGAGCGAGTGATATTTGATAGATGACTCAGAAGTTTGGAGAACAAAATTCCTTAGACCATGTTTACAGCTCCAGTGATGCCAGATGCTCTTTTCCTAAAGCTGCCTTATTGACTGCATTTGAAATGGCTAACAGGCAAAACAAAATTAAAGAGAAAAAGTATGATAAATGAGCATTTGGAAGGCAAAGTCAAGGATATAAACAGGTAACCTTTCCCTTGAAACCATGTTTTAAAAGACAGACTATAATTCTTCTGAACTGCATAATGTAAATAACATAGAAGTTGGCTTTAAAGTAAATTGATTGCACTGTTTACAGGAAAACATCAATCAAGAGACAAGCAAAACAAGGGTGGGATGTATCAAAAGAAACAGAATACGGAGTTATGGCGTGAGAATGATGAAGAATGATCCTGAGTTGTTAAGAAAATTACAAGCCATTCATTTTTATTTTCCATTGTTTCTTAGATAGTGATGGTTTAAGTGATTAACACAGGATGGGAATCAACAAATAGCATGCCTGGGCTAGGAGGTCCCCGGAATAGAGCATTCTGCAGTGTAATTTTCATTTGGCCGTAACTAAATACCCTGTTTCTCTGGCTTGTAATAGAAGGCTCTGGGTAGATGCTGAGGAAAGGTTCTGATGGAATACAAAATTCCCTCACAGTTGTGTCCCCAGTTTTGGCTGATAAAACCCCCTTGTGAAGGGGGTTTGATCTCTGCACTGAGTCTGACTCACATTACTTAGGACCTCTGGGCCAACCGCACCAGTGCTATTCTGCTGTTTATCCAATATGGGTAAAGGGGTCGTCTGTGACCAGCCTTCAAAACAGCACCTTTAACACACATCTGTATGGTTGGGAAAAACAGTTCTGAACATGAGTCAGTGTGTGTCCTGGAAAAAATTTTCCTTGTGATAATTTTTGGGGCAGAGCAGAGACCGATGTCCTGGGAATTCAGTTGTCCTTCCAGCTAATCCCGACTGACGGTGTGCCCCAGTCAGGCAGAACCATGCTCATGCTCCAAATCTACCGTCTCCAGTGTGTAGATCCTGACAAATGACTTCATCTTTCTGGGTCTCATTTTTTCCCACATGTAAAATTTAGAGAAATTGCTGTTTGACACCATCGGGAGGATTAAAAAGAATTCTCTTTTTAAAAATCTTCTGATGATAAAAACAAAACAAAACAACAACAAAAAAAAAACAACCAAAGCAACAAAAGTTGCTCCTAGGGAGAAAGTAGCCCTACAAATGATGTGTTTTCGTTCCTTTTATTTATATTGTAGCTGATGGTACTTTCGCTGAACTACATTTAGTGTCCAAGACACCTCATTTGCTCTCACCATTTGACTGTGTTTTCTGGATGACTGCAAACATGTTCAATTGACTTTGACTATGCAAATACACCTACATTTGGAAGGCTTTTTAATGATTTTAGCAATTTTGGAAAGATTTGGAAATGATTAATCTTAGCAACAGGCCAGTTTGTTAGAGGTCAAACATGGTTAAACATAATATTGCAGAGTTCAACAGATATAGATAGATAGATAGATAGATAGATAGATAGATAGATAGATAATTATGTATATATTAAGTATATATGTGTGTGTGTGTGTGTATATATATATATAAAATTGTGTATACCCTCACATAAACATACTCAGAAAATGAATTGACCACATACACATATAATAACGTGATCTGACTTCCTCTTTGCAACACTGATTTGTGAAAGATTTCCAATTGTTTTTTCAGTATTCCTTATATACAACTTTTTCAATGGCTATAGAATATAGAATTTTTGAACACATATTTTTTACTAATTCCTTTATTGAAAGACATTTGATTTCCTTTGGATTTTATGATTAACATTTAGAGGATGATATCTGCAATAATCTTTACTAAATTGCTCTTCTGTTGTTTATTTAAGATTGATTTATAGAAGAATTATTATCACTATGGATAGAAATTTGTTACATTACCAGGATAGGCATTACCAAATTACCTGATAGTAAACTATATTTTAAATGCGGCAGCCACAGGAATATTTATAAAAGGTAAATAATATTTTGAAACTTTCTAGTTTAAATCCCTCAATGGAATTCCATTACCCTCAGAATAAAACATACAATATTTTTTCTAATTGAGATATATAATTGACATACAACATTGCATTAGAAAGATTAAAAATAGTAAATGAATAGCTGTGATATTTGACTATATAAATACATAAAATATTATCTCATAAAATTAAAAAAATACAGATATGAAAGGAAATGATAAAGCGGAAATAGTTGCATCATATACGACAGCTACTCTGTAACCATCCTTTGCAGTCAGTATCTATTTGCAAAAGAGCCAGCCCTTACAATATACTTCACCTTGTGCCTAGATCCTTGCTCCTGTCCTCATGGAGCTTTCCTTCTACCAGGGTTAAGAGCTATAAGATAAACAATAAACCCACTAATGGAATGGAAAGCAGCGAGGGAAAGTGGCTTTTACGGAGGGTGGTCCAGGAAAGTCTCTCACAGAAGTGATATTTAGGTTGAGATATGAAGAGAGTGATCAAGATAAGAATGCAATATCCAAGCAAGAGCAGACATCCCAGGATAAGAAATGCCCTGATTTGTTGAGAAACCAAATGAAAACAAGCGAGTCGGTGGGAGTGTGGTTTAAGGTAGGGTTAGAGAGGTGAGCAGAAACCAGGTCATACAGGGCCCTGGATTATGTTTAAGATTGGGCATTTTGTGGGCAGTGGGGTGACTGTAGTTAATAATACTGTATTGTATATTAAAGTTGCATTACGAGAGAGAGAGAAGTCACTTCCAGGTCTTACACTACATCCAATTAAAGTGACTTCATAAAAGTGGGAATTCAAGCAGCATCATAAAGATCCATACTGCAAAGGTTTGGACTTCACACATAATGCATTTTAGCAGCGGAGCCCAGCATGTTCTATGTAATCATCTTTTGAAACCCAGCACATTCATATAACTTACCACCTATGCTGACTGCCTTTCATCCTTCTCTATATCAAGAAGCAGGCTGTCTGAATAAAATACATGGTTTTTTTCAATCGGTTTGTAAAGCAATGTTGGCATTAGTGTGTCGCAACAATGGCAGTGTTTCGATACAGCTCAAATAGGATATCTTCTTCAGACCGTCTTTCATTGACTTTTCAATTTTTTAATATTTTAAAATTCAAATAAAAATTTTGTGATTATTTTTATTCGGAGTGATCCCCTACATTTTTCAAGTACCTTATAGTTTTCTAAACACTTAACATATGCATTACCTTATTTTGGTTCTAATCCTAAGAAAAAACTTTATACCAGAAGGAAGAACTGACCTTCCGATCACATTTTTAAACATAAGAAAACTGAGAATTAGAAAATTTACATAACTTGTCCAAGATCATGCGCTAAGAGCCAAACCAGGCGCTAACAGCCTGGTCCTGACATGGTGTCCTGGAAAGTAGTTTAGTCATGAGAGCATCTCCTATAAATCAATAAGAAAGAGTGAGAAGGGGCACCTGGTTGGCTCAGTAAGTGTCCAACTCTTGGTTTAAGCTCAGGTCATGATCTCAGGGTTATGAGATCGAGCCCCACGTTGGGCACCTCACTGAGCATGGAGCCTACTTAAGATTCTCTCTCTTTCTCTCCCACGGTCCCTCCCTCCCCACTTTCTCTCTCTCTAAAAATAAATAAATGAAATATTTAAAAAGAGAGAAACAATTCAATAGAAAAAAGGACAAAGATCTTTATCAGACATCACACACACACACACACACACACACACACACACACACAAAATCTAAGTGGCCAATAAGCATAAGAAGAGGTGCATAGCATCATTACCTGATCATCAGAAAAATGCAAACTACGATCACTAAGAGATACCATCACTTACCCACTAGAGTATCCAAAGATTTAAAAAAAATGAATAAGGACACATATCAGGTAGAAAACTCACGCATTGCAGGCCTTATCTGCAAAGATAAATATATGTCTATCCTATGGCCCCAAAATTTCATCTCAAAATGTCTGTAGAAGTAAGTTCATAGCAGTGTGTGTGTGTGTGTATACATATATGTATATGTATATAAACATATATTTATAATATCACATATATTTTATAATTATTATATATATTATAATACATACATAGCAGTATATACACATATATGCATGTATATGTATATATACATATATTTATAATATCACATATATAATATGCATATTATAATTATTTTATATCTTTATATTATAATTAGTATACATTATTATTATGTCTTATATTACATAGAGAGATATATATTATATATATATGTCTATAGAGAGTAGCTATATTTTTAGGCCATGTTTGGGATCTTAAGGTATTTCACATATTGACGTGGATGATAGTTATACGGGTGTTTACAAATACACAAATATAATGAGAAGTACACTAAGGTTTGTATACTTTATTGCATATATGTTACTACCTCAGTAGTTCTAAAATATGAATTGACAACAGGTAAAAATCAATGAGATATTTTAGGATACATTTTAACACTAATGCCAGCAAGCCCTCTTGCTCAACTGTAGACTTCAACAGTTAAAACTAGAAACAGATAAAATTGCTTAACTCATGCTCTAACCCATTTTTCTTATTTCTTATTGCACTTTCTTGAGGCTTTGATGAATCAGAATATTCCAACTGCCAGGCCAGAAAAATCCTGAAGCAGCGGAATGCCTAGAGGAAGGAGCACATTCCCTTCCTCGCCCATAATCATATGCTGAACACATACCATTCCCTACCCACGATCTTGTGCTCACTGCCTGCTCTCTTGCACATACAACCCCCGCCCCCCAACCTCTCCCTATAAGACTCTAGGTGTCCATCTGGCCAGCAGAGAGGTCAGTTGTTAGGGCTTGAGCCTGCCAGCTTCCCTGGCTGCTGACGCCGGAAATAAATTGCTCCCTTTCTCTTTTCCATACCCTTGTCTTTTGAATTACTGGCTTCTCTTGTGATGAGTTTGAGTTTGTTCTTCAACAGTGCTGGCAAACCCTGTTTGCCAGGAACTATGCTTTTGATTTGTCTGGCTTCCTCGGGGCTCCCTGGCAAGGGAGCAGTTAGCCAAGGCAGCGTGGCAGGGCTCACCTGTTCCTTTCCTGAGTTGGTGGCTGTGATAGATCGGTAACACTAACACACTAACTGAAACAAAAACAATAAAGGAAAGGAAACTTCACAAGAAACATTTGATAAGATTTTCTCTTAGCAAAACAAAACAGAGCATTATAATTTATATCATTAAAGAGAAATAAGGAGTTATATCCATGTAAAATCATGAGAAATTATCAACACAAATGGAATAGCCAAAGTAAAGTATGTATATTTTTTAAAGATTTTATTTGACAGAGAGAGAGAGTGCGAGCACAAGTTGGGGGGAGAGCAGCAGAGGGAGAGGGTGAAGCAGGCTCCCCGCTGAGCAGGGAGCACGACACAGGGCTTGATCCTGAGACCCTGGAATCATGACCTGAACTTAAGACAGATGCTTAACCGAGTGAGCCACCCAAGTGCCCCAGTAAAAAAGTATTATTTAGACATTAATAATGAATACATAAAAATAAAGTCAACAGCAATGTAAGAAAATAAATCTCCCAGAAATTTAACGATGAAGAAAATAGTTGGATTTTTTTTTTTAATTTAAGAAATTAATCCAAAAGCACTTCTGACTGCTATGTGTACTCTGAACAGGTTAGAAAAAAATGGACAGGAATAAGTTACTAGAGAAATAAAGGAAATAATTTAAGAAATATCCATTTTTGCAGCTTTAAAAATTTTTTTTTGCTATTTTATTCCCAGTGCCTGAAAGGAAGTTTGACAAATAATAAGCACTTAAAAATAATTATTTAATGAATAAAGGGCTTTTCCAGGATTGAATTATGCATTCAAATAAAAAGCCCCCACCAATTTCCCAATTCAAATAATGGTAAAAAGACTTAAAACCAAATCATTACAAACATTCCAAACACTAAAAATAAACAGCCTCAGGGTCTAGAAGTTTCCAGAGATAAAATCAGTTTAAAATCAAAGAATATGAGTCTTTGACCCACTCAGTCACTGTGGTGGTAAAGATTTTACACAACTACCACTCCTACCACCCAGCCTTGTGCTCCAATGCATGGCACCCTAGTCACCGCTGCCATGTGTAAATAGTGAACCATTCTTACTAGATTTTTGTGGCCAAATGCTGAAGAGTTGTCTGAACATGATAAAATACAGAACTGGTAAGGGAATAAGTGGAAGATTAACCTCATTGTGAGAACTAATCTCTTACACTGCCTGAAATTTTGAAAATTTACTCTGTAGATCTGAAATGGATGTCTTCAGGAAAAGAAAGTAATAGGGGCACCTGGTGGCTCAGTTGGTTAAGGGCCCAACTCTTGATTTTGGCTCAGGTCACTATCTCAGAGTCACAGGATCTAATCCCATGTTGGGCTCTGCATTCAGCAAGGAGACGGCTTGTCCCTTTTCTTCTGTTCCTCCCACTGGTCACGCTCACTCTGTCTCTCTCATATAAACAGATAAATAAGATTAAAAAAAAAAGAAAGTAATAATGATTACAGGAAGTAAATAACATTGATAGCATTTCTAAACAGAAGAACATCCTTTGCATCTATATGGATGAATCTAAATGCATTAGAGCAGTCTCATGGCTGGAACAGTATCATTGGGATTTCATGCACAACTAACTCCTTAAAGAATAATGTTTGATAACCCATTTGGTTACCTTCTCCCTCATTACAGATAGCGCTCCTACCATTTTAGAATACAGAGTTAAAAGCGAATAATGAGACTTCTGGTGTGGGCCCAACATGTAAGAAGCTTGGATATTGCCATTCTGTCCTAATAACAAGTAAAAACTTGAACAAACTGAAAAACCAATAACTCTTCTTAAATCTGTAAAAGAAGTGAGGTCAAAGGGCAAACTGCTGCCTTAAAATTGGAGAGTCCAATCGGAGAATACAGAGAATCACAACTTAAAGGAATAGAAAACCCATAAGTAGCAACCTCTGTAGGAACTAGTGTTATGGTAGGGAAACGGGAACTGTAATCAATGAGTTATAGAGACTCAATATGGACAACTGCAAGAGTTAAAAACTCCAGGGACTTAGTCATAGCAGGGTGCCTATGAGTTTGTGATGTGTGCTTCCCAGAGCTCTACCTTGTCTTCACAGTGAATATTGGAGAAAAATCATCCATGCTTCCAGCAAGGGGTGGGGAAAATGTTCCAGAACATCTGTTCTTCTTAAGAAGATCCGCCCTCAGAAGAAATTAATTAAGCATCTAACCTGCTGAGATACTACAGGAGCCTAACGGACCTTGAGGAAAGGGAATATTTAACTTTGGCTTCCTTTAGCCTTCCACATTGGAGGAGGAAAATACTGAGCCACAGTCACTGTAGCCATGCTGTCCCACTTAAGGGGGAGGGGAGTATGACTAAGAAACACATGTGAAGTTCATAATCCAGAAGTACGGCTCACTAAAAGACTGAAACCTAACCATAGCACCACAGAGTGTGTCCCCTACACACACCTTACCACGACGTTACTAAAGGCCTATTTACATATGTTTGTTTTACGCAGTACATCATGTCTAGCTATCAAGAAGAAAAAATTACAAGACCTACTGAAAAGTTAAAAACAGTTTGAAGACACAGAGCAAACATTAAAACCAGACTCAGATATGCCAAGAATGTTAGAATTATTAGAAGGGAAATTAAAACAGCTGCTAAAATATGGTAAGTGCTTTAATGACTAAAGTAAGCTTTGTGCAAGAACAGATGAACAATTACAAAGAGAGATGGAAATGCAGAAGAAAGAATTGAAATGAAATGCTAGAGATCAAAAACATTGTACCGGAAACGAGGAATGCCTTTGATGGGCTTATTAGTAGACAGGACATGAACTAGAAAAGAACCTCTGACCATGAAGTTATCTCAACAGAAACCTCCAAAACTGAAAAGTGAAGAGAAAAAAGACCAAGGGGGAAAATAGAATAGGACATCGGAGAACAATAAAACCACTACAAAATGTGTAACATACACGTAAGGATAAGAGAGAAACGAACAAGAGCAAATACTTGAAACAATAATGAGGATGTCCTTAAATTATTGTCAGATACCAACCGCACATATTCAGGAAGCTCAGATATAAAGATAAAGCCGGATAAATGTCAAACACTCATACACACAACCATGCCTAGGCATATCATTTTTAAACTAAAGAAAATCAAAAATAAAGAAAAAATCCTGAAAGAAGTCACAGTTAAAAGACAAAACAAAGCAAAAAACAAGAACTTCTTACCTACAGAGAAGCAAATATAAGAAATGTGTTTGGCTTCTTTTCAGAGAGTAGAATAAAATAAAGTGTTAGGGGAAAAAAAGAACCCACCAACCTAGAATTCTGTACACAGTTATCCTTCAAATTATCCTTCAAAGCAGAAGAAACAAAGACTCTTTCAAACAAAACCTGAAAGAATTTGTTGCCAGTAGGTTGCCTTGCAAGAAATGTTACAATAAGTTTTTAGAGAAAGAAATAACATAGGTCAGAAACTCAATCTACATAAAAAATAGAGCATTGAAAGGAGAAATAAGTGAAAATAAAATAAAAACTTGTTTTTCATTCTTAATTTAACAGAAAACAGTTTGTTCAAAATAATAGTAGGAAACACATATTCAATTTTGGATGCTTATATTTATGTGTATGCATATATACATATATAAGTGCTTATGTAAGTATGTGTGTATATGTATGTGTGTGTATATATATGCGTGTGTGAGTGCGCGTGAAATGGGTGACAACAATGATACAAGGAATGAGAGGAGGAATTTGGATTATTTTGTTATTATGAGGTACTTGCACTACCTGTGAAGCAGTATAATGTTTTTGAAAATGGATTTGGATTAGCCATAAGTGTATATTGCAAATTCCATGGCAATCATTAAAAATAGTATAAAAAGAAAATCTGATACACTAAGAAGGGAAAAAATCATACAAAATGTCCAATTAAATCTACAAAAGGCAGAAAAAGAGTATAAAACAAAAATGGGATCAAAGAATGAAGGCAACAAATAGAAAACAGTAACATATATGATAGATATTAATTGAACTATATCAATAATTGCTCTGCACGCCATGGTCTAAGTGCACCCATTAAAAAACACCGTCAGAGAAGATCAAAAAAGAAGTCCTACCTGTATGTTGTATAAAAGAAACCCACTTTAAATATAAAGACACATATAGATTAAAAGGAAATGCTGTGCTAACACTAATCACAAGAAAGGAGTAATTATTATGAGATTTCAGGCAGAGCAGATTTGCATCAAGGAAAGTTATCAGGGATAAAGAAGGGCATTAAATAATAATGAAGGTGTCAATTACCTAAGAAGACATAATGATCCTCAATGTGTATCTGCCTAACAATGGAATCAAAATATGTGAGATAAAAACTGAGAGACTGCAAGGAGAATAGATGAATCTACTATCACAGTGGGAGACTTCAATGCCCCTATGAGAAATGGACAGATCCAGCAGGCAGAAAACCAGCGAAGATCTAGCTGAGCTCAACACCACCACCAATCCACCGGATGTAATTGATACATATAGACTACTTTGACAACAGCAGAATGCACATTCTTCTCAAGCTCTCAGAGAACATTCACCAAGATAGGCAATGTTCTGGGCCATAAAACACACCTTAACAAATTCTAAAGAATGGAAATAATACAATTTCTGTACTCACACCACAATGGAATTGAACTAGAAATCAATAACAGAAATACATCTGTAAAATCTTAAAATACATGGAGATTAAACAACATACTTCTAAATAGCACATGGATCAAAGAAGAAATCTCAAGAGAAATTGAAAAAAAATATTTTGAACTAAGAGGAAATTAGGACACAACTATACAATTTTGTGGGATGCAGTGAAAGCAGTGCTTACAGTGTTGTTTATAGCAGTGAAGGGCATATTAGGAAAAAAAGTTTAAGATCAATCATCTAAGCTTTCGCCTTTATATTAGAAAAAGAAGAGGACACTGGGTGTTATACGCAAATAATGAATCATGGAACACTACATCAAAAACTAAGAATGTACTGTATGTTGACTAACATAACATAATAAAAAATTATTATAAAAAAAGAAAAAAAAGAATAAGAAGAGGAAATTAAATTCATAGTAAGCAGAAGTAAATAAATAATAGATATTAGAACAAAAAACAATGAAATTAAAAATAGGGAATCAATAGAAAAGATTAATGAAACCAAAAGCTGTTTCTTTAAAAGACCAACAAAATCAACAAGTCTTTAGCCAGGGCACCTAAGAAAAAAGAGAAGACACAAATTGCCAATATCAGAAGTGAAAGACAGGACATCACTTCAGATCCCATGGACAAGAAAGGATAATAAAGGAATACTATGAATAATTCTATGCCCACATATTTGATAATCTACATGAAATGGATCAATTCTTTGAAAGATATAATCTCCCAAAACTCACATGAGAAGAAAAGAAAATCTAGAGTCCTATTTATTCAGATATTGAATCCATATTTAATAACCTTCCAAATCAGAGAGCACCAGACCCAGATGGATTCCCTGGTGAATTCTACCAAACATTTAAGGAAGAAATTATACCAATTCTCTATAATCTCTTTCAGAAGGCGAAAGCAGAAGGAATACATTCTTATTCTATAAGCCCAGAATCACCCTAATACCAAAACCAGAAAGAGACATTACAAGAAAACTACAGACCAATATCTCTCATGAACATTGATTCAAAAACCTCTAACAAAATATTAACAAATCAAATCCAACAGTGTATAAAAAAATTATATACCACAACCAAGTGGAATTTATCCCAGGAATGCAAGGCTGGTTCAGTATCTGAAAATTAATGTAATCTATCAATAGACTAAAAATGAAAAATCATGCGATCATATCAACAGATGCAGGAAAGGCATTTCACAAAACCGAGCCTCCATTCATAATAAAAACTCTGAGTGAACTAGGAATAGAGGAGAAGTTCTTCAACTTGATAAAGAATGTCTACAAACAACCTAAAGCTAACATCATACTGAATGATGAGAAATGTGAAGGTACTATGAACAGATGGAACATGGAAGATTTGAGGGCAATTAAACTACTCTGTATGGTATTATAATGTTACGTATGTATCATGATAAATTTTTCCTAACCCATAGAATGTACAACACCAAGAATGAACCCTGATGTAAACTATGGATGTTAGATGATAATGACCCTTCCATGTAGATTCATTAGCTATAATGAATACATCATTCTGTTGGGGGATATTGATAATTGGGGATGCTATACAAATGTTGGGGAAAAGGTACATGGGAAATCTCTGTACCTTGCTTTCAATTTTATAGTACACTGCTCTAAAAATCAGTCTATTGCAAGGTTTTTTAAAAATAAATAATGAGTACAGGGTCAAAATATGCTTGAAAATTGTATTTTTTTAAGTTAACATGTAGTAGGCTAGAAAAGAAGTATTTTGTAAACTTACATAAACATTTTTAAGATAATCAAAATAGTAATCTTGATTTTTAAGATAATGGGCTTTAAAAGGCACTATTAATAGACACATTATTCCAATTTTTTTCCATAACTTCCCCCTCTCACAGAAAAACCAATTTTAGATACATGATTATTAATATCCCCCCTTCTGCCAAGTGTATCATCTGTTTTCCAAGACATTTCCTGAGAGAAGTGTTAAGAAAATTCTCATACATGAATTTCAACCTATGGAGATGATTGAGTCATTAGACAGAAATTTGGAAGTTCAGACAGAAGCATAGTTATTATTAAATAAAGAGGACAATTGTGTCATTTTTGAGAAAGAAAAAAATTATCCACTGACATTTGCAAATTGGCCTGTGGCTCACTCATAGGCCATGAGAGTCTAGCATTGGACATAAACCACCTCGGGGAATACCAAACTCAGACAAAATTGCTCTGAGAATGTGATAAAACGGAGCAAAGCAAAGTCACTTTATAGTTTTAAGCACAGATAAAAACAAGGCCTCTGATTCACTTGCTGCTTACCTAATATTGCACATCCCTCTCTTGGCTAAAATGAGTAACTACTACTTCTTGATCACTGACAGATGTATTATCCCTTTAATCTGTCATCCCCATAAATGAAATATTGAGATATTCTGTAGTACAACTTCCATCACTTTCTCATAGCATCCAATCTAGAGCAAACCCCACTTCCTTAGACCCTCCCTCAAATCACCCAGCTGAAGGACCTATCCTGTAATAGATTCTTTCTAATGCTCTCTTACAGGGTACCCAGTGGTTTCCCCAAGGTATGTGTTCACCTTCATTGCAACTTGTTCAACTACAGGTGTGTTCCTGGTGGTCTAGGCTGAACAGTATTGACATCTCCATAAAGATATATAAATTATATAGCCTTTCAACAAAACCTTTTTTGCCTCTCAGTAAATCCGTGAGGTCTGGAAATGTTTGCTGTGTTTCCTCTACTAAATTTCTCTTTTTACTTCAAAACAGTGCAAAAATATTATCATTTATAATGATTGAATTGTGCCGTAATGCAAAACATGTCAAATGATTGGCAAAATTAATTTGTGAAATGAGTCTTACTGGTGACTTATATCAGTGGATTAGATCTATACATCTGACTGATAAACCCCTTTCTGAATGAAAATTTTAAGTTAACACTGTTCATCTATTATATGCTTAGAAATTGACTTAGTGATTAAGCTGAGAATCTTCATAAGGCATGTGACATTGATAAATAAAGTTAGTGAACAGCGATGCAGAACTGAACTGATTATTCAAAGGCCAAAAAGCTAACAGGTGATGAGGGTGCAATTTATTTAGAATGATCCAGAATCAAGTCAACATAGGCATCAGCTTACTTTATTAAATCTGTCTCTTCTTATATTTCTACATGGAACAATAAAGTAACACTTTCTGAACAGCCAATGTTAAGTCATCAATTATTCCATTCTTTATACAAGAAATATAATTATTGGAAGAAATAATTTCTTTATGGAGTAAATATATTATTTGACTCCACTATAGTCAAATAATATATGTTTTTTCAGATGGAAATGTTTTCTTTCAATGGTCAAATATTTGACTTTTAAATAGTGCATTCCTTAATGCTTTGCATACTGACATTTTAAGAGTGAGATGACAGAAGAATGAATATTTTAATCTGTACTCTGGTATTTTCCAGAATCTTTAAAATTGTTTCAATGTATTTTGCAGTTTGCGCTATTGTTTTCTAAAGCAACTGTAGTTTATTATAAAAGAGATGCTAACTGGGAAAGATGAAGGTATCAATTTTAAAAAGATATCCATTAAAAAAAGAAAGAAAGAAATTGCCCTTTAGAAGGATGTGAAGCTCAGAGCACTGTATACTGAAATTTTCTACGGCAAAGCCTCCTGTAACTTGCAACTACTAATTTGGGACACTTGTGAACCAATGTACTACCTAAAGCAATGCGTGTAGTTAATTCTTGCAAAAAGTTTTGGGGACATATATTAATATCCCTCTTCCACAAATTAAAAAAAAAAAGGCTAAAAGTAATTTTATCAAGCTGAAGAAACAAATGAATGATGGTACAGATTTCAATCACGGTTTATCTGGAATAATTAATGGGTCTTCTGAAAATCATAAAATCTCATTAAATGGAATTAGAATGTCTTCTGCCCCTCCCACCACACACACACACACACACACACACACACACACACACACACACACCACTGTTCTTACCTTATAATTGCATGGTCTAAAATTCTCAAATTGAAATTCAAGGAGCTATACAATCTGATCCAGTAGATCATTCAGTGTCTTCTGCCTTAGCGATGCTGAGGCTTCAGCTCTATCTTCGGCTATGAACTCACTACATGGGGTATGTGAATATTCACTTTGGCCTCCAAACCCCAAAATTCAAGACTCAGTTGAAGTCCCTTCTTCTTGAGGACACCTTCTTAGATCACTCTAACCCAGAGTAAGAAATTTTCCTCTGAAATTCTCTGGTATTTATTTTCTATAAATGTATGGCTTGATTATAATTCCATTTTTGTATTTGTATAAAGATTTGAATATGTAATATCTATATACCATAACTCAATTAAGAGGGGAAAAAAGAAACTGATCTTTTTCTTGCTCTAGGGCAGTCATTTTTACTCAATAAATGATTTTAAAAATTTAGCTGATGAAAGATAAATTCAGATTATTTAGGTATTAAATAATCTCTTTCTGTCTATTCTAGCCACTTTGGGGTAAATTCCAGCTAAATCAAATTCCACATTTCTTATCAGAGCTCCTTTCTTTGCTTTCTCAAAGATTTTCTCGCCTCTTACTCCTTCTCAAGGTAAAGCTAGGATCAGGGAGAAGTTTTTCATCTTCATGGAGATGGAGGGAAAGACCTCTGGTCCAGAAGCTGACCATCACAAACTTGATGGCTCCCAATCTAATATAGTTGGTTCCAAGGTCTTGAGATACAATTGTCAAGTGTTCCTTAATCTTACTTCTCTTTTGTGGCATAGTGTGACCTTCACTGGATTAAGTTTATGATTCTTCTATTTAACATATAGTTCTGAGACCCAGGTTCTTTGGCTTCATCCAGCACCAGATCTCTATTATATGTCTCCTCTCCTACCTCTCCCCATCCTTCACTGCAGATCTCAGGAGGGGTCATCTTTATGCCATGCATAGGCTATAGAAATTTTGGCGCTACCTTATGACCATTTTTCTAGATTTTTTTCTTTTAAATTTTCCTTCTGTGAATGGTAAATAATGCACAAAAGTGAAGTATGTAGATGCCTCTGCTTTTTCTACATTTAATCTCTTCCCTATGACTTTACCCAAGGTCAAAGTAATCAGGATCCTGGGCCCATCCTCAGACAACTTTTCATTCAAATGTCTTCCCTTATTCCCATGGTAACTTTCTATTTCCTCTTCCAGTGATGAAAACTTCCCTTGTATCAATTTTGTTTTCTCTACATTATGGTTTATGGTAAATTTCAATGAATTAAATAACTCTTGATATGTAAAATAGAGCTTTTGCAAATTATGAATCATTTGTTTCAATAATATTGAGATTTCAAGGCAATTGTATCCTAAAGACTGTAAGTATATTTTCTAAGTTGAAGCTTAAACATTGATTATTTTTATTTACCGTATTCCTTTGGTGGCTCTGGCTAAGCAGGCGAAATGTTTTATACAGTTAAGTATGAAAAAGAGAAGCACGTTAATATATTTCCAAATATATAATTCCAATGAAAAATTTTATAATGTGTATAATTTTCTGAGTAGAGCTTCCCTCTTCATATCTTCATTTACCAAATAGCTAGTGTGAATCTTTTATGTATCAGAAATGTGTTGGACATTGGATTTAAAATGCCTTATAGTCAGGTCTACTAGGTACAGAACTACTTTTATATACATCTTATGTATGCCCAAAACCTAGAGCAATGCTGTTTTTCATGTATATACATAGCAATTATGCTTTCCCAATCTATTCTAATGTCCTTCTCACTAGCTTTTCTGAATTTATTTAATCCCTGCACTGTTATCTATTCTCCACAGAGCAATCATTCATATATAAAGAGCAAACAAGTCAGTCCATAGTTTCGAAGCCTTTGTTGGCTTCTTTTTGCCTTTAGGATTAAAATTAAGATTCTTTCTATTATTTACAAGGTTTTTCATGAACTAGTTCTTACTTATTATTCTATAATGTTTGAGTGGGTAAATATATAACATTCCTTTTACCCTGACCCAAGATTCTGAATAATGAAGAGACAGACAAGCCAGGAATAAGGCAATTAAAATATCTTATTAAGAACATTAAGATTAGCTTGTATATGTGGTATGTATATACTCTCTAGGTGATCTTGCAAATAATTCATCTCAAAATTGGACAGATTTAATCACAATGTCAGGCCTACCTATGGGATACTGGATCTTTGAAATTTATAGCAAGGAGAAGCATAGTAATATGTGTACTTCCTGAGGATCAGTTGGCTTCCAAAATAGGAAGCAGCTGGTTCACATAAGCTTTTTTCCTACTTTCAAACCTCACAATTAGATCATTTATGCCACTTGGATGTTGTAAAAGTAAAGAGAGGCCGAAGTGTTATCTAATGGATGTGCTCTTTCAAGAAGAAAAGTATCCCCTCAATACTTCCTAAAAATGTCTATACCGCTCTACTTTCTTTCCCTACTCTAGCTAAACTGACTTTTAAATTTCTTGTTTCTTTCCACAGTTGGTGGTTGCCTATGTTTCCTCCACTTGGACATGTTCAGCTCTTTCATTGAACTCTGAGTCACCTTCACCTCTCAGTGGGTCTCCCACTAAATAGTCTAATAACACATTGCACTTTTCATGAGATTTTTATGATCTAAATGTATATATTTTTATGTTTTTTAATTAATATAGATATCTTTCCATATACACTGTAGGTTCTATGAGTTCATGTATTGTTGCTGTTATTTTGCTGACCTAGTTATTCCTTGATGCTTACCCTCAATACTTATCATCGATAAATATTTGTCAAGTAAATGAATAACTGGATGGATAATTGCAGAACTAGTTTGATCTTTACTAAGTGCTGTCAAAGTTCTTAGATTAATACCCAATCACATGTCCCTAGATATGAATTCCTAGAAGCCAAAGGTCCATTAGAAACACAAACATTATAAATATTATAATCATAAAAATTATAAATCAGGCTCTGGAAGTCTTAAGGAATATGGTTAGAGTTCATAATGATTCAACCCACATGCATTAAGGCTCTGTTTCTACTAGTCGGATAATTCCTACCCTGCCCACCTCCCAGTACCAGCCCAGTCAAATGGAATGTAGACATTGTCATGCAAAGAGATATTCCTGACATTTTTCTCCAAACAGAAATCTCTTTCCGTATCTTAACATTTAATTTTTCTCTGTTAACTTTATCCATCCCTTTATCAATTTGAGTGGGAGAAATGGTGGTTTTGGATCCATTTGGAGAACATACCAATAAATATGTAAGTTTATCACCCCTGGTTTCTATCCAGTAGTTATGGACTAAAATGCCATTTCTTTAATTATATTAAATGCATGATTACAGCCAATTTATCCAAGAAGTGTTAGAGTATATTGACATTCAGAAGTGTTTTAGGTGGCTAGATAAACAGTATATGGTTATTTCTCAGAAATTGTTGAACAAAAATATTTTTCTCTCCACTTCTCAGACCATCTCTTCTAAATTATCTCAAAACATTACTTTTAATTCCCTTAACTTTTGATTTCTTAACAGTAACCTCTAACTAAATATTTTCGTAGAAACCTAACTTTGTCCTCAATTTCTAAACTCTCTTCATTCTCTATCGAATTTAGAAGGACGACGGTAGCTAAAGAAAGAAGTGGAAAATGTACTTGCCTCAATGCAGCTACAACTGTACATTTTTCTATGGGTAAACATGTGAGCCATGGCCTAAGACAGTATCTAGTACATAGTAGATTTTTAAATAAGAATTTGATAAATGACTGTAAGACCACTGAATTGGAAGCAGGTCATCAGGGTCAAGATCAGGAAGGCATTATTTTGCTGCATGCTGGGGGTGATTCCTACACTTGAAATCAAGAGACTTGGCTCTAGTTGGGGCTGTAGTCTAGATTCCCTTTTTCTCATTATTTTCACTTTTATTTATTTATTTGTTTGTTTGTTTGTTTATATGCTTCTTCCATCTAAGCAAATATCTTATGATGATCTTGTTCTTCCTTTCCTTTTTTTTTCTCATGAAAATAAACTAATTACTAAGGGAAAGCGTTCTTTTCAAATCACATTAGCCACAGGAGCAAGGAGCAAGTAAAAGAGAACGTTTACCTCTTCAAAACTGACATCAATATGGGGGTCTTCTATATGTCTTTATAGTGGCACCTTTGAGACTGGATGGATGGAGAGAAATCATTGAACTCCCCACAAAAATTAAAATATATGGTAAACAAGGACTTTAACCACTCAGGGCATGGGGTAGATACAATACCAAACTCACTATAATGACCAACAAGACTATACCTTGCTGACCACTCTTTTTTTTTTTTTTTTAATTTACCTATTTGTCAGAAAGAGAGAAAAAGAGAGAGAGCACAAGCAGGGAGAGCAGCAGGCAGAGAGAGAAGCAGGCTCCCCACTGAGCAAGAATTCTAATGCAGAACTCAATCCCAGGACCCAGGGATCATGACCTGAGCTGAAGGCAGATGCTTAACAGACTGAGCCACCCAGGTGTTCATTGCTGACCGCTCTTGACAACTTTCTCATCTTTTGTTTTTCTTCAGTTTCACTCTCTTCCTTGGTGTTCTTTGCAAATGGGAGGCATTAACCCCCTTCCAGGCTTTCTACTCTGCCTGTGAAGCCTTCTTGGATATTCATACAGCAAACTCCCTCACCTCCCTCAAGGCTTTGCTTTTAGTCTTCACTCAGCCTGTACATTCAGGGATTAGCCAAGGATGGTTTGGAAGTTTGATTCCAACTATTTCTGTTTCAATATTTACTGCGATTAATCATGGAGAATAGCATGAGAACAGAATCAATTTAAAAGATAATGGATCCTCGAGCTGATCTTGATCAGAAAAAGCCTCAGGAGAATTTGAAGAATCTGAAGGAAAATTTCTTTCTCTCTCTTTCTCTCCTTGTATAAAAATAAAGAGAAAAACAAATTAGGCTGTCAGGCAAATGCATAAACCCCATTTAAGGGGCTGAAGGATTCATCATTTTGTCAGGCCAGCTGCATCTCCATACTCAAGGTAGATTCACACCCAATAATGATAAATATCTTTCTGTAGAAATTCAAGGAAAAATTTTGATTAATGAATGATTCAGCGGCTTGTCCATGAATAGTAATGCAATTAATGCTAAAAATGAGCTAAGAAAAAGCTAGTGAAAGATCAGAGGTGATAACAATAAAGAATAGAGGTGACAGTAATCCTCCAGTAATGTGTTTGCATCAATAACAACATGGAGAAAGTTGCTCAGATAGACCCCTCAGATGGATAAGCAGAACCTATTAAATCCTAACCCAAGTCCGTTCGTTGAGGATGGATCACTTCTTTCTATATCTAAGGGAGGCAAGGTTGTGGGGAGGGAATTCAGATATTGGGAATTAACAATATGGGCTTTTTATGGGGAAAACTAATTCAATATTGTGGCAAAGCCAGCATAAATATCTTTTCAAAGAAAAATAAGAGATCAGGTATTCTCCAAGATAAATAGCTTGCATAAATCATAGGATTGTTAAGCCTGATTTTAATCAAGTGAGAACAATTGGGAACTTTATGTCTTGTGTTATAATAAGATGTAAGCATATCATGTACTCTCACTTTCAAGTACACAAATTGTCTATGTAGAGTACATTTCAGGTACTCAGTCTGTATAATGTGAACTAGATTCTTTTCTGTCTGAAGAATGTAGATTCATTTACAAAAGGATTATTAATATCATTATCAGGCCTATATGTCTCAGCTTCTAGCACGAAAGAGAAAATATAGGAGAGAAACAGTCACCCTTGCCTACCACCGCCAACAAATCTTATTTTGCAGAGCTGTTCTTAACTTTGATATTATCTACTACAATTGTGTTTTTGAATGATGACTCTGTCCTCTTGGCTTTTATGTTCCAAAATCTTATTCTGTCTGTGCAGTTAAAACATCTGTGCCCTTTGTTTTTAATCAACAATGAAGAATTCATTTGGGTTCACCCCAGCACCCAGTGACTCATCTGGTTTTCCATTCAAAGATGGGGAGATGGATATGTTTTGTACCCACAATAGCACTAGATGATTCTGACCTTAACTGAATAAATCTTCAGTGGTGGTTAAGGGTTATTATGATTCAAAGCTCATCCCTTAAGCTGCAGCCTTCATCTACAACGATCACAGAAAATTTTCCAAATAATAACATACCTCCCTTGTGAAAACCCACAAACCCTCTTTCAAGACTTTCATCTATATAATAAATTCTAGCTTAGATTGCGATCCAGTTATTTTATCAATCTTGTACTCACAATTTAAACAGCCCTTAGAAAGAATGTAAAAGAGATGCACAGAGAACAAACAAAAAGAAAGAAGAGAAACTGAGATAAGTGGATATGAGTGGCAGGATTTGGTAGATGGTTGCTTTTGTAAGGTTCTTCGAAAGAAATAAAAGAAGCCGAGCAAAACAAACTCAGACAATGACTATGTAACCCTACTCTGAAGAAAAGATGACCAACACCTGTTTAAAGGAGGCTGAATAAATTCATTCATCCAGTCATTTATCCAACAAATATTTATTGTGCAATTACGAGTCATGCACCTACTAAACACTAAAGATAAGTAGATAATCTGACTACTATAATTCCTAACCTCATGGAATTTAGTCTAGTTGTAAAATATGAACATTAAGAATTCCACAAATAACAACATAAATGAAATTGTAATTAAGTGATTCAGTCCAAAGCATTTCCAGAATGTTATGATGCACTCTGAAATAAAGTCATCCTGGATGGAGCTGACATTATAGCATAGGCTTAGGATGCTGATTGGAATAGCTGCGCTGTATCCTTCTAGTGCAACTGTGTTGACAGAATAATTTGCTATTGTCAGGGAGGAAGACCTTCCTCTGCCCTATGGTCCTTGTAGCTGGACAGAATCGAATTGACAAGAAACAGATTAACAGCAAAAAATCTAATTTAATGGCTGTACGTGTGGGGAATCCACAAAGACAAGCGACATGAGATTCCAAAGACAATGAAGAAACATGAAGCTTTTATGAGCTAAGGAGAGTAGTAGGAGCCTGAGAACACAAAGGGGAGGAAGACCACTAACAAGAAAGTGAAAGGAGACATTTTGAAAAACAAGGTTGCTCTATTAGGTGGATAAGTTCCTTAGGTAAAGGAGAGTCTCTGTTTAATAGCTCTCTTCCTGGTACAGGTTCTCTTTTCCAATGTAAATTTAGGCAGTTCTGGGGGAGGTAGAGAGCTTTTCCTGCATCTGCCTGAGTTTTGATTACTTTTAACTCAAAATAATCTTTGTGCTAAAGTGTCCCATCTTGGGGCAGCCTGTCCTGGGTCCCTACATTATGAGTTTTTACCTTGAATGTTCACATTTCTTCTTCTCTCTTTTGAAGTACAGAAGGGAAAATTAAGAGCTCTCTTAGGAAGGAAGGAAGGAAGGAAGGAAGGAAGGAAGGAAGGAAGGAAGGAAGGAAAGAAGGGAGGAAGGAAGGGAGAAAGGAAGAAAACATTATACTCAATAAATAGAACTAAACTGTATAGTTAGCTCATAGTCTCCACCACAGCTAGTATAGTTCTGCTCATTTTATGATATTCCCCCTAAATTTAGCAGTAGTGACTTCTTCCGCAGACTTATATTGATGTAGTAAGCTGGATGATCCAATATTTAAATGTATTCAATTCAATTACAATTATTCTGAGAATCAGGGGTTTATCACAAAATTAAATCATATTATGCATGGAAAGAGAGAAGGATTAGATAAATTGGTAAAGCATAAAATAGTAACTATTCTGATTTAAAGGTGATATTCTACGAGGGATGGAAATAAAACAACAGGGGCATTTCTAGGTCATTTTGGAATCCCACATGTAAGGCAGCCTACATTTTTAAGTGAAAATGTGTTACTCATGAAACTGAGCCCTATCTGTAGAGGGCCCTACTTAGAAATCCTCATATGTAAGTCACAGGATGTCTGGAACATTCAACTAGTGTAACATTTTTAATAATGCTCAAATCTGTCTAAAGGAGCCTGTAACTGCTAGCGCAGGAGATCTGAACCAAGACTGAACTGCTCTTTTTCTCATTGCCAAACAGCTGTAGAGAGGTGACATGCGTTGCATTTATAAGCGGCTATTTGCAACTACAGAGCCATTTAGCTAGTGGTTTCTTCTTAGGAAACTATGTTACAAAAAAAGGTTATTGTGTTACGTTTTAATAAAATAATAAACTGAAATATTACTGAAAACAGTAATATATATCAAAAAGAGAAAGGTTTGCCTAAATATTAGAAATCACTTCTTTTTACCCTTTACGTGTAAGCTAGAGGCAAAATCTGTTCTGCTGGGAGCTTCATGTCTCTTCACTTTTTTATGCCTCGCCTTCCTCCAGACACGTTAATCACCTTTACTGAAGTACATCCTGTGTGGCTTCATTTCTAAGTGCTTTCCCCATACTGACTCATTAAATACTTATAACAATCCTAGGGAGCAGATGCTACTTCTGTCTCCATTTTATAGATGAGGTGGCTGCATCACAGGGAGGTAAGTCATTGAGGCAGGTTGTACAACCAGCACAAAGCTAACCCAAGTTTACGCACCTGTACCATCTAGTTCCAGAGGCTGTACTCTCAACTATCCTTCCATCCTACATGTCTTCACACATCCATGCACTGGCCATGGTTTTCTCCTTGCCTCAGATATTTCCCCTGCAACGTCTCCTAAGAAAACCTAATTAAAAAAATCACATTTCAAGTTTCCACTCAAATATAATCTCAGAAAATCCTGCTTTTCCTAATCCTGGTGGGATAAGAAGCCACTTGTATGTAATGCTAAAGAACTCAATTTAACAGAACTCATCACACTATGTTTTAATTACCTTATAATTTGTCTTCCTACTACCTTGAGATCCTTAAGGACAAACATAATACATCCTTAACAAATGTTTGCTAAATTGACACATGGGCCTGCAAGAATCACGTGAGAAAATTTGATAAAACTGCTTTGAAAACAGTCAGTGGCATGTGAAGATCATAGGTTATTACCCTTCTTTCATCACAATAAATAGATCCTGTGGCAATAAGCCATCTCAGGAAGATTTTTTTCCTATATACTTAATATAGAGAAGTAAAAATAAAGAAAAAATGGCTCAAAAATGGGAAGCACTGATTTATGTCCACATTATAAGAAACCACTGTCAAGCCTTACAGATAAAGAAGCATATGAGCATAACACTCCTAGCTTCTATAGCTGGAAGTCTTAACAGTGGTTTCGTGTCATGACTTGCCTGGGAATAATAGAAGGAATCATGAAGAATCATGATTTAACTCTGCCATAAGTGACACACAGATTTTTAAAAAGATTTATTTATTTATTTATTATTTATTTATTTTAGAGAGAGAGCACGAGAGGGAGAGAGAATCTCAAGCAGACTCCATGCTGAGTGCAGGGCCTGATGCAGGGCTCGATCTCATGACCCTGGGATCAGGACCTGAGCTGAAACCAAGAGTGGGGCACTTAACCAACTGGGCCACCCAGGCACCCCAATTTTGATGTATTTAATATAAAATAGGAACACATGACATAAAATACTGGTAGCATAAAAAATAGGCATCAATGGGGTGCCTGAGTGGCACAGCGGTTAAGCGTCTGCCTTCGGCTCAGGGCGTGATCCCGGCATTATGGGATCGAGCCCCACGTCAGGCTCCTCCGCTATGAGCCTGCTTCTTCCTCTCCCACTCCCCCTGCTTGTGTTCCCTCTCTCGCTGGCTGTCTCTATCTCTGTCGAATAAATAAATAAATAAATCTTAAAAAAAAAATAGGCATCAAATGAAGACATTTTCATGGTAAAGAATATCATGTAATATGTGTCAGAAGTTAAAGATAAAGAATGGTTATAGTACAGCCTAGATTAATATCACTTGTATTTCTAAAGAAGGTGGCCAGTTCCATGCTCGAATCTATGCTGGTATTTCAACCACATATTTCTATGCAGGTTCGAGGTGTATTGATTGTCACAAATGTCAAAACATCTAACAAATAGCCTTTCAGTTTTAAAAGTCATATGGCATATTTAGCTTCAATAATAAAAATAATGCCTACCATTTATTGCATCAAAACTCGCAATATTACCTCATATAATCTCCAATATCCCCCTAACCATTTCATCATCAGCAAATGAGATGACCAGCCTTCAACCTCAGATTTATAAACTCAAAAAAGCCCTGGCTTTTTACGTTATAACCAGCTCCTTTCTTAACTACAATCAATTATCATTTCATTTTTCACCAATTACAAATTGCATATATTATAGAACAGGATTAACTTTATAAGATTTCCTAATCAATCTATCTATTTGGATAAACTAATGCAATTACTATGATAGTTACCTGAGACAAGGTTAATCATCTCGGCAGGTGATGAAATCTGCAGTTATTTTAGTCCTGATTCTCATTGGCAATCCTGTATCATTAAAAAGTCCAATATCAATAGAATATTAGCTATTCACTGTAAGATATAAAATCTCGGGTTTTTTTTACCAATTTACTTTAATACAGATTAGGCAAAAATGAAAGTATAGAGGTGAAATAGGCTGTGGACGATAACATGACTCTGCAATGACATATACTCCCACTTTTAACAGGTACACTTTTAAGATTTAAGATTTAAAATCTTAAAAATATCAGCACTGGCCCTAAAAATGGCTTGGTGCCCAAGGTCAAAATCATCCTGATTACTGAGAAGAGTGAGCTGGTTAATTAGGTGTAGACGTATGAATGTTGTGGTTTAATTAAAGGGCCGTGTATTTATGGTTGGCATTGAGAATGCTGAATATGTAAAATGAAACTTTTATTATTTATTCACTGTCACATGTACCAATTTAGATAGCGAAGAAAGATAATTTTTTCTTATTTTTAAAGGGGAGAAAGGAGGTTCAGAGACGATTTAATGCCCTGAAGAAAGTAACATAGAATGAATATAAGACTTAAAGTTTCTAATGCTTGTCAAGCCAAGAAGAGACAATAAATTATCCATGATAGTGACATTGGACATCTCAAATTGCCAGCCAGGCACCATCTTAACTGCTGGAGACACAGAAATGAACAAGACAAATTTCTTGAATGCATAGAGCTTCTATTTTGGTGAGGAAGTTGGGAAATAAAGCAAGACAACACATAAATAACTATTGTACTTCTAAGAGTGAAGACTAGAAAATAAATAAAGCAGTAAAACAGAATGGAGTATGATGAGGAAAGTGCTTGCATTTTAGGTAGTTAGGTCATAAGTTTCCCAGGTGAAATGTGAATGTTACTTGAACAATGTCAAGGAGCAAATTTATTCCAAGCCCTGGAGCAGGACTTTTAGGTCAAGGCCCTGTGATGGAAATGAGTTTATGATGTTCCAGAAATTGTAAGAATACCAGTGTGGCTGGACCAGAATGAGCAAAGAGAAGAGTGATAGGGTATGAAGTCAGAGAAAGAGGCAGCGGTGTGATCACACCTGGCCTTGCAGGGACTTCAGATGGTGTGAGCACAGTGCTGACATAATATGATTTTAGTAGTTGAAGCATCTTATAGTGTGTGAAGAAGAGACTTAAGTGGTAATTCATAGTAAAGGCTGATGAGAAGTGATTGGATTTTTTTTTTTTTTTTTTTTTTGAGAGAGAGCGAGCGGGCACACACAAGCAGGGGCTGGGGGTAAGGCTGGAGAAGAGCAGAGGGACAGGAAGAGAATCTTAAGCAGACTTCCCACCTGGCTTGGAAACCCAAGCGGAGCTTGATCTCACCACCTCAAGATCATAATTGAGCTGAAACCAAGAGTTGGTGCTCAACGGACTGAGCCACCCAGGTGCCTTGAAGAAGTGATTGGATTTAGAATATATTTTCTATTTTTTAATGTCTTTTTAAAAAAATATATTTTATTTATTTATTTGACAGAGAGAGCGCACAAGCCAGAGTGAGAGAGAGAGCATGTGCACAAGCAGGGCGGAGGGGTAAAGGGAGAGGGACAAGCAGACTCCCCACAGAGCAGAGACCCTGACACAGGGCTCCGTCCCAGGACCCTGGGATCATGCCCTGAGCTGAAGGCAGATGCTTAACTGATTGAGCCACCCAGGCACCCCTAGAATTTATTTTCAAGGCAGAGGCAAGGAGTGGCACCAATGAAATGGATGGAGGGAGAGAAAGAAAGGAATCAAGGTTTCCAGACCGACCAACTCAGTGGGTGATATGATCATAAAACAAAATATGAAAAATTGAACATTTTTTTTCTTCTCTTTTTTGGTTGGGCTAACACGTTCTATTTTAGAAATTTTACTTTATATAGTTCATAGGTTATATGCACTTTTATACATTCATATTCAGTCAATGATAATATGTTAGCATACAGACATTGAGAGTCAAAGTCCTCATTTCTTTAAGTTTGTTCAGGAGGTGAGAAACACTGCATTTACTGGGACTGTAGGCGGTAGGAAGCCGTAGCAGCAAGGCAATAACTCATAAAAGGCACCCACTGAACCTCCTGGCTTTCCGACACAGTACTTGCAGTCTCCCAACGTTGTGTTTTCTGTTTGGTAGTCCGGGCCAATCTCTCAGACCACTAGAAGGAATGCCTTTTCTGCAACATGGGTGAGCAGCCCAGGTGCAGAGAATCACATGAGCATGGCCATCTTCCCAGTGCAAGTATTCCTGTTTAGAGTGCTAGATCATCCAAATTCAGCAAGCTCAACTTAAAAAACAAGCAAAATTCCTTAAGTGAATTAGGTGAATGGTGGCAAAGACTACTCTCACTTGCACATCTCGACTTCTGGACACGTGCGTTATAGTGACAGGAGAGGCCATGCCATATACGGTGTGCATGTTGAAGGCGTAGGCCACATCCATTAGACAGGGTCTCTATCTTGCTTAGTGTTTTCTCCCAGTTGGTACTGTCCTAAAGATTTTAGAAGGTCATTCCACAGTTCCATCAAGCCAGCTCCTTCTGCGTGATAAGGCATGAATAAAGACTGGTAAGGCAACTCCACGTGCTTGAACTAACTCATTCAACCTCAGGCAAGTACTTCCATGTTGGTAAACTCTGCTTTATCGAATTGTTTTGCTTTGGCTTTCCTTTTTCTAGTTGGAATTTTGTCCTCTTCATTCCAGCATCCTTAGAATTCACTCTCATATGTGTCCCAACTTCCTTCATATTCAAATTGCCAGAGTCCTGTCATTCTTCCCTTTTTAGTCTAGGTCCTGTTAGATAAGACCTTCTATTTATGATCTGAGCTAGGCTGGATCCAGCCTTCATTAAGGGCTTGGTAATAATTAGAGATGAATAGAAATATGTTTCTTCTGGAAAAAAAAGTTTCGGGGGGGGGGGTTGGAATCACAGTTCTCAACCTTAGCTGTATTTACCCAAATACCCCATTTCATTTCTCAGATTCCAGCTCCTTCCCCACCACTGCTGCACTTTTAATGAGATCCAACAATTCCAAATACTGAATTGTTTTGCAATCCTAAGAACCTTTATATTCAGGCCTTGGGACTGCCAGATAGATCATGTTTGCTCTGTACCTCGGTGAAATAAGGAATTTTTTTAAAAACTGCTATGGACACTTTCTTGATTTTCCTCTTGTGCCTTGAATTAGGCACTAAAAGTTTTTACTCTATTATTTCCTTCCTATATCTATTTCTACTTTTGCTAGAAGCCACAGCCTATACCACATTTCTTTTCTTTTCTTTTTTTTTTTTTTAAAGATTTTATTTATTTATTCGACAGAGATAGAGACAGCCAGCGAGAGAGGGAACACAAGCAGGGGGAGTGGGAGAGGAAGAAGCAGGCTCATAGCGGAAGAGCCTGATGTGGGGCTCGATCCCAGAACGCCGGGATCACGCCCTGAGCCGAAGGCAGACGCTTAACCGCTGTGCCACCCAGGCGCCCCCACATTTCTTTTCAATCACTCTTGTCATAATAGTGACCAGGTGCCACAGTCATCTCATTTTCCAACAACTTGCCTTCTACTCACACCACTTCCCATTCATCCTCAGGTAAAAATGTCAGTAAACATGATGCCAGCGCAAAGCATGGATTATCAATGACTTAATCCAGCTATCAAGAAAGATACACATGAGCTCATCAAATTTATGATCAACCCAACTCCAGAATCCTGTTTTAAGGGTCGGTTTTCCCAGGTCAATTCCTGGGACCAATTACTATGTCCATCAGGATCCCAGCAGGAAAATAGATGCACACTCAATAAGAGTAGAGTAGAGCTTAATGAGGAGACTATTTACAAGTACAAACAGGGTTACACAATCTAAGAAGGGTATTGAAGCACTCTGGGGCTAAGAGCAGCAGGAAGCAGCTATACCACTACCTCTGAATGGGCAAAAGTGGAGGTGAAGAGAGTTAGTTATTAGCAGAATCTTGTGAACAGGCTCTAGCCAGAGATGAGGACCAGCCATCAGGATCTGTGGCCCTCAAGAAAGGAACTCACCCACTACCAACCCATGGTCCAGAAAGGACAGAATTAGGACATAAATCTCTCTCTCTTCTCTCCAACCTTCTAATCACTTGCTCTTGCTTCCTCCACCCCCAGCTAAAACCCAAACAGAGGGCAAGTGCAAGGAATTCCAATGATGTGTTCCATAAAGTCACACTGCATCAAATCAGAAGAAGATAGAGAAGAATGGAAAAAGGATTGAAAATGACATGTCCTTAGATGAGAGAAACCGTATGGAACACAAGAATGAGGAAGATCGGTAGGAGAAGAAAGGGATAAAGAAAGGGGGGTAATCAGAAGGGGGAATGAAGCATGAGAGACTATGGACTATGAGAAACAAACTGAGGGCTTCAGAGGGGAGGGGGGTGGGGGAATGGGATAGACTGGTGATGGGTAGTAAGGAGGGCACGTATTGCATGGTGCACTGGGTGTTATACGCAACTAATGAATCATCGAACTTTACATCAAAACTCAGGGATGTACTGTATGGTGAATAACATAATATAATAAAAATATTATTATGAAAAAGAAAAGAAAAGAAAGAAAAGAAAAGAAAAGAAAAGAAAAGAAAAGAAAAGAAAAGAAAAGAAATGAAATGAAAAAAGAAAATGACATGTCCTATATATGCAGCATCGTCATCTTTCTCTCTCGTACACACAATCGTCCACCTGGCAATATTGACCATAAGTATGTGGCCTCTATGAATGTAATGTTCTGAAGCTTTAAATATATTGAACCAAACCTACTATTCCTTATTTGTTCTCAAACTCTGAAACTTGAAGTTTAGGTATCTCAGGCTAGATGATGGTGCTTAACTGATGCACAGTTGCACACGCATTCCTTGTGAGCTGTTTTGCAGAGTAACGAGCATGCTTTAGAGTCATTTGAAAGCGACTAGGTTTTGTTCTTTCTTTCTTGAAAAGCAAATAGCCCAGTTGGGAACTAAAATTGCATCAAATCACTGAAATGCCATGGCTATGACAACTACTGCCTAGGCAACAAATTAGAAATGAACTGTCAGAGATAATGCTCTGCACAGTCTTTTATTATATCAGACGCCTTAGTTTCTTATTCAAGACATAAAGGCATCCTGATGAAAAAAGAAAAGAGTTTGGAAGATAGAACACCTAACTAAACACCTTTTGAAATCTATGATAGATCTTGATAACTTGGTAAGAAAATTTTCATTATTCTCAAAAGACAGTATTTATAAAGAGTCTATATTAGTAATCCTAATATCAGTCAACTTAAAATTATTTATTTATCATCTACTACATGTCTAGCACTGTTCTAATATGTCTTTTAATACACAGAAACTATTATATACCTCACTTAAAGAGGAAATGTAATTGACTTTGAAAATAGGGAAGAAAAATTTTGACCTATGAACCAGTCGGATTCTCCATTTGCAAACAATGAGTTCTACACTAACTAGTTTAAGCATGAAAGGACTTTAGTAGAAGATGTCAAGTAGCTCACCATAGTTCTGAGACATCAAGGTCCAGGCTATGACATGTGCAGTCACGAAAATCTCTCAAACTAAACCAAGGGAAATGTTGCAGCAAAGACCCTCTTTAGCCAATCAGAGTAGAGATGCAACAGATCACATGGGGTCCTGGTCAAGAAAGTGTCTTCCATGCTGAATGTCTTCCCCACTACCCCCACCGGAGAAATGGATTCATCAAAACCCTTGCTTCTTTACAATGTTTTTCCAAGAAAAGAAGGTGAATAAGAAATGCAGAAGTAATTTTAAGATCAAGCCTCTAAAGAATACACATTTCAGACTTCACCACAAGTGAGAGAAGTATATAGATATGTATAGAGTCTTTGGAGGTATAAGAAACTTAGAAACTATACCTCCTCCTTCTTTTTATTTGACAGTATTAAAACTTTTATTTTTTAAGCAGCCTATAAAGAGATAAAATTATTATTTTATTTTTAATGTTTTACATTCTCCTGAAATCTTTTTTTTCCCTTCCTTTTTCTTCTACGAATAAGAAATAGTCTAAAGTTGAAGTATAACTTGCTGCCTTGCTTATATGAGTCAGAAGGTGACAGAATCCAGAGGTTGCAGCCTTTTGGATCAGATTAAAAACTGAGTAAGTCATTTAGCTCAATGGGTTGAATTTAGCAATGAAAAACATGGTAACATAAGCAGTTGCTCCTAACTGGTATTTAGGAAGCCATATAGTAAATCAGCAGTGCTTCTCAAGTGGCAATCTTATTAAGATACAGATTATGATATAGTAGACCTGGTGGGGGGGACCTTGAGATGTGCATTTCTAATCAGCTTCCTGATGATGGCTACACTGCAGGTCCCAACCCACACACTGAGTGGTAGGTTTTTAAAGAATAGGAATAAGAGGTAATAGTAAATATTCTATCAGGAAGACATTTAAGGGTTAAGACAGATTGGAAAATCCTGGCTTAAATCCTGTCAAACAGGCTTCTTTCTTACAGATGTCTCAGAGCCTGTAATAAGCTAAGACACAAAAAGACAGTCACGTGGGCAGTGGGTGAGGATGGGGTGGGATGGTGGTGGCGTCAGGGGGAGGGCTTGGGAGGAGGTTTGGAAGGTATATAATTTTGTCTTTTCAAACTTGATTATGACAATCCTTATTACTTGCTCATCATTTTAAGTAAATAATATCTATTATCAATATTTTTTAAAAATACCATGTTTGACTTCATAAGTACTATAAATCAATTAGAATTTTCTCTATTGTGCCATATATTAAATTTGATTTATAGTATTAGTAATAGGGATTATTTTTAAAGAAATATCACTCTTTGGTAGAAGGATATAATATGTAACTGGATTATCTATTAGAAGGGATTATTTTTAAAGAAATATCACTCTTTGGTAGAAGGATATAATATGTAACTGGGGGGAAAAAGTGTAACCATAATTCATAACTGCAGCACCTAGTGAGAGAGAATCCCAAAGAAAGATACAAAATGCCTAAAAGCAAATATATATAATCAATAAGGACAGTCTGCAAGAACTATCTATAGAGGGGCTAGAAAACCTCCTATAACAGAATAATTTTAAAGCATATAGTCTTCTTAAAAGTTGTTTCAAATTCATTTTCTCTTCCACTATTCATTTGTTCTTGAACACTTTTGAACATTTTTTTGTGCTCCTCGTATGCTGCTAATCATGGAAGAAAAAAGAATGTAGTAAGTAATCATGACAAAGGAAAGGATCATTAAACTTGAAGGAAGTTCAAAGAAAATTTTTCAAATCAAAACACAAAGAGAAAAATGTGTATAAAAACCTTAAGACAACACCTAAAATTGGTCTATAATGTCAAACAATTTAACATGTTTATAATAAGAGCCCCAGAAAATGAGAGATACAAGGTAGAAAGAAATATTTTGAAAAATAATGACTTAACATACATTTAAACAAAATTGTCCTATTAAAGTGGGAGTTCTAGAAGAAGGGGGGATGTTCTAATTGGTCTGTAGGTATATTGGTAATTTTTGTTTGGCTGTAAGGGAGGGGCTTGGAATTTCAAAAGAAGGGAGATTGTTCATAGTAGAGACGAAAGCTTTTCTGAGGCTGGCCATTTGCTGGAACAAATAAGCATACATGGGGAGCTTTTTAAGGTCAACCTGTCATAATGGTCCTGGTAGAGGCTGTCATGTCTGGTGGTTTCTCAGCATGAACTGATGTTAGAGAGTAGGATGGTAAAAAAAAAAAAAAAAAAATCTAAAAATCAAAAGTCCTGGGCTCTGTCTTGGTCTTTGTGTTGGTCAAGGTTCTCCAGAGAAACAGAACCAATGATGATGGATAGATGATAGATAGGTGATAGATGATAGATAGATAGATAGATAGATAGATAGATAGATAGATAGATAATAGATAGAGATAGATGAGCGATAGAGATAGAGATATGATTTATTATAAGAATTGTCTCCTGTGGTTAAGGAGGCTGATGAGTTCCAAGTCCTGCTGGTTTAGCGGCAAGCCAGGAGAGAAAATAATGTACTTCTGGTCTGAAGCCTGGCAGGGTCCAGACCCTGAAGAGCCAATGATTCAGTTTGAGTCCGAAGGCATGAAAAAAACAATGTCCGATTTTAAGGCAGTCAGACAGGAAGAATTCTCCATTACCAGGGAAAGAGTCGGTCAGCGTTTTTGTTCTATTCAGGCCTTCAACTGATTGGATGAGGCCCACCCTCTTTAGGGAAGACATCTGGTTTGCTCAATCTACTGATCGAAATAGTAATCTCATCCAAAACTACTCTCAGGGAAACACACAAAATAAGGTTTGACCAAATATCTGGGTACCTCATGCCCCAGTCAAGTTGATACATAAAATTAATCATCACAGTTTTGATACTCATTCATTGTACAACTCTGCGCAAATATTACACATTTCTGGGCCTAAATTTTCTAATCCATGTAACCAGAGAGATGGAATAAATGATCACCATGTTTTCTTCCTTCAAGTTATATTTTTCTGTGGTGTCAAAAAGATGAGATCTCAAGTTATTTGAAGGGAGCTGAACAAAAATCACCTACAAAATTATTTTGCCACGTTTTCCCCCAGCCCCAATGTTGAAACTTTATGTAAATCTAACACTATCTAGTATTGCACAACAATTTTACAAATTTTGTCTCTTATCTCCTATAGTATCAAATGAGTGAGATTTTCACAGCACAGATTATATTCTTTATTTTAAATAAGAGGAAACCGAGACCCTAGTTGGTTAGAACTTTGTTTCTCCAAATTGCAAAATATGTAGGACAGACCACACTCTCAATTAGAAAATCTTGACCTGGTTCAAGATATTGTCCTGTCTCTCAGAGTCTCTTAGCTCCTCTCTCATCTGTTACTGAAATAAAAGTAATTTCTCTTTCTTTGTTAGTTCTACTCTTATCTTTTTGTTTTCTTAAACTTCTGTGTGCTAGCCACAGAGGCTTTGTTGCTCCTTATTCTTTTTATTTATTTTCATACAATACTGCTGTTCTAGATGACATGACATCAAAATGTAATTTAAATGTTTCAAATAACACATTGAACATTGGCCATTACTAATGTGTCATTCATTTATTTTTCCCCAATAGTACTTGCATTTTCATGTATATGAATAAGGCTGTAATTTTGAAAAAATACCATTTTTTATTAGTGGTAGCAAAATCTTTTAAAAATCTTAGTGTAAGAGGGTGACAGTGCCAATTATGACTATTTTCCAACTCAAATGGTAGCCCAACTTAGAAGACAGGACTATTTACTCATAGTGTCAACAGGCAGATATATTCTGATCCACCACAGAACTTATAAAATCTTCAGAAAAATTGTGTGCAAATCATCAATAGGCCCAAGGTAGAATAATTGATGAAGAGAATAAATGTTATAAAGAATGAAAAGTTCACTAATTAAAATAAAAATGGAGAGTTTGCACCTTTGAAAAGCAAACTCTAGGTACATTTCTTTATTCAAGTTTAATCAGTTTTAACTGCTCTAATTTTGGCCTACGATGATGATTGCTTGTGTGTTCATTCTTGGTTCTTTATGAGATAATTACTTTCAGCTTCGAACATGTAAAGTAATAAATGCGTCTCAAGGTTCAAATCAAAATCCTTCTGCAGGTTAGTTTTTGAGCTTTGAGGTTTCAACAGGAAATTCTGTATTTCTCTTATCTATTTTAATAACTTTCTCAATTCAAGTGCTTATATGTTCTACAATTTTAAATGCCTCACAGAGAAGTAATATACGTGTCTGTGAAAGGGGATGAGTGATGATGATTTGTAAAGCTGCAGTTTGGAATTTTGCTTTCAATCCACCACCTGAGGACATGTCCTATATCAAAATCGTTAGGACTCAAGATCCATTAACTCTCCTTATACACTTAGCTCACTTGGTATCATCATTTCCTATTCTCATAGTCCACCCTTGCTGTTAGAAGGAAGTGTGAGATCCAATAATATTAAGTCTGGCTTTCCTATATAGAAGTGTGTGTGTGTTTGTGTGTGTGTGTGTGTGTGTGTGTGTGTGTGTATGCAAAAGAACAGACTCAGTAAGCATTGCAAAGATCTCTCCCTTTTTGACAGAGGATATCTTAAAAGCATTTTCAAGCTGTGATGCCAGTATCAGTGCTGTCGACAGTAAAACTTTTATTCAAATGAGATACAAAAAGTAAGTATTTATGAGATAAAGCACAGAAATCAATTGAAAAATAGGAAAATAATATGGGAAGATTATTCAGAGAAAAGAAAAATTAATGGTCAATAAACATATTAATGAGGATGCACATGTGGTAAACTTGAGAGCAAAATTCAAAGGGCTGCTGAATTTGAGAAAAAAAAAAGAGCAATGACAGTATTCTAGTTTTCCAATTCTGGCATCCATCAGACATATACATTTTTGGAATGTCTTCATACTTTTGCACAACTGTTCCATTTGACTGTCAGAAATAAATACTAGAAAAGTTTATGTCCTTGGCTCCTGCTTAAGCCTTTCATCTGCAACCTTTCTCATAAATCTAAGCAAAGTATGTTTCTTTGTAACTTTAAATATTGCATATGATGGGTCTAAGTTGGTTTATAGATAGATTTTTGAGTTTGTTTTCTGGAGAAAACAATAGAAGAGACAGCTGTGCTTTGAAGACCAAGAGTTATTTTTGGAAAAAAAATTCTGCATGTTAATTTTTTTTTTCTAAATTTCAATTTAATGGAAAATTAAGGTGATAAGAAATGTGGGTAAAGGATGACATGGGGAAGGAGCATATAAATATAATTGTTTATGGTCAAATGTTTCCAAACAAGAAAAATACAAACTTAGCAGAAAAAACTCTTAAGTCTCTCAAAATTTATTTCCACTTAGAAAATAAAGTTGTATTTTGGGAAGCACAAAGTCTAGAAATTAAATGACATTCTCTGTGTCAAGATTAGCTTTTATTCAAATCTTCATTCTGAACTGATTGAATCAGTAAGGGGGTGGAAGAGTGTCTAATTGTTAGCTTTTGGTGTGAAAAAAAATGGCAAATAAGTAGATTTTTAATCTGACAATGACTGCTGTCTTTTTGGGGTAAGAAAAACTTTTAGTCAATCATGTGTCAAAATGAAAAATATCCTATGGAAAACAGCATTAGTTTCTGATACTACAATATCTTATTAAAAATATGTTTATGTGTTGGAGGTGATCACTTTTTGATTCGAGAACCTATGCTCAGCTCAAGACTCAAGCGTAAGAAGTTTGTAGAAAATCTTTCCCTTTGTCACTCTCAGTTTAAGTTACTTCAATGAAAAATGAAGGAGTAGATGTTCTAACAAAATGTCCAGTCCTGAGTGTAAACTAGGATAAAAGTGGGAATGATGCGCCTGACCTCATAAGACTTTCAGATATTTTTTTAAAGATTGTATTTATTTATTTGAGAGAGAGAAAGAGAGAGAAGAGCAGAGCAGGGGAGAGGGCCAGAGGGAGAAGAAGCCTCCCCGCTGAGCAAGTTTTATATTAAGACCGCGCTGACTCAGAGTGATGGAGAGGCACCATTTGCAGGATGGCCAGGATGTCATTTACAAGCCTTAGGATGTAAGTTTGGAAAGTATGGTGAAATCTTTCATCCCAGTATTTCTTTTTTTTTTTTTTTTTTAAGATTTATTTATTTATTTGAGAGAGTGAGAGAGAGAGCAGCGGAAGGGACCAAGAGAGGAAAGGGAGTCTTAAGCAGACTCCATACTGAGTGTGGAGCCCATCCAGGAGCTCAATCTCATGACCCTGAAATTAGGACGTGAGCCAAAACAAAGAGGGGGACGTTTAACCTACTGCACCACCCACGCGCACCCTGATCTCAATATTTCTGACCCTATTTAAGTTCCTGATAACTGCCCCTCCCCCCCATCAACTAGCCATGGGTAAACGGTACAGGGAAGGATGCTCTTTCACTCAGGAAAAGTAGCCTGTGTATCCTGACAGCTTCGGATATGGTAAGAAAATAACAAACCAATGCTAATTTATAGTAATCTGACTTAGAAAACATTTATTGAGCCCTTACTCTTTATCAAGTCCTATGCTAATTTTCTGGAATAGGAAAATGAGTACAATATAGTCCTGACTTCAAGGAGCTATCTTACTGGTTTGGGTGAGCTAATATGCAAATAAACAAAATTTACCACACTATGATGAGAGTAAAATAAACAAGGATGTAAATCTGAAGGAAGAAAGAATAATTACTTGAACTTGGGTTAGGAGAATATTTTCAAGACAGTTCAATGGGACAGATTTAATCTGATATGAGACTTGGAGGAAAAATAAGAGTTTTCCAAGAAGACAGAAAGGACATTTCAAGGTAAGGAATCACATTTGCAAAGGCATATTCAATAAACCACCAGCAATTAGATGCTGGTTTTAAGAGATAAGGGAGAGGAAGGAATCTAGGATGATTCCCAGAATTCAGATTTTCATCTGCATAGTGCTATATATCAAGATAAGATGTATAGGAGCTAAAATAGTATCTGGAAAAGGGCAATAAGGTGAATACTGTTTGGGTTTAAACAATTAGAAAAAATGAAAATGGGTTATATCAGCCACAGACATGTCAAAAAACAGATGGCACACCAAAACGAGGTAATCTACAGAGTTTTAGTAAAGAGACTATTTTCAAAGGTTGTGAAAGGTGAAGAGAAGCCAGAAGGGCCAGTACAGCAGGGCACATCACCACTCGTAGAGGTGAAGGATGAAACATTTACCTGCATGGGAATTCAGATACGTGTGAAGAGGGATTATGGTCTTTGACCACAGGAATGCAGATTCCTGGGGAAACCCTGCAGAACAAATACCCTGGCCTCATTATTTTCTCTCTGTTCTATCTGCTCTTCTCTCCACTGGCTACTGGCTAAACCCAATGGAATCTAGAAGCCTGTAAGTAATTAATGGAGTCCACCCTGGGCACCATGCAGGGCATGAAAGGACTGGAGGTTTATCTAAACAAGTGAGTGGAGGACGTCTAATCCAGGGCTCAACTGCTGCTTTGGGGATTTACTACTTACATTGAAGGCAGGTGAAAATTGTTCAAAAAACTGCTTTTTCTTTGAAAATATATTAACTACAAATTTATAGCATTCTAGAGATAGTTTCTGCATATGTTTCTTAAGTTATAAAAATATCATCATGCATGAGAATGTGTCTTCCTCAATTGTCTACCAGCAAAACCAACTCATTAAAATTCTTGCAGTGTTTCCTGGGTCCAACTTAGGAGTTCCAGTAAACAGTTGTTAGACTCATTCCATCTGTTCCAAATTAGAAGGTACCTGATTTTCTATAAAGACACTATTTCCTGTGACTTAGATAAAAGGCAATCATTATTGATATAGTTCCAAATTTTGAAGTAATATGAAATATAAGATAATAAGGAAACATTATGAAATTTTATCTTTAGTAATAATTTTAGGTAAGTCACAAATATTGTATTTTGTCTGCTCTAGACATAAAAAACTGTATGATAATTGTGTTTAACTCTTGTCAGTTCCCCAGTGCCATAAGCACTTCCGTGTCTTACGATGCCGTGAGAAAGCAAAGCGATTGTTTCTCAGAACTCATGGTCTAGAGAGTCTTTGCTGTGAAAATACAATTTCACAAGTTAACTATGGGCACAAATATTAGAAACTTCTTCTATGAACATAAATTTGATGGGCCACTAAAGAATTTTGTCATTTTCTCAGACCTGTGTTATGGCAAGTGCCATGAATTACTTTGCATTGATTTGAATACAAATTGAAAAAACAAGGAATTGTATGGGGCCCATATCAGGAATTTTTAAGCAACTCATTTTCCTTGTATACTGTTGCTAAAAATGATAGTCATTATGAATATTCAGGACATAAAATAAATATCATTCTATTCATTTTTAAAATCGAATTAGGCTATTCTTTGAGCTTTTAAAGTATTCAAGTTTCAGGCCAGAGGCCAGGGTGAAGAGAGAAGATAAATAAGAAGAGCTTTACTTTTTAGACTTAAAAAGATGAAACTTTAGAATTATCACAGAATGGCTATATTCTCAAACTTTTCTGGTGTTCTAGTTAGTAACACATGTGATAAAATAGTTTTTGATAGGAATTACTAGATTTTTCTTATTGTAGACTAACTCAATAATAAATCTTGAAGTTTTGGAATTTACGAATATATTGTACATTGTAAAGAAGTGTGTATTGACAGGAGAGTGAGGGGAAATAATTCCATTTGTGCAAACATCAATTGAATTGAATTGAAATTGAAAGTGATAAAAACTTTTCTGAGCCTCAGATTTGCCATTACTTAATTTGAGAGTGGAGACTCAATGTTATTTAAATAATCTATCATGCCCAATATCATAGCCCTTGAAATTATATGGCCATATTATAAAGACATCTCTATAATTTTGTTAAACTTTGTGTCGAGTTCCAACTTTGCACTAAGTATATAGATATTCTTTCTTAACTCAAATTCAGTTTGAGTACCTCACTTTCTTAATTGGATAAAAAGTCCATTTTAAAATCCAGGAAATTAATCTTTTGTTCTTCAGGGAAATATTTTAGTTTAATATACAGTTTTAAAATTCCAAACAAAGCCAAATTAGTAGAAGGAAGGAAATTACAGATTAGAGCAGAAATAAATGCAATAGAGGCTAAAAAGACAATAGAAAAGATCAATAAGAGTAGTATCTGGTTCTTTAAAAAAATAAACAGAACTGACAACATTTAAGCTAAATTCACCAAGAAAAAAAAAAAAAGAAACAGGACTCAAATAAAATTAGAAACAAAAGAGAAAACATTACAAATGATAGCGCAGAAATATAAAAGATCGTGACTACAATGAGCAGTATAAGCCAACAAATTGCACAACCTAAAAGGAATGGAAAAATTTCTGGAAACATACAACATACCAAGATGGAATCATGAAGAAATAGAAAATCTGAACAGACTTATTACTAGTAAGGAGATTGAACCAGTAATCGAAAACCTCCCAACAAACAAAAGTCCAGGGCCAGATAGCTTCACTGGTGAATTCTACTGAAACATTTAAAGAATAATTAATACCCATTCTTCTCAAGTTCTTCCAAAAAATAGAAGAGGGAACACTTCCGAACTCATTTTACCAGCTAGCATTACCCTGATGTCTAAATCAGATAAAGATGCCATGAGAAAAGAAAATTATGGGCCAATATCTCTGACGAAGATAGGTGCAAAGACTCTCAACAAAATAGTAACAATCCCTATTCAACATTACATTAAAATAATCATAAGTCATGATCAAATGGAATTCATTCCAGGGAGGCAAGAGTGGTTCAATATCCAGAAATCAAAGTGATACTCCACGTTAACACATGAAGGATAAAAATCATGTGCTTATTTCAGTAGATGCAGAAAATGCATTTGACAAAGTTCAACATCGTTATTGATTAAAAAAAAAAAACAACTCTCAACAGAATGGGTATAGAAAGAACGTACCCTAGCATAATAAGGCCATAAATAGTAAGTCTAGAGCTAACATCACACTCGATGGTGAAAAGCTAAATGCTTTCTTCTAAGATCAGAAAGAAGACAGGCTGCCTATTTTTGGGACGTTTATTCAGCATGGTATTGGAAGTCCTAGTCTGAACCATTAGGCCAGAAAAAGAAATAAAAGGCATCTAAATTGGAAAGAAAGAGGTAAAACATCATCAGGGAACTACAAATCAAGAGTACAATGAGATACCATGTCACGCCAGTCAGAATGGCTAAAATCAAAGCAGAAGAAACAAGTGTTGGTGAGGATTTGGAGAAGTGCACAATGGAACCATTGTGCACTGGTGGTGGGGATGCAAACTGCTGCAGCCACTCCGGAAAACAGTATGGAGCTTCCTCAAAAAGTTAATAATAGAGCTATCCCATGATCTAGTAATTGCACTACTGGGTATTTACTCAAAAAAATACAAAAGCACTAATTCAAAAGGATAATTGTACCCCGATGTTTATAGTAGCATTATTTATAATCACCAAATTAGGGAAGCAGCTGACGTGTCCATTGATAGTTGAATGGATAAAGAAGATGTGGTATGTATATATACAACAGAATATTAGCCATAAAAAAGAATGAAATCTGCCATTTGTAACAACATGGTTGGAGCTAGAGAGTATAATGCTAAGGGAAATAAGTCAGTCAGAGAAAGACAAATACCGTATGATTTCACTCATATGTGGAATTTAAGAAACAAAACAAACAAGCAAAGGAAAAAAAAAAAAGAGAAAGAAAAACCAAAAAAAAAAAAAAAAAAAAGATTCTTCAACTACAGAGAACAAACTAATGGTCACCAGAGGAGAGGTGGGGGGTGATGCGTGAAATAAGTGAACACTGTACATTAACTATACTGGAATTAAAATTAAAAACTTAAGAAATAAAAAAAATAAAGTTAGCCCACTATTAAGCACTATGGTATGTTGCCTGTTTCACTCTGCTTTATACAGCTCATGCTCTTTCAGTGAGTTCAAGGACTGATTTAAAAAATCTATTTAAGAAGACATTTGGCCTCTCATAAATGAATTCCAGTATTATTTTGAAGGTAGAAACTGAGCATAGATTTCCCTCCTGTCTCTTTCCTCTATATTCAACAATTCACCAATGAAATGAAATGAAACCAATTTAACAAGCCTAAACTACACATACTGTGTCAGACCCACCTGACCCCTAAGTTCAACTTTCATTTCACCAAATGGTGCTTTTCAACCAAAACTACTATCATCACACTTTGATTCTCTTGTCTGGGTGAATTTTCACTATCAGCAGATGCTTATTCCAGTTAATAAGCACATCACTTATATGGAGACGCTGAAAATACATCTTCCATCAGTACTTTACTATGTGATCCCTGATATAAACTTCAGAGGACTTTAATGAAGTAGGGTAGTAGTTATTAGTAATAATGATATTACTGTATTCAATTTCCTGATATGAAGAACAAGTCACACAGCTGCTGAAAAGAAGTCCTACTTCTCAGACTGATTTGTGTTTTGATTTTTACATCATGTCAATGTTCTTTCCATAAAATTGTACTGCTTTGCACAAAAAAAAAATTGGTGGCATCTCTCTGCCACAGTAACAAAAATTATTTTACATAAATATAAAATAACTAAGCTAATTAGAACAAGTTTATTAAATGCTATGGTGTGTTATACAGTGTTTTGAAAGCTCTCCATTTATTATATCTAACCCTCATAAAGTTGTTATTGATATTATCATTATATTCATTTATAGATTTGTAAACAATTCAAAAGTTAAAGTAACCTAGAGTGATTACACAGCTTGTCAACAGTGAGTCCAAAATAATAAGGAATAAGAATTACGTTGTTTAAATTCCTTCTGCATCTTTAAGATATTTATATATTGTAAATCATAGAGACAAATACTGTTAAAATTATTTTAATTATTGTAAGGAATCATATTATTTATATATGCACTATATTAAAGTATATCATAAAGTAACAATACAGAGGTATTCTAATTTATTTTTTAATGAAGGATGGTTCTTAATTTGAGGGACTACAGAGACCTCTGTGCAGGTCTGAAGAAAATCATTAGAACCTCTGTCCATACAATGCATGTAGAACGTTGCAAATGATTTCAAGGAAGTTTGTAAATTAAGGATTCAATTCTCCGTGAGACTGCCTGTTTCCACCAAAGTCTTCCCTCTAATCTACCTAAAGTTTTGCCTTATAAAAAATATGATGCTGTATATGATTTAAACTGCTGCTTTTCTTAAACATGACATTTCATATTGGGTTTGGATAGCAATTTTCTTGAAAAATTCTTTATTTCAGCTGAAGAGTACAAATTCAACTTCCTGAAAGAAGCATGATTCAGGCAGATTGAGAGATACATTTCCTAAACAAATATGCTTCCCAAGCTTTGTGTTCTGCATCAACCTCAAGGTTATAGATTATTTATATTCTCTAAGGATGACATGAAAATTTGTAGTTAAGTTGAACTATCATGACAAGAAGAAAAAGATCATTTATGGTTTTACTTAAAACACAACTTTTGCCTCACCTGACTGATATCCAACAATGCTCTTTATGTCTATAGTAATCCAGATGTAAAGATCCCTGCATTTTCTCTTTAACTTTTTTTTTGTAAGATTTTGTTTATTTATTTATTTTAGAGAGAGAGAGTGCTCGACTGCAAGCAGGGGTAGGGGCAGAAAGGGAGAGGGGAGAGAGAGAATCTGAAGCAGACTCTGTGCTCAATGTGGAGCCGGATGCAGGGCTTGATCTCATGAATACAAGATCATGACCTGGAGATCTTGACCTGAGTTGAAACTAAGACTTGGAAGCTTGACCAACTGAGCCACCCAGGTGCCCCTCTTTAACTTGCTAAAAAGAGTAATACTCAGTTGTGAATCACTAAGATTCTAAATTGAAATTTCCAGCATGAAGTTGAAGATGTGGGATTAACAATCAAGGAGATGGGCAGAACTGGGCATGAAAAGAATGATGGTGTAAGTTAGGGCATAGATTTGGTAGAAAATGTGGAGAGAGAAAAAGATCAATGAAAATCTAAAATCTAGTGGTTAAAATCGTGGTTTTGCCTGCTACTCCATAGTACTATCATTTGGGCAGTTTACTTAATCTCTTTAAATCTCAATTCCTCAAGTGTGAAATGAAGATAAATAATTTTGTCTTTAGTTAGTTTGGAGAAATTAGTGGTATTGTGTATGCCAATTTTTTACCTTTTTTAAAAATCTTTTTTCAGAGTTAGCTTTTACTTATGTTTACTTATTCTACAAAGTAGAATGTCAAGCACCTATTATACATCTCTGCCAATGATACCATTTTTAAACAGATGAGAAACAATTTCTACCCACGTGAAACTCAAAAGGTGGAAGAGACTGTCACAGTAGAATGAATACATGCCTTACTGAGAGCAGCAGTACAATGAACCATGAGAGAAATTAGTAGAGCCATCTAACCTAGATTTGGGAAATCTAGGTGGGCTTTCCTGAGGAAGTGTCATTCAAACTAAGATTGAAGAGTAAGTTAGTTTGTCAGGTGAAAAAGGAGGTCAGAAAAGAGTGTTATAATATTTGTAAGAAATTGTAGTATATGATTTTATAGAGCCAGTGCATATAAATCTTTTGGTCATGTTCATTCAACATTGACCATGAGGAATGTAATAATTAATTATTTGTCAGAACCAATACTCTCTAATATATTCCCACAATTATACCACCTGAAAACAAAATACTGGAAAGAGAGATTTTTTCTTTTTTTCTTTTTTTAATGTAAATATAACACATTCATTTTCATGAAGTCCTAATAGTTCACTTTTGCCTTTGTTTCCCTTGCCTTTGGAGACATGTCTAGCAAGAAGTTGCTGCAGCCGAGATCACAGAGGTTGCTGTCTGTGTTCTCCTTTAGGATTTTGATGGATTCCTGTCTCACATTTAGGTCTTTCATCCATTTTGAGTCTAATTTTTGTGATGGTGTAAGGAAATGCTCCAGTTTCAGTCTTCTGCATGTGGCTGTCCAATTTTCCCAAGACCATTTGTTGAAGAGACTTTTTTTCCATTTGATATTCTTTCCTGCTTTGTTGAAGAAGCTTTTGCACAGCGAAGGAAATAGTTGACAAAACCAAAAGACAACCGACACAATGGGAGAAAATATTTGCAAATGTCTTATCAGATAAAGGGCTAGTATCCAAAATCTATAAAGAACTTATCAAATTCAACACCCAAAGAATAAATAATCCAATCAAGAAATAGGCAGAGACATGAAGAGACATTTCTCCAAAGAAGGCATACAAATGGTCAACAGACACATGAAAAAGTTCTCAAAATCACTTGGCATCAGGGAAATACAAATCAAAAACCACAATGAGATACCACCTCACACTGGTCAGAATGGCCAAAACTAACAAGTCAGGAAACAACAGATGTTGGCGAAGATGTGGAGAAAGGGGACACTTTTTACACTACTGGTGGGAATACAAGCTGGTACAGCCACTCTGGAAAACAGTATGGAGGTTCCTCAAGCAGTTGAAAATAGAGCTACCCTGTGCAATTGCTCTACTAGGTATTTACCCCAAAGATACAAATGTAGTGATCCGAAAGAGCACCTACACCCCAATGTTTGTAGGAGCAATGTCCACAATAACCCAACTATGGAAAGAGTCCAGATGTCCATCAACAGATGAGTGGATAAAGAAGATATGGTATAGTATATTCAATGGAATACTACTCAGCCATCAAAAATGAAATCTTGCCATTTGCAATGATGTGGATAGAACTAGAGGGTATTATGCTAAGTGAAATAAGTCAGTCAGAGAATGACAATTATCATATGATCTCATTCATATGTGGAATTTAATAAACAAAACAGGATCATAGGGGAAGGAAGGGAAAAATAAAACAAGACAAAATCAGAGAGGGAGACAAATCATAACAGACTCTTAATCGTAGAAAACAAACTAAGGGGATGCCTTGGGAGCTCAGTCAGTTAAGCGTTTGCCTTCAGCTCAGGTCACGATCCCAGGGTCCTGGGATCGAGTCCCACATAGGGCATCTTGCTTTGTGGTGAGCCTGCTTCTCTCTCTGCCTGCTGCTCGCCTTGCTCGTGTTCTCTCTCTCTCTCTCTCTGATAAATAGATAAATAAATAAATAAATAAATAAATAAATAAATAAATAAATCTTAACCAGAAAAAAAGAGAAAAGAAAAACAGGGTTGCTGGAGGGGAGAGGGGTGAGTAACTGGGTGATGGTCATTAAGGAGGGCACATGATTTAATGAGCACTGGGTATTACATAAGACTGATGAATCGCTGAACTCTACCTCTGAAACTAATAATACATTGTATGTTAATTAATTGAATTTAAATTAAAAATAAAATAAATAGAACACATTCAGAGGCCGACATGATCCTTTCACACATATTTTTGGTATATATATAACACAAACGTTTTTATAAAAGAAAAAATTGAAAGCTTCCTAAACTTGGAATTTTAGCTGATTTTATTGTTATAATTATTTTCCAGTTAATGACTAGAAATTAGTATTCTAATGAAGTCATTGTTAACAAGAAACCAGCAAAGGACTCTGATGTTTGCATGTTAAAATTGATCAACAGGAAGTTATTACCACAGTCTTTACATGCTGAAGGCAATAAGTGAGCAAGAAATTTTAAAAGTTTCACAAGTTCCAGGGCACTTGGCACATTTTCCCTAGTCGATAAGAGAAGTAGAGAGAAAAGAATAAAAATTTAGGAGTCAGAGCACCTACGTTCTGGACCTGACATTTGGCAGCTCAATTAGTTGTGGTCCCTTTGTTTCCTCCTCAGATAAAATTCAGATGTTCTGTTGCCCAAGGCTTTCTTCGGCAAAGTTCTCAGGAGCCCTAGCTTTTCCATATTATTCTTTTGTCTTGCGCATATCCGCTGTATTTTGAGAAAATTTCTGGGAACTTCCAAACATCTTTACTGCTTATATCTCATTGACAGAAACTTGGCACTTGTGCGTACCTCTCTGGAGGAAGGTTGGGCAAATGCAGTCTACGCAGGTATATCATGTTCTCGAATAGTGATTCGGATTTCTTTTATTCTGAAAGTAAATTTTGATTCTTCAGCTACATCTAGTGGTTTTAATCCACAGAATCATCAATAATAATATTAATGGAAATAGAACAGAAATAATATTAACCATAGACATAATTTAAACCTTTTCAAAGTTTATTTATTTTTTTAAGTAATCTCTACACCCAACGTGGGGCTGGAACTCAAGACCCTGAAACCAAGAGTTACACGCTCCTCCAAATGAATCAGTCAGGTGCCCCTATAATTTGTAAATTATTCCAAACAGCCAGTTCCATTTTTTTGTGAAATCAGAAGCAGTTTTACTTCAATGACTTGGTAGCACTCTCTCTTGCCTTTCTCCCCCTGCTCTTAAAATTTCTTCCCAGGCAGTAATGGTGTCAGGTAAGGCAGGTAGGCTAGTGTTTGTATAAGTTTTTGTTTGTATAAGTTTTTGTATAAATTGGCATTGAAAAAACCAGTTTACTATTTTCAGTCCATTTACTAGTAATGCATGTGATACTTTTCAACATTCATTCATTTTTCCCCTCCCATTATGAGCAGGATGTACTTGCTCACTTCATTGATGTTGAGCTTAGTTAGTGATTTGTCTTGGACATGATAGTGATAACGGAACTGTCAGAAAGAGGGCCGCAAGTATGCTTGGCTTTGGTGTTCCAATCTGCCATGAAAGTGAGAGAGAGTAGGGACTGGACTTGGGTCCCCTCAACTCTAATAGTAAAATCCAGCGTTCCTTGATAGCTGAAACCCTGTGCCTCTTGAGTGATGTATCTTGGGGAATGTGAAAGCAGGAAGTTTACCAAAGCAGGGACTTGACCACAAAGACTGTCAAAGACAGAATCAAACCAGACGGTGCCAAGGTGGACCCTTGGCTGACCTTTCACTGATGTTTTCCCTCATTATAATACTAAAAATCATGGAGATTTTTAGGGTGGAGATTTAACATGCTAATTACACATGGGATGCATGAAGAAGCATGTCCTTTAAATGCACAGGTGCTAATAAACCCCACCTCTTATGTGCTTGAACATCACCCTTTTCCTGCTTATGCCTGTTCGTAATTTCCCCTGATCTCTGTCCTTGAGGGGTCAGCCTGAGGATTTGTTGTGCTTCGACATAAACCCCAACCCCAAGAGGGAGGGCCTCAGGCCTTCACCAAGAGAACTCTTGGCTTTGCATAAGAAAGAATTCAAGAGCAAGCCATTTTGAGAAAGTGTCAAACATTTATTAAATATAGAAGTAAGAAAGGAGCTGCTTCATAGACAAAGCAGTGGTTTCTCCACCCAGGTAGGGAAGAAGACCCTACTTTACCTCTAAAGAAGGATTTTGTAAGTTTTTTAAAATTAGCTAACAGTATAGGGAGGGGCTTATTCTTCAACTTTGCTTTGGGTGGTTACTTTCTCCATTGTCTTAGGGTTGTGGAATTACCCACAGGGAGCAATTTCAAGAACGTCCAGCCTAGGTGTCTTTTACTGCCAGAGGGAGTGGGCCTTGTGGTTTTCCTGAGTCAGATCTTGTAACTCTTTTTATGAACTGCTGACTTTTAGGTTAAGGGTCAGCTGAAAACCAAAACGGCTTTCTTTGTTCAACCCGTCTCCTTAGTCGTTTTGTTTGTTTTCTTTTCCTCCTTTCTCAGGTTAGCCTCTTGTCAATTTCTATTCTTTAGGAAGCCCAAGGACCCAGTTCAGTAAAAAAAGGAACATGGTTTAGTTTCTTTCCACCGCTGGCTCCTCAGCATGAAACATAATTGAAAAGACCTAAACTCAACCTGCAGCCTAAAACAGAACCACAGTCTCAATCACACTTCAGTTAACACAGAGATCCATGAGCAAGAACCATAAATGCGCGTTGTGGTCTTCAGAGTTCTGCATTTGGTTATTGTGTAGAAAAGCTGACAGATACACACTGTTACCGCCATCTCATTCGACTTAATAGATTTCGGTTTTGATTAATACTGCCATTTAAGAGCCAGAGACAGCAAGCAATTCTATCTTTGGGACTTATTTCATCAAAATTCTCCTATCTGGAGATACTTCTGCTTGTGCTTTATCTTCTACATTAGTCGATATCCAGTAAGATTGTAACTGGCAAGGCCGTAATGCACTTTGAATTCCTGAAGGCCTTTTAATCAAAATAAGACCACAAGGCAAGTCCAATAAGATTACTTTTGTCATTTAGTGTGCTGAAGATCTAAGTAAGATCTTCAAATAACTTCTCAAGGAAACTTCTTGTTTGGATGAGGTTAAGTCCCAGATTGCTGGTCAGCTCATACCCTACAGGATAACTTTGCTATTGATGAGATGGTCTGTCTACCCAAAGAGACATCAACCAGTATTTTCCACATAACCACATACATATACGCCAAAACGAATTCCTATTATTCTGTTTTGTTTGTTATCAACCAATTCGTTTCCTTCGATCTTTATCTAATTGATCTAGGAGTGTAGCTTAATTAATTCTAAAGAGCTAGAAGTACGAAATAACTAATAGCATCTTCTTTTATTGGATTGCTAGGAATCTTTTTATGCAACTGGATTACTATAGTACTGTTAATCATCGGTACGTCCTGAAATTATTTCCCGATGTAATCAATATAATTCTAGAAACACGATTACTCACAAGTTTTCCAGATTAATTTCTATGTATATATTAAACACAAATGATTAATTGCCTATCAATAAGTTGTATTTACCTGCACTTTAAGGAAACTGATTCAGTTGGAGCTACATAAAGTTGAAAACGTGAACAACAATACTCTGCATTATTTGATCAGGGTTTCAGGGAATTATTTCGGAGCTGTCTACTGCCAAATTGTTTACATAAATAGACAACTCACTTATTATTTTTTTCTTCCTGTAAGGACAAATACTATTTTCAAGACTTGAATATGTATTTTCTTTTCAAGAAATTCTAAAATCTCATTTTGCCCAATAAAATTTTTTTTCTGGGGCTAAAAACTTAATCTCATCTCTAAAATGATTTACTTCAGGAAAGCAACTGAATTAGACAAACATTGAAGAAAACCTGTGAAGATATTTTCACATTTTTAATCTTCACTCCCTATTATTTTATCTAAAAATATCTTACAAAATATAAGTTAATACATACAAAGCTGGAAACTCTTGCTGACTTCATTCCTTATCCTTTGGTGCTCATGACCTCATTTTGTACCCTTTTCAAACAATTCAATGTATTGAGATCCAGCTAAGGCCCAGTATCAGGATGGATTCAGGAATAACTAACATGAACATGAACGGCCCTCTGATCTCAAGACCTTTGAAGTCCAACAGAGGAGGTCATACAAAACTAACAACACCAAAATACTGGGGAAAATTTTATAAAGAGAAAGGATCATGCAGTGATTTTGGAAGAAGAATATCTTTGCCAAAAAAAGTCTAATAGGACTTCTCCAAGATTCAGGGACCTAAATTGAGCAGGATTTTATGAGCAAAGAAGGAAAGTCCAACTGTCCAGGCAGAAGTATGTTCAGTGGGAATGCAAATTGGTACAGCCACTCTGGAAAACAGCGTGGAGGTCCCTTAAAAAGTTAAAAATTGAGCTACCCTATGACCCAGCCATTGCACTACTGGATATTTACCCCAAAGATACAGCCATAGTGAAGAGAAGGGCCATATGCATCCCAATGTTCATAGCAGCATTGTCCACAATAGCTAAATCATGGAAGGAGCCGAGATGCCCTTCGACAGATGACTGGATTAAGAAGTTGTGGTCCATATATACAATGGACAATTACTCAGTTATCAGAAAGAACGAGTTCTCAACATTTGCTGCAACATGGACGGCCCTGGAGGAGATAATGCTAAGAGAAATAAGTCAAGCAGAGAAAGACAATTGTCATATGATTTCTCTCATCTATGGAACATAAGAACTAGGAAGATCGGTAGGGGAAGAAAGGGATAAAGAAAGGGGGAGGTTAGAAGGGGGAATGAAACATGAGAGACTATGGAGTCTGAGAAACAAACTGAGGGCTTCAGAGGGGAGGGGGGTGGGGGAATGGTGATGGGTAGTAAGGAGGGCACGTATTGCATGGTACACTGGGTGTAATACGCAGCTAATGAGTCATCTAACTTTACATCAGAAACCAGGGATGTACTGTATGGTGAATAACATAATATAATAAAAAAAATTAAAAAAAAAGATGAAAGGACAATGGTCACTGGAATTCTTATTCAGACTTTGTGACCCAGGAAAAAAATTCAGTGAATGCTCAGTTTCTGCTCATTTCTGCATTGAGGAAATTAGACCAATGGAGCTCTGACTAGATTGATTTAACAAAACCCCAACGACTATGGTTTCTGTTCATTATTTTATCTTAAATATGTTTGGATTTTCACTATTTACAGCTTTATAAAACTATCTTCACAGTAAGGTGAAAAAGATATTTCTTAAGATGTATTAAGTCTAATTTACAAAGAAAATAATAGCATAGGAATCATATTTTTATTATTGGAGTTGTCTGGTTTGCCATTAAGAAGTTAAATAAATGTTGAAAATACAAAAAAAAAAAAAAAAAGTATGTTCAGTGTTGTAAACCAGTGTTGTAAAAAAAAAATAAAGCAGCAAGTTTTTAGAGGAGAACAATTTTGGTCTGTGGGATCACAGTGCAATGGATAAAACTAAGAATCTGCCTGGATATAAAGAATGCAAGTTGATGAACGCTTTATTCCAGCTAAAGGTTTTGGATAATGTACTTTACCTCTGAAAAATGCTAAGTAAAGAAATGATATTACTAAAAGTGCTAAGTAAAGTAATGATTTTCCTGAAAAGTCAAAAGTCATCTTTATTTGTAATGTTCTCATTTTTAAAAAAGAAAGCCTTTGCATTTGAATATTACTCATAATATTTTTCAAATCATGATCAAAACAAAGTTGGATGCAAATATATCAAAATGTTCAAGAGAGTTGACTCTGAAATTAGGAATATGGGTAATTTTTATAGTCTTCTTTGAACCCTTTAAACATATTTTTCAATTCTTGAATATTAAAAACAAAACCAAAACAGAAGTCATCATGAGATTGGACATTTGGATGATGACTTAATGACAGTAGAAAGAGAAATAGAAAAACAATAATCCGAGTAAGAAGTGGTGAGATTCTGAATGAAGACAGAAGACTTGGAGGAGACCTAGTTTAAAAGTTGACTTCTGTATTATCCAAAGAGGAAGAAGAGGAGGAGGAAGAGGAAAAGGAAGAGGTGGGGCAGGAGAAGGAAGAGGAGAAGCAACCACCTTTTATACATGATTCCCTCTATCACAGTGAGTCCCGGTTTTCTCTTATAAAAGTAGAGGTATGTTTGCCTTGAGATTTGTAGCTTTTTGTTTGTTTGTTATGGTTATAATAAGAAAAATATTGCAAAACCCGAACTGGTCAAATACAATAACCATGCATTATTTTCTGGATTCTTGTGAAGAGACTTCTGAACTGGCAAAGGGAAGTTGATGTTTAGAAGGGTTAAAGCTAAATACTAAGAGGAATCAACCCACTCTTTCAAGGCACATGATAAAGATAAAGATGTTGTTGGCCTTATAAGAGCACGAAAAGAAAGAGGATAGGTTTATAAAGTTATGTTTCTGTCTCACCTTTATTCAGCCTTGAGCATTACAATTTATATCTCTATGGTCTTAGGTGAGCCCTGTGAAACTTCACAGGATGTAAATCCTTTTGTATTTACTTAATTTCAAATATTTGAAAAGGGCTATGACTCATTCTTTCCATTTTCAGTCACTTCTTAACTCACCCATTTTGTAGAAGCTGGGAAAATCTGGTAGGCCAAAATAGTCAGCTAGCTTTTATCTAGATCACAATGAAGAGGAAACAAACTCTTGATTATAAGCGTGGGGAAGGTGGGGGTGGGCAAAGTAGGTGAAGAGGACTAAGAGGTACAAACACTTCCAGTTATTAAGTAAATGAATCATGGGGATATAATGTACAGCACGGAGAATATAATCAGTTAATATTGTAATAACCTTGTATGGTGACAGGCGGTAAGTTACCTAGACTTATCATGGGCATCATTGTATAATGTATAAAGGTATCAAGTCACTATATTATACACCTGAAGCTAATAAGATATTGCATGTCAATCATATTTCAATTTTTTTTAAAAAAGGGAGTAGAATGGAAAAATTTCAAATCATAGTTTTTAACAAGACCCCCCCAAAAACCCAAAGGAGCATTATCAAGCATCAAGTCCAAAAATCTAAGGACAAAAAGATGAGGATTCAGGAGGTAAGGAGGTTTAAAATTGAGAGCTCAAAACAGGGAAAGGTGACTGGATTCATTACAAAGGTATATTTTAAATAAAGAGCAATATGTAGAGGTCTGCTTTTGTTTTTGTTGTTCCTGTTTTTGCTTTATTTTGTTTTTCAGTGGGTGATGCATTATATGAGAAACTAATGCCATCCTGATTTTTTAAACAAGGAAAGTGAGACTCAGAGTGGTATCCTTCGCTTCACATAACCATCCCTGTAGGAATCAGGGCTTTTATTCAAAGTAAATTCTTCTGACTTCCATGCTCGTAATTTAGGACAATACATGAGAAATGTTAAAACCTTTTGAAAGGTTTAGGGTGATAAGTTTTGGTTTTTTTTCTGAAGCCTGCTGGCAGGGTATAGAGGTAAAAAATAGTTATATCTCATCTGTCTCAACAATCTCAGTTTTCTCTCTAACCATGCATCTTGACTCTCAAAAACCTCGCTGCTCTTTGTTATTCACTATCCAGTTTCCCAGTGACTTAGATTCAAGTGTTTTGAATCTCGAAAAGCTATCAGAGGCCATCCATCCTATATATTATAGGCCTCTGATGATTAGATGGCAATACGTACATAGACTCACTCATGCTTTTCTTATGCTTTTCGTGTACTTGGATGAATTCCATGGCAAAATATTGTAAAGTTTATTTAAATGAGAAAGGCAGAGTTAAAACTCTCAAAGTGAATTGAAAATGAAACAGAGAGAAAGAGCAAAATTAACTTATAATGGTGAAAGTCATATTTATATTTCAAAATCGAGTAACCTGATTCTAAAATCAAGAGCATTAAATGTTCTGTGGAACACTGGCTTAGGAATAATTTATTTCCATAGAAAAAGATGACATGCAAAATTTATTACATTTCTTCTAAAAAATGGAAAGATGACGGGATTGAAAGGAATAACAATTTTGCATGTCTTCCATATGCCAGAAATGTTGGCAGGTGAATTAAAATGGTAATTTTATTTAATCTCTATAATGACCATGGTAGAAAAAGATTACCAGTCACATTTTACTGATGAAGGAATTAAGGCTCCTAGAGTCACTGCTCAGAGTCCACAGTTAGGAAATAGAAGTCACGCAAATAGGTGTGGCAAAAATCAGATTTAAACCCAGTGGGCATGGCTCTGAAACTTAAAATCTTTCTAAGCCTAGAACTTTCGTTCATCAATGAAAGCCTTGCCAAGTAACTATCATATTACGAACATCAATCTATACACTATGGGTGATACAAACCCTGTTGTCTAAAGGTTTAAAACCTAATCAGAAAAGACAATCCAGTTCTAGTAATACCTGAATATAAAATACAAATTCAGCTGAGCCCCATATGATTAGGAGATCTAATCAACATGAGATGAAATCATTGATTAGGACTTTGTGGTAGATTTGCAAAAAAGGGAGGAATTAAGAGCATTCACAATTAAAAATAACGTGTATGGAATCACTCTAGCATAAGAACAGAGTGCTACACAAACCCAGAGAAACACGTAAGACTGATTTTCACGTAATCATTTAAAACACATCTATCTTGTATTATTTGTTATATACGTAGTTTCTACACCTGCAAAATAGAGATAGTGACACTTCACAGGGTTGTTGTCAGGCTTTTATAGGAAAATATATCGGAAAGCAAACAGCAAACTGTTATTCTAAAATTCAAAAGTCACTAGAAGGCATTTTCACATTTATTAGAATGTGAAATTCTAGCCACACTTAAAGTAAATAAATAGTTTTCACAAACTGTCAGAAGTTTTATAAAAACACTAAAGATGCATACACTTAAATTTTAAAATTCTTTGAATTTTTATGATTCATCAATTATTGAAATGTTTGCTTTATATGGATCATTGATGTTCAAGGAAAAACTTATTTCTTAAATAAGATTCTGAAAGAAACCAACATAAAAGTCTACCTCAAAGATACTCAAAGGCAAAACAAAAAAAGAACAGAATAGGCAAAAGAATGAAACTGGACCGCTTTCTTACAGCATACACAAAAATAAATTCAAAATAGATTAAAGTCATAAATGTGAGACCTGAAACCATAAATATCCTAGATGAGAACACAGGCAGTAACTTCTTTGACATTGAGCATACCAACTTCTTTCCAGATATGTTTCCTGAGGCAAGAGAAACAAACCAAAAATAAACTATTGGGGACTACATCAAAACGAAAAGGCTTCTGCCCAGCAAAGGAAACAATCAGCAAAACTAAAAGGCATCCTATAGAATGGAGAAGATATCTGCAAATGAAGTATCTGATAAAGGGCTAGTATCCAAAATATATAAAGAACTTAGAAAACTCAACACTCCAAAACCAAATAATCCAATTAAAAAATGGGCAGAAGACATGAACAGACATTTCTCCGAAGACATAAAGACATGAAAAGAAGCTCAACATTATTCATCATCAGGGAAATGCAAATCAAAACCACAATGAGATATCACCTCACACCCATCAGAATGGCTAAAATCAACAACACAAGAAACAACAGATGTTGGCAAGGGTGTGGAGAAAGGGGAACACTTATGCACTATTGGTGAGAATGAAACTTGGTACAGCCACTGTTGAAAACAATATGGAGGTTTCTCAAAAAGTTAAAAATAGAACTACCCTATGATGCAGCAATCACACTACCAGGTATTTACCCAAAGAATACAAAAACACTAATTCAAAGCGGCACGTACACCCCTATGTTTATACCAGCATTATTTACAATAGCCAAGACATGGAAGCAACCCAAATGTCCATTGATTAATGAATGGATAAAGAAGATGTCACACACACACACACACACACACACACACACACACACACACAGAGGAATATTTATTCAGCCATATAAAGAATGGAATTTTGCCATTTGCAATGAGGTGAATGAAGCTAGAGGGAATTATGCTAAGCAAAATAAATCAGAAAAAAGACAAATATCATATGATTTCACTCATATGTGGAATTTAAGAAACAAAACAAACAAGCAAAGGGAAAAAATGAGAGAAGGAGTCAAAGAAAGAAACAAATTCTTAATTATAGAGAACAATCTGGTTACCAGAGGTGGGGTGGGTCGGGGGATAGATTAAATAGATAAATGGGAGGGGAGGCACCTGGGTGGTTCAGTTGGTTGGGTGGCTGCCTTAGGCTCAGGTCATGATTCCAGGATGCTGCAATTGAGCCCCACATCAGGCTCCCAGTGGGGAGGCTGCTTCTCCCTCTCCCTCTGCTACTCCCCCTGCTGTGCTCTCTCTTTCTCTAATAAATAAATAAAATCTTTAAATTAAAAAAAATAGGTGATGGGGATTAAAGAGTGCACTTGTGATGAGCACTGGCTGCTGTATGGAACTGTTAATTATCTATATTGTACACCTCAAACTAATATAACACTGTATGTTAACTAACTGGAACTAAAGGAAAAAGTTAAAGTAAAAACAAAATGAAAAAAGAACAGGGTAGGTAGTCACATTACAAAATAGAAAGTGACCTTGGGGTCCAAGCAGATAAAATGCCCATCAAAAGCTTGAATGTTTTGGGGGTGGTTCTGAGATTGAGTTCCACATTTGAAGCATGATATGAATTTTGTATTTAAGTATATACATACACACATATGCACATCTATATAAATATGTATATCTATATACATACATGTATCTATTTCAATTTATATATACACATATACATATGCAAATTTATATTCATGTATATATGCGTGTATATATAAATATGCACACACAGAAATATTTAGGTATACCAATATATTGATAGATGTTTCAATATCTATATACACACAAATATTCCTTTAATTTTCAAATGAATCCTTTGAGCTATTTGTCTCTATTTTCTAGATGAGAAAACTTAGGCACAGAGAGGTGAAAATGCTGTTACTTGGCCAGTGTAGAACCAGAACGTACACTTGCCAACATGACTACAGTCAGTGTCCTAGCACTCAGCGAGTACAGTACAATTGACGAAGGGCAGGCATAGTAGAATGTCTCATAATCCCAGCAACAGGAAACCTCTCTTCCTATACAGAATAATGACTGTGACTGAAAATAAACAAAGGATGTGATTTGTGTGATAGCTTTGGTACAGAACAAGTACAAACTTTATATAGAGAGTAAGACAGCTTAAGATTAAGACCTACATTTACCATATATTGATTTTATGACATTTGGTTGATTTGCTGAACAACAAAAGCAAACATTTAAATCGAGCATCTACCATTTGCAGAATTCCACAGCAGAAGCCTTGTGTCTGCCACATTATGTACTCCCTATAAGAAAAATTTGTGATCAAAGTATTGTTATCCTCATTTTGCTGTCGGGAAAACTGAGAGGCAAGAAGCATAAGAACTTCCCAGAATCACCCTAGGGACTGATAAGGTCAAGACTGTAACCTTCTCCAGACACCTCGCTTTTAGCTACCGTGACACACATACTTTGGGCATTAACCTCATTTCTCTCTTCTGTTAAAAGAGGGTAAGAGCCTCTACATGTGTGATTATTACAATGATCAATGGATGGACTTAAGGGAGTGTGCTCTAAAGTGAGACATGAAAAATCCCAGAGGTTAAAAGGTCTACAAAGGAATCCATATTGTAGCCTATCGCTAGTTGTGCTTAGCTGCTCATTTCTTGAATTAGAAACAGTAATGAAGTGCTCTTTGTCAACAGTGAAGAGAAAGACCCTGGTGTGGCAGGAATGCTTTGTATAAGATATTGGTATGGGACTCCAATGGCCCTTGCCCAGATTTATTGGAAACCAAGTTGAAGACGAGTCACACTGTTGAGAAATTAACCAACTGAAAAATACACATTCTTCTATCTTCTGTATTTCTCTCTATACTTCAAAGGCTGCACTTTAGTCTTGAAGAAATAGTTTAATTGAGAACCAACTGGGCTCCAGGGAATTTATTTAGCACATACTCAAGTTAACACACATTAACGACACGTTGCTGGAACATCCTGATTGAGGTGTCAACAGCCTAGTCTTCAGAAAAGAACAACATTTTATTATGTCAAAATGCAATAATATGTGTGCACATATTAGCATATATGAATATATATTAATAACATATACAAGTATATTAATAAATAAGAGGATTCATGTTCAAGTTATATGAAAGTATCAGAAATAATCAACGATTTTTGTACTTATTCACAAAATCCTTGAAACCCTATGGGAACTACATGAATATCAGTAAAGTTTATGGATTAAGAGCATGAATTTTGGAATTCCAAAAAGTCAGGGAATGAATCATAGCACTGACATTTATTAACTGTATGACCTTATGTGAATTACTTAATCTGCTAAATTTTATATCCTCCACTTGGAAATTGGTATAGAAAATGCCTATTTTGTAGAATTATGGGAATAAATTGTGATAACATAGGTCAGTCATTTATTGTGCATTAGTGGGTGCACAATAAACAGTATGTTCTATTAATGGAAGCATTTAGGGTACAGATTCTAGTAAAGTCATAAATGTTTGAAAAAGCAAAATAATAGCAGAGTTACATTAACTGATTCAAACGAATTTGAAATAATAACAGGAAAACTGAAAAATACATTGTGCAAGAGAGAGTACTTTTTGTAAATGTACTTAATATCTGGTATTTTTTTCATCCCAAGTATTTGCTAGACGGTGTCTAATATCAGTGTTGCAGCCCTGTGTGATTGAATAGGTAAGAATAAGTTATTTGAAGATATGTAAATAACTTACAGATACATCTACTTTTTTAATTTAAAAATAATTACTAGAAAGTATTTTAGTTTGAGCTCAAATTTTCAATTAGAAAAAAATGTACATAAATAAAATATTACTCAGTAATTTCTTTTAACCCAGGTAAACATTGTTGTTATTTTTGTTTTAGAAGAGTAAACAGTTAAGAATATTCATAGTGCCTTTGCTGAATTTTAAATTTTATAAAGTACACAGATGCAATCAAACTGTATTATTACTATTTTACAATATTTTTAAGAGTGCAGTTCACTAGCTACTACTGTTAGTTTGGCTAAGAGGCAGTCTATTACAGAGGTTAAGAGCACGGGCTCTATAAGGGGATGACAATCATAATTACACCCATCTTTTGGATTCACTGTTCTGGGATGCAGTAAACATTCAAATGATAGCTGCTGTAAACCTGAAATCATCCTTGACGCTGTTCATTTTTTTCACACTCCCCAGTGATTCCATTAGCACATCATGCCAGCTACAGTTTCAAAATAGATCACGTTGCTGAATGCCTCTCACCACAACCATTGCTAACACCCTGTCTAATCCACCATTATCTCTCACCTCCCCTACTGCGTTAACATGCTAATTAGTCTCCCTGCTGCTGCTCTTAGCAGGAAAGCCTATTTCCACACAGTAATGATAATGGTAATTTAATACATAAATCAGATTATGTGACTTTCCTACTTATACTACTTCCTCTCCCAACAAACCTATGTGAAAAATTCAAAATTTTCATGTGCAAATTGGTCTTCCCCTTGCTCAATCCCTTCCAGGCTCGCTGACCCTCACACATTTCCAGCACATTCTTTCTCCGTAGACTTTGCCTGGAGACTCCTTCCCCTAAATCCTCATTCCTTAACCTCTTCTAGTCTTTACTCAGGAAATATTTCCCAAGGACCCTTCTTGGACTGTATTTTACATGCTTTCTCCTTACGCGGGTTTTTCTTTAAAGGGTTTATCACTTCGGGGGTTTCACTATGTATTCTTCAGCTGTCCGTCTTCTTCACCAGGATATGCGTTCCATAGAACTAGAATATTTTACTTTGATAACCAATGTCTTGCCTGTGCCTGGAGATGTGCTTGCAAATAGTGGGCTATATACATATGTTGAATGAATGGGTGGTCCTATGCTACGTATTTTGAGTATATTATCTCATTTAGTCTTCAAAACATTCTTGAAAGAATGTTACGTTCTTCCCGTTTTCACACCTTAAAAAACTGAGTCAAGAAGGTCAAATTAATCGACTGGAGGCACACAATACCTCGCTGTGAGTCAGGATATAATGCCAAATCTAACGATTTCCAAGTGCTCCCAATTTCATCTTGCTGTGCTCTTTATTGGATCTTTATGAATCAGAAGTCAGGCAAATGATGCCTGTTTTTCTGCCCCAAGCCAGTATCATGACGCTGTCAGTCAGTCTAAGATCTCCATTCAGCACAAATTTTGCAAGGACCTCATCTTCAGGCCCTTAAAGTCAAATCAAGGTACTGTTTTTGTTTTTTTTTTAAAGATTTTATTTATATATTCGACAGAGATAGAGACAGCCAGCGAGAGAGGGAGCACAAGCAGGGGGAGTGGGAGAGGAAGAAGCAGGCTCATAGCCGAGGAGCCTGATGTGGGGCTCGATCCCATAACACCGGGATCACGCCCTGAGCCAAAGGCAGATGCTTAACCGCTGTGCCACCCAGGCGCCCCAAGGTACTGTTTGTTTTTTGATAAGAAGCTTCCCTCTATCTTATTATTTCCACCCAAATATGCAACATAAATATTCATTTAAAAAACTGTGTGCAAATATTGAATTTTGTATTTCAAATTTAGAAATTCATATTTCTCCATAACCTTTTGAACCTTGAGTCTGACTCGGTACCTCAGGGTTCTTCTTAAAATGGAATTGAGAGATTGCTCTAGTACGCCCTCCTGGGACATTGGAATTTTGCCCCACTTAGTACAAAGGTACTGTCTTCTTCTGCGTTAGTCCTTTCGTCCTTGTAATTATACTTCATGAGGCCTTCAACTGTTCTCAAATAAAATTATGACTAGTCCTATGACTTGCTTATCAATAGCTGATTGCTTGGCGCTAAAACTCATTTTTAGAGTCACCCAAATCCTATCTCCTTCATTGAATGAGCACCTTCGATTTAAGAAAATTTTGGTAATGCGAGAGATGCAGAAGTGGACTGATAAACAAATTATATTTTTCCTGGGAGATCGGTTGTGAAGCTAAGTAAATGCTTCACGGGACCAGTGCATCCAAATAAATAAGTTTTCTGTTAGGTTCCATTGAAATTAGTGATAAGCTGGTTACTTTACATGTTTCCACTAAAACTATAATTTTTCAACCCCCTTTGTGTGTAGGACTGCTTTTCATAAATTAATTTCTGAAAACTGTAGGAAGCAGAATCACAATATTACGGGAATATGCATCACCTATATGCACTGTGTGTTTTAATAAGGTCAAATGACTGTCTTCTAAGTAAGTAAACATTAAGTTTGGAGAAAATAGGTTAGGATGTAGAATCGATGTGATTGATTATAGAATCCTGAGCAATTGACTTTAATATGTGAATATTACATATGTGAAAAATGATACAGAACAAGTTCTGAAAAATTTACTAGAAGGGATAAAATGACCAATCTTTAGATTTGGAACCAAAAACCATTTTGATTAAAAGGGGGGGAAATTAATTAAAGTGAATGCCAATCAACAAATGTCTTTTCAGACTTGTCTCTGATCGTTCTGTTCATAAATACACCAAATTTCACTAACCTCTGGATTCAGGCTAGACACAGCCTTGACATTCTCTTTTAATAATTAACTGTAGGAGTTTAGTCCTATCAGCTAATTTCTGCAAATTATGTGATAAGATAAAATTAGAATTTTAGATTATTTAACTCTAAGATCCCTTCAAACTCAAAACTGAATTCTTTGGAGCTAACCAGGATGAAGGATCTGGAATTTTGTATCAGAGTCTTTTAAAGAACTGAAAGTTTCCTGTTGAATATATTTAAGAGTTTCCCAAATTAATATAATGCAGAGAGCTGTTGAAGCTGCAGCCCCAGGGTGCCAGGGGGGCCTCAGTCGATCAAGTGCCCAAGATTAAGTGGCCGACTTGGTTTTGGCTCAGGACATGCATGGCCTCAGCCTGGTGAGATCAAGCCCCACTACAGACTGCTCTCAGCGAGGAGTCTGCTTGAGATTCTCTCTCTAAAATAAATAAATAAATAAAATCTTAAAAAAAAACAAACTGCAGCTCCTCCAGCCTCAGTCTCAGAATTCCAGGTTCAGTAAGTATGAGATGGCACTATGAAAAATGCAACTTTTAGCATTCCCTAGACAAGTCTGCTGATCAACTAAATTTGGAAGCCACTAATCTAAGCTCCATTTGCTAGTTATAGAAATACAGAAGTTCAGAAGATTTACCTACTGTCTCAATCTTTTAAGATAGTTTTGTGTCAATTTTTAGTAGGTAAAAAATGTACTCATGTGAAAGAAAGAGAGAATATTTTCTTGCTTATTATTAGCTTATTTATTAGCTACCATGAATTTTGTGGAAGGTAAAACTCTAATGGTGATGTTGTTGGCAGGGTGTGGGGGTTAAGGAGTCACAACATCCTGTGTGTAAAAATAATCAGAATTTGAAAGAAGATTTCACTAAAAGCCAAAACAAAACATTAGGTGACAATATATAAAGAGAGAATATGAAGTATTTTAAAACATGTCAGCCAGCATTGTGGTTACTAAGTTTGAGGTATGTGTGCTATGTAATTTTAAAGTATAATATATTTTAATTAATTAGATTTAATGATCATAGAAAATTCATCTAGTCCATGTGATTTGATGAGTTGGAAAGTGAGGTGAGCCAGTTTATATCATTTAGTTTGAGTTTAAACAAAATAGCAGATCTGGGAAAATAAACAGCTGGAAAACACTCTTTCAGGTTTAGAAGAACATAGATTGCTGTGAAAATTTGTTTCACACACTCCAATATAGACTTTTAAGACTTTGCTTGTTGGGATCTTACCCATATTTAACTCATAGATTGCTCCTTTCTTCCTACATAAATTCATAAACGCAATGAGATGAGACACAGAGAGGGCTCCCCAAATGCACAGGCAAAATGTAATTTAAAAACCGGAGAACATGTGATGCATACATGAACATTAGACAGTTGACAATCTTTAGGCTGCAAGTCCCAGAACACTGCTCAGATGTCCCATTAAATATATTTGCATTCAGGAACAATCACAAAAGAAAACATACTGAACAGAAGTATAGTAACAGTGAGTAAATACAGTTCCCAACAACCAGAAATTCTCAAACTCTTATGAAAACAAACACAAATTTCCCCAGAGGTTGAGATCATACAGAATACAGCAAATTCCTCTTTATGCCCATGTTACATTTTTCCTATGAATTTCCAAATACTTTAACATAGTTTAAAGTTTTTTTTTAAAAAGATTTGTTTATTTATTTTAGAGAGAGAGAGTGAGGTGGGGAGGGGCAGAGGGAGAGGGAGAGGCAGAGAATCTCCAGCAGACTCCCCACCTAGCACGGAGCCCAACACAGGGCTCCATCCCACGACCTCGAGATTGTGACCTGAGCTGAAGTCAAGAGTCAGTTGCTCAACCCACCTAGCCACCCAAGTGCTCCAAATAGTTGAAGTTTTAAAGTCCAAATGGATAGTGGATTTCATAATGTTCAAATTATGGATAAATCCATGTTCTTTGTTAATAAACTTAAAAAGCAAAGCAATTTATAAATTTTAACTTTCTCCAAAATAGTGGGGAATTTAACCTTCTTTTCATAAAGGATGGAAATGAAATTCAGAAAAGTCAAGTGAGAAGCTGCCAGTCACATCGCCAGGTCTTTACAAATTTGAGACTGAAATTCAACTCACCTATCTAGAGATCAAGTTTTACAAATTGTTAACTGTGAGTCTGTCTTGAGGGGGCTGCTTAAGGAAAATGTGAGTCATTATACTAAAACATTTGTGGGATTAGGTGCCAGGATCCACTGTGTAATAAAAACTAAGGCTCACATTTCAAGTGGCCATATACCCCAGTTTATCAATATTAGTTCTGATTTATGTTCAGTGTCCCCACTTCCTACGTGTTTTTGCATTTTTGTTCTGATTTTTTTTCATTTCTTCACCAACTGTTATCATCAATAGTTGCATTACAATCGAATGGGCTTGGGAGACCTTCGTGTGCACCTGCAGCGTTTGCCAAGGTCTCGTCTAACCGTGTGAGACCATGTGCACTAAACAGAATTCTCACTTTTAACACAAGATTTAAACTGAGAGAAAATCGTCATCTTTTCTTCACCAAACATTTTGAGATCAAAATAACATAAAGCATCACTTTCAAGGAGGTTGTTCTCTGGTAAGACAAGGTACATTCTGATCAAAAAACTTCCTTCCAGTGATCGGCATTGAGCTTGCTGGGTGCTGTGTTTTATGTGGCTGTACTTGGAGGCCACTTGGTGGGTAAGTGTGAAACCCAGCAAGAGGCATCAATCAGTGGAAGAAGCTCAAGGGAAAACATAGGAGATTATGTCATCCATTTGTAAAATACGTGTGGGACAAAAAGCTTAGCCAGCTTGCCATAGAGAAGTTAGAGCAGTCTAAATCCTTGCCACTCAGCATCCTGTTCTCAGACTAGCTCCCCCTCTACCTTGCTAGAAATGCAGAATTCACATTAAACATGTGCAGCTTTTTGTATGTCAATTGTACCTCCATACAGTGGTTGAGAAAGAAATGGGGGGCACCTGGGTGGCACAGTCGGTTAAGCATCCGATTCTGGATTTCAGCTCAGGTCATGATCTCAGGGTCATGAGATTGAGCCCCACGTTGGGATCCATGCTCAGCATGGAGTCTGCTTGAGAATCTGTCTCCCTTTCCATCTGCCCCTCCAGCTCGTGCTCTCGCTCTCAAATAAATAAATAAATCTTAAAAAGAAAGAAAGAAGGAAAGAAAGAAAGAAAGAAAGAAAGAAAGAAAGAAAGAAAGAAAGAAGAAAGAAAGAAAGAGAAAGAAAGAAAGAAAGAAAGAAAGAAAGAAAGAAAGAAAAAGAAAGAAAGAAGAAAGAAAGAAAGAAAGAAAGAAAGAAAGAAAGAAAGAAAGAAAGAAAGAAAAAAAGAAAACGAGCAGAATCTCAGGTCTCACACTCAGAATTTTGCATTTTATGAATACCCCTTTGTCATTTGTATGTTCATTAAAATCTGAAAAGTGCTAGTATAAACATTTTTTACCAGAGAATTTATGGTATATTGAACCCCAAATGGATAATTACATATTTTGTACTTCTTAATTTGCAATTAATCCATTTGACAGCTATTAGGAGAAAAATTGTTCATATTGAATGAAAAATCAATACATGATTTCTCCATTTCTAAAGAAACTTGATAATAAAAGTGTACGTATCACCAAATATCCATGTAGGTTGAACTTCTACTGTGGTAGATGGTAATTTAAGACAAGAAAATGCAAGAAAGTACTATTACATATCGCGTCGTAAAGCAGGGCTTTCATTTAAGCTTCTCATTTGCTGGAAGGTATTTTACTCATTATTCCCAGGATGTGCTACCTGTGTGTGTGTGTGTGACGGGTAGTATACATTTATGAAAAGATAGTGATGGTTGCTAACATGATGGCTTCATTAGCACAGGAATTTTGCAAACAGTTAAATGATAGCTGTTTTGTATCAGCATCATCATATATTTCAAACAAAAATGCAAGATTAGTTAATTCCAATAATTAAATTTTTAAAATCCAATACATAATATACTGCTTTGAAAAGTTCATTGTGTAATAGATGAAGTATTCGGTACTGTGGATTCTATTGCATATTTGCTTAAAGGATCAATGTTAAAGTTAAAAAATTTTTGCGGTGGTAAAAATAAGTGAGTTCCGATGCCACAGAGGGTCCGTAAAAGGTAATGCTCTAATAAAACACAGGAGAGAAACATACTTGAATTTAGTTATAGAGGATAAACCAACTGAGATAATCTGCTCTATAGAAAGAAGCAATCTCATATGCCAGACATACAACATATGAGTATGAATTCTTCATTTTTTATAACTGAACTATAAATTTCAGGGATGAATATGATGTTAAGAAAGTTAGTATGGGGGCGCCTGGGTGGCACAGTGGTTAAGCGTCTGCCTTCGGCTCAGGACATGATCCCGGCGTTGTGGGATCGAGCCCTGCATCAGGCTCCTCCGCTATGAGCCTGCTTCTTCCTCTCCCACTCCCCCTGCTTGTGTTTCCTCTCTCACTGGCTGTCTCTCTCTCTGTCGAATAAATAAATAAAATCTTAAAACAAAAAAAGTTAGTATGACAGTTTGCCATTTTTCTTTTGCAACCCATAGTCTGTATGGTTTTAGAATTTTTTTAATCTTTAAAAACTACTACTCATGTCAATCTAAGTGCCTGGCAATAATTCTGAGATCGCTTTTTAAAATAAATCATTTTAATTTAGTTGTACTTTCTTCAAAATCAGCTGGAAATCTAACCAAAGAGAAATAATAGAACACCAAAAACTTTGTATTTGAAGCTTTAATAATTTTCAGTCACTGAAAAATATTTTGTAAACAAAAAATTGATTAAAATGTAATCCCTTCAAAATTAAAGAAGGAACTGAATGAATTAAATGGTGGGAGATTTCAGAGTACCAGGTCCAAGTTTGAAATTCTAAAATGCACGGTGGAATGTTTTGACTTGAGAAAATAGTATTTTGAGGAGACTTTTTTAAAAAGATTTTATTTATTTATTTGAGAGAAAAATAGCACAGAGGGAGAAGCAGACTCCCCACTGAGCAGAGAGGGCCCAACACAGGGCTCGATCCCAGGACCCTGAGATCATGATCTGAGGCAAAGACAGACGCCCAAATGAATGAGCCACCCAAGTGCCCCCTGAGGAGACTCAGTTTTAGTTGGTTGAATTTGCTTTCTGGACTGAAATAGAATGGAGAATGAATGCCTGCAATTTTGTAGCACCTGAATTTTATAAAACATTTACGGTATCATGTATATAATGTAAATTCTTATAGGTTATTTGTTGAAGAAAATATTCTGAAGGGGATGCAAAATATTTGTAAAAATATTGGGGCTATTATACACTTTAGTATACAATGTTTCATTCAAAATTTCTTTTCAGCAGAATTTGCTGTGAGTTACCACTTCCATTAGTACCCATAGAAAGAGTATATCCTCAGTTAAAATATTCATCCACGGAATAAATGTTCTACATCTAGTAATGATGGATTAGTTTGCTGCAGACCAAAGACCAATTGCAAAACTGGAAAAATGCAAGAAAAAAATCATTTTGGGGTTTGGTTTAAGGATTTGTTTGGTTGTTGTTGTTGCCGTTTTGGCATTTGAGAACTTTCAAGACAGCTACGTTTAAGAAGAAGTTGGAGCATAGAAGAAAAGAGAAGTTCATTGAGATAGAACCATACATTTTGTGTTGCCTTTGTTCTCCGGCCGTTTGTCAATTTGTAAATTCTGTGGGGCTGAAATCGTACGAAATCAACCAGAAAGGACAATTGAAACATTGGGACCTTGACCCAGAGCTTCTTTCATGAGCCTGGTGGAAATAAAATTTGGAATTCAGAGCTATCAAGGAATCAGTACCCGCAGACAAAGACACTGAATGGAAGAAACGCACATGGAAGTCAGCCCGATATTCTGAGCCACTTTTCCCAAAGACACTTTGAATAAGTGAGTCAGATGAGAGGCTATGAAGCAGATCTGCAAGTTTCAACCAGGCCAAGCCAAAGCAAGAAGTTGTCTCTCTGAACTTGAGTTAACAATGAGAGCATACGCATTATGAAGAAGGAAGGTTCATGGTTAATAGACCAGACTTCCAGTTAGGAACCTAGAATGACTGTATTCTGGGGGTAAATGACAGCCAGATATAGACCACTTCTCTCAAAGACTGTAGCGAGCTTTAATAAAGCTACATTTTAGCATGAATTAAGGTAATATGTCCTTAGTCTAAATTTCTGTCCGGAGGCACCAATAAATCTATTTAGAGGGGATGATAAGGATAGCCTGATCTTTAAGTATCTCTTCAGATGAATAAGAAAATATGACCTCGCTTTCCAGGAAACAAGAAAGAAAAGTAAAAACAAACAAACAAACAAAACACAGATAATAGAAACAGAAGGAAAAGTAATACAAATAATGGAATTATCAAATACAGATTTCCAAATAACTGTGATTAATATGATCAAGAAAATAAATGAAAATATTGAAATTTTAACCACAGAATAGAAATCAAAAAAAAAAAGTCATAGGAAATTGTAAGACTTCAAAGCAAGTAACACAGATTAAGGCTCCAGTGAATAAAAGTAGCAGTAGATTAAACAACAGAAATAAAGACTTGCTCCTGGAACTTCTCATATTTTATAACAAAATGTGGGATATCTATATATGGAACATTATTTGGCCGTAACAATGAATGTAGGATGATACACACTACCACATGAAGGCATCTTGAAAACGTTATGCCGAATGAAAGGCCCGTCACAAAGACCAATATTTTCATGATTATATTTATGCATAATGTCTGGGATAAGCAAATCTAGGGGACAGAAAGTAGATTAGGATTTGTTTCGGGCTGGAAGGGATGGGTGGATAGGAGACTGAAATGTTCTTTCTCTTCTAGAAGAGTTGAATTACACTCAGACCCTGAGATATGTAAGGGACAGAGTAAAAATAAAAATGTATGTTAGGTTGTGAAGGAGCAATATTGCATCAGTTGTAATACTTGAACTTGATAAGGCTGAAGGTGATTTTAAGGCAGATTAGACTTAACCTCTTTTATTTTATTTTTTAATTTTTTTATTATGTTCAGTTAGCCACTGTATAGTACATCATTAGTTTTTGGTGTAGTGTTCAATGTTTCATTAGTTGCATATAGTGAACTCTGGTTATTATGGTCAATTGGAGCTTCAATGACCTAATTCTTTCTCTACCAGTAAAATGGCTTTTAGATTGATTTTTATTTTATTTTTCAATGAGTTTTATTGGGATGTAATTTACATAAAATAAAATGTACTTATTTGAAAACTACAGCTTGATGAATTTGATCAAATATATACATCCAATGAACACTAAATCAATGTGACTATAGAATGTTCCACCTTAAAATGTTCCCGTCTGCCTAATTCAAACCATTGATACCCCACCTCCATTTCCAGGCAACCTACTGTCAGGTTTGATTATTTTAAGTTATCACGTAATAATTCAAATGAATGTATTCAAATTACATCTGATCTTTTTCAATCAGCACATTTTGGAGAGTCATTGTTTTTTATTGTAAAATAAAACTTATTCAATGTATGGACATAATCTAACTTATTTTTCCATGCATCTGTTAATGGGCATTTGAGTAATTTTCAGATTTTATCTGTTATGAATATGGCTATCATAAATATTTTTTAAAAATTCTTATGTGGATGCATATATTAATTTATTTTGTATTAATACAGAAAATGAAATAACAGAATTATATGGAAAACATGTGTTTAATTTTCAAGGAAGCTATAAAAATGTTCTTTAAAGTACTTATACAGTTTCATACTCCCTCCAGCAATATATGATATTTGGGTGAAGAGAGGTTTCTCATTATGGCATTAGGATACATTTTCCTGATGACTGCTAATAGTGTGAGCATTTTCTCGTGCACTTATTGGACTTCCATACATATTCTTTGTGAAGTATCTCTTCAAGTATTTTGTTCAACATTTATTTTTCTTTGTCCTTTTATTGAGCTGGTTTTGTTCTTTATATACTGTGGATGTAAGTCCTTCCAGGCACACTAGCATATATAATTTCTCCGAATCTATGACTTGCCATTTCAGTTATTGATGATGTCTATTGAAGGTTATTTTTTGAAATCATGTTTTCATTTATTTTTTCTTCTGTGGTTATTGCTTCTTGCATCCTAGCTAGAAAATGTTGACCTTCTGACCTTTCATAGTAGCTTTGAAATTTTGGTCTCTGATTAAATTCAATTAAATATTTACAAGTTATGTGAGTGAAGAATCGAGGCTATTTTTTTTCCATATGGCTTTCTGATGGTTTCAGCAGCTTTTTGAAAAAAATTATTTCCTCATTGAATTATCATGATCTTCTTAAAATCTATTGCCCTGAACAATAAACATGTCCAAGATTATTCCTGCTTTTGGTCAGTTCCATTGGCCTGTGTTTCTATCATTATTACAATATCACACTGTTAGGATTACTGTTGCTTTATAATAGTTCTTAAAAATCAGGATATATATATATATTTATATAAATTTATATAAATTTATATATTTATATATTTATATTTATATATTATATATAATTATATATAAATATATAATTTTTATATATTTATATATAATAGATATAATAAATAATAATATTATTATTTATATTATTATATTATATATTATATAAATATTATATATAATATTTATATATAATTATATATAATATATTTATATATATTTATATAATATTTATATATAATTATATATATATTTATATGGTCTCTGATAAATCAGGATATATATATATATATATATATATATATATATTCCTCCAATATCATTCTTCTTGTTCAAAATTACTCTGAGTATTCTAGTTCCTTTGCATTTCCACTTAAATGTTAAAATCAGTTTGCCAGTTTGTCACCCTTCCCTGACCCCCACAAATAATTCTTGGTCTGATGCCTGGGTTTTGGTTGAGAAATAAATGGAGTGAAATGATATTATTAAAAATTTTTGTGTTACAAATCCAAGAAGGTAATACATTTCTCCATTTATTTAGGTGTTTGACATTGTAAACAAAATTTTTGTTTTTTATTTAATTTGCTGATTGATGTGCCAGCATTTACAATTACAATATTTAGTTACTTTTTCTATTGACTTTGTAGTCTGTGACTTTGTTAAATATTGGTAGTAGAATAAATAGCTTTTTTGCAGATTCCTTAGAATATTCTACAAAGAAGAGCTAGTCCTCTGCAACTTAAGCCAAGCCATCTTTGGACTGATTTTTACTTTATTTCGATCAGAATGTATTTTATTTATTTTTGTTCCTATACTGAACTGGCTAGGAAATCCAATATAATGATTAAAAATATATCATGAGAGACGACTTCCTAGCTTTGTTCTTTGTCTTTTAAGAAATTTGGTTGTGACTGGGGCCCACCTTCAGCTCAGGTCCTGATCTCTGGGATAGGCCATGTCAGGCTACCTGCTCAGTGGGAGCCTGCTTTTCCCTCTACTCCGAGCTCCTGCTCTCTCTTGTTATCTGCATAGAGACCTGTCTCTCTTTCTCAAATTAATAAGTGAGACCTTTTAAAAAATTTTTGGTTATTATTAATTCTTTTTTGATGGCCATTCTCAGGTTGAGGAAGTTTATTTTCGTTCATAATTTTCTAATCATTTTTTTCCATGAATTGGTGTTAAATTTTATTAAATGTTGTTTCTATACCTATTGAGAAGGTCATATTATTTTTCTCCTTTAATCTTTTGATAATGAATTTCATTAATTGCTCTTCAAATTTTAACAATAACATTACATTTCAGGAATAAATATGATCTGATCGTGAAGGTGTCCTTTTTATACATTTCTAGATCCAATTTGCTGAATTTTTTTAAAGAAATATGCGACCTCTATTCGTGAGGGATTTCGATCTGTAGTTTTCTTCCAATGCCCTCCTCCAGGTTTTGAATTAAGTAACAATAGCAACATAACAGGGGGTGGGATTAGACTCACTCTATTATCTAAAAGAATATAAGAATTATGTATAAAGTATAAAACATTTTACATATGTACCATTGAGGTCATTTTAGTTTGGAATTTGTTTAATGAGAAAGTTTTAAATTATAAGTTCAGTGCATGTAATAGATTGAAGTCAATTTAGATACTCTATTTTTTCTTTTAATAGTTTTGGAATTTCTTTCATTCAAAAATTTTTTTCTACCTTATTTAGTTTGTCAAATTTAAAATTCTCTTATTATCATTTAATATCTCCAGGATCTATAGAGATATCGCCTTCTCTTTCGGAACTCCAAATAAACGTACATTAGATTGTTTGATATTTTCCCACAGGTCATAAAGCTCTTTTTTTTCTTTTAGAGCCATTTGATGCTTAAATTTGGATAGTTTTATCCAAATGTCTTGATGTAACTGACCATTTCTTCTGTAATACCTGTTCTTTGGCTAAACTCATGAAATTAATTTTTCATTTGAGGAATTACGTTATTCAGCTTTGGAGTTTCACCTTTATATATATTTTTTATTTATCTCTTATTTTTCCATTTTTTCATGGCTTCTTTGAGGATATTATTACTTATATTTCAATGTCCTTGCATGTAAGTTTCATCACATCTGTCATCCAGACATATTTTTCTTTACTTTTTTCTCTTGGATATTGTAAGTTTTCGTATTTCTTCACATATCTAATTAGCAGTTGATTGGATATTAAACATTGTAAATTTTACATATAGCCATTTATTTTACATAAAGCTATTTCAAATAAATTTAAAGATTACATGTTGCTAATTAGAGCTATCCTAATTATATTAAAAGAGTCAAATCCAGAAAAATTACTGGTGATCAGGAGCAGATATTCATTTACCATAGGGATACGATAAACAATTCACAGAGTGGTTACCTAATGGCAATACCAAAAGTTTTCAATACAGTTGGAGCCATTCATATTTCCCCTGAAATTTCCAGTTGGTGGTTTCTTATGTGTTATTGCAGCATTTTACCAATAGTCATCCACAGATCACTATTTTATAAAGACAATTTCAGTACCCAAGATATTTGAAAAATGCTACAATCAGCATCTCCTCCTTTAGATTCACAATGCGCTATTTCATATTGTAGACTGTGATTAGAAGCAACTTGATGAATTATTCTCTCAGAGTGGCAAATTTTATAGTTCGTTATCACCCTCAATAAATGTTGGCCATTCAAAAAATAACATTACATCTTCAGGAGAATCCAGGACAGGAAATGTGAATCCTTTACTAATGCTGAGGAAAGTCTAATACACAAAGGCAAGTTGAATTATTGATGAGGATTTTATGTAACTCTTTGAAATGTAGAAGTTCCCTTAGCTTTGTGGCATTTATCTCTCACACTGCACTTAATGAAACTGAACAAGTTGTGTATGGGAAAAATCTTTGTTGACAACGGAAAAGAAAACATTTTTTCAATGAGCAGGCATTGACTGAACATTTGTACACCAGGCTACGTGTGAAAGTAAAAGATATTAGCAAGACTGGGTCTTTTCACTGAGAAATATAGGATCCAATAAACATCAGCACAGCCTGGGTCATTTTTATTCCCCACACCTATGTCCTGTGTTCCTACCACACTATTAACTATCTGTCACTTGGCTGATGGAAATTTAACAGCTATTGAACATCTACTATGTTCCAGAGACCAAACAATCTTCTTTGATTCTCACAAACACACAATCAAAAACATACTTTATTATTTGCATTTTACTGTTGGATACTAAACTCAAAGAGATTAAGTAACTTGTCCAGATTTAAATAAGGCAAAGAGAGCAGGACCAGGAATCTAACTCCAAAGCCCATGAGATTAGTCAGGTTAGGCCGCCATAACCACCAGAGACTGCATGGCTTAAACAACAGAGATTTATTTTCTTACAGCTCTGAAGGCTAGAAGTCCCAAATCAAGATGCAAGAGAATTGGTTTCTGGTAAAGGCTCTCTTCCTGGCTTGCAGGTGGCTGCCTTCTTGCTGTGTGCTCACTTGGCCTTTCCATAATGTGTGTGTGTGTGTGTGTGTGTGTGTGTGTGTGTGTGTGTGTGAAGAAAGAGAGAGATCCCTCTTCATTTCTTATGAGGCCTCTGATCATATTGGATTAGGACCCTACCCTTATAACCTTATTTGACTTTAATTGTCTCCTGAAAGGCCTATCTCCAGTATAGTCACTTTGGGGGTTAGGACTTCAACATATGAATTTTAGGGGAATACAATTCAGTCCATAGTACCAACCTTACTGTTTCTTGAGTTTTTCCATTCTTTTATTCCAATAAACATTAAGGATCAGAAGCCCAAATTCACATTACCTAGAACATTGAAGCTGAAACAGTGTAATTTCCATTTTGCCTTTTAATCAATTAATTTTATACTTTACCTTCCTTAAGTCACTTTCAAAGCAAAGGTCTACATCTCCTAAGATTCCTCAGAAAACTCAAGAGGATTTAGTTTCTCTACCAATTTGCTAAATATGACTTGTTGTTAAGCAAAGGCCCTAATAATTTCTAATATCTGTCATTTTAGGTAAAAATTGACTTGGCTGGATATAGAAAATAAAGCATGTTCATGCTTTTTTGTTTTGTTTCTTTTTGTTTAAACTCTCTGAAGGTTTATATTGCTTTTGGCTAAGAGAGAAACTTAGGTTATGTTTCCCTAGATACCAACTCTTCAGCAGACAGTCCCTAAGGAACTGTACTTGAGACAAAAGACAAAGGCAAATTATTTTGCTTTCTCTTCCATTAGTTATTTTTGTACTCAAAAGAAATACTTTAAGTTTGATTTTTATTTAAGTCAAATGTTCAAAAATAAGCTCAAATACTTAAACTTTCTGGGAAGTATGGCATTTCCAGGGTCTTGGAAGCATAAAAGTCTTTGGAAAAGCTCTGGCCACATCTGCTGCTCCATTCACCTCTTCCAAGGCGCACATTATCATAATCCATTCCAGACTTGGTTTTCTCATTTGTAAGATAAAAACTATTTTACAAAGTAGTTGCACAGGTGTTTATTTCTTTATTCAATATGTATTAGCTACCAAACACTGAAGATAAAAACTAGGCAACTCATCCATACAACTGTTCTCATAGAGCTTGGTGTACAAATTAGGATGATTTTAGTATTCCTTTGTCTTCATTACCATAACTACAATTCCAGAAGACCCTTGCCCAGGTAATTGTCTTCATTGCTCATTATAAAAATTTCCCCCAAATTAAAATGAATCCTAAAAAAGATCCATCAATTCTTCAGTAAAGAACCTTACCAGACAGTGTGTGACCGAAGGCATTTTTGAAACCACCACCTTGATGTTTTCTCCAATCCGAATCTGCTGAGAAACAAAAAAGCAACCCTGATAGATCTAGGATCTATCCTGATACTGTCAGCTGGACCTTGATGTTCTCCTATTGAACATACGCAACTTCATAGCACATCAATTTCAGACAAGGCCATTCTGGGACCATAATAAATCAGGACGAAAGAGGACCAACTTGTCTTGAGTCTGTAAAGAGGCAAAAACTGTTTCTTTACCAATTACAATTTTAACCTCAATCTGTTCTTCTCTCTTTCTAGGTAAGATTATTAAGATTATCATATAATTACTCCCACTTCCTGAAAGCATACAATCCCATGCAGAACTGCACTCTTTTTGGATCTTCCCCCAAATTATCTAATACAAGCCCACATCCTATTATAAATCATTCCTAACATCTTCTTACTGAGAGGCACCTTTGTTCTCCATGGTGTGCATTCTGCCTTTCTGCAACAAGTAATTAACTCAACTTACACAATTACAGGTTTGTTCTTGCTGTTTGTCTAGAAGACTTTGTCATTATTATACCATAATCCTTACTCAACGTTAATCTAACTCCAGTCCACTCCCACCCCTCGAATTCACCCACAAACCCCTATATTGAAAGGCCTGCCTTAAACCAAACTTCAAATTCTGAATTAATTCAGATCTTACTTTTCCACCTCAGAGACACTAACAAAGCTTTGCTGAGAGAGCTTTCTCCCTGTAAGCAATAAATCTTTTTTTGTCATATATGTAAGTCATGTAGCTGACACTTGACACCATTTTGAAATAGGCATTCTGCTAGGCCAATAAGAAAACCAATACGATGTAATTTGAGTAGATTAAAGTCTCCTTAATATTTTCTTCTACAAATTTCTGGCGTGTGATCATGTTAGTTCAGGGAAATGTACAGTTATTTAAGTTATTTATAATATATAATGTTTATGAAGACACAACTCAAGTTTCTAGAATTGACTTTCTTCCACATGGCAGTCTGCATGATCTAAACTGTTCATGTCATGTGCGTTTTTTAAACCTTACAATGGCTTTAGTTGCACTTAAAATGTAATCTCATTCCTTACTTTGGCCTATAAGACCCTAAATGATATGGTACCTGTCTATCTGTCAGCTCATTTCTTGATACTTTCTCCTGAGTTCAGCCCCATTGACCTTCTTTTCCCCTCTAATGCATATCAAACTTAGCCCTGTCTTAGGCTCTGGCACTCACTATGTCCTCAGCATAGACTCTTCTCCCCAAAACCTTGCATGAATTTTCAATATTCAGGGTTTATTCAGTGGACTTCTTCGCTTCCATCTAGTACGACAAAGCAACCATCATTACATTGCGCATTTTGTTCCTTTAGCATATCTTGCCACTTATTTCAGTTTTTAAAAAAACTCAAACACGGTCATAAAAACTACAAAATTATATCACCATCACTATTTTGTATAGTTACAAATTAAGGTAACTCGATGGTTGAGTTTAATTTACCAAACCGTGCACCCAAGAAGGGTTGATCAAAGACCAACGTTCATAACTGATTTCCATTTGTGTCATCTGCTTTTAATCTTTAAAGATTATATGTTTTAAAAACTGAAAATATTTTACAAAAACTATAGTTCTTATGTTTCATATTTTGTTTTATTTATTTGTTGTTGAGATCATCTTAAGTGTCATCATGAAAATTTGTCTTAGGCCATTTCTGATTGAGGTTAAGAAATTAACAAATCAATATGACATAACTGAAAATTAGGTTTGGCAAGTGGCTGTTATTCATATTATTATTATTATTTGCTGTTAAAATGCAGTCTTATATTATGAGCCTCTGGATTATATTAACTGACTTGTGTTTGTTCCTGGGTTGTCACGTGGTGTAACATCAGAATAGAATGAAAATGATGACTAGAAGGCCGCCTGGGTGGCTCAGTCAGTTAAGCTTCCAACTCTTGATTTTTGGATCAGGTCATGATCTCAGGGTTGTGAGATCAAGACCCACATTGGACTCCACGCTGAGCGTGGAGTCAGCTTGGGATTCTCTCTCTCTTCCCTCTGCCCCCACTCCTGCTCATGTGCTTGCGTTCTCTCTAAATAAATAAATAAATAAATAAATAAATAAATAAATAAAATCTTAAAAAAAGAGAGAAAATGATGACTAGAAAATACTGCCTAGTCTCTTCATATAATCGTTAATAAAACAGCACGGGTGCAGGGTATCTTGAAGGGCATTGATTATTACATTAGGTAGAGAATATAAATTATCTCACCAAGGAAATAAAATAATCAAAACAGTGTTCACTGAGCTGTTTGTCTATTGTGTGCTTTAGTATTTTAGTATGCTTTGTGTATTTTGAAACATGAAAGTTATTGGGTGTCCTTTTATTGCGTACAATGTAAAAAAAGCTACTAATGAAGACTGATATTTGATGATCACATTTTTGTTTTATGTTTGGTTTGGAGCTAGGGCATGTTCCATATGGGACACTGGATGGCTATTGTGTTGCATCAACCTTAACAGAGCTATTTCATAAAGAGAACAAACAACATGATGAAAACTACTATTAGGAGAGCTGGAATTTTCACAGGTCTTTAAACCATGGTAGATGAAAATCTACTTACAGGATGATTGTGTGTGTCTTAATGCTCCTGAGTAAAGACAAAATTATGATGAATACTTGAGTTAAAAGTGAACAAACATTTAAATTTCAATATCATAGTATCATTGACTGAATTGTTGTGTTTTTAATTGCATATCAGAATTATACTATTTTTCTTGGTAATTTTCTGTGCCATTTAAATAATCTGTCTGAGGGCACCAGGGTGGCTCAGTCGGCTAAGTGTTGGACTCTTGATTTTGGCTCAGCTCCTGATGTCATGGTCGTGAGATCGAGCCCCATTTGGAGCTCTGCACTCTGTAGGGAGTCTGCTTGGGGATTCCCTCTTTCCTCTTCCTCTGCTTGTGCTCTTTCTCTCCTTCTCTCTAAAAATAAGTAAATAAATCTTAAAAAAATAAAAACAAGTTAGTAAATTAATAATCTGTCTGCATTAAAATTGTTTAGATTTGTGGATTTCCAGATAAAATATATCAATTAAGCCATTAGCAAACATGAAGCAAGTGATGAAGAATTTCTTGACTTTCTGACTTGCCAAAGAGGAAGACTGACAATAAGTGAAAAGAGATTTAGATATTTGTTTGGGCATTGCCGCTAAGTCATAGAGGGAACACTGAAATATCCTAATATGTAAAACAAGACATTAGGTTTGCAGCAGTTCTAATACTCCATGTAAATTATTGGTTCAATGTGGGCAATAGCCGTGCTACTGCTACTTGGATATGTTTACACTTTGAATATGTATTTCGTTATACAGCAAGGATTTGTGTTTCAATTAAAAAAATAAAAATAGTAGCAATGGCTAACACACACAAGCCTACAGTGATCCGGATACTCTTTAAGCACAGTATCATTGTAAAAACTCTGATGGGTAGGAACTATATTACCTTTCTTTTATAGATGGAACTCGAGTCTGAAAAATGTTAATTTGCTCAAGGCTACTCAGCGGATAAGTTATAGGCATAGTATTTAAAACCAAGTGTCAGTTCTGTTAACTGAATTTATTTGTCTAATACATGCTTATGGTTTAGCCTATTATGATACATTGCACTGTATCTGGTATAGCAGTGAATAAAGCAGACCAGGTCACTGCCCTTGTGTGGCTTACAAGGAAATAGAAAAGGATGTCTAATAGAAAAGGAAGGAAAAGTAGACATCGCTATGCAACAGTATCCAGGTCTTCCTACTTCCTGGCAGCTGGATGATAATACTGTCCAGTATTTGGAACTTGGGCCTCATATGTGACTGGATCCAGCCAAGGAAAGAGCAGCAAAAGGGAAAGTTTTCACATGGATTGTTAGGCAGGAATCACTTAAAGAATGCTACAGGCTCTTGCTTTTCCTGCCAACGTAACCTAAAGGATTTTTGTTACAGATTGGCAGCCATAAAATGGCAGAATCTGCCTCACCCTGGATCTCTGAGTGGTTCTGGAACAGAACTTTACTCAAACCCCCTATAGCTACAATGGGCAAGTTAGTAGAGTGAGAAACAAACCTTGGCTGTACAGATACTGGGATCTGATGATAATACCTATCTTCACATTATATAGTTAATCCTGACAAAACAATAGGCATTGAACAAGTGGTGAGTAGTGTGAATGGGGTTAGCATTTGTTCTTCTGAAGAAGTCACATGTGAATGAGACCTGAATTATAAACAAGAGTTAGCCTGGCAAATGGGGTAATAAGTATAAACTAGTACTGCAAGCAAAGGAGAAATTAATCATAGGTCAATCATAGATACAAGAGTAGAGTAAAATAAAAATAAGGTTGGAATTTTAAAATATCACTCAATTAGCAATGTGCCAAATCAACTGGAGATAGCAAAAATGCATGCAGTCTATTAATTGAGAGATTATATCTGTAGTCAGATAAGAAATGGAGATGGTACAGATGTGCTAGTGGTGACATGGGGAAAAGTGGACAGATTTAATAAATACTTGGTGGTTGAAAGAGAGGGGATTTGGTATTGGCGGAATGGGGAGGAAGTTATTGAGGAAGAGGGCGTCCAAAGGTAATGCTCAGCTTCCTAGTTTGACCAACTATCTTTTTTCTTTTAATAAAACAGACTGAAAAAATGAACGTGATAGGAAAAGAGGTTTCACAAAATGAGATAGAAAAGTTCATCCAAATGTTGAGTCTGCTAAGTCCAAGATGCCTCATGATATCCAAATGGAGACGTTAAGTATTTATGCTTTGTTTTGCTTTGTTTTTTAAGATGGAAGAGGCTTGAATATGTTTAGATTTCAGTGGGGATGGATTTAGCAATGAAACTTTTTGAAGAAACAAAAGAGATGTAATAAATGGACAGAAAGAAACTATGATCGCTGATATAGTGGGAATAAAACATGTGCAGATCAAACTCTGTTACATCTCCAAACGTCTCTGGCAGGTGATGAGACATCTCCACAATTATATTATTCTATAATTAATTATCAGGGAAATTTTGACATTAAGTATCTTCTTTAAATATTGCTTATTAGGGTTATAACCATCTTCTCTGTCCAAAACACATATCAATTCTTCCATCAGTCCTGAATCAAAACAAAATTCTTTTTTAATCATCTGAATCCAGCTCATCTCAGATTTCAAGTATTTCAGCACATCAAGGTATCTCTTCTAAACTCCCACCACAGTATTTTTTTTTCTTAAAGATTTTATTTATTTATTCGACAGAGATAGAGACAGCCAGCGAGAGAGGGAACACAAGCAGGGGGAGTGGGAGAGGAAGAAGCAGGCTCATAGCGGAGGAGCCTGACGTGGGACTCGATCCCATAACGCCGGGATCACGCCCTGAGCCGAAGGCAGACGCTTAACCGCTGTGCCACCCAGGCACCCCCATCACAGTATTTTTATGCAGTTAGACATAAATTCCTGCAGTCGATATCTAAGCTACACATGTTCATTTAACATAAAAATGATTCAACAAGAAAACAAAACAAAGCACCCTAATTGCTATGCCATATGCAAAAATTGCTGTGGAAATGTAAGCTAGAGTAACTGGTATTTATAAACAAAAGGCAAATGTGGTACCAGGAGATGAGGTGCTCTAGGTCTGGGACTACTATTTTCCGATACAGGGCAAGATTTTTTTTTTTTAAATATTTCTGAACTACTTTTTCTTTTTCCATTAGTTATGGCTGAAGGCAATATCTGATATATATTTCCATCAGAGTGAGAATCAACCAGATAATACATGCAAAATTATAGAAATTACACAGATAATCTGGAAAGTGCTTTATAATTGTCAACCATTAATAAGTTTCACTGGTGTGCCAGAATGCATTTCCTGAAGGTAAAGGATATTCAGAGATGTCCAAAGTGAAGACAGCTTCTGGCTTCAAAAACATGTGATATTGGTAAGAAACAAGAAGGTATAGGACTCTATCTGACCCTGAGATGAGGGGTGTGTGAGGTAGAGGAGAGACTGGGAGATGAACAGTACCTCACACTCTTAAATCAAGACTTTATCATACATTTGTTCCCAGTTGTGCCCTAATTGTTCTTAGTCTTTGACAAACTGCAGGTAGAATTGAGTGGAGCTCTAACTTTATATTTAATACATTCCAGATTCAAAGTCACACACTAGTCTGATCCAATGGTTTTTCCTTCATAATTATTCTGCTGATGGTGATTTTCCTTTTAATCAAATGAAACTCATCAGGAGAAGGAAGGGAATAAACCTACATTTACTGGGCATTAAGTGTATTAGCCAATGTGTTAAGTGTTGGAGATCAAGCATTATTTAATAAAATTTGCTGTCCTCCTGTAGTTCAATCTACTCGAGAAAACAAAGATATATACAAATAATCAAAAGAGAATATGAAATTTTCAAAAAGTCACTAAACAACAAAATGTATAAGAAACATGGAAAAGAGATTAATTCTTACAGAGTGAAAACTGTCTCTATTCAGTGTATTTGAAGAGAACTACATAAATGATGGGGTACCAAAATCGAGTTCTAAAGGGCAAAACAGGAATTCACTAAACAATACAAGATGGATAATATCATAATTCTCCTCCTCCTGTTTGTCTTCCTTCTCTCTACTTCTAGTTGATCCTGCGTCTGCTATGGCTATCCTTGTTTATTATTTATTGAGCCATTACTCTATAACGGCCACTACACTGAGTGTTGCAGGAAGTTTCTTACTGACTTTCCTCCCCCTGCTCCTCCCCCCCTCCTCCCCTCCCCCCCCCCAGTCCTCCTTAGCCTGTCCCGATGGAGACCTCACTGCCCTCCCCCTGCCTTAAGGACAAAGAAGGGCTGGACCCACGTGGGCCCACTGGTCTAAGGTGGGCTGAGTTAACCCTTCGTGGACCAGACACCAGAGCCCAGAGGAGGCAGAGGGGACAGGAGGCTGCCTGATCTGCAGCCTGCGCTGCCCCCTGGTGGAATCCCAACCCTATGACTGCTAATACTTTGCTAATAAGCAAAATGAGGTTCATAAAATTAAACACATCGCAATCAGATAATTGGAAAGAAACAATAAAACTTCAGGATTAATGGAGTAGTAAACAAATAATTGGGCCTTGTGGGTGCCACGTATCTTTATGGTTCAAGGTAATTGGTGTTAATTCTTTATGCTTCTGTGATTCTTCGAGGTCTTTAAAAATATTTGACAAACCTTTGTTGAGGCTACTTATTCTTGACAAAGATAACATATTATTTTAAAATAATCAAAAAATAATAAAAATCAAAATCAGTCCAAATTTTGAATGCAAAAACTTGACCTGGAGGAGATAATCTTATATCCTTTGTTTCCTTTATCTTTAAAAGTGAATAGTCTAGAAAGTTCAATACACTGTTAACAGAATATAAGATTCAGAAACAAACGTAAAAGTATCGCTTTTGCTATTATGACTGAAGGACACACGTTATATTCTTAAAGTAACATTTTAAATAATAGGTTTTTGTTCATATGAATGCAGAAAGCAGGCAATAGATCATGAATTTTAGAGCTGATTTAAAATTTTTTTAAGGTCTATTTCAACTGAAAGCCTGTATCCAGGTCACTAATGTCATGTGCTCATTCTGTTGACTGTATAATGGAAGTAAAAATTCGGCTTCAGGAGATAGTTTTACAGTACCTGTGTCTCAGACCAGTTTCCAGCAAATTCTAACAGTGAAAGTATATTTGTCTCCACAACAATATACTGTGGAAAATTTCAGCACACTCACATGGTATGAACAGTGTGTTAAATTTCTTTTGACCTGTAGTGAAAAGTTCATGGGGAAAAATAAACCAACACCTTATTTTATAGAGTCAAATAGGAGAGGATGGAATCTCATCAGAGATGATGTGTAAAACAATTTCAGGCATGACCTTCTTTATCATATCAATTGAAAACATAAAATGGAAACAATATTTTAGATGAAATTGAAAAGCAGGTACAATCCCAGACCATAATCTGAAAAGAAGAGCTTCCCGGTAGTGCAAAAATTGTCCCTTATAAGAGGGAAGGCTCGGAAGCAGAGCCAAGTGAACAGAAGTTTCCATGATGACCAGACTGAATTACCTCTAGTCTGTAATGAACATATACCCATGAAACACGATAAATTAAATACTTATCGAATTATAGGTAGGAAATACAAATGACAAAAAGTAATATCAAAGTACCGTAATTGAAATTTTTAAATAAAAGAAGAGAATGATTGAAACAGAAAGTAGATAATTATATAATGGAAGAATTTCAAAATAAAATGCAGAACTTCCCTGAAACAAATGAATTGCTGAATTCAGAAACTGAAAGTCTTCCCTGAATTCCAGAGAAAAAATACTGTAGACTAATAAAAAGCGTTTAGCATCTTCAGTATCATCTAGTTTTTATTTTACTTCCACTGCAATTTACTTGAATCATAAATTACTAGAACATTTTAAAAATTTAACCCTACATTTACTTATCTATCTTATTATTTTAAATTTTTTTCTGTTATTTTTATTGGGTCCAGATGGTTAATCAGTGCTTTAAAGTGGATTCAGAATTTCTTTATCTCAGTAGATGATCAGTTTATATCACTTCTATGAATATTTTACTTAAATGTATGAATTCTCTAATGTTAGGTTATCTCTGTATCATTAGACCAAGCTTATTAACAAGTTTTTTTCCACAAATATCCTATAACCTTCCTTATTTTTTTTTTTTTTTTTTTTTTGTCTGTTGTTAGGCTATCAGGTAGTAAGTCAGGAACATTAAAATTGTTTTTGTGATGGATTTTTGAATTGTTCTGCTTAATTCTGTCCTTTCTATATTTTGAGACTGTAGTAAGAGATCCACATATGTTTAGAATTCTGTATCTACCTGGTGAATTGAAATATGCCCATTATACATATGGCCTCTTTATATCTAATGATGCTATAAAGTTTATTTCATTTGATGACCATAATACTAACCATAACAATAATAATATCTAACAATTTTTGAATATCTACTTATGTGCCAAACATTTTTTAGTTGCTGTATATGTATCATCTTATTTAATCCTCTCAATAAAATGATGAATAGGCATTATTATTATCAAAATCTTCCAATACAGATGATAAAAGTATGTAACTTGACCATTTTGACAGAATTTACAAGAGCAAGCATCCTAAATCCAGGTAGTCTGGCTTCCAAGTCCATGCTCTCAAACACTACACCAGCCTCCTTTTGATTAGTGTTGCAAGAAATACCTCTTTTCATTCTTTAATTCACAAACTTACTTTGTAAACTTACATCTTAAGTATCTCTTGCAAATTGATATAGCTGGATTTATTTTTATCCAGTCTAAACTTTATGTATTTTAGATGGGGCTTTATTCATTTTAAATGTATTGTCATATTTGTAATTATTTCTATCATGTTATTTTACATTTGTTTTGCTTTTTCAACACATTTTCTGTTCTCTCTTGCTCTATTTTTTAAAAATTGAGGCAAACCACATGTAAAGGGCATCAATTTTAAATGCACATCCTGCTGATTTTTGTTGTATCTCTACAGTTGTATAATTACCACCTAAATCAAGACACAGGCTGTTTTGTTTGGGGGATGGTTAATTTTATGTGCCAACTTGACAGGGCTTCAGGGTCACCAGATAATTTGGTTAAACATTATACTGAATGTGTCTGTGAAGGTGCTTCTGGGTGAGATTAACATTAGAATCCGTAGACTGAGTAAAGCAGATTGCCCTTCCCAATGTGGTGACCCTCGTTCAATCTGTTAAAGCCCCAAACACAGCAAAAAGGCTGAGGGAGGGAGAATTTTCTCCCTCCTTCTCTCTGCCTGTCTCTGCATTGGGACATTGGTCTTCTACTGCCTTTGGACAGAGAGTGGAGCTTATACCATGGAGTCTTCCAGGACTTAGACCTTTGGACTCAGACAGGAAGATGTATGTCATCAGCTCTCCTGGGTCTTTAACATGCTGGTTGAAGTTTTTGGAATTTCTCAGCCTCCATTATCACCTAAGCCAATTCCTTATAGTAAATCTCTTTGTGTGTGTGCGTACGGGCTCGTGCACACACTTAAGAGTTTTCTTTTCTGAAAATTCTAATACACTTTGCCTTTTTAAAGTTTTTATTTTGTATTTTCTCTTTATTTTTTGAAAGTTATGGATTTTGTTTTTATTTTATTAGCGATATTTTAATTTTTAATGTTAATACTTAATTTAAAATCTAAAATTCGTCCTTTATGTCTCCCTTCCTCCAAAACATTATAACAATCTTAAAACATTTTAACTTCAATTATACCCCTGACATCTCACATGTAGTTACCTTGCAACACTTTAATTCTACCTCAGTGAGGTTTCTATTACTTATATTTGTCGTCATCAACATCACCATTGTGATCATAATCTTTGTTTTTGTTCAACGTAACATAACTTGCTAAGATTGAAACCCACATCTGTTTGATACCAGAAAGGGAACTCACCCATCTGCTCCATTTGCTCTCCAAGTATATCATGATAGAATGGAGAAAACAAATGACCATAGGGAGGATCTCACTTTAAATGAGTTTTATATCTGAAAAGTGAAGTTTTGCAGCTTTAACAGAAGGGGTAATGAACCATGAGAGACTATGGACTCTGGGAAACAAACCGAGGGCTTCAGAGGGGAGGGGAGTGGGGGACTGGAATAGGCCGGTGATGGGTATTAGGGAGGGCACATACTGCGTGGTGCACTGGGTGTTATATGCAAATAATGAATCATGGAACATTTCATCAAAAACTGGGGATGTACTGTATGGTGACTAATATAACAAAATAAAAATTATTTTAAAAAGAGAGAAAAAATAAAGTTGTGGACAATGTAGCGGAAAGGATGTATTGCAAGCAAAGGGGTTCTGGTGTGCTAGGGGCATGGGCTTAGGTGCTTAGAGAACGGGACCGAACCCACTGAGATGATAATCTTACTCAGTAATTTGCAGCACCAACCTAGAATAGTTTCTTAATACCTAACTTGGTCTATGTTCCCAGGTAAACAGTCTCCTGCAATTTTTTTTTTTAATCTTTAGGCTTACCACATTATAAAAAATATCACTCAAATTAATCTCTCTGTTTGGGTGGCAAAAGGAATCTTAGTTTATTTTAACATGGAAAGTTGCCCCCAAGGAGGAGACAGTGAAATGCATAAAGATCATTAGCCTAAATACCCTTCTACATATGAAAATAATTTTCTATTTCTGCTATAAAGCTCCTTCCCTTTCAGATTGTGAAGAGCAATGCATAGAAAGATAAATTAATCAAAATATTCTCAATCAAAACCAAGGAACTCAAGGTTAGTAAATGAATTGCTCTCCATTAAGGAATAGTTGTACTATGATTTTGGCATTAATAAGCATTGTATGTAGGGAAATATTTACCTAAGAGTTGAGTACTTTAACAAACATACAAAAAAGAAAAATTTATGCAAACACATGTAAAGTTTAGTTTTAAAAGTCTAAATAGCTATGAAGGGGTACCCGGATGCCTCAGTCTGCTAAGCATCTGACTCTTGATTTCTGCTCAGGTCATGCCTGAGTGATGATGGAGTCTGCTTACGATTCTCTTTCCATGTTCCTTTGCCCCTCCCCATGCTTGCACTCTCTCTTGCTCTCTCTCTAAAAAAAATTAAAAAATAAATAAATAGTGGGTTTTTTTTTTAAAGATTTTATTTATTTATTTGTCAGAGAGAGAGAAAAAGAGCGAGTGAGCACAAGCAGGGAGAACAGCAGGCAGAGGGAGAAGCAGGCTCCCCACCGAGCAGGGAGCCCAATGTGGGACTCGATGCCAGGACCCTGGGCCGAAGGCAGATGCTTAACTGACTGAGCCACTGAGACACCTGAATAAGTAGTGTTAATAGCTATGAAATAAATCACTCCTAAGGTAATGATTTTAGGGTTTTCTCCATTACCTTTAAAAGTTTAACTGTAAAAAAGAAGAAAAACCTCTTTTGATTATCACTTTTAAAAAAGTAAAGAAAGTTCCTAAATAATCAATGGGAAATTTCTATAGTTATGGCTTCATTTACGGTGTTTGGGAATATTTGCCTTAGTTTTAAATTCTAAACTAAGTGTAAAATGTTGTCTGGATTCATAAACCTCTGCTTAGCACCCCAAATTAAAAAATAATCCCTTCCAATTATTTTCATCTTTTTTCCTATCTTTAGACATAATAGTAAAAATAATAGATCATAGTAAATATTTACTTTGCAGTTGCTTTGGGTCAGCCCTAGTTCTAAGTCATTTAACTTTTACAATGTTCTGATTTGGATGATGTCTATAGAGGTGAGAAGGGAAGCAGTTAACAAACTGAGGCACAGTTAGTAACATTAACAAAGTTTTAAACGTACAGTAGAAATAAGTTTGTTTTGTGAAAGAACAAAATTCAACCGAGTATATTTTAAAGATCCTTTGGCTTCATTCAATGACTCATGAATCGGGCAGCATCCCATCTAGCAGACAGAAAGGAGCTCCAAGGAGTGTACAAAAGGAAAGACTCTTATTGGCAGAAGGGATTGGGAACAAGGAAGGTATAGCAGGCAAAAACGCAGGTTGGTTATTGCAAGACCACTTTCCTTTAGGAGATCGATGGCAGCAGTCTATCAGGCGGAGGAAGGAACTAACGCTCATCAGGCAGTTCCTAATTGACTGGTTCCAGTTTCCACTTCTGGGAGAGCCTCATCGGTCACTGTCTTGGTTTGGTGACGTGAGGTTTGGCATAAGTGCCTCCTGGGGGCCTGCTGTCTTGTTTTTAATAATTCTTTCCTTCTGATCAGATTTTCAGCCTGAGAGGTGTGATCAAAATTCAAGGCATTAGTTCTGCTCCCAGCTACTGCTCTGAAGTTCTTGCAATGTTTTGCTGAGCTCTGTGGTAGTAGTCACAGGCGATGACATTGGGATCACATTCTTTGTATTGGTCCTTCTCTTTGTTCCTTTTCTGATGTTCCATTCTTACTGTGTTTCATAGTTTCCAGAATGTTGTTGCAAACATTAAGTTAGTTAATTGGTAAAATTTTGCCTGATACACTGTAAGGTACTCGTCATGCATGGTTCATTGTTAGTAATTATAAAAGTATGAATGACACTAGGTATATCAGTAGCTTCTCAACAATTGACACAAAAATATCTAATTTTATAAACAGATCTTTTGTACTGCTTTATTTTAATCACAGAATGGCTTCAATTTTTACTGCCAATAGTTGATTGTTTTGCTATTTTACAGGGTAGCTGTTACAGCCTTGACAAGGTCACAAGCAAACTTTGAAGTTCAGGTGTGAAATGGCTATGACAAGAAAATAGCTTTGCACTGCTCTTCCAGGTGGATGAATTTGAGCCAAAAGTTCTCTTTAGGGTCCAAATAAAAAGACTTCATCAACTGAACTGACCAGTCCAGGAGTTTCTTATCCTCAAATAGCTACCGTTTATAAAAGTGTCTGTAACCTACCTGATCTTGCCCATTAGTGACATTCAGACTTCTACACATTTGAAAAGAACCGCACCGAGTCACCAGGGAATAGACGCTCTTTAAGTGCAGCCATTGTGTCCATACCTTCTCAACCACTGAACTCCCAGGTGTATGCACATTCTATTTTCACAGGTCTCAGCCAGGGTGCCACTTTCCTGTAAATGACTTGCTAGTTAGCCCGGACTTTAGCGGGGCTCTGATGTCCACGCTAAAGTCCGCGGGGCTTGCTCTGATGTCCACGCTAAAGTCCGCGGGGCTTATATCTTTAGCATAAGCTCTTGGCTGGGGCGGCTGCACCCTTTCCTTCTTATCCCACAAATAGGGAAGCCAGGAAGAAAGCTCAAACACTCCCTTGCTGGCACCAGCATGGAATTCAAACCACGCTAACCCCACCATGTAAGCAAGAGGCACTTTTACCCAGTCCCACCTCTAATAACAAAAAATACGAAAGCCACAAGCCCCCTGTAAGCTACTTTATTTAGGACCAATGTGAATGGCTGTCTTACTTTCCTAGGAAACTTCATTATGTGAGAAATAAAGCTTTTCATATCCTCTCTATGTGTGTGGCATCTTAGCCTCATCATCTGAACCGCTTCTGGATGGGGATCTGAGCCCATCACCTGCAGAGCGCCCACACATGTGACCATACCAATATCAATATCTAAATACTCAAACTCTTAAGACAGTCTCCACTATCAACCATACATTCTGCAGTTATCTTAAGACCACCTGAAACACAGAGAGCAAACAAGAAACCCAGAAACAATACTGTTAATTTTCTCAGCATTTAGTTTGGGGTTTGATTATAAAACTGATAATGCTACTACCTTTCCTGTGATAATGAATTCCTAAATCACAGATAGTTGACCAAGTTGCCAGGGGGAGAACTTTCAAGCTTATTGTGCTTCATAAGCAAGCATAAAAGCAGAGTTCATCTTTTAATCAAATTTTCCTTCAATTAGTTCATATATGTATTTAAAATAACTTGGAATAAGGTGAAGAATAATAAAAGCATTGTGAAGAATACAGAAATGATTAGGTAGGTTCCTGCTTCCCAGGAGGTCACTAGCCAGAAAAAAAGAAATCCTGTAAGGCAATACTGTTCCCAGAGCGGGCAGAGTGGCTCCGCTGCAAAATGATTCGAAGTGACCTCGGTTTGAACATAACTCCATTGTTTACAAACAGAGGAAATTTGGGTAATTTTCTTAACCATTCTATGCTTCAGTTTTCCTTATTTAGAAAATGAGGGTCATAATTTTATCTGTCCCCGAGGGCTGTGCTGCGGCTCTGCTGGAATTCACTTGTGCTCATTTATCAGAGCCTTTTATTAAATATTCAGGAAATTTGCAAGCTGGTCATCAAACCACTGGTGGATTGACATTGACCACACCGGGGGCATTTTCACCGTGAAAATGACAAACACTACAAACCACCAGGAGAGAAGTTGTTTACCAGCACAACAATGGTTGTAGTGATGGCTACGTGCCTTGTGAAACATTTGTACATGTCTGGTGCATAGCAAGAGTCCCCTATACATATAATGCTCAACACATATGTGTTTCGTTATTGTCCAAAAAAATTGATTCATAATGGAAGCATATAAAGTTAGTAAAAGATATGAACGGGATATATAGACTCAGGGCAGAATTAACAGCACCTGTGGGTAGTGAAAAGGAGAAACTTAAAAAGTCATCGTGGAGTATAGTAAACACGGTATCAATCGTTGGTGAGACATTATGAGTCAGATTGCGGTTTTTGGAATCCTTTGAAGGCCTGTTGTGTCTGTTTTGGTGAGTTGTACTTTTTAAGAATTTGCGTTTCTATTTTGTTCGGCATGTCAAGTAGATTGGCTTTAATTGTAAATATTATTCCCTTATAATTCTTTTATTATCTGCACCACTTGCAAGTGGTAACACCTCCTGATATTGGTAATTTGTGTTCCTTTTCACGTTTTGTTCTCCAACCTAGAAGGTGTTTATCAATATATTTTTTTCACAGTACCAACTTTTGGGGTCTGTTAATTTTCTCCATTGTTTGCCCGATTTCTACTTTATTGATTTCTGTTATCTTTGTTTTCTTCCTTCTACTTATATTTAGTTTATTGGACCCTTCCTAAAATTTTGAATGCAATTACATACACTAGTGATTTCTAATTTAATCCTAGTTAGATGATAGTATATACTCTGTATGATTTCAAAGTTTTTACATTTAATGACACTACTTCCTGGACTGGCATATGTGTATAGATGAACATGCCATATACACTTGAAAATACTCTGCTGTTGCTGGGTGAATAGCATCTCATGATTATCATGCAATTTGAGGTGGTTGTCTTTACTGATAGTTTGTCTACTGTTTGTTCAAATATCTTAGGAACTGTGGAGAGACAGATGTAAAATATCTACTATTGGTAAATTGTCTCTCCATATGAAATCTAATTTTTTTTGCTTCATGTATTTTGAAGCTTTTTTTTTATTAGACACAAGCCCTTTTATGGTTTTTATATCTCCTGGATGAATTGGTCTTCCCATTTTATGAAATAGTTATCTTTTTCTCTCAGTTCTAAATCATCTGATGTTAACATTCCATTCTAGTCTTTGATGATTGATATTTGCTTGGTATAACCAATTCATCTATATATTTTCTTCCTTTTTTTTTTTTTTTAAGTAGGCTCCATGCCCAGAGTGAAGCCTAGCATGGGGCTGAGATCAAGAACTGAGCTGAGCTCAAGAGTTGGACACGCAACTGAGTGAGCCACCCAGGTGCCCCTCAACCATATATTTTCAAATGATCTATATTATTGCAGTTGAAGTATATAACTTAGATAGTTAGAATGTTTGCTTTTAAAAAAACTGTATTGGTCATCTCTGCATTTAACTAGAGTATTTTGTCCAATAACATTTACTGTAGTTATTTATGATGGCTAACTTAATGTGTCAACTTGGCTGGGCTATGGTTAATCAAACACTAATCTATGTGTTTGGTGAATGTACTTTTAGATGTGTTTAACATCAATAATCAGTTGACTTTAAGTAAATGGGTTTGTATGAATAATATGGGTGGCTCATCCAATCAGTTGACAGTCTTAACAAAAACGAGGGTTTCTCATAGAAGAAGAAATCCTGCCTAAAACTGCAACATTAACTCCTACCTTGGTTTCCAGCCTTTGAGCTTGTCCTACAGATTTTGGACTTGCCTGATTCCACAATCTCATGAGCCAATTCTTAAAAAACAAACAACGAACAAAAAAACACTGTATCTATGGCTATATCAGTATCAGTATAGAGGTATAGAGATCTATGCAGATATAACTATGGGTAGATATATGTAAAACCTATTTGGTTCTCTTTTTCTGGAGAACATTGACTGATACTTTATTCATGTGTTTGGGTTTAAGTCTACCATTTTATTACCGGCTTTCTTGTCTACCCCTTTTAAGTTGTTCTTCAGTTTGACTTTTTCTATATTGTTTTAGATTATTTAAATGATGTCTAGATTTTTATTATAATTAATCTACTTGATATTTGGCTACAACTTTGTGCAAAATTGTTTACTGGTTGCTCTGGGGGTTAAAATTTATATTAAACTTTATATCCATACCCTACTTAGAATTAATAATCTATCAATTCATATAAAATATAGAAATTTGCTTGCAGATAGGCCCATTTACTCTCATACCATGTTATACTGTAGTTTTCATGTATAGCATATCTAATGCAATATATTCCTTACAAATTGTCAGTATAATTTTTGCTTGGAAAGTCATAGATATTTTACAGATATTAAGATGAAAAATAATAGTTTACATTTACATAAATATTTGTGTCACTTCCAATGTTCTTAATTCCTTAATGAAAATCTATATCTCCATCTCTTACCATTTTTCTTAAGCTTTAAAAATACCCATAATCATTTCTTGGAGTGCAAACTTGCCATCAGTGAATTTTCTTAGTGCTCTTTTATTTGAAAAGTTCTTTATTTCCCCTTTGTTCTTAGACGGTATTTTCATGTGGTAAAGAATTCTGAACTTGGTGCTATTTCAGGCATTTTAAAGTTCTTTCCACAGTCTTCTAGCTCCTCTAATGAGAACTGCATTGTCATTTGAAATGCTATATTTCTACATAATTTATCATTTTTCTTGGCTGTCTCAAGATTTTCTTACCGTCTTCAATTTTCAACAGTTTGACTATGATGTATCTAAGCATTGTTCTTTTCATATTTATCCTTCTTATAGTTTGTGGGTTTTCTAGAATCTGTAAGTAATCTCCATATTGGGGAAATTTTGAGCTATAATGTCATTAAACATATTTTTTTCATAATTTCATGTCTTTCCTTTTGGCACTCCAATTACAGATATGTGAGAACTTTTGATATTGTCTCACAGGCCCCTGAGGTTCTATTCATTATCTTCAATATTTTTATCTTGATTTATCTTTCCTGCAGAGAAAATGGCTACCATTTTCAGTAGAAGAAGTAGTACGGGACATAGAAGGCATGGAAACACAAATGAAGATTGTGTGTACAGTGCATAAAAAAGAAACAACCCCCTTTGGCTATACATGGGCTCTGAACCTATAATTTACAATATTTTTGTGATAGCAGCCCCAACAGACTAAAACAAGCCACTTATTCTGAAACTGATGTCATAAAAGGAAATGGAAAGTAATGAAACTTATATTTTTTCTTTTTAGTCTTTCTTTCCTCATCAGTAAGCAGAAGTTAGATCATATTAAGCAGAATAGGTGCAAATCAAATTTATTTTTTTTAATTTGATGTAGTTCTGTGCAGTGTTTCCAATGTTATGAGTAAAATACAAATGCATGTATAAACAGCAAAATAAAAATTGTGTAATTTCCTATTTCACCAAAAGTGAAACTTAATGTAAGCTATCAACTTACAGTGATGCTGATTCATTGATTATAACAGAGGTACTACTGTGGTGTGGGAGATTATAATGGAGGAAGACGTATGTAGAGGAAGAACGAGTATATGGAAAATGAGAAATCTCTGTACCTTCTGTTTAATTTTACAGTGAGCGTAAAACTGGTCTAAAAGTAATGTATTTAAAAAAAAACAAAACCACAACAAAAAGAAACAAAAAGTTTCCTAAAATGAAAGTTGCTGCTGGGATTTTTCTGTAATAGTGCCATTTGCCCAACAATATTGAATGTATATCCCTATATCTTTCTTTTCTTCCTTTGGAAATAAGTTTAATATTGACAAATGCTGTAAAATAAAACCCATTTGTAGAGGATATTTTTGTGGATGGTATCAAGAAGTTATTTCTTCCGTGTTTTATAAAAAGCTCTGAACTTCCATTTATTCATTCTATGCTATAGAAATCAGAGGCGACAAATCTTCGATTACACAGTTCCACTTGTGATTTCCATGTTCCCATGGCAGACATTTCTATTTTTTTAAAAGATTTTTTAAAAAGTTTATTTAACAGAGAGAGGGAGAGAGAAAGCACAAGCATGGGGAGTAGCAGAGGGGGAGGGAGAAGCTGGCTTTCTGCTGAGCAGGGAGACCAATGAGGGGCTTGATCCCAGGACTCTGGGATCATGACCTGAGTTGAAGGCAGACGTTTAACCGACTGAGCCACCCAGGCATCCTTAGACATCTCTCTTTAATCATAGCACTTGATATCTCCAAGTTTTCAGATTTCTTTTCAGCACAGCAATCCAGACAGACAGACCCAACTGTGTTTGACCAATAAGTTGAAACCTGTTTGATATCTGTGTAAAAAGTGGTGAATCCTTTTAACATGATTTCAATTTCTTTATCCTCCTGCTTAGGAAATGGAGTTTAAGTTAGCTTTGCTGATATGTTAGTCCCAGAGGAAGGGACACAGACTTACCGGTTTTAAACAACACAAAATGCTGTAGAAGTCTAATTATTTGTGTTAAACACAAATAAGGTCTTTGTTGGTGAATACATAACTTTTCTCTCTACTGTGTCAGCCACTACACACCCTAACATATTGAGCTCCCCAGTATTTAGTCTTGGCTGTAATACCAAGCCTGGAGTTTGTATTTTGCTTAGCAGAGAAGGGATACTTCTGTGTAATGTGATGGAGTTAATTAAGTATGACTCAAAGATAAAAGTTGGCAGAATCTTGAAATATTTTTCATATTCTAAACATTTTTTGTGGATGACTAATGAATTATAATTATTAGAAATTATGTCCCATAACTAACAAAGTAATAATTCTCAATGGTCACAGAACTTGGAAAAAATCTGTTAGCATTTTCATCCGTCCATCATCATCAACATCTAAAGTTCATTTACTATTTACTATGTCCCAGGCATTTTGCTAAGTGGTCCACACATATATTTCATTTGATCCACATGATAAACCTATGGGTTAGGTTATTATTAATCTCCTTTACAGATGAAATTGTTTGCCCACCATCATAGAATACAAATGATGCTACTAGAGCTTGAATTCAGGTAGTCAGCCTCCCAAACCTAGAAACCTGTTAATCACAAGACCAAATTCTACACACACAAACAGAATATATAGCCTCTATTTCAGGAAATGTATCTAACATTTCTCCAGCTCTTTAAAGCACATTCATGTTCTTCTTATATTTTATCTTCATAACAATCCTAAGAGATAGTTATGATGACAATCTGAACTTTCAGAAAAAGCAGCTGAATTTCCAGGAGGCTAAGTGATTTACACATGACCCCAACCTAGGAAGTAGTAAAGTCTTTACTTGAAAGCAGAGTGTTTAACTACAAAGTTCAATTTTAACACCTGTTATGAGTTTAAATATCAAGCATATGAATGTTTAAGACTCAAAATCATCGCTTAGGATAGAAGCATAGCTAGTAAACTATGATTAAGGACATTTATACTTTAAAATCTCATGCAAAGAACTGAAGTCATTGAATAGTATTTACATGGGAAGAATGCACCTGTGTGCACTATTGTCACGAGGTTTGAGTTGGCATCTTAAAGCAGTTTAAGTAAGGTGAATGGAGGCATTTGGGGCAGGGAAACTTTTGTCTGTGGAAAAAGTCATCAATCGCTTTACCTAGTACCAATTAGCAGAACCAACTTTACACAGAAGCTTTCATGGTATGGCCTGATACCAACCAAATATCTCCCTTACTGACTTTTTATGGTGTCTCAATTCTACTGCTTGCAATTTTCCTTTGAATTATGATATCCTCTATTTTCAAACACAGGCATACCAGAGTACTAACACCATGCTGTCTACTTCTCCGTATATGAGAAGGAGAGTAGACATGGCATCATAAGCATGCTAGGCTTTTGGAATAAAAAGGGGAAAAGTGGTTTCTAGAATGAGCATTAAAGAGGATGGTAGGCTTCAGATACAAGTTTCTCCCAACTACAAATGTTGCCCTTGGCAAATTTTAAAGGTGTAAATAAGATAACCTGACATAAATGTCCTTCAGCAAAAGATAAGATTGCTGATGTTTATATCACAGCTACTCATGCAAGAGAGGAAACATACCTGATTCAAACATAACGAGGGAAGAAGATGAGGGGATGAGAGACCCTTGTCATAAACCTGGAAGCAAGGGATAGACACATGTATTTATTTGTGTAATTATCTTTATTTCACCTTACTTATATTCTTTAACTTCTCTAAGAGGTAAGTTTCTCAAGTATATTTTAGGGCTGATTACTGTTGCTAGCTCAGAGGGTTGTGAAGATTGCATGAATGAATATGGAGCTTCGTATATAATGAACACGTAATAAATGCTCCTTGCTAAACCCAAAGTCCAATGCCATTATCTCAGTTTTTCAGGGACAATAAAATGATTTGATCCCCTGTAGTATTCAGGCTTCTAGTCCATGGTTCTGTATCATATTAGGTGTCAAATCTCCAGTAAACCTAGATTCTTCCAGTCAAAAATCTTGAGAAATAGACCAAGTGTCCCTGCTTACTGAGTAGCCAATATCCACTTATTTTACCATTTCCACATTTATGAAGAGAGACTTCGTAGCTTATAGACATAATGGTCATGGATCCCTGATTTTCCAGATTTCTCAAATTTAAGGAACTTACTTTTTCTGTATGATGGAAACTTAATAATTTTATCAATAAAATGTATACCTTTCTCATGTTATCTACCCAAATATACTCATAAAAATGTTTGTTTACTAATTTTCCCAAATTAAATTATAACTGTGATCTGTTGGTCCTACCATCACAGAGAATAATTTGGCTTTATTTAGTAGGTTGAAGACATACATATTCTCTCTACAATATCCATCATTATTCTGGTAAAAGGGCCCAGAATTGTTTTAATGAACAAACACTTCAGCACTTGTGGTGGTTTACACTTAGTCTAACAGAATCAAAGTCATTTCTTCAGGTACAGACATGTAATTTAATTCTGGCTGACTAGCGTTAGATTTAGTAGTTCGGCTCAAAATAAGGATTATGGAAAGTCCTCATTTAACTGGATAAAAATGGTAGGATGAAAACCTAGAAGTAACAGGGACAAACATGGCTATTCTATAGATATATCTTTCTTGAGAAGTAAACCAATATAAAACAGAAGGAGCGCAGTCTCAAGAGAAGGACATCACATTCTGATTATGGAATTTAGGTCCTTTAAAGCCAGTTACTCTTGCAAACAAATTAGCCCATGACTTCATTAGAGGGTTTATAATCCTCTTAAATAGTTGCTCATCAATTACTTATTCAACCTTTACTAAGCCAGACATTCCTATAGGTGTCAACAATAAAAAGGTAAATAAAATATTTTTAGAGTTATGGAAGGGCACTGAATGTCATTACATGACCTGAATTGCATTTTAAAGGGATCATTTATACTACGCTTGGGAGAATAGGCCATGGATGGGAGAAAGGGCATGAGACCCATGCAATTGCACAAACTTCACTCTCGGCTCCACGTTCGGTTTAATGGTCTGCTTTCATTGTTTTGAAATTTTTGATTTTTATTTTTGACTTTATTGCGTAAGTGAAGTCTGATGAGACAATAGACCAGGCACACGAACAAGGAGATACGCACAGTATGAACGTCTACTGTCACCTCATTAACATACAGCATGTGTGATGCCCCAGGAGTGGAGAGAGAGGCCACAAAAGAAAGGAAAAAGCTTTATATTTTAGTACATTTAAAAAAAAAGATTTATTTGTTTATTTGTTTATTTATTTATTTTAATGCCGGAACGGCCAGCAATCCCTCTACTTAGGGATGAAAGATTACTCCAAGCTTTGCTGTGAAAGAGAGGAAGGGCAGAGTGCTCCCGCAGGACTGGCATTCCAAAGGCCTACGCCCTTCTCTGAAACCTTCCAATTCCCACAGCAGTCTCCGTGTTACATTTTAGCAAGTCAGCTGTTATGGCTGATTTCATGCTCTACATTAACCCCAACATTTTTAGAGCGAGAGCACGTGCGCGGGTGGGGGAGGTAGAGGGAGAGGGGAGAGAGAGTCCTAAGCATACTCCATGCGCGTCTCAGGGCTCAATCTCAGGATCCTGAGATCAAAATCAAGAGTCAGATGCTTACCCAACTGAGCCATCCAGGTGCTCCTATTTTAGTTGATTTTTAAAAACACAACTTTATTTTTTTTCTTTCTGAACAAAAGGCCTCACATTTTAATTTTGCTTTGGGATTTGCAAATTATGTGGTTTATACAGGGTGTTAGTTTAAAAGGATGAAGTCACAATAACATGATGGCATTATTAATCTCATATTTACCCTAAGAAGCAAAGTCAACAAATAAAGATGCTTTCAAAGGAGGACAACCTCAGGAACTGAAAGAAGGCTAGTGTAGCTAGATTCAGAAATCCATTGAAAGAAAGGTATATCATGGATTCAAGAGCCTGGCAGTGTCCAGGTCATATATATCCTTATGAGCAGAGGGTGTATTTGAATGTTTTTTAATTATGATGGTGAGCCCTGAGAAAGTTTTAGGCATTAAGGCAGGAGCAATAGAATTAGATATAAATATTTTAAGCGATTTTCTGTTTGTTGCATGAAGATATTAGAGAAAGAAAAGTAGAAATAGTTAACCAGATGGTAAAACCATGTTGTCTTCTGTTTAATGTTCTATAGCATTTTTATTAATACGTAATTAACATGATTAAAATTAATAAAACCCTATATTAATAAATAATAATCACTAGTAATTTTAATTATTTTGTATGGTTATTACTGACATTAATTATTTATATAAATTCATTCATTTCTATGTCTTTGGAACTCTACTAGGCTTTTTACATAGACATGTATTTTGTTTCACGTCTTTTTAAATCTACCTGAATTTACTACATTTATGATAGTTTTTTTTAAGTCACTGAACATAGTTCTCAGTAAACATGTGTTAGGTGAATAAATGAATATCAGGGCAGATATGATGAACTGAAAGGTACTACAATATATAGAAGGTTGTGGAATATACAACACACAAAAAAGTTGAAATGATTAGGGATTTAGCTAAACAGCCTGGAAGAAATGTGGATGAGGCTGCCAGAAATATGAGGCTGGACCGGGAGAGTGCCTGAAGTTCCAGACGCGGATTCGGAGTCATCCGAAAAGAAGTGAAAATAGAGAGAATCGGTCTGAAATGCAATGAGAGGCGAGAACTCCCGTTAAATTTGAATAAGCTCGTTTAGACTGGATCGCGTGCAGCGTGTATTTAGCGAAGTTCATAAAAAAGCTTCTGAAAGTTGATTCCTAATGTGAACAACATCTTTCTGAGTCACTTGCATCCTAGATATGAAGGAAGATGATGACAAAGTCTTTATCTCTAATTATGGATGAGAAAATGGAGGCTCAGAGCAGTGGGTAATTTGCCGAAGGTTATGAGAGACAGAAGCAGAACTTCGATCCATTGTGCAGATTCTGAAAAAGCCAAATGGCTTTTTTATATCATCATTTTCCACAGTGTGATCACATCTGTGAGATGTTTCTTAGTCCCCAAATGCAGGATGCTCCGTGTATTATGGTAGCCATGCATGTATGGAAGGCCTTGATAAGTGTTTCAGTAAAAATAACTTGTTTAATTTTGCCCCATGTGGTCCTCCCCCATTTTGCCTGGTCACCGACCCTCTTTCTTCCTGCATAACATCTGTTGTACTTCAAACAGTCACAGCATATAGCCTCCATTGGCATTTTTAGGGGATGCAATTTTCTATTCTGGCACAGACATTTCACAACAGGGTCACTGTGGCCAGCCTTCTTGAGTAATCAGCTTTTAGTTTCATAGAGAAAGAGGAAAATGAGGTCTCCAATAATGCTGAGTAATTTTTATTTGAGAACTGACTTTTCTGAATAGGTCAAAACATGCTTAGCCATGTCCTATTTTCTGGCTGGTAAAAAATGAAATAATTTGAAGAGCGTGTCTCATCCTTGCCTACATCCCATAAACATGAGCTTTTTTTTTTTTCCCTAATTGGAGAAGTTAATTTGGTAATGATGGCAATTTTCACACCCTCCGTGAGTTTCCTTCAGATATGAATACCTGTCCCTGATATTGGGACACCTAGTTCCTTTTATGTATTCTCTTTCCAAAGTTCCTAAATTATCACAGTAGTGTCTATATTTTTTATTAAGTATTCTATGTTTCACATAGATACATTTTTTTCACCCTGTTCCACTATGCCCAGGGCTATTTGAACGCACAAGAACAGGAGCCCCGAGAGCTGCTTACGTTGAGAGGGCATCATCCGCTCAGTTTCCTAACAGAGAACTCTAATCTAGTATTATCATCTTGCGGATGAAGACCCACAAAGACAGAGAACTGATGGGCTTGCCGGAATTACAGAAACAAATTAACCTTTCTCTCCGTCTGTATCCTGATAATAAAAACCCAGGTATACTTCTAAATCAAGCCTTCATTAATTTATTTAATCCTCAGCAAAACACCAAAAGATAGGTACATTTGTTAACCCCATTTTCCAGATGGGGAAACTGAGAGGAATATTAAGTCACCTAAAATTATATAGCTGTTAAGTGGGTGACCCAGTACTATAATTCAGAGAATCCGTTTCTGGCTCCAGAACCCACGCTTTTAACCACACTATGCTGTAAGACCATTATTTCATCGATCACCTGCTTGGCTTTTGGTATTGAAACTAAAAAACTAGTATATAAATCTGTTTGGCTTAAGATGACTAAGACTGCCCATGGTCATTTCTGGCAGTATTAAAATGGTATGTTGTTTGTTAACCTCCAAGCAGTCTAAATATATAAACAGAATAGAAAAGTTTTCAAACAGGGGCGCCTGGGTGTCCCGGTAGGTTGAGTGTCTGACTTCAGAGCAGGTGATGATCTCAGGGTCCTGGGATCAAGCTTGGGTGGGGCTCTGTGCTCAGCAGGGAGTCTGCTTCTCCCTCTCCCTTGTCCCTCCCCCTCTCATATGTGTGCACATCCTCTCTGTCTCTCAAATAAATGAATAAAATCTTAAAAAAAAAATTTCACACAGAAATACCGTGGTGGTTTTCTCATGCTGACATGAGTTGATGGTCTCAAAGTATGACTTAAGGCTCTGTAAAATCCCCAGCCATCAAGTAAATGGTATATTTGTTAACATTGATTGACTTTGTGAATCTTGTATTTCTATAAGGGTAACAAAAATTTCTAAAACAATTATAAGTTTGTGGGGAAAAAGGCATTTTAGGTCAAAGACTCACATAATCAAAAATTTTATTTAACCAAGTTTCTCTTCCTTCTCTGCTTGTTTTCCTCTTAGACCTCTTAACACACAGTGCGGAATGTCTGTAAGATTAATTACTGAGTCAATGAAGATTTGATTTGCGTCCTGTATTTCTCACTTTGTAGCCAAAGACAACTTGTTCATTTTCTCTGAGTCTTAATCTGTCACTAGTGAAACTCTAGTTTGTTCAGTAATGTAGAGTCCAGAAAAATGCTTGATAGATAGTAGGTACTCAATAGAATAAATACCTAGATTAATGAATAAATGAACTTAAAATGGTGTTTAATCACAGTTTGAGATAAATATGTGCATATTTTTATTTTATCAATGATATTCATATATACTTTCATAAACTAGGGCACACTAAGGTGTGCTTTTTTCTTTTGCTTGCTGCATCAGTAAGATTTTATACAAATATTTTATTTTTTCAAAATTGCTTTCCAAAAATAAGGCTGTCCACAATCATGATAAATAAGTCTTAACCAAATTCTTATTTTAGAAAGGAGTTTTCTAGAATATGCTGTCAATTATGAATACTTCTCCCTTTCAAAATAGCATGAGTCATTGAAGGTCTTCTACAAATGCGATAATAGGTGTTTCTGGGGGTGATGTTCATTCTGGGGGTAAAGAAGAGTGTAAAAGTTTTTTAAGATACATTTTGATCTTTGTAAATAAAGAAGTTAAGAAAGGGAAACATAACATGCGAAAGGCATGAACTGAAGTTTAGGTTTCATTCCCTATTTCTTTTTTTTTTTTTTAAAGATTTTATTTATTTAGATAGAGACAGCCAGCGAGAGAGGGAACACAAGCAGGGGGAGTGGGAGAGGAAGAAACAGGCTCATAGCGGAGGAGCCTGATGTGGGGCTCGATCCCGTAACGCCGGGATCACGCCCTGAGCCGAAGGCAGACGCTTTAACCGCTGTGCCACCCAGGCGCCCCTCATTCCCTATTTCTATGCTACTGTATGAATGATTTAGCACATTGACTAATATATCTTTACTTTGAAAATCTACTAAGTTTAAAGTAAAGTGTTTGTGAATGTCAGATATTAATAGGGTAGTTGTAATTCTAAAACAAATAAAATTTATCTTGTGTGTTTGGGAAGGCAAGAACTGTCTTGTTTCATATGGACATGGACTGTATATAAACTCATCATCTCAAGTTTCCAAGTGTGGACACGCTAAAGACTTGCTTCTTGCTTCAGAGCACCAGCCTTTCATGAATCATGTGTTTAGTGTCTTGGTATGTATTTGCACATTCACAAAGCAAATATAGTCAATCCAATTAAACTGGTTTTTTTTAAGTCTAAATTCTTTTCAGATTTTAGAAATCTCAAAAAGAAATTGCTATCAAAAATGTAAAGTTCATCCATTTTGCCTATGGCCATTTTAGAGATTCATAAGAAGAAAAAATACTATTTTAATGTAAAACAAAAATATTTAGCAAAATGTTTAGAGTACTGTGTTTGTATGTATATATTCAGAACATTCACGAGTAGGTGTTAAACTAAATGATTGTGACGGGGAATCATGGATGGATTAATCATGGATGAGGCTTAAAAAAGCTTAAGAGATGACCTGGCTCAACCATAGGATTCTCTCTAAAATCTTCACACTTTCTGGTGTCTTACCACTCACAAAAAATATACATATATAATTTTGAATTTGTAGCCACTAAACACCATTTTAAATTCATTTATTCATTAATCTATTCATTTATTCACTATCTATTGAGTACTTCCTATCTACCAAACATTTTTCTGCACTCTACATTACTGAACAAAATAGATAATAATCTTTGCACTTATGAAGCTCATATTCTGTAGAGAGTAAAAATCCCTAAACAATAATGACAAAATTTACAAATTATAATGTATGGTAAAGGTGATAGATTTATAAGAGAAATAAGAAGTAAAACAGAGAAAGGAAGATTAAAAGTTCAGATGTCCATTTATTTAATGTAAAATTATTCATATATTCATAAAGAGGCTATGTAAGTATATATGATAATGCATTGCTTTATGAGTAGAAGAAATATTTTGTTCTCATCCAAGATTTTATTTAAATTCAAGTTAGTTAATATATAGTATAGTATTGGTTTCAGGAATAGAATTTAGTGGTTCCTCACTTATATATATATACCCAGTGCTCATCACAAGTGCTCTCCTTAATACCCATCACCCATTGAATACATCCCCTGCCCTCCAGGAACCCACAGATTGGTCTCTATAGTTAAGAGTCTCTTAGGTTTGCCTCCCTCTCTGTTTTTATCTTATTTTATTTTTCCTTCTCTTCCCCTATGTATTTAAATAAGAAAGACCACCCTCTATTGATTACCTAGAAATAATCTTAATTGGCTTCCAAGGAGAGTTAACTTTTAAAAGCACCCAATTCTAATTGATATGGAACGGAACACTGGTGACCTCCCATTTATGCTTGTTAGGAATTTTGTCATGGCACCGGGAGAACAAGCAGAAATAACCTGAGTCCTCAATCATAAAGTCATCCTAAAATTTCATGCAATCTTCTGAAATTGATCCTGCAACTTGATGCAGAGTTCTCTGATGTTGTTGTGAATACCAAGCAAGTTTCCTCTTTATTCACTTTCCTCATTCATTTCGTGGAACACTCCTACCATAGGTCTCTTTCATAACCACAGTTTTATAACCAAAGTGTCACACAAATGTCTCACCTTCTAAGATCACATTCTTCCACTCTTTCAAGCAATCTCTCTGTCTCAACACTTTGTGTCATGTCATCTCTTTTATTTTCTTTTTAGCACTGAAGCTATTCTTTTTGTTTCCTTTATAATTCTCCCTCCCTCCTTGAGTCCGGATTTCACTCCTTGAGAGCCCATTTGCTGTCTGTGTCATTCATAGCTATTCCCTAAGGTGTCACCCAAAGCCTGGCAGAGTAAATGTTCAATAAATATTTGATTGATGAACTTCTTTAATAGTTAGCATTTAAGTTAGCCTTTACACATCAGTTGAATGAGCAGTTCAAGTGGAATTATGGAATTAACCGTTGGTACAAGTATAAAATAGTGTAGGTTAGTGGTTCAGTAAATGGAAACAGGAATCCAAATTCTGGATTTGTCACTCCTCTCTGCCTCCATTTCCTTATTTGTAAAATAGGGATAACTTTAATGCTCACCTTAAGTTTTATAGAATCACTATAATTCTCATTTTCGTGATTGCACCTGTGAATATTATAGAAGGAACACAAGAGCAAGTGTGACATAATTGCTCACATCTTAACCAAACTACCCTTGTCTTCTATAGCACAGCTGTTTTCAGAGACTTGTTAAGCTTAGTTCTTTTTAGGAAAAAATGAGAAGAAAAGATTGCACACAGATGAGGCGTATCAAAGTTTCTGAGGATATGGCTACTGACATCAGTATTTACTGGAAATTACCTAGAATTTCTACAACATACTTTGATCTGATGTTCCTCAGTTCTGCATTGTGTCCCTAGGGACATCAAATGTCAAAATCAAGGTTTACTGCAATATATACTTTCAATGTACTTTCCCTTCTCTAATCCAAATTTATTAAGAAAAATGTTTTTACTGCCTGGGTAAATATTGTGAGTTAAATTTTATCTATACATGTTATATAATAGCAGCTTAATAATTCTCTTGGCCCAGTCATTCAGCAGAATTTATATTAAAGTAGTGCAACTTAGTGAGAATAAATATTCTCATTATACCTGAATAAGTATTCTCTTTATCGTTGTGCAAAATTCCTTGGGACTCAAATGTGTCCATTAAGTCTTTTTATAAAAGCAGAGATCAAACTCAAAGCTATTATGAAAATATGAATATTTAGAAGAAAACACATCAGAAAAAAAATTGGTTATGTCCTTCCAGACCTGAGAAATTCCAATGATTCTTGGTTAAAATGACCTTGGGAGTTGATGTGTTTTTCAAATGTAACATTATGTGAAGAGAGAGAATTATTTACATAGGATACCTTTTATTAAAATTTTTAGTCCATCTATTATAGGTTGAATTGGGTTCCCTCCCAGCCACCCCAAATTCGTAAGAAGTCCTAATATCCAGAATGTGACCTTATTTGGAAATTTCTTTGCTGCAGGTGTAGTTAGTTAAAATAAGGCCTTTTGTGTGGGCCCTAAACCAGTGTGACCAGTGCTGTTATGAAAAAGGGAATTTTGGACACACACATGCACACACAGGGAGAGGCCATGTAAAGGTGAAAGCAGACATTCAGACAATTGGGTGATATTTCTACAAGTCAAGAAGCACCAAAGATTGCCAACAATCACTGAAAGCCACAGGATAGGGGATGAGTATGAAACAGCTTATTCCTCACGGCCCTCAGAAGAAACCAGCTGCTGCTACCTTGATCTTGGAGTATTACCCTCCAGAACTGTGAGACAACAAATCTCTGTTTCAATCACTCCATCTGTGGTGCTTTGTTCAGCAACACGCGCAAAGTAATGCATTAGCATAATGAAATATGTATGAAATATGAGATTTGGCAACTATTCTGACTTTAGACAGAAGAGCAGTCTACGTGGCGTAGGTCCTAGAAAAACGTAGGTGTCATAAAGGACTCCTTCATAAAGCATTTGTGAATGTTTTATGCAGTCAAAAAAATGTTTTCCTTATCATGCCTGATTCCCCATATCACTAATTTAATTCTGCATTATCAAGCATTGCCCTGGAATGGTTATTCTAATATTCCCATCAGAGCTAGCCGAATTTAGTGAGTAATAACTATACCCAAGTTACTCTTCTTAGGTGCTTTCTCCGCTTGTATTCAGGCACATTTCCATCCTTTCAAAAACTGCACTTAGTTAACAAGACGGATGTAGACCAGTGACTTTAGTTGGAGGCAATAAGTGCTATATAGCCGCGATCAGTGGCTAGCCTTTTGCAGAACACTTCCACATGCCAGATACTGCTCTGACACGGTATATAGGTTACTCCAGTTGATCCCCCAAGATGTGTATGGCATTATACAAATGAAGAATTTCAGACCCATTCCCTTAACTACAATGCCTAAACCAAGGGTTAATATAATGCTATGATAACAGAAATGACCAAGGATAACGCATTTAAAAGAAATGCAAAGTAGAAGTGTTTCAGGGGGAAAAAAAAAGTGCCATTTTAAGTGGATCTCAAGATGTGTAGGAGTTTCCAGGCACATAATTAGAGGAAGAAGAATATACTTCTTTGAGGAAAGAGAGGGTACAAGAGTAAGTACATCGTTGACCTTTGAGTGTACCCCTCTTCCCTAGAATATAACAAGGAATAACTAAATTGATAACATTCCAAACCCTTCATCTCTCTCCTTACCACTCCCACCCTGCAAATAATTTAGCAATTAGCTCTGCTGGTCTTTCAGACCCAACTGGTTGAACCCCTAATCCAACTGTCTAATCCTCACTTCTGCTTCTCTGACCCTTACATCCTGAATAAGTTGCTGGTACTCTCCAGCCCTGTGCCCATCCCACCTCTATCACGTAACTTATACCATCTCTCAACATACCTAGCTGCCATGCAGCAATCCTCATTTCGCAAATGCACCCAGGTGATTCTGAGGCAGATGAAGAACTGGCAATAATTTGAGGAAACAAATTATGAGTCAGTGTCTGATATACATTAACTAATGAAACTCAACTGGAATAGGTGCATACTTATCTAGTTAAATACTGCTGTCCTGGATGAAGATTTTTAAATTTGTTTTTTAATTTTTGTTTGTGTATCTCTCTCTCATTTAATTTTAGGGGGGAAAGTCTTTTGACTTTTCATCAAATATTTGCCTATTTTATACATATACCTGGATAGTGTAAAGTTCTCTGTGCTTACTCATTAACAAGAATGTTACAATCATAAGCATGGTAATAATAAATCGGTACAATAATTGTGAAAGGGAAGTTGAAGTTATTGCCTAAAAAAATGTTCATTCCAGTTTTTGTAGACTGACATTGGTTTTGTCCTGAAAGTGCAATTTAACATGACTCCTTGAAATATCTAACTTTAAAAAAAAAAACAAAAAAAACAAAACAAAAAAACAGCATGCTTTGCACAGAAAGCTAGCACGAATGTCCATGGTTACAGGATATGGTCAACTAACGTTGATTCCCAAATCAGAATTCAACAGAGATTGGTTTTGTTTGAATGCTTCCTTGTTTTGCATCCTTAAGATTTTTTTTTAAAAGATTTTATTTATTTATTAGACAGAGATAGAGACAGCCAGCGAGAGAGGGAACACAGCAGGGGGAGTGGGAGAGGAAGAAGCAGGCTCCCAGCGGAGGAGCCTGATGTGGGGCTCGATCCCAGAGCACCGGGATCACGCCCTGAGCTGAAGGCAGACTCTTAACCGCTGTGCCACCCAGGCGCCCCTGCATCCTTAAGATTTTTACAATACAAACTTGGGTCTCATTTTAGAAAGTCTGAGTAAATATGTGTTAGCCGAGTAATCCATAATATCAAAAACCTTTTCAGGTAAAGTCTGTTATCAGCCAGGTTTGGGAAACACCAACCACCGAAAGTGTGTTCCTTAAATCAATAGCTTCAAAATACAACAGAGGATTCCTATGCGAAATTGCATACTAAAACCACAGACTCCTAAGCCCTTTCCTGATACATTGCATTAGATCGTCAAGGTATGGGATCCTAGGACTATACTTTAATCAAATTTTCCTGGTAATTCTAATGTGTGCCCGGCTTGAGAATGACAGCACCGCTTATAATACAAATGCTGCTACTTAACAATTAAGTTCAGGGGGGCTTGTTTGGTTTTGTGTTTTGTGATTTTTTTTTTTGGTGGTTCTTTGTTTATTTTTGTATTTCCACTGTAGAAGCTTAATATTTCTCAGTGATCAGAGGATATGATGCTATCCAGCAAAAACAGACAACAAAGAGAAGTGCAATGTTACAGTGGTTTGGGGAGTTTCTGAGACAGAGCACTAAATTAAAGGTCAGGAGAAGAGCGTTCCACTTTTAGTCCTTGTACCATTTAGTTGTTTTATCCTCTGTCATTTAACTTGAGTTAGTTTCTCTAACTTTCAGATTTCTAATCTGTTCAGTGGGGGAAGCTATCACATGAATAGTTTTTCCAGGCATGCATTTTTCCTGCTGCAGTACATATTTTTCAAACAGAATTTTACAACCCAAATCTACAAAACAGATATAAAGGAAGTTTCTCCAATTGAAATGGGGCCAAAACTCCCTAGGTTAAATTTGGAGGTCCCTTTACACATGTTAGGGGTCCAAGGAAAACAATTTGAAAAGCAATGAACTAGATGAACTTGAAGATTTCTTCCAAGTCTTACATTGTGCATTTGTATAATGCTAGAAAGAGAACAGAGCTGGTTTTATCTTCTCTTTGTAGGTCAGAATTAATAATCCCATGGAAACACAGACTAAATCTGTAAATTGAGTTTCCCTTGAAAGAGAAAACTGTGTCCTGGAAGTTTTCTAATGTTTAAACTAAAAGACAGCAGTAAAAATCTTATTTTAAAGAGCCGAGTTAGTGCCATGCAAAGATAAATCCTAAAATATTCATGTTATATAGCATAGCTTTTCTTCTGCATAGGAAATAGCATGTGTCCTCGAATATCTTTGACATCTCTGTTTAAAAATACAAAATAAGAAGCCTTATTATCTTGTCAATGTATCAAGCGTTTCTGTTTTCATAAAGCCAGATTTATCCTAAAACTTCGTGCCAAAAAAGACACCGATAGTCTCTTTCATGAACACAGATAACAAACTCTATTTGTCTTGCAGATTCTGATTGAAACCACTGCTGGAGGATAAAGTATTCACAACATTATTAAAAAAGTTATTTTAGAAGGACTTCACGTTAACCAAATTTATGAATTACCAGATGCCTTGAAATATAACTTTTGTCCTAATGTTGTTACATGTTATCCCCCAAAATTTATCATAAAAATGTTCAAACTTATGGCAATTTGAAAGAACTATATAACACCATATGCATTCGATAATAAATATTTTGCTATGTTGGCTTTAACTGATACATATCCTTCTAGCCACTTCTCTATCCTCTCATGTATATGCCCTTTTTGTGAGCGCAATTCATCTATCGTAGGCTGGATGTGTTTAATCCCTAGTTATTAACTCGGTATACTTCACTCCTAGAGACTTCAGCCTGAATGTCATTAACCAGAGTTCAATATTGTCATTTATTTATTTTAGTGGAAGCGTAATGAACAGAATGCACAAATCTGAAGTGTGGCATTTGCTGAGTTTTGACACATGAATATAGTTTTGTTACATCAAGATATTGAACATCATTATCACCCCTAGAAAAGTCATTTGTGTCCCTTCCCAATCAATTTCTACTTCTCTCAACCCCAGCCAGATGCAACAATGGTTATGATGATTTTCATTGTAGATTGACTTCACATATTCTAAAGTTTTCTTTCACTCTGCATAATGTTTCTGAGATGCATCAGTATTTTTGCATGTATCCATGGCTTGTTCTATTTTTATGCTAAGCAATATTCTGTTTTATGAATATATCACAGTTGTTTTGTTTTGTTTCCTTTTTCATTCTCTTCTTAATGAACTTTTTGGCTGTTTAAAATTGTCAGCTATCATGAATAAAGCTCTTGTGAATATTTTAATGGATTTCTTCTTGTGAATACATGTATTTTTTTTCAAATATGAGTCACTGAGGAATTTTATATTTAGTTTTATGAGAAACTACTAGAATTTTTTTCAAAGTTGCTGTAATAGTTTACACACACCAACAGTGTGAGAGTTTCCTCACTCCATATCCACAGCAATATTTGATGCTGTCAATCTTTTTAATTTAAGCCTTTCTCTTGTTAGTGCTGTAATTTTAATTTGCAAGTCACTGATGACTAATAATGTTGAGTGCATTTTCATATGCTTGCTGGTTGTTTGTATAACTTCTTTTTTGAAGTATTCAAACCTTTTTGACCACATTTCTATTAGGTAGTTGTAGAACTTATTAGGTTATAGAAGTTATATATCCTAGATACCATTTCTCTGTCAGACACACACACATGCACACACACACACATGCATAACAATAGTGTGTGATAAGTAAGTATATAATTGTTCCTGGGATGGGGGAAAACATATATATACACCTTTCATCCCAGTGCCTACAACCTTACAGGATAGCAAGGCATTATCCCCATCTGATATCTGATGGAACCAAGACTCAGAGAGGTGAGGTGTTCTACCCAACGTCACACAGCTGATGAGTGGAAAAGCCAGGTTCATTGCATTGCATTGTACTGACTTTTAAAAGATGTCTTGCAAGTACCTCTAAGGCTGCAGAAGAGGAGGCTGAGCACAGATCTAACACAGTGCACCAGACCCCTTCTCACTTCTATGCTCCAGCAGGATGCTTTCACATATATGCTTTTATTCTCAAAAATCAGTCTTGCAATTTACATGTAGCATAGTGAAAAACGTAGACAGCAGCTTAGGTTTATGAGGGGAGGATCAATTTCAGAAATAGTTAAAAGAGACTGAACTTTGGAATCAGAAACTTTTGTGTTTAAAGACCAATTCAACCACTCGCTAGCTAAACAATCCTGAGCAAGTGAATTATCCTCCCTGACCTTCGGTTCCCATGTATAACATGGAGGAGCAGCCTTTAGATAGTGGCATTGTCTTGTAAACTGTAAGAAATAATGCATGTAAATCTGTAAGTACAGTGTCGGATATAATCCTCCAAATCATGATGTGTGCAATGGATTCTAATGATTTTTACAACTTCATACCTTGCTACATGTGTTACTTCTGGGTTTAGCATATAGTCTTATTTTTTCATCCATGTTTTATTTTTTTTAAAGATTTTATTTATTTATTTGACAGAGAGAGACAGCCAGCGAGAGAGGGAACACAAGCAAGGGGAGTGGGAGAGGAAGAAGCAGTCTCCCAGCGGAAGAGCCTGACATGGGGCTCGATCCCAGAACGCTGGGATCACGCCCTGAGCCGGAGGCAGACGCTTAAGGACTGCGCCACCCAGGCGCCCCTCATCCATGTTTTAATACTTACTTTAAGAAATGCTTTTCTTGGGGTGCTTGGGTGGCGCAGTCGTTAAGCCTCTGGCTTTGGATCATGTCATGATCCCAGGGTCCTGGGATCGAGCCGCATCGGGCTTCCTGCTCAGCGGGAAGCCTGCTTCTCCCTCTCCAACTCCCCCTGCTTGTGTTCCCTCTCTCCCTGTCTCTCTGTCAAATAAATAAATAAAAATCTTAAAAAAAAAAAAAAAAGAAATGCTTTTCTTTCTCATGCCAAAGGTGTTTTTTTCCCCTCTGACTGAAAAAAAACAAAGACTAAAACAGGCAAAATATTAGAGTTAGGAGACTGAAATTCTTTCAAGATTTCATGTTATATTCATCAAACATCGAATGAGAAACTCCTATAAATCTAGGAGCCTAATGTCATTGTATTAAATGGGACTTAATGACCATTACTTGTTATTTTTTCATGTTTTTCGGGGTGGTGGTGGTGGTGGTGAGTGTAGTTCAGTTAAATACTTTCTTTGCATAGAGCAATGAGGTATGCAGAATAGGCAATCTGGATCACTGTTATTCCTTTTCTGAATTTTAAGATGTTTTGCCTAGATTCTGGCTCTTTCCTCCATTCTCCAGGGAATGCTCTTTATCCTAGTAGACCTGCATTGGCTTACTGGGCTCTTATTCTTCACAGATTGCTTTTTTTTCACAGCCACAAATAGTATCTATTCTAATTCTCTATTTCAGCATAATATCCAAGGATTAAACATCAAGTCATCGCAGAGCAATAATAAAGTGCAGTAAAACACATAACTCTCCACAATCCAGTAGAGACAATCAGGGTAAGTGGGAGCTTCTGCTCTCCAGATACTTCCCTAGCAGAAATGGGAGAGGTAACATGAGTAAAGATACACACACGCGTTATTTTGAGTAGCAGAAAGAAAGGGAAGGTAAGAAAATTGCCACATTTAACTGGTATCTACCTGAACAATAGATTTGACCCAGCTACTGCTGAATGTTGGAAATAGATGTCTGCTCTTACTTTTAAAGCAATAAGATAACATTATGGAGAATTAGAGTGATTGTACTCAAAAAAACATTTCATATCCTCTTACCTGATAGCAATATTTTAGAGCAGTTGGCAAAAATATGAAAAAGGGATTGTTTGTAAAATAACCTGCTGTAGGAAAGGTAGAATAAAAGACATTGAGAAAGCAGAGAAAGAATCTTTTAAAGTTACAGTCTTACAACATTCATTCGGAAATATGAGGATTTCTTAACATAAACTTTCTATAAATATAACGTCTAGATGTACCGGCAGCCACATGATTTAAATTATTAATGATAACATTTTTGACATGAGGTTTGGGGTAACATCAAGCATTTTATTTTTAGTATGTTACCTCTGCACATTCTTATAAGTACTGTAAAAGAGAAAGATTTTTGAATATACAAATATCACAGATAAATTAGGCTTGTCCTGTTGCACATTGCACGTTGTTTATTTCTTGTTTGTTTCTATGCTTGTATCCTTCTTAAATTTTATGGTTGTGAAAGTCAATTTTTTAAAACTTACCATAAATAATAAGCAGTAACTCAGTCCCCGGAAAAATTCACATCTGATGTCTAAATAAAATTTTCATTGTCACAATACAGGCTCCATTTGAGTAGAGATCTGATATGTTTTACCCAAAGGATAGTCTCAGTGCTTAGAAGAGTGTTTGGAGTATAGTAGGTACTCAGTTAATGAGGTGTAAATACATTAATAAATGCTTTAAAAGTAATAAATCTTCAAATATCTGAAATAGAGTTCTGGAAAAGGAGAGCAAGAAAGGGAGACAGTTAAGAAAAATTGATCTTAGTATGAACAACTTTGAAAGAACTTTATTTCTAACATTGAGGGACTGGACAAAGTTAAACTCACAAAATCCTCCTAGATAATTCAGAGAGTTTTCATGAGTCCCAGAGTAAACACCTGGTTCTAAGACTGCATTGGAGTCTTGGAGATGAGAGAGCTGAGAGGCAGAAAATATCTTTGAAAGCATGTCTTTCTTGTCCCAGGCAGATTCTGGTAAAGATGAGATCACACGACAGGCAGACTTCTCCCTTCCTTGTGGTTTGCTGAGTATAATATTTAGTTAGTATTGTCTTAAAGTTTTGGTTGCAATTGTTCCCATTTATCATTGACCACTTCTGAAAAGTAAAAATGTTGTCCTTGGCTTTTTCTTCCTTATAAGTTAGCATGCATTGTATGTAAGAGAAAATTTCTCCTGAATACATTTATTCTCTTCACCTGTTCTCTGCGAAAGGGCTTTAAGGTTCAGGATGATTGACTATAAAGCTCTGGTTTGGGGCCACTGACATTTGTCATGTTAAAAGCTACTAAGATGAAAGGAAACTTTTGTCCAAATAATAGAACATCAGACTTACTAGTGATATCCTACATGGCCATTGCAGCCACCTAAGGATGACTTTTCATGATTGTGCTTGGTGGTGTTGCTGGTGTAGACAGCATGTGGGTTTGTCACTGCTTTCACAAGTCTTTCTTCGGTCTACACGGGCCACGAAAGCAGAGCCTCGTGTGTTTGGTATTTTATCCTCAGTGCCTGTCAGAGCGCCTGGTGCATAGGGAGCAGGGGGTCGTTTGACGTTGAATTGATGTACAAAGTTGATGTTAGCACCAAGAGGTGCCAGGGTAGGTGTCAGTGTTGAGAAATGGATTAGACTATCTTTGTAGTCAGAGAGCCTCAGTTTAGTGGAGGAAATAGATATGTGTGAGGTTATTACACAGATCAGTAAAAATCACCACTCTTGCCAAACAGCCCAATGCCATGGCAGCATTAATTCAGACTCACATAGGTAGACAAGATCAAGTAAGATTTTCTAGAGATGGCATCAGAGTGAACTGTTAAAATAAATCTGAGATTTAGCCGATTAGAAAGGAAGAAATTGGTATCCTAGAAAGAGATAATAGGAACCAGTGTGAGAAAGAATGCCTGATTGGTATATCCCTGAGTTCCATGTCGCAAGAAGAAAATTTCCTCTCCATTTTCTTTTCTTTCTTTTTGATTCCTGACTATTTCTCTTCTTCTCACTTTACTCTAACAGCAGTACCAGCACCAGCCCATATTTGCACCAAAGAAAGAGAAACTCAGTTACTATAAGAACAATAATCACAGCGTTCCTCAAAAACGGCATAAAAGTCAGATTCTCACCCTAGAACGTGTAAAGACAGAGGTCCTGCATAAAGCATCTAGCGTATTAACTTCTATGTCTTGTTAGTACTGCTTTATTTTAAATTACGAAGGGTTTTATCTGGAAAATCCTCTTTTTGCCCAGGCTATATGGTGCTAAACTTTCCACTGAGGGCAGTGGCTGAAAGTATAAGCAAGATCTGACATGCAGGAGCTCGGGCACATGGATTATGAGGCAAAACTTGGAGGAAAAGCATTTTCTATACTTACAGTGAATCCCAATTCCATTTTTCTCTTTGTTGAGGCCGAAAACCTTGGAGTCATTTTTGATGCATTTTATCCTCTCATAGCCCACTTTCAATTGTCACTTTTATTTTCACACCAACATATAAATATACTTAGAATCCAGAACTATTGAATATTTTTGTCACCTTCAGCCCATGTCCAAGCCCTTTCTATCTTTTACCTAGATTATTGTAATAGCGTTCTGATGAGCTCATCCTCCTGCTTCTCCCTACTCACTCAGCATACACTTAACCAAAGATCTTAAACAGTTCTGTTAAGATATAATTGAGATTGTGTCACTCCTCTGCTCAAAACCTTGTAATGGTTTCTCTTCTCTTTCAAAATTAAGAACAAAGTCCTTCGAGTGACTCAAAGACTACCTACATGATGTGCTTCCCAGTTACCTTTCAATCCTTAGTGTCTCGATTCTCCCTCCTTACTGCTTTGCCCCTACCAAACTGGCTCCCTATGATGTTTATAACTTGTCAGGCCTGTTTGCCTCAGGGCCTTTGCACTTGAGATGTTTTCCACTTGGAGTGCTTTTCATCTCTGTTAGGTCCCTATTCAAATGTCATGAGCCCTTAAATTATCAAATCTTTTATCCAGCTAATCTATTTGTAGAATGCTTTCTTTAACCAAAAAAACAATGTTCACAAAAGTATTGTATGAAAAAATACTAAATGTAAAACTATATATAGTATTTGCCATATATACAGACATATGTATGTGTATATATATATGTATGTGTGTATGTATATGTACGTGCGTATGTGTGTGTGTATTGTGTGTGCTTTTAGAAATTCTGTGTAGAATTTTTAAAAATGCATTGCTAGTCGTCGGTAAGAAATTAGGAACTTTGAACATGTTATTTTTTCTCTGTAGACTACAGTCTCTATGAAAGTATACATTTTATGTAGAGACTTTCATCCACTGTATTTCACAGGACCAATGTTGAAAGAAAAATTAATCTAATTATTGATGTCAACTAACTTCAATGTTTTTCCAGATAATTATTATTGGTAATTGAAATTCTTTTTTTTTTTTTTTTTTTTAAAGATTTTATTTACTTATTCGACAGAGATAGAGACAGCCAGCGAGAGAGGGAACACAAGCAGGGGGAGTGGGAGAGGAAGAAGCAGGCTCATAGCGGAGGAGCCTGATGTGGGGCTCGATCCCATAACGCTGGGATCACGCCCTGAGCCGAAGGCAGACGCTTAACCGCTGTGCCACCCAGGCGCCCCGGTAATTGAAATTCTGATGAAACTGTTATTTCTAATATCTAGCTCTCAATGTTTGAGAATAATTCCAAGTTAAAGATTTTGTAACAAGATAATGCTTTAATAACAAACATTTGTTTTTTAAGTGGTGGGATGGGGTTCTTCTTTTTTTTTTTTTCCTAATTTCCTATGAAAATTAAGGATTTTTTAAAATGAATTAACATTCCATTAGATGTAGGCCAGGTATGTTAAACATAATTATACACATGGAAAATAACAAATAATCATCAGTAAGTCCCATTTGATACAATGAAATTAGGCTTCTAGATTTATGAGCTAATACTGGCTCTGTAGTTGAAAGCTGGTGCTATGTGGACATAGTAAGATGCTATGCTAGAGATTATGAGTATCCAATTATAACCACCTTGTCTATTCATTATGCCCATGTCCATTTATTATTATTTAAATTTGTACACAGATTATTAGTAATAATTGTAGCCAACATGATTACAATGATTTGTGTGAAACCACAATAGTCTTTAAGAAAACGTAATTTCACTTGAAAATAGACCAGGAAAACCCCATTTTGACCTTGGAAGCTATATTACTGTCTACCTATCTCTCTGAATTCTACTTTCATAGACACTGTTTTTGTCAGGATACGAACAGGAAAGTAGAAACATCTCCAAATATTTAAAACAGGAGGAAATTTAACTTAGAAAATTAGTTATGGAAGAGCTGAGAAGTCAAGAGGGGAAGGGGAGAAAACCCAGAAATGATTAACAGCAAGAAGTCACTCTCACCCCTAGTCTGGAGAAACTGAGGGAGGAGGTAAGCTTATTGGAGGCAGGGCTGTGGTCTCTTGTCAGAGCCTGGATCCATGACAGGGATTTTCTTTGTGTTTTGGGAGTGGTGTGGTGAAAGTTAGGAACAATGGATCAAGAGGGACCAATGATGAAGCTGCCAGTGAAAAAGGACTGGCTGAAAGAAAGCTGCTTGCTGTTGGGGAAATGAGGATAAATGACTAAATGGTGTTATATATTCTAGAGCTGAAGATGAGGGCAAACAGGAGATACACCTGATTCATTTAGTCATTTGTTCAATCAACACATAGTCATTGAGTACTTACATAATGTGCTGAGAGAGGAAAATAATGGAAACTCAGTCTCTGTAGACCAATGGATCTTAGAGCCATTTAGAAGAGATTAGAATTGCAACAGCAATATCTATATAGATGATAAATTAATAGAAGTATGCTTTGTGGGCTATTATAGGAGCTTAGAAAAGTGAGAAGTAAACCAGAAGTAGAGTACTTTAAGAAAGGAAGTAACTCTTAGTCTTGATTTAAAAATATTATTGGGCTTTCGCTTGTTGAAATGAATGCTGAGAGGTGTGCCTAGCCATAGAAGTATAAGAGGTGTATTTTGATGGTGGGGTCATGGGATTTCAAGAAATTTGGAATGATTAAGACAGAAAGCATTTTCATAGTATTGGGTAATGCTAGGGAAGTCAGCAGAGCCCTGTGGGCAGGACTGCGTTAATTATTTTGCTTCAGTCAAGACCTACCATGACCAACTATCTTTCTCATTGAGAATCACTCCATGGATTTCTACAGCATATCATTGTGGACAGTGAAAATGACCTTTAACATCTGAAAACTATTCAATATTACACATGGCCAAAGAACTCATGGCAATTACTATCTTTTTATATCCTCTACTGGTGAGCTTTATAACTATGTACTGCCCCCAAATTTTCTGGGAAAAGTTTTAGTGAGTTAGATTAAAGATCCTTTATATTTTTTGACATTCCCTAAATCCACAGTTGTGATCTACACCCCTTCCTTTGTTCTGGGCAAACTCTCTAACTGCTTTGACCAATAAAATTCTGAGAAACAATGGCCTGTGAAGTTAAAGACCAGGACTGGAGAAACTGTCAGTTTCCATTTCCCCCACTATGACCGCTATCTGGGAGAACCACAAGAAGCCCACTTACCTTGAGGACACCAAGTATAGGCACTCTGATTGAGAGATCCAGATAAGCTCATCCTTCCAGCCATCCAAACAATGACACTGAATTCTTGAATGAAGCCACCGGGGTGCTCTATCTAATTTGCAGGCTGACTAAAAACCTTATTCAAAACCATGTGAGGAGAAGGATCACCAAGCAGATCCCTTCCTGAATTTCTTTTATGTCTTTTTAAGTCTTTATTTTTTGGAGCAGTTTACAGTAAAATTGAGATAAAATACAGATTTCCAATATATCCCCTGCCTCCACATAGGCACAGTTTCCTCCCCAGATAGCGCCTCTTTTACTGAGAATGAACTGATATTGGCATATCATTATCACCCAAAGCCCAGAATTTCGCCTTAGTGCTCAGCTTTCCCTGTCTTTACACCGGTTTCTAACGCAGCTTCAGCTCATGAGGCTCTGTTCTGGGGAGCTGTGTCTCTCTCTATTCACCTCTCTGTCTTTTCAGTCCTAACAGCAATTTGCACTGTGTCATCTTCTTTCTATGGATCCAAGAAGATTTGTTGATTTTTCAGTCTGTTCATCTTCTTACTTGTTAGGACGGAGTGGTGACTTGCAAGCTCCTTACATAAGGAAGTGGAAACTTAAAGTCCCCCTGCGTGAATTTCTGACCTTAAAAATAACCCACTGGATATAATAAAATGTGCTGTTTTAAGACACTATGTTTTGGCGTTATTTGTTATACAGCAGGACTTAACCAGAAGTGTTGACTAAATAAAAGTCTTTAGGATCCAACCAGATGTGCAAATCCATATGTTGAGCCATTATTTTTTTCAAAACAAAAATTAGTTTCTTTCTTTCAAAATTCCAAGCCTTGTGTGTTGTCGTTTTGCTTTGTTTTTCCTGCTAAACAAATTTCATAGTCCATCTGATATTAGTCACTTTATCTTGTTGGTTATTATCTGGCAGTTGCAGAGTGTGAAACATGGTAAAGAACAACTAAGGATACCAGTTCAAGGTCATCATGGGTCAAATATTCAGACAGTAGCTCTTAGGAAACTTCAGGGACTGGTGAGAAGAGAAAGATGGGAGGTACAAATAACTCAGAAGGAGAAGTAAGAAGTACGGGAAAAGGCAAGGAAATGAATTTTGGTGAAAGAAATAAGCTAAAGACCTTTAAATTTGTTCAACAACCGTGTGAGCCATTTCCAATATACATCCTTCTAGGGTCAAAACAATCTGCAGGGTATATCTGGTTGTAGACATATAAGGAACATAAATTATGTATGTCTTGATAAAGGGCAAGAGAGAGGAGGGGGAGAAGGAAGGCTGTTCTTTAAATTCCTGGGCATGTACAAGTCTGTAGACTGGTAACATAATGTTATATGAGAGTTTCGCTTTCCAGAACAAGCAAGAAAAATAGTACAAAACCATCCCAAAGTGACCTATTAAATGAAATGTGATGAATAGAGCTAGTTGGACGTGTTCTTTACAACAAATTTCAGACCATTTAGAATGATCTCAATGTCAAGCTTTTTTTATTTTGTTCATGATGTTCTCTATGGAAGGTTACACGTATCTTTTGACATGGAGAGACGTTTCTGCATGGAGAGAATGACCTGCTAAACCATGTGATGTTGTACTTACATATTTTTTTTTATTTTGTGGTTCAGACTTAAAGTTTTGGAAATAATACATTATGCTTCTTGAGTTTCTGTGCCTTTGTGATTTCCATCTGAGCCACTGCATAAAAGATCTTCTGCATCACAGTTTCTAACATCACAAGAGCATCTCCCAAGGGTCTCCAGGCTTTTCCATTATATTCCATTCCATTCCACTGCACTCCATTCCATTCCATTCCATTGTCTATCATCTATCTAATGACCAAGTTCCATTTTTTCTTGTATAAATAATTGCATTTTTCTCCTTCTAGGCTATATTAAAATAAATGCTAACCATATATTTAGACTTAATGCATATTGAAGAATATATATTCTCTCCAGTTAGATTAAAATAAAATGCATGAACATTCCAAAAGGCAGTATCCATGTAATATGTAAGTGGAATATAGTTCTGTCATTGACTGGAGACGTAGTGTCTTAGTTTTTAAAATAAAAATAAATCCTTTTTTTAAAACGGAATCTTATCAAACTGAAAACCAGAACCTTAGGACAGAGGATGTGATGTGTATCCCTGCTGCCCACTTAAAATGAGACTCCTTCTTTTCATATAAGTAAAGAGAAATGTGTTTTCCATTTATTAATTACGCCTGAAATGAGAATGTTATCTCCAATTACAAACTGGATTTTTTTCTCTTTTCATTCATTGATAGAACAGAGTTAGCTAAAGACACAGAAGACATATCACTTTTATTTGTAGAGATAGACTTCAAATTCAGAACTGAAATTTTAAAATGGAATCTATGATGTTGAATAAAATATCATTATTGTTTATACTCACATGATAATAAGGGATTCTTATGAGTGGATGCAAAAAATTTTAAAATAAAAACAAGAAGTCCTTGTATTTTCTCCTTTTGAAATTAGTTGCTTTCTTTTTTTTTAAGATTATTTATTTATTTATTTGACAGAGAGAGAGAGAGTCAGCGAGAGAGGGAACACAAGCAGGGGGAGTGGGAGAGGAAGAAGCAGGCTCATAGCGGAGGACCCTGATGCGGGGCTCGATCCCATAACGCCGGGATCACGCCCTGAGCCGAGGGCAGACGCTTAATGACTTAGCCACCCAGGCGCCCCAAATTAGTTGCTTTCTTAATAAACCATTTCAGTTACCTATTGTTGTAGAAGAAACTGACCCAAACATAATGGCTTAAAGCAACAGTGATTTATTGTCTCTCATGTGTTGACTAAGCTCATCTGGTAGTTCTGTTCCAGGTCACATCAGGGGGTCATAATGTGACAGCATCACCTGATCGGCTGAAGGTATAAGGTAAGAGAAGGTCTCATCGTGTGTCTGCCAGTATGTGCTTATTTTTGACTTGGGCACTTTAGTTGTCTACATGGAAAAGCAGTTCTTCTCTACTCTGTCCCCTTCTGTATTTTATGAGATATAAGAGCATTAAAGCAGAAAGTCTTATATCTTTTAAGGGCTAGACACAGAACTAATACAATTGGCCACATTCTATTTGCCAAAGCGAGTCACAAGGTCAGTTCATATTAAAGGCGAGGGACATCTCTTATGGGAACAGTGACATGTGCATACAGGCTGAGGAAGGGTTGTTACTAAATATTTAAAGAGCAATCTGCACAGTCAACCCTCTGGTAAGAAGAATTCATGGCTTCTCCCCTTACAAAATACATTTACTCACCTCCCTGAGAGCCTCATCCTATTAGTAGGTCAACCGCAAACTCTAGGAGCTTGTGATCTGCTTTGCTTTCGAACATGGATGAAGGTGTTTCTGCTCCTGATATGCAGACCTACGAACTAAAGTGACAACTCATTTGCCTCGGATAGACATAGTATACAATGCTAAGACAGGAACAAGTTAGCCACCATAGGCAGTCCCCTTTAGAAGGCTGTGGGGGGAACGTAAGGCACACAGCAATCACGTCTAAGGCAATTCTGAAATCCGGCCACGTATATGGCGCCAGATCTGACTGGAGGCAGGAACTGGTCCCTGTTAGAGCCTATTTGGATTTGGGAGCTGTCTCCCAATTTATTGTTCTCCATAGTTCCTGAATCTCTCCTTTGTATTTGAGTCCATGTCCTCTGAGTCATCCTTGTTTGTCCATGAGAAATAGCCTGTGTTTTAGCTGAGTCTTTCTCAGCCTGCCTCTTACCTAGGGAAAGCTGGGGTCCCAAAAGTTTAACTCTTTGTTCTTTGTACTTTCAACTGGGACAACTCCCTTTAAAACATTATGGGCTTCCCATGTAACAGATTATAATCTGTCCATTAGAAAAAAGCCTTTGAGGGGTGCCTGGGTGGCTCAGTCAGTTTAGCATCCAATTCTTAATCTCAGCTCAGGTCTTGATCTCAGGGTTGTAATTTCAAGCCCTGTGGTGGGCTGGTTCTATGCTGGTCATGGAGCCTACTTTAAAAAAAAAAAAAAAAGCCTTTGAACCACCCACAAGTCTATCTGAGACATTCACATTTCTATTCCAGGCTATAAGATTCATAGAAATTCTTTCGCCTAGATGAGAATGTCTAAGAGGCAATAACTTAAATTCTTCAGACATACAAACAAAAGTCCGACAGGCTTATGGCCATATTTTACTGTTATTGCCCTGGATTTGGTCTTTGCCTGTCATGCATTTCTTTGGCTGACCTGACTACTGAGGTCCTTGCATATATGTACTTTCTCTAATTTCTGCTTGCAAATTTAACAATTCCTCCTATGCTTCTAAAAGAGACTAATTCACATATTTAACATTTGTCTATAAATCTCCTTAGCGAGATTGCCAGTTTCAATAGGTATGTTTCTATCTTCCAAGTTACTGCAGTTAACAGCCTAACTAATTGATATGCCTGTAATACTCAGGATAATATCAGCTGCCTTGTTAGTGTTACTGAAAAGTCTAAATGAGATATTTTATGTTAATTATCTATCCTAGTGCCCGATACATGTAAGCCCTTAAATATTTGTAGCTATTGTAATTATGCGACTAAAGCTTAAAATCTCTATCCCAGGGGTGCCTGGGTGGCTCAGTCGGTTAAATATCTGACTCTTGATTTTGGCTCAGGTCATGATCTCAGGGTCATGAGATGGAGCCCTTTGTCGCTGTCCTCACTCAGCAGGGAGAGTCTGCTTGAGATTCTCTCCCTCTCCCTCTGCCCATCCCCTGCTCATGTTAAATAAACAAATACATCTTTTAAAAAAAAATCTGTATCCTGGCATTCAAGGCGAGATCAATTAATATAAAAAAATCACTATCTCACCACTTGTTCTCTATTCTTTACAAGAGTCCCCTATTAAAGCCAAAGTAGTATACTTACTATGTACCAAATTTATCTCTGGTTTTCACATAGATTTTTCTCCCATATATTTTTACTGACTTTTTATAAAATTTCTTACTTGCTTCTCTTATAATCTAGGTATAACTCATTCTATTCTCTCCTTGAAGAATTCTAAAACCCTCTCAGCATACATTGAGTTTCCCTTCCATTTATTTTCTGAGATCATATAATATCTGCTTATGGCAGTAGTCATGTGACTTACATTTCAAATTGATAATGTCCTCTTTTGTAAAAGAAATAATAATGACTACATTACAGCCCATGAATGTTGTGAGGATTCAGACTTAGTATTTGAAAGTGAATTGTAAACTCCTAAATATTAAAGACAAAGTCTGAGCCTCAGGTGCCTGATGCCAGAACTTTAATTCATAACCACTAGGTTCTGTCACTTTCAGCGTATCAGTTCTGAAAACTTTTAATTGATCCATATCAAAACTCAAAACCTGCACACTCATACTTTCTTCTCTTTCCTCTGTTGTAGAAGAGAAAGTTTTTCAACTTTTAAATAAGCCCAATTCCTACACATGTGCTTGGGAGCACATACGTCTTTCTCCCCTATTTTCAAAAACCCTCAAACAGCTATTGTCTTTAATTGAAGGCCTTAAGTAATTTTCAACATGATGCTCATGATGAATGAAAGAATAAAAACTAGAGATTTCTGTGTCTATAACTGAAAATTGTTTAAAACTGTACTCTTTAGATAACACCATGAAATGTTATATTTAATTTTGAACATTAGACTGTGATGTCACCTTATATGCTAGATGTGATTAATTTCTTCTGCAAAGACTGTTACAACCACAAATAAGCATGTGGGTTTAAAGATATATATAATTAATTATGTTTGGCAGTTTCTGAGTTATTTCTGATAATACCTCTTTGATATTTGTTCTCTGGATTAAGAGAATGTTCCACAAACTTTGATTTACTTCGTTCCATGAATTGGAAAAGAATGGCATCATTTCACCGAAACAAGAAACATTAGCTCTGTGTTAGGACCTACAGTGGATGAGGGAATAGAAATGATCACAGAGTTGATCAGAATTCATCCATTAGACCCAGTGTAGTCACAAAGCTTATAAATAATTGTTTTCTTATGTAACCTGTCCACTGAGAGAAAAGACATGAAACAGTGATGAGAAAAGCATATCAGAGCAATGCAGACCATCCTTCCTCCTCTTTCCATGGCAGGACAGCCCTCAGTAGACATGGAAATGTCCATTTTCTAATGACCTCAGGTATAGGTGGTCTTGCACTCTGCCTCACCACTGAAATTATGCATTTTTAAAAGAGCTTTTTGTGCAATACTTTTGGAATGATGAAGCTATTTACAGAAAGAAAGCTATTACAAGGAAGAAAAAAATATAATGTGAGTCAAAGGCAGATATATAAAGGCTGATCAGAAGGTTTTCAGATCAGAAAAAAATAATTCTGTGTTCTTTTTATTTATCAAATCCAATCTAAAAAATTATATGCGGACATATGTGTATGGTTTGATCCATGCTCTGCTCAGCATAGTTTCTAACAATGAAATCTGCGAGACACTGAAAATATTCATCAGTAGAAAAAGGGTTACATAAATTAGAGTATATTCATATTGTGGAATACTAGTCAGTCATTAAAAATAAATAGTTAGATGTGGCAGATTGTATTAGCGTTTGAAATATCCTCTGCTAAAATTCTATTCTAAAATATTGATCTGTCCTGATGGTGACCAACTTGGCCATGAGTCTTGCTTTGCCAATGAAATGCGAGTAGAAGTAATGCAGGTAGCTTCCAAGATGAAAATTTAAGAGCCAGTGTATCCCTCCTTCGTGTTATCTGTGAGAGAACCATTGTTCCAAATTGGGCTGCTCCATCAGTCTGAGTCCCACAGGGAAGAATTCATGGAGCCGGGGGGTGGGGGTGAGGGTTGCTCTCGTGTAGCAAATAAACCAGTGTGATGGGGGTAAGTCAACTTGATTCTGAGATTATAGAATCATTTGTTATCAGCACAGCAAGATTTATCCTAAACAGACTAATAAGGTAGATTTATGTGTACAGACAGGTTGGGTAGTGGTGGAAAATCAAGAGTTACACATGCTAGTTAAGTCTTACAGCTCCTTTGGAGTTTTAGAGCTTTTCCTCTATTATCCAGTTCAGCATATTGCAAGGCAGGATATGCTGTGACCTAACTTTAGTTATAAACCCAGTAAACAGGAGGGGAAGGGTAGCAGGTCTTAATGATAGCAGCTGTTGTGTTGTGGACGGGAAGCCTCCACATTTTATTCATTCATGAGGGAGATCATGCTAGTGGTGAGCCACGTGTTTAAGTTGAATAGGCTCGGAGGATTCAGGGGAGAAAAAAACCTTCCCAGGCACCCACTCAGTTGTCCTTACCATATGAGTCAGGGTTTTCTCAGCCTCGGCCTTTGCCTCGTCAAAACAGACCTATCTTAGTTTAGCATTTAACTGTCCTTGATATTCAGTTTCTGGGGGATCCTGCACTTGGTCTTTGATTTCCCCCGTCTTCCTGCAGTGGATGATGAGAGCTCATCCAAAAGTCCCCCTGATTTCATACCTTGATTTTAACTGCCTGTTACTCATCCTGGGCTGTTCGTTATCCTTTTGTGTGTATAAATGGACCTTGCAAGAGTTGTAAGATCTCACCATTCTTATAGCTACAAATCGTTCACACACCTTGAATACCTGATACATGGCACCTGCTAGTCCAGTGCCTTACTGTGTACTAGTACATTCAGCACTGGTGCTATTTCTTGAACGACTGAACTACCACCTCATGTCCAAGGATATGAGGTTTCTTTTCGTGGTGGTAAAAATATTTTAAATAAGGTTGCCCTGTTGGCTGCATGATTCTGTGAATATACTAAAAACATTGAATTTATGGCATGTGAATTACATCGCAATAAAGATGCTTTAAAAAAACATAGAAAAGCATGCTCTATAAAAATGATGGTGATATAAATTTAATGGTATTCTATTAACCATTAATTGTTGATGTTATCTCCCAAATATTTTCTGATATCGTTTCCCAGGGAATATGCATTTTATGTGAAGGTCAAGTATGCTTTATTTTAGTGATATATAACTTTTATTACAGTTTAGTGTATTGTAACATTTATATCCATTTTCCAATAAACAATGAGGACCTTTGTGTCAAATATTGTATCTTATGCTTTTATACCTGATCCACACACATATTCAATGAATGCTTGACTGAGGAATGAGTGTATGGTAATGCACCTATAAATAAAGAATATAACTGTAATGGTGACATTTAACAGGAGGGGGAGGGTGGCAATAACACTAAGTGCTATCGGAAACCATTGTAGATATGCTGAAAGGTAGCCTTGAGCTTGGACTATTTCAAGTATCATCATATAAGAGATTCATCTTCTATAATGCTTCAATAGTGGAGCCTGGGTGGCTCAGTTGGTTAAGCATCTGCCTTCGGCTCCGGTCATGATCTCCATGTCCTAGGATTGAGTCCTGCATCTGGCTCCCTGCTCAGCAGGAAGTCTGCTTCTCTCTCTCTCCCTTTGCCCCTCCTCACCTCTCATTCTCAATCTCTCAAATAAATAAATAAACCTTTAAAAAATATATAGTGCTTCTATAATGCATATAAACAATGATGCCTGGAAAATTTAAATATTCATTTGCATGTGGAAAGTTCATTTGGAGGTAACTGACTTTCAAAAGAGAAGATTTATGTAGCACAGCGTGTTTCCTATAAGCAGCCATGGTTCCTATCCCAGCATGCTTGGTCACTGTGATACTACTATTCTGTTTTTAAGAGTTAGTGAAAGGAAGACAAAGTGGAGGTATACTTAGGATTTTAGTTATGAACAAGAGCATTGGACTAAGAATAAGCCAACATGTGCTTAAGATGATGGCTGTAGCAGGTAAGTGTGATGTTAGTTAAGGTGCGTTTTGACTTTGGTGTCAAACTACCTTCATCCTTTCCCATCCAAATCCCTGAACTAATTTTGTTTAATGGAAAACACTAAGCAGTTCATCTTAAAACTGTCCGTTAGCCCCCCTTGTGCTCCAGAATGATTTGAATGAACATCAAGCTGAAAGCATCTAACCCGTGGTAAAGACAACATAACTCAATTTGTTCTATTCTTCAAGTTAAATAGATCCAAATTGCTCTGCAGTAGATGACATATAACAGTCCTAGGAAAGGGAATGATATAAATCATTCCAAGCTGTTTTCTAAGGAAGAATCAGGTTTTCAATCAGTATTAACTTGGCTTGCTCATGAAACCAGACTGTGCAACAGGCTTATCTCTCTAAAGATTGTACAATAAGTAAAACCTCCTTTATCAAACCCATTTACCCCTCGGGCTAACATTAAACATTGGGAGATTTTCAGTACTATAATTTTTCTTCCCATTTCAATACTCTTAAATCCACATAAGTGGAATTAATTAATTAATTAATTAATACAATTAATTTAGTCTCACTCCATAGCATGCTGCACTTTAAGAAATTATTGGGCATGTGGGGCACCTGGGTGGCTCAGTTTATAAAGCGTCTGCCTTCGGCCCAACTCCTGATTCCAGGTCCTGGGATCAAGTTCCGCATCAGGCTCCTTGCTCAGCGGGGAGCCTGCTTCTCCCTCTGCCTGTTCCTCCCCCAGCTTGTGCGATCCCCCCCCCACAAGTAAATAAATAAAGTCTTAAAAAAAGAGAAATTATTGGGCTTGTAATTTATCTTCGGGTAGCTTAAATGAAATTTCATCCTTAGTTTCTGAGAACATTATTTCACTGCAGTGATCCAGCCAAACAAATTCTCCATTAAGAAATGACTACTTTTTTCTTTCTTTCTTTTTCTTTCTTTCTTTCTTTCTTTCTTTCTTTCTTTCTTTCTTTCTTTCTTTCTTTCTTTCTTTCTTTTTTTACTAGACTTAAATTCTGTATGGCACTAAGGAATATAATGGCACAGATGTAAAAATAAAAGGAATGAATATTTTGAGAACTATTTATAAACGGGTAAATGCATAGCTTACATACTCTACCACTGCATATTTTCAGATTTGATTGTAGGTGTTAAGCTAAAATTTTACTGAGCATTCTGTTTGAAAAAACACTGTGTCTGGCATTGAGAAAAACATAGTTTTTGATTTAATGCAACAAATAACCTTTTTCAAGGCTTAGTTTTTAAAAAACACTTTAGATTATAAAACTAAAGGAAAAAAGCACAACACCAAGCTGAAAGCAACTATGACAACTGAGAAGAATCCAATGACAGGGAGCTATTCAGTAAAAAGTTTCTAGAGGAGAGAAATTTGCATCTGGGGCTTGAAGGTCATGTTCAACTTGCAAAGGTACAAGGTGGAGTGCTAAATAGATATTCTTTTTTTTTTTTTTAAAGATTTTATTTATTTATTTGACAGAGATAGAGACAGCCAGCGAGAGAGGGAACACAAGCAGGGGGAGTGGGAGAGGAAGAAGCAGGCTCATAGCAGAAGAGCCTGACGTGGGGCTCAATCCCATAACGCCGGGATCACGCCCTGAGCCGAAGGCAGACGCTTAACCGCTGTGCCACCCAGGCACCCCGATAAATAGATATTCTAAGCTAGTCCTTATGAGTAAGAAAAGGCAAACAGAAATGAGTAAACTATTGAGAATTATACTGATAATTAAGAATAAGGGCGGCTAATATTTATTGAACACTTACTTTTTTTTTTTCTCCAAAACACTTCCTAAGTGCTTTACAACTCTGTTATCTCAATACCCTTATCAGCTCTATGAGACAGGTACTATCATTATTCCCATGTCTATGACTAGGGTCTCTAGTCCAGAGAGGTCAGTCCAAATATCTAGTGATTTATGGAGCCATGGTTTCAGAACAGGTGTATTTAACTGAGGTCTCATTCTCTTTTCCATAGTGTACTTTATATTCTTACCCTAACCAAACACTGATAAGAAGTTTTGGGGTAATATATATCATTTCTGAAAATACCCTTAAAATAATTGTTTAATCTTACCCAAAACACTTATAAAACTAATACGTATTACTTTCTTTTTTATAATTCTTAGAATACTTATTTTAGTACCCTTATATGAAACAAAATGCTTGAGGGTCCGAATTATGCTTTGTTCAGGACATTATCCTACACAGAAAAAAAAAATTGAGAAAAATAATTGTTGGATTTAATTCACTTATCAATCAAAGAGGATGCTTCTAATGTGAAATAGCATATGGGAAACAATCAGCGTTTTTGAAAAGAATGCCTGAGGAACTGATACTTGATATGATAAGCAATTAGAAGTCATATGGTCTTCTTCAATAGAGACATAATATGATGGAAACAAAACTTTATATAGTATAATATATATTTATATACACATATACTTAGTTGTTTTGATTAAATTATATATAGGTATATAGTGGGGATAAGAAATAGATTCAAATTATAGATAGATATACATGTCTATAATTTTTTTAAAAAATGATCTTTTCTAGCCATGCTAAAGGAGACAAACTTGAGAAGCTAGGAAGTGGGAGGAGACTAACTCTTGATCCATATAACTTGAGTTATTCTTCAGTTGAGACTATGTTTGATTGGATAAAGGAAGAAAATTTCATCATTTGATGGACAGAAGTTTTTGAAAACTTTTAGGAAAATATTTAAACATATAAAGAGGAACAGACACCTGATATGCAAGGGCATATCATAAATCAAAGATATTTAGAAGTTAATGGTGGATTCTTTAAAACCATAAAAATCCTAGAAAAGAGATATAATTTCTCTGACATTGGCCAGAGAAAGCTTTTCTAGATATGTCTCCTGAAGCAAGGAAAACAAAAAGCAAAAATAAACCATTGGGATGACATTAAAATAAATAGCTTCTACACAGCAAAAGAAACAGTCAACAAAACTAAAGACAACCTACTAAATGGGAGAAGATATTTGTAAACAACCTATCCCATAAAGGGTTAGTATCCAAAATATATAAAGAACTTAAAAAATTCAGCACACACACAAAAAAAACCAACAAAGAATCCATTAAAAAATGGGCAGAAGACATCAATAGACATATTTCCAAAGAAGACAAACAGATGGTCAACAGACACATGAAAAGAAGCATAGCAACACTGATCATCAGGAAAATGCAAATCAAAACTGTAATGAGATATCACCTCACACCTGTCAGAATGGCTAAAATCAAAAACAGAAAAAACAAGTGTTGGCAAGGATGTGTACTGTTGGGATTGCAAGCTGGTGTAGCCACTGTGATAAACATGGGGTTTCCTTGAAAAATTAAAAATAGATTTACCATGCAGTCCAGTAATTGCACTACTGGGTATTAACCCAAAGAGTACAAAAACACTAATTTGAAGGGATATATGTGCCCCTATGTTTATTGCAGCATTAATTACTCTAACCAAGACATGGAAGCAATCCAAGTGTCCATTGATAGATAAATGGATAAAGAAGATGTGCTTTATATATACAATAAAATATTACTCAGCTATAAAAAAGGAATGAAATGTTGCCATTTGCAACAACGTGGATCCAGATGATATAATGCTAAGTGAAATAAGTCTGTCAGAGAAATATAAATATCATATGAATTCACTCATATGTGGAACTTAAGAAACAAATAAACAAAAAACAAAGAAGAGACAAACCAAAAGAACCAAACAAACAAAAATTAAAAAAAAAAAACCAGACTCTTAACTATAGAGAACAAAGTGGTGGTTACCAGAGGGGAGATGGGCAGGGGGATGAGTGAAATAAGTGAAAGGGATTAAGAGTACACTTATCTCGATGAACACTGAGTAATGATGTATAGAATTGTTGAATCGCTGTATCATATACGTGAAACTAATAGAACACTTATGTTAACTACACTGGAATTAAAATAAAAAATAAAAATAATTTAAGGAGACGTTAATAGTGGATTCCATATGTTTAGAGTTCAATACACTGCTGGTTGTGTAACACATAACATATAGCAAAACAAAATTAAAAAGGCACACACAAATCCAGAAAAAAATATGGTCATAAAGAACATAAATGTTTTCTTGGGATGGTAGCAAAAAAATATTCAGAGCAGAAGTTTGCTGTTTTCTAAGCTTTACAAAATGCAGAGACAGACTGGAGTTCCACTTTCGATAACTACAGGAACAAAAAATGCCCAAACAAGATAACACTAGAGACAAACTCATTGGTTGAAATGAACACCAGGTTGGGATTGCTCTACTTGTAAAAGGAGCTCCTCAAAATTTGCAAAAAAAAAAAAAAAAAAAAAGAAAGAAAGAAAAGAAAAAAGTGTGTCTGGGGATATTCACCCCCCCTTTTTTTTTTTTTTTTTAAGATTTTATTCTTTTTTTGAGCAGAGGGAGACACAGCAAGAGAGAGGGAACACCAGCAGGGGGAGTGGGAGAGGGAGAAGCAGGCTTCCCGCTGAGCAGGGAGCCCGATGTGGGGCTGGATCCCAGGACTCTGGGATCACGCTGTGACCCGAAGGCAGCTACTTAACAACTGAGCCACGGCGTCCTGACACTTCACACTTCTGATAAACACACAGCTTGTAACTTGTGGCTGAGATGAGTTACTAGCTTCTTGGTGATTAGACCTCTGATGTTGATGTTCACAATATCTCCCTGCGTTTATTCATTTGTTTTGTTTTTTAGATTCCACAGCTAAATGATATTGTATATGGTATCTGTCCTTTTCTGCCTGACTTATTTCACTTAGCATAATTCCCTCTAGGTCCATCCATGCTGTTGCAAATGGCAAAATCCCATCCTTTTTTTATAACTAACATTCGATTGTATCACAGCAGTGAATATTTGGCAAGTTTCAATTAATGCAAAAATTAGAAGCCAGGTGTGAATAAATTCTCTCTAATTAGTTAACTCGGATGTTCTTGCTATATCAAGTTTACTGATTAGCAATGGTTGGCCATAACGTGATAATCTAAAGAAGTGACCTGAATATGGCTTGAGCAGCTAACACATTTTCCCCATGAATGTGGAAATATGTAGCATACTTTTACATTCTGGGCCTCAGAGAAAGGGAATGATAATTTTCCTGATAACATTTAAAAAAGAACTTGCTTTTCTCTTAGGTTGAAAGGAGGGAAATCTGTTTACAACGACAGCAGTCGGTCAGTCTGCTCCCTAATTGGGCAGGCTGGGGTGAGAATACCCATGGCGGTAATTCTGATGGAATTCCTAACCCTTTCTAATGATTTCACAACGTATGTTCTTTTCAGTTTCTATTCTAGGCAAGAAGATGCTTTTTAAGCATCTTCTTATATTGCCTCTCCAGGGGCTGCAGCCTTCTTGGAATAAAAACTCATTAATGATTACATCAATGGATATATATGTTTTGTTCACTGAGGTTCAGTTCATTTGTCCATGAGTTACACTGTAGACCAAAAGTATCTGACTTTATTCTTTTTTTCTCAAGATAGAGAAATTTGAAAAGACCACAGAGTTGACAGAGAAGATTCCGTGCTTTAGCAATAGCTAGACAAAACTTAAATCTCAGCTTTGAAATTTATCATTTTAGTGGCAATGGGGAAAGAAGATTAACTGTCTGAGCCTCAGATTTATCCTCTACAAAATGAAGACTACAATATTTGCCTTGCAAAGTAGCTATGAGCATTAAGAAAAGCTATGTATTCAAACACTGTGCAGTGTCTGCGTACCAGTTATCCATTGCCATAATAATGTGCATTCTAGATCTACTGAACTCCAATGGCTTATAACAATAAACATTTGCATTTTCCCATAAGTCTCTGCATCTGCTGAACAGGTTTTTCAGCTGTGTTACACTCAACTGACCTCAGCTGGATTTCTTCATGAGTATGTGGTCATTTGGTAGGTCAGGGAAGGGCTACCTGGTTTCAGAGGCCCTTCGCTGAGCTGAATTGTCTTTCCTCCATGTCGTCTCATTGTCCAGCATTCCAGCTTGCTGGCTGGTCCGTGACTGCACAGGGAGGATGGTGTTGGAGGGAGGGGTGTGGGGTTCAAGGAGAAAAGTAGAAATGCACAAGCCTTTTGAGTCCTTAAGCTTGGAACTAGCACACAGCTCTTCCTGCTGCTTTCTACTGGCCAAATGAAGTTACAAGGCCATCTCAGATTTGAGGTGTGGAGAAACAGATTCCTCTTCTTCTTTAAGAGGGTTGTGGTATCTATTAAAAAGGGGCACAGTTACAGATGGGGAAATGCCTGTGCATATTTTCAAACAATCTACTAAAATTTGCCCCAAAGAAAGCAAAACATGAACAGGACCATTCTATTCTCTATCTATAAACACTGAGCATAAATTAACTGCCAGATGCCCCATAAGTTGCCGTATTAGATATATAAACGAATTCAGAATCTAGAATACGGATCTTTCTAAAGTGTAAGCATGATGATGCGATTTTCAGTAAATATCTTCAAAGATTCGCCTTCATCTGACACAATGGGCCTTACAAAATGGGCTCATGGCTAGGCTACCTCTTCAATCTCATCACTTATCCCTCTCACCAGCCCCTCATATATATCCATAGGGAACTCCTCAGAGGGCTTTTGCACATCATTTTCAGATCTCTTCACTCTCCCAAACTTTCAGCTCAGACATCCACTGGTTCAAGGCTCAGTTGCCTCCTGAGCTTATCTCTTTCGAAGCCTGGGATTTCTCTGTCAGCCTGCTCTACTAGACCATGACTTCTATAGGACAAATGTTCACCTTTACTTCTGTTGCCCCAGTGCCTGGACCATACAAAGGCTAATAATTTGATGAAGGAAGGACTGTGTCTTTCACAAAATAATCTTCTGTAGTGAATGGCTTGAGGTATATTTAGTTCCAATTTCTAGCCCGGGAGGGCTAGGGACTGTACTAAAGACAGGTATGTAACAATGACAGAAGAAGCAGAGTCTATTGCCCAGTTAACCTGTGCTATCCAAGGCTCTAAAGTGATTTACATTAAGAAATCACAGTAGGAAGACTGCATAAGACTCCCCTCCCCTTCCCTGCCTTTACCACATGTAGCTTTCAGGTATATTTGGATCAGTTAGTAATCTGGCTTCTAGTAATATGCCCAGTTATGAATATCTTTAAAAAGAATGAGTCTCTAACTTGAGTGTTCTCGAAGTGTGGTCCTGAGACCAGCAGCTTTGACATCACGTTGGGAACTTGTCAGAAATACAAAATATTGGGCCTCATCTCAGAATTGCTGATTTGGGAGCTTTTTTTTTTTTCTCAGCCTGACTTATTTCACTTAGTATACTCCCCTCTAGGTCTGTCCATGTTGTCACAAATAGCAAGATTTCATCCTTTTCATGCTATGTAATGTTCCTCTCTGTGCGTATATGTGTGTGTGTGTCTGTGTATATGTACACCTTTCTTATCCATTCATCTATCAATGGGCACTTGGGTTGCTTCAATATCTTGGCTATTGTAAATGCTGCAATGAACCTGGGGGTATATATATATATATCTTTTTGAATTAGTATTCTCATTTTCTTTGGGTAAATAGCCAGTAGTGGAATTATTAGATCACATGGTATTTATGCTATTAATTTTCTGAGGATTCTTCACACTGTTTTCCACAGTGGCTCTACCAATTTACATTTCCACCAATAGTGCACAAGGGTTCCTTTCTCTCACATCCTTGGCAATACTTGTTATTTTCTTGTCTTTCTGATACTAGCCATTCTGACAGGTATAAGGTGAGATCCCACCAAGCTTTTGATTTGCATTTCCCTGATGGTTAGTGATGTTGAGAGTGTTCACATGTAACTATTGGGCATCTGTAGATCTTCTTTGGAAAAATATCTGTTCAGCTTCTGTGCCCATTTTCTAATTGGATTCTTTGGGATTTTGGTGGTGAGTTGTATATGTTCTTTATCTCTTTTGGATGTCTGAGTTGTCTAAAGCAACAGACTCAAGCCCCCACTTCAGTTTGAATTATTGTATTTTAGTTAAAGGAAGGTGATTGGACCACATAGAATAGAAGATACCCTCCAGACATAAAAACCATATCAATATTAAAGCGCTGCCAATTATGAATTTTAAAATGGGATAACTACACATAAATATGATCATAAGAATGTGCTAGGGAAGTAGAGCATATTAAAGTCATATTAGAACATAGCTGTGGTAAGAAGAACATGCAGTCATCAAAACATAAGTCTGCAATTTAATAATAACAGAACAAACAGGTGAAACACTCAATAAGAGGCAATCCATGCGGCATCCACAAGAGCCAAACAATTAAGTGATTTTATTTTAAACAATATGATTCATCTGAATGTTATACAAGTAATTGGATAGAATTAGTTTTTCCATAAGATATTTATGGAAGATATGCACAAGCATAGACTTATCACTGTTAAAATGACCAAAAGGAATCATTGTTTGTAAACTAGACAGTTGCTTGGTGGTGAAAAGCAAACAGTACATCCAATGAATCTTGTAACCCTGATTTATGAATAAGGATTTTGTGATGAGTAGATGTTGAGCCCTGAGAGCATATCAGAACTGGGTCATGGGGAACTTCATACATAAATTAAGTATAATGAGATTCTGGGAACTCTTTACTCATTGGCATCCACTGAGAAGATGATTCATTTAGACAGTAATATAACCTTAATTGTTTTATCTAAAATAAGTCATTGCAAAAATGGTTATTCCTGATATAAAATTTTTAAATATTCTATGTGCCAAAATTGTACATATAGGTAAATACCTCTTTACAATTGTTTATATACCTTATATACATTTGGGGCCACTTAAAAGAGGAGCAAAAATATCATCATTTGTGTCTAGTATATCAATTCACCTTCATAACAGATATCAAATGTCAGGAAGAAGGTTAAAATGTATTCAGCAGATTGACACATGTAAAACGTTTTGGTTAATATTTTTATCTCTAAAATGTTATATTTAGAGAAGAATGTTCTCGTATTTCTGTTAAGTGGTAATATTTGGAATGCATCTGGATTAAGGAAACAATCGAGTACACTCCATACTGCGTAGCCAGTGGTGTGAATATGTGTGACTGTATTTGGCATTTTATTTTATTGATGTCTGATCGTATTTATTTGTTACTTTTAGAAAATCTCATTTTTGACTGGCCTCAGACAGAGGTAGAAGCTCTCAGAGGGGACAGGCTCCGTCTCTTGGCAATTGGTTCATGGCGCTTTTTCTTTCACCTCTTTCCTTCTCTTGACGAAAAGTTTAGCGTATTCTGCAGCGGCTTCCTTATTTTTCTTAGTACAATGTTTCTTCAGAGCAGTATGCTGACATTTGTCTTGGAGGACACATGGAGAAAGAAGACACTGAATCTTGGGCACTTTGTTTATAGATTTCTTCTTCATTTAGTGGCATTCTTACAACATGCTGGTGGACATCAACTAGGGAGATTGAAGTTTGCGGATTCTGCTAGCTCTTTTGGGCCCCAGGCAGTGAGGCACAGCAGTATCAGTGAGTCCAGGATTATCCTCCCCCCCCCTTTTTTTTCCCACAATGACCAAGTTGAAAACACTGAGATTGGCATCCACAATGCAACCCTGAACAGATTTGTGCTTTCTTTCTCCAGTCCTCCTTGGTCTGTATTGAGAATGTCCCTTACTCAGCAACAGGTGGACACATCCATGGGTCAAGACACCCTGCTTCATGGGGAAATCTTGTTTGTCATCGCCACCACTGATTCGGACCACATAACCCTTCTATTCTTCACCCAGAGCATCAGCAGCAACCTTTGTGGCCATACGCTTCTCGCAAGTTACGAGGTTTTCACTTGTCATCTACTTCAATGAGTTTCTGGCAGCCCGGATCTGAGAAAGAGATGCTCAGCTTCATCTGAAAACAGCCTACCACATCCGAGACACCACAAAAGAGAGCTATATTTGGCATTTTAGATATAAGGTCCTCAGACTGAGGTTACAACCCTTCCGTTGTGTGTATTTTTTTCATTCACCAAATACTTGTTAAATACTTAATTAGTCCTTTTCACTAAGGACATCCATAAGAACTTAAAAAATAAAAAAGAAAATGAAGGAAATGTAGTTCTTAAAAATAAGAGGCTGCTAATCTAGTGGAAGGGGCAGAGCCATGAATCACCATACTGGGAGCATTTAGTCTGCCCCTCAGAGATACAGTATCCTGGGGGAGTACATTGCAGTGGATTTTTTAAAGAATCTGCTGTGAGTTTTCAAGAAAGCCTAAGACATCAGAGGAATGACATGTCTTAATACCATTGCATTTTATTTATGAAAAGTTTCCTCTTTTATGTTCTTAAGAAGTTCTATGAAGACCAAGGTAGTAGAGATTTCAGATGTGTTTTCAAAATAACTCTTGATGATTTGCAGTTGTTGTTAAGATGAGGTAATACACCCTGTCACGTCAAGGTTCTGAATTCTGAGTCACTCAGCACTGGAATCATCTTTAGTGGTAAGTAGTCACGGAATACCAACTCCAAGTAGGGCACTTTCAGACACTGGGAACCCAGAAAAAACCTGACAGAGTCAGCTTTCAGTTTGGGTAAGGGAATGGGTCCTAAATATAAATAGTGAAACAACAGAAGAACCCATTCAGGTCTCAACTCTTTGTTTCTTCTTTTTATGCGTTACTAGCAGCAACTTTAATAGTATTTTATATTGATATAATGCATTGTCTTTAATTCTGTTTTCATATTTAAATTTAAGTTTGAAGTCTGTATTGAAATATAGATTATTTTGTAACTATATTGATATGTTAGACTCTATTAAAATGAAATAAATCAGTAAATAACAAAGTAACATAAATAATATATTGATGAAGAAAATTACCTATAATCACATAAGCTAATCAAGTAGAGGTTTCCATTTGCATATTTTGCCTTCCAGCCTTTAAATATATGCTTGTTGAATCTTTATGCATCTCAATTTGAATTTTAAATACAGATAGAGTTTTATTTTCTCGAATTCATGCAATATAAGAGTATGATATTTAACAAACTAGTATATGCTTTTCCTCATTTCTGAAATTTCATGTAGCCAAACACACGTACACATACACTTTGCATGGTTGTTTTCAAAAATGCAATCAAAACCCCTATATTTGTCAACTACTTGAGTTTCTCACATGATAATGTGAAACAGTATAATAGTTACAGATCTAATTCATTATTTTTAATACGTATATGATTTTCATTTTGTATATGTGTATATACATTATATATGTAACTAAAACTACATGTGTCTACATCTATTTTGTGTATATATTATGTGTGTGTATATATACATACATATGCATATATATTAAACCGCTTGGTTCTAATTGTTTATTTTGGGTACATACTGCACCCTACAAACATGTAAGATCTGTGAGCACCAGTAGCTCCCATATTTACATTCCTAGGTCTATGTTCAGACAAAACGGATGATCCCAGTGGACCATCTAAGTGATTTGCTAATCACCGAATGGCACCAATTGTTTTCTTCCAGTTAAGGCTGAGAAGTAGAAACTCAATTCACTTCTGTCTGGATGCCACCAATTTTGTTTTTTGATAAGAGGCTTTTCTGGACTTTTGTTCTGAAGAAATCAATAGATTTATTACTGAGAACTGATTAAAAAAATTAGAATGCAGGGGCGCCTGGGTGGTGCAGTCGTTAAGCGTCTGCCTTCGGCTCAGGGTGTGATCCCAGAGTTCTGGGATCGAGCCCCACATCAGGCTCCTCTGCTAGGAGCCTGCTTCTCCCTCTCCCACTCCCCCTGCTTGTGTTCCCTCTCTTGCTGGCTGTCTCTGTCAAATAAATAAATAAATAAATAAATAAATAAATAAATCTTTAAAAAAATTAGAATGCAAAAAAATAATGTCAATACCTTATGCTTTGTTCACTGATAAGACCTTCAAGATATGAGATGGAAAACTTTTGTATAAAACTAAGTTAATTTTGTAAAGGAAAATTTTATTTAATTAATGAATTATCACATTCAAAAATGTTTTTTCAGTGAGAACATTTCACCTAACATGACATTTAGAAAATACAATCTAGCCTTCCCTGCACTTTTTAGACTTTTAAGAATGATCTATATGTTTCTTTCTTCATAAAGCCTTGGAGAATATTGATGTCTGCATTTTTGTTTACTAATGCCTGGGTGCTTCATATACTGATTCTGTGTAACAGAAATGTATCGCAGTATGTTCATTATAACTGAATCATTTTCTCTGTATGTCTATTTATTTAAAGTGTGGACTCAGTTTAACATTCTGGAAAAAGGGGTCCCCCTCACTTCTAAGGAATTTGGGAATAAAATTAATTCATCAAATCAATGAATTATGGTTTGTAATGTCTTCTAAATATCAGACTATAGTGTAGAAGGTAAAATTATAAAGACATGATCCAAATCAAGGAACCCAGATTAATAATTCATGGGAAGGAAATTTATAAATCCCACTGCAATGAACATGAGACTCACTCTGCCAAGGAAGAATATTAAAAGGATTATCACCACGATTATTTTAATTTTGGTGATTAGAAATTGGTGCACCATAATCAAGCCATTCCCCCCTTTCTAGTTCTGTTAGAAAATCCTTATCTCTTTCACAGCAAAAACTGGTGAAGTAGATACGCCCAGAAAATATGGGTTCCCATCTATCGTTACAGTGATTCATCCCTGTACTCATCATTCTGCTTTTTTCCTCATCCTCCTTGCACCACTCCCTTCTTCTTCCTGTTTTTGTGTTTTGTTTTATTTTCTATCCTCTGTGTCTAACTTCTTTGTTTTTTATGCTCAGTTTCTCAAATCCCCTTAGGAAAGAGAATTTAAGTGAATCATGTACCTGGTTTCCATTCCCAGGAGTGTTTGCATTTTCAGCAGAAATGAGAAGGCTCTCGGTCGTTAAAGGTACAGTTAAAGGCAGGAGGGAAAAGGAGGGGGAGAGAGGTTGAGTATTTAAGGAGGTTATTAAAATCATGTTAATGCCCAGAACTCCTACCACTTAGGCAGCAATTAAAAGGCAAAACCAGTCTGAAACTGTAACCACCAATACCTTTTTTTTTTAAAGATTTTATTTATTTATTTGACAGAGATAGAGATAGCCAGTGAGAGAGGGAACACAAGCAGGGGGAGTGGGAGAGGAAGAAGCAGGCTCATAGCGGAGGAGCCTGATGTGGGGCTTGATCCCATAACGCCAGGATCACGCCCTGAGCCGAAGGCAGACGCTTAACCACTGTGCCACCCAGGCGCCCCAATACCTTTTCATTCTTCTTTGGCATTGATTAATCTCTCCTTTACCCCACTTGACAGTTTGTGTATATCCCACATTTTCCACCACATGTCAACAACTAAAAGTATGGAAATTTAGTGAAGCTGATAATAATCAGGTGTTGTTGTGAATATATTTCTGACATGCAAATATTCTCTTTCTATATATTGTCAAACACTTTTACGATAAGACAACTTCCTGCATTCCGCCAGGAGATCAATATACTACAGCAGAGAAATGCCACTGAGGGAGGGAGCCGACCTGAGCTACCTCCTAAAAGAGACAGAAAAAAAAGTAAAAAAAATTACAACTTTAAATATAGAGAAATATTGAGTCTTCTCAAATAATGTATTTACAATTTATTTTATATATGTATGTGTGTATATGTGTGTGGCATTTGCTTCTGAATATTTTATCAATTTTTATGTTTTGAAAAATTAACTGATGTGTTGTTTGAATTCCATTCTAGTTCTTGTGATTATTTGGAGAATGAGATAGTAAAACTGACTGGGCCCCAATTTCCCTATCTGTAAAGGGTTTGATCAAATATGCTCTTCAATGTTAGTTGGTAGGTTCATGGGCTCAGTGAGAGTATATGGGTATATGCATTTAAACATTATTTTACTACTTATATGCAAGACATTCTATTAAGCTCTATATTTGAAATTCACTTCCTTTCTTCACTATTAATGAACTGCTATCCACTTTTCAAAAATGTTGTATTTCTCAAGGAACTTTTAGACTACTTTATCAGAGTCTAAAACTATTATTCTTTCCCTTTCGAGAATTATGTTGCACCTTTTTAACTAGAACCTTGTACTTTTCAATGTTTGTGTTATGTGGAACTATATTCCAGGCCAATTTTTCCTCTAGCTACACAGCTGCCCTTGTAGGTCAGCAGAGAGCCGTTCAAGCATTTCACCTGAGGTGAAACATTTGTTTTGTTTATTTAAACCTTGTAGAAGCAAAAGCTTCTTCAGCCCATTCAAGAGGGGACCTTGTTCTCTAGTAGGTAGCAGGCTACCAAAAAGCAAGGTCTTTATAGCTTTTCTGAAATGAGATTGTCACTGGAATATTTTGTCCAAATAAAAGTTTTACATAAGCCTCTTTATTAAAGAAGAGAAATGGATATTGAGGACAAAAACTAAATGCAATTCGTTAACTTGGCTGCTGCCAATTGCTGTCTGAGAAAAGATCTGAAAGATTACTTTTTTCTTATCAACGGCTTATAATGTATTTTTCTGGGAATAACAGATGGAAGCTCTAATTTTGATTATATACACAGGAGTTTTTGCTATAATAATCTGGCTTCTTTTTGGAGCCACTCTTAAATAAACTTAAATGTTGATTTGCTGATCATGTGTGCATTAAAATTTGTAAAATTCTCAGAATAAGCTCGAAAAGTGTGGAGTTGGAAAACTGCATAGATTATGGGGATAGTATGACAGGGCTGAAATGGCTGAGGAGTATAAGAAATATTTCAAAGAGAAATAAAACCTTGAAGTAAATTTAGAAGGAGAAGGAGTCAGCCAAGTGTAGGAATGGGGGAGGGGAAACTGTGGCAGAGGTCATGGCATGAACAAATGTACAGAGACATGACCACACGGAGATCTTGGATAAGACAAATAGCACAAGGTATCAGGGATGGCGTGGCAGGAGTTGGAAAGATATCAGGACCCTTATATGACAGGCTAAGGACCTTACACTTTACCACTCATGAGTAGCAGTAACTTTCTGAGTTTAACTGAAATTGGATATGGATAGACCATCTTAAATCAAATTTACATGCTCACAGCTGCAACCATGCAAATTTCTGATTCAGAGCAATGATGTTGAAAGCAGCAAAGGCAAATTCTTCCCTCTGAAATCTTTGCAGTGAAATCCTAAGTCCTTTGCAACCTGGAAAACATCTCGGAATGAACTGCCAGATGCTACTGGCAAGAGTATTTCTCAAAATAGACTCCTATTTGCCAGTTTCAGAGATTTAGCAGCATATCCAGATGTCAAAGTGGATCCTTCCACATCTTTCTCTCTGCTGTTTTAATAACAGGAAAACCCCAAAACAGCGAAGTAGATGATCTTGTCTGATTCTGGAAATCAGAAGCAGGAGAAGTAAGAGACATTCCAATAGTGACTGCCCATGTATTTATGATGACACAAAATTAAAATAAATATTTCTTTCTAAATATTCTTCTGCTTTCCCACAGCCACCATTCCTTTCCGGACTTTATCATCTCTTCCGAATCATTGTAGGACCTACTACACAGGTCTCCCTGTCTCAGCCTTCTCTTCCACCCTGTACTTGAATAGCATGAATAGTATCGCCCATACTGTAGCTTGAATAGTTAGTTGTCTGTCCAAAATGCAGATGGGCTCATTTCCTCCTCTCTCAAATCCTTCACATCTCCCCAAACATTACGGAATTAAGCCCAGCCTTTTTATCATAGCATACAAAGTTCTCCATGAACCATCCCCTTAGCCAACTTTCCAGACTTATCAACAATGAATATTAGGCCATGAAAGTTTTATATCATATTTATTTCTCCATTTCTTCTCTTTGCATACTAAATCTATATTTGCATATGAGAATTGGGTTTGAAAGACAGATTCCAGACTAGGTACAGAGCAAATTACAGTCTAGTTTTCATAAAATTCTGAAAGCAAGACAGAGAGAAAGCCTCCACAAATGCTTCTAGAAAGCAGGCCCAATGCAGTAAACAGCTCCGCTTATCACAAAGAGATTGGGGAGGGATGTTTATTACACAGGGGAGAGTTTCAAATGAAGAATAAAGAAATCACCAGGCAACAGATGACTTTACCTTAACTTTGCTGAATAGAGAGGAAAAAAAAAAATCAATGAATTTTAGACTCTCAACCCACCACTCACAAAAACACCCCTCCTGCCTTAATGAGCTGTGAGCAGAAAATCCAGAAACACATCTTCAATATTATTTCCTCCTGGAAGATGGAGAAGGAGTTTCCTATAAAACTGTAAAGAGAATTAAGTATAAAGAAATCTAATCTTTTATTTTTTCTTGATAAATATGTCTGTTATAAAACATGCTGTTTCTCCTTCCCTTAACATGTATAGGATTTTTTTAAACTGTAATTACACACACCTTAAATATGTTCATTTATATTGATTTTTGTGTATCTTTGCACAATGTGAGATTTACATTGTATGAGAAGCCTGATTAATATATATATATACCCATGTTCTCCTGAGGTGAGTTAGGGAAACATACTACTGAATGAAAACTACACTGTAGGATTTCTCTGAAGCCAGTGGTTCTGAATGTTGGCTATGCATCTAAATTGATGTGGAGTGATCAGAATATTTGATGCTGAGGCGAACTTGCTGGATATTCCACAACAGAAATGTTGGGTTAGAGCTGGGGTGTCTGTATTTTCCTCAAATTTCACAGGTAATTGCTTATCTGTGTAACCACATTGCTCTGAATACTCATGAGTTAATAGAGATGTAAAGATGAACATCAAAAAGTTATCTGAAAGTCACAACTTTCAAAAAAAATTAATAACTCATAAGTTTCATCTCCTCTCTTGTCTGAGATTAGTTTTATGAAATTCTTTTTTATTCCTGAACTATCTAATATAGCTTAATGCCAAACTCACAATCAGTATTCATAGTGCTGAGCGTCTAGGCAGATGCTGAGTTAAGTGGATGAATGGATGGATAAAGGATGGATGATGGATGGATTGGTAAGTGCATTGATACACTCTTGTACGGATGCACAGAGAATGCTTTGGAGGTATGTAATGAATGGAAGATGAAGGATTGATGGGTGGGATGGCATGTAGCTGGGGTTGATTACTGGCAAGTAGCTGTGTTGATAAATGGAAAACCTAGTGAAGTAATGGATAAATGAATGAGTGAATAAAGGATGATGAAAGGATGAGGAACAATACAATTTCTAGAGTCTCCTTACAATGTTTAATCTACTAAACTGCCAGATAAACAAAAAATTTGATTTTTCTCATGTTCAGTAAAACAAATTCAATATGAAGGAGTTCCTTTGTTCATTTTCTGGTTGTGAATTCCAGATCATGATACACAAATAAATTAAGTGCTGTGGGGACTGCAATAGATAAAATTGATGTAACTGGTAAGAGTGGCTGGATAAACATTTCGACCCTATTTGAGAGCTCTTATTCCAGGTATGTTACCTCTCTGACTGTAAGAAAAGAGCAATACCAGATGAAGCAGTTCAGTGGAAATCAGTCCTTCCAGAAGTCTGTGGGGAAGCAATAAGGCTAAGAAATGGGGGATATAATTATAAAGAATTTTTACCGAAGCCAAAGTCACTGATCTAAACTCAAGAATGATTGTTCCAAGGGCAAACAGAAACAGAGCAGTTTATTGTGTGTCAATCTTTAAGTCCTATAGGAACACACAGTTTGTGATCATGCTTTGCAGAGAGTGGTATAAGCCCCAGACAATCTTATTGTGAATTTTGTGCATTTTAAGTTCTATATACATGCATTAAAAGCCCTTTGTCAAATATAGAAAAAGATTATATTCAGACCCTATAAAGCAAAGAAGTTTGCTCTGGAGTACATTATTAAATGTTTAAAAAGTAAATTTAAAGTAAACAAGTAAATGAAAAACTATTTTTTTGCTGAATCTCACATTTTATTTCTAATTTCATTTTTTTTGTTTTTTCTCATTTTTCAGTGGCTTATCTATTTTATTTATTTTTGAAGAAACACGCTTTATTGAAACATACCTTATGAAAGTCTGACTTACATAGAAAATACAAAAAAAAGTGTCAATTTGAGAGTACAGCTTTAATTTGACAACTATCTGAATCCATATAAGCACTAATGGAACCACATTACAGAACATTGCCATCACCTCAGAGAAATTTTTCTGATTCTAAAACTATAGATTACCTTGCCTCCGTTTGTTCTCTAGAGTTAAAGGTCTGTTTCTTGGTTTGTCTCTCTCTCTTTTTTTCTTTGCTCATTTGTTTGGGTTCATCAATTCCACATATGAGTGAAATCATATGGTATTTGTCTTTCTCTGACTGACTTGTTTCAATTAGCATAATACCCTCTAGTTTTGTCCATGTTGTTGCAAATGGCAAGATTTCATTCTTTTTTATGGCTGAGTAATATTCCAGTGTATGCGCATACCACATTTCTTTATATGTTCATCTATCTGTGGATACATGCTCTTTCCATAATTTGGGTATTGTAAATAAAGCTGCAATAAGCAGAGGGGTGCATATATCCCTTCAGATTATCAGGATTTTCTGGGTAAATGTTTTTAACAGTTTAAATAATTTGTAAACATTTTTGCATTGGTAAAATATTTTATGTTTGTCAAATGTGTTATACTTATGTGCTCTAACTTGTTCTAACTTCTCAGTATCAGCATTACCCATCAGATTGATAGAATAGCATTGTTATTCCTTCTTTAGGAGTGAGGGATGATGAAAACGTTGAGCACTAATATCATTTTCGGGTTTATGCGGTTGGAGACAGAACCAGAACTCTATTTTCAGAATAACAGTGTAATTTCTTCATTTTCATATTTCCTCGTACACTCAGGAAATGTGCTATATTAAATAAATATTTAACTCTATTTATTAAATATCCATTTTAATTTATTAGTCTTTTAAAATATGTACATCAGGATTCAAGAGTCTTAAGTCAGATTCCACAACTTCTCCCTCCTTAGATTACCCACTGAAGAAATTTGTTCTTTGTCATATGTGCATATATCCTTATTTGAGTAAATAATTCTTGATTGCAACTGGTAGTGTATTCGAAAATGCAAGTATAACATATGCACCATTAACAAATATATTTTGGAAGTTATCTGTTTAACAATTAAAAGGGGACTAGAAGGATAAATGGACAAATCCACAAACATGGTAACAGCTTTTAACACACCTGTCTTGGTAACTGGTGTAACAAGTTGATAGAACAAATGGAATAAAAATCAGGAGAGACATAAAAAATGTCAACAATAGGGGCGCCTGGGTGGCACAGCGGTTAAGCACCTGCATGCGGCTCAGGGTGTGATCCTGGCATTATGGGATCGAGCCCCATATCAGGCTCCTCCGCTATGAGCCTGCTTCTTCCTCTCCCACTCCCCCTGCTTGTGTTCCCTCTCTCGCTGGCTGTCTCTATCTCTGTCAAATAAATAAATAAAATCTTAAAAAAGTGTCAACAATATTACAGAAAATGACTCCAAGATTTGTGGAGAATTTTGTATCTGGGAAAGAAGATAACTATATATCAAATAAATTGTTGCAGTCTGATTACCAAAACCATGAGACCATATATCTTCATATACTAATATTAGTACTATTATTATTATATGTATTATTTATCGAGCACTAACTCAATTCCATTGAAGTATTTTGATAATAAGTTTTACCACAGGATCTAAAACCTTACAATTATCTTCTATGGTATGTTACCGTGTAACAATCATATATCCATTCAACTAAATATTTATGGAGGTCCTTCTATGTTCTAAATGTTTATGATACATAAGTGAACAAAAGAGACATGATTCCTCACTTGATTTAGCTTGTACTCAAGAGGGTGGAGATAGGCAGTGCTTAGTAACCAAATAAATACAGAAATCTCAAAAAACATAATTATATAGTATATCAGAGAGTTAAATGTTACATTAAAAAAGGAAGAGTGGGGCACCTGGATAGCTCAGTCAGTTGAGTCCAACTCTTGGTTTCAGATCAGGTCATGATCTCAAGGTCATGGGACTGAACCCCATGTTGGGCTCCACACTCAGCAGGGAGTCGGCTTGAGATTCTCTCTCTCCCTCTCCTGCTGCCTCCCCCTCCAAATAAATAAATCTTTAAAAAATAATAAAAGTAAAAAAATAAAAAAAGGAAAAGTAATGGTATTTAGGCAGTCTGGAGAGAAAGGATAAAGGAAGGGAAGGTTGCAGCATCCACTAGAGCAGAACAGGCCTCCTTGACAAAATAACATTATGGCCTAAAGGGGATGAAGGAGTACAGGGAAATGAGGATAGGCTTTGGAATCATTAAGACTTGGGCTATCATTGTGTTTTGTAATGTATGAGCTATAAAGCTTCCTTAGCCTCCATGAAATAGAGAAAGTAAAAATTGGAATACTCACTTCTAATTTTTTTTAGGATTTGTTTATTTTGAGAGAGAGTGAGTGCAGGAAGAGGCAGAGAGAGAGAGAAAGAGAGAGAGAAATCAAATTTTTTTAAATAAAATTTTAAATTAAAAGCTGTTTTAAAGGTAACAATATATTTATTTGCTTGAAATATGACTTGCATAAAATAAACACTGTGCATATTTTTCTTAAAAAAGCATATCGAGGACGCAAAAGAGACTCCATATGTAAGACATTGAAAGTGGACATGTAGGATTACATAAGATGTTGAATACCAACATAAGGTTCACAAGGTATTCTGACCTATTTTTGCCAGATGTCCTCATATATCTGAAGCTCCAGATAATTTATAGGGTTTTGTGTTCTATTTTGACTGCTAGATATTGTAGTAAATAATAAATCACACTGATGAACAAGGCAGAAAAATGTATTAAAATTCCTAGAGTTATTTAAAATGTATTCATATGAAGACACTTCTAGAATGATGAGGAATTTGAAAAGCTAATATGTGGTAATTTTATTACCCGTTGACTTTGAGACAATTCTTTTAGTTAAAGGAAATAAAGGACTTTGGGGACAAACCGATGCAGTTATTAGAATTTGTCAGTGACACACTCAAATATTGTCTCCATTCAGCCTTCGAATGGCAGAAGGATTTGTGGTATATGTGTGCAATCAGCCATCAAAAATTTGAAATCTTACCATTTGCAACAACATGGATGGAACTAGAGGGTATTATGCTAAGCAAAATAAGTCAGTCAGAGAAAGACAAATATATGATTTCACTCATATGTGGAATTTAAGAAACAAAACAAAGGATCACAGGGGAAGGGAGGGAAAAATAAAATAAAATGATATCAGACAGGGAGACAAAGCCATAGGAGACTCATAACTATAGGAAACAAACAGGGTTGCTGAAGGGAAAGTGGGTGGGGGGAATGGAGTATCTGGGAGATGGGCATTAAGGAGGGCATGTGATGTAATGAGCACAAGGTGTTATAAGCAAGGGATGAATCACTAAACTCTACCTCTGAAACTAATAATATACTATATGTTAATTAATCGAATTTAAATTTTAAAAAACAACAAAAAAGAAAATTACCTTCAATCATTCTCAATTAGATAAAAGTACTTATAGAACATATTCACCACTGACTTAGTAATTCTGACATCTATACAATTTTGTTACGTATTTTATACCTAGCTCCTCAGCAAGATGTTTTATAGTATTAATAAGCCACCCATTCCTGTGCTGGGAAGAAGGAAGTGTAGCCATTGTCTGTCAGGCTAATTTCATGATGAACCATAATAGCTCCTAGGGAAGTATTCTTCATTTTGTTGTGGGAGTGAATTCAAGCTCTCCCAAGTTCTCAACTAGGTAGAATATCCCTACTTACAAAGACTAGGCTTTCCAATCAGGGAAATACAAATCAAAACCACAATGAGATACCACCTTACACCAGTTAGAATGGCAAAAATTAACAAGACAGGAAACAAGTGTTGGTGAGGATGTGGAGAGGGGGGAATCCTCTTACACTGTTGGTGGGAATGCAAGCTGGTGCAGCTGTTCTGGAAAACAGTATGGAGGTTCCTCAAGATGTTGAAGATAGAGCTACCCTACGATCCAGCAATTGCTCTATTGAGTATTTACCCCAACGATGCACATGTAGTGAAAAGAAAGGGTACACGCACCCCAATGTTCATAGCACCGATGTCCACGATAGCCAAACTGTGGAAGGAGCAGAGATGCCTTTCAACAGATGAATGGATAAGGAAGATGTGGTTCATACATACAATGGAATATTACTCAGCCATCAGAAAGGATGAATATCCACCATTTGCATTGACATGGATGGAACTGGACGGGATTATGCTAAGCGAAATAAGTCAAGCAGAGAAAGACAATTATCAAATGATTTCACTCCTACGTGGAACAGAAGGAAGAGCATGGAGGACCACAGGGGGAGGGAGGGAAAAATGAATGGGAAGAAATCAGAGAGGGAGACAAACCATGAGAGACTGTGGACTCCAGGAAACAAACTGAAGGTTACAGAAGGGAGGGAGGTGGGGGGTTGGAGTAACTGGGTGGTAGGTATTAAGGAGGGCATGTGTGGTGATGAGCACTGGGTGTTATATGCAACTAATGAATTGTTGAACACTACATCAAAAACTAATGATGTACTATGCTGGCTAATTGAACATAATAAAAAAAATAAAAGACTAGGCTTTCTAAATACAAATTGGGAAACAATAATTCTAGGTGCTTTAGAAGAGAGTATACAACTTTTTTTTTTTAATAAAGATTTTATTTTATCTGAGAGAGAAAGCGTGAGCAAGAGAGAGAGCAGTAGCAGAAGGGAGAGGGAAAAGCAGGCTCCCTGCTGAACAGGGATCCTGATGTGGGGCTCGATCCCAGGACCCCGAGATCATGATCTGAGCTGAAGGCAGATACTTAATGACTGAGCCACCCAGGAGCCCCAAACTTTTTTTCTTAATAGAAGATGTAATGGAGTATTAAGCATCAGTATCAGCCGTCTATTTATTCATCAGTCATCTCTAGTTATTATACTTTTAATGGATATTACAACAGAGGCGGTGTTTATGGTGATGGAGATATTATCTAGTGAGAGTGATGAGCAATAAAGAATAACAGGGAGACAATGAAGACTGTGATAAAGAACACTGATATATAACTCTATGTGCCGGTATAGCATTAGAATGCTTAAAATATTGAAACGCTTCTGTATCACTTGGTAAATAATGATTATCTTGGTTATCCTGGCCCATTCCTCTGAAGCGTCTGAACTTACTATTATTCAGAAACTAAATGGTTAATAACTCTTCCAACAGAGCATTCTTGGACTCAAGCATAAAAATAGCATCAGTTTTGTTGGTCAATGCCTGCTCTTATGTAATTTGCTGTATAAATTATAATAATATACCTAGTTAAAATACTTGAAAGAAAAATATGACATGGTAAAAGAAACAGTTATATGACAAAATTATAATGGCGTGATCAGAGATGGACATCTTTGAGAAAATGAAATTTACAGCTGAAATCTAGAGTATGAGTAAGAGTTAGACATTAAATATTTCTAATTGAGAAGCCAGTAAATATTCTTAATTGTAGTCTTTAGGGAAGAAGGAACATGGCAATGCAAAGTCATGAGGTGTGAAAGAGCTTGGCATCGTCAGACAACAAAAGAAAACCAAAGTTTTTATTATAAATGGATATTACTTGGGGCAAGACACATACAAAAATGCCAACGATCTAGACAATCCAAACTTAAATCAGTTGCTCTGAAAATACAATGTGAAATTCAATTATGAACTTTTTCATAATTGATTGATGCTGAACATGCTTCGTATTGAATTTTTAATATATTTACTCAGCCATAAAAAAAGAATGAAATCTTGCCATTTGCAATGACATGGATGTAACTAGAAAGTATTATGCGAAGGGGAATAAGTCAGTCACAGAAAGACAAATACCACATGATTTCACTCATATGTGGAATTTTAAAAAACAAACCAAACATGCAAAGGGGGAAAAAAAGAGACAGCACACCAAGAAACAGACTCTTAACTAAAGAGAACAAACTAATGGTTACCAGAAGGGAGGTGGGTTGTGGGATGGGTAAAACAGATGATGGAGATTAAGGAGGACACTTGCTGCTAGGAGCACTGAGTGATGTAGGGAAGTGCTGAATCGCTATATTGTACACCTGAAACTAATTACACCATATGTTAACTAACTGGAATTTAAATAAAAACTTTAAAAAATATATTGTGACTTGCTTGGTCCTGAAAGTTAGTGGAGAAGACAATCGCTACTCTGAAGCAGATTGAGTAGCTAAGAAGAGAACCACTGAAAAAATAGAAATATTTCTGACAATAATTTCTAATAGTAAAGGTAAAATTCCAGATACATGAAATATGTCAAAATACCTTTTGGTACACCACTTTGGGCAAGACATAGGGTTATGTGAATATGAGACCATTTTAAAAGCCTGTTCATTATAAGCCTCATGGAGTCAGAGATATTATCTTATTTTGTATTGTATTTGTTGTCTTCTCTAGCTAAACAAAGAATGAAACTAAATAAAGGCGTGAAGAAAGAAAGAAAACAATGGTGGGAGAAAAGTACAGAGAAAGAGACAGAAAATATTTCTCTTCTCAAATAGCATGCAAATTGGGGTGCCTGGGTGGCTCACTAGGTTAAGCATCCAACTCTTGATTTTGGCTCAGGTCATGAGCCCAGGGTCGTGAGATTAGCCCCATCTTGGGCTCCACACTGAGCATGCAGCCTGCTTGAAATTTTCTCTCTCTCTGTCTCTCTCCCTTTGTCCATCCTTCTCCCCATCTCCCTGCTGCTTGGGCTCTCTCTCTCTCTCTTAAAAAAAAAAAAGCAGCATGAAAATTATAAAATGCCTTCAATTTAATAAGTTGTATTAAAGATCTGTGAAAGACTGAATGAAGGAGGAGAATACATGTAATGAAATTTTATCTACACATTGTTGCTGTATTTTCTTCATGGGCTTAGATATGCTAGGAAAGCTTAATTCTTTACAATCATAAATATAACAGGACCATCATTTTGCATATACACACTACGTGTGTGTGCGCGTGTGCGTGTGTGTGTGTGTGTGTGTGTATACATACTGCTTTAAAAAGAGAATACACTCTAGGTAAGAAGGAATGATATGAGATAGCAATTACCAGATCTACACAATAATTTCTTTAAAATAGCTAAAAGTCAACTGAGGATTAACCAAAACTCCATTAATAAATAGAATTGCAAATCACCTTATGGAAAATCACTAAATATATATTAAAGTTTACAATGTTAATAAATAGCCCATTTGTTAGAAACAATAACTTTAAAAATAGTAACAGTAACTTTAGAAACAAAGTTATTACTTATTAGTAACATCAATAAATAATAATAACTTTAGAACATTGAAATAAATAACCATAGGTTAGGTAAATTTAAATATGAGAATATTTTCTTTATTTCTGCACATGAGCTAGAAATGTTTGCTACTTTGTAATGAATCCAAACACTCATAGACTCTTTTAGCTAGAAAAGACACTAAAAGTAAACGTAATCCAAAATACTTGCTTTACAGATCAATTAACTAAAGTCATTAATTGAGTGATTTAGATCCTGTAACAACTTCATTCTGACCCTGAGAAAACTAATCGCTACTGGAATGACTTTTTGAGAAATTCAGTATTGATCTAAAGCATTATACTTATTTCTTTTCCTGATGCTTGATCATTTGAGAATCTTGTAAAAGCCACAAATCCTCTCCAGAGAAAAATGTACCCATCTATATACACACAAATATAATTATTCACCTTAAGTCTATCTATAGACTTTTTAACACTTCTAACCCTCAATTAGACAGAAAGGGGGGCATAAGAGGAGTCTTCAAGTTCTCAAATTAATCATCCACAAGGTATTTCAAATTAACCATCTGTAAGATAGATACCACAGAAAACAGGATAACTCTCATGGAAACATGAGATTGACTTAAGCAATCATAGGTCACTATGGTCATATATGAAGCAATCTCATCCAAAATCCATCATCAAAAATAGAGGTGGAACAGATCTCTCCATTTTCCCATAATACACACCGAAAATAAATACATACGTACATACATAGACAATGGAAAGAAAACTATGTTCTCTTGAAAAAAGTGAAATTGATACAAAAGATATTGTAAGAAATATTCATTATTTTAGATGTTTTATATGTCTGAAAATGTCACATATATACATACCCCACTTTAATAAAAATGTTCCCATTTTCAAAAATTTGTATTACACATAATTCTTACATTTGAGAAAATTCAATTTGTCTAATCTTTCTCCCAAAGGAGACTTATATAACTTTAATCTATTAAAATGAAATTCATTTTTAGTAGCACATTAACCAGATGTTATGCCAAGCTATTTCTGTGTAATTTAGAAACTAAATCAGCTCCTTACACATACGTTAGTGATTCAAGGCCAATTCTCTCAATGTTAATCACGAGATATTATAATTGACAGGACCAGATGTTGCAACAAAAACCTGAGGTCAAAGTTAATCTTAATTTTAATGTTTTGGTGTGTGTGTGTGTGTGTGTGCGTGTGTCTGTGTCTGCGTCTGTGTGTGTTCAGAGATTGTTGACTTTTAAAAAGACAGTAAAGTGACAAGTGGACATGGTCTGTGTATGTGTGCTATAAATACCAAGTATTAACCACAGCATATAGATCAGTGCTACTGAACAGAGTGCATGTGCTTTATAAATACTTACCAAGGACTTGAATTGGTGTATAATAGTAATTCAATCCTAGTGTTCTTCCAACCACTATCAAGTACTCCCATTTCATTAATTCATTAGTCTCATTAGATGAATAGTCTTAAACACATTAAGATAGTTTGAATGGTTTTCAATATTTAAAAGCATATTCTTATTATGTTTCTTGAGCACACACGCCCTAAATATGTTCATATTTTACCAATTACGCATTATATACATGTATTCCTGCAGTGGTCAGAAGCACCAATTCTGGAGCCAGGAGGCTTGGATTTGAATTACACCTCTGTCATTTTCTAGATTTGTGACCTTAGGTGAATTATTTTCTTAGAAGGAATTACTGCTAACTTCATCCTAAGAGATGAGTCGTTTGTTTGTAATGAGCCCAATATTCACTGGATCTGTTTTCAGTACATGCTTGAAGAATCGGATCTACTTGGTCTTCTGGATCTCTCCTGCAGTAGAAGAGCCCCAGCTGTCTCCCCAAGCAGGAGGCAGTGCCAGAAGGAGTCTGTGTGGGCATGAATATCCTCATACTTAGCTTTTGTTGCTTCAGACTTCCCCACCATGATTTGTCATTGGACAGATTGAGAATTTAGGCAACACTCAGGGATCTCCATGCTTGCTCCTATACCCCCTTAGTATAGTTCAGTATTACTCAAGACTGATTTACAGACAACATTTTAAATTGTTTATTATACAAAATATTATGTGTCAGATGCTGTTAGCTGTTAAATAAATACCTTTAATATTATGACCTTATTATCAGAGCAATTTTCTCATGCCGTCCACTTGCATCCTTAAAGCCACACGCCTAAGTCACACCTTATAATTTATGTTTTCTCTGGATCTATTGTGCTTCTATTTACACTTAGGATTTTATTTGTGTTTGAAGTTGGGTTGTGTGATATTATAATCTATAAACATTAGAAACATTCATACTGGAATTATGCATTTTTTAAGTTAATGTCATTTAAAATAAAACAAATCTAATAAAGGCTCTTGGCCCTCAAGAGCCTTCTATTGGCTTAACATTCTGAAATCATGTTCTTTTATTATATTTTTATGACTTTAATGCAACAATAATGCAAGCAGATGATTCTTTTAGGAATAGGATCAAATCTATTACAACATGGGACATTAATCACAATTCCAGTCATCACCTTGACTTACTCTTTCTGTAATATTTCAACTCCCAAGATCCCTTAGCTAGTTTATATCAGATTCACTGAGGCCCTCAACAATTTAAGTAATGGAAATCCTGTGAGCTTATGACACATTTGCTATTCCTGTTAGAATCTATTGTCCCCGCCAGATCACGGGCTTTAGAGATTGCTTATCTCCATCTTTTTATGGTATGTAAATAGCAAGCAAAAGAAAACTAGAAACCAAATTCATTTTTATTTATCAAATATATATGCTTACTATGTATCAGCTAATATCCTAAGTGTTTCAGGAATGCTTGCTAATTTAATTCTCAGAACAATCATATGAGGAAGTTTCTGACATTATTCTCATTTTACAGAAGCGAGATTTGAGGCATAGAGAGGTTAGTAAGTTACCCAAGTTACATAGCCAGAAAGTGGTAAGAGTCAGTATTTAAACACCAGCCCTCTTATTCCAAACTTTATCTCCCATCATTATTAACATCTTCTATTAGCATGTGATATTTGGCATAACTAATGAACCAATATTAATACATTAGTATTAATTAAAGTCCCCACTTGATTCACTTTTCTGATTTTTCACCTTATACCCTTTTTCTTTTTGGGATCCCACCTAAAATACTTCATTACATTTAGTCATTATGTCTCCTCAGGCCGGTTTTGTCTGTGAGTTTCTCACATTATCCTGGTTTTGAGAACATGGACAGCTTGAGGAGTATTGGTTAAGTATTTCCCAGAATGCCCACTTGGTGGATTTGTTTGATGTTTTTCTCATGATTAGACTGGAGTTATATGTTTGGAGGAGGAAAACCACAGAGATAAAATGTGATTTTCATCTCCAACTATCAAAAGTACACGCTATCAGCATGACTTATCACTATCAATGTTGAACTTAATCACCTAGCCGAGGCAGTGTTTGTGAGATTTCTATAGTGAGACCACTATAAAGTGACTTTGTTCCCATTTCTGCCTGCACTTTTGGGAAAGAAGTTACTCTATGCAGGAAGACACTTAAGGGGTAAAGAGTTAGACTCTACCTCCTTGAACGCAGAGTATCTACATAAATTATTTGGAGTTCTTCTGAACAGGAGTTGTGTTTATCCTCTCCTCATTAACTTACGTCTTCAGTCATTCATTTATAACACTATGGACTTTGGGATATTTATTTCATACTTTGAATTATAATGCAAAATTCCTTTTATTTCTTTTGTTGTCCAAACTGTTTGAACTTTGGCAGTTGGGGACTCTTCCTGTTTCAGTAGGTTCCTGAATACTTTCGACATACCTCCATTACTTTCTGGCACTGTAAGATTCTCTAGTATGTTTCCAACCCCAGTCCTAGGACCAGTCTTTTCTCCAAGGAGCCCTAGTACTCGTATTGGGGGATGGCTTTAGAAACCAGTGTTTAGACACTAGATATAATCATTGCTCTTAGGGCGCCATTGTTTTAGTCCCACTCAGCTAACAAAGAAAATATATTTAATACTAACCAAGTGTGTACATATATCTATAAATATTTCTATATGTAGCTATCTATAAATATATTAAGTAGAATATGAATTCATTCTGATGACTCCAACTCTAATCCCTTACGATCTGGATCATTCTAAACGTCTTTTTCTGGCTTCTCTGTAAATTCTCACTCCAACAATAAGAAACCTGGTTCTCATCATCTTCCATCTATTTATTTAATTGTTCAGTTTCAGGGTCATAATTCTTAAATCTTTCCCCTGAGGGAAACAACTCTGCCATCTAGAGAACAGTGTTCCTGTACAGTTCCTTTTGCCTCAGTCTTACTGACACTCCATTTATTTCCCAAATGACCTAGGTCAGCTCCTTTTTATCCCAAGCCCTTTGGTAGCATTGTTTTATGCATTTGTGATGCAGCTAGACTGCTATTTTTTGTATCCTGCATTGCACACCATGATTTTCCAATGTCTTAAGTGATTTGTTTTTAATTTTTAAGTTTTACTCTTTGTGCTTAAAGTTGTATGCATTCTTATAAAGGGAGAGTGTCATGTATTCCCCATTACAGTATCATGTAGGGTAGTTTCACCTTCTTAAAAATTGCCCTGTGCTTCATCTACTCAGCTCTTCCCTATTCCTCTGAACCCTTAGAATCAGGAGGAGCCACCAATCTGTTTACCAACAATATTGTTTTGTCTTTCATAAAACTTAATATAATTGGAATCATATAATATGTCACCTTTTCAGACTAGCTTCTTTCACATAGCAGTATAGATTTAAGATTTATTCATATTTTTTGTTTTCTGGCTATGAAAATAAAAAAACAGCTTATCAATTTTTCCCTATGGATCATGTTTTTGCTATTATGTCTAAAAACATCATCAAATCGAAGTCCATAGAGAGTTTCTCCTATTTTTTCTTCCAGAAGTTTTATGAGTTCTTATTTTTTAAATTTAAATATATGATCTATTTTGAGTAACATTTGTGGAAGGTGTAAAGTCTGTTTGTAGGTTGAATTTTATGCCTATGAATGTCCAATTTTTCCAGTAACTTTTGTTGAGAATATCATTCATTCTCTTGGATTGCCTTGTTCCTTTTTCAAAGGTCAGTTGACTATATTTATGGGGACCTATTTTGGGGATCTCTATTCTATTGCATTGATCTATATGTCTATACTTTCACCAGTACCTTTGCTGCCTCGTTTATGGTAGATTTATAGTAAAATTTGAAATTGGGTAGAAGGTGTCTTCCAACTTTTTTATTCAGGCATGTCTTTTTATGATGGTGCTGCAGTGATACAGAAAATCCAAACATAAGCTCTTTAAAAGTGTCTGCTTACATTATGTATGCTGACATCTCACTTGCCAATGTGTATTAAGTGGCCAATTTCAGGAACAATAGGATGGGGAATATATTTCACTTCTTGATGGAGAAAAAGAAAACCCTTTATTATATACAAAGGGGTGGTTTCAGAGAGGGACAAAAAATTGTTTCCATCAATTAAATCTACTGCATTCTAATTTTTTGCAGCTTTATTTTCTTCATAGCTTTTAGTGCTGTCTACAATTACCTTTTTGTATTTATATATGATTTTTTATATTTCCATTTGTAATACAAATTCCATGAACGAGGGAATTTTTTATTTAAAGATTTTATTTATTTATTTGACAGAGATAGAGACAGCCAGCGAGAGAGGGAACACAAGCAGGGGGAGTGGGAGAGGAAGAAGCAGGCTCATAGCAGAGGAGCCTGATGTGGAGCTCGATCCCATAACGCAGGGATCACGCCCTGAGCCGAAGGCAGACGCCTAACCGCTGTGTCACCCAGGCACCCCGGGAATTTTCTTTTTAATCATTATACCTCTAGTGTATGGAAAAGCAATTATTATATATTAAGAATTAAGTGAACATTTGATGAACAAGAGGATTAGTAAACTGATTCTAATAACATATAACAACATCCACGGGACATATTTTTAACGTTGACATCAGGCATTTAAACCATAATAAAAGGCCGCCTCTGTTCCTAAGCTTTGACAGTGGAAGGGAGAATTTAAAAAACAGTCTAGATAGAGATAAGGACAGAAAGATAAAAGAATCATAAATTAAGAAGACAAATTAAATGGCTTCTCATCTCACCTGTTTCTCCTGGACTCCTCTATAGACACAACTGCCCCATGGAAATTCTTTTGTTGCCCTATCATCTGGGATGTCTCACTGTCTTGATGATCCACTATGTGTCTGCCTATCTATTTATTTGGCTCTGCATCCTAGTATTTATCCCACAATTTGTGAATTTCACAGTATTCTCTGCTCTCATTTTCCCTGTACTTTCTTCTTCAGTGACCACACTCATACACATGGCTTCAGCTATGCTTTTCATAACACACTTACTAGTTTTCTATCAAATAGCTCATCTTATTCTTGAATCCCAGGCTGTCATTTCTAGGCTACCTGCACCTGAATATAATATGTGCTCCCTAAGTTTCCAGCCCAAGCTTATTGACACAATTACACAATTCTTTATAATGGTCAGTATGTTCCTAGCTCACCTCCCTCACTTATAGGCCCCCATGATACGCCAACGAATCAGTGAGACAGTATAGGGAAAGCAAGAGGGACTTAATTCCTGTGAAGCCACTGGTCCAAGGCAAAGGTTAAAAGTTTTCATACACTCAGAGACAAATACCTCCTTCTGGGAAAGAGACCAAATGAGAAATAACAGTAGACAGGGAGTAATGATTGTCTGGGCAAAATCAGAAGTATCAATTTAAACCCTGCTCCCATAAGTATTTCTATTTTCTAGGAGCTCGGAAAGAATGTCGACCATGGAAAAAGGCATCCTGTGGCTGTCTTGCATCCACTTAAAAGTAACGACCACACGGCAATGACTGTGGGACTGAAGGATTTCCCTACTCCCTGCCTCTCACCCTTTGGAAAAGTGCCTTTATAAGCCTGGCATGCTACCCCCTTCGGGGAGCGGTATTCCTCTTTCTTGCTGGCTCCCTTGTACACAAGCTCCATTTAATGAATTCTGGCTGCTTTCGTTCTCTCCAGTTCAGTACTCATTTCTATGACATTGACACTTAAGAACTTGGTGTTGGGGGTCCAGTAACAGTAGGGTGAAAGTTTTCTGATCCTCACTACTCATGATTGTTCCATGGCCAGTGACTGATCTGTATCCAGATCATGGTGGGGATTTTGTACATTCATGTGAAGAGATAAAGGTATAAATAAATTCTGCAATATTGATTTCCATTTGGTCAACTACCAGATCAAGTCGAAATATGGCACAGTCCACCGTTCTAGGTCATAATTTTTTTCTTTCAGTCCCACTTACCCACTTCCCCGCTCGCATCTGAATACAAGTTAATGACTTTCATGCTCAGAGACCTAAATTCATTTTGTTCGTTCAGCTTGGAATATCCAAAATGTACTAAATTAATTCTAGAAGACACCTACTTGCAGAGCAAGTTCATTACAAATCCATTTTCATAGAGAATGCTTCTTCTAAATCACCAAATTTAATTGTCCAGGAACTGTTACTATGACATCTTGATAGCCTAAGGGAGATTCTACATGACTTTTACTTCATGCAGTCTGCATTTCTTGTTAGTATTTATGAACTAATCTTTATGGGCTTAAAATTGAATTTCTATTGCGTGAGCATTCCTTATTATTTTTATACACTTGTTTTCCAAATCTCTCAAAACTGTTGTCTAACTAATTGCTTTCACATTTTACAGAGTAGCACAGAAAATATGTTTTTAAAACTTTTTTTAAAACCCAATGATGATAGTAATAATGATAGCTAAATATTAATTAAAATAATTTGCTGGAAACTTATAATGCAGAATGTACTATTCTAATCACTTTTCATGAATAAATTCACTTAATGTTCATGATAATATGTACTGTAATTATTCTTATTTTACAAACGAGAACACTAAAGCAGAGTGAGTATAGGTATCTTGCTGACTATTACAAAACCAACCCAATACTGAAGCTTGAATTCTAATGCAGGCTATCTGCTTCCAAGTTCCATAAATATGAACTAATCTTCAAATATACCTTCTTCATCTATATTAAGAAAGAGGATAATTATTATTTTTCTTAGAAAGAAAGAGAAGTAGTTGTTTCATGTTCTTTTTTTTAAGGGACTGAATTGAATCTTGTATTAAATTAGATACAATTTTTTGGATTTCAAAATTATGGCACAGAAATATAATAATATGTTTCAAATTTGTACAGCAAGGATTGGCTAAAAATTGCTGTCGTCATTACATAACAATTTCCCCTTTCCTTCAAATGTAAAATAGTATAGATTTGTCTGAATATGTATAACCCTTTCAGGATCTAGCACACTGCTCACTAAGAGTTTCCAATGAGTGTTTGTTGAAATGTAAACATAACTTTTTAAAATGCATAAAGTTATAAAACTTCTCCATATAATCATCCAGAATCAATGGGGAAAATTATTATTTAATAATGTTTCATTATAACTATTATTTTAATTTAATTATTTTGTTTATGGGGAGTATATTATAATTCCAAATGACCAATATCCCTCTTCCTTATCCACTTTTTCTTTTTTTTTTTTTTTTTTTAAGATTTTTTATTTATTTGACAGAGAGAGAGACAGCCAGTGAGAGAGGGAACACCAGCAGGGGGAGTGGGAGAGGAAGAAGCAGGCTCCCAGCGGAGGAGCCTGATGTGGGGCTCGATCCCATAATGCCGGGATCATCCCATAACGCCGGGATCATGCCCTAAGCTGAAGGCAGACGCTTAATGACTCCGCCACCCAGGCGCCCCCCACTTTTTCTTATTCCAATATTAGTTAAATAGAGCTCTGAGGCAATCACATTAAATGACATTTTATTTCACCCTCAGCACAAAAAAAGCATTTTGTGATTTTTGTAATTTTTTTCATAAATTCTATTAGTAACTAAATTTAGAGTCAATATGAACAATTTTACTTGAACTATCTCTTTGTGCCTAATTATAACCAGTTCTCCTGGTGTGTGGTATCATACACTCTCAAAGCTTGGAACTCTATTGAAAAGCAAATTAAAATCTACATTTTTTAGAATATTAATTATAATACTTTATACTCTGTTAGTACCTTTCATCTATGGACTTCAAAAAGCCATAGAAGTGTTAATTAAAACTTTGTGGGATTTTATTTCCTTTTAGATATATGTGGAAATGAATCATAATACAATTACATATTACTAGACATTAGAGTCACCCAAATGATTTTAATGAAAACCCCACTCTTTTGCTATTTTCTCCTTTTGTTAATTTTGAGCATATATGAGAGACCCGTGATTAACCAAAGGTAGTACATTTAAAGAGCCTCAACACATTAGAATTCAATATTTCAAAATTGATCAAAAGAAGAGTTTTATCTTCATGGACTAGAAAAAAGAACATTTCAATAATAACTTTGGTCATAGTTAATGCAACTTTTTTTCAGTCACTGCTAAGTTTGAACTTTCTTTTTTCCACCTTCATTTCAGTCTCACTATGGGCCTTTTAAGGATATTTCAATCTATCTTGAATTTAATATTTCCCTCAGATGTGCTTAAATAATATTTGTTGCAAGAAACTTGGTGTTTTATTTCCTAAGTCATTAATTACTTAATGTTCAGTGTGGACAGCAGCCACACGTTCCCATTTCTTGACCTTGCCTAACATGAGCAGCTGTATCTCTCTCAATGGCTCTTCCCAAAAGAGGTGTCATGGAAGGGCATTTACAAAGATGGAAGAGGTACTATTTTTGCCCTGAGAAAGCTCACAGTTTTATTTTAGTCAGAACTTCTGAGAACTGAGATGAGTCACTCACATCATAATTCCAATAACTGCATTCTCTGTGCTCCTTCCTCATCACAAGAGGAGTTAGCAGTTTGCCTTTGGTTGGCTTTCTGGAAATTCCATTTCATAGGTTGGCCTTGGCAATTAAAAAAGAACTTCCTCAGGGAGCAAACAATTTCATGGTGCTCACCCTATGATTTCCTTGCCCTAATTAGTAGTCTAGGCAAGTATTTAGAGACAGTGCTCATTGTCAGAAGACTGACAAGCCTTGAAGTTTGGTATACTCAGAAAGACCATGAAGGAATGCTTCAAGGTCCATGGTGGAAATCCCCTGCCAACACTCTCTATTTAATAAACTATACCAATCCAGTAATGATTTTCTCACCTTTGAATTCCTAGGTGAAAAGTATATATTTCACCCAATTTAAGTGAACAATTGGGTGAATTTTGACAATGGTAGACAGTTGTGTGAATATAACCACAATCATAATTATACGGAACATTTCTATCACCCTACAAAATTCTCACATATTCGGTTAAAGGCAATCTCATCCTCTTCTCCTCAACATCTGGCAACAACTGATCTGCTTGCTGTCACTATGGGTATAAACCATTGTGCTTTGTGTATGGCTTCTTTAGTATAGCATGACTGAAATTTATCTGGAAGGTTGCTTGTACACGTATTAGTTCTGTTTTGTTGCTGAGTAGTATTTCAATGCATACTAACTCCACAATTTCTTTATCCATAAACCTGTTGATGGACATGTACATTGTTTTCAATTTTTGGCTATTATGAATAAAACTGACCAATAAAATACCAAATTTATGAATTACACCACATGATGTTTAAAGAGGTCAGTTCTTCCCAAATTGACCTACTGATTCCCAAATTGATCTACTGATTGTAATCACAATAATTCCCATCGTAATTCCCTTCTGGGGAAGGGTTTTGGCTAACTCACGGCCTGAATCTAAAATTTATATGGAAACACAAATAAAATAGTCATAACGATTTTTAAAAAGAATAAAAAGATGGAAGTATTATACTTTATAATTTTAGGACTTAAAATTACACTGATCAAGACAATTTTTTCACATGAGTAAGCATAGAAATAAAAATCAATGGAACAAAATAGATTATAAGAATAAATCTGCATAGGGGCTCCTGGGTGGCTCAGCTGGCTAAGCAACTGACTCAGTTTCAGCTCAGGTCATGATCTCAGTGTTGTGAGATGGAGCCCCTTACACTAGACGTGGAGCCTGCTTAAGATTCTCTTTCTCTCCCTCTACCCCTCCCCTGCTCGCACATGCTAAATAAATAAATAAATAAATAAATAAATAAATAAATAAAATCTTAAAAAAAAGAAAAACCTGCACATACTGTCTTTTTTTGACAAAGGATTCAAGATAATCTGGTGGGTAAAGAACACTCCATTTGGGAAATTCTACTTAATCAATTAGATATCTATAAAGGAAAAAAAAAAAGAATCCAGCACATACCTCACACTATGCACAAACAATTAACTTGAAATCAATTATGTATGCTACGAAAGCTAAAACTATCGAACTTTTCTAAAGGAAAAGGTCAGAAAAGAATCTGTGACCTTGGGTTAGTCAAATATTTCTTAGATAGGCAATTTCTTGGATCGAAAATGTTTGTTTTTGAAAACAACTTGTTAAGGAAATGAAAAGGCAACCCATATGGAAGGAAAAATTATTTGTGAAACATATACTTGAGAAAGAACATGTATAGAGAAAATACAAAAAGCTTTCACCACTCAATAATAAGGAAACAATCCAATAAAAGGAGGGCAAAAATGAAAATAGATCCAGATTAAGGAATACGTCTGAATGAGAAATAAACATGTTTGGTTTTATATCCACTGTCTGATATTTGCAATCTATTTGTCTCATCAGTCCTATTTTTTCTTCCCATATAACTTTAAATCACCAAGTGTTTTTCTTATGCTTTCAATTTGTTTCCACTATCAGCTTATTAGTTATACCCCTTTATTTTATTTGTTGTGGTTTTCTATGGTTTATAATATAGATTTTCAACTTATAATTGTCAACTTTCAAATAATACCATATGACTTCATGAATTTAGTAAGAATGTTATTAGAGTTTATGTCTATTTATGCATTTTTGTCCTTTGTGCTAATTTGTGATATATTTTACTACGTCTTTAATTATGTATAAAACAAAAAATTAAATACTGTTATTTTTGTTTTAAAAATTAGTTTCATTTTTTTAAAAGATTTTATTTGACAGAGCTCAAGCAGGGGGAGCGGCAGTCAGAGGGAGAGGGAGAAGCAGGCTCCCCGCTGAGTGGAGAGCCTGACATGGGGCTCTATTCCAGGACCCTGGGATCATGACCTGAGCCAAAGGCAGACACTTAACCAACTGAGCCACCCAGGTGTTCCAAATCAGTTTCATTTTTAAAGAGATTTTTAAAATGGTTTATATTTGCACACATATTTCTCATTTCTTGCTCTTGTCATTGTTTTGTATAGATGAATTGCCAGGTAGTATCATTTTTCCTTCTCATCAAAGAAATTCCTTTAATTTCTGGTTCTTGAACTGCAAATCTTTTGGCAATAACCTCTACTGGGTTTTTTGGGGGGGAGGGGGTTGAAGAGGATCTTTTCATTTCTTTTTATTTTATATTTATTTTTTAATTTTTAAAATTAGGAATAGAATATAGATTCGCAATTTATTTCAGAGACTTCACTCCATTGTGTCTGGTAGGCAGTTTCAGATAATATCATTATTATCTGTGAGCCACTCGTGTGTGTGTGTGTGTGTGTGTGTGTGTGTTCATGTGTGTGTCTGTTTTCCTCCACTGATTATGACATACTTTTGTGTGTGTTTTTTTTCAAGTTATTCTTCTTGGAATTTAACAGGCGTCTTGGATATTGGCATTAAGACTTCGTTCAGTTTAGAAAAAAATGTTGCCTTTTTTTTTCATTGAAGTATAGTTAACATACAGATATTAGCTTCAAGTGTACAATATAGCAATTCAACCATTCATACATTACTCAGTTCTCATCAAGATAAGTACACTCTAAATGCCTTCATCCATCCCCCCACCTGCCTCCCCTCGGGCAACCACCAGGTTGTTCTCTGTATTTAAGAGTCTGGTTTTTGTTTATCTCTTTTTTCTTTGTTTTGTTTCTCAAATCATCATTTCTTCAAATATGGTTCACTCACTCTCTCCCACCTTCTTTCTTGATCTCCAGTTGCCTGTAGATTATAATATGTGGTATTTTCCTATAGTTTAGATAAGTTTAATTACTTTTAACTTCATCATTTAAAATATTTTTATTGCTATTTCTTCAAGTTCATTTATCTTTTCTTTTTCAATGTCTAATTTACTAGTAAGTATTTCTGGTGTATTTTTCATTTTCAATATTTGAATAATTTTATATTGAAGTTTCATTTAGAGCTTTATTAAATTTTTCCAATCCTTTTCTCATCCAGTTTATTTTTTTTTGAACTTCAAGAAATTATAAAGCATATATATAATAGCTGTTTTAATATCTTTGGCTGTTCATTTTTGTAATATCTGCCATTTCTTGGTCCCTTCATATTGACCGGGTTTTTAGCTATTGTGTTTTGTTTCTTTTGCTAATTTAGGATCATATTTTCCCCCTTATTTCTGTGCTTGAGAATTTTTTTATTGGTTGCTGGATATAGTGAATTTTATGTTTTGGGGTGCAATATTTTGTTGTATACCTTTAAATAATGTTGGACTTGTTTCTATTGTTTATTTATTTCCACTTTTTTTCCCTATTGCTAAGTTTCCTCCCCTCTCTACCATGGCATGGGAATTTTTTCCAGGCAATAAACTGGGGAAATCTTAGAGCTATGTCATTTTCTTTCTTGTCTCAGTAATATGGTTTCATACTGCCCATTGCCCAATATCTGAAAATTATTACTTCACATAATTTTTTTCTTATAATTTAAAAAGGGAGAGTAAGTCTAGGCTGGATTACTCAGTCATGGCTTGAAATGTAAATTCTATCACAATATATGTTTTGATACATTGATAAATTTGATTTTAATATTTATTTAGTATATTTGTGTAACTGAGACTTATTTATAATATAACCTTTTCTTATATCATGTATGTCTGAATTAATTTCTATTAGTTTTAATTCTATAAAATAAATTAGTGGAGTCCTCGCTTTTGCTCTTTCTTTTTTTCAAATTCTTGTTTAAATTCTTGTTAGTTAACATATAGTGTAGTATTGGTTTCAGTAGTAGAATTTAGTGATTTTTCACTTACATATAACTGCCAGTGCTCAACACAGCAAGTGCCCTCCTTAATACCCGTCACCCATTTACCGCATCCCCCACCCACCTCCCCTCTATCAACCCTCTCAGTTTGTTCTCTATAGTTAAGAGTCTCTTATGGTTTGCTTCCCTTCTTTTGCTTCTTTGTAAAATAGTGTGCCTAGAGGGGCACCTGGCTGGTACAGTTGGTTAAGCATCCCACTCCTGGTTTTGGCTCAGGTCGACATCTCCGGGTCGTGAGATCGAGCCTTGCATTGGGTTAGATGCTTAGAGTTTCTCTCTCCTTCTCCCCCTACCCAACCCCCCATGCTCATGCTCTCTCTCAAATAAATACATAAATCTTAAAAAAAAAAATAGTGTGCATAGGAAGGGATTTTTGTTCCCTAAAGATGTGGCAAAACTCATCTGTATAGCATTCTTAATATGTATCATTTGGATATGTTAGGAGCATATAAGATAAATACAGGTTATATATATATTCTGAATTGGGTTTATTATTATCATAATTGGCATATATCCTGAAGATGAGGCTAGAAGAAAGAGATTTACAGGGATTAGTCAGTTTTGCCCCCTACAGCAATCATTATAGAAAACTGTATAAAGGAAAATTACATTTCTTGAGGATTCAGACCTTCTAAGAACCTTCATCTTATTAACTCATACCCTGTGAATAAATGCTATTGGTTCCAATGCACCAATGATGAAACAAAAATAGCAAAGGCTTACTATATTATTTAGAAATACGATAGTAGAATGAGCTTTCTCCAAGGAACGGCTCCTCCAAGCTTGTCCTTTTAGAACTATACCAGGTTGTTCTTCTTAACATAACATACAAACTAACCACAGTTCACTTGTTTCCAAGTTTATTTTCGTTAATATATTGAACCCGTCAAAAAAGTTTATATCTTTTATTTCTTTATGTCCTGTGGGACTTAGAAGACCACAAATGGTTGAGTGAGTGGCTGGACGAATGCAGCAAAGGGGACAGGCAGCTGCATACATGATTAGGAACACAAATACGTAAACACTTTGAATCGTGCTCTCTTACAGAGTTTTGAGATCATTAAATAAAAGTCTGCATGTACAATGCTTATAAAGCTACTTGAAGTATCATAAGTATTTAATATATATTACCAATGTGATTAAACTGAGAGCCCAGAGTCAGAACTGGTTATCAGCTTTGCCACCTCCACCCACACAGGTCATCATTTCGGATCTCTCTCCTGCTGAGAGCTTGGCGTGTCTCACTTATTTCCCTAAATGAGAGTACTCCCTTTAAAGAATTTTAGACATCATTTCTTACATTTCCTTTATTTTATAGAAAAATATGTACTAAAGTATATAAGAAAGCAAGTAAAATTAGAGAAAAATAATTTGCGTGATTTGCACGCTCGGCATTCTACTGAAGGACACGGAAAGGAGCTATGACATCATTTTTCCTGGAAATTTGGATATGACAAGCACCTACTATGGAGTTTGATCAGTTTATGAAACATTTTATTTCAATGAAACTTTAATTTTTTAACTTTATTTATTTTTTTAAAGATTATTTACTTAGTTATTTGTCAGGCAGCACAAGCAGGGAGAGTGGCAGGCAGAGGGAGAAGCAGGCTCCCCACTGAGCAAGGAGTGTGATGTGGGACTCGATGCCAGGACCCTGGGATCATGACCTGAGCGGAAGGCAGACGCCCAACCAACCGATCTACCCAGGCGTCCTTCACTGAAACTTTCTAAGTACTTAACATGGATTCTCAGGTAGATTTTAATTGTTTGGCTTTGGACTTTGGGCATTTTCAGCAGAAAATGGGAACTCTACTAAGAAAACATTTAAATGTATTGCTTTGACCTGGGTCCTAGCATACATTCCAAGTTGAGGGAATGACTCTTTAAAATGTTTCTAAATTCCTGGAAGAAGTAGCCAGTGTCCTCAGGCCTACACCTCCCCAGAGGAATGCAGAACACTCTTTGTTCAGATAAACGGTTTCTTTCTTTTTTTTTCTTTTAAGATTATTTATTTATTTATTTTTGAGAGCGAGAGAGAATGAGCAGGGGGAGGGGCAGGGGGCGACTCCCTGCTGAGCAGGGACTCCATTGTGGGACTTGGATGGGATCCTGACCTGAGCCGAAGGCAGACGCTTAACTGACCAGCCATCCAGACGCCCTCAGATAAATGGTTTCAAATAACAGTTGCTACAATGTAGTGTCTAATATGTGCCAGGCACTTAATGCTCATTTTCTCCATTTGTAGCAAAAGCCCTATGCTAAAGGTGTTCTTGTCCCTGTTTGGCAGAGAATGAAACTAAGAAACCAAGACCGAGAAGTTACACAGTTTGGCTGGTGTCCCATTGCTCTCAGTTGCTGAGCCAGGGTCAGACTTCAGTTTTTTCTGACTCCAAAACTCATTCTATTTCCCTAAGTTCAGTGGTAGCTCATTCGGGTATTAATGTATCAGAGTCAATAAAATTTCTTTTCAGAAATAGCCAACCCATTTTCAGAAGAGACCCATTTTAAAGATTATGTTCATTTTTGTCTAATTATAAGTCCCATGGTAATCAACAAACACTATCTATTAGACTTTAAGGAAACTTAACTTTTTATCTTTATTTTTTATTCTGTGGCGAAAGTATGGGAATGGAGAAGTGGTATATAATTCTCATTGTTTGAATTCTTACATGGCTTTTCTCCCCTGATTTATTGAGGAATAACTGAAAATAAAATTATAAGATATTTAAAGTATACAATGTGATAATTTAACATAAGGATACATTATAAGAGGGTTCTACCATCTAGTTAATTAATACATTTATTACTTCTTTTCTATTCTCTTGGCTAATTTCAATTACATAATATAGTGTTACCAACTATAGTAGTCACCATGTTTTACATAAGGCTTTCTATTTAAAGTTAAATGCATAACTTTAGCGTTCTTATACAAGTTAACAAGTCAGGCTTGCTAGTTGCTAAATGGGTAGCATTAACTGAAGAGAAAAGTTACCTTGTCATTCCTTCACACCTGCCCACTCTGTGCACCAGCATCATTAATCCAACCTTCTTAGTCTTCGATGAGATTAACAAAGACCTTCAACTCAGCATGAAAAATAAATATATAAATTGTGAAATGAAACTGAAAAGGCACCTTGTATTCTGGACATAATCCTTCTTTCTCACTCTCCCTTAAAAGCTAGATTAATATCCTAAAATGCACAACATTTGCAGGAGAGAATATAATTAATAAATACAAGCATGCTAATTAAAACAATAATATGAATTTATTTTAGGCATATATTAAATTAGGTAATATTTTGAAATGGGCCATCTGTCTTGGGTGGGCTGCTATTCCTCTCTGAGCTGGGTTAAGATTCCCTCTTGTAGTTTCCCAGTGCCTCTACCACAGCATTTTGAACCAATTGTCTTACTTGGATTTAATGGTTTGATTACTTGTAGCAACAGACCTCTTTGGCTACAAGCAAAAACACTGATTCTGGACAAGTTAAACCAAAAGAGTTTATTGGCAGAACATCAGGATGTTACAGTACCAAGGAGAGGACAGGAGAGATAAGCTTGGGAATGGACTGTAACAAAGGCTGTTCCAGAAGACTGGAAGGGAAGAATAGGAAAAAAATAAAATAAAATAAATTCATAGCTGGAAAATCTGGGCAATGCCCTCTACTGGAATGAAGATACTCAATCATTTGTAGATGTTTCATACATTCATTTCCCTTTCATTCAGTATATATTCTTTATTCTTTTCCCTACTTGAATGATGAAAAAGAAAAAAAAACACTATACAAAACATTTGTTAGGGGCATAGCATATGCAAGTTTCAGCAGATGCAATGGGGAATAAGGCAAAATGACTTCTCAGTGGGAGTTAGCAGCCTAGCAAAAAGATTTAAGGAAATATCTGGGATGAATTAACAGGATGTAGAGAAAAGGCTTGTAATATGCAGTGATGTTAATCATAATATTAATTCTAATAATTGAAAACCTCAAAAGAGCCTAACATTTCAACCACTGAAAAATAAATCTACATTTTTTTTCACAAATTTAATCAATGGAATATTGTTTGGAAATTTAAAATATAAACCACAAAGCAACATGAAAAACATTTATGATTTACATGTAGAAAATAGAATACAAAATACTACAAGCGTTGTAATTTTAACTGTGTAAAATACGCACACATAAGGATATGGATAACCCAGAGAAATAAAAATAATTAATGCTAAAATAATAGATGAGTTTTATTTTTAATTTTGTTTAATATAAGTATAGTATAATTATATAATAAATATGATTTATAGAAATAAGTTGGACTATTTATTCCATTTTGTGATTATTCAACAAAACTAAAACATGCTAAGATTGCTTTGATGCCTATTACTATAATTTAATTCCATTCTTTAACTTAGCCTATTTGTAGTTAGGGTTTTGTTGTGAATGTCAGGAGAGACAAGTGGTTTTAATATTAGTATTTACTTAAGCTTCTCTAGTTCTCAGCAGCTTTATACTTTAAATGTACCTACAGTTTATTTTGAATGTCAAATAAATTTTAGTTAGAATAAATGGTTCCCCTGACCCTTTCTCCTGCTCTGCTTTTTACTGCTCTCAGTCTTTTGTGAAATTAGCAAGTGCTTTAAAATCTTTTTATTTAAACTAAACACAGCTCCTTTCCTTTCATCTCTATTTCAGTTGAATTTTCCAAATTATGCGGTTCTAATCTTTTTTCTGCAAGTAAGAGAAGTGTACTTTTGTCACATCACCACTGCTGACACCTTAATTCAGCCCTTTGAGATCTCCTGATCTTAACTAGCTCTTTAACTGGATTCACCCACCAAAATCTCCATTTCCAGTTTTTGCTCTGACTACTGCCACATCATTCTGTCAGGACCCTAATGATGCCACACTCTTCCATTAAAAGCGTGTAAGTGGCTCCACATGAATTACTTAAATACATACTCACCAGCTAAACATTCAAACTTCCTTCCTTCCTTTCAAGCATTATCTTCCTGGTCTACACTCTTCTTACCCTGTAACCAGCCAAACTGGCCAACACACTGTTTCTTGATCCTAACTCTGACTCTCCTGCCTTCAGGTCTTCGTTCATGTTATTTCAGGAACGTGGACATGGACATGGCATGCCCTCCCTCATTGTTGCCAAATTTGTCAAATTTCATTCTATTCTTCAAAGCCCAACACGCGTTTTCTTATTCCAAATAGATTTGCTCTTGACCCTCTCAATGAAAACACAACGCTGCTTCCATTTCTTGGCTATTGTAAATAATGCTGCAATGACCACAGGGGTGCATATCTCTGTATGAATTAGCGACTTTGTTTTCTTTGAATAAACACCCATTACTGGAATTACTGGATCTCATGGCAATTCTATTTTTAATTTTTTGAGGAACCTCCATAGTGTTTTCCACAATGGCTGCACGAATTTACATTCCCACCAACAGTGAACAGGGATCCCTTCCTTCCACATCCTCAGCAACATTTGTTACTTCTTGTCTTCTGATACTAGCCATTCTGACAGGTGTCAGGTGATATCCCAGTGTGGTTCTGATTGCATTCTCCTGATGATTAGTGATGTTGAGCATCTTTGCATGTGTCATTTGGCCATCTGTATGTTTCCTTTGGAAAAATATCTACTCAGATCCTCTGCCCATTTTTAAATGGAGTTGAGTTGTATAAGTTCTTTATATATTTTGGATATTAGCCTATTATCAAATACATCATTTGCAAATACCTTCTCCCATTCAGTAAGTTGCCCTTTTGTTTTGTTGATGGTTTCCTTTGCTGTGTGCTGTTTGCAACAACATGAATAAACCTAGACGGTATCTGCTAAGTAAAATAAGTCAGAGAAAGACAAATACCATATGACTTCACTTATATGTAGACTATTTAAAAAAAACAAAAACAAATCAACAAACAAACAAAAAACAAAAAACAAAAACAGACTCATAAATACAGAGAACAAACTGGTGACTGCCAAAGGGGAGAGGGGTGAGAGGGTGAGTGAAATAGATGAAGGGGATTAAAAGGTATAAACTTTCAGTTATAAAATAAATAAGTTATTGAGATAGAAAGTACAGCATAGGGAATAGAGTCAATAATATTGTAATAATCTTGTGTGGCAACAGATGGTGAGCACAATTTTCATGGTGAGTACCACATAACATATGAGATTGTTGAATCCATATATTGTGCACCTGATACTCCTATAACATTGTATGTCAACGATATTTCCATAATAAAAATTGAAAAATAAAAACACCACTTTGCTTGTGTCCCCTTTTATAATATTCAATCTGCTTTATATTGAAGTCATTTATGTAAGTAAAGAGATTTTACAATCCCTCTGAGGACAAGGGCTACCCATTTCTGATCCCAGATCCATTAGCATGTATCTCAGCAAGCTGGCCTATGTATTGGTTTGAAGACCAACTCTAAAGCTTGATTTTCAGCTTAATCAGCTTAATTATTTTTTCTAGCTTAGAGGGAATATTCGGGGTGGACAACAGAAAGCATAAACATGCAGGAGGACAGAAACAGAAAGAGTGAAAAACAGAGGAAGAGTAGTATACGTCTTAGTATCCCACAGCTAAGTGAAACTTGTATAAATATAAATGAAGAGGGATACCTTGTTTAGTTGTTTGTTATTTGCTTGTTACTTAAGGCCAAACAGGTAAGGTTAGCATATTTAGGTACTATTTTAGTGAAATGGGTGCCTTATTTTATGTTTGGGTCATAAGATGCCCTGCCTACTGCCATGTTCTTCCTCCAATCCTGGGGTCTCTAATCATTTGTCTTCCTTTTTCCACCTGTCAGAGTTCTCTCTTAATCTTCCATATTCACAGATTACAGTTATACTTTGTGGACACGGGGCTTCACCATATTGTCAAGTCAGAAGTCTTATAACTAGAATTTTAATTACCTCTAAAGATTCTCTTTTTTGCTTTAGATTGGAAGAAATTTGAGAATACAGACTATATAGAAAGCATTATGTTCCCTTCAACACCTATTAAAATACTTGTCATAGCAAATGTTTAATATTATATATCAAATAGAATTGCATGTATTTGAAGCTACAGGAAAGGTATATGTCAGAAAAATAATAATTTGAGTACAAATTTGAGAAAAGAGGGAGTGAAGACTGCCGAGAGCTCCCAGGTCAGTTAACAAAGAATCAGTATTGAGACTCCCATACTCATTCCCAGTCTAACATCTTATTGGCTTTGTCAACTGGCCTCAGATTAATTGCTTTGATTTGTCACTTATTTGTTTCTCCCTATTTTATTCCAATATCTGAAGATTTCTGAATAGTTAACAGTACTAAAGTGCACTTTGTAATAAATGCAACAAATAGTGGTAGAATCACAGAAAATGGTATTGAAATGCACACGTTTCTAAGCCACTTAGATTTAAATTGCAATTTTTTTCTCCTTTGTAATATTCTAGAAAAAACATGCTTAATTTCAGCTTCTACTCTCATTTATCTTTTAATTAAATAGGTACAGAGTGTTGATTTGTTCTGTCATAGATAATTCTAGTTGCTATAGTTTCTGTTTACCAATTATGCATTTCCTTTTGATTGTGCTGTGTTTTTTAAGGGTTTTACAGAAAATGAATTAGACTCAATTTAATGCACCTTTCTTGTAATATAGAACCAAAAAAGACAGACGGGAAAGATAGGTACAAACTCAACCAAGACTTGTCAGTGAATCACTGCGAAGCCTATTGGTTTTACTTATGCATTCTTCTTCTTCTTTTTTTTTTAATTCCAGAGAATTAAGTCACTCTAAAACAAACAAAAAACAAGAACGACATTTAAGGGATCTTCTAGAAATGAACTGTTAAGAACTCCTTGGTATATGCCCTTCTTAATACAAATTTGATTCAACAACAATTTTCAAATGAGATATTTGCATTGAAACCAAACATGCATGTTAAAGTTTAAAACAATAATTTAAAAATTCTAAAGACTAGATCAAATGTCTGTACTGATGAACTGGTAACTTATGTTTTAGCCAATGTAATGACATCAAAAACAGCAAAATGAAAATAAATAAATATTGCTATTTCTTTTCTTTTTTTTTTTTTTTTTAAAGATCATTTGACAGAGAGAGACAGCCAGCGAGAGAGGGAACACAAGCAGGGGGAGTGGGAGAGGAAGAAGCAGGCTCATAGTGGAGGAGCCTGATGTGGGGCTCGATCCCAGAACTCCAGGATCACGCCCTGAGCCGAAGGCAGACGCTTAAGGACTGCGCCACCCAGGTGCCCCTAAATATTACTATTTCTACCCTCATAAGATCCATGCATTTATTGCTAATATATAGATATTTTGATTGAAAGAAAGGAAGGCCAGGTAAAGAAGAGAAACAGGACAAACAAAACTTAATTGATCACCTACTATGGACTATATATTTTATCAACAATTGTCATATATTCTTATTTAACTTAATCTTCCAGCAATCCCTTAAAATAACTATTGTTTTGTCTTCTTTACAGAAGAATCAGAACATCAGTGAGATAAGGAAACTTTCCCAAGTTGATGCAGCTATAAGTAGCAAAAGAAGTTAAACATGGGGTTGGCACATTCTTCACGCTTTTCACTGTATTATGTTTGCTATAGAAGGGCCAGAAACTAACTCACATTTGTTATGTATTTATTACGTATTTCCCAGATGTGTGTTGCATCCATTGATTCATTTTAAACCAGTGTCAACATTTTAAGAATAAGCTTCCTTACACTCATTTTTACAATAGGTTAAGTCTGTGTTTCCCGACGGTAGTCCACAAATAAGAAATAGTTTCTGATAATGTTTGCAACAATCCAAAGATAAAATATAACATATAAGAATGAGAAAATAGGGATAAAATAGTGACCTCCATGAATTTTTTTTTAATTTCTTAATTGTTTTGATATTGGATAGCTCTTAGGTTTTGAGTGTTAACATGTAAAAGGTAGCAGTTGGATTTGGTTTCTAGTTGGTTTTAGTGTCAAATTTTGCACTTGGCGATCTCAATTTCTGTTACTGGCACTTAATTTTACTATTCTATACAACACAAAAGTTTTGGAATCTGTATGTTTTTCGCTTAGATTTTCACAGTTGGTACTAGGTGGAGTTGAAACTCAAATCCACATCAGAGCCTGTCTCTACCCACTGCAGTGGAGTTCTGCTGACTATCTAGGAATACACCAGTATAACACCCTTCTCATCATGGATTATGATAAGAGATAAGAAATTAGGGGCATTCAGTTCCTTATAAGTACTTATCCTTACTCACCTATGTAAGAGTTTTGGTGTTATCTTGCACTCTTCTGTTGCTAGATTACACATTTTAGCAGATGGCAGATTGTTGTCAAAACGCACAGAAATAAACTGATTATTCTGATATCTCTTGGTGGAGATTTGTATGTAGGAGAGAGGTTGTGTAATCATTTTAATAAAGATGCATTTGTGGCTCATCCCATTTCATAATTTACAGACCCAGCTGTGCTCCTCCCTAGGTCTCCTGTATAATTAAATGGGCAAACTGCATATGGAAGCAGCTGAATTTGTGCACGATTTCCTGATCAAACTGCATATTTTATTACATGAATTTCCAAAGGCAGGTACTTTTCCTAATCAAGCTGAATTTTTTACTAATCAAGATACTAGAAGTGTTCTGACGACCTGTGCCTAGACTTTCATTGTACTCTTTTGTTCAATTCTTAAGTTTACCACTTTCATTTTTTTGTTTCCTGTAATATAGAAAGTAGTTCTTCCATAAATTTAATTAATTACCCACTATATATAGATGCCTGTATATTCACTATTTCAAAATTACAGTATATTGCTTAATTTAATGTGGGTGAAGGGAAGTAAGATATGACATTTTCATATATTCAAGAAAGATAATCTTGGTTCCAACTGATGCAGAATGGAGAACCTATGTTCTCAAGTACTATACTGGTTTAAATATATATATATGAATAAGTATATGGGCCACCTATATACAGATACTCTATTTTTATAAATGGCAATACTTCTCTTTGAAGTGACAGGACAGGGGCTCATGGGTGGCTCAGTTGGTTAAGCATCCAACTCCCAATTTTGGCTCAGGTCATGATCTCAGGGTCATGAGATTGAGCCCTGAGAGATTCTCTCTCTCCCTCTTCCTCTGCCACTCCACTCTCTAATAAAAAATAAAATAAAATAAAAAATAAAGTGATAGAACAATTATGTTCTCATGATTTTTTTTTTTTTTTTACTTATAGCTAGGTTGGTAGATTAACTTAATTACAAAAGCATAAACTTAATTGTAAAAACACATACTAACAGAGTGGAAATAATTTAATTGTAAAAATAACCTAATTGTACAAACATAAACTAAGAGAGTGGAAAGGAAAGAGGAAGTGGGAATTCAGGAAGGAGAAAGAGAGAGACAGATTGAACTAATACTAAATATTTGGTACTTTAAATGCCTACCTTGAATATTTCATTTACAATAATTATATGAGTTATATATTATTGACCTGCTTTTTCTGATGATGACACTAAAATTGAGTACGTAAGTAGTTTTTCCAAGGTCATACATCATCAAGTAGCAGATCTAAAATTTAAGTCAAGCCTGTCTAATGTCAAATCTCCTATTTTTACCTTTACTGATGTTGTATTTTTCCAGAGTCTGGTTGCTGCTGAGTAGAAAGAGCATAAGTTTCAAGTCAGATGTATTCAGGTTGAATTTTCATTCTAATACTTAGAAGTTTGATCTGCTGCCAGTGGATTAAATTTTATTGTCCTTTTCTCCTCCTTTGCTAAGAATGAAAAAGTAAGGGAGAAGGTGAAGGACACAGTGGGGTTGGGGGAGGGAAAACAAAAAGAGTAGGAGGAAATGAGCAATTTGATATTTCTCATTCTCTCTTTCATTCTCCCTCTCCCTCCCTCCTTTTCTCCAATCTTTCCTCCTATCTTCCGTCCTCCTTTCTCTTCTGTCTTCCTCCTCATCTTATGATTATTCCAAAGTGTATCCATTACAAAGGGTTTATTCTCCTTGACTGGTAGGTCTATGGTGAGTACCAAAGAGGTAACTTCCTAGTAGACATTTACCAAAACATGGAATCCCCATGTTCTGTAATCAGTGCACATTCAGTCCGGGTCCCTCACATCCTCTTTAGCAACATCAAAACACCTGGGTTTTGTTTCAGTGTATTCAGAAAGCTTATCTCCAGAAGCACAGAAGATTCTCAATTATACATGGTTTCATTACATGTCCCCAGAAATTTTTGGAAACATAATGAGCCGTAGAAGTGCCTATCCAAGAAATATCGCCCTCTTATCATTCCACCCAAAGATAACTGTATAAAAATTTTTATCTTTTCATTTCCATCTTTTTATATGAACAAGTTATTTTGTATACTCATAATAATCATTGAAATAATTTTATTTTATTCTTCTATAAGCATTTTTCATATTTCTCAAAATTTTTTAAGAAATGCTAATTCCATCATTAAAATATGTCATGTTATTGTGGTATCATTAGTTAACCCTCCTATATATATTTGATCATTTATTTATTTTCTATCTTTCCAATCATATAAAGTTTTAATATAATTAAAGATGATTTACCTCACAGAAGAAATTGAATCATAAATAGATTTAAGATATTTTTATCTTTGGGGGGCCTGGGTGGCTCAGTCGTTAAGCATCTGCCTTCGGCTCAGGACATGATCCCAGAGTCCTGGGATCGAGCCCCACATCAGGCTCCTCCACTGGGAGCCTGCTTCTTCCTCTCCCACTCCCCCTGCTTGTGTTCTGTCTCTCGCTGGCTGTCTCTCTCTGTGTCAAATAAATAAATAAATAAAATCTTTTAAAAAAAAGATATTTTTATCTTTAAATTGTATACAAAATCCTGAATCAATTTATTTTTATAAAAGTATGGCAAGTAAAAGAACATAATGATTTAATTTCATTATGTTCTAGCCAACAGTGATCCTACTTGCTATATTTGTTTGACAAGCAAAAGTACTGAGGCTGGCATCTGATAGACATAAATATGTCTGAAAAGATTAATTTATAACTCAATTTTTTAATAACTTGAACAGGTGACAATAATCATAATTTATAGATAACTACCATTTAGTGAATGTGTGTTTATGTGTGTCTGTGTGTATGTAAGGAAAAATGTTATAATAATGATAATAGATAAGGTTTATTGAGAAGATAGCATGTTTCCAGAACTACATAAGGACTTTTTAGTGTTATTTCATTAATCCTTTCATCAACCCCATGAAATGAGTTACATTTTTGTGTCTTTTCTTTCATGACGTTGGAAATGTGGACAGTAAACACCAGACTCAAAGGGATTACGTATTGAACCCAATATTACACGGATAACTAGTAGTAACTTGCAATAAATATTATCATACTGATTTTATGCATAAGGAAATTCTAAATAAAATTCACACCCAGGTCTTCCTATTCCAAAGCCCACTGTGCTGAATTGTTGCAATTCCGAGTTCTTTTAGTTCAGAACTTCCATATTAGTTTTACCAGATACCATTGTTTTTTAATCTTTCCCATTTTTACCATGTCTACTGATTTTGAGAAAAACAGACATTTAGACATTCATCACTTACCCATAAAGTTTAGCTCAATTAGCAACTCTAAAATAGTGTTGACATACATTTTGCAGAGTTTTGGTTAGGAGAAGATATATAATGTGCACTAAACTACCTTGTACTTGAATTGATTATTGAATCTAAAACTCCATTGTAATTACTGTCCTTATCCTTTTTCTTAGTTCATTGTATAAAATAAATCACTTAAGAAATGTGAGTAGAATGTAATTTTCTGTATGTGAACAAACCAAATTTTAACAGCTTGAAGTTAGTATTTTTTTCCTAACAAAGTATGATTACCAAATGTTGCAGATACCTTTTGGCTATGGCAGCCAGCAGATCAACATGGTAAATGTGTTTTAGTCATATCATTCAGCAGAGTCCCACGTTAGGTAGGGGGCATTTGAATATGACTGAATCCAGCCATTACATGAATCTGACTTAAACAATTGTCCGGGAGGGAGCTATTCTGGTTTGGCATAAACATTTACAGAGCCAGGGACTGCAGTTCGTCTTAAGATAATTCATTCCATTTGGGGATATGTTTAAATTTAAGAAATGATTCTTTGGTAAAGGTTTCAACCCAGCCTCTCCATCCGCCCACTCCATTAGCCGAGGTAAATCTGCGGAGCACAACAGCTGCTACATCCAGCCCTTCTTCCCTCATAACCACCATTTTAAATATTTGAGATTTTTTCCACCACATTGATAGTATTTTTGTGACTAGAATTGCCTAACATTTGCCAATTCTTTGAATGATAGCGAATATCTTCTTTCTAAGAGATATGACAATACATTCAGACAAAACAGGAAAACTTACCAAAGACCCAGGACAATAGAATTGTTCGTTTTATTTTATACATAAGAAACTTGAACGTGAAAGAAATTAAGGTACTTATCCAAGGCCACAAATTTAGCACAAATCAGATTTTAGACCTTGATTAGATTAGCCAATGTGTTCAATACTATGAACTCGTTTTTTAAAAAATATTTTATATGAGACATTCCCTGATCTTTCCAAGAGTTACATATTTAAATAGACTGCATCAGGCAGAAATTAAGGAATAAAAATTTAATAATTACTCTAGTCAGTGTTGGCAAATGAAGGAAAGAATATATTGGGGCAATTAAATGTCTTGTGCTCATGTTTAACAGTTCAAGAAGTAAGCCTGTGTTTCTAAATTAGTGACTGCAGATTCTTTCGTTGTTGTTGTTTTTAAATACAGTGGTACTAGTCTTACCACGCCTTTGCTGTGATTTATCAAGGTGAGTATGCTGGCCACAATTCTGAATCTCTTCTCACTTTTTTAATAAAACAGTCTCAACCAACTTTTTATTTTCACCTTGCCTTCCTCCTCTCTCATCATTCCAGATACAGACAGGAAAACATTTGCAAGGAAAATTCGGCAAAAGATGTCTTTACACTTTTTGCCATAAAAAGCATGCAGATTTCCAAATGTACATTTGCTCAAATACAGAAAATCAGAAAAGCCAATGCGGGATGTTTTCTCAACGGGAAAGGCATTTGCATTTTTTGAGTTGTTTGTTCTTTCCTTCACACCCAGTCCTTCGGGACTCAAGAATCTCCTACTCTTCCTTGGTGTTATGTACACAAGAGTATTTAAGGAGGTGTCCGATTTAGACATAGTTACCTTGGAATTCTGTTGATCGTGGTTTCTGGTGGAGGACCAGGGGAAATGGCAGACTGGAAGGGATGCTTATAACCTTTTAACTCTGCAGAACTTATTAGCCTTGGGGATCTGTCCTTTAAAGTGCTCATTAAAAGATACTCGTTTTTATAAAACTCTCCCCAAAACCTGTAGCAGGATTGGAGGTGACCCACATTGTTGGCAGCTAAGAAAAACTCCAGAGTGCAAAGTAGAATGCCCACAGGGTAGGAGTCCCCACTCATTGGAGCCTGTTAGGTCTGTGACATACTAATTAAAATAGCTTTATTTACACTGATTATCTTGGACCCATCTACCCAGAGTCAGAGAATAGATTTAGTAGCTCAGGGGTTTTGTTTGTTTGTTTGTTTGTTTTTAATTTAAATTCAGTTAGCCAACGTATAGTACATCATTAGTTTTTGAAATAATGTTCAATGATTCATGAGTTGCGTATAACACCCAGTGCTCATCACATCCCATGCCCTCCTTATTGCCCATAACTGAGTTACCCCATCCCCGCACCCACCTCCCTTTCTGCAACCCTCAGTTTATTTCCCGGAGTCAAGAGTCTCTTATGGTTTGTCCCCTTTTCTTATTTCTTCCCCTTCAGTTTTCCCTCCCTTCCCCTATTGTCCTCTGCACTATTCCCTAGCTCAGGGTTTTTGAATCAGTTTCCTGAGAAATAGTTTACAGCCTTGCACACAGAGGGTCAGCCTCCTGTAATCATTTCAACAATCATTTTTCATCTTGAAGACACAGCTTTCTTTTCAGGGCAATGCAACAATAAATCTGTGCATGACAAGTAAAGTGGATAAAGTTTGTTGTTTGGTTTTTGTTTTGCGTAAAATAGTACTTTATTAACAATTTATTACTTTAAAAAGGTTCTATTAATACTAATAATGTGGTATTAAAATTGTCCTGTATTTTCTATTATGTAGTATATACAAGATATATTGCTAAAATGCTATTATATATGATTTTTGGCTACATAATATTATCTAAAATATACTTTAATCGTTTCACATCATTGATCATTATTGGAATAAAATAAGAAGGAAATCCGTAGTATTAGGAAGCTGAAATGCACCCAGGAGAGTTGGAATAAGTACCACCAGATTGATTTCAAAGTCAGATTGTTAATAAAATATTAATTGGGTATATTTGTGTAGCTCTGTATCTGAGATCTCTATTTGGTTCCGTAGATATGTATATCCCTCAGCCAATTCCCACACAGTCTTAATTATATCATCAGGAAGAGTGTTTCTTCCCACTTCATTTTGCTTTCCTTGAAATTTGTTTTAGCTATTCTAGGGCCTTTTCTTTCCAATATGAACTTTAAAATACATTTTTCTATGTCTATAAAAACTTAGCTGAAATTTTGACAGGAAAAATGTTAAAGCTATGGATCAATTTAGGAGGATTTACATCTTTGCTATATTGAGGCTTCCAATCCATAACACTGCCTGTTTCTCCAATTATTTAGATCCTTTTAAATTTATTTCATCAACATTTTGTAAGTTTCAGGATATAAGTCCTGCATGTCTATATTAGAATAACAACTAGTTATTTTATTTTGGAATGGTATTGTATTTTTTAACATTGGTGACCTAATATTTATTGTTCCTCTAGGAATGCAATTGATACAGGCAGGTTTTATCCTGCAAACTGAACTCATTAATTTTTATTTTTCTTGTAGATATCTTGGGATTTTCTAAATCAACAATCACGCCATCTGCAAGTAGGGGCTGTAACTTTTCAAACTGTAATTGTTCTATTTCATTTCTTTGACTTATTGAGCTGGCTAGAACTTGCAACATTCTGTTGAAGAGCAGTGGTGACTGTGGACACTCTTGCCTTGTCCCCGATCTTAGGATAAAAGCATTCAGTCTTTCACCCTTAAGGATAATGTTAGAAGTACCTCCCCCCCCCCCCCCCCGTGGATGTTCTTTATTGACTGAAGAAGTTTCCTTCTATTTTTAGTTTTCTGATATTTTTTTATTAAAACTTCTTTTTTTAAAAGCAGTTTAATGTTTATAGCAAAAGTGAAAGGCAGATAACAGAGATTTTCCATATATCACCTGGCCCCACCCACGCATTATCAACATCCCCCACCAAAATTGTCTATTTATTACAATTGATTGAATTTACATTGAATTTACCATAATCCCCAAAAGCCCATACTTTACATTAAATTTTTGACTCTTGGTGTTGTACATTCTATGGGTCTGCAAAATGGATGATGAGATGTGTCAATCATTTCGGTATCATACAGAGTATTCTCAGAGGGGAAGATTCTTCTGTGCTGCACCTATTAACCCACCCACCCCACAAAACCACTGCTCCTTTTTTTAAAATTGTCTTCATAGTTTTGCTTTTTCTGAATGTCATACAGTTGGAATCAGAGTATGTATCCTTTTCAGGTTGGCTTCTTTCACTTGGTAATATGCATTTAGGTTTGAGCTCATTTCTTTTTAACACTGCATAATACTCCATTTTACAGATTTTTTTTTTTTTTGTCATTTCTCTTGGATTTTCTACAGAGATAATCATGTCATCTGGAAACAAAGACAACCCCTCCCCCGCCCCAATTTCTAAAGTTTTTATTTCCATTAAGCATGTTGTTACACATTTTTAGTTGTCCCACATACCTTGGATATTGTTTTGCTTTTTCAGTCTTGTTCTCTTAGCTTTTCAATTTTTGAAAGTTCTGTTAATAAATCCTATAGCTCAGAGATGCTTTCCATGTCCAGTCTGCTAATTAGCCCATCAAGGCATTTTTTATTTTTGTTACAGTTTTTTTTTTTTTTTTTTTTGATATTTAGCATTTCTCTTTGGTACTTTCTTAGGCTTTCCATCTGTCTGCTCACATTGTCCATTTGTTCTTACATGCTGTCTACATTATCCTTGAGAGCCCTCAGCATACGAATCAGAGTTGTTTTGGACATGTGACCTGATAATTCCCGTGTCCCTGCCATGTCTGCTTCTGATATTTGCTCTGTTTCTTCTAACTGTGCTTTTTTTCCTATTGGTATGACTTGTAATGTTTTCTCGATAGCCAGATATGATGTAAGGGGTAGAAGAAACTGCTAGAAATAGGCTTTTGGTAATGCGGTGGTGATCTGAGTGGGGAGAGGAAGCAGTCCGTAGTCCTGTCATTTGGTCTCTGCCTTTATCGAGCCCCTGCCTCTGGACTGTGGACTTCACAAGTGTTTCTCAGTTTTTTCTCTCCCTCCTTTGGTGAGATAGGTTGGCTAGAGCGGGCTCAAGTTGGTTGTTTCCCTCATCCCACCTGGACAACGAGAGCAGGTTAGAGCTGAGTATTTCCTTTGCCCCGGGTCAGTTAGGTACTGATAACACCCTGTAGGTTAGGCTCTGGTTAGCTAGTTTCTCATGAAGGTGGGCTTTGTTAAGAAAAGCTCTGGCATATGTCAAAATGATTTCTCTTTCCCTCCCTCTGCCAGAAGCAGAAGGGGATTTTGCTTTGATGTTAATGTGGGAATCTTTTTTCTTTTTTAATTATGTTGTGTTAGTCACCATACAGTACTTCATTAGTTTTTGATGTAGTGTTCCATGATTCATTATTTGTGTATAACACCCAGTGCTCCATGCAATATGTGCCCTCCTTAATACCCATCGTGAGGCTAACCCATCTCCCTACCCTCTGCCCTCTGAAACCCTCAGTTTGTTTCCCGGAGTCCACAGTCTCTCATGGTTCATTTCCCTCTTTGATCTCCCCCCTCTCGTTTATCCTTTCCTTTTCCTAATGTTCTCCATAGTATTCCTTATGTTACAAATGAGTGAAACCATATGATAATTGTCATTCTCTGCTTGACTTATTTCACTTAGCATAATCCCCTCCAGTTCCATCTACGTCGATGCAAATGGTGGGTATTCATTCTTTCTGATGGCTGAGTAATATTCCATTGTATATATGGACCACATCTGCTTTATCCATTCATCTGTTGAAGGGCATCTCAGCTCCTTCCACAGTTTGGCTATTGTGGACATTGCTAAGATGAACATTGGGGTGCATGTGCCCCTTCTTTTCACTATTGCACTACTCGGTATTTATCCCAAAGATACAGAGGTATGTAGGAATCTTTTTGAGCTTCTCAAGGTAATTATCACAATGTTGTCTCCCCCACCTCTCAACTGGATCCACTCGGAGCTTTTAACTCTCAGAGTTGCGGGCATGGAGTATCCAGCAATTCATCAAGCACAGTTCAAGCTTTCTTACTTTGCACTGTTTCTCAGGGTGGTTTCCTGTCCTGAGTCCCTGCTCTGGGAAACCTCAACTCTCTATGTTCACCTGTCTGCTTCTCCAATTTTGAGGGCAGCTGTTTGCTCCGTGTCCTCTCCTCTTAAAGGGATCAAGAAGAGTTGTTCATTATTCATCTAGTTTAGTTTTTCACATATTCTTTGCGATGGAGTGGTGATTTCCAAGCTCCTTACGTAGGGTGCCTGACTCTTTTTTTGATCATAAATGGGTGTTGAATTTTGTCAAATGATGTGATCAGGTGATTTTTCTTCTTTAAACTGTCTTTTGTGGAACATGTATTTCTTTATAACTTCTTTTCTATTAAAAAGGTGAGATTTTTATTTTTTTTTTCTTCAAGAGAACTTTCAATTGATTTTTGGAGCATTTTTATGACTGCTGCTTTAAAATTCTTGTCGGGTAATTTTAACACCTGAGGCATCTTGTTATTGGCATTAGTTGATTGTCTTTCCTTTCTTTAATAAAAAAAAAAAGTAATTGTTTATTTGAGAGAGCAGAGTGAGAGAGTGTGAGCACGAGTAGGGGGGAGGGCAGAGGGAGAATCAGACTCCCTGCTCAGCAGGGAGCTGGATGCAGGGACTCGATCCCGGGACCCTGACATCATGACCTGAGCCGAAGGCAGACCCTTAATGGACTGAGCCACCCAGGTGTCCCGATTGTCTTTCTTTATTCAAATTGTGGTTTTCCTGGATTTCGGTTATCCTGGATTTCGGTTTGAGTGGTGATCGTAGTTAGGATTCTAGGAGGAATCCTATAGCTGCAGGTTATTATGTCAGGAGAGCTTCTAGTAGTATTTAACACTTCTATTTTAGCAGACAATTATCCTGAATAGGTTTAGCATGGAGGGTCTGGCCTACTTACCGGGCTTTAGTTCCAGCAACAGTTCGATTTTCTGCTCTTTGATCTCCCGGCCCTGTAGATTTCCATTCAAAACCTCTTGGCGCCATCTGCAGGTGAAGCTGCTTCCCTGACCAAATAAACTGTTGCTGGGGTAGGTTCTCAAGCCAAGTCCTAATTTTAGCATGACAATGCTGCCTTTTTACCATACTACAGGAGAAGCGGCAGTGCTCGGGATTTCAGCATTTGCAATCATCTGGGGGCATTTTCTGTAATCATTTCTTTCCCCCAAGGCGAGTGCTATTTGCTATGAGTTCCAGGACGCGGAGAGAAATCCTTCAAAAATTGACCTCTCCTTCATATTCTTCCAGGGGGAAACCCAGCTTCCACAATAGCTACAGTGCTGATAAGATAGTTAAGACATGATACTTGCAAGTCATGATTATTTTGGACTTATCTCTTGCTTTCTCCTTGAGAAACACTGAAAATTTTCTCAACGCTATCTTGCTAAGTTTTCATAATGCCCGAGGAGCACAAAGAAAACAAATTTAAAGATACTTTTGTCAATAAGATCAAGGTACCAGACGAGGTTGTTGCTGATATCCAGCCATCAATCATGGTTTTTAAGTTTCAAATTTAAAAAAATGGTGTTGGGATGACCAAAGAATTTTATGCACATAATTATCTATGTTTACATTAATGAAGGACATTACAGCATATCCTAAAGTGCCTTTTTCATGACTATAGTTTCAAGGGATATGCTATACCAAAAGGGTTTCCGGGTAAGGGAACAGATTCAGAAAAGTTTTACACTATATCTACCTCATATTATATTTGACAGTTATCAAGTAGTACAATTCAAACCTCACTGGGCTTTTGAATTACCTAGGATGCTTACTAAAAGCGTGGGTTCAGGGGTGCCTGGTTGGCTCGGTTGGTGAAGGGTCTGCCTTCTACTCAGGTCTTTCGCCTCTGGTCATTGCTCAGTGGGGAGCCTGCTTCTCCCTCTCCCTCTGCCCCTCCCCCTGCTCATGCTCTCCCTCTCTCTCTCTTTCTCTCTCTCTCCTCTCAAATAATTAAAATCTTTTTTTTTTAAAGTGTGGGTTCTGATAATAAACAGCTGATATGCTTTTAGAATACAAGCACTCAATTTTATTAAAAAATACTGAAGTTGATATGAGATGAGATTTCCTGATGAACAAAAGATTGTATCTTAGTTTTCAATATGCTACTATTTATTACAAGATGTTGAGGTTTATTTCCCAGACAGATTGATGATTATTTTTTTAAATCACTTCATGATTTCTATTATTGTATTTAAAAGCACATAGGTCATTATCATTTTTTTTAATTATAGTGTTTAGACACCGTATGACTTCAACGCTTTTCTAATTCTTTTACATAAAAAATAGTTTACTCTTATTACAAAGAAAGAACTTTCTAGTGGCAACTTGTTCATATTGACTGGATGCCTTTATGTCTATTGAAAGCCACTGGGAATACTTGATTTCTTCTTGTAGACCCCACTAATGTTTGTGATTTTGTCTCTATTTTGTATTTCCCACACGTATTAAAGTGATGGGACTTTCTCAAATGTGACAATTCAAGCAAATTTGTTGTTCCCTTTCCTCCTCAAATTTAACTTCTTTGGTCGGTTCGCAATTGGTACATCTTCAGGCCCTGTTCAATAAAGCATGAAGAATGTCTCCCAAGCAACACCACTGCCTGGAGCTATTTCTGGTTCTGATCACAGAAAGCATTTATTAGGTCTACTCAGTAGATCCTTTCCTGCGAACCTCTCGCACAGGTATAACGCAAGAAGGAGTCCGTTTCCTCACCTGGCACCTTACACACAACCTTCCTGGCGTTAGGTTTATGACATGATTCCATTTGTTGTGTGAGGCCCAAAAAATTTGAGAGTGAGAGAAATACCTGCCCCCCCACCCCCCCAAAAACAGAAACAAAACTAAAACAAAGTTCGCACACATTTTTTTATGACACAAAATAGATAAATAGAATACCAGGAGAGGTTACGATACAAACACTTAGACCCACCCCCCAAAAGTAAGGCAACTGAGGAAATAATTTTGAACTTCAGCTGTCATCCTTCTATGTTTGACAAAATCCATTGTACCACGAAAAGATTTAACTTTTATCTCTTTCAATACAACACTTCTGATCCTTTTGTTTGGACAGATCAGAGGTAAATGGTTTGTCTAGATTCTCCCCAGAATCATTATTAAAATACCCTGCCATGTACAAACAAAATATTTTTGTGCATTACATAAGTAGAAATATATGATATTTAGATTTAAAAATTTTGTCTCATATTAGTTTTATGACTTTCATGTTTTGTGATTTGTTGAGCCAACTAAGTTAACCTTAAATTATTAGGATTCTAGATTTTTATTAATTAAATTATATTAATTTTCACTCTTATTTTTTTGTAAATATTTTCAAAGAAATTTCAAAAGTGTCCTTGCACTAGAAAGTGAGATACACATACACACACACACACACACACGGCAGAAAAAAATTGAACAACTTCTAAGGAATAGTAAATACAGAAGAAAATCTATAAACAAATAAACAACTAGATAGATAGAACCAAAAGCTGAGTTATATACACTAGTTGCTAGTTTCTTCATATACTTTTAGACTATAATCTTAGTTGAAAAGCATGATACTTAAAAAATAATTTTGTGTATTTGTAAAGTACTACATTTTTCCCCTAAAAGACCACAGACCAATTTTGATCCTTCAAGAATAATCTATTTTGGAATAGATATCCATAGACATCATCTCATAAAGACTATATTGCCTTTTTTAGAAACTTGCCAATTTTGAATTCATCTGTTTTGAACCCAGTGTCATATAAGAGTTAATGGTTTTAGTTCATTGTATTTTCTAATCCTTCTATGATCCAGTTATTACAATCACCTTGTGGATTATGAAAATTTGTGGATCCTTAGCATTATTAGGTTCAAACTTACCATTTTCCCATAAACGTTTGGTTTATACAACCAATTAGATCACTTTTCTCAAGTCTGGATTCTGTGCTAACTTGAGTGTATCATTACTGTGAGTTTTATTTCTCTACTTACTTTATACTAGTAAGTCTATAGAATGTTAAGAAAAAATAATTAAGTAACTTAGTGCTTGGCTAAAGAATTCATTACAACTGACATTTTTGGCATGTTTTTTGAAAAATATTTTGGACGAATGATTCAATTAGTTTATTTAGCATTCTAAAGGCAATTCTCGTGTGTTTATCTCATGGAATTACCCCAACTTAGAAAAATTGCTGACTTGTTAGAAACGTTTAACGTTATTTTGTGTGTAAATCACATTGTGGAATGTGGACTGGAAAACAAATGCACAACTAGCAGATACCATGTTCTATTTGAAAGAGATGTTTAAGGAAGCGGGATTTTAATGAAAGAAAAAAATCCCACACAACCGATTATCTTAGACTCGTACTTTTAAACCACAAACATATTATTACAAATTTAATGGCTTTATTAGTAACTAAAAATTAGAGTCTTGATATGACCTGAGAAATCAAACAAATGCACTGTCGAACATTCTGAAAATGGCTTTCAAGTTTAAGGAAATTGGTATTCGAATAATTGATAGGGCCTTGGGCATATGGATTCAAGTTAAATGAAATGGATTGAATGAAGCAGTAATTTCTCTACCCTGAGTGTCTTCAGTTTTTCTGGGTAGATAACATTTGCAAACACAAAAAACCATGAACACATCATTGGTTTTACCAAAAAAAAAAAAAAAAAAAAAGTACCAAGGCACCATGAGCACATTCAAAATAATGTAAATGACAGGCCCTGTGCCTATATGACAAATCTTAGTCCATAAATTCAGTGAGAAAGGTTTCGTTTTGTTTTGTTTTAATTGTCTGAGTAGCATTTTGAAGGAAACTGGATTTGGTTAAACTTTAAAATCCTTTCTACATTTATATTTGCTAACCCAGAGAAATTAAAGTAGCTCAATGACCTTGTTTGATAAAAGTGTATAAGGAAAACTGTTTAGGAAGAGAAATCCCTCTGAGAGAGCTAAAAGTCCAATAGGCTCAAGTAGTTCTATTATCCATAGGGTTCAAAAATCCCTGGTTTGCTGCCATTTTTCAAAGAGCATGATTTTACTGTCTCATTAAAATGTCACGGGGGCACCTGGGTGGCTCAGTCATTAAGATTCTGCCTTCGGCTCAGGTCATGATCCCAGCGTTCTGTGATGAAGCCCCACATAGGGCTCCCTGTTCAGCGGGAAGCCTGCTTCTCCCTTTCCCTCTGCCCCTGCTTGTGTTCTCCCTCTCACTGCCTCTCTCTCTGTCAAATAAATAAATAAAATCTTTAAAAATAAAATAAAATGTAACTGAATGATATAAATAAAATGTCATCTATAGCAAAGAATAAAATCACTTCTTTCTGGGACATTTTAATGCAGGTGGAGATTAGACAAGGGACTAAAGGAAAGAGAATTGGAGAAAAGGAAGAAATATTCAGGGGAATTTTATGGGTGTATGTAGTAGGCACAATACTGGCAGAAAACAGGACACTCGAAGATTTTAACTGAAGGGAATGAAAGTTATTTATTGCAGCTAAGTTATCTAAGGAGCGCTATGAAGTCCCTAGGGTCTGGGAACGTTAAGAAGTTGTTAGCACATCTAGAAATAAAGGAACAAGAGGAAGGAAAAGGTTATTGAAGGTTAATAATGCCTGGAAAGATGTTAAAGCCATGAAAAAAAAGAGCAACCCAACGGGAGCTTGTACCTTAGAAATCAGTAGAACCACGACCATTTTCCTTAGTGGAAAAGTTCCTATTTAGGATTCCTTTTTCTTTTTTTTTTTTAATTTTATTTATTTATGTGACAGAGAGACAGCCAGCGAGAGAGGGAACACAGCAGGGGAGTGGGAGAGGAAGAAGCAGGCTCCCCGCGGAGGAGCTCGATGTGGGACTCGATGTGGGACTTGATCCCGGAACGCCAGGATCACGTCCTGAGCCAAAGGCAGAGGCTTAACGACTGCGCTACCCAGGCGCCCCTAGGTTAGTAGGATTCCATCTCTACTAATCGCAAAGCAGTAGGGACAGGAAACAAAATTTCCTTAGAAGTGGGTTATTAAGAAAAATACCAGAGTAAGCTGCGCTTGCCTCACGTCTTGGTTTCTAGACCCATCTATTCTGGCTATGGGGAAAAACACACAAAAAACTGGCCGCTAGTATAAGATATAGATCACATCCTACAGGACAGAAAATTCCAGGGGTTTTCCCATTCAATGACAAAAATTAGTGTCTATAAACCATTGGCCATCCTATCAGGTCAGCTTCTTTAAGTGATAGAGTTTATGGTAAGACTAGTCAATTCTGTGTGTGAGCCTATTACCATATCTTATTTACCTATTACTTATTTCACTGTACAATTAATTCCTTAATAAAGGCAATGTTTTATGGATTATCATGCATATTAATACACATTTTATAAACCCAGATATGGTATGCTGATAAGACATGCTTTTTGCCCAAGCAAGAACAAAATTTATCTAGAGTAAGCATCTATTTCTTGAGGTATCTTTGTTGTCATCTTCTGTCACATGTCGAAAACAATCTACATTCTGGTGGTGGACTGCTCTCTCTGAGTAATGGAGCCATAATAGGAGCTCAGCACTGGCCTCCGACGTTAGCATTTTGAGGATTCCAACATGGTAATAGCAAGGCAGTTTGGTAAAATAACAGTGTTAAGGGCATTAATAGACACCATTCTTGCCACCATAGCCATTTTGTACCTGGAGTCATTGAGTAAACTCTGGAGTCTGGAAAAGAGGCAGAACAACTTCAAAGGAGGGACTATCTTTTCCCTCTGATGATGAAGAGACTAATACATGGCATTTCATGAGTATTTCTGTTGGACACAGATATCTTCACATTTGTGTTCAGTACAAGAAGTTTAACCTTACGCTTTACCCCAAGACTTAAATGCTAATCTAATCTAATTCCAATTTCCTACCCAGACGGCCAACCCATTAGACAGTGTGCACCAATTACTGCAGTTTTGTACTTTCGGCCATCTCTCATGTTGAAGGAGACTAGATGCATTGCCTGTAGATTTGCGAACAGAGACAATATTTTTTTTTCACCATTGACTTTCAGAGACATCCTGAGGGCAGCTATCATGCAGGGCCATCTTTATGCTGTTGAGTGCCAGCACACAGCGCATTCCCATCTGCAGAGCAGGCCTGATCTTTATCTTTTCTAATCAACTGGTCATTAGTGAATTCTTCATGAAGCCAATGGATTGTGTTGAGGGAAAGATAACAACAGTGGAGTAGGTACGATGAGAGTCTATGTTTGCTCTTCATTAAATTTCTTTGTGTATTTCAGGCAAATGTAATCAGTTTCATCCATATTACTTCTGTTTAAGAATAGAACGCAATTGTGTGCAACCCACTTTATCATTTAGTGAATTGGATAACTCAAAGTTCGTGATATCTATTTGTTTCCATTGTCACTTGGTATCTTACTAAGCATTTGTAAGTCTCTACAGGGATCCAGAAACAGCCTCACAGTCACTCTTCAAATGGAGACTATTTAACACAGATAGGCAGTGTTGCACTACTCCAAAATCCTAGGAACAGAATGGGCTCCTATTTTGTTTCTATTTAAAGGAAAATCCCTGAAACTCCATATACCCTTCCTATCTGCCAGGAATATCTCAACTATCATTTAGATCCTAATTTTTTTCTGCAAGCCACGTAATGCTATTGTTCGCATACTGCAAACTTTCTCTTGATCTGGACCTCATGGCAAGCTGTCAGCCTACGGTTTCTCTGGTTAATGAATTGGGACATAATACCACAATGGGATACCCGTATCAGAGTATAACTCTTCCAGAGGGAGGGAGTAAATACAGATAGCTGTGGAAAATAAAAATAAAGACTCCCCCCATATCTTTCTCCTCTCTCCCCATGATCTACTACCTGTTGCTCCCAGTTACTGAACCTAACTGCAAACCAGTGTGAATTTGAGCTTACATCCTGCAGCACAGATGTCAGACTCTTTGGCACAGAACAAGGCAGAAGAGAATACACAGAAAATCTGGTGAAGGAAATGGAGAGTAACAAGTAAAATGTGCCTTAAAAAAGCATTTTCAGGGGGCCTGGGTGGCTCAGTTGGTTAGGCATCTGCCTTCGGCTCAGGTCATGATCCCAGAGTCCTGGGATACAGCCCCATGTCCTGCTCCCCGCTCAGCCAGGAGCCTGCTTCTCCCTCTCCTCCCTGCTGGTGTTCTCTATCGCTATCTCTGTCTTTCTCTCGCAAATAAATAAATAAATCTTTTTTTTTTTTTTGAGGATTTTCATTAAGCAGGAATAAGAAATGCTTTTGAAGTGGAGAGAATATTACAGGCAAATATTAAAAATGTCACTTCATTTCCTTATGTGGAACATACAGTGGGAGCAGAACAGACTGTTACAGAAAGACACACAAAAGTAACTGAAAAAGGTCTTGATTGAATATTGACCCTGCGTTCATATTTTATACTTTAGCATAATGTAGTTGAAGGCTAAGACTCAAACCTACTTTTTCATCATAGAAGAAAAGTAGAGAAAAAAGAGTCCTCACTGTAAGTATTGGAATGGAAGAAAAATAATTACTGTAAACAAAGTTATGGAATCATTAGAATGTTATTATTTCCTTTTCTGTTAGAAAAAAAAATTACTTGCTGCTATTTTACTTTTTTTTTTAATCTGATCAACATAAAGAAATCTTCACTTCTTTGGAGTGCTAAAGAATCTGGAATTAAAGTGTGTGTTAAACGGGTTTGCACCATTACGGTCATACGTGTTGTTAATGACCAAAATCCGTTTTTATTTGTTGTAGCTATTTAAGTTGGATTGTACCTGTTCTTTTCTACTTGTTAAGTATTTTAATACAATTCACATGTGTTTAATTTAATAACCTTAAATTTTCAATTATCTTTCATGGATAACCCTGCCTTGTTTTCTCCATACATTTAGATAATAAATTCTTACAATTCCTCCCCTTTCTTTATATAATTATTAAGAGGAGGATGGTTTGCTTACAACATCCTCTCTCTTACTATCCGACATCAAAATCTGTTGCCACATAGTTTGGGTGTTGTTAAAGTAGTAGCCCCTTTTTGTTACCGATTTCTATATTTATTAGGTATAATATTGTATAACAAACCACACAAACTCAGTGACTTCAAGCAACAATTTATTCTAGTTATCATAGTTATATGTCTATTAAGGTGTTGCTGACACAGGCTGGGCTTGCTTGAGTAACTGTCTCTAGCTGCATTTTAGCTGTAAATTTCATTCAGATACGCTCAGGATGAATTTATTCCGGTGCATGATTGAGGGAGGTGCAGCTACCTGAGGCATATTTAGTTTCTCATTGATTTTGGAGATTTGCAAAAGACAGGTTCAACCCCCCAAGCACACTTTAAGCCTCTGCTCATCTCATATCTGCTAATATCCCATTGCCTACAGCAAGATACATGACCAAACACACTGGTAAAATAATCTTTCCATGGAGGAGGGAAGGGAGAGTGAATATTTTGAAAAATAATCTAATCTACTAAAATGCTCAAATCTGTATCTGTGGGTTTTTCTGTCTATAAGAGCAGTTAGAAATTTCTTTACTTTCTATAACATACGGGGAAATAGGGTTTGCTGTCTCCACACTAATTTCATGCTAGACCTCATGAGTACATTTCAAAGTAGCCTGACCCGCCAGCATTAGGTCTGTCTTACACAAATGTCAACTTTGTCCCCCGTTAGACCAAGACTCACTTCAAAGGTTTGAAATTTCTTTGCCTCAACTTTATTTGCTAAGGCTTTCAAAGAAAAATATCTACCTCTATGCTGCTAAGCCTTTCATCTATAGTTCCTGGATTTTGTTAAACATCTCGCTTTCTCTCATTATTTTTCCCATAAGGAACTTAAGCATATCTCTTATCTTAGAGAGAGTATGATAAAATGAATTTTATTAAGTTTATAATAATGATGGATTATTAGTCACCTTTTTATAAGTTAACTCCATAAGGTCAGAGATCACGGCTTACTCCATTCACCACTATATACCCAGTGTCGAGGCCTGTATTTGGGGCAATTTAGGCTGTCATTAAATGCATGGATAATAAGTGAGTTATATTAATTACGTCATCCCAACCAGCAAGGGAAATTACATTCATGAAGAAATTCTGGTGTGCCAAGCATTTTAAATTTCATTTAGTTGATATCATATACATTATTTTTATTATTTTACTTTGTGTATTTTATAATCTTGATATGTAGATATAGATCTATAATAAAGAAAAATGAAAATGCACTGCTTAAAAAAAAAAAGACTATCTCAAAGTCATGGCCCTTGCAAGTGGCAGAAATAATGTTTATTCCCAACTTTCTAACCCTTGTAATATAACCAAAAGCTTCTTATCTGCTTAGGTTGACCATTGTTCCAGCACATTCTACATGTGGTAAAACTTCAGTCTGTGGAGAAAAAATTATTTAAAATACGCTTTAATTCCACTGGAAAATAAACTGAAGATTCACAAAGGACTCTTGAAACTACTAGACACTGTGCTATGTAGTGAATCAAGATCATGTCAGAATGAAGGTCTCTAATCATTATAATTCCACATAGAGGAGTCTAAAATTACTTGAGTATGGAGTCTTAAAAAGTGGGAGATGTTCTACTAGGGAATCTAAGACTATAAACCTCAATATAGATTTGAGCTAATGAAAAGGCATGTAAGGATTTAACACTACATTTAAAAAAAAAAACTGTACGTAGGCCAATTTAGTAAAGAATACAGCCACCATTTTTAAGAGTAATATTTTGTAAAAACTAGTGTTTAAAATTACAGTTGAGAAAATAGTATAGGTTTAAAAGCACTTTACCTAGTTTTAACTGGAATTGGGAGAAAGAGGACATTCATTGAAAACTCTCCTGATTAATTTCAACCAAGGAGTAATTGGCACACTATTGAAGAGCAGGCTTCCCGTTTGAATAACTCTCCATGATGAATGGACCAGTCAACCACCAATCTTACCAAACACAATGCTCCCAAGAAGAGTGATAATGATGCATTATCATAATGCATATATCATATATCATAATATATCATATTATATATATGATAATATATATAATTTGCATTTACAAAAGGGTATACGCTATTTATATGTTTATTTTCTTGGCCCTCAGTAGTAGAGCTATCTAGTGATACATAAACTCCCTAATTCACTGACAGAATCTTTCATGGAGATTATTGTGGGTAAATGACTAAGCAATAGATAATATGTGAAAGGAAGCACATTGGAGATACTGGATTACCCACATATTTGGAGGGCCCAGAGAGCTAAGAATTAGGAGAAGGTGGTTAGGGTTTCAAAAATGTGAAATAAAGTTATAGTAATGCAATAGTATTACTCAATTTTTATGCTCATGAATTGTGCTAAGAGCTTCAAAAATCTCATTTAGTTCTTAAAATAACCCTATAAAGAAGATTCTCTTATCAATCCTATTTTATTTGTAAGGAAATTGGTGTTAAGTGAGGTTGAATACCTTCATGAGGTTACTGGTATCAAAGAGGCTTTTCATTTTCAAAAGAATCACTATTTTCTTTTCCATTCAACACAAATTATCTCATTTGTACTCAAAACTACCCATTTTAAAGTCCAGAAACTGTGACTCAAATATTGAAGTCCTAATGTGGAAACTGTTAAATTTTTAGGATGTTTGTGAGCAAATTGTTGAAGTTGTTAAATATAGCCATTACTAAAATTTAATTTATGTAAATTAGACATAAGTGTGTCGTATTAAACACAAAAGTAACACATATTCAAAATTCACAATTTCCTAATCATTGTACTATACTTATTATAACCTGTACTCCTGAGATTGTTTGAAACCTTTATGTGTATGTATGTATGGTGAAAATACAGATCTTTTCACAGCGAATCTCAGTGATGTCATATTGGTAGGTTGAAATAAGCCATAGTAGAAATTTGCAAATTTATAAAACAGAAATTGGCAAATACTACAAATTAGGGCTGCAGTCATTATTATGTTGATTGGCTAGAGTGATGGGGAAAATGTTAATAGGACAAATTAAACTTAAAAGTGTATCATATCCTTTGCACATTGTTTAATTGGACATTGTTTAACTTAATTCATTTAATTTAATTTAACTAATTAATCGTTTAATTTAATTTAATTTAATGTTAATAGGACAATTTAAACTTAAAAGTGTATCATATCCTTTACACATTGTTTAATTGGATTCCTTTTTTTTTTTTTCTGTGTGTATTCTGCTGTTGTTTGGTAGAGCACATTTCTCAAAGATACACAAATGGCCAATAAGCCCATGAAAAGATATTCAACATCCTTAGTCATTAAGAAAATGCAATTTGTAACATTAGTGTAATATGCAGAAACTATCAAAAACGTTTTAAATGAGTGAATTGTACAGTGTGTAAATTATACCTCAATAAAGTTGGTCTTTTTAAAAACTTTAAAAAAAGTGTATCATATCTTTAGCCATTACACTGTGAATAGAAAAAAAAAGAATGAATTTCTTCCATTATTCAAAATTTACATATAATTCAGTAAAGAAGTCATTTACATATGTGATAAACAAATAAAGATTTGGCGTATGTCTTTCTTGTTCACTTTAGTTTTACACATAACTGTAAGTGAAAACAATCGACAGGTCAGAAATACCCTTTTTTTAAAATTGCAAACATAGGTTGGCTACAGTATAAGAGTTTGGAGAAAGATCAATGAATATACAATGGAATATATCAACTAGGCATAGAGTATTTACAAAAAAAGAGTCTTGTGCTTTTATTATTATTTCTTAATTGTTTCTCTCCACATTGTTTTCTTGCTGTTGGCTTTATTCCCAGCCAGCCAAAAATGTCTACTGGCCGTAACCTAAAATTCTACCCCTTTGAAAATCTCAGCAGGAAGAGGATTGTCTTCCCAAAATATCAGAAAAACTTTTAGGTTTGATTCTACTGGCCTCATTTGGGTCATAGTCAATCACTGAAATGCGAATGTTGCCATGGAAATGGAGTTCAGATTGGCCAATTTTGGGTTATCTTTATCACTCTCTAGATTCTGGGACAGGTGTCAGTCTCACCAAAGTCTTAGTGACTGAGTATTAGGATGTGTTAATTCCCCCAAAAGAATGCTACATAGGACATGATACATCTGTCCATGATACATACATTCATGTGGAAACCCAGGGTCTAGAATGTGAAATAATTTGCCTCATGTCACAAAGTGAATTACTAGAATTGGCATAACTTCTTATACCCAGATCATCAATCTGACAACCCCAAGCTGTCTGAGGTACAGATTTTTAAATTTAAGCCTAATATCATCACAAAAGCTTATTCTTTGAGAAGTGTAGTGGTGCATGTTAATATTTTTTTTAAAAAGCTAAAGTAATTCAGAGTTAAATTTATTAAGATTTATGATCGACCTGAATAATGTATAAGATAGGGAAAAAAAGAGTTACTATAATTTAATAAAAATACTCTCCATGTGTCTCAGAAAATAATTTGGAAAAATTTACTTAAGCTGAAAATATATATGTGTGTGTATATATATATATATACATATACAAATATATATATGGTAATTTTGGGTAAAACACGTATGTATCTTATAATAATTAATCACACAAAATAATCTTGTCCCTAAACATTATCTCTAACTTATATACACAACTTATTTTATCCTAAAAGAAAAACTAAGTCAGCAAGATTTAGTTCAATTGCATGTGATTTCTGTTTGAAAAATATTTTTAAAATATGAATGATGAAGGCTGTTCCTTAATTGTAATAGTATTAAAACTAAAAACAAATAAATGAACAAAAAACTTTGACGTGAGCTTTCTTATGTATGTTGATGGAGAAATGTTAAAAAATTAATATACAGAATAATTGTCTACTACCAAAATAAAATAAAAATGTTCAAAAATATTACCAAAAATTACCAAAATAAAATATAGTTCTTTAACAAGAATTTTAAATTTGCATAATAGAAAGGCATACAATGTTCTTGGAGGAAAATACTAAATATTCTTCTCTTGTGAGTTTTCACTAATTTGATCAACGAATTTGGTACAGTAAAATATCAATACCAGTAAGATAATTTTATAGGCTGAAAATGCATATATTAAAATTGTTTTGAAAAATAGATTGCAAAAATTCAGAAAATATTTTTAAAAAGAAACAAAGAAGAAAGAGTAGGCTAATAGTTTAAAAAATTAGGTTATTAAAATACATTAATGTCAGGGCACCTGGGTGGCTCAGTTGGTTAAGCATCTGCCTTTGGCTCAGGTCATGGTCCCAGGGTCCTGGAATCGAGCCCTGTGTCAGGCTCTCTGCTCAGTAGGGGGCCTGCTTCTCCCTCTCCCTCTGTCTGCTGCTCTGCCTACTTGTGATCCCTCTCTCTTTCTCTCTGTCAAGTAAATAATCTTTAAAAAAATACATCAATATCTGTGAATTCTCTCTCAGAAGAGAAATTCCAGAAACATTGAATATTACATATAAATTTAGTATATGTTAGTAATCCTAACAAAACAGTAAAAAATATATTTAATTAGTTATATTAAAATAATTGGAGGGGCATTTGGGTAGCTCAGTTTGTTAAGTGTCTGACTCTTGATCTCAGCTCAGGTCTTGATCTCAGGGTCATGAGTTCAAGCCCTGCATTGGGCTCCTTGCTGGGTGTGGAGCCTACTTTAAAATAAAATAAAATAAAATAAAATAAAATAAAATAAAATAAAATAAAATAAAATAAAATAAAATAAAATCGGATAGTTATTTGGGGAAAATAATTCATGCCTATAATTTATATCATTGATTAAATGATGCTCTAGATGGATAACAAAATTAAATCTTTTTTTTAATATCAAAAATGCTACACTAGCAAATCCAGTGAATTAATCCACTAATTAATGATCCAGAGAAAGGACTTCAAGGTAAAAAGTAAGTTTGAGAACTATGATTGAATATTCCTTCTCTCTGCATTATTTAGTAACATTTTATAGACATGAAAATTGCAGTAGGAGAAACCTATTTAACTTGTTTAACCCAAATGTTACCAAACATATCTGATTATAGAACATGTTTCCAGTAATACTGACTTTATCTTACTTGGTACAAGTGTTCAGAGAGACAACACTTTGAGAAATGTAAATCACAGTCATTGGAAAATTATTCTAAAGATATAAATATTTTAAAAATTTAGAAAAGAAGTATTAGCATGTTTGACGATGAACATTGTTTATACTTCTGAGAAATGTTAAGTGGACTTAATAAAATTAATTCCAGGAAAGGTGTGACCAGATGTTCTTGTTCACCATATATTCTCAGTAGTTCAGTTAGTAGTTACTTTATATCTGATTATTTCTGAAAAATAATTAATCAATTAAAAAGACAAGGAAGAATGAGGAAGTACATTTGCTTTTAGAATATAAAACCCAATAACATTTAAAACAGATAAATGGGGGGCGCCTGGGTGGCTCAGTTATTAAGTGTCTGCCTTCAGCTCATGGCGTGATCCCGGCATTCTGGGATCAAGCCCCACATCAGGCTCCTCCACTGGAAGCCTGCTTCTTCTTCTCCCACTCCCCCTGCTTGTATTCCCTCTCTCGCTGGCTGTCTCTATCTCTGTCAAATTAATAAATAAAATCTTAAAAAAAAAACAGGTAAATGGACAAGAGGCATAAAGAAGTAATTCACATAAAAAATATTAGTACAAAAGTCATATGCATAAAAGAATGTTTGACCACACTAGGAATGACTCCACTAGAAATTTTTTAAATTACAGTACTAAAAAGTGAATTATAATTTTCTATACACAAATTTATGAAAAATGTAAAATAATGCTATTAACAATGGTGAAATTAATGTAAAGGTAGTTTATCCAACTACTCCATGCCCTTCTGAAAAATACGTCACTCTTTTAGGAAAACAATATGGCAATATTAATAAAGGTAGGGGAATGTGTGTGCTTATCTATTGATCCTATAAAGATATTCTTGAGTGCTTTCTAAGTGAATATTTCGAAAAAGAAAAAGAAAAAAGTGCATATTTTCAATGCTTATCATGGGCCACATTTTGTATTTTATATCCTGTCTTCCTTTATTTTATCATATAGTTGGGATAAGCTTTCTTTTTTATTTTCTATTGGGAATTAGTCTTAAATCTTAAATCAATGTGATTATACTAAGTCTATCTATCACAGAGAATCCTCAAACAAAAGTAGAGACTTAGTTCAGACTATATATGGTCCCTGATTTATGATGGTTCAATTTACAATTTTTCCACTCCACAATGATGCAAAAGCAATACACATTTAGTAGAAACCCTACTTCGAATTTTGAAGTTGGATCTTTTCCTGGGCTAGCGATATGCAGTAGGACCCTCCCTGGCGATGCTGGGCAGCGAGCCACAGCTTCTAGCCAGCTACATGGTCGTGAGGGTAAACAGCCAGTCCACTTACCACTATCTGTACCCATACAACCATTCTGTTTTCACTTTCAGTACGACATTCAATAAATTACATGAGATATTAAGCATTTTATTATCAAATAGGATTTGTGTTAGATGATTTTGCTTACGTGTAGGCTAAAATAAGTATGTTCTGAGCACATTTAAAGTAGGCTAGCTTAAGCTATAACGTTTGGTAGGTTAGGTGTATTAAATGTATTTTTTCACTTATAATATTTCAACTTCAAGTGGGTTTACTGGGACCTAACCCCATCACAAATGAAGAGAGATCCACAGTTTATAAGAGAACTCCATCTGTGTGGTCCCAATTATAGGCATGTGGCCTGAACTGAGCCAATGACTGATCCCTAACAGTTGATACATATTTGATGGGAAAGACATGGTCTTTCTCATTACTAGAATTATAAGCTACCAAAGCATTCAAAGCTGGACTTGCTCGCATCCATCTTTTCTGGAGACTTGGAATAAACTGACCACAGACTGAAACCAAGAGAGCAGAACCAAGATCCTGGAACTGGTGATACCTGAGATTGGATGTTCTCTCTGCTCTCTTCCAGCTTCTTGGGTCTTCAGAGGCTGTTCTGCTAATTGCGTGCGCGGCACAACAAACCCCTGGAGCCGAGCATCTTAACTTCTCCACCAAAAGGCAGAATTGTTTTAAAAAATAATTAGATGACACTCGGTAATGATTATCGTTTTCTTGCTTTATTATTTAGCATTAAAATATAATTAACCATAATTAAGGAGATGATTTTCAGTTTTAAAGGTGGTAAAATTGTTTTCGTAGGAACTAAAATTTACCCTTATCAAGCAAAATAACACTTTCAACTGTTTGTTTTAGATTCTGAACAGGAATAAAAAACCCAAACATTTATATAGAATTTCAAAATTGAGTAATCCGAGATTTTATTTTTTTGTAAGTCCTCCTCTACGGCTGTTTATGTGGAATATTCTGCTTCCAAGCAGGAATGTGTCCTGCCACTGGGTCTGGAGGCACCGCTGCAAACAGAAACAAGGCCAGACGAATCCGAGGCACCGCCGGCTCTCCGAGGGAACATGGAATTCCGGCTGAGTCTGTGTGTGTCGGAAGCAAACTGTCCAGGGTGAGTTATCCGAATTAACTTTCAGATAGAATGAAAAGTTTATTACAAGGTAAATGGGGGGGAAAAAAGTCCTAATTTAAATTTGCATATATTTAAAAGCAATGGTAATCACAGAAAATACTTAGAATTTATGGCAAATTTTTTTTTTTAGGAAGACGTATTTTTTTTCATAGACATTGTTTAGGTTTCCCATGGCGTGGTTAAGATTTCAGGTATTTTTGTAAGGTTTTAAAATTCTTTTCAGAAAATACACCCACTTATTACCCAAGCCAGGCAGACCATTTCTGCTCTTTCCCCTATGGCTGCTGCTGGTGTCTGGCACACGTTGGCACTCAAAACAGCGCTTGAATACATTAATGAGTAGGCATCCAGAAGGAGCAATTTGAGGAAGGTAAATACAGCTATAGTTCTGATTTGGCAATTTAAGGACTATTTAAATATTTAAATGCAGAAGTCAAGGAGGCAGTTGGATACAGCACATCAGAGCTCAGGGGAGAATTACTGGTTAGGGATGTGGATTAGAAATTCATCCATTTGCACATCTTATTACAGTCAGTGAGATTACACACATAAAAGAGGGCTGGGGACTGGGCACTGGAGCAAGCAGACATTTGGAGGCGTCCTGGAGGGGAAAACAAAACTGAGATGGGGCAGATGATGAAGAAGGAATGATAGGAATGGGTGTGGTGTCCAGGGAGGTTTAGGAAACAAACCCTCATGAAGAAAAGAAGGGAGATGCCAACCACATCAAATGCTTTTGAGAGACTGAGTGGGAGGGGAATTACAAATTATTCACTGACTTCAGCCTCGTAATTGCCACTGGAGACTTTAATAAGTCTGAATGGAATAAGTTGTGAAAAGAATGAGTTGTGCAGTGGAGACAGCAAATGTACACAAATATTTTGCGATGTGAGATAATTCAGGGTATAGCCAACATACAGAGAGTGGGGTGGAAGGGTGCCTTTTTTTTTTTTTAATGATGGTTGTTTTTAAGGCATCTGTGTGTCCAAAAACAAACAAACAAAAAGGATGGAATAAACTCGGGAAACTAATGATACAGGGGAGAGAGACAATAGTTCCCTAACAGTCTATCTGAAAACAAAGGACAATACAGTGAGGACACAAGGAGGAACAATTCTTCTATTGTTACAGAAGGGAAGGTTACCATAAATTAAATTATCATGCATAAGTGACATGGAATGATCTGAATCATTAAATTATGAAATGCAATCTATGATATAAATAGAAACAGAACAACAGAACATGTTATATTAAAAACTATGTAAAATTTATATGGAAAAAGAATTGAAGGGAAGATACACTATTTCATTCAGTATAGAAGCTACTTATTTGACAATATTTTTACCCAGCATTTTAATCAGATGTTACTCTTCTTCAATTCTTCTGCAGAGAGCTTTTGACAAGTTACTTAAAGATGAATTCTTGTAGGCATAATAAAACTGATTAAACAGTTCAGTAAGATTAAAATGAAATTTTAATTTTTCTCCAAGTGTGACTGACACATAAAACAGTGGATTTCATAGCAGGAAAGGATAAGCAACACAACAGAAGTACTTGTAGTAAAAATGAAAGAGTAGAATACTTACTTTCGTATTCAATTTTCATTTAAACCATTTCCACACATGAAATTTGTTCCTAAATCTAGAAAATAAATATCAAATTCTGGAATAACTATGATGCTAACTTCTAATTGTCTCTTTTTCCTATGACAGATGCTGCCCAATTTCTACCAGCTCATTAAATGTATGGTAAGATAAATGATGTTGTGAGTATATTTATCTTATTGTTATTACACCACAATTCTTTTGCTGGCTTAATTCATTTTACATGGGTGCTTCAATTTCAAGGAAATAGTTTATTTCTTTGATCAATGGCATGGTCCCATATAAATTATCTTTTGTTCTTCAGTTTAAAAGGGACTTTAATCCTAAGTGGAGTCCTAATGTAAAATAAATATGCAATTTTTATTTGTCTTTCTGTAAAAAAAAAAAAAAATCTTACCTGGGTGGATTTTACCAATGATTCCCTAATTCAGAAAATCTGAAGTAACTTTTATATGTCCCTCAAAGACCACACCAAATGAACCCGAAAATCTCACATCTTCTATACTTTTCTCATATCATAAATATGTCTCATACTCTTTTTTTTCTTTTGCAAAATTAGTGTCATTTCTTACAAAGAATATTGAAGCAGGATTTGGGCTCATTGCCTACACTCTAATGCTCCTTCAATTTGTATTTCTTTCTAATCTAGACTGAAATAACTTTTTAAAAAAAATTTCACATTCAAAAGAGATTCTGGAAGCAACTTTTTTTTTCCTTTTTCCTCCAACTTATTTGAAGAACACTTGACAAATATAATTACATATATTTAAGGTGTATAACGTGATGACTAGATGTATGGAAACACTGCATTGATTATCAAGCTCAAGGTAACTAACATGGCCATCACTTCACAAGGTTAACTGTGTGTGTGTGGTGAGAACACTTAAGATCTACTCTCAGCAGCTTGCAAGTGTACAATACTGTGTGATTAGTTATAGTCACCATGTTCCACACCAGATCCTCAGAACTTATTTTTATAACTGAAAGTTTGACCTATTTCCCCTTCCCCCAGCCCCTAGCAACCAACCATCTATTCTCCATTGCTATGAAGTCAGCTTTTTTTTAATTCCACCTATAAGTGATACCATACAGTAAACCAATTTTTGACAACCTTATTCCTCTGCAGTGCCTGACACATGTGATATGACTTGGGGAGATTTCAGAAGACTTGTCTTCTTTCCTTTAGGTGGTTATTTTTCTTCACATGTTGTAAAGAAAGTATTAGCAGCAAAACTGAAATCTAACTCCTACTTTTCCAGTGGAAGTCCGAGAATGAAAGATCGGAAGGAAAAAATGAGAGAAGGAAAGAGAGGAAAGGAAAGGAGGAAAATGATCACTAAATACTATAATGACAGACTACTGGCAGACACACTAGTGATGGGAATATCCGTGGGAAAATACATAGCTATGGAATGCTTTTAGCAGGCCGAACCGGTTCTGCCTAGGATCAGCTACGATAAATAATCATGGAATGTATAGATTTGCATGCTGTTCATCTCTACACAATGCTACCTAACATAATTATCAGAGCATAAAATGGAGATATTTGATTACCAAAATTGCATCATTTTCTGTAAGTGATGCTCTGTTTGCAATATTTAGAGAGGTCCATAACAAAAATCTGGTCCAAAGAACATTCTTATGTGGACAGACAGGACCTAAGATTGATGTTCCCTGCTTTTCCTGGAGCTCAGAATGACCTATGTCATTGAATTTGTTAGTGAAGTTTGACAGTGGGTAAGTTATCTGCATTGTATGTGTCTGATTGGGTAATTTGTTATCTTCACATTCATAGATAATAAAATATGGAGTATATTTCCTTTTAATCTTGACCCTCAGAATAAACACTTAAGGAATTGGTACAATGGGGTGCCTGGGTGGCTCAGTAGTTGTGTGTCTGACTTTTGACTTCAGCTCAGATCATGTTCTCTGGGTCCTTAGGCCCTGCGCTAAGTGGGGAGTCTGCTTGAGATTCTCTCTCTCTCCCCCTCTGCACCTCCCCCCACTCGTGCTCTCTCTTTCTCTCTCTCTCTCAAATAAATAAATAAACAAAATCTTAAAAAAAAAAAGAAATCAGTATGCTGTTTTTCTGACTCCATTCCAAACTTTTACCAGTAAGCAGGCATTTTATACACATTGATAATAAAAAAGAAGCAAAAAAAGAAATAACAGAGCAAATGGAGTATAGCAATTGGATTTGGCCAACTAGAAGATAATTACTAACACATTCCCTACCTACTGTCACTAAATCAATTATTTGGAGAATGTGATTTTTTTCCGGGTAATACAAAACATTTTAGGAAATCAACTATAGTACTGCAGATTCTCAAATTATTGATATATAAATAATATACAGAACACATAAACACACATTATGAAAAAGAGATTGTGGAAACTCACCCATAGAATAATCTTCACTTCTTTTCATAGCAGGTATAAGGAGTTGATTAATAAATATGTTTTCAATTTATCATAATGGCTTCTAAATTATTAAAGTTTTCATAAATCCCTTTCTGTGGCACTTGTTTTGTTTTCAGTTACTGGTAAATGGAATAAATACTTGCAAATACAATTTGCAGTCGGGACATATTGGACATACTCTTTGGGGGCAATAGCTAATTATAAATTCCTATTCTTTTTTCCCCTTGGGACTGAAAACCAACTAGGTATTTAATTTTATTAGACATTATTTCAAGGTTATCAATAAAGATGTGAATCTTTAAATTATGTATTTGCTAATTAGATTATCTAATCAGAGAAGTAAAAATTAGTCATGTTTAGTTTTTACAATTATTTCTATACTGAAATTATGTACATATATTTTTTAATTTAAGCCCTACTTGAAATAAACTAAAATATTTTCACTGACTTTCTTTTGTTACATCAATTTGTAACTATTCCAGTTAAGTTATGTTCTCTATTTAAAGTCAGCTATAAATCTAACCCAATCCCAGTTGTAATAATTAAGTGCAGTATTTCCTAATTAATACTTCTGTCAAGCAGAAATTATTTCTGTAGGCCACCAGGGAACATTTAAGTGTTAAAGGCCATTGCATCAAATTATATCTATTCTTTGAGTCTCTATTTAAAGCATTTAAATGACTTATTCTCATGTAATTTTGATAGCTTTAATTGGAAATTTTTTTATGTTAGATTCTAAAAGCTATTTCCTGTTTTGATTAAAAAAGCTTAGGTCACAGTTTCCAGTTTCCTGGTTAAATATGTCATTGTATATTTTTTTACCTGAATGCCAATTTTAATTTAATTTAAATTCTTTTTAAAAGAGGTTAGTCCAATGAAAATGGAAATTATCTGAAATATATCTTAAAGATGACAGTTTAAGCAATAAATAGATAAACTTTGCTATATTAATAATGTATTTCTAGATAAGTAATTATTATTTTACTCTCCATGAGAGTAAAACTTAATATATTCAAAACAATGATAGTCAAAATATCATCAGGATTTTCACAGACTTTAACAAGCTCATATAAAAATTCCTTTTGAAATTCAAGAGCCAAGAATTATCCATATGATTTTCAAAGCATAAAATAAAAAGGACAATGTTTTCTGGGCGCCTGGGTGGCTCAGCCATTAAGTGTCTGCCTTTGGCTCAGGTCATGATCCCAGGGTACTGGGATCAAGCCCCACATCGGGCTCCCCGCTCGGCAGGAAGCCTGCTTCTCCCTCTCCCACTCCCCTTGCTTGTGTTTCCTCTCTTGCTGTCTTTCTCTGTCAAATAAATAAATGGACAATGTTTTCATGAAGCTACAATTATATCTATATACTCAGCCTTTCTATATCTAGATCTAATAAAGTTTTATAATTATGCAGTTCAAAGAAACAGTTGCAAAATGAAAATGTTTCTAATTCACAGGCCAAAAACTTCCAACTCATCTTTACTTTCCACTCTCACTTCATCCCGTTTATAATTCACTAAAATACTTTTATCTTCACCTTCAAAACACAAATCATTAGCAATGATTTCACTACCTTCATACCTGGCTTATTAGAATAGCTTCCTCGATTCCCTTCCTGCTCCTGTTCTTGAATTCCACTTCTCCACTGTCAACATTGTGGTCACAATTATCCTTCTAGTACATAAGTGTGATTATAATCTTTTGCTCAAAACTTTTGTTGGCTGCATATTTCTCTCAAAGTAAAAGTCAAAGTTGTTAAAAGTGTCTACCAAATGCTGTCTCAATCTGCTCGAGCTGTAATGTCCATCTGGGTGTTCCTTAAACACATGGGGCACATTCCTGCCTCAGGTCTTGTCTTTGCTGTTCAGTTTATCGGTAACTCTTTCCCCTCAAGAAACACATAGCTCACTCCTCATCTCCTTCATGACTTTACTTAAATATAATTCTCTTAATGATGAATGTGCTTTCTATTCTTTAAAAAAAAAAAGCTAATTTCTTTCATTCTCAATTCTTTTTTGATTTATTTATATCTGAAGCTTAAATTACAATCTTTTTAATTAATTGTTTTTATTACCTATCTCTCTCCACAATGACATCAACTCCAGGAGAGCAAACATTTGCCTACTTTGTTCAGTGTTCCGTTCCCATGGGCTGTCAGTAAGCCTGTCACATAAAAGACAGGGCTGTATGGAGCAGAGATGAAGTTTCTGTAGGAACCTAACTTTGATAAGGCCGAGTAGCAATACAGATGGTGTAATCACAGAGATTAACCTTTGAAAACTCAGGGGCGACTCACTGTGCTGGAGGGGTCCCATTAACCAACCTCCTACAACTCCTCCGGTTGTTAAAATCCCTTCCACTTTTGTTTCAGGGAGCTTTAATTCAATCTGTCTTCCGCATTGTTTAGAATTGAATAACATCTTCTTTGTATAACTCTGTCTGGTGCAGTATTTCTTTCACAATGTGTAGATGAATGGTTTTTACAGAAAAGTGTATATAATCCAAAAACTAGAAAACAAAATGTTCCTGAAAAGAGGGATGGACAAATTTAGTTATGTAAAATTATGTAATAAATTTAAAAATTATGTAAATAAAATTAATAAACTAGATGCAGATTACACAATATTGAGTGAACCAATAGGATGCAAAATATGTATTGAATGTGATATATATTTTCAAAACATATCCACAATATTATATACTATAATAATTAAAAACATAACAATAGTAATATATACTATAATAGGTCCATATATAGAAAAATACAAAAATTTGGATAGAAAGAGATACCAATTTCAATATACTATCCCCTTCAACCTCTACCCTCAGGAGAGAAAAAAATTAAAACATGGGTAGAGAGATAATTAGCAACATCTACAAAAAATCTGGTAAAATCTGTAACAACAAACAATCTTGAATCTTATGAAGAAGATCAGTGTTGATATTTTTAAACTCAGTGTTTACAGGGGTTTCTATATTTTAAAGATTTGGGATTTTTCCCATTTACATGAATAAAGAACAATATAAATAAGATTTTTCAATATCTGGTTTCAGATTTCAATCTTTTATCAGTTTGAAATATATATTTCAAAAGGAAGTATAGTGGAGGACACAAGGAAAATGTGCACAAAAAAAGCATTATTAAAACTAGACGAATTTATATTCTCTGTAATAAAATATGTGAGGGTTGCAGGTGCTTTACTGGGCAAATCATTCATTTGCTCTGGGGCTCAGTTTCCTTGACCATAAAATCAAGCAGTTGGATGACAGGGCATATAAAGCCCCTTAAAACTCGGATTCTGTGAATATGAAGACAACCTAATTTATTCATTGTGACAAGTAGCTTGCACTCTGGTCAAATCCTTCTTTATGACAAAAAGATTTTATTATTGTACTTCTGGTCCTTGCTATAAGCACTTTTCCCCATAAAGAACATATTAAGTACTTTCACAGAACCCAAATAATTTCCTAATCAGATGTTTTTCCACTATATTCTCCCTTAAAAAAAAAATCCTCAGAAGAGTACTGTAGACACTAAGTAGGATAGGTTAAATAAGTATTCCAAAATTTTATTCTTCCTTAACATGTGCCAACTAATGCAAAAAATAATTCTCGCAGTGGTCCTATGTAACCTCACAATAACAGAATGTTAAAAATTGCATGACACTAAGAAAAAGGAGTGGTGGGCAACAAATCTGATATTGAACATTAATTACTTTTCTTCTTAAAATAGAAATTTTTTTCCACCAAACTGCTTTGGTAATGAACTCTTGTATTTCAGAAAATGACATATAAATATATGATGAATAATAGATGTTCTTCCAAGAAGCAAAATATGGTTTATGTAAATGGCAAAGCCTTCAGTGGATTTGTCCTTGTTTTCCTTGTGAAGGGAAATAGGAAGTTTTTCCCTGATACTTTCTTGAAATGGGGATGCAAAGCATGGAGCTGGTCATCAGAGAGCATTTTAATATAACTGTCTAGTGTAGGTTAGAGAAAAGCACATAATGAGTTACAATATATTGCTGTATCTCCTATGAAATATTGCAAACATGCAAACATTCATAAAATAATATAATATACACTATCAACAAACACTAATGTGTTGCTAAATTTATTCTGGGCTTTGGGAGACTTTACTATAAATTTTTTTTTAATATATGTATTCACATTATCTCATAGTTACAGCTAAATGACGACTGTGGAAAGATGTGCTGAATTATATCCACAAGTTTGCCTTCTATCTATCTACCTACCTACCTACCTACCTACCCACCTATCCTCTACCTTGTGAGATCTTTTTCTGGTCTATAAGAACAAACAGTTTCATATGCTGCAGAAATAAGCCTTACTGGGAACAATTCTGTAAAGATAAAAGATTACCGGTGTCTATTGGTATTGTGATTTTACTCTAAATTTTCTCTCTTAAAGGTGTTGAAGAAGTAGAAAAAAACATGCATTTAGATAATATTGTTAGCTCTAAATGGAAAAAGCCCAATATGCTCATAATATGAACAAAGACAAATCTATCCCAATTAAAATGTCAAATTTTCCCCTGCTCTACTGCCATTAATTTACTTACAGACGATCTAGTTCTAAAGTTTATACAAAGCACCTTATGAAATAGGCAGAAGCCATGTGGACATAATTCCATTGGAATTCAGGGAAAAACAAAAAATAAACTCACAACTACTGACTAACAACTATTCAACTAAATAAATATATGAAAGATGAAAAATAAATGATGTAAATAATTTAATTACTAGTTAAGAGAAGGTAAACTGAGTACCATTTTATATGGTGATTGTTGCTTAACATTTTCTAATTAAGATGGTAGGGTTTTTTTGCTATGACTACTCATTACCCAGGTATTGATATGGATTTTACTTACTAATCCTTATTGACGTATAGCTACCATATATTAATTAATCCGTTGAACCTATACTTGCTTTATCATTTATGCTAAAACTCATCTGTTTCCAATTCTCCCCTAATAAAACTAAAAAAACTGGAAATAAAACAACAGGCAAACAAAGAAAGATACTGAAAAATTTTAAGAAAAGGATGGACTTAAGATCACAGAATTGGAAGAGTAGCATCCCATGACTTCCACCCTGCTACAGAACGTAGCATAGATCCAGTATTTCCTGAACTCCAACAAAGCAGCAGAAGAAAGCCCAAGTGGATGCATTCACTGTGGATTGTATGGGAGTCCCACTGAAAACATGACTTTATCAAGGCCACAGGATAAAAGATCAATAAACATACAAAAATCAATCACATTTTTTTTTTTTTACTTTTCTTAGATTGACTGATGTAAAGTTTCTCTGTGTCCAATGTGCCCTGAACTCACAACCCTGAGATCAGGAGTTACCTCCTCTACGGACTGAGCCAGTCAGGTGCCCTCAATCACATTTTTATATACTAGAAAAAACATGTGGAACTGAAATTAGAAGCACAATACCACTTTGAATGGCTCCAAATGAAAGGAAACATTTTGTCTAAATCTAACAAAACACGTATAGGATTTATATCCTGAAAATTACAAAAGACTGATGAAGAAAATCAAAGACCTAAAAATGAAGAGTCATAATCGGTTCATGGATTAAAAGACTCAATTATAGTAAGAAGTCAAAATGTAAAGCTGGTGCAATCTCAAATCTGAATAAAGTTGGTGCATTGTATTAAAGTCATTTTCCTTGTTGTGATATTAAATTATAGTTATGCAAGGTGCTACCATTGGGGAGAACTTGGTGAAAAGTATAAAGGATTTCTGTGTCTCTTAAAATAGCCTGTGGACATAATTACCTCAAACTAGATATTCATACACACGCACAGAAGCACACAGATACACAGAAAATTAGATTGGTAGATAGATGTAGATATATAGATATAATTAACAGGACATGTTCCTTTCTTATCCTTTCTATGCCTAGGTTATCCGTAGAAGCTTGAGCTGTAAGCACATTGGCTGATGAACACAGAAAACAAACTGCGGCTTAAGAACCATAAAAGAAAGAAGCACACCAAATACTGACTATTTTTGACAGATTTGTGTCTGCAGAATAAAACTGGACAAGTTCTTCCCAAGGGTACTGTTGCTGGGGAAGACATTTGTGCATCTGTATGAGAGGCAGGTGAGGGTGTGTAAGTGTGGCTGTGTCAGCTCAAAAAAACATTCACTTTCTTTTAGAAAGATGATGGAATTTATCCTTGGGCTATTTCTTTTGCTTAAAACTTGATGGAGGGGCGCCTGGGTGGCACAGTGGTTAAGCGTCTGCCTTTGGCTCAGGGCGTGATCCCGGCGTTATGGGATGGAGCCCCACATCAGGCTCCTCCGCTATGAGCCTGCTTCTTCCTCTCCCACTCCCCCTGCTTGTGTTCCCTCTCTCGCTGGCAGTCAAGCTGTCTGTCTCTATCTCTGTTGAATAAATAAAATAAAATCTTAAAAAAAAAAAACTTGATGGAGCCATTATGCTTAAGAAGTAGGGGGTGATGGATGGTCTTATGCTTTATATGAGTGTTCCCCAGTAGTACTGGGATAGGCTGTATGTATGAATTTGGCAAATCCCAACACCAACCAAAATCTTTGTTTCAAGAGATGATTATGCATGTCCATGATTCTCTTTTGTTTCCGTGAAAAATACAGATGATTACATTCAAATAAAAAGGCTGGCTATGTGAAATGAATTGTGTTTAAAACATGATCGTGGGTTATACTTTCTTGTAGAGATTATGATTATTTCTAAAAAATAATTTTAAATGATACAGAAAAATAAAGGTGTTTAGGCTGAATATTTTAGTTAAACTGTTTAAAAGCATACCATCATCATACAGTCCTTGATACCTTAAACCTAAGATGGACACTAATATTTTCATACATTTTTCTAATAACCCACTTAATATGTTCTCAGTTCATAAGTGCCATCATGTAACTTTGAAAATAGCTGAGACTGAGCTCGTCAGTACACAAGAAAATGACAGGTTCTTGATTATTGAAAATGACAGTTTAAAAATGCACACGAGCGTTTTCTTATTCAAATATATGCAATTCAAAGTGTAAAAACTTACATTTGCATTATTTTTAGCTCTTTAAATTTACAAATTACCTAGCAGCAAGGAGGCAGTGTCATCTAAAGAAAAAAAGTATAAATTTTGATCAGAACCAGTTTTGTTTTTTTTTTTTAAGATTTTATTTTTAAGTTATCTCTACACCCAACATGGGGCTCAAACTCACAAAGCCAAGCTCAACAGTCACGTGCTCTACTGGCTGAGCCAGCCAGGTATCCCGGGTCAGAACCAAATTTGAGAACCATTTTCACCATTTACTTGGGCACATCATTTAACCTGAGTATTAGGTCTATTATTTTTATTCTAACAACATAATCTGATGCATAAAGTTATACATATTAACTGCAATGCACCATGAAAATACTCTAGAGTACGCTATAGAAATTGTTCCTTTTTCCCAGTAAGTACTTTTTAGGAAAGTAACAAAATAGGGGCTTTTTAAAAAAGATTTTATTTATTTATTTGACAGAGAGAGAGAGACCGAGAGAGGGAACACAAGCAGGGGGAGTGGGAGAGGTAGAAGTAGGCTTCCTGCTGAGCAGGGAGCCTGATGCAGGGCTCGATACCAGGACCCTGGGATCATGACCTGAGCCGAAGGCAGACGCTTAATGACTGAGCCACCTAGGCGCCCCAAAATAGAGACTTTCTAATAATTTTTATGAACTAGAAGGATTCTTTTAAGGATAAAACACTCACTATGAAAGTATAAGTATGATGAATACCAAGGTTAATGCCTAGCTTTAAGTGGTCAAGCTCCTTGAGCATTTAGGGAGAGCTTTTGCTGAGGATGAAACACCTGATATAAAAGGAATATTAAGACTGAGAAGTCTGTGCCCCTTGAGTCTTTGGGACATAGTACTTTATTTGTAGTTCCCTTACAGTCCTTAACTCCCAACTCCCCACACGTTTAGCTCCATTTCTCTCCCTAGTACTGATTTCAATGACCCTGATTTCATCTCTGTGCCACCACTATTTTACTCTGGATTATGTCCATATTTGGCAAAGACTTTAATACCTATTTGCTTTGATTCATGGTTTGGATATAGAGTTCTTGATGACTAGACTGCATCTCCAAATCCTATTAACTTCATCGAGATGTATCCTAAGGAAATGATCAAAGCCTTTTCTCTGTCCTAGGATGGCTAACCATACTGCCTTTGTTTTTAAGTGGACGAAGAACTCAGAGAAATTGGGGTATGGAATCATGAACTCAAATGAGAGGGAAATGACAAGCAAATAAAAAACATGGTTAATTCTCAACAGAGCCATTTTTTTTTTCAGGGTATGGATGATGGAGGCATAATCCAAAGAGTTCATGAGAATTTTATCCATGAGATGGTGTATATTTCTTAGTGCACTTTAGGGACACTCCATCTTGAAGAAAATTTGAGATGTTTATACACTTACAGAACAAATACAACATTTTATATTTTATGACTTTCATATTTTAATGCCATTTTATGCTCTTTTCATGTGTTGTTTGTTTTTTATTCTGTTATGTATGGAAGTTTATTGTGTATGTGTGTTTTATCTTAGAATATGAGGCCATTACCTATATCACAGACCTTGGAAAAGTCTTGAGTAGACACTTGGATAGACGCTTGGATAGATGCTGCAGAAGGAAAAATAACTTCTGTTTTATTGTTAATGGATGGCTATTATGTGAGTTGTTGTTTTCTATTTTTGCTTATAAGGGCAGTTTCTACTTTGTACAGGGAAGGTGACGGTGAGTAGAGGGAAAAATAGTCCAAGGACTATTCTATTACTGTTTCTGTATAACAAATCATACTCCACCAAAACTTTAGTGGGAGGCAACAATGATTTTATTATGCACATGAATCCTGTAGGTTAGGGATTCAGAGAAGCACTCAGGGGTGGTTCTCTTCGGTGGTGTGCTTAGTTGGCGCTCACTGACTGAGGAAAGTGTTCACTGTCCATCTTTTCCCATCTTCATGTTCAGTGGTGCCATGTTGGTAGCTTGAAATTATCTAAACATTCATGGTGGGATTTTCACACTATGGAAATTGGAAAATTCTGCAAACCATGGTCCCCCCCTCTTACCCCAGAGAACCAGGTGTTAATAATTTACCTGCACACCAACAGTTCTTTGCTACTACATGAAGTCTGGGGAAGTGGCTGTTATGATTCCAAATTTTTGTGGTTACTTGACTCATTAGGGTCACTGTAATGCCTTATCTGGATAAAATTCCACTACAGAGCTCTTAAAGGTTTTGGCACCTTCGTTTTTTTTTTTTTTTCAAAGCCTTGTGTCCTAGATGATAAAGATAGAGGCTATTAAGTCCTAAATAATGTAACCATTCTAACATTCTTATCTCCTTAAGCCAT